>NC_092875.1:149470355-154270355 GCF_028372415.1 Notamacropus eugenii | reverse complement strand
GATGTTGACCACAACTTTTTCCATGAAAGTGTGTGCATAACAGCACCCAGGAGAAGTCACCCATAGGTGACTTATTTGTGGGTGTTAAGATTCATTCCAAAACTTTAGGAGATCTGTGATATTTGTCAGCGTGGGCACCCGCTAAGCCAGATCACTATCCCTCTGGTGTTTCCATAAAGTCAAGTCAACAAGCGTTTATTAAGCATGTACAGCTCTATATCATGAAGTCTGAGAGCAGAACATTAATAGAGGAAAAGGGCTGGGGAAGGGAGTGGATAAACCTTTATAATGGGCAGAGGATGTGCCAGACACTGTGCTAAGTGCTTTACAAATATTATCTCATTTGATCCTCACAACCCGGAAAGTAGGTGCTGTCATTTGCCTCATTTTACATTGGGGAAACTGAGGGAAACAGAGGTTGTGACTTGCCCAGGGTCACACATCTAGTAAGTGTCTTAGACTGGATTTGAACTCAGGTCTTCCTAACTCCAGACCCAGTGCTCTATCTATTGACTGCTTAGCTGAGAAAATATGGTACAGTCATAGGCAGGCTGGTTTTAGATTAAGAGGACCCAGGTTAAAAATCCCAGTTCTGGCACTTATTGCCTATGTGAACTTGGGTAAAATGCTGAATCTCTCTGGGCCCCCATTCCTCATCTGTAAAATAAGAGGATTTGGGCTCCATGACTGATTATAGACATATTGTCTAAGTCTATATTATACTCTTATGAACTTATACTTAGGAGGATATATCTGTATGAACAGACAGATTTTGTGTTCCCAAAAGGTTTCATTGTGTGTTACTTTCTAAATGAAGCAGAAACAAGCCATAAAGAATCCATTTCAATCTAGAAGGTTCCTAAGATTTCTCCCAGTCTGTTCTCATCTTGTACTTCTTCCTTCTAAAAGGGTATTCAAAATGAATGAATCTCCCTTTCTTGTGGAGAGAGGCATTGGAATCATCCCTTTCAAAAGGGTAGGTAGCCATTTGAAATGTCTTTGACCAATCAACACATTTATTAAGTAATTACTGTGTGCCAGGCACTGTTCTGGGTTCTGGTGATACAAAATGTGTAACAGTCCCTACCCTCAAAGAGCTTCCATTCTAGTGAAGGAGACAACATGAATATGTACGTGGACAACAAATACAAAATTAATATAAGGTAGTTTCACAATGGAGATGGTTATTGAGCTGAGTCTTGAAAGAACTTAGGAATTCTGAAAGGTAGAGGAGAGGAGTGAGAACCTTATTGGAATGGGAGACAAAGGCACTGAGATGGGTGATAAGGGTGTCATGTCTGCTGAATAGTGAGTAGACCAGCATGGCCAAGTTGAAGAGTACAAGAAGGGGAGTCATGTGTAAAACTAGAAAGGTAGGAAGGAGTCATGTTGCCAAAAGATTTAGATGTTAACAGAGGCATTTATATTTGATCCTAGAGCAATACGGAGCCAGAGACATGATCAGATATGTGCTTTGATGGAGAATGGATTAGAAAAGGAAAAGGCTTGAGGAAGGGAGACTTGTTGCCATAATTGAGATGAGAGGTAACAAGGCCTGAATTAGGGTGCTTATTGTGTGCGTGGAAAGGCAGGACATATGCTAAACAAGTAATAGAGATAGAAATAACAAAATTTCTATTGAATATGTGGGGTGAGTGAGAGTGAGGAGTCAAGGGTGAAAGGTTGTGAACCTGGCAAATAATGGGGAAGTTCAGTAGGGGGAGTGATTTTGAAGGAAAAGATAATGGTCGTGTAGAGCTTGAGATAGCTATAAACCATTCTTTTGGCAATGTCTAATAGGCAGTTGGTGATAGGGGATTGGAGCACAGGAGAGAGACTTGAGCTGAATATATAGATCTAGAAAGCATCTGTTTAGAGATGGTAATTGAGTGAAAGAGACAGAGAGAGAGACAGAGAGAGAGAGAGAAAGGGAGGGGGAAGAGAGGGACAGATTGAGAGAAAGATCAAGAGAGAGGGGAGACAGAGGAGAGAGAGGAGAGGAGAGACAGACAGAGATGAAAGGGAGGAAGGGAGGGAAGGCGGGAGAAGGGGGAAGGGAGAACCTTTTCTGCCAAAGACTGACAAAGTGATGGACTTAACCAAAGATGATGTGTGTATCTGCCCACAGCATAATGTAACCTACCTCCAAAGTACCCCAAACTCTACATGAATTCACTGCACTTATCTCAGCATCTTCTCTAATCAGGTGTCCTACCCTTCATCCAAGAAAAATAAGGGTTTTCTCCCCTAGAGTACAGCATCCTGATCCACCCCCACTCTAGCAACTTGCCTCCTTATTTGAATTTCTGCTACCTGAGGCAATAGGACATTGGAAGGGCACTGAAAAGGTGATAGAATTCTGGGCTTTCACTCCATCCTCAGATTCAAGTGCCAGGTCTCACACTAGCTCTGTGATCATGGGCACATCTCCTAAGCTTTCTGATTATCCTTTCTCTCATCAGTGAGTTAGGGCTAAAATCCTACCATTGCCTTCCAACAATTTGGTTGTAAGGAAAGCACTTTCTAAACCTTAAAGTACAGCAGCAATATGAACTCTCTTTTTTACTTTCCACATCTATTCCCTTTAGAGTTGGCCCTGGTGATGCTCAGTTACCTAGATGGACTAGATGAGAGCCTGACTATCAGCTTCTCTCAGGAGTTTCATGTAATCCCAAGGAATCCCTATATAGATTTTGGGGGGGGTCAATAAATGAACTTGGGTAGAAAAAACATAACATCTTCATTTCAATATGGAATTGGCTTCCTTAGTAGTCCTACGAATTTTACTTATACATTTAAACACTTTATGCTGAGGATTGGCCGATAGGTTTCAGCAGATTGCCAACGAGGTCACAACACAAAAAAAAAAAGGTTAAGAACCCCTGCTCTAGATGGCATTTTTGAAGAATGTCAGGAACTCCTAGAAATGAGGTTGAGCAGTGTAATGTATTATTTAAGTTGGATATGCCCATCATCTTTGGTCAAGTCCATTTGTTTGTGTCATTCTGCAGCAGCTAAATTTCTTGTAGTTTGGGGAAGGCCTTGTTCTCTCAGGCTATATGACCATAGGGCTAGGATTACTTTCCTGATGCCCAGTTAGCTTTCAGTCAATGCAATTCAATACACATGTATTGCTCTCTCTGCCCTCCCTCTCTGTCTCTGTTTCTTTCTCTGTCTTTTTGTCTGTCTCTCTGTCTCTCTCAATGTGCTCATCAACTCATGGGCTCCATTATAAAGCATAAATAAGTATACAGTTTGCACAGTAGATAGGGATCTGGACTTGGAAGAACTCATCTTCCTGAGTTCAAATATAACCCCAAACACTTATTAGCTGTGTGACCCTGGGCAAGTTAATTAACCTTGTTTGCCTCAGTTTCCTCATCTGTAAAATAAACTGGAGAAGGAAATGGTAAATCTCGTCAGTACCCCAAGTGGAGGTCACAAAGAGTTGAATTTGACTGAAACAATGGAACAGTAATATGTGCTAAGCACTTTACAAATATTATTTCATGTGATCTTTACAACCCTGGAGTAGGTGCTGTTATTATACCCATTTTGCAGATGAAGAGACTGAGGAAGGAAGAAGTTAAGTGGCTTGCCCATGGTCACACAGCTAGCAAATGTCTGAGTCTGGCAGTTTGGTTGTGATGGTGTGTTCAGTCCTTCAATCATATCCGACTCTTTGTGACCCTATGGACTATAGACTACTGTCCATGGGGTTCTCTTGCAAAGATACTGGAGTGTCTACTTAGTCTGGCAGTTAGGTAACTGCTAATTCTTATATGAACTGGTGGACCATGACATCAGGAAGGTGATGCCATAATAACTTTCAAAGTAAATTGGATTTAATGAGGGAAGACTGCAAAGTCACCATTGTCACTCTGTCCTCTAGAGCCATCTGGGTCTAGTGGCAAGACTTAGGTCAGGATGACCAGAGATGACTCTGGATGAATAGATGCAGAGTGAAGTGAGAAGACCCAGGTGAACACATTATACAATAACAAAACTATGCAAAAATGAACCATTTTGAAAGAGTTAAGAACCCTGATCAACGCAATGACCAACCATGATTCCAGATAGACACTACCCACCATCCTCACAAAGAGGGATGGACTCAACATGCAGGATGACACACATATTTTTGGACATGGCCAATGTGGGAATTTGTCTTTGTTTGACTATGCATATTTATTACAAGGGTTTTGTTCTTTTCTTTTTTATATGTAGTACAGAAGAAGTAGAAGAAAAAATAAATGTTTGATATTGTAAAAATACAATTTAATTATTTTAAATGGATGGTATGTTAAACTGCTCTTGGAGGGTCATATATGTGCTTTTTTGCCTAGTCCAAGAGGTGGGTCCTGTCTTCCAGCTTCCTCCATATGAGCTGAACTCCTCCCCTCTGCCGGCTCACAATAGCATATCTTTCTAAAGCAAAGATCATCTCTAATTAATGAGGGAGAGAAATAGTTTCTCATCCAACCTAAACAGAAGATTTTTTTTTTAATTTCTAGGGGCATTTTTTTGTTATACCCTGGAGAAGATGACTTTTTTCCCCAGATTTCATTCCTTTTTCTCAGATTTTATTCACAGGGTTCATTCAGTTTGTGATTTTTTTCACAGCCTGAAGCGTGTTAATGGAGAATTCACGCTATACCCTACTTTTTTCCCCATCCTTCCTGAGTTTCCTTTACAACTCATACTGTGAAGCACTGTCGTATTTTCAAAGCATCAGTCACTAGGGTTCTGATGAAAACATGAAAGCCAGGCCTGAGCTGCCTTCAGAGCTGGGGACTGTGGCCTGAATGATCAGAAAGCCTGCCTCCCATAAATACCACTTTGACCCTGCAAGACTGTTGACTTCAGTAGGACTGATTGAGTTTCACTTTGGATGGGTGAAAATTAACAGCTGCTCTGTGCCCTACTCCCCAAAGCTTGTCCGTCTTCCTCATTTGGCACTTCTCATCCACCACCTGGTCAGTATTAATTAGTCTTTTATGTGTGTCTGTCTTGTCCCCTCTGCCAGACTCCATAGTCACTGAGGGCAGAGACTATGGTTAATAATAATAATAGCTTACATTTTTTAAGCATGTTGCCTCATTTGATCATCATGACAATTCTGTGAACTAGGTAATACAAGTGTTATCATTTCCCACTTTAAATATGGGGAAACTGAGGTTTGGACTTGTGACTTTCCCAGGTCAATGCTCACCATTCATAGCCTGATTCCAGAAATGCAGGTTTCTGTCTTTTCCTGTTCAGAGAGAACTGAAGGGGGTGTGAAGGAGAGGTCAGACATGTGCATTTGCCAGGGCTCTCTTATCTTGGCTAGTTAAGAGCTAGCATTTATATGGCACTTTAGGGTTTGCAAAGCACTTTATAACATTTGATCTTCCCAACAATCAATCAGTAAACATTTATTAAATGCCTACTATGTGCCAGATGCAGTGCTAGGTGCTGGAAAATGGCTAAGTGACTTACCCAAGGCTGCATAGCTAATAAATATCCGACACAAATTCAGCTCAGGTCCTCCTGAGTTCACCCATCTAGAAGCAGCTGAATAACCCAGTAGATTGAGGGCTGAGCCTGGAGTTCATACCTAATCCTGTCTTGGATATTTACTAATTATGTGACCCTGAGAAAGTCACTTAATCTCTGTCTGCCTCAGTTTCCTCAACTATAAAATGGAGATAATAATAGTGCCTTACCTCCTAGGGTTGTCGTAAGGATCGAATGAGATAATGTTCATAAAGTGCTTATTATAGTAGGTGTTTAATAAATGCTTGTTTTCTTCCTCCTAATTCCAACTCTGCTGTTTGGTTCACTATACCACCTAAATGCCTCAAAACGTTCCTATCACTGCATGAGAGAGCACTGGACCCCAGGGGCTCCAAGGGTTCCAAGTTCCAAAAGAGTAGATTACACCATCTACTACCCAGCCCAGCAGTCTTTCCTTCCGTCCTTCCACAAATCCCCACATGGCCCCAGCTCAAGGGGCTCCCAAAGCTTGGATGGCTATACCAGCTGCCTCTCCTCCTTTCGCACTCACTTTCACCAGTCTCCCATTTCCTCGCCCACATCCCTCTTGTACTTCACTCAATCCAAAAACACTTCATGCTCTCTCACAAACACACCCAAGCCTGGATCCCATTAACACTATACCAAATATGCTTGGATCACCAACACCCAAAGAACATATTTTCACTCTTGAAATAGTCAAGGAATTTGCAGACACCTAACAGTTGTGGGTGAGAGGAAGCTTCTCAGAGGATATAGAGAGCCCAAAAGACCTGGATTCATATCCTACCTCTGACACACACTAGCTGTGTGACCCTGGGCCAGTCACTTAATCATACAGAGCTTCAGGCAAGTCTCAAGAATATAATTTGTAGAACAAATACTGATCTATGTTAGTATAAGTTCAAGAAAATAAAAAACTCAGACAGTCAGCTGCTTCTTTCTTCCATTTCAATGGCCTGGGAGTCTGACACAAGCTTACATAAGGAGTAAGGTACCCATACTTAATACATTTGTGCTGACTAGCTCTGACTGCAGCTAAATGGACATCAGAAAAGTCATCCTGTGTCCTCCATAATGAAGCCAGCCCCAAAGCAGGGGCCGAGTGGGAAGAGAAACTCAGAGAACGATAGAAAGAGATTCCCATTCAGTCTGGTTTGCTCAGGAATTTTGCTGGGAGAATTCTCCATTCAATTTTGCATGTGGTTAATGCTCCTATAATGCCATCAGGGAGATTATTAAGAAAGATTATTAAGAAAGACTTAGGCACAACACTTGAACATAAAACCTTTGAATTTTAAAGAACATAAACCTTTAAAGACCTGCCTTGCTGCAGGAGAAGAAATAACATCTCCATTCGGTATGATCCTGCTTTGAGCTCCTCTAAAACTGAGTCAGTCCTGAAGAATTCTAAATTCCACTGTTTCCAGAGCCCTAAACTTAGTGACAAGAAATAGAATTGTCTAGAGGAACATTCCTGCAAAGCATTATAACCATCTTTAAATTTTTAGTTGCTATCTTTTGTTTTTATATCACTTTCATTTCTGAATGGGCAGCTAGATGGCACAGTGGATGGAGTGCTGGGACTGGAGTCATGTACATATGGCTTCAGACAGTTACTAGCTGTGTGACCCTAGGCAAGTCATTTAAAACTGTTTGCCTCAGTTTCCTCATCTGTAAAATGAGCAGGAGAAGGAAATGGCAAACTGCTCCAGCACCTTTGCCAAGAAAACCCCAACTGAGGTCAGGAAGAGTCAGATATGACTGAACAACAACAGCATTTCTGAATATATCTCTCCCTCCTTCCTTACTTGGGAAGCCATCCTTTGTTAGTGTTGACCTGAAAACTTGGTTAAAGAAAAAGCAACAGGCTAAATGCGTACATTTTATGATTTAATTAATTAATTAATCAATTCCCTATTAAAGAAAATGGTAACATAATGCATTATGGAGCCAGAAAGATGTTCTGGCTACCCAGTACAGAAATCTTCTGGCTTATATACATTTTGTCATGAGAAAGGACTAAACAAAGTGGGGTCAGTTGGGTTTTATGATCCCAGGCTATGAGCATCTTCTTTCCATAGCATGCCTTTGTGATTTAAGATAAGGAAAAAGTCCCATCACCCAGATTACAGTTATCCTGTCCTAAATAGGCCTTTTTTAGTTGTGGTATCTTAACAGAGTTGACAAAGCTGAAGTTACAACTCAAGGTATCTGTGTTTTTCCTCATCACTAAGATGCCAGAAGAAGGGTCTGGTAAGGAGGTCCCATTTGTTTCTCTGACATCAAAAGGTGTCCTCTAAGTTAAACAAAGGGGACTATTAGGTCCGGGCTCTTCTTAATTCAAACTTTGGCCCTTATTAAAGTTCAAAATCTATATTAAATATTATCGTTAGGAAAAATCAAAAAGAAAGAGAAGACAAAATAAAAAGCAGTTCAAGAAAAGTAACCCACATGCACAGACCTCTGCAAAGAGAGGAAGGAGGTGAATTTTCTTGGCTCTTTGGGGTGTAGCAGCAAGCACCCCAACACATCCAGGATGACCCACTAGCACAAGTTCTTAGATCTACTTTTCTAAAAGGAAAGCAACTTTTGTGGGGTCAACAGTAATCTTTAATCCCATATACCAATAGAGAAAAGAATACAAGCAGAGAAATAAAGACCAACAGACAAGGTTTCTAACTATCTGACCATAAAATACATCATACATCACAGATCAACAGACAGATCCAACTGTCTAACCATTACACACATACATAGTTACCAGAGAGAGAAGCACCAACATCTGGGCTTTCAGGGCCTGGGGGCTTCTCACTGGCTACTCAGAGTCTGATCTGGCACATGAACCTTCTTCCAAAGAGTGAGCCCCAAAGCAAAACCTCACCTCAGGGTATATATACACTTTTCAGAGCCTGAGGGCAGGACCTTCCTGGCCCAGTGCCTTATTGCAATTAACAAAAGATATGGGCCTTCCTACAAAACAAGCCTCCCCTAATTAAGCTTCCCTTAATGAGCTCTCCCTCATGCCTATTAATGGACCAGGAAGATCTTTAACTCCTATTAACATAAATCCCTGAAGGGGAGAGGAGAGCTTAATTATTGTTGCCACGTTCCTTGAACTTTAAGTCTGTAATTGATCTCCCACAGGATATAAGATAAGAGATCTAGGACCAAAAAGAACTCTCCTCTAGTCTAATTTTCTTCCCCCATTTTATAGATAAGAAAATAGAGGCCTGTACAAAGTAATATAGATAATAAATATCAGAGATAGGATTTGAACCTAGGTCTTTTTGACTCTAGAACCACAACTTTTTTCACTAGGTCACACTTTTCTACTGGGCAACCACAGGATTTTATAGAAATTAGGTTAGCAGCAGGAGGTCAATGAGAAGAAACATGGTAAGTGTGAGGAGGCTACCATACATAGCCAAAGACCTAAACATGAGGAATGCCATAAAAGACAGTAGCAGGGACATGTAGGACAGGAAAAAGCTGGGGACACAAGAGTGAGAGATAACAGATGGGCCCCCATTCTAAGATACGTAGCTGAGGAAGTCCTCCAGCCTGTCAGGTTGATCCTTATCTAGGACTTGTGTGTAGACAATGAACAGGAACTGTGTACAAGATGAAAAGATGTGAATGAGTCACGGTCTTTCACAGTGAGGTGAGGCCCCACACCAATGAGATCACAGATTCTTTAGCTTTCAGGTTCAGAGGCACTGTGGTATCCAAACAGGAAGCCCAGACCGGGAAGCAGGAAACCCAAGTCCAAGAGGAATAATATAGTAAATGGCAGCTAGGTGGCTCAGTGGATAGAATGCTGGGCCTGGAGTAAGAAAGAGCCAAGTTCAAATCCAGACACTTAATACTAACTGTGTGGTCCAGGGCAAGTCACTTAACCTCTGTCTGCCTCAGTTTCCACACAGGTAAAATGGGAATAATAGGACCTACCCCCTTAGAGACTTAATGCTAGCTGTGTGACTCTGGAGAAATCATTAAGCCTGTCTGCTTCTAGGGTTGTTGTAAGAATCAAATAAGATATTTGTACACTTTTTAAACCTTAAAGTGCTATATAAATCCTAAGCTATTAAGCAGAAGAGAGTAGGTAGGTGGTGCAGTAGATAGAGTGCTGGGCCTAGAATCAGCAAGACGAGTTCAAATCCAGCCTCAGACACTTACTAGCTATGTGACCTGAGTAAATCACCTAACCCTGTTCGCCTCAGTTTCCTCATCTGTAAAATGAGTTGGAGAGGGAAGTAGCAAAACCACTCCAGGATCTTTGCCAAGACTAAATAACAACAAGTTAAGTGGAATAGTAGGTAAGAGGGCCATTTTACTACCTGTATGACCTTGGGCAAGGACTTCCTCCCTCTGAAAGACACTTTCTCCATGTGTTCTATGAGTGAAGCTGGATTGTGTGATCTCTATAGTCCCTTCCAGCTCTGACAATCTATGAATCCATGACTGATTCCTGAAACCCCATTTCTTCTCCCCTGTGGACACTTGAAGACCGTTCTTGATTTAGGGCCATAAATGTGAACAGCTGTGACTCCAGGTCTATGGAATTCTCCCAGGCTCAAGATCCACCCAAGCCTCTGCTTAAGAGGCATCATCCCAGTCCTGGTGACCACAGCACAGGCTGGACTGCCAGGGCTGGTGTCTCTGAAGAACTCATAGCTCAGAACCAGGGATCACCTGAGAAATGTTTAATAACTAACTCTTCTCTTCCCCACCCTACCCCCCAAAATGTGCAAATGTGCTTAACACACGTTTACATTTAATCTGCATATTTAACATTGTTTCTCCATCACTTTAATCAGCACAACAGTAAATCATATCCTGATTTGTACTTTGCCAATTTATGACCATTTAACAACTGGCTCTCCCCAGTTCCAGCTGACTTCAGCACATCCCTATGATCAAAACCATTATTTCAAGTTGTGCTTCAGGACAGTCCAGAACTACTCTGTCCCTCTCTTCTTAGGGTTTCACCCTTTCCCTGTGCCATGTGAAAGCTGTTGGGGGAGCCCATGTAATCCATCCCTCTTTCTGTACAGCATGTGGATACCTTAAAGTAGGTTAACATCTCACTTCTGACACTGATAACTGTGTGTTCACAGGGAAATCACTGAGCCTCAGTTCTCTCAGTTGTAAAATGGACATTTTTTTTGAACTGCACCACTACCTCTCAGAATTGTTGGGAAGCTCAAATGAGATAATATATGCAACCTGCTATATTAAATGTCAGTTACCCTTAGGTACTTCTTTATTAGAGCAGTGAATAGAGCACTGTACCTGGAGACAGGAAGACCTGAGTTCAAATTTGGCCCCAGACACTAGCTGTGTGAACCTGGGCAAATCACTTAACCCTGTTTGCCTCTGTTTTCTCATCTGTAAAATAAGCTGGAGAAGGAAATGGCAAACTACTCCAGTATCTCTGCCAAGAAAACCTTAAATGGGGTCATGAAGAGTAGGATGCAGCTGAAATGATTAAACAGTGACTTCTTTGTTCTGAGGGGATTAACACATCTGCCATTGACTCACTGCAGCTTAATCATCTCCCATGTGCCCTACCTGGGTTATGAGGGAAAAATGAGATAATAGATCTGAAAGCATTTTGGAAATAAAAACACTAAACCAAATCAAAGTATAGACACAGAACTCAATCATGATCTTTAATAACTACCATTCAAATAGTACTTTATGACTTCAAAATATCAGTTGGCATTTATTATCTATAGCATATATTTATATATTATACATTATTTTTATATATTATATATAATATTATATTATATGTGTGTGTATATGTATATATAAAATCATGTTTGATCCCCACAACAATCCTGGGAAATAATAGCTATTACTATCCCATTTTATAGATGAAGAAATTGAGACTGAGAAAGGTGAAGAGTAGTCCAGGGTCACACGGCTTATAAGTTTCTGAGTCAGATTTCTCACTCGGATGTTCCTGACTCCTGATCCAATATTCTAGCCACTGCAACACCCATGTTTATATACCTGGTCTTGCTTATATACCCAGTCTCATTTATATACATGGCCCCATTTGATCATGTACAGTAACTCATACAAGTATTATTTTCCCCATATTACAGGTGAGAGAGGCATTTTGGAATCAGGAAAATATGGGTTTAACACCTGCCTCTGACATATATTAGCTGTATAGTTAATAATAATTATTATTATTATAGAGGTTCATACCTAGAGTTGGGAAGACCTGAGTTCAAATCCAGCCTCAAATACTTACTAGCTCTGTGACCAATGCCTACCTCAATTTCCTCATCTGTAAAATGGGTATAATAATAGCACATACTTCCCAGGGCTATTGTAAGGATCAAATTAGATAATATCTGTGAAGCCCTTTGCAAACACTATATAAATGCCAGCTCTTGTCATTATTAACTGTAGGAGAGCGGCTTCATCTCTCAGTGCTATAGGTGACTGTTCTAAGTGTATATTGAGTGACTGCTCTGCACTGGTGAAGGGAGCTTCCATGATGGGAGTTCCCCCACACTGATAAAATTGCAGGTCTGGGCCAAAAATTTAAAAATTTACAGATGAAAGAAACTACAACTAGGAGAAATAAAATAATTTTACCCAAGGTCACTCAGCTAGTGAGAGGCAAGACTTGAAGGAGGGTCTTGCAACTGCCAAGTCAAATGTGATTTCATTTACTCCTCCCAACATTTCAGCTCTCCTCACCTTTCTGTTTCCTTCTCCTCCCCATTCATTATCATGTACATAAAAGCTCTTAACATAGTGTCCAGCATGTAATAAGCACTAAGTAAATGTTAGCTATTATTTACTTCCCTCTCTGTAGTTTTCTACCTCCTACAAAGAGATAAATAGATGGTTCAAGAATGAGCAAGAGATCTGGAGTCAGGAAGAGCTGAATTCAAATTCAGCCCTAGACATTTACTAGCTGTAACCCTGAGCAGAGGCAACTAGATGGTGCAGTGGGTAGAGTGGCAGGCCTGGAGTCAGGAAGACTCATCTCCCTGAGTTCAAATCCAGCCTCAAACACTTACCAGCTGTGTGACTCTGGGCAAATCACTTAACCCTGTTTGAATCAGTTTTCCTCCTCTGTAAATTGAGCCAGAGAAGAAAATGGCAAACTACTCTAGTATCTGCCGAGGAAACCCCAAATGGGGTCACAAAGAGTCAGATATGACTGAATAACAACAAACACTGGGCAAGTCACTTAACTTCTTTTGGTCTCAGTTTCCTCAACTGAAAAATAGATAATAATATTATTATTATTCTGTATACCTGCACTCCCTACCCCACCCCCTAGGATTGCTGTGAGGATTAAATGAGATGTTTATGAAGGGTTTTGAAAAAATGCCCGTTTCATTTCTTCCCCATAGCCATCTTTGTGCATGGTCCAGTGTATGGTTACATATGAGAATTTCATATTGTTTTGACATTTTTCGACCAGGGAAACAAAACACGAATTGTCTAGTGACTACTACACTGTAGCTTTTCTTGTGCAACAAGAATGAAGTTTGAATGAGGAAAGGTGTAGGGGCGGTCTTTTATAGTAATGAAACCTGGAGCATCACTAGAAACATTTCCAATGGAAATGCCTGGATTTCATCTTGAGTTTTCTGAGATGGAGGCTGTAATTGTGAACTCATCTGGAGCAAGGTTGAGCTTTGGACTTGCTAAATGTGAATGCACTTCTGTAAACACACTTCCCTCACTCTCATAAATGGTTCTTTCAGTATTTGGCAAGATCAGCCATTGCTGATTCTTTCTCTTAGCGACTCTATGGCTCTTGCAAACATCCCCTTGCAAACCAGCCCCTCTAAAGTCTGGTTAACTTTCATTTATACAGCTGGTTAAAATACACATTGAACAGCTAGTTGATATCCAGGATATACAGCTGTTAGTGTTCAAGTTATACAGAAAGAAGAGACAGATTGGCTAGCTCAACATCCTGCAAGTTTTAGTTGTTGTTTTGGGTTGGGAGAGAGGGATATGGGAAGAGTCATGGTAGAGGAGACAGTCACAGATCAAGAGACAGTGCCTAGCACATCAGTTTCATTTTAAAATGTGAGTTTCCTGAGGGCAGGAACTATATCTCCGTGTTTTATATCATGCCCTGTTTTTTTAAGATCCTCAGGAAATACTGATAATCATTAAAAAAATTTTTTTAAATAAACTAACTCTTATTGTTCAATGTCTCCATGAATCTTGAAATCTTGGAATTCTTTCAAGGTGGGGGAAAAATAAACTTTAGAATCACTAAGTATTGTGGTGTGATGGAAAGAATGCTGGGCCTGGAGTCAGGAGATTGCTGTTGTCCAGTCACATCCAATTCTTCACGACCCCATGAACCATAGCATGCCATAACTATCTAGGGTTTTTTCTTGGCAAAGATACTGGAGTGGTTTTACTATTTTCTTGCCCTCTAGATTAAGGCAAAAAAAAGGTTAAATGACTTGCCCAGGGTCACATAATTAGTGTGTCTGAGGTCAGATTTAAACTCTTTGTTCATACCATATCCATTGAGCATTCGAACATTCAAACAACATGGCCAGCCCATCGGAGTTGTGCTCTCTGAAGCATAGTTTGAATGTTTGGCAGTTCAGCTTGAACAATGACTTCAGTGTCTGGTACCTTATTCTGCCAGGCGATCCTCAGAATCTTCCCAAAACAGTTCAAATGGAAGCGATTCAGTTTCTTGGCATGGTGCTGGTAGACTGTCCATGTTTCATAGAAATATAACAATGAGATCAGCACAACGGCTCTGTAGACCTTCAGTTTGGTAGTCAGTCTAATACCTCTTCTCTCCCAAACTTTTCTTTGGAGCCTTCAAAACACTGAGCTAGCTCTGGCAATGTGTACTTCAACCTCATTGTCAATGTGTACATTCCTGGAAAGTATGCTGCCAAGGTAAGTGAACTTATCCATAGCATTCAAAGCTTCTATTTTATGGAGACTATTTTATGGAGAACTCACATGGGATCACATGGTGACCAGAAGAAGTGATAAAAAGAGATACAAAGACACTCTCAAGGTCTCTCTCAAGCTTTGGATTTGACTGTGCAACATGGGAGACACTGGCACAGCAACACTCAGCATGGCATGTCCACATCAGAAAGCGTGCTATGCTCTGTAAGCAAAACAGAATTGAGACAGCACAAAGTAAATGTAGGATGTACAAATTTGGAGTATCCACCCCAAATATTCACATGGACTATCTGTGCCCAACCAGGGGTAGAGCATTCCAAGCTCGTATTGGTCTGATCAGCCACAGTCATACACACTGAAATTTCACTTTATCTTGATGTCGTTTTGGTTCTCTTCGATGACAAAAGACAACAACCAACCAACCAACCAACCAACCATCCATTGAGCCACTTAGCTATCCCCAGAGTCAGGAGATACTTGAGTTTAAATCTCTGGACCAGCAATTACTAGCTGTTTGACCTCAGGTAAGTCACTTGAACTTTCTGAACCTCAGTTTCCTCATCTGTAAAATGGAAAATAAAAATCTGTAAAATGGAAAATAATCCTTAGACTTCCTTTCTCTGTGGGTTTTCTGTGAGGAAAGTGCTTCAAATCCCCTAAGTTCCACATAAACGTGAATTTTTCTTATGAGGTCTAACCCCTTCATTTTACAGATGAGGAAACTAAGGCCTGGGAAATTTAAATGAATTGCCCAAGGTCACACCAGTAGTAATAACAACCATGAAAATAGCTAACATTTACACAGCACTTTAATGTCTACAACACACTTTACTTATATTGTTTTCATGTGGTCTTTGCAACAATCCTGGGAGGTAGGTGCCATTATTATTCCCATTTTACAGATGAAGAAACTGAGGCTTTGAGCAATTAAGTGACATGCCTAGGGTTCCTCAGGTAGTAACTATCTGAGGCAGTATTCCAAAACTAAAGCCCTCCTTCCCTCTATCCCCTCTTAATTACCTAGCTGCTTAATTAAGGTCAGAGGAGATTTGAAACCAAGGCTTAGGACTTGAGCTAAGACTAGAACTCAGGTTATCTGACCCCTACCCTTACCCCAGAATAGTGCTCTCCTCTACTCCTTCCATCCCTCTATGGCCAGTGTTTCAGAAGCTGCTTCTGGGCCCCCATCACTGTTCTCTGGGAACCAGGGAATCCATCTCTACCTTTTTTTTTTTATCTTGCTCCCTTCAGGAATCAACTACTGTGCTCTAGGAAAACATGGTTGTGAGCATGAATGTGCAAATGCGGAAGATGGCTACTACTGTCGGTGTCGTCCCGGTTACACCCTGAACCCCAATGGGAAGACTTGCAGAAGTGAGTATTCTGCCCAAACTGACACGGATCATCCCACACTGCTGGAGTTGGAGCATGCAAGGACCAAAGGGGAATCCTTTTCCCAAAACGTCAGAGATAATAGCCCAACAGGCTTGTTTTTGTGAGGGGCAGCACAGATACCACATTCAGTTATAGGCAGATCAGTCAATCAGCAAGCATTTCTGAAGTGCCTGCTGTGATCCAGGCTCTGGGGTTACAGAGACAAAATGAAAGACTTCCACTGATGGGGGAACTCACTACCTCCCAAAGTTGTCCATTTTCCTTTTAGATAAATTAATGGTCAATAAATATTTATTAAACTGTGACTGTGTGTCAGGCCCTGTGCTAAATTGGGGGATGCAAATACAAAAAAAGACCATCCCTGCACTCATATAGCTTACAGTCTACTGTGGGAAGATACCATATAAAATGAACCAAAAAGCTGGAGGAGGAGAGAGGAGGGTAAGGTACCGGTGTCGGGGGCATGGTGGAAAAGAATAGTGAGGCCAGGTGAGAAATGAGGAGATTTCTAATCTGACCTCCCTCCTTCAGAGGAAGTTTGGGAGTTCATGCCCCCTCCAATCAGAGGCAGGGGATAGTGATGGAGTCTAAAAGCAAATGGGATCCACCTTTGTAGGAGGTTGAGTTTTTCCCAAAAATGAGCTTCCTGAGCCATGGTAGAAAAGTCTCAGAGAAGTGCAGCCAGATAAGAAATGTATAGCTCTCATTAGGTTTTTGGGGGGGTCCCCTCTAATTAGACTGAGCCTGATCTGCCTCTGTGCTTTCCTTCCACCTGCTGCTCCTAGTTTTGCCCCCTTGGACCAAGCAGAACTCTTGTTCCCTTGCCATGTTACCATCCTTCAAACAAGTGAAGATAGCTATCAGACTTCAGCTGGTTTTCATGCAGTATCAGCATTACTGGCTCTCTAGATACAGTTGCCTTATTAATATTAAAAATGGAAAAAAGAAAGGAAAATTGGTACAATAGTCTAGTTGAGGCAAGTCTGAAGTAAGCATCCCAGTTACCAGAAAATTAAGCCAAGTATAGTGGGGCATTTTCTTTTTAAGCATTTTCTTAATTCCCTCATCCAACAGCCCACAACAAAGCTCTATTTAATGATGTAAGCTCATGGAAACATGGAGACTTTGCCAACTGGAAATTTCTGTAGGTTTTTACAAGTCATGGTCTCCACTTTGCTTGTTCCAGCCAACAGGGCTAGAAACAACGGATGTTAAGTCAGGATGGATTCCTGTAAATCTGCCATATTGGGGGGCAGTGGTGTGGAGAAGGAGAGAAGTAGCTTATCCTGGGGAAAAGGGGGAGGTGGGTTCTTTGTGTCACTGCTGATAGCCATGGATCTCAGACTGTTCAACAAACTAGGTGCACATCTGTAAAAGCTTTCAGAACAGAGATATATTGTGAATGAGAACAGTACAGCTGTTTAATATTTGAATCATAAATTGTTAAGAGAGAAAGTTTCAAAGACAAAGCATTAGGTACAGACTTATCCTCATTAAAAATTGTTTCCTTTTGAGTCCCTAAGGAAGACAATTACCCAGTATAAACATACTAAGGACTGACTTTTAGAAATGCCCCTACATACAGATTTTTACAGTTAAGTTGGTATAGAAATGGAGCTAATCTAAGCACTTTCCCAGACCCTTCACAGTATTCATGAAAACCCTCTCTTATCTGGCATTCTGCCTTTGAAACTGTGAACTAAGAAAATAAACAAAGAGAAAGTCTAGACTAATTCCATTTGGCAGATCAGTATGCAATGTCTATTTATTACGTTCAAGGCACTGTGCTAAGTAGTAAAGGATAAAAATATGGGGGAAAAACAGTCTCTGTCTTCAAGAAACTTATACTCATCCTAGAGACTTTGATCTGAGGATATCAGGGAAGTATTAACCTCGACCAAAGAGAAGGATTTTCAGGAGGCTGAGATGAGGAAACGAGCAGAACTATTACTAACTCAGAATCTTTTTACCTGGGGAGAAGCAGGTGCAGCAGGTAACACACAGGACAGTCCAAGCACAGGTAAGTTTGCATAAGAAGAGGGAATGGTTCAACACTGGCATTATGAGAGATCAGAGATGAGGTCAGCTCTGTGACTGAGGTGCCATGGCAGTGAGTGTCTGGGGTAAGAAGAAGTGACACAGACTGGGTCAGCTCCTCTCAGAAAGGAAACAACCACCCTGTCAGTGCCCTGGAACAAAACCCCATTTACAAAAGTTTAGGTTCTGAGGAGTACTTTTCAGAGATAGAGGCATAGTTTGTACATACGCACAGAAGGCAACTAACTGATCAAATGATCAGTAAACATTTATTAAGTACCTACTATACATCAGGTACATTTCCTGCCCGAAGACATAGTAAAACAATGTCAGAAAATGGTTAATGTAGCTAGAATGTAGATTACATGAAGGAGAGTAATATAAAATAAGGCTGGAAGGGCAGGTTGGAGCTGGACTGTCAAGGACTTCAGATGTCTAACTAAGGAAATAATATGTTGTCCTAGGGTATGCAATAGGGAGCAACTGAAGTTTTATGAGTGAGGGGGTAATGGAATCATATCCGTACCTTGGGAAAATGATCGTGGCAGCTGTGTGAAGGATGGGTTAGAAAGAAGAGAGATCAGAGGCAAAGCGTGGTCCATTTAGGAAACCATTATAATAATAGTGGTGAGGGGTGATAAAAAAAGACATAGAGAAGTTCTGACATGTGGAGGATGAGGTATGAAGAAGTTCAGGATAGTGACTTCATTCAGGACTCAGATCTGTGTGGATCCAACCTTCCACAGATACATGTTAAAGTCACTTTATGAGTAGGTGATGCTACCACAGTATCTAGGGATCAAATGAATGTCTGACCTATTCATGCATAGACCACCAAGACCCTATGGTCTACGTAGAAAGAATAAGAAAACCTGAGAATTGGGAGCTACCTTAGAGATTGTTCAGTCCAACCAGCCACCCAGCATAAGAATCTCCTTTAAAATTCCCTGGCAGAACATCATCCAACTTCTAATTGAACACTTTCAGTGATAGGGACATAATCTAGTCTCCGATATTCAATAGTTGTGACCTGGGCAAGTCACTTAACTTCTATTTTGCTTCAGTTTCTTCAACAGTAAAACAGGAATAATAATAGTACCTACCCTCCCAGGGTTATTGTGAGGATTAAATGAGATTTGTCAAATGCTTAGCACATAGTATGCACTCTCTAATTGCTATCTCTTCTTCACTATTGTATCTAATTATATTATATATTATTCTATATTCCATAGAGGAACATATTCTATATAATTATAGTCTATAATAATATATTATTATTGCTATTATTATCATTATAGGAAACTCAGTATGTCACAAAATATTCTGTTTCATTTTTTGATGGTTAAAATTGTTAGAAAATTTTTTTCCTAACTATGCTAGAATCTTCCTCCTTAGAATTTCTGCTCTTTATTGATTCTGTTTATTAAACTGTATAGCTATTGATAATAGATACCTCCACCTTGCGATGTGGGCCAAGATGTACCAGAGAGTTAGTTGATCTTTTTTGGAATCCAGCTCCATTCTCAAACCTTCAATTCCTATACTTAGTTGCCCTCCAAGTATACCACCCTTAGTAACAGGAGTTACTTTCTTTCTCTCCTAAGAACAAGCATTGGAAACTTCTTGCTCAAGCTGTAGAATATTTACCAAAATTATAGTGTATAGCACTGGACTTGGAATCAAGAAGATTCTAAGTTTGAATCCTGCCTCAGACACTTACTAGCTGTGCTTAGCACACTGCCTGGCATATGGTAGGTTCTTGATAAATGCTAACTGACTGATTGGCTGGTCCTGGGCAAGTCATTTAACCTCTCTGTGCTTCAGTTTCTTCATTCATAAAATGAGAATGACAATAGCACCTACCAACCAGAGTTATTGCAAGGATAAAATAAGATTTGTAATAAACATAAAATGCTCTGCAAACCTCAAAGCATTACATAAGAGGGTATGGGGGGAGCAGAGCTAAATGGTGTGGTGGATAGAGCACTGGGTTTGAAATCTCATCTTCCTGAGTTCAAATTCAGCCTCAGACACTTAATAGATGTATGACCCCAGGCAAGTCATCTAACCCTGTTTACCTCAGTTTCTTCATCTGTAAAATGGAATGGAGAAGGAAATGGCCAATCACCCCAGTATCTTTGACAAGAAATCCCCAAATGGGGTCATGAAGAGTCAGACATGACTAAAAGGACTGAAGAACAAGTTTTATATAAATGTTGGCTATTCTCTATCACTCTCCCCAAACCAGCTACATTATTTTTAAATCACCAAACAAATGTTCTTTGTGGCTGGGGTTGCTGTGGAAGTTGGAAGAGGAAGATTATCAAAATATTATCACAAAGCAAGCAAGAATCTTTCAGGTTCAAAACAGTAAAGAAAAAAGTTTATTTTAAAACTGTGACTTCTACTCAGTAACAAATGCTTTCAGAATTGTCTCTTGGTCATTGAAATTGAAAAGCATTCCCCTTAAGAAAGAGGGAAAGGGGCAGAGGATGGCTTTCCTAAGAGGAAACAGTCTGTGGGATGGAATGCCACGTGCCCACCTCCTGCTTCCAACTGCTGATGAATTGAAACAATACAAAATCCCCCAAGCAGGATTTGTTTTTAAATCCTCATCATTCTTGACTTCCTTTTTCTCTTTGTTCACTCATTTAAATGAATTTAGGAGTGGATCACTGTGCAGAGAACAACCATGGCTGTGAGCAGCTGTGCCTCAATACAGATGACTCCTATGTGTGTCAGTGTTCAGAAGGCTTTGTCATTAACGAGGACCTCAAAACCTGTACAAGTGAGTGTCTCTTCTTTGCTCCTTAAAAAGTCTCTTTTCTGCATCAATTCAACTTTACCAACATGACCTTCTCTGAGCCTCAGTTACCATTACACTAAACTAAGTAGCAGGCTGCGGATGGGAAGGCAGGGGAGAAAAGAGTTGACACTAAAACTCTGTCCATTGGAATTCTATTTTCCATCTGTTTCTCCAGTAACTTTTAAAGAAAAATAGGGATCTGAATCTCCTTTACAATGGCCTTTTAATTGTGCCGGGGAGATTGTAATGAGATTATATATTGAACTGCATGATTATTTTTAGTTGCTTTTGTCAACAAAGGTTGATATAGACACCTTTTGTTGTTCATTTCCAAATATGTTGTTTTCCCCATCTCTAATGAATAAGCCATCCCTTAAATCACAGGGGTGGGGAACCTGTGACCTCAAGATCACATGTGGCCCTCTAGGTCCTGAAGGTCCCTTTGATTGAATCCAAACTTCACAGAACAAATCCTTTTATTAACAACAGTAAAATAGGAACAATTATAGTACCTACCCTCCCAGGGTTATGGTGAGAATTAAATGAGATATTTGTAAAGTGCTTAGCACCATACTTTGCACATAGTATGCACTATACAAATGCTATTTCTTCTATACTGTATCTAATTATAATTTTATTAAGGAGGCTTTGCTCCTTGAAGTTTGAATTCAGTCAAAGGGCTGCACTTCAGTACTTAGAGGGCCATATGTGGCCTCGAGGCCTTAAAACAAAGATTTAAAAAGAAAGGGAGGGAAAATCAGCAAAACCACAAAACAGCAACATCTAAGAGTAGATGCCTTAGTCTCCCACTTTTGCAACGAAGGAAGGGAGATATATTTTCCCAACTTTTTTCCAGGCATGGTGAAGCTTGGTCATTATAATGACAGTTTTCCATTACATTTTATCGTTCTTTCTGGTCACATGGTTGTAGTCGTGTATTTTTTCCTGGTTCTATTTATTTCACTTTGTATTGGGCTTCTTGTATGTATCATAGTCATCGTTTCTTATAATACATTAATATTCCATTACATATCTGTACCACCACTTCACTTTTCTCCTATCAGTGGTTGTTTGGTTTGTTTCTTTTTTTTCCTACCACAAAAAGCACTACTCTAATCTTTTAGTACAGGTGATTTTTTTCTTTCTTAGGATACATGTCTACAAGTGATTCAGATATCTAGTCAAAGAGTATGGGTGTTAGTCACTCCTTTTATAGCAAAATTCCAGAATGAATGGACCAATCAAACTCTCCCAAGTGAGCCTAGCTTCCTGTAGCCCCTCCAGCATTGATCATGTTCATTTTTTATTGTCTTCGCCAATTTGCTGGTTGTGCAGTGAAACCTCAGAATTGTTTTGATTTTAATTGTATGACTTCTACTGGAGGAAAAGTATTGCTTCTGTTGGAGTTGCCTCTTCTATGACTTTAGAATCATAGACTCTTAGAATGGAAAGGAACCTTAGAGACCACCCAATCCAACCTCATACCCCACACAGGGAACTCACTCTAGAATATCCCCAAAGCTATAAACCAGTCTCTACTTGAATACTTCCAACAATGACAAACTCACCCCCTCCCAAAGTTACTCATTTCATTTCTGGAAAGCTTTAATCATCAAGAAGTTCTTTCTCATGTTGGACTGAAATCTTCCTCCCCATAACAACCAAATGTTGTTCCTAGTTTTCCCTGTTAGAGCCAAAAAGAAGAATAAATCTAATCATTGTTCCACGTAACAGGCTTTCACATATTTGGAGTGAGCTATCATGGTTCTTCCAAGTCTTCTTTTCCCCAGTCTATATGTCCCTACTTCCTCCAATTATTCCTCATTAATTAAATTAATTTAAATTAATTAAAGGGTTCCAAATTTCACCTCCCATCCTTGTTACCCTTGTCTCTTGTTATTCAGTCATTTCAGTCATATCTGATACTTTGTGACCCCATTTGGGGTTTTCTTGGCAAAGATACTAGAGTGTTTTGCCATTTCCCTCTCTAGCTCATTTATACAGATGAGGAAACTGAGTCAAAAAGGGTTAAATGACTTTCCCAGGGTCACACAGCTACTAAGTGTCTGGGGCCAGATTTGAACTCAGGAAGATGAGTCTTCTTAACTCCAGGCCTGACCCTTTATCTTTGCAACACCAAGCTGCCTCTGTCATCTCTGGACAAGGTTAAATCTATCAATGCCCCTTAAAATGTGATACTTGGATCTAAAGACAGAATTCTAAGTGTAGTCTGACCACAATCTGAGTATTACCTTTTTGGTTTATTTCTTTTATGACAAACAAAGATGGAATCAAGAGACGGTAAGGATAGATTGTCTTAGAGTTTGGAAGACCTGGGTTCAAATCTCTGACAATTATCATCTGTGATTCCGGACAGAATCACCTAATCTTGTCCTAGTCAACTCTCCCTGACTGTATTGCAGATCATCAATGGTAGAGGGAGTTTCCTCACCAGAAACTCCCTACAGTGATCAAATCGCTGGCCCAGACCACCCTCCACCCCGCCCCCCCCCCAAAAAGGATGATATTAACTGTTTTGGCAGTCACTTCATACTGTTGACTCATTGAGTTTTCAGTAAGCTAAAAACCTCTAAGACTTTTTAATGAACTGCTATTAAACCACATTGCCCTCATCCTGTACTTGGCTAGTTGACTGTTTAAACTAAAGTATAGCCCATTATATGGATTCTTATCATTTATCCTGTTATATGTGTCCCCTCTTCCCATCCTATCAAGAACATTTAGAATCATGATTCTAGAATCTAACATGATCTATCCTTCCTATATTTGTTTAATCTATAAATTTGATAAATATACCTTCAAAGTCTTCCTTCAAGTCTTTATTTAAGATGATGAACAGGACAGGACCCAAGAGAGAGGCATGAGGCATGTCACTGGAGACCCTCCTCCACTATGCCATCAGTTCATTAATCGTTGTCTGAAGATCTAGGTGTACAGTCAGGAAAACCCTGAGTTGGAATTCAGCCTCAGATATTTACTAGCTATGTGACCCTGGGCAAGTCATTTAACCTCTACCTGCTTCAATTTCCTCAGTCATAAAATGGGGATAACAGCAGCACCTACCTTTCAGGGTTGTTGTATGAATCAAATGAGATATTATTTGTAAAGTGCCTTTTACATAGTAGATGCTTAATAAAAATGATTATTTCTTTGCTTTTTGCCTAACCAGTCAGTCTACATTTCTTCTTTCCATCAAGCTACCGCAGGGATTATCTGTAGCAGACTAGGATAGAAAGAGCCATGGATTTGGAGACAAAAGACCTAGATTCAAATTCCCAGCTCTGACTTGGAAGAGCTATGTAACTGTGGACAAACTCCTTAACTTATCTGTTACCTCAGTTTGCTTATCTGCAAAATAAGAATAATATACTACCTTACCTCACAGGATTATTGTGAGTAAAGTACTTTATAATTTGCAAAAATATATAAAAATATGAGCTAATATTATTATTACATTTTGATGAAACCAAGATATACTTGGACCATTCCCCTGATCTACCAATCCAATCACGCTGTCAAAAAAGGAAATGAGATTAGTCTGGCATGCCTTGCACTTGGTTATCCCCTGATGACTCCTAATTATCACCACTCCCCTTTGTAAGTGATCATAAACAAGTAGTTTACAATTTATTCTAGAACTCCATTGGATGTCAATATCACCTTTGCCAGTCCATAGCTTGTGAAGTCTGTTTTTTTTTTCCTTTTTGAAAATGAGTACATTCATCCAAGGCAAAGCTTCTGGCACTTCTTCTGTCTCTATAATTCCTAAAAGAATGTTTCTGTGATCTCATCTACAAGCTTTCGTTGTTTTGGTGGGGTTTTTTCTGTGTCTTGGGCTATAACTTTTTTTGACCGGAGATTTAAACTCTCCTGACTGGTCTTGAGCCTCATCCTTCTTGAACATACTTGTTTGACTCTTCCAGTCTGAATATTTCCCCCTTGATAGACAAGATGGAAACGTAAGAATAGAGTAGTTCTACTTTATCTTTACTATTTATTTAATTTATTTATTATTTAATTAAATACTAGGCACCTCAAGCAGCAGGTCTAGCCTTTCCACATTCTTTTTGTTCTGAATATCTTTTAAATTCCCATTTACATTTTTTATTTTTTGCTAACCACAATTCATTCTTTACTCTGCTTGTTGACCTGTGCCATGAATACTTGTGTATTCATCTTTGGTTAGGTGTCCTTTCTTCCAGCTTTGTCCATGTCCCTTTCGTTCATGTCCCTTGTGCCCATGTCTCTTTCCATGACTGTGCAATGCAAATCAGCAGTGGGAGGGGGAGTTTCCTCACCTGAAGAACCCTACGGTCATGAAATCACATATGAACTCATCAAATAGCTCCAGGTCTGATCAAAGAGCCCTCCCTTTGAGCTCATGATCATTTGCAATTATATGGTTAGAGGTCAGAATTTTTTTTTTTTTGAGTGCTTCCCTAAGTCATCACCTTGAGAAAATGCCTATCACTTATTTGAGCTTTCTGGGACCTGTATTCCTAAAGTCAAGCATACATATCTGACTATGACAACATCCCCCTCCCTTTTGAGAATGCTATGGTCACTTTGTCCTCCCAGTCAGAGCTGGGAACTTGAATGCAGATCTTTTGTCTCCAAATCCAGGGCTCTTTCTACCCTAGTCTGCTATAGACAATCCCTGCAGCAGCTTGATGGAAAGAGGAAGAAATGTAGACTGAATGGTTAGGCAAAAAAACAAAACAAGGAAACAGTTGATTTATTAAACACCTACTAGGTAAAAGACACTTTGCAAATAATCTTTCATGTATGTCCCAACCACATCTTCCTTTTGTGGCAGAATTACAGTAGATCAAGAATAATAGTTCCCTTCACAGCTTTCTGAGAAATGAAATTGTTAATAAGTAAAGTTGAGAATTCACTAAATGAAAATCTTTGCAGTAAATTTCTCTGATAAAGACCAGCTATCCCAGATATGTAGGGAATTAATACCAGGGACATTCCTCAATCAATAAATGATCAAAGGATATGAGCAGGCAGTTCTCTTAAGAAGAAATGCAAGATATCAACAACCATATGATAAAATGCTCCAAATGACTAAAAATAAGAGAAATGCAAATTAAAACAATTTCAAGATTGCACCCATCAGATTGAGCCAAGATTAAAAAAAGGAAAATGTCAATTATTAGATGGGCTGTGGAAAGGTAAATATACAAATGCATTCTTGGTGGATTTGTGATGAGCACCAGCCATTCTGGAAATCAATTTAGCATTATTCTCCGAAAGTCATTAAACTGTATGTATCCTTTGACCCGGCAATATCATTACGAGGAATATACCCTGAAAGAGATCAAAGAAAGAAGGAAAGGATCCACACCTACAAAAATATTTATAGTAGCACTTTTAAAATAGATTTTTATTGAGAACTGTTGTTTTTACATCATCTGTATTTCCCCTTCCATTCCTCTCCATCCCCCCTCACAAAAAACTATCCTGTACAACCAAAAAATAAATTTTTTTTGGAGGCAATCAGGGTTAAGTGACTTTCCCAGAGTCACATAGCTAGTGAGTGTATGAGGTCAAATTTGAATTCAGGTCCTCCTGACTCCAGGGCCAGTTCTCTAACCACTATACCACTAGCTGCCCCAATAAAGATTTTTTTTTTGAGAGGAAAAAGAAAAAAATCAGCAAAATCAATTATTACATCAAAAAAATCTGACATTAAATACAATCCTACACCAGTGGCCCACTCACCTCCACAAAGGAAGAATACATCCTGTCATACCTCTCCTTTGGGGCCTCGCTTGTACTTCGTAATTTGGCAGCATTTGTTTTTCATTGTTTTGTGGTTGTTCTGTAAAAGAACCAGAAACAAAGTGAGTACCTACCAAATGGAGAATGACTGAACAAACTAGGTCATATTAAGGGGATGGAATAGAATTATGCTATAGGAAATGATAAAAGGGATATCTTCAGAGAAACTTGGTGGCTTCTTAGAAGTGAGCCAAATGAGCACAATTTATATAGTGACTACAACATTGTAAAGGAAAACAACCGTGGAAGAATTAAAAATTATGATCAACACAATGACCAGTCTCTACTGCACAAAACTAATGAAGAATCATCAATCTCATCTCTTGGCATCTAAGCAGATTAGATTTAACGTTGTGGTTCCAACACTGCCTTATTCATCTGTATCCCTTCTGTGTATTTTTAAAATGATTCACTGGTGCTCTCTTCTCTCTTCCCTTTCTTGGGTATCCATATCACCAAACCCTTCCCTGATGCCCCATAACTCTACTAACTGCTCCAACTCTCCCTCAAAATAAAAGCACTCTTTTGAAACAAGTAACAATAGTCAAGCAAAACAAATCTTGGCATTTCAGTAAATGATTATTAAGCACTTTTTTACTTTGTGTGCCAGCTCCTAAGGGAGACACAAGATTGAGATAGGATAGTTATGGAGCTTACAGTCTAGTAGAGGGATAATGGCCTGTAACTGTAATATACAACATTACAAGAGAAATACATTAGTAAGGTACAAAAATCAAATGCTGTATGAAATCCCAGGGGATGACTGTTACCAATGAAAAGACCAGGGCAGCTTCATAGACTTAGTGGCATTTGAGTTGAGGCATTAGACAATGGGTAGGAATTTTGCATATGAAGAAGAGGGAAGGAATTCCCATCATAAGGGACAAGAAGAGCAAGCAAAGCATTGAGCCTCAGTACAAATCACCAAAGCAACTAATGGCAAACAAAGAAGGTAGCGCCATCTTGGGCTGAGTGAAGAATATGGTATCCCACAACAAAGAGAGGCAATAGTCCTCTCCATCTAAAATATCATGTTCTTGGTACCACCGTTGACAAACTGGGGAGTGTCCAGAGGAAAATGATTAAGAATGGACTAGAAACCATGCTACCAGAGGAAAAGTGAAGGAAATGGGGATATTTTTACTAGAGAAGAGATGACAAAGGGGAGACATGATAGCTGTCTTCAGGTCCTGAAGAGGGATTAGACTTTTTCTGCTTGACCATTAGAGGGGCAGCTAGGTGGTGCCACAGTGCAGAGGGCTAAGCCTGGAGTCAGGAAAACCCTGAGTTCAAATCCAGACTCCTACACTCACTAACAGTGTGACTCTGGGCAAGTTATTTAACCTTTATCTGCCTCAGCTTCCACAACTGTAAAATGGGGAGAAAAATAGCACTCTCCTTCTCAAGGTTGTTATGAGGATCAAACGAGGTAATATTTTGTGAAGCAGTTAGCATAGTCTGGCACTTAGTAGGTGCTTAAATAAGTATTTATTCCTTCCTTTCCTCCCTCCTTCCCTAGAGGGCAGAACTAGGACTAAAGGGTGGAAGTTGTAGAGGATCCAGTTTAGATTCATTGTAAGGAAGCATGGAAGGGTTTGCCTCAGGAGGGGGTGGCTTCCCCTTCCCTAAAGTTTTTGAAGCAAAAGCTGAACAGCCAATGGTGTAGGAGATTATAGAAGGGGTTCTCACTCTGTTATGGGTTGGACTAGAGACCCTCCTAAAGTCCCCCCCAACTTAGAGATCATGTGATTTTCAGTGTAGGATGTAGAGAGAACCTTGTTTGTCTGAAGCATTGAGTACAAGAGGGGAATAATATGTAGGCTGGTACTAGATCGTGAGCAACTGTGAATACCAGGCAACTGAATTGGAACTTTACTCCCAAGCACAGTGCTTTTCACGTTGTAGTTATTTAGTTATATTGTGTTTATTCAATTAAATTGAGGTGAGTAGAACTGAGTTGAACAAGGCATATCCTTCTATCACTGTTTTATCCAATTTTCACAGAATTCTCATTTGGTTCTTTGTTTTATAGGGGTGGATTACTGCTTGCTGAGTGATCATGGTTGTGAACATTCTTGCGTAAATACTGACAAATCCTTTGTTTGTCAGTGCTCCGAGGGGTATGTGCTCAGGAGTGATGGAAGAACCTGCAAAAGTAAGTTTTCAGTAGTTCCTCCTCAAAAAAAATAGACTTTCTGTGTACATATTACATGCATGTATATTTTGACATATGTGTAGTAAGACTGCACTCACCTCTCCCAACTAGTATATGCACTAAGAGATCAAGTTCCCAGATCTCACCGCTCCCCCTTAGAGTCCTACAGGTAATGGAGGTGGGGTGGGGAGGGGCAGTGGGCCCATATATAGACTCTGGGACTCTATGCATTGGCAAATTGGGTCCTCAGGGGGTGGCTACTTCATCCCTTCAAGATTCTAGGGGTAATTCTAAGGGATTGGGGTGATTATTCTAATGCTATTGGCTTGAGCGCTCATTTCAATACATTTTTCCTAATGGTGGTTGACAGTTACAGCTAGTTTCTCTCCTATATCATTAATTAAACCAATGATTAATGGCCCCATCATTAATTTAACCAGTTAATATGAATAAGCTGTTACAAAGGGATAGTTCCTGAGAAGACGTTAGGAACAAAAACGCAAAAACATTTTCCCCCAACATCATACTCTCTCCTCTTCCACCTTCTTCCCTTGAGAGATTGGACTAAGACTTCAAGTGGTTGCTACCAAGCATTTGCCCCACCAGGTTCACTTCCGAATGCAGCATAGCCACAGGATAACTTGCTGCATTTCTGTAGAACATGGAGTCTCAGGTACCAGGTTGAACTGCTGCCAAACTGGGGATCCAGCAGGTCACCCTTTAAGGCTGTGCTGATTCACTGGATTCCACTGCTGGCAAATACTGGTATGGATTCCTGTCACTGAATCTTTGATTCTTTGACATTTCAAAATTCACAAGGCCCTATGCCCAAAGAAAAGAACAGAAAATAGAATAGAATAGAAAACACATGACACAGCCCTGTAGGCTTGCCTGGGAGGCCATGGGGCAAGCACAGTAGGAGAAAGGGCATCTTCCCACTGGCCCTGCTGAACTCAAAGGGTCATTCTGACCCCTCATAGCTACCAGGAAAGAAAGAACTAATTTTTCCACTTGCACCTTAGGTATGATCTCCCAGTTCTAGGTCCTTGACCAATCAAATGGTCTATTCTTCATTACAAAGTTAAGCACATGAGAAGCCGCCTCCAAATACGTGCTTTGATCTCTCTGAGCTGTGTCATCACTCATTTCCTGAATCAAGCTCACCAAATATCCACATGGATTCCTTGAACATGATCCCAAGACTGAGCCCCTCACTGGCCAGCCTTCTGTTTTGTATATGAATTTGTATACAGACAACCCTCAGAGGAGGGTCTCTTCAATTTGCCAACCAGCTGGTCCCAGGCTCCCTTCCTTCCCACACTCTCAAGGCAAGAATTTCAATTTCATGCTTTTTTCCTCTTCTTTCTGCTGTCTCACAAAACACTTTTTATTCACTTTCTCTGTCCTTGCAATGACGCCACCTAATTCAGCCGTCAGTCAATTTTGGGGCATGAAGAATGGGAAAGGGAGAGCAAGCACGAGGCAGGGGAGAAGGGGATTTCCTCAAAATGCCTTCAATTCTGCCCCATGCTGACATTCTTGAAGAGACTTTAAATAGTCTGGCAGAAGATAAGAAAGTTATGAGTGATATCTACTGAGTATCATGGGTCCTCAAATCCTCAGCCTCCCAGGAATCAGCTTCTTTCTGTGAACTGATCCAAGGAAACTTGTCTCTTTGGTTAGAGGTTCCTTCTTTAATATGCTGTACAGGAAAATAATTACTATACCCTACTCCATACAAATGAGCCAACAAAAGCCCAATACCCAGTCTATGACTGGAGGTCAGAACCCCCCAAATATTCCTGTTGCTACAGAATCTGAATAGCTGGGTTCTAATACCTAACTGCTCTTTTCCTCCTTGAAAGTTCTTTAAAATTTCCATTAGTTCCAGAGTTCACATGGGCCTTCCTAAAATAATGACAAACTCACTTCTCACCTTGTGCTCTCATGTCTAAAGACACACCCATCTGTGCAAATGTTGCTGTATATTCACTTTCTATCTTCCCCATTTTCCCATTGAGTACATTTGTTACTGGGGATAGAGTGATCTCATCAGTGAAAATCAACCAGAGGAATTAAAATTGAAATTTGATACATGCATGTAGAGGTAGTATATGGCTGAGAACCTGTGAAGTAATGAGATATGACATAGCTCTACTGGCAGAGATATTCTCTGCCCCTTCGCCCCACTGTATGTAGGCAGCCAAGCTATTCTCACAAAAAAGGGATTTTCTGTCTTCCCCCAGGATGATTCAGTGTGGTCATTCTATCCAATAATAATATGCTGGGGTTTCAGTTCAGCCACAGTTAACTAAAGATTGGGGTATATGTTCCCCAGCCTTGTGCCAGATGACAGACATGACTTCACCTCTGCTTTCACAAAGCCTGCTGGGTTGGGGGGCAGTGAGCCAGCTCCAGCTAAGTAGATAGCTGTGCCCTTGACCCTTCCCAAAGGCAGACTATGGACTTGGCCTTGCAGGAATGTGGCCTGAAGGATGTCAATCAAGAAGTTTCTCTTTCACTTAACCAGGCAGGTAGATCATTGAAGAAGAGAAAGCCATACAAATTCACTTCATTTCAATTCAGGAAAGAGGTATTAAGCACCTATGATGTGTCAGCGATTGTGCTAAGTGCTAAGGGTACAAAGATTTCTAAAAAAAATGAAACTGGCCCGGGCTTTGAGGATGTTACATTCTACCGAGGGCTGGGGAGGGTGAGTTAGATAGGTAAATACAATGAGTGATGGTGGTGAGGGAGAGATCTAGGAGTTAGCAGTTCTGCTTTAACGATCAAAGAGAAGTCATGGGAACCCTGGCCAGGAGCCTGAAAGCAATAGAAAAATGATTCCCTTCCCTACCTATGCTGGGGTAGAGGCTGGATTCAATTTAAATATGGTGTAGTGGAAAAAATGAAGAGTAATGGGTAAAGGGCTGTCCCTGGAGTCAGAAAGATTTGTGCTTAAATCCCACGTATGATCCAAATTAGCCATGTGATCTGGGCGTGTCTCTTCTTGATGCCCTGGGCCACCCTTTAAGACAATAAATTGAGGACAAGTTGTCTGTTTAGATTAGTGTCGATGGAGCTTCCCACACTAGAAATTGTCTTCATGGATGCAATCAGAGGTTTGCCTCCAAAAGCCACAAAAAGAACAGTGGACCCAAAGTCACAATACCTGGATTTGAGACCTAGTGCTATCACATATTCCCCTCAACATTCACTTCATTATAATTCACTTCAATATTCAATGGAATTATCTGGGCCTCAGTTTCCCAATCTGTCAAATAAAGAGATTGGACTAGGGGGTTCTACAAGGTCCCCTCTGGGGCCAACTTTCTATTATTTTGCATCTCACCTGTCATCATTTGCCTCTGTGGATTCCCAACATGCAGAGTAGCAGCTCTATCTTCTGCCCAGCATTGACTTAGTTTATCTTCAGGGGCTTCGCTGTTCACAGGATGCAGAGATGACCCTGAGGCACTAGAGAGAGGAGATGGTACTTTTCTCAGCCTTGCACTATTTGATGCAAAAAAGATCCTCCCCTTTTCTAGGCACTGGGATGAGTGACCCAACCTCAAGGAAAATGCAACAAGTCTGAAATCATTATCAATAAAACATTTGTGGAATGTGTACCTAGGCTTAGAGAGGTCATCGAGCCCAACCCAGTCATTTTGAAGATGAGGAAACTGAAGCACATTGAGGTTAAATGACTTGCCTAATGTCAGGGTATGGAATAGCCCATAGTATCCAAGGCAGGATTCCCACCCAAGTTTTCCTGACTCCAAGTTCAGTGCCCTATCTGGGGCTAAGCCCAGTAAAGGATGATTACAAAGAGGCTCCTTTCCCTCAAAGGACCTGCAATCTAGTTTATGTCTACAAAAATATGGGTAACAGTGCACCCACTCCCAGACAAAAATTTAGTCTAATCCCTCCTTTCACAGACAAAAAAATAATAAGGGCCAAAGGAGTTAGATGGCTTACCCAAAGTCACACAGCTAGTTCTTGGCATAGATCAGAAGTCTCTAGATCTTTAGATCAGGACCTTTATTTAATATGAGATAACTCTAGATACTTTCGCCCCTAAAACACTAAGTTTCATATAGCAAGAGATGACTATTCTGATTTTTTTAATTGCAAAAAAAATAATAAAATCAGGTAATCACACACACACATACACACACACACACACACACACACACTCACCTTTCACTCCGCCCCTTTATCTTCTTGGCACAATGTGCACTGTGGCTTTTTTTTCTCTGAAGAGCAGGATTGGTTTTCCTGCTGTCCCACGTGGAACCTTAGACATCACTTTGCATTCTGTCATCACTAGAAAGGGACTATTATTCTAAAGTACACGTAGAACAGTTACTGCCTTGCCTCAGACTGTCTGAGTCACCAGACCGGGATCCAGACATTAAGAGCATTTTCTGGGTTGGGATAATAGACCAGGGGAAAGTTTCCTACCCAGAAACTTTTTCCAAATCATTAAACTCCTAATCAGTTGTATTCCAGATTGCTTAATTAAATTGTTTTTTAAAAACTCTATTTAACTAGACTTGGAAGAAATCATCCTTTTAAAAAGGAAATATTTTCTTCCTGGGAATATTTCATTTTTCCTCTTGGGAATTCCTAGGAAAAACCTAAGAAGTTCAAGATGGATTCTTTTGCTCCTTTCTTCTGGATTTGAACTCTGCACCCTCTTTAACCTCTTGGCTCATACTCAACTATTGGCCATCCTTCTACACTCCTTTTCTGACATCCTTACCAGATTGTCAGAGAAGGCTCTGGAGAGTAATAGAGAACAGTAAGATGAGCAGTGGAAACTGTACTTTCTGGATACAAATATATCTAGGGATGTAACTTCTTTTTTAAAATAAGTTTTTACTGATTTCTTGTTTATTTTTTATATCATCATATTTCACCCAGGATTCCTCCTTCCCAAAGAGCCATCCTGTGTTATCAAATGGTGTTTTTTTTTTAAGAAAAAAATCAGTATAATAGGAAATAAACTGAAAAAAGTTTGAAAATATGTGCCTCGTATAAAACTTGTGGCCCTTCCATCTCTACAAAGGAATGGGAGGGTTTTTTTCAAATCTCTGCTTTTGAGCCATGCTTGTTTTTTACAATTTCATGAAATTCACTTTTGACTTTTTAATTTTTAAAGCTGTTCTTTCCATTTACATGTTGTCATTGTATATATTATTTTCTTGGCTCTGCTTACTTCACTCCACATCAATTCATGTTTCTCTGTATTCATCATATTCATTGTTTCTTACAACACATAATATTCCATTACATTCATATACCGCAATTTGTTTAGCCATTCCCCAATCACTGGGCATCTACTTTGTTTCCTATACATTGTTATCACAAAAAGTGCAGCTATAAACATTTTGGGGACTTTTTTCTTATTGATTGCCTCCTTGGAGTATAAGCCTAATGAAATCTCCAAGGCAAAGGAGATGGACATTTTAGTTACTTTATTTACATATTTCCAAATTACTGTCCAAAATGGTTGTACCCTTACAATGCCCTAGTGTGTCTATCTTTCCACAACCCCTCCAACAGTGACTATTCCCTTTGTTTGTCATCTGTGCCAATTTGAAGGGTATGAAGTAAAAGCTCAGGGTTATTGTAATTCATAATTTTCTTACTAATGATTTGTAACATTCTTTTATGCGATTTTTAATAGTTTACAATTCTTTTAACAACCGTTTTTGGTGTATGTATATATAGTATATACATATATGCTAATTATACACATATATGTATATATACATATATTTTTTATCAGAGAGATTTGATAGTAAGATATTTTCCCAATTGACTATTTCTCTTCTTATATTAGATGTATAAATTTTGTTTATGCAGAATCTTTTCAGTTTCATGTAATCAAAGTTACCTTTTTTACCTTTTACAATTGTCTACTTAAGAATATATCTCCTACCCATAGCTGTGAAAGAGTTATATATTCTGCTTCTTTTCTAATTCCTTTCAGAATATTAAGCTCAATTCTCCACTTAGAATGAATTGTGGGATACAGTATAAGGTGTTGGTCTAAGCTTAATTTCTGCCAGACTGCTTTTCAGCTTTCCCAGTAATTTTTATTAAATAGGGAATTCTTTCCTAAGTAATTTATAATTTCTGATTTATCAAAAACTGGGTTATTGAGTTTCATTATTTCTGATTCTCCCCCATTCATCTTTTCCATTGATTTACCTCTCATGTTTAACCTGTTCTTTTTAAACATATGGTTTTGCTGAGTGCTGCTATAATACAGGATGTTCCCAAAATCTTAGTGCATCATTAAGCTTTAACAACTTCAGAAGTACAAATACTACAAACTTCTAAAAACATTTGAAAAATAATCACTTGAAGGCTTAAAATATTGATATGTTTCTTATTAAAATTCAACATCAGCACTACCTTATGCTATGCATTGGTCTATTCGATTTATGAACTTTATAAAAAACTTTCATTAATTGTGGCTCAGTGACTGGAATTACTGCATTTATAATCAATCCTAGCCTTAAGATCATACACAACACTTCCGATGTGACTGCACAAGAAAAAGCCCAATAGAGATAGATCAAGTCACTGAGCTGGCTAAGCAACAGGACCTCCTCTGTCAGTCCACTGATCTAAGAAAGTGGCATATGGAAACTGTTGCACACAACATGCATAATGATGCACTACCTCATTTTGTTAAAATTTAAGTGTTTTCATTAAAATTATTGATTAAACATTAAATTATTATTCAAATTCACAAAAATGAAATAGGTAAAAAATATATTTATACAATTAAACTTTCAAGTGATTTTTTTGGTAAATTTGTAGTATTTATACTTCTGAAGTTATTAAAGCCTAAAATTGCACTCAGACTTTTAGGCACCCTGTTATATACTGTGAGATTTGAAAACACAGAGATGTAATTTAAACAGAGGAACTCAATCACCATAGTTAATTCTGGCTCTGTCAGGAACTACCTGCATGACTTTGGGCAAGTCATTTAATTCCTTTGGGTTTAGTTTTTCATCATGATCTGAGGAGTTGAACTTAACTTGTGACTAGATTTCTATTCTTGCCAAGACCTGGGTCCCTAAGTTAGAGACAATTAGACCCTTCTAACTATTTAAGCACTTAACTTGTTCTCCAAGTTGGCGGATCAAAATGCGAATTGGTCCCACTATTCTAGATATCAATTTTGAATTATGCAAGAAAAGTTATTAACTTTTCATACTCTGTAACCACCAATCTCTTACTTAGGATGCGTGCGTGTGTGTGTGTGTGTGTGTGCATACATGTATACAGAATCAAGGAGGTCAAACACAACAAAAAGATCCAACATATACCAAAATATTCATGTCACATTTTCTTTGTAGAAGAGGATTGGAAACAAAGTGGATGCCCACATCAACTGGATAATAACCAAACAATATGTAGTATATGAATGTAATGGAATATTATCATATGGTAACAAATGAAGTTTTTGTCATGGGAAGATTTGTATGAACTAGTGGAGAATTCAATGAGCAGAATCAAAAGAACAAAATAGACAATCAATCAACAGACAAATGTATTAAATTGACTAAATTATGAAATAAATGATAATGTGTTAAATTATGCATTGGGCACTGTGCTAGGCACTACAAATGCCACAGACAGGTGGTTTTACAGGCTCCTAGACAGAAACTGGAGCATAGTGTGTGAGAAATCACCAGATGTTTGCTTTGGCTGGACTGGAGGCTGACAGGAGAATGAGCCCTGGGGAAGAATTTTGTATCCATTGTCAGATGGGATGATTTTATTGGGCATTTTTGCTTGACTGTTTTCATTTGTTAAAAAGAGGGTTCCATTTGGAGGGGGTGAAAATGAGGAACTATTTCCCAAAATGGGTGATATCAAAACCAAAGGAATTCTTAAAATTTATTTTAAAAAGAAGGAAAGGAAGGGAGGAAAGAAGGGAAAGAAGAAGAAAGGAAGAGAAGGAGGGAAAGGAGGAAGGAAAAGGAGAAAAAAATGAAGAGAAGTAGGAAAGGAAAAAAGGAAGGAAAAGAAAAGGAGAGAAAATAGGCAGGAAAGAAACAAACAAATCAATGAACTTACTATTTAGAAATGATTTAGGTCCTGGGGAATCCAAATTAAGGCAGATCCAGGTCAATTAGAGCCAGTAACAAGCAAATTGACTAATTCATGAACAAGAAATGGTGTACAGGCCATAAGGGTAAGAAGGAGGGGAGAGATTTCAACAATTTTAGAAGGCAAAAACCATACCACAATGCTCTACTGACTTGTTTAAAAAAAAAAATACTACTACTAATTTGAAAGCCCAAGAGAGCCCAGAAACTGGATTCTTAGCAAGAGAGACTGGCTGAAATCCCAGCTGAAGACTCTGTGAAGCTGTCATGTAGAGCTGGCTTTTACTTCTGTTATGCCCAGACAAAGAATGAGCAGCACAGTTGGCCTGCAACAAACTATGGTGGCCTTTAGCCTTGCTTATGTAACAGGGATTAAAAAAAAAAAAAAACCAGGAGAGAGAGAGAACAGTTGGAAGCTCCCCACTGAAGGTTGGAAAATCTTCAGGAAAGCTCAGTCTGTCAACACCAAAGTCTGAAAGTATCAGGGAAGAAAATGACTAGTTTCAGTGAAGATTCAAGGTGAAAGGCTGGAGCCAGAGTAGAGCTCAAGATCATGTCTTCTGATCACTTTAAAATCCAATCAAGAGGAATACATAAGGCATATTCATCAATACTTCTGTAAACCAAGAATTTTGTCATTTGGGGCATACCTTCCAAAGAGATACATGACAAGCTTTCCATGATTTGGTAAATCATCAAGAGTTGCTGAGGCCAAAGAAAGTCTTTGTGTGGGCAGTGAAGCAGCCCAGTGGTTAGAGCATGGGCTCTGGAGTCAGGAGGACTTGAGTTCAAATCCAGCCTCAGACATGCTGTGAGACACTAGGCAAGTAACTTAACTCTATTTGCCTAAGAAAGAAAGAAAGAAAAGAAAGTCTTTTTGTGGCCAGTCTCTCTGATCTTACATAGGCTGGTCTGAAAAAGAAAGACAGATAATACTCAAAGAAGTTTTTTCAGACTGGTATAGTCAGTGGTGTGCTGATAAATGTTTAACAACCAGCTTTCCAGGAAAAAAAAATGTAGTGCACCACACTTTTAAATGCACACCTGCATTATTAACATTTTCCCCATCACTTTCTTAAGCTTAGACAGTTAACAGAATAACAAACCAAGCCCTGATCTGTAGCATTTGCTGGCTTTTTGGTATGAGCTGGCTCCAGCCCACCCCCAGATAGCCTTTGAAAGAAAAGGGAAGGAAACAAGCACTTATTAAGCCTCTACTGTGTACCAAGTACCATGCTAAGTGCTTTACAAATATTATCTCATTTGACCTTCACTACAGCTCTGTGAGATGTTATTATCTCTACTTTACTGTTGAGGAAACTGAGGCAAACTGAGGTTGAATTACTTTCCCAGGGTCACACAGCTGGGATTGAACTCAGGACTTTGTGACTTTGAGCCATGTGCCACCTTAAAGGGTTATCTACATGCTACAATGAGGCATCAGAATAGAATAGATATATACGATCTTCAATACAAACACACACATCAATTATTGTTGTTCAGTCATTTTTAGTCATAACTTACCCTTCATGACCCCATTTGGGGTTTTCTTGGCAAAGATACTTGAGTGATTTGCCATTTCCTTCTCCAGCTCATTTTAAAGATGAGGAAACTGAGGCCAACAGGGTTAAATGACTTCCCTTAAGTCACACAGCTAGTAAGTGTCTGAGGCTGGATTTGAACTCAACTTTTCCTGACTCCAGGCCCAGCATTCTATCCACTGAGTCACCTAGCTGCCTGTATACAGATATAGATATAGATATGCTATAGATATAGCTATAGATAGACCAGAGGCAATGTGGTCTACAGGTTAGAGAGTTAGCCTCAGAGTCAGGAAGACTTTTATTCAGTTCCCACGTGTGACACATAGAGGCTCAATACCTCCAAGTGTCTTGATAAGAGTTTCCTCACCAGAGGAAACACGTGTGAACAACAAAGAACAAAACAATAAAAAAAAAAGAGAAGAGGTGTGAATATACAAATTATTATTATGCAGAAACAAACAAGACACTGAGTGTATATAGTCTAAGTATTACAGTATTATCAATGTAGAAACTGAAGGAATCTTAGACACTGTTTTGTCCAATCTCTCTCATTTTAATGGGAAAGAAACTGATACTCAGAGAGTATCCCAGGTCACACGTATCAGGAGCAAGATTCGAATCCAGGTCTTCCAGGCTCCAAGTCAAGTACTCTATCCAATGTGCCACTTATTAGCTATGTGCCAAAGGGTAAGTCATTCCATTTCTCTGAGCCTCAGTTTCCCCACTTGTAAAATGAGGATTAAAAAGGGGAAAAGCCCTTTCATTATCTACCCCAGAGAACTGGAGTCTGCAGAGTGCTTAGTTAACTATACAGCCCTGGTACAAAATGTTATTATCATTCCATGCAGATGGATCTGAGAACTTGGCCCTGAATCCTTACTAGGTTCAAGTGTCAATACACATACCACTGCTCCTTTTTAAAGCATTTTAATGAAGTGTCATCCCCCAGAACCACTTACTAGAAGACAACCAAATTTTCCTTCATGTTCAGAAGCTTGTTTTAGTACGAAAATACTATATACCACTTGTCTAACTCATGTGCTTCCAACCCTTACTGGTTCCAATCACTAAAATTCTCTGAGCTTTGGTTTCTTTCATCTGTAAAATGAGGGTGGAACCTGTATATCTCTGTGACAGAGATATGAGGGAAGGCCAGCTAGAAGGGACAGTGGATAGAGTGCTAGACGTGGAATCAGGAAGACCTAAGTTCAAATCCAGTCTCAGATACTTCCTAGCAGTGTGGCCCTGGGCAAGTCACTTTAAGCCTGTTTGACACAGTTTCCTCATCTGTAAAATGAACTGGAGAAGGAAATGGCCACTTCAGTATTTCTGCCTAGAAAACTCCAAATAGGGTCACAAAGGGTCATACATGACTGAAAAAACAACTGAATAACAAAAAATGTATGTAACCTGCTTTGTATACTTTAAGGAACCATGTAAATATCAGCTACTGTTCTATGTGCAGTGTTAAAGGGGGATAAACTGCTAATATGTGAAATCTTTTCTGCTCTATTTGCATCATTCTAAATGGAACCTTAGGACTGGACTCCTGTGCTCTGGGAGACCATGACTGTGAACATACCTGTGTAAGCCTCGAGGACTCTTATGAGTGCCACTGCTTCGAAGGTTACACTCTCCGAGAAGATGGGAAAACCTGCAGAAGTACGTCCATGGGGTTTCTAGCTCAAGTGATGGTGTAGGAACTGCTATATAAAAATGGAGATCCTGAATTCCATGTCAGTTGATTACTCAAGCAGGCAGTTGTTAAGATAAAATTAGAGTTCTGTGGCATGAGACAGTTGGGTCACAATTCAGCCCTTGCTGAAATGCCTTCCTTGAGTCTTTGCTATACCACCTCAATTTGTCCCATGAGTAATGAAATCCCCTTAGAAAGGCAGCATCATGTAGTGGGGAAAGCCCTAGATGTGATATTTAAAGAACAAAGGTCAAGCCCTAGGCCACTAAATGATTTCATCTGTTTGAGCCTCAGTTTTCTTATCTTTCAAATGGGGTTAATGCTTATTCTGATTTTTCCCCTGAGTTGTTTTGGGGAAAGGGCTTAGTTAATTGCAAAGTACCAGTTAAACAGGCACTATTCTTGTTAATGGACATCTAGGTGGCACAATGGATATAGTGTGGAGCCTGGAGTCAGATACTGAGTTCAAATTTAGCCTCAGACACTTACTAGCTGTGTGACCCTGGGCAAGGCATTTAACCCTGCTTGCCTCAGTTTCCTTATCTGTAAAATGAACTGGAGAAAGAAATGGCAAACTACTCCAGTATCTTTGATAAAAAAAAATCCAAATAGGGTCACAAAGTGTCAAATACAGCTGAACAACAACAAAAGTTACTATGAATGCAGGTGAGAGATGAAAAATTTGCCTTGAACCCTATCTGTGTTATGGCATTGATAATCATGTCATTTCTTCACCTTCAAAAATGTCAATAGAATTTCATCCCCAAAACCTGTTCCTAGAGGAAAACATCCAAAGTTGCCTTAATATTCAAAAACATATTTTGGTGGGAAACAGAGAAACACTTGTTTAATTCACATGCATTGTTAACAGGGGAATAATTGCTAATGCTTATAATATTTTTTCCATCTGTGCCCTTTGGAAACACATGGAAACTCAGTATTGGACCTGTGTGCTCTGGGAGATCATGGCTGTGAGCATTCCTGTGTAAGCAGAGGAGAATCTTACATGTGCCTCTGTTTTGAAGGTTATACACTTCTAGAAGATGGGAAAACCTGCAAAAGTAAGTTTGCATTACATTCAATTCAGCAAAAATGTTAAGCACCTACTGTGTGCAAGGTACTGTGCTAGGGATAGGGACTGGACTTATCAACAGTATAGGGAACTCCCAGGTGAGAAAACTCTCTCCACCAGTGCAAGTTGGCTCCTTCTCTACAAATTAAAAGAATGTGAGAGAGCACTGAGACAAAATGGGTCAGAGGTTAGACTTGAACCCCAGGTCTTCATGACTTTGAGGTCAGCTTTCTAGGCACTATAGCATTCTCCCCCTTTAAGTGAGAGAGATACAAAGGCAGAAACAATAAAGCCCTGCCCTTAAGAAGATACCTTTTAGACTCATGATCAAAAATGCTATCCATCTCCAAAGAAAAAATTGATGGGAATTTGAATGCAGATGGAAGCATACTATTTTCACTTTATTTTTTTGTGTTTTCCCCACTTTGGGTCTGTGTTTTCTTTCACAACATGACAAATATGCTAATATGTTTTGCAAGACTGAACACGTATAACCTATATCAAATTGCTTACCCTCAGAGAGGGGGGAGGAGATGAAAAAAGAGAAAACTTGGAAGTCAAAATGTTTTTTTAATGAATGTTAAAAATTGTCTTTACATGTAACTGGGGAAAGAATAAAATATTATTTTTCAAAAGATACCCTTTAGTGAGATATGGGGTTAAGGGATAATATGACAGGTACACCCATCATCTTAAGTAGTAGATGCAGAGATGCAGACAAAGTACTATAGAAAAATTGAAAGAGGGAGAGATTCCTATCACCTGAATGGCTGAGGAGGCTTCATGGAGGAAGGAGCAGAAGCTTAAGGAAAGAAAAGTATTGCAGCAGGCACAGCAGAGGGAAGAAAGGGGGCATTCTGGGCATGAGGGACAGATAATCTGAGCCTGCATGGAGGCAAGGGATGGCAGGACAAGTTCTTTTTGTTGAGTTGTTTTTTCAGTCGTGTCTGACTCTTCCTGACCCCTTTTGGGGGTCACAAAAATACTGGAGTGGCTTGCCATCTCCCTCTTCAAAGGATTACGACTGTATTGACATGCTCTGGTCCATGGGGTCACAAAGAGTTGGACATGACTGGATAGCAACTAAACAACAACAATGATCACTAGTATTTATGGAGAACATTTTCAGTATTATCTCATTTGAGCCCCACAACAACCCTGAGAGGTAGGTGCTCTTGTTATCCCCATTCTGCAGATGAGGACCCTGAGGCAGAGACAGATGAGGGTCACCCAACTAGTAGCTATCTGAGGCAGAATTTGAACTCTGGCCTTCCTCCCTCCAAGCCCAGCGGTCTCCCCACTGCTCCACCTAGCTATATCCAGAATAGATGCAAGGTGGACTGAAGGGAGAAAGGCATTAGCAACTGGAAAGAAAACAGGAAAGGAGGAAGCGAGCTAAACTTTAAGAGAAGATGATGTTGATGATGATGATGTTAATACCAGAACTCAGTAAACTTTCTTTATCATTCAGGCTCTGCTTTCATTGGAGATCTGGAACCTTCAAAATGGTTTAATAATAACACATACAGAACCTTATAGTTTACAAAGTTCTTTTCTCACAACCCTGGAAGGCAGGTGTGGGTATTACCTCCATTTTACAGATGAGGCTCACAGAGGCTAGCTAACTTATTATCATGTCCTCCCTACATGCATACACATACACACACATATATACACACATATGTGTGTATGCATGTATATGTATGTGTGTATACATATACAAATATATATGTCAGGTGGAATTGCCAGGAGCCCAGTCAGAGCCCTTCCTGCTGTACTCCAAAGGAAATTCAGCCTGAGCTAGTGTGTATAAGAAAACACATCTGTAATCCCTCATTAGAGGGCTATTAAGGTCGTGTTATGCTGCACTGGCAGAATTATGCTAACTCTCTCCATAATCCTCAGGGGTGGATGTCTGCAAATCCACCAACCACGGCTGTGAACACACTTGTGTTAATGATGGCAATTCCTACATCTGCAAATGCTCAGAGGGATTTGTTCTGGCAGAAGATGGGAAACGGTGCAGAAGTAAGTGATGGGAGCTTGGCCCCACCTCCTTGGAGGGTCTGAGGCAGAAGTGATGGGAGGGTGGCCCCAACCCCTTGGAAGGGCTGACAGTGTAATAAGAGCTTGGCCCCACACCTTGATAGGGCTGAATGAGTTACTTTTGTGAGTTTTATCAGAATGAATGAATCTCTAACCACTTTTTTCTTCTCCCCATCCCACCACATCTCCACCACAATGAAAAAACATAAAAGTGAAGTTCTGAAAATTTGTCTGAATTAAAAGCCAGACCCATTTACTTAGGGATCATTGCTGAGAAAACTTCTAAGGAAAATAAGTAAGAAGAGCCCCCTTTAAAAGCCAGGAACCAGTGAGTATAACTGTCATTCTTTCCTGGGCCTGAGAACAAACATCCTCATTGCCAAGGAAAATGGGTCTCTGTTCAATTCTTTCCCTGAAGTCTTTTCACTTTTTATGCAAGGATGATGGAAGCTGGACCTGGGCTGGAGCCTTCTCTTTTCTGGAACCACAGAAATGCTTCTCTCTATGAACTTCTGCACATGAAGAATGTGAATTGGATGTGTGTGTGTGTGTGTGTGTGTGTGTGTGTGTGTGTATGGACACACATTGAGGAAAAAAATATGGTAAAGAAAGACAAACAGAATTGCTGAAGGAAAATCAAATGTCTTGCTCCTTACTTCTTCCTTTTTTGCAGAGAGGAGATTATGGGTATAGAACACTGCAGATATTTTACAACTTGACGAATGGGTTGCTGAATACCTTTCTTTTTCTTTCTTTATTAGTCCATTATTTCTATACTTTATTAATCACAGAAGATGAGCCTCTGGGTGGGGGAGAGGGAGGGATTTGGTTGGAAAAGATATCAGTGAAACATTTATTAAAAAGGAAAAAAGATGACAATAATAATATTAATAGTGCCATACTCATGTTGGATGAGAGCTAGGTGAATGTGGTTATTTCAGACATCTACAGTGAACTCAAATGAGACTAGCCTGGCCTTTTTATCTTCTGACTAATGAAGTACAGATGGGTTATGGGGGATCATCTCCTATTTGCACTATGAATGAAAATACCTATTATAGTAGAAGAGGAGAGGGAAAAAAGAGAAGGTTTCACTGGCTGATAAGTGTGGAAAGAGATGACTTGCAGAGCCTGCCTCTCTAACCCAGCTCTGCCCACACCAGAACATTTTGTGCATGTGTGCGTGTGTGTGCGCATTACCTGTCACCATCAAAAAATGTATTGCTGATTAAAAATGCTGATTCTACTATATGCAGATAGGTAAAGACTCCTCATAGACACCTAGTCATATAATAATAAAGAAAAATAACTCATATTTATATAAAACTTGATCTTTCCCCTAAAACAAATTTGTGAGGTTGAAAGTAAAAATATTATTATCTAAATTATAACAGATGAGGAAACTAAAATGCCTTTCTCAGAACTAGTCAAACTACAGAGCCAGGATTCAAACCCGGGTCTTCTAACTCCAAACGCAGCATTCTTTTTATTACTGTATAGCACTCTGCTATCAGATGAAGACACACTTGGTTTATAAAATGGATCATTTCACAGCATTTAGCTCTATTTGAAATGAGCTCATGAAGGGAGGCAGTGATTATAGAGGGGAGCTGGGTGCTGATCCAGCCTCTGCCTCTCCCTACGTGTGCAACATTGGACAATCTACTTAACTTCTCTGAGCCACGATTTTCTCCTTGGTAAAATTAAGTCTTAGACTAGATGACGTCTGAGGTCCCATCTGGCTCTAAATCTATGATCCTACAAATTCAGTTGGTTACAGTTTCTATGACCCCTCTCCCAAATCACAAGAAACCTTTACATACCCACATAACTAAGCATTTGTGTCAGTCTCTTATTAATTTTAGAAAATGAAACTCATATATTAAGTAGCTAGGTGCCAGGCCAGGGAATACAAAGACAAAAAAACCCCCTCATTCCCTGGACTCAAGGAACTTACATTCAATTAGGAGAAACAACACATAAATAGATACAAAATATCAAAGTAAATATACATATCAGGAAAAGGTAGAAAGCACTAGGACCTGGGTGATCACGGAAGGCTGCCTGTAGGAGGTAGAACTTCAGCTGAGCTTTGAAGAGAGCAGAGCATCTGCTGGACAATGTCCTGGGGTGTGAAGGAAAATAGTCAGGAGTTAGAATTCATTCCCAAGCTGCTTTGCCTCCTGTTACTAGAGAATTGTGTCCATGTGTGTGTTTCTGCAGACTTTCCTTCATCATCCCCTTTTTCTAACTCACAGAATGCACTGAAGGCCCTCTTGACCTGGTATTTGTGATTGATGGATCCAAAAGTCTCGGAGAGGAAAATTTTGAGATTGTGAAGCATTTCGTCACAGGCATCTTAAATTCTCTTGAGATCTCCCCCAAAGCAGCTCGAGTGGGGCTGCTGCAGTATTCAACCCAGGTCCGCACAGAGTTCACCCTGAGGGACTTCCACACTGCCAGAGACATGAAAAAGGCTGTGGCCCACATGAAGTACATGGGCAAAGGTTCCATGACTGGGTTGGCCCTGAAGCAGATGTTTGAGAGAAGTTTTACAGAAGGAGAAGGAGCCCGGCCACCTTCAGCAAGAGTGCCCAGAGTAGCCATTGTGTTCACAGATGGACGCGCCCAAGATGATGTCTCTGAATGGGCAAACAGAGCCCAGAGGAATGGTAATCTTGGATTATTGGATTGTGTGTTATTTATATTCCCCCAGGGGTAACGCCAACATCAGTAATTCCCCCAAGCTATTAATGACAAATGCCAGTGATTTCTGTAGCACTGTGAAGGTCCGTATGGTGCCCTTCCCTCATGAACAGCACTGTAAGGTAGGTAGTTTGAGCATTATCTCTTTTTACCAGAAGAGCCCAGTTACACAGCTCGAGAGGGAAGTTTCATTCATTCATTCAACAAATGATTTATTAAGAGCTGACTGGGTACAGGATGCAGTGATAGACACTAAAGAAGATAGTTTCAATAAGAAACAGTCCCTGCCTTCACAGAGTTTATAATCTAGTAGGGATGATAAACCAACACAGAAAGCTACACAGATGTAGGATCTAATCTGCATCAGTTAGTTACAAGATAAAATGCTATGGGGCACCTGAGGTCTCCAGGCACCCAAGTCCATCCTACACTAAGTTACCTCTCATGAACCTAACATAGGGGCCAAAGGAAGCCTAGACAGTGGGTGAAGGTCTTGTACTACCACCATAAAACCTTACTATCCTGCCCCCTAGTGGCCTTAGGGAGTTTACTCAACAAGAAGGGTACCTCCAAATCCTCGTTCTGCAAGAGACCCTTCCAGGAGGCCAGTGATAATGTCAGTATATACATTGATGATTCAATTAAACAAACATTAAGCACTTGCTATGTGTCAGACCCAGTGCTAGGTGCTAGGAATACAGAGACAAAAACAAAAATAATGTTCTTTCCTCAAAGAGATTTTCATTCTCCTGAATATGAATAATCATGTACTAATACTTATCAGCTGCAGTTGTATTCTCCATGGGAGAGAATAAACCTTTATTGCCTGAATAAAATGTCTAGTCAGGAATAGAAATTCTAACCTTCTCTAATAGTTTTCATTACTGTACACATTCAGAGTCTCTTTTAGAAAGCAGTGTGTACATTAAAGAGGCAGTCAGAAGACCAAATCAATTAATTTCTCTGAGCCTCAGTTTCCGTGGACTCAGTTGTCTCTGAGGGTCCCTTCCAGCTCTAAATCCTATGATCTCAGTACCATGAAAGCAATAGTTAACCCTGGGCTAGGGGAATGATTTTGGCTAGGAGGAGGAAATAGTTGACTTTTTAAAAATGAAAACTTTGGAGAAGAGAGCTAATCTAGGTTTGTTCACTCAGTCAACTTAAGTCCAGCCCTAGAAACTTTCAAATTAAAGTGTGATAATTGTTATGTAGAATGTAAGCAGCAAGTTTGTGAGGTAGATGAGCATTACCTTCATCTCACAGAAGAGAAAAGTGAAACCCAAGAGAGGAGAGATCCCTTGCTTGACTTAGCCTAACTACTAATCCTTTCCAGATGTACTTGTGGAAATCTGAGCTCACTAGAGCTAATAGCAATAGCCTTTCAATATGTAGACACCTGGCTGGGGAAGGGAACCGTCATGAGTTGTATTTTCCTGTATGTGTACAAAGCCAGCTTAATGTTTGACTTCCATTCCTGGAAACATTCTAAAATGTTAAAGGGATGGATCATCAGCATCTAGAAAAGGAAGCAGTGATCACAAAGAGCCAGCATGGCTTCATCAACAACAGGTCATGCCAGAATAAATGTATTTCCTTTTTTGAGAGGGTCATTAGACAGATAGCCTGGAGGGTGCCATATACATAATTAACTTAGATTTTAGCTGAGATTTGGCAAAGTTTCTCATGCTGTTCTTGTGGAAAATATGAAGATTAGATGATGGTATAATAATGTGGTTTCATGTCTAGGTGAATGACCCCAAAGAGTAATCTTTAATGGTTCAGAGTTACCTTGGAAGTGGAAGAAGGTCTCCAAAAGCCACCCTGGTGATCTATGCTTGACCCTCTGAGGCTTAATAGTTTTATCAGTCACTTGGATAAAGGCACAGACAGCATGTTCACCAAAGATTCAGATGACAATAAGCTGGCAGGGATAGCTAATATACCAAGATAAAAGAGACAAGGTTAAAAAAAAAAACCTCAATAAGCCAGATCATTAGGTTGAACCTAATGTGGTCAAATTTAATGGTGATAAATGTAAAGTCGGAACTTGGATTCCACAATCAAAGTTCATCTAAAAAAACTCTGGAGACAAAGTTTCATAGAAGTCAGCAATGGGACACAGAAACCAAGGAAGCCAATGAAGTCTGGTGCTTCCTTAAGACAGACAAGGTATCACTCTCCCACACACCAAAGTGGTTTTTGAAGATCTTTCCATCCTTCCACAGACCTCCCAGGGTTCTCCTAACCTCCGAGAATTTTGCCTCATATTTGAAAAACTTGAGGCCAGCTGCTCCCTCTTCTCCCCACCCCTCATCACCTATCACTCAGATGCTTTCCACTACTTTCTCCCCCTTCACCCCTGTCTTACATGAAGATGTGACCCTTCTCCCTGTCAATGCCCACCCTTCTATATGCACAAGTGATTCCATTCTGTCCCATCTTCTCCAGCAGTTTGCTATCTCCATCACCCTGACTCTCTCGTTAATCTTCAATCTCTCTCTGCCTACTGGCTGCTTTCCCACTGCATATCTCTCTCAGTCTCAAAAAACTTTCACTTGATCCATCTATCCTTGCTACCTGTCATTCTACATCTCTTCTCCTTTTTGTGGCTAAACTCTTTAAGAAGGCTGTCTACAATCAGGGCGTCCTCTTCCTATCCTCTCACTTTCTTCCTAACTCTCTGTTGTCTGGCTTTTGACCTCATCATTCTATTGAAACAGCTCTCTCCAAATTTATCAGTGACCTCCTAATCACTAAATCTAATGTCTTTTTCTCATTCCATGGCCTTCTTGACTTCTCTGCAATTTTTTTACACCATCAATCACCTTCTTCTCCTTGATACTCTCTTCTCTTTTGGTTTATGTGGCACAGTCCTCTCCTGGTTCCAACTACTCCTCAATCCCCTTTGCTGGATCTTCATTCAGGTCACTCTTGCTAACTGTAGGGGTCTCCCAGTCTGTCCTGGTCCTCTTTTCTTCTGTCTCTATGCTATTTCACTTGGTGTTCTCATCAGCTCTGATGGATTCAACTAACATCCTTATGCAGATGATTCTCAGGTCTATTTTTCCATTCCTGATTTCATTTCTAACCTTCAGTTTTGAATCTTCAACTGCCTACTGAATGTCTCAAACTGGGCATCTTAAACTCACTATGACCAAAACTGAACTTATTATCATTCCCTCCAAACCTTCCCCTCTTCCTAACTTTCAAATCATTGTCAGGGGTACTACCATCCTCTCAATCATCCAGGCTCACAACCTAAGTGTCATCCTTCACTCCTCACTCTCACCTCCCATATCTACTCAGTTGCCAAGTCCTATTGTTTCTACCTGCATATCATCTCTCATATACACTCCCTTCTCTCCTCTGACACAGCCACCACCCTGCTGTAGGCATGATAGAAGCAGCAATCTCCTGGAGGAGATGGGATCGAATGGGATCACTTGTGCATGTGGAAGGGTGGACTTTGGCAAAGAGAAGGGTCACATCTTCATATAAGATAGGGGTGAAGGAGGAGAAAGTGGTACGAGGCTTCTGAGTGATGTGTGATAAAGGGAGGGGCTCACCTCATCACTTCACACCTGGACTATTGAAGAAATCTATTGGTTTGTCTCCCTGACTCAATTCTCTCTCCATCCCAACATATTCCATACTCACCTGTCCAATTGATCTTCCTAAAGTGCAAGTCTGATCTATTCAGTCAACTCTAATAGCTTCCGATTGCCTCCAGAATCAAATACGCAATCCTTTGTTTGGCTTTTAAAGCTCTCCATAGCATTGCCTCTTCCTACATTTCCAACTGTCTTATGTTTTTACATGCCTCACATGTACTCTGTGATCCAACGACACTGGTTCCTTCCATACGACATTCCATCTTTTGACTCTGGACATCTTCACTGTCTGTCTGTCCTCCATGCCTGGAACTCTCTTTCCTCTCATTTTTACCTCCTGGCTTCCTTCAATACCTTCTACAGAAGCTTTTCTCAGTCCACCTTAATCTTAATGCCTTGTGAGCTTCTTGAGAGCAGGGACTATTTTTTGCCTTTCTTTTTATTCCCACCACTTAGTACAGAACCTGACACATAGCAGGTGCTTAATAAATGTTTATTAATTGACTGAAAAAAAGAAGCAATTGTTTCATTAGCCCTTGAATAACCAAGAGTTAACTGAAGCAATATTTTCACTGCCAAGAGCTAATGAATTTAATTATTGTTATATATAATTTTTTTAAACCTTAAAATAGCAGTTAGCCTTTTTAGAAAGCTTGTCCACAAATTCACTGGGCTCCCAGACAACTATGTTGAACTCACATAGCTACTGACCTTTCATGGACACAGAGGACAGCACAACTTTTTGCCATAACTGAAAATTAACTACTTAAAGTGATTCTATGAATCTGAACTAGTGAGTTAGTCTGGGTACTAATCTATCTATATTATACAGAAAAGCAACCAAACATTAATATTTAGAAATGCTGGAGTCAAAGCAGAGCTCAGGATGTACCCATACTAGAAGAATAAAAAGTTGTACATTTTTTCTTAAAAAAATTTCTTTTTTTTGAATTATGAATTGAACAAATGCCAGCAAATTCCAATATACAAAGAACTGGTAAAGACGATATACATGAAACTATGAACTTCTGTCACATGCAGTTTTTTAAAAATATATATTAAATTCAGCATAGTAGCACCAACACTTTCCTTATCTCTGTCCCCTTCTGAACTTCCTTTTGCTCTCTTTGTGCATTTTTAAAATTTTTCATTGACATTCCTTTTTTTCTTTTTCATTTTTGACATTGTTACCACTACTTATCAAATCTCCTCCCATATTTTCTTTTCCCCTCAAAAAAGAAACCCTCTCTTACAATGAATATCTTGTCACCTTTAAGAAGCATTTTAATTTTATTAGTAAAGACCTTGGAAGCAACCTGCAACCCTTCTTCAATTCAATACTAATATTGGTATTACTAGTATTACTAATATTAGTAATGCTAGTAATTAGTAATACTAGTATTAGTCAATAGTCAATAGACACTTATTAAAAGCTTACAATATGTCAGACACTGTCCTAAGTGCTAAGGATACAAATACGAAAAAAGAAAGGCAGTCCCTGCCCTTAAGGAGCTTACAACTAATAGAAGACAAAATACAAAAGGACATTTAGGGGGTGGGGGGATGAGGAGGATTTCCTGTCATGGGGCATGGTAAAGAAGTCTCAAAGTAGTGAAGCCAGATGAGAAAGGAGAAATCTAAGCTGAGTTCTCATCTTAAATGGAGGTTTGGAGTTCATGGCCCCATCCTCCAATCAGAAAGGAAGTAGGTAGTGATGAGGTTAAGTACTAAGACTGATGAGACCTTACAGGATGAGCAGGATCTATAATGAGCATCATGGGGCAGGGCAGAGAAGTCAGTTAGAGAAGTCCCAGAGTAGTGAAGCCAAATGAATGAGGAGAATTGGGGGACAAGAAGACAATCTCGGGTTTTCTTTATTTAATTTTTTTTGTCCCGGAACAACTTATGTAATGGGGTTATATAGTTTTATTTCAAATTCCTTAAAGATCTTTTCCTTTTCAATAGCAAAGCCTTGATCTTCTAGGAGACATAAGTATGTGATGACGCCTGGCAAATTTGGAAGCTAGCCCAGGAAGTCAGGGTTGTGGTGGTGGAGATTCTTTTCAGCAGGACTGGGGGCAAAGAGGTTAGATGACAGGTCCTGGGCACTACCTGGATCATTTATAAATGGGATCAGAGATTTAGAATTGGGAGGGACTTTAGAGACCATCTAGTCCAGTCCTTTTGCTTTAAGAATAAAGAAGTAAGGACTCAGACAGGTTAAGAGATTTGATCAAAGTCACACAGGTAGTAGGTAGCAAAGTTGGGATTTAAAATCAGGTTCTGTGACTACAGATCCAACACAATTTCCTGGAAATTCTCATAAAATAAGTTAGCCTCTCACAAGATGGATGATCACATGACAGAAATAAGAATGTAAGAAATTCTGAGCAGTAGTCCATTCAGCTCAGGATTCTCTTTCTTAGTGTGGCACCAAGGAATATTTTAGGGTAAAGCATGGTCACTCTCTATAAGATGCTCCCTCTAAATATTAGGGATGTCTACTCAACAGTCCTGAGTTTGATTAATGAATGTAATTGTCTAATTTATTAATCTTCCATGAATTCTCAAAGCCATTCTTGAGCTTCATATTTTGAGACTTTATTCCTTGGGGTAACAAGTCAAAAAGTTTACTTAACATTGTGTGAAGTAAATCTTCAGTAAGGTCCTATTCCAGTCTCTCATGATGTCATGGAGTGTCAATGACCAAGCCAAAGGAGCACACGCTCTGAGTACCACCAAGAAAGGTCTCAAGTGTGGTTTCTCTGATGACTGCATGTCTGTTATCTGAGGATCAGCTCATCTAAATGTCGGCAACTTTTGAATGCCATTTACTGGTAGAAAAGGGATTTCAGTCTATGTCACCGAAGGGCAGAGCATCAAAGTAATGTAAGCAAAACTAATTGCAGAGACAGAGTACTGACAGACTAGAAACAGGATTAAAGAATCAATGCATAAAGAACAAATGGAATAAAAAAAGTTTAGCAGTCATAACTTTAAATGTGAATGGATTGGATAATCCAACAAAAAGAAAGATAGTGACATAAATAAGAAAAAACTAAGAACTCTGTTATATATAAGAAACAGCTCTATAAATATAGATAGATACATACAGAATAAAAATTAGAGGTTGGAACAAAATTTACTATGCATATGAAGAGTACAAAAAAAGAAAAGTAGGAATTGCTACCCTACTTCACCAATCAGTGAAGTAAAAACCCACACAAATGAAATCATAGATCACTGAAGTACCCTCTCTGGGCTCAGTCTCTTAAATAACAATGCCCCAGTAGGTTGGGTCTCCAGTCAGTGATTGCCCCTAAAGAGTTGTAATCTCTAATATCTATGAGCCCCATTTGGTGGTTTCCTCAATATCAACCAATCATATGATATCAGTGGGCTTTTACAAGAGTAGTTACTGAAAAAGTATTTACTGGGAAGATAAGAAGTTATGAAAACAAGAGGAACACTCTCCTCTTGAATATACAAGGTCCATGGGAAGAGTGGGCTCAGGATTAAAGTACAAAGGTAGTCAGGCACACATGTAGAAAACACATGGGATTAAGTGATACTTCATGACTCCTGGCCCTAGGAGTTCTTTTCTTACTTCACAGAGTCCCTATCAAGTTCACTTTGGGAGGGGAGGGTGCTATATCAGCAATGGCCATATTGCTCCCTTGCTCAGCTGGGAAGTCTCTTATTGGACACAGTGTCTCAGCTTATGGGTCAGTACATTGCAAGGCTGAGTCAAGCAGGTCTCTTTGATGCTGAACTAGCTACTCACCAAACTCGACTGTGCCACTACCAGTTCCAGTGGTCTTTACTACCAATTCTGGTTACTAAAGGAGCCTCTGATGCTTCCTCCAACCTTCTGAAGATCACAAGATCATAACTTGATCAGTTCCTTCTCCAGATACTTAATCATCTAAGATAAGGAAACAACAAACCAAAAAGAAACAGTAAACATGCACTCAAGGATATGTTCGCTAGTTTGGTGGGAAAAAGTATCAGCTGCCTTTCCTTCCTCCCTACCAGGTCATAGCAATTCTTTCTTATTTGTAAGCCACAAGGGAAGAGAGTGAGAGCTTGTCCACTCAAACATTTTGTATGCAGACTCATGTCCAGCTCACTCAGCCTCTACTTAGCCATTGGTTCTTGTGGGTTCATACCATAACATGGTATGGGTACCATACCATAATCATATATCATATATCAACCTGGAGTCATCGTGGCTGAAACTGGCTTCTGAAGTTCCATGTGCTGGATTGGCAGCAGGCAAAAAATATTATGTATACACTGTATAACACACCAGAAAAGCCAAATCTGTGACCTCACTGGTCAGTCCTTCATTAACTACATAAAATACCCCTAAAGTATCATGTATCCTAATGCTATCTTTTCTCAAGTTTCAAAGTAGTAATGCCTCATTTTAATACTATGGGGTTTGGTAAATATTCACTCATTCATTCAATGAGCCTTTTAAAGTGTCTGTTGTGTTCTAGGCACTGTGCACTGCATAAACCTCACCCAGCACAAAGGGATAAAATGATTCTTGAGTGACCCTTCCCAGGGCTGAGTAAAGGTTCATTACTCAATGATCGTAACCTTCCTGCTTCCCCCTGTCAATGCCACTTCCCATCCCACGAGTACTCCCCTCATGCATAAGAATGAACCAATGATGGTAGAAAAACAGAATGTAATCATCACTAATAACTGCTAGGATCTCTTATTACAATAATAATGATAGTTAACATTTGTAAAGCTCTTTAAGGTTTGTCAAGAAATACATACACACGTATATATACAAAGATACATATGGCAAAGAGCCTCATGTAAGCGTATATATTTTGTTGTTGCTGTTGAGTAGTTTTGGTCATGTCTGACTTTCCATGAACCCATTTGGGGTTTTCTTGGACAAAGACACTGGAGTGGTTTGCCATTTCCTTCTCCAATTCATTTTAGATGAGTAAACTGAGGCAAACAGGGTTAAGTGGCTTGCCCAGGTTACACAGTTAATGTCTGAGGCCAGATTTAAACTCATGAAGAGAAGTCTTCTTGATTCCAAGTCCAGTGCTCTATCCATATTGAACCAATAATCAATTTATCCCATCATAGGAGATACATGTCTTCCAGAACCTTAGAGTAAGACCTTAACTACATTGTTTTAATTTGTTTTGTATCTAGGAATAACCATCTATGCTGTTGGAGTAGGAAAAGCCATTGAAGAAGAATTACAGGAAATTGCATCTGATCCCCCTGACAAACATCTCTTCTATGCAGAAGACTTCAGCACAATGGGAGAAATAAGTGAAAAACTCAAGAAAGGAATCTGTGAAGGTGCCAAATATAAACCTGATCAGTGACAAAGGAGAGGGAGCAGCAGGAACCTCCGTATTTCCTAGATTCTTAATCTATTCTTTAGGATCTCCAGTGCTCAGTAGCTTTTTATTTTTTTAAAAAAATGTTCTTTCAAGTTGGGAAGAAAATAATGCTTGAGAGAACCAAAGAACATCAGGAAGAGGGTCTAGAGATTGAGAAAAAGTCAAGTACAGGCATGCCTAAATAGTGTTGCCCCCCCCCCCATATTCTCTCACAATAACATTAATACATTATAATCAAGCACTACCATAATTGACCTGAACATTGTTGCAACAAACCCAATCATCCAGAAGTAAATGTTGTTTACATTCCAGCTGATGGAGATTAAGAGTCACCTGCCTCTAACTGGTAGAGATGAGAGTAGTCTTTAATACATGAACCAATCAGAAAATTGTTGTTGGCCAGATCCAGGATGGTAGCAATGATGAAATATAAAAGGTGCCCACCTGCACCATTGCTTACTCACCCCCCAATCCCACCCCTTCTCTGCTACTCAAAACACTCATCTTTCCGTTTTGACAGAAACCAATCCTAAGGAGAGAGAATGGGCTGATACTGGGAGTTGCTACTTTTACACTAAAGATGAACCATATTAAGCCCCCAAGGGAAGACAAAATTGTGGGAGAGTGATGAGGCTATGAAGATATCATAGAGTCAAACCTCAAATCACTCTCCAGCATAAACACACACACACTCACAAACACACATCTACACACACACCTGAGCCTCCTCAAGGACAAAATAAGAACATATGTGAGGCCAGCCTCTTTCACTCTGTATGATGTCCCAAGTGAGTAACAACCAGCCTTAGGTATGGAGGAAGAGTAGGATAGGAGGAGGAGGTATCACCATTATAGAGATCATATAGTCTCAATTCCCTGTAAGCTTTATTTTCAGCCTTTTGGTAATGCATTTATAACATTGTTCCTGTGGAACTAACCACCCCCTAAAACATTACTTTGCCTAATGTTCTATTTTCATGGAACAAATTAACATTAGGTAGGGAGATATTCCTGCTTAAAATGAAACAAATTAAAACTTGGCTAGCTAATCAAAGCTAAACCATTTTAAGTTTCAGTGGATAGCAAAAAGTACAGATTGATGCAGATTTTATGTATGTCTATGCAACTGAGATGGAAAAGGGTCAATGGAAAAATGTCCTTCCAAATCATCATTTATGACAATGAGTTTCCACTCATAGGAAGTAACACTACTTTATGTTTGTATAACTCTTTTATACCTTTCCAAATGCTTTCATATACATTATTTCATTTATATGAGATCATGGAAAAGGTTGAGAACTCAATTCAATGCAGAGAATATATATTACGTGCCTCCTGTGTGGAAAATGCTATGCTAAGAACTAGTGACACACAGGCAAAAATGAAATGGTCCTTGCCCTTGGAGAGTTTAAATTATACTGGAGAGACACACTATGTACAAAGATGTGTAACTACATAAAGTTATCCAAAACAGTTTCAAGAGGAAAGGGATGCTAATAACAAGGGGTGGGAAAGGAGTTAAGGGGAGTTAAGGAGTCAGGTAGGGAGAGAGATCAAGAAAGGCCTCGTGAAGGAACTGCTAATAATAGAGAGGGGATATCAGAGCTAGGGGTGAGAAGTGGGGAGAGAGATCAGGAAAGGCCTTATGTAGGGGGGTAGTGCCTGAGCTATGCTTTGAAGGAAAGTAGACATTCTTAGAGGTGGAGGTGAGAAAGAGAAGCATAGAGAAGATGTATGACTTCTACTTGGGGAACGCTTTGACTATTCTATTTTTATAGCTTTAATAACGATCTGAAAGATATATTCATAATCTCTTTTGTTCTTTTTGTGACTTATAAATAGATGTAAAGAAACTCCAACAAATCTGGATATGTTATTACTTTCTCATAAATTCTCAGTTCAGTCAAGTACACCAGATCTACCCTAAATTGTATGATCTATCCTCAAGAAAGGGGAACCAAACTAAAGCGAGAGGAGGAAGAAAGTTCCTCCATGTTTTATTAGGCAGATGATGTATTAAAAGTACAACAAATACCATTATCCATTCCAAGTTGGTCATCAGGAAAATGTCATGCAGTATGTACTATCATCATTCGCTTCTTCAACTGCTTTTCTTATGACATTCCACCCAATTTCTTTAGGACTAATATTCTGGTGGATGGTCTTAAGTGAGAGATGTTGCCTTAGCTTGCAGGCTTCTTTTATTAGAGAAAATTTCCCTGATTTCATCTGCCTGGCATAGGGTACTGAGGGCCTTTGGAAATTTTAAAGTTCAGAAAAGAAAACAAAGTTAGTAATTTCAGTCAGAAACAAAAGGGTAGCCACTCTGCAGCAGTTCTCAACACACACGCACACACACGCACACACACCACCACTACCACCACCACCAATGAGGGATCTAAAGGGTCTAAGCTGCACTCACACTTGAACCACAGTCACTATTCTCTACAGCCTTGGATCTCTGAGTCTTATTCCTTCTTGGTCATATCTTTCCTCCTAGCTCTAGAAGACTCAAGTGGGAACCAAGACTCCCCAGCAGGTGATCTTCCCAAGATGGCCCAACAGCACCCAGGTAAATAAAAAATGTTCTTGAGTATTTCATCATTCTATAGCAAGGGTCAGCAAACGAAGACCAGAATGCCAAATCTGACTACTTCCTGCTGCTATACAACCTTGGAACTAAGAATGGTTTTTATATTTTTAAATAAAGGAGGGTCTTTTTTCACTTTAAAATGTAAAACCATTCTTAGTTCACTGGCCATACAAAAACAGGATGCAAGATTGGGTCCATGGGGTATAGTTTTCTGACCCCTATTCTAATCCAAAGCATCATAAAATTTTAGAACTGGAAAGCACCTCAGATGTCATCTTATCTAACTCTCACATTTTCCAGGAAGGAGATGAGGCCAATAGGTTACCTGACTTGTCCAAGATCCCATGGCAAAATCAACACTAGAACCTAATTCTCATAACTTCCAATTCAGCCCTATTTCCAGGACACTATAAAAATGTTCTCAACTTCTTAAAGAATAGTGTGGACTTATAATTAGGACCAACTAGGTACAGATCCTTTATCAGACACTCACCACATACCACGGGTAAGTCATTTAACTTTTCTGAGTCTCAGAAAGACCCAGTAATAAAACCCATGACATCAAATGTCTATATGCTAATGAACAACTTTTGGACAAAATGCAAGATGAATGAGATAACCAAAAACGAGGAAGAAAATTTGATCACAGTTCCTCTAAGATCTGGCACCTTGGTTGGAATAGGTTTCCTCTGGGTGAGTATACCTAAAGAAACAGGCCAATTAAAGGGGGAAGGGAAAATTCCCCTTGCACTAAGAAGATATACTTATACGAGTTCAAGTCTGACCATATATACCTAGTATCTACATGACCCTGGGCAAGTCTGTTTGTCTCCTTGTCCTCATCTGTAAAATGAGCTGGAGAAGAAAATGGCAGACCACTCCAGTATTTTTGCCAAGAAAACTCCAACACAGCCACAAAGAATCAGACATGACTGAAATGGCTGAAAAACAGCAATACTCACAGAAGGAAATCAAAACACAAGAAGGGGGAATCTGGGAAGGAACAAACAAAACCAATTATGTTATCACACTAGGCCAAAGACCACCTGTGCCAAGAGAGAAAGTAGATGAGGCATTTGGAAATAAAGCACAAGACTGAGATTGAAATATGATGTAGTAGTAATGTGGAGCCTTGCTTATACACGTCAGCTAGAGCTTCTCATCTGACAAAAGCAATGAGCTAATAACTTCTTGGCTTGCCATAGAACAGTCTCAGACTTAAGAAGTTAGAAGAACCAACAAGGGGAAATTCTCCTCTAGATCTGATTCTCATTAACATGCAAGAACTGATTGCTGGTAAAGAACGGATGAGAGGTGAACACTGTCTCTTAGACTCTGTGATAGAAAATAGAAAAATGGTAAAGAGATATGCGGGAACAGCTAGGTGACAAAGTGGATGGAATGCCAGGCCTGAAATCAGGAAGACCTGAGTTCGAATGTGACCTCAAAGCTATCTGTGTGACCCTGGGCAAGTCACTTAACACTGTGTGCCTCAGTTTTGAGAGGAAATGGCAAACCACCCCAGCATCTTGGCCAAGAAAATCCCAAATGGGGTCACAGAAAGTCAGACATAACTGAAAAATAACTGAAGAAAGGGATACAAACAGGCAGTTTTCAAAGGAAGACAATGAAGTCTAAAGACCAGTAAGTTTGACTTTGATTCCTGGCAAAAATCTAGAACCCTTTATTAAAGTGATGGTTAGCAAACATCTAGAAAACAGCCAGTGTGGCTTCAGCAAAATCAAGCCATGAGTAATTCATTTTATTTCCCATTTTGTCAGGTGGCAGTCCATTTGCCTGAGTAGAGGGCTCCAAATTGCAGAATCTTAAAGTATTTAACTGGTAGATAGGAAAAATATTGGAGATGGAGCTTTACCTAGATTCTGACTAAATATTTGATAATGTATCTCGTACAATTTTTGCAGAAAAGATGGAGAAAGGAAGACTGGATAGTTGTAGTTTTAGATGAATTTGGAATTGGTTGAATGGCCAAATTTAAAGAGATATCAATGGTTTCAGACCACCTTGGAAGAAGTTTCCCGGGAATTTGGTGCTTTGCCCTGTTTAACATGTTCATCAGTGATTAGGATAAAGGCATTAATATCATGCCTATCAAAGTCCCTACTGAAACGAAGTTGGAAGTTATAGCTTATATACTCAGTAACAGTCAATATCCAAAAATATTTTGATATAGTGGAATCAAGTTAAATGAAATTTAATAGGGTTAAATGTAAAGTCTTACACTTGGACTCCAAACATCTACTTCACAAATACATGAAGGGGAAAGGTCTAGAGACAGGCTACAAGTTCAGTATGAATGAGCAGAGTGGTTGAACAGCCAAGAAAGAGAAAGTTATCTCAACTGTAGGATTAGAGAGACATAACTTCCAGGAACACAGAAGTGGCAGTCCCACTGTGCTCTTCCCTGGTCAGACTACATCTGAAATACTGTGTCCAGTTCTTGGTGCTGCCATGTTTAGGAAGCACATTGTTGTTCTTGTTTGTCCTTCGGTCTTGAAGAAAACCATGACATCAGGGAAGTAATGTCATGACATACAAGTGAATTGGATTTAAGTGAGGCAGGGCTGTGCAAAGTCACCAGCCTCACTTTCTCCTCCGGAGTCATCTAAGTCCAGTGGCAAGATATAGATCAGGATGACTAAAGATGGCCCTGGATGCAGTGGGAGTCCTTGGCCTGTTTTGGCAAGCTAAGGAATGTTCAGTAGAGGACACTAGAATAGTGAAAGTCCTTGAGTCTGTGCCAAAGAAACATCATTTGAAGGAAATGGGGGTGGTTAGCCTGGAGAAAAATTTAGGGAGCACATGATAGTAGTCTGTAAGTATTTGAAGAGCTGCCTTGTGAATGAGGAATTTTATTTGATCCATTTGGCCCCAAAAGGAAGAACAAGGAGCAATGGGAAAGACCTTGTAAGGGCTTGATGTCAAGAAAAACTTCTTAATTCAAGATATCCAAAAGTGGAATGGGCTATATTGGGAGGTTATGGGGTTCCCTCTAAAAGGAGGTCACTTAGATGACCACTAAGTCACTAGCTTAGTGGTTGGTCACTAAGTTGGATGGCCACTAGCCAAATATGTCGTGGCAGGAATTCTTTTTCAGGTGTAGTTTTACCTAGAAGGGCACCAAAGTCCCTTCCAACTTCAAACTTCTGTGGGTCTACAAAATGGTTTGCATTCAGTCTGCCTTGGTGGAGGGCTATAAAGTTGCATGTCACTGAAGTATTAAAATTGATGCCTTCACTCATTATTAACTCCGGCAGACCTAAGAATGGAACTGAAAGAATTAAAAGGAATAAGAAACACTGTTTTCATGTACATCAAAGAGAAAGCATAGAACGATTTATGCCAAATACAGTTTTCTTTTTTCAACTAGATGACATAGAGAAATTGTGAATCATTTATTCCACACTTATAACCCTACTTGGTCAATGGTATGCACTACAGATGGTCTTTATTGCCACAGTTCTCCCCCAAAGACAAACTACACGACATCAAGGCAGGAATACTAAGTGCCTCTCCCTACTGATGATCGTTTCGTAGCCAGGTTTGATCTCAGCTCTCTCTCTGTCTCTCTCTGGGTGGTCTCTTGCAGAACCTGAGCCAGTCACCATAAATATCCAAGACCTACTTTCCTGTTCTAATTTTGCAGTTCAACACAGATATCTCTTTGAAGATGATGACCTTTCACAGTCGACATTGAGGCTTTTCCATTCAACCAAAACAAAAGGTAATTCCAAGAGATATGTATTTAAAGTGATCTAGTATAAGTCTTTTAGCTCCCCAGTCAAATGAGCATCAAAGAAGTGAACAGAGAATAAGAGATTTAGAACTGGAAGGGACTTAGGGGTCATCTAGCCCAACTCCTACATTTTACAGAGGAGGAAACTTAGGCCTAGAGAGTTTTGTCCAAGGGCAGCAAAGGTGGGATTTGAACCTCCTCCTCTGACTCCCAATCCAGCACTATTTCCCTTGTGCCACAAAGAACTAGGGACAGGAAAGTAGGTAGCTAGGTGACATAGTAGGTGAGGTGAACTTAGAATCAAAAAAGAACTAAATTCAAATCCTGCCTCAGATGGCTATGTGACCCTGGGCAAGGCACTAACTTCTCTCGACCTCAGTTTCCCCATCATAAAATGAGGATAATGATAGCACCCACCTTTTACAGGGTTGCTATGAGGATTGTATGCGTAACACTTTGCAGACGTTGAAGTGCTTTATAAATGCTAGCTGCTCCTCCTCCACCTACTACTGCTACTGTTGCTGCTGTCATCACCATCGTCATCATTATCGTTGCTGGAAAACGAAAAGAGGAGAAAGCCTAAACAGCGTGAAAAGTAAATGGACTGCCTAAAAGGAACCTAGAATAAATGAAAGGAGTTAATAATAACTTGTACTTTAATATCTACAAAGTGTTTTACAAATATAATCACATTTGATCCTCACACATCAACCCTGAGAGGTAGATGCTACTTTTGATCCCCATTTTACAAGCAAGAAAACTGGCAGATATAGATTAAGTGACTTGCCACATAGTCAGTAAGAGTCTGAGACTGGGTTTGAACTCAAGTCTTCCTGACTCAAAGTCCAGCACTCTATCCACTGCACTACTTAACTGCCTCAAGATATCCCCAAGACCTCTCATTGGAGAGGACCAGATTCTCCCGTTGTTGAGGAATAAGAGCTACTGCCAGTCCTATTAGAGTATATGGCATTTCCTGGTATTTGCTTTATTGGATATTGCTGCATGGAAAATGTTGTGCATATCTGTTCATTATGGTTTCCCCCATATGCTGATTCAGTTCTGTGATTATGTGTCTGGGACATTTAGTGGGTTACAGAGGTGAACACTTTCCATCTGTTTTCCCAGGAAGCCCTTCAGAAGAAAAACATGATCAGTGCAAATGTGAAAACCTCCTTACATTCCAGAACTTTGCAAACCAAGAGGTGAGAAAACTCACAGAGAGATATATCCTTTGCTTATAATTGTGCTTCAGCATGGGGTTCAAGGTATGTGCATTTTAAGGGGTATGTTAGAAGACATGATACCTGGGAAACTTCCAATGCAGTCATTCCTCACGAAGCCCATCGAACCATTTGCTACCAGTACAAGGCAGTCGAGGAGGAACAAATTCTCTAATTGTTTTGATAAGGCAGTTAACTAAAAGCCAAAAGCACTGCTTTAATGCCAGGGGATCATGAACTTACATGCCACCTGCTAGCCTAGTGGGATGAACCAGAGGCCATCCTGATAGCAGCCAAACCAGACCTTGCTAAAGGAATATAGAGCATGACCTTGACTCTTAACAACTGTTTCTTTCTCCTCCTCCTTCTCCTCCTCCTCCTCTCCCCTGGTGAGAGAACATGTACCAGGTCTGGATCATGTCCAAGGTGTACAGTATGTTAAAGCAAATCATCTTTGAGAATTAGGAAGCATCAAACTGTATCTGGCATCTTGGCCAATCGTTTCCTTAGCCCTGAAGGGTAACTACTCCTAGTTTTTGATTCTCTGCACATAAGTTTCTGGAGAAGAGTGCTGGCAGCAGGCAGCCTTTACATCAGCACTTTAAAGATAAAACACTGCAGAGGGAACAGCCAGATCCAATGATTCATTAAAACAATATTACTAACAAAGGAATGCTTTGGGATAACAGAAGAGGGGCTCAGTGATTTCACACACTAAATACCCTTCCGGCTGTTTTCAACTTAAAACGACACTGTGCCTGCATGTTATACTGAGCCCAATACTGGAGCCCTGTTTTCAAAGGTCTTTACTATACACTAACCAGACTGTGGGAAAACTACTTAATTCTGGGCCACCTCTGTGCCGGCTGCTCTTGTAATAAGGAAGAGCATATAGCAATTACCTTTTTGAAAGTCCACAATATGTTTTCTAAGTAAATGAAATAAGCTTCTGCATGTGGTTATTGTAATGGATGAGTCTGGGCTCTAAGTGCTTGAAAGTGCTGAACTGGCAGGAATTTCCCTAGCTAGAATGCTGCCACCATCATCTAGGCCTGAGGGTAGATGTAAGGATGGGAGAGACAATTCAGGCCCCCTATGCCACAGACAGTTCCTCCCCTTCCCTACTCATGTCTTAGCTTAATCAAGGAGAATCAAACCCATCTGCATTATAGGGAGAAGGGAGGCAACAGCTAGAACCCCACAGGGGCCTTCTCCATATCCCTTCCCAAAGCTATAAAATTGGTAGAATCATAATCTTTAGAACTGGTGGTGTGGAAAATGGGCAGGGATGTAGCAGGGCTAAGACTCTGAAAGCAAGGGCATGGCTTTTCAGGAAGATCAAAGGTTCTCTACTGGGGGATGAAATGTTAGGACTGGTATGACAGGTGTACAAGACACTCTAGCCTCCCTGTGCTCACTCTTTTGCACCCCAGCTGTGACCTCTGCTCTGCTCTTGCTCAATTCTAAGTGCTCATCTCCACCTCCATAACTAGAGGCAAACCAAGGCTGGCAGAGAGGCAGTTTGCTGGCTCCCAGACAGAGCAGTATATATAATACCCCAGACCTGTGGATGGCCAGTGAATGCAGGAACCTGCAGGGTACAAGGTATACCATGGGCCAGGATTCCACAGCTGCTTGGCCACTTGAAAGCTACGGCATATAATGGCAGAGTTTTCTCTTGCCTTTGTTTCATTCTCTCTCTCTTCTTCCTTTGTCTCTGCCTGCTTCATTCTCTCTTCTAATACCTCTTTTTCATCCACTTCTCCAGTTTAATTTCCGTAACTTATCAGAGATTCAGCTCCTTGTTCTCTACTCTTCTAGTGAGTACATATATGGTGACCCTCACCATTTCTGATTATACAGTTGAAATAAGCTGGACCCCTTTCCCCCAAAACATGCTTCACAGCATTACAGTCATTGTACGATGGGATTTTTAAAAAATTCTAAATTCATACTTCGACCAACTGAGCTAACTGGCCTAAGTTAAGATTAAAATGTGTGTTTTTAAATAATAAAAGAATATAAGGTGTTGAATATGAGTTGCTTAAATTTAAATGCTATGTATAGCTCATTTTCAAAACACATGCCAGCAATGGGAAAAGGCAAGGATTGTTGTTTTGTTTTTTCTTTTTTCTTTTTTGTGGTGAAAGGCACTCCAAATTTTACGTGACTAACTATACCTGCATGTGCATTCAAAGTGAACAAAAAAAAATATGCTTCTTTGTTTCCTTAACTGATGGTTTACTGGAAGCAATGACAAGGAGAATGGAAATACTGGAAAATCGCTTGAGATACAGATGAAGATCTGAACTTGTATGTTTATATGCAAAATTAATATTCCAGACAGAATTAGGGTGAAAGAGCCATGGGGCTTCAGGTGCTAAATCTGTAACATTATCAAATTCCCAAACATTTCTGGGGCAGAGATTCAGTATTAGATTCCACGTGGAACCAAGGCAAAAACACACTAATTTGTAGAAATACATTTAAAAAAACAACCATACTGAATTCCCTGTAGAATTCAACCCAGTGAGGAGAAATAAGCTACCCGACAAATGTTATTGTTTTAGAAAATATATTTGTGGGCATTTTTAAAAGTATTTTTGTCATATATGGTACACATGATTTCACTGCTTGTTCTTCCCTTATAAAGTGAGTGTTGCCAATGTTTCATTTGACTACAAAATAAACCATTTGTTAACTCAGTCATTTTTTATTATGATTGGACATTGCTTTTAGAAAAATCTAGAAAGTATGGTATTTTTTTTTGTTTTGGACTTTAACCTGATATATACATCTGTGGATATATGCAGGTCTCTTTGCTGAATCATAAGACATATGCATTGTATTATAAGTTGGGAATTTTATATTCAAATAAAATTGAGGAAAGATCTACCACTGTCCAGAGCTCTGACTTAAAACAGTCACCACAATAAGGACTCCAAAAGAACCTAGAAAGCATCTCAATAAGCAAATATTTTATCTCCTTGCTAAATGGAGAATCATGACAAGTAAAAGTGACACCAATTTACAGTATGAGTTCATTTGTGAAACATTATAGGAAAGGACAGGGCAGCAAGGGGGCACCATAGTGCACAGAGTGCTGGCCTTGTAGTCAAGAAGACTTCTTCATTTGTTCATATCTGGATTTGAACACTTAATAGTTGTGTGACCCTGGGCAAGTCACTTAACTCTCTTTTGCCTGAGTTTCCTCATCTATAAAATGAGTTGGAGAAGGAAAGGGCAAATCAATCTAGAATTTTTGCCAAGAAAATCCCAAATGGGGTCATGAAAAGTTGAACACGATTGAAAAATGACTGAACAACAGATTACACCATGTCACCTTACAAAACAGGGAAAGGAAGGGAAAAAACAGACCACAGAAAGTTGTATGTGATGTTCAGCTAATCCAGATCATTGGGTAAGCTTAAGGATATACATGTAGCTTAAGGACAACAATCAGACATGAAGTAGAATAAGTCTGTCATTATTTCCATAGTAATATATTCTCATCATGGATACTGGAACCAGCACAATTAGGCTCTTTAGAAGATGAAGGAAGAGTATGTGGATGTGACAAAATATATACAGTAGAAATGTGTATTAAATGCAACAATTTAATAGCACTTACATTTTAAAGAGGATTTCAAAGAGGGAAGGATTCCAAAAGAATGGGAAAGATTACAGATGGTATGAGGAGTAGGGCTGAGATATAAATTTGGAATGAGGAGAGATCTAAGTTGGAGCTACTTCCAACATCTGTGGCTTGGGGAAAGTTAAACGTTTATTGACTGACTTTTAACCTTTCTCAGACTGGTTCCTCACATGTAAGATGGAGATGATATCCCCTACTTTACATGTTGTGACATTCAGAGAACTAATACATGTAAAATGCTTTGCAAATCTTAAAGCTATATAAACATCAGCTATTGTTATTATTACTTAATGCCAAGTACTGTGGCTACAAATACAAATGAAAACAGTGGAGAAGATGGCCAACTGCATCACATGCCACAAAGTGATCAAGAAGACCCAGTGATGCAATTTAGATGAGAACTATAGAACACAACTATCTCTAAAGACTCAAAATTGCAGGTAATCCTTAGGGCAATAGAAAAACAAAATGTGGAGATAAGTAGGCTGTAAAACATATTTAAGAAGTAGTATAGAAGGCATCAAAGATATATGATGGAAAAAGGCAATAGGTCAGTCATATGGCAAGAATGAGTACTACACAGCACAAGTTCTACGCTGGCATCTACAAGATTTTAAAAGAATCAGAGGGAAGGCTCTTTCCAGTTGGGCAGGCCACACATGGAGGATTTATGAGAGGATATAGTGGGATGCATTGTAGTCTACGTGGATGGACAGAGTAGCTGCATCAATGAGATCACAGAGCCATAAAAATAGCGAAGTATTCCATGAGATATATTGGAATTGTTTCCAGATGGCTCCATTCTCAGTTGCCATAAATAAGTATCCACTTCTAGATTTTGTGGTAACAAGGTTCCCTCTGCTGGCTATGAAAAATACATCAGTTTCACAATCAGATTTAGACTTGGAGTGATCCAGTTCAGTCACATTTCAAAAAAATATTATTATTAATGACAGTAGCAAACACTTCTTATGCTTTGAGACTTACAAAGTGCTTATAATTATATGATTCTCACATCAACCCCGTAAAATAGGGATGAGTACTATCTCCATTGTATGGATCAGGAAACAAGCCTAAGAGATTAAATGCCTTGTCCCTGACTATTCACAAAGCTAGTTATGTGCTAAGGACAAGTTTTGAACCCAGTTCTGACTCAAAGTCAATCGCTAAACAAACATTTATTTAGCACCTACTACAAGAAGCCAGGTATCTACAGATCTAGGTGACAGCAATATAGACAAAAACAAACACAAGTTCTATTATATTCTATTAGAGGAGGAAGGTGGAACGTAGACACAATTAGAATAGGGATAGGGGCTGGGCCTGTGATTTCACTAATAGGGAACTCCCAGGTCAAGAAATACCTTCTACCAATGCAGATTGCCACCTTCCCTGCAACTTAAAGTCTTAAAGAGGTTGTAGTTTCCTCAGGATCAGGTGTTAGCGACTGGACCTGAATCCAGGTCTTCCTAAGCCAAGGCCAGACATCTATTCACCAGGTCATACTCCTTTTAATATAAGAATTACAAATTAATTTGGTGGCAGTGATCAGGACAGGCCTCATGTAGTCTGACAGTTGAGATGATTCTTAAAGACATCTAATTATTGTCTTCTCACTCTTCTAGTGAGAAAGGAGTGCATTCCAGGCACAAGGATAGCCTACAGAAAAGCAAGGATGAGACATCCAAAGTTGTATATGGGAATGAAACTAATTTGCAGTAAGTATGGAAAGCTAGGCTAGGGCCAAACTGTGAAGTGCTTTAAATGCCAAAGGGGAATTTTAATTTTATCTTAGATGCCATGAGGAGTTGCTAGCACAAGGAGTATGTCTACTATATGCCATCTGCTTTTTCTAAAAACCTCAAGAATGGTTTCTAAATGAATAAAGGAAAAATACAATACGACCTTATTCTAAGGCCATTTTCACATAATTTCACTTGATTCTCACAACTGGGAGTAAAACAGGGCTGGTCTTAATTATTCTCATTTTATAGATGAAAAAAATAAGGTGAAATGGAATGATCCAAAGTTGAATAGCTAATAAATAGTAGTAGTTAACTAGTTAAGTAGCAAAACTAGAGCTAGAGCTGAGGCCTTCTACATCTAAGTTACACTTCAATATACAAAAAGGGCTCCTTCATCAGGTCCAGAAAAAGCTGACAAAATTCCCGAGGAAAAAAATATCAAGTTTTTGTGCTTTTACTTATTCTTAAGCTTTTGCTTTTTTTTTTTTTTTGAAGGCAGGTTCATTTATTTATTGTGATGTTGAATTTTTAAAAATAATTTTGAATTCCAAATTCTTCCTCCCTCTAGCTCCTCCACCATCCATTGAGAAGGCAAGCAATATATAAATTGTACATGTATCACCTTCATTTCTAAATACATCCCTCTGATCCCCTGTGAAAAAGACTAATAATTGGGGGAGGGCGGAAAGTTGGAGAGGCAGGTTAGCAAAACTAATTAATACATCAACCCACCTGAGAGTAGAGGAACCAACCAGCATTTATTAAGCATACATTATGTGCTAGACACTGTGGATACAAAACAAGTGAAAGTCAGATGTATTGCCCCATATTCAGTCTCCCACCTCCATAAGGAAGGTAAATTAGGGCCATAGTGAAGCTAAGGGTTCTCTGCACCAGTTACTCTGGTTAGCAGCTGAGTTAACTCCAAATGAAAGCTTACATCCCCTTACCCAAAGTGAGGTTTCAGTGAAGCAGCCCTGGAGATGAATTCTTAACTTTCTTTCTTGTCTGACATGATGCTTCCATTGCGGGGGAAGGTAGGGAATGAGGTTTCAGTTGATAGATGCCAAGCAAGTTATCTGCCATCTCTGCTTCTAGATCTATAATTTGGGACCTTTGAACAATTAACTGGTTGAGGGGAATGAGGGTGAGAATGGAAAACGTTCATTTTTCCTCAATGTTAGGTAAAAGGTAGGTATAGATGAAAATGCAGAATACTTGTCCTATCATCCTTCCCCCTTTCTCATAATCCATCTTAATTCTCTCCTTTTTTTTCTACTTATGCATTCCTGGCAGAGAATAGCTTGATAATGGTGCATTTTTCTAAAATACGAATCTGACTACCAATCACTCCTGCTCAAAAACCTTCAGTGATTACCTATTACCTCTTAAACAAAACAATCTGAGTTGGAAAGATCCAGAAGTCACTGTAATTTAACCCATACCTAAACAAGAATCCCTTCTACAATGTGACGATCATCTCACTTTTGCTTCAAGCAAAATAACTTTATTCACCTTTCCAAATTTATTTCACATCATACACTTTCACACTTCAAACTGAACAAAAATCCTTTAGCCAAAATTAGTCAAAATTCTATTTCTCCTCTCTGCATTGACATAGGTCATTCTCCATTCCTGGAAAGTCCATTCTTTTGCTACTGCTCAGAATCCTAACCCGCTCAAATGCCTTCCCATTTCCTCCCAACCCCACCATTTCTTATTCTTTCCTTCATCAAATTATCCTTTGATCTGTTACCTTTCCTCCTTACACTTCTACACTTACCCTTAGGATCTCCCATAACTTATAGAAAGTTCTTTGAGGGCATTTTTTTTTCAAATATCCCAGGCACTCAAGCAATGTTTATTGAATTTATTTAGATAAAAAAAAGGCACAGAAAGTTCAGTTTACAAAAGCTGCCATCAGGAATCAATCTCCCAAAAATCTTGGTTCAATTTTAAACTTTTAATAGCTTAAAACAGAACTAAGATGGGAAGACCCTGCATTGACAAGATGGGAATTAGAATGGGGCCAAATATACACAATATAACATAAACGGCAAACTGTGTGTCACTGGATGGTCTGGATATCATTTCACACTTTACTAATTTTGACAGCATTCTTGAGGAGTTAAATAACCATAATTTATTTAGAGAACCAAAATATGCTCATGACTTAAAAAAAAACTTTCACAATGTTCCATAAGATCATTTTGAAACTTGAATCCCTAGAGAATTCAACATTTAGTAAGTAACTAGTATGTGCAAGGATTTAAAGAGGATAGTTTATCATGGATCAGATATTGGCTTAGAAAGAGCGAAGTTTCCCAGGATATGGGATAGTTGAGACATAAAATATGTATGAAAGTGAAAGGATGGAGCCCCCCAAGTCTGCACATGAGCTGTTCTTTAGGTAACTGAAATGCCAAACTGACTTGAATAAAGTGCAGTTGAGATCCCTAAGACACCCCCTTCTATCTAGACCCAGTCTTTTGTGTAATTTATACTCCAGGCAAAAAGGACCACCCAGTCTCCCCCAAATTCAACCAGCAACAAGCATTTTTCCTCACCCTGTTCCTGCTTGTCAAAATCCTACCTATGCTCCAAGTCTGTTTATACATTCACCTCTGCCATGAGACTTTTCCTGAACCCACTGCTAAGTAGAACTTTATCTACACCTTTTCTAAGGAACTTGCTACATTCCACTTTATATTACAGCTGTGTCTTAACTTTCCTACAAAATGGCAAGCCTTGAGGAACACATTTTTATGTCCATATATATCTATATAGAGATATATCTACATATATCTCAATATATGTAAAATTAAGTAGACAGAAAAACAGATGAGTTTTAAAGTGAGCAAAATTAGGGTTACATATTTAGGGGAAACCAAATACTGCTTAAATGTATTCATTAAACTAATACCAGATTTATACCAAGGTTGATAAAGCATTTCTACATACATTTTCACATCTGATCCTCACAATACTGTGAGGAAAGTGCTATTATTTCCCCCATTTATAGATGAATTAGCAGGCTTAGAAAGGTTAAGTAACTTGCCCAAGGGTCATGATGACTAGTTAATGTCAGAGGCAGGTTTGAATCCAGGTCTCTCCTGACTCCAGCACTCTTTTCATTATTTTCTCTACCCAAAGATAACTGGTGTGAAGACCAATGATTCTTAACCTGCTATCTATGAACTTGTTTTTTAAAATATATATTTCTACAGCTGGGAGACAGAACTTAAAATGGTACAAAAAAATAAATTTAGAGAAATGGTCCCTGCCCTTCAAGGAGTTAACAACCAAAGTGGGGGGTAGCATTCAAATATATACAAAGCAAGCTATATACTGGATAAATAGGAAATAATTAACTGGGGGAAGGTACTGAAATTAAGAGGAGTTGGGAAAGGTTTCCTGTAAAATTTAGTTGGGACTCAAAGGAAGCCGTAATACTTAATAACGTTTATGTAGCTATGTGCCAAACAATAGACTAAGCATTTTACAATTACCTCATTTGATGCTCACAACCACCCTAGGAGTAAGTGCTGTTGTTATCCCCACTTTACAAATTAGAAAACTGAGGCAAACAGAGGTAAAGTGACTTGCCTATGATCATGTAGCTATTAACTGTCTGAGGCCAGATTTAAAATCATTCATTCCTGACTCCAGGCCCAGGGTTCTGTTCACTTAGCCACCTAAAAGCCAGAAGTCAGTAGTTAAGAGTGGATGAAAGAGAACATTCCAAACATAGCAGTTAGCCAGAAAGAATGCCCAAAACTGAGAGATGGAGTGTCTCATTAATGGAACCAGGTCAGTGTCACTGGGTCAAAGAGAATGGTGTAAAAAGGGTAGGACAGGACATTATGAAAGGCTCTGAATGCCAAACAGATGATTTTGTATTTGATCCTAGGGCAATAGGAAGCCACTATAGTTTGTCTAAGGGAGGGGGGTAAGAGGATATTTGACATGATCAGACCTGTTCTTTAGGAAAAACCACTTTAGTGATTAGAGGATAGACTGTAGTCAAAAGACTTAAGGGCTTGCAGTGTCAGAGAGAGGGGAGTGTGTATTTCAGAAACATTGCAAAGGTGAAGTTCAGAGGCCTTATCAACAGGCTGAATATTGCATGGGGTGGGGGGTAAGAGATACTGATGATCTTGCCCTCTACAGGAGAAGGAGGTAGGAGGGGTAAATAAGTACATATCAATATATTCATTATAAAACAGATGATAATCTCAAGGGGAAAGGTAAGATAATGACTGGAAAAGGTCTCCAGCAGGTGATTTTTTTAAAATGGGTCTTACAAGAAATAGGGAAACTAGGATTTAAGAGGTGAGAAAGAACATCATTCTAGGAATGGGAGTGCTGGCTAGTACTGCACTGAGGATGTCAATTTGTTTCCTCCTCTTTCTCCTATTGCTGTCCTACATTTAAAAGCACTCTGTAAACCAAAGTTTAATACTGAATACTGTCATGTCATAATGACCAATCTTGGACCCCAGAAAGCTATGGGTTTGGAGCACCATATAAAATTTCAATTCATGTTTAGTTTTGTTGAACTCTTTGAAAATTGGCCATTAGCACCCAGACCCCACTCAAAGTATCATATAGATGTTATCATTCCTTTTTGTACATTAGAACTTCAACCTCTAAATGAACCTTGACTAACTAGGACAAGAGCCAAGGATACAGATTGTAAACATTTTTCTTGTTCATTAAAAGCAATGATAAATTTTGTTGAAAATTAAATTTTGGTTAAAAGTTTTAGAGGTTTGTACATGTACATCTATTTACTGACAAAGACAGACGAGTATGGGGGAAAGAATGCTCTACAAAGATAAAAGTCTGAACAAGAATGAAAAGATAAAGCAAATGAATTCCCATTTCAACAAGGGAAAATAAACAGTGATGCATACAACTTTTTTAAAACAAGTTCTGGCCAGTTTATTAAAGAATACTTTTGTACAGTTTACTTTTCACTGGTCTGTTCTGGCATGCTTCTAATGATATCAGAATCACCTAGAAAATTTAAAAAACAAAATAATGTTACAATTTACATAAAAGACAACTGATGAAACTATTAAGCTAATCATCACTGAAAGTCAGAAATTAAACAAATTCTCTGAGTTATAATCCCTGAAAATTCTAAGAATTTTTTAAACTGCTGTATGAACTTACCAACTATTATACTTGCCCACTTTCCCTTAAAAGAACAGTTATCTCCCCAAGAGCAATCTTCATTTCTCTCAGAGTTGAAAAAAAGATCACTAAAGAACTAACATCTCAGTTTCTACTTCCAGAAGCCAACAGTAAGTCAAACCAAAGACAAATAAATACATCTTACCTTTAGTTTGTTACCAGCATTTACAAAACCAAAACCAGGGAAGAGAACTAGTTCTGGAGACACAATGCATGGTCTTAATTTAGCGAATGTCTAGCCTGACCAGATCACAATAATATCAGGCCAGCGAGAATATTCGCAATACACTAAACCAAACTCCAATGATCATTAGGTTGCCTGTGCTGTCAATTTTATTCTGGAGCTAATGATTTTCTTACCTTTTCAAGGCATCAGTGATACTTACAATTCCCCTTCCTAACTACCATTTCCTTAAAACTATATCCTATATAAAAGCTAAAGTCTCTTGGAAGAGCCCTATTGTTCTACAATAACTAAGTACAAAAACTTCAGCCTAGAATTCTTGTACTCCTCAATCCTTTCCCAAGAAAACGTACCATTATATTTTCACTTGTTCAGCACAGCACTGCCTGCTTAGGCAAGTGACTATACCTTAGGTGACTCAAGTCTTGTAAGTTTTTAAAGACGGTTTGTTTTTAAACTTCTACAACCTTAATTCATAGCAAATGAGATTCAGCACAGTGCTTGCTGACTAATCACCCATGTGTTGGCACCAATAAGTTCTTAGACATTATTAAGTTTAGAAAAAGGATATGTAGTGCACATGTACAGCTAAGCTAGACTCCTTAAATAAACATACCTGGATCAATGATAGCCAGTGTACATACTCTGTAGTACTTCCCACATGCTGTACCCAATTCAATGTTATTGCCACTGTAGTGATGTACTCCAGTTTTGGCCAACATAGCGTAATATTCAATCTCTGATTTCCTGAAGATAAATAAAATTAATGACATATTAGCCCAAGAAAATGAAGCTTTGCCACTGCCTACTGGATAAAGGCCAAACTCAAACTATCATACTTCAACTTACCTTTTCCAAAGTTACCTCACATACTCCTTCCTCTGCAACTTCATACACACTATAATCCAGTAAAATCAAAATTAATGATGCAAAGCAGGTCGTACATTTACCTTTTCTTACACAATTCCCTGTCTAGAAGTTAGTTTTTCCTGCTAACCTATCTTTCAAGGGTTAGTCTTTCAGGGTCACAACCCACAGACTACTGATTCCTTTAAAAATTGCCTTCTCCTTTCAACATCCCCATGGTACCCTTTATTTGTGCATGGGATCTCCCATACTTCCTCCCAGAAGAGCCCATGCATCATTTATTCTTTGTCCTCAAAATATTAACAGTTTTATGCATGTAGTAATTAATGTTTGTTTAAAAGAATAAAAATTCAATAATGTTATCGCTTTTCATTTTTTGAGTTAAAAAAAAATTAAATTTCACTATTAATCCTAACTAAAAAACATACCACTTTGAGTCAGTCTATTGTGAACATGCTAAATTTTATTGGGTTCAGTACAAGATAGGGTACATTATTCAAATGAGAGTAGCATGTAACAGTCAATGGACATTTATTAAGTTCCTATTTATGTGCAAGGCACTGTAGATAGAATGCCAGGTCTACAGTCAGGAAGACTTCATCTTTCTGAGTTCAAATCCAGTCTCAGACACTTACTAGCTGTATGTCCCTGAATAAGTCACTTAGTACTGTTTCCCTCTGTTTCCTCATCTGTAAAATGAGCTGGAGAAGGAAATGGCAAACCACTCCAAAATTTTTGCCAAGAAAACTCCAAACTGGATCATGGAGAATCGGATATGACTAAATCCATTGAACAACTTCATGCTAAGAGCAGGGAAAATAGAAAAACAAGATAATTTCTGGCTCTCAAACTCACTCTACTAGGGAAGACAATAATTGTACAAATAAGATTGTACAAATTGTACAAATAAGACATATACAAGACAAATTGGAAATAATAAAATGAAATTTTAGCTGGGACTAGATGGAAGTCAGGGAGGCCAGAAAGTACAGATGAAGATGCAAGGAATTTTAGAAAGCAACTTATGAGTGCTTATTAAGTGCCAAACATGAAAAGGGATACAAAAAAGACTAAAATAGGCTGAGGCTGCCTGTTCTAATGCTTAACACAGTGCCAAGCACACAGTACACACTTAACATTTATCAACTGGCTGTTCTCAAAGAACTTACAATCGAGACAATGTGTATCACAAACCATCATATGGGACAAATGAACAGTATAGGCAAAAAGTGCTAGTTTCCCAGAGGAAGTAAAGCTATCACCTGGTATGACAGTGGTCAAGGGAGGTTCAACAGAAGTAGTCTTTGAAGGGACCTTAAAGAGTAAGAACCAACCATGCTAATTTTAATTTGCACATAGGTCAATGGCCAAAAGAGAAACACTATGGGTATGTAAAAATTAACTGGGGAAAAAAATTTTTTTAAAAGTTTCTTTAGGTCTTAAATTCCCAAAAAATGTTTTGAGAAATGCTATCCACAGCTGAGCAATTTTCTAGGACCAATTTAAATTTCTGCAGAGCTCAATATTGAAATCTACATGCAAGATTGCTCCAGTACATGTGTCAAACACCCTGCTTGAACCAGCTCAAAATATAACCGGGAACTATTTGACAAAATAAACAATAAAATAAAACAGATGTCAATATGCAGTTTTTTATGTGGTCTGCACAGTTTAGTGGCCTCCATTTTTTGTATTTAACACCAGTGCTTTACAGTTCATTTTACCCCTTTCTAAGCCTCAGAAATCATGTGAGACAGTTAGGGGGCACAGTAGGTACAGCAATGGACTTAGAAATCAGAAGACCAACAGCAGTTCAAATTCTGCCTCAGACCCTTACTACAAGTGTGTCCCTATCACTTAATCTCTGTATGCCTCATTTTATCTGTAAAAGAGGAAAACAGCTAGCTTCCAGTATTGTTGTAAGGATAGAATGAGGTAATATTTGTAAAGTTAGAATGAGGTAATATTTGTAAAGTGTTTTGCAAACCTTATATTTGGTCTAATTCCCTCATTTTACAAATAAAGAAAGCAAATTCATTTCACCATTTATTAGGTGCCTAATATACAAAGCTAACAGGATCCCTTATAGCTCCAATATTCCAAGTGTTTAAAAGGACTGATTACAAATAGATTCATAATTCAGACAGCTAATGGCACAGTTTTTGTATATCAGATTCCAGTCTACACATCAGAAACATATCAACCTGCTACATACATATTAAATACATACCCTAGTAAAATGGTTACTTTTAAAACAAACAATCTAAAGAGCTCCTTCCAGCTTCCAAAATGCCCTGACTCTCCAATGTAGCTTAAAATCACCATCTCACAGTAAGATTGTGTAAAAACCTGCAAAATTAAGTCCAACGTGTTGTCAGACCCTAATTTTAATAGGCATAATTTCTTAGGTCTACAGTGCTTTTCTCCAAGCAACCCTCCAAGGTAGGTGGTGCAAATTCCATCCTCACTTTAGATACCAGGACAGTGAGGCTCATACAGTTTAAGTTCCTGGTCACATGGACAGTAGGCTTCAAAGACAGGATATGAAACAAGTTTTTTTTTTTTCAAACAGCCCGATATTTACCTAAAACTTTGCAATACCTTTTACATACTTCATCTCACTTGATTCTCCTCAGCATGTGAGGATGGTGTCTGATCCCTGTTTCATAGCTGAGTAAACGAAGGCTCGGGGAGATTCTGGCTAGTCCAGGATTGGTGTTTGAAGTCTGACTTGAGCCGGGGTCTCCCTGTCTCTCAAGTACAGGCAAGCTTCTATGCACTTCACCAGACACCCCCAACCCCCCCTCCCCCAATTTACGCCTCCGATAGTGCTGGGGTGCCCCACAGCACACAGCGGCCACGTACCTCAGGGCTGGGCAGTTGTTGGCTAAGATGACCAGTTTGGCTTTGCCTTGTCTGATCATTTTCAGCGTCTGTTTGTAGCCTAGCACGTACTTGCCGCTTTTCATGACCAGCTGGAGCCTCGAGTTGATGGACTCCAGCGACTTTTTCTGCAGGAGACATTGCAGACCGTTCTAAGTCCGGGGCTCCACGCAGTCGGTGCACCCCCACCCCAAACCCGCGGCCGGGCCTGGAAAGCTCCCAGGACACTCTCCCCATTCGGATCCGCCCTTCGCTCTTCTCGACCCTGGAAATCGGGCCTGCGAGGACATGGGGAGAGTGGGGGTGGTGGGGGAGCGATTTCACCCCTCCCGATCCTGCCTGCCCATCCGCCCGTCCGCCGCTCCCCGGCTGCGGCTCCTGGAGCCCGGCTAGCTCCACGTGTGGAGGCCGCCGGCGGCTCAGGCCCGCCCCACTCACCGTCTTCTTTGCGGCCACCATCTTCCTGCCTGCGGTGCGGGAGGACCCTCAGCCTGGAGCACAGAGACACAGGGGGGGGACACTTAGTATCTGGAATCCCCGGGAGACCCCCAGGGCCACGCCATCCCCGAGCCCACAGAGGCCCACTCACCAGAGACCTGCCGCCAAGATGGCCGGGAAGCGAGAAAGGAAGGAGCTCCCACAATGCAGCACTCTTCAGGGGCGGGACCGGAAGCGGAAGAGCGTGCGAGCCGAGCCGGGCCAGGGGGGAAGTAGGTAGTAGCTGTTCCTAACGGCGGCGGGTCAGTGCCGGCGGAAGCCGTTCCTCTGCCCTCTCCGTCAGAGGCTGAGCCCGGGAAGGTGTCCGGAGCGGCCAGAATCGGAGAGGGGCGTGATGGAGGTTCTGGCGTGGCCCCCCGGAAAAGGGCCCCCCGGGAGATCTAGGCCAAGCGCCTCGTCCTGTAGGTGAGGGAAAAGCCAAGCCCTGAATTTGCACTTGGAGGAGGCGGGTTCGAATCCGAAGATACCTCGGCCTCATTCTCTAAATCTTCTGCAAAATGAGAGGGTTGGACCTTTTTTATTTAGTATTTTTATTTCCCCCCAGTAAAAACAGTTTTTAAACACTCGTTTTTAAAACTTTTTGAGTTCCAAATTCTCTCCCTCCCTACAGGCAAGCAGTTGGATATAAGGTATACGTATGTAGTGCCAAACACTTCCGGAAGTAAGGCCGGACAGTTTCTTTAATTCTTAAATCGCAGTTGGCTTTTATATCACGCTTTAAGGCTTACCAAGCTCTCAGTTTGAAGTGAGGTCTTCCTGATCCCAGGCGCGCTTCGTACCTCCCGCAGCTGTGTCCCACGTAATGGTTCCCCTTTGTCATTCCATTCATTCTTAGATGCCTGCAGACTTCCCCAGGCAGGCAAAAGTGACAAAAAGAGGCGGCCCAGAACACTAAAGGATCCCAAAGAAAAACGAAAACATTGATTATGTTGGACTGCCAGGGTTTTGTTTTCCTTCACTCACCCGGGATGGGGAACCCTAGGACTCGTTTGAGGTGCCTTCCAGCTTTAAATCTGCCCCGAGAAGCGGGTCTGGGAAGGGGAATGGCCAATGGGTGGCAAAGCCTGGCTCCCCCCGTGAAGGAAGTGCCTCTCTAGATGGGAGAAGGGGTAAAAGGAGCCGCCCCGCCTTCCGGGGGGGCAGCAGCTGGTGGACCTTGTGCTTTCTGCCCCTTCTCCGGGTTCTCTCCCGGCTCCTCGTCTCCCTCTATAGTTCTTCCCTTGGTGATTTTATCAGTTCTCGTGGATTTAATCACCATGTTTATGCCCTTTCTCACATCCAGCTCTCCTGCCTCAGCATCTCTGCTGATGTCCAGTCTCACGTCTCCAACTGCCTTCCCACATCCTCAGCATGTGCATTCGACAAATGAAACTCAGCATATGCAAAACAGAACTCCTTACCTTTTCCCCTTACTGTACAAGGCAACACCATCCTCCCAGTTCCTCGGGCTCACAACCCAAGAGTCATCCTGGATTTCTCACTGTCGTAAAGAACAGGTCTGATAATGTCACCCCCTACCTGATAAATTTCAGTGGCTTCCTGTTGCCTCCAGGAGTAAATCCAAAATGCTCTGGTATTCCAACTATTGTTTTCCTTCACCAGACACCCTCCTACCCTTCTTAAGTTAACCCCCTCCTACCTTTCCTATACCTTACTCCCCAACACATACTCTTCTATCTTCTTCCCAGGGACACTGGCCTCCTGGCTGTTATATGAACAAGACAGGCCGTCTCTCAGTTCTGGTTATTGTCTCAGTCTGACCGCACATGCCTGGAATGTTCTCCCTCCACTCTAACTGCTGAACTCCTTGGCTTCCTTTAAGTCCCAACCAAAATCCCTCCTCCTAGGGGAAGACTTCCCCAACCCCTCTTAATTTCAGCACTTTCCCTCTTGATTACTTCCTATTTTATATATAGCTTGCCTTGTTGTCTCCTCTATTAGATCGTAAGCTCCATGAGGCAGGGCCTGTCTTTTGCCTCCTTTTGTATCCCAGCACTTAGCGTAGTGCCTGGCACATAATAAGAGCAATAATAAATGTTTATGGAATTGAATTATTGAATCGTCTCTTTGCCTTCCCAGCTGCTTCTATTGCTCTACGTAGCTTGGTGAATTTCCTTGAAGGGAGATCTAATATATGGATGGAGGCAGCACTGGAGGTTGATATACTCACTGTGACAGGATGAGAGTCTCCATTGTTCCCTACCAAAGTTTTCAAAGTGGATAATAGATCACAGCTGCCTACTTTGACAGCATCAGAGTCTTTTGTTAAAATGAACTTTATAATAACAGTTCTCAGTCTCAAGTGCTGTAGACAACTCTCTAAGACTGTAAGTTTCAAAGAAAGTGCCAGCCTACATAAAAGGAGTTTCTTCATAGGTCCAGACTAAAAGAAAAAAAAATGCCAAAGACTTCACATTTTTTCTTATGTGGTAGTTAATTGTCTTCACTTTGTCACCTTTGTGAGACTAAAAATTCCAGGGATCATGTGTTCTTTGAACACCTCACATCACCCAGCACAATTTATTGCAAGTGGTAGGAGTTAAATAAATATTTATGTAATGGATGAATAAATGAATGAGTTCATTTTGCTGCAAACTAATATAAAGATCTCACTGTTCTTTTAAGAGTCTCAGTTTCATAGAAGTTGATGTATACAGTACATAAATTCAGAGTTACACAATTCGTATAATCCTGTATACTAGAAGAAAGGGTTGGGTGATAGAATTTGAACAAATATTTTCGTCTTACCAAGTAGAGTATTCACTTGAGAAATAATCATAGAACAAATTCTAGTTATCAGAATTGTATCTGGTCCATGGGGTCACAAAGAGGCAGACTTGAGTGAACAACAAAGTGTAGCAGGTTCCTGTACTGTGTATGGCAAACTAATGCCCAAACCTCTGAGTTGATATCCAAGAAGCATGTGATAGTAGCTCACATTTATTTAGCACTTTGAAGTTTCCATTGTGTTTGCTTTACAGTGCTATGAAATGGTCTTGAGATCTGTCCAGGAACTGGATTCCTGCATTGTCCCAGATGGCACAAGTTTCACACAACTTTTTAGCTACAACATGATATAGTAGAAAAAGCACTTGAAGTCAGAAGACTGGAGTTTGATTTGTAGCTCTGCCATTCAGTTGGGTAAAACACTTCACACCTCAATTTCCTTATCTGTAAAATGGAGATAATACCACTAGAGCTACCAAATTGAAGGGTTGTTATGAGGAATGTGCTTTGTATACTAAGAGCACTGTCTAAATAAAAGTCTTTGTTTTTTATTAGCAGGACAGTGCAAGTAAAATGTTTAATAAATAAACCTTTCCTAAGACGTCTTAATTATTAGGCATCCTGGTGTGTAGCAGGTAGTGAGCAGGCCTCAGAATCCAAATTAGCTGGATATTGACTTATTGGGCAAGTTCTTTAATTTCTCTGTGTTCCCATACAAATATGAAACAAAAGTTGCTAATCTGCATTTATAAAAGGAATAGTGTCATGTGGAACTCCCCACACTGATTAAAATCAGAGTTCTAGACACAGAAAAGTACTTTCCATAAGAACTAATGCAGTATATATGTTTCCCCAGTTACTAAAATGAGGCAATTGTTAAGTACAAATTTTGAGGGACTGTGAGCAGTTTTATAAGCTGCTTTTGCAAGCAATAGGAAAGAGCGCCCTCTTGTGAAAAAAAGAATATCCAAAGGTTTCTAGCACTCTAAGGAAGTGTAGGAAAACATGATAGTTGTAGGTGTATATGTTATTTTGAAATGCCACACATTTTCTATTTTATTCTTATGGAATTCTGATTTCCAGCATGAGACAGCAAAGCACACTACTTGCTTGTCATATTTAATTTTCATCCTGCCCTAAAAATGCGTTGGCACAGCATAGAGCATCACAATAATTAAATCTGGAGATTGCTACTGCCTTGTCTAACAGAGATGTATAACTGAAAAAAATCTTAAGTATTTACTGTGCAGATACCACTATACTAAGCACTAGTGATAAACAATTTAAAAAAAAAAAAGACACTGCCTGCCTTCAAATATCTGCTAAGGACTATTCTGTGATTCCTGAACTTATCCCTGTGAGATCATTAGGAAAATAAAGTTTTTATATTTTAAAAAAAAGACCCTATTACTTGGATTACACTCTCTGCAAGAATAATCTTAAGAGTGCTGTTGTACAAATTAAATATAATTAAGTCTCAGGCCTCATTCAAAATATGTAATAGAAGTTAACCCACAATTTATTTTTGTGCTATGAAGACAGTTATAGGGAATATTTAGCTTTACAATCTAAATGTGAAATAGAAGCAAACAAAAATGCCCAGGTACTAAGAACTTAAATCCTCTATCATGCTGATTGATAATAAGGATAGATTTAATACATTGTAGGCTAATCAGACTTTTACTGAATTTAGTTATTCTTTAGGGAACATAAATCCTCACAGTATCCATATACTAATGAATCACCACATAATGAGTTTCTGCTATATATAAATAAGTATAAATTCATGCAGTGCCAAGTACATACATAACTATGGAGAGGAGATAGGTGCTGGAATTGTATATATTAATTATGGGCAGTTTCTTGGACTGGCTACTTTTGAGGATGGAATGACAGAAATAGAGAAAAGATAATACTCTATTCTGGAATCCTTACTGTGTCTTCAGCTCCTATCTTCAATCTAGATGAGAATCTTCTATTCCATGAAGATTCTTTACCTAGTTTAGAGGAGTCCGAGGGTCACACTTCAGGACATGCAGTACCATAATACTTTACAGAGATAGATCTAGGTACCTTTCTAACAATCTATGATATGAACTAGATTGTTTGAAGTAAGATATAGACCAGCCATTTTTATCACCCCAGTGAAAAAGAGAATAAAGGAACAGGATTAAATTATCCCTGGAAAATGTCAGATATAAGGGTCATCAATAGTGACTATTAAAACACTAAAATAAGCTGTAAAATCTGAAGACCTCTAAGTTGGTTTTGAGGAAAACTGATTAGACATGGGATAGATTAAATATATTCATGTGGTCACTTTCAAATTAAAAATGAATGCAGTTTCCCTGCCTGTGCTAAACTTAAAAGAGGAAGTAGCCTTTTCATGGGAACCTTGTTCAAAAAGCATTAAGTACTTACTAAATGCCAAACACAATGCTAAAAGTTGGAGAAACAAATGATTGTGCTACAATGAGCAAAAAAATTACTTCCTCCTCATACACACACACATCCATTACACATTTCATGCGCAGAGAAAAAGTCTTATGCATGTCAGGCATCAAATTGTGTCCTCCAGACATTAGGGAATTCCAAGTGAGCACGTTTTCCGTTCCTTCTCCATTCCATTCATTTGTACTTAGCTTAGAATCTAAAGTTGTACAGGTATTATAGTTGTTCACAGTATTAAAAATATACTATCCTCCAATGTGAATACATACTGGCCATATCTTGCTGGTTTTTTTATTGTGCCAGGGCAAATTTATTCTCATTTTTCCTAACTTTGAAAGCTGATCAACAATACTTTGGATGACAGGGATCTGATAAATTTCTCCAGACCTACATATTTAACCGATATTCACAAAAGTCTTACTCTTTTGCCTCCTCATAATGTGGAGGTGACCATGAGTTTCCAAAAGGCATGCCAAGCAGAACACAAGTCCTACAAAGCTAGAAAGACTTTAATTTTGGGCATGGCAACCAATTGAATGTCTGCTATTTGAAGACTGTAAGAGCAAATTTTAGAGAGATTCATCATCAAATTGACTCCATAGTGATTAACATTTCAGCCCATTCTCAAAGACCAATTACCAGGTTGCAGAGTAATTGGGATCTACTTCAGTGGAAGTACTACCTGTTCACAAAGGGCAGCTAGGTGGTACAGTGGATGGAGCACCAGTGCAGGAGTCAGGAGGACCTGAGTTCAAATCTCACCTCAGACACTTGACACCCACTACCTGTGTGACCTTGGGCAAGTCACTTAACCCCAGTTGCCTCATCCTGGGTCATCTCCAGTCATCCTGATGAATGTCTGGTCACTGGATTCAGATGGCTCTGGAGGAGAAGTGAGGCTGGTGACCTGCACAGCCCTCCACTCAAAACAAAGTCATGTCATTATTTCTCTGATGGCATAGTCTTCTTTGGAAATGAAGGACAAACACACACACCTGTTCACAGTGATAAATACGTAAATCTTCAAAGTATTAAAGTCTACTTGACTAGAAGAAAAGTGAAAAGAAATTTGAAAAATATTACTTTGACAAATCACTTTGCCATTCACCCTTTTATTTTGGGACCAAACCTGTGATTTCATCAGTGTAAAAGTTTCCTCCATTTCTGAAGATTTGTCTGCAATTTAAAAGTCTGTAGAATTGTCCAAAGCACAGGGTCACATCACTAATTAATGTTATCAGAGTCAGAACTTGAACTCAGGTCTTCCTGACTATAAGGTTAGCCGTCTAATTTCACTAAGCCAAGATGTCTTTCTTTGTTGTTATCCAACCATTATCTAGATTTTATATAATGTTAGCCCATAGCTTTATTATCCCCATTAAGTCATTTTTCTATAGCTCTTTAAGGTTTAAAAACCTTACAATCCTAGGAGGAAGATAGTGGGAGTATTATTTCTTGTAAGTCCATCAATGATTTTGAAAGGGTAGCAATTAAGCAATTGCTGTAGGACAGCCTTACTCAGTTCCTTCTGCCAGGTTTATCTTAACCCAAATCAGTGTCGCTATTTTCTGGGAGCTCTGTACAGTCGCTTTCATTTATTATGTTTCTCATTTATAGTATGAGAATTAAAAGTGACAGGCTGTGTCTCCTGATAAAGAACTAGTTTTGAGCAAATACAAACATGTTCATCCAATTTTCATTGGGTTGTGCACTGGTCTATCCCTTTATTGTCAAGAAGACAAATATATTACATTCATCATCATCAAATCACATTGATTCAGCTACCAGATTAAGTAGCCGAACATTAGGAATCTGGAAACCGAGTGAGCTGACTCAGCCTTCGCATACCGTACAATCATTCTGGTCATGAACATATGATCTGGGTGTTGGTAAGAGGAAATCAGGACAGAAGAACTCTGAGAACTCTAATTATATGTTGGTATCTTTCCAAACAATTATATATACCTGTATCTTCAAAACTGTGCCCTTAGAGGACCTGAGGTTGTGAGAAGTCATCTATTCTTTTTTTCCTTTCACTTTTCCATAACAGTACAGCATCTGACTAACTCATGTTGGCCTTTCTGCACTACAACGTAAATATAGGTTTTAGGGAAACCCATTGTCCCTCAAGCTCTACCTAGGTAGGCAGATTATTGTTATCTGTTTGAATATCAAGTATGGAATTAAGCCCACGGATTTCATTTCACTGTAGATTTTTGTGTATTTTGACATCTTTAAAGTGGTTATACCAAATAAGAAAAGAGGAAAGATGTGTTCTTCAGGCTGACATTGCAAATATTTCTTAAACAAGCTGAATCATTATCAGCCATTAACAATACAACATGAGTTGGTTTATCAAACTTTAGTTAGCCAGACATTTAGCAGAGTTCAGAGGAATTGAGAAATAGGACCATTAAATTTACTTGAGAAAGTGCTTCTATATCCTTGACTTCATGGGGAAGGGAGGTCAAGCCCAAATAAGACATACAGTGGAATGCATCTGGGCCTAGCCAGAATAAGTCTTGTAAGCCTTGGGAGCAAGAATACAGATAAAGGAAGAGAGGAACATAGAAAAGGAATGGGAAAAGACACAGAAAAGAAATTTTTCTTTACAATTTTGCAACTATTTGTTGCATACTAAAGTTACATATTATAACACAGATAAAGCAACTCAAAACAGAATAGTTATCAACATCCTGCCTCACTTCCTTGGTTGGTTGAAAAACTTAACCAAGTAGGGAACCCTGAAAAATGAAATAGAGCAAACAGAACTCAAGTGACTCCACGAGACAATAAGAAGCATTAGAACAAAGTTACCCACAGACACTTATAGTATGCAAAAAACACACTCAGCTAGGTTCATAGCTGATCAATCCCTGGCCTTGGGAGTAATTTGCTGTGTTTCAGGGAGATAAGATTTTTTCTAATCTGCTTGTCTATTGTTGGCCTCAAGGGTCAGGGAGACAGGTGAACTTTGTCTTTTAGTTGACCTTGACCAAGATCTAGCAAAGGAAGGCAAAACATAGGGGTTAGAGCAGAGTGCCATTTACACTGAAATAGAGGCTTATTCTAAAATAATATTTCTCAAATCAAGAAGGGGAAATTACAGAGCCTCTTCTCTCTCTACTATCACAGCCTAAGTAAAAAATATTTCACCCACTAATGAGGAAACTGTACCATAATCAATCTCTCTAGAATGATGTAATAGAAAGAAGCCTAGGTTAAAATCCTAGATCTGATCTCTACTATGTTATGTGATCATAATTAAGTTATTTAAGCTCTCTAAGCTTCAGTTTTTTCATCTCTAAAATGAAAAGAATCATGCTTTCATAGGGTGAGAAAGCAACATCACTATATAAATGGCAGTTATTAGTCATGGATCCTCCTAACAGATTAGGTCTCAAGTTGACTATGAATGAATGAGTTTATTAGGTTGCTTTCTCCCTTTCCTGAAGAAACTATAATTCTGAGCCTTTTGGAGAAGAGAATATTGGTGCTAAAAGAGTAGAAAAGAATACAAAAAATTAAGGCTGGTGTTCAAAATCCAAATTTTTGTTTGTTTAAATATGCACCTCAGCATTTCGTCTGTGTAACACTGAACTGGGAGTCAGAGAGGTTCTGGTTTTCATTTGGCTACTACGTAGGAACGAAGTTTAGGCAAATCATGTAACTTTGCTGGACCTCAATTTCCTCCTCTGTACAATGAGGGAGTTTTATTGAATAAACTCTTAAATGTTTTCCAGGTCTAAAATTTCATAAATTTTGTTTCTTAAATGTATTGTGGGAGATCAGTCACTCCAAATGGCATTCAGGGAGTGATTACCAATGTTCTCAGCATTTTTTTTTTTTTTTTGTGGTAGCAAAGATCTGGAAACAAAGTAGATGATCATAGACTGTGGAATGGCCAAACAAATTGTGGTATAAGATTATAATGGAATATTATTGTACTGTAAGGAACAGGATGTTGAAAAACTTGGAAACATAGAAAAATTTACTTGAACTGATACAAAGTGAATCAACAGGCTCAGAAAAACAATATAAGACTACAACAACGTAAATGGAAAGAATAATCAGCCACAAAACTATCAGAACTGAATGTTGGGCAATTATAAAGAACAAACTTGACCCCAAAGCAAAGATATGAGAAGTCATTTTCCCCACTTCTTTGCAGAGGTCAGGGTCCATGGATATGAGACATAATATATAACTCCAGGTTTTATCCATGTGCTGATCAGTTTTAATGTTGTTTTCCCCTTTTCTCCTTTTTCTTTTCTTTAAAAATAAAATACAGTTCCTTTTGAGAGGGTAGGAGAGGGTTATAGAGGGAAATCTAGGTGATATAAAAACAAAAAAATGTCTTTGGTGGTTAGAACTTCCTTTCCTGGCCTTCAGTAGCTGTAAACACTGTCTCCCATTAGACTGTGAGTTCCTTGAAAGCAAGGGTTGTTTTTTTTTTTTGCTTGTTTGTTTTTTTGCCTTTCTTCATACAGTTATCCATTCTACAAGGGGAAGCTAGGTGGTGCAGTGGATAGAGCACCAATGCAGGAGTCAAGAGGACCTGGGTTCAAATCTCACCTCAGACACTTAACTCTCACTAGCTGTGTGACCTTGGCCAAGTCACTTAACCCCAATTGTCTCATCCTGGGTCATCTCCAGTCATCCTGATGAATATCTGGTCACTGGATTCAGGTGGCTCTGAAGGAGAAGTGAGGCTGGTGACCTGCACAGTCCTTCCTCACTCAAAACAAAGTCAAGTGCAAAGTCATGTCATTATTTCTCTGATGGCATGGTCTTCTTTGGCATTGAAGGATGAACACACATCCATTCCACATCATAACTTCCCACATCATGACTTTCCCCATCATAGTTTCAATATATCACAGATTGGCATAGGAAATTAAATGGGAATTTGGGGTAAGTTTTGTAGAAGCCACAAACAACATGCAAAAGCTAATAGATGACACAGAAAAAGTTTAGAAACTCAGAAATGCATTATGTATATATATATATATATGTGTATATATGTAGTATTATATAATATCAACCCAAATTTTACAATAAGGTATTGTAAACACCCCATAAAGGAAAAAGAAAAAAATTCAGACTTCTCTTCTGGTAGGAAGAGAGGGCCAAAAATTTTTATGCAAATTTTCCAAATCAAGGTGGTGCTGTGCCCCTAACCCCCACCATATGGAAGTGATAACTGTATTCCTAAATGTATTCCTAGTTACAGTACCTAGCACAAGTAGGTACTTAATAAATAATACATTGACTGGCTGACTATATACAAGGCGTATTCCCCTGGATGATAGCCAGATGGCTAGAAGCAGTGCTGGTGGTCTGCAGGGTATTGCAATTTCCAAGATTCTTGGGCTTGCCCATCCATTGGGTAGTAGTTGATCAGCATTTGATATTAGTTGTGGCCAAACACGACTCCAGAAGACTGAAGTTGAGTCATGTTTCCCACCTATTGGTAAAGACAGGTAATAGACCAGAGGTATAGAATGAAGTGTACATTTACAGACACAGTCGTTGTTGTTTGTCCCATGACATTAGGAAGATGATGCCATGACTTACACATGAATTGGATTTAAGTGAGGGAGGGCTGTGCAAGGTCACCAGCCTCACTTTCTCCTCCAGAGCCATCTGGGTCCAATGGCAAGATATAGATCAGGATGACTGGAGATGGCCCCCACAGACACAGTCAGTGTCTGTACAAAAGAAGGCTTTTGTTTTGGGATTGGGGAGAGAATTGGTGGGAAGTGATAGTGATCAAAAAAAAAGAATAAGAAGGAAAGAGCATCAGTGAAACATTTTTACAATACAGAGAGGAAAGCAGAAGGAAGTTCAGAAGGGGATGAAGATAAACTGAGAAGTTTGTTATTGTCCTGTTGGGTTTATTATACTAGGTTCTGATTAATGGAAACAATGAATTCTAATTATTTGAATTTGCACAGCATATTTCCATTGAATTGGAACTATGTATCATATTTTATATAATTATAACTTCAAATGGTGAGAACTGGAATACATATGACCACTTTATGGAATTCATTATTCACACTAATCAGGACCTAAGCCTTTTACAAAACTACATAACAGAATCCCACAGTTTTGTGTTTTCTCTTTTGCACTTTTTATATATTGAAATGTTCATTTTTAAAGTTCATAATGACAAATGTAAACCAAGTTTATCTTTAATTTACAATCCTTAATTTACATGATTTTAGAATACAAACAATAATGAACTAGCTTTTTATAATATATTTAAAATGCAAACTGCTTATTTTGAAAGCACAAATATTTCTACCTCAAAATAGACTTCTCTCTCCTGCTTGACTTTCTAATCACCCAGTCTTCATCCTCTCCATAGCAATAAATCAGCCAAATTAAATTGCATTAGCTTTGGATTTGTTTGGAAAATTACAAAATACTCGAAACCAGTGTCTATGAAGACTCTCTTTGCAATCAGAACCTGGAAGTTGTTTACATAAAGATGGTCATGAATAGGACTGAATTATGCATTCATCTTTTCCACTTCTGCCATCCTTACATTTCACAATGATCTCTCAACTCTCCAAACTTCGTTTACTTTTTTTTTTTATCCATTTGCTAACATCCATCTCTCCTCTGATATACAGATTGTGTTTCAGGCAACTTTGACTACCTACTTTCTTGTAATTTCCCCTACCCCTCAGGAGCTCCTGTCCTTACTCTTTGTAAGTCCGCTATATTGCCAAGAACAGCGGACTCCACTATCCGGAGTCCCGATTGAGTTTGATCAATTACTCGATATGTGATAGCTCTCTCTCAGTCTGTTTCCTCATGAGTATCCCCTCAGCTGTTAGTGCTTCCCCCCAGTAAAATTATCTTGTATTTATTTTGTGCATATATGTTACATATATTTATGCATGTATATAGATGATATTACTTATGGTGTTTACCCTGGTAAAGAATGTGAACAACTTAAGCAAAGGGAGAATTCCTTCTTTGTATTCTTCACTTAACCCCAGTTGCCTCATCCTGGGTCATCTCTAGTCATCCTGATGTGAATATCTGGTCACTGGGTTCAGAAGGCTCTAGAGGAGAAGTGAGGCTGGTGACCTGCACAGCCCTCCCTCACTCAAAACAAAGTCAAGTGCAAGTCACGTCATCATTTCCCTGATGGCATGGTCCTCTTCGGCAATGAAGGACGAGCACAGCACTGAGTACAATGCCTGAGACGTACTAGGTACTTAATACTTTTGAATCGTAACCCTTTTCCAACAGGAAATATTTATAAATATCATATTTATTTAATAAATTCCAAAATACAATATTTAATATATTCAGCACTCCAATAACAAAAAAAAAGTAGAGTCATAGGTCACAGATCTATAACTGGAAAGGGTCTTAGATGTCTTCCGACTCCACCTTTTCACAAACGAAGAGGAGGTCCAAAAATGTTTCAGTGACATTCCCGCGATCACTCACAGGTAGTGATCATCAGAGAGAGATTTGACAGGACTTCTGTTCGCTGAGCCCTTTCCAAACTCGATCACCGCTGTCTTCTAGGGTCTTTCTCTTACTTCGTTTTGTCTTTCCAGTCTTCATTCCTAATTCTTCCTTTTACTTCGCCCTCTTGAGACCCCGTGCCCTGCGTGTCCTTTTCTCCCGTTACGTTCCTCGTTCCTTCTCAGCCCATTCCAGCAGCACGTTCGGCTCTTTCACTCTCCGGCCCGCCCGCCTGTCCCTTCTGTGTGTACCTGCCTGGCGGTCCACCCCTCCCGCCCATCAGTTCGCTTCCTCTGGCCAATAGAGAGTGAAGGAGGAATCTGCGGTGGCCTCCCTCAGGGCTACTGATAGCGAACAGCGCCCCGCCTCTCTCGTCCCAGCCCGCACAGCCTGCCACCAGAGGAGCGCGCCTTCTCAGCAGGTGTCTACGTTACTGCCCAGGGCTGCAGCCGCCGGAGCCACCGCGCTGGACATAGTCTAGAACACTCTTGCACTTCCAGCAGGAGCTTGGTTGGGGGTGGGTCACGTGCCCAGGAGAAGGTCCGGAGGTGGGACCTGCCGAACGACTTCTGCTCCTTTCCCCGAGTCTCAGCAGCTGACATTGCCAGCAGTCACAGCGATGGGGTGTTCCAGCAGCACCCAGACCCAGTCTCAGGAGAGCAGCAGGCCAGTGACCAAGACCGGTGTTACCAACGGACTGAAGCAAAGCGGTGAGCAGCCAAGACCCTATCCCTCTCCTGCCATTCCCCCAGCTTACCTGGAGTCTCCATCTCCCATCTCCTGCCAGGACCCCGAATCTAGGAAACTTGGGCAGTCATAACTTCTGATAGTCCTCTGGGGATGTCCCGAGGGAAACTTATTAATGATAGACCAGCTGTATCCCCTGCTCTGTCTAGGTGATCGGCTGAAAGGAGTCGGTGACATCTATTTCCAAACTTGGAAAAATAGAAAAAGATTTGGCCCTTGACAGATTTTTTTTTTCACCTGAAACCTGGTGACCTGTTGAAAGAGACATCTAGCAGAGAAAAACGGTGCTTTTCTTCCTTCCGTCTTTCTTTCTTTCCTAGTCCTCCTTTCCCCATTTCCTTGTAGCCCTCTGGACTAGCTTTCTCTGAGTGTCTTTGTAAGCAATATATGCTCATTAATTTTTATTGTATTTTAAGATAATCATATATGATTGCCAAGTAGTGAAGATTTGTGAAATAAGGTTAGCTAAGAACCTTTTTTTTCCCTTAAAAGGATGGCAAGAGTCATATCATACATTTCACTTAGCATATGCATTTTTCCAAGAGTCAGCCAGGGTTTGTGGGTAGCTAGTGAGTCCAATCTCAGGCCAAGAAGCTCCACAGGTCTTCAAGCTCTGCCTCTGAACCATACTAGAGGTGTGACCCTAGACAAGTCACAACTTCTAGGGAACCCTCCTCAGCCAACCCTCTGAGACCATAAACTGTAAGCCAAAGCTAATCCCCAAGGATATTTCAATTCTAAATTATTTGGTAGATTAGAGCAAGGTAAAAACTCACTTATATAATTAGTAATGCCCCATGGTCTCTCTAAATTTTTCTGGAAGGAAAGATATGCTACCCATTATTCCAGCAACATTTTTCTTCCTTTCTCTCAACTTTTAGTTTCCAAGTTAAATCTTACTTGAAAAGTTTTTGCATAAAAACTTGACTCCATCACTGCAAGCCATTAACTTGACAACCAATATTTTTAAAGAATGCAAATACAGTTGACCAATATTTTCATTTTTAAAGTGTTTCCTGATATGCCAAGTAGAGTACAATGGAAAGAACAAGGTAATTGTAGTCAGAATTCCTTCAATCTTCTCTAATGCCTTCTCCAAAGCTAGGTTTAGTTTAAAATCTTTATGTACTATAGCTTTTTTCTGTAAAAATGGACAAATCTCTCCCATGGACAAATCTCTCTTTTTGAGCGATCAGAAGACAAAACATAAATATCTCACTAATACTGGTTTAATAATTATTAATTAATAATTCAGTCCTTTACTTCTTTGCATAGGCTAGAAGACACATGTTAGTTGGAGATTGTTTTCCCTACTGTGACTTAAGGGAATGAACATAATCTGTATAAAGCTCCATATCACAAGGTTCATTGTTTATTTGTTTTGCTTCTAGAACAGACATAATAAAACATAACAAAATTTTGAAATAATGTTTTAAAATGTGTCCAAGAAATGGTTTCAAGACTTTAGTCACTGTGAAAAGAAGTTTGATGTCATGGAAAGTCCTGGATTTGGAGGCAAAAGAATCCTGACTTTGGGTCCTTATTATCTCTTACTTTATCCTAGGACCATTGCTGAGTCTAGTTGGTTGAACTTGAAATATTCAAATTCAAATACTCTTGGAGTATCAGTTTCCTCATCTATAAAATAGAAATAATAATTTTTGCTCTACCTAACTACCCATAGGGTGCTGGTAAAGATTAGACTGCATGTAATTTTAAAAATATAAATGGGAGAACTATTGTCTTCTGGGAGCTGTTACTATTGGGTTAGATAAGGCAAAATTATCTGTAGTTGGTACAATTTTTGACTCAAATACACTTGGCGTCTTTTTCTCAATGCCTATCAGTGAAATTATATAACCATGATTTGATATTTCGAATGTGCTTATTTTGCTACTCTGCTTTCACATAATTTGCATTGGAAGATATGTTATGAAATCCATAAGACAATTTGGGAAAACAAATATAGCTAAGTAAGTAACTAATTTCAGATCAGTTTATATAATACACCTGTAAATTCCCTAAAACATGAATTGAATCAGTCGCTAGGTGGCTGGTGTGTACATTTTGCTTTTGATCACCAGGTAGGCAGTAGGTAGACATTTGACACTATATTCATCAACTTTTCAACTTAATGATCTCAGGAGGCCTGATAAATAATTGAAGCAACGGAAACAGGCATTAAAATTTAAACAAAGAACATTGAAACTCTGTTTAATAATATTTAATTTTTTTTCATCCATCCCATTTCATGTGACTTTCTACCCCTTTGCTGTGGAACAAAACATGGTATACAAAGTGCCCCTAGATTTTGGAAGGCTACAATCTAAAGTTTTATATCTGTAGTTTAGAATTTGGAACACATTTTACCACTGAAACAATGGCAAACATGCAATTCAAGAAACATTTAAATTTACCTAAGCTTTAGGGATGCAAAGAAAAAGCAAATGAAAGAGGCCTGTCCTCCAAGGAGGTTAACTACTTTGGAGAAATCAATATATAATGCATTTGAAGTATTGTACTAAGAGTACTTTAGAATCTACCCAGAAATCACATTTCTACAGGAAATCCATTTAGAGTTCCATCTTGAGATGGCAGAAATCTTTCAAATTCCACAAATATTTATTAAATAACTTTTATTCCCAATCAATCAACAAGCATTTATAAGTACTTATTTTGTGCTTCTAGAATGCCATTTATATACTGGGGAAGGTATAAGATACAAAGATTAGATACAACATAATCATTGGATTTATAGTCTAGCAAGCAGTAGAACCACTGCATTGGACTAAATTTGTCAAAAATCAACCCTTTCTGTCCCAAATGCAGGGCAATCACCCCTTTGGCTGAACTAAGTAAGATCTGTGAAGTCAACAGAAACTTCGCACAGTAGATATTTAATAAATGTATGCTAGATTAAATCATATTCAGATGTCTTCAACAAATATCTTAAGTCCTACCAACTGCAAGGCACTGTACTAGGCCCGGACAAATAAAAGACAAAAAATTTTGTATTCCTTCTCTGTCTTCTCCCATTTTACAGATGAAGAATCCCTGAGCCCTGACTTCTGCTTGGTAGTACTTCTATTATACATTCTCTTATTTCTCCAGTATCTCATTCACCACCCTCTTTCCTGAAGCCCTTGGCCTCATCTCTCTTTTCATATTTCCCATATAACAGATGACTTAAGTTCCTACTTTATTGAGATTGAGACCATTTGATGGGAATTGCTTCAACTCTGTTCTTCAAAACTTGACTTCACTGTCACCTATTTACTCCTTTGTTCTGGTCATAAAAAGAGGTAATTAGTCAGTCAGTCAACAAACATTTATTAAGCACTTACTATGTGCTAGGCACTATGCTGAGCATTGGGGATACAAAAAAAGGTAGAAACAGTTCCTACCTTCTAGAATATCACACTCTAGTCAGGTAAACAACATGTAAATAGCTAGGTATAAACCAGATAGATAGATGGAAGGTGATCTCAGAAGGGAAGATTCTAGATGATGAGGTGACAGGGCTTTCTTCCTAAACAGGTGGGATGTGAGATGAGTCTTGAAGGAAACCAGGCAAATTACAAGGTCAGAGTGAAGAGGGAGAACATTCTAGATAGGGGGAAAGACACAGAGGCAAGAGACTCAGTGTTATGTTCAAGGGCCAGCAATCAGAACCAAATTCTTAGTTTTGATCCTTCCCTGTTTTGCACTGAAAGTCTGCATAGTTCAATATAAACTATATTGAGTCAGGTAGATCTGGGTTCAAATTCTACCTCTGACTAGCTATATGACCCTTGGACATTCACTTAAACACTCTGAGCCTCAGTTTCCTCATCTGTAAAATGGATGTAACAATACCTATCGTGGATGCCACACAGGAGTTCCTCCATGGCTCAAATGAGAAGACATACATAAAAGGTTTTTTGAAACTATAAAGTTTTATGTGAGTATCATCTCTTGTCATTTTTCTCATCTTTTGGGCACATATTAGGTGCTTTACAAATGCTTGTTGGTTTGACTTGTTTTCACTGAGAGTGTCCTCAATTTGTACATTAGATATTTCATGAATATTTTATAAGAATAAATTTGACTAACATTTTGAATAGTAATTCTTGATATATTGCCTTCTAGTTTGTAAATACTTGTTAATAATATCGAAGAAATTGGCTCAGTTTTCATTCTTGGGAATTCTTATTGAAAAGGTGCTAATCTTTATTTTGAGATATAGCAAACTTTATTTTCTCTCTTTCCTTGTGGAGATTTTGGTGGCTTAGATGTACAGGTTAATATATGTTAATGAAATGCCCATCATGCTTTCTCCCTTTTTCTCTCCTCCCCTAGGAGAAAGATTATTCTATATGTATTATCCTTCTTTCATTTAAGGATTACTTTATTAAATGGATGTGACCAGTTATAGATTCTGTCACTTCTCTATATTCTTTTCATATCAGCCACCAAAGTCACTAGTTCGAGGGGAGGGTTAGAATGGGACGTGAAAATTCAGTTTCCTCCCCATAGGAACCCTACAGGATATTGCATATTTTCTAATTGGATAAAGAATTATCTAGACAGACTTTTATTTTTTTTTTTATATTTATAGGTACAGGCACAACTTAATTTTTTGCTGCAGATACAAGTTGCAAATGTAAAGAAAGTCATTTTGCAGAAAGAATTCTTAATAACAGATCCATGGATAGATTTCAGAGGGTTCATGAATTTTTAAAAAAATATTTTGATAATGGTGTTTCAATATAATTAGTTTCCTTGGGAATCTTAATGTTTTTTACTCATTCTGAAAAGGGATCCATAGGCTTTACCAGATTGCCAAGGGTCCCGTGATATAAGAGAAGGTTAAGGATTTGTTTTATAGTCCATGCCCACATGACTCACTGCTCAAAAATTTTAGTGGTTTCCTCATTGCCTATAAGATAAAACTTAAATTTCTTAGGCTGGCATTCAGGACCCTCTGTAATCTAGCTTCATTCTACCTTTATAGCTTCAGCTCACACTGATGTCCTTCACCACATACTCAAAATTATAGTTAAATTGAATTCTACGATTTCATACAACGTTGTCTTGGTTCCAAATGCAGGCCATTCCAGGTGGCTAGTCCCTTTGCTTCCTATCCCATTCTCTGCTTCACCCCTTCCACTAAGCTGGAAGCGATCTTTCCTTTCCCATTGACTGATTCTCCTATATATCATTAGAATTATTTGTGTGTATACATTAGTTTATCCATTCAACAATTTATTAATCACCCATTGTATGCAAAGCACTATGCTGAGAGGAGGTATAAATAGATAAATGAAGTTTAGATAATACACATTCCTTGCCATCATAGATTTTACAGCATAGTAAGAGAATAAGACCAACTCAGATAACTATAATACAAAAATGTATACATTATGTACTTAATACCAAAAAATTCACAAGATTGTGTAAACACTTTGAGTACAGGGAATGTGTCATTTTTTTCCTTTTATATCTCCAAATCTACTATGGTATTTTTACATAAATAAATATTTATTGAAATAATCAATCCAATACAATCCAATAAGCATTTATTGTATTCAAGGCACTGTGCAAAATTTCCAATGACTTCACATATCCCAATTTAGACAAAGGCAATTTACATTGCATTTGAGATAGAAAAGGTTAGCTTTAAAAAAAAAAAGCCAATCCAATCCAACCCCACAAGCATTTATTAAACAATGCAAAACAAGACTTCATCCCATCTTATCCTGCTATGAGCACTCCTGACTTTCCAAGGGACCTTTTATAAAGATGATAAAATTATAATTATATATTATATATATTATATTATATATAATATATATTATAATTTATAATAATAATATATTATAATAATAAATTTATAAAATGTCACAACTCATTAAAGGAAAATTAACAGAAAATAAAGGGATGACAAAAAAGCGGGAGAGCTTTGAAAGTAGCATGTTGGATTTATCATAAACTTTTTTTAGAAAAGAGGCTGTAATGAAAAAAAGGTATGGGATTTATAAGCAGTCATCATTTTTCTGTTCTGTGTATATGAAAATACTAGGCTTTTTCTTCTGGTGTTTGTTCAGTACAGAATTTAAATAAGAAAAGACAAAAAAGAAAATGTCACAGCTTAAGAACTAGGGCAACCCCTCGATAAATAGGAAAGGACTTTTTAGCAAGTTTAAGTACACTCTTGTTTACATTTTAATAATCAGCAGAAATAACCTGTTCATTTTAATCTTCAGTCTTTCTTGCCTTTCCTGGCAATATTACCTGCATGGGCTTGAATTCCATAAGTGTATGTAGATTGTATTCTCAATTGTAAGATGCAATCCTTGTTCAATATTTTCACAGAAAGATAATTCTTCACTTAATTATTCTTTCTCCAACCATTTCAATAGGACTATAGCCTACTGGTTTTCTGATGGATTTTTACCATTTACATACAGGATATTTTTACTTGTAGCTATGACATATAAAGCTTAAATTTGGTCGAAATGCTACTGTGTGTCTTAAAATCTGAGGCATTAATTGCATGTGTCCTAGAATGTTTTGTCCTTGCTTTAATGTTTTTCAACAAGCAGAACTTTTCTTTGCATTGTTTCAGCCTTAGCATTTAATTTAGCATTCCCAGACTACATATCCAGCCTTTAGATGACTATAAATCTGCATGGTCACTTTTACTTAGACTGAACAGCTATCAAGGACTTTTTTTCTTGCAATGTTTCAGAGTACATCATAGAATCAGATGGAAAGGTTAGGGATTATCTGGTTATAAGACCACAAATTTAAAGGTAAAGGGACCTTAGAGGTCATCTAATTCAATCCCCTCAATTTCAAAGTTGAAGAGACTAATGTCTAGGGAAGTCAAAGGGCTGGCTCATGGTCACAGAGCTAGTTAGTGGCAGCACTGGGATTAGAGCCTGGTACCCTGATTCTCATCAATCAGCAGGCATTTATTAAGCATGTACTGTGTGTCAGGCACTTTCCTAGGTGCTGGGATTCAGATACAGAAGTGATAAGAGTAACTATTCTCAGTGAGCTTACATTTTATTGGAATCACCCAGGGCTCTTTGCTCTGTGAAGTAGTGTTACCCTGCAAGGATTTCTTTCACTTTTCCTGTAAATAATTACCTTTCTTCACAGAGAGGAAGTGTGGTATGAAAAAAAGAGTTCTGGAGTTGATGTCATAAGATCTGGATTAAAATCTAGATCTGACACTCACCCAGTCTCTGTAGAGATTCAGTTTCCCCATCTTTAAAATGAACCATTGGTAAACTATTTTCTGGAGCTTTGATTTCCTCATCTTTAAAATGGGCAGTGGAGCAGAAGCTGTGGCTGGATTTACTGATCTGGAAAACCTTCACACACAGCCTGCAGATGATAGACTAAATGGCTATCGTCCAAGGACTGACTTGGCTGAATGCAGAGAAGCTCATCCCTGCCTAAAAGGCTGACCATTAGGTGATGATTTTACTTTTACTATAGCAACTGATCTACCAAGATACAGAAGAAATTGAATCTGCATCTATGAAGAGAGGTTCCATACCATTATAATCACAAGTTTTTTGGAAGGGTTGAAATAAAACAAAGAAACCCACAAACATTGCAACTACTACTTATTATGATTCTGCTGTGAGGAAACTACTCCCTAGAATACTGTGTAAATGAGAGCAATTATTATTTATATTGACATAGGCCAACGTTTGTCTTTCTGGCATTGTGGTTGATAATAAATCTTGCCAATAACAAAAAAAGATGGACATTAGATGGATTTCTTACAATCTTGGGGGTTCCCCCAAACTCTCTATTATGTACCATATTTCTCAGTCATGGTCAGTTCTAATGGAATGATCCTTATTCTAGAGTAATAATAATTAACTTCAAATGTAGCATTTTTCTACCACATAATGGATAAGATGATGCTGCATTCAGAGGATTTGGACTGGAATTCCATCCCTGCCACTTACTGACCTTGGTTGTTTAACCTGGGCTTTAGTTCCCTGAAGGGATTGGCCTAGATGACTTCTTAGGTTTCTTCCAGATATACCTATAATGTATTTTTTCTTAGAGCAGAGGTAAGATAGTAAACTGAGATGAACTTAAAGGGTCAGAAGATCTAGATCAGGGGTTCTCTAACCTTTTTTTGTGTGTCCCAGACTCCTTTGGCAGTCTGGTGAAGCCCATAGAACCCCTTCTTGGAAGAGTGGTTTTAAATGCATGAAATAAAATATACAGTCTTGCAAAGGAAACCTTTTATATTGAAATGGAGTTGTCAAAAGATTAAAAATAAAAAGAAGTTCATGGTTCCCAGGTTAAGAACTCCTACTCTAGATGGAGAGTTAGAAGGAACTCCAGAGGGCCATCTAATGTAACCCCCTGATTTAACAGATGAGGAAACTTGAGGCCCAGAGTAACTTGATCATGGACATGGATGATAAATAACAGGGCCAACATTCTAATCTATGTTCTCTGACTCCAAATTCAATGTTCATTCCCCTATAGCATATCAGGAAAGTTTCCTTTAAAATGAGCTTTAAAAGAGAACCCAAATACTTTTATTTTCTCTCTATATTGGAAATTTCTCATATTTATTGTATTTCATTAAAGAATAGGATTCAGTTCTCTTTCCTTGTGACATATTACCATTTAACCAACTTTTTCTGGGTACCATGCATGGTACAATAAAAACAACACCGACTTCAGAGTTAGAGGATCTAAGTTCAGATCCTCACCCCTGATTTTTACCAACTTTGTAACCTTGGGCAAAGCACTGAACCTGGAATTTAATTTTTCAAATAATAATAATAATGACAGGTAGCATTTATATAGCATTTTAAGGTCTGCATAGCACTACAGGTATCTCATTTATTCTTCTAACAACCTTGGTAAGTGAGTGCTATTTTTATTCCCATTTTACAAATGAGGAAACTGAGGTAGACAGAATTTAAGTGATTTGTCTAGGATCACACAGCTAGCAAGTATCTGAGGCATTTCTCATCTCTAAAATTAAGGTATTGGCTTAAATGTGGCCTCTGAAGTTCCTTCAGCTCAAAATCTGTGATCCTCTAAACTTTAGGATACTGTAATCCCATGATTCTCTTTCTCTATGGATGGTCTACCTCAAAATGACATGTAAAACAGACTGGGCCACTAAAAACGGTATACATATCTACTGCTTCCAGTAAAAGGTGAAAAATAATCATCATAATAAGCTTGTGCATATTGCTTTAAGGTTTGCAAAACACTTTAGATGAGTAGAAGGATAAAAATGAGACTTTGGAGGACTGTAGCAGCATGGGATAGTGGGAATACCACTGGATTTGGATATAAGTAAACTCTGGTTTCAAATCCCAGCCTGAAATCCCCTGACCATCCTTGTGCAACTTAATCTGACTCTTGTTTTCTCATCTGTAAAATGAGGATCATAATGCCCACAGCACCAGGTCATTGTGAGGATCCAATAAAGTGTAATAATATTTGGAAAGCCTTAGCACAATGTCTAGCACATAATAGGCACTTAACAAATATTGATGGATTGATTGATATAAAGTGTTTTACATATTGTAGGGGACATAATAAATGTGTTGAATTTTGCTTTGCAAATCTTAAAGAAATTATCTAAATGGCAATTATTCTTGATATTGACAAGTTGGGAAGGAAGAAAGTAAGCAAGCATTTATTAAGTACCTACTATATGCCAAGATCTGTGCTAAGTGCTTTACAAATCTTCATAACAATCCTAGGAGATAGGTGCTATTATGATCCCTGTTTTATAGTTGAGGAAACTGAGTTAGACAGAGGTTGTGTCCTGCCCAGAGTTACACAGCTAGCAAGTGTCTAAGGTCAGATTGGACTTTGTCTTCCTTGTTCTAGCCCTAATGCTCTAAACACTGCATCACCTAACTATCCCTCTTACACCTGTAGACCATGAAAGAATATGAGTTTGGACATCTGGAAATACAAGGGTATCTTAGGAAGGGAAGATCAGAATGAACTAAAGAGAGGATGCTGGCTCAAGAAGGAGAAGCCCAACTCTGCCTGGGCCAGGTTGGACAGAGAGGGCTCAGCAGATATCTCTTACCGAAGGGCAGAGAAGGAGGAATGTAGAACAATGAATCCTTGTTCTAACACTATCATGTAACCAAATGAAAATCATTGTTCTGTAAGGTGGCCAAAAGTTTCAGCTTCTATGTTAAGTTTGACTTTCATGTTAATGTTTTACAACCTCTGGTTCAAAAACCTAGAACTTTTTCCCCTGAGGCCATTCTTCTTCTACCCCCCACAAAGAAATTTTAAATTCACCAGACTAATATACAGTATTAAGTGGATCAAAATTTAGATCTTGGGATTTAGGAGTATAGGTGTGACTATGAGTTTAAAATTAATTTAAAAATATTTGTATAATATATAATGTTACAATTTATAAATTTATGACATATAATTTTACAATATATAAAATTTACGATATAATTTTACAAGCATTTATTAAGCACCTACTATTTACCAGACATTGTGCTAGGTACTTTATAAATATTATCTCATCTGAAGTGTATGTGTGTGTGTGTATCATCTGTATGTATATATCTGTGTATGTATATATTATACATATATATACATATGCATACATAATATACAATATGTATATTATACACATACATACATATACACATATATACATACACACATGTACATATACACACATATTATATATGTGTGTGTGTGTATACATCAGAACTTTTATATCCAAATGAGGTTTGTTCCCTCCAAAACAGCCATCTTAAGGAGCTACTCATTTTATTTGATGCTTCAACACTTGTAGAATTCTGTGTACTGTAAGTGAGCACTGGCTTTAAAGTCAGAAGCCTTGGATTCAAATCATGCTCCTGATGCTGCCTATTTAACCATTAGCATCCCCAGGACTCAATTTTCTCAAATGGTAAATGAGAGGATTGACCTCTGAAGGCTTTTCTATCTATGATCCTTTGGAATTGTCCTCAGAACATGATGCATCATGTTTACCTCAAAGGTGAAGGGTCATTATTCGAAGCCAGATATCAGAGCTTTGATTTTGAGAAGTAGTCTAAAGTCACTCAGAGACAAATCTGATCAATAAATAGATAGTCAAACTGGGTGATATTTTCTAAAAATGAAGAATAAGGGAATAAGAGGTGATTAATTTTATTTTTGTTTATTGAGTTGACATTTTCCTCCCTCACCCCTGGGTCACTGGAGTTTACACACAGATACTGAAACACTCTCTGGTTGCTGATAAGAATGTCTTAGATGTGGGTGGCCTTACTGGCTGGGTCCCTGTTTCTCAGTATAAAGTTCAAACTGTTCCTTAAGGCCATGTTCAAAGCTGTCCCTTTAGTCTCCCTTCTGTCCTGTTCCTGACCTTCTCTGATGGGTCAAAAGAACAACCTAAAGAGGCCTCTAAGATCAAATAACCTGCCCAATGCATGCCTCAGAAATCTCTTTTTGCCCTAAAAGAAGGATTGTATGAGATTACTACACTGGATGGTTCAGCCCCACCATGTGACAGAATGTTCCCATGTCAGAGATAAGAAAAGGGTTCAGAAGCAAAAATCTGCTCTTTTTCTTTTCTACACCTCTATATTCAATGTTGCTAACTTCTGTTTGGTTCCCAGCAAGTCTCAGGCTTCTGACCCTGACTTCTCCCTGGACTCAGGGCTCTAGTTGAACAGCAGTAATTAAAAAGCAATGAAACTGATTTTCTTGCACGTCTCTAACTTTGATCTTCCATCACCTAACAAATTTACAAGCTGGCCTTGAAGGAAATTCACAAGAGGAGTTCCAAAAATGATTTGATAGGTGGTGGCATTGATAAAATGAGAGTATGGTTTCTTCAGGTGACTTGTGGCAGACACTCATTGTGATGTGTAAGTTCTGGTATATTTGCTTAGAAAAAGCAGTCAGTCTTGTCACTTTATAATCACCTTGCTCTAACCCTTCCCCTTCTTTACCAGCTGATGCCCTGTCTTCTACTTTATTAGGAACACACACACACACACACACACACACACACACACACGCTATTGTATAGTAGATCACAGATTAGGAGACATTGACCCTAGTCCTGTGCTTAGTAGAAGTTTGCTCTTTCTACTTTGGGCAATAAACCATGTTTTCAAGCTCTATTACCATAATGTGTTCCCAGGTGTGTTTGTTTATAATTTTAATCCCTAAGTGGTGTTGCCTAGTGTTTTGTTTCTTTGTATGTCTATCACATCAGGGCGTACAACACCAGTTTTGTTAGTTCAGCTGTCACAGAAAATGTGTGCATGGTAGGATAGATTTATTATACAATCTAGAGGGATAAAGAGTCCAGAATAGATTAGACAAGCCTCTGACCCACAGATAGTGTACAATTTAGGTGGAATGTGGCATGGGGAGGAAATAAAGCAAAATCCTTTTCTCCCTCCCTTCCCCCAGTCTTTAAGAAATAGCTTTGGATTATAAATAATGTACTTAGTAAACATTACGTAACAAGAAGGATTGAGTGCAAAACTTAAAACACTTTCCATATGAGAGCCCTTCCTTTGTAACATAGATCAGGATGGTGGCAGAAATTCTACCATTTATGCTGACTCTAGACCTTTGCATGGAAATCCTTGAGAGAAGAGTTGTATACAAATAAATACAAAGTGGTAGTATTGTAATGCTGGCACAAGAAGCCATGTTTGGATTTTTAAAAAATGAGTTGATCTGTCAATAAGCATTTACTGAGTGCCTGCTATATGCAAAGCCCTGGAGATGCAAAGAAAAGCAAAAGAAAGTCCCTGACCTCCAGGAGCTCACAATCTAAAGGGAGAGACAATATGCAAAAAACTACACAAACAGGTGGGAGAGGGAATAAATAGGAAGTAATGAACAGAGGCAAGGCACTAGGATTAAGAGCAATTAGGACAGGCTTCCTGTAGAAGGTAGGATTTTAGCTGGGACTTGAAGGGAAGACAGAGAAACCATGAAATGGAGAGGAGAGGTGAGAGCATTCTAGGCACGGGTGACAGCCAGAGAAAATGCCCAGAGCTATGAGATGGAGCATCTTATATCAGGAACAGTGTTACTGGATCAAAGAGTAAATGGAGGAGAGGAAGGTTGAAGAAGGCTGGACTATGAAAGGATTTTAATACCAAACAGAGCATTTCGTATTTGTTCCTAGGACTGAGAGGAAGCCACTAGAGTTTACTGAGTAAGGGGAGTGAAAACCTAGAGAGAACAGCCAAGGAGAAGAGGTTAACCAATAGTGTCAAAGGCTATAGAGAGAAATGTCAGAAAGGATGAGGACTGAGAAGAGGCCACTGGATTTGGCAATCAAGAGATCATTGGTAACTTAGGAAAGAACAGTTTTGGGTGAATGATGAAATAAGAAAGCAGACTGTAGTTAAGAAGAGACTGAGAGAAGTGCAAGTGGAGGAACTATCTGAATATGGCCTTCTCAAGGAGTTTAGCCACAAAGAGCAGAAGCCATATGAGATGAGAACAAGGGAAGTTTTTTTGAAGTTGGAGGAGACAAAAACATGTTTTTAAGCAGTAGGGAAGCAGTCAGGGAGATGAGAGAGGGGATGATAGAGAGAGCAGTCTGCTGGAGGTGATGAGATTTGAATGGGATCTTTTTAGTGCAGGTCAGTGGGTTTTCTTTGGCAGGGAAAAGGGCCACCTCTTTGTATCAGAGAAGGGCAAAAGAAGAGATAGTGGCAGAAAGCATCTGACTGGTACATTCAATCCACTCCAATAAACATTATTAAGCATCTAATATGTACCAGGCAAGGGCTGCAGAGGTAATTAATAAAAAGATGGTCCAGTTCCAGCACAATTTGTTGAATTTTCAAAATATTTTGATGTTTTAATTTTCAGTATAGAGATGTGTTATCTGTTAGTTTATAAGGAAAAACAAGCTTCGGGTACATAATTCCAGATAAGAGATCATGCCTTCCTAGGTATCTGGTATTTGCCAAATTTCTTCAACCTTCAATGCCACATTGCAGTTTCCAACATTGTACTGAATAATTTGTATTAATTAATAAGTGTGGACCTCTTTACTATGTGCTCTGAGGACATCCAGCAATCCTCTTCCTCTTATTGGAGAGGAAATGTTTCTATACCAGCCTTGGGATCACTACCCCTGTGTTTCACTAACGTTGCATGGGTTTTGGTTTGAATATCTTCTAAATCCATTCTTGTCCATTTTACCATGCCAAAAGAGTGGCTTTACCATGCCCTTAAGACTGGCATTACATAGGTGTTAATTGATATCCCATTAAGCTTTGACTTTAGGATGCCAACAGTTCTCTTAGTACACAAGCCCCAGCATCTTGATAACTTTATGTTAGGTGCATCTTGCATGGAACAGCCCAAAATGTTACCTTTACCCATTGGTTCTTTTGACCTCCAGATGTAAGCTCAAAGCCTTTGATCTCTATTCTTCCTTTGCCTACATTAAGAAACTACTCATTTTCATGACAATTTCCCATAGTTGAAGAAAATATCCATGTGTTTTTTAGTGAAATCATATAATTTAGTGTCATCCAGTGATTAATATATTGTGGTATGACTTCCCCTTCAACTTGAAAGCCACACTCAGTTCTATTTAGGAATGATGATAATAAATTTAAAGGTAGGCAGACCCATAGCGGCTTAAGTAATTTGTGAAAAGGAAGTACATCCCAAGCAGGAGGGATAGGCAGCACATGTGAACTTGTCTTAAGACCATCAAAATACAACTGTAAAATTGTCATTTTTGAAAAATATTTGCCTGGAATATAGAATCAGTAAAGGGGAAAGGAATAAGCATTTATTAAGTTCCTACTATGTGTTGGGCACATATACTCTCAACTGATCATCACAACAGCCCTTCGAGATAGGTGTTAATATTATCCCCATTTACAATTGTGGAAACTGAGGGAGACAGAGGTTAAATGACTTACTCAGGGTCTCACACCTAGTAAATGTCCAAGCTCAAATTTGAACTCAAGACTTTCTGACTCCAGGTCCAGAGCATTATCCCACTGTGCTCCCTAGTTGTGTCAGCATAGGATAATGAAATCATACTAGAAATGTAGGATGAGCCACGTTATGTAAGACCTTCAGAACTAGACTAAGGAACATATATTTTTATTCTGTAGGGAACTACTAAAGTGTTTTGAGCAGGAAAGTAATGCGGCTAGCTGTGAGAAGGATCAGGAAAAGGACAGAATGAAGACAGGGAGGCCAGTTAGGCTTTATTGGAAATCCAGGTTATAGGTGGTAAGGGTTAACTAACCAGTAGCAGTAAGGGAGGGGCTGGGTAGGGGAGAGATCTTGTGGATTTAGAACTAATAGAACTTGGCTATTGTTTGGATATGGGGATTGAGGGAAAGAGAAGAGCCAAAGATGACTCCAAATTGCAAGACTTCCTCACTGGGAGGTGAATTAAAGAAATTATATGTAAGCTAGTATTATCTCCTTTCCCTCTTTGCCCTCCATAGGGCTATAACTACAAACAGCTTTTAAAGCACCTTGAATTGTGGTGTGCTGCTTGGGAGAACAGGAGAGTGAAGAAACCCATGTTTTCTCCAGAGAGAGAAACAATCGAAAAGAGGGGAAACGGTGGCTTCTAGATGCCAGGAGAAGACTAAGGTGAACTGGCTGGCCCCCAGTGGAGGAAGCACCACAGAGGGGGCAGGCAGACAATGGGTGGTCCTGTTCCCTAATGCTCTGGTCTCTGGTATCACAAACATTTTTTAAAGATATATGACTTTATGCTTCTATTTTGATGGCATTAATACTTGTTGACCCACTCTTCCACTGTGGAGTTTCTGCTTTAAATAATTTAGATGTTTTGAAGTTGATGGTGAATATTATCTCTTTTTGCTGACAGTATTCATCATTGTAGCAAACATTTGACCAGAAAATATCATTTGACAGGAGTCATTTAAACTCATTTCCTTGTTAATTCCCCAAGGCACTTATAAAAAAAAAACCCACAAATCCTTTGTGAGAGATCTGAGTCTTATTTTCCTGTCAGAATGAATTTCTTCACAAACTCATGAAACTATTTCATTCACTTCCTCCATTGCTGATAATTTGATGCTTAATCAGATAGTTTTTCGCTTTTATGCTAAAAGCTTAAGGGATGTTTCAAAAAAATCTTTGCTCCACCTTTTGCTCCTAAATTTGCACACTGGCCTGATTTATTTTTAAAGAAAGAAAGCCCTTGACTCTAATTTCTATCATTTTTGAGCATGCTATATGTGTATACTATGGTGAACATCTAAATCAAGAATTCTTCACCTTTTTTTTGTATCATGGACCCATTTGTCTGTCTGGTGAAGCCTATGGGATTTCTCAGAATAATGTTTTTTAAATGCATAAAATAAAATACAAATGATTAAAAAGGAAGTCAATTATATTGAAATACAGTTATCCAAATATTTTTTAAAAGTTCATAGATCCCAGGTTAAGAACCCCTGCTTGAGATTGTGGTCACTATATACTTTGATTTTATTTTTTAATTTTTTTTGTTTTTTTTAAATAACATTTTGTATTTTCCCTAATTACATGTAAAAAGCAATTTTTGACATTTGTGTTTTTTTTTAATTTTGAGTTCCAAATTTTCTCCTTCTCTTCCTCCCCTCCCTCCTCTTTGAGACGGCAAGGAATCTGATATAGGTTTTACATGTACAATCATGTAAAACATATTTCTATATTAGTTATTATGTAGAAAAAACTTGAAAAAGAGAGAGAGAAGAGAAAGAAAGGAAGGAAGGAAGAAAAAAGAGCATATTTCAGTCTGCATTCAAACTCCTTAAGTTCTTTCTCTGGAAACAGATAGCATATTTCATCATTATTCCTTTGGACCATTGTATTGCTTAGAATAGCTAAGTCTTTCAGAGCTATTCATTGTACAATGTTGCTGTTACTATGCACAATGTTGTCTTGGTTCTGCTCACTTCACTCTGCATCAGTTCATGTAAGTCTTTCCAGGTTTTTCTGAAATAATCTTACTTGTCATTTCTTATGGCACAATAGTATTCCAACAGACCAGTTTGTTAATGGAAGTTATACAATTTGCCTTGTCCTGTAGTTTTTGTGAATTTGCCTTACCTCCCCCTACAATACTGTGAACTCCTCCAAAGTACAGACCATATTTTCTTCATCTCTGGGTCCTCCACAGTACCTAGTCTATTGCTGTTGCCATAATAAGCATTTTTTTGATGAATAAATGAAAGTTGGAAATCTTCTAAAACATTATTTCTCATATATACTTGAAATTGGGGCAAAACGTCCCAAGTATTTTGGGTATTATGGGGATGTAGTCTGTGATTCCCAGAAGAGAAGCAAAATGTTCGGGAGAGCTGGGAGAGACGTTAAGGGCCTCAAAAAGAGAGGAGTCATAATTTCCCCCCAGGAGTTGTATATCTCATTCTGTTCTTTCCCAAACACTTCAACTTCCACCTCTTATAAAATTATTAAACAACTTTGATTTATGTGTGTGTGTAGGGGAATCGTGATTCCTGTTTTACAGATGAGGAAACTGAGATTTGGTGAGGGTCAAGTGACTTGTCCAAGGTTACACAGCTAGTTAGTAGAATGACCAGGAATAAAATCTAGAATTTCAGTTCTTTTTCTATCACACCACATGTCATATAGTCCCCCATATGGAAATTTGAGTTTGAATGAATGAATAACAACCAAAAAGACACTTTTGTGTGAAGCTATAACAGAATAGATTGACAGGCTATTCCAGTAGCAACAGCAATATTGATCTGAAAAGACTACAGTAAGAGTAGTAATATGACTGGCATGAAGTTGGGGGAGTAAAGTAAAGTATGGCTTCAGCCTGCTTAGCTATAGTGAGCATGCTACAGGAAGCACTTATCCATAAAGACAGCAAGGGCCCCAGGTTGGGCGTTCCAAAGATGAAAAGTTTAAATCTTCAAGGGCATGGTTTCTAACCCCTGAGATAAGGTGGATTGGTAAGAATATGGTAGAAAAGTACAGTGAAGGTAATAGCTTCTTCTCCCTTCCTTTCAGAATTTTGTGCCCTATTTAATCTCTATTCCTGAAAATTTCTGTGCCATCATAGTGCCTGATGGCATCATCTGTCACTGAGGACCTCTCACAAAAGATAAAAGAGTTCCTAAGAATCCTTCCTAGAATCAGACTTTGTGAAATCCTATTGTATTCCTAAAGAGATAGGGGGAGAAAAACCTGCAGAAGGTAAGAGTTAGAAAAATGTGCCAAATCACAAAAGAAGGGCAAGAGTCATAAGAAAGAACGTGAGGCAGAGAGAGGAAGGAAGACAAGATTAACAGGTAGGCATAAAGAAATCTCAAATTTAGGATAAGAAAGTTAAGTTTGATGCACAGGATATTTGAAGTAGTGGATATAAATCAGTTGTCCCAAACATTACCTGCAACTAAACCAATTTGAATTATTAAGTACTTGTAATCCTGATCTGCTTTTCTACAGTATTAGATTAATAATAATTATTTGTTTTCTTTTTCATGGAAAATAAATGACCCAAAGAAGCTTCAGATGGAAACTCTTCAATCCCATATGAAAATGAAATTTGCCTTGACAAGACAAAACAGAGTGTGGTGGAAGCTAAAGTCAATGCTCATGACAAAAGAGGACCAACCAATAACCTTCTAGCAGGGGAACCCAGGGTTGTGATGCCATTAGCAATTGATGGTGCTAGTTCCACCTGTGAAGAAGGATACCCTGGGAAGGCAGGCTCTCCAGGTTCTGGGGAAAGAGCTCAAGGAGAATATCTTAAATCAACAGATAAAGTTAAGAATCCAGGGGTATCTGAGGAGTTGGTACCACCCATATCTGCTGGAAAAAATGAACTTCCAGGAACAGATGAAAAAGATGACAGGGAAAAAGGTACTCAGTCTACAGGAAATTTTGTTGAGATTGAAATATTTGGAACTATAAAGGAGATTAAGCCACTGAAAACAGCTAGTGAAGTAGAACCCAGAGAAACAGGGGAACGTAATGAGCCTCTAGGAATGGCTGAAGAGGCTGCTCCCCAAAGAATGATGAAAGAGAATAAGCACTTGGTACTATCTGAAGAGAATGAACCTCAAGAAATAGTGGAAGATATTCAGCATGTAGATATTGATAGAAAGTCAGGAATATTGGAGGAGAATGATTATGTGGGAACAACTGGAGAGACTGAAACTTCAGGAACACTGGAAGAGATTGAGCATGAGGGAGGAACTGGAGAGAATGAACCTTCAGAAACACACAAAGAGTCTGAACAAGAGGGAACAGCTGAAGAGACCAAACCTTCAGGAAAGATGGAAGAGAATGAGCATGAGGGAACAGCTGGAGAGACCAAACCTTCAGGAAAGGTGGAAGAGAATGAACATGAGGGAACAGCTGGAGAGACCAAACCTTCAGGAAAGATGGAAGAGACTGAGCATGAGGGAACAGCTGGAGAGACCAAAACTTCAGGAACATCAGAAAAGATGACTCTGGTAACAGATGAAAAGAACAATCTTCAGGGAACAGTTGAAGATAATAAATTTCCAGAAATACTGAGGGAGAGTCAGTCTCTTGGAGCTCCTGGAAAGAATGACTGCTCCAGAACAGCTAGAGGCAGTGAACCTTCTGAAAGAGTGGAGAAGACTCAGTTGGTAGAAACAGTTGGAGGAACTAAACTTCCCTTAATAGCTAAAGGGACACAGGAAAACACAAAGCTGTTGATGGAAGTAACCAGGGAAATTAACATGAATGATGAAAACCAAGCAATTGAAGGTAATGGTCGTGTTGTTCAAAATTCACACTATGTAAGGCCTGAATTCTTTAAGAACAGCCATCTAGAGAGTCACGCCCAAGTGTCTAGGTTGTAACATAATCACCCAAAACCATATCTTAGGTTGCTGGAAGTGGGTGTACTTTGAACCAAAACTACTTTTCCTCATCAGAACTTCTGTTCCATCTTCTTGGTTCGATGATTAGATCTAGTTCCTTGGTGAAAATTTTCTAAACACAATCTGTGTGTACCATATTTAAACCAGAAAAGCAAATAAATAATGTTTAGAATTTGGGTACTTTTCTGGTTTACCTTTGATCATAGCTTATATATGGTATAGGAGAGTATCAGAATAGACAGCTGAGAAAAAAAAATGTCATAGGTTGGGGGAGACGTGGAGGAGCAACTTGGCATCAGAAAAATCATTACCACTGCTTCTGGGGGGCCATCTCCAGTCATCCTGATCCATCTCTTTCCGTTGGACCCAGATTGCTCTGGGGCAGAGAGTAAGACTGATTTGCCAATGTTTCAGTTTCACAGTAAATCGCCTTCTTTTATGAATATTTGAAACCTTAACTATTTCTTAATATTTACATGGGATTTTCTACCTGTTTATCATATCTGTTGTCATTTTTATTTTTTTCTACTGTCTTTTTTTAGCCTTAATTCTATATGCTGAGTTTATTGGGAAGTGATTTGCCACTTGGCAAATATTTCTTCAGATTAGAACAAGATTAATGCTTGGGTTCCAGTCTCTGTCTCTCTTCTCTCAAGCTGCTAACTTACCCACTCTGCCTCATCCTTATTCTTGAGACTGAAAGAGTAAGCTGTCAGAACACAAGCTATTGGGTCATCAGTTAATGTTGAATAATGGTATCCTATCATGATTTCTATGGTTACTGTTTCCAGGTGAGACGGGAGAAAGGGTGGAAACTGAGACGCACAGTGAGATAGTAAGTGAGGGGTCTGAAACAAAAGAAGAGGAAACGGGAGAAGCTGTGGATACTACTGCAGCCACAGAGATAGGTACGTTGACAGAAGGGTGAAAGGCTACACCCCACTCTACCTTAGACCACAGGAGAACCTTAGTGAGGTTTATTAGCAAATTTCTTATCAACCTCTCCTGACTTTTGCTTTTATTGCATATTTTGTCCAATCATAGGTTCTATAAAGTCTGATATTTTATTCAAACTGGAGTCCAGCCCCTTCATTTTATAGATAAGAATTCTGAGGCCTAGGGAGGCGAAGTGACTAACACACAGTCACACAGGTATTAACTCCTGGTCTTTGATGTCCTAATTCTTGACCCAGTGGGTCTAGTCCCTTCACCTTGTTTTTACAACAGTGAGAATGGTGCTATCACATCTTTTTGTGCAGTCTTGTTTAAGACTTATTCACAAAACTGCCAAGGCAATTTAAACTATTTAGAAATAACAAAAAATTCACAAGTGGACCATAGGATCATAAAGCTTTAGAACTAGAGGTAGCCTGAGAGAGCTCTGATTCTGAGACTCAGAAAACTGGTACTTACCCCAGGTCACACAGCTAGTAGATGGCAAAGAAAGGATTTAATCCTGAACAAAGAATCCTTGTTAATTATTTATTGAGGCAGCTAGGTGGCATGGTGAAGGGAGTACTGGACTTGGAGTTAGGAAGACCCGAGTTCATCTCCTACCCTAGATGTGCCTGTTACATGTGTGACACTGGAAGCAAGTTGCTTAACTTTCCAGCTTCAGTTTCCTCACCTATAAAATGGAGATAACAGCACCTACCTCACAGGGGTGTTGTGAGGATTAAATGAGATATTATATGTTTGTGAGTGTGTGCATAAAGCACTTTGCAAACTATAAAGGGCTATGTAAATGTTAGCTATTATTAATATTATTTTCTCCACAAATTTACCTATCTAATTTTGGCAATCAGTGCTCATTCATCGAATGTAAAGGGGGAAAAAAACAGAGAGACTGAAAGAAGGAAATGTAAACCTTTAATTACAAGTGAGTAGAGAAGAAGTAGAAGAAAGAGTAGCATGCTGTGGACCAATCTGAGAGTGTGTGTGTGTTTGTGTGTGTGTGTGTATACACACATACATGTATTTGTTAATGGAGTCACATAGCTGTGATGGCCATATGCAGTTCACAAATGTCCCATCACTCAAAGAATCCTAAATGTGCTGCAAAGAAAGAACCTTAGAGATCATTGAGGCCAACATGTTCCCTTGTCTTAAATACATTTGTGACTCTAAAAATAAATTTCAGTTTTAGTAATGATTTGCTCATTTATCATTGTATGTAAAATAAAAGTTATTGCCAATAACTGCAAAGCATATTATTTGTGGAAGGTTAAGAATTTTCCATAACCAAATTATTCATGTTTTTCAAGTTGCCGTTTTTAACTAATTGCTGATTTCGTGTTTGTAGCACAGGTGTTCCATTTGGTTGTATCTTTTAAAAGACATACCCCATGTCCCAAAATCCTGTTATATCTTTAATTTTGTTTTAAATATATTTCAGAGTTAACAAATAACAAGAAATAAGATCCAGATGCTTCCTATGCAGATTCTACTCTCTTCATCTTGTTCAGCTGTTTAAGTGAACGTCATTTTACAGTCTTGACTTTTGGGGTTGGGATGGGGAATATAACATCAGGACTTTATAAAGAATTTAGAAGTTTTTGTCAATGTTAAAAAAAATTGGCATAAACAAGTCACCTTTCAAGAATTCTTCAAAAGTTGCCAAGAGACTTTGACAAGTAGTTATGTATGTACATTTTCACTTATCTGCCACAGAGTGCCTTGTGTATGTTAATATCCAATCAGAATTATGTTTTTGAAACATTTTTGTTGGGAATGTAAATATATTTTGTACCTTTTCAAATTTGGGGTTAATCTAAATTCATTTTTTACATTAAAATAATAACTACTGAAACTTTCTGTTTAAGTATTTAATCCACAGGGATACAAGATAATCAAAGACATTGTCTTATTTTTTCTTATTTAAACATTAGTACTAGCTTATGACTCAAATTTTAAAATGCTAACCTGTAAGTTAGATGATAAGAAGTTACCAGAATAGTTACCCTTCCAGGAAAGGAAACATAGAATATGATTTTTAACTTGTATACTTTACGCAGCTATAAAAAGTAAATTTTTAAAAATCAACATCATGATAGAATCCCCATCTATCCATAGTAACCTATTTAGAAATGTAATTTTTAAACATGACTATGTAGAAAAATAACAGTAAAAGCTAAGAAAATCTTTTTTTAATGTCAAGACTGCTGAAAATTATGCCATAGCTTATTAACAAAATGCATTTTTGTAACTTTAAAATTTAATATTTTGGAACCAATGACTGTATTTCTTTATTAAACTTATCAGTGATATGAGTTTTTAAAAGTTTTGTGGATGCCTTTTTTCTTTTATAACACAGTTATTTCCCAATATTCCCCCTTCACATTCCACCTATGACAAAGAAAAGCAAAAAGATAGGGAGGAAATCTAGCCTGACAACATTCTGTGCTCACAGTCTCCCATCTTTCTACCAAGAGGAAGGAAGTATGTTTAATTATCTACTCTCCAGGTCCAAGATTAGTCAGTGCAGTTAATTTGAGTACCTGTGAGCTTTGGGTGTTTTGCTCATTTACTTTACTTTAGTAACTGGGCATGTTGTTCTCATAGTTCTGTTTATTTCACCATGAGTCAGTTCATGCAAGTATTTCTAAGTTTCTCTTAAGTTCTCATATCTGTCATTTCTTACCAGTGAAGTAACAATATTCCATTACCTTCATATGGCATAATTTCTTTAGCAAATCTACAATCAACTAAAAAAACCCAAACAAACCTGGAAATTAAGTAGTCTAGTTCCTTTGTTTACAAAGGATGACTGCAATCATTTATAGATACACCAAAATACACCAAAAGTGTACAGGGATTTCTGGTATTTTCTGGATACTAGTTTCCAAGTCATTTTTTCATTGAGGTTCAAAAGATTTACCTTTTATTTAATGACCTGTCACATGAATGACAAAATTCAACACATGCTTCACTTTGCCTTGCAAGAAAGCATTTTTTAAAACTACCAATTACTTCCTTAAACAGAATTATTTTTGTTCCTTATAACTTATGGAACACTGAATATTTCAGAGTTCTCCATATCATGAAGGGACATCAGCATTCTATTTCCACTTTGCAAAAGATGTGTCTTGAGCAAATATATAAATGTTTCCAAAATGTCTTTCTCATTCAAGGTTTCCTAAGGAATCACTAGCAAAACTGGGATCAGAACTGAGTTTTCCAGCCCTTGCGCACATCCTTTTTCATAGTAGCCTACCCAGTATGTTATCATTACTAAATTTTCTTCTACTGGTTATAGGGGGAATCATGAGTTGAAGATGTCCTAAGAGAGAGATGTCTGTAGCAGATGCCAAATGCAAACCTGGAAGCATCCACGTCAGACCTCAGTTTGCTTGGGAGTTTTAGCCCCAAATAGCCCTTTGATGTGCCAGCTGCTCCTTACACTGGACTCAATGTCCCTTTGAGTAGTTTGGGAAAAAAGCATTTCATCCTCTCCTTCCTATTTGGCTCTAGAAGTAAACTGTTGAGGGTGGGGTGGAGTTGAATTCTCTGACCCCATATTGCGTTTTTATTGCAAAGATACTCTGGACTGTGCTAATATCCTTGGAATAGTCAAAACAGGCATGGGTACTCTTACCATTTCTGTAGCACTGTTCTGTACTTGGCACATACTTAAAATCTGCTTTCAAATATTTTTTAATGTACTTTATAGAACTTAGTACTAATGAAAGTTAAATAAACCGTAAGCCGTCTGGTTAAAACCAGAATGGAGTTACTTAGGTTCATAGTCAGTTAAACTTCATTTTGAAGCACATAGCAATGAGAGGGTTTCTGTTTGTGAAAAATAATCCATTTTGGAATAACCTGTTTTAGCCATTATTGCAAGGATTCTGCTTTGCTCAGATTTAATAAGTTGGTTTGGTTTGGTTTGGTTTGGTGGGCAAAACATGGATTCTGGATTCTCTTTCATAAAAGGCAGCAGTTTGGAAATTCTTCCCAGGGGTGGGGAACCTGCAACCTCGAGGCCACACATAGCCCTCTAGATCTTCAAGTAGGGCCTTTTGACCAAGTCCAAGTTTTACAGAACAATTCCTTTTATTAAGAGGATTTGTTCTGTGAAGTTTGGATTCAGTCAAAGGGCTGCACTCAAGGACCTAGACAGCCACATGTGACTTTGAGGCTGCAGGTTCCCCACTCCTGCACCCATTTATGTTGGCATACCATGGCAAGTTAATTAAACACTGAGGATTGGATACAAGGGAACATGTTCTTCCCTCTCTCCTGTTCATCCCCATCAACTTGGGATACCATCGTGCTGAAGCTGCCAGAGCACTTTTCTTGATGAGGGAGGTCTACTTTAATCCCACTCTGCAGCCTACCCTTCCCTTTCTGTGTTTATACAAAGTTACAACATTTATCTCTTAACATTCTCAAGGCAAAAAGAAAGAAAGACTGATTATAAGGCAGAACTAATCTAGTCAAAGGGAAGTGTTTGGTTTTGTGAATGTCTCTGCTTTTTCTTTATTGGGAAGCGTTTAAATCAGTTCTTACAAGCTGTTAACCACCTAACAACTAGGGAGTCTCCTGTGTCTTGTAAATGTTTCAAATTCCCAGGTGTTGTGGAGCCAGTTTTAAATGACTTATAAAAGCTACCAGCCATTTATTAGTGTGAAATTACTAATGACTTTTCCTCCTCTTATTTTCCCCTGTAAATACACTATACTGTTGACATTCATAAGCATGTCATCCTGCACATGACCCTGCCTAGAGATTAGAAAGTATCGTTAGTTAAAGAAATCCATTTCATGGGAAACATTTTTTACATTGAAAAAAATTTGTTTCATTAATCTTAGAGTGTAGATACATTTCAGAATTTTCTCTTAAATAGAGCACAAATAATTGTAGCAAAAAAAGTACAATGTACTGTTTTATCATTATGGGAAAAAAACAGTGGAAAGTAAAATGTTTTTTTTCTTAAATATGTTGACCCCAAAGAGTCCCGTTTTCTTTAGAGTAATTAAAGGAAGGTGAAGGAAAGAGCTTTCACCTGCTTTCCTTAAGACATTCTTAAGTAATAGGAGTTTTTGGAGTTGTTGGAGACTTTACCCCTACTCCCCACCACTCCCACCACAGATGTACTGAATAAATAAAGGCTAGAAGAGACTTTAGAGGACATCCTATGTAACTCCTCATTCCATTAAGTGACTTACTGAGGTCACACCGAGGCAGAGAGGGGACTAGCACCTAGGTCTCATCACTCAGTGCTTTTTACCGAGCAGGAACTCAAGGGCCAAATGTCTACTGCAAATTTGACCAAAGAACTAATGGCAAACCTGGTAGGAGAGGAAACTGGAAGGCAGCCTTGGTCTACAGGCTAAGGGTCTGTATGTTTTTGCCTTCTTTGGGGTCAGTAGGAAAGTTGTAGGTAATCTGGATTTCTGAGATGTATTTTTTAGTGATTCTGGGGAAAAGTCTTGGGAAATAACGTAGTGTCCTGCTAGTAGACTGGTTTTGGAGCCTGAAGGTCTGGGGTTTAATTCTTACTGTGCCATTTAATGCCTATGGAATCTTTGGCAAGTCACTTAATCTGGGCCATGAATTTCCCTATCAGTAAAATGAGGGGAGTTGGACTAGATGATCTCTTCGGACCTTTTCTGCTTTAAATCCCATGATCCTTGTTTTCTGGCCTGGTAATGGGAACCATGGATTTTCCTGCATTATAGTTACACTCAGAATAGTTGTTCATTTATAGTAGTTTCAATAGTAATGAATGAAACAGGAAGTTTTCTTACTTTTAAAAAAATATTGCAATAAAATGTGAATGAGACAGTTAAAAAGATAAAAAGTAATTTAGTCTTGCCGAACACTTTAGACTCTGGCAAGTAAACACTAAACATACTCATTTAAAAACCACTTTTTTTGTGAAATTCATTTTTTCATGGAGAATTTAGGGATATTATATTATGGAAGAGGTTCCAACAATTTTTAATGTATGTGTAAGCATCATTGCATTGTATAAGGCAACAACCAAGCCTAAAATATTACGTTTTGTTCCACATGGCTTAAGAAGGGCAGATTTTTTTTAAATAATTTTTTTTTATATACAGAATCTTTGTATCTTTCAACAGTGTTTGCTTTTTATTTTCTTTATTTACCGATGGATTAGAAACATTTGGAGGGTAGGGACTATATCTTCATATCCCTCCCCGTGGCACCTGGTAAAGTACCTCATACAGAAAAGTGCTCAGTAACTATCTGTGAAGTGAATAAATTCTCTTTCCACATGTTTACATCTATATTTGTGGCAGTTTGCTCTCTGTCACATGTTACACAGAGGTTATGGTTAAAATAAAGAATGCATTTAGCAATTTTGTTTCCCACCTATTAGTCTAATTCTATTGTCTAGATCTGATTCCTCTTTTGTAAGATAATCCTTTGAATATTTTAGCACAGCTATCATGATCCCTACCAGTTTTCTCTTCTCCAGTTTAACAACCACATTTCCCAGATCTTGAACCATGGTCTGGCTCATCAGAAATGGCTACAAGAGAGATAAAGGGAGGAGGACTGAGTGTTGTAACACTCAGAACTCTTCTGGTTTATCTATTTCCCCCCAATTAGAATTTCCCAAAAGTGGGAGCCAAACATCTCTCTCCACAGGATATCAAGGCCCTGGCTGCCGTACACACTAATTAAGTCTGAGATAGTTGGGAGGAATCTTTAAATTCCCTTGCTGGGGATGAACTTGGTATCTGGTCAGAGGAAAAAGAAGTGTAGGATTCTTGCTTTTACCAAGTCATAGGTTCCAGTGGGGTCTCAGCTATCTGTTACTCTGCCTGTTTAGGTCCTGTACCCCAACGAGAGATGGCTTTTTTGCCCAGGTTCTATTGCCCATTTACTCCTTATCCATCTCTTTTGCTGGATCATTATTTATGTCCTGTCACTTAACTGTGGGTATCCCCAAGGTCCTTTCCTGAACTCTCTTCTATTTTTTCTCTGTGACCTCATAAGTTCTAATGGGTAATCTCTACCATCTTCCATATCTATATATTCAACCCTAGTATCTTTCATTTGTAAGCATCTCAAATTCAATGTCTCCAGATTAAACTCATTTCTTCCTCCAAAATGTACTCCTCCTCCAAACATTGCTATTTTGGTTGAGGGTACAACCAACTTAGATGGTTCAGTGTCAACTGCCTTCTAATTGAGCTCACTGATTCCAGTCCAGTTTTGCATTCACTGCCTCACCCCCATTTTTTACACATCCGACCCAGCCATTCTAAATGAGTCCTATGTACTATTATCAAAATGATCTTAAGCACAAGCCTAATTATATCATTGCTTTGCTCTATCCATAAGTCAATGGACAAAACTCCTGCTATGTGCCAGGCACTATGCTAAGCACAAGGGATACAATGAAAAGCAAACACCAGTCCCTGCCCTCCAGGAGCTCTCTGTCTAATTGGGGAAAACAAGACATGAAGCTGAAAGGTGGAGGAGGGTAACCAGGCAGAGGGCATGATAATAGACCTATAGCCTTCTGAGAAATGGTGAGATGCCTACCCTAATCCCTCTCCTTAGATATCTGGGAGCAGCTCTCTGATGTCTACCCTTCCACATGTACCATCTATGTTCGGCACCACTCAAAATAGAAAACCACCATGGAAGTTTCTTTTGTACCCAGTCACAAAGGGGTGGGGATCCAGGGTAAAGAGGACTGCCATGGCCACTGCCCAGGACTGCTGAGAAGATGTGAGCTTCGGAGGTGATTTGATCTTGCAGGAAGATGAGTCTCTGGAGATCGTAATGAATTCCAGGTGAGTAGCCAAATGGAAAGGGAAGCTACAAGTTACAAAGAGTGAAACAATCCCTATTCGTGAAAAGCTCATGTTCAGGGTTGCAGGACATAGCTTTCATTTTGTTTTTGTATCCCCAGTGCTTAGCAAAGTGCCTTGAATACAACAAGTGCCTAATAAGTGCACTTACATTGAATTGAGACTAATATTAGGTCTATACCCCCAAAGAAGATGAAAAGGTCCTATATGTACAAAAATATTTATAGCAGCTCTTTTTGTGATGTGAAGAATTGGAAACTGAAGGAGTGACCATCAGTTGGGGAAAGGTTGAACAAGTTATGGTATAGAAATATGGTGGCATACAATTGTGCCATAAGAAATTGTTACAGGAACATTATATACAGTAACAGCCACAGGGTACAAGGACTGTTTCTGATAGACTTAGCCCTTCACAGTAATGCAAGGACCTAAAACAATCCCAAAAGACTCTTGATGAAAAATGCCATCGACATCCAGAGAAAGAACGATGGAATCAAAACGCAGAAATGAAGCAGACTGTTTTCTCTTTTGTTACATTTTGTTTTGGTTTTTCTCATGGATTCTTCTATTCCTTTTCACTCTTCTATGCAACATGACTAATGTGAAAATATGTTTAATAAGAATGTATGTGTAGAAACCTCCCCCCCCAAAAAAGAAAAAGTACCTGAAAAATAAATGATTATAGTTATGAACTGATCTGTGAGGTGACTAGAATCATAACAAGTTATGCAATCACAACAACATTGTAAAGACGAACATCTATGAAGCCTTGAGAACTCTGATCAGCACAATTACCAATCACAGTTCCAAGGAACTCATGATGAAGCACACTACCCACCTGCAGGGAGAAATGATGGACTCAGAGTTCTGACTGAGAATGTTATGTTTTGGTTTTTTGGACATTCCCAGTGTGGGAACTGGCCTTGCTTGACTATACATATTTATATTGGTATTTCCCTCCTTGCTTTCTCAACAGGTAGAGATGGGAGGAAAAGGTGAAAATGAAAGAATTCAGAACTGAAAATTGAATTAAACTAAATTTTAACAATAATGATAAAGAGTGGATTGAGAACTATAAGATGATCCATAGAAGCAAACTCTTCTCTACTTGTTCCCTACCTTACAATCTCACACCAATGTCTTAGGGGCTCTGTCTCCCCCAAGTCCAAATGCCCTTCCTAGTTCTGAGATTGGGGAAAATCTTTTAGAGGGAAGTCTCTTATACCTATGGGCAGGTAGGTGGGGCAGTAGATAGAGTGCAAGGCCTGTTCAAGTCTGACCTCAGACACTTAGTAGTTGTGTGACCCTAGGCAAATCCCTTAATCCTATTTGCCTCAGTTTCCTCATCTGTAAAATGAGCTGGAGAATAAAATGGCAAAGAATTCCAGCATCTCTGCCAAGAAAACCCCAAATGAGGTCACAAAGAGTCAGATAGGGCTGAAACAGCTGAACAACAACATGCCATCTCATTGCTTTGCTAAATTCATAAATCCAGCAACAAAACTCTTACTATGTCCTAGGTACTGGGTTAGTCACTAGTTGAGGCAGTCTGTTCTCTGAATCCATTCTCTCCCCACTCTCATTCATCTACCAGCTGCCAAATATTCCTATATCACATGACACTGTCACTTATCACTTATCAATAAATTTATGTTGTTCCACATGGTTTTTAGGTTAAAATATAAATTCTGTTTTTCATTTGAAGTCCTTCATAGTTTGACTCCAGGCTATCTTTCCAGGCTAATTACACAACTTCTCTTCACACACTTTGTGCTTTAGCCACACTTGACTTCCCTGCTGGTTCCTGTATACAAATTCTTTCTCCCTCCCTTATGCCTTTGCATAGACTGTCCTCCTCCCCTCCCCCATACTTATTGACTCCCCCCACTAGCTTCTCCCTGGCCCCACCCTTGGAATGCTCTCTCTCCACCCCTCTACCTCATGGAATACCTAGCTTCATTCAAAGTTGAGCTCACAGTAACACCTTCTAGAAGCCCTTCCTGATTTCTTCAAGTGTTTGTTTCCACCAAACCCCGCCTCTACTGCTTTGGATTTATGCTATATTTTATTTATCTGTGACCATGCTCAGGAGAATGGGCATCTTGAGATCAAAGCTTTTTCTCAATTTTGTATTTGGAGATCCAGGGCCTGGTCCAAAGAAAGCGCTTAATAAATACTTGTTGATTGAGCAAGTTATCATACTGATAGGAAAGGTATATTTGCTTCTAAAGTAACAATAGGCCATCCCAACAGATCTCACATGTTGGTTTTGAATTAGAAAATGCTTTGTTTTTTCAGTGTTTGGAAAGGTATGTCTATTTCAATTGAATTTGAAGCCATTACCATTTAAAATGGAAGTTCCCTAATTTTATATTAACCTGAGTTAACTTCTTTGTCTGACCTGAGGATACATTTCAAAAGAATGTTTTCTTTTGGGCTTATGCAGTGCCTCAGAAAATGTCAGCATTCTGTGTCATAAAATTACTAGTTTTGGGGGAGGCTATTTAAAAATAATTAAAATGTCACTGCTATATTATATTTTTATATCACTGCATTTCCCAGTCTATATTTCCCTCACCCTACCCTCCAAAAAACCCCCACCCTTTTAATAAAGAAAAATGGGAACAGGGTAAGATCAGCAAAAGTAAGCAACACATCAAAAAAGTCTGTTGTCATATTCAGTGTTCCACATCTATATCTCCCCATCTTTTCAAAGAAGGCATGGGAAGTGCCTGTTAAAAGCATGTTTAAGACTGCATGTATTTGGATAGATTAGGATTATTCTTACGTTGTCCACAACCAATTTAAGAGGCTTTTGAGTTAGTTTTATGGTATTCTGGGTTATTTCCTATAGAAATAATGTTACAAATGATGTTTCCTAGGGCAGCCTGATGTGCTCATATATTAACCTAAAATGTATCTTATATATTAATGGTACTTAAGAGAAGCAAATCACCTTTTATATCAATGTTTCTCTAGCAAAATTCTTCAAGATTATAATTTGGGTCACGTCCCTGTCTCATTCCTCCCCTGCTACCTAGTGGGAGCAGAGATCCATTCATATCTAAGGGGGAGTGAGAGCGTGTGTGCCTAAGGAGCAAGGCTTGGAAGAGGGGAGAAAGGTCTCCCCTCTGTGGGTGGGATGGACATCTTGCCAGTAGATAGCCAGCTGGATCAGTCCCCATTGTTTTTCAGACCAGTGGCCTGTTTCTATTCCCATTGTCACCATCTGGAGTTTCCTACCAGAGTTTCTTTCAAGGCAGAGTGGAATGACTTTTCCCTCTCCCTTTTCTATCCCATGAGACAAACAGATGCCATGGTGGATAATTAAAGTGCTGAACCTAGAGTCAAAACCTAGATTTAAATGTGACCTCAGACACTTATTAGCTGTGTGATCCTGGACGTCACTTAACTTCTGTCTGTCTCAGTTTCCTCATCTGTAAAACAGGGATAATAATAACACCCACCTCCCAGGGTTGTTATGAGGATAAAACGAGATAATATTTATAAAGGGCTTTACAAACCCTAAAGTGCTATCTAGCTGCTTTTATTTTTAAAAGCAAGCACATAACAGTCCTTCTGAGGTTTTCTGATGACTTTTACTCTGTGTAAAAATCAGAGATACAGGGAGGAGGTGATATGGTTCCTTCTTCTGCCTGATCTTTTTTATTTTTATTTTTGGAGGAGGGAAAGCAAGGCAATTGAGGTTAGGTGACTTGCCCAAGGTCACATAGCTAGTAAGTATGTCAAGTGTCTGAGGCCAGATTTGAACTGTCTCCAGGGCTGGTGCTCTGCTCACTTTGCCACCTAGTTGCCCCCCTTTTTATTTTTTTTTTCTGTGTATACCCTGGAGACAAAGGCAAAGAGGCACATATATGGCAATGGTGGAGAGAGAGCCAGAGTTCAGTCAGGAAAATCTGGGTTTAAGTACTGCTTCTGATCATCTACCTGGACAAGTCTCCTTCCCTCTCAGTGTCCCATACATCTCTCCAAGACCAAGCTGAAGAACAGTTGGTGAACTGCATTGGTAAAGATAGTGTCTTCATTGAGAATTTTCTTTACTTAGTAAAATCATTGGTCTGGTTTATAAAACATCAGTATGGGAACAGAAGAAATTCTGTAAGACCCATCCACATTCAGACTGTCCTGGGCATTTTGTTGTAGGTTAGGCTTGGTGCAGGACTCTGAGACCAAGAAAAGTCAAGATTGGGAGCTGGGGAAGCAGCAGCTGTGGTCATGAGGAAGCAGAGCAACTTTGCTGGGGAGAGAGGGAGTTGCGGGGTCCACAGGGCTTTATCCTCTGTGCCTGCCTCACCTTCACCAGTTTTACCATCAGACTTTAATGCTGACCAGCCCTGGGATGAGGAGAGGAGAGTGGAGGGGATAGTAGGATTCTCCTGGACAGCAGTAGGCAGAAAGTGGAGATAGCTACCATAAGGGTGAAAGGAAAGGTCCTCTTGACTTTTGGGGCTGGTTCGACTTTTCCTGGGTGGCCATTTGAATGTAAGGTATGAAATTCAAAATTATTCCACCTGTACTCCAGCCATTGTCTTCCTGAACCACCTGAACCATGGACTCTGCCCCTGACATTGGCATGGGTTCTGATAGGTGAGCTTTCACTTATTTTTGCCTAGATTTGGGCCTCCATTTTCCTTTCTGGCCATTTTAAAGCCAAGTCATCCCACAACCACCTTTTCCCACTCCCAACTTTATGCCTCTTCCTCCCCCATTAAAATATAAGCTTGTATCACCAAGGCAATATTCACAGCACTGGTGGTAACTATGAATATGTGGAAGTAGTTCTCAATCACGAAGTATAACAGACTCTCCTTATAGAAGGGAGAAGAAAAACATTTATTCAGACACCAGAAAGCCAAATTCATCACTGTAATGAAGAAGTCAATACGTATTAGCACTGCAGGGGACAAAGACATGCCCAAGCCTTCCTCCCTATGGGGTCTTGCCACAGACAAACACTCACAAGACTAGCTATGCCTGCCTGTGTCCTCTCTCCTTCACCCTAACCACTCTCACCAACTTCCTCTAAGTTCTGCTCTACCCTTCCTGTCATTCAGCGAGCTCCCACCATATGTGACTTATGCTTCCATGTGATTTAACCAGGTTATATGGGCCTATTAATGAATGGGAAAGATCTTCCCATTTAAATTACTATTACAAAGCTCCTTAAGGGTAGGGACAGCATTCTTTACTTGTATTTGTATCCCTAACACTTAATACAGTGCCTGGCACATAGAAAGTGCTTAATAAATACTTTATCATTAATCATTCATTTAAATAAGGGGGAAAACATTCAAGACCATGGTCTCTGCCCCTCAAAGATCTTACATACTAATGGGGGAGAAAACATGGCAATGACTAGGTACATACTTGAATTTAAATCCAGTTTCAGATACTTACTAGTTGTGTGAACCTGGGCAAATCACTTAACATCTGTCTGCTCCAGTTTCCTCAACTGTAAAACAGGAAAATAATAATACCTACCTCCTGGGGTTTTGTGAGGATCAAATGAGATGACTTTGGTAAAGTGCTTAGCACAGTGCCTGGCACGTAGTCAGCACTTAATAAATGTTTGTACCCTTCTCCTACATACAAGAAGGAGTGCAAATGAAAGGAGGGAAGCTTTAGCAGTAGGAAGAACTAGGAAAGGCCCATGAAGAAAAGGTGGAATTTGAGCTGAATTTTGAAGAAGGTGGAGAAGAAAGGAGGCAGAACTGAAGAGGGAGAACAATTCTGGCATGCAAATGTTATGAAGTTGGGAGACAGATGTATTATGTTTGAGGAGCAGCACAGAGGCCAGTGTTGTTTCATCGAACATTATATGGAGGGGAATAAAGGGCTTTAAGAACACTGGAAAGGTGAGAACTGCAATTTAGGAAGATCACTTTGGCAGTTGAGTGTAGGAGATTTGTGGCAGGAAGACCAATTAGAAGACAACCGAAATTATTTAGGTAAGAGGTAATGAGACTATGAATTTGGGTGGTTGATATATGAGTGAATATGAAGGGATACACACACAGGTATGTACATATATACATATATATGTATATACATATATATACATGCACACATGATATTTTGAAGGCAGGGATTAGATACGTGGGGTAAGAAGTCAAAGATGATGCCCAAGTAGGGAGAGTTCTCCATAGCAATAAGAAAGTTGGGAAGAGGAGAGAGTTTGAGGGAAAGGATAATGAATTATGGTCTAGACATAGATGTTTAATTTGAGAGGTCCAAAATTCAATTAGTAATTCAGAACTGAAAACTGGGAGAAAGATTAGGAATCTGGGTCTCATCTGCATAGAAAGGATTGTTCAACTCCTGGGATCTGATAAGATCATCAAGTATAGAGGGAAAAGAGAAGAGTGCCTTGGAGGACACACATGGTTTGTAGATGAAAACCCAGCAAAGGAGACTGAGAAGGAATGGACAGATAAACAGGAAGAAAACCAGGAGACAGCAGTGCCATGAAAACCTACAAGAAGAAGAGGATAATCAACAGTGTCAAAGGCTGCAGAGAAGTAAAAAAGGTTAATGATGAGAACATCTTCAAAATTTTAATTACCTAGGACCCAACAGGATACAACTCAATATGTGCTAGTTTTTGTTCCCCAAAATTTGGACATCCGTACAAATCCTCATAAACTTCCTTGGGAAAAAAGTATTCACATTTTATACTTTTCTTTGCTTTTTATTTAGCATTGAATTAAGTCAGAAGTAGGTACCATAAGTGATGTGATATAAATGCTATATAATATGATGAAATTTACACTTTTATCCCAGACTTTATAGTGTATGTAAATATCATTATCTGAATTATCTGATGAACAAGGCTGATAAACAATAAAGTCTCCCAGAACACATAGAGTATTGGTTAAGTGGGTATTTGGACAGTATCTCCTACTTTTGATATACCTCTCTGGGAGTCCCACTTTGGCCACCCATTCTATATTTTTGTCCAGAGGAAAGCACTGACTTCCTTCCTGTCTCCTAACACTAACAGTTGACTCAAGGAACATCACAGTTTACAAGGCAATTTAAATGTCATAGAACTTGATCCCCATGACTACATTATGACAGAAGAATGATAGGAATTATTATTTCCATTTCATGGCTTATTGATTTGGAATTTAAAGGGATCTCAGAGGTCACATAATCCAAATCCCTTTTACAGTCTCCTTCCAAAAACTCTAGATAATAGTCTTCCAAAAGTCCTGAAAGACAGTCCTTTAGGTTATAGGCTTAGTAAGTGGGAATTACCAAAGTATCACAGAACAGATAAGAAGAAAATGATTAAGTATTATCGTTTAGTTTGGGTACTCATCTCAGAGGAAATGTCTTCTGACCAAAGTACAGGTCCTCCGAGGACTGGGTTTGCCAAAAATTTAAACCTATATGTACACTCTCTAATGTTTTGTCATATATGTTGTGTTGATATTTCTTCATGAATGAAAATCTGTGATTCTGTTTTATCTGACACTTTGTATAGTTGTAAATTTACCTAACTAGCCAGCAAGAGCAAAAAGGCTGAGCCCTTCTTCAACCCTCCCAGACCAGTTTCAGAGGAGTGGAGGGACAGGGAGGGAGAGAAAGGGAGAGAAAAATTATTTTACCGTTTATTTTATATGATTGGTAAGAGCAAGTAAAAGAATGTAGGAAAAGTGTCAGGTCAGGAGTAGAAAGAAATGTTATGTGCAGTTTTAAAGAGGCTTTAATCAAAGCCCACCAGAGGGAAAGGTGAGAAAGTGTAAGCAGGTAGAAATGAGACGAGCATGGGTACTGTGTGATCAGAAGACTTGAAAGAAGTGGGGAGAAAAGGAGGGAGGGAATTTCTCTTTTTCTCTCAGACCAAAGAAAGGCAGGCTAACCAGTATTTAACCATTTCCTGCTTCTCCTAAAGGAGAAAGGTTATTTAGATTGAACTTAAATAAAAAATGATAACTTGTAAGCTATCTTATCTTATGATTAAAATGTAAAGGAAAGCTGGATAATCTAAGTAATTTAGGACAGAGATTTGGAAAGATGAGTAAAGATGTGATTGAAAATATGGAAGGCAGATAAGGTTTGGGAACAAATGGGGGTTACTCAAACCCCTCCTGTCCCTAGATAGTTATTCTGGACCTTGGTGTCAGTTTCAGATGGTTTCAGTAAGTGGGGAGGGTGTGAGGAAGTATTTTAAGAAGATAGAAAAATCATGTAACTTGATTTGATAATTAATAACAATCAAATTTGAGATGACTCTAACTTATCAGGTGATAGAGTATGCCCACATGGTGGTAAAGAGGTGAATTACTGTGCAAGGTGATGTGGAAATCCATTCACTTGAATGAGTAATGGCTTACTTTAAGTTTTAAGTAAATTTTAATAGTTTAAAATTTTAAGTAATTCTAAATGTTGTTATATTAGGAATTGCATTGTTAAATTAATGATGAATTCGTTAAAAAAAAAAGGCTGTCAGGAATTGTGTGTAAGAGTTTCTGTGTTGTAGAATTCCTATTGAGAAAATGAGAATCCTTTAAAAAAGTACATATATATTTTTATATATGGGTATGATTTTAAAGCCTGTTCTAAGGATATATTAAGTATATTGAAAAGTTTTTTTCTGCTGTTAAGAAGTAAATTTTAACTAAAATTGCTTTTGCTATGAATCATGCATTTACAAAAGTATGTTTGTGAAAGGAAACTTATGGGCAAATGTGCAAAGGCCTTGGTTTTAGATCTTTGTCAATTAGGTTCATGAGGGTTTTGTGATAAATTGTAAACTGTTTTTAAAAGAGAAAGATATTAGCTGTATGAAGAAATGTTTTGTAAAATCTTTTGCATGATCTTGTAGGTCTTTTTGAAAGACCTACCTACCAAATTTATTTTTTAAGCTAATTTATTATAATAACTAAAGGTTTTATGGAGGTTAGAAGATAAAGGACAAGATAAGGGAGACCAGGAATTTTATGGCTCCAGGAAGTTCTGTTCTAATTTTAAGACAAAAAGCCTCCTGGCCCCATTCCCCTTTCCTTTTGAAGTCCAGTCATTACAGAAGGACTTCTTAAGAAGTCCTGAACTCAGACTGAACTCAGAACTGCTCAGAGAAAAGATGTAACTCTTTCCCATTGTCAAAGGAAAGTAGGAGTGCCAGCCCCATTCTGGGGCCCCAAGACTTGAAAAGTCTAAAATCATCACCCAAGTGGTGTGGCACCTCTCTTTGTTAAAGTTATAATCTATTATGTAAAGTGTAAACTGTATATGGAGTTCCTAAACAAGGAATTTGTGTTGGTGATAATCTCTAGGGATTAGTTTTTAGGACAAATTTAAAATTTAAGGTGTGAGTCCTGGTAAAATTTTTGATTAGTGAAATGTGGAATCTAATGTATAACCCTCTGTGACCATACTCAGAGAGGAATTTGACTATTATAGGCAGAAGTCTGCCTCAGGAGATACTCCTGTCCTAAGCCTGGGATGGGATCCTTCTGGCTCAGTTTCCCCATTGTGTTCCTTTGAAAAGGAATGTTTTCCCACTTGACTATTTCTAAGTCTGACTATAAAATGGAGATGATATCTAATTATGTCCTTGCTTTTCATCTTCATGGCATGTTTCTATAATCAAAGCAGATAGTTTAAGATGTAAGTACAAGGCAAGTAGTGGAATCTTGGGCAGATAGGTACTCTGGTATTAAAAGATAAAATCCCTAAAATAGAGAATTCTTTCTGAATGTTATAGGAATAATTAAATAAAGGAAACGAAACCAAAGTACAAATGTAATGTTGTGTCATTGTTCCATAGAGCAAGACTGGGATTTAAAGTTAACTGTAATTGTATGGAATTGTTGAGGTTGGGGGGACTTGGGACCCCAAAATAGTGACACACTGGGTCCTGCTCAAATGAATTCAACCTGTCTTCTTACAGCTAAAGAAGGTCAAAGTTTGTTATCCTATCTACAGAGGGACTGAGGAAGGAGTTTGGGGGTGGCCCCAGGTGGTCTGGGGGTTCCAAGGATGGTCTTGATGGGAGTGGCCAGTAACCTGGAGATTTGGATTGACAGGATCAAAGATGGGAAATAGAACAAATTTGGGCATGATGATAAAGAAAAGTTTATGGGCCTCCAGAGAGTCAGATCAAATAGAGAAATCCAAGGAGCTTTCAAAGTGAGGTTTTCCAGGGCCCTTTTAGGCAAATTGGACTAAAACTCTTTTGGAGTAAGGGACAAAGGTCCCAACTTGGAATAAAATCTTTACCTATTACAAAATGATGTAAAAGCAATTAGTATTAAAACAATTGACCGAATCAAATTACTGAGACTAAATCAGAGACATCTTCAATTTGGGGAAAAGAATTTCAGTGTACTTTCTCAGAGGCAGGTAACTTCTGGTAATATTTTGCATTGATGGAAAAGTTAAATGTTTCTGTTTTGATTTGAATTCATTTCATGAACATAAGCAGAAGTCAGTGTTTGAACTTATCATGCGTGTAGCTCATTCTTTTAGGTTGAGTATGGTTAGAAAGGGACAGAGTAGTTTGGGAAACTTAAATCTATTAGAGCAATAAGGTATGGTTTTAATGGTAAATTTGATTTAATGATTGCTATTTAATCAGAAACTAGAACACGTAAAGAAAGGCATGCAAGCTACTTAAGACTTGCTTCAAAAGATGTTCCTTAGCCAATATGAAATTATAGTCGTATCTGAAACTGATTATTGGAGCTTGCTATTTTAAGATTTTATGGAACTATTAACTGACTGCTCTTCTGAGCATAACCCCAGGTATGGAGAGCAAGAAAGACTGTCTGAGCTATTGATCCATGATGCCAGTGAGCCTGTGAGATGCTCGTATGAACTGCAAAATGGTGATGTCATGGGAAGGTTGGGAGAATAGTTGTTCAGCCTAGGCTAAGGTAAGATTCTCCTGACTCAATTTCCCCACTGACACCAGGCAAACTTTAAGCCTGGCTAAGTGCCAGTTGACAATCTACTTCTGCCTGGAACTGACATGAAGTTAAGGAGATGTTCCCCTGAAATGTCCCTACTCTTAACGACAATATCCTATAATCAAAAGTTCTGTAAGTATAATACCAGATCTATTAAATAATAGATTGTTCACATGGGAGGGGAACATCTGAGGTTAAGTCCAAAAATTAAGCTATTAGGCTTAGGATTTTAGACCAACCACAATAAATTAGGGTCCTTTAATTCTTAGTAATAGTATGGAGATCATCACGTCAAGGGCCTGCGAGGTTAGCATACACAGTCATTATTATTTTTGTCTCAGTTGGTTAATGTTAAAAGTAAAATTGTTTGTGGTCTATATTGTAAATGCTTTAAAAGAAGTATCATGACCAGAAGTTGGAATTGTTTTATAATGAGATATGTACTCTGTCAAAAATGATTATTTATTATATTTATGTAAGTACTAGAGCCTGTTATTGACTCCTTAGTGAATTCTCATCTTCCTAATGGGGAAAGGGATAGTTAATTAATGTAAAACATAAAAAACAAAACAAAACAAAACCTAGGTTCTAATGTGGATTTCTCCAACATGACAATTGGCCAAAGTTCCAATTTTGCTTTTGCAAGAGTGATAGGAATGGTAATCTAAAATTGTATTAAGGTCAGTTTTGCAGGAGGGGGGCCATTTGGATTTCTACAAGAAGATAAAGGGAAGAAGATGCTGAGATGTTGTGCTGAAGACAGCTTGAATGAGCATTCAGACCAGAAAGATACAACAGATGATGATACTCCCTTCATCCCCACTGCTGTGAGACAAAACTTTTAAGTTGTCAATTTATTGATTTACCTTTTTCTTTTGGGTCTCTGTTTCTGTACGTATGAAGGGGACTGCTCCATTGTAATTTGTGAATGCATCAATCAGCCTCACACCTGAGTGAAGGGACTGGTGCCAGTTCCAACCCAGTGGACTGTGGTGTCACAAGATCCTGGAACCTTAAAATTAACTTTGAAAAAGGGACCAATCTATTCATGACTGAAAAGATTTGTTATGGTTTTATTGTTCTTGTTAGTTGCTATACCTTTTCTTTGCTTTGCTGCAGGTATTTTCTTTTGCCTCTGTCCTCTAGGCCTTAGCCATTTCTGTTGCTATGCACCAGGTTATAGTGGAAGAAGTATTCCAACAATGGTGTGAGGAGTCTTCAAATAAGAGGGGGGATTGTGAGAGATGTTCTCTCAGAAGTGAAGCCTCCTTAAAGAGTTAATTTTTTCTTGTACTGTTGAAACACACTCTCTTGAAAAACTACATCTGTAACTAGCTGACCTTGTAGAGAAGCATGCTATGTAACATATCTTGTACTGTGCCCAAATTCCCCTTCATTCCAACCTTATTTTTAGGCACATAGAAGAAAGAATAGCATATGCCCTACCCACCCCCCCCAACCTAAAGTGCTTACCCTTGCAAAACTTCCCACCAAGTTTGTGTGTTCTTTGTTGCTGCGGAAGATTTCCATGAATAGATTGTACCCCCTGAAGCCCAGCCAAGAGGATAAGGGGAAGGGGGAGCTTGTGTTCAGGTATAATAGACCTTGCTTTCTGTAATCACCTTGTGCTCCCTGGCCAGCACTATTAAGGGCAACGGGGGTGGGGGTTGGGGGGTGGGTACCCTTTCTCATGAGAAAGCAATAAACTTTTTGCCTTTTTTTAAGACAAGTCTCTGATAGATTATTTTTGGGGGTTTCAAGACCCATACCACATATGTCCATGGACTCTTAAGAGATTCCTGGACAGATTTCAGAAAGTCTTTGCAAATGACTGGGGAAAGAAATTATATCTTTATTTTCACTAACCTTTATTCTAATTTAACATTTCTTTATTATTAACATAAACAACCCTCTTTACTCAAAGAAGGGGTCCACAGGCATCACTAGAGTCCCAAAGGGGTCCATGACCCCAAAAAAGCTAAGAAGCATTGTATCAGTGGTACCATGACAACTCCTTGTCCATCAGGATAGGTGGCAGGGTGTGTGAGTGAAGCTATTTAAATACTATTCCAAGGCTCCCCACCCCCATCTCCTCCTAATCTGTAACTTTCATAATACCTTAAACATCTTTGATGGCTGACTTCTTATTTTTGTTTGGCTCTCTGTTTTCCAATTCAAAGTTGTGATAACTTTAATTCTGTTTTTACCCCTGACCTGGGACAACTTCTAAAGTTAATCATTGAAATGCTATTTCGTTAAAGTTGAGGATTTTCAACCGAAACAGCTAAAATTAGAAGATGAAGAGCCACAGTAGTCCCAGCTCAAATGCCACTATCAGCATGGATGAGCCTTCTTTTCATAGTAAGACACAAGTGAGTGGCCCCTGCATAGGTATCACTTCAATTTCCATATGAGTTCCCTGTGATTAAAAAAAAAAGGAAGCAAATTCTGTAAGAAATGAAAACAATTTCCAAGCTCCTAAAAATGTACCATGTGCTGGTCTTTTCCAAAGCAGCTCCCCCATTGTTCTGATGGGTCTTTAATTTTTACATTTTAATTTAAACTTTGGAGTTCCAAATTTTACACCTTCTTCCCTCCCTGCCCATCCGACCCCCCCCCCCCCCCCCCCCGAGATAGTAAGCAATCAGATACAGGTTATACATGTGCAATTATGTAAAACATTTCCACATTAGTCATTTTGTATAAGACAAACAAAACAAAAATGAAAGAAAGTGAAAAATAACATGCTTCAGTCTGTTTTTAATTAACATCAACTGTTTCTTTGGAGGCAGATAGTATGCTTCATCATTAGATTTTTGGGATTTTCTTGGATCATTGTATTGCTGAGAATAGTTAAGTCGTTCACAGTTCTTCATTGAACAATATTGTTGTTACTTTGTACAATGTTTTCCTAGTTCTGCTGACTTCATTTTGCATCAGTTCATGTAAGTCTTCCCAGGTTTTTCTGAGATCATCCAGGTTGTCATTTCTTACAACATAATAATATTCCACTATAATCATATACCACACCTTGTTTGGCCATTCCCTAATTGATGGGCATTCCTTTGAGGTCCAGTTCTTAGCCACCACAAAAAGAGCTGCTATAAATATTTTTGTACGAATAGGTCCTTTCCCCCCTTTTTCAGATGTCTCTGAGATATGGACCTGGGGGTGGTATTGCAAAGCAGCCCTTTATAAAGTTTGCTTAGGGCATTTCATACTCCAGTTAAACCACCATAATAACCTCCCTCCCTATCAATGCCACCTGTAGAAAATAAATACTTGGCAGTGGGTAGTCATAAACTAAGGTCAGTGGAAGCTATACTTTTATGGAAAGAAGGAAAAAGTGGGTTGTAAAATTCCACCTAAAACCAGATGCTAGAGGAAAAGCCAAGGAAAAACCAATAACGAAGATATTATAGCATAGAAAGTCTTCCAGGGAACAGGAAAAAAGTCTAAGTATGAGAATAAGACTGGTAACTAACATTTATATATCATTTCTGAATTTCAGTTTTGTACACAATATTTTATTTGATTCTTACAACATTCCCTGTGAGGCAAATATAAAACACCCACATTTTATAGATGAGGAAACTGAAGGTGGGAGAGGTTAAATGACTTGCTATTGGTCATACCATTCCACATATCATAGTCAGGATCTGCACCCAGGTCTTGCCTGACTCCAAACTCTGAGCTCTTTCTACTACCTGCTGCCACCAACTGCAAATGATGACTACAAAAACAAACAAACAAGAAGAATGAAATAGAAACTATTTCCTTTGGAGTAGTGAGAAACAAGTTTTCTAGTTTGTGGACTCCTTTGGAAGAGCAAAATGGACCACCTGTCTTCTCCCATTGACAGAATGACAGACTTTGAGAACTAGAAGAAAATGTAGGGATCCTCTAACCCAATACTCATGGCAGAGTATCCTTTGCCTTCAGGAATTGAGGTGCATTGAGTTTTTAAGTTGGCAACAATGTTGGGCCCTCTATCTGGGCCTTGAAATTCTTGTCCTCTCTTCCTTCCCTCTGCTCCTTACCCTTCCTCTTTCTTTATTTCCCCAGGACTTGCAGTGAAGAAAGCATCTGAAGACACAGATAAATAGCAGCAAAGAGCAGCTGGGGTGGGGCCGGGGAAATTTCCAGGCCTATCTAGTATAAGGCATATGTCTATTTACGACCCTTTTCCTACAGATCAGTTAATGAGGAAAACGGTAGAAAGTGTTTTTGTGTAAAGGAAGGCAAAGGATCTGGTATATGCTGCTGTTACAGATGAAAGTTTCATGCCTATGAAGAGCAGAAAAAGAACTATTTTAAGAAGCACAGCTTTCATACAGAATTTATAGACAGTTTTGGAAAGTAGTGTAGAAGTGAGGACTCAGAAAGTTGTCAGATGTGGACTGATGTCTCATTTATGTGGGAATAGTTTAATATCACAAAGAGGAAGAGAAAGACTGTATTTAATAAAACTAGAAAATCTAGGAAAGTAGAAAAACTAAAATTAAAACTAGAAGAATGTGAGTTTGAAGAATACAGTTTCAAGGGTATCAAAAAGACTACGTTGTGAGGACCTTTGAGGAGCTGCAAAGCATGATGGTATGCCTGTCAATTTGCATGGACATGCTTTATAACAAAAAAGGGTAAAACTAAGAAAATAATTCTATAAATTTCGATTGAAAAAGCACTGTTCATTTAACAGCAGAAATTGGGGGGGGGGGAGTGGTTTGAGGCTTTTGAAGTAAAAAATGAGTACCAGAGTTAAGAGGTTCTCATCTAAGCTGTTGGGAAGAACAAGAGGAATCACTCAAGACAGAAGTAGGAGAGGAAGGAAACTTGAAGACACAAGGAGGACTGAAGCAATGCTCCACTGGATCATCAAAGAGGCAGCAGTTAGGAGCAATCAGCTGGGAGATATCCACTACAGATACCTGATTGGTCAGAGAAAGAACGGATTTCATCAGCAGTGTTCCAGTGACAAAAATTGCTCTTTAGCACCCCTTAGAGTTTGGGAAAGGCAAAGCTTTTCATGAGAGCTTCTTGCTCTCTGCCACTACCTCTGGCTTGAAAAGGAAAAGCAGAGGGGTTTCTCTGCTGTGGTGAGCCTCCTGGTGGTGAGTTGGCTTAAAGAATGAATGAATCTCAGTAGTGATGCTGTGAATTCTATTCTCACTGGAAATCCCAGCATCCTGGTTTGTAAATAACTGGACTTGCTGATCCATATAACCCAGAGATGGCCAGCTATTCTAAGCATGGCTCAAACAGAACTGTTAGTCATTCTCATGAAGAACTAACACCTAAATATTCTTTAAAGGGCTGTGGTTCATTGAAAGATCTGATAAAGGTTATGTTTGAGTAGAGAAAGGTATTTGCCTAGCTAATAATGATCAACAGTTAAGTAGCAAGTGAAGAAGCCACTTGGTGGGTGGTGTAGATGTTTCAGAATGGACAAAATATATGGAAGCCTGTGTACTAGAGTTATGAGTTACCCTAAATATGTGGGTTTTCTCTCCTCATGTGTTTCCATGACAGGTTCCCATAAGTGTGTTATTGAATGCATTTGTGGGAGAGTGTGATCTACGTTTATATGTGTATCATGATGTATGCATATTTTCTTTAATATATTAGTATCCAAAATATTATTTCTTTCACTTATTAAATAGTTATGTTTAAAACTTAGAAGTATTATTACTATATATTTACTTCCTGGCTGTATAGATACAAAACACATTGAATAGGGGCTCAAGAACTAGAGTGGTCTGTGGGAGAAGTGTTCCATCAAGAGTCACCCCTTGAATCCTGAAAGAATTTGAATGTAACTGTGTGGTGCTAGTCTCTTTCTGGGAACTTAGATCTGTTAAAGTAAGAACAAATTAGAGGAGCAAGCCAAATTCAGAGAAAGAGCACGAATACTCCACTTCATTGGTCTCATTGAATGTCATCTGCCACATTATATAGTAGGGGCATTGGACCACACATCTCATTTTCTGGTGTTACATGCAAGAAACTTGTGGTACAGTATACCATTCTTATTGACAATCACTGATTTGGCATAATCTCCTCCTTCTTCAAATGAAGAAATGAGGCCCAGAGAATTTAGGTAACTTTGTATAAGGTTTTATATCAAGTTAGTGGTAGGCACAGGACTACTCTGAGTCCTAATCCAGGGAAGAGAAAGTGTGGTAATGCTGGTCATCCTGAACTTGTGTCTGTTTTGGCACCTCTGGGTTCTAGTTTCACAGTGTACCAAAAGCTGGAGTCCTATTGTATGAAAATGAGGCAAAATTTTAGAAGACTACCTTGGGCTAAAGTTTAGGCAACTGAATTTCAAAAACTCAAAGTATCGAGCAAAACACATGCACGTACACACACACACATCCTCCTTTCTCAATCCAGTACTCAAACCCTTACTGAGTTACAAATCAATCCAAAAGCAGTTTTGATGGAAGAAATAAGAATTGTTACTTACGAGAGGCAACGCAGCAACTTGGTAGGTAGATCTGGCTGGAAAACTACCTTTAAAAACTAGAAGTAAAATAATTCTGCATGAAAAGAACTCTGATGAAACAAGACTAAATATTTAACGTACAGTGAGGAAGGTAACAAGGGCCTCAGAGAGCAAGGACTATGGAAACAGCCCCATTTGAAGATTACATTTTACATATATATATATATAAAATGTGTATTATAGTATATGTAATACACATATACTATGTATACTATATATTATATATAATACATATGTACACTATATATAATATATACAACATATCATATATACTATATATAGTAGAAAATTTCATCTTTTTATCTTTGATTATTTTTTGATGCACAATCCTTGGCAACAATGAAGATTCATCTAATTCTCCTCTAAACTGATATTATTCTGATACTGATTTCAGGTCTTTTGATCAACTTATATTCTCATCATTTTGCTTCTATTTAGAATTATTTTCATTAAACCCATGAGCCTGGAGTCAAGGATATAAAGAGAAACCTCTAGAAATTAAAAGCAAGCAGGTAAATGGTTCATATCACAGAATTAATCATTTTAATTTAATTAATAATATTTTAAATTAATGAGGTTCAGATAAATTTTGAAAAGGAAGATCAAGATTTTCAGAGAAAGTTTAGGAATTAAGGAGTCTTCAATGCTGCAATCCATTTCTTAGGAAAGTAGATGAGAACAAGTAGATGTAAATGAAAAATAACAACCTACGTTGCTTGTAGACATCATTAAAAAGACTGAAGTCATTTACGTCAGCCAGTTGAACAGTACTCTTTACCACTAACGACCAATAGGCACAATCTCATTAGACTCTAGAAGTCAATGGGATAGATCCAGCATACTTAGAATAAATCGAAGGACTAATGATGTTCTCCTACTAAGAATCCTTTCCTACTTTCAAACAAATTTCAGTTTATAATAAAACACTTGAAATCAAATCACTCACCCTTACTGAAATCACAGCCTCCAGCCTTGAAAATTTCTCCATTTACAAGATCCTGTTGGGACAAAGCACAAAGCTGGAGGCACTGACAATTTCTGTTTCCATTTCAACATAAATGCTCCAAGTTGTTAAGTTTTATAGATTGGAGAGATTGAAGAAACAGTTGTTCCTTCAAGAAAAATGTCTAATCCATTTTCCACATCTTCAAATGCTTGAAGACAACAAATTATGTTCCCCTTAAGGATTTTCTTCTCCACCTAAAGCATTCTTAATTCCTTGAACCCATTCTTCTCAGATGGCATGGGTCAAAGCCCTTCACTACCATGGTTGGCCTCCTCTGGATACTCTCCAGGTTATCAATATCCTTCTTAAAATTTGGTGTCCAGACTTGCACACATTACTTCAGATGTAGTCTCATCTGGGTAGCAAACTATCACCTTTCTAGTCTTGGACACTATGGATCTTACAACAAAATCAATGATCACATTTTTGGCTGACATATTATACTGTTGAGTCACAGTGAGTTTTGCAAGACGCTGAACCCCAAAAGTCTCTTTCAGATGAATTTCTGTCTATTCATGACTCTCCCATTTCCTACTTGTAAAGTTGATTTGAAAGAAATCCAACTGATAAGACTATTTTTATCCCTATTAAATTTCATGTTGTTAGATCTGTCCTAACCTGTTAAGTTCTTCAAAACCTGGCCCCTTCCTAACTTTTTGGTGTTCTTATACTTTACTTTTATTCAAATATTCGGTGATCCAGTTAACACTGGCCTCCTTACTACTCCTTACATCTATGACACACCATTTCCCAGTTCCTGGGTCTTTCACTGGCCATCCCCCATTCTGGGAATTCTTTTCCCTCCCAGCTTCTCTGGATTTCTTCAAGCTTAAGCTAAAATCCTGAAAGAAGCCTTTCCCAATCCTCTTTGATCTTAGTGTCTTCCCTCTAGAATTACCCCCAATTTAGGACCTATATATCTTGTTTGTGAATAGTTGTTTGCATGTTTGCCGCTGACCACCAGCGTCCACTGAGTGCTTTGATGAGCAGTGAAAAGAAAGATCCGGGGCAGGTGGGAAAGCAAGAGAGCAATCCATTTATTCAACTGAGGGACAAGGCATTTAAGGGCTGTAACCACAATCACGTTCAGGCTGAGCTCATCCCATTACTTCACCATCCCATGACTTACCCACGTCCTTGTACCCGAAGCAAGTAATGAAGCTTATCTTGTTCCTGAAGCTAGTTCCTGAGTTCCCAGACCCAACTGCAACTTTCTGCAAAGAACGTCAGTATCTGCAGGAACATCAGGTTCCAGGGTCATGGAGAGCTTTTGCCAAGGTTTGTGTAAGCACAAGTCCCACAGGAACAGGCTTTGCCTCAGCTATGGCCTTGATCACGGGACTCGCACTCCCCTTAGCCCTCTACACATGTTGCCTCCCCAATTAAACTTTGAGTTCCCTGAGAAAAGGACCTATTTTTGCCTTTCTTTGTTTCCCTACCACTTAGCACAGGCTGATAAATGGTCACCGACTTGATTTAGTTTTTTTGGATCTCATCATGCAACAAATTGGTTATTTCTCTGTCATTTGACAATTCAATAACATGCCACCCTTTTATCCAAGTCATTGATAAAATTTTTAATAGCACAGATACCTGGGTTACTCCACTCCAATTTGACTGATTCCTTAATAATTATTCTTTAGGTCCGGTCAACTACTTCTGAATGCACTTGTCTACTTCTTGTCTGTTTTTCTTCCATAAGAATAGGATAAGGGACTTTATCTAAACCAGTGGTTTTCAAACTTTTGCCTCTGAGTACCTCTTTAGACTCTTAAAAATTAATGAGGAACGCCTACCTTACCCCAAAGACCTCTTGTTTATATGGGTTATATATATTGACATTGATCATATTAGAAATTAAGCCATTTTAGCATTATTATGACATCCTTTCTCTGAACATTTTGAAATCTGCTCCCCTAAAATTTAAGGTACATGTTAGATTCTATATAGCTTTCCTCACCTATGTCCATTTAATTTTAAGATGGAAGGGTCACTTTCCCCAAATTTCTCATTATTTTAATGATCAACTCAAGAAAAACAATTTCCCCCACTAGTTTACCTTTTGAAGGGCAAAATTATCATGAATCTAGTTGCCAAAGATGGATTTTCAGCAGATGTTTGAATAACTAAAGATCTGCCTTTACTACTATCACACTGCCATAGGAGGTATGTGATCTGTTTCCTCACTTGCCCTAGACTTTCCAATCAGATGGTTCATGGCAGAGACTAACGAAAACATCTATTGTTTCTGCCTTTACTGTTAGTTTTCACTCCAGAGTTACCCCTTCTTTCACTGTAGTTCTTACAGGTGCTCACACCAATGTGTCTTCCTAACATAAAATGCTATACAATCTGTACAATATGCATGTATATACATACAAGCATATACTATACAATTCAGAGGCACCACTCATATTTCTTGTTTCCTCTGAATCAAGTATATCCTTCCAGTGCTATGTGCTAGTCATTGTTCTCTTCTAGCTACATCTTAGTGACATGTATGAAGTTAAATTCGCTCTCTTGCTTTGGGATCTCAAGTTCAACTTACTCATTGCAATACTTTGTGCTTGCGCTCAGGGCCTAAGGAAAGCAATACAATTCTAGTAATATCTGTTTAATCCAGAATTTGTGGAATTCATTGAATTTTCCTCCTCTTCTAACAGTAGCCCAGAGGAAAGAAATGCATGAGCCTGACCACACACATGTAATAGTGTGTCCCACACTATCCTCACCCTATCACTGTTACGTCTTGTGTAGAAGTTTAGCATCGGGTTCTGGCCTTGTTTCTAGGTTCATAAATATGCTCATTGGTGTCTCAATATGTACTGATGCAAGCGATGCAGAACCCTGGGAGAGGCTTCCCCCTCTCCAAAAAAAAAATTCCAGGCTTCCTTCAGGGACATAAAAAATGTATCTCCCTTTCACTGATAGTCAGGATGCAACTAATCAGCAAAATATCAGATTGTGATGGATCAGATGAGTACTGGAGAGAGCATAGACCTCAAATTTTGGCAAAGTCTTCAACAAACTCCTTCATGTTTCTCTGATGGAGAAGACAGAGAGCTGCTGCTTAGCTGATGGTACAGCTGATAGGGAGACTCAAAACTGGCCAAATGGCCATTAATAATTCTATGTCAACTTGGAAGAACTCTAATGAAATCTCCTGAAGTGCTGACCTTGGCTGCGACTTAGTAAAAGCAAAGCAAAATCTGCTTAACTGATTTGCATATGGTCCAAAGGGGTGGAAGCTGTGATCTTTAGTCAGATAATGGAAGACTTGGAGAGGACAAGAGAGCTATCCTCAAATATTTGAAAAGTTAATACAAGAAAGAGGGATTGACTTGTTCTGAGGGCTTAAGGGAATTGGGTAGAACCAACAGCAAAAGATGGAGGAAGCAGAGAGGCAGATTCATGCAATGTGAGAAAAAGCTTTCTAGCATATCAGAGCTCTCTGAAAATGGAATGATTTGCTTCAGGAGGTAGGAAACTCATCAGAGGTCTTCAAACAAAGGTTGGCTAGTCTAATTATGGGATTCTGGTTTTGGTGAGGGTTGGACTTCATGATCTTCCAACTCTGAGATTCTGATTGACATGTCTGTTACAGTGAAAAGACATCATATTTAGAGTCAATACTACTTTCACTCACCTTCAACTGAAATTTAGCATTCCCTTTAATTACTTAAAGATACTATTTTAAAATTATTATTTTAAAGAACATTATTTGGAGAAGGGGGACCAGGACACCAAAAGAAAGGTTAAGATACCTTGGAATGGATGATATCTACAATTCATTTCTGCTTTACATTCTATGACTGGTTTCCTGTCCATTGAAGGTAAACACTGCAGTTTTACTGCATTCATTGAACTGTTTTTTCTCTCAGAGCCAAAAGACCCTTTTACTAACAGGCCAAATCTGCTAATCCCTTCCCCTCTCAGACAACTTTCCATCTACTCTGTATATTTCTTGTCTGTACCTAGCTATTTATACATTATCTCTTCCAGTGAAATGTGGGCTTCTTGAGGACAGGGTATGTTATTTGTCTTTTGCCTTTCTTTGTTAACTCCAACACTTAGCACATAGTAGGTGCTGAACAATACTTAGAGAGTGAGTGAATAGCTACAGTGAACCTCACTGGACATCCAAGTTGTTTTGCTGTTGTAGGATTCTCTCAAGAGGACTATACAGCTAAAAAGCCTAGTCCTCATCTGCTGGGTCCAGCAAGGTAACAGCCAACACAGCTTCTGGAGGAGAGTGAATCATAACAGCTTACATTTAGGTAGAGCTTTAAAGTTTACCAAGTGCTTCTCACAACAACCCTGTGAAGTGGTTGAAAAGAAATGTACTTTCTCATTAGGGAAAATTTATCACCTATGTGGAGATTGTGTAATGTGGAAAAAGTGCTGCCCTGGACTCAGGAAGGATCTGGATTCTAAACCTGCCTGACACTTGACCAGTTATGTGAACTTGGGCAACTAAGATGGATTCAGGAAGACCCCAAGAGCAGGGTGTGGAGTCAGGAAGATTCATCTTCCTGAGTTCAAATCTGGCCTCAGATACTTACTAGCTGTGTGACCCTGGGCAAGTCTTTTAACCCTACTGGCTTCAGTTTCCTCATCTGTAAAAGAAGCTGGAGAAAGAAATGGCAAACCATTCCTGTATCTTTGCCAAGAAAACCCCAAATGGGGTCACAAATAGTTGGACAGGATTGAAACAACTGAACAGCAGACGGGTTAAAATCCCATCTCAAACACTTGGTGGTTGTATGCCGTTGGGCAAAATAATTAAACTCTCTGAGTCTCAGTTTTCTAATGTGTAAAATGAAGAAGGTTGGGCTCAATGCTCTCTAAATTCCCTTACAGCTCTAAATCTGTGATCTTATGACCTCTCTAGGTCTCCCTTTACTCATTTGTAAAATGAGAATAATAATATGTGTAGGATTTAACTTACAGGATTGTTGTGAGGATCTAGTGAGAAAATTTATGTAAGGTGCTTTGAAAAAGCCAACTATTGCTAAAAATTAAATCCAACAAGCACTTATTAAGAACTTACTATGTATAAGGCACTGTGCTATGAGCTAGAGATAAAAAAGAAAAAGAAAACTCTTCTTGCCTGGGGGATAGAACATTTTCACAGACAAATATTTTTTTCACAGAGAACTATATATATGTATATATGTGTATATGTGTGTGTGTATATATATATATACACACACATACATTTCTCTGTGATAATGTTAGATAGATGAGAGACAGAGAGACAGAGAGAGACAGAGAGAGATATGATAATTTGGAGAGAGAAAAAATTCCTGAGAGCTGGAAGGCTTTTTGTCGGAGGCAGCATCTGGGCTGAGCTGCTTAAATAAAACTTGAGGGTTGTATTAAGCACTAGCTACCACCAATCTTCTGAGGTCTGGAATGATTTTAAGGGACACTATGCTGATTTAGGTGTTGCTAGAAGGGCCAGTGGTCATTTGAGTGCCAGAACTGTGTGAAGAATTCAACTGGGGTTCATCTTTGCTCTTCCTCTCCTACTGCCCCCACCAATGCCTCCAGTCCATCATCAGGTCCCTTTCTCAAGAAGGGGCAGCCGCTATAAGGAGAGGAAAAGGACTTACAGTAACAGATTCACTAAAGTCTAAGCCAAAAAATGAAGCAAAACAAACACACTGTGGCAAGCATGGGCTGTTGCCAGGGCAGGCAAGAAGCTTGGAGATACTGAATCCACCTTTGTACTAATGTTTGGTGTAATGGAATTTTCAACAGTGACTTCCCCAGAATCCTACAACTGGCATAGGGCAGTGGCTGAGACCTTGAACCCAAGTCTTCCTTACTCCAAGAATGCTCAGATCTCTTTCTGTTACCCTATACAGTCATATAAATTCATCCCTCAAATCCCATATACTTATATGATTCCTGGACACTGGCAGTCCCTTTTTGGGGATTTCTTAACACATATCTAAAAGGGAAATTAGCCATAACCTGTTACATTTAATTATATCAGCTGGTCATAATTATCAAACTTGGGACCACTCAATATAATTGAGTCTGATGGCATACTTCATATAAAGTATGCAAAGAAGGGCTTCCAACTGGGCAGAGGAAAATGATTTTCTTACCTGTTTAAATTCTTCTGCCAGCCCTCCTGACACAAGCTTTCCATTGGCATCTCTACAAACCTGTCCAGTGACATACAGTGTCCGATTGGTCAGCAAACCTTACCTAAAATTTAGAGAAATGTTGGGGAAAATGTTAAATCAGTGCTGAGAAAATTGTAAAGAAAAATTCCATTTTTATGTGAGGATACACATTAATTACATATTTTTAAATGATTAAAAAACAAAATTGAAAGTCATGTAATTAAAATATCCAGCTTGGCCCAGAGAAGAAAGGAAACAGACAATTCATCTCTCTCCATACAGAAGTGGGAGAACTATGGGTATAGAACATTGCTGTCAAATTTGGCCTCAGGACTGCCCCACCAGATTAAAATGTAATTGGAAAATGTTTAACATAATAAACAAAAATACAATATAACCTAGATAATGTGGATTTGTGGTTTTCTAAGTCAACACATGGCTCTCTAGGATCTGTTTCTATTTGAGTTTGACACCATTGGTATAAAACACTTCATGCATTGCTAGACTCTCTTGGTATATTGGTTATGCAAAACTTTTTCTCATTCTTTTTTATTCTTTGTTACAAGGAATGGATCCAGATCTGGGTGGAGATAAGAGAGATCTATTTGGAAATAAAGGTGATATAACAACAAAAGAAAGCAATAATTTTTTTTTCAAAAAGGGTCCAAATAAATATATGAAAGAATGAATGCTGTATACACAATGGGTGCTTAATAAATATTTGTTGAAATATTTTAAAAAGTTTTAGCATTTCTTTTCATAAACAAGGCTTGCCACTTAGAGAAGAAAGTGTATAGAAAGACCCAGTCCCACAGCACTTGTGACACAGTGCTAACTGGTTGATTGATAAAAAGCAGTGCCTTCATTTCAATGTTGATGTTGTGTCTGACTACAAGTGATCCCATTCTGGCTTTCTTAGCAAAGATACTGGAGAGGTTTTGTCAGACAAAAATCTGTTATGAAGAGAATCTGAGGCACAAAGGTTTGAGCATAATCTATTTATTAGCAAGGCTAACAGTTGCCAATAATAGAAGTCAATGGCCCCTCAGGGACCAGAGACACACCTTACAATCAGCGCAGCTTTTTATACAGTTTGGTGGTTACATAAGTTCCATAGATATAAACTAAATCAAGACTGTGATTGGTCTATAAAAAAGCTGAAGGGTGGGCACATTGACTGGCAAAAGGGGTCTTTAGAGCCTATAGCAACAGGGAAAACACAGAAAGTCCTGTAAAAGGTACTACAATATCAGGGAGACCAAGTACTTAGCAAAACATCTCCTGACTAGGTTGATTTATCCACCACTCACCTTCCTTATCTCTCTCAAGGGACAGGGTCAGCTTGTAGCCCTTAAGATTTGGGTACATAAACTCTACTACTAAGGCTTTCATTGATCCATACATATCAGTTACAGTGATTAACTAAAAATTCTGAACAACTAATCAATCAGTCATCAATAATCAATTTCACAGTTTGCCATTTCCTTCTCTAGCTCATTTTATAGATGCAGAAATTGAGGCACACAGGGTTAAATGACTTGTCTAAGGTCACACAGTTAGGAAACTTTTGAGGCCACTTTTGAACTTAGGTTTTCCTGACTCCAGGCTCAGCACTCAAACTCCACCCAGATGCATTTCATTACTAGGTATGAAAACTAACTGAATTTAGATTCCCTATCAGCATGACTCCAAATGCTGACTACAAATTCCAACAAAACAGAATGCTAAGAATGCTAATAACACTTCTAACAAGTTTATCAGCAGTGCTGGGACTGCTTCTCAGAGTATGCTATCAGTTCCTGATTAGCTAGATGGTTATATGTGGATGAATGCACAAATGAATGATGTATACCTCCAGTACCATCTTCCCTAGTGCAGCTAGTTTGGAAAGGGGTTGGGGGAAATTGTCCCTAGCTGTGAGATGAGGCAAATGGACTGGAAAGCAGAGGGCTCAGTCCAATGTTCAGACTGGCAAAAACTTTTGGATAGAAGTGCTGAGTGTACAGAAAATGTGTTTGCAACAGGAAAAGCTAACATATTTGCCCCCAACTGACCCTGATACCTAATCTTTTTTTTAATTAAGTTTTCAACATTCATTTCCACAAAATTTTGAGTTTCAAAATTTCTCCCCATTTCTCCCCTCCCCCCACCCCAAAATGCCGAGCATTCTAATTACCCCTATCACCAATCTGCCCTTCCTTCTAACATCCTTCCCTTCCCTTATCCCCATCTTCTCTTTTGTCCTGTAGGGCAAGATAAATTTCTATACCCCATTACCTGTATTTCTTATTTCCTAGTTGTATGCAAGAACAATACTCAACAGTTGTTCCTAAAACTTTGAGTTCCAACTTCTCTTCCTCCTTCCCTCCTTCCCTCCCTCCCCACCTATCCTCACTGGGAAGGCAAGGAATTCAATATAGGCCACATCTGTGTAGTTTTGCAAATGACTTCCATAATAGTCGTGTTGTGTAAGACTAACTATATTTCCCTCCATCCTATCCTGCCCCCCATTTCTTCTATTCTCTCTTTTGACCTTGTCCCTCCCAAGAGTGTTGACTTCTAATTGCTCTGTCCTCTCATTGCCCTCCCTTCCATCATCCCATCCTACCCTGTTTATCCCCTTCTCCCCCACTTTCCTATATTGTAAGGTAGGTTTTCATACCAAAATGAGCATGCATTTTATTTCTTCCTTGAGTCGAATGTAATGAGAGTAAGTTTCATGTTTTTTCTCTCACCTCCCCCCTTTTTCTCTCCACTGGAAAGCCTTTTACTTGCCTCTTTTATGAGAGATAATTTTCCCTATTCCATTTCTCCCTTTCTCCTTCGAATATATTCCTCTCTCATCCCTTAATTTCATTTTTTTGATATGATCCCATCCTATTCAACTCACCCTGTACTCTCTGTCTCTCTGTCTCTGTCTCTCCCTATGTGTGTGTGTGTGTGTGTGTGTGTGTGTGTGTGTGTGTGTGTGTGTAATCCCACCAACTACCCAGATACTGAAAAAAGTTTCAAGAGTTACAAATATTGTCTTTTCATGTAGGAATGTGAACAGTTCAACTTTAGTAAGTCCCTTATGATTTCTCTTTGCTGTTTACCTTTTCATGCTTCTCTTGATTCTTGTGTTTGAAAGTCAAATTTTCTTTTCAGCTCTGGTCTTTTCATCAAGAATGCTTGAAAGTCCTCTATTTCATTGAAAGACCACTTTTTCTCCTGAAGTATTACACTCAGTTTTGCTGGATAGGTGATTCTTGGTTTTAGTCCTAGTTCCTTTGACCTCTGGAACATCATATTCCATGCCCCTCGATCCCCCAATGCAGAAGCTGCCAGATCCTGTGTTATCCTGATTGTATCTCCACAACACTCATATTGTTTCTTTCCAGCTGCTTGCAACATTCTCTCCTTGTCCCGGGAACTCTGGAACCTGGCTACAATGTTCCTAGGAGTTTCTTTTTTTGGGTGTCTTTCAGGAGGTGATTGGTGAATTCTTTCAATATTTATTTTGCCCCCTGGTTCTAGAATGTTAGGGCAGCCTTCCTTGATAATTTCATGAAAGATGAGTCTAGGCTCTTTTTTTGATCACGGCTTTCAGGCAGTCTCACAATTTTCAAACTGTCTCTCCTGGATCTATTTTCCAGGTCAATTGTTTTTCCAATGAGATATTTCACATCATCTTCCATTTTTTCATTCTTTTGGTTTTGCAATCTCTTGGTTTCTCATAATTCATTAGCCTCCATCTGTTCCATTCTAATTTTTAAAGAACCACTTTCCTCAGTGAGCTTTTGAACCTCAGTGAGCTTTTGAACCTCCTTTTCCATTTGGCCAACTCTGCTTTTCAAAGCATTCTTCTCCCCATTGGCTTCTTGAACCTCTTTTGCCAACTAAGTCAGCCCATTCTCAAAGGTGTTATTTTCTTCAGCACCTTTTTGGGTCTCCTCTACCAAGTTGTTGACCCACTTTTCATGATTTTTTTGCATCTCTCTTATTTCTCTTCCCAATTTTTCCTCCACCTCTCCTACTTGATTTTCAAAATCCTTTTTGAGCTCTTCCATGGCCTAAGACCATTGAATATTTATTTTGGATGTTTGGGATACAGAAGCCTTAACTTTTATGTCTTTCTCTGATGGTAAGCATTGTTCTTCCTCATCTGAAAGGATGGGAGAAGACATCTGTTCACCAAGAAAGCAACCTTCCATAGTCTTATTTTTTTCCCCCTTTTTTGGTCATTTTCCCAGCCAGTTATTCTACCTCTGGGTCCCCTGTCAAGAGTAGGGTACACTCTGAGGGTCTGGAAGATCTCAGTTCCTCCAAGGTGTCACAGTCAAGTGTGTACCCTGGTCTGGGAGCAATCAGAAATTTTTGTGCCCAGAATCTGAGTAATAGAGTTTTGTCTTCACAACCACCTCGCCTCCAGTTCCACTAAGCCAGCACTGGGGGTTGGGATTCAGATAAAGTTGGGGGCAGAGCCACCATTCAGTGTGAGATAAAGATCAGCTGCTCAAATCCCTCAGGAGTATCAGGTGGGAGCAGGGCCACTACACAGGGCTGAGGTAAGAGTCAGCTGCTCAGTGCCCTCAGGGCTTTTACAATCCAACAATGGATGCAGGCTGCTGTAGGGACTGCTGTAAAAGCTGCTGCCACCCACCTGATGCGGCCTCTGGCCAGGGCTATGGGAAGACCCTTCTCCCTTCTTGGACAGCTAAAAAAACCCTCTCACTGACCTTGGGCACCTGTGGGTTGAGGGATCTGCCAACTGCTGCTACTGCCACTGGGGATTCCATGACTGGGGATTCTGCCCCCAGGCATGCTCACATCCTGCCTGAGCCTACCACGTGGCCAAGGCTGGGCTGGGCTGGGCTGGGCTGGGCTCCACCTCAGGTACAACAGACATTTCCCATCGGCCTTTCAAATCACCCTGGGCTGGAAATCTCTTCCACTCTGTTGTTCTGTGGCTTCTGCTGCTATAGAATTTGTTGAGAGTCTTTCTTTACAGGTATTTTATGGGCTGTGGGGGAAGAGCTAGCAGTATGTGCATCTTTCTACTCTGCCATCTTGGCTCTGCCCCTCCCCCCCATCCCTAATCTTGACAATGGTCAGTGACATGCAGGTAAGACATCCAGTGAGATTTTTTTTCCTAACTAGTCTTGTGATTTCATTGGTTTCCTTGTTATTTCTAACTAGTCATAAGAGTAATAATATGATGACAGCTCCATTTATGTAGCTTAATCACTTAAAGCAGAAGTAAACACTGCTCATAACTGTTCTGAGTAAAGTTAAACCAAATTAAATTATAATTAAGAAATTATTCAATGAAATGAATTAAAGTAAAATTGAGCACAGATAATGTTAATGGGTGGTTTTTGAAATTAGTATATGGCCTACAAGGATCTTTTGGTCCAGTTTAGTGGCCCCATTTCTATTTCAGTTTAATACCACTGTTTTAAGGCACTTTCCTCACAGTAATTCTGAGGCAAGTATTATTATTGTTATATGGGTCACAGAACAGCATAATTTACAAAGAATCAAATTAAGGGAAACTCAAAAGCAATGAGGAGACACATGGTAGGTATAAAGTTGTAGCATATACCAACAATGATTTGGATGCAATAAGTGGTAGAAAAGACATCGTTATGACGAGGGATGACAGATGAATGGCCAGAAGGCTCCACTGCTATCTATGATATGTCAGGAAAAAGGTCTCAAGAAAAATGGGTGAACTTACTTTAGAGAACTGATGGGAAGACATGGATGGCTTGCATCTGCATTGTTGAAGGAAATGTCAAATTAATGAGCTCACAGATTCATCAGAATATTTGCATTCTGGAGTATAACTAAAGCAAAGGAAGTGTGCAAAGTAGATGTCCACTCACTGGGGAATAATTAAACAAATTATGGGGGGGAGGGGGGCCGGAGCCAAAATGGCAGAGTAGAAAGACCCACATACTCTAGCTCTTCTCCCACAGCCCATAAAATACCTCCTCTCCCTTGACTGTGCCACCTTGGAGGAACTGAGAACTTACAGGTCCCCAGAGTATACCCCACTCTTGACAAAGGACTCAAAAGTCAAGTAACTGACTGGGAAAATGCTCAAAAAACAGAAAAAAATAAGACTATAAAGGTTACTTCCTTGTGAATAGGTATTTTTTTCAGAAAGAACAATGCTTACCACCAGAGGCCTCCAAATTCAATATGTAATGGTCTTAGGCCATGGAAGAGCTCAAAAAGGATTTTGAACATCAAGTAAGAGAGGTGGAGGAAAAATTGGGAAGAGAAATGAGAGCAATGCAAGAAAATCATGAAAAGCGAGTCAACCCCTTGCTAATAGACACCCAAAAAAATGCTGAAGAAAATAGCACCTTTAAAAATAGGCTAACCCAATTGGCAAAAGAGGTCCATAAGGCCAATGAGGAGAAGAATGCTTTAAAAGCAGAATTAATCAAATGGAAAAGGAGGTTCAAAATCTCACTGAAGAAAATAGTTCTTTAAAAATCAGAATGGAGCAGATGGAAGCTAATGACTTTATGAGAAACCAAGGAATTACAAAACAAAATCAAAAGAACAAAAAAATGGAAGATAATGAGAAATTCTAGAGTTCCAGAATTCCAGAGTTCAGAGTTGAGGAGAAAATATTTCAAGCAGCTAGAAAGAAACAATTTGGGTATTTTGGAAATATAATCAAGATAACACAAGATCTAGCAGCTTCTATATTAAGAGATCACAGGGCTTGGAATATGATACTCCAGATGTCAAAGGAATTAGGATTAAAACCAAGAATCACTTACCCCAGCAAAAAGTGAGTATAATACTTCAGGGGAAAATGTCGTCATTCAATGAAATAGAGGACTTTCAAGCATTCTTGATGAAAAGACCAGAGCTAAAGAGAATATTTGACTTTCAAACACAAGAATCAAGAGAAGCATGAAAAGGTAAACGGGAAATAAAGATCATAAGGGACTTACTAAAGTTGAACTGTTTACATTCCTACATGGAAAGATAATATTTGTAACTCTTGAAACTTTTCTCAGTATTTGGCTAGTTGGAGGGATTATACACACACACACACACACACACACACACACACACACATAGACAGAGAGCACAAGATGAGTTGAATAGTAAGGGATCATATCTAAAAAAATAAAGTTAAGAGGTGAGAGAGGAATATATTGGGTGGAGAAAGAAAGAAATTGAATGGGGCAAATTATCTCTCATAAAAGAGGCAAAAAAAAGCTTTTTCAATGGAGATGAAAAGGGGGGAGGTGAGAGGGAAAAAGTGAAGCTTACTCTCATCACATTTGGCTTAAGGAGGGAACAATGGGCACACTCAATTTGGTATGAAAATCTATCTTACACTACAAGGAAGTAGGGAAGAAAGGGACAAGTGGAATGAGGGGGATGATAGAAGAGAGGACAAATGGAAGGGAGTAACTACAAGTCAACACTCTTGGGGAGGGACAAGGCCAAAAGAGAGAACAGAATAAATGGGGGGCAGGAATAGGATGGAAGGAAACACAGTTGGTCTTACACAACATGCCTATTATGGAAGTCTTTTGCAAAACGACACATATTTAGTCTATTTTGAATTGCTTGTCTTCTCAGCGGGGATGGGTGGGCAGGGAGGAAGGGAGAGAAGCTGGAATTCCAAAGTTTTAGGAACAAATGCTGAGAACTGTTTTTGCATACAACTGGGAAAAGAGAAATACAGGTAATGGGGTATAGAAATCTATGTTGCCCTACAAGACAGGAGAGAAGATGGGGACAAGGGAAGGGAGGGCAGACTGGGGGAAGGGGTACTCAGAGTGTGAGGAGAGGGGAGAGATGGGAAGAAAATCTGGTACTCAAAATTTTGTGGAAAGGAGTGTTGAAAACTAAAAATAAGTAAACATTGAAAACTAGGAAAAAAGCAAATTATGGTACAAGGAAGTATGTGAACCAAGGAAAGTGATGTAGACAATAATCCTCACAACATAAACAGGACAGCAGCCACAGAACAAAGAAACAGAGACTTCGAATTTTTGTGGTTCTGTTAAGTAGCCTTGATGACTACCCTTGCACTAGAAGCGTGCCTCGCACGGCATTCTGGGAATTGTAGTCTCATGGCGTTCAGTTTGCACATGCGCAATTGCTCGCGGCGGCTGTCACAGCTCTGCCCAAGTGGAGCGCTGGAGCGGGTGGGTCTGTTATCTTCCCCGGTTCCCCCTCGCATATTCAGAAGGAAGTATTCCATCTGCTGCCTAATACAACGTTATATATGCATTGGTTGTTCAACGAGGGCTATTTAACAGACTGGTGCGTGAGGGGGGAGAAAGTTGTTTGGACACACTGGGCATGCGCGAGCCGTCTTCCCCCCTCCCCCTTCCTTCTTTCCCCTGCCACGGATCAGCCCCGGAGTTAAAGATGTAGGGAACCCACAGCTAGTAAGGCAGGCTGGATCTAAACTCAGGGGAAGGAGTCCTCCTGACCCCAGGGTCCAGCGTCTTATCTGCTGTGCCTGTGTCATCATCTACAGGCACAGTGTTAAGGACAGAATTGGCCTCGGATTTTCTCCCCTCCTCCTCCCATATACCCTATGATACTAATCCTTTTGGAGATATGTGTGTGTTTACAGATGCATATATACACATTATATACATATATATGTCTTGAATTTTGATGGTTGGAGAGATGAGAAGTGTTTTAATTTGCTTGTTTGTGTTTTCTACTTTCTGGGAACTTAAAAACTCTGGAAAAATTGTCTACCATGCACACATTAGGAAACAATGGGAGATAATATATAATACAACTATTAGACAGTATGAGACAGATTGTAAGGGGAGTGGGATTTAAAGGAGGAAATAAGGGTGGGGTTAAAGAATTGCAACTGAAAGTTTCATGATGCAAGGAGGATTCCCAGTTGGCTGATGATGACTATGGAACTGAAAGAATGGACAAGGGGATTGGTCCAGAGACACTTCTGGACAAACACCAAATTTGGTGTTTGAAAACTAGACACTTTTATTTCTGGGACCAAGAGTGGAGTATACATGACAGAGGAATCAAGATGCCTAGAGTTAGCCTAGGCCCAAGGGAAACTTTTGTATATGTATAGAATAGATTAGGAACACTGCAAGCTTTATTGGCTGGTAATGGGTTGCATTTGGACATAATTCTAACCACTTTACTCCATTATGTTATTTATACATACATATGTATCTATATGCATATATACATGTATATATGTGTGTATATATGTATATGTGTACTTATACATATTTTTATTCTGTTCGCTTTTAAATAAGCCCTAGAAAAAGCATTTTGTGGCCTGGAAATATAGATGCAGTGACATATAGATGCACTGAGTACACAGGAAAGAGATGGTGGTCAGATAAATAGGGTCTTTCAGCCTAAGGAGCCAGCCTGGTTTAGGGACCCAGGGAGTTCCAGAAGGTCTCAAATTGGAGTTGATTGATCATTGAAATTCAGTGGTAAAGAACATTTTACATGGTGAAATGCCTGGAGCTGAAGACAAGCTGCTGAGTCTAAAGAAGGGCTAGTACCTTGAGAATTGACAAAGAATCGATAACCTTAATGGCCCAGGGTTGAATTTTAGCATCTTTTAAATGGGGCTTAGATTGCTGTAGAGCTTAATTAAAAATTTACATTTTTAAAGGGGTAATGCTTTAACTGGGTGAAACTTCTGATGGAACAAGCCCCTATAAAGATATTTTGGGTAGGAGATCTTTCAGCACCCCTGAAAATGTCATAAGTAGAGTTCTTGGCTTTCTATGTGACTATGTCAGTGTGAGCCATTATGTTACAGATATATGTCTTGTATGTTCAAAGTGGTTTGTGTGTCATCTCCCCATTTGAACTGAGTTCTTTGAGGGCAGGGACCATGGTTTGCCATTGTTTGTATCCATAGTGCCTAGCACACTGCCTGGAACATAGTGGATAATAAAGCCTTGTTAATGATGATCATTACCCCTGAGTTAGGTGATACAGTGTATCAGATGTACAGATGCACAAACATGGGCCTGGAGTCAGGAAGACTTTAGTTTAAATTCAATTGTGAATTTAAAACACAACTCTTTTGCCTCAATTTCCTCATCTGTAAATGGGTGTAATAACAATAGCTACTTGCCAGGGTTGTTGTGAAGATCAGGTGATAATATTTGTAAAGCACGTAGCACAGTACATGGCACATAGTAAGCTGCATATGAACGTTAGCTGTTATTATTAATTACTATTAAAGTCCTTAACAATAACTGAGGCAGTATGGCATAATATAGAGTGCCAGATTTAGAGTCTGAGGACCTGGATTCCAATCCTGGCTCTGCTATCTCTGTGAAATTGGGCAAATCACTGCCCCTCTCTGGATCTTAGTTTCCACTGGTTGGACTCAATGACTTGGAATAGTTCCTTCCTGCTCAGATTTATCATTCTAGGATGTTAATAGTGGCAACAGTTGCTGAGAAAAACTTAAAATGTATTCATAATTTTTACTGTGGCAAGGACATAGGTAAAATATTTCACAAAGATTTCCATAACACTTATCCAGTGTTATAGAATTATAATTATAATTATAGCTTATCCAGCTAAATTTTAGTACTTAAAGGATAAAGCTTCAGTTATCTATAAATTCACTTAGAATACTAGCTAAGATTTATACAACACTTACTACGGTACTAGGTAGTGGGCTAAGTACTTTACAGATTGTGATGGCAATCAAACTAGAATGTTTTACTGTTTTTGTTTTACTAAAAGTGCCTTGAATAATGTGATTAAAGAAGATTTTTCCTACCCATTGATGGGTCTGCCATTGTGAAAAGCTTGATTAGGCAAGTTGTTTTGTAGGGTCCCAAGTACCTTTTGTTTTTTCTATTGAAGCACTGGGTCAGAGGGTTATGTCCTCTGGCTCTAAAAAGTGTATAAATACTCTGAGGGTGAGGTTTTACTTTGGGGCTTAGTTTTTGTAAGAAGGTTTGAGTACCAGATGAGGACTCTGAGTAGCTGTTTTAAGGAACCTGCTCCACCCCTCTCCACCTCCCACTCCCCACTTTGAAAATCCAGATGTCAATACTTTCCTGTCTGGTAATTATGATCAGACAGTTGGACTGTCTGTTGAATTCAGGCAGAGGAAACCATGTCTGTTGATCTTTGATTACTTTTTTGGTGCTTACTGACTGGAAGTTTTTGTTTGGCCAGATGAGGATTCTGGGAAGCACCTAAAGGATTCCTCTGGCTTTGAAAACCTAGAGGTTGGTGCTTCCTTCTCTGGTAACTATGGTCAGATAGTTGGACCTGTCTGTTGAATTCAGGTAGAGGAAGCAATGTCCATTGATCTTTGATTTCTCTGTATTTTCTTTGAAGTTCAGGGTGCTGACTCCCTTGAACTAGGTGAATGATGTATGTGCTTGATTAAAGTGATTGTTAACCCCTCAGAAGATGCCTCTCCTTTAACAAATGCAGATGTAAGAACCTGTGACAGCAGGCTCCCCTATGTATGTTAGGGTGCTTACTGATACACTGATGTTATCTCATTTGATCCTCACAACAACCCTGGGAGGTAGGTGTTGTTATCACCCCCATTTTGCAGATGAGGAAACTGAGGCAAACAGAGACTAAGTGACATGCTCCAGGTCACACAGCTATTAAGTGTCTGAGGCTAGATTTGAACTCATGTCTTCCTGACTCCAGGTCCAGTGCTCTTGCAAGTAATTAGCCTATATCTTTCCTCACTTTCTCACCTCTGTTCCTTGAAAAAGCAGTTTTATACTTCTTGTTTTTACTTCTCCTCTCACTTCTCAACCTTTTTCAGTCTGGTTTTAGCCTCATCGTTTGATTGCCTCCTCCAGAGTTACCACTGATCTCTCAATTGCCAAATCTGATGGCATCTTTCTTGACATTTTTGGCAGCATTCAGTACTGTGGATCACCTTATCCTCCTCCTAGATACTTTTTGAGTTTTTGTGATACTTCTTTCTCTCTGTTGGTGCTTCCCATCTGGACATTCCTCAGGTTCTTTGTTGGTTCAGAGACAGCTAGGTGGTATAGTGGAAAGTGTTGGATTTGGAAGTAAGAAGACCTAACTTTCAGTCTTGTCTCAAATAGTTACTAGTTGTATGACCCTGGGCAAACCAATTAGGTCCTCAGTTTTCCCATGTTTTTGTGAAATGAGGGTGATCATACCAGTCATCCTTGACTTAACAGGACTATTGTCAGGGTTAAATGAAATAATATATGTAAAGTGCTTTGCAAACCTGAAAGCAGTATATAAATGTTAGCTTTGGTTACTGCCTGCATAATGTATCCTACCTGTACCTCAAGGCTATGTTCTGTGTCATGAGAGTTGTCGATTTGCTTTCTGTTGGCTCCACTGTAGCCATTTTATTTGTATTGAAAATTAACCTCACTGGCTGAGGCTTTCCTTATAAGTGTAGAATTTAGCTGAAACCTCCAATAATTTAACCCAGATGATTAACAGTTAAAGGGTTAAAGAATTTCTGGCTTAACTTTATGATAAGCATGACCTGGATAGTTTTAAATGTATGAGAAACTGCTGTGCTGGCTGATTTATTTGCAACCTGACCTAATATAGTTTTTCCCCTTCTGCCTTCTTTGACATGTGAACTTCTTCCCTCTATATTAGATTGCTGTTTACAAGTTTCTCTTTTTTTTATAGATAAGGGAAGATTTTAGACCAAAGAAGACATAGAGAGCATTACAAAATGTAAAATAATTTTGATTATATAAAATTAAAAAGTTTTTGCACAAACAAAACCAATGCAAACAAAGTTATAAGGAAAGCAGAAAACAGGAAATTTTGGAGAGGATTCTGGGGAAGATGATGGATTAGGTCAAAAAATTCCAAGCTATCTAGATTTCCAGCAGAAATGAGATAATAATAGCATCTCAGGGCAAACATAGAGCTGTAGAAATAAATAACAGGAGGGGCAGAACAGAGGTTCTCCTGGGACAATCTGAGAAGATCTGAAGGAAAATCCCAGGAAGTGTTTGGTTGCTCTGAAGAGAAAAAACCTCCAAGCTAGAACCCCTTAAACAACAAGGCAAGCCTGGGTTTGGCTGGGTTGGAAGGCTGTCTTGGCCCCAGCCACAGGAACTTGTACCCCCAGGAAAGTGAGGGGAGTTGGGTGTCTGAGCAGAGGAAGATCTAGGGAACCTTTGCTGGCAAAGAATGCCAGATCCACCTGTGCTGCAGAGACTCAACTGGGGGGTGAGAAGTTGTGGTATATGGTTTTAATGGAATATTATTGTGCTGTAAGAAATGATAAGCAGGAGGATTCCAGAAAAACTTGGAAAGACTTCCATGAACTGATGCACAGTGAACAGAACTAATAGAGCATTGTACACAGTAACAGCAATACTGTGCAATGAATACCTGTGAATGACTTAGCTATTCTCAGTAATACAGTGATCCAAGACAATCCCAAAGAACTAATGATGAAGCATGCTATCTCCCTCCAGAGAAAGAACAGATATTGATCGAAGCATACTACTTTTCACTTTCATTCTTTTATATTTTTTCCTTTTGAGTGTTTTTGTAAAAAATTACTAATATGGAAACGTTTTACATAATTGTACATGTACAGGCTATATCTGATTGCTTACTATCTCAGAGGACAAGGAGGGAGGGATAGATTTTGGAACCCAAAACTTTAAAAATGTTTTAAAAAATTAAAGAAAAAGAAACGTTTGGAAAAAAAATAGTTTATCCTTGAAATATAAATCTTTCCCTTTCAGCAACTGTAAATTCCATTTGTTTTGTTGTTGTTTGCTGATGTAAACAGAGCCGAAGTGTTAGGAACATTTTTTCTAGTCCTCTCTCACTCCAGTCCATTCTTCACCCAGCTGTCAAAGTGTTTTTTTTAAAGTACTGATCTAATCATTTCCTCACCCTGCTCAATAAACTCCAGTGGTTCCTTTTTGTCTCTAGGATCAAATATGAACTGTTTGTTTCCCCTACACAACACTCCCATCTGCTGGTTCTATGCCTTGTACTGGCAAACACATACCTACAATTCACCCCTTTTTCAACCTCTCAGATTCTCTGGATTTCCTTCAAGGCCCAGATGGGGCCCCACTGTGAAGTCTTTCCAGTTCTTTGTAGCTATTAGCACCTTCCTTCCCAAATTACCTTGCGTATTTTTTATTTACCCATAAATGTACATGTTTTCCTCCCCAGCTAGACTGCCCAGCTCCATGAGGGCAAAGAGTGTTTTGTTTGTGCCTTTTTTTTTATCCCCAGCACAGCTGAGCGCTTAGGTGTCAAGTAAACGTCTACTGATTGATCTCATTCTCTGCCAGTTCCTAAATTATCTGCTCTCTTTTTATCTTGATAGCTTCCATGATCTGTATAGAAAGAACCACTCCTATTACTTGGCTTTTTAAATCTGTGGCACAGTGTCACTATATGTATTTGGTAAATGGTAACGATGATGAAGAAACCTCATGGAAACCTTTCATACCAAAATTCTGTTTGCTGAGCTATTTTTAATAATGATGTTTCCAAAATGAATGTTACAACACAGCAAATGTTCATGTTTTCATTTTATTTCCATTAGAAAAATGCATTTTGTCATCTAAAAATTTTTGGTCCGTTAACTTCTAACTTTTTTCTTTCCATTATCTCTGCTACATACCCTGGAATTTCAATTAGCTCAAAAGGGGAAATTCTTTAACAGGAAGTAAAGAGTGTTTTGAGGAATTTGCAACTTTTAAATCCTTGGCATTCCATGCAACAAATTGGACTAACGTATAAAATGATTTTTGTTTAATTTTGCTTATAAAATTAGTTAATTATAAAATTTCTGTCAAACATTTCTCAGATAATGAATTTAGTAGAATTTAATTCCAAAAATGTTATTTATTCCCTCTCAGATACAACAATCCACAATTCCTGGGGAAAAGCTTTTTTTTTTTTCATTTCTTGCTGCCCTTTGCTTTTATTAATTTTGTAGAGAGATGCTGTAATTTCTCTACTTCACCTTTCACTTTCAATAGTATGGACATATATATTGTAAATGTTGCATTATAACAGTATTCTCCATCAAATCCTTAGTTTACATTCATATTCACTTCATATGTTATTCCTATAACAGAAATTCCTCCATAGCATTTCATTAAGGCTTATAATTTCCAACATTAATTTCAAGAATTAGAAGTAAATTAGTCATTTATCCCACACCAAATGTAACTGGCAAAACAGTGGAGAACATGACTTATAGTACTGACGTGGAAAGTCCTGTGACAGCTATGGCTTCAATTTCAATACGTGCTCCCTGTGGGAAAAATAACGAAACAACTTATAGGAGATTATGTACCAATGAATAAAGTTCATCATTCTAAAAAAATTACAGTGGTATTCCAGTATTCTCTGTCTCAAGTGTAATGGCATTTAATATGCCCAATAATCAGAAAAAGAAAAGCAGTAAAATTCTTGACAGAAAATAGATATTAAGCTGGAGATGGGTTTAAGTAAATTCAGTGAGAAGACCATCCTTGAAGGGAAATGAATATTGTGATTCTATGTACAGACTAAAGAGCAAATAAACATATATGAACAAGGACAGAACCATCCAAGGACTGACCCAACAAGGAGAAAACACATCCAGACTGAGAGATGTAAGATAAAATGTACTCTGAAAATCAAAGACACATAAGATGATAAAAAGCTCTTAGGAGTGAGATTGGATATATTATACTTGTAGGTCACTTTTATCCAAACAAAGTTCACTGTTTTAGATTGAAGTGGTTATTCTGGGCCTCAATCTAGTGTGAAATCTAGTGCCAGTTGTGTCATTCATTAGGCAATACCTTATTAAAATGAAAATAACACTTTAAAATATCAAATACCTCATTTGAACTTCACAACCAACTTGAGATAGGTATTATCATTTATATAAGCATAAGGAGTGAAATGCAAAAGTTCTCAAATTTTTGGTTTAAGGACCCCTTAATACTCAAAAACTGAGAAGCCCCCACTCCCAAAGAGCTTTTGGTTTCTGTGGTTATATCTATTGATATTTACCATACTAGAAATGAAAATGTCTTAATTTTGACCTCATGGCCCCCCTGAAATGCTTTCAGGGACTGCCAGGGTCCCTGGACCATGCTCTGAGAACTGCTGGTTTAGAAAATATGGGAATAAGGGGTAATATTCAAATGACACAATAAGTCTCTAAGACTTAAATTTCAGAGAAGTGCTAAAATACCTTGGTAGAAGGACCTGACTTTACTATGAGTTCCCTATATCCTTGAAATAAAATCCAGTGCTCCCTCTCTCTATATGTTATATATCATCAAGTGGGTAATACACTCCCCCAAAGGGCATGAATTGCCTTTTTCTTTTAAATTATCAATTAATATTATGTGAGTACTCAGAATATAATGTAGAAATTCATTTGTAAAATAATGTCTCATGTTAAAAATAACTTACTTTTGGCAAAGCAGCAACCTGGTAAGCAGCTCTGGCTGGAAAATTATTCTTGAAATCTGGATTAAAAACAATTACAGATGATATCTCTAGGACACATTTAAAAAAAAACCCACTAGTTAAACATAAAGAATCTTATTAAGTATATCACAGGAAAAACAAGACTGTTTTTCAGATACAGAACATTACATAAAATACTTTGCATCATGATTACTGTGATTCAGTGTTTTTCTATTATAAATGTTTCAACATACTGATAAAAAGATAAAAAGTTTTTTTGATTTTGAACCCTGTGACATTATATTTTTTTTAATGAAACTGATCTTTGAGTTTGACATTCATTTCCCCTTTCCCCCTAGCTAAAAAAAAATAATTTGAGTCCCTACTATGTGCAAGACATTGTGCTGGATACTCTGGTATGCAGTGGTCAATGAGGCATTTTTCTTTTCCCTAAGGAGGTTATAGTTTAATAAAGGGAAATAAGACCTGTACACTGTAACTGTGTAAGACATAAAATTTAAAAGTAACACGTTGACCTCCCAGTTTCTTCAACTTTACCTCCAATGCTTTACTTTCCTACCCCACTTCAGTTACATAGGAACATGGAAATGACTTATAGAATCACTTTACCTCTAAAAAGCTTAACTTTGAAATTCTGCTTTCTAATCCTGAGTACCTAGCATTTTTTTAAACAACTCTGTCACTTTAAAATTAATCTTTGCCTCTGTAATGAGCTTTGATCCCTTGACTTCTCCCTGTTTTTCTAATCTTTCTACTCTGGCTTCACTTGCCTTTACCCTGTGGTTTACAACTTTTAATGTTTCATTATCACTACTCTATAATCCCTTCACTTTACTTATTGTTCCTAACCTGCTAATCCTCATTCCTTTGCAACTCTTATTCTCAAATTTCTCTGTTTCTCCTCTGGGGTGCTGAACAGTGCTAGAAATTGGGCTAATTTCATCCATTAAAATTCATAAATTCAGCCAGGCTTGCTTAACAATTCTTACTAATAACAATGATAGCTGATATTTATAATAATAATTAGCATTATTAAAGTTTGCAAAGTGTGCTATCTCATTTGATCAACCCTATGAGGTAGGTGCTATTTTTCATCCCTATTTTACACATGAGGAAACAGAGCTATAAAGAGGTTAAGGGACTTGACCAGGTTCACATAGTAAGTGTCTGAGACTGGATTATCTTCCTATCTCCAAGTCTAGGGTTCTATTTCACCACCAAATATTTGTATAGCACTTGAAGGTTTGCAGAATAATAGTAGCCCATGCTTATCTAGTGCTTTAGGGTTCCCAAAGTATTTACTTGACAGCAGCCTTGCAGATAGTAGAAGTATTACTATTTCTTGTTCAGAGATGAGGAAATTGAAGCTCTGAGGTTAAGTGACTACTAATTCATGGTCACAGAGTTGTTAAGAATGTGAAATGGGACTCCAATCCAGGTGGTCTTATTTCCAATCAAGTCCTCCGTGCCACACTACCTCCACATGACACTTTCTTCCTGCCAATGTTCCAAAGCTCTCTTTCCTCAACTCATGAGCCACAACTTCAAAGCCTGCCACAAAGATGACATAGATCCCTGCTCTGCTGACAAGACTGAAGTAGCCCAAAAGAGCTCCACCTCCCTTTTTTCCTCTTGGCATCATTCACTCTCTCATCTGGACATAGATGGGAGCTATCTCCATTAGCTGGGACAAATCCTTCAGTTTATGCCCTTGACCCTAATGCTCCCTCAGGTCTTCAGCACTGTACTTGAACAACAGTTACTTTCTCCTGTTCATTCACCTTCACTGGCTCCTTCCCACAAACTTTACTAATATGCTTAGGTTTTCCAACCCCAAAATACCTTTGGTGGACTGTTCTATGTTATGCAGCTCATAATCCTGCCTCTTGCATTTCCTTCTCTAACAATTTTATTGAAGCAGCTATCCATATACAATGCTTTTATTCAATATCCTCTCTTTCCTCAAATCCCTTCAATTTTAGTTTCTGCTGCCACCACTACTGAAACTGCTCTGTCAAGGTCATGAATGACTTAATAATTTACAATTGCCTTTTTCTAGTCCTTACATTGTGACCTCCCTGTAACATGAGATACTGTCAACTGCCCCCTCATCCTGCATACTCTTTTCTCACTTAGCTTCAGTAACATTCCTCTTCTGCTTTGCTTGCTTTTTCCCTAACTTTTTCTCTAACACTTCTCTCTCTTGTTCCCTTCTCATCCTCTGGCCAACTCCTTAAAGTGGATGTTCTTTTAAGAGTCTAACATTGGCTTCCTTTGTCTGAATGCTTTGTATTAGAAATCTCATTCAGTCAGTACCTTTATGCAGATGACTCCCAAATCTGTAAGTCTAATCCTGACGACTGTTCTGACTTCCAGATCCATCCTTAGGATGTGCCCCCTAGTACTGTAAACTCAGTAAGTCTTACTGACCACTGCCTACCAAGTCTACTCTTTCTATGCTATCCCACCCTTCCCTTGCTCTTCATCACTTCCAGCTTTATTAGGGTAAGCTCGGTTCTCACGTGAATGGCCTCGGGTCAGGTAAAGGTGAGGGCTCTTGAAACCGCTGAGCTCTCACGAGGCCCCCCAGGGAACATCTGGGAATTGAGGAGTGAGACACGAGCTATCTCGTTTTTCCACCTCTTCTCAGTGGAAACTTGCTGGGGAGAGCATCCCACCCTTGAGATTGGTCCGTGGTCTCAGCACACCTGTTAATTGGCTAAGGGGCTGAGAGCATGCACAGTGTCCACAAGTGAACTATGCGGCTGGGAGAGCTTAAATGGGGACAAGAAAGCCTGAGGTTCCCTTTTTCCTTGCTCCTCGGGAGGGAGAAGGGGGCTCCTGTGGGGGGCTCCCGCGGGGAGCACTAGCCCTACATACTGAGATGGGGAGGGTTCCTCTCTCCTCCAGAAGGAGAAGGGGGCTTCATGGGGAGAACTCACCCTGCATGCTGACATGCAGCTAAGATCCGGAATAAAGCCTACACCTCTGTTTGACTCTGGAGGTCTTTTCTCTCATTCATTTATCTGGCTGGCCACCGAAGACCTGATATCGGTAAGATGACCCAGGCAGCCCATGGCAATTAGGTCGGACACAGCTTACTATTAAATTCTTTAATATGTTTAGTGGATTTTTGATCTCACCGAATTGAAGTTCTTTTGGTGCAGGTGGTAACCTGTCCATGTCTTCTTATCCTATTTCCCATGCAGATCTTCCATAAATGATCCATCAAATATGCTGGAGTTCTTTTTCTAGGTCTTTTTGTTTTTCGTGGGATGCTGTATTATACTCTAATTATTTGTTATCCCTTGCTCTTGGCAATGACCAGGCCACTCCATTTTCAGAGCACACATTTCCTTGATAATACATTCCTTATATTACTTCTTGGATTATCACTACAAACTGGCCATAGTCAATCTGTGCTCATCATGTCCCTCTCCAATACCTTTATAGATCACTATAACTTTGATTCTTTAGAGATTGAGTATTTGAAGATTCACAATCATATAGCTTCTTCAGGAGAACATTTGGATTTAAAAGATTTTTTTTCCACTGGATAGTAGCTTGTGTTAAAAGTAGTACCACATAATTTCCCCAAATATAAAAAAGCACACTTTCTTCCTCATATTTAATTGTGCATCCAACTTACTTTCCATATACAGGGTCCATTTCTAGTGTATTTGCTGATGTACTAATTCAAAGCATTAGCTATCCAATGCATTTCATGGACATTCTTCATTAGCTTAGTTGTTTCTAAACTAATTGTTAGACTGCTGTCTTTTGAACAATCAGGAATCTCACTTAAGAACCTCTGTAGTGTTATAAGGTTTCATGCAATCAGCATGACAGCCTCTGCAAAGACTATTCTGTAGGACTGTAATGCCAATTACACAGCACACTTGATGGCTAATTGTATGGTATAATAAGTACTCTATTCATTCAAAACTAAACCTTATTCAAGAAACTAAAGCATAACATTCACAATCAGTACCAGCATAGTAACTTATCACCAGGGTGGCCAGATAACTTTAAACAAAACCTATCATTCAGTACAAAACATAGCACTCAGTCTGTAACATGGTAGACAGCATATATTATAGCCTTCAGTATAGAACATAGCATGCCCCCCACCTTATGCTTTTTACACAATCAGGGGGTCCCAGGCAAGGGTCTTCCTTAGCACAACACATCCCTAGGGGTAGCAGAGAATACCACACACTCCAACCCTAGGTCACAATAGTTTACAATCCCTTCAATCAAAAGAGAGTGCCCAAGTAAAGTCCTCTTGAGTGTGTATTCTTTTCCTCACTCTGCTGTTGCAGGCTTCCACCTGGTTCTCTCACTGCTCCTGTCTTGCTGCAAAGTTTTCATTTTGACTCAGGGCTTACTTCAGAGCCTGTGGCTCCTCCTCCACATCTGAGGGCCCAAAGCTCTGGTTCCTGCCTGGATCCTCCATTCCTGCTCCTTGTCTCAGCTCACTGGGAAGGGACTGCTCCATTCCAAGCTCTCCCTGCTCCTGCCTGACAGCAGGCTCCAGGGGCTCCTGCTCCCAGCTTCTGCCTCTGGGAAAACAAACCTTAACAGGGCAAGAACAATATTTACACACATCACCAGCACCAAAGCACCGAGGCTTCTTGAAACAGCTCTTAAAAGGGGCTTAAGCTAAGCCTCTTTCCAGTGTGTGGGTCTCTGGCCTTCAGCTCAATTCACTTTCACAACTGGGAGGCTCCATCAGCAAGTCTGCTGCTGCTTCTGCTGCTGGGGCCACTGCTAGCCTTCCAGTTTTCTTTTTCATCTTCACTGTCTCCTCTCTTCCTTTTCCTCTTCTAGGTTCACATTCATAGCCTTGGGGCCCCTTAACAATGGCTACCCAGAGTCTCCTTCAGGACATCAAGAGTTCTCAGGAGTGTGCCCCAAGGCAACATCAGTCTCCCAGCTCACATAAGGTTTTGGTTGGCATCTGACTGGCTCAGAGCAGAGAGCCCACATGCACAGCAAGTGCAGCTCCAAGACTCAGCATCTCATTGCCTCAGGGCCCAAAGGCAAGAGAGCCCCAGAGCCTCAATACCTAAAGTCAAAGGAGATTAATCTTTCAGATGTTTACAATTTAGCCTGAGGCTGGGGAAATGAATTTCAAAATAAAAACAAGAAAAATTCCACCTTGTTTGTGGTTACAAGGCCCTCCACTCATGGAGGGAAATTCTCTTCCATGTAGGTACTTGTACCCATTAGATGTGAAAACGTCTAATTCCTTTGAGGAAGATACACCTGCCTATTTTATGACTTGCTTGATGTTAATTATTGGAGGCTTATGGAAGTTAGTTGTCTCTGAGGTTACAATGACAAAGGGATCTTGAATATCTTAACATATTCATAAAACTTTGAAGACTGTATTTTTTCTACCAAGTCAGTTGTAACTATTTCTCTGTGTAACCAACAATCATAGCAGGTTGTATGTTCTTTGTTTTGCTTTTTAGTCAAAATTGAGATTATAACATTAAGTTTGCTATAGAGAATTATTGGCAAAAGCCTACATGTTCTCTTCTCATATTTTCATCAAGAACATCTTTGATACGTGTATAGATCATTCTTACAAAGATTTTATAAATGAAACAGACATAGTTCAGTTTTGATAGTTGTTAATAGTCTCCTAATTGTCCTTTGCTGTGCTGAATACATATTGGTCAATAAATGTTAATTAAACATGATCCATTACTATACTGCACATAAAAGAGAAATAAAGAAGTTACTTACACTGCTTGTAGACTTCATTAACAGCACTGAAGTCATTCATGTCAGCCAGCAAAACAGTAGTCTTTACCACTAGAAGACATAGTTGTTATTATAAGATATTTAATCTGACCCAGAACTTACTCTGGAAACAGAAAAATGTTTTTCTGCCCCTTCCGATGTTGAAATATGAATAGACTAACCATTAAAAAGTAACATTAATGCTTCATAGAGAAAAATGATTTTAATAAGGGAATTTATACAGCATGCTAGAGCAACTCAAAGGAACAAAAAGGTCCAATGACAGCCCTTGGTTGAAAATCTCAAGTGACAGGGAACTCAATGCCTTGTGAGGCAGCCCATTTTCTTCTTTTGGACCTCTCTAATTGTTAGGAAATTCTTTCAACCCATAAGTTTATTATTGTATACTTTCAGGGTGGAACTCTATTAAAATTCTGGAGAAAAAACTGTCATATCTTTTCTTTTATCTCCTTGCTTTTAACCAGGAGGGACTGGCAGTTAATTAAGACTATGTCTGGAACACACATGAGTCTGTCATGAATTCAAGAGGTTTTCTGATCATCTGAGTTGTGAATTGTGCAATGATCCAATAAATCTGATCCAGAGCACTCCAAGTCAGCATCAAAGAAGGAGGCTCCACAGAAGGCAGACAATATGGTAGGTAGAGGGTGACTGACTTGGGCAACTGGAGCTTCAGAGAACAGCTTAGAAAGTTTAAATATCATCTAGTCTGAGACTGGGTGTCAATACCCACTTTTAATTATCTCACCTCGATGTGTTAATGTTCAGTTTGTATATTCTCTGTAAACAGCCTCCAGAAACCCATTTTAGTCATCTGTAGTTAATGGGATTTGGAGCAGAAGGGAAAGAGGGAGTTTATGTCTGAAATAGGCAGAAAAACAGGGAAAGTAGAACTAAAGACTAAGTGGTACAACACAATTGAACCCAGAGAACCAAGAAAGCTTAGGGTACAGCTCAGTTCCTGGGATTCAGGAATTAGGATCAGTGATAGTGTAGAAAGAAGAAAGTAAAAACTCTTTAGCTACAGAGGTTCTTTAGAATTCAGGGCTTCTTGAACTTTTCCACCTGGGAGGTGTAAGCACTCTTTAAACCCCATATGGAATAAAGACCTACAGCTTAAGAAGCACTGTTAGATCAACACCAAGGTGAGCTGGAATTCCCAGGGTGATGAACCTCAATCAGGAAGGTCTAAAACTGGATCTTTCAATAGTAATATGGTCTCCCTATGTGCAACTCCTAATTTTCTGCCCTTGAGCCACTTACAAAGTAATATCAGTAAACTCACCATTAGTGTAATCACAGCCAGCAGCTTTCAGAATTTCCCCCATGTTTATAATGGCCTGTAAGACAAGGCAGAAGGGTGCAAGGTGTTGATGCCATGCAGAAAAGTTGCCACTAACTTAAATCTTTTACTGACTTGCTATTCAAGGACTTTACATGGTAGAACTATTTAGTCTGAACTTCAGACTCTTTCCAGAAAATGAGTTATTAGCATCCCATTTAATTGTCTACTACAAACCAATGAGAAGTCACATTCTCTTAGGTCTTGTTGTTAGGTTCTGGACTCCTTATTAGAGTCTTGTACTGAGCCACTCTCTCCCTGCAAAGATTGTCACTACACTCAGTCAATTTTCACTAGGCCTTGAGTCATTTCTTTGAGGCTCTGAATCTAGATAGGCTAGTTTTGGGATACACATCCAGTTCATCCAGTCTGTTTTGATCTGTCACAACTGTTTTTGAACTGGCTCTTCTGCCCTCATAGCCCTGAGAACTCAGCATCACTTTGCTAGCATAAGAGCAGGTCTTTAGTGGAAAACCTAAGCCAGTTTTAGCTAAGGATATTTCCAAAACATGGAAAATGATGTCACTGAGACTGATTCTGATCTGCTCAGTATTAAAAAGGAAAAGAAAAATCAAATATAAAAAGTAACTTACCTGTTTTGCCTCCTCTACAACCCCTCCTGATACAAGCTGTCCACTTGAAGCATCCATGCCTATCTGTCCTGAGATGTACATGGTTTTGTCTACCAGTACTGCTTGACTGTAATGGAAACAATCAAATATTATACTTTAAAGTCTGAAAGCTTACTAAGAAAATAGTTTTTACCACACAGAGGAGTACTCGTTATATTCTTACTGTATTATTATGCTTTCCCCTTCCCCCCAGAGTAGAAGTAAGAGCACCAACTCCTCCAACACTTCCCTAATTCTCCATAGGGGCAAGTTGAGACCAGCATATACATTCCACAAATGCTCCCTAAGCCTAGATGGGGGCTGCTAGAGGGAAGCACGGCATTCCCATCCCCCCACCTCACTGACCACTGCTCACTTAATTTATAGAGGGGCACACAAAGAAGACATCTTGTCAACAGTCAGCTCATAAGTTTACATTAACCTTAGAAATATTATGGTGACTTCGCATGGAGCTTGCACAGCAGGCTGTTTACAACTTAAGTCAAATGTTTACATTATGTATCATATCTTACTGCTTTATGACCTTGGGCAAATCATTTAATCCCTTTGTGTATTTTCAAACTTTTGAAGTGAGAAGCATATTTGCACTGCCTTAATCTTTAGAACTGTCCTTAAAATGCTGGGATTTGTGAGACTCCTTCAGGAAGTGTTGGTTAAGTGTCACAGTGCCTGGCACAAACTAGCCCCTTGAGGCTCATTGACTAAGGTATTGATGTTAAACTACCAGTTACATTTTGGGAGCAATTCAGCAGAGTACAACAGTATGATTCTGCCTTACACTTTTGTTTTGAATTTGTAGACAGTGGCATAGGCAAGAAGGTGTTTTGGTGAACTGACTTTCCCAAGACAACCAACTGCAAGCATCTCCACGGAATTGATGGGAAACCTGGGTGGCTGTTGTGGTTTGCATGGTTTCTCAATGCCTGCTGTTAGATGAAGACCCAGGTCCAGATCTTAGTACTTCTTTAAAAGATGATCATTTTCGTGCACACCTTATACACTTACATGTATTGATGCAGAAACACGTGTGCTTTTAGCAGATCCATACCAGGTCAGTCAAAAAACACTGAATAAGTGATTAGTAGGTGCCATGCAGTGTGGTAAGGAGACCCGACATGCAAATAACTATTCATGTGCAAGATAGCTACAGTGTAAATAGAAGACAATCCCAGAGGGAAGTGGCGGGGGTGGCAAATTGACTTCCTGCTTTAAGTGAGATTTGAACTAAGGCTTTTCGGAAGCCAGGGCAAAGTATATGAAAGGTTTGGGGGTAGGGAGCATCGAGACCCATATACCATTTTAGAGATGATAAAACTGAGGCTGAGAGGAGTTCAGTAACTTACCAGGATCTTAAAGCTAGTTAATAAATGTGGCAGCATTTGTACTCTGGTCTTCTGAGTGCAAGGCCAGCCTCTGCTGCATCAATGCAAGGAATGGTAAGTAGGCCAATGTCACTGGAACATGGTAAACAGAAGCAATGCCACAGGAAAACTCCAAAAAAGTGTAAGTGGGTTAATAACAGGCCTAGTGAATAATCTGGTTAATAATTAGCTTGACCACTTAAGTCTTAAGTGGCTCAGAAGTGAAGCAGTGATTTAGCAGTCTACCTAATCTGTAATAGTAAACATAAATTGTCACTTCTTGGCCACTGCGTATAGGTGCGTTCAAATGATTTTTCTTATATATACTCTATTAACGGTATGGGTCATATTCCAAACCCAAATTCTCTGGAAAATTTCTATCTAAACCTTGTATCTAAGAATGATATAATAAACTTGAGAGGACAAAAAAAGGAATATGGGTGACATGAAACCCAGCCTCAGGATTCCATATAATGGAGTGACCTGACAACTTGTCTTGATTTTTGAAGTATACTTTTAAAAAATTCAAGAATGAATTTTGGCTGGTGCAGTCTGATGAATATGTTAATAGTTAAAAGTGATTTCTGTCAAATGAGATAACATGTAAAGCCCTAACAGTTTAAGTCAAAAGATTCATTACAGCAGTGTGGATACTCCTTTCCTTATGGAAGATCAATGCTGCTTCATGAGAAAGGAATTTATAATTTTCATATTAATTAATATGACATACTAATGAATATACTAATAATTTAGTTTTCTCAAGAGCTGCTTTTTTCACATTGTGAGTCACTCACAATGCAGCTTTAACTGATCAATCAAACCTTGATAAGGCTCACAATCACTGGCATCCTTCTGCCTACGTACCAAGATTGTAGAACCTGTTCCTGCCACAGAACTCTGGTCCTATGGCCCACTAAATAACAGACCCCCAAGGACTTGAGCAGCATTACCCCCACGGGACTCCAGACTTGACTGTTTGTAATCCACCTTCCCCCCTCCCTTCTCCCTTCCTACTTGTGATTTATGTATATAATCTTTCTTCACTTCACCAAGGTGGAGTTCTGATCAGGAGAATTCCTGATTTGCAAATCTATTCCTCATAATCAGACTAATTAATTAAATGGCTACCTGGTTACTGGCACTTTGTCTCTGACCTGCTGTTTCATCATTCTCAAGTTAGAGACTGCCAATTACTCAGCACTTCCATTGTGCCTATCACCCCCAGGCATCAGGAATGGCTGAAAGAGTTAATGGAATACTTAAAACCTCCCTTGCTAAATTCTCTGAGGAGTTAGGTATCCCCAGACCCAATGCCCTACCTTTTTCCCTGTGAAACCTTAGGTCTAGACCATTTGGTTCCCATAAACTCAGTCCCTATGAGACAGTAACAGGACACCCAATGACACTGTACCCGTGGGTGGTAAGTATAGCAGCCAAAGATTCCCTCCTATAATATTGCATTGGGTTGACTCAGATAATATCAGAGACTTACCAACCTGTCTCACAGTCCCATTCTTAAAAAATTCCAACCGAGTCTCCGCCCCTCATCCAACCTGGTGACTGAGTTTACTGGGAAACACCATCTCCAAAAACACTCCTTGGAACCATGGTAGAAGGCCCCTTGGAAGTCCTGCTCACAAATCCCCACTGCAGCCAACCTCTGGGAAGTGGAGTTCTGGATCCATCTGGGAAAACTTAAAAAGGCAGTACCGCTCACTTGGATTTCAGAACCCACAGGTGATCTGACATTAAAGATTAAACGGATCTGAAGCAGCTGACTTCTGAGGTGGACAGCTGTTCCAAGATGCCCAGGATGAGAAGACGACCACAGTTGATGTAGACCACCAACTTCAGAAACCACATGTGAGCTAAGGTTTACAGTTACTCCATGTATGAACTAAGCCTTTTTTCCCCCTTGCTAATGTCCACTTAATCTCTTTATGTTCATGGAAGTAGCAGGTTTTTTTCTTTCACTTGTATGTTGTACTTAACTCTTTAAGTTGTGATTTAAGTTGTGATTAATGAAAATTGTGTTATCTAAGGGAAAAATTCCTTGGACTGTAATTTGTTTTTGAGTTTTGATTTCAGGAAGAGTTGTCTGAATTGTCCCAAAGCCAATGATAGAAAATGGCATGTGCTGCAGTCTGAGGACTGCCAAGATAGATGTCTGTACCTGGGAAAGGTGGTGAGGATTTAGGACACAGCCTAGATAGGACCCTCCTGACTTTACTTCCCCATTTGTAAGGTAGTTTAAATGGAAGATCTTTCCCATTCAATAATAGGCCCATGAGACCTGCCTGGGTCACACATGGTGCCTGTGGTGGGAGGAGCTTGTTGAATTGTGGAACAGGAAGGTGTAGAACAGGAAGAGGTGGAGCTAGAGCAGAGCTGAGAGGAAGTTAGTCATGAGAGCAGCCAGAGCTAGGAAGGATGCAGGCAAGCAGGCAGCTGGCTAGTGTGAGTGAGAGAGCTTGTTTGTGATTTGTTTAAGAGAGCTGATTTGTGGGAAGCCTGGCAGGGGGAAGGAAGGCTTGAGGCCAGTGTTGTTCTCTGCATTGTTATTGTGTATAGATTTTTGTCACTACAGTGGATTTGGCTTTATGGTATCTGAATAAATGTTTTGGTTCTGTCTGTATTTTGTGATTCAGAATTGCACCTGGATATTCATGGCCTCTTTAGGCACTGTGAACATCACACTGGTCTGGAATCAAACAGAGTTAAGGGAATTTTCCTGTTATATAATAACTTTGTCTCTCTTTTTTTTCCTTTTATAGCAAATTTCTATAACCAAGAAAGTTTTCAAAAATCATGTTTCGTGAATATTATCAGCCTTCAAGGGTCATTCTGACCTTTTTTGGCAGAAAAGAGGGATGAAGAAAGAATTTATAATTTTCATATTGGTCTATATGATATGTGTAATAAATATACTAATAATTTAATTTTCTCCAGAGCTGATTTTCCAGGTTGTGGGTCAGACTCACAATACAGCTTTAATTGATCAATCAAACCTTGACAAAGCTCACAATCATTGGCATCCTTCTGCTTGCATACCTGAAGTAAAGGGAGTCAAAGACTGTGGAACCTATTCCTGTCACAAAACTCTGATCCTATGATACGCTAAGTAACAGATGCCCAAGGACTTGAGCAGCATTACCCTGACAGGACTCCAGAACTGATTGTTTGTAATCTGCATTTTGCCTCTCTTCCTACTTGTGATTTATGTATATAATCTCTATTTTCACTTCAGAAAGGTAGAATTCTCATCAGGAGAATTGCTGATTTGCAAATCCATTCCTTATAAGAAACTAATTTATTAAATGACTACCTAACTACTGGCACAGTCTCTGGCCTACAGTTTTCATCTTTCTCAGGTTAGAGACTGGCTCCATAAAATCTAGTTAACACTCAACACATTAGTGGGTTGCATGAGCTGCAGTGACCAATTGAAAATTCAACATCTTGTGGTCAGCAACAACTGATTATGGACTGATAATTATAAAACTTGATTACTACAATTTTAGATAACAATCTGTAAGAGTGAGCACCACATATCTGCATGTTTAAAAACAGTTTATCAAGGTGCCTAGCACAGTTGCTGGTCTTGAAAAAACAATTAATGTTTATTTAAAGTAGAAATTCTTCTGATTTTAAAAACTAAATAAATCATTTTTATTATACTGTTAGGTTTACTAAATTTTTGAAACTTGTCACCCTTATTTGCCTAGCTTGTCCTGCAGCAGTTTGCCCAACAGAGGCTTGCTCAGTTTGCATAGAACTGTTTTGGTCAGGTAGCGGAAAAGCCCAAGGCAAGCCAACAGGTTCAGTTCCAAGGATAGATTTCTGGGAATCTGTGAAGTTGTATGGGGAAAAAAACCATATTTTTGCCCCACTAAACTCTTAACTAACATTTAACATTTCTTTCAATTATTTAAAAAAAAATTACTTTGAGAAAGGGTCCAGCAGACTGCCAAAAAGGTCTTTGACACACAAAAAGATTAAGAACCCTTGGCTTAAAAAGAGACACAGGGAAATCGGTCAAAGTTCGCAGCACTGTGGGAGATGGCTTGAACGTGAAGTCTAAACGACCAGATAGGAGTTCTGGTTCCTACACCTCTTTATTTACAAGCCTGTGCTTTCAAGCCAGGAAGATCTTTAAGTTACCTTTCAGCCCTAATGTTCTGTGCATCCGAATTTGCCTAAATACCCGCGGCTAGCCCGCAGAAATCCTCGTTGGTGGTCATGCTAGGGTGGGAAGTGTGGGGGTAGTGGTAGTAGTAGTACCTTTCCTTTCTGGATGCGGGAAGCACATTAATAGTATGCAAAATCCTTTAACAGTAATGTAATCAAGATTTCCAGAGGCTTTGTTTTCTGTTAACTTCTCTAAATATAACGGTTAGTGAGCAGGTTTAAAATTATATTCCGCATTTGATGCCACAGAGGATGGCGCTGGACAGCAGGGACCTGCCTTCCAAGCCCAGCTACGCCACGGAGCAGCGGTGTAACACGCCCTCCCTGGGCCTCAGTTTCCTCATCTGTAAAAAGGGTCCTGTTCAGCTCCAACCGCCCCCGCGGAGGGCACACAAGCCCCTCCCTACACGTGGTTACCTGTAGGGTCCGATTGCACCCGGTGCTCTCGTTGTGCTGATCACTTTCTTAATCAGGGACGACATGTCTGAATTGTATCTTCTGTAGCTTCTTCCAGGTGAAACGAGCACGGAAAGTGGAGAAGATTCGCTAACGGCAGGTTCTTCTCCTTGGCCAGACCACCCAGATCAAGCAAAATCAACTTTTTGTCCGAAAGAACACGCCCCACAGGCGGAGTCTCCGAGCCTTCTGGGAGTTGTAGTCACCCAGGAACGCCGAGCCTCGCGAGGAAGCCCTTCTGCGGGCGCATGCGCTCTGCATCTTACCTGCCGTGCACGCTGCTGGGGAGGCGCCGGCTCCCGAGACCCGAAGCTGCTGCGTTTGGGCCCAGGGTGGTTCGCGGAACGCTGGCTCCAGGTAGGGGTTGGGCCCCACGGGCAGATTGGGCTAGCGAGGAGGAGGAACAGCGCGAGGTCATGTCAGGCTCGGGCTGTGGCTACAGGCTGGGACCCCGCAGCCCGGCACTGCCCCCCACACCCTGCGCGCGCTGCGCGGCTCCGACCCCAAACGGGCTCAGGGCCGGAGCCGTGGTGCGTGGAGGCGGGGGCCCTTCCGGCGCTCGAGCGCACTGCGGCGGAGCCTCTGTGGGACACCCACCACGTGCCCCGTGTGCATTTCTAAGTGACCCCGTGGGCCTCCGCATCCCCCTCGCTAGAACGGGCCGGGGGCGCTGCATGACCTCTCAGCCCCCGGTCTGAGATCTGAGCGGCCCGGCGGCCCGCGCATCCCCCCGGCCTCAGACTGCCGCGCCCCCAGGACCGCCTCCCCAGCCTGCCCCGCGGCACTCCCAACGATAGTGCGTGTCTGCGTAGCCCTGACTGCGGCCGGCAGGGGCTTGGCCGCGCTCTTTACGGATGCCGTCTCGTTTGGTGCCGACGGCAGCCCCGGTCAGCTAGCTGACCGACTCCGGATCCCACCCTGTGCGCTTGGTCTCCTCAGCCTCGGACAGCGCCCGCACCGTCCCCGTCGTCACCACCTCCTTCCCCTCCCTCTCCCAGTCGGCCCCTCGTGGTTCTGCGTGTAGCTCGTTACGTACCGCTGTCTGTCCTCCTCGGCGCTTCCAAGCGGCACGTAGTAGGTGTGCGCTAAACGTTGATTGATTCTACTTCAGACTGCCCGGACCAACTGAGGCCCCCCAGACCCCATCCCCAGGCACCGTTCAAACAGCTCCTGAGTTAGAGAATGTTTTAGGATCTGCCAAACTTGACCAATACGATCACAACAACCCTGGGACTTAGGCTCTGTTATTATGCCCATTTTACAGGTGGTCAGGGTCACGCAGGAAATATCTGAAGCCGAATTGGAACTTAGGTGTTTCCGACTCCAGGACTAGCTTTCTCTGTACTTTGCCGCCTGGTTTTACTGTTGAGCAGGAGTGAGTTTGTAAAACTCTAGTAATATAAGAGCCATTCTTCATTCAAAAAATGGGCAAAATATGCGTACACGTTTTTAAAAATTCAGTTTTATTTTCAATTCCAGATTCTTCCCTTCCATCGCCCCTTTGAGAGGTCAAGAAATACAAAACCCATTACAAATAGGAAGACATGAAAAGCAAATTTCTGCATTAGCTGTATTTTAAAAACAAAAAAGAAGCTTCAGTCTGTGCTCAGAGTTTACCAGCTTTCTCTCTGGAAGTAGACAGCCTGTTTTTTTTTTTAATCATGAGTCCTTTGGAACTGCTGGGTCACTGTTGGAGGAAGTCTTTCATAATTCATTATCTTTACAGCATTGCTGTTGCTTTGTAAATTGTTCTGGTTCTGTCCCTGTGCTTTGCATCAGTTCATACAAGTCTACCCAGCTTTTTCTAAAACTCTCCCCTTCATCGTTTGTTATAGCACAATAGTATTACCTCACAATCATATCCCACAACTTGTTTAGCCATTCCCCCATGGATGAGCATCCCCTCAGTTTCCAATTCTTTGCCACCACAAAAAGAGCTGCTATGAATATTATTATACATATATGTCCTTCTTCTCTTTCTTTGATCTCCTTGGGATACAGACCTAGTAATGGTATTGATGTATAGCCTTTTGGGTGTAGTTCCAAATCGTTGAGCCAGTTCACAATTCCACCAGCAGTATATTAGTGTCCCAGTTTTCTCTCATTGCCTCTAGTATCTGTCATTTCCTTTTTTGTCATGTTAGTCAGTCTGATGAGTGTAAGGTTGTACCTCAGAGTTCTTTTAAATTGAATTTCTCTAATTATTAATGATTTAGAGCATTTGAATGTCTTCCTCCTAAAACTACCAAACAAGGCAATTTCTCCATGTTTGAAATCAGTTATAATTAGAAAAATGCAAATAAAGCAACTCTGAAGTGCCATTTCACATCCATCAGATCAGCAAAGTTTACCAAAAAGGGGAAGGGACTATGTGAAAACTGGCACACATCAATGCACTGCTGGTGGAGCTCTGACTTAGTGTGGCCATTCTGGAGAACAGTCTGGAATTGTGCCCTGTCACCCAGTCCTCAGTTGTTCATAACCAACCACACCACCCCTACCCCCACCCTCATACCCATCCCCACTCCAAACAGATCCTAATGCTCCCTGGCCACCTTCAGTCTATTTTTAAAGGGAGGCTGCATTAGTGTCATAATATTAGATAAGCAGTTTTTTCTGTTTTTTGATAAAGTGGCTCTTTACCTCAGATAAAATAAGTTCTAGCCAAGTTTACTTTTTCATGACAGTGTAGTTTCATTTCATGAGAGGTATCATAATGTAGTAGATAATGTTGGAATTGGTCAGGAAGGCCTGGGTTCAAATTTCACCTCTGACACTAAGTAGTATTACTCTGGGTAAATCATTTAACCTTCCTCATCTGTAAAATGAGGATAACAGTAGCACCTACATCCAAGGGCTGTTGTAAGAATCAAATGAGATTTTTTTGTATATATAAAGTTTTTCACAATCAAATTCTGTATAAATATGAAATGTTACTATCACAGTTAAATGTAAATATTTTCCATTCTTCCATTCTTGTTTTACAACCTCAAAATTTAGGTATATTTCAATAGTCAAGAATAGTCCAATATTTTTTCTCTTTTTATTGTACATAGATAAATGATAAAGAATTGAAATAGTCCATTTTTACCTCTTCCCTATCATATACGTAAATTGAATTCTTTTGACAGCCTAAATAGGTCAGTTTTAAAAGTGGTTAGTGTAATTCAACAATATATTCTTTACAGAAAACACACTTGAAATATAAAGATTCATATTAAGTTAAAAATGAGGGGCTAGCACAATTTACTTTGTTCAGGTAAATTTTTAAAAAGCAGGGTAGTGCTCATCTCAGAGAACAATTACAGTAAAAATTAATATGGATAAAAGATCAACAGGGAAACTATTCTACTTAAAAGACTCCATAGATAATGAAATCATGGTATTATTGCATACTATGCATATGCACTGAATGATATAGTGTCTAAATATTTGAAGGAAAAGTTAATTGAATGACAAGAATAGACAGTAAAACTAAATAGAGAACTTCAGTGTACCATTTTTATAGCTAAATAGACCTAACAGAAAGATAAATAAGTAGTGTCTCTGGTGATCATTGATCATGATTGTGGTGTGTGTGGCATCTTTACAAAAATTTTTTGTGAGCTAAGGCATAAGCAAACTCAGAGAAAGAAATTTTAAACTTATCCTTTACTGACTTCCAACACAATGAAAATTACAGTGATGTCCAGTTAAAGAAAGCATTCAAACCCAAGTGTAGACCAATACTAAAGAACTGGTTGGTCCAAGACCAGTCATAAAAATGAGATAATTTCATTAAAAAAATGACCACATTGAGACAGCATACCAAAACTTGAGGGATGTACTCAAAGTAGTCTGTAGGGAAGATTTTTTTATATTAAACATTCATGAGCAAAAAAGAACAGATCAATTAAATTATTTGTATAACTAGTAAAAGTTAGAAAAGCACCAAGTAAAACCCAGCTGAATGGAAAAATGGAAATTTTACAAATCAAGAAAGAGAAAAACACAATTGAAAGCAAAAAAAAACACCATTGCATTGGTAAAACTTAGAAAGTAACTTAAAAAGAAGATTATTCAAATAGGTAAGCTTAGCTAATCAGATTTAAAAAATTTTTTTTTTATTTTCAGTGTTCTACAATCACTACTATATAACTTAGATTTTTTTTCCCTCCCTCCTCCTCCTTCCCCCCTACATCTCCCTTTCCTTCCTGAGACGGCATACAATTTTATATAGGTTCTACACATACTTTGCTATTAAATACATTTTCACCTTAGTCATGTTGTATAGAAGAATTAAAATGAATAGGAGAAATCATATAACAAACCAAAACATAATACAAAAGAAAATGATCTGCTACATTCTGCAATTGAATTCCATAGTTCTTTCTCTGGATGTGGAAGGCATTTTGCTTTAAAAGACCATTAGAAATTTTTTTAAGTCCTCGCACTGCAGTGAAGTTCTAAGTCTACCAGAAAAAATCCTCACGTACTATGGTTGTTGCTGTGCACAAAGTTCTCCTGGTTTTGCTCCTTTCACTCAGCATCAGATCATATAAGTTTTTCCAGGCCTCTCTGAAGCCTTCCTGTTCATTATTTCTTATAGTGCAATAGTATTCCATTACATTCATATACAGCAATTTATTCAGCCATTCCCCAATTGATGGGCATCCCCTTGATTTCCAGTTTTTGGCCACCACAAACAATGCTGCTAATAACTATTTTTGTACGTGTGGGACCCTTTCCCATTTTTATGATCTCTTGGGGATGCAGTCTTAGAAGCGATATTGCTAGGTCAAAGGGTATGCACATTTTTGTAGCCCTTTGGGCATAGTTCCAAAATGCTCTCCAGAATGGTTGGATCAGCTCACAATTCCACCAGCAATGAATTAGTATTCCATCTCTCCCATATCTTTGCCATAATCAGATTTTTTTTTAAAAGGAATGGAAGACCAGATCATGAATATGGAAAAAAATGAATAATTAATCACAAATGAAGAGGAAATAAAAGATGTTATTAGAAAGTTTTTTTGCCTGACTATGTAGCAACAAAACTAATAATGTTTATAGAAATGTAAAGCACCCAAATTAGTAGAGCAAGAAATGAAGAATTTAACCCAATTCAGAAAAATAAATTGTACAGCCATAAAAGTGAATCTTAAAGTTTATTTAAAGAACAGATTGTTCTGATACTACATAAATTATTTGCAAAAATAAAGAAATCCTATCAAATTCCTTTCCTGAGATGAATATGGACCTCATATCTAAATGAGAGATCAGAGAAAGAAAATTATAGCCCAGTCTTACTAATGAATCTCATTATAAAACTCTTGAGTAAAATATTAGCAAAGAGACTATAGGAACATATTAAAAAAGATTGTATACTAGAACCAGCTTGAATTTATACTTGCGGTATAAATCAGGGTTGGTTCAGCGTTATGAAAATTGTAAACATAAGAATAGCAAAACCAAGACAATCACAGTTATATAAATAGATGCAGAAAAAGCTTTTTACAGAACAGCATTCATTTTTGTTTTAAAACTTTTTTAAGACATTAGTAATAAAGGGACTGTTAATACAGCAAGTTGAAGCTGAAGAACAAGCATTGTTTTTAATTGGTAAGTAGTAATCTCCAGTGAGATCACAGATGAAGCAAAGATGTCCATGCTGAATGCAGTTATTTGATACAGTTCTACACAAATTATCAGCAATAAGAAAACATTGAAGGAATATGTACACTCAAAGAAGAAGCAGAATTACTACATTTTGTAGATGTTATAATGTTTTAGAGAATCCTAAAGATTCAGGTTAAATAGTTAATCACAGAGGTAGGATATGAAGCAAGCCCATAAAAATCAGTAGCCTTTCTGTATATCTCCAATTAAACCCGACAGGAAGAGATAGAAAAAGAAATTCCTTTCAGAGTAACTGCAGAATGTCTTAATCAGAGTCCCTTCTACATGCCAGGCACCTTTCTGAGTACAGAGGATACAAAAAAGAACCTAGAATGGGGACATAATTCAACTGATGGGAAATGAGAAGTTAGCTGGAAAGTTCTGAGCCCTTTATGAAGGAAGGCTTTGGGAGGCATTTATTGCACTGCCCTCCAGCCTTCCATCAGAGGAGAAAGACAGTGGAGAAGGTGCTGAATATAAAAACTGAGTTAATCTCCATGGTGATGAGATTTCTGGTGATGAGTTTATCCTGGAGAAAGGCATGGTATTTGAGAGTTGAAACCAAACAGAGAAGCTGATTGAAAATGCAAATGTTTAAAGTATCCAGAAGTCCTCTTACTAAGTCACATGGGAATTCTATGAAGAGAGTTGTAAAACACTTTAAAAACAGACTTAAAAAATTAGAGATATCAGATGCTCATGATTGGATTGTCAGTATAATAAAAACACAAGATTACTAACCAAAGTAATTTACGGATTTAGTGCTATACCAGTCACACTAACAAATAATTACTTTATAGAACTTGACAAAATACTAAAATTAATCTGGAAAAAAAATCAGTAAACATTTATTAAACATTATATACTGTGTTGAAGCCCTGGGGATACAAAGAAAAAGCAAAAACTTCTAGAGACAGTATATATAAATCTGTAGCTAGAAGATAAAGATACAGTATACAGAAGTTAACCTTACAGGGGATAACACTAAGCCAAGAACCTCAAGCAAGGGAAATAATGGGGAAGGGGAATGGGAAAGAAAAAGGAGTTGTGGGGGAGTTGTAGTACCACATCTCAGACTATAACCTACAAAGCAATTATCATTAAAACTACTTGGTGCAGGTTAAAACATAGAAAATTTGATCCCTGGGAGAGATGAAGTACACAGAACCCAGAAGCAATGGAAGAGGAGTAAATAGAATGTGATGAATAAATTCAAGAACATTCACTTACGGGAATGAAATATTCAACAAAAACTGCTAGACAAGCTGGAAAACAATCTGGCAGAAATTAGGCTTAGACTGACAGCTTAGATATTTACCACAATAATCTCCAAAAGGAGGACAATCCAGATATGAAAAGTCATGTCAGATATTACAGTAGGAGGAAAGGAAATACTTACTGTAGCTTTGGTTAGGGAAAGAGTTCTTGATCCAGTAGGGGATAGAGAGAATAAAATGAACAATTTTGATTGCATAAAATTGAAAATTATTTACATAAAATCAGTGCAGCTAAATTTTAAAGTCAACTACAGAAAAAAATCTTTGCAGCTAATTTCTCTGATAAAGACCCTTTATGTTTTAGAAGGATTTGATGCAAATGTATAAGAACAAGGGCACTTCCCCAAGAGATAAATGGTCAGATCATTCAAACGGAATTTTCAAGAAGAAATGCAAACTCTTGGCAACCAAATTAAAAATACTCTAAATCACCAATAGGAGATGCAAAAACACTTCTGAGAGTCTACCTCATTTCCATCAATTAGACTGGCAGTGATGAAAAAAAGATTAATGACAGCTGTTGGAGGAACTGTGCTCAGTTGGCAGAACTGTGAATTGGTATCACCATTCTTGAAAGACAGTTTTGAACCTATATACCCTAAAGTTACTAAACTACATAGCTTTTGACTCAGCAATAACACTATGCTATATAAAGCTATATAGTCCAAAGAAATCAGAGGGAAAGGATCCTCTACATAAAAATATTTGTAACAGTGCTTTTTGTTGTAGCAAAGAACCAGGAACAAAGAGGGTGCCCATTAGTTGAGGGATAGTTGAACAAATAATAGTACACAAATGTTAGTATTGTACAAAATGATTTTTTTAAAAAACATTTTCAGAGAAACCTAGAAGCACTTACATGAACTGATACAGAATGAAGTGAGTAGAACTAGAAAAGCAATTTATACATTGACTACGGTGTTGTAAAGGAAAACAGCTGAAAGACAAGGAAGGGATTTGGGGAAGGTGGAATGAGGAGATGATGGGGGATTGGTGGGAATAGTGATAATTATATACCAGAAAAAGGAGAAAAGAAAGATAGAGATTCCATAAAACATTTATACTTAGAAGACATTGTACTTACATAATAGAGGTTCGTAATGTCATATACAGTTTTTTTCCTTCATGTTTGGAATAATAAAGGAAATGTAATTTAAATGTAGTTAACCTTTAGTTAATACTTCACTGCACTTTGCAAACAGTGGTATGTAGATAACATGGAATGTTTGCTGGAAGTTCCAGTTCTTTGTATAACCTTATTGCACTCAGTAAATACAATATTGCTATTTTGCCGAAAGAAATATTAAGAATCTAAATATTTTCTCTGGCATCACTTTGGGTAAATCATTAATCTGTCCATTATAATATTTGTATTGTTAAATCAAGTTTTATTGGTCATTCTAAGTAAAATTATTCTAACATGTGTTGATTTTTTATGTAAATTCTCACTTGATCTTACGGTAGTGTATGGATGTTTCTTTTATAGAAATGTCTAATGCAAGAGAAAAGAAACATGCCAAGAAAATGAGAAACCAACCAGTCAATGTGACCTTATCTTCAGGTTTTGGAACTGTGGAAGAGAGAGGAGTGAAACATCATAAAGGAAATGAAAAGTCTTTCCAATATCAAAAACAAGGTATTATTTGTATATTTCCATTTAGATTGAGTTGTTTATGCCAGACTGTTTTGGTAGGTGTTATATAAATAACAAATTGCTTAAATTGTAAGTATAATGTGCATTTTTAAACTGCTATATATTGTTTTTATCCTGTAGAATGTAACCTCTTTCAGGACAGAGACTCTTTAATATTTTTCTTTGTAGCCATAGTACATACTGTAGACACAGATACTTATTTCTTTCACTAGTAAAGATGATCATAAAATTTTAATGTTATTACTAGCAGTTGTAAATATTACTTAGTACCAATCTAGGGTTATAACTCAAGAGAGTAGAATCTTAAGGGAAGAAGGGAGAAGTAGGACCCAAGGGGCCGGAGTGAGGGAAATGAAGAGTATGAAGGCAAAGGATCTCATCCTCTCTTGTCTTCTCTAGATCATTGACTCATCAGATAGTTCTTGACTATTGGTAGCTTTAGCTTCCATTGATTTCTTTGACCTACAGACATTTTCATCTCACTTATTTAGATCTTTTTTTCCCCTAAACTCTGCTGTGCTCTTGAGCTTTCTTTGTTTTTCTTCATCACAAAGTAGAACTCTAAACTAATAGCACTGCATGGGTCCACGGCCCCCTCTAACGAAGTGGACCTCAGATCTTGCTCACAATCTGAGATGTCCCTGGTTCCCAGCACCTTGTTTTTTTTAGTGTTTGAAACTAGGTTCGATACCTGCACACTCTGGAGAGGCAACACAAAATACAAAGTCCCATTGGCTGATAAACCTTGTTTTGAGGATCAGAAATGATGTATCAGTCAAAAAATGGTATATCAGAAAGGGGAGAAGGGGGAGGTCACAGGTTGGGCGAAGCACAGGACATCTCTGTGGTCATAAGATGGATAAGGCAAGAGTCATCTTCAGTGACTAAGTAGTCACAAGATGGTCACCTGCTCATATTGGATGAGAGAGCAGTCTGGAGGTATGAAAATAAATTGGGGAAGTTTCCAAAGAAACAAGCATCACACTGTGGTTGGGTTTGGACATGGAATTTGAGCAAAACATGATGGAGATATCTTTGTCAGCATTCTTGTGGTTGCACAAGTGAGCTTCACAACTAGTAAACAAGTGATGAGTGTTGGATTAAAGTTTGAGACCTATTATAAGAATCTGTCTTATCTAATTATCCCTGTATGATTTATGTAAAGTATCAAACTGATTAATCCTGATTGGAATAGACTAGGGCTTCAAATGAGTCATTCCTCACAGTTCTATGAAGAGCACCTTGTGATTAGCAGTGATCAGGCAGCCTCCCTGAAAGACCTCAAGAATGCAGGGACTTACCACATTTGGACAGCTTGTAAAGCAATTGTTAAGGAATCTGTCCTCGCAGCAAGCCTCAATCTGCTTCTCTGAAGCTTTGACCCTGTGTTCCTAGGTCTGTCATCGGGGGTCCAACAGAATGAGCATCATTCCTCTTCTACATGATAGCCTCCCCGTGTTTGAAGGCAGTCATATACTTGTTATGATTATTTGTACATGCTTCCTGTGCCCTAACTGTAAATGCTCCTGTGGGACTGTAGGGGCAGAGATCTTGTCTCCTTTGTCTCTGATCCCTTACAGTGCCTGGAATGGTGTTTTGTACCTAATAAATACTCAGTAAATATTGTTGAGTGATTGATAGCTTTTATGCCTGAGATATTTAGTTTCATACTAAATTATGTTACATTTTTTCCTTTTTGACAATCTTAAAGAGTCTGATTCTGGAGCTCCTCAGCATCAGCAGCCAAAATTGACACACGTACCTTCTGAATCTTGTATGAATGAACAGCCTTCCAAGAGTCAGTGCAGAGGAGAGAAAGGCAAAGGACAAGCAGGATGGAGAGGAGGACACCAAGGTGCTACTCGGGAAATCCCTAAATATATAACTGGTAGGTACTTTTAGGGAAGTGGAATACAGCATGTCTGTCCTAGGCAGCACGGCTTAGGGAAGTTTAGTTCTACTGCTGGAAACTTTACCTTTCCTTTTGTCTTAAAGAATCAAGCAAATAAACCATTTTGTGGGTATTTCCTGTATTACCTTTTTACTTTCTAAGAGTGCGATTTTCTTTGCAGCATCTACTTTTGCACAAGCCCGAGCTGCTGAAATTAATGCCATGTTGAAGGCAGTGACACAGAAATCTTCCAATTCACTAGTGTTTCAAACTCTGCCCCGACATATGAGAAGAAGGGCCATGAGCCATAATGTGAAACGCCTTCCCAGAAGACTTCGAGAGATTGCTCAGAAAGAGGTATGATTTTAATACAGTTGTTGATGTTCACAGAAGAGGGGTTTAAAGCACCATGGTTTGTGACCCCATATGGGGCCACATAACTGAATGTGGTGGAGGTCTTGAAACATTTGGTAACAGAATAAGGTTTCTGAACTTGCAAATTAATTCAAAAATTAATTCAAAATCAAATGTGTAATGAATCCAAGGTGTTTCTCATCATGCTTGCCCGTAATGCATCACAAGACTTCATTGCAGCCGTGGTTCCAAACATAGCATCGACGATTATAAAATCAAACTATCTATCAACTCTGAAAAACATCGAAGATACTCTATGTCCTGCAGTATCAAATATTTCACCATAATTTCATTTATGTAAAAATAAACAAGCACATCTGTCTCATTAATATGTAAATTTACTTTGATCTTTTATAAATGTAAAGTTTATATGTATACCAAAGAATTATTTTAAAATAAATTTCTTTTTGATTTATTATCAGTAAATGTTTAATTTGTATATCAATTTTATATACCTAGGGTCACGTAAAAATTTGTTGGGTAAAAAGGGGTTGCAAGTGGAAAAAGTTTAAGAAACCCTGGTTTAAAGTACCAGGAAGTGTGGGCCTACGGGCTTCCTTCATTTTCCACCAGCTGGGCTGCTTTGATTCCACTTTTCCCTCATCATCCCTCCCCCAGGAAACTCATTGTCTCTAAAATTGCTTCAGCTTTGGTACTCACACCTCACCAGTACCCATTGCCTCTGCCCCTCTGTGGAGGGTTGGAGGACAGAGCAAAAAACTCCCCCCAAAGCCTTCATTTAATGTGGGCCCAGAAACCCAGCTCACTCTTCATTTCCTCCTGACTACATTGCTTGCTGTGGACTTGACCATCGTTGTGCCATGGTATAGGGTACCTTTGTCTACCTCTTCCCTGCTTTTCAGCTACCTTTTGTATGATGTCTTCCCATCCTAAGTTCCTTGAAGCGAGAGACTGTTTTTCTTCTTTGTATCTTTGGCACACAGAAAAGATGCCTAATAAATGTTTATTGCTCATATTGAAGCTTGACTTTTCTGCCTTGCCTTTTAGGTGATACTTGATTTTCTACCCTTCACCCCTTAGTGGAAATTTATATTTGTGGCCAAATTTTGAACCTATTTGGCAGTAGGTAAATATGGTGTCAGAACATAAGAAATGAAATACTAGGTCATACAGGTAGTACACTGCCAAGCGTAGCCCAGTTAGTTTAGTGCCGTGATGTAGGGCACTAAGGAGTAGTTTGTGGAAGAGTCCTAAGTGGCCTTGGAGGTTAGTGAAGCTTCCGGACAGCCTTAAAACAACTCTGATTTAACTAGGAAAGAATTGGGCATTGTAAGATTGGAATAGAAATTCCAATTGGTAGATGTTTTTGCAGCTCTTGCAGAGTTTTTATACTTGTGTGTTGAGGCCGTAAGTACTGTTCAAGTGTTTATTGTATGGATGTGTAATATATATATATATTTAGGTACTTAGTGCTGCTGCTTTATTAACTAGCTGGTGGCCGGGCTGATTTTACCTCTTTTTTTTTTTACATTAAATTTTTACGTTAAAGTATAGAACTAGAGCCAAATCTCAACCTTACCACCAGCTAGCCATATGACTTTAGGAAAGTTACTTACCTCTTAGTGTTCTCATCTGTTAGATAAAGAGATTGGACTGATTGATCTTTAAAGCTTTTTTGAACTCTACTGTTCTTTTCTAGATATGGCAGAGGAGGTCCATGGGGAGAGCCTAGTTTACTTTCAAGTTCAAAGGCTGAATGTTTTAAGCTTGTACAAGTTTGATTAGTTTTTTGCTCATAGTCTTAGGTTTGAGCTTTTTGCGATTATAAAAATGGTTTTGTTTTTTATCACCAAAGTTCTTTAACCTGATGTAGCCCCAGGTGTCAACCTAAATTGTGGTTTTGTGCTGTAAGCATTATGATTCAAAGTGGATAGCATTAGATTGTCAGTGAGTAATCCCTTATTTCCCCCTTGGGGGGACTAATCATTGTGATGTTTTTTGTTTTACTAGAAATAAAGTCTTAGAGAAAGAGAACATGATTTTTACTTATCAAATTTTCCAAAGAATGCCACAAATTAAGAAGCAGACAAAAAGCTTTGGCTGATATGACATATAAAAGTAAAATTTTAATCTCAAACCTAGTCGTTTTGAAATTGTGTAGTTTAACATTGTTATAAGATTGTGGGAGTCATCATCTTATACTGGGATTTAAAAACTACCTCTGAAAAAAAAATGAATGTTTTTGATAACATAGGCAGAGAAAACAGAGCATCTGAAGAAGGAACATTCAAAAAATAAATGTCGTAAGGCTCGGAGATGTCATTTAAACCTGCTCTTGGAATTCAACCGGAGACAAAAAAAGAATGTGTGGTTAGAAACTCACATCTGGCATGCCAAAAGATTCCATATGGTGAAGAAATGGGGATACTGCTTAGGGGAGAGTCCCACCGTTAAGAGTTATAGAGCTTCCTATAGAGCCATGACGAAGCATTGCCTCCTCCAGGTATGATGCTGGGTTTTCATTTCCTTTGCTTTTGTTTTTATTTAGTATTGTCTGAGACTTTTTAGGGAATTAAGGGAGTATGGCAAAACCTCATTGGGCAGTTAGGTGGTACAATGGATAGAATGCCAGGTCTAGCATCAGGAAGACCTGAGTTCAAATGTGACCTTAGATACTTAATAGCTGTGGGACCCTGGGCAAGTCACTTAACCCTGTTTGCATCTGTTTTCTAGTCTATAAAATGAGCTGGAGAAGGAAATAGCAAAGCACTCCAGTATCTTTACTAAGAAAATCCTAAATAGGGTCATGAAGAGTCAGACAGCTGAACAACAAAAACCTAATTAGTTTGGACTCTGCAAATTTGGAGCAAGTCAAAATCAATTTTATATTTTGGCTTGATTTATTTTTTTAAAGTAGATTAATTGTACATATAAGATTTCGAGAAGTGTGTGTGTGTGTGTCTCTGTGTGTGTCTGTGTGTGTGTCTAAGTGAATGTGTGGGGGTTGGTGTTTAACCAATCAGTTGGTTAATTTTTAACCAACTTGAAGTTTTAAAATCCTTTGTATCAATAAATATTATCTATTGTTATGGTTGTAAAAAACAGGGAGTATGGGGTAAAAATCATTGATCACCTCAAAAAAAGTCTTCTCAAATTCCCAAATTTTGAATAAATGATTTTGAGTATCTACCAAGGAATTGCCTAATCATTTTTATTTACATGGAATACATTCTGGGAGGTTGGGGGGAGGAATCTACTTTGAAGCAGCAGCCTTCTAATACCCTGCATAGAGATCAATTTAGTTTAATTGCTTTCCTTCACATCTATTATCTCATCTGATTCTTAAAATAACCATGTGAAGTAGGCAGTATTGTGGTTTATAACACAATATAAATCACTTTTTAAATAGTAAATTGGAATTTTATAAATGTGAATTATTTGCTCTCATTGTACAAAAACATTTACTGGTCTTAAGTTGAAATCTTTTCAGAGTGATAATTAATCTACAAAGGTAATGAAAGCAATTCATCTTCTTGGAATTTTAGAGGTTTAAGACTTTAAGATGCTTTTACTTTCCATTGAGTCCTACTTCATCAAAAAATCGTAAACCTATCTTTTTAACTGAACTCTCACTTTTGTGTGCAGGATTTATCATACTACTGTTGTCTGGAGTTAAATGGCAAAGAGGAAGAAATACTAAAGGCACTGTCTCGAATGTGTAGCGTAGACACAGGTAATAATTGTTATATAGCTACATTTAGCTTATATAGGGTAGAGCTACTTCACTGTTTTGAAGAGTTAATAGAAAAAATTAGTTTTTTCTCTAACAGAATTTTAATGAACAGCCAGTACCTACAAAGATCTTTTTGGAAAAATTTTACCCCACTCTTTAAAGGCGAGTGTAGTCATTGTAGATAAAAATGTTTTTAAGGCTCACATATTTTAGATGTACACACAACTGTAGGGGTTACAAAGATGTGAAAAAACTTGGCATCTGGTAAATTCTAAGAGAATTTATAGTCTAAAGAAAGCTATGACAGCTATCAAATTATTTCTGGTGCTTTTACCAGAATGAGCTTAGGCAAGGAGACTATACTGAAAGTTATCTTCTCAAATGGCAATAATGAGGATTCTGTACATCTTATTGTTTCAGGACTTACTTTTGCAGCAGTTCATTGTCTGTCTGGGAAACGGCAAGGTTCTTCAGTCCTTTATCGGGCTGATAAATATCCTGGAGAAATGCTTGGTCCCATCACGTTTATTTGGAAATCTGAGGGTGGCACTAGTACCATTCCTGTAAATAGAAAATTGTGGTTATGGACGCATCCAACTCTCAAACAGGTAAGTTTTCATTTTTTTATCAGCTTAAAATGATGTGGGTTTTTTTTTTTTAATCTCTAGTAGATGATTTAGAATAGCATCCATTGGCAATAGATACTACAAAAACTTGGGATATTTAAACACTCCTGGCTGAATGTCCTGTATTTGAGTCTATACACAGAAACCAAAGATATTTCATAGAATCGTAAATATTGACTGAGAAGTAAGAACTGGTTTTTCCAGTAATAAGCTTTAAAGAAGATGGCTAAAACATGTCTATTTTGGAGATTTATCTTTAAAAATAACACAAGCACTGATTTAACAAAATCACTATAGTATTTGGGTGCTGAATATGTGCTGTTTGGTGAAAAACCATTTCAGGAATGTTGGTGATTTTGTTTGTTGAGTTTCTTCGTGGTTTGACTGTTATCTTTTCTTCCATATTCTCGTGTTCCCAATTTAAAATTGCATTATTTATTCAAGCTAGTTTATTGACTGATTTTTATCTGTTCAGATTATTGATACTTTCATAAAAATACTTTTGATAAATTGCCTAAGGGATGCATAGTAAATGTTTATGTAAATTTTTGACAGAAAGATTACATAAAAATCAACTTCAGTTTGCCCAACTTTCTAATTTTAAATTAACACTGAAATGTTCTAAATTCTATCCTTAGGACATATTAACTGAACTAAAAATAGTATGTCAGTGTGTACAGCCTCCAGAAGCAGCTGCCTCTATTCCTGAAGTAGTTTTGACACCACATGAGGAGAAAAGCCACATTAAACAGACTGAGAATTGCAAGAAAAGAAAGAGGGAAGATGGAGAAAAACATACTAATCTAGTGAAAAAAATTGTGGGTGATGGAACTAGAAATCCATTTCAACCATATTCTTGGACATCCTCAACTACTGGCATTGTGATCAGGTATATAGCTGCTTTTTTCCAGACTCTTAGGACATTCTCAGCAAAGAGTTCTCCAGGTTTGTTTGTTTTCCAATTTGTTTATGATAGCAATTCATATTTAAAGCCTTATCCTCTTTTCTATTTTTAGTGATCTGACAATGGAGATGAACAGATATCGACTAATTGGTCCACTGTCTCACAGTATTCTTACTGAGACACTGAAGACTGCTTCTGTCTATACTGTAAGAATATATGCATTCATAATTCTTATGATCATCGTAGTAAATTAAAGATAGTGTATTAAAAATTAATAAAACTTCTCATTCTGCATTTTATTATTTACCATCCTTTTCTCCTAGTGAAGTAAATCTAGAAAAATAACATCATAAGTGTTTGGGCCTTGTGTTTTATTATTGATTAGTTTGGCTTATTTTTCTTGGTAGGTATGGTCAGGAAATTAGTTTTTGAGTCACGTCTCTCAGTGACTCAGTGCATAAATTTGGTAAGTCGGATAACTTCTTAATGCCTTGGTTTTTCCTGCTGTTCTGAACTCAGTTATGGTTAGAACAGATAAGTTGTACTTTTTAACCTACAGGCAGATAAAAAAGCTACTAGCTTATAGCTGATCCTATTATTCCAGCTAGAATATAAATACAACAGTACACATTGTACTGCTCTAAACCATGAGGTGTATATAAAAGTCACCGATTGATTGATCTGACTTGACAATGGTTCTGAATCGGATTGGCAAGGACAAGGTTACCGTTACAGAGAATTTTAAAGAAGCACTGAGAGGTGAGAGGGACTGAAAGGATAGATCTTACATAAAGATCAGATTGAGATGATAATGTAGGCTCAGGCTCTTTATTCTTGGGAGGTCAACCCATTATCTGAGGTGCTTTTAGAACCTTTGATGAGCTTAATATATTTGGTTTTTACATAACCGTAAACTTTGTAAAGCAATACATTTTGCATATGTTATCTTTTATGATACTACAGTCCTGTAAGAGAATATATGGCTTATTATCCCCATATTAAAAATGATCAGGTGAAGGATTATTCCATAACTATGCAGAGACAACTGGAGGCAGGATTATAAACCCAAGTCTCTCTGGACTCTGAATCCAGTGTTCTTTCTACCGTCCTGTCATGTTTCTCTGTCAAATAATTGTGCTGAACTTTGAATTCTATCATACTCTCATTGAAGTGTCTCTGTGTTATACTTGAAATTTGTTAGTGTTATAGTAAACTTTTTTAGACTTAAGATTTCTTAAAACAGTAATGAGTTGTTTTAACTAATGTTTCAGCTTTAAGAAGAATATTCTATAAAAGTTTGAGAGGTTGAGAAAAGGATGACTACTTTTTAATACCTTGTTTTAAAAAATATATATATGCTTTTATACATATATATGTAAAAAATGAAAGTTGATTTCTATCAGTTGCCAAAATGGTTTAATGAATTCAGTGTAAAAACTAACACATTTTTCCTCATGTGAAATCTTGAAAAGGATATAGCACCAGTTCCTTGTTTAATTAGCTGTATTTGTTATCTTTTGAAATTGTGAAATTAAGTTTCATTAGTAATTGAGCATTAATTAGTGGTTATTTAGAGGAATGGTGTCAATTTACTGGCCAATACAAAAAAGAGAAAAAATAACAAATTTGGTCCTCATAATCAACACGGAAGTTAAAGATCTGCTTTATGTTATCATTCCTGATAATAGAATTTATTATTTTTTAGGAGGTAGAAGATGCAGAGACAGTACCTCACAGTTGGTGGGTTGAGACCTGTAAGAATCCTGATAGTGTTTCTGTCCATCATCGTCAAGAAGCCATTTTTGAATTGTTGGGAGGTATATGAGAGGGGAAATGAGGGAGGGGGAGTGGGGCTGCTTCTAGAGTTTACACATACACGTTACTTTTAGGCTGGTTCTGTGTCCTAAGGACCTATTTCATTGTTAATTTAAATATTTCTTTGTTAATTTAAAATTAGAAAGTTCAGCAAATTTAAGTTGATTTTTATGCTACTTTCCTTATTTAAGAGATATAATTAGCTCTTTGAAATTGTACATATATAAAAATATAGGTACTTCAGAGTTGAAGTTGTGAGGTTTTTTTGATTTTTGTCTTAATTAGCTATTGGTTGTGCTGTATGGAGAGAACTCTAGAGGTCTGTAAACATGAGTGAGGTGTAGTTAATAATTATTTCCAAGTGACTGTCATTGTGAAATTGTAACTAAGATTTATGCAATTAGGCACTAAGTAATTCAAACCTACCTGGATATTATGTTGGGTACAAGCGCTGCATTCTCTTATTTTGCCCATACTAGGTCTCAGTGTAAAATGTTTTTATATTGCATTGTGAAATTTTTTTAAACATTTTCTTTCATAGTATTTGTGATGCTTTGCACATAATACTTTAGTTTTGCAAAATGTCTGTGGGAAAGTGAAAGAACAAGAGTTGTTCATCTGTCAGACCTAGAGAAAGGAAGCCCATAAGAAAGTCTTAAAAGATCAAAATGAACATAGATATGAATAACTTTCTGTTAAGTTTATCCTTTTCATTAAAGGAATAGCATCTCCAGCAGAAATTCCAGCAGGTACTATTCTGGGTCTGACCGTTGGAGATCCTCGAGTAAATTTACCTCAGAAGAAGTCCAAGGCTTTGCCCAGTCTAGAAAAATGCCAAGGTAATATGCCCCAGTTTTCCTTAGAATACAAAGCCTTGTTGGTCAACTTAGACCTATTTTATTGCTTGTGTGCATTCTTCCTGATTTGTCTATATTTTTAGTGTCAAGTAATACTTGTCCTTAAAAAAGAAAACCTCACTTATAGCATTGTCAGTGGTTTTAGTTGTAAGGAAGGGATTTGCACCCGCAGCTGGTCTTGTGCTCAGTGGAAGCCTCTGTTTAGACATACAGATGATCCAGGTTCGAATCCTGGCAAGGCCAACCCAGGTGCTGAGGTTTAATGTTTTCCTTTATAGTATTTTGGCACGAAAGAGTTGTGAGGGGTTTGTTTTGTAAATTAACTTCAATTTTATACTAACCGAAGCCTGTCTAGAGAAATTTATCATTACTTGCCAAAATTTGCTATCTCATTTATTCAGACTGTAATTTAATCAAATTTATTCTTAGATTAATGAAAATTAATGTCTAAGTGGTTGAATTAAAACAGGTGTGTTGAATGAAATTTTCAGAGGAATATTTTATTGCTTCTGTTTCTCCTTTCTGTCACAACTGAATAAGAAAAGATGTGCTCTTTGGAAAAGAAGAGTTTTAGGATCAGATCGTGATTGATGAGTCAGTGAATGTAAGTTGTTTCTTTGAAAGACAGTGGTCTGGAATGACAATTCATCTATCTATTCATGAAGGATAACTTTATCCATTTCTCATGATTTTTTTTAAGGCTTGAATCAAAATGTGAAGTTTTGCTGACAGTTACTATGGTCTTTTTTGAGGAACCACAGGCTCAGAGACACACACCCACACCACCCTTACCATTTCCCTTCCCCATATCCAATTTGTTGTCAAGGCCTGTCCATTTTACTTTCATGACATTTCTTATATACTCCCTGTTCTTTCCTCTGACTTCATCTCCTCCTTCTTGGACTGTTGCAAGAATCTACAGGTCACTTTCTGCTTCAGGTCTCATCTCCTTACCAAATATACTCTAGTAACTCCCTATTGCCTATAATATCAAATATAAAATCCTCTGCCTGATGTTCAAACTCCTTCATGACTTGGACCTTGTATTTTTCCAGTCTTCTTACACCTTGCTCCTCCATCTTCTCAGAGATGCAGAAACCCTGGACTCCTGGCTTTTCCTGAATCATGACATTCTATCTCCCAACTCTGGGATTTTTCACTGGCTGTTCCCCATGCCTAGAATTCTTTCTCTCATCTCTAACTCCTGCCTTCCCTGGTTTCATTCAAGTACCTAATAAAAGTTTTCCTTCTATAAGAAGCCTTTCCTTATTGCAGTTGGTGCCTTTCCTTTATTGATTATGTCTAATGTATCCTGTATTTAAGTTGGATATACATAGTTGTTTCCATATTGTCTCGCCCATTAGTCTGTGGACTCCTTGAGAGCAGGGATAGTTTTTACCTTTCTTTGTACCCCCAGAATTTTGTACGGTACGTGGCACCCAGTAGGCACTTACTGAATGCATGTTGATTGTTGACTGACTGACTTATCCTGCCTATATATCTGCAAAAAAATGATTACAAAAAAGTAATTACAAAAACCCCAAGCCTATATCAAATATAATTATCTCCATCCTGCTACATTGCCATGGACTTTCAACTTGGCAAGACCTAATTTAAGGTGTTACTTCATTGAAGCAGTTTTTCCACAAATTATCTGCAGTACTTGAAATTTTTTAAAGAGTAAAGATTTTATTCCAACACTTTATCTTCTAGGAAGAAAGATCAGTAAGACTCTAGCAAGAGGAATTTGCTGAATCAGTATTAGAAATCTAGAATGTTGGTCTTTGTCTGTGAGATAGCTTCCTGAAGTTTGAGCAGCTTCATGATTGTCCAGAACTTGAAATCCTTATCACCTGACTGTCTCGGCTGGATTCTTAGATCTTGATCCAGACAAGAATCAGGCCTTGTCAAAAATAGACATGTCAAATAGAAGGTAACACGAATGCTTGAAGTCATTGTTTGTTTGTGTCCTGAGATGCTTCACAAGTGTTTGCGTAATGCATCTGATCCTTGGCTGTGCATATCTATATAATGTTACAGTCTTTAAAGACCGCTTTCGTCATTTAAGGTAATTAGTTTTCCAATTGAATTTTTTTTTAAATATGATGAAGTAGGCTTGTGTTATGTTAGCACCTTTCTTTGTATTTGCTGAGTTTTTTAATGTTAGAATTTTTTTAGGTTCTTGCTGGTGTTTAGAATGCAGATTTACAAATTACTGGTGAATTTATCTTTTAAAAATTCAACTTAAGCTGTACTGATAGATTATGATCTCTTTATTTGTCCCTCTTGTTCTTGTTTTTTTCCCCACAAACCATGGAAGGGGTTCTTGTCAGAATGTTAGAGAAGTCACTTTTTTTTTTTTTTTACTTTTGCAAATACTTTTCAGAGCATGAATTTACTGACCCTTTGAGGGACATCTGAGCTTATACACCCCATCTTGCAGTTTGGCTAAATTCCATTGCAAAAAACTTACTTTATCAGGCAGACTATTTTAACTTCATTGTATATTAAAAGTAGAATGAGTGTTAAGAACCCAATCTTGCTTGTCTTTTGGCCCTGAAATAAAAAATTCCTTATTTTCCTTTTACTTTTCTTATTTTATCTAAATCCATTTTCTTCTCCAGACTAATAGTTTAGATTTTTTTAAAAAATCATTTTAATTGAAATAACTTAATTTAGTTTTCTTTTAAAATAAAAATTTGTTTTCTACTCTTGGTTGCTTGTCTGTAAGTCACAGTTTTGATTTTCCAGTTAACCAGAAGATTCTTGAGTATAATTTAAGAGAGAAGAGGCCTAAGTTAAGTTTTTAGTTGGACATACTATAGTTTGTGACCTTATAGGAGGGCAAGTATAGGCCTTGAATTTACTAAATTTGATTAATTTAGTAATATAGCCATCGTAACTAGCTTAAAGGACCTACAGACCTTTTTAAAAGGAAGTTTTAAAAGACTTCTTTTAAGAATGATTGATTTCAGTTGTCTTTAGTGTTTGAAAATGGTTTGAATGGTCTCCTATGATTCTCACAAACCAAGGAGTAACCATATCTTATGGGTAGCCTGGACCAAATGAAGTCTAACTTTATCTTTATAGCACCAGTACATAGAAATTCAGGGAGACTAGGAAGATTTTGAAATGTGTTTTGTTACCTTTTAGAGCGGAACTTCTTGAATTTAAGTAAGCCCCGTTACCTAAAATTGAATAGTTAATGTTTTGAGTGTTTACATTGCACTAGAACCGTTCTTGCCTGCAGGGAACTTAGACATCTAGTAGGCTTTTCATCAGTCTTTCTCTCATTGCCTTCCATTATGAAATATATTTCAATTTTGCTTCCAATTTATTTTTTTTCCAGCCACCAGAGCTCCGAGAAGCCTCCCATATCCATAGCTTTGAATGATTTCCCTCTGTGCCAACATTTCAGCACTACAGCTTGAAACAAACATCAACTGTGGATCATTTTTTCAGTTTCTCAGCCCAGTGAAGCAAAACTTAAGAAATTTTCCTTCTTTTAAAAAAAGAATACTTGAGAACAAGTTTTTTGTGTTTTTTCTCACCATTTTATAGAGAAAGAGTTGGAAGAGTAACAGTCTCTGTGTGTTTGTGTTGCTGAAAAAGTCCCAAGTAGTCTTTCTTACCTTTCTCCAACCTCTCCCTTGGGGTACTTTTCATTTTAGGGTTATAGGTACATAGCTTTCTATTGAGCTCTTTTAAAGTGTTTCACAGGGAATATGCTGAGTATAGATGTTAAACTTAGTAAAAAATTTGTTTTCTAAAGACATGAAATAGGTCATTCCTCTTTTCCTTCTCCCATGCCTGCTGACTTACTATACTTTTCCTAGGAAAGATTTAAAAAGCACAGAATACTAGTTATTGGATCATGCCACCTTAGCAAAATAGGAACGACTAGAAAAATAGATTCATGTTGCATTTGGCCTTCATGAATGCAGAGCCAAATAACTACCTAGAAGTAACTTAGGGTTGAGTTATTGTATTATTTGACCTCCTGATTTGGTGGTGGGGTAGAAAATTCAGAGTCATCTGCCGTTCCACAAATAGTCAATCCTGATAATAAATGAACAGTCTTAGTGGTAGCTAGCTGCTCTTGTTGACAAAATTTTTCTAAAATGAAGGCATTTTCAGAAACACAACACTTTAAGTAGTTTGTCATTTATAAGCAACTGTAGAATTTGAACATTTATTTCACTTTGTTATATTTATTGAAAATGTGTGGTTTGAAAGGTGTGTTTTTTTCCCTCCATAGATAATGAAAAAGTTAGACAACTGCGCCTAGAGGGTGTGCCTGTGGAGTGTGCACATAGTTATATCTGGAACCAGGATATATGTAAGAATGTCACAGAGAATCAAATCTCAGAAAAGGTAAATAATGTGCTTAGAGGCTTTTAGCAAATTAACAGGTTGGAATGACTTGCCATGGTAATAGGAGACTCCATTATTATGCATGGGCCTGGTTCCTCCTTTTTTTCATTTAGGGAAATACAGAGGAGCACATGCAATGTGTATGCAAAATTCTTTGCAAACTTCAATTAATTTTCCATAAGTGTAATTAATTTTTATTATCTATGTCATGGGCTTGTTGTAAAGGAAGTGGTATGTAAATTTTAATTTACTTCTATAAATGATCTTTAAAGTAATAGATTTTTTTTTTTTAGAAACTAAAGCATTTTTCAAAGATTAAGTTCTAGTTTATTTAGAGATCTTTTACTTATTTCTTTGAGTTACAAATTGTTAATTTTCTAGAATAATAACTACTTAAGTTTAAAAAGTGTAAGGTAGTTTTGACCCTACGCAGCATCTAGTGTGATCCATGCCCTAGAAAAGTATACTTCCTGGCTCAGCCTGTGGTCATACAGCTTCTACTTGAAGATCTCCTTTGAGGGAGAACCTGCCATCTTCTGAGGCAGCCCACCCTATATTTTATTAGCTCATTATCATCTGGAAATAGCATGACAGTAGATAGAAAGCCACCTTCTACCTGCTTCTGACAGGTGCTGGCTTTGTGACCCTCTAGGCTAATGGTTTAAATCTCTTAGTGTCTCTCAACTCTTCTGACTATAAATTGCAAAAAAGTTGCCAGTTTTGCTTAGGTAAGAGGACAGCTGAGGGCACAGTGGATATAGAGCCCTGTGCCTGGAGTCAGGAAGACCTGAGTTCGTATCTGGCTTTAGACACTTACTAACTATATGACCTTGGGCAAGTCACTTAACCCTGTTTGGTTCAGTTTCCTCATCTATAAATGAGCTGGAGAAGGAAATGGTAAATCACTTCAGTATCTTTGCCAAGAAAACCCAAATGGGGTCACTGGAATGACTGAACAAGAAGTTCCTAAAACCTATGAAATGGTAGATCTGAAAGCAGTCCTGTCTACACTGTGACCTCTTTCCCCCTTCCATGCCTCCCCAAAAAATAGAATTTCAGTGTAGAACAAAAATGCGGTGATTGCTATTTGGATTAAGTGATTCATCCAGGGTCTAAGTGTCTGTGGTAGTATTTGAACTCAGAGGCAAGTCTTTCTGATTCCAAGGTTTGGTTGGCACTTTGTCCACTGCACCATCTAGAGGCACTGCTGTTTGGATGACATTACCTGTAAAGTTTATAATATCTTTTATCTTGGCTACGATATTTAGAATCTAGAAAGAGTGTTAATAATTTGGACCTGTGACTTTTTTGGTCTTTCATGTAGTTTTACAGAAGTAATTACTTTAGCTATATAAAATGAAGTAATAGGGTATCCAAAGATAACTAAAATTATTTTTTTTTTCTTTTTCATTTCCCTCTGCCCCTTAATTTTCTGGGGAGTTTTCTTACCTAATTCATCTAGATAATTTTATGCTATCACTCTGATATTGTCAAATAACAAATTCCTATTCCAGAAGAAGCAACTTGAGCTTTCCCTAGACTCTGCCACACCCTCCAGTTATTGTGTAATATTTCTTTTCCCTAGTCAAATTCTCTGAAAATGCTGTTTGCTTTCACAACCTCCACCTTCTCTCACTCCTTGACTAACCTAGTGGACATTGCTCTCTCTGAAGGGGCCAGTGATTCTTAATCGTCAGATATGTTGGTCATTTTCCAGTCTTCATTCTTCTTACCCTGTCTGCTTCATTTGACTCTGTTGACTGCCTTTTTCTCCTGGATAGTCTTTCTTCTCTCTTGATTCTCTTCCCTGTCTCAGTCTCTTTTAATGACTAACCCCAAGATTTTGTCCCAGATTCTGTTCTGTTCTCTCTTCACATTCTCTCTTGGCAACTTTATCAGCTTCCATAGATTCAGCTCCTGTTTCTTTGCATATAACTCACAGATACCTGTATCTGTCCCCAGTCCTGTAACATTTCACACAGGATGTCCCAGAGACATCTTAAATTCAAAATGTCTAAAACTTAACTCTGTCTTTCTGTCATAACCATCCCATCTCCCAGACTTCTCTCGTTTTTGTCAGAAGCAGACATGGAATGAAATCCTTCCATTTTCCCAGGTTGGTAGCCTTACTATTATCCTGGATTCCTCACTTTGCTTCACCCCACAATAATTGAGTCAATTATCAAAAATTACTATTTCTGTCTTTGTTATACCATATGTTTTACCTCTTTACTCAAACAACTACTTTCCTGAAACCTCTTTACTCAAACAAACTATCACCTTAGACTCTCATTATCTTTTGCCTAGATTATTATAAGTCTCCTACTTGATTTCCTTGCTTTAAATCTCTTTCTACTCCAGTATGTCCTACACTCTGCTGCCAAAGTAATTTTCCTCAAGTGTAGATAGATCTGACTGTATGACTTCTCTACTGAACAAATTGCAGTAGCTTCCTATTGCTTGTTGGGTCAAATAGAAACTCTCGTTTAGATTTTTAAAGTCCTACACACTCTGGTCCTAACCTATCTTTCCATCTCCATGAATGATTCTTCTCTCCTCACCCTTTTCCAAACAGATTGGCCTTCTCTGTTCGTCATGACTGATGTCATGACTTCTTGCCTTTGCCCTTTCTGTCCCTATGCCCAAAATGTCTTCTTTCAGCCTCTACCTTGAAGAGTCTGTCTCAAAACCTGGCTCAAGTGCCATCTTTTGCATGAAGTTTACCCTTTTCCCCTATATCTCCAACTGTTAATGCCTTCCCTCCCAAACTACCTCGTGTTTAAATTTTACTTTCCATATATTTTTATTTATTAATTTTATGATTTGTATATTTGCATATGTATTGTATCTCCTTAGAGTAAATGTAAGCTTCTGGTCAGTAGAGATTCTTTAGTTCTTTGTACTTATATCTCCAGTGCCTCGCACGTAGTAGGTACTTAATAAATATTGTTTGACTATCAGATCATCCTGTTGATTCTTTAAAGGAGTGCCGAGTCCTTGCCTTGAATTCTTTTCTTTCATCTCAGGAGTTAAACCAGATGAGAAGTGAATTGATGGTGCCTGGGTCACAACTTAATTTAGGCCACCGTGAATCCAAGATACCCATACTATTGATCCAACAACCAGGGAAAGTAACTGGTGAAGATCGACTAGGATGGGGAAGTGGCTGGGATATTTTACTTCCCAAAGGTTGGGGAATGGCTTTCTGGATTCCTTTTGTAAGTTATTTTCTGAATCTGAATTTTAGGGTTATTTGAAAATATTTGAACATGTCTTTGTAGTAAAAATTGAATGCTGAAAATGTGGTAGGCATTGTATGCAGTCTTTTTGCTCTTGGCTCTAAGGATTTTGTGGTAATGACAGTGTCCTTATTTCATGGAGCCAGTCTCTGATTAGTAAGTTGAGGTGATCAGGACCCTCTTCTCTATAAATATGGCAAATTTTCCAAATTGGCCTTTTATAAATTAGAGATGTCATACTTTTGAAACTCTGGCAATACAGCCTCAAAAATGTTAGCTGGCATAGAAGCTAATTTTAAAAAAATTATTGACTGTGTCTTTTTTACTTGCATCCACAGCTAAAATATGTACAAAAGCTACAACTATCTTTTATCTGATGAGCTGGTTTTAATTATCATTCTGATCATGCTTAGGAAAAAATGAAAGTCATTTTGAAATTTGTACCTTTAGACTGATCATTAGTTTCAAAATGTTGCAGCTTTAGAGCAAGAGAGATTCACCTGACCAAGTAAGAGTAGGAACATTTTGGAAGCAATTATATGTAGCATGATGTTTCAGTTTGTTAGGTGGGTAAAGTGACAGTTTTTTCTGGATATTCTTTTTAGATCTATCATGGTGCACGAGTTGGAGGATTAAAGGAAGCTCTTATGCACTCTCGGTATAAGGGAGCACCTAGCATCCCTGATGATTTCCCAGACTGCCCTGCTGGAGTTTTGTTTGCCATAGAACAAGAAAATAATCTTCTGGAAAAATACAAAAGGTAGAAAATTTCTTAACTTTAGATGTAGTTCACATTTAATTAAGGAATGGATTTACTCATTGGTCAGCTAACACTGAAGGCACTTAGTTGTTAATTGGTGTATGTGTTTTGTTTGTTTTGAGGTAAATGCTACCCAAAAGTAAATTCTAAAATATATAATTGAGTACAGCAAATTTCTCATCTACTTTTATATGTATATGTGAGTAGTTCAGAGCCCTTTCCCTGGGTTCCTTGGTTGTACTGGTGATGTTCATCATCATCATGCCCTACGTAGTCATTTTCCATTGTATTAAGCAGAGAAATTGTAAAAGTCAGCTTGAAACATGGAAAAAAGACCCACAGTGATAAAAGAAATTCAGCTTTCAGATGAATAATTGTTAACTCAAATGGAGAATTTTAAAGTGTCTTGACCTTGAAGGGTGTGTATATTTGTACATCTCAGCTTTTTTTTCTCTTGTAATGATAGGAAATGAGTTTGGGGATATTTCAGCTAGATCAGTTTGTTCTGGGCTGAGGGAGAACATTTTTTTTATTGCTTTGAGAGGTTAGCTAAAAGTTAAAATTCTATTTGAAGATAGAAATAGACACAGATAGTATCTTTAGCCTAGTAGTAAATCCTAACCTAGCAGTCAGGCAAATGTGCTCCATAATAAAAGGTGTTTCATCATTTGACCTTTGAAGGTCATCATGGTTTTAGTCTGGCCAATGGGTTGTGGGTCCAAACAAAAGTGTGAAATATCTTTGCTAGTACATATTGTTGATTGCTTTTAATCTGTTCAGATTTGGAAAAGCCAAAGATTAGACTTGTTTTGCTTTAGTTCAGGGGACCCTGGAGAGGTCCATCTAGTTCTAAGACCAGTTTAATCTCTATGATGCATCCAGGGGCTGTAAGTGGTTTCAGATCCCATCCCTTAGGTCAGCCCAGGAGCCAGGCATGTTTTCCAGAATGCCTGTTAGGCTATGGTAACCAACAGCTGGGCTGAACTTAGATGGTTCAAAGATTCTAACAGTTTTAATCAGTTAGTCTTTAGCATGTAAGTTCATGGATGTAGTTCTTCTCATTTTAAACCATTGCTGTAGCTTTCCTTCATCCCCATCTCTGCAAAGAGAGTGCCTGGATCCAAGACTCTATCACCTTTCAGCAAATGTTTCCCAATTCCAGTTGATCCTCCTTGCCTTGTCTCTTTCTTCTCTCTCTCCCCCCCCAAATCCATTCTTGAAGCATAGGTCTGATCATGTTTTAGTGGCTTCCTACCGCCCTTTAGTATAAACTGTAAACTCCCCTGCTTGGCATTGACTGTCATTCACAGTCTGTTCTGAGCTTACCCTTCCAGACCCTTAACATACACATTGCTTTCTCTCAGCCAAACTGACTTGCTTTGCTGCTCCTTGTTCCGGGTGTTCCGTTTCCCTCCTCTGCCTTTGCAGAGGTAGACAGATACCTGAACTGCACTCCCTCCTCACCTCTACTTCTCAAAATATCCAACTTCCTTCAAAGCTCAGCTCAAGCATCAGTTCGGATAAGAGCTTCCCCCCACCCCCCCATCTGCCCCACCCCCATCTGTTATTTCATATTGACTTTGTAAATATTGGTTACCCCAGTAGAATATGCTCGGTTAGTGCAGGGGCTATTTAATTTCCTAGTATGGTGCTCAGCACACAGACTAGGTGGTGAATTGTTATCATGAAGATGATTTTTATTTGAGTGGTTCCTGTGACATTGGGACAATCCCACCTTGTGCAAATTGGTTTAACTTTATTTTTAATTAGACACCCACCAGCAAAGCGGCCCAACTACATCAAACATGGTACTTTGTCACCTTTCCGATGTCCTTGGGAACAGTTAGTTCGCGATTGGGAATCAAGAAGTACAGCTCAGGCAGAGTCTCCTGTATCTCCTTCTTGTTCATTGGCAAATACCGAGAGTGATCCCGGGAGAGAAGACCTCTGTGATGCGGAGGATGAGCAGGGGCCACAGCTGTCTTGTGATCCTGAGACTTTGGAAGACAAGCCAGGAGAGCCAGAAGAGATGATGGACACTGATTCTCCAGGTGCTGCAGTGGCAAAAGACACAACAGTTGAAGGAGTATGTGGAAGTAACAGTGGTGGAACAGAGAGCACCTTTTGTGTTCTTAGGTAAGTGACCTTGTAATTTTATATAATTTTTTTACTTGCAGATGGGATTTTGATGATCCATTCAGATTTAAAAACTTATCTAGATTATGAATTGAGCATTCACACAAGTCAATTTTTAATTGTCTTAATTCGTTTTATAAGTTGTATCTGTCCAGAGCCTGAGCGCAAAGTGAAATCATTTAGCAAGTCCTAGTTTTTTGCTTGATAGCACTTTAGTAATGAAAATATTGATGTAAATAAACATTAACAAACATAGTTTCTGCTAAGTAATAGGTACAATTGAGGTGAGAGACATGTCTTATCCTGTTTTCACACGTAACAGTACCTGCCAGTGAAGAAGAGCTATGGGCTTTGTCCATGCTTTGCTCTAAATCACTAGGTTAAGCAAATCCTCTGATTCTTGTGACTCTGGGTTTAAGGTAGTGTCCTTGTAACTCCACATTGTCTTTATATTACAAAGGATATCTTACAAAACCATGACTTTTCTTTATCCTTGTGGTTTTAGGATAGCTGTTTGTTACTTATGACATAACATATCTTCAGACAGTACTTGTAAGCTTTCTGCCTGTTCTCTACTCAGCAGGCAAAAATGTTAAATGTTTATTATGGAGGACAGTTTTCCATTGATACCTCACTTGTTTTCTATCACAGTCACTCCTTTCCTCTTGCAGGCATTCCACACTTCCCACGTTCCTTTCTCCTTCTTCCTCTAACCCTTATTCCTCTCTAATTATTACTACGTCTACCACCACCTCCTAGATCCTAACCTTTTCTGTATTGTGGGCTCCTTTGGCAGTCTGGTGAGGCCTTTGGACCCCTTCTGTCAATGAGGGTTTCAAATGCATAAAATAAAAAATAGAAGGTTGCAAAGGAAAACAGCCATGTTAAAATACAGTTCTCAGAAATATATTTTTTTAAGTTTATGAACCCAAGGTTAAGAATTCCTGCACTACACCCTGAATCCCTCCTTCCCTCCAGCTTCTTTTCTTTCTTAAAGTGGTAAGTGTCTCCTTCCACATTTTTAATTGAAATAATTCAATTATTGATAAGATAATACATGTATACTGTTTTCCAGGCTTAGAATTACCAATATTTTCCTACAGATAACTTTAAAAAAATTTAGCTATCTATGGCAACACTTGAATTTTTTGTTTAATTTTTTTTGAATAAAATATTCTGCAACATGTTTTTGACTTCATTTAGGAGTAGGAAATTATTGAAGTTGTTAGCACCCTGGTGCCAGCCTATTGCTAGAAGAAATCGAGCAGCCCTCCGAGCTTCCAGGATGTATCAGCAGGAGCTGACGAGGGCTACGTGCCTGTCCATCTTACGTGACCATCCAAGATCCCTGGTGTGGGTCGGCTTATCTTTGCTCAAAAAGGGAAACCCAGAGTTACACACCATGATCTGCATCCCATCAAAAGATGACATCTTGCATCTAAATGAAGATCGGCTTTATTGTGGCCCTCAGGAGTCCAGACACAGCGACCCATTCAAGGCCCAAGCACAGAAACAAAAAAAAAAGAAGAAAATGGAGAATGAGCAGATACGGAAAGGAGGGGCTGCCCAAGATGTGGCAGGAGAACAGCGTCGAGCCATAGTGTGTACAGAGGGAATTCCTGGTTTGTGGCCAGGTCCTCTCCCTGAAGTCACTGGCCATTGCTCCCGGACCCTCCTTGGATTTGTAACACAAGGAGATTTCTCCCTGGCTGCTGGCTGTGGAGAAGCATTGGGGTTTGTTAGTTTGACCGGCCTACTGGAGATGCTCTCAAGTCAGCCGACAGACAAGAGGGGGCTAGTTTTATTAAGAACACCGGCTTCTCTGCAGTATCGATTTGCTAGAATAATTATTGATATATAAGTGCCATTTCATAATGACAGCAAGGTACAAATATTGCCAAAGAGAACATAGCAAGCAAAGCCACACAATTTAAGTTTTTTGCCCTCCACTGTATGTCATGTGAAATTGTGTGAAAAAGCAAGCTAAAAATCTATCATATTGTATTATGTAAATGAACGAAATGCTAACTCATCATGTCATATGTTTACATTACTTGGTGGTATTGATTTCCATCCCTTGCCTTTTCCTTTAAAATATTTAAATTCTGGCCTGCATAACTAAAGTTATTATTAGTATTCCGATTTCTTGTTCTGTATATTATTTACTTAGAAATTATTGAAAGCTGTAGTTTTCTGTCAAAGGAACAGGATGCTGTGCTTGAAGAGCTTTTTAGTCCATATGACTAGTCTAGTGTGCATGTAATTACTGTAAAAAAGAGACTTCTCAGTTTGAGTCTTTGTACATAATATACCCTTGTGGGACACAAAAGTGTCCCTTTGTGTAATGTAACTGCTGATTTGGAGCGAGAACTTATAACTACCTTAGCCATGGAGAAGAAAACCATGACAAATTTATGGCTGCTATCTTGTTTCAAGGTTCAACCTGCTTATGGAAAAATGAGTTGGATCATAGTCCAAGCGGTAGCTAAAACTTGAGTTTGTATGGCCTTTCCCCAGGCCTGACGGACCAACATGAGTGCTTGGGAGTCACTCAATCTTCCTGTGCCTTGTGCAGCTTCAGATTTTTCTCAAAGCCATAGATGTATATAGAAGAGTTACCTACCTCAGCAAGTTGATAGCCAAATTTTAAGATACTTTGAAGTTACAAAGATATTCTATAAGCCATGTTGTTATATGCTTAATTGCAGTTTAATGCTGCCCAGGAAATATTAGGCAGGAGATAAGGAGTAAATTTACTGAGAACTCCTGCTTCTGTATACTAATGATGCTTAGAAAGAACATCTGCCACTTTGCACTTGAGGAGAAACAGATGGGTCACAAATTAACTTTTCCTCTGCTTCCAGTGCCAGCCTGCTCCCATCCTCCTTTCCCCCAGACTATATGCCCTTAGCTGTCTTCTGCTGTTGCTTCAGAGGCTTAGGACGAGATCAGGCTTCCAGTTTGGAATTTGTTTTTATCTTGCATGTTTAAATATTTGTACATGTTTATGCAGATTTAGTTTCTGCAATAGAAAATGGTAATAAATGCCTATTGGGTGGTGGGAGGGAGGGGCAAGTAATAGGGAAAGGGCATAGCATTAGTATGGTATTTCATTAGGATCTTGAACCAATAACACTCTTAATTTCTATCTCTGCATGCCCTACACAATTCCCTGAATATATTTGTATCCAACCAAAGTAATGATTTGACCCTCACTAGATGTTTTGTAACTGAATATTGTCACAGTAAATTAAAACCCAAATCGTCCTGTGATGTTATATGTTAAGGTACAAATTATTTAAGACACTTTGCCTATTGCCTCAGTTCCTAAGTGATTAGAGCTAATGAGATCACCTGGAAAGTTCACTGCCAGAATTAGTTCCCTTAGCTTCATCTTCAGACAACCATCTGACCATCTGCCATGACTAGTCATGAGTAGGTAGGGGAAAAGAGAAGGGAGCATTGTGGAGAAGAGACTAGATGCATCCATGACCACTCTGGGAAAATAGCTTAAAAAGGACTGTTTATTGTCATTAAGGAACTGTGAAAGGACAATTGATATTCGCTAAACAAATATCTTCCTCCTGTTAAAAAGAAATGATAGATGAAAGGACCCATTTTTCTTCCTTCTATTAGTGGAATCAGTAATAAGCCCTACCTATGTGCCTATTTGTTTAGCACTATACTAGAAAATGGAGATATAAGACAAATGCTTATCTTCTTGGATAAATGAGTTATATATGTTAAATAACAAATTATGTGGCAATAACAAATATAACTGCCAGCGTACAGAGGCCAAAGGCCCCAAACTAGATACAACCTTAGAATTTAGGAACCTGGTCAGAAAAAGTGACCTTCTGAAATAGAACAACCAGCAAAACCCAGCTTGATGTTTTGACCTATGAAACACTTTCATATACAGTCTTATTTGAGAGAGACAAAATGGGTTTCTTCAGCATATAGTGCAGAGATGATTTTTACTTGTCCCAGCCAGTAATGGAAAGAAAGAGGACCAGAATCCAGGTCTTTGAATTCCTAATCCAGTGTCCTTTGTACTGACCATGCTAAATAAAAGTGGATCCACTTATCCAGTTACAGAAGTAGCTGCGCTTGTAAGTGGGATGGTGATGAGCTCAGATGGTCTTCTAAGTAATTATAAAAGTAAATTTTTAACAAGAGTTGATTTGAATTGGGTTGATATGCCACTTCAGTTATCTCCAGATTCTGCTTTAAAGTAGTTGGATTTGGAGTTGCTGTGACCAAAAAAAAATTTCATCCCATATGGTCTCAAGTGCTTCCTGGGGAGGGAAATGTTCTGATTCTAAACAGTGAGTATTGATTCTTTTAAAAAAGAAGTAGAGGAGAGTTCATCAGGTAACTGCAGCTTGATGGACATAGCCCTTGTTCACCTATTGATATATCATTTGGTCTGAATTCTGAGGAAGAGCGTAACTGTTCTGTGCAAATGTTCAGTATCAGTTATCATGCTAGATGTCTCATTGTAAATGAATAAATTACCACTCTTGAGTTTGGTTATTAATGCAAATCGTTTCACCCTTGCCTTGATCACCCCTGGTTAAATCGATAAGACTCAATTGAACCTCTGAACTTGCAGATTTAAGACCTGATTTTAGGTCCATGGTAACCTCACCAAAGTGGAAGACCTCACTAATCCTCCATTTGAGCAACGAGACAGCTAGGTTCTCTTTTTAGCACCATTTCTTTTATAAGATTTTGAGTTTTGAAGTTTTCTCCCTCTCTTCCCTCCCCGCCATGGCATGCAATCTGATATAGGCTATACATGTACAATCATTAGACATTTCCACATTAGTCACGTAAAGAATCAGAACCAAAGAGAAAAACCACAAGAGAAAAAAAATAGTATGCTTTGATCTGCATTCAGACTCCATTCTTCCTGTGGATGCGTGTGGCGTTTTCCATCTTTAGTCCTGGCATTGTCTTAGAGCATTGCATTGCTGAGAAGAGCTAAGTCTATCAGCTGGCCGTATTTCTTAACTGCAACAGCAGCAGTAGTCATGTAGAGACACAAGATGCATCAGTGAAGCCTAAGAGGTTTCAAGCATTTTGTGTCAGCTCTCTGACATAAGCATGGAATATGTTGATGAAACTCATCCATCCTGGTGGAGGGGAAGGTCCCTGGGTGGGATGAAGGAGAAGCTGGTGAAATTATTGAAGAAAGTCAAACCAACATTCTTGTCCTAAAAGTTGTCAGGTTCAGTTAATATTTTGGAGGCAAAAAGCATCCCTGGAACGATTGAAGAAAGACATTAAGTGCTATGGGCAGAGGCTGGCTGACATAAAAAGTGAAGGTAGTCCTTACCTCAAGGACCTTCCATTCCAGGAGGGGAAATGAGTTTGGAAAATTAACTGGGTTTCTGAGTGGAACCATAGGGGGAGCAGATTGGTGTACCCCTTTCAGGAGAAGTGACAGTATAATTTGATGTGATTCCAGAACTGGAGTGTGGAAGGAGTTGGGGTAGGTGGGTGGTGAATGCCAAGGCAAGACAGCTGGAATATAGCAAAGAATAAAACATGGCTGGGGCCTACCTGGAGTAGTGAGCTCTGGGCAGGCATTTAGCAGTCAGAACGGCTGGGGAGATGAAAGGGTTAAGCCATCAGGTGCCGGCAGCACTAAAATTTTCTCACAACCTACTATATTCACATCTCATGAAATGCCAGAGATCCACATGACAAATGTGCCCTAGGTTGTATGTCATTTCAGTGGGTCCACGATAAGGACGCTGGCACTCCTTTCAGCGACAGTTCTATATGCTACAGCCCATCCACACGTAATCTTGTGTGATTTTTGTCTTCTTAAAAAACTAAAGGATCTATCCAACATGATGGAGATCTGGGCAATAGCAAACTGCTGATTTGTGTCAGTCATGAGATCAGAGAAAAGACTGATGAAATCAGTAACCCTCATCTCGCTGACCTAGGGCCCTTTCTTATGTTGATAAGGTCGGGAATGGTCACACCAATTAGAATAATAACTCCTGATAATTTACTGTGTTTATGTAGGGTTGTTATAAAGGGGAGTTTATATAGTGTAATACTCCACCCTCCATCTCCATTGCTATGGAGAAAATATTGCTGCCTTTCCTCCGTAGCATTTAAATATTAACTATATGAGTTCATTTAGCTACCTCCAAGGGCTTCCATTTAGCCCTGCACAATAACCAAAAACACGAGCCACTTACTGTAAGTCAGGAACTCATAATGTCCATGTCTACAATTCCCTTTCCCTGACTAACTTCCACAACCAAGACCTAAACTGGGGTCTTCCGCCCACTTCCTCCTAAGCAAGGATACACCTTCACTCACTGGTCTTTTCACTTTTCTGGAAATTGGAGCACTCTTATAGAGTACTGAAGGGTCCCCTGATGTTACCTGGCTATAGGTAACACTCCTTCCCCTTTCCAAACCCCAAATTCTCAGCCATATAGCTTCCGGTTCCCCTAGAATCCTGTAGCTAGAACACCCCAAGCCTCAAGGGAACTTTGACTGTCACCCAGCAACCTCAGACTGACAACTCACTGTTCATGTCCATAATGTGTGGCCTTCCTGATAACAACCAGGAAAAAGTACAGCAGATATGCCACCATGTTGGCCTTCTTTAAGCCTTCTTCTACTAAGGATCCTCATTCCAATAGTTCCTTAAGTGTAGCAATTAGAGTCCTGGGTCTAGGAGTCAGGAAGACTTATCTTCATGAGTTCAAATCTGAACTCACACTAGCAGTGTGCTCGGAGGCAAATCCGTTTCCTCATCTGGAAAAGCAGGTCCTTGTGACCTCACACCTAGACTACTGTAACCAGCTTTCTGGTTGTTTTTTGTGGTTCAGTCATTTCAGTCATGTCCAACTCTTCGTGACCCCATTTGCCTCTTGAATTCAACCTAAGACTCAAAGAACAGATTTTCAAATATTTCCAGTCTTTCAAGTTTTGTCATTCAGTCATGTCCAGTTCTTCATGTCCCCCTTTGGAGTTTTCTTGGCAAAAGATACTGGAGTGATTTGTCATTTCTTTCTCCAGCTCTCATTTTATAAATGAGAAAACTGAGGCAAATGATTAAGTGACTTGCCCAGCGTCATACAGATAGTAAGTGTGAGGCCGCATTTGAACTCTGAGAGAGTCTTCCTGACTCCAAGCCCAGCACTCTATCTACTGCATCACCTAGTTGCCCAGTGTTGGAATACTATTGTACTATAAGAAATGAGCAGCAGGATGGTTTCAGAAAAACCTGGGAAAATACGAAGTGATGCAGAGTGAAGTGAACAGAACCAGGAGATCTTTGTACACAGTAACAGCAAATAATCAAAAAGGAAAGACTTGGCTGCTCTGATCAATGCGGTGATCCAAGGTAATTCCAAAGGACTCATGATGAAACATGCCATCCACCTCCAAGAGAGAACAAATGATGATGAACACATTGAAGTATAATTTTTTTGCTCCTATTTTCCTTCCTTTTTTTTGCAGCATGGCTAATATGGAAATATGTTTTGCATGATTTCACATGTATAATTGATGTCACATTGTTTGCCTTCTCAGTGGGTGGTAGAGGGGTAGAAGGGAGAAAGTTTTTGGAATGCCAAGTTTAAAAAAAAGAATGTTAAAAATAAACAATAAATTTAAGAATGTTTGCTGTTTGTTTCTTTTGCCTGTGTCTCCCAGTGGAGCCTATAAACCATCCTATCCTTGAACCATATAAGCTTCCTCTTATACATTTTCTGGTTGCATAGATAGAATGTCAATATTAATATGATTTAATTCCTCCAGTCATGGGTATATCAAGTTGACGGTCAGTGGACAAGGATGTCTCATTTAGAACACTAACAGTTCAATTAAATTCTCAAAACCGTGTAGTTCTTAGCATCTTTGCACCATCTCCTAACATTTTGCCACAATCAGTCCAGGAGCAGAAAAACTAGCTGAGCCAAGTCCTCTGTTTTTCTTTTTTTTATGGCTGAGGAACTCAACACCTATTTACACTGATGATAATCTCTGTACTTAATTAACTAAGCAGCAAACACATGAGTTAAACACTGTAGATTATTACATAATATAATTAATGAATGATTCTTTTAATATGAAATTTCACTATATTGTTTGGTATAAATTCTCCTATGGAACATGTCAATGTTACTATTAAAGTTTATGTAACCATATTATTGAAGATTTCTGTATCTTGAGACTCTCTCCACATTATCTATTTAGGCAGTCAGTCAGGGCTTAGGGCAGAAGGGCATGTAACTAGACCAAGCACAGACTATTCCCTTTAGACCTGTACATAAAGATTAAGTTGATGTTGGTATGAAATAAGAATTTATAGACCCTGAAAAGGGCAGATAGGTGGTACAGTGGATAGCATGTCTGACCTGAAGTAAGGAAGACAAATCTTCCTGAGTTCAAATCTGGCCTCAGACACATCCTAGCTGTGTGACCCTGGGCAAGTCACTTAACCCTGTTTGCCTTAGTTTCCTCATCTGTAAAATGAGCTGGAGAAGGAAATGGCAAACCACTAGTATCTTTGCCAAGAAAACTTGGTCACAGAGAATTGGAAATGGCTGAAAAACAAGAAGACTTGAAAGATTGAGAATATTCAAGTATTTGAAAGTTCATTCTGTGATTGTTATTGAAGAGACAAATTAGGCTTGATCTAAGGAAAACTTCATTAATGGTTAGAGGCCTTAGGAGGTAGTAAACCCCATCCCCCCTTAAGTCTTCAAGAAAAGTCTAGATGAGGACCCAGGTGCATTCCTGAGGGGAAAATGGCTCAGGTGTGGGTTTGGTCAGGTGGCCTTTGGGGTCTCTTCCACCTCTGATTCTGTGATCTCATCTCGAATGACTTTCCTTCCTTAATCCATGCTTTTTAAGGACAGCAATTAGGGATGTGGGATGTGGCACATCTGTATGCAAGTTTGGCTTCATTACTGCACACCATGTGCTTTCTCATGTGAGAACAGTGAAGCTTGGCCAGTCAGAAATACCATACTTGGCAGATAATTGTTGCAAACAAAGCGGGAGGCTGTGTGAGCTTAGAAATCACTGTGAAGAACCATTAAAACCCTTGCAAATGCAACAGTCAGAATCATCCTTAAATATAGAAAACAGTGATGTTACTCTCGCTCTCTTTCTCCCTTCTCCCCTCCTTTCTGCCATTCACTTTGTTAAAAGAGAATGCAGATCTGTGGGCTTCCTTGGAAGGCTTAAGATGCAGTGAATTGTTTTTCACTAGCACCTGTGTTCAAATTCTGATTTCTGCAGCTTATCATGTATATGTCCTTGGATAAATCACCTACCTTCTCTGGGCCTCAGTTTCCCCCTCTATAAAATGAGATTCGGCTGTAAATCAGGGTTCTCAACCTGGGGGTCTGTGAACTCGCTTTTAATTTTTTGAGTAATTATATTTCAATATAATTGGTTTCTTTGTAATCCTATGTATTTTATTTTATGCACTAAAAATTATTTTTCTGAGAGGGGAGCCTACAGGTTTTGGGGTCTCTGACAAAAAATGATTAAGAATCCTTGGGTTAGATTATCTCTCAGGTTCTTTCTCTCTGTAAGGCCTCTGATTCTGAGTCTGATAGAGAGAAAGCAAAGGCTTATCCCGAATGCTTTTAACAGGTCTGTTTCTCAGAGTTAACCAAAATACCTGTTCCTATGTAGCAAAGATCTCTTCAATTTACATTGTTTTGCGCAGTACCCAAAAGATTGCCAAGTGGGCACTTTTAGCGATGGTGGGTTGTCATCACCTTAGGAGAAAGTACAATTTAAAACTCAGAAAACAGTCTGGCTCATTGTTTTGCTGTACAAGGGAAAAGCAGTGAATTCTCATTCTGGATGGCTCATACCCTTGGCACACACTCCCGTGGGAAGGCAGCATTCACACTGCCATATTTGGGCATCATAAAGGGACATATGCAGATTTGAGGAGGTGGGAGAGAAGGGAAAAGATGTGTGTGGGGGGTGCTGTTTGCATAGGGGTTCTTTGTACTTGGCGAGAGCTTAGGTTTTCATTGGCAGCAATGGCCACTAGGTGACAGCAATCCCTCAGGAAAAACATCAGTACCTTGGGAAACTGTCAAGAGTTAACTTTATATGCTGGGCTATAAAGTGTGTGTGCGTGTGTGCGTGTGTGTGTGTGTGTGTGTGTGTGTGTGTTTTCACATCTTAGACTCAAGAGAATAGATCATATTTTTAAATATCCCATTTCCCGCCCCCTGGAAGGACAACTACCTTGACAACTTGTAGCACTGTTGTAACAGCCTCCGTTCTCAACAAAATCCTCCTTCCCACCCCCCATACTGCACCTTTAACTCTGTTTTCTCTTATTGATGATAGAGGACCATCCTGTAAATGGTCACTTTTCAGATTTATGAAGATGCTCCTTATATCCCCCTTGGTCTTTTCCTAAATGGGGGATCTTGGAAGTATTTTACAGATGAGCTAATTCATTCTCAGAATACGCAGTTCATTGCATGGAGCAGACACTCAATATGTTTGTTGGGCAAACAAATGACACTGCTTCTCAGGAAATGAATTCACCAAGAGAGCCAAGGTGTTCTAGGGTTTCAGGGGAAACAGAGAGGTCAGAGAATGTCCTGATTTGGCCATGAAACCTAGTCAAGCTCTTCATCCCACGGGGCAGAAGGACTGATGAGCAGTTTCTGCTTGCTTGAGCTATCAAGAAGGGGACACTGCTCTTCCTGTAATAATGGTTAGCACAGCAAAAATCAAACTGTCTCTCAAGTCAGAGAATGATAGTTCAAGTTATGCTTCTGAGGCTGATATACCAAGGGCCTCGCTTTTCTCATTGTGAAATGGACCAGATCTAGGGTTCTGCAACCTCTGGTCAAGGTACAGTCCTACCAAAAGGAGCAGGGGCAGGGTGCATGATGAGAACAATTCTCGATGGGGCTACAAAAGGGACATTTACTTCACAGATATAAAACAAATAGAGAAATACAAGCTAAGCTGGCTATGTCTTCCCTTCAGTGTTCTAGAACTACTCCTGAGAGGTTGTGGGGTATATTAATGCTATCAGCTCAAGCTTTCATTCTCATTATTTCCCCCACTCCCAATTGTTAACCTGTTAGTGATTAGTGTTCTATTTCAATTTAACCAATTACTGTTTCTTGACTTTCAAAGAGGAGATATTTATTTGAAGAACTAGCAAGAATGGGAAGGTAGGTGATACAGTGGATAGAGTGCCAGGCCTGGATACAGGATAGACCTGAGTTCAAATCTAATCTCAGACACTTACTAGCTGTGTGACCCTGGGCAAATCCCTTAACCCTATTTGCTTCAGTTTCGTCATCTGTAAAATGAGCTGGAGAAGGAAATGACAAACCATTCCAGTATCTTTGCCAAGAAAACCCCAAATGGGGTCACAAAGAATCAGACAACTGAAACAGCTGAACAACAAGATAGCAAGAACAGAAATGCCCCCCCTCCCCAATTTCCCCTTGGGAAATAGTGTTTTCCTGGAGAGAATGGTATAAGGGAGAGTGTGCCTTGCCAGGTTTTTTTGGGGGGGATCTTTGTACCTCTATTCTTACTATATCTGCAAATAAATATCCCCTTTATAAAAAGAACTAATCGATAACAGACTGGTCATATTGAATCAGGGTATTAATCATTGGCAGTGAACAGTTTGGGAAATGGGAGAAACATGCCAGAATGGAGATGTGAGCTGAGAGCATCAAAGACTCTCCCTTCCCCCAGCCCCTCATGGATAATTCTAGAACCTTCAAGGGGAAATATAGCCAGTTTAGCTCTGGAAGAGTAATTGCTATGCTTTAATCTCAGGGTCAAAATTGAAACCTGCTTGGTTCTGGAGCACATACTTTCTAGTTCTCCAGAATGACTGGAATGGGTAGCAGTGAGATATTTACAGAAACCCTTATGGGCCCATCGGAGGAAACTCATTAGCTGTCCTTTCTGTTTTACATTACAATGGACCAGATGGCTGTCTCATGCCCATTCAGCAGTCCATGGGATAGAAAAAAGATGGATTTGAATATTTTATATGTGTTATCTGACATGGCTCTGTATATTTTATCATAATATTTTGGCAGCAGTGTTCAGAAAACAAACTTAGAGGGCCATAAACCACTTGGAATTCTGGGAGGAAAAGGGATGCAGAGATATAATCTAGCTCCTTTTAACCCATCACCTTCTCCACACCCTTTCCAAACCCTGGGGTGACACTGGCCTGAGGTCACTTATCCCTTCCCACAGAATTGTAGCAGTTTGGTCTTCGTTATTCATTTTCTACAGTTAGTTTCTAAATTTCATTTTCCTTCATTCCAGTTTCGTTTCTTGTTTCCCAGCTTGACTTGTTTTTCTCCTTTGCTTCTGAGTGAAATATTTTTCTCCATTCAATGGTCTTTATGTCAGGTCCCAGAACTGGTGTGGGTTGCCCAGTGTTCCTGGAACTTCCTAGGAATGTCATTCCCAAGAAGGTCAGCAACTTAGAGAAAATTCCTGGGGGTTTGCAAGTACTTTAACATGCTATTTATAAAACCACTGTTTTCCACCTGGAAGAACTTGTGGCTGCTTGTAGATGTTTGATACTCTAGTCACCTCCTTGGTTGGACACAGGGTGAACCTTTTTTTTCTGGGTCCAGGGAGGCTTGAAATTTGTACTTTGTGTGTGTTACTGTCAATTGGAGGCCTTCAGGCTTTATTATAAGCCATATGAGATTTGACTTATCAAAAAATAAATATCTGTGCACTATGACAACACTGAAAACATGGGCATTTATAAACTGCATTCCACTTGTGTTTCCTGAATGTGATACTTTTAGGTGGCTGCCTATCTTTCCCCAGCCTTAGTCCAGAGCCAGAGGTGAGGAATGTGGGGCCTCGAGGCCACATATGGCCCTCTAGGTCCTCAAGTGTAGCCCTTCGACAGGCAAAGGACCTAGACCTTAGGCCCCTCCACTGGCCCCAGACTCTCATCACTCCTAACCTAAGTAGGGATGGGCTTGATACATGGTGAGCAGAGAAAATAGAACCGAAAAGAATAAATTAAGATTAGGAGAGAAGGGGGTTTGAACTAATGCAGTTTATCTCAGGATCTGTTACCAGAGTAATGAGAAGGCCTAGCCAGCTATGTAATTACAGGGAGACTTTGCTTACCACACTTTTATATCTCAGGGCTTTTATAGTGGATGCAAGGGAATTGAAATGTTGTCAGCAAATCTCAGGGGAATGAGAGAGAAAACAGCTACAATTTTCCAATAAGCTTTTGGAGGATATGTAGTGAAAAAAAACCCTGACCCTTGATGAAGAAAAGATGCAAAGGGCTCTTTCTTTTAAGATTTGTCCATCTATTTGTCTGTCCGTCTGTCTTTACTTCCCTTTATTGACCTCTTTACTTCCTGACTGGGCTTCTGGGCTCACTGACTGGTCTGTAGGCCCTGCTCTTGGCTGGCCTTCCTCCTGAACCGTCTGTGGGTCACTGCTGCTCACACCAGGAGATAGTGTGAGAAACTGCTGATGTCTCTAGACTAACCTGTTTTTGTTATCTTGTTGCTGACTTGGGCTGGTGACCTTGGCTCTCACCTGTGTTGAATTGTTTGCCTGGCATTGGGTTGCAGTTCTAATTTGGGAAACTCCTTGTCTCCTTGTTCTTCTTTCCCTTTCTACAGGGCTTGTTTGTTATAGAAGCCAGTTTCTCCCAGTGGATGTTGGGGCAGAATTGGGAGGCAGAGGGCTTGGGTTTGAATCCTGACTCTGAAACAAAGGCTATGTAGTCTTGGACAAGTCACTGGATCACTTTGGACTTCAGTGTCTTCATCTGTAAAATGGGGCATTGATTAGATGACCTCTCAGGTCCCTTCTAGACCTCAATCTATGATACAATGGAGCAGCCAGGTGGCATGATGGGTAGAGTGCCAGACCTGGAGTTAGGAAGACAAATCTTCCTGAGTTCAAAGCTGGCCTCAGACACTTATTAGCTGTGTGACCCTGAGCAAGTCACTTAACCCTGTTTCCTTCAGTTTCCTCATATGTAAAATGAATTGGAGAAGGAAATGGCAAACCACTCCAAACAGCATCTTTGCCAAGAAAATCCCAAATAAGGTCATAAGAGTCCGACATGACTAAAAACGATCAAAACCAGGCCTGTGATACTATTGTGATCCTCTTCTTGGTGAAGGATCTTGAGTCCTCTAGCTCTTTCTAATTCTAACAGCTAAGTTAGGTGAAAAGGCCACTTTTCATGTCATCATTTTTTTCCATCACATAAATCCCCAGTTACAGAATACCGTGTGTATGACCTTAACTTTCTGCCATCTCTAACTTGGTCTGAGACTTCTTAGTAACTGGCTGTTCTTAGACAAGTGATTTATACAGCAAGGGAGACAGAATGAGCCCAGTGATGGGAGAGCAAAATGAAAACCCTTTAAACCAAGGCATACGTTAAGTGGAGAATCTGTTTTGAGAAATTTGGAGCTAGCTCTGGTATACAACACCCTGTATTATATATCACCCAGCAAGGCACAGCTAATAAAAATGGACAGTTCTCTTTAAATGTTCAAGCTCTTATGGGAAGTTTGTTACTGCCCTCCCCCCTTTTTGCTCTCTCTGTCTCTCCCTCCCTTTCCTCTCTCCTGCTTTCTCTCCTCTTTTCTCTCTCCCTTTCCCTCCCCTTTCTCTCTCCCTCCCTTTTCTCTCTCTCTCTCCCCCTCTCTTTCTCCTCCTTCTCTTCCCTTTGCTTTGGTAAAAACATACCTAGAATATCCAGATGTATTACACAATGTAAAATTCTTCAGTACAGAGAAAGCTCATTTGCTTAAACTCTGTTAATGGGCACACTGTGAGCCATCAGAAAAAAACTGAGTTAAAGGTTACCTCCTATCATCCATAAAGGAAGAGTGTACCAAGTAATTTACATTAACACATAGCATAAGCAAAAGCAGTCAGGAGAATGTTTAAAATTGCCACTGAGAAAAACCACTCATAAGCACTCTACACCTTTAATAATGCAACTTTATGACCCTGCCCACAGCACCTTGTAATATAAAGGGTACAAGTGTTACTATTCCCATTTTACAGATCAGGAAACTGATATATAGATGGATGAGGTAACTTACATAGGGTCACTGCTAGGAAGTGCCATGGCTGTCAGATTAAGAACTCAAATTTAGGTCTCAGAGTCAGAAGGGAAGAGTGTTGAGCTCATGGCGTATGAGGACTGGTTGTGGGAACTTGAGATGTTTTAATTTAGAGAAGTCTCAGGAAGGATATGGTTGTTTTTGAATATTTGGAAGGCTGTTATGGAAGAGGGATTTGATTTGTTCTGTCTGACCTTGGAGAGCCGAGCTGGGGAACAGCAAAGAGAAAAACAGACGCTTGATGTCAGGGAAAAATTGCTAACAGTTTTCGCTGTCCAAAAGTAGAATGCACTGCTTCCTAGGGAGGGCTCTTTATTGCTTGAGGCCTTCGATCAGAGGCAGTAGGATTCCTATTACAATGGGTTACGCTGGATGGCCACTGAAGTCTCTTCCAATTCTGTTTAATGATTTTGTGATTTTAGTTCTGTAAATTTTAAACTTGGAGTCAGAAGTTCAAGTAATGGTTTTCACACTTGTTAGTAATGTGACTATGGGCATGTCACTTAACTTTTTGGAGACTCAGTTTGTATATCTGGAGAATGGGTATAACTACACTCATACTACTTCCCTCACAGAGCTATGGTTAATAGAGAGCCTTTCATCCTGAACCACCTTGCCAGGTACCTGCAAAAGTTCCCTACTTTTCTCTATCTGGAATTGTTCATTCAGTCTTAACTACTGAAAAAAAAAATACTACCAGGCCCTAGGGAAATTAATCTACTCCTCTTTGGAACTCCTGCTCTGACTGGATCCATCTTAATGACAAGTGAATGAACTCAAACTCCAGTAGCCTACTAAATCTAGCAGGCTTCAGAATACCAGATGAGACTATGCTTCCCCTCCCATCCAGCCATCCAACTTGCCCAAGGTCATTAAAGAAGTAAGTGGCATAGCCAGCATTTGAACACAGATCCAATTATCATCTTATTATGCAACATTTTGTTGGTCAGGTTACCAAGCTACCAAGTGTGTACTTAAAAATGATAAGAATAAAAACAAAACCATTTCACTGAAGTTCTATACTAGTGCAAATATAGATGTCCAAAAAAATCTTAGTGCAGTTTCACACTATAAAATTTTTAACCTGTACTAAGACTTTTGGGACACCCTGTGTCTAAGCAGACATTTTTAATTTTTAAAGCTTGATACCTAGAAAAAGGGGAAAACATGTTCAGGCAATTACCCAGTTACACCACTGTTCCCTGAAACAAAAATGAATTCTTTTAAAAAACCCAGCATTCTTCCCGTGATACCGTTCATATGGTAATAAATCATGAAACAACATAATCTCCAAAGAATCAAAATTCTGTATCGCCAAAAAGCAATGGAAAAACACCTGGTGGGCATAAAGAGGTTGGAGTTTATTATTAGTGATGAATCGTATCCAAAATGTGATGCGAAAGTGTCTTCAAAGTGATATGTGGAGGGAAGAGGTGGTAGGCTGGTCATGTAGGGAGAATAAAGGATAACAATGCCTGCTTTGCTATTATCTATAAGATATTAAAAGAAATAAAAGAAGTACATTGAGTGAATCCCTCGAGATGATTTTTGGAAGGATGTGGGCCTCAGTAGTAGGTCACCCCTCACTGGATGGCTTCAAAGGTTGGATGACCCCTTGTTGGGTATATTGTAATGAGTCTTCTTTTCAGGTACAGCTTGGGTGGTGGGCTCTGAAGTCTCTTGTGACTCTGAAATTCTGGGATAAGTCAGGAAGAATGGGGAGCACAAAATATCACAAAGAGAGAAGGGGGAGCTCATTGGAACAGAGAGCACTGGACCTGGTGTTGTATGTTGTAATATTAATGAGAGTTAAAGATCTTTTCTGCCTATTAATAGGTCTCAGATGGAGCCCATTCAGGGAAGCCTGATCAGGGAAGGCTTGTTTTGTAGGAAGACCCACATCTCTTAATGTTAATTGTTAATGAGGCTCTCGGTCCAGAGGGTTGTGATGCCCTCCAGCTTTGAAAAGTGTATAAATACTCTGAGGTGAGGTTTTGCTTTGGGGGTTTACTCTTTGGAAAAAGGTTCTGTGCCAGATAGATTCTGGGTAGCTGTTAAGGAGCACCCCTGCTTTGAAAGCCCAAATGTTGGTGCTTCTCTGTCTGGTAACTACGTCTGTATATAATGGTCAGACAGTTGGATCTGTCTGTTGTTCTGTGATGTATGTATGGCTTATGGTCAGACAGTTAGAAGCCCTGTCTGTTGGCCTTTATTTCTTGCTTGTATTTTCTCTGTCAGTACATGTGATTAAATAAGATTGTTGACACCTCAAAAGTTGCTTTCCTTTTAAAAAAGCAGATCTAAGAACCTGTGCCAGCAGGCTGTCCTGGATGTGTCAGGGTGCTTGCTGCTACAGATGTCAAGTCACATCAGCAAACATTTATTAAGCCCTCACTGTGTGCCAGGAACTAAGAAATGGGGATACAAAAAAAGCCGGCAAAAATAATCCCTGACCTCAAAGAGCTGCCAATCTAATAGAGATAATGATGTACAAAGAAAAGATATATACAGAAAAAACTGGAGCTAATTTCAGAGGGAAGTCACTGACATTAAGGAGTACTGGGAAAGGCTTCTTGCATAAAGTAGGATTTAGCTGAGACTTAAAAGAAGCCAGGAAGTAGAACAAGGAAAGAACATTTCAGGAAGGGGGAAAACCAGTGAAAAATCAATGTTGAAAGATGGAGTGTCTTGTTTGAGGAGAATTAAGACCTAATTTCCATCATTGGTTCTGCTACTTACTAATCATGGTGCTATTACTTATCCTTCATTCTCCAAGAGGACTGATGACATCATGAGGGTGGTCTTGACTTTTGAGTGAATTGAATTTAAGTGAAGCAGAGTTGCTCAAAGTTGTCAGCCTCACTCTCTCCTCCTGAGTCCATATATATATATGTATGTATGTATATATATGTATATATATATGTATGTATGTATGAGGCAAGACTTGATGTCAGATCATCCCAGCTTCTTATCTACATACCAGATTGCCTTTCAAATATATACAATATAGACACAGGGCGATTTTGGATGGAGAGAGCACTAAGCATCTGGGGAGGTCCTGAAAGCTTAAGGTTTCTGGGCTGGGTCTTTAAGCAAAGCAGGGATTCTGAGAGTGGGGTGTGAGGAAGGTGTGAATTTTAGGAATGGTGGACAGCCTAGTACCATTACTTCCCTCACAGGATGATAGAGTTCTTGTGAGAATATATATGAAAGCCCTTTGTAAACTGGTGAGTGCTGGACAAATGCAAGGTGCCATGGGGTCCTTTACTTACTCAACAAGTTGTGATCTCTTGGAGTCTCGGTTTTCTCCTTAGTAAAATTGGGATAATAATAACCTCACTCCCTGTCTTACATGGTTATTGGGAAGATTGTGCTTTGTAAATCTTAACGTGACAGAGGAAAAAAAAAAGACTGACAGAGAGAGATCAGAATGTCACTGTAACCACAAGAAACATTTTCATCAGTTGAATCTCTTAGAAATCAGGAGGAGTCCCCAGATGCGGACTCTTGATTATGGAAACTCCCTGTTTTGAATCTCTAAACACTTGCCGTTTGTTTAGGGCCCTATATTCTACTCGTTATTCTGCCTGCGTAGGCAGGGAGAGGTTGAGGGAGGAATAGTCCGGAAGGAGGGAGGGGAACAGGGAAGGTAGAGATTACCACTTGCCAAACCTAGAGATTTTGCTCCAAGAAAAGCTTATCATTCATCGAAGTGCGTCACTGCTAACATGCACAGGGGGCCTATGTGAATTACTGACCACCAGGAAGAAAGAAATGATCCTTAGGGGCTTGCCAAGAAAAATCAGAGCACTCCGCATGGGGTGAATTCCTATTTCTCCCCAAGCACAAAGAGGCGGGTGGGTGTTTTGGCTTTAGGGTTTTTGTTGGGATTTTTTTGTCCAACTATGTGCACAAACAAAGTGACCCAGCCTTACTAAGCAGTGCTCAATGAGCTAGTGCACATTTAGGTAGCATTTTGCAATTGCAAAACACTATATGGCCATGATCTGCTGCCCTATGAGGTAGGTAGGTGGTAAACAGTGGTATTATCTCCATTTTACAGAAGAGGAAAACAGAGGTTTAGGAGAGGTCACCAATTGCTCAAGTGTCAGAGATGGGATTCTACTTAAGATCTTCTGTGAAGAAATCCAGCCTGGCCTTGTCCTCTGCCCTAGAGAGGAAGGTTGTGTGCCTGCAATTCTTGGGGAGTAGAATGTGTGGGGAGTGCCCTGTATATAAACAAATAAGTGGTGATCAGATGCCCATGTTTTAAGGAAAGAGTTGTCTATGAAAATGTCTATGGTGTTTGTGTTAAAGTAACCTCCGATCCCCATCCACACCCAAAAGGCTAAGTCCTTAGAAGCTGGTTTGGGAAGATTAGCTAAAGAAAGAGTTATCTACCTCTAGGTTCAAATGTGTCTGGCAGCTGGCGTAAGCCCCTTGGAGAACCATTTCTTCCAAGCTGGCCTCAGTATGGCCACCTATCAATCAATCAATAAACATTGATTGAGTACCTGTTTTGTGACAGGCACTGTGCTAAGGGCTAGGGATACAAAAAGAGGCAAAAGACAGTCTCTGGCCTCAAGGAACTTACAGTTTAGATTCTCTTGCTCTCCTATGGAATTGAAAGTTATTTTAAAACTACTTTTCATTCTGAATGGAATTCTACAATTCTGAGTCAGAGATAGATATGAGGCACTGATAATATTAAAGCTGCAATAACTATTAAAAAAAAAGCAACCCTACTTTTTGGGAGGTAATATGGCATGGTGGGTGACCTGGGTTCAAGTCAGACCTGGGACACCTACTGGCTTACTAATCCTAGGCACATCACTTATTCTCTCTGTGCCCCAAGCAGTTTTTTATAATTGCAAGTTGAAAAGCAGGTGTTGATTGGCTTGGGTTAGAGATTTCCACATCAGGAATTACCAACACCAAGGAAATCACATATCTGGTCTCCCAGACCCCTCAAACTTCCCTTCAGGCTGCATCCTGAGAAGTCCAAATTGAATCACTAACACAGTGGAGCTAGCAAAAACAAATTTAAAAAAAGTTAAACAAGATTGTTTGGCTTGTGAACTGAACCTGTCACTTTTCAACATTTCACTAATTTGGCAACTATCCTCTAGAACCTGCATTTCAGGACTTAGCAGAATGCCTGGCACATAGTAGGTACTCAGTATGTGTTGACAGACTATACGTCTAGGCAAACATGTTGACTGACTATGTGTCTAGGCAAAGAGGGACTGCTTTACAGCTCAGCAGGAGGGATTATAAACCACTTGTTTTGGTGTCTTATCTCAACAGCCATGAGATCTTTGGTTCTCAGTCTTCTGGTATCACGATCCTAACACTGATGATTTCTAAGCAGGAGAAGATGTCCTCGAGCTGTGATAGATTTATTTTGCTGACGTCCAGCTAATATTTTCCATCCCTTAATTTTGCCCTGATAAATCACTTATTTACAGCCGCAGCACCACCCTAGTCCATTAATCTTCTCCCTGTTAAAAATATTTGAAAGGTCCATCGTTATATCTCCCAAATGTCCTGTTCGTTTTTGAAGAACCTGCCAAAACGTCCCATCCCCCAGAAAGCAGTGGGTTCCTCTCTCCTGTGACATTCCAGCCCCTGGGCTCTGAGAACTTCTTATAAAGCAGTTTGCTCTATATTCCCTGCCCAGTGTTTTTCCTCGAATTCTCCACCTACTTGATTCTGATAATCTTGCCTATAAATCACGACCTCATCCAGCCCCCACCCCAACCATACCCTTGCTTCTTGCTTAGCTCTTGCCACTTGGCCCGTTGTTTAAGGCCTTGGTCGATTTTGTTATTTAATCACAAGGGGAGATTAATGTTAATCTCTCGTTCATGTGAATAAGGCAGAGTACTCCCAACGACTGAAGTTATTTTTTCCATCTGCCACCTCCCCAAGAACTGAGCATTGCCTTGTCTTCCCCCTTCCACGGGATTCCTGAGAACAAATAGATTTGGAGGGCAAATGGTGAATCCATGGGGATATAGTCTTATAGAGTGTACCAGGGAGGGATTGCTGGTCCCTGCTATGTTTCTGCTACAGTTTTCATTCTATGGAAAACCATAAGAAATTGGGTGTGGTGATTTCAAATGATCCCTGGTTTCTGGCTTTGACAAAAATACCATCCACATGAGTATTCTATGGGTCACGCTACATAACTATGATGTAGCACCGTGATCTAAGCAGCAACATAATTTCTAATTAGAAGTTGCCTATGAGATAATCTTATTTACACAACCAAGACTCTGAGGCCCAGAGTGGTGATGTGACTTACTGAGAGTCTCACAGGTAGAGAATTATAAGTTAGAGTTTCAAATCCAGGTCCTCTGATGCCAAGTCCAGTGCTCCTACCATTAGATCATAATGCCTCTAATCAAAATGCCAACCCAAGGGACAAGGAAAAGGCACCATCAGGATATAGTATGTGCCTAATGAGACCCTTGTTTGAGAGGTAAGGAAGACATTTAATGACTGGAAAAGGAGATGCATTGAGTATGACAGGCAAGATATGGTTATGGAAAAGGATACTGAGCTTCAAGTCAGAAGACAGGTTTAAATCTCACTTCCACATTTATTAGCCATGGTAATCATGGGCAAATAGCTTTATTTCTGAGAGCCTCAGTCCCCTCATCTGGAAAATGGGGATAATTATACTTATATTATCTCCTTTGTAGAATTGCTGTGAGAAAAGTGCTTTACAAATCTTTAAATGCAATACACATGTGATGTGCATCATTATTGTGTAGTAAGGGAAAAAAAGATTGTAGCCCAAATGTTACACTGATGCCCCTGAGATAGTAAAAGAATCAGAAGGTCTTCAGAGATTTAATAATAGCTAGCATTGATACAGTGCTTTAAAGTTTGCAAGGCACTTTACAAATAATTCATTTTATGCTTACAACCCTGGGAGACAGGTGCTATTGCATATTACCATATATAGTAGGGAATATAATATACTATATATTATATATTTTACAGATAAGGAAACTGAGGCAGAGAGAGGTTAAGTGATTTTCCCAGAGTCACATAGTTTGGAAATGTCTGAGGTGGGATTTGAACTCATGTCTTTTTGACTTGTGGTCCAGTGCTCTATCCCCTGAACCACCTAACTGTCCCTAGGCAAATTTGATTGAGTTCCATATGTTGGATTTATGGACGAGAAATAAACAGAATGAGAGAATGGGGATGATTGTGATTCATATCTGGTTTTATTTTTCTGAGTATTACTCTGTGCACAAACAAATGGACCTGATCTCACTAAAAGCACTGGAAGATAGTACCCTTTATATAGCATTTTATATATTTATTTCAAAGCACTTTTCTGCCATGATCACATTTGATTTTTTATACAATCTCATAAGGCAGGTATTATAAGCATTATCGTACTTATGAGGAAAAAGACCCTGAGAGGTTATCACTTGCCCAAAGATACATAGTTAGGAATTGGAAGAAATGCCCATGATGCTAACATTCAAGGACCAAGATAAAAGCTTTTCTTCCCATGTAACCCCACCCCCAGGCAGGCTTGGAGATCCTTCAAGGGCAACCCTGTGACACTGTGTACTGTGAGATGAGGACAGAATAAGAACTGGGAGAAATGAGAGAGACAAAACTAGGTTTTGGTCAGTGCGTCATACAGGGATGAGCATGGGGCAGGCACGATAACCCCTTTGTTCAAAAAGAGAGGAGGGGCACCTATTAATCAAGCAATAACCGTTTATTAAACACCTGCTAGTCCATGGACTTCAGGATAACTCCTGACTTAGGAATGCCTTCCCTCTTCATCTTCACTTCCCATCTTCCCTGGCTTCCTTCAAGTGTCAGCTAAAATCACACCTTCTACAAGAAACCTTTGCCAGCCCTTCTTAATCTCACTGCTTTCCCTCAAGGCTCCTCCCAATTTACTCTCTTGATATCTTTTTTGTACATCATTGTTTGCACATTTTACCCTCCATTAAATGGTGAGCTCCTTGGGAATAGGATCTGTCTTCTGATTTTCTTTGTTTCACCCTGCACCTTGCATGTAGTTTGGCTCATAGTAGGAGCCTAATAAAAGTGGGTTGACTTGACTGGACTCTAAGAAGTGATCAGTGTTTTGAATGGAATGATCTTGCCCAAGATCACATAGATAGTAAGTGACAGGACTTAAATCCAGGTCCTCTGACTCCAAATTCAAGGTTCCTTTCACCGAATACACCTTCTGGGAGAAGGTTCTGAGAAATCAGCAGGTATAATAACAATTATTGTTATCTTATTTACAGGGATAAAATACTGGATACATGGATAATTATTTTGTTATATATTACCTAGTAATACATGCGACATAATGTATCATATAGTACACAATTGTATTGGAGAAGACAATGACAAACCACTCCTGTATCTTTGCCAAGAAAACTCCAAAGGGGTCATGAAGAGTTGGACGTGACTAAAAATGTCTCAGCAGCAAGAACATCTGCAACACAACAAAACAATTATATGTAATAAAACAATATATATTACATCATGGATTATGTCATATAAAAATATAAAAGTTTATAGAAATAAAAATTATATACCATATATAAATATAAAATTATATGATATTATTATATATATTAATAAATAATATATATTATATAATGGTATATATCTATATAAACTTTTATGTATGTTATATAATGGCATATATGTTATATATAATGGTTTATATATGTTATATAATGGTATGTATATAACATATAGACGTATATAATAGTATATATAATATATGTTATATAATGGTATGTATATAACATATAGACGTATATAATAGTATATATAATATATGTTATATAATGGTATATACGTATGTGTATGTATGTATTTATATACTTTAAGGTTTCTAGAGTACTTTTAAATTTGATCCTCACAAAAACACTGTGAGGTAGGTGGTATTATCTTCCCCCCTTTTACAGATGAGGAAACTGAGGTAATTTACCTGGGGATCACATGGCTAATATTTATTTGAGGCAGGATTTGAACTCAGGTCTTCCCAATTCCACATCCAGGGTTCTGTCTACTGTGCCACCTAACGGCCTCATCATCCAGGTCTAGGACCATTCATTCATTGGCCTAGCCAGGAAAAACATAGTCATGGTTTGGATTCAGTGTCCTGAAGTCAACAACACAGGGAACTGAAGTGCAAAAGAATTACCACTTCTCCTTGTTATAACAGGGATAATGATAGAGATCTATCCACAAAATAATATAGCTTTCCACTCAGATTATATGGAAAATAGAAGCAAAAAATCTTATCCACAAGTTGTAGAAATTAGGACTTTCATCCCAAACTTCTTGAAACAAAAATTCATTCAATAGAGAAAACTATTTAAGTGACTCCTTTTCTTTCTTCCCCCAAATAACAACAACAACAACAAAAAAAAAAACAAACCCTGGAAAATCTGAATCTTTTGGTGAAATGGAAAGGACACTGGACTTGAAGTCAGAATACCTGGGTTCATATCCTGGCATTACTACTTACAACCCATGTGGCCTCTTGCAAATCATTTAACTTCTGTGGACCTCAGTTTCCTCATTTATAAAACAAAGAGGTTAGACTAGAGTTTAGAATCATTCTTTGTCTTTGAAGTGCATCCAATCATTGTCTGTAACACATTGAAGGAAGGAAAGTAGAAAAAGTGATGCCATATATAATACAGTAAATCAGTCAAGAAGCATTTCTTAAGTGCTTACTACACATCAGACATTGTACTAAGTACAGGGGCTACAAATACAAGCCAAAAAAAAAAAATCCTGCCAGGCTGGGTACACTGGCTCTCAAGGAAAAAAATGTACGTATAGACTTTTAAGTTTCATTGGCATATTGACATTTTCTCCATCACTTTCTTAAGTCTAGAGTGACAATCAATAAAATAATAAATTGAGTCCCGATCTGTAGTGTGTGCTGACGTCCTAGGTATAAATGTTCACACTGAAAATTTAACAATCAGCTTTTTAGTAGATAGGAATGGCTCCTGAATATCAATGTGCCTGCCCTGGAAGAGCTGATATAGTAAGGAGGAAAGACAATATATAAAAAGGGGGTGAGAAAGAAAGTCCTGGGGAGGGGCATGATGTTTAAGACAGAAGAATCAGAAATGCAGGCAGATGGTGTGGTAGACAGAGTGCTAGGCCTGGAGTCGGGAAGACCTGAATTCAAATCTGATCTCAAGACACTTACCAGCTGCATGACTCTGGGCAAGTCACTTAACTTCTATTTGACTCAGATTCCTCAGCTGTAAATGGGAGTAGTAATAGCACCTACCTCCAAGGGTTGTTGTGGGGATCCAGTCAGATAAAACGCTTAGTACAGTGCCTGGTACACAGTAGGAATTTAGAAAATGCATGTTTCCTTCATCCTCTGTAGTCTAGTTCCAAATTAATTACAGCTGATAAAGGCACAAGAACTTCTCTATATGTTGGGCCAGTTCATTGAAATGGGTTAAAAAATAGCGTGTTCACTTTTAGCTTTGTTCACTTTCAGAGAGATGCTGTTTTTCATCCCTTCATTGAGGGAGGGAATAAATCCCCTCATGTATTGCCAGATTGAGAGGAACTTTGATCTGCTCATTACTAACAGTCCTCTGCAAATCTTTAGCACCCCAAGACATCTAGGAGGACATTCCTACAGATTAATTAAATCAATCAGGGCAGCTAGGTGGTGCAGCAGATAGCTTGCTGGGCCTGGAGTCAAGAAGACTCATGTCCCTAAGCTGAAAGTTTCTGACCTTGGACACTTTTTAGCTATGTGACCCTGGGTAAGTCATTTAACCCTGTTTGCCTCCATTTCCTCATCTATTAAATGAGCTGGAGAAGGAAATGGTAAACCATTCTAGCATCTTTGCTAAGAAAACCCCAACTGGGCTCATGAAGAGTCAGACATGACTGAAATGACTGAACAGCAGCCCCAATGCATAGCACAGGCATTTAAAAAAGTGATTTTTTGTCTAATCATTCATTTCCATAATACTGGCCATACTGACTAAAATGATTCTTAACCTATATATGTAGATATTTTACATGTGTGAAAATTTCCCTATTTCAGAGCTGTTTCTCACAGTAAGATGGATTTTGTAAAAAAAAAAAATGCTACTTAACACTTAGCAGCATATTTTGCTTAACACTTTCCAAAAATGATGTTTTGGGAGAAAACTTGAAGAGTCAGTCAGCCCCAGCGGTGATGATGACACAGCAGAGAGAATAATGTTCCTTCTATGTTTTGGGGATCATAGAATTTCTAGAGACAAGCCGTTCTTGGGTGGTTTATATAGAGAGCAGCAAGACATAATCTTGCTCCATTTAGTGTGCTTCACTGCAACACAGACAATTGTTTTATTTCAGAGATCTGTTTTACGTAGAAAGAGAGAGAAAGGGGAGACAGGGAGGTAGAACAGGAGTGATTACTATACCCACCGCCTCCTGTGCCTGTTTTTCAAGACCTGTCCCCAAGCTGGGTAGGTGTTGATGACTGCCTCTGAGTTTAAAAGAGCCTTTGCAAAGGTTATCCTCAATGACATTTTGACATTATTAAGAAGAGATATGACAAGGCTTTCTTGGAATTTAGTTACTGTGGGCCAATTATAACTGGAAACTTTTCTTCAATAAAAAAGCACAGGTTTTATTTTTTTCCTTCTCCTTGGGGCCCTGCCTGTTTTTTTTCTTTTTTTTCCCACAGAATCATAGAATTTCAGAATTGGATGGAACTTCAGAGGCCAATCTGGTACAACTCACCCTACTATCAAGGTACTTGAGGTGATCATTGAGCCTTTGCTGATGAAGACCTACATGAAATGGGGAATAGGGGATGAAATAAGCATTTATAGAGTGCTTACTGTATGCCAAGCACTGTACTGACCACTTTATAAATATTATCTCATTTGATCTTTACAGCCACCCTGGCAGGTAGGTGCTATTATTACCCCCAAGACCCAAGGCTCTATTCACTGAGCCACTTTGCTGCCCCCAGAAAGAACAGAAGAAGGAAAACAAATGCAGTGTTTTGGAGTTTGGAGTTACCACTCCAAAGATCCCTCACTGAAGATCTAAAGATTGACGTTCAGGTGTGGGGTGGGAGAATGTGTCAGCCAGTCAATCCATAAACATTTAATAAGCACCTACTATGTGTCAGCAAATATGCCAAGCATTGTGTGGTGTAGTTCAGAGGCATAAAACAACAATCCTGAATATATATAGCCTATAGATATAAATATATAGCCTGAACCAGATGAAAATGTAATTGGAAGGGTCAGAACAGCAACTCAGTTTAACTCTCCTAATATTCACCTCTAAACAATTTTAAAATGATACCTCAAATCTAATTCTGGAGCAGTCAAGCCAATAAAAGGTCAGGGTGAGACAGTTTTCCAGTCTAAGACAATTGAGGAGGTCAGCAGGACAGGGGACATCAGTGGTGGGTGTTGGAGAAGACTGTGACAGCCACTGCAGCTTCAGGAATTTAGCCCAGAAATGGAGGCAGGGAGGGTCAGATAACTGGTCAGAAAGAGATTGCAGGAAACTCTGAGCTGACATTGGATGCAGGTCATAGAGTTGACTGGCAACTCCATTGCCCAGACACAGTTCTGAGTCATAGTTTCAGGGCAGAGATCAGTGCTCATTGTTAGTCACAAGGGAGCAAGGGCTCTGATTTTAGTTCCAGGGTAGAGAAGCCTGCTAGGACTTGTGGCTGCAAGGGTACAGAACCCTTCCTGGCTAATGACCATAGGGCAGACTGACAGAGCAATGGCCATATCTCTCCCCATCACACTACCTTGGAAGCACCAAAAACTTATATCCCCAGAAGTAGCTCTGAAAATAGCAGTATGGAAAAGCCTGAAGCTTGACACAGTGGCTCCCCATTCCCAAGTGAGTGGAGCTTAACTTCAACAAAAAGTTCAAAGTCAAGAAATAGGCTAGAAAAGTGAGCAAAAAAAAAAAAAAGACCTTGACTATGGTATCACCATCAAATCAAGATACAAACTCAGAAGGATGCAACAATGTGAAAACAGCTATAAACAAAGCCTCAAAGAAAAATGCATATTGGACACAAGCCCAACAAGAAAATATAATCAAGAAATGCTTAACGAAGTAAATAAAATACAACAAAACATAGATAATATTACATTTTAAAATTTAGTCAATATGTGACTGGCAGAGATCCTTATGTATGGGTAAGTGCTTCCCCCTCTCCATTTCTATTTGAGTCTGATACCACTGGTGTAGTGGTCAGAGTGATAGACTGAATTCACGAAGAACTGACTTCATACTTTGTCTCAGAGACATAAAAAACTGCATGATTCTGGACAAGTCACTTTACCACTCTCAGCCTCCATTTTCTCATCTGTAAAATCGGCATAATAATAGGACAGCTTACTAGGTAATTGTGAAGACCAAATGAGATTTTATCTGCCTGTCTGTCTGTCTGTCTGTCTATCTATCTATCTATCTATCTGTCTATCTGTCTATCTATCTATCTATCTATCTATCTATCTATCTATCTATCTATCTATCTATCTATCTGTCTATCTGTCTGTCTGTCTGTCTGTCTGTCTGTGTCTGTCTGTCTGTCTGTGTCTGTCTGTTTGTCTGTCTATACATACTTACATATAACTGTACAAGCTGTAAAGCAATATATAAACGTTAGCTGTTGTTGTTTTTAGGTGGATTAAATGGTCTCTGAAGTCCCTTTTAAATTTGAAGTGTATGATTTGCTCGCTTCTCCCCAACTAGCCTTCTAGGTAGCTCAGTGGATAGATCTCTCAGTCTGGAGCCAAGAAAACATCAATTTAAATCCAGCTTCTGACATTTATTAGCTGGGAGACGCTGGATAAATGACTCAACCTCTATTTCCTTCAATTTCCTCAACTGTAAAATGGGTACATGCTTGTTTTGGGGAAAAATTGGGATAATATTTGTTTTGCAATTTAAAAAATTTTTTAAACTTATATACAAAATGAGGAAAAGAAAAAATGCCATGCACACAGCAGACTATAAGAGAGGATTCAATAAATTTCCATTTCAATAAAACCTATATAATAAATGCCACGCATTGCTTTGAAAGCTACCTAGCTTTCCTTTGCTTTCTTGTTGGTTTTATTTTGTTCTCTGCCATGTGCATTTTACTTTATTATTTCCCCTCTCCTCCCCTACCCTAATGAAGGTTACAATTAAGCATGAAGACATATACATATACCTAGATATCTATAGACATACACATATATACTCCTGCACATGTATGTGCGACTACACTCCGCTTATTTCCACCTGTCATCTATATCTCTAAAGGTGGATAGCATTTTCCTTCATATGTTCACATTTTTCCATGTTTTTCTAAATCAACCAGCTCATCATTTCCTAGACCAAAGAAATATTCCAACCCAATCATATTTTATCTGAGAGATTGTCTATGAAAAATTTTCCCCCCAGTTTTCTGCATTCCTTCTGTTCCTGGCTACACAGGTTTTATTTATACAAGAAAATTTTAATTTAAAATAATTGAAATTATTCTTTTTACTCTTTTTATGCTCTCCCTTATAATAATTTAAGGTCTGAGACTGTTGAATCTACTTCCTTTACATCTTTTTTTCCTGGTTTCTTTGAAGTTCTTTAATTTTTGCTCTTCCATATGAACTTTGTTATTATTTTTTTCTAACTCAATAAAATAATTTTTTAGTAATTTAATTGAGATGACATTGAATAGATTAGTTAGGTAAAACTGTCATTTAAAAAATTATATTGACTTTACCTACCCATGAACAATAAATATTACTTCAATTATTTAGATCTGATTTTATTTGTATAAAAAGTGTTTTTTATGTTTATGTTCATATGAGATAACATCTGTAAAGCAGTTAGCACAGTTCTGGCAGAGATTAGATGCTTAATAAATGGGGGCTTATTCCTTTCCCCCTTTTTACCACTGTTCTTACTATGCAATCTAAAGAAATGCCTTTGCTTTGAGCTCTGAGATTACCTTCTATCCGTGTGTGTTCGTCCTTCATTGCTGAAGAAGACCATGCCATCATAGAAATAATGACATGACTTGCACTTGACTTTGTTTTGAGTGAGGGAGGGCTGTGCAGGCCACCAGCCTCACTTCTCCTCCAGAACCATCTGAATCCAGTGACCAGATATTCATCAGGATGACTGGAGATGACACAGGATGAGGCAATTGGGGTTGTGACTTGCCCAAGGTCACACAGTTAGTGAGCGTCAAGTGTCTGAGGTGAGATTTGAAATCAGGTCCTTCTCACTCCTGCACTGATGCTTTATCCACTGCACCACCTAGCTGCCTCACCTTCTAGCTATATACTAAGGAAGGAAGAAATTTATTAAGAGGAATTTATTAAGTGCCTGTTATATGCCAGATACTGTGCTTTACAAATATCTTATTTGATACATTCATACTGAATATATCTTGTATGTACAATTTTTGGCATATTGTCTCTGCCATTAAAATGTGAGCTCCTTGAGGGCAAAAACAATGATTTTGCCTTTCTTTGTGTTCCCAGCACTTAGTATGGTGCCTGGCACACAAGAAGTTCTTAATAAATTCTAATTGACTAAGTAATTGTGTCTATTGGCTTACTATTAAAGTTATGTTCACTGGTGGGGGCTCATGAACAGTAGCTTTCATAGTGTATTGACCCACAAAATGCTCAGAATTTGGGAGTAGTTATTGTCCTACAAACCTGTGTACAGAAGAGGTAGCTAAGAGTGGGGATGCTACATAAGTAAACATAAACTTTATACAAAGGGAATACAAAGTCATTCTAACTGATTAGGTTCTAGCAGTTAAGGGGATCAGGAGAGGTTTCTTATAGGAAATAACATTTGAGCTGAGCTTTGAAAGACAATCAGGATTCTAATAAATGAGGAAATAAAGAAGTGTATTACAGGCATTATGGGGATGGTAGACAAAATGGCAGGTATGGAGATCGGCAAGTAGACCAGTTAGTTGAAATGTACAATGCATGAAAGGAAGTGATGTGTTGTAAGCCTGGAAAGGTAGGTCAGTTGGCTGTGTCCTGCTCTTGGGGCATGGGTGCTTACATGTCCAGATTAAATTGCTTTGCCCAAGACCAGTGCATGTAGGGGTGTGTTGAAGGAGGGAAGAGTTCTCCCCTTGGGGAAACACAGGTGCTCTCAAAATTATTATTATCAAGTACTTACCTTTCCAGTTTTATGCGCATAACTCTTCTCCACAACTGGTTCCAGTCAAGCAACATTGCTTTCTGCTCCTTACGTGTTATATTCCACCTCTGGTCTGTATGCCTTTGTCTCTCAGGCTTGGCATATATTCCTTCCTTACCTCTGCCTCTAAGAACCCTTAATTTCCTACAAAGCTCCGATTAAGTACCACTTCTTACAGGAGGCCTACCCTGATTTCCTTAGGTGTGAGTGCATTTTTTGCAAAACATGTTTTTATTTTGTATACACTTATACATTTGTATGTTGTTATTCCCATAGAATGTGAACTCCTTGGGGAAAAGAGAAGTTTGATTTGTGTGTTTGTATGGACAGCTCCTAGATCAGTACTTGGCACATAGTAAATGTTTGCTGATTGATTTGACACATGCTAATAAAGGTCTGCTGATTTATTGATCAAAATTAAAGGGTCTGATTTGTCTATATTCTGTTGTCCATACTCTTTGTACCTACTCTTCTCCCATTTCCTCAAGGCCAGTTAAGAGCCAGTGCTTCCTTTCCCCCACATCTAAAGTGTTCAGTACCCTCCATCTATCACCTATTTTTCAATCCCTCCACACCACCACTATGGTACCCCATTCTCTCCTACTATGTTCCTTGCTCTAACTCTCCTCTTTCCTCAATCAAAACTTTCCTTAATGAAGCTGATCTCAGGTATCTGTCCAAAGGAAAGGAATCAGATAATCTGATTAAAGTAATTCAAGATAAGATGGGAATGAGGTCCAACTCTCCCAGAGATCCTTGCATTTTAAGACATCATCTTAACTGAAATGAACTTCTGATGAATGGAAAGGTTTTGGTGATATTTTTGAGCTCTTGACAAGCCCTGCCAAACCATCCATGACAGAAGAGAAGCAATTAGCATTATGCAGTAGAAAACGTAGAGGTTTAAGATTTAAATCCTGTTTTGCCACATATCTGCCTTATCCTCTTTGCTGACCTCCAATCTCACATCTCCAACTACCTTTCATACATCTCAAACTGGATGCCCAATGGACATCTTAAGCTCACTATATCTGGAACAGAATTCATTATCTTTTTCTTAAACCCCCCTCACCTCCTAACTCCCCTATTACTGTAGAGAGCAATACTCACTATCTCTCAACCCTCACATCTATTTTGCTGCCAAAGCCTGTTTGATTTTACCTTTGCAAAATCTCTTGACTCTGCCCTCTTCTCTCTTCTGCACCACTCTGGTGCAGGCCCTCATCACCTCACCCTTAGATTATTGCAACAATAGCCTGCCTCTAGTCTGTCCCTACTCTAGTTCATCCTCCTCTCAGTTATCAAAATGATTTTTCTGAAGTGAGATCTGATCATATGCCCCCCCCAACCCACTCAATAAATTCCAATGGTTCCCTATTACCTCCAAGATCAAATGCAAAATGCTCTGTTTGACCTTCAAAGCTCTTTGTAACCTAACCCTCTCCTACCTTTCCCCTCTCCGTACACTTTATTCCCCAATGTATTCTCTTCAATCCAGTGACACTGGTTTCCTGGCTGTTAAATAAATGAGACACTCTATCTCTTGTCCCCTGATATTTTCTCTGGCTTTCCCCCATGTCTGGAATGCTCTCCCTCCTTGTAAAAGCAAACGCCTTGACATAGCCAGGAGGGTCTGCTATCACAGGTCTTAGATCTGCTTTTGTAAAAGGAAAGCAACTTTTGAGGGGTCAGCAATCACTTTAATCAAGCACATGTATCATTCACTTAGTTCAGGGGAAAAAGTCAGCACCCTGAACTTCAGAGAAAATACAAACAGAGAAACAAAGATCAACCAGCAGACAGGGCTTCCAACTATCTGACCATAAGCAATACATGCATCACAGATCAACAGACAGATCACTGTCTGACCACATAGCTATCAGAGAGAGGCACCCACATCTGGGTTTTCAAAGCTGGGGGCTTCTTAGCAGCTGCCCAGAGTCTCCTCTGGTCAAACAGACACTTCCAATGAGTAAGCCCCAAACAAAGTCAAACCTCATCTCAGAGCATTTATACACTTTTCAGAGCTGAGGGCGTCACAACCTGGAGAAGGAGGGCCTCATTAGAAATTAACAAAGGGGTGGGCCTCCCCTAAGCAATCTTCCCGGAATGGGCAGACCCATGGGTGGGCAGGGAAGATCTTTAAACTCTCTGGTTAACATCGCACTTCCCTACTCCACCTGGGGACTCCCCTGACTTCCTTTAAGTTCCAACTCAAATTCCATTTTTTGTGGAGGGAATTTTTTCAACCCCTCTTAATTCTATTGCCTTCCCTGTATTATTTATTTCCTATTTACCTTGTATGTAGCTTGCTTTTTGTAAATTTGTTTGTCTGTTGTCTCCTCTATTAGATTGCTATGTCTTTGAAGGCAAGAGCTATCTTTTACCTCTTTTGTGGCCCCTGCACTTAGCACAGTGCCTGGCACGTAGCAGGCATTTAATAAAGGTTTATTGATTGTTTGATATGTCTCCTCTTGGGCATGTCATTTAATCTGTCTGGGTCTCGGTTTTATCATTTGTAAAATGAGAGGGATGAACTGGAGAATTTTAAGGTCCCTTCTAGCTTTAAATCTATTATCTGCGTCAGAGAAATTTGCCACCCTCCATGTGACAGTTCACCATTCCTCATTGGTGTGCTAGTTCTGATAATATAAGCTTTCTTATTTGCCTTCCTGGGATGGGAATTCAGTTCACAAATCAGTGAGCGTTCATCAAAGGAAAGGAGCGGTTAGTAAGTCTGATTTAGGAGTACTCATCTTGGGAGGCAACATGATGTGGTGAAGAGAGAGCCAACCCCAAAGCCGGGAGGGACTGGGTTCAAGTCTTGTCTTTGACACAGACTGGCTTTATGATCCTGGTTACGTAGCTTAGTCTCCTTCCTCTAAGTCATACTCTGAGACTGTAAACTGAAAATGGAAGTGGGCTCAATTATTCAGCACCTACTATGTGCTAAGTGCAGGTGCCACAAAAGAAAAAAACAGTTCTTGCCCTCAAAGAGCTTATGATTTAATGAGGGAGACAATAGACAAACAAATATACATAAAGCAAGCTACGGATAAGAAAAACAGGAAAAAATTAACAGAGGGCAGGAAATACAATTTTCTAGATTTCATTTTCTAGATTTCCCTCTATATCCTTCCTCTTCATCTCTCAGAGAACAATCCCTTAAACCAAAGAATTTTTGAAAAGGAAGAGGAAAAAGAAGCCATCAAAACCAGTCAATAAAAAAAAAAAACCAACAGAAAAAAAACAAAACCCTGTCATCATATGCAATGTTCCAAACCACCTCTTCCTCTGGGAAGTATAATTAAATTGCCTCAGCCATTGCCTCTGGAAAATGGCTTGTCATTGGACTGCCCAGTTGTTTCGCTTACCACCTAGGGGATTTCCTAGACCAAAATACCCTTCCCTAGCTACTGCCTCCTTGTAGGTGCTGTCTCCTCCATTTGAAGGCAAGTTTCTTGTTGGGACTGGAAGCTCAATTCCGTGTGGACAGTCTCGGGCAGGTAAAAGTGGGACTTCTAAATCTTAGAGTCTTACGAGGCCCTCCATGAACAGCGGGGGTTCGAGAAGGTCAGACCGAGCTAGCTCGGCTAGCTCGGGTATTTCCGCCTCTCCCCCGGAGATACCTGATGGGTGGAGTCTCCCTGCCCTCGAGGTCGTCCCGGATTGGAGCACACCTAGTTACCTAACAGCACGGTATTGAGATGCAAACTGTGTGGCTGAAGATTAAGTAGGATTGAGGAAGCCTAAAAGCTCTCTTAGCACGTGTGGAGCCAAAGAGAAAAGTAGGGCTCCGCTTCTTTTCTTTCCTCTCTCCCCTCCCCCTCTCTCCCCGCTTGTACTTCTACTTCCAATCCCTTAAGCTTAGCCTTCTTAGGAAATCTCCCCCTCTTCGTCCTAAGAAAGAAGATCCCCTGCACTTGTAACCGAAACCCTGTAATAAAGCTCAACCCCTGTTTGACTCTGGAACGTCCTTTCTCTCATACGTGCATCCGGCGTGGCCAGCCGAAGACCTCGGGAGGTGAGGTAAGGAAGACTCGGGTAGCCCAATACAGGCCTCTAGGCTTGGCAGTTTCTAATCTGCTTTGCTTAATGATGTATATTTGTTACAAAGGCTTTCTTTTTATTTTCTTTTTCATTTGAAAGGGGACTATGGGGAGGAGAGAGGAATTAGATCTGTTTCTGCTGCCTCTCCCCTTCTCCTCAAAAGAGAACAGATGAAAAGCCAAAAGGAACTATAGACAATCATAATAGCTGTAGGTTGAATTTATTATGTACTTAAAATGAAAAACAAGCCCAGTAGAATAGATTCATAGTTATCATGCACAATCCTTCCTATTCTACAGTGACCTTAGAAATCTTCATCTTATTTGATGTTTATTAAGTTCAGAATAAAAATAAAATAAACATTTTTAAAAGAATGTAAGATCCTTGAAATTAGGAAGTACCTCTTGGCTTATCAACTTGTATTCTCAGTCACAGTGCTTGGCACATATAAAGCACTTAATAGATGCTTTCTCATTCATACATATAAAGAAAGCACTTAATAAATGCATTTTCATTTGTTGATTGAAGAAACTTGCCAAAGGTCCCAATGGAAATGATCTCCTCCTAAACTACCTAATGTCTCCTATAGTTCTCAATAGTACCATAAGAAGTCAGACCTCGTTGCAAAGAGGAAAAGAAAGATTACAGGGCTGTGACTGCCATTAGCTAACCTGGGTTGTGAGACCTCTCACTGGATCTTGTCGTGGGGATATTTTCGTTGATTTGACCAATGAGATTTTTTACTCTGAATTTCTGTGGCGATTTTTTAATACTTTACATGTTTGTGTGCATGTGTATTTTAAGACTAGGTCTACTTCTTTTGCCCAGGCTGAAAGCTGTACTCTGAGAGGACCGAACTCAGAGCAATGGGTGGAGATCTAAGTGGACTGAAATAGTCTTGTGGTAAGAAAAAAAAAGATTCCTAATAACTAAGAAGCTATTTAAAAGTGAAAAAGAGTGCCTCAGCAGGCTAGATGAACACTCATCAGGTAGATTTTAGAGAATATTCCCATATAAGCATGGCAGACAGTAAATGGCCATTGAAGTGATACTGTAATTTTGATTATAATTTCAAGTCTCAGTTATTGATTGATTGTGGGGGTCTATTTTAGGGCAGAAAGACTGTTACCATGTACTATAGGTTAGTTGTTAAGAGTACTGGATGAGTCAGGGTCAAGATAGCAGAGTAGCAGGAAGATGTAAATACAATTCCTCTGCACAGCTTTAGATAATGTGCCAGACCAAGTTCTGATTGGGAAATGTTGTTTTTTTTTTTTTAAAGCCACAATGAATCATTTTTACTCAGGTAAGGATAAACTTGGGTAAGCATAGGGAAACAGACAGAGTAGTTTGTGGATACTGGTAATAAGATCAAGCCAGGACACCTTTCTAGTGGTTGATTGAGGCTGAACACTGAGGCAAAAGGATGTCCCAGCAGACTCGTAACTTGTGCAAGTCATGGGAATAGGTGTCAACTAACAGTTCTATTTCTCACTACCTAGTTCCAAGACAAAGATCCAGGGCAGCAGGAGGAGGGGGGCTGCGTGTAAAGGTGATATTCCAGAATAGTCAGCCCTAGGCTGTGTATTGAGTGAAAAACAAATTTAGAAGCAAACAGTAGCTATGTGGCTTTGATGCCAAGAACAGGGCAGGAATTCTACAAGCATCCAGAAAGAATTCAAGTCCCAAAGAATCACAGTCAGGATCACATAATCATCCTTCAAGAAGAGAGGTTGGACTCTGATATGTCAGAAGGCAAAAGATATTGTCCTCAGCCAAGAATAACTGACTTAGAAAAACTGAGTACAATCCTACAGGGAGAAAAAAGAAAAGTGGATTTTAATGAAATAGAAGACTTCCAAGGATTCCTGATGAAAAGACCAGAGTTGCACAGAAAATCTGAAACACAAATACAGGAGGAGAAAAGGGCAAGAATTATCAAAGGAATTAATGGGAAAAAGTGGGAAGGAAGGGGGTCTAGCAGTACCAGATCTCAAACTATACTACAAAGAGGAATTATTAAAATGATTTGATACTAGGTAAGAAAAAGAGAAGTTATTCAATGGAGTAGATTACATATATTCTACAGAAATAAGTAGGACAATAGCCTAGTGTTTGATAAGCCCAAAGACTGTTACTGGGGCAAGAACTTACTATTCAACCAAAACTTTTAGTAAAACGAGAAAGCAGTCTAGCAGAGACTAGGTATAGACCAAGACTTCATATCATATTTCAAAACCAGATCTAAATGGGGACACGATATAGACATAAAAAGTGACAAATCAGAAGAGCTTGGAAGAAATTACCTGTCAGATCTATGGATAGTGGAAGAGTTTATGACCAAACAAGAGATAGAAAGGATCTTAAAAGATAAAATGAACAATTTTAATTATATAAAATTGACAAATTTTTGTATAAATAAAGCCAAAATGCAGCTAAAATTAGAAAGAAAAACAGATAAATGGTTTAAAAAGTTTTTGCAGTAAATTTCTCTGATAAAGGTCTCATTTCTAAGATAAATAGGGAAGCAATTCAAGTTTATAAGAATAAAAGGCATTCCCTAAATGATAAATGCTGTAAGCATACGAACAGATATTTCTCAAGGGAAGAAGTATTGGTAATCTCTAGCTATATGAAAAAATGCTCTAAATCAATAATAATTAGAGAAATATCAACTAAAGCAACTCTGAGGTTTTCATAAGATTGGAAAAGTTGACAAAAAAAAGAAATGCCAAATTGCATCAGGGATGGGAGAAAAACAGGTACATTAATGCACTGTTGGTGAAATTGTGATCTGGTGCAGTCATTCTGGAAAGCATTTTGAAACTATGCCTTAAAAGCTACTAAACTGTGTATATCTTTTGACACAGCAATGCCATTACTAGATCTATGCCCCCAAGAATTCAGAGAGGAAAAGAACCCAAATGTACAAAAATATTTATAGCAACTTTTTGTGGTGGCAAAGAATTAGAAACTGAGGAGGTGACCATCAATTAGGGGATGACTAACAAGTTACAGTTTACAAATGTGATGCAATACTATTGTGCTGTAAGAAATGATAAAGGGAATGGTTTCAGAAAATGTGGGAAGGCTTATATGAACTGATGCAGTGTGAAGTTAATCTACTCAGTTCAGGAGAATAATTTATACAATATAAAAAAAAAACCAACTTTGAAAGACTTGGGACAATGAGCAACCACAATCCCAGAGGACTCATGGTGAAACAAACATGCTTCCCATCTCTTGATAGAAGGTGATGGATGCAGAGTAAAGACCGAGACATATTTTATTTTGGACATGGCCAATGGAAGAATTTGTTTAACTTGGCTGTATAGATTTTGTTTTTCTTGAATGTAGACCTGACAATAAAGTAAAATTGAATGATAATAATAAAAGAGGATTAGACTTGGAATTAGGAAAATTGGGTTGAAATACTACCTTTACCTAAGACCTTAGCTTTAGTTTTCTCAAAGGGAGAGTGAAGAGATTAGGGGTGGGTCAGATGAACTTGGAAGTCTATACCATCTATACCATTCTGTGATTCTCAGGCAGAAGAGACGGTTGCCCACCATACCCATGATCAGACCAGCTCTGCCCCTATATACAGCACTATTTTGCCTGCTAAGATGATGGGAGGAGGCCCATTTGAAAACCAGCTTGCTGAGACATGTGCTTAGTGTTATTTCCACACTGCTTGGGTCCTTTTTGCTTCAGCAACCCTTACTTTTGATCCCTGTTTCCCATATCGCTGAAACCAGCTCTGCACATTCCAGGCATTCCTCAACGTCTGCCCCAGCACCAGGCACTGTCAGCACCACTCTACTCAGGGGATGGTGCCTCCCACCCTCCAGCTGCAATGAGGCCAACAGTGAGGGGGACACATATTGGCTGGGGCAAGGACCACAAAAATGACAGATGCCCCCCCCTCCATCCCTCCCCAATTTGCCTTCAAATTCCCAGCCGTAGGCTGTTGCTTTTTTAAATGAATATTTGGACTGGAATGGTCTTTCTGCTTGGGATCTCTGGGGATCTTGACATGCTGCAAACATGGAAATTCTTTAAAAAACAAAAACAAAAACAAAAACCCTGCAGCATCCTCCTCAAAACATACCAAACATTGATTTCCATAATAGCCTTAAAACCAAGACTCTTGAGAAACCAGGATACTCTCCAGATTGCCCTGGTGCTTATAACACACCAGGTGCGTATAACCAGAGGGAGTGTGTTACAAAGGAAAATGCTCTAAATATCAAGTTGAGGGACTGGATTCGAGTTCTGACTCTTTTAACCTTGGGCAGGTCGCTTACGCTCTGGGCCTTAGTTCTCTGCAGCTACATTGTATAATGGAAGAAGTACTAGAATTGGAATCAGGAAGACTCCTTTTCTGGTTTCCTTCGAGTCAGCTAAAATTCCATCTTTTGCAAGATTTTTTCCCCTTAATCCTAATGTTTCCCACTCTGTTTCCCTCCAGTTTTCTCTGAATGCATTGTTTGCATGTTGTTCCTCCAATTAGAATGAGAGCTTCTTGAGGACAGATACTTTTTGCTGTTCTGTAACTCTCTGGAGCTTAGCACAATGCCTGACATACATTAAGCACATAATAAATGGCTTCTGACTTAGCTTGACTTAACTATCTGTGTCCCTGGGCAAGTCACTTATCCTCTGTTTCTCCATTTGGAAAATATGGATAATTATAGAGCCTTCCTCCCAGGGTTATTATGGGGATAAAAGGAGACAATGTATGTACATCAAACCTTCAAGTACTGGATGCATGTTAACTATTTATCATTACTGTTATTAATTATTATTATCCATAAAAATAGGGGATTTGACTGGGTGGTTTCTGAGGTCTCTTCCAACTCTAAATCTATCGTCCTATGACATCTCTCCCTCACACAAGAGACAAAAGATTAAAGCAACAACAACAACAACAAAATAATTACGTATAGTAGAAGGAGGGCTAAACCTGTTGTCACGGGATTTGGGTTGAAAATAACTTAAATTGTTCTCACACTCCAGGTGTGGGAGAAGTGAGCAGATAAGGCATCAAAATCTCAAACGGAACAAAACCAAGAACTCTCCAAGTTACCAGAGGGAGAGTGTGTACTGGGAGGGGGGTGCGGAGGCAGGAGGCATACTGGCTTCAAATCCCAGTTTTGACACTTGCTAGCTGGGTATCACCTTGTGGAAGTCCCTACCCCTGTCCAAGTCTCAGTTTCCTCACTTGTGAAATGGGGACAATATTCTCACAGAGGCAGAAAAGGTGATTATGAGGAAACTGCTCTTAAGAAACATTGAAACATTATAGAGAGGAGGTTGATTGCTACTATTACATTTATTAAAGTTTGTAAATCACTTTACAAACTTATCTTATTTATTCCTCATAATAAGGCACTATTATTATAACACTCATTTTATAGATGAGGAAACTGAGGCAGAAGTTAAGTGACTTTCCTAGGGTCACACAGCTAGTGTCTAAGACCATATTGGAACTCTGATCTTCCTGATTCTAGGTCCAATGTTTTATTCATCAAGACTTAGTTGTCTATTACCTACCTACACTAGTATCAGGTATTGTCAAGAAGGATGATAAGCTAGAGAGAGTTATAGATTCATGGGACAAGCAGGCCAATGAAGGACCTCAGAATTAAGGTTATATCGTATGAGGTTTATTTAAAGAAACTGAGGATGGTTAACCTGGAGAAGAGAATACTGGGGGGAAGAAGGAGCAGACTGAAAGCTAACTTCAGGTATTTGAAAGGTTGTCTTGGGTATCATAAAAATGCGAAAAGGACCCATGTGTACCAAAATATTTATAGCAGCTCTTTTGGTGGTGGCCAATTGAGGGGATATCCATCAACTGGGGAATGGCTGAATAAGTTGTGGTATATGAATGTAATGGAACACTATTTGTGTTATAAGAAATGATGACCAGGCAGACCAGAAAAGCCTGGAAAGAATTATATGAACGGATGCTGAGTGAAGGGAGCAGAACCAGGAGAACATTGTACACAGTAATAGCCACAGTGTTCGAGGGCTGATTTTGATAGAATTAGTCCTTCTCAGCAATGCAAGAACCTAAAACAATTCCAAAGGACTCATGATGGAAAATGGCATCCACATTCAGAAAAAGAACTGTGGAGTTGGAACGCAGAGTGAAGCAGAGTATTTTCTCTTTTGTTTTTTTTCTTTCTCATGGTTTCTCCCATTCATTATAATTCTTCTATGCAACATGACTAATGTTGAAATGTGTTTAGTAGGAATGTATGTGTAGAGCCCAAATCAAATTGCATGCTGCATGGGGGAGGAAGGCATAAGGGAGGGGGAGAAAATTTAAAACTTATAGAAGTGAATACTGAAAGCTAAAAATAAATAAACTATTAAAAAAAGGTTGTCTTGAGGGAAGAAGATTTAGATGTATTCAGTTTGCCCCCAGAAGACAGACATAGTAGTGATGGGTGGATGTTGCAAAGGGATAAATTCAAATTTAATGCATAGAAAAACCTCCTAATTAATTAGAGGTGTCCAAAGGTAGGAAGGGATGCTTTAGGACATAATGATAACCTTCTCCCTAGAGGGCTTTAGAAAAAACATTAACAAAAGGCAAGGCAGTTAGGTGGCACAGTGGATACAGCACTAGTCCTGGAGTTAGGAGATGAGTCCAAACCTGGCCTCAGACACTAGTTGTGTGATCCTGGGCAAGTCATTTAACCCTGACTGCCTCAAAAACGAACAAAAAGGATCATTGTAGAGCTATGTTGTTCAAGAACTGATTAGACTAAATGGTCTTTGAGCTTCATTCTAACTATGAAATTCTAGGAAATATTAACTCTTTTATTTACAGAGGGGCAGCTAGGTGGCACAGTGGATATAGTGCCAGTCTTGAAGTCAGGAGGAGTTCAAATCCAACTTCAGACACTTGCCAGTTATGTGATCCTGGGCAGGTCACTTAACTCTTTTGCTTCAATTTCCTCATTTATAAAATGAACTGGAGAAAGAAATGGCAAACCACTCTAGTATCTCTGTCAAGAAAACCCCAAATGGTCATGGACTGGACATGACTGAAATGACAACAATGATACTTACAGACTTTGGGACCTTGAACAAGTTCCTTCATCTCTAAATGCCTTTTTCTGTAAAATGAAGATAATAACATTAGCACTTTTTTTAGGGGGGGAAATGATTTTATGGCTGTAAGTTTTTATAAATCACAGGGAGGAATGTTCTTCTACCAATGCAGATAGGCATTTTGTAATTTATAAATTTAAAGAATTGTCTAGGGCACTAAGAAGTTAAGTGATGGGATCAAGGTCATCTGCCAATAGGTCTTTAATGCTTAAATTATTGTTGTTGGGTCATTTTCAATCTGCCTAACTCAGGGATTTTCTTGGCTAGTGTCTGAGGCTGGTTGAGAGCTAGTAAATATCTGAGTACAAGATTTGAACTGAAGTCCTCCTGACTCTAGGCCCTATGCTCTATCCACTGTGCCACCTAGCTGTTCAGTGTTCAGAAAAGTTCTTTTAACATAGTAAATGCATGATAACTCTTTTTTGAATGAATGAATGAATCTTCACATCTTTTGTCTCTCCCTTTAAGGGAAGAGAATGTATCTTGTTCTTCTAGGTTTTTACAGGGCATAATACATAATAGGTATTTTTAAAAGTTTTAATATTTAATTTTTTCCAATTATATATAAACAACTTTTGACTTTCGTTTTTTACAATTTTGAGACCCAAATTCTCTCCCTTCCTTCCCTCCTCATCAAGAAAGCAAGAAAAAAAGCAAGCAATTTGATGAAAGTTATACATGTGCAGTCATGTAAAACATTTCCATATTAGTTATGTTGTAAAAGAAAACACAGACAAAAAATAAAGGAAAAAAAAACAGTATGCTTCAATCTGTATTCAGACTCCATCCATTCCTTCTTTGGAGGTGGAGAGCATTTTTCATCCTTAGTCCTTGGGAATTGTCTTGGATCTTTGCATTGATGAGAATAGTTAAGTCATTCACAGTTGATCATCCAACAGTACTGCTGTTACTATGTATCATGTTCTCCTAGTTCTGTTCACTTCACTTTGCATCAGTTCATATAAGTCTTCCCAGGTTTTTGGAAAGCATTTTGCTTGTCATTTCTTATCTCACAATAGGATTCTGTCACAATCATGTGCCACAAGCTGTTTAAACCATTCCCTAATTGATGGGTATCACCATAATTTCCAGTTCTTTGTTACCACAAAAAGAGTTGCTATTAATATTTTTGTACATATAGGTCTTTTTCCTATTTCTTTGATCTCTTTGCTGTACAGACCTATTAGAGGTATTGCTGGGCCAAGGGTATGCGCAGATTTGTAGCCCTTTCAGTGCTGTTCCAAATTGCTCTACAGAATTGTTGGATCAGTTCAAAACTCCCCTAAGAGTGCGTTAGGTTTCCCACATACCCTCCAACATTTGTCATTTTCCTTTTCTGTCATCTTAACCAATCTCATAGGTGTGAGGTGGTACTCTCAGAGTTATTTTAATTTGCATTTTTCTAATTGATAGGACTTTTTCATATGACTATAGATAGCATTGATTTCTTCATTTGAAAACTGATGGTTCATGTCCTTTGATCACTTATCAATTGGGGAATACATAGCAGGTATTTGATAAATATAATTGTGCATAGGAGTCTAATAATTCATTGAATTGACTTGATTTGATATGACATAATTGATATGAGTGGCTTCACATTAAGTGAAATTACTCCCAAGGGCTCTTTAATGGGGGAGTGTGAGTAATATGATTTACAGCAAGTGGGAAGATCACCACGTTTGCAGTCAGAGGATCTGGGTTCAAATCCTGGCTCTGTTACTTATTCCTTACGTGACCTTGGGCAAGTTATTTTGCTTTTTGGGCTTTCAGTTCCATATCTGTAAAATGAGGGGGTTGGAACATCTGAACTCTAAGATCACTTCTAGTTCCAAATCTATGATCTTATGACATCTTATTTTGTCTCTGTGTCTCTGTCTTAGTGCCTCTGTCTCTGTCTTCTTTCTATCTTTTGAGTAAATCTACTAACTTTTGGTGTGATGGCTGCTGAGCCCTTTTCGGGGTTCTTTCCATCTTTGGTGTCCACCTGTTCCACCTAACTCTCACCTTTGGCTCCAAGATGCTACAGCATGTGCAACGGCCACACCCTGGTAAATTGTATCAGCAGATGGGCCAAACCAGGTCGAGGGTAACCAAGGGTCAAACCTCGGCAGCCACCACACCAAAGGTACTAGTCCTCCCTGAACACACCCTACACCCCAAATAGTGAGCTGAGGGGTGTCTACCTCAAGCACGTGAAGACTTCCTCTGGTGGAATGGGCGGATGAGAACAATTTATTCCAACGGCCATGAAGGCAGATGAAGCAGGCGATGTGGAATGCTTAGAGCTTGGTTAGACATCAAAGATGCCAAGGTCATCCACTGCATCTTGAGCCATTGCCAGCCACCTTGACTCTGTCCTGACACTGGACTATGATGACTCTGGAGGAGAGAGTAAGGCTGACAACTTTGTGCAACTCTACTTCACTTAAATCCAATTTATGCATGAATCAAAACGACATCATCCAAATCTCCTAACTATTCCATTCTTAGGCAGATTGATTCCAATTTGAAATATGATTACTGGCATTTTGAAAGTGGTCATTTCTCAACCTTTCTCCTCTTCATTTCTTATCACTCTTGCACTAGAGTTCTCCAAGGCCGCTATACCACTTTCTTGGCAACAAGATGGCTCAGTGAGACTCCATAACTAGGAATGGAAATGACTGGCAATTCTCATTTCTTCCACTGTAGCCCTCTCTCCACCCAGTGCTAGCCCATTAGTGGTGATAGACCTTTACTGCAGCTGTGTATGATAGATTTGGTACTGGGACTGCTTTTTTATTAAAAACACATTGGGTAATGTTTAAGTCTTTGGTCCAGATGCACTCGCTTTCATCCAATAACCGTTTATCATAGTCATAAAGCTAAACAGGACCATTAGGAATCATCTCGTCTTTGCTTTTAGGCAAGACCACACCTAAATCATTTCAAATAGGTTTTTGTTAAAGACCTCCAGAGAAAAACACGCACAGCTTGTCTTAGTCATCTATGCAAATCTTTAACAATCCTCACTAGTCTAAAGAGTGTAGTGGGGTGTGTGTGTGTGTGTGTGTGTGTGTGTGTGTGTGTGTGTGTGTGTGTGTGTGTGTGTGTGCGTGTGTGTGTGTATATGAACATTCTTGTGTTTCTTAAACAATGACAATGCTTTCTGCTTTCCACTTTCCTTCCTGTTTGCCTTTTCTTTCCAATACTGCCCTCCCCGCCATCTGCCCTGTCAACTTTTTCTCCTATCCTCCAACCTTTCTCTGTTGTTTTTGGTACACAAGATCTGAATTGATTTCAGTTGGATGTGAATAAGACAAGAGCAGAGAGGGGGAAAAAACCAAGAAATGACTTTCCTGCAGGAGAGCAAGGAGAAGATTTTGGTTTTCAAATTGTCTACGGATACAAGCTATGTCACCATGTGTACAGTTACATCTAGTTGAAATGAATTTTCATTATTGGCCCTTGGAGTCTGAGCTATAGGGAAATGATTGTGGCCTCATGGACTGCTTTAAAGCTATATTTCATAAGTAGAGTACAAGGGCTGTGTTTATTCTTTACAAAATCATCCACTTACAAAGAAATAATGTGATGCCTGCTTAATTCCTGTTCTTAAGGGTGGATCCTGTCATTACAAGTCAATGTAATTTTTGGTTATCGAATGAAGTCTTACTGACTCAATGAAAAACAACTTGTTGTTGAGCTAGCCTGTTGAGGTGGCTACCATGTTTCCATGACAGCCATATGAGGAAGCCATCTTGTTTCCATGGCAGCTGAGTGAAGGAACCATTTTATTTTCATGGCAGTGCCAGGAAACAGTGGTCATGGGATGATTAGCTTAAAAGGCAGAAAGGGCCTTGGCAGCAGTGCATTTCCTCTTCTTCCTTTTTGGGGAAAAAAAGTCATCTAAGGATTGTAAGAGAGAACAAAGAAACTCTTCCTCTGGTACAGTAAAATCACATTCAGGACGGACAGATTTATTTCCAAACATTCCATTATTCTAACTCCTCTTGCTGCTTACAATCCCTGGTGGGCTATCTATTAATACTTATTTATATGTTATGTTTGTATATGGTTTTATACCTTTCATATATTCCATTGTTCTGTTTCCTAAAGAGATCTCTAGGGCAGGACTGTCTGCCTTCTATTTCTTCTATATCTCCTCTCAGTTTACAAAAAAAAATATGGAACCCCCACTCCCCACACACAGGGACTCAGAGACTAACCAAGAACCAAAACCTTTAGTAGGTTGATAGGAATAAATTTCCCATTTTTCTTCTGTCACCTCTTAGCTGATGATCTGGCCCATTTGCTTAGCATCAATGCATCTCATTCCGTAAACAACTTAGAATTTTAGAAAACCTCCATTTTTACAGCTCTGGCTGCTGAAAGAAGAATCCAGATGAATATCGTGTATCCACACTGTTTTCTAAATCATTCCTTATCAAGCAAAGAATATACTTTAAAAAGAAAATAAATTTTACTGATATCTTTTGTTTTTACATCCCCTAAATTTCTTTCTATTTTTCTCTCTCTTTCTTCCCTCTCCCAGAAAGCCATCCCATATAACCAATAATATTTTTAATGTATGTATTTTTATTAACAGCACATAAGAATAGGTGAAAACACTCTGACATCCAGAAAGGGAAGCAGGAAGCTCATGCAGTTAGAATTATAGACTCTAGAGCTGAAAGAGACTTCAGGAAATCTTTCTTCAATATCCCTGACAGGTGGGCATCCAGCCTCTATTTGAAGGCCTCCAAAGATGGGGAACTTGACCTTCTGAGTCAACCCCTTCTTTTTTAGGAGTATAGGTGTAATGGGGATGAAAATATTCCTCTTATCAGGCTGAAACTTCTGTAATTTTTGCCCTCTAGCCCTAGTCTTGCCCTCTGGGACCAAGCAAAGCAAGCCCAATTCCTTTTACATGCAGACTATGACTTTGGAAAGCAAGAGAATCTCTTTGTGTCTCTTTTTCTTTATCTGAAAAATTGGGGCAGAAGACCTGTCCTTTCACTCTGTTAATTAGAGAATGTTTAGCTGTGAGCTATTAAAAATGCAAAATATCCTCATGAAAACTAATAAAATAGTTCTTTAGAAGTACATATCTTTCAGTATCATTTTAAGTCAGTTTGGACTTTTTTTTTTTTTGGTTACTACTCCCCTTCTTCTCATCTACAGAAACATGGTGGTTTCTACCCAGGTCATTTGGGAAATAAATTTCCATCCCTCCCTAATTTTTTTATTATGGAAATTAAGCCCTCTTTTGTTGCTAAGACCATTCATAAAAGTCACTTAACAAGCTGTGGTCTATTTCCAGCAATCTTTGTTGATAGATTAGGGAACCAAATTCTTTGGTAGCTATGAGTGTCCCCTGACCACAAAACAAATATTTTTTTCATTATTAACTTTATTGATGTGGCACCAATAACAGCCAGAAAAAGGAAGCCAATTCCTCTATTGCCACTGGACCCAGAAAAACACACGTCTGGCACGTGTGTGATGTGCAAAAGTTCCAAATATCAATGTTGTACAAACCACTATCAAGTCTCATCACACCCAGCAGTCAGTTCATCTGCTAGGCCTTGTCCTTGAGCACTCTGCATTTTCCTGTAATTTAAGGAAAGTGACATAAACTCATGGGTTTTTCATTAGAAGTACTGGCCTGGGGTTATCTGTCTCTGGAGCCCAGGGCTCTGATGGGCCATAGACGTGTTGATTTGGTGGTTGGCCGAAAATGCATGTGATGGGCTTTCCCTGAGACATACCACTGGGATTCTGCTGTCAGCTTTTGTTCCACTTTGCAGAATGATCTCATGGCTAACTACATGGAGGGGACACAATAGGGTAGGGGGAAGCACATGGGACTGAGCATGAGAATCCCTGAGTTTCCCTCGTCCTATCTCTGCAGTGCCTGGCACACAGTGAGTGTTTAATAAACACCTGTTGCTGCTACTGTTTAACACCAGGGAGATAAACGGGAAACAAATGTTCTTAGCATCACAGAAGCCAGAGTTGGAAGGGACTTCAGAGTCTGGCCACACACAAGTCTCTCTTACCTTCGGGAGCCTTGATTTCTTTTCAAAAACAAAGGACTAGGTGGTCTAGTAGAGCTGTAAGGTTCTTTTGAGCTCTTGGTATCTATGAATCTTGTTACTAAAAGTAAACAATCCTTCATGTATCCTTTAGGGCCATGTTCCTTTTATGTAGGAATGCAGCACCTCTTTGTCCTTAGACAACATCCTCAGAGAGACTGTAGATTTAAAGCTGGAAGAGATGTGATTGGTTTTTTGTCCAATCCCTTCATTTTACAGGTGGAGAAACTGAGGCCAAGGAAGTAATGTGCCCAAGGTCATGCAGGTAGTGAATGTTAGGATGGGGAGTTGAAACCAGATTGTTTAACTCCAAATCCAAATCATTCCCTGTGAAACAAAGGGTCATAGATTTGTAGCAAGGATGGTCTGATACCAAACCCATCTCTCTGTTTACTATTCCAAACTGCTTCCCAGTCAGCCCTTGAGTTAGAGAGGAGCAGGTATCATTAGCCTCACTTTTTCTGATGGTGAAATTGGTGTAGAGGCTGACGAGGTGATTGAATCCAGACCATACAATCAGTGTTGGGACAGCTATAGAACCCAAGTCTGAGTTCATAGATTTAGAGTTGAAAGGCCCTTTAGCTATAAGATCATAGATGGAGAGATAGGAAAGACCTTAGAAAGCAGTTAGTCCACTCCTCTCATTTTTGACAGATGAGGAAACTGAGGTGCTGTGATTTGCCCAAGGTCCACAGCCAGGACCAGATAGAACTATTGTCATTTCCATTCTTCTCACAAAGGGTCACAGATTTAGAGCCATCTACTCCAAAACCCTCATTTTACATATAAAGAAACTGAATCCAGCAGAGGGGATGAGATGGGCTAAAGATGACATGGGGGGCAAGATTGGAATCTGGAGTCTTCTCATTCTGAATCCAGCCAGTTTTTCTCCTGCAGTGGTGAAACAATGAACTCAAAAGACATCGGGTTTGAGTCCCAGCTCTGCCTTTTACTTCAATGTCTCCATTTTTAGTCTGTTTCCTCATTTGTGAAATGGAGTTAATAATCATCGTATTCCTTTCCCAACCTGTTGGTTGGGAGGAAACCTCTTTCTTTGTAAGCCCTAATGTGCTGTATCAATATTAATTAATCAATATTAATCCAGCAGACCCAGAAGAGCCTCAATTCTCTTGGGGAGAAGAAAAGAAAAAAGAAATACAACACTTCAGCACATCATTACTCTCCCTTTCTCCTCAGAAAAGAAGGCTCTTTGGGCCCAGATGTCCAGTGGTCACTTGGCTGTGCTGAGAGCCAGGGGTGCCGACTCACTCGGAAACACTGAGGAATCTATTTTTATTTAGTGCTGTTGTTGCTCTCCCTTATTTCATTGGAAAATGAGTCCGGATTCCACAGGGCTCTTTAGCGAACAACCAATGTAGCCTAGATCCGTGCCAAGACTGTCATTTCCCAGCGGTGGTTTGGACTGGTTTTTTCTTTAGAGAAACTTTGGAAAGGCTTGGGGCTTAAGCTTGGGCAGGAAACAGGTGTTTTGCTTTAGTGGGCGGCCTGTGTAATGGCAAGTGAGGAGAGTGAGCTATGCAGGAGGCCAAGAAAGAGCATGTGAAGGGGCCCTGGACTTTCCATTGTTCTTGTTTTTGTAACAGTCCAAGGGCAGGGTGGAGGGGGGGAAGTAGGGAAGGGGAAGGGGCTGAGAACAGAAAAGGGAGCCTTGGGTTCTGGCTTCTTACCTGCAGAGGAATGGGAGACATGGTCACTTGATACAAGCCTTCATTAGTAGAACCAAATGATTTTTGAAGGCAAAGTTCAGGGTCCCAGCCTAGAACTTGCTTGGACAGTCTAGGAAGATACCCAGTCTAGTATCTTGTGCCCAGGGAGAGCTCTCAATATTGGTTGTAGAATCACAGAGCATGGATTTTTAGAGCGGAAAGGAAAAGGAAAGCCCTATGTTCCTATGTTGACACAGGGATAGATCACTAGTTGTTACTGCATCTTTCCCTCCAGTGGTGCTCTAGGACCCCCATAGGGCCCAACATTGGACACTTAGGGACTTTCACTGTGGCTAGATAGCGAGAATTCATTATCCCTGCCTAGCTAGAATTCATTACCCCTGCCTCCTTTGCTTCACACAGATGCAGAGACAAGCAAGAGGAGGCAGAAAACATACATGGTAGGGAGCTAAAACAAGGATTTTCCATGTTTCAGTGGCTAGAGTGCTGAAATTTGGGGTCAGAGGCCCTGGCTTCAAATACCTAGTCTGCTATTTAGTGCTTGTGTGATCTAAAACAAGTCACTAACCGCCTCTGGGCCTCCTTTTCTGTAAAACAAGGGAGTTGGATTTGATAACCTTTGACATTCCTTAGCTTTCAGCCTATGATCCTATAGATCTTGGATTCCATGGAGCTTGCTTTGTTCCAATAGAACAGCCTCATGTTTCAGATTCACCTTTTCAATCACGTATGTCTTGACAAATGTTCTTTTTCCAACTGCTCTTTCTGCTTTTGGCTATTCTCCCCTGATGTATTGACTCAGGATGGTGGATTGTCCCTTCTTCATAGAGAAGAGGGTTAATTTTGCATCATGATTGATGGCACAGTGGATAGAGCACTAAACATGGAATCAGGAATACTCATCTTCATGAGTGCAAATCCTGCCTTAGACACTTACTAGTTACATCACCCAGGCAAGTCACTTAACCCTGCTTGCCTCAGTTTCCTCATCTGTAAAATGAGATGGAGAAGGCAAACCACTCCAGTATCTTTGCCAAGAAAAACCCCATGAACAGTATTGGCACACTGTGGTCCACAGGGTCAGGAAGAATAAGACAGGACTCAACAACAACTAAGTGTTATTATCCTTATTTTACATATGAAGGCAATGGAGCTCAAAAAGATTGAATGTCAGAGTGGGTGGGAATAGTATCTGGGTCTCCTGACTCCAGGTCTAGTCAACTCTCCGTGTTTCAAGCTGCTACACTACCCTCAAGAACTTCATCCTATTTCTGATGGACTAATTCTAAATTCATCCATTTTAATCTTTCCAATGATGTCAACCTAATTTTAAGTGACTTCTCCTAAAAACTTCAAAGTACATTCCTAATACCTTTCCTCAAGTTACCAGTGATATTAAATAAATTGCTTCCAGGGTTGACTCCTGTGTGTTTGGTTAGTCTGAGCTTGCAAAGCAAACTTTTAAAAAAGATTCCCTTTACAAATTGATTGTGAAATCAAACTGTTTATAGCCCCCAAGCAACGAAAGGGCCACTCATATGGCATTTCTGCTTCTACACAGAACCAAGGGAAGCATCTGACACAAGCTTGTTCTCTTGCTCAAAATAGCTTGCCTTTCACCAGTAGATCAGAAACACATGATTAAAAATGATGATGGAAGCCTGGACCAGGAGTTAATATACCCAGTGGGGTCTAGTTCCAGCTTTGTCATTAGCTAGTTGTGTGGGGCTAAGCTTCCCTTTCTTGGAGAATGAGAAAGTTAGAATGGATTCCATCTTAATCTTCCATCATCATCTTCATCATCATTGTCATCAACAGAAATTTATTAAGGGCCCACAATGGGCACTGTGCTAAGTGCTGAGGATTTTAAAATGGCCAAACCAAAATCCCTGACCTCAAGAAAGAGCAACACTCAAACAACTAGTCACGTACAAAATATTTAGAGTAAATGGGAGGTAATCCGAGAGTGAAGACATGGCAGGAGTGGGTGGTGGGTAGGAGGAGGAGATCAGGAAAGATTTCTTCCAGAATGTAGGATTTGAGTTGAGTCTTGAAGGAACTCATGGAAGATAAGAGCTAGGAGGGAAGAAGGAAATCATTCTAGTCCTGGAGGATGGTGACTGAGAAGGCATGGAGTCTGGAGATGGAGCATGGAGTGTCAAGAGTGGCAACAAGGTATAGAACACATGGAGGTGAGTAAGGTATAAGAAGACCAGAAAGGTGGGAAGGGGCCAGGTTACAGGGGGCTTTGAAAGACAAACACAGAATCTTTTATTTGATACTAGAGGTAGTAAGGAAGTCACTGTAGTTTCTTTCTAAGGGTCCTTCTAACTCTAACATTCTATGATTCTAAGAATTCTCATGATGATCAGTAAGTGACACGACTCACATTGATCTGAGATCTCATTGATTCGGGAATTCCTATCAATGGTGCTGATTATGACCTATCTATGTCTATCCATCCTGGGCGACTCTTGTCCAAAAGTTCACCCCTGGGGTTTACCCAAACGATACTTAGCAAGTAGGAAAAAACGTATACAGTAATAGCAATATTGTTTTAAGAATGACTTTGAGCAAGTAAGTCATTTTGACTGTTACAAATATCCAAAGTAACTATAAAGGACGTATAAAGACACTATCTGGCATCCAGAAAAAGAACTGATAAATAGATGTATAGAATAATTTTACATACATACATATACATATATATGTATATATATAATACCTATTTGTGTCTAATGCCTTTTATCATTTCTCTAGGGCAAAGGGGAGATAGGGAGGGAGGGAAGAAAAATAAAAGGAAATAAAAGAAATTTACATGATAATTTTATTATAGATTTTACAAAAATAGCAAGTTGTACATAATATATTTGCAGTTTCATGTGCAATCATCTTTTTTAGTATACTGTGTTATGGAAATGTTTGTTTTATTCCATAAATTAAAAATAAAATAAATTAAAAAAAAGAAAACCGTGGGGTTAGTGAAAGTGGGAACTCTTACTATGAGCAGAGTTTCCAGGGATGTACACATTGACAATGAGGTTGATGCACACATTTCCAGAGTTAGCTCAGCATTTATAAGTGAAGTGCATGGGGATAAAGGAAGACTATTATTTTTTTCTATGTTAAAAATGTCATTAAGTGCTGGTAGATATGCATTCACAAGGGCACTAGTCTCTTAGGTATACTTCTTCCCTGAAGGGAAATTGTGGATATGTATTACACTGTTGATAATTACTGAGAAAACATGCAGGAGAAAAAGGCCTCAAATCCTGAGTTCCCTGGCTAAAAGCTCTCGAGTGGATTAGTCTCTTTGCCAGCATTTAGAAAGTTTAGGTGAGGTGCTTTGGACAGAGGGTTATAGCCCAAGGCCCCACAAAATTGCTGAGGTTGTTTTTAAATTAGAACCATGGAGAAAGGATCAGAAGGTAGGACTCATGCATACTGAAGAGATTATCCCATGTGTCTCTATATTAACATCTCAAATGTGCAAAGTGGCTTCGGTCCATTAGTGCTAGGCCCCATTAGGAACTGATTGACTTAGTTAAGCCACCAAACATATGTCCAGTTGCCAGTTTTCTGGTTAGGAGATTCTTTCTTGGAACATGGAGACCATCTTGCCTAGTACTCAGTGAAATTTCTGGCAGGGGCCAGGCTTAGCATGTTCCACCCCAGAATCATTACATTTATTAAATTTCAGGACTGCCACTTGTCCTTTATGTTGGAATTGGTGTTCTTTAACGCTCAACAAGCCCTGACAGGGGAGGATAGATTTTATCCCTTATTAGGAAAAAACAATATTCTTTGGGCTCAGCAGTGTCTCCAGAAAGTGAATGACTCTCTTGGCATGGTAGAAAGCAAACTGTCCTACACCCCAAGGCTGATGAGAAAGAAAGGGGATGGACTCAAGAATTCTTGGGTGGGAACTCTGTCCCCTGGGTCTCACAAGTTCCAAGCGCTAGGTAATAAGAGACAGCAAGGACTAAAACATTTCAACCTAAATTTAATATGCTCAGACTGGTCTATATTTTTTTTTAATGGAAATTCTGTACATGCAGATTTTCATTATTTTTTCTTTTGAAGAAGCATGAAGGTAATGAAAATCAGTACATTGATGAGCCAGACAATTTGAAGCCAGGTCACAATTCTCCAAATTATAATGCTGGATTTGACTCAAGGATTGGGTCACCGACCAACTTAGAATGCTTCAGAACCTTGCTGGCTTAGCGCACACACCCGCCTACAACTGCCACGAAGGTACTTGAATCTCCTGGTATACACACACACACATACACACACAAGCTCACCTGCTACTGTAAGGTAAAAGACCTCTTTCTGACAGCCTTTCACAATGTCAATACACCCATCCTCGGTGGCTGCTGAAAGGGCTGATCTTGGTAACTGTCATACATGTTTCCAAAAGACAGCTGAGTGTGACAGGGGCGGGTGCTGCCTGCCTAGATAGACTGCCTCTGGAAGTGATGGCCTGTCAATCAGAGGTGAATCTGCCTGCAGGAATTGTGCTTCCTTAGATCCATCTAAACATTTCAGTTACGTGTCGTTGTGTGCCCATCTTGCTGCATCCGGACTCCATCTTGCATTTTATCGATTGATATTTATCTTCCACGGCCCAGAGACAAAAGCTAATTTGTTAAATCTGTCTGGCTTTTTCTGCTTTCTCAGCTACAGCAGACTCCCCAGGACCCAGAGGGGGTAAAAAGTTGGAGCCTACATTCTGAGTCACCACTTTTGGAAAATTTTCCTTTATTTTCTTTTTCGAGTGATCCTGTTCACATAAGTATTATAAATTATAGGGTTAGCAGGCATGTAAACTGAGACATAAGCAGAAGGTAAAGGCCTCTATTTTAATCTGCTGGATGGGAGGTGCTTTATTACTCATCTCTAACACTATTATCAACCTGGAGTGTGGGTTCAATAGGGACCTTTTTAATCTAGCTAGGTGGTGATCTAAATGGGAACTATCAAAAGGAATGAGGAATTTAAGCAGTGATAAAGCAGTGATAAAGATACCATATTACATTCCCCAATCACATGTAAAAAAATTTAACATTCATTTTAAAAAATTTGAGTTGGAAATTCTCTTCATCCCTTCCATTTTTCCTTGACCCCTTGAGAAGGCAAGCGATATGATACTAATTATATGTGAAGTCATGCCAAACATATTTTTATATTAGTATAGCTCTATATTCTGAAAGGGCAACTAGGTGACTCAGTGGAGAGAGTACTGGGCTCGGAGTCAGGAAGACTTGAGTTCCAATTCAGCCTCAGACACTTATCTGTGTGACCCTAGGCAAGTCACTTAACCTTGTTTGCCTTAATCCACTGGAGAAAGAAATGGCAAACTGCTTCAGTATCCTTGCCAAGAAAACTCCAAGGACTATCCATGGGGCCAAGGAGAGTTGGACATAACTGAACAACAACAGATATATAATATTCTGAAAAAATTAGTTCTTCCCTTAGTATAGATTTTCTGCTAGTCTAGTCACCTACCAGATCTCTTCCTCCCCAAAGCTACCCTGTATTTGTTTTGGGTATTTGTTTTTGTTTAGTCATTCAATTGTGTCCAACTCTTCATAACCCTGTGGATCATACTGTCCATGATGTTTTCTTGGCAAAGATACTGGTTTTCCATTTCCTTCTGCACTGAATCAAAGCAAACAAGTGACTTACTTAGGGTCACACGGATAAGTGTCTGAGGCTGGATTGGAACTCAAGTCTTCTTGACTCCAGTCTCAGTGTTCTATCTGCTTAGTCACCTAGCTGTTTAATATTATGCCTATATCATTATGCATGTATCATATATTATACGATGAAGTTCTAGCACATACGTCATGACTCATCATCTGATAAAGATGTTTCTCCAAGTTAGAGCACGGCTCAGAGGTATTGGGGGGAAATATTTGGGTTTTGTTCTCGATATATCTTTGAAGTCATTATTCCTCTGAAAAATCTGGTCAACATTAAATGTTGCTCTGGCTCTATTCTCTTGAGGCCAAAGCAGGCTATGTCTGCCCTTCAGGGTTCTAGGGTATCCTGAGAGAATTGTAGGTGGCATTTTCTCCACCACCATTGGCTGCATTCCCCTCATTTATTAGAGGCCAATGACTAGCATCCCAGTTCCTTTAAACTATCTGCTTTTCTGATTTTTGAAATTCCCAAGGTTGGCGGTACTTGCACTGGATACTGTGAGGAAAGGAGTTACTGAGATCCCATAGAAGCAAACGAGACAAAAAGACCATAGTTGAAGTTGACAGGTTTTTTGAAAGCCTTGGCATCTTCTTCTCACATGTTTTGCCAACAAAAATAAGTTAAGAACGTCTACACAAGCTCTATAGTTTGTCTTTCCAAGGTACTTCCTTTACTCATCATAACAATTCTCCCAGAAAGTTCTCACTGTCCTCCAAGTATAGGGATATCTTAGCAAGCCAATGGGGTATACATGTGCACTAGATTCCTATTTCATTTCTATCTGTACACATTGCCTCCTTCTCCCCCTCCTGCTTGGAATGGAATGGGCTCCTTGAGGTCAGGGACACTTTTGTCCATAATCCCAGAGCGCAGTGCCTGGCACTTTGTATAAATGCTTGTTGACTGATTGAAGACACCATCAAGGAATGATGAGATGTCCTGTAAAACACTAGCTGAAGTAACAAAACAAAGATTTGGGTTTGATGATCAGGGAACTAAAATCCAGAGACATTGGCAGCAGGATGGTCTGGGTCAGCCTGGGCTGTTTTCTTCTCCTTGGAGATTTATTTTCTTCTAAACAAACTTCTAAAGCTGAAGTAGGGTTAGGAGATGGTGCCTGAGCTGTGCTTTTAAGGAAGCCAGGGCTTCCAAGAGGCAGAGATGAGGAGGGAATGCTTCAAGAAAGGTACTAACAAAGGGACCAAACAAATGGGAAGTGGAGGAGGGAATGGGCATTGGTCTTTGAATCCTTGGCATTTAACGTGGTGCCTTGCACATGGTAGGTGCTTAATAATATTTGTTGAATTGAACTCAATCAACATTCTACCTTGTACTAAAGTAATTTGAATACTTATTCCTTGCAGCTAAGTGGCTCAATGGATAGAGCACTGGACTTGGAATCATCTCCATGAGTTCAAATCTGACCTTGGACACTTATTAGCTGTGTGACCCTGGGCAACCACTTACCTCCGTTTCCTCATCTGTAAAAATGAGCTTGAGAAGGAAATGACAAACTATTCCAGTATATTTTCCAAGAAAACCCCAAATGGGATTACGAAGAGTAGGACACAACTGAAATGAAACAACAACTTATTCCTTATCTCCTAGACTTTGAGTTGCTTGAGGGTTCAGATGGTCATAATCATTATTGTATCCTCTCTGCAGAACCAGGCATGATGTTTTATGCATAGTAAGAAATAGAAATATTTAAGAAATATTTGTTTGACTCAATTCACATGTGACACACTATGAATCAATTTTGTGTGGAAATAAATGTGATCAAAGGTGATCTTCTGTCACTGAACGCCCATCTCAATATATTTAGTTCTTATGAACTCTGGAAAGTTACAACTCATGTATAGGTTCTTCCCATAATTAAGTATAGTTTAAAATTCAGTTGAAATTCAGCTCTTCAGCAGTATAAATCTCTTTACCTAGAATGGCTTTTTAAATCTCTGAGCTAATTACCTGCAATAAAAACAGCTCATGGCAGCTGAGAACATCACTAATAATTTTAATAGGAATTCTGACATTTGTGCTGATAAAAAAAATCAAATTGCACAATCTATTTGTCAAAGGCATCATAATGAAAGGCAAATGTATGATATAGCATATGAAGATTTTCTTCAAACTTAATTATCATATGAGCATCAGAGCTAAAAAGGATCTGCACCTTTTATTTTTTTATAGGAAAATTCAGCAGCATGGCATAATGGAGGGCTGGACCTGGGAATCAGAAAAGCCAGGGTTCAGATACCACCTCCGACATTTAACCTCTCTGAACTTCAGTTTCCTCATCTATAAAATGGGGATGCCTACCCACTTATAAAATAGGTACTTATGTACCTCACAAGGTTCTTATGAGGTTAAAATGAGATAATTTATGGAAAGTGATTTGCAAATTGAAAGCACTATATAAGTATTAGTTATCATTACTTAACATTATAAAGTATGCTTTCCTATTAAAACTTTTCTATGTTAAATAGGTTATTTTTTAATACACCAGCCAAGGATATTAAGCTTTGAGGTCCATAATCAGAGTGTACTGATGAAAAAAAAAATCCAGTCTACAAAAGGCTCCTAATTTTCAAAGGATGACTGCAAAAGCTTTGATTTTTAGAAAAGATGATTCACCGAACTAATCTAGGACTCCAAGGATTAGCTCTTTATTAGTATGCTTTAAATAATTCTTCCTCATAAAAAAAAGGAATGGTAGAAAGCCTCTCTTTCTTCGAAATGTGTCAGAAGTAGGTAAAAAGAAGTGAATATAAAGCAGGTAAACCGATTCCTCCAAAACACGTTTGGCTTGAATATGAAACGATGCACCTGCTTATGTGTACACAGACATCTGAACACACACAAACACTCATCGATGATGTATTTAAACTTTACAAGGACAAATAAATGATGACTAGTCATAGGTCTGGAACATTAAAATAATTTCGGATTACATTTCTAGACTTTTCGGTTTTCAGAAAGCATTAGTCTCTCAAAGCTGAGCAGGCACATGATTGTCCCAAGAGGAGAGGGGGCAGGAAACACTGAGACAATGTGAACAAAATGTCACCATAAAATAACTTTTGCCACAAATAGGACATGTGCAGTTTGCTTTAAAGGTGGTATTGAATAACAGACCAGCAAACATTCCTCTTGGCATTCAGATATCTTTCTTCTCTCTGCCTGGGTTCTTCTTGGAGCCGCTTTCATCAGGCAAGGTTCCATAGGTTTGGCCATTGGCCTCTGGCTGGATTTTGTCCAACATTTGTTTTCCTGTGGGGATGAGAAGAATTTTTTAAAAAATCCTTCAAGTCTTTTTTTTTCCCCCTTTTGGGCCAGACCAGTGATTTCATCAGTTTCGGAAGGAGCTTGTATTTCTTGGGTAGAAAAACCTTTCCTCTACCAAAGCTGATCAGAAATAGTTAGTGGCTTATAGTCTTAGAGAGTTGCCAGGGGAAATTAGAGCTTAAATCATTTACTCGGGGTCACAGAGCCAGTATCTGTAAAAGGTGGGTCTTGAATCCAGGTTTTCTAGATTAAATTCAACTTTCTAACCCACCATGTGACACTGCCTTCGTATATGTCCATATTAAGTAAATGTGCATTGGATTTTAATGGTTTAAAAACAGAAATATCCCCATTTCATGGTTGAGGTAACTGAAGCTCAAAAAGATAGAGGAAGCCATGGGATACAAAGGAAACAATACTGTCTCTGGATTCAAGAGTCAGGAGCTGGATTCGAATCCTACTTCTGATAATACCTGCGTAACCTTGGGCAAATCACTTACCTTTTGTGGGTCTCATTCTCCTCATCTATTAGATAGGAGGTTTGGATTAGATGGCTCATGAGGTCCCTTTTAGTTCCAAAGCTACATCCCTTTGACTTACCTAAGGTCACATAGCTAGTTAAGTCAACAAACATTTATTAAACGCTTACAACGAATAAGGCATTGTCAATGTTGAGGATACAAGGAAAAACAAAAAACAAAAAAATGGTCCCCTCCAGGAGCTCGCATTCCAATGGGAGAGACAATATATAAATAACTCGATACATACAAGATTGGAGGCAGCTTTAGGTGACTTAGTAGATAGAGTGCTGGGCCTGGAGTAAGGAAGACCTGAGTTCAAATGTGACCACATATAGCTACTACTGTGTGAGCCTAGGTGAGTCACTTAACTTCTGTTTGCCTTAATCCACTGGAGAAGGAAATAGCAAATCATTCCAGCATCTTTGCCAAGAAAACCCCATGGACAGGATTGATGTGCTATGGTCCATGATGGACTGAGAAAAACCTCCAGCAGAAGGTGAGACTTCAGCAACACCTTGAAAAAGCTAGGGAAGTCAGGAGGTAGAGGTGAAGAGGAAGAATATCCCAGGCAAGGGGGACGGCTAGGGACAATGTCTGAAATCTGGAGATGGAGCAGCATGTTCAAGAAACAGCTAACAAAGCCTGTGTCACTGGATCATGGAGTGTGCAGAGGAGAGTAGAGAGTTAGGCACACTGGAAAGCCAGAGAGGGGAGATGGTATGTAGGAATTTAAATGTCAGATAAATGTTATATATCAAGTGAAAGCATCAGGTGGGATAGAGACGTGAACTTGGAGTCAGAAAGGCCAGAGTTCAAATCTAGCTTCAGAAATGTAATAGCTGTTTGACTCTGCCTGCCTCAGTTTCCTCAACGTAAAATGGAGATAATAATAATAGCGCCTACCTCCAGGGCTGTTATGAGGATCAAATGAGATGTTTGTAAAACATTTAATACAGCCCCTGGCACATAATAAATGTTTGTTTTTAAAAAAGAATGAAATTCAATTCAAAGGACTCAAAGTCCTATTTTCTTTCCCTTAACCACAGTTTTTCTAAGATTCCACTTATTAATAAAGCACCTACCAGCTCATAAAAAATTCTTCTAGCTAGCTGTTTCTTCTTTTTCCCTATGCAGATCACATAGCCCACACTATACATGCAATAAATTAAAGCACTTCTTGTTAGTGGCCTACTAAATTTATTACTTGCTGCAGTCTTGTGGTTATGTCCCATGAGAACACTCCCCTCCACCCCCGCAAATATTTACTATAAGTTAATAGTTAAAGAGTTCTTGCCATGGAGACCAGTATGTGCTATGAACACTCTACCTTTATATGGCTCATATCTGCTGCCCAGTGACATACTATTTTAAAAATATTGGCCATATTTTCAGTGTGTAAGTCCATGAGAATCTCCTGGACGCTTTTGTTTCCCCCCTGGATCCCTAAGGGAGTAGTGAGAGGGGGACAGGTCAGACACAGATAGTGTATTTCTTTCTGGGGCGGGGCACACTTTAGGGAGGATGGTGACAAACTGACAGAGGTGGTGATCAGAGGAATGAAAGGGATGGATCTTTTGACAGCTCTCTGAATTAAGCTCGTGCTCCTTGGTCTCAGAGAGTAGAACTAGGCCTAGTGATGCAGAAGTTCTAAGAAAGCCATGCACAGTGTCACACAGCCAGGGATGTACTGGTAAATATTAACCAGTAGAAAATACAGCCATAGGAAATACATCTCTAGGAAAAACCATACACGTAACACAATTTTTCATTTAACTTGCATTAACATTCTTTCTATCACTTTAGGTCTAGAAAATCAATGAAGCAATCATTCAAGTCCTGATTTATAGTATTTGCTGATTTTCTGGGTGTAAATGCTCATACTAAAAATTTAACAATCAGCTCCCTGAGACAGTACAGTTTGTTACAGTTCAGCTGTCACCCACAACTAGCAACGTCTCCCTCTCTTTCTACTATTGTGTCCTTTTTTCTTTTTAAACCTATATCCCATATTTATTTGTCTGTGAAAACACTACTCCCTCTACTGGAATATAAACTCTGTGAGGACAGGGACTATTTATTTCCCTGTTGTATCCCCAAAGCCTGGCCCATTAAAAAATGCCTGTGGGTGGAGTGATAGATTTGGGATGACAGGAGTTTCTGTGAACGAGTTAAAGAGTCTGAAATCTTACCAGGAATCTGTCCAAAATCAATGTATGATTGTTGTAAATGTTCATTTTCTCGATTTCTTGTGACCAAAACCACTCCAAAGAAGGACAGAAGACACCTGTAAGAATAGCAACTGTCAAGAAAAATTGAACTACCCATCATTTAAACAAATAAGTAACTGGAACCTCATACTCCCAGTAGCAACATAGATTCCAATGGCTTTGTTCATTCTGTTTCTCATTCGTAGCGAGCTGGCCGCCATTTGTCCTTGTGGCTGATGATGATCACACCCAAAGCTGAGGCCTGGGGGTCTTCTCATAAATCCTTGCCCCATGTTTTCACCATCTGGTTGGCTCTATCTAACCCTAGCCTCTTTGGGCAGAGATGAGGCATTATCTGTTACTCTGAAAGTCCATTCCTATTTCTGGTACTCAACATAATGTTTTTAAAAAAACAGCTTCAGTTTTCTAGGAAGTCTCATTGTCCTTGGCCTCAAGATCAGTCACAGGGTTTAGATCCAGAAGTTCAGCCTTACACAATGTTTTGTGACATTACATTTTCAAGCTGACTTTTTTTTTGTTCAGAGTAGAGTAAAAACCAACCAAACAAAAGCCCAGTTGGAAATTTATGCAGTAATTAAGATGAAATGAGTCATGGTCAGAAAGTTGTCGTTGCCGTGTATAGGGAACAAGTCCTATACATTGACTCCTTTGATTTATGTCTATACCCTCAGGGACTAGGGTGGTGTCTGGTATAGAGTAAGTGACCAATAAATGCTTGCCAGTTAGCTAATTATCTCCAAGAACTCAGTGACAATGTAGGGTCTTTTTAGGACTTCCAATCCCCAGGTGGGGATAAATATCAGGGATATATATATATATAGTCCCTAAACCCCTATAATGGGATCCTAGATCAAAGGATTTTGAAAACAAGAGAACTACAAAACAGAATGTTATTAAACCCCAGCCTTCAGCCTGCCTCAATACAATTGCTCCTGTCTGTCCTGGTCCTACGAGATGCCCGGAGTGTCCTAGGGATTTGTGTGGCCTGATAGAGGCTGGGATGGTGGGCCATGGACTCGGTCAAGGAGCAATTTTCTAGCTTATGGCAAACAGAAAATACCTGACTGCCTTGAAGCCCTCAGAGAAACCCTTTAATAACATCACCTAGTCAAAGATAAAGGACAAAGTTGATGGAAAAAATCTTACTGTTAAGAGCTGAGATTCTGGCTGTATTTTCTAGTGTCCCATACTACATTTATAGTACTTATATACACAGTACTCAAGAATATTAATATGAAAGGAATATGATTCCACATTCAGATATTTCAAAAAGGAATTTTTTTCTTTCAATTTGTTAGCTTTCTAGCCAGCCTTTGTAATACTCACCCCAAAATGTACATGAATGCACTAAGCAAGGCTGCCCCAAGGAATTCCTGATAAAATATAATTCCTAGAATGGGATCAAAGAGAAAAAGAATTACATAGTTGTCATGCCTTCAGCTGCATAGTGTTCATTTCTAAAAAAAAACAAACCGATATCGTGACATTATTGGCTTTAAGTAAATGTTGTTCAGTCATTTCAGTCAGGTCTGACTTTTCGTAACCTTATTTGGGGGTTTTCTTGGCAGAGACACTGGAGTGGTTTGGCATTTTCTTCTCCAGCTCATTGGCCAGGTGAGGAAACTGAAGCAAACAGTGTTAAGTGACTTGCCTAGGGTCACACAGCAAGAAAGTATTAAGCCAAATTTGAACTTGGGTCTTCCTGACTCCAGGCCCTGTATTCTATCCACTGCACCACCTAGCTGGTATTGATCACTAAATATATAATTTCAATGCTTTATTGTCATACAGTTTTGGTACTGTGACTATAATACTAATCATGATAGCTAGCATTTCAAAGTTTTACAAAAGTTCTTTATATAAATATTATCTCATTTTATCTTCAAAACAAGGTTGGGGCTCTTATTAATCCCCATTTTACAGATGGGAAACTTGGGATAAGAGAGCTGCCCAGGGTCACCCAGCTAGTGTTGGAAGCCAGATCTGAAGTAACCGATCAAGATTCTATCCATCGCACCACTCACTAGCTATCTATAATAGTACAGGGCATGGATGCCCTGAACCTCTGCATGGCCCTGAGTCCCCCCTTCTCTTTTTTCCTGTACCTGTTCTCAAAATGGAAGAGAAAAATCTCATCATGTATATATATACACATATGAATGAATGAAAAAGCATTTGTCAGGTGTGTGGCATGCACCAAGTACTTGCTAAGTTGCTTGGATACAAACTGAGAAGCAAGGTGTTCCAGTTTCCAAAAGGAGCTCACTTCTGAACTGGAGAAGACAACCCATAGAAGAGTTTTCAGCTGTACATACACATCATATCACATTCCCATTGTTATTCATTATGCATAACTCATGTGAAAGCACACAAATAGGAATGTCTTGATCTGGCTGAAGGCTTTGTCTTCAAATACTTCAGAATCTCTCTCTAGCTTTTGCTTCTGCTTCGATTAATCATCACAATCTGCTATTTTTGCTTTCAAAAACCATTTCTTTCTCTCCATTCTCACTGCCCAAACCCTAGACTAAGGGTGGGCAACCTGCCCTAGACCAAGCCTACTTCATGCCTGAACTACTTAATAATCTCTGTCCTAGCCACTCCTGCCAAATAATGCTGGTCAGGTCAGTCTTCCGTAAGTGTTACTTTCATTAACTGACTTCCTTGTTTAAAACATTTCAATATAAGTGGCTCTGTATCTTATTGCACTTATGTCTAAAATTCAGTTGTATGGTTTATAACTGAATGTAAGCCCCTTGACAGTAGGGATTTTTGTTTTTTTTTCTATATGTTCCCTAGGAAGTACAGTGTACAAAGCAGGCATTTGATGCTTTCAACTGAACCCATTTTTCAAGGCCCATCTCAAGTACCACCTCCTTTATGAATCCTCTGACTTGTCTAATCCTGAGTCATTTCTGGCTTCCTTTAAGTCCCAACTAAAATCACAACTTTTATAGGAAGCCTCTCCCATGTCCTTTAAATTCTCTTTTAATTACCTCCTATTTATCCAGTATAGATTGTTTATACGTAGCTGTTCATTTGTTTTTTCCTCCATTAGGGGCAACTAGGTGGAGTAGTGGATAGAGTGCCAGACCTAGAGTCAGGAAAACTCATCTTCCTGAGTTCAAATCCGACCTCAGACACTTAGTAGCTACATCACCCAGGTAAGTCACTTAACCCTGTTTGCCTCAGTTTCCTCATCTGTAAAATAAGCTGGAGAAAGAAATTATAAAACACTCCAGTATCTTTGCCAAGAAAACCCCAAATGGGGTCACAAAGACATGAGGCACAACTGAAATGATCAAACAACCACAAATATCTCCCCTGTTGCATTTTAAATTCCTTCAGGGCAGGGACTGGCTGATTCTTTTAGAAGCTTAATAAGTGCTTATTGATTATCTCATTCTTTTTTGAATGTCTACCAAACTTTTCAGTTATACCATACAATTTAACATGGAGTGACATTTTTTGTATTATTTGTTAATTGTATGTTACACATTTGTTAATTTCATATGTGTCAGTCATTGACTAAATTAGGTAGTAAGTTTTTTTGCAGGCAGGCACCATGTCTAATATTATTTTTGTACCTTTCATAGAACCTAAACCAGTGCTAAACAGAAGGTAGGAGCTAAATAGAAATTAAGTAAAATGTGCCCGAGGGTTGATGTACTTCAGAGGGCATGTGATTTGGAGCTTCGGGTGAAACTGATACTTTTGGAATGGGAAGCTGGCCAATAGAATTCACTCGATACACCATTCTGGTGCGGTCATGCTACTGGCCACTAATCCTAGGAATTTCCAGTTATTAGTAATAACACCTTCCAATTAATTGGTATCATAAAAGTTGTCAAAATGATTTTCCTAAAGTGCAGGATGTCATCCCACATCATCCCCCTCCTCAGTCCCCAGTGACTCCCTATTGCCTCAAATTTAAAAGACTCTGTTTGATATTTAAAGTGCTTTATAACTTGGCCCTTTCCTACATTTTTCAGTCTTCACTCCCTTCCATGTACTCTAGGATACAACAATATTGGCATTCTTGTCCTTTCACTGGTTGTTCCCCAGACCTGTAAGGTTCTCTCCTGTCCTCTGCCTCCTGGCTTCTCAGGCGTCTTTAAGACTCAAATCCCATCTACTCCAGGAGACTTTTATCGGTGTTTCCCTCTCTTCTCTCCCCAATCCTGGTAGTGCCTTCCCTCTGAGACGACCTTCCACCTACGTTGCACCTATCTTGTAATTATAGAGTGGTTTGAACATGGTCTCCTCTATTAGAATGTGAGCTCCTTGAGGACTGGAATTGTGCTTTTTGCTTTTCTTTGTATCCCCAGAATTTAGCACAGGGCTCAGCACACAGTAAGCACTTAATGAAGGCTTGTTGACTGACTGACTGGTTTGCTGAGCAGAGATGGCCATTTCTGACATGAACATATGGAAGGCTCTTTCCCACTAATGTAAACTAAGCTTTCTACTTGCATTTTCTCTCCAACAAAAAAGTCAAATTTCTTATGCACATTAATATGAAATTTTATAACATACATGTAAGCAAGGATGGCCTTATTCTTTCTCTTAGAGCTGGAAGAAAATTTAGAGGGACATATATATACACACATATATACACTTACACACACACACACACATATATACATATATGGAGAGAGATAGAGACAGAGAGAGAAAGAGAGAGTCTTTTTGGATACATTCTTTTAATTTTCAATTCTCAATAAGAACAAAATATTAGGGGAGAAGGACTGGACGTGTGATTTCGCTGGCATAAGGAAGTCCCAGATGAGGAAACTCTCTCTATCAAAGTAGGTCAATACCTTTTCTATAGTTTAGAGGGCTGCCCAGAGTACTAAGGACTTAAATGACTTTCCCAGCTCCCACCATCAGTATTCTCAGAGGTGAGATTTAAGGCCTAAAGGCCAGTCTAAGGCCAGTGTATCTGTCACTATGTCATGCCAAAGTTAGAAACATCCTACACCTTTATTTTATTTCCTTCATGTAGTATATAGATTCTTCACAAAAATTCTATCATGCCTCCTTCTGTTGTGGATTTAGCCTTGGATGTTCCTATATGCTGATATATAGGAACATACAAAACAACATATGTAGCAACATACAACAACAATAATGTAAGCTCTGGGCAAATCTAACCAAACTAGAATGGTTTTGAGCATGAGCATAGTTGAAAAGCTGTGTGGATGTCTGTTGGCTGAAGACTTGCCTTGATAAATTCAGAGAGGTTTAGGACCTTGAAGGGATTAAAGTTCTGGCTATAGCAATTCTTGAAGACCATCCATTAAGTTATAGAGGGATTGTGATCAGTATCAACCAAGAGAAGACTCAGACTAACCACAGATCCTTCAAGCATTGGAACCAAAGTACAAAGTTTAACCCTCAGAAGAAGGTTGTTAATTAATTATTCTTTTTTGGGAGTAGTTCTTTTTATTTTTAATTAGCTAATTAATTAATGATTTCCTCCCTATTACATGTTAAAACAAATTTTAACATTAAAACAAGTTTTGAGTTCTATATTTTAACCCTCTTTTTCCCCTTCTCCTTCCCACTTCCATGGTAAGCAATCTGATATAAGTGGAACATGTCAATCATGTAAAACATTTCTATATTAGTCATTTTGTACCAGAAGATGAGAACAAGAAAGAAAGTGAAACATAGTATGCTTCAGCTTGTATTCAAACAACATCAGTTCTTTTTCTGAAGGCAGATAGCATTTTTCATCATGAGTCCTTTGGGATATTGATTAATTATTCTTGAGCATAGCTCAGGGCAAGCCACCCTAGACCATCACACTGCAAAAATGATTATACCTATTCAAAAACGGAGAAATCACAATATACAAAGAAAATTCATGAACTCTGCACTGGGAGACAAATCCTCCTGAAACACAGATGTGGCAGGTACACCTCTGGCCAAAAAAAATAGGACAAACTACAATTGTCAAACTTAGAAAAACTACAGTTGAATGAATATAAGGTATTTTGGTTTGGACGCAGTTTCTTAACCATATACTATTTTTTCTCATATTATTATTTTAGTCATGAAAAACAAACAAATACCCAACACTTTTCGGTCAAGAGCAAAAGAAACTTGTGTTTGGAGAAATTATTTAATCAAGTTTCATCAAAATCCTTAGCCTGGCATTAGGAGCCCTCCCAATCTGGCTCCCACCTCCCTTTTTTATTTGATGCTTGTTATTCCCTTTCATGTACTTTCTCTTCTAGTCAAACTAGCCTGCTAGCTGTTCGTGACATTCCACATCTTACCTTTGTGCCTTTCCTTAGATCATTGCCCATGTCTGGAAGGCACCTCATCCTCACCTCTGTGTCAAAGAATCCTTAGATTCTTGAAGATCATCCATTAAGTTATGGAGGGATTGTGATGAGTAACAATGCTGATTCACCAAGATCACAGACCTTGAAGCGTTGGCACCTTAAGTGCAAAGTTCAATCTTCAGACACAGATTACTAATTATCCTAACATCTCAGGGTCCCCTGTTCCCTCATCCCAGTTGTCAGCATCCTCTGACTCTTGAAATTACGTAGCACGACTTTCTATATACTTAGTAGTGACTTTTCTTTGAACATGGTATATGACCTCCAGGAGAAAATAAGTTCCCTGTGATCACTGGATCCTTAATGCCTAACACAGTGTTGAGTGAAACTGAATGAATGAAATAAATGCTTGTTTATATCCAGTGTCCATAACCCAGATGCCTACCTGCAATAATGGCACTGATAGTGAAGAATATGTAATTCAATGGTACAACTGTGGTTGTATTGTAGAGTTGCATGGCTTGGTTCAGAAACCTAGAACAGAAAACAGTTACTGACTCTGCGAGAGGATACATGTGATATTAGCGAGACCTTGAAGGAGTCGGTGGAGTTCAGCCATAACTACAAAGAGAAATACACCAACAGAGCATTCCAAACTAGCGGTCACAGCCTATATGCATTTGATGTATGAGATCAGATGTCAGTTTTTATGGTCTGTTTAAACCAACAACAGTAATAATGAAAAGTAATTAATCATGTTCAGAGGCCACTAGAAGTTTCAGTTGGAAGTATTTCAAGCCGGTATCACATCAGGATAAGGCAATGGGATCTGTTAGACATCAGATTCTGGGAACAGTCGAACTGCCCAGTGACACGCCTCATGCCAAGAAGAAGATGGAGAAGTCAAAGACTTGTCTAGGGTTTCAAAAACAATGATCGGTGCTCCAGCTGTAGAGCATATGTGAATAGCTCAGCCTCCCTCTGGCTTTAGCCACTAACAAAGGTTCAGTTCCTGCTCGGTTTCTATGGCACTCTGGGAATGGAGATGCCCTCCTCTAAGGTTTCCAGAGGATCAAGACCAGGGAGTGGGGAGAATAGGGCTGGCACTAGAGGAGGGCAGCTTTCTACCCAATATAACAGTTTGTTTCAGGTCAGAAATCTACTGAAAAGATGAACAGAACAGAGAATAGCAAAATACAAGGACAGGTTTTCTAGATGTCTGTGCTCATTAGAAATTCCACATATATTTTAAAAGCTGTCTTTTCCCCCTCTCCTTTTGGTAAGGAAGTGAAAAGTAAAACAACAGTGACAAAAGGTTCAGTTTCCCACATTCCTCCTATGGATGCTCAATAGTTATCTTAGGAGAATATGCCTGGTTTAGAAGGGATATCTACTGAATGAGCAGCTGGGCCAGTGTATACAGTGGAGCAAGGAAATTCTCTCTGTCTCTGTCTCTGTCTCTCTCTTTTCTCTCTGTCTCTCTCTCATTCTCTGTCTCTCTGTCTCTCTGTCTCTCTCTCTCTCTGTCTCTCTCTCTGTCTCTCTCTCTCTCTCTCTCTCTCTCTCTCTCTCTCTCTCTCTCTCTCTCTCTCTCTCTCTCAACATGGTCTGATATTCCCCAGCTGGCATAGGAATTTGCTGATGCTAGACCACTGAGAAGTTATTTTTGTGTGACATTTTTGGGGGAACATAAAACTTCTTTTAAAGACCATATGGCTGATTCAAGGGAGCGTAGCAGGCAGAGGAGTAATCATGCTTTGAAAGGGTGGGGGGGAATGGATCAAAGCAATTGAGGGAAGGGAAAGAGAAGGGAGGAAGGCATGGAGGGGAGTGAGGGAGTGAGGGAGTGAGGGAGTGAGAGAGTGAGAGAGACAGAGAGAGACAGAGAGAGAGAGAGATTTAAATGTATAATGCCACCACTATTAGACACCATGCAATAATCACTTAGTGGTTGACAAGCACAAGGTTAGTTCCAGTGGAAGATAAAAGTTCTTAGGAAAGGATTTCCTTTCCAGCCAAGTGTCTGGTTTCTTCCATCTCTGGGCAATTAATGAACATGAGCTAAGAGACGAAGGTGAAAGGTTCATGGATTTCCTATATTTAGAATGAAATCCCTGGATGTAGGCTTACCCCTGTGATTTATTACTAATGACAATATATGTAACATGGATATTAATTACAAGTAAAAGAGCATCAGGAAAGCATCAAAGTGCACTTAACAGGATTATGTAGCACTTTAAAAATCACAAGACATTAAGGTTCTGTTTAGAAAGGGAGAGAAAAGCCCCTTATGACTAGAAGAGAATGACAAAGCAAGGCGGAATGGCAGGCTGTGTGAGCTTGACAAACATGGAAAGAGGCTGGCTATACCTCACTTTAATCATCATGCATAGTCAACACCTATCAAAATGCAGAGCAACAGAGAGGAATGCTGAAAGATTTGTAAGGATGTAGGAGCTGACTTACTTGACCTGAAAAATACAAGATGCCATCATGATGGTGAACATGATATAAAAGATAGGGTAGGTTAGTTGCATTTTCCCCTTCACAGAGAGAATGATCATGCTTGAGACTGCCTTCACCGAAATAACAGTCAAAGAGGCTAGAAACAAAAAACAAAAAAAACCCCGTAATTGGTTATTATCATTAAAAATAATCATCTCAAACTGTTGGTATTTTAGGATGATAAACTGGTCAGATCCATTTACATTTAATTTATTCATTCATTCACTCAACCTGTCCCAACTGAACTCATTGTATTACCCCCAAACTCTCTCTTCCTAACTTGCCTATTAGTGTCTAGGATACCCTCCCTATCACCTAGGTACCCAACCCAGGTGTCATCATTAACTCCCCACCCTTTGAATCTTCCAAAGTCAATCAATTTTCAAGTCCTGTCATTTCTATCTCTGTAACATCTCTTCTATGCATCCCCTCCTCTCTTCTGACACTGAAACCGCCACCATCTTGGTACAGGTCATCTCCCTGTCTCAATTTTCTCCCCACTCCAATTCATTCTCCACCAGCCGTCAAACTCATCTTCTTAAAGCACAGCCACAACCACATTGCCCCTTCTCCCATTCAAAAACCTCCAGTGGCTCCCTATCACCTCCAGGATCAAATATAAAAATCCTCTATTTAGTTTTTAAAGCTCTTCATAACCTGGCTGCTTCCTCACTTTCCAGTTTGCTTATACTCCACTACCTTCTACATTCGATCAGTTGCCTTTGGCCTCCTTGCAGTGGCTCACACCTCACACTTTTTTCCCAGTTCTGAGTATTTTTCCTGGCTTTCACTCCTCATTTCTCCTCCTGGCTTTCCTGACTTCCTTCAAGTCTCTGCTAAAGTTTCACTTTGTAAGAAGCCTTGATCTTTAGTGCTTTTCCTCTAAGACGACCCTCAATTTATCCTACACACACACACACACACACACACACACAGACAGACACACACACACACACACACACACACACACACATTTATGTATACATCTTGTTTATACATAGTTGTTTGCAAGTCTTCTTCCCCATTACGTTGTGAGCTCCTTGAGAGGAGAGATTATTTTCTTTGTCTCCATAGCTTACCACAGTACCTGACACATAGTAATCATCATGTAAATAAATACAAAAATGGAAATAAATGCGTGATTATTAATTATTGTGTGCCAGGCACTGTGCTAAACACTTTATAAATATTCACTTGCGAATCATGGCATCATCTTCCTGATGTCACGATCCTCTTCAAGAACCAAAGACAAACAACAGTAACACATTTGGATCCTCACAGTAACCCTTAGAGGCAGGTTATTATTACCCCCATTTTACATTAGAGGAAACCGAGGCAGAGAGCAATTAAGAGACTTGCCCAGATTGGAAGAAAGAGTTCATGAAGGTGAGCAAAGTGCAACAATCCTGGAGAGGGAGGCTAAAGTCAGATTCTGAAGGTCTTTAAATGCCAAATAAAGGCACAGGAGAGTCATGGTCAGATCTATGCTTTTGGCAGCTATGTGGAAGATGGATGGGAGAGAGAAGAGAAGAGAGGTGGGGAGACCTGTCTTTCCTTTTTTTGTATTCTGAATGTTTAGCAAAGTACATAGTACATAGTGGACAATACTTACTGACTGATTGACTAACCAATTAGGAGGCTATCACAATTGTCCAGGCAAGAAGTGATAAGGGCTTGATCCAGGTTGGTGGTTGTGTGAAAGGAGAGAATGCGACAGATGGAGGGATTTTGTAGAAAATGAATCAATAATCAATCAATCAACAAGTACTTATTAAGGACTTCCTATGGCCCTGGCACTTATCTAAGCACTCTTTGTAAAGAGATACAAAGAAAGACAAAGCACAAAACCAGTCCCTGTCCTCAGGGAGCTTACATACAAATGGGGCAGTGACATGTAAGCGAATAGGTAGATAAATACAACACACAGAGAGGAATAGAAGGGAAGGCTCAAGGGGATGGAGGGACAAGCCTTTTGTAGCAGACAACATTAGAGTCGAGCACAGGGGGTGAAGGAGACAGAACAGGGAACAGGACTCCAAAGTTGCAAACCTGGGTGACCAGAAGAAGGGTGATGTCTTCAGGAGAAATGGGAAAATGAGGAAGAGAGAAGGGTTTAGGGTGGGTGGGAGTTGGAGAGGAAGATGTTGAGTTCTGTGTCAGACGTGTTGAGTTCAAGATGCCTACATTATTATGCCAAAATTATTTTAAAATAATTTGTTTTAAGGCATTAATCAGAGAAAATGGTTGGTGACCTTTGTACTAGAGCTAGGATATTAGAGGGATGTTGATGTAATTAATCAAGAACCCAGACGGGGCTGTGTGATTTTTGTGATTTTAAAAAATCTATGGGCAACATGCCAATTTACCAGCCTTAATGATGAAAGATCAATACTGAGGCCATAGTTACAAGAAGATGGGGAAGGAGAAAAACAATGAAGGAAGAGGATGAGAAAAGTAGGGTTGTCCAAGTGAAATTAATGAGCAAATAGCCATCAGCCGACATCGAAAAACTAAATAGCGAAACAAACGAAGACATGTGGAGAACACAATGAAAGTCAGCAATGCTTCTGAATTTGCCAACTGTTACAGTAAGTTCCTATCTGATGGGAAGCTAGAAACCTCTGGCTTAAGGAAATGGGAAGAGGGGATTGGGGAGGAAACTAATCATTCTTGCAAGAGGCTTCCTCCATTCTAGGGATGCCTCCTCCTGCCTGGTACTCCTGCCCTGGTTCTTCTCAAGAACCCCTCAAATCTCTCATTTTTTTTGTTAGACACTTCTACTGGTGCCATTGGTGGTTCACTGGTGCCAATTTGCTTACTACAGCAGAGGAGGGGAACCAATTAGAGGTAACCTTGCCCTTCTCCCCCCATAAATCTCCTGGTCCTCTTTGATATCCAGGAATATGTGAGACAGTCCAGGTGAGCTAAGAGTGACCAAGAGCATGGCGTAAGCTGAGTGCCAGGGTAAAATGGCACTTTCCTCTTGGATCATTATTCCCCGTCTTCCTCTTTCTAGAACTAAAAGATCAAGGCATCAAAGACCAGGCCTTTTGTATATAAACACGTTCCATAGAAAGTATCCTTTTTTCACATAATAATGAATAATAATAGCATTATACAGAACTTTAAAATTTGTAATGTACTTTACTTCTGTTATCTCATTTGATCCTTACAACAACCCTGTGAGGTGGATGCTATTGTTATCCCATTTTTATAGAGGAGGAAACAGAAAATGAAACACTAAGTGCCTTGTCCATGGTAAATGTCAGAGGGAGGATCTAAGCACAGTTCTTCCTGACTTCGAGTCCAGCACTCTATCCATGCATCACCTAGCTGTCTTCCCTATCCTCTTTTCCCTTGCCTGGCTTTCCTCATGTCCTCTTTAATGTTTCAAATTAATCATCTCTTCTTGTATGAAGTAGAATGTGCCTATGATAATTTTTTAAAAGATGTATTTTTAACATTATTGGCTGGTTTGTTCTTCTGGAGGAATATGGCTCCCTGTGACTTCCTTAAGAAGACTGAAGAAGGCTGGAGTTCTCCGGCTCTTGACAACTCCTTCCCACCCCTCATACAGGACAGGACATTCGTCTCCACCAATGAGGAGACAGTCTCATTCCAATGGGCTTTGGGATAAGGTTAACATTCTCATATATGTATGTGTGTGTGTGTATACCTATATATAATATATATAATGATATATATCATCACATATTATATATATTGTTCATCTCCATCAATGAGGAGAAAGTACTATACCAGTGGATTTTGGGACAAGGTTTAATATCAGTGGACTCTGAGATATATATGTGTGTGTGTGTGTGTGTGTGTGTGTGTGTGTGTGTGTGTGTGTGTATACATATATAAACATATATTTCTTACTTCATATGTAAACACATATCTTGTTTTATGAATCTTATTTCATTCATACAGCTTACACACAAAAGACCACACAAACTCACACTTTATTTGTACAGAGTTGTTTATATGTTACCTTTCCAATAGACCATCTGCTTGTTGGGAGTCTTTTATCTTTCTTTGCATCCCTAGACCTCAAAGCCATTTAAAATTTCTAAACTGTGATTTAAACCAGCACTTAGCACAGTGTCTGTGTAGGTGCTTAATAAATGCTTATTGACTAAGTTTCTCAGTTTCTCTAGCTGCAATTGATTGTCATCTGTTCAGTTGGTAAATGCCAGGGTGTTACTGTGAAAATTCACTAGAAAACCATGACTAAATGAAACTGGTCCATTCCAGGCATCTAAATAAGTAAATCCCTGTGGTAGCTCAACGATGGCCCTCTGTCTTCTGTACTAACAAGAGAAGGGCCTCTCTCCTTGGGAACAAATATTTCATAAGTTCCAAACATTAATGGAGATGAGAAAGAAATGACTTGTCAAGCATGACAAATCTTATATCAATATTTAATATTAAAGTGAGGAAGCTCTTCCCTCTACAGCACGTCACTGAAGGAAGTCAGAAGATTTTTTTTTCTTTTTGATCTTAGGCTCTGGGATGTTCCTGTGGGAAATAATCATACCAGATGACAATTTGGCCCTTACCCACAGCGAGTTAAAAAAATAATCACTTTTTTATTGGGATTTGAACTTTTAATTATAAATCAAAGGAACCGGGGAGAAGAAATACTGCCTTCATATAGTTTTTGGCTGAGATAGAAACCAGGCTTGCATCGATTCCACAGTGTACCGGTTTTATTTCTTTTATGCTTCAGAAAAGATAATTATTTCTCACTTTCCATGAAAAGGAAGCATGGGGAGAAGAACTTTGTACTGCCCACTCAGAACAGCTGTACATTTCTGTTCTCAAGTCAGTTTTCTAACCCATTCTACTTAAACGTGCACAGTGATCCATCCATATATGAATTAAGTCAGTTCCCTGAAAAATAAATTCTTTTGCGTAAGGGAAAAATTACAGCATTTTGTTTTAGTGCCTTCCAGATTGGGCTTTATCTCTTCTTTATTAGGGTCAGAGATTTAGAGCAGGATGGGGTCATCCAGTGTTAATGATCATTCAGTTCAACCCCATCATTTTACAGGTGGGGAAACTGAAGCCCAGAACCGTGTTGATTTGCCCACAGTCACACAGCTAATAAGTGTCCAAGGTAGGACAATCTCGTGTAATCAAAATTATCTATTTTCTCTTCAGTAATTGCCTCCATTCTTTGTTTGGCTAAAAATGCATCCCCTCTCCAGAGTTGTGAAAGATATATGATATGCTTCTCTCTCTCTTTTTTATGGCATGATCTTTAATATTCAGGTCACGTTTCCATTTTGAATTTATTGCAGAATATGTTGTAAGATGTTTGTCTAGGCCTATATTCTGCCAGAATGCTTTCCAGTTTTCCCAGTATTTTTTATCAAATAAGTTCTTTCCTAGGTAATTTATGTTTTTAGGTTTATCAAACACTAGAGTTATTGAGTTCAATTATTTCAGATTCTTCCATGTCTTGTCTGCACTGTTGATCTACTTTTCTTTTTTTAACCAGTCCCAAATGGTTTTGATGATTGCTGTTTTATAATATATTTGAGATCTGGAAGTGCAATTCCTCCTACATTCCTACCTTTTTTCAATATTTCTCTTGATACGCTAGGTCTTTCATTTCTCCAATCATTAACCATTATCTCCCTCTTACCCTCCCCACCCTCAGGAGAAAGCAGTTTCATTTTTGTCTTTGTAATCCTAGCATCTAACATGGTACCCTGTATGTGGCAAGTTTTTAATGAATATTGGTTGAATTTTTCTCACTAATCCTTGACAGTGGCACTCATAGTGTTATGCAGCCTTATTTTCCCTCAGCTGCAGCAGAACACATTCCCCCCATGCTCTAACCATGCCCCCCCCCCCCAATTAACTCATAACCGTTCTTGGCTGTAGGCCCTCCATATTTGTCTTTGCCTTTAGGGCTTCGAAACAATTTGGCATAAAAGAGCTGTTTTAGATACTATTCTCACTTGCCAGTGACTTTACTCCATCTCATTAGATTTAGAATATTTGAGTTAATGAGAAGGCTATCTTTTGTTGGTCTTTCTAGAATTTTGATCATTTTTCTCTGTTTTTCATTCTCCCTCGCCTTGTCTTAAAGCAGGATAATGGTTATCATACTTAGTTCTTTCATGCAGCTAACAATAACAATAATACTAGTGTTGACTGATTACTACTGAATGATAATTAGTATTTACATAGGGCTTGAAAAGCACTTCATAAATGTTATCTTATTGGATCCTCATAACAATCTGGGGAAGTAGGTACTATTATTATCCCCATTCTACATTTGAGGAAACTGAGGCAAACAGAAGTTAATTGACTTGTCCAAGGTCACACAGACATTATGTGGGTTTGAACTTGATTCAAGGTCTAACACTAATCATTTCATCACCAATCAAGTTTCTCATCTTTGCAGTTTTTTCTTTGGGGAAGGAAATTATTCTAAATTTCTCCCTCTCCCTCCTGATCACTAGCTTAGCTGGGTGTAGTGCTGAACAGAAATCCACTCTACTGTTTCCATAGCAACCAACACAAATAGGAGACAATAACTGGGCTCCTGATTTGAAGGGCTACTATCTGTTCAAGGTCCCAATAGAAGTCATGTTGTTATTCAGTCATTTTTTTAGTCATGTCCAATTCTTCCCATTTGGGGTTTTCTTGGCAAAGATACTAGAGTGTTTTGCAACATCCTTCTCCAGCTAATTTTGCAGATGAGGAAACTGAGGCAAATTGCATCAAGCCATTTTCTCAAGGTCACACAGCTACTGTCTGAGGCTAGATTTGAACTCAGGAAGAGATTTCCTGATTCTAAGCCCAGCACTCTATCCAGCACTACCTAGCTGCCATGTCCTGTTTCCTGCTTTTTACCAATTTGATATCAGGTAGATTTTGCTTCTGCTTCTTGCCCTTTATTAATCAGTGCTTGTTAGCTTTTTCTCAAAATATTTTTTGCTCATGCCTTTTGTTTCTACATCCCTATAATTTGCCACTCACCCCACTGCTCTAATCCCCTCAAAACTGAACCTTTGCCTTGTAACAAAGAAAAACAGTTAAATGGAAACATTCAGTAAAGAGAACGCATCTGACAATACATGAAACCTTCTACCCTTGGAGTGTCTCACCTCTCTTTTGAGAAGGAGGAGGCATGTTTAGTTTGGCTTCCTTTTAGTGACATTTTCCTTGTTGGAATGAATTTAAAAAAACCTTCCATATATTAAGCTCTTATCTGGCAGCTGCTGTTCTTAAGTCATTTCAGTCACGTCCAGTTCTTCATGACCTTATTTGGGGCTTTCTTGTCAAAGATATTAGAGTGATTTGCTATTTCTTTCTCCAGCTCATTTTACAAATGAGAATATTGATGCAAACAGGGTTAAGCAATTCACCCAGGGTCATATAGCTAGTAAGAATCTGAGGTCAAATTTGAATTCAGGTCCTTCTGACTCCAAGACTGGTGCTCCATGCACCGTGCCACAGAGCTGCCCCTTTTAGGGTAGGCATGCTAAATGCTGGGAATTTGATACAGAAAGTGAAACATTTACTTCCTTTAAGGAGCCTACATTTTAACAAGGAGATATAATATATCCCCTTGTGGAAGATGTGATTGGGGGAAGGAAGGGAATGGGAAAAAAACAAGCATTTATCAAGTACCCACTCTGTGCCAGGCACTCTGCTAAGCACTTTATGCATAGGGATGGACTCTTTATGTAGATTGCTCTGGTTCTGCTTACCTCATTCTGTATCAGTTCTTGTCAAACTCCCCATGGTTTTCTGAATTATTCATATTCATTATTTCTTACTCTCACAGCACTATTGCATTACATTCATATGTCAGTTGGTTCTGCCATACTTCCATTCAGTTATAAACACTTATTAAGTGCCTGCTATGTGACAGATACTCTGATGGGCACCAGTGATACAAATATAAAGCAATCTCTAACTTAAAAGAGCTTCCAGTTAATGGACACTTTAAAAAAAGCATTTTCTTCCTACCACAAAAAGTGCTGCTATGAATATTTTAATATATGGGACCTTTTATTTCTCTTTGACTTTCTTCTTGCCTACTAGTGGGATTATCAGGTTCCTTCTATAATTCCAAACCATTATCTAGAATGGTTGGACCAATTCATAGCTAACTTTTCTTGTCATGTAAAGTTTCAATTATGCCATTTGCTATTAAGAAGATATGGTATCTTTTAAAATAGATTTAGTACTCCAAAAAAACAAAAAACCCACAAATTATCCAAATACATTCAGAAATAACATACAAAAAGAAATACTAATATTGTTTTTTTAAAGTAATCAGCTATAATAAGTAAACTTTAGAATTATCTCAAAAGAGTAAAAAATGGAATGGTTTGAAACATTGTAGTATGGCTGAGAACTTTCCTTAAGGTATATTCTACAAAACATCAACAAAACCGAGTATGTGACTTCATAGAATGATTAGAAGACAGAATAAGAAAATGAATGAAAAGTTCTTACCCAGAAGTGCCACAAGTGTCAACAAAATGACAATGTGTTTCATATTCTTTCTTTTATAGAAATAGAGCAGGATGCAGAATATTAATATTTCTAAGATCTGAAAAGGAAAGGGAAAGGTTATGCCACTCAAGAACAGAATGTGTGTTTCACTCAAAGTCTTTGAAATGTCACATCTTTCTTTCAGGGCTGTGTTAACACTTGTCATGTTCCCCTACTTCAGTCCAAAGTGGAAGTGATTGATTTATTGAGGATCTTTTGAGCAAAAAGAAAAATTAACTTGATCCCTAAATAAGCCAAATTATTCAATAATTATTACCATATATTTTCTCACCTTTGTGAAATGCTTTTCTTCTATATTTTTTTGACTCTAATTCCCCCTATCTGTAGGCCTTTAAAAATGAAAGCAACTTATTTCATTCTTTGGGGGAGCAAGAGGAAAGGGATGCTGTTAATCATTGGGGAAAAAATCATCAACCTTAATGCACATTGGATAAAGGGATCAGGGTTTAGATGCCTAGAAAATAGAACTCTAAGGGATCTCCATCCTAAGATTATAGGTTTCTCACAGGAAACAACTATACAGAACATCTAATTCAGGGATCCTTAAACTTTTTTGTGTCATGGGCTCCTTTAGGCAGACTAGTATAGGTCCTTTCCCAGAATACCACTTTTAAATAATTGAAGGAAATGCTAAATTTCACTTAGAGGCAAGTGAAAATAAAGGTGTGAATTTTTTCCTATCCATGAAATCTATGACCTCAGGTTAAGAATTTCTGATCCATTCCAATCCTCTCATTTTACAAATAAGAAATGGAGGCCCACTCATTTCTAGAATATATAGAGAACTGATCCAAATGTACAATCATACAAGTCATTCTCCAATTGATAAATGGTCAAAGGATATGAACAGGCAATTTTCAGAGGAAGAAATTAAAGCTATCTATAATCATATGAAAAAATGCTCTAAATCACTATTGGTTAGAGAGATGCAAATCAAAACAACTCTGAGGTACCACATCACACCTATAAGATTGGCAAACATGACAGAACAAGAAAATGATAAATGCTGGAGAGGATGTGGGAAAGTTGGAACACTAATTCATTGTTGGTGGAGCTGCGAGCGCATCCAACCATTCTGGAGAGCAATTTGGAACTATGCCCAAAGGGCTACAAAAATGTGCATACCCTTTGACCCAGCAATATCGCTACTAGGACTATATCCCCAAGAGATCATAAAAATGGGAAAGGGTCCCACATGTACAAAAATATTTATAGCAGCACTCTATGTAGTTGCCAAAAACTGCAAGTCAAGGGGATGTCCATCAATTGGGGAATGGCTGAATAAATTATGGTATATGAATGTAATGGAGTACTATTGTGCCATAAGAAATGATGAACAAGAAGACTTCAGAGAGGCCTGGAAGGACTTATATGACCTGATGCTGAGTGAAAGGAGCAGAACCAGGAGAACTTTATGCACAGCAACAACCACAGTGTGTGAGAGTTTTTTCTGGTAGACTTAGATTTTTGTAATAACACAAGAACTTCTTACCAAAAAAAAAAAAAAGAAATGGAGGCCCAGAAAGATCACATAAGTCACTTGCCCAAATGGCAGTGCCAGTATTTGAACCCAGGTCTTTTGACTCCAAATCTAGCCTTCTTTATACAAGATATCTAAACCATCTAATAGAAATGATCATATTCTTCTGGTTTAAAAAAATATATCAAAGGATAAGTACTTGAAACCTCAATATTTTTTCACTCTGGTGTTGTTCTTTTTCTTAGGTTCAACCTAAATTATTCTGGTTTAAATAGTTTCTTTCCTTTTGCTTGGCTATTCACGTGGACAGAAAACAATAGGTTAATCTTTCTCTTTCAAAACCTTTTATGTGAATATGGGATGCTGAAGACAGCAATCAGATTATGTTGGAATCTTTCTTTCTCCCAACCAAATGATTCCAACTCTTTTAACTTTTCCTTATAGGGCTGACTTTGTAATCCTTTAATTTAATGTAATGAGCAGTACTACAGGAAACCATTAGTTAACCTCCTACCTCTTTGCCTTTTAGCTCATGCTGTCATGAAAACATTAGGTGTCCCTATCTCCCTATAGCTCATCAATCATTAATACAGAGCTCCTTTTAACTTGCATCCTCATTATCCATAATATACTAGCTTTCCACTTCTCCAATAGTGATGCTACAAACAAGCTTCACTCAGACACCAGCCCCACAGGACAGCCGCAGACATCACTCATGCATCATTACATACAGTTCTGAGACCAACTCTCTTTACATCGTCACTCAGGGGGTGACAGATGAGTGAATCTGGCATGCAGATTAGTGAGTCCTTCCTGTGATGGACTTTTTTTCCTTTTTTTTCTGGAGGGTAGTTGTTATCAACTCTCCATACATCACTTGTCCTGCTGTCTCTCCACTGTGGTTTTAAATAAATAAAACATGAATTCCTATGGCTGGAAGAATTATTCAAGTTGCCTATGAGTACTGGAACTTGGTTAGACGCTGCCTTATAAGACATGAGGTCATATAGCTCTTAGCAAAAAGGTTTCTGGAAGCAGCTAACTTTAAGCATGGCTAATAATGCTAATGGGTCTCCCCCACAATTCCCATTGTTAAGGATAAGATTATTTTTCTTAAAAAATGTCAATATCTGGCATGTTTGTAGGCAGTAGGGAAGAAGTCAGTAGAGATAGAATGAAAATAACTGATAGAGAGGGCAACTTGTTGAAAGATTTGGGGTGCAATAGAATCACTTGTACAGGTAGATGGGTTAGCCTTGGTAGGGAGTATCTCATTGTGAGAGACAGGGGTGGAAAAAGAGTTGGTGGCAGAAGGTATATGAGTGACAGATGAGAAAGAGGAGAGAAGCGGGAGCTCATGGTGAATGGCCTCAATTTTTACTATACAATACGAAGCAAAGTTCTCAGATGAGGAAAGGGGGTGAGGGAACCATGAGAGGTTTGAGGGGTGATAAAAAGGTTTGAAAGAGCTGTTGTGGAAAAGGGGGTTGTGAGTTGATGAGGGCAGTATAGCAGGATTGCCCATAAGCAGTAAGGACCTAATTGAGGTTGTATAACATAAATTTGTGGATAACACGAATCAAAATAAAGAAATGTCAGTATCAAAGAGGCACTGGATTCTGTAGTTTCTAAGGACAGAAATTTTTTTCTTAGACATTTTGTGATGGATTTCTGTGGTCCTTCTTAGGAATATAAAAGGAAAAACCAGTAGTTGTAACAACTAAGTGTCTGTGGTAAGGAGCTGAGAAAGGTGCTAGGACGGTAAGATTAGATGTCACAGACCCGGCTCTTCAGTGAGCCTATGTTTACAGATTCTGTTTCCTCCCAAAGTCTTTGATTGTCATATATTTTGATGAAGCTCCCCAGTCTAATGGACATATATACAGAATGCATCAACTCTTCCTAAGGTTCAAGTACGGCCCATAGTCCACCTCTTAGCAGTTCCTACTCTAAAGTGAGACTTCTAGTCTTTCTACTCCCCTCCACATATTCTATGTTGCATCAAATTGGATTAGTCATCACTACCTGAGCACATACTGTGCTTTTCCCTTCCTCTTTGCCTTTGCTCAAATTATTCCTTGGAATGTTCTTCCTCTGCTCCTACTGACCACTGAAATCTCTCTCTCTCTCTCTCTCTCCCCCCTGGCTCCTTACCCTCCTCTGTCTCTAGTTCCCTCTATCTTTCTTTCTGTCTTTCACTCTTTCTTCCTTTCCTCCTCTTTTGTATATAATATCACATGACTTGCACTTGACTTTCTTTGTTTTGAGTGAGGGAGGGCTGTGCAGGTCACCAACCTCAGTTCTCCTCCACACCTATCTGAATGTAGTGACCAGATATTCATCAGGATGACTGGAGATAACCCAGGATGAGGCAATTAGGGTTAAGTGACTTGCCCAAGGTTACACAGTTAGTGAGTATCAAGTGTCTGAGGTGAGATATCAGCCCTCCCTCACTCAAAACAAAGTCAAGTGCAAGTCATGTCATCATTTCTCTGTTGGCATGGTCTTCTTCGCCAACAAAGGATGAACACACATACATAATATATATGTATGCATATATACATACATACACACATGTTTTCAGTGAAACCTAGAAAAATATCTCCATTCAAATGATAAGAAACACAAATGTTCAAGCATATATATGTGTGTGTCTGTCTGTATGTATATACATATACATATATATACATATATGAAGGGAGTTTAGATGAAAAGACACTGAAGCTGCTGAGATATTAGCTGTCTTAACATCAATCAATGTTAGAACATTTGAGTTCTTCTGAATACTCTACAAACTCCACAACTTGGCATTTAAGGCTTCTCACAGTGTGGCTCCAACTTACCTTTCCAGGCTTATGGTACATATCTCCCTTTTACACCCTCTGTGTTCCAGTCAAATTAGGCTACTTGCTGTTTCTTGAAATTGGCATTCTATCTCCTGTCTATGACGACTGTTATTATTAGCTTTTGTTATTATTTATGCAATCTATATGCCAACCCAGAATACTTGCTTGTTATTTCTAAAAATTGGCATTCCATCTCCTGCCTACTATTATTGCTGTTATTATTTATACATTCTAAAATCTATGCTCTTTCTAGAAATTGGCATTCCATCTTCTATCTATTATTAGGATTGTTATTATTTTTAGCTATCATTATGATTCTTTGCAAACTTGATATTCCAATCAAATAGAATACTTGCTGTTCTTTGAATTTGGCATGCCACATCCTGCCTCTATGTCTTTATCCAGGCTGTGCTCCTTGCCTGGAATGCGTTCTGTCCTCACCTTTGCCTCTTAGAATACTGAGCTTCTGAGTATTGATGGCTGTTCAACTTCACTTGACACCTCCAAAGGGACATTTTTGATTGCTCTAGTTGTTGGTGATCTCCCCCCTCTTCAAATTATCTTGTACTCCCTTCTCAGTCCCCCATGTAAATTCCCCAAATTGGGGATAGTTTTTCTCTTCCTTCTTTTCCTTCCTTCCTTCCTTCCTTCTTTCTCTCTCTCCTCTCTGTCTGTCTCTGTCTGTCTGTCTCTCCCCGCCCCAGTACTTATTTTAGCCTTGTATACTTGGCACCTGACACAATGCCTTGTGCTTAGTAGGTGCTTACTCTTTATTGAATGAATATGGATTGTCTGAAAACAAAGAAGGGACCCACAACATTCTTTTGCAGAAAGAAAAAAGAAAAGAAATTTTCAGTGAACTTTAAAAATAGCAGTCTGTTAGATTCAGATGCCACTGGTCAATTGAAAAACAACAAAAATAGCCATTTACCAACTGTCCCAAGTTGGACTTGCCAGCTTCTTCCCCATAGTTTCCTATTCCTATTCCAAGGGCATTACTATGAACTCAATGTTTCTGGTTCAAAACCTTGGAATTGTCTATGACTCTTCTCTCTCCCTCATCACTTTTATTTAAGAGACCACATGCAGATTAAGAGCTGGAAGGAACATTACATGCCGTTTAGTCCAGGTCTTTATTTTACAGAAGGGGTAACTGAGTCCCAGGGAGGTTACTTTTCCACTGTCTCAGAGGTAGGAAATATCATATCAGAGGCCATGTCCTCTGCCTCAAAAACCAGCACTGTATGTGCTGCACCAGTTAACAAGCCCAATCAATTCTACCTTTGTGTTAAGTCTTACATTTTCCCTTTTCCATTTTTGAGGCCCTCATTGTAAGTGGCTAGAACAATTGAAATGGCCTCCTAAGACATTTTTTTCCTTCCCCATTGGCCAGTTTGAGTCCCTTACATACACATAGAACTATTTTCTGCTCAAGAATCTTCAGTGGCTCTCTGTTACTTAGACCAGAGGTGGAGAACCTGTAGCCTCAAGGCCACATGTGGCCCTCAAGGTCCCCAAGTGCATCCCTTTGACAAAATCCCTTTGACTGTCAAAAGGCTACCCTTGAGGACCTAGAGGGTCACAGGCGACCTCGAAGTTGCAGGTTCCCCAACTCTGACTTAGACACTAAATAGAGTTTCAAGTCCTTAGGCTGGAAGTTAAGCATATTCCCAATTTGGCACCACCCTACCTTCCAAGCTTTGTCAAACTACTATTCCATGCCAAGGCCAAAATGGGACTATTTGCCATTGCCCACACAAATACAATGCTTTCCTTTTCTTATGGGCTTTTCTGCTCTGATCATTCCTTGGAATAACTTCCTCTCCCACTTTTGTTGGTTGATATCCTACCTTTAAAGCCCAGTTGAAAACGCTTTTCTAATATGACCAGTCACTAAAGGCCTTTGCCTACTCAGGTTTCACATTCACCAACTTAATTGTTTGGACTCCCCAATTTAATTTTTTATTATACTTGTCTATTTATCATATCCTTTACTCAAATGTAATCTCCCTGAGATCAGGGCCCACACATGGTGGAAGGTAGTCAGGGAAAGAAGTTCTGATTTGCTGGCCTTGTACCTCCATAAAGTTGGACATATAATCTTCCCCTTTTCAACAAATCAGGGATTCTTTTAATTACCCTCCATTCTACCACTTACGCACAAGATAAATCTCTTTATTTCTACTAGCACCTAGGACCTATGCTATATATATATATACATTAATAGATGTTTAATTTGTTAAATTGTTGTTATTTAGTCATTTTAGTCATGTCTGACTCTTTATGACCCCATTTGGGGTTTTCTTTGCAAAGATACTGGAGTGGTTTGCCATTTCCTTCTCCAGCTCATTTTATAGATGAGGAAACTGGAGCAAACAGGGCTAAGTGACTTGCCCAGGGTCACACAGCTATTAAGTGTCTGAGGCTGGAATTGAACTCAGGTTTATCCTGACTTCAGGCCGGGTACTCTATCTACTGTGCCACCTAGCTGCCCCAGTTTGTCAAATGGTCCTTAATAAATGTTTAGTAAATGAATGAAGTTCTTTGTCACTTTGTTTCTATTTGCAGCATTCCATCCCTTCTCCACCCCCACCCCCCTTTTCCCCTTTTCTTCCCCAAATAAGCAAAAGCCCATGCGTCTAGGTGTTATAGAAGCATAGAATGCTAGACTTGGAGTCAGGAAGACTAGCATTCAAATTTTGCCTCAGATGCTCACTAGCTGTGTGAGCCTGAGAAAATAACTTAATCTCTCTGTGCTAAAACTGAGAGGGGCTGTGCTTAATGTTCTCTGAAGTTCGTTATAGCTTTAAATCCGTGATCCTATGAGATTTGGAGGGGGTGCCTAGATAGCCTGAACTACTTGGGAGAGAAGCATTATCTTTAAAATATCCAGAGAAGATGTTCCTAAATCCTTTCTTGTTAAACCATTTCAGTATCTTACAACCATAATAAATCAAGCTCATTTCAGTGCCCAGTTTCAAGTTCTTCTCTGGCAATTTAACATGTCCTTAGCCCCTAGCCATTATTTATATATTGGATAGTGGGACTTTAATAGATCCTCTGAATACAAAACACTTTTATAAGTGAGTTAGCATCACTGGGGAAAAAAAAAGGAAAAACCCCACTTTTTTCACAATATGAGAAAGCCAGCGAGCATAGACAGGTAAAATAACAAGAACAATAACAATATTTAAAAGTGCTGTAAAGTTTACAAAGCACTTGGAAATAACTGTTTCATTTGGAAAAGAGCTCGTTCCTTAACCAACACAGAGCTGAGCTTCTCCAACTTTGCTGGCCAGTCCCTAGAGGGAGCAGTCACATGGTCTGTTTTGGGGGCTGTACTGGAAGCTTTTTCTTTCACAATTTGCACTCGTACCTGCCAAGAACCAAGGGCATCTCTCTATGTCACTTACTACAAGACGCTGGAGGTGGGCTTCTTTTGGGGTCTCTGAATGCTCTGTAATAACAGTGATTTCACTTGAGTGGTTCTGATGTGAGGAAGAGTGCCTCCTGAAGAGACAGCAGGCCTTGGAGGCCGACAGACCCAGGCTCAGGTGCTGCTTCTTACCCATACCAGCCGTGTGACCCTGGACACAATACTTCCCTTGTCAGTAGAGCTCATCCATCATTTTTTAAAAATCTAAGGTAAATCGAACCTAACCTTCAACAGGCTTGTTGTAGAACGTGAAAGAAGACTTGAGATTTTACTGAATAAGAAAAGGACATTTTCTTTCTCCTGGACCAGTGATAGCTATATTTCCAAGAGCCTTAAAAAGCTGGAGGAAAAACATGTTGAATCTCAATTCCAACTTGACTTAAATCTTTGTGACGAAGAAATCAGACGCAATGACAAAATCGTTTTCATATATATATATATATATATATATGTATATATATGTGTGTGTGTGTGTGTATGAATATACCTGCATCACATATATAGAATAACGTATATATAGTATGCGGCTTACTATTTACAGCAAATATGTAGTATATAGTATAGTGTAGCAATATAGTATAGCATCACTAGGTAGGCAGTAGTTTAGTATAGTGGGCAGCTAGATGGTGCAGTGAACAGAGTGACAGCTTGGAGTCAGGAAGACATGAGTTCAGCTCTGGCCTCAGACAGTTACTGGGCAAGTCACTTAACTTGTTTACCTCAGTTTCCTCATCTGTAAAATGAGCTAGAGAAGGAAATGACAAATCACTCCAGTATCTTTGCCACAGAAACCCCCAACTGGGTCATGAAGAGTCAGACACAAATGAAAACCACCACCATACGGTATAGTAGATATGGTGCTAGATCCAGTTGGCAGCAGGAAGGCCCAGATTCAAACTCTGTCTCTACTATTTACAATTGTGTGAGCATGGACAAATCGCAATCTCTCTGAGCTATAGGCAATTCTCTAAGACCAAAAAATATAAGTGGTTATGGAGATTTCTTTGGTGGAGGAAGTTGCCCTGATGACAAATGGTCGTTTACATACTGGTATATGGTACATAACCCTTGTATTGAAATTCTCTGAGTTACCTCTAAAAAAGGGTTCTTTACCAAGGATCCATGAACTTTTAAAAAAATATATTTTGATAAATGTATTTAAACATAATTGTTTCCTTTGTAACCCAGTTTATTTTAATAATAATAGCTAGCATTGGCATCGCACTTTAAAGTTTTCCAATCATTTTATATACATTATATACACGATACTCATAACAGCCCTGAGAGGAAGGTGTTATATCTCTATTTTACAGATGAGGAAACTGAGGCAAAGAGGCCTGCCCAGGGGTACACAACTAGTAACAATAAATAATGGTAAACAACAGTTATACAGCATCTACTATGTGCTACGCACTGTACTAAGTACTTTGCAATGACTATCTCACTTGATCCACACAGAAACCCTGGGAGGCAGGGCTATTACAACCCCCATTTTATAGGTGAGGAAACTGTGACTAAGAGATTTGCTCAAATTTCACATCGCTAGTAACAATATATTAGCCTACATTTATATAGCACCTACTATGTGCCAGGCATTGTATTAAGTGCCTTACAATTACTATCTCATTTGATCCTCACAATAACCTTGGGAAGTAGGTGCTCTTATGATTCCCATTTCACAGATGAGGAAACTGAGGGCAAGTTCCCAGAGTCACATAGTCTCAGAGGACTGAATGTGAACTCAGATCTTCCTGACTGCATGCCCAGGGCTCTACCCACTGTGCTACCTAACTACCTTTTATTTTTTATAGATTTAAAAACATTTTGAGAAGAGGTCCACAGGCTTCTCTAGACTGCCAAGGGGACACTTGATATAACAAAGGTTAAGAACCTCTCATTAGGCCATTAATAGCCCAGATGATCCCCAAATGAAATCATATTAGTCACACTAGAAGACATATTTAAAATATCACTTTAAGATTGAAACTTAAAAATAACCCCAGACTGCTAAGTCTTTTCTTCTACTTTATTGCTGGAAATGGCTCCAAAGGTAACAAAGCCGCTATACTGTATTTAACTCAGCACTCTCCGTGCATGAAGTTCAAAGAACACACACGCTGCCTGCTCGCTTCAATGAACAATCTTGGTGACAGTAATTACGCTCTTTGCATTCAGACTGCATAGAAAAAAGGGAGGTTTCTGTCATGACCAGGGATTAAATATTAATTATTCACATGGTTAATAGATTCATGTGAAGGCTGAATCTAAATTTCAGTCCAGGAGCTTAATCTATAATTCATATCTTCTGGAGTTAGGGATGGCATTGTAGAACAGGCATTTAAAGGACCAAATGAAGATCATGGAGATAACTTTGTACCCAATGTCAGAGAGTCATTGGGGTGTAGTAGAGAGGGTGCTAGCCCTGAGAAGGAACCCTGGGGTTCAAATCCTGCTTTAGACACTACCTGGGTGACTCTGGGCAAGTCACTTGTCTCTCAGGGCTTCTGTTTCTCATCTGTAAAACTGTGATATAGAGCTGGCTTTACAATGCTGTTGTGAAGACTGCAACTTAAAAACCCTTTGTAAACCATAAAGTGCTGTAGAAACATCAGTGGTTATAGTTACTATCCATCTCAGCTCCAATACGTTCCCTCTCACATGTGTCTGAGATCTAGTTACTTTTGATATTATGGCACATATGTCCTTCCATTTGATAAAGCCTTGTAGAATTGAATCAGATTCAATTCTATTAACTCTCACTGTCTTTCTAGGCACTTGAGAGATTAAAGGCCCTTCACAGGCTTGCTGTGCCTTATGGTAGAGATGGGCCTTGTAATAGAACTGACTCTGAAAAACGGTCAAAGTTCAGTCCTTTTCAGATGACAGGTTTGGCAGATAAAGCCCTTTCCGGCCTGACTCCGATCTACCTTTCCGAGCTTGCTGTGCCTTTCTCCTCATCATACATTCTGCTTTTCAGATAAATTGGCCTGTTAGCTAGTCTCCAGACTTGGCATTCTGTTTTCTGCAAAGGTGCTCCCCATCCCTGGCATACTCTTCCTCCTCACTTCTGCCTTAGCTTCCTTCCAGGATCATCTTCATCAAGTTCCTCTCTCCCACCTCTTTGTTTCTCTGACTTACTTCAAGACTCAGCTCAAAGCCTACCTTCCCTCTGAGATCACTTTCCATTTATACTATGTTCATCTTCTATGGTTGCTGCTGTTCAGTTATTTTCAGCCATGACCCTATTAGGGGTTTTCTTGGCAGAGATTCTAGAGTGGTTTGCCATTTCCTTCTCCAGCTCACTTTATAGATGAGGAAACAGAGCAAATAAGGTCAAGTGACCTGCCCAGGGTCACACAGATAGTAAGTGTCTAAGGTTGGATTTGAACTCAGTCTTGAAGTAAGTCAGAGATAGAGCATTTATAAATGCTTATTAATAAGTGAATCAGCATTCTTCTACTGAACTTGAGCAAGGCACTCTTTGCTTTTTAAACATCCAAACTCAACTTCAAAATACACACACACACACACACACACACACACACACACACATGCACACACTCAGCTTCATGCTAGTAAGGTAACAGGAGCACAGGAATATGACCCAGTCTAAGTAGGAAATGCAAAGTCTTGTTTTGGGGTCCTAAGGTTCAGAACTATGATCTTTGTCTCTAAGAGTATTAGATAGTTTTCTAGGGGCATTGCAAGGCTAAGTGACTCGCTCACGGTCACTTAACCAATAATATTGTCAGAAGCAGAATTTAGGTCTCTCCATTTCCAAGGTAGTTCCTTTACATATTCTCTACCACACTGCCTCTCAGAAGGCTCTACAAATTCATTAAACCAATTGGTCAATGGGATTAAATGCTAGGGATACTAGTCTTAAATATTTGAGAAACATGTTTCTTTTAATGCTCAAGTGAATGATTTTCTCTTAAGGTGTCAAAGACTCACTTCCTGCTTGCTCTTTGTTCTCAAAGTGTGATCTAGAGATCCCTGGACACCCTTAAGACCCTTTCTGAGGGTCTGCCAGGTCAAGACTATTTTTATTAAAAAAAAAAAAAACTAGGCTGTTTTTATTTTATCATGGTAAATATCACTAGCTATAACCCATATATATTTCAAAAACTCAATTTTTAAGATTGTAAAGGGGTCCTGATATCAATGAGTTTGAGAACCACTACTCTATAAAAAGGAGAAGGGAAGCCTTGGAGCAACCCTTCTGAGGCTGGGGCCAGGACTCATGACAGCCTATTATGTCTGCAGTTTAAGAAGGAAGTAACTGGCCTGCCTTCATTGTCAATGGACAGATGATACAGAATAAGTCCCCAAACAGGGGATGGTCATTGTCTCAGGACATAGACAGGACTAATCCCTTGAGGACAGAAGAACACGGATAGTCTTAAAGTAGCCCATGTACAAGGATAAGCAGGAATAGAACCCTAAAGACCACTATGAATAGATGAGCTTTCTCTCTGGTTCTATAATCCTGTCGGATGCCATGAAGGTCCCATAGCACAATGGGCTCTGAATTGGGAGAGGAAGGTGAGAGAATAAGCCTTTATATAGCACCTACTATGTGCTGGCCACCATGCTAAGTGATTTGTAAATATTATCTTATTTTTATCCTTGCAAGGATATGTTCTGTTATTATGCCCATTTTACAGTTCAGGAAACTGAGCAAACAGAAGTTAAGTGACTTGCTCACAGCTAGGAAGTGTCTGAGGATGTTTTTGAACACAGTCCTGTTTCTGGTGTTTACTATTGGTGATCTTTGGCAAGACACTTAACATCTCTGATATGACTCAGTTTCCTTGTCTGTAAATTTAAAACGGTGGACCAGATGGCCTCTGAGGTCAGCTTTTAATCTTTCTCCATTTCTAGTTCTGTAACCTTGTCTGACTTTATGGAGATCTTATGGTGCCACAGCAGGGTCTGGAATCAAAGGAGCTGTGTTCAAATTCTGCTGCTGATGCTTACTGTTGAGTAACCTTTGGTAAAAGAAATAACTTCCAGTAAAATTAGGGATTTGGACTGAGTGGCCTTCGAGGTCCCTTTTAGCTCTGGGATCTCAAAGGTGCCATATGTTTTGGACCATGGCATAGTAGACACAATTAAATGTGGAATCAAATTTGGGTTCAAATTCTTCACCAGTTGTGTGATCATGGAGCAAGTCATATAATCTCTCTCAGCCTCAATTTTCTCATCTCTAAAACGGTGATAATATGGCTGCAGTGCCTACCTAAGGAGACTACTGTGAGGATCTGATGAGATAATATATGGATCCTCCTTCTCCTTTAGAGTCAACATGTCTGCTCTCAAGATTACAGTTACCAGATAGGACTGTGATGATGTGAAGACCTGAGTTCCAGATACTTATCAGGTGTACCGTCTTGGAAAAGTCACTTTACCTGCCTATGCTTTAGTTTTCTCACCTATAAAATAGGGGGAATTGAATTCAAAGGCCTCTAAATACCTTTTATACCAATGGTCTTTTTTTCATGTGTGTGTAACTTTTCTCGAGGGGCAGCTATGTGGTGTCATAGATGGAGTGTTGGACCTCAAGTCAGAAAGACTCACCTTCCTGAGTTCAAATGTGGCCTCAGACACTTACTAGCTGTGTGACCCAGGGCAAGTTATTTCACCCTGTTTGTCTCAGTTTCCTCATCTGTAAAATGAGCTGGAGAAGGAAATAACAAACCCCTCCAGTATCTTTGCCAAGAAAAACTCAAATGGGATCACAGAGAGTTGGACACAACCAAAAAAATGACTGGACAACATTTGGGGGTGGGGGTGGAGTTTTTGTTCAATTTACAGCTATGTGGAAGGTACTGGGTTAGTTTCTGTTATTTTTAGATTTTAGAGAATTGTTATTTTTTTTCATGTTTCAGTCATTATGTCTGTGGTTCTGCTGATTTATTCATCCTGCACAGCTACGCATTTCTTTGTATTCTTCATATTTGAAATTTCTTATGACACATGGACATTAAAATCATGTTCATTAGTCACAATTTATTCAGCTATCCCTCAATAGGTGGACGCAGGGATTATTTCCATTTTTTTTTGTTAGCATGAATAAAGCTGCTATGAATATTTTTATACAAATAAATCTTTCTGTGATAATAACATTCCAAGGGTATGTTCCTAGGAGTGAAATCACTAGGTCAAAGATTATAGAAAATTTTATAGGTCTTCCTCTATAATTCTGTCAGCTTCACTAACAATGTACACGTCCCTGTTTCTTCACAATCAATGAACTTGTAATTTTATCATTTTATCTGTATTTTCATATAGTCTTTAAACTGCCTCTTTGCTCTGTTCTACTGGAGACAGGGAGCTTGTTGTCCCTTGCATAGGCTTCTCTCTGGCCCACCTTGTGAGAGCATCCATCCTGGCAGGTAAGGGAAGAAAGCAATACCTAGAAGTCCAGACTCCTGCCCCTACAGACTGGGCTTTGTTCCAATTTGGTTTGGTCCATATAATGTAGACTTTGGTAGATCTAAAGTTGGGGGAATTATCTCAATTCCAAGCATTCTTTCCCCCTTGGAAGATTAGAGTAGGTCTACTAAGCTAAAACGTGAGGTTGTGGGGGAGCAAATATTGGCTGAACACCTACTATGTGCCAGCTGGGTATTGTGCTGCTTTAGGAAGTGAATTCACTTGGCATTAGTCAACTAAGTGCCTCTACATTTTCATGAATGAATCAAAAAGCATTTGTTAAGCATGAGTTATGCTTAAACTGATCAACAGAAGTATATACAGAATGATTATATTTATATATATTATATCTATAACTTATTATATTGTATTATATATATTATTAGAATATTATATATTATTATTATATATTATATTATACTATATTATATATTATAATATATTAATAATATATAATTATATTATATATTATTACATTTTATATATATATATACATATATATGTATATATATGTAATGGTAGCCATTTCTGGGGTAGGAAGGGAGTAGGAAAAAAAGAAATTTACATGATAATTTTGTTGTGTATTTGAAAGGAATAGCAAGTTGTTCATAGAAGATTTGCAATTTCATGTGCAAGCAGTTTTTTTATTGTACCATGTTACAGAGATGTTTATTTCATAAATTAAAAACAAACGAAACAAACAAAAAGAAAACACTGTGTTGAGCACTCGGCGTAGAAGCAGAAAAGCAAGCCTGATCAGAAATGAGTGACAGCCGAGATGGACAGAACGGCTAAGTGTTTAATGTTTGTGTGCTACAGTGATTGTCATTGTAGCTAGTCTCAGATAAGAAACATAGATGTCTTACCACATAGGCCAGGAACTGCCAGCCAACAAAGTAATACTGTACTTTTCCTGCCGTGATATCCTGAGTTAGATTTGGAGCAAAAGCCACCAATATACATGTTCCTGCAAATGCCAGTGCCACACCTTTATGTATAAAGGACAAAAAAAAAAAAGGAAGACAAGTTTTAGAATAAAATAAAAAAGATGCGTACTTAGGTCCATCAATCAATACAACTGTCACCGCTCAATTAATTCTTCCCAGTAGAGCATTTGAATAATAATACTTTTTAAAGGTGACAAACTGAGCAGTACAAGTGTAAAGTGAGATCAAAAGAACTCAGAACAAAGGTCTGGGCCACTATTTCCAGGTTGTGTGGTTGTAGGTAAGCCACTATTCAGCATGTCTTGGCCTCTATCCACATTTGTAAAATGGGGGATCAGAAATGCTAGGTAGAAAAGTGGATAGAGCTGGACCTGAAATCAGGAAGACCTAAGTTCAAATTTTGCCTCAGTGTGACTGTCGCGACGCAAGTCAGTTAATTTCTTTTTGACTCAGTTTCCTCATCTGTAAAATGGCGATAATACTACCTACCTCACCAGGTTATTGTGAGGACCAAGTGAGACAACATATGCAAAGCTCTTTTTAAACATTAAAGATGTGTATATTTGTGCCATACATATACGTACATATAGACATATATACATTATACATACATAGCTATTCTTATGAGCAATTAAAGGAGATCAGATATACTTCATAACTGTAAAATGCTATATAAACAGAAGCTGCCATTATTTTCACTAGCAACAGGTCAGTGAGGTACAGTGGAAAGAATACTGGATTTGAAGTCAGAGGAACTGAGTTCAAATCCTGGCTCTGTCACTTAACACCTGAGTGATCTTGGGCAAGTTACTTTACCTTTATAGGCCTCAGTTTCCTTCTCTGTAAAATGGAGGGGTTAGATCACATGACCTCTAAGGTCCCCTCCAACTCTAAATCTATGATCCTATGTCCTTCACTAAAGGCCCAACTCCAATACCTCCTCATGATATGGAAGGAACCCAAGGTTCTCAAAAACTAAACCTGGAAAGCACAAGCGTAGGCAGACTTTAAGAAGATAGAAAGGTGAGGATGGGCTAGGGTAGGTGAGAATAGAGAACAAGCATTTATGAAACACCTACTATGTACCACTCAGGCACTGTGCTAAGTAGGTTTACAAATATTATCTCATTTGAGATAATATTATTCTAAATATAATCTCATCTGGTCTAAGGGCCAGATCATAGTCTATGGTCCAAGAACTAGTTTAGCTGAATTCAGAGAAGTTCACTACCACCTTGGCCAGAGAAAATCAATTTTTAGGCCACAGCCTCTTTTAGAGACCACTTTCTTCATGAAGCCTTTCCTAGTCCTCCTTAATTTTAATGCCTTTCCTCCGAGATTCCCCCAACTGATCCTGTAAATATCTTGTTGGCACATGAGTGTTTGCCTGTTGGTTCTCTACTATTAAACTATGAGTTCCTTGAAAGCTGAGACTTTTTTTTGTATCCACTGTAGCACAGTGCTTGGTATATAATAGGTGCTTAATAAGTGCTACTTGACTCACTGATTGACTGGCCTAACTCATCGCTGTATGTATGAATGAATGGCAATCTGCATTGGTGTAGGGAGTACTCACATCAACATCAAATAATAACTGACCCTTATAGAGTACTTTATATACATTATCTCCTCTAGGAGGAGCTAAGAACTATCACAATTACCACGCTCCTTTTTCAGATAAGGATCCTGAGACCTTGGAGAGATGGAATGATTTGCCCATGGTTATACAACCAGCAAGTGTTAAGCAGAGGGATTTGAACCCAGCTCTCTGCTGACTTTTTCCAGTATTTTTCCATTATCAATCAATCAACAAGCACTTATGAAACACTTACTATGTGCCAGGTATGGTGGATAAAAAGACAAAAATTAAACCGTTCCTACCCTCAAATAGCTGTTATTCTGTACTAGATACCACACTACCTCTCAACGAAACCATAGATCCTTTAAGTGGTAAAATATAAAGTATATGAGTAGCAGCTGTATAGGTTTCCCCAAACTACTCCTCCCTAGCATCCTTTGATCTGCCTTTAAAGGAGGGAGAACTGATTTTCCTTCATTGTTCCAGATGAATCTCTCTCTGTCCCTCTGCCTATCTGTGTCTCTCTGTCTCTTTCTCTCTCTATCTCTGTCTCTCTGTTTCTCTGTCTCTCCTTCTCTCTCTGCATGTGTGTATAGATATAGATGTGTGTGTGTGTGTGTGTATGTATTTGCCACATAGGTAGTTTGTACTTAGTTTTGCGCCTGGTGACTCCTCCCACTCCTATTACTCTTTGAGCTCCTTGAGAGGAAGAGCTGCTTTTTGTCTTTATTTGTGTTCCCCTAGCATTTAGCACAGGGCCAAGCACCCAGTAGTGTGCCCTACTGCCTGGTATATGTCTGTTGATTGTTTGATTGAGTGAATATCCTTGAGCTTTCTGGACCTGTTCCTACCTCTTCAAACACAGGAGGTTGGACTGGATGACCTTCTAGTTTATAAATCCATGTTCTTGCTCTGTCCTGCCTGCCTGATGTTCAAGCTCTGGTATGATATAGGAAACTCTGAAATGAACTCAATCTTTTAATTCTAACTCTTGGAGGAGCCCTAGAATCAGTTGATTCTCCCTAGGATCCTTAAGAGTACTTATGCTTTCAGGTCATTGATGACAATCCAAGCCCTTGAGGGAGGCCTAGGTTGGACAGTTTCAGGAGTGAAATAAGTCAGAGTCTTAGAAAGGTCTCAAATTCTCTGGGCAGCTCCGGACTCAAACTGTCCCATCAATTCTCTCAACCAGGAATCATTTGCAGCTGGTCTCGATTTGCATCGCTGACATTTGGCCCCAAACCAAAATGGCCCCTGGGCACAGCCACAAAGGCAGAAGATGTTCTTCACCTCCCCATTTTCCTCTTGGCCTTCAAGCCAAAGTTAGCTCATGGTTCTCATCTAGTCAATTATTTATCAAGACCTCAATATAATTACGTTACCAGCCCCTGGAAAGTGTCAACGAACTGACAGTAATTGTGATTCCCCTGATGGAAACATGTGGGCTTAAATCAAATAAGATCTCCGAGAATCTCACAACTAGTACTTTAGTGAAATGGGGAGAAAGGAGAAAAAAATGATGAGCTGGGGGCTGACATGAGAGAAGGGGGTGGGGAGCTCCGATATTTTAGGAATATTTTTTTTTTAAAGAAAAAGAAATCATTTTAACCATCAATTCATTGAAAATCAAAGTAAGGCCTCCAAACTGCCACTGAACTAATAACAGCTGGATACACTTTTTAGTCAACTTCTGTGGGGTCATTTTTGAGATCTGCACGAAAAAGCTCAATAGTCACAAAGCACCATTGGGCCATAAGTGAATCCAGCTTGCTTCGACAAGGTAGAGAAACTTTCATTTTCTTCATTGTGAAAAAGAAAAGAAACCTCTCTGCTTGCATGAGGAAGGAAAAACCATACTATTCTTCTCTACATCTTGACAGTTTAATTCTTCATGTACCCACATGTATGAACATAATTTTTATGAGATTTTTTTTATTTTAGCTTTTGGGAAAAAGAAGTGTTTCAAGGAAGAAAGAACTACACTTCCTCAAGAAAACAGGGCTGAGGGTGGAGAGGAAAGACTCATATAGAAGGGGTTTAGTAAATGTTTGTTAAATTGAATTCAATTGATATATAATACTGCTGGTCAGAAGAAGGAAGAAAACAGTACTTATTAGGGACCTACTATGCACCGAGCACTGTGGTAAGAACTTTACAAATATTTCCTTCGATCCTTATAACAACTGTGTAAGGTAGGTGCTATTATTATTCTCTTTCTTTCTTTCTTTCTTCCTTTCTTTCTTTCTTTCTTCCTTCCTTCCTTCCTTCCTTCCTTTCTTCCTTTCTTCCTTTCCTTCCTTCCTTCCTCCCTTCCCTCTTTTTTTCCTTCCTCATTCCCTTACCCCCTCCCCCCCCCAAAGAACCTGAGGTAAACAGGGGTTAAATGATTGTCCAGGATCACACAGCTGGGAAGTACAAGTCCAGATTTGACCTCGGATCTTTCTGTTTCCAGGTTGTTCCACCTAAACGGAATACTTCAAGCCCATTCCTATAACTCTAGAGGCAGGATGGTATAGTGGAATGGGCACTGGATATGGATAGAGGCCAAAGATCAGAGTTCAAATCCTACCACTATATGACCTCGGGCAAGACACTTACCTGACCTATATATAAAAGGAAGATATTAGACTGGGTGACCTCTGAGGTCCCTCCCAATATAGCTGTATCATCCAATGAACAAAGCTGGATATGTGGCTTTTAATTAGATATCGTAAAATAAATAAATATGATTCATCTGTTATTGATGGGCTGAGGGGAAGAACAACCTTTACAAAGACCTGTAACTGGAAGTCCAAAATGTGATCATTATTTAATATCATCTCACATTCACATAGCATTTCAAGGCTTATTGAGTGCTTTCCACATAATAAACAGGTGAAGGAGGCAGGTGAAGCAAGTTTTATTATTCCCATTTTACAAATGAAAAAAACTAAGACTCTAAGTGTGTGAAGTGACTTGCCCAGGGTCACAGAACTAGTTAGTGTCTAAGCCAGGATCTGAATCTAGGCCTCTCAACTCCAATACTTTCACAGACAGACAAGTTAAGCATCTTGCTTAACAAGATGATCACACATGCAAATAAGCTCCAGTGGTAGGATTTGAATTCTGGTCCTCTGACTCCATCCAGACCCAGAATGGGCCTGGAGTCATGAAGACCTGAGTTCAGATCTGGCCTCAGACACTTACTAGTTATGTGACCCCAGGCAAGTAGCATCACTGCTTTCTGCCTCAGTTTCCCCAATTGTAAAATGGGGATAATAGTAGCACCTATTTCCCAGCCCTTTTTCCACTACAGCACCTTCTGAATCTCCCAGCTGTTAGTACCCCTTCCCTCGTTGCCTTGTTTTCATTTGACAAATATTTTGCATCTACTTCTATATGTTCGTCTTGTGTTCTCTGATAGGTTGTAATCTCCTTGAGGGCAGAGACTGTATCACTTTTGTTTGTGCATCCTCAGCACTCAGGTCAGCACCTGGCACACAAATGTGGGGCTTAATAAATGTTTTCTTGATCAACTGACTATTGGAAACTGCCTCTCACCGTTGCTGGAACCAGGAGAAATCAGATGTTATTGGGAATGATTTCTATGTGGTACAGAGCCTCGGCTGATAAAGTTTAAAAAAAACAACCTAAAAAATTTTCCTTTGGTGCAATGAAAAACAGACTGGGAGAAAATTGCCTAAAGAATCAGTGAGAAAGGCAGTATCGTATAGAATATAAGAGTGGTGGAATTATAACCAGGAAGTTACTGTTCAATTGTTTCAGACTCTTTGTGACCCCATTTGGGGTTTTCTCCGCAGAGATACTAGAGTGGTTTGCCATTTCCTTCTCCAGCTCATTTTACAGATGAGTAAACTGAGACAAAGAGAATTGAATGACTTGCCCAGGGTCACACAGCTAGTAAGTATCTGAGGCCAGATTTGAACTCAGGAAGATGAGTTTTCTTGACTTCAATTGCAGTGCTCTATCCACTGTACCACCTACATGCCCCACATAATCAGAAGACCTGGGTTCAAATCTTGCCTCCCTATGCGTGAGCAGTGTAACTTATTTGAGACTCAGTTTCTTGATATGTAAAATGGGTATGCTAATATCTGCAGTATCTACCTCATAGGTTCAGATGAGTCTCAAATGTATGTAAAGCATTTTACAAATTTTAAAGAGGAACATAAATGTTAGTGGGGAGGCAGTATGATGATAGGGAGCTAGCCTTGTAGTCAGAAAAATCCAGATCTGTCAGAAAAATCCAGGTTGAGATTCTGCCTCAAACCTGGATGTGGGACCTTAGAAAATTCCTTAACTTCTCGGTGTCCTAAGACTGTAAGTTGCACAGGGAGTTCCAATAAGCATTAGCAAAGGAAACTCCTCATACTGACCCAGAAAAAAGTGGTTATTAATAAGAATTAATTTATAGCCAAAGCAATCACTCTGGAGGCTGAAGTATTGTGTCTCTGAAAGTTACCTTCTAGTTCTATTTGGTTTTATGAGGAAAAAGAAAAGGCATTACAAATCCCTTCTTGTTAAATCTCCAAGAACAGATTGGGGCAGCTATGTGGTGTAGTGGATAAAGTGCCAGACCTGGCATCAGAAAGAGTTAAATTCAAACACCGCATCAAGTACTTGTGTGATCCTGGGTAAGTCACTTCACTGCTGTCTGCCTCAGTTTCCTCTACTGTAAAATGGGGATAATAGCACCATTTACCTCACAGGGTTGCTATGAGGATCAAATGAGATAGTAGGTGCTATCTTGATGCTTATTCCTTTTCCCCTCAATAAACCATATTTTTTTCCTTGTTTTCTTTGTGTACGATGGGGTTCCCTGGTTTGCAAAGAGGAACATTATAACACTTTGCCACTCCTAACCTGACGTTTGTCATATGGGGCCATTCTTTGGGAAGACCCATGGCCACCATCTCTGAAAGCTTCTGGGATCCGTGAGCTACCATTGGGCCATTTTTGTATCCCCAACACTCAGCACAGTGCCTTGCACATAGGAAGCACTTAATAAATGTTTGTTGATTGATGTCAACCTTTATACCCTTACAACAGTTATGTTCTGTGTACTGTCTCAAAGTCTAGATAGGGAAGATGCAAGATGACCCGTGCCTCTTCTCTTTCAGTCAGACCTAGTACTATAGTGACAGATCATGCCCTCAATTTTTCTAGTTAACACAGAATGGAAACCCAATTGGCACAGCACCTGAGGTAGGGGGAGTATAGAGGCTTGGGTACTAGACCTGGATTATAAAGATCTGGGTTCAGTTCCTGCCTCTGATTATGCTGTGGCATAGCAGCATGAGAACTGGCTTCTACATTCCATCATTTTATTTGATTGAAGTGCAAATTTCCCTTCACCTAGTCTTTCCTCACTCTCATCAATCCTCTACACTGCAGCCAAAATGAGTTTCTTTAAGCATAGATCAGATCATGCCACTCTACTTAATAACTTTCACTGGCTCCCTATTCCATTTAAAATCAGTCACAAACTCTCCTGTTTAGTCTCTAAAACCCTTAAAAACCTGTCCCCAATCTATCTTTCCAGCCTTATCATATATTACTTCTCTTCTCCTATGAAGTGATCCAGATAGACTGTACTTCTCTGGAGTAGTGGAGAAGACACTCCACCTCCCTGCCTTTGCCCTCACTCTCATGCCAGGAATGTACTCACTTCTCACCTTGGCCTCAAAAAATCCCTCTTTTCCTTCAGGAGGAAGCCTGAACACCACCTTCTATATGAAGTCTTTCTGAATCTTCCCCATGGCCGATAGGCAGCATCATCTCTCCTGAACTGTTTCGCATTTAACTATCTAGTACTCTGTTTAGATTTATTCTGTATATACTTATGTAGACTTATCTCCCCATTAGAACATAAGCTTTTTTGAGTAGGGATCTTTTCTGCACCTAGCACAGTACCTGGTAGATAGGATCCCTATCCCTGTGATCCCTATCCTCTGTCAGCTCTAGAAATTTAAGTATCCTATCTCTAAAAGTTAATGTCTAATCCTATTTGGTGTTATTAGGGAAAAGAAACTCCTGAAGTCTCCTACAGTGGGCCAAATATGACTTGAAGGCAACCTTCAGAGAATGGTAGTCCAATCATCAGAGGACGGGCATAGGGACTTATCATTTCACTGGTGAAAGAAATGACCAGACGAGCTTCTACCAGTACAGGTTAGCACCTATGCAGCAACTTAATAACTTAAAAGAGTTCCTTTATCTACGGAGAGGTTAAAGGACTTGTCCAGGGTCATACAGCCAATATAAGTCAAAGGTAGAACTCGAACCCAGTTCTTCTTGGCTCTGAGGCCAGCTCTGGCAGACAGGCTCTTTTGTCTGACATATAGTAGACCCTGAATAAATTCTTGTTGATAGGCTGATTTTTTTTCTAGTTAGCAGATATTGCCAGGGCAACTCAAAACACTAGCATGGGGACCATGAACTGGTCAGTTACTTTGAGCCTCTTGGATCTTTGGTTTCCTGATCTGTAAAATGGGGATAATCATACCTACAGTGCTTACCGTGCAGGGTTATTGTGAGCATGAAGTGAGATAATGTAAGGAAAAATACTCAGCAAACTGTAAAGCCCTGGATAAATGTCAGTTCTTGTTTTTATTTTGTGAGTTCTGATGGAGTCTGTAAAGTTATTTTGACACTAGCTTTGGTCATCCTTTCTTAAGTCCTTGCTAATGGCAAATTTAGCCCAAGCTCATTTTTTTCTACTAAAAAAAAACCGATTTAGGCAAGCATTTTATATTTTCTAAGTGTCATTCTAACCTTTGTTGAAGGCTTTATTTCTGCAGCTACAGGTAGTACCTGCAAATCTAATGTTTTCCAATTTCGGTAACTAAAGTGGGTAATTTGTAGAAGAGTTTAGTTTCATGCTTACTGCAATTTCCCCAGAACAAGGATAGAACATGGTAAATGATATCCTAGTTTTATTAGCTATCACCATTGGAGTATAGTATTATCTGTCTATCTATCTCAATCTATCATCTGTCTATCCATTCATCTATATCTATTTTTATCCTTCTATCTGTCCATCTATATCCATCTCTCCAACCAGTTCTCTTTCTCTCTTTCTTCTCCTCCCTCTCTTTCTCTGTCTTTCTATCCCTTACTGACTTGGGAATTACTGTATTCTGGATAGTCACCATACCCCCTTCTCCCTCTGTTTGTTTGTATCATAAATTTACTTAGATTTAATAGAAACCAGCTGTTAACTCCATAAGAAGAAGGATACTGGGGAAAACCTATTCATCAATCAATCCATTTTTGAGTTGGCTTGGTAACATCTGGAAATTGGAGAGAAAAAAACCCCAAAGGAAGACTTGAACTTTAAATATAAAAACCAACTGAATATAGAGGCCATTCCCAATGCTGCTCTAACATAGCACAGATCTATGGAATACAATAAATGAAAGGATAAAGAAAAATTGAACTTTTTCAGAAAAAAAGAGTCCATACATTTATGAGGCAGAAATGACATGGTGGAATGTAAACTGGACTTGGAGTCAGAATACAGAGGTTAAGATCCTTGTCTATGTACTTATTTACTCTATTGTAACCTTGGCCAAATCACTTCTTCTGAAGGGTCTCAGTTTCTTCATTGGTAAAATGAAGTAATCAGACTAGATGAACTCTAAGGTTCATTTAATCTATAAATTCTATGATCCTCCGTATTTAGAAAAACACCATATATACTCAATTAGAATTTAGCCAGACCATTTTTTAAAACTGCCCCATGAGGAGAATCAAACTAAGGGGAACTCAATCATATATTTAAATCAACAGGTATTTATTAAGTATCTACTATATCCCAGGTACTGTGAGCACTACGAATACAAAAGACAAAAAATTTCCAACATTTGCAACCTCAAGTGGCTTATATTCTACCAGGGGAGACATGAGCAATATTAATATATATAGAATATGTATAAATATAAAATATATTTGAATATATATTAAATATAAAATATATAAAAATATATATAAAATGTATAAGTAAAAGACAATTTGGGGACAATACTTTCCAAGATACCATGCTTAAGAAAATAATTATCAAAGAAAATAAATTAACTCTTGGGCAGCTAAGTGGTACAGTAGATAGAACACCAGGTCTGGAGTTAGGAAGATTAATCTTCCTGAGTTCAAATCTGGTCCTAGATACTTATTCCTTTGTGACCCTAGAAAAGTCACTTAACCCTGTTTCCTCCTTAACTCAGTTTCCTCACCTGCAAAATGATCTGGAGAAGGAAAATAGAAAACCATTTCATTATCTTTGCCAAGAAAACCCCAAATGGGGTCACACGAAGAGTCAGACATAAGTAAAAAATGACTGAGCAAAAATTAACTCTGGAGCCTATTGACTCTAAAACCCAATTTTTAAAGAATTGGGTTCTCTCTAGAGAACAGAAAATAGATCTAGAACTGCTCAAAGGCAAACTAACACAACTCCCTCATTTTACAGATGAGGAAAGTGAGGCCCAGGGAGATGAAGTGACACAGTGACTCACAGGGGTCAAGAATCAGAGGTGAAATGTGGACTAGCAGTTTCTCTAGCTTCACAAGTGCTTTGTCCCCTGGATTACACTGTCTTTCTCAGAAGCACTGCTTTATTTAAATTGAACACACAATCACATTTTGTTCTCCTGCTTCAGAAAAGAATCAGAGATAATTCTCAAAAGGAAGAAAATCTGCCCTCCTGCTCTGCCTTGCCTCTAACAAGGGTAAAGACCCTTGTATTAAGAACACAGACAATCCACCAGGAGAAGGATGGCTTTGACGCACAGCAGAAGTCCCTCAAGAAGTCAGGAAAGCTACTGCTAAATGTTCCACTAGCTGCCATCTTTCCAAATAAAACCTTGAAGATGGACTGTCTCTGTTACTCTTTTGAAAGGCCTGAAGTATTACAAATTAGGTAGTGAGTCTGTGTGTCTAATTGCTTCGCGGTTCTCATTTTTGTGTGGCAATCTAACACAAATACATGCTTTTATGTGGAGTGGTCTATTAGGTTACACAGCTGTTTTCATTGAATTTTATTATGCTCATAAAACTTTCATAACATTCATAAAAGTAATATTGTAAAAGAGTATTTTTCCACAGCCAGAAGCACGGGCAGTGGTCAAAAATGACAGATTCACCATTAAATGTGAAATGCCCCTTGACAGCTCCAAGATTAAATAACTTCACACCACTACTCATTTTTCATCCCTAAATGAGATAACGCCAATTTTTGTCATTTGTTCTCAATTTCTAAAGCTGCTTCCTTACAAATTTTCTTTTTACTTCAGAGTCTTAGTAACCCTGGGTCAAATGATATGCACACTATGGGCGCTAAATAAATACTCACCAAGTAAGTCTGAGGATCTCAAATTTTCTTTCAGAAATGTAACAGACATAACAGCACTACCTAAAAAAGAAAATGATCATTAATGGCAGACCTTATGACATTTACTCTACTAACAGTCATTTGCCAAAAGAAGTACAGGCAGTTTCCAATTTAGAAAGGCCCAATTTATGCAACTTCCTTATAAATAAAATTGGCTGTAACTAGGGTAGGGTGATCTTAGCTTTCCCTAGGTTGCTTAAATTTGGAGGTGCCAATAGCACCATCCTGGGACAATTTTCCTCTTTCTGGTGGCCACCCCTTCCATCTGGGACCCCTACCTTCTCACTCCCAAAAGATACAATCCTTCAGCAGTGTAGAAACTTTGGGGTGTAGGGCATACTTCCTTTCACCCTAAATAGCTGCAAGTTCCTCTACTGCTTTTGCCTACTCCCTTCTCCTTCTTCCTCTTTTTCCCCAAGTGCAAAAATTCCCAGTTATGACCCTGTCATGTTTAGCTGGAGACTCACCTTTGAGACTTTCAGAACTTTCTTTCTATTCTTGCTCCTACTAGGAAAACCCTGGAATCCTGTTCTTTCCCTTACGATGCTGGAGAAGCCCAGGATTCCTACCCCTACCTACCCTGCTGATGCTAGTGATACAGAGAACCAATTTTTCCCCCTACTTTCATGCCACACTTGGATAACTTATTTCTGATGATATGACCAATTATAAAAAAGAATATGGGGAGACGTATTCTTGGTGTCCCAAGCTAAAACATGGAGTGAGTTTTTCCACAAAACCAGTATTCTAAATGGGGTTATGTCCAGTGCTACCATAGGTACTACATTTGAGCTACACTGTGGGTTAAATGGGGCTTTGGATTGATGAGGGACTCCAGTACCACCCAGAAAACGATTTTTATAGGAAAATGTGCTCCAGATTTCCAACTACTGAAATACAAGTTACTGTAACTTTTGTTATTAATTAGATACTACCTATACTAATACATGCCCAACAAATCTAGTTATTTGTCCTACAAGAGGGAAGCAGAAATAGGAACAACCTAAAATGACAGGTAATTTTAAAAAATTTGCACTTAATTTTGGAATTTGTTTTGGTGTTTCCATTCGAATGGGTAGCTAGGTTGGTACAATGGAGGAATGCCAGGTCTGGAGTCAGGAAGACTCATCTTCCTGAGTTCAAATCTGGTCTCACATTCTTACTAACTGTGTGTCCCTGGGCAAGTCATTTTGCCTTGTATTCCTCATTTGTAAAATGCGCTGGAGGAAGCAATGGAAAGTACTCCAGTATCTGTGCCAAGAAAACTCCAGAGGGGGTTGGGAAAAGTCAGACAGGACTGGAAATGACTGAACAACAATTCCATTTGAATATGAATACATCAGGTATGCTGGGAATTCCATCTGAGCTGAATAATGAACTTTGCAAAGCTCTGATTCAAAATAAGCTGGGAACCTGTCCAGTTGTCTTTTATTTTGCCCACGTTTCAACTCCATTTTAATCATTGAGATAAGCAGAGTTGTCCTCTTATAAACCTCCCCACAACAGGCTCCCTTAGGAATACGTCTCTAACTAAGTAAAATAAACAAGAGGAGTGAGAGATGTCAACAAAGGCAGGATTTAATTGGAGGAGGTGTTAAGCTGTCAGACTTGAATATGAGATTTGCTGTGGATAAGCTGACACGTGGAGAACTTTCTTGTTAAATTAAGAACCTCATACTTCATTCATTGTTAGAGATGGAAGAGAATTTAGAAATCATCTTGGCCAGCCTGGATCAGGTATAAATTAAAACACTAAGGTTCTCTTTTGCTTCTCTCTTTCTCTCTCTCTCTCTCTCTCTCTCTCTCTCTCTCTCTCTCTCTCTCCCCCTCTTTCTCTGTCTCTCTCTCTTTCTCTTTCTCTCTCTCTCTTTCTCTTTCTCTCTGTCTCTCTCCTTCTCTCTCTCTCTCTTCCCTTCTGAGTCTGTTTCTTCCTCCTCCTGTTTCTCTCTTCCTTTTCTGTCTCTCCCCTTTCTCCCTCTTCCTTTTCTGTCTCTCTCTTCCTCACAAATCTCAGCAAGAAGGAAGACATTGCTTTCACATAATTTTAGAATCAAACTGGATGTTGGAAATCATTGCATTTGTTCCTTGCATTTTATATATGAGGAAACTGAGTCTCAGAGAGGTTAATTGATTTCCTTGAGGTCACAGAGCTGATTTAACAGCAGAGCCAGGATTAGAATCCAGGTTTTAGGCTTCCTAGTCCAGTGCTCTTTTGAGTGGAAGAAATAAAAATTTAATTGCAGAAAGAATGTTTTAAAAGTGAAAACAAAGAAAAAGGACATAACCAAACATTGTCACAAGCATAAAACATTTCAGTTTAATTTCAACTACCATTTACTAAGGATTCAGGGGTATGTGGGAGCCAGGTGAGAGCTGAGTGCTAAATTTTCAGTGTGATGTGTAACCTATATCACATTGTTTACTGTCTTAGGGAGGCTGCAAGGGAGGGAGAAAGAATCTGGAACTAAAAAAAAATTAAAATAAATATTAAAAATTGTTTTTATATATAATTGAGAAAAAATATTATTTAAAAAATAAATTTTCAGCATGAGCATTTATACCTCAGAAACTGGCAAATGCTACAAACCATGGATTGATTTATTATTTTTTGGTAATCTAGAGGTAGAAAAGTGGTGAAGAAAATGTTAATAATGTAGGTTCAATGAAAAAGTATGTCATCTTGTAGTACTTCTCTCTCCCTCCTATCCATGAAAGCCAATTGTTAAATATTTACTAGCACATTATTAAGATATAAACTCTTAGAGCTTTCTGGGAAAAAATTAGCATCCTATCTAAAGTTTCTATTGATTGAATTAAACAATTAATCAACCAACTAGTATTTATTAAGCATTCACTATGTCTCAGGTTCTATGCAAAGTGTTAGGGATACAAAAACAAAAATGAAATAGCCCCTCCCCTCAAGAAGTTTCCTTTTATGGTGCAAACAGTGTGTGTGTGTGTGTGTGTGTGTGTGTGTGTGTGTGTGTGTGTGTATATATACACATGCATGTATATATACATACATATATATGTGTATGTGTACAAATATATATATGTGTATATATAATACTCATATTTACAAAGTTAATACAAGATAATTGGCATAGAGAATGCACTAATATCTGGGCAATCAGGAAATGCTTTGTGTTGGACATGGTTCTGAGCTAAGCCTTGATGGAAAATAGGAATTCTAAGGGGTAGGGATGAGGAGAAAGTATCCTTCAGGCATTAGGGTCATCTTGTAAAAAGGAACTAACAGAATATGTAACTGAATTTTTCAAAAGCATTTACGAAACCCTAGCTATGCATAATATCCTTCGCTAAGTACTAGGAATATAGTCCCTGCTCTCAAGGGGATCAAAAAAACAATACATAGGAGAATCTAGCTGAAGAGCGGACAGAGGCCTGGTTATCATTAGGGTTTAGGAGCACGTCAAATGGAAAATCCCAGTGAAAAATAGGGTATAGCAAAAGGGTAGATGGAAATGCCCAGAGGTCTCTAGGGGATAATTGTATGCTAGGTATTAAGGCTCTGTGGTCCTAAGGGCAAAGATCCAGGATGGATGGCAAAGATGGATGACAAGAACTGATGGTCCTTAGGTTGGATGGTAAAGCCTGGTGGCTCCCATCTTACTAAAAGGATTGCAGTTTTCAGAGAAAGAAATTAAAGCTATCTATAGTCATATGAAAAAATGTTCTAAATCACTATTGATTAGAGAGATGCAAATCAAAACAACTCTGAGATACCATATCACACCTATCAGATTGGCAAACATGACAGAACAGGAAGATGATAAATGTTGGAGAAGATGTGGGAGAGTTGGAACACTAATTCATTGTTGGTGGAGCTGTGAGCTGATCCAACCATTCAGGAGAGCAATTTGGAACTATGCCCAAAGGGCTACAAAAACGTGCATACCCTTTGACCCAGCAATACTGCTTCTAGGACTGTATCCTCAAGGGAGTGTAAAAATAGGAAAAGGTCCCACATGTACAAAAATATTTATAGCAGCTCTCTTTGTGGGGACCAAAAACTGGAAATTAAGGGGATACCCATCAACTGGGGAATGGCTGAACACGTTATGGTATATGAATGTAATGGAATGCTATTGCACTACAAGAAATGATGAAGAGGAAGACTTCAGAGAGGCCTGGAAAGACTTATATGAGCTGATGCAGAGTGAAAGGAGCAGAACCAGGAGAACTTTGTACACAGCAACAACTACAGTGTGCGAGGATTTTTTCTGGTAGACTTAGAACTTCATTGCAATGCAAGGACTTTAAAAAATTCCCAGTGGTCTCTTAAGGCAAAATGTCTTCCACATACCGAAAAAGAACTATGGAATTTGACTGCAGAATAAAGCAGACTATTTTCTTTTGAATTATGTTTTGTTTTGTTTTGTTTCATGACTTCTCCCATTCATTTTAATTCTTCTATGAAACATGGTAAAGGTGAAAATGTATTTAATAGGAATGTATGTGCAGAACCTATATAAAATCGCATGCCATCTCAGAGAGTGGGAAGGTAGGGAGGGGGGAAAGGAGGGGGAGGGTGGGGGAAAAAATCTAAGATATATGGAAGTGATTGTAGAGCACTGAAAACAAATAAAATAATAATTAAAAAAAACTTTTGGAATAAGAGTAAATTAGTAAAGCTTAGTCGAGCTAAACAAGAAACTTTTTTAAAGGAAATGTTTCTAAAACACTTGTAATTAAGTTTATCTTGTGTACTGCGGTTGGTCAGCTCATATAACAAGGTTAAGATGACAGGTTTGCTGAACAAAAGAAGGTGGGGTATTCTGAGCAATACCTAACGAAACCAAATATCTGAGCGGAGTGATAAATTTGAAAACAAAAAGGAAGAGATTCATAAGATAAAGTATTACCTTGAATCTCTGCAATCAAAGATCTATTAAATTTCACCAGGCCACCTAGCTAGGCAGTTGCTATAACAACGGATAACCACTGACTAACAAATAGCTGGAAGGGGGAAATGATCATTGTGCCTCTAGAATTCTAGAATGCAATTTAATGTTTTAAAAAAAATTGGCCGGGAAATGATGTTAAAGATCAAGCGTCTAATATTAAATATAGTTGTTAAAACTGAAAGGAATTTACACTGGCTATTATTACAGGACAATTATAACAATCAGACATTTGCAATTTTTAAGGTCTGCTAGGAGCCCAAGAGAAGCATCCTTAAGGAACTTGTATGTAAAATCTATACAATGTTCCAAAATGTTTTTCCTTGGCTATTAAATTTCTAGGAGAATGGAATGCCACCTATGTTGTTTCATTTAGGTGGGGAGCCCTCTCCCCTCTTATTTAAGGAATGTTAAATCACTTTGCTCCTCTGTAATATGAAGGTGTTAGCCTAAGAGATCCTTTTTAGCCGCTGCCATAACTAGCAATCTTGACACCCAGGGCAAATTCTCCAAAACAAGCCCACATGCCCTCAAATTAACTTTTAAAGACAAATATATTTGGGTATGCATTGAGACAGAGCTCACTGCTAGGGGGACAGGAAGGTTTTTCATTGTTTATATCTGTATATCCAGTGTTTAGCACAGTGCCTGTCAAGTAAGAACTTAATAAATGATCTGATTATCTGTCTGTCTATCTATCTATCCATCCATTCATCCAACTATCCATTTACCCATCTATTTATCTATCCATCCATTTATCTGTCTACTTATCTATCCATTTCCTTTATGTATGTATGTATATATGTTTGTGTGTATGTCTACATATCTATCCATCCATCTATCCATTTATCCATCTGTCTGTATATATATATATCTCCATCCATCTATTTATCTTTCTATCCATTCATTCACCTGTCTATCTATCTCCCGGTCTATCTCCAGCATATAAATTTTATCTTTCTAACTAGACTGTAAATCTTTTGTAAATAATGATTATGTTTCACATTTTTCTTGGTTTCTCCATATTTGCCTACCAGCTTTACATAAATATTTTAAGTAATCAACCCACAAATATCTCTTGAGACCTCCTATATTCAAGGTACTGTGGGGAAAAAAGTATAAGACACAGTCTAGGCTCCAAACAGTTTGTGATTTAGTTTGAGACCCTATGACATACAGTGCTAAAAACAGAAGTCAGCAACAATTTCTGACAAACTGCAGTATTTAATTAATTGACAAAATAAGCAGGAGAGTTCTCTGCTGTCACTGCCAGTCTGAGAAGATTTCATGGAAGAGGTGGGCTTTAAAGAGTGGGTGAGATTTGGACAGGTAGAAAAGTGAAGGGGGTAATAACCCGCATAGAGGCATAGGTTTGAATCTTAGCACTTCTGCTTTTACTTGTATGACCTTAGACAAGATGCTTAATTTCTCTGGGTCTCAGTTTCCTTATCTTTGAAATAAAGAGGTTATACTAGATGAAAGGGCAGGTAGGTGGTGCACTGAATAGAGTGCTGGATCCTGGAGTTAGGAAGATTCATGTCCCTAAGTTCAAATCTGGCCTCAGACATTTACTATCTCTATGACTTGGGCAAGTCCCTTAACTGTGTTTCTTATCTGTAAAATGAGCTGGAGAAGGAAATGGCAAACCACTCTAGGATCTTTGCCAAGAAACTCCCCAAATGTGGTCAAGAAGAATTGGGCACGAACAAAATAGCAGATAAACTCCAAGGGCTTTATGAATCTAAATCTGTGATTCTGTGACTGTTTATGAATCCTTTAGAATAGGTTAGTGCCCTCCCTTGCTCTAGTTGTCTATGGTCCTAAGGTTGGGAAACATTGCTATTATCAGGTCACAGCATTTGCCCTATATGCTAGGCACTATGCTAGGCACTAGGGTTAAAAACAGAGATGTGTTCCTAAACGTTCAACAATGCCTGTCCTGGAAAAAAAAGATGTATACACAAGACACTTAAGTTTAATTTGCATATTACCATTTTCCCCATCACTTTCTTAAGTCTACATAATTGAAGAGGATGAAGAGCCTCACAGATGATGTCCTGACTTGTATGTGAATTGGATTTAAGTGAGGCAGAGTTGCTCAAAGTCGTCAACAAAGCAATAAATCAAGCCCTGATTTGTAGCATCCTTTTCTGAAGTATAACTGCACACACTGAAAATTTAATAATTGTCTCTCTAGAGGCTGGTTGAGCTGGCTCCTGAATACAAATAGAACACTGGAATAGTCCCTTTCCTTAAGGTGTTTATGCATGAGCTTACATTCTGCATTGATGTGGGCAGTCAGGAACTACAAAGAGGTCTTACCATCAGAGGGATAAGATAAAAGGAACATTTTAAAAAAACATCTAAGCACAATGTGTAGAACGGATTAAATATTAAAGTGGGCAAGAATGTGGACACTTGAACACTAAACAGGATGCTGCTGCAGTAATTCTAGTCATCTGGTCACAGCCTGAAATGATGTGATGGTAGTAAGAAGGTAAATGAACAGAAATACTTGATGCATTTTGTTTGTTTAATTCAATAAGTGCAATGCCCATTACTACTAGTACTAAATACCATTGCACTTGCTGAGTAAAACAAACTTACTGTAGTACCCTCTCTGGACTATTCTCTCAAGTTGTACTTGGAGGTTTGCAGGGGCAGTCTCCATTGGAACTCAGGTTCAAATGGGTAACATCGTGGGTAACCACTCTGAGTACTGTGTGGCAAATGAGCCCCTATTGATATACTTTTCCATATCAATCAGGCAGTTGATACAATTAACTCTTGGTAAAGGCTTTATTAAGACAGAAATAAAAGCAGCTATAAAACATTCTCCCTATAAACCTAGGGCATATTCTCCATCCAAAACATACCTCAATGGGAAGAGTGGGCAAGAGTACAATGGGGTGAGGCACACATGTAGGAAACACATCTATAGCACTATATGTCCTTAATGTGCTTTCTCTTCTGGTGGAGTCCTTGTAAAACTCCTACTAGGTTTGCACTATCTACTGTATAGGTTGTTCAGCTGGGCTTCCATGGTCCACTCCTCTCTAAAGTTTAATTCCAAATGCTCTCTCTCAAGTCCATAGCTGGCTTTCTTCTCTGCTTCCAGGGATCAAGGAATCCAAGGAGCTTCCAACCTCGTGACTACCTCTCTGTATTTACATTTATCTAAACACAAAGTGTATGTCTCTGCTCCATCAATTGTATCTTGAACTATCTCCAATTGACTTTCTAATGGCTGAATGGGGATGTCTTCTTCTAGGTGAACAGTTCTTCTGTTAGCCATGATCGATTAGCAGTGGAGGTAGGGAGGAGTGAATATCCCTTGCTCCCCACCCAATAGATAAAGAGCTAGATTCGTTCTTGAATTCAGGCTTCTACCAGAATTCTTTGGAAATAATAGTGTCTTTTAAGGGTTATTTATGAGTGTGACCATCTTCTATCAGCCAACAGGGAGCTGTTCTTCTAATCCAATCACACTTCCTAAACTGTTAGCTTCGTAGAACATTGTTAACACATCAGTACCTCATTATTCTAAAGTGAAAACATTTCATCATCTTGTGATTACATCCTGGGACTTCATGAACTATGGAAATTTTGTTTCATACACTACTTATCATTTCAACCGAAAAATTCAAATGACTGACAGATGGTCTCTAAATTCATGATATAGTTTCTGCTTGACATTTTGCAACTGAAGTCTATAATAATAAAAGTATGTATTGAATAATTTAAATTCATGTTTTATAATCTGAAACAACTTCTTACATCCTGTATAGAATGTAAGTAACTTGGATGGGGAAAAATTACATCTTTATTTCAAAAGAATTAGTTTCCTTGGTAATTCTATATATTTCATTTTATACATTTAGAAATATATTTTTTTTTCTGAGAAGGGAACCATAGATTACACCAGACTGCCAAAGAGGCCTTAATTCCCAAAAGGTTAAAAACCCCTGCCCTATAGTCACTTCAGGTTGTTAGTATTCTTGTTCAGTTGTTTCAGTCATGTCCAGCTATCCTCCATTTGGGCTTTTCTTGGCAGAGACACTGGAGAGGTTTGCTATTTCCATCTCCAGCTCATCTAACAAACAAAGAATTGAGGCAAACAAGTGTTAAGTGACTTGTCCAGGGTCACATGGCTACTAAGTATCTGAAGCCAAATTTAAACTTAGGTTCTCCTGACTCCAGGTCCAGCACTCTATCCAATGTACCACCTAACTGCCCTAATAACTCCAGACCTTCTTATCTCATCCAGAGTTCTCTTTCTAATACAGTACCTATGGCTGGAAAGAAGCTAAGAAATTATCTCATTCAAACTTCTCATTTTATAGAGGTCCAGAAAAGTTAAGTGATTTGCTCAGGGTTTCACAGGAAGGAAAAGATAGCAGAACCAGAATTTGAATCCAGGTTCTCTGGCTCCAAATTTATTGTACTTTCCACCATGTTGTCTCCTCTTAAAAAGTAGCCAGAAGGAAAGCGCTGCTCCTTTGTGTACAGAGCAGATCAAACCATTTCTTATCTCCCTCTCCCCTCCACCTTTTTTTCCTTTTCTCTTCTGGTGGATGGAAAGTAATTCCCCTGTCTCATAAAGAAGAAGCCCTTCTTATTCTTGCTTATATTGGAAACCACAACAAACTAGCTGTTTGGCAAAAAAACCAGCTTCCTTAAACATCTTATATTGTTATAAATAATAAATGGCTATTTATAAATAAATAAATGTCCATTTCTTCCCTCCCATCCCAATAACAGAGCCATAACTGTAATTGTACTGAGGCTATGCCCAAAGACTCTGGCCATCTAGGAGAGAATAGGTTCTGAAGCCTGGGAAGCACAGCAGCTCAATTTTCTTACCAAGTATTTTATTTCCTACGAAAATGCTTCCTCACAGGGCAGTGGGTAAAACACTGTGTGTGAAGTATTCTAACTGTAAAATGCAGCAAAATATCATCATCCTCATCATTATCACCAACAATAATAACCAGAGAACTAGCTTCCTTGTCCTGTGGAGGGGTGTGATCTCCAGTGGCCAAATCAAAGTAACCACTTCCTGTATGCAGCCTCTTCTGAAGAGTGGCCTGTGGAGCCAGTTCTTGTCAATCAAATCCCATTGGCCCCATCTTCCGATCTCATGATTTCCCAGATACATTATCTTCATGCATGATCAATTGCTCTTTGGCACTGACTCACTAACAACTTCTCTCTATTTTTTTTTTTTGCTCCCACCCTCATTGCTTACTTAAAGGTATGATAAGAGCTATGACCACATTTACTCTTGAGATGTATTTCTGTTTCTTTCTTGATATTTTCATGCTTAAGCATGACAGGGAATCAGAGACAGTGAGTAAACTTTTAGTGCAGAGGGTCTTAATGTATGTGTGTATGTGTGTGTGTGTGTGTGTGTGTGTGTGTGTGTGTGTATGATGAATCCCTTGGCCATCTTTGGTAAAGCCCGTGGACTCTTCAGAATAGTTTTTAAACATATGAAATAAAATAAAATACACAGGAATACAAAAAAACAGATTCTATCAAAATTGAATGATCAAAATAGAGAATGTACCAAAAGTCTTAGTGCAGTTTAAAACTGGTTGGTTGGTTGTTGTCCTTCGTTCTGGAAGAGGGCCAAAATGACATCACTACATTGGAGTCAAGATACGGTATATCCTACTGTGGCTGATCAGACCAATACCAGCTCAGAAGGTTCTGCCACAGATTGGGTACAAATAGTTCACATGAATATTTAGAATGGAGATGACTCTAAATGTGCACATCTCATGTTTCTTTTGAGCCATTGTAATTCTCCTTTACTCATAGAGCACAGTGCCTTCTTTGATGTGGGTGTGCCATATCAGAAGGTCCTGTGACGGTGTCTCCCATGTCTCATAAGAGATTCCAAAGTTCCTCAGAGAGACCTTGAGGGTGTCCTTCTTCTGACCTCCATGTGAGGACTTGCCCTGCATGAGTTCTCCATAAAATGGTCTTTTAGGCAAACATTTTTAGCATTTGAACCACATGGCGAGCCCAATGGAGCTGTGCTCTCTGCCACAGAGTTTAAATGTTTGTTTGGCAGTTTAGCTTGAGAAAGGACCTCAGTGTTTAATGCCTTATCCTGCCAGGTGATCTTCAGAATCTTCCTAAGACAATTCAAATGTAAGCGATTCAGTTTCCTGGCATGGAGCTGGTGGACTATCCAGGTTTCATAGGCACACAACAATGAAATCAGCAGAACAGATCTGTAGCCCTTCAGTCTGGTTGGCAGCCATACCTCTTCTCTCCCAGTTTACTTCAGAGACTCCCAAACACTGAGCTAGCTCTGGCAATGCGTGTGTCTGTCTCATCATCTACGTGGATGTCCCTGGAAAGTATACTGATAAGGTAAGTGAACTTAGCCACAGTTTTCAGGCTTTAATGGCGGAAAACCGTGAGAAGATGTGGGAGGGTTGGAACACTAATCCATTGTTGGTAGAGCTGTGAGCTGATCCAACCATTCTGGAGAGCATTTTGGAACTATGCCCAGAGGGCTACAAAATGTGCATACCCTTTGACCCAGCAATACCACTTCTAGGACTGTATCTCCAAGAGATCATAAAAATGGGAAAGGGTCCCACATGTACAAAAATATTTATAGCAGCACTCTTTGTGGTGGCCAAAAACTGGAAATCAAGGGAATGGCCATCAATTGAGGAATGGCTGAATAAATTGTGGTATATGAATGTAATGGAATACTATTGTGCTATAAGAAATGATGAACAGGAAAGGCCTGGAAAGACTTATATGAACTGATGTCGAGCAAAAGGAGCAGAACCAGGAGAACTTTGTATACAGCAACAACCACAGTGTGCAAGGATTTCTTCTGGTAGACTTAGAACTTCATTGCAATGCAAGGACTTAAAAAATTCCCAATGGTCTTTTAAGGCAAAATGCCTTCCACATCCCAAGAAAGAACTGTGGAATTTGATCACAGAATTTGGCAGATCGTTTTCTTTTGTATTACATTTTGGTTTGTTTTATGATTTCTCCCATTCATTTTAATTCTTCTATGCAACATGACTAAGGTGAAAATGTATTTAATAGGAATGTATGTATAGAACCTATACAAAATTGTATGCCATCTTCAGGAGGGAGGGAGGTGGGAGGAGGGAGGGGGAGGGTGGGGAAAAAATCTAAGTTATATGGAAGTGATTGTAGAACACTGAAAACAAATAAAATAATAATAATAAAAAATAGTGGAAAACTGCACTAAGGCTTTTAGGACACCTTATATTAAATAAAGCAAGTTCACAGACTGCAGGTTAAGAAACCTAACCAAGAAGAGCCTTTACCTTGAAAGTCTTATTCCTTCATATTAATGAGAAGCAGTATACTTGGAGTCAAAAAAAAGCCTGGGTTAAAATTTGCCTTTTATACTTAATTAGTTATGTGATGCTGGCCAAGTCACTTAACTGCTCTGCCTCAGTTTCCTCATTTGTAAAATGGGGACATTAGCACTTTAGTAACTACCTGTCAAGGATAAGCATTTTATTGGCATAAGAAAATCTCTCCCACCAATGTAGATAGTCACCTTCTCTGCAACTAAAGAGTTTAGAGAGTTATTTAGAGCACTGAAAAGTTGTGACTTGTCCAGGGTCACTCAGCCAACCATGTGTCAGCATCAGGACTTCAACTCAAGTTTTCATGCCCAGTTTTCCTGTGCTTAGGACAGTGTCTGGGTCATAGTAGGCACTTGATAAACATTCACCACCTGACTCACTGACTGATATGGCTTTAAAGCCAGCTCTCTATCCATGACTCCACATTGACTTTCTTAAGGGTTATTAGGGGCTCCAGTGAGATAACATAGATAAAGAACTTTGTCAATTTTAAAATACTTCATAAATACTAGCTATTATTGTACCAAAGAACAGTGATGCATATCCAGAGTGACCTAATAGTCATCATTACCAAACAGTTGCTGGGTCCCTACTAAGGTGTTACATAATGAGGTAAGAGACCTGGTTAAACAAACTCAACAAATATATACAGAGTGTCCCAAAAGTCTCAGTGTAGTTTTAAGCTATTAAAACAAATAAAAAATAAAAACAAGAAAAAAACAACCCCCTCACCCCCAAAACTGCACTAAGACTTTTGGGACATCCTGTGTAAGTCCCTACTAAGAGCAAGTCACTGTCCTAGATGTGCTAGCCAAGGTGAGCTTATAGGAGATTGGACTAAACACCTAAAAGGGTAACAATATCAGGAAGGAAACCCTGGCTAAGTGTCCAAAGCTTGGTAGCATCGAGTTTTCTGGTGTGTGTGTGTGTGTGTGTGTGTGTGTGTGTGTGTGTGTGTGTGTGTGTGTGTGTGTGTGTGTGTGTGTGTGTGTGTGTGTGTGTGTGTGTGTGTGTGTGTGTGTGTGTGTGTGTACACCAGACACACGTGGTGAAGGACAGGTAGTCAGGGAAGGCTTTGTAGATGTCAGACTTTTAAGGTAGGATCATCTGTGAATATAACTGGATTCTAATTCCCTTAAACTGTTACTTTCCTTTCTTAATCAATGACTTTAATCAAGACTTACTTCAGGTCGCATATTAGAATGGAAAGGGTACTTGTTGTGAAGTGAAAAGACCTGGGTTCAAACCCTGCCTCTCTCACCTTCTACCTGTTTGCCCTTGGATAAGTCACCTCTCTGGGCATCTGTTTATGTCTATGTAAAAGGAAAGCGTTGCACTGACTGGCTTCTAAAAACCCCTTCAGATTTATGCTTCTAGTTTTTACGTAAGAGATGTATGGTTACAGTCCTATTTCTCTCTCCTTGATAGGTTATCTGAAGGTTCTCAGAGGAATCCACAGCCCTGCAATTCTAAGTCAGGAGAAGTAGAAGGGAAAATGGAGCAAAAAGAAAGGTTGGGAGAAGGAGCTGGACCAGGCTGGACAAAAGGAACGAAGCCTAAGACATGCTCTGGGCCTTGCAACCCAGCCATCTGGCTGCTCCTTCAACTTAAACTGATCTGCTCTGAAGAGACAAAAACCAGTCCAGTTGGAGACGGAAAGATAGTTTTCAAAGAAAGACGCTTTTTTTTGGGGGGGGGGGGGAGAGAACGGCAGGGAGGAAGCCATGTGTGTACATGGAGAAATATTTTCCTTTATTCTCTTCTCAAAATGTGGGGCATAAATGCCAAAAAATGAAAGGCTTGAGAATTTACATGGTCTTTCTCTGTCTCTGTCTCTCTTTCTCTGACTTTCCCCTCTTCAACTTTATTTGACAAGATACACAACCTCTTAGGTGAAAAAAAAGCTAATTAATTTTTTTTTCAAATGTAGTTTTGATGCTTAACATTTTGATTGCTTTGCCCATACCTGCACAAATACATAGCTACCCCTTAATCTACCTAGTCAAGTGCATTCAAGTGTTTTAATGGGTTTAAAAGTTAATTTTTGTAAACTCTAGAATTATAATCCAGTTTCTTTTATCATCTAGTTCCTAAAAGCAGTGTATAATTATACAGTATTAGTCTTAAAATCCATAATTAATTTTAAACTTTCTGATAAGTCAAACCACTAAAATCCAAATTCTTTTAAAATTGGCTTATGGAGATTGCTACATGGCATTTAAGGGAAGGGTTGAGTAAATCTTTAAAAGAAAAGAATTCTCCTTTTTTGGAGGGGTGGGGAGAGGTCAAATCTGTGACTTATTTTATTAGTGTAGGCAGTTCTCTATGAGGAACTTTCTCTACAAATGCATACCAGCACCCACTTTGAAACTTAGTCTTAGAGAGATGGCTGGGATATTAAGAGGTTAAGTGACTTGCCAAAGGTCACATATCCAGTATGTGCCAGAGGCAGGACTTAGAGCAGCCTCTGAGGTTAGTTCTCTACTCACTAAGGCATACTATTACAAAGAATATTTTTGTATCAGAAATAAGTGCACCCCCTAATTAGATGGCTTAATGTAATACACAGATGGGAAGTATGGGAATCAGAAGACCTGAGATTTAGGCCTAGCTCTGCCGCAAACTTACTGATGTTTCCCTGGTATAATTTCTGCTAATGGAAGTGGAGTTTCTCTATAAGACACTATGACCCATGACAGGGATGGGAGAGGGAAAGGAAGACTGAAGAGAGAGAAATCCCTGCAACTTCTGGAAGAGGAACAAGACAATGATCCATCCCTTCTCAAGAGCTGTGTTCTTCTTTCCATGCTGGCTCTCTTCTAGACTGCCAGGGGTCACACTCATAGCTGCTTTCTGCCTGACTGGGATAGTAAGCTTGCTTTTTATGGGCCACCAGTGCTTTAATTGATCTTCAATCAGCTAATGGAAAGCTGCCCCCTCCTCCCACAATTCCACCAAAGAAAATTTCTTCACAACCTCATAAAGAGGTAACAAAACATTATCTCCTTTTTATATTTCATTTAACACATTAATATCCTGTTTCTTTTATCTGCCCTTCTGCGATTTCATCAACTAGGCTAGGGTGGTGGTATGGTGGTGATAGAAATCAATTGATCGATTCCTCTACTACACAAACACATATGTGTATTTATACACTTATGTGAACATAATATACACATATCATACACACATATATGTTTGTAATTGCTCTTTTGTGAGCTGTCCAGGGGTGACATCTAAAATGAGAAGCCTTCATAGCATTGGTTCTGAGAAAGGGAATACATAATGGATATGAATGAAAAACACCTATAGGCTTTGTTTTCTTTTTGCCTGTGACATCAATGATTCTGTCAGCCTCTGAAATAGGTTAGGGGCAGGCAGGCAGACAATAAGTATTTATTAAGCGCCTACTATGTGCTAAATACTGGGTGGCCCTACAGTTTAAAGTGAGAGAATGAAATAAAGGAAACTGAAGGATATTTTTCTAGGAGAAAAAAGGAAAATAGGTAGAAGATTAGGCCTAGAAGAAAGAAATTCAGTAGGTTATTAATGCAGAGTACTGAAGCAATGGGTGAAAAAGTAAGCTTTATGGAACCACTGGATGGTTTGCAAAAAGGATGGTACTTTAGAACTGATCACCTGACACCTGCATTTCTCAAACCATTCCATGAAATTCTGGTGATCATAAGATATTAACAAGGGATTCTCTGAGAAAATGTTGATGCTAATAATACTTTTTTCTCTAAAATATCAATTATGAAATTGTTTGGATAAAAATATTACTCATTGCCAGTCATCTAATAAACATTTATTAACCATATGTGTCAGGCATTGTACTAAGCACTGGCGATACAAAAAGAGGTCAGAGTTTTTGCCTCTCAAGGAGCTCACTCTAATGGGGGAGATAAGTAAACAAATATGTATAAAAAATTTATATACAGGATAAATAGGAAGTAAAAAAGAGTGGGAAGGTACTAGAATTAGAAGAGGTTGTTGGGAAAATCTTCCCATAGGAAATGGGATTTTAGTTGGGACAGTGAGGGGAGATGGGAGGCAGAGAGCATTCCAGAGATGGAGGACAACCAGAGAAAATGCCTGGAGCTGAGAGAGAGAGTGTCTTGTTTGTGGAACAAAGAAAGGAGACCAGAAGACTAGTGCCACTGGATTAAAGAAGATGTTTAGGGGAGTAAAGTGCAAGAAGCCTGAAAAAGTAGAAGGGGGCTGGGGTATGAAGGGCTTTGAATATTCAACAGAACATTTTGTATTTCATCCCTGGAGGCCACTCCACTTCCATCATCAGGAAGCCACTTGGTTTACTGGGTGTGTGTATAGATGTGTGACATGATCAGATCTGCTTTTGAGGAAAATCCCTTTAGTGGCTGAATGGAGAATGGGATGAAGTGAAGAGAGACTTGAAGAGGGCAGCATGAGCAGGCTATTGCAATAATCTAGGTGTGAGGTGATGAGTGCCGACACCAGAGTGGTGGCAATGTCAGAGAAGAGAAGGGGGCATATTGGAGAGATGATGTGAAGGTGAAATCAATAGACCTTGGCAATCGCTTGGATACGGGGCTGAGAGATGGTGACTCCAGGCTGAGTCCTAGGTTGTGAGCCCTGGGGGAATGGGAGGATGGTGTTGCCTTCTACAATAACGAGGAATATAGGAAGTGGGGAGGATTTAGGGGGAAAGATAATGAATTTGGTTTTGGACAATTATTATGATTTTTCCATATGAAAATAGGTATAACTGGTTATATTTTGGCACCCTATCCAATTTTCCTGACTTGTCTTTATCCCTAGAGAATTTTGCACCCCTGTGGTTTCAGATCAGTATTAATGCGTATACTGAAATATTTTCAGCTTAAAAATGTTCTGTGAGCAGATTGCTCAGGAAATAACTGCCCTGTACCAATAACCCTCTACTATCTACAAAGCATTTCCATTCATTATCTAAATGAGGGCCATTCGCAGTAGTGGCTGGAATGAGAGTCCTTGAATGTAAGAAGTTCAGAAATGAGGAGAAGCTTTGGTTAGTCTCCCTGGCCCAATGCTGATCCTTCATCTGGTGGCAAATTCATCTCCAACGGAGGGATTATGTAGTAACTCCGCCTCTGTACCAAAGAGTGGAAAAGGAAAACCATGCCTGGAGACTTAGGTGCTCAAAGGAGATTGAAAAGATATCCTTTACAGATCCACAGCTTGTTCCATTGTACTGAACCACAAGCAAAGGGAAGGAATGTGCTGCTAATCTCCTTATGGAAAGGCAGCAAAGGACAATCACAACACCAACAAACAACAATTCTCTAAGATTTCCTTCAGGGCAAAGCAGGACTCCCAAGGAGTTATTTATTAAATGAGCTTCAGCCACCCTGACTTAGTGGATTTCATAGGCAGATTAAGTTCAGCACATATTATAATGTAATTACACCCTATGAGTAAGGAATCTCTTCCCCTTAATCAGGTGTTCACTTTTAGAAGGCACTTCACTGAAACATTCATTCATTCATTCATTCACTCAAGTGCACAAAGATCTTGGTGCTCAGTGGATAGTACCAAGGATTCTAAGACAAAAACGATATGACCTCTTCCCTCAAGGAGCTCCTGTTAGTAACCTGGGGACAGAGAGCAAGACCCCACAACTGTTAACACTAAAAAGTATTAGGAGTCAGGCTCAGATTTTTTTTGCAATAACATAAACAAAGGTCAAAGAACCAAAATTTGGATGCATAAGAAAGAGTTGGCTCTAGCCTTCTCAATGTGTCCTTCCTAATGCTGAAGTTTCCTTTGGCTCATTACTGTTATAACCAAGATGTCATCAGTCTTTCCCTGGCATTCCACCTCATCACTCTCTTTGGCCTCTCTGATTGGAGGGTGAGGCCAGGAATTCCAAATCTCCATTTAAGGAGAGACCTCAGCCCAGACATTTCCTTATTTCTCACCTGGATACTTCTCTGACTGGATTTTCTATCATGCCCTCTTGTTGGGTCCTTCCCCTTCTCTTTTCCTTTTGTGTTTTGTCTTCCTTCATTAAATCATAAGTTCCTTAAGAGCAGGAACTATCTTTCCTTTTCTGTATTTGCATCCCCAGCACTTAGAACAATGTCTGGAACATAATAGGTGCTTCACAAGTGTATATTAACTATGCACGTAGGAGGTACTATATAAATGCTTTTTCCTTTTCCTTCTCTTTCCCCATTAAAAAAGAAAAGAAAATTTGTAACAAGTAAAACAAATTCCCTACTCTAAAAAATGTCTCATCCTTGAATTCATGCTTTATCCTTGGTCTTCTGAAATAGAGGTTTTTCCTGCAGGAGTGGTTTATCTCCTACTTCCTCCTCCAGTTTGTGCTGAATATACCTAACCTCTATTCTGAAACCCCTATTGACATGATCAGAAACATCTTAAGGACCTTGAACATGAAGAAAACAGCTGCTTGATTCTCACCCAGTACAGTACTACTTCAGTATTTCATCCTAGCATGCAGGTGACATTGGGCTCTTGAAGCCCAGGTCAGCAGAAAGTAAACTTTGTCTAGTTAGTCTAGTAAGTCGGAAAGGTTTTGAGTATGGAGCCCGACTTGAAGGGGATCTACAGTGTCAAATGCTACAGAGAGGTCGAGAAAGATAAGGATTCTTAGCAATTCTCAGCAGTACAATAATCCAAGACAATTGTGAAGGATTTATGATAAAAAATGCAATCCACCTCCAGGGAAAGAACTGATGGAGTCTGAAATTCAGATCAAAGCATACTTTTTTTACTTTATTTTTTTCTGTTTTCTTTTGCAACACGGCTAATATAAAAATATGTTTTGCGTGACTGCACATGTGTAATCTATAGCAAACTGCTTGTTTTCTCAAAGAGGGGAAGGAGGGAGGGAGAGAGAATTTGGAACTCAAAATAAAAAATGATGTTAAAATTGTTTTTACATGTAATTGAGAAAAATATTTAAAAAAAAATAAAGATTGAGAAGAGGCCATTAGATTGGACAATTCATTAAGAGATCCTTGGTAACTTTGGAGAGAGCAATTCCACTGGATAAGTAGATAAGTCAGACTGAAGAGGGTTTAGAGGAGAGTGAAAGGGAGGGAAATGGAGGCACTATGTAAAGGTTGCTTTTTCAAGGAGCTTAGCTGAGAAGAGGGGAGAGATCAAGTATTATAGCCAGTGGGGAAGGTTGGATGAAGTGAAGGGCTTTGTTTGTTTGTTTGTTTTAGGATGGGAGAGACATGGATATACTTGTAAGCAGCAGAGAAAGAGCCAGGTCAGAGAGTAAAAATGAGAGAGACAGACAGACAGAGGGAAAAAGGGAAAGAGGGAAAGAGAGAGAGAGAGAGAGAGAGAGAGAGAGAGAGAGAGAGAGAGAGAGAGAGAGAGAGAGAGAAGATGATAGGAATAATATAATTTGTTGAGGAAGAAGAGATAGGATCAAGGGTGTATATAGAGAGGTAAACCCTGGCAAGTAGAAGGCTCACCTAGCCCTAATGAGAGACTGGAACAAAGGAGTAGATAGTATGTGGGGAGGTGATATTAGACTGATGTGAGCTGAAGAGAAAGGGAGACGTGGTACTCTTAATAAATAGCCTCAATTTTCTTTTGGTGAAGAGTGAGACAAAGTGCTCAGCTGAGCTGGATGGGGTTAAGACTGTCACGGCAAACATGAGGTGAAAAAATAAATTTTGGAATAGCCACCATGATAAGTGGAATAGAGAATCGATTGGAGAGATATAAAAGGATACCTTGCTGTTGTAATGGCCCACTTGAATCTGGGGTAGCTTTTCTGTGAACTCCCAGGTAACAAGGCACAACATATGTACCTCTAATTCCTGATATCTCTTTTAAGAAACCAACATTTAGAGTTTCACTGTTATGTACGTATGTATGTATCTATGTGTCTATCTATCCATTGATCACATCTATAACGATTTTAGCCATTGTCTCTATGCATGTGGTACAGGTCTCTTTAGAAGTGAAATTTTCAACTAAATTTTTAACATCATTTTAACTCACATAGTAAACATATTAAAGAATGTTCCGAAACAAGAGGACCTTGCAAAGTTAGAGTCCATTTTGCTAGAGTTTTGATGCAAATCTCATTGATTTGCATTCACTGCTATTTCAGCTCATTGTTTAGAATCTGAGAAAGCAAAAGACAAAGCTGAATTGTGAAAGCCAAAGAAATGTTCTTCAAAAAAAAATACCCCCTGAAACGAAAAGAACATATTTATGTAATGATGTTACAAATAGCTCCTCCATGTAAATATCTCGCTTGCGGTTTCTGACCACTTATAACAGGGACTTCAGTGTGCTGCTGAGAAGTAAACCACGAAACACTTTCATGTCAACCACAATCAAACTTCAAATACTCTAGCACACTGAACATACTTACAGGCCCAATCAACTTTAATTTTATTTATGTACTGCTCCATAAATATCATTCATTCCCTTGTTTCAAATTTAGGCTTTTAGGAAGAAATGAAGTCAATTAAAATGTATTCTAAAATGAGAATACATTTTAATCAAGTTAGGGTTTTTGGGGCGTAATGCAGCTTTAGAAAATGTAGTCATGCACACACAGAGACTGCCTGTGCCACCCAAATGGGTAGAAATGAAAACGCCATGGAATCATGGCAAAAATTCATGGAAAAATAGGGCCACTAATCATTCACTAAAGGCAGCTGAGATTTACCAATGTTCTTTGGTAATTTACCTATCAAAATAAAATATGACCTCTTATACAGAATCACAGAATTTCAGGATTGGAAGGGATTCAATTGCCATCTTGTCCAAACCATATATGAAAAAAGAAACCCTACCACAATGAGAAAAATGTCTTCCAATGGCCATGAAGGTGGCTGAAGCAGGCACTGCGGCATGCTTAGAATCTGGTTAGACATTGACGATGCCAAGGTCATGTACTGCACCCTAGACCACCACCAGTTGTCTTGACTTTCATCTTGCCACTGAACTTTTATGACTCTGGAAGAGAAAGTGAAGCTAACAACTTTGTCTAATTCTGCCTCACTTAAATCCAACTCATGAACAAATCAAGATATCACCCTGTGATGGTCCTGGTCCTCTTATAAAACAAAGGACTAACAACAGTCTTGTCTTTGCTTGAGGAGTTCCCAGTGAGGGGAAGCTCACTACCTCCCAAAGCAACTTGTTCTACTTTTAGACAGCTATGAATGCTTGGAAGATTTTCCTTATATCAGTCAGTTAATAAACACTTATTATATGCCTACTGTGTGCCAGGCTGGGGATACAGAGAAAGGTAAAACAAAGCGCCTGTTCTCAAGGAGCTCCCACAGTCTAATGGGTGAGACAACATAAGGAAATCTAAAGACGACATGCTACATACAGGATAAGTTGCAAATAATCAACAAAAGGAGGTAGTGCATAAAGGAGGATCAACCCTAAATTCGCTGCTAAATGCATATTATCCATTGTTATATCCATCATCCATCGTTACCAGTTCTGCCTTCTGGGACCCAACGGAACAAGCCAAATCCCCCTTCCACATGCCTCCCATCTTTCCTGAGTCTTCTCTCCTCCGGGTTAAACACTTTCAGTGCCTTAAACTGATTCCTCTGGGACATGAACTATATACTTAGACTACTTTTCTGCAATTGCTTTGCAAATAATTCATCTTTTATGTTGAAAAAAAAAGTAAAGGACCAAGGCCCTTTCATCGTTCCACTAAATTAACTAGATGCTATTTATTCATCATAACTTCTATAGAAAGTACTTCTTAAGAGTTTAAAAAAAATTAGCCAAAGTATGGAGTCCTAGATAAAGCTTTTCAGAAGTTCTTTTACGTGGCTATTTTCAGCAACTCACTCCACAACTAAAGAATGCCTCATGCTGGGTGTGCGTGATTAACTGCAGAATAAAATTTTATCCTGGACATTTAACTTAAGCTGGTTTGGGGACAAATGTGCTAAACCAGACAGCATGGCAAACCACCGAGGAAAGGGAGGGGAACTGCATATTTCCAACATTAAATTAAGCTTCCATGTCAAGTGTCCCTGGAACAAGCATCCGGTGAGGTTTTGAGGGTTCTGAAGAAGGCATCCAGGCTGGCACCAAGCATAGTGTTCTCAAAGGATATGGATAATTAGCCTGCATCCAGGATCATGTAACTTTACAGGTCACCCATTCATTGGTCTGTTTATGTTTGTTTTCATTTGTTTCTAATAAAAATCTTGGAGAAGAAAGTTTCTGCTTGAGACAGTGTCTCTGGAATTCTGAACAGGCCTCACAAGGGCTTTTTGGCTGTCCTGTGACCATCATCTAATGGATTACAGGCCCATTTTAGTTTACAGCTCCACCATGGAACAACCAACTAGGAGAAATACATAAAACAATATATATTCCACATTGTGATTTCCAATTTGGGCAAAAATCATAGTGCTGTAGAAATGAGAGATGGAAAAGACCTGTTAGGCATCTGTCCCTTCTCCTCCCCTTCTCATCTCCTTGTCAAGGCAGCCCATTCCCTTATGTTTAACTCAATCCAACCGTATTCCAAATCAGTCCAGTGACTATGCTATTATAACAGAATTCTACCACAAAGAAAGAATGTGAATGCCTCTGGGGAGGTGGTTAAAGTGGGATTTCACATGATAACACGGGTGCTTTCTCATTAATAACAGCTTAAACATAAGCAGAGCTTTAGGATTGCAAAGAGCTTTCATATATTCAATCTCATTTGGCCCAAAGATCTTGTGAGGTAGAGAGTATTATTACTTTCATTTTGTGTGTGTGTGTTCGTCCTTCATTGCCGAAGAAGATCATGCCAATCAGAAAAAATAAGATGAGGAAAGCAGGACTTTGATAGGTGGAATCACTTGCTTAGTAAATAACACAGCGAGGGCCAAACTTGAACCCATGTCTCCTGACTCTAATACCGGTGCTTTGTCCACTATATACTGTTTTGCTGTTTAGTCATATCAGTTGTGACCAACCCACCCTTTATGGCCCCATTTGGGTTTTTCCTTTCTTTTTTTTTTTTTGAGGGGTCAACAATCACTTTAATCAAGCACACGTATCATTCACTTAGTTCAGGTGGGAAAGTTAGCACCCTGAACTTCAGAGAAAATACAGAGAAATCAAAATCAATAGACAGGGCTTCCAACTGTCTGCGGTAAGCAATGCATAAATCACAGATCAATAAACAGATAATTGTCTAACCATGCACACACAGTTACCAGAGAGACAAGCATCAGCATGTGGGTTTTCAAAGCCAGGGACCGTTTGGGGTTTTCTTGGCAAAGACACTGGAGTGGTTTACTATTTTGTTAGGCAATCAGAGATTAAGGGACTTGACCAGGGTCATATAGCTAGGAAGTGTCTGAGGCTAGATTTGAATTCAACTCCACCTAACTCCAGGTCCAGTGTTCTACCAATTGAACCACTGGCTGCCTCTACTATATTATATTGCCTTCTTATTTTAATAGCAATATAGGCAGAGAAGGGAAGGGGAAGAGAGAGAAGATAGTGAGCCTTTATAATAGTGCCTACTATGTGCCAGGTACTGTGCACTTTGGAAATATTATCTCATTTGGTTCTCACAACAACCCTGGAAGGTAGATCCTATTTGGAATCTAAAATACATTTGATTTTTAGTACTACTACTAATAAATAGACTATGCTGGTATGATGAATGAGAATAGGGTTTTGTTTCAAGAAAATAATTTGGCCCCTGGAAAAACAGCCTAATGAAATAAAACATTTCATAGTATGCAAGTGAATTTTTATAAGTCTTAAACCAAAATCTCTCAGGGTTAAATTATATACTTTAGATATCTCTAAAAGATGACCTAGCAATTAGTCAAAGCTTTTGTTTTTAATAGAGCGGTAATGTGACCCCATGAACGGCATGCTAAGACCAGGACTCAGGAAACTGGGTTCAAATCCTTCCTCTGAGACTTAACTAGCTGTATAAAAACAGGCAAGTCACTGACCCTCTTTGAACCTCAGTTTCCTCATCTGTAAAATTAGAATAACAGTGCCTACCTTGTCAGGTAGTTATAAGGCTTCAGTAGGAAAATGTTTACTGTTTTACAAACTTTAAAGCACCATCTAAGTGTTGGTTATTGTTATTATTTCCTCTGGGAGTCAGTGTAGCACAGTGGATAGAGAGGCGAACATGGAATCAGGAAGACCTGAGTTCAGGTCTGACTTCTGACATATATATTAAGCTTTGTGAACATGAGCAAGTCATTAAAATACTCAGTGTCTCAGGGAAACTCTCTAACATGAAGTATAGACAAGTTGCTGAACCACATCTCTAGAGGGCATTTCTACAATGGTATTTCCCTATACATTCTATCAGTAGGAACAACACACACACACACACACACACACACACACACACACACATTTAATTAAATTTATTAAAACTTAAAACTGCATTCAGACTTTTGGGACATCCTGTATAAGGATATGTATTTATGCACAGGTACATACTCATGGGCAGCTAGAAGGCACAGTAGATAGAGTGCCCAGCCTAGAGTCAGAAGGACCTGAGTTTAAATCCAGCCTCAGACACTTACAAGCTGTGTGATCCTGGGCAAGTCACTTAACCTTCTATTGGCCTCAGTTTCTCCACCTATAAAATAGGTTGGAGAAGGAAATGATAAACCACTCCAGTATCTTTCCCAAGAAAACCCCAAATGGGATCACAAAGAGTTGGACACAACTGAAACAAGGGAATGACAAAAATATACATACAGATGCCTATACACATACATACATACATGCATACATACATACATATATACATACACACAAAGTTGATATGAGCTAATTTGGACAGAAGATGACACAAATAGATGGATCAGGAGAGGCCTCATGTAGGAGGTAGTGTTTGAGCCAAGTTTTGAAGAAGGCCAGGGATTCTAATTAGTGAAGGTAAGGAGTGAGTGTATTCCAGATTGAGGGGAGGTGGGGTGAAGCAGAGATGGGAGAGACAGAATGTTGTTTGCGAGGAACAGCAAATATGCCTGTAAGGCTGGATTGTAGAGTGTGTGGAGGGGAATAATAAATAACAATCCCGGAAGGGTAGGTGGAAGCCAGATTGTGAAGGTCTTTAAATATCACATAGGGCATTTCATCCTGGAGACACTGGGATTGTAAGAGGAAAAGAACAACATGGTCAAACCTATGCTTTGAGAACATCAGTTTGGTAGCTGTGTGGAGGATGGGTCAGACAGGGAAGAAACTGGAGGTAGGGCTACTGAGCTAATCAGCAGTAAGATGATGGGACCTGAAAGAGGAGAGTTGTGGTATAAGAGGAGAGAAGGGGATGGATCTGATTGGAATGACAGAGGAAGAAATGACAACACTTAGCAGTTGAATGGCCAAGTGGGGTAAGTGAAAAGATGGCAAACATGGGTGACTGAAAGGTTTTTGATAGACATCGTATGGTACTCTGGGGGGATTTAATATAGCTTGTAAGCAGTTGAGGGTCTTATCTCTGTTTAAGGATTTTACCATCAGCAACCCATATCTCTCCCTTTTTTCCTTCTCCTGAAGAACCTCATTATTTGATGCTATCTTCATGGTCTTTCTATTACTTAGATTTTCAACTTTTCTGAACACACCCATGAAGAACAAAGGTGTATTACACTCTTACATACACAGCTTATAACAAGTAAAGTTATCTCCCCTCCAATTATAGGACTTATCTCTACCTATCTTATCTCACCTAGCTTATAATACTTCTCTAGTTTAGGGTATATGTCTCTAGAATCTCGACTGTACTTTTGGCATTATACCTGGGAACTGTCTACATTTGTGGGGCAGCTTCCAGTTTGAATACTTTGGCTATGTTGGAACAACATAATTCTTCTTGAAATATACTCTTCCCTAGGAAGTCAATCCCCAGAATCTTGATTCATATGGATGGGAAAGGAAGGAAGCATGCATCTATTCCGTACATACTACATGCCAGGCACTGTGCTAAGTGCTTTACATAATAATCTCATTTGATCCTCATAACAAAGCTGTATGGTAAGTTCTATTATTATCCTCATTTTACATATAAGGAGACTGAGGCAGATAGAGATTAAGTGACTTGCTTAGAGTCACACAGTTAGGAAATATCTCAGGCAGGACTTCAGGCCCAGAACTCTCCATTAAACATGTTTTGTGTAACTTCATCTATATAATGGATATTGAATTTCTTGCCTTCTCAATGAGAGGAGAAGGGACAGGAAGGAGAGAGAAAATTCAGGAACTGAAAATAAAAACTAAATTAAATCCTTTTTTAAAAAATAAATAAACAAGGAGAAAATCCAAGGGTTATGATCATGGCTAGATTTTGAGAAATTATACTTTTCATTAAAGATATACTTAACATTCAATTTGAAAATGTAAGTGGTTTTATGATAACAACTAAAAGACATGTCAAAACCCCCCCACAAAACAACAAAAACCAATCCACAACCAACCACTGTGCCAACCTAGCTGTCTTAATCCCTTCTTCTTGCCTGCCCTCAACATACAGGACAGACACAACTCCTACCATTTAAGTTACTTTCTCATGTTGATCTGCCATTTTTCTTTCTCTGTATAACCCTCCTATCCCAAAAATGCAAAGCTCCCAGAAAAATGAGGTGTCCATTCTTGGAAAGATCTGCCCCTTCACTCTGAAACAATCCTCTTCATGTTGTGATAATCACAGAATCTAAGACCTGGAAACAACCTCAGAGGCCATCTATTATGACCAATGTCTGACCCAAAACTCCCTTCTACAATGTTCCCAACCATCTATCACCCAGCCTTTGTTAAACATTTCCAAAATGGGGACACTCTATCTCCCAAGGAAATTGATCCTGCTTTTGGAGAACTCTAACTTCCAATCATTCCCATGCACCACATATAGCCCCCTAAAACAAATCAATATCATGTAAAGAATTCCAATGTCTGTGATACTTTGTGAATGTTAGAAATTGTGAACTAGTAGAAGAGTCCTTCCTAGTGGACTAGTAGTTATGACAGATGGATTTTAATGCTACCTAATCTAGTCCTGTCTTTGCCACTGTTTCTTTGGGCAAGTCATTTCCCTTCTCTAGGCCTCAGTTTCCTCATCTGTAAAACACAGAGGTTCAATTACACAATCTTTACCATCCCTTTCAGTTGTAACATTCTTTGATTCTACAAAATGTATCACCTCTTTTTGCTTATCAAAAAGCATGCCCTTGGTCATGCAAATCAAAATTAATTAAAACAATCAGCCTATGAAATTATCTAGTCTAGTGGTACCAAGCTCAAATAAAAATGGAGGGCACTAAACTGTACATAATGGTCCTTGCAGGAGGGACAGTGACAATTTTAAAAAGTAATGTGATTTAAATTTCATTGTATTTCTATTTATTTTGTTAAATACTTTCCAATTACATTTTAATCTGGTTCAGGTATCCCTAAGGAGTGGTGAAGGTGTCAAGAAGCTTTGAAGGCATTTGACACCTCTAATCCAGACATACAAACCCCTTCTCTTTAGAGAGAGGAAATTAAGGAAGTCTCAGAGAGGTTAAATTACCTACCCAAGGTCATACAGGTTACAGTAGGTAAATGATCTAGGATTTAAATCTAGATTCTCTGGCTTTAAATCTGATGCTTTCTCTACCACACCACAATTTCTCTTCATATTAAGAACAGGGAAATTATATATTAAGTTATATTGGTGTGTATACACATACATATGTCTTATTGTTACTTCATTGTTCAGTTGTGCCTGACCTTTCATGATCCCATTTAGGGTTTTTCTGGCAAAGATACTGGAGTAGTTTGCCATTTCCTTCTCCAACTCCTTTTTCAAATGAGGAACTGAGGCAAACAGGGTTAAATGACCTGTCCAAGGTCACACAGTTAGTAAGTGTCTGAGGACAGATTTGAACTCAGGAAAATGAGTTTTCCTAACTCCGTGTCTGGCACTCTGTCCACTGTCACCTAATTGTCTCTCTATATATGTATGCATGTATGTATATCTTTATATATTTTATGTATGTATGTATGAATACACACACACACACACGCACACACACACATCTGAGGAAACTTCTGCCAATGTAGTTCCACACCTTGTCCATCACTCATTTAGTCTTAGAGAGTTTCCTGGAACCCTGAGAGGTTCAATAAATTGTCCTGGGTAACCCAACTAGTATGACTCACGTAGAACTTGAGATCATATTTTCCTAGTTCAGAGGCTGGCTCTCCACCACAATAAGCTGCCTCTAACAAGCAAACAGAATTCTATCATAGAAAGCCCCCACACAGCATTTCAAGAATAGATGGAGTCTGGAGCAGCACCAAGGCTGACAATAAAACATTTTTTCATATCTCATTTCTGGGGTTCTTTGAAAAAAAATGTCAAGGGTATTCGGTTGCCTAGGAGCTAAAGAACAGAACAAGTGAGAAATGCCCAAATTTATTCATTCAATCAGAACACTCATAAATAATAACTTATTAGATAACCTGTGTGTTTATCAAAGCCACTCAAGTCTGGATTGTGCTTTGTTTTAGGGAGTTGAATAAAATCCTCTTCACTAGCAACACAAAAGTATATAAGAAACATTTTAGAAACCTTAAAATCAAGACACATCGCCACATTTTTTTTTTGTCTCTTTGTTAACAGAAGGCAGAAGCCATCTCTCTTGGTTTGTTACCATATCAAAGAAGGCTCTAAATTTTACAGAGATTTAGAAATACAATGTTTCCATGGCAGCAGATGCAGAGAAACCTCAGAAGAAGTTGTTGACTTGAAGTGGGCTTAGGGAATGAATTTTCCCTTTTGACATTTAAAGACATTTCATTTCCCCTTATTAGGGTGCTTGGGAAATCACTTCAAATGAGCACAGATGAAACTCTTTGAAAGAAAAGGATTTAGAAACTAGGCTATAACCATCACAACATGGTCAATTTCAAAATTTCCTGACCTAATAAAAAGTGACATCAAGATATACGCAGGGAGGAACAGTTTTTGAATGTTCAAGTGGTACGGTTCCAATATGTTTAAAATTTAAACCTGGTTTAACAAAACCTAACATGAAGTGAAATAATTGCTTAATTTCAATGCAAGGGATTTTTGTAACTATTTCATGAATGACGCTGATGTTAATTTCCAAGAATCAGAAACTAAAAATCAGACCATGAAACCACCCTATTTAGTTTCACTGACAGAAAATAAACCAGGGACATAAAAAGGATGGAAAAACTTAAATTTGCATTTTAAAAGTAGCACCAGAAAGCCCAATTAAAAATTCTATTAAGTTTCATGAATAATGACGGATAAGAAGGGTGACTATGAAAAAGAACAATGGTAAGAAGACATGAAACCTCATCAACTTTAGGAACTGGGGATGTTTACCCTGCTTCTTTCTCCCTTCCCTTCCTAGGTATCCCTGGTGTAGTAGAGCGACCATTTGGCTTCTGAGTCAGAGGTTTGGTGTTCAAATCCTGGCCCTTTCACTTTCTACCTGCATAACCTTAGTTTCTCTAGTTTTGTTACCTGTAAAATGAGGGAGCTGGACTAGATGACCTCTGAAGTTCCTTCTGTCTCTAAGGCTATAATTTTATAAAGGCTTGGGATAGGGGAGGGAGGGATATCATTCCCTATGAGAAAAAAAGTGAAAGAAATCCAATAGACAAAGAATCCTGATGAGGATTTAGAGGGAGAGATGGAAAAAACTGCTATGATCCTTTCTGTATTGAAATTAATCTAAATGTAAATCATTATTAAGCAAATTCTGTTCAAAAACTGTCATAAATTGGAACCTCGAAGTGACTGTTAGGAAGTTATCTAGTCCTTATTTATAGATGAAAAAGTGAGGCTAAAAAGCTTAAGTGATTTGTTCTTCCTGACCCCATTTGGGGTTTTCTTGGCAAAGATACTAGAGTAGTTTGCCCATTTCCTTCTCCAGCTCATTTTACAGATGAGTAAACTGAGGCAAATAGTGACTTGCCCAGGGTAATACATCTAGTAAGTTTCTGAGGCTGCATTTGAACTCAGGTCTTCCTGACTCCAGGTCTGGTGTTCTAACCACTGCACTATCTAACAGAGCCAGATTGGAGACCACAACCTATAACTCCATGTTCAGCACTCTATTCATGGCACCATGTTATTCCTCCAATGGTACTGATTACATTGATGTTCAACGATGACTTTTAAATAAGAAACTTAATTAAAAAAATAAAGGTTTGTAATTTGGGAAAGATATTATTCTAATTAGTTCCTGTACTCTCCCAGGTACAGGAAAACAGACTCAACAGAAGGAAGAATTTTCTAATAAACCTGAGTGACTCCAATAATAACAATTGTTGTTGTTTTTGTTCAATTGCTTCAGTTGTCTGACTCTTCCTGACCCCATTTGGGGTTTTCTTGGCAAAGATACTGGAGTGCTTTGACATTTCCTTCTCCAGCTCATTTTACAGATGAGGAAACTGAGGCAAATAGGGTTAAGTGTCTTGCCCAGGGTCACATAGCTAGTAAGAGTCTGAGGCCAGATTTGAACTCAGGTCTTCCTGACTTCAGGTCAGATGCTCTATCCACTTTGCCACTTAGCTGTCATAACAACAATAATAATGATAACTAACATTTATATAGTACCTACTATGTGGCAGGCATTGTGCTAAGTGCTTTACAAATATCAGTTCATATGATCCTTACAACAACACTACTAAGTAGGTGCTAATATTATTCCCATTTTATAGTTGAGGAAATTGAGGCAAACAGGTTAAGTGACTTACCCAAAGCCACGTAGCTAGTAAGAGTTTGAGGCTGGATTTGAACTCAGGTCTCTTTGACTCCAGGTTCATGCTACCCACTGAGTCATTTCGCTGCCCCCAATAGAGCAGATTACTTCATAAAACAATCAGCTCTGTAACACTAGAGATGTTTGAGTATAGCTTGGAAGTCTATGCATGCTATGGAAAAAATTCAATGCTAGATTTTTGAGTCAAAGGTCTTGAGTTCAAATCCTGTCTCTGACACTTCCTGGGTGACCACAGAAATGTTGCTCACCTTTCTGGATTTCAGTTTCTTCATCCAGAAAATAAGGGGATTAGATTAAACTATTTCAGTTCTATGCTCCTCTGTTCCAACTAGATGACTGTGAAGGTCCCTCCTAAGTTGACTCTGGGATTCTATGAGAAATAAATTCACTTATAACTGATCGCTCAGGGTGAAGTCTCAACTCAACATCATCAGTCAAGTCAATGGTGACTATGCCATGAACTCAGAAATCAGAGCTGTGATCCTTTTGCGCAGGGATGATTTCTCTTGTGTTTTGAATATACCAGGGAACATCTTTGTTTCAAAATATAGAAAAATGTCTTACCTGCAACAGACATGCAACCCAAAGGTGCAATGAGAGTAATGGGTGCCAATCCATAGGCTGCAAAGTTTCCTGTCTCCCCAACTGCCATCAGGAGGCTCCCACACCACCACAAGACACTTCGGAAGAAGGGCTTTTGGTTTCCTTGATGTGCCACTTTAAGGTGAGAATATTTCTGGATAGAATTAGGAGTATAAATAAAATCATTTTTCACAAATGTAATGGTAATTTAAATGGAAAGATCTTTCCCATTCATTAACAGGCCCATGACCTGCTTAAATCACATGGAAGCCTAAATCACATGTGATAGGAAGAGCTTGCTGAATGGGCAGAACAGGAAGGGTGGAGCAGAGCTGGGAGGAAGTTGGTGAGAGCAGGTAGGGTGGAGGGGGCAGAGGACACAAGCAGGCACAGCTAGGCTCATGAGTGTTTGTTTGTGGGAAGTGGGGGGAGGCTTGGGAATGGCTTTGTCCCCCTGCAGTACTAATGTATTGACTTCTTGATTACTAATGGATTTGGCTTTCTGGTATCTATGTTATCTATGAATATATGGTATCTGGAATCTATGGTATCTGGAATCTATGGTATCTATGAATAAATGTTTTTCTTCTGCCTTCTATATGGAGACTCTGTTATACTTGGTGATTCAGAACCATGCTGGCATATTCATAGTCACCATCAGTGCTGTGAATATTGCCTTGGCAATACAACAGAAAGAAAGCATCTTACATCAATTTTTAAAAGGTGACTTAGGTGGAGATTATGAAAAAAAAAGATTTCTTTACACATTTCCTATTTCTTGAATGATAACAACCAACATTTCTCAAGCTCTTTTGGAATTCCAGAGTACTTACTTCACAACAGCCCTATGAGATAGGTATCATTTTACAGATACAGGAACTGAGGCTCTGAGTGGTGATTACTTTCCCATGATCACTTAGCTAGTACGTATGAGAAGCAGGTTTAGAACTCAAGTCTTTCCTGACTCCAAAATCAGGGCTCTTTCCACCAGACCCTCATCACTTCTCAATTAACAATGGTCTCCTAATTGATCTCCCTACTCCAATCCATTCTCTGCATTTCTACCAACATTATTTTCCTTAAGTATATATCTGACTGTGTCACCACCATATTCAATAATAGGGAGCTCCTGATTGTCTCTGTGATAAAATTTAAACTCCTATTCTTTTATGCAACATGACTAATGTGAAATGTGTAGGACCCATGTAAGACTGGATGCCATTGTAAGGAGGGAGGGGGAAAAGGGGGAGAAAATTTAAAACTTATGGAAGTGATTGTTGAAAACTGAAAACAAATAAATTAATTATAAAAAAATAAAATAAAATCTAAACTCCTTTATTTGACTTTTATAGCCCTTTTACAACCTACCTTGCCACTCTCAGTAAAAATTACTCCCCTTGCTTCACTCTACAGCCAGCCAGTCAATGGTTAACAAACACATATTAATCTCTCACTATATGTCAGTCACTGTGCCAAGCATTGTGGGTACAAAGAGAGGCAAAAATAGTTTCTGTCCTCAAGATGCTTTGAATGGTGGAGACAACGTGCAAAAAAATACCTATACATATACAGTGTGGAAGGAAGGTGAGGTGTCTGATAGCTATGTGGTGCAGCTAGGTGGCCAAGTGGATAGAGCACCAGACCTGGAGTTAATAAAACTTAAATTTGTGTCAAAGAGCTGGTTGTTAAACATTTACCAGTATACAGCTACCATCATCTCACCCAATCTCCCCTTTCCTTCAAGCCCAAGTTCCACCTTCTCCAGGAGGTCTCTCCTTTCCCATTCCAGTTGTCTAATTAACTGTCTCATATGCATTGTATGTTTATTCTGTAGATATTTATCTGTGTGGAAAGAATCACTGGATCACAGATTTAGAGCTAGAAAGGGCATTAGAGACCACCAAGTCCAACCCTCTCATTTTATAGTATGAAACCTGAGACACAGAAAGGTTAAGTGACCTGGTCAGCATCACACAGCAAGCAAATATCTGAGCTAGGAGCTGAATCCAAATCTCCCTGACTCCTATTTACTATGTCATGCTCTCATTACGTACTCTCTCTCCAATTGAATGCAAATTCCTTGTGAGTAACGAATGTTTGGGGCTTTTTTTTTTTGTTATTTTTACAGTCTTTGATACAAAATGAGATAATATTTGTAAAGTGCTTAGCACAGCTCCTGGCACATAGTAGGCATTTGGCAAAATGCTTTTTGAATAATTAATGGCACATTATGTGAATACATAATAATAATGCTAGAGTTTGGTTCATGGGTCTATAGAGAAAAGGTTTTTATATTGAACTCAACGTTGAACAAATGAGAACATTTCATTCTATGGTCCCAGGAAGGATAGAATATTGGCGACAGAAAGAACCTTAAAGATTGCCCTTATCTAAGCCTCTCACTTTACAGATGAGAAAACTGAAGGTCTGCCTGGAGGTCATTTGACTTGCACAAGGTCTCAAAGTAGAAACTGGTTCATGGTTTGATTCAAGTCCCTGCTTTCCCTTCCATAGGTTTCTCCTAAAAAAGAGGGAAAACCATATGGTTCTAGCCTAGTTTTCTCAAGTGTTAGAAAAAAAAAAAAAAGGAAAAATGGAAACCCATGTGGTCTGCAAATGAATGCTTTCCAAAGAGTCTTCATACCCTGCATAAAAACTCCCAGAAGGAAGGGCTGGGAAGGGAACTGAAGCAATAAGCTTAAAGGAAATAAAACCATTAAATTACAAGAATATTTTTCATACCTGTATGTTGAGTGAGATGCTGATGATTAGGTTTCCTGTAACTGCCAGCAATACCCCAAAGAGGTGAGTCTGTAAAACAGTTTAAAAAAAGAATAATCCTTGTAAGAGTTCTCCTGAAAAAGGTTAATCAATTCAGGCTTCAAATATGAATGTAAATTCTGCTATCATCATTTAGGTAAAAAAACTGGATGAACCAAGTCATACATTGAAGTTTCCAGCTATTTATATCTAAGCTTCCAAGCTCCACTCCATGTCCTAGTCAGGGGTGGGGAACCTGTGGCCTCCAGGTCATCATAGGTTCCCCACTCCCATCCTAGGTTATATAATGCCTAAGTCCACACCTCTGTGCCAGTTGTCTCCTAGCCCTGAGAGGTTTTCTCTCCTCACCTCTGCCTCTGAGAATCCTTAGCTTCCTTCAAGACTTAGCTCGCGATGCTTCAGAGAGTTTTAATGATGTGTTGGATTATTCAGCAGTGCCTGAACCTGGGTTTGAATCCAAGTCTTCCTGACTCCAAGACCAGTGTTCATTCCCATTTGCTCCCAAAGAATCAGAATTTCAGACATGTAAGGGACCTCTCAGCCTATCTAGAGCTAGGCCAACCTTTCCGTGAACCACTGCTTTTATACCCTGCCAGAATACTGTTCTTCTGGCCTCCGCTTTGAAGACTTCCAAGAAAGGGGAAATCTACCACTTTCTGAAGCTGGATTGTTCAGGAAGTTTTTCCTTCCATTAAACCCAAATTTGCCTCTCTTCAGCGCTCCTGGTTTTGCCCTTTGGGGCCAGGAAGAACAAGTCCAATCTCTCTTCCAAATGACAGCTCCTTACACACATGACAACAATTATCATTTTCTTTTCTTCTTTTTTGGAGGCAAACAGGGTTAAGTGACTTGCCCAGGGCAACACAACTAGTAAGTGTCTGAGGCTGGATTTGAATTGTGGTCCTCCTGACTCCATGGTGAGGTGCTACCTAGATATCCCAACAGCTACCATTTTTGAGTGCTGAGCCTGGAGTCAGGAAGACCTGAATTCAAATCCAGTATCTGATACTTGCTATGTGATCCTGGGCAAGTCACTTAACCTCTGTTTGCCTCAGTTTCCTCAACTGTAAAATGAAGATAATAATAGCACCTACCTCTCAGGATTATTGGGATGATCAAATGAGATAATAATTGTAAATTCCTTAGCATGGGGCATGGAACATAAGTGCTATATAAATGTTAGCTATCATTATTGATCATTATTATTTCTACCCCACTTCTTAGTATCAAAATGGTCTCACTTGTTCCCTTATTGCTTTATTTTTATTGCTTGTGTTCCCTTATATTTTTAACTTTTAAAAAAATTATTTTTAACTTATGGAATAAAACAAGCATTTCTATAGCACAGTATAATAAAAAAAGATAATTGCATAACTTGCTATTAAGTTTAAATACATAAAAAATCATCATATAAATTTCTTTTTTTTCTTCCCTTCCTCTCCTTCCCCCCTACTCAGAGACTGCTACCATTAGACCACCATTAGGGTTTGCTTATCTTGATCAAAGCTCTTTAAAGGTAGTGCCAAGGTCATTCATTTGTCTGTATCCCTCCACGGTGCTAGAGAAAAAGTAAATGCACAATTGAGGTGCTCTGAAGGGAGTAAGTCTTTAAAAACAACTTACATATTACCCACAGATTGAATAATAGACAACACATTTAGAGGGCCTCGTTATGTACTTTTTGTATCTCAGAAGGGCATATTTGTTGCCATACCTAATGGTTCTGTGATAGAAACACTGGGAGATTGAATCAATATTCTACTTGTATAAATGCCCATGGATATAATCTTTCTGTTTTCTCCTTTCTATAGAACATATTTTCTTGAAATATTTAAGAGCTCATTGAGTTTCAAAGGTGGGTTATAACTACAGCAAATTCTTTCCACAATGCAGCACATCTTGGAAGATTTTAAGGATTTGTTACACAGATATTAAAAAACGGGGCAGAGTAGAAAAATGAGGACCCCTTTGTTAGCAGATATATAATACCTATGGTCTTTGCTCAGCTGAAAATTCCTTCTCCTAATGGAGGTTCATGGCATTAATTTGGACTATTTTATTTCTCACTGGATACTATTGTATCAGACAACATTGCAGACCAAAATATAATTTGCATATGCTATTTGCATGTTTTCTGTTTCCAGCTCAATGCATTTGCCAGAAATATTTTTTAAAAATTAAGGACCCAGTGATGAAGGGATTTGTATTGAACATAATGTACGTAATATTGAATAGATAATTAGGGAAATCTTGTATAATTATAAAATTAAAATGATGAGTGGAAAAAATTTACTTTAAAAATCCCTTAACTCACTCATCAAGCAGTCAAAATGGTATTAGGCAGGGCTAGCTTTACTTGATAGATGGAGGGGGTGGCCAACTCTGTGATTGGAAAATAAAAGAGAATGCTTTCTTGCTCTCAAGCATCTCCATACCCAGATGCTGTGGGACATGATGTTTTTTAGCATTAGAGATTCATTCTTTTGAGGTGAATAGTATCCTCTCCATAGGTCTTCTTTAAAACCACAGATAGATGCTCTTGAAGGGGGATGACACATTGAATCAGTAGTCCTGAATAATGACAATAGCACTGGCCTATGAGTCAGTCAGGAAATCTTGGGTCTAGTCAGCTTCACTGATGATTCCCTACGGGGCCCTGAATCAGTTAATTAAACTCTGTGGGCCTGAGTATTCCCACCTGCAAAATGAGGACATTATGCAGATCACATAGACTCCCTCCAGTTCTGAATTCAGTCATCTTAATGTGAATTAGTGTAGAAGGATGCCAGAAGCAAAGCCATAACTCAAGAGGGATGCCTATCTGATGGCACTCAAATTTAGAGGGGGCTGATAGCATTTGGAGTATTTTCGTTTTTTTGTTGTTCAGTTGTATCCAACTTTTAGTGACCCCATATTTTCTTGACAAAGACTGGGGTGGTTTGCCATTTTCTTCTCCAGCTCATTTTACAGATGAAGAAACTGAGGCAGATAAGGTTAAGTGACGTGCCCAGAATTATACATCTGGTAAGTGTCTGAGGCTGAATTTGAACTCAGGAAGATGATTCTTCCTTTTCGTGACTTTAGACCCTCCACTCTATCCACTGTTCCTACTAGCTGACTTAGTATTTCAGCTATATAGAATCTCCTCAGCTGGCTCCACCCACTTCCTAATTTAATTTACCTTGAAAAGTTGATTGGAGGGTGCGTTGTTTTGCTTATGCCATGAGGAATAAAAATAAGCAGTTATGGCTATAGCTAAAGGGTCCATATGTGCAGCTAGGTGATGTACTGGATAGAATACCCAGCCTGCAGTTAGGAAGCATCATCATTAGGAACACCTGAGTTCAAATCTGGCTTTAGACACTTACTAGCTGTGTGACCCTGGTCAAGTCACTTAACCCTGTCTGCCTTAGTTTCCTCATCTGGAAAATGAGCTGCAGAAGGAAATGGCAAACCACTCCCGTATATTTGTCAAGAAAGCACCAAATGGGGTCCCATAAAGAGTCAGACAGGACCAGAACGAGTGAACAACAACAAAGGGGGTCTGTGGCTGGGGTAAAGGAGGAAAGAATGGAAGGAGATAAAGAGGCACAGAGCACACCTCTGAAGATAATCACTCTTTCACTATATTGTCAGGGGCTGGATCGTTCTCTAAATATATAAAGAACTCAAAAAATAAAGAGTTTCACCAGACCTTGGCTGGGTAGAAACGATACAGCAACTGTTTCAAATATCTAAGGATTCTTATCAACTAGTGTTGACAGGACAGTATCAAGCAACTGGTCTCACTATCTTTTTTTCCACTGAATTACTGAAATGCCTGCTTGGCCTCCCGTATGCTTGACCCCATGACATATGGCTGCAAGCGTTACTTCCCCTCCCTTGTCCTAGGTAAAGTGGTGCCAAATTGTTACGTACTTCGTAAAAATATATTGGGGGTGGGGGAGATCCCTTTTGTCCTCTTCAGATTCCAAGAGTGATAATCTTGGAATTTACATATGATAACCAAAAAAAGATGGAAAGAATATTCTTGTAGGGTTGCAGATGTAATTCTTTGCCATTTCATCACTTTTTTATTCAGGGAGCCACTCCAATACCAGTTAGTGTGAGGGTAGAGGAGGCTATTTGGGACTTGTAATGTCAAAAAGATACTAGTCAGAAGTGGACTTCCTTTGAATTTCACTATGTACGGTAGCTGATAGCTAGCCAGGAAGTTGTGGGTTCAAATTCTACCTTGGACAATGTGCTGGCTGTGTGAACCTGGGCAAGTTGATTAACCTTTTGGTACTCTAGGCTAGGGTTTCTTAAACTTTTTTCCACCCTGGCAGTGTTATTGGGGTTGCATGGCCTGAGAGCATGTGCAGTCCAAAGTGCACATGCTTTGTGTTCAGAACCAAGGCTGCAGTGAAGTTGTGAGATGCAACATGGGTAAGCATGGCCAGAAACACTCTAGAGTCATTAAACATATGATTTTTAATTAATTTTTGGTCATTGCATGTTCAGAATCCTTTTACTGTCGCCAAATTTTTCATGACCAACAGTTTAAGAAGAGATGCAGTGTAGGTAACTTTGCAGGGAAGGATGCCAACTTACATTGGCAGAGAAAATTCTTCACATGGGAGTTCTTTACTATAATGAGAACACAGGTTTAATCTCTATCCTAATTTTATCATAACCACTATTTACCTTTTATCCTCCTGCATGATTTACTCTGATTACTAAAAAACTTTTCCTAATATCCAGCAACTGACACTTACATAGTATACATGCGCACACACACACACACACACATATGCAGTATATATAGTACTATTCTATAACTTGCAAGCATTTTTCTTAAAACAACTGTTTTCTTAAAACAACTGTAAGGCAAGGAGTGTAGGCATTATCATCTCTATTTTAATATTATTTTATCTTTTTGTCTAATTTTATCTTTTATCTAATTTTTTAGAAGAAACTGAAACCCAAGAAAGTTAAGAGATTTGTCTGTGGTCCTACAGGTGGTTAGGAGCAAACTTGGGACTACGAGCAGGTCTCCCAAACCATAGAATCCATAGTTTTTTCCATGTTACCAAGCTGCACTGGTCATATAATAAGGCAGGGGTGGGGAACCTGTGGCCTTGAGGTCGCTTGTAGCCCCCTCAGGTGGCGCCTTTTGATTGAATCCAAACTTCACAGAATAAATCCCCTCAATAAAAGTATTTGTTCTGCAGAACTTGGACTCAGTCAAAAGGCCACACCCAAGGACCTAAAAGGCCACATGTGGCCCTGAGGCTGCAGGTTCCCCACTCCTTTAATAAGGGGTGGAGTTGACTTCAACACAGGTCTTCTGCTCTAAGCCTAATGTGCATTGTACTACACCACAGTCATTTAATTAGTCTTTCCCGAAGTCAGAGTTAAATATAAATAATTTATTTTTTCTAGGTACCCACATTAGGCAAAAATATGCAGATTTAAAGTTACACATAAACTCTCACCCACAATTAGTCTGTTGTCAAAATCATATGGGTGTGTAATTTTAAATCTATAAGAAACTGCAAAAGGGAGACCATCCTGCAGTCGGGTTCTGAATACTACAAAACAATGAACAGTAGGGGGTATTGCCACAAATTATACCATTGAATCAGAGGATATATTTTTAATTTGTTATAATCCTTGGCCTAAAGCAGAAGTTTTGGACTCACAAGCATAGTGCTTAATATTGGGGGCACACTCACAAATCTGTTTGTCTTGTGCCTTCACAGAGCTTTCTCCTGAGAATACAAGAATCTGGTTTGCTTGTCTTTCCAAGGGAAGCTTTCAGGGCTTCCCTTGGAAACATTAAAATTTGGCATATGTCTGGATCTCTACAGAAGTGGAAGAGAACTTCCCATATAAGAGAAGTTCCCATATAAGCATTCAGGCTCAGATGACATATAGGAAATAGTAGAGGACAGCCTTGATTGAATAAAATAGAATAAAAGTAAAATTCTTCCAGCGGATAGTCAAGTACTTTACTGGCATCCTCAGCTGTACTAAGAGAAAAAGAGGAAAGTATATAACACACTAGTAGAGCTTAGATGGTGTCAAATTTATGGGTAAAAGAGGACATAGGCAAGAGTTACAGAGGATGGGCAGATATGGATAGGCTGCAATCTATATCTCTGGAGAAAACATCCGATCTGAGATCACAGATCCATTTGAGAATTTGAGTTACATCTGAGTTCCATTCTGCATAATATAATACCAGATAATTATAAACAGGGAATTTGCTAGGCTAATTAGGAAACTATGACTCTATTTGTTCTTCACAGAAATGGCTTTTTTAATCATGTTCAACTTCAAAGTGTCATTGACTTCTAATCAAAATCTTCATGCTCATAATTAGGATTAGGAAAGGACCTTAAGTGTCCAGCCTCCTACACTAGGAGGCTCTGATTCCAAAGGTAGCATACTATAACAGCAAGGACCTTGGCATACATAGGAGGGCCTGCTGTACAGGTTCTGCTTTTCTAAAAGGATTCAACAATCTACTTTAATAAAGCACATATATCACTCACTTAGTTCACAGGGAAAAGTCAGCACCCTGAATTGGAGAGAAAATACAAACAGAGAAATAAAGACCAACAGACAGGGCTTCCAACTGTCTGACCATAAGCAATACATACATCACAGATCAACAGACAGATCCAACTGTCTGACCATTACATACATACATAGTTACCAGAAAGAGAAGCACCAACATCTGGGTTTTCAAAGCCAGGAGGGTCCTTAGTGGCTTCCCAGAGTCTCATCTGGCCAAACAAACACTTTCAATGAGTAAGCCCCAAAACAAAACCTCACCTCAGAGTATATACACACTTTTCAGAGCCAGAGGGCTTCACAAGCCTTGGGAATCAGTGCCTCATTAGAAATTAATAAAAGGTGTGGACCTTCCTACAAAACAAATGTCCCCTAATCAAACTTCCCTTAATGGGCAGGCCCATTAATGGGTGGGGAAGATCTTTAACTCTCATTAATATTACACCTCCTTGCAAACATAGATTCACAGAGATGAAAGGGACCTCAGCATCCATCTGTGTATCTGGATTAAAATCACCGCTACAGTATCTTAATACTCTTATGAGAGGGAATCCATTCCCTCCCAAGGCAGCTGATCATACTCGTTTTAAATATTGAGAAATTTATTCTTATACCCAACTTAAATCTGTCTCTCTGCAATTTCTATATATTGCTGCCCTTGGGAGCCAAGTAGAGCACATTTTCCACAAGACAACCTTTCAAATACTTGTACACACCTGTCATATCCACTCTGCCTACATATTTTTTTCCCAAAGCAAAACACTCCCAATATCTTCAGCTAGTCCTAAAAGAGCATGATCTCAAGGTCCTTCATGATCTTAGTTCCCTCCTCTAGACACTGTCTAGTTTATCAGTATTCTTCCTGAAACATACCCAGAACTGAAGATAAATACTCGAGCTGTGTTTCTGACCAGGAGAACTACCACCTCCCTAATCCTAGATCTCAGTTTTCTCTTAATGTAGTGCAGAATTGCATTAGGGGTTTTTTTTTGGCTGCTGTTTCTGTAAAGTTAGGCTGAGTTTGCAATCCACTAGTCATTTCTTTTGGATAAATTATTATCAAGACATGCCTTATCCAACATTGAGCTCTCAGTCCCTAAAACAAAGGAAGTTGATTTTTTGGATCCAAAAGCAATTTGCATTTATCCCTATTAAATATCATTTTAATTGTTGTTGCTGTTGTATCTGACTCTTTGTGACCCCGAGGGCCGATGCATGCCAATACTGTCCAAGGGGTTTTCTCGGCAAAGGTACTGGAGTGGCTTCCCATTTCCTTCTCTGGCATATGAAGACAAACAGAGGTTAAGTGACTTGCCTATAGTCAGACAGCTAGTAAATCTGAAGCCAGATTTGAACTCAGGTCTTCCTGACTCCAGGCTTGGTACTCTATCCACTGAGCCACCTAGCTACTCCTATCATCTTAACAGTTGTAGTTTAATGTTCTAGACTATCCAGTTTTTTTGGATACTGGTTCTGCTATCCTCTGTATTATTCCCTCCTAGTTTTATGTCATCTGCAAATTTAAAGGGCATGCCATCTATATACTCTTTAAATTTTAATTTTTTAATTTATGGAATAAAACAAGCATTTCCATAACATAGTATAACAAAAGAGATGATTGTACATGAAACTGTAAATCTATTATGTGCAACTTGCTATCCTTTTAAATATATAGTAAAGTTCACATAAATTTCTTTTTTCCTTTCTCCTCCCCAACTCTAGAGATAGCTACCATTAGACACAAATACATATGTAATATATTATATAATATGCATATTATATATAACATACATAATATTATATAAAATACATAATTACATATTTTATATACATATATAATTATACATTATATATGATGTAGTATATATAATACATAATATAATCACATACACTATATTATGTATAAAATATATATATAATTATTCTGCATATACTTCTATTTATCATTTCTTTCTCTGGAAGTCACTAATAAAAATATTAAACAGTATAAGCCCAAAACACAAATCTCTTTAGTTCTCTACAAGGCACCTCTTCCCAAGATAGCATTAAACAATTAACAACTACCCATTAATTATGCTGTCACTCAGCTCATATTTCTTCATAATTTCTATTAGAATAGTACAATACACTTCAGAGAGTCATAAGTTGCCATCTAGTCTGACCCACATATGAAAGAAGTCCCCACCATGACATACCTAACAAGTGGTCCCATAGCCTCTGTTTAGGGACCTTCAAGGTGTATGAGCCTACAAGCTCTCAAGGCAGGCCATTCCATTTTTGGAATTGCTCTAATTAGTAAGACTTCCCTGACATCAAAATGGCCTTTTTGCTTCCGTTCCCTTTGGCAGGTTTGGTCTGCAAGAGCCAAACGGCACAAATTTTATCTCTTCTCCATAGGACAGCCCTCCAAATACTTGAAAACAGCCATGATACTCCCCTGAATCTCCTCTTCTCCTGGTCAGACTTGCCAGGTTCCTTGACCTAAACTTCCTAAGTCATGGGCTCAAGGTCCTTCATGATCCTTCCTGCCTTCCTCTGGACACTTATCTGACTTATGAATGTCCTATTTAGAGCATGGCACCCAGAATTGGACGCAATGCTTCATATGAGGTCTGATGAGGGTAGAGCAACAAGAGCACTCCCTGTTCTTAGAAGCTCTGACTCTCTTAATGTAGTCAAACATCAGGTTTGGTTTTTTTGGTTGCTATATCACACTGATGAATCAAATTGAGCTCTCAATCCCTAAAACAATCATATCTTTTTCAGAACAACTCCTTTCTCATAATGCCACTCTCATCTTATGGCTTGTGAAGGGTTTGGGGTTTTTTGTATTCAAATGCAAAAGTTTACTACTATAAAATTGCATCTTATTAGATTCAACCCAATCCTTCTAACCTATAAAGGTCTTTTGGATCTTGACTCTTATCATTCACTATGATAGCTGTCTCTTCCAACTCCGTGTCACCTACTCATTTGTTGAGCAAACATGTCTTCATCCAAGTAGCTGATAAAAATGTTAACTATCCCAGAGCCAGCAAACACAGAATCCTGGAGGACTCCACTGGAGACATTTTGCCCATTTACATTGAAACATTAAAGACTTGTCTTTGAGTCTAACTATCCAAATGCGTTCTGAATTTGATTATATTATTGTCTAATCAATACTTCTCTACCCTCTCTACAAGAATGGTATGAAATACTTGATTGAACACTCTCCTAAAATCTGGATAAACTATACCTATAGCATTCCCCTCATCTATTTCTTTAGTAATCCTGTCAAAGAAAGGAAAAGAGGTTAGTCTGGCATAACCTTTTCTTGATGAAGCCATGTTAGCTCTTTGTGATCCCTGCATCCCTTTTTAGATATTTGACAACCATCTCTTAATGATCTATTCTAGAATTTTCCCAAGAATCAAAGTCAAATCTCACTGACCCTATAGTTTGCAGACTCCGTTCTTTTTTTCTCTTTCGAAAATCAGACCATTTGCTTCTTCAATCTTATGATACCTCTCCCAATTTCCATGATCTTTTCAATACTACCACCTACCTCAGTAATTACATCTGCCAACTGGTGACCTAAAGTACCATAAAAGTCATTTATAGATAAGGAATCTGAGGTTTAGAGATATTAAATGTCTTGCCCAATGTCACATAGGTAGTAAGTGGAGAACTGAGATTTGAAACGAGATTCTCTGACTCCAAACCCAGGGCTCCTTTGACTGTATCACTTTATCATAATTTGGCCTAGATTTGATCTAATTTATTTTTACTAGTTAACAGAGTCATAAGCAACTTGACTTACATTACTATCAGTGATTATTTTTTTTAAAGTACAGTTGTTTTTTTCAGGACCTACTTTAACCTCTTGCTTTACTAATCACCTGGGTTTTAGTCTAGGCTATGGCATCAATGCACTACATAGCCTTGGCTCATCTTTGACTCCAAGAAACTGTAGCATGCACAGCAGCCACACCCTGGTAAAACCATCTTGGCAGACAGGCTAAACCAGGTTGAGGGTAACCAAAGGTCTCAAACCTGTCAGTGAGTTAGGGGGATGTCCACCCCAAGCATGTGAAGACTTCCCCCAGTGGCACTGGCAAAGAACAACATGTTCCAATGATCATGAAGGCAGCTGAAGCAGGCCCTATAGAGCTCTTATAGCTTGGTCAGACATTAAAGATGGCAAGGTCATCTGCTGCATCCTGGCCCATTGCCAGTTTTCTTGACTTTTGTCTTGCCACAGGACTTCCATGATTCTGGAAAGAGTGAGGCTGAAGACTTTGCTAGCTTTACCTCACTTAAATACAATTCATGGGCAAATTAAGACATCGCCCCATGATGCCATTGGTTTTCTTTGAAAACAAAGGATGAACAACACATTTGTCAATGCTGCCTCCTTATTGATCTTCATTATAAATTCCATTGGCAATTTTTATCCTACCATTTCCAGTATTAAGTTCATGCTTCTTTGAAGAGAAAGGAGAAACAAAAAAGGAATAAGCACTTCTACCATCTCTCTGTTGTCAGTTACCAATGTCCCATCTATCCTAGGCATATGTCCTGTCCCTTTTTTGATCTTCCTTGTCTCAATATAATTTAAGAAACTCTTTGTTGTCCTTAATTTCCCCTTAACATCCCCAGCTCATTCTGGGCTTTAACATTCTATATATATCTATATAGGTTCATGGCATCCATACTCCTATATTCATTCTTTGTTACCTAACCTTTCTATCTTTTCTACACATTTAAAAAAATCAAATTTGATTGGTGTACTCCCTGTGCATCCACACCAGTCATCTTCTTTGACAAACACTTTGCTAAAATCTTAATAAACTATATAGCATCCCCTTGATCTATCCATTCTAGTGACCATGTCATAATAAAAAGATTGATCTGGAATGAATTTCCTCTCTGCAAACACTGCTCCCATTTATAAATCTTTAGTAACCTTGCCTTTGATAATTTTTTCCAAGAGTTAAGGTCAGGTTCACTGGCCACAAATTTGTAGACTTTGCTGTCTCCTATTTAAAAAAACAAAAAACAAAAACTAGGAAATGATTCAAACTTCAAACTTGAACAGAAGCAAGCATTTCAGTTCCCACACACTAGGGAAGGGAATAAGCCATTTATACAGTGCCTACTATATGCCAGGCACTATGTTAAGTGGCATTTTATTTTGTTTTACAAATCTTATTGCATTTAAACTAAATTTTCTTTACAAACTTAATAGGCTACAAGAATACTAGCAATTATTATTACGGATAAGGAAATAGGTTCAGAAAGGTTACGTATCTTAGGATCATAGATTTAGAGCTGAAAGGGTCCTTAGATGTTATCAGGTCCAACTCTTTCACTTTAGAGATGAGGAAACTCATAAAAATTCTACAAATTAGATGCTAATAATATCCTCCTTTTACAGTTAAAGGAACTGAGGCAAACACAGGTTAAGTGACTTGCCCAGGGTCACACAACTAGTAAGTGTCTGAGGTTGGATTTGAACTCAGGTCTTCTTGACTCTAGGTCCTGAGCTCTATCCACTATGCCATCAGTTGCTACTACACCTACTCCAGCAAAAAGCTCCAAATTAGAAACAGACAAAATAATGCTCAAGAAATTCAATGAGAAATTACAGTGAGTCACTCCATCCACCTCAGAACTATACAAATAGTTAGTCAGAGCCTATAAGCAAGAAGAAAGGCAACCCACCAGAAAACTTAGCCCGGAGGAGGCAAAGAAAAGCTATACCGGTCTATGATGCCTCTCCAGTTAGAAAATAACCATCACAATCTAGAGTTGTTTATTCTATTTATTAAAAACAAACAAAAAGCTAATTCAATCTTGTACCGTAGCTAACAAAATCACATTATAATTCAACCCCAGGAGACAGTGGGGGAAAATATAGTAGCAGTCTTACAGTTTTTATTTTTTAAATCAGGGAAGGGGAACCTGCAACCTTGAGGCAACATATGGTCCTCTAGGTCCTCAAGTATGGCCCTTTGACTGAATTCAGACTTCACAGAACAAATCCCCTTAAGGTAAATCTTGTATAGAGGATTTATGGGACAAGAGTGGTACAGGACAAAGTGCAGATGAACTGGAAGTTATATCATTGACCAAAATAATAAATAACAATTATAGTTAACCACTGCCTTTTATACATCACTTTAAATTTTGTAAAATACTTTCTACCTACTATCCCATTAAAGTACCAACTTGAAAGAAATAATACTAATTCTATCATAGCTAGCACTGATGTAGCACTTTAAGGCTTACAAAGTATTGTGTGTGTTATGTCCCTTGATCCTCACCACTACCTCTAGGAAGGAGGTGCTATTATTATTCCCATTTTACAGTTGAGGAAACTGAGGCAAATAGTTGACTTAAATGACTTGCCCAGGATCACACAGCTAGTAAGTGTCTGAGACAATATCTGAACTCAGGTTTTCCTGATTCCAACTCCAGTACTCTCTCCACCGCATAAGTGGTAAACTAGGTTTTCTGACTTATACCTGATAACTTTCAGAAGAGCATTTTTCTAAGCTACCAACATCCTACTACCTTAATGTATATTTGTGCAGTTGAAAGGGAGTGTTGCTCCTAGGTTCAAGAAGACCTAAATTAAACTCCCACCTCAGACTTATTAGCTGTGTGAGCCTGGGCCCATCAGATAACTTCTCACAGCCTAGTTTTCTCATTTGTAAAATGGATATTATAATAATAGCCCCTATCTCCCAGACTTCCTGTAAGGATAAAACGAGGCACTCTTTACAAAGTGTTTTGCATACCTTAAAGTCCTATATAAATACTAGTTATTATTGTTATTACAAATGAGGAAACAGGGTCAGAGAGAAGTGTCTTAAGATCATAGAATCATAAATGTAGTTCTGGAAGGGACCTTAGAGACCATTAGGTATAACATCTTTATTTTTTAGAAGAGGAAATTGAGGCAAGCAGTGCTCAGGGTCATACAGCTAATAAGTATGGAAGACACTTCAAGTCCTTCAACTATACACTACACCATGATGCCTTTTGTACCTCTATGTACATGTACTGTGTTCTATTTTCTTTTGAAGTTAATGGTGTACATCTTCCTTTCTCTCCTTGACTTGTAAATGTGCAGTCTGCAGAATTTTTCCCCTTATAAAAATATGTGGATATCTGCCCATCTCCAGTTTCCATGCAGTTCCTCCTTCCTCCACAACTCATCAAAGATCACTATGGTCTAATGATGGCTCTTTTGGCACCTCTCTCTTCACAGTCCTTTGACTAATTCCATGGAGGTTCTGTCCTCACAATCTGAAGATCATTCTGTGATAGAGAAGCTGGGAATAAATATCCATCAAATAGTCCTATTTTCTCTCTGTTCTCCATGAATGTGACTCAATGTGTCCTGGCAGCGAGTCTCTCTTTTCCTTGTTCCATTTCTTGCCTTAAACAGAGGTTAGGATGAAAGATCATAGACTCAGGGTTGGAAGAATCTTAGAGGCCAATGAATTCAGTCCCCTAATTTTCCAGATGACAGAATGAAAGCGGCCAAGAGACATTACATAACTTGTTCAAAGTCACACAAGTAGTAAGGAACAGAGAAGAGATTTGAACTGACTCTAAATCATGTTTTTTTCCACTGTCCCATAGCACTTTTATCTTGTCATTAGCATTTTTTCATCATAATTGTTTTTGATTCTTTTTCTAAGTTATTTACATCTGTCAATGAAATAGACACCTTTTCTTCTATATCTGATATCTTCCAATGGATTTATTGTGGTATCTGGATTTTTTTTTATTCCCTATCATCTTCAGTTCAATGCCTTCTTGGCCACCTTGACAATTTTTTAGTCAAACACATTCTTTGCAGTTGTGATGAGAGGTACTCTGTTCATAGACACAGCCCATCATGTTGGGATCTTACTCATAAGTTCATAGATTTAAAGTTGAAAAAGGCCTTGGAAGCTACTACTCATTTTACAAATAAGGAAATCGACACACAGAGAGGTTAAGGGACTTGTCTAGGATCATATAGCTAGTAAATATCTGGGGTGGGATTTGAATTTGGGTCTTCCTGACTCCAAGTCCAATGCCTCATTCACTATACCGCCTTCATTGTATCTCTCCATGGCTCTGTTCTCTGATACCATCTATGTAGTTAGCTCTTCATATTCCATAGTCTTCTTTTTCCTTGAAAGTCATGACCTTCAACAACTGCTACCTGTGTCCCCAGATCAACCTAGTTTTTACCCAGGTCTTCCAACTAAAGAGATTCTAGATTTTTTCAGGCAGCATCATTGATTCCTACGTGAATCAGCAGAAGTGGGTGGTAGTTAGTGGTTTGATAAGTCTTGGCAGGTTCTCAGTCACATCTCAGATAAATACTCTGAGAAAATGACATACCTCCCAAGCAGTCTTTTGAGATCTACATATGATGGCCTCCTTAACCCTGAACAAAGAATCATCAGCTACCATTATGGAAGTTAAGCTCATGAGCTAATACTTTATAGATTCCATTAGCTTCTTTTTGAGGGTGGGGTGAAGCAACTGGGCTGAGTGACTTGCCCAGGGTCACATAGCTAATAATTGTCTGAGGCAGGATTTGAAGTCAGGATCTCCTGACTCCAGGGCTAGTGTTCTAGCCATGTACCACCTACTGTCTTTCATTCTCTTAAAAAAAATTAGGACATTCAGCATTCTCCAGTCCTGCAGTTGCTTTCCTGTTTCTTCATGAGATATCAAATATCACCAAAAATGGCACAGCTGGTTCTTTTAGTACCCAATGGTTCAGTTAATCTGGGTATTTAGGTGCTCTCTTAATATTTATATTGGATATCAACTCTACATCATCCATTTTTATTCTGTCCCTTCCAGTCCAGACATCTTTCCCCTTGGCAGAGAAAATAGCAAAAAATAAGGGAAGTTAGGGGGGACAATGCCTAGAGGGCTGAGCCCAGGAGATAGGAGACATTGACTAGCTATGTGACTCTGAGCAAGTCATTTTACCTTAGCTTGCCTCAGATTTCTCATCAGTAAAATTGGGATAATAATAGCACCTAACCCCCACCCTCATCCCCCCAGATGAACTGATATCTGTAAAGTATTTAGCACAGTGCCTGGCACAGAGTAGGTATAGTATTATTATTATTATTGTTAAGCAAAATAAGAATTAAGCACTCTCCTTTCTTCCTGCCTCCAACTATTATTTTCCCATCGACCCCAGCAGCAGTTCAATACTGTCTTTGGTTTTCCTTCTTTTTTCTTTCTTTAATAATCCAGAACATAATAATTCTTTAATAAGCCAGAACATAAAAACTGCATTCCCCAAGCCTTTTCACTTTCCTCTCAGGAAGGAAGATAATCTTCCATTTACAACCAACATATTTAAGAATCGTCTCTAGCAGGAAGATAAACAGCAGAAACTGCACAGATCCATAAAAGAAATACCCCAGTCTTAATAACCTCCTGGATGTCACATGGAACTGTATACCTTTGTTACAGTCTCTGGAAACTGCCATTATAAACAATCAAACCAAAATGCCTGATGGCCGGGTGTTCCTGAGAATACTACCCATAAACTGAGGGTTCTTAACCTGGGCTCTGTGAACAGATTTTAAGGAGTCTGTGAACTTGGATGGGGGAAAAAATACTAGATATTTATTTTCATTAACCTTTGATTTTAGTTGTAACCCTTTATATTTTATTCATTTAAAAACCTTATCATGGAGGAAGTCCTTAGGATTATACCAAACTCCCAAAGGGACCCAGGATCCAAAAAGGGTTAAGAAACCCTATTCTAAATTAATCTGTCTTCTCCTTTCTAATCCTCTGCTAATCTAGATTCAGCTTTCTTCTTAATGGCCCTTATGGTCTCTGAAGAAAAAAAGCTCTTTCCTATTTGAATCTTCTAGCCACTCCTGGTTGAAAGTGCACTAACTTTACCAAGTCACAACACTATTTGTACACTAACTTTGTTCTGGCCCTAGGAAATTCCACTTTTCCACCAACTTTTCTCCCTAGGACTGTCTATGCTTTCTGTCTTTACTCTGACTCAGTTGAGAAGGTCCTGTCCTTGATCTGGCACCATCTTGTTCTCAACCCATGCTACTCTCCTCTCCTCATCTTTTCCTTTTTTAATTCTATGGAGAGGGCCACTTCTGCTATATCCTCGTCTTATTACTACTTTTGAAGATTTTCTAGAATCTGTTCCCATTGTCCTCTTCCTGGGATGCCACCTACAGCTCCACAATCTTTCCAATGTCACAGTTCCCAAAGGCATTCTATTTGGTGACACCCAGTTAGACTTTGAAAGTGTAGAATTAAACTTTCATCCAGTACAATTAAGTTTTTTAAAATGATCAGCTGCGTTAAATTCTACAAGTTTCAACTAAACTGAAGACTTATAATTATCCCAGTATGATTTTAAAATGAAACAGGTACAATTAAGTATGTTTAAAATTAGGAGACAAGAGGAGGTTTTATATTTAGTAGGCAGTATTGGTACAATGGAAAGATGGATGGTTTGAGGGCTGGAGGGCCTGGGTTCAAATCCCAGCTCTGCTATTCACTTGCCTGTGTGACTTCAAGAAAATTACTTCTCTCAGTGCCTTAATTTCCTCATCTGTAAAATGGGCTTTGGATTAGATGATCTCTAGTGTCTCTTTTAGTTCTAAATCTATGCTTATATAGTATAAAAAAATTCAGCCTAGTTTAAGCATTGTAACATGATATGGGACCTAGCAGGAACTTAATGAAGGCTTATAGATTTATTGAATGTTTGCATAAAGAAACAAAATGATTACTACAGTGATTACACCTGTGATTTCATTGGTATGCGGAAACTCCCAGGTGAAGGAATTCCCTCTGCCAATGCAGGTTAGCACCTTTTCTGAAAATTAGAAATTTAGAAACTTACCAGGGGCACTGAGGGATTTGCCCAGAGTCACTGAACTCGGTTCTGCCAGCCTCACTATCTAAAAATACAGCTTTAATATGCTAGCAGTTCTTTACTGGTCTTTTGTGTTAGTAACAGAGGAATTTGAAATTTACTTTATATAGATCTTTTCCATTCAAACTCTGAACTTTGCTGGCCAAGAGGAAGGGAAGGTAGATCTAGGCTGATATATATCACAAAGGCAGAAAACAAATCCATTTTAGAGATACTTAATGGAGACTCTGCAAACCAGTGGTGGATTAGTGCTCTCCCTAAATCACAGCTGAGGGTTGATGGCATGGTGCTTACCTGAACCAGTGGATGCAAAAATCAACTACAGAGATTCTCGGATCAGTTCCAATCAACCATATGTGCTAACTCAGAGCTTAGGTGTTATGGGGATGATGAAGCCCCTGGCTGTTTCTAGCTAGTCATGTATGACTCGGCACTAAAGACCTCTACAGCTTTGGGTATGACCAAGCAACCTCCTTATTGGCCACTGGGTCAGAAGAACCTAAGATACAGTGGATCTTTAAAAGGAAATGACCCACAGTCAGTTGTCTCTTTCTCTTCCCAGTCGCAGAGTATAAGAGTAACCTCTGTGCCTACCTTCCAGCAACTGTATGTTAGCCATACATACTGACTGCTCTCGTGAGTTAGTTAAAAACAAGAGACTTAACCAGGAGAAACTGAGCTGTGCTCTCTGACTGTCTTTTCTGTTTTATGTTTCTTTCCTGAGTACGGAGAAGGGCACATTAATCTCAGGATAGACCTATCTAGGCTTATGAGTTCAGGAGGTCATCTGGATGGAGATTACTGGCAACAGAGGAAGTTTAGGTAGTATAGAAGATGATTATTTACAGTAAGAGGAACCCAAGTCCCAGCTTCATTGGCCAGTAGAAATGGACTTTGAGGGTTATATCAGGGGAAATGTAACAAGCAACATTATGTTCCTATGAGGTTTAAGTCTCAATTTCCTGAGAAAGTAGAACAAAGTTAAAAGTTCCTGCATCCTGTTTTAAGCCTTCCTGCTGATTTCATGCTTGCAGAGGTTTTGTATTAATATTTCTTTTGTGTGAAACAAATAAATGCCTGTCCCACACTCTGGGCTATGAAGAATCTTGAAGAAGTATAAACCTCCTTGGAGATTCCTGTACTTAGTAGAACGTAAGCTCCCTGAGGACGGCAGCATTTTGGTCATTTTACCCCAGGACCTGGCACATAAGAAGCACTTAATAAATGCTTATTGAATTTAATTGAAGTACCATACTGACCTCAGAGCTTGTTGGTTATTATAGAGACAGAAGCCCAAATCTGGTGCTAATTCTAACATCAAACTGGAAATTGTCAGGCATCTCCCTGTCTACTGAACCGTAGAGGGAATGCACAGAAATGCTCATTCTAAAGTAAGATACCAAGGTCTGATATCTAGATATCCATGATTGATCAATTAACTAGGCACCATGGATAGATATTGTTATCACCCTGATTTTCAGAACTGCTTCATGATGGTAAATTGTCATTCTTGGTCATAGGAATACCCCGAAGGGGATTAACACTTTATTACAAGTCACTGGGATTTGAAACAGATCACAACAGACTTCAAGGTAACTGGTTTCTCTAAGACTGAAAGCTAAAACCTCCCTTATTTGCAGAAGTTGGGGACTTTGTCGGGGAATGATGCATATGTTGTTAGACTCAGTTGATGGATTGGTTAGTTTTGCCGAGTTGATTTTTTGGGGTTTTTGCTTTCTTATTCTTTCTTATAAGGAATAGTTCTCTGAGGCAAAAGAATGGGGAGGGATATATTTGGAAAGAAAGGTGCTATAAAAACTTATCAATAAAAATGAAAAAACTCAACAACAAAATAAAGTGAGGTGAAAAGATTGAAAGCTAGACTGGAATGCAGATTTCAAAGGAATAGTTTCACAGTTATCTATTGAAAGGCTGACTATTCACACCGATTTTTAAAAAGAAATGCATTCTTCTTGTAATAGAACAATGAAAAATAAATGTATATAAGACAGGTGTCAGAGTTTCCTTGTGACATCTAGTGTAGGCTGGAATATCTTATTCTTCATTGTTTCTGGAATTTTTTTTTATCTAATGCTTCTAAGTTGATCTCATGAACAAATCAGATTAGTCCAACACATCTGAGTCGCCATTTCACGTTGAGTTCCCTTAAAAAAATACAGGAAAACCTAATTAATTCAGACTAATGGTTTAGAAAGCCAGCCTGAATCAATGAAAAGTCTGAATTCTAGACAATTTTGAAAGAAATACAATCTTACTGCTTTTAAGGATATACAGTAAAATAACTAACAGCAGAAAAGCTTCCTCCCAAAGATCCTGTTAGGCCTACATGAAGAAGACTAGTGGCCTGTATGACCACTAACTGGAGAAGCTTAAAACTGTTCCCCTTTTCTGGACAGAAGAAGTCTGAATATCAGTGTCACTAATTTCCTCTGAATTCCCTCCAGTGACAGGCAGCACTGGTTCTGAATCTTGACCTATACCCTAGGTCCCAGCTCCTGAATCCTTGTCCAGAATACCTGATCCTGTTTCATCCATCTAGGAACTCTCAAACAACAACAACAACTAAGTCCATCCAGGACCTTGGTGTGAGTCTCTCCTTTCAATTTCACTTTCTCTGTCTGGCTGTCTTGTGATAATTTTTGTCAGGTGGCTCTCTGCCTTCCAGATAAGACGCTTCATTCCTTAGAGGCACCAACCATTGCCCAAGGCTGTGACTAGTAATTTGGCAGCTGTGTGTACATCCAAATTGTTGACTCAGGGAACACAGAACTCAGGGCCAGGGTGTCCGTCTCTCTCTCTCTCTCTCTCTCTGTCTGTCTCAGTCTCTCTGTCTCTCTGTCTCTGTCTATCTCTCTCTCTGTCTCTGTCTATCTCTCTGTCTCTGTCTGTCTGTCTGTCTGTCTGTCTGTCTCTCTCTCTCTCTCTCTCTCTCTCCCCTCCCTCCCTCCCTTGAGGCTTTTCCTCTGGAAATAAGAATGGCAAATAAGGAAGATTCTTGCCTTTCCCTGAACTAGATTATGGTATTCCTAACTTCCCTGACCGTGTGTTAGATATTCAATAAAGATATCCTACTTTATTGAATAGGTAAGCATTATCTTTAATAAGCAATTTAATCTTAAATACAATGAATGGGCTTTATCTTGATTTACCTAAAAATAGTTTGTTCTTTAAAACAGGTTAAACAACTTTCCCTCTTCCAACAGAGAGGTGGGGGACTTCTAGTCTTCAACCCCAGTTAAGTTTTCATACACAATCATAGGTGCTTTAAGCTTGGTAAAACACAACAAGTATCTCAGAACCTTACATGAACTGATACAGAGTGAGGTGAGCAGAACCAGGAGAACACTGTACACAGTAACAGTAATGTTGTACAGTGGACAACTGTGAATGACTTAGCTGTTCTTAGAAATACAACGATCTAAGACAATTCCATAGGACTCATGATGGAAAAAAATGCTACTTGCCTCCAGAGAAAGAACTGATAATGTCTGAACACAGATCAAAGCATGCTATTTCTCTCTCTCCCCCTCTTTCCCTTCCTTCCTTCCTCTCTTTCTCTTTCTTTTTTTCAGTTTTCCTGCACAAAATGACTAACATGGAAATGTTTTACATGATTAAAAAACCCAGTAGGTAAATATGAACTCACTTGATGCTCACAACAGTAGGCGCTATTATTCTCATCCTTATTTTAAAGATGAAGAAACTGTGGGAGGTTAAGTGACCTGCCCAGGGTTACCCAGCTAATATGGCTGGGACTGGATTTGCATTCAGGGCTTCCTCCCTCCAGGCCCAGTGCTCTATTCCCTGTGCCATCTGGCAGTCTCTACTTGATAGACTTGTTCATTGAGTTTTGCTTTTTCTTTATTCTGTGGGTAATAATACAGGGATATATTGAGAAATGATGACGATTCATAAAAGAAAAGCCAACAATAAAACAAATAAAATTGGCTATTGAGAACAGTGATTAAACCAGTAGTTATTTACATTACCACCACAAGTAACCATTTCTTCCTAGATTATGCCTAGCATAGGTCAACTTTAGCCTAGTTGGTTTAAATTATCACACCCTGGGCAAGCAGCAATGGGTGGAGGGGGTGAGTCAGGACATTTGATGGGAGACCGCCTTTGCACTGACTCATCAGTGGAGGAAATAAGGACCACAGAATACTGAAAGCCAGGAGAGATGTACCTCTCCTCCTCTCCTTACACCTCCTTGCCCCCTACTCCCAGCAACGTTGCTTACATTGGAGCAAAGTTCATTCGCTTTATCATGGGGATCTGAATAAATTCCTATTAGATCTAGAAAAATATTCCATCGTCCAGTACTATTCTGGGAATAAATGTGATCAGTATGCTTTAAGTTCAGTTCAATTCAACACACGTTCATTAAGTACAAGACACTGTGAACATGTGCCAGAGAAACAAAAGCTGAAAACAAGAAGCATGCATTAGACCAGGGAGACACAAAATGCTCTAAATATGAAAAATAACTGGAGAAGGGAGTGGATAGAAGGATGATGGGCCACTGGTAAGGGATGTAAGATTCTTATATGGTGTAAACGTTAAACAAGGTGACCTCTCCAATCCCCTCCAACATTTTATTTCCCTTCACCTTGAAGTCAGCCTAGAGGAGTGAGCAGAGAACATAATGAGGTTGAGCTGCATTTATTGAGGCTTGTGGCTGAGAACACAAAGGGGAGCTTGGGAGCCAGACACAAACAACCAGAGGTGGGGGAAACTGTAAAGGTCAATGAAATGTCTCATCATCAAAAGCCACAACAGCCTGGATTTGATTATTAATACATTACAAATGCCTTTCTCTACACTGGGAAGTTTCTCTACCTATGTGTCCCTGCAGAGGTTTCTCAGAAGGCACCAGATGAAATTAAAAAGGTTCTGGCCTATTACAATTAACAGGAAAAATTAATTAGCCACTTCTCCATTGCCCATCCTCCAATCATGGACTTTCCAAGCCACATCAGAGGCCATTCTCCACTACAAGTTCTTCTTTGAAAATTTTATAAACAGAATCTATTTAAATGGGATAAACAGCCTCATAGGAGCATAAGCAGAAGGGCTTTTAAGACTCCAATGATTGCCTTCCTGCTCCAGGGAAGGTGTGAACCATCAAGTCAATAACCTTCCAATCCCAGGAAGGACTACAGTGTTCCTTTGAGTCAATTTGAGAGGTGATATGTAAAGGAAATATAAACGTGTATAAAAATGTGCGTATATATGTATATAGAGAGATTTACACACATATATACTGTATATATATACATATATACATACATATACTATCTATATATTCCCTCAATCTATATGTAGATATCTATATATCTATATGTATCTTGATACAGATATAGACATACTCAAGGTAATATATTACATGTAATGTATTTAACTTTTTTATGGCCAATAAAAATCTAGATCAGGGATTCTTTTCTTTTTTGTGTGTCATGGACCCCTTTGGCCCCCTGACCCTTTCCAGAATAATGTTTATTAAAATGCTTTTAATTACAAAGAAAATCAATTATATTGAAGTATAGTTGTCTATGCACACACACATACATATACACACACACATATCTATATATGTATATATACATACATACATACATACATACATACTTTGCCTCATTAAAAGGGAATATCACTTGACTACTTCTTAAACAGGCCTATTCACTGAATGGGTGTTACCTCACCCTCTGACAGTACCTGAATAGGCCTTGACCTAAGGGGCCAAGGTTTCCCATTGCCTCGTGGGCCATCTCCAGTCATCTTGACGAATATCTTGTTACTGGATCCAGATAGCTCCAGAGGAGAAAGTGAGGCTGGTGACCTGCACAGCCCTCCCTCACTCAAAACAAAGTCAAGTGCAAGTCATGTCATAATTTCTGTGATGGCATGGTCTTCTTTGGCAACAAAGGACGAACACAACAACATACATACATATATATATATACATGTATATATGTATATATTCACTGACCCCAAGCTAAGAACCTCTGATCTTGACAAATAGATATTATATTTCTGGCAAGAAATGAATGAGTAGCAGGACAGCAAGGTAGGGAAAGTATATAGATCTTTAAAATGAATTTTGATTCATTTATTTCAAGTGTTGTGAATTTCCAGGATTTCAGAAACCCATACCTCCCAAAGCAATAGAGGGTGAGGGATATAATATTTAATTAAAAGTAAATTTTATTTTCCCTTCTCCATCCTCATTTTATTGCTTTCTTGACTCCCCTAAAACTTTTAAAGACTCAAAGAGCAGTGAATTACACATAGAAAGACCACTGCTTGTGAAAGCCCCAAGAAGCAGGCATCTACTTTCTGCCCTTTCACCGCAGTCCTCCAAAAACCAAACCCACCAGGAACAGTAAATAACTCTTTTACTATCCTGTATGAACCCCAGGGTTCATACAGTACATACATGCATGTCTAATTCAGGTCAAGAAGTCCTTTACTTCATTCCCAGAAAGACCTGGACTAAAAAAATTAATATGAGAAGATTTTAGGATTTTCAGTGACCTCTAAGGTCCCTCCCAGCTCTAAATCTATGACCCTATGAAATACCGGTGTGGAGTTTTGTTAACAAAGTGCAGAAGGGCAGAATTCTTACCGTACAGGCAGTCCCCAAAATTTTTTTCTTAAAACCACAACTCATTCCAGTGAACTGCATCATGAAACTTATTATATTTTTCCACAGAAAAAAAAAGTTATAATTACAGACCGTGCCTCTAACCAAAGACTGGACATCACATATAACATAGATGTTACTGACAATGTCATAAGATCGTGGATAAACTATAAGCCTCCATAATAATTTGAAATAATAAAAGATGCTTCAAAACCTCTAAGATGGGCATAAAGATCCTGTACACACTTATTACGCTGGAGACTGTAACATAAGTACAGGAAGCTCATAAAACTATAGCTCTACTGAATCTTAAATGAACATGACTATCACCATCCATATACTTCAAACATTTAAATAATAATTTAATTTGCCTTCTTAGAGGATGGGTGAAGAGAAAGGGACATTTTCTTATGTTGGAGAAGAAGGATGTTTTTGGAAGTCCTGCTGCACAGCTGGGAGAAAGGTCATCTGCCAGAAGTGAGGAGGATGGAGTGGGTCAGCTCGGGGTGGGGAATTGAGAATGTTGGGAAAGGTTTGGAACAGCTGTGGGGAGGAAATGCCCCAGGGATTCAACAAGGCATCACAAAAGGACTGCTCAGGATACAGCTCTGAGGGCCTAAATGCAGCTGGATTAGAAAAATTCATAGAGGAACCAATTACTGTAATTTTATGACTTTCTCTAGCAATGCTGGATAGCCCCAGGGCAGAAGTAGGAGAAAGCAGATGGTCTGAGTTATGGATTGGACATCACACTTTACTGAAAAGCCATAAAAACAGTTACCAGTTCATTAACAGGGACTTACAAAAAGGAGCTTCAAAATATTCCTCCCTTCATGTTGCTAAGAGAGAGAGCATCCTGACTGCCCAAAGATTTGTCTTTGTCTGTAGGGGAACTCATTTTACCTGTATAGGCATTGTTTAGACAGTGTGGCATAGCATCTCGTGTACTGGATTTTGGAGTCAAGAAGACCTGGGTTCCAGTATTAGCTCTGATCCTGTGTGACTAAGAACAAGTTTTTGAGTTTTTTTAAGTCTTTAAGCTTTCAGTTTCCTCATCTGTAAAATGGGAATAATAATCCTCAAGTTCCTCTCTTACAGGATTAATATAAGACTCTAAAAGACAATGTACTTTATCCATAGCATTTACAAACTTGAAGCCACTGTGTAACTGTTAATCAAGGAGGAGTGATATATGAAATAACCACAAAAGTTTGGGGCTCCTTATATTAAAATTGGGGTAGCTAGGTACCACAGTGGGTGGAACACTGGACTTGGAATCAGGAAAGCTCAACTTCCAGAGTTCAAATCTGGCCTCAGACTTTAACTGTGTGACCTTGGGCATGTCATTTAACCCTGTTTGCCTCAGTTTCCTCATCTATAAATGAGCTGGAGAAGGAAATAGCTAATCACTCCAATATCTTAGTCAAGAAAACCCCAAAGGGATTATGAAGACTCAGACATGACAAAAAAATGACTGAACAACAAGTATTAAAATTGTTTAGATTATCTGCTGTTGGATGAGCATGGTGGGGAACAATAATGATCCTGCTTGGGGAGGGAGTCTGAAGATGGCAGACTGCTTGAGCTTGGAACTTCTGAGCTTCAGTGAGTTCGATCGATTAGGTGTCTGCACTAAAGTTTGGCATTAATATGATGAACCCCAGGGAGTGAGGTCACTGGACTATCTAAGGAGGGGTAAACTGACCCCCAAATGGAGCAAATCAAAGCTACCAGGATGTTCAGTGGTGGGATCACACACACCCCTAAGTGGCTGGTACGCTTTCACCCTGGACAAGATAGAGTCAGTCTCACAAAAACAAAAAACAAAAACAAAATTTTCTGTCCGATTCTTCATCTCACTAGTCCCCTTTATTTGTGTAGCTGACAGAATTGACGGTGATGGCATTATATACTAAAAGAACTATACTATGTATATGGAAACAAGAAAGGAACAGACAAAAAACCAGAAAGGAATAGACCTGACATAGAGGAAGAGGGTTAGATGAATTGCAAGCTCTCTGTCAGCTATGATATTCCATGATTCTAATGTCTTGGGACACAGATAAAATTCAGGTAGTTTCAAGCAAGGAGTCACAGTTATATAATACATCATTATTACTCCACAAAGAGGTCTTGCCAGTTTCTAATCAACCTTGGAGCTTAGGCAGAAAAAAAAACACCTCATTTTCCCCCAACATATGACCTACCCACATGAGCAACTACTGCCAAATGCTGTCCTTTCCTAAGGGTCACATTTGTATACACATTCTATTTTTATTCAAAAAAATGGGAAATCCATCAAGGATTTGCTTTCACTAAATAGCCACCATGGATTTGATTTTGAAACATTATGTTTCAGCACACTAAATTTGGGAAATAAGGAAAAATCATGGAACAGACACTTTGTGGCTTATAATTTTGTTCTTAAGTATTATTAAAGGACAAGAGACTAGTTACAGCCAAGATAAACAGAGAGATTCCAGTCAAGGGAGTCGTTATGAACCCTTCTTCTATCACCAAGCAAGTTGATCCTCTAGAAAGGCTTGAAACCTGGGGTATCCAGTTGCAATAGAAAGTAGTGCTATTCTCTGGGTCTTTGGCATCATCTGGCCTGATAAAAGCCTAGTGAGGTGTAAAAAAGCACTGAGTTTGGTGTCAAAGGCCATGGATTCAAATCCTGACCCCACCTTAACTTTCTGAGGCCTCAGTTTCTACATTTATCTAAGTGGTTGCAGGAGTATTAGACTAGACAACCTCTGATTCTCTGGTCTTTTGAGTGAGACAACCAGACAGCTGGCTTAGATGAGCTCTAAAGTCCCTTATAGCTTTAAATCTTTTCATTCTATATTTTGCATAAGCATATCCTATTCAACAGATATCTACTACTATCGAAGGGCAGGGAGGCAGAGTAGACAAAGGGCTTCTCTTGGAGTCAGGAAGAGCCAAGACCTGCTTCTGCCATATGCTAACTATATAACCAAGGACAGTATACTTAACCTGCCAGTGCCCAGACAGGTCTCTAAAACTACTGCTGTATGTCCTTCATTTTTGAAGCGAATCACCACATCAGGAAGGTGATGACATGACTTGCAAATTGGATTTAAGTGAGGAAGGGCTCTGGCAAAGTCATCAGCCTCACTTTCTCCTCTGGAGCCATTTGGATTCAGTGGCAAGATATAGAACAGGATGACTGGAACTGTTCCCCCCACCCTCACTCACCCGAACAAGACTATAGCTTATAAACAAATTGCCATTCTCCATCAGTGGAAGAAGTTTGCTTGCTACGAGTTTCCCATACCAAGAAAAAAAAAGTTAAACAGATAAACAGACCAATAGATCAACTGGTGTTTGGACCAGATAAGCTGTGAGTTTGTAGGAGAAAAGCAACATTTATATTTTATGAATACTTATTTCTGTGCTTGTAAGCACATAAGCAAATACTTTTGTTGTTCAGTCATGTCTGACTCTTCATGACCCGGTGGACCATACTGTTCATGGGGTTTTCTTGGCAAAGATACTGAAGTGGTATGGGTGATGTCTACAGAGCCGTTATGTTGACCTCATTGTTGTATGCCTGTGAGAGATGGACAGTCTACCAGTGCCATGCCAGGAAACTGAGTCGTTTCCATTTGAACTGTCTTAGGAAGATTCTGAGGATCACATGGCAGGATAAGGTACCAGATGCTGAAGTCCTTGCTCGAGCTGAATTGCCAAGCATTCAAACTATGCTTCACAGAGCACAACTCTGATGGGCTGGCCATGTTGTTTGAATGTAAAATGTATGCTTGCCAAAAAGAATATTTTATGGAGAACTCACATGGGGTAGCAATCACATAGTGGTCAGAAGAAGCGATACAAGGATACTCTCAAGGTCTCTCTCAAGAACTTTGGATTTGACTGTGCAACATGGGAGACACTGGCACAGGACTGCTCAGCATGGTGTGCCCACATCAGAATGGGTGCTGTGCTCTATGAGCAAAGCAGAATTGAGACAGCACAAAGTAAACGTAGGATGCACAAATTTGGAATATCCATCCCAAAAATTCATACAGACTATCTGTGCCTGACTGTGGTAGAGCATTCTGAGCATTATTGATCTGATCAGCCACAGTCGGACACACTGAAACTTCACTTTATCATGGTGATAAAGTCTTCTTCAAAAATGAAGGACAACAACCAACCAACTGGAGTGGTTTTCCATTTTCTTCTCCAGTGGATTAAGGGAAAGAGAGGTTAAATGACTTGCTCAGGATCACACTAATACTTGCGAGTATCTAAGACTGGATTTGAACTCAAATCTTCTTGACTGCAGGTCCAGTACCCCATCCACTAAGCCACCTAGCTGCTTCAAGGCTTGTTGGTTGATTGACATATAGAGACAATAGTGAGGATGAAACCATCACCATATATAGAATATTTATAAATCTATACATATATACAAACATACACCTGCCATTCTTTTGCCTAAAGTCAGTCTTTGCTTCCAGATTATTTATGATCAATGACAATCATCTCAACTGAGTGCACAAATATGGTTGGAAACTAATAGGGGACTAGCAGGTATGTATGATTGCATAATACTATCCTCTGCTCTAAGGCTGCAACTATTTGTAACTCCTGCCTGTTTACTTCAAAATTTGCATAATATCTTTGATCACCAAGAATTATGACAACTCTTGAGTGCCACATGTTGGGTTGGTCTGACTGAATCCAAACTTCTCAGAACAAATACCCTTAATAAAAGCATATATTCTGTAAAACTTGGACTCAGTCAAAAGGCCACACCCAAGGACCTAGAAGGCCTTGAGGCTGTAAATTCCCCCACCTGTTAGGGAATTGTCTGTGATACAGTCCCAGAAGTGTCAGAGGAGGGGTTTGAATTCAGGTCTTCCTGACTCCAAGGCTGTCAATCTACCACATCCCTCTGCTTCTTAGTATCCTTTACATATCCCTTATTTACAGTCCCTAAGAAGGGTATAGAGAAGCCCTAAATCCTGTTCATCCCTTCCCCCATCATAGATTGTGGTTGGTATCTTCTTGCTATAGTTCTAAATAATCAGTTGACATGTTAAAAAAAAAAAAAAGCAACCATTTTCTCTATATCACATCAATGAAGCTCAACTTTGAAAAACCAAATTTTTGAGACCTAGAAACATAAGAATCAAAATCCCAAGAGATGTGCTGCTTGGATTTCCTTGATAAAGAAGCTTTTTTAAAAATCTTTTTTTTTTTTTTTTTGCCAGGAAGTTGCTCATTTCCTTAATCAAACTAATATAAATTGAGTGCCTACTACGTGCAATGGAATATATAAAGAAGTGTAAGACAAGATTCCCAAACTTGTAGTGCATATACTCTAGCTTAGAGAGACAAAACATAAACATGTTCAGAGTCAACTAACAACATGAGATGTGAATAATAATTCAAGTCATTTCCTGACCAAAGTCCAGCTTAAGTAATCACACAGATACATGACACCCATTATCAGTGTTATATAAAAACAAGCAATAAATCTCTGGACCATCAGTGAAACCTTTACTTCTCAGTGACTTTTTGGTCCCAAATGGGGACTCCCACTTTCTTCCACCCCCTTTTTAGCTTCTTATTATGGGCTTCCCCCAAGAGAATACAAGCTCCTTGAGGGCAGGGGCTCATTATTTATATTCCCAGAAGTTAGCACAGAGCTTGGCACATAGTAAATGTTTAAAAAAATACTTTTTGAAGGCTAATAAAGAAATATTTTTTGTATGACTTCACATGTATAATCAATATTTTATTCTTTGCCTTCTCAAGGAGTGGGAAAGTGGCGAGAGAGGGAGAGAATTTGAAATTCAATTTAAAAAAAAATAGATGTTAAAAATTTTTAATGTAATTGGGAAATATTTAATGAAATTAATAAAAATATATTTTTAAAAATAAATTCTTGTTGACTTGTCTTGATAGTCCAGATGTTGGTTCTACAAAGTAAGGGAGGAGGAACCTCTGACATTTACTAGTTATATGACCACAGATAAGTGGCTTACCTTTCTGAGTCTCATTTTCCTCATCTGTAAAATGAGGGGGTTGAATTACATGTCCTCCAAGTTCCCTTTGAGAGCTAAATGTAGGATCTTAAGATCTCTAAAGTGTTTCCTCTAAAATGGTATATTTCCTCTCTAGAGCAAGCATAGTACTTCTCCCTCCCTTTCTCTCTGTCTGTCTCAGCCTCTTAATCTCTTGGTGTATATATGTGTAGGAGAGATATTCACACCATTACCTCTACTAGCTGCTCAAATCTTATGCCCATCCATTTTCTCTGCCAAACTTCAGAAAGTGGCTGGGAGCCAGGGTACACCAGCAAAGTAATCTAAGACCCTAACTGCTCCAAGCAGGAAACCCATGAATAGAAATAACTCTAGGGATCTTCAGAGAATGCAATTAATCTACCCACAGAGGATTCATTTTATCAATGACTGGCACAGGATAATTAGCAATCCTTACTAGTAAGGTTTCTATTGTTTCTTTTTCCTTAATGGTATTTTGTTTGGACTGTTCATTTTCTGTTGTAGCATACAACCAAGATGTATATAAAGGACTTTACAAACTTTAAGTGCAATACAGATGATTGCTAATATTATTCTCTAATTTTTCTTATTCCTCTCACATATTTGATAAAATTCAATTAGGAATGCTTCTGGGACAACTCGCTAACCTGCTATTTTTTTTTATGCTTAATAGTATTATGTCAAAATATTGTGTGCATTAATAAAATGATTTTTTTAATTGGATAAAAAAGGTTGGGATGCAGATTCATCTTCTGAAGGCTCTCTGAAAAGCATCTAGGGACAACTGCAATAGCAGACGTGATGACAGGAATTATATCATTCTGTTCCCACATGGTTTTGATTTCTCCCTCTAGGTCTCTATATTCTGACAGCTTCTCATCCCTCATAGTTTGGATTTTATGAGCATTTGGAATGGCGACATTTATTAAAAACATTATTCTTAAATTGTTATGGATCAACGATATGTCCAGACAATTGTGAGCAACAGCTTTGTCTGTAATGATATGTTGGTTCCAAGAGAGTTTATTCTTTGAATTCTTAAGGATAGCTTGGAGTCTGTATTTGTAATATGGGTTTGTTTCCTGTTAGCTTGTTAGCAAGCTTCTGGTGTGTAATTCTGACCACTTCATTGTGTCTTTCGAGGCATACAGTAGGTGGTAAATTTCTTCTGGTGGTAATCATATTTTTTTTTTTGTATCACTATTATCTCATTTTCTTCCTCGTTAGGGGGATTTCATATAGAAAGTCTGAGGACAAGTCTCTCTCTACTATTTTTCTTTGATGCTTAATATTTGTACAGGTAAATAAAATGCCTGCTTTTTGTAATTAAATGAGAGCATTGGGATATAAACTCATCTTTTGGAGACTCGGTGAAATTATCTTTGGGACATTCCAGAAGCAGATAAGATGATGGAGATAATATGTACCTTGTCCTGTTCCCACTTGGTTTTAATTGACTGTTAAGTGCATTTTGAATCCTTTTCATTTTGTATAGTTTGGATGTCATGAGTACAGTGACATCTATTAAAAATATTGTTCTTGAATTTTTATGGGTCAATGTTATATTTGGCCAGTTCTGGGCAACAGTTTTGTCTCAGATAACATCCTAGTTTATTTGTTGAATTTTCAAGGATATTTTGACATTAGTTTTTGTAGTACAAGGGTCTGTTAGTTTATAAAGAATAGTAAGCTTCTGATGTATAATTCTAGTCACCTGATTATGTCTTTCTAGGGTCCTGGGATACTGATCTCCAATCTATATGTTAGCCTGCTGACTTTTTTGGTCATTTTTGCCAATTTCAGAATGTGAGCTGAAACTTCAAAGTTGTTTTGATTCTCTTACTAGGGATTAGGAGCATGTTTTCATGTGGTTGTGAAGAGTTTGTGGTTCTTCTTTTGAGAACAGTTTGTTTCTATCCTTTGACCATTTACATTTATTACTTTTATTATTAATAATAATAAACAATTTACTAATTATTTATATAACTTGGATACCAAACCCTTATCAGAGAAATTTGACGAAAATTTGATTTTTTCCCCCATCAACCACTTCCTTCCTTATCCTAGATGAATTAAAATTGCTAATTACATTCATCAGAAGTCATCAAAACCTAAACAGATGAATGTTTCTGTGATGGTAAATTAGACCTTCTTTTATCTCAATTCTTATGTAGCCCTCCATCATTGAATGGGTGTTGGCTCAAACAAACTGAGCCAGGAGGAAGACTTTAATTTAGAAAGGCCAAAGTCATCCATTGCATCCTGGGCCATGATCAGTTGTTTTCTTGACTTTTGTCTTGCCACAGGACTTTGATGACTCTAGAGGAGAAAGTGAGACTGGGGACTTTTCAGAGTTCTCCTCACTTAAACCCAATTCACATGCGAGTCAAGACAATGCCCCATGATGTCATTGGTCCTCTTTGAAAATGAAGGACAAAAGCCAACAACAAGAAGCATTACTGTTGTCTGTACAGAAGCTTTTCAGTTTCAAATAACCAAGATTATCTATTTTATCTTTTGTAATTTCCTTAATCTTCTTTGGTTAAGAATATATCTCCCACTCAGCTGTGAGAGGTATAGTGAGTTGTTTTTCCTCTAATTTTTATATTATGATCTCTAATATTAAGGTTGAGAATTACTGTGGAGTATGGGGTAAGATGTTGACATAAGCTCCAACTGTACATTAGAAGAAATATCCAGTAGGTTCTAAATTTTTGCAGTCTGTAGCGATGCTACATAGTTTCCCCCATTTCATGGCATAATCTATATTAAACAAATGCAAGCTCCTTAAGGATAATTTTTATGTGTTTTAAGTGACAATAACTTGATTTTGAATCACTATCATAAACCCATTCATTTCTATGAAGAAATCTGCCTGACCCAACCTTGCGTAATGGTTCTTTGTCATTGTGCTATTGGTTGAGTTCATGTGGATGTCACCCATGGAGAACCTTTCAATTCACTTTTTGTATCATAAAAGTTTCACAGACTCCTGGAGATGAATCACTTTCAGTTGTTCAATCATTTCCAACTCTTTGTGACTCCATTTGGAGTTTTCTTAACAAAGATATTGGAGTGGCTGGCCATTTCCTTCTCCAGCTCATTTTACAGATGAGAAAACTGAGGCAAACAGTAAGGTTAAGTGACTTGCCCAAGATCACACAACTAGTAAGTGTCTGAGGTTGGATTTGAACTCAGAAAGATGAGTCTTTCTGGCTGCAAATATGGTGCTCTATCCACTTCAACTAGCTGCCCTACAGATCTATTTTTAATGGATTTTTACCATACTAAAACCTTATATTAGGAATGGTACTGTAGGTGTTAATTGATCTTAATGTGTTCTTCTTAATAAGTTTTGGCTTCAGCAAGTCAGTCAGTCTATTAATGTCCATGTGATGGGGTACAGACTCTGGGAACCTTCTTGAATCATTCCACTTAATCTGGCTTTTCATACCCAAATCTGTTACCCTTAACCTAGCCTGGTTCTCCATTTTCGGTTACCTCCAAATTGCCTCTGGCTGATTCCCATCCTTGATTACAGCACTAGTTATCTATTCTCCTTAAATTTCTCCTCCCAGGGATGATAGAAGGGAGGGCATGGGGAGGAGAGTGCAATTCGAGGTCGACACTCATGGGGAGGGATAGGATTAAAAGAGAATAAAAGTAATGGGGGACAGGATAGGATGGAGGGAAATATAGTTAGTCCTATTATGGAAGTCATTTGCAAAACTACACAGATTTGGCCTATATTGAATTGCTTGCTTTCCAAAGGGAAGGGGTGGAGAGGGAGGGAGGTAAAGAAGGTGGAACTCAAAGTGTTAGGATCAACTGTCGAGTAATGTTCTTGCCACTAGGAAATAAGAAATACAGGTAAAGGGGTATAGAAAGCTATCTGGCCCTACAGGACAAAAGAGAAGACGGAGACAAGGGCAGAGAGGGATGATAGAAGAGAGAGCAGATTGGTCATAGGGGCAATTAGAATGCTTGGTGTTTGGGGGGGGAGGGGATAAAAGGGGAGAAAATTTGTAACCCAAAATTTTGTGAAAATAAATGTTAAAAGTTAAATAAATAAATTTAATAAAAAAAAAAAATTTCTCCTCCCAGACTACTAGACCACCCTCAGATCCCTCCTCCAATCTTTCTGTATATAAATTCCATCTCACCTCCTTAAACATGTTCAGATTCTATCTAGCTTAGGTTCAATCTGCTGTGCTTGTCAGTACGAGCATCACAAATGGTTAGGCTTAAGAGTCAACCCAATATGGCGAATCTTTAACAAACTTTGTTTTACTTTGGCTGAAAGAAGGCTTGAGTTGAATTCATTCCGCAGGACCCGGTGTGTCAGCATTTTGGGGTCTTGAGCAGCCCAAACCTCAACATTATGGTTGGCTGACCTCAACACATGTACCTAGCGTTGGCATTCCCTTGATATAGACCTGCCTGCAGAAGACCAAAGCATTTGTAAGTATGGCCTTTATCCATTGGTTCAAATTGTTCTCTAGCTTCAAAGTCAGAGTCTTTAGTCTCTATTTTTCCTAGGCACACATAAAAATTTTATACTTACAAAGTCCTGATGACATTTTGATATCACTGCACAAAGTTTTCACAAGATGAGGTAGCTTTTTAATGTTTTTTTGTTGGAGCTATATAACTTCATGTGACAATTTCTTTGACTTGAAAGTAATACCCATTTTCATTACATGGTGATGATAATAGGTTTAAATCTAAGCAGAACCACAGAAGGTTTAAACCATTTTCATAGAAGATGCCATATTCTACATTTGCTATTATCTCATTCCTCATCATAAGGATCTTGAGCAGGAATAGTGCCCTATATATCTTTGAATCTTCCACAGTGCTTTCAAGGTAATAGGGGCTCAAAAAATGTTGAAAGAATAAATGCATACATAATCTTTATCTAGTCTACAACTCATCATAGTTCACATTCAGTGAAATAGAAGGATAAAATAGTGTAATTTATTGAGACCCCTAAGTTCTAGACCCAAAGGCACCTGATCTAGTTACCCATTCACTTCATGCATATTTTAAAATCAGCTTTAATTTTAAATAGTTTATTTCAAGCACATTAGGTGCCTGTGGGTTGTAAGTGGGGAATACATAAAGGACAGAGGGGAGTTACAAGGCATCTGATGCCCCTTCTTTCATTCAAACCTCTCTCCTAACCTAGTACATGGTGGCAAAAGAGAAAGATGTTATCTGACAGCTACAGAGACCTGTCCAGATTCTGCTGCATACCCTTATTCCAATGCTGGTGCACAATTGATAATAATGGCAGCAAATTTGGAGCATAATTGTTTCACATTGATACCAATGTAAATACTTTGCAACAGTCTTGATTCCTGCTTTCTTTTCCAGAAATAAATTGTATTTTTTTTGTTTGAAATAACTAAGATATTCACTAAATAGTAATAATGACAGCAGCTAGAATTTATTTAGTGCCTAAAGGTTTGCAAAGTACTTTAAATCAGTTATCTCAATTACAACAACCCAGTGAAAGAGGTGTGATTATAAGCCCTGATTTACAAATGAGAAAACTAAGCTGAGAGAGGTTAAGTGACTTGCCCAGGGTCACACAGCTATTAAAGTCTGAAACAGGATTTGAACTCAGGTCTTTCTGACACCAAATCCAGCACTCTATCTGCTGCATGACCTAGCTGTCTAAACAATCACGCTGGTCTGAGTATAGACCAGATTTTACTTTAAAGTTCGGAATAACAACAACAATAATAACCTACTGTTTCATGTATATGTTGTTTATACTGAAAGTTCATAAGCTCTTTGATGACAGGGACTGTTTTGTGTTTGTCTCCTGAGTGCCTAGCAAGTCGGCAAATATCTATGTGCCAGGCACTGTGCTAAGTCTGGGGACACAACGGGAAGAGAATAAGCATTTTTCAAATTATTTTTAAAAATTTATTTATTTTAGTTTTTAACATTCATTTTTATAAGATTTTGATTCCTAATTTTTCTCCCTCTCCTCCTCCCATCTCCAAGACAGCAAGCAATTTGATATGGTCTATACACGTTCAATCATATTAAACATATTCCCACATTAGTCATGTTGTAAAAAAAGAATCGGAACAAAAGGGGAAAACCACAAGAAAGAAAAACACAAACGAGTGAAAAATAGTATACTTTGATTTGCATTCAGACTCTATGGTTCTCATAAATGGACAGCATTTTCCTTTGGGAGTCTTTTGGAATTGTCTTAGATCATCGTATTACTGCAAAGAGCCAAGTTTATCAGGGTTGGTCATCATATAATGTTGCTGTTACCGTGTACAATGCTCTCCTGGTTCTGTTCACTCAGCATCAGTTCATGTAAGTCCAGGTTTTTCTGAAATCCACCTGCTTATCATTGCTTATAGCACAATAGTGGGAATAAGTATTTATTGTCTACTATCTGGCAGGCACTGTGTTAAGTGCTTTACAAATGTTATTTCATCTGATCTCACAACACCTTCTGGGAGGTAGGGATTATTATTATCCCCATTTTATAGATGAAGAAACTGAGGTAGGCTAAGTGACTTGCCTTGCATCACAGAGCTAGTAATTATCGGAGGCCAGATTAGAACTCAAGTCTTCCTGACTCCAGGTTAAGTGTTCTCTCCAATCCACCATCTGGCTACCTCTCAAAGACAGGATAAAATTGCTTTTGGGATAGATAAGAAGATTTTAACCAGAGACAGAAAGAGGAAGAGCTGCTTAATTAGACGATGAATTAAAACAGATGGGGATGGAGAGTTTATTGGACAACGTTTATTGGACTCTGTTCCAGAGTTGGGGAAATGTATAAGCAAAGACTCATAGAGGGAATAAGACAGGATAACAAGAGACAGAATAATCCAGTTTAGCTAGAACATTGTTATATGAAATGGAATGGCAGGTTAGAGTTAGATTGGGAAGGACTTTGAATCCAGTCCAATCAAACAAACATTTATTCAGCATCTATTAGGTGCAAAGTGCAGTCTGGGAGCCTACAGAATGGGGAGGGTGGTGGAGGTGCCACTACCAAGAAGCTAGGAGAAGGGTATCTTTTTGAATTATAATATCAATGCTTTACATTTTGCTTAGTAGGTAAAAAGAAGTCAATAAAAGTTTTTTGAATAAAGAAATGATACAATCCAAACAGTACACTAGGAAAATGGTCTACTCAACAGTTAAGGATGAACTGGAGGTGGTAGAGACTGGAGGCAAGGAGATCAGGTTAACATCTAACAACAACTTGGTGAGAAAAGGTGAGGATCTGAGCAAGGTGACTGAGGTGGGAGCTGAGAAGGGGAGGCTAATAGAAATTAAGAGGAAGAAGAACTGGCAGGATTTGGAAACTGACTGATTCACTTTCTATATGAAGCTTTTCCTGGTCCCTGCCAACTGTTTATTCACTCCCTCTCCAAATTACCTCCACACCATGAAAGTTTTACATACATCCTTGTCCACAGACCCTGAGGGCAAGGGCTGTTTCACTGTACCCCAAATCTTCTTAGTACAGGGCCTAGCATGTAGTAAGTGCTTAAAAAAATGCCTGATGACTGACTGATTGGTTGAAAATGAGTGGTGAGGGAGAGGAAAAGGGTCAAAGATGTCTTTGAGGCCTTGAGTCTGCCTGAGAGCATGGCGATGCCAGTATAAGAACTGGAGAATGTAGGACTAGGATGAAATTTTGAGGGGAAGACAAGGAAAAGAAAAATCAAAGACAGAACTTTCTGTATTGGCTAAAAATAATAAATGTGTCCATTTCGCTGCATCCCATCCAATCTACTATGATGCCTTACCTTTCTATATCACAGAAGCTAAATATTTACCTTAAGAAAAAAGTTTCTTTGAAGTAAGCCAATGTCTTGCTTGATTGCAGCAAAGATGCTTATCACCCAATGCCTGACTGTCAGATAATTTTATTTTCAGCCACAGCAACTCATCAAAACCACTACTTAAGACATAAAAGGAATAAGCATTTACAATCTTCATGGGTGGCAGAGGAGCATCCACAGACTTAAAAATTTTTTTTATTAAATTTAAAACAAGATAAATGAAATGAAATATAAAATTAAAAAGCATTTTTCATGCCCAGGGGAAAGAGAGGTCAAGTAATGTGGTATGTAGAGAGCTATCCTGAAACTCAAGAAGCCCTGAGTTTACTTCCTGCCCTGACTTCTGTCCTGAGACAAAGCACTTAATCTCTTAGTTCCCCCTGCACTTCTCAGTTATAAAGAAACTGCCCATCTGCACAGAAGTTTCCTAAACCAATGATACCACAGATCTAGACAATATTAGTAATAATAGGTATCAATTATACAGTGCTTTAATGTTTTCAAAGCAATTTACAAATATTAAATCATTTTATCTTCACAATAACCCTGGGAGATGGGTGTTATTATTATCCCCATTCTACAGAGGAGGAAATGGAGGTAGGCAGAGGTTAAGTGACTTGCCCAAGGTTACAAAACTAGTAAGTGTCTGATCCAGATTTGAATTCAAGTCTTCCTGACTCCAAGTCTAGCACTCTAGTCACCGCACCAGCTAGCTAGTAATTTTCAGTACAATTAGAAATTTCTAATATTCCTACATATATTCATTCTGGTTGAGTTTTTTAAAATACATTTTTAAATTTAAATAAAACATTTATAAATTTTAAATTATAATACTATAATTTTTCCCAGTATTCTTCCCCTTCTCCCTCCCAGAAAGCAATTCCATATAACAAATAGTATTTTTAAAGACAAAAGAAGAAAACAAAAAAATGAAAGAAATCAGCATAACCAATGAATACATCAAAAAGGCCTGAAAATATGTGTAATGTACAATATCTATTGACATCCCATCTTTGTAAAGGGGGTGGGTGTATCTTCTCATATCTCTTCTTTTGAGCCAGGTTTATTTTTTTTTTTATAATTTTACAACATTCATTTTTGATGTTTCTTAATGTTATTTCTGTTTGTCTTGTAATAACTGTGTATATAGTCTTCTTGCACCCTGCTTACTTAACTCAGCATCAGTTTGTGTAGGTCTTTTTATGTTTGTCCATATTCATCACATTCATCCATTCTTATAGCATGGTCACTTACAATACCATTATATTCCTGTACCACAGTTTGTTCAGCCACTTTCCAAATGATGGGCATCTACTTTGTTTCATTTCTTGGCTATCACAAAAAGTGCTGCTAGAACGATTTTGGTGTAAATGGAGCCTTTCTTCTCATTAATGGCTTCCTTGGGGTATAAATCCAGCATTGGGGTCTTTGGTGAAAAGGTATAAATATTTTAATCACCTTTTTGCATAGTTCCAAATTGCTTTCCAAAATGGTTGTACCAAATCACAGATCTACCAACAATGTGCTAATGCCCCTAAAAGTTCTCATCTTATGGGAATGGCCTATATCCCAATCAAAGCGCAATGTGCCATTGTTACAAGGCTCAAAAAAATGCATTTACCAACGTGAACTACAAGGTAACACAATGATATGATTACAGTCTAGTGTTCCTTTCTAGGCAAAAAGTCTTCTTATATACCACTTGCGTATTATTCAGGAAAGTATGACTCTGTGATGGCTGTATAGGTGTGCTGCTTCCCTTATTCACTCCAAGCATTCAGGGCTGCTGAATGAAGCCATAATCATTATACCCTTCATAACGGGAGAGGTAAAATTGTTTTGGTCACTGATCCCTGTATGGTAGCTGGGTAAAATTCACAGAGGCAGGAAAACAGCTGTTTACTCCTTTGTTCTGCTTGGTGGTCAATGCAGGGATCACTGGGGCTAATCTAGTGACAGAGGGATAAGGCATATTTGAGTTACTTATCCTGAGCCAAATCAACTCAGATTTGTACCAGAACTCACTCCAGTGATGTTATTTCCCCCAGACTAGAGAGTCATATTTGATTTCTTAGGTCCCTTCACAGCCTTTACTTCATGATGGTCCTATAGTCCCTGCCCTCTTGGAGCTTACAATGTAGCAGGGAGAATACAGAATGGTATATATTCCATACTACAAAACCTCAAGTATCTATGATTTTGTCCCTCCTCTAGGCAGATCACAACTCCTTTATGATTTAGGAGACAATCTTTGAGAGTTGCTATGGCCAAAAGATGCTGTGGTCAACCTTGAGATGAGCCTCTCGGAGCTTAGTGAGATCGGTCCTTAGACAGCAGACACAGAGTCCATCACTGGGCCCTACTTAAAGACTTTTGATCTTGGTTGTATCTATCAGAAGTTGTGGTAATGCCTCTAAGATTCCAAGATGATTGTCAAGGCACAACGAGACACTAAGGGAAAATTTTTGTGCAATAGAACACTGTATAAGAAATATAAAATAAGTTTCAATTACTATAGCATGGAACATAAGAAAGGGATAAAGTGTTCTGTAAGACTAGAGGGAAAAAATGAAAATTTCTAACTGTAGAGGATGACCAAACCACTTAAGACTTCATACAAAAGGTGGCATTTTTACATGGACCTCAAAAGATGGATGGAATTTTTAAAGACAGAATTTGGTCAGTAGAAGGGTGAAGGGGAGGGAGAGGATGAGGATGTTCCACAGATAAACAACAGACTGAACAAAGGCATGGATCCAGGAATTCCTCAGACATTTACAAGGGGTGGCACATGGTCTAGTTTGGCTGGAGTGTGGCACACATCTACCAACGCTTGTAATGATAGCTGTGGCTCATCAAAAGGGTAACTAGCCAGTCAGAAGATGAGGGAAGCATAGTACTTATTTCTAACAGTAAGAAATCCAAAATACCAGAGCTATGGGGAAAGCAAACAGCAGCTGAGAGCAACATCTTTTGAGGAATTCATTCTCTCTTCAGGGAGAAGCAAAGACTGTCTAGGCTGGTATTTGTGAGGCTGGCCCACTCTACAGCTGCCCAGCTGCCACAAATTCTTTTGGAAGGAGGGCCACATGGTAAGATTTCTGTGTGGAGAAATAGTGATTTCAGGGGTCTGTTTTTTCTGAGTGATTTCCCTAATGTGCTTGTTCTCCCATGTTGTGTGTGTCCCTAGAAAGGTCTTAATGTGCTATGCTGGGCTGTGTGATGCCTGAAGTGTTGAAAAGATAGAGCATAAAGTCACATAACCAGAAACAGCCATGTCCCTGACAATATTCTTCTGAATCATTCTTGGGTATGTCTGAAAGAGATCATAGGATCCCAGTAGCCAAAGACTGTGAATTCTAGTAGTAATGCCAGTATACCACAGAATTAGCTCTCCTTTTTTTGGTTACGTTGGGTGGTTTGGTGGGTGGAATGGGGGGAAGATACAAAGTTTGAAGGAAACAGATAGGGAATAAGTAGAGAATATCTTGCCTTGTGTTTGTCAAGCCTACCTACTCTATCGTAGCAGTGGAGCTAATTCTCTTGGAAGGAGGCACAGATATCAAGGCAAGTGAAACCTTGCATCAGGGTGATGCAGTTCAGCAGGTCTATCATCCCTATTGTAGGGTGCTGTTCTCATGTGGCTGTGTGATCCCTGTGAATTGCTGGGGAAGCTGTGAGCTAAGCTCTTGTCCAGCAAATTCGAACACAATGAGCAAAGAAGGGTTTGGCAGGCTAAATTTGTCACAAGGTTAGAAATAGCTTTTTCCTTGACATCTTCAAAACCATTCTCTCTTCTTTATGGGGGTGGATGGCCACATCCAAGGTCATAAAAGCCTTCCAGTATCCTTGGACACCAACCTCAGCAAGCCCTGGTTTTGTGATCCTATTCTGTGTATCTTTATGTTGACCTTGTACTTGGATAGAGACTTTGTTTAAGCCCTCAAGGATATTTTTTTCACAAAAACACTCTGTGTGAGCCAAAGGGACAGGCTTCTCTTACATTCTGGATGTGTTGGTTAAGTTCCAGTGATTTGGACTCATGTCCTTGTATTGACAAATTTTCTGCCTCCACCCACTGGTTTTGTGGGAAAACTCCCTCTAGGTCTTGATGCCAAATGAAGCACCATACCCCCCCACCCCAATTCCACCTGTGGAGCTCAAATGGGTTCTCTGCCCAGAAGGAACTATGTCAACTAGGACATGACAATGTAGAGGAGAGTAATGTAAGATAAGGATGGAAATTCAGGAATGGAAGACTTTTTAGATCTTATTTCTAATATACCTCATACCTGATACACTGCCTAGAATATAGGTTAATAAGCAAATGAGCCACTAACTTTGTCTTTTTTCACTTTTTAAAGGGGATAGTCTTTGGAAAGGTTATCTTTCTCACTCAAAATCTAGGATAAAAAATGGCTAGATTCCTTTTCTACTCATGGATTTTTTCCCATTACATTTTGTTAAAAATATTTATAAGAGAAATACTATGCCCTTTTGTATTAATTACTGTGTGGTTATTATAGGATCAAAGCAACTGAGAAGGACCTAGTCCAAGACTATCTATTCCAACCCACACACAAAATGAATCCCCACTATAATATGCCTGACATGTGCTTGTCTAGTAGGTGGAACATGGGAGGAGCTCAGTAACTGCTGGTTGAATGATTCATGAGTAACTCTCATCAATAACACTAAGTTGCTACCATAAGCAAAGATTAAAATGATCTGCGATTTCAATGGTGTGAATATTCTCTCCAATGATGCAGATTACAACCCATCCTTTCCTGCTCACTCTGAAAGACTCTTGCTCATGTCCTCATCAAAAGTCTGCTGTGGTAGGGGGAGGGGGAGGGAAGGGGTCCACTTGATGTGCTGGAAGCCTTCTTTATTTCTTCCTGACATCATACAAAATGCCAGTGAGCACGTGGATCATCTCCCTTTTAACTCATGTCTTTGCGATGTGACCAGCCAATCATAAAGATAACATTCTTTCCTTCTGTTCTTCTTGGACGTTTTTATTTCTTACATATTTCAACCTGCGCATGCCTTCCGTAAACTTCTCCCTTGCCCTCTGTGATTCTCATTTTAAATTCTCTACAGAATGTTGTGTTCCATGTATTGTAGCCACATAACAACACTGGTAGGATACTGGCATCAAAGTTGGGCTGATGTTTCGAGGAAAAGTTTGGGATCACTAAAAGAAAAAAAACAAACCTCTCCAGTTTCCTGAAGACCATCTAGTTCACTCCCCTCAAAGAACCATCAAATCGTGGAGGAACCTCGGGAGCTATCTGGTCCAAAGCACTCAAACCAAAAGAATCCACCCCCATTGTAATCGACCCAACAAAGATTTCTCCAACATCTCCTTGAACACCTCCAACAAACAGGGAACTCACCACCACTTGAGGCAAGAAATTTTGTCTGACATCAAGCCTAAAGGTTCCTCTTTGCAATTTCTATCTACTATCCCTGGCTTAGCCCTCTGGGAACAAACAGAATAAATAAACCTAGTTTTTTCTGTTTAATTCTGGGCCCATTCATTTGCACTATCTATTACATACTTATAAAACAATTTATATATGTGTGTATGTGTGATACATATACTATATATCATATATACATGATATTGCATGTGCCATGTTATACATGCATAAAACTATATATGCAAGTTATATATATTTTACATTTATATATAGACAAATAGGCAAGCTCTCTAGGTTATCCTTCCCATGATGCATTATAATTTGGACAATAGGCATTTTTCATCAGATTGTTTCTTCTGTGAATAATTCTTTTGAGTGGTTACAGATCTCTTTAGTTGATCATCAAGCATTTTTTAAATTGCCTACTATGTGTTAGGTAGTAGACATAAGCACTGGGGATACAAACACAAAAAAAATAAAGCAATCCCTGTTTTCAAAGAGTTTACATTTTTTTGGTGGGGGGATAAGAAAGGGGATATACATATACACACCTATACATATATACACATTTACATACACACACATATATACACATGTGTGTGTATGTATATATAAACATACATATACACACATATGTAAATACATGAAGAAAATATTAAATTCTTAAGTACAAGGGAATTAGGGAGGGAAAGTTCTAAAAGTATTTAAATCTAAATAATCTAAAAGGATTAGGAAGTATGTACAAGGAGGTGTTTGAGCTATATCTTGAATAGATTCCATAAGGGGGAGGTAAGAAGGGAGTATATTCCAAGCACAGAGGACGCCAGTGCCAAGACACAGAAATGGAAGATGGGGTACGCTGTGCGGAGAACAGAGATGAGGCTTGTGGAGCAACTTTACAGCAAGGCTGGAAAGGCAGGTTGGAGGGCTTTAAAAGCCAAATGGAAAAACTTGTATTTTATCCAAGAGGGAAGAGGAAGCCACCCCCACACAAGAGGGAGTTTACTGAGCTCTACTCTAGAGAAAGCATTTTCAGTACTAGTTAGATTACATTAGCTAGCCAAAATAAAACACCATGTGCAAAACACCATTCTATGTAGTCCCTGCACCCTGCTCACATTCTGGTGCAGAGATAACACTGAAATAACTAGTTGTACAAGTAGAATGTATACTATACAAATGGAAGGTCATCTATACCTCGATAAGACATCCAGGTGGGACTTTCGTGGAGAAAGAAATAGAAGGAAGGGGGAAAATGACAAGTAGACAAAGATTTTTTAGCAGCCATGGCATTGTTAGGTTACCATGATGTCCAGAATGCCTCAGGCTAGAAACAAGATCCCCTTCCTCATCAAAAGTTTCAAATCAGAATACTGACAGACCTTTGTTTTTTCCTCCATGAAACATAACTATGATTTTGTAATAGAAGTCACTGGGAAGATGAGATTTATTTTTACAGAAAGATGTTTATAGCCAGTTTTGTTGCAATGCAGCTCTGCTTTAGAGAAAGCATTTTCAGTACTAGCTACATTACTTTAGTTTCCATCTTAGTTTCAAAAAAATTTTTAAAATGTTTTTCTATTATTTTAGCCTTACACTTGCCATTTTATCAGCATAGGGGAGTGCCCTCCCAGTGTGGAAAATCTCTTTACTGATACAGATCAGCAATTTCTTTGCCATATACAGTTTAAAAAGTATTGCCTAAGGCACTGAAAGGTTAAACATTTTGCCCAAGGTCATGCAGCTTGTGTGTGTGTGTGTGTGTGTGTGTGTGTGTGTGTATGTGGGGGGGGGGGGAGGCATCCTACTCCCCTCTTCCACTCCCCTATCCTGAGGCTGTCCCTAAACTCATGGGAACAGCCAGACAGGGCCACCAACATCAGGGGAATTCTTCTTTTTTCCTTTGCCCCTTTACTCAGGCTTCATGACTGTTGTGGAACATGCCTTTACATCCTTTCTGATGAGATGGGAGACCATCAGACATCACCATGCTGTCTCCCTCAATAAGAGTATAAGATCCTTGAGAGTAGGGACTATATTGTTTTTTCTAGTTGTATCCCCAGTGTGTAGCACAGTACTTATCACACAGTCAGCACTTAATAAATGGATTTTCATTCATTCATTTCATCCATCCATCCATCCATCCATCCATCCATCCATTCATCCATCCATGTAACCCAAGACTTTCTGACTCCAAAGACAGCCTTCCATCCTCTACCTCATTCTGTTCTACTGCCCTGAATAAGAATCTATATTATGACCTTCATGATGGCCTCTTCAGGACTGCAAGGAAAATGTAAAAGGCATGCCGCCAAGAACCTATTTTGCTGCATTGAGATAAAATGACAAAGTTTGAAAAGGAACAAAATTAAGGGTGAGACAAGAATCATACAGTACTCCTAATTCCTAAGGTACCATTTTTAAAGCACCTAGAGCAGTGCTTCCAGTGCTAAGTACAATGTTTGGTACATAGTAAGTGCGTAACACATATCTGCTGATTGACTTACTGACTGTTATAATGTAAATAATGAGCACTGGTCTGAATGTTGGAATCATCGAGTCCCTCTTCTGGTTCTGTCGTTAATGAACTGTGCAGACTCTGGGTAAATGACTTCACCTTGGTGAAGCTATTTTCTTCGTACAATAAAAGAACTAGTCCCCTGGTTTTCTGAAATTCTTTAACTTCTCTGATTTGGCTTCCAAGAATGGGCTGGTCTACGTGACTTCTGAGGTACCCGTACTGTTCAAAGATCCCAAGATTCTGTGATGATTTGTTTTGGGCCTTTCTTTCATCCCTGGTATCTCCCAACAAGCCACATTCTTTCAGGAGATAAGCTCCTTACAAAGCAAATTTTAAGAAGTTACTGGAACAAAGAGCTGACATTTCATATGGAAACTAAATGAATAAAAAACCCACTATTATCCAGCGTTGGAATTCAGTACATAAGTAGATCTAAAGAGAAGCTAGCTAGAATGCAAAGTAAAGAAAATCTAACTACAAAAAAGTCTAACAGGTAGGCAGAAATAAAAATGCTATGCTGGAATGCGGCCAATTCACTGGAGGCTGCCTGATCTATTCCTGTAACAAGTATCGTGGGATTCTAATGATCAACAGGAGCTTGGATTGGGTTGCTTCTAGATAATCTTTTATTTTCTTTTCTTAGTTGCCCAAGAATGTATTCAGAAATCTTCTGGGGGAAAAAATTGGTTAATGCCAAACCTGGCACAGAAAATGCAAGATCAATGCAAAAAAAATGGTCTCTAAAAATAGCTTTTGCTGAAGCATGATGAAAGAAAATAGAAAGAACCAGACATCACCCTCTCTCCATTCCTCTATTTGCATGTTCTTGTTGAAGATGTTATGGTTTTTTTCTGCTTTGGGCAATTATTGATTTCTATCATCCCAGAAGAGGTGGCCATAGCAGAAGAAATCCATACAATAATAAGAGTAGCTCGCCTACATATTGGATTTATAAACTGCCCCTGATTTACTCAAGTAGGATATTGCTTTTAAGTCTCCTTTTTAGTGTACTCTAACTTCTAAAAGGCTAGTACCTTTTACTTTTTAAAAAAAAATTCAAACTCTTTGAAAATTCTCTTCCTTCACCCTTGCCACGCGGGGGTTTTTATTATAATCCAATATTCCAGTCCAACAAGAGTTATTAAGTACCCACTGTGTAAGCATACACAAGGAATTGGGCTGTAAAGTACCCAAGGTAAAAAGACAAGATCAAATATAATCTGTGAAACAACCACCATCTATTGGTATTCTTTCTCTCCTTCCCTCCCCTCTCCTCCCTGAATTAGGTATTCTTCCTCTCCTCCTCCCATTCCTCCCCCCATTTTTCACAGAAAGGTGATTCTAGGGATTGATTAGCTCATGGGCCACCCTCCCTGCTTCCTGGTAGTTTCTGGCCATATTGGCATGACTTCCTCATTTCCTAAGGGCATGAAAGGTTCACAGATGTCCCAAGACCACAATATTCATCACAACTGGTCTTTTTCAGTATGGAGATTAGGAGGTCAGAGAGGGTCTGGCAAGAGACAATTAGTGCCTGGTGGGAACCAGACAATGGAGGCTGAAGTACAATAGGAGAAAGACTCCCACAGTCTGGGCCTGGTACCACTCAGAAAGCTGTTGACATCCTGGCAGGGGAAGAAGAGGGGAAGGTCTTTAGTGAGCTTTCTGAAGAACCAAGTCCTGCTGGGCTGTTAGGCTCCAACTTAGGAGGAAGACACAACAAACAAGTTTCAACTGTCACAATATTTTCTAGAGTAAATCCCATCAATAGAAGTCTACATTTCAGGTGTTCTCTAACTAGCAAAGGCTAAATTTTTATTAGCTACAACAACTGAAAAACAAAAAAAAGCAACCTTTTCAATTTGCAGATACTGGGAATATTAATGAAAAATGAAAACATGTTTATATGATGGTTCAAATTTGAACAATACTGAGTACAGTTGATATATGCTATTCTTAAACCAGTAATTCTTTAGAAATTCAAAGAATAATCATCTTGTCATGACATACCATGTGGCTAGCTACTGTTGCTGGTGTCAGTTACTCAACAAGCATTTATTAAGCACTTATCATATACTAACAGGCATTGTGCTAAACTCTGAGGATGCAAAAAGAAGGCAAAAACATAGTCTTTGCCTTTGAGGAGCTCACATTCTGATAGAGGAGACAAGTAAATAACTAGCTGTTGGGATTGGAAGCTCAATTCCGTGTGGACAGTCTCGGGCGGGTAAAGGTGGGAGCTTCTAAATCTTAGAGCTCTCACGAGACCCCCCCCAGGAAACGGCAGGGGATCGAGGTGAACCGAGCTATCTCGAGTAATTCCGCCTCTTCCCGTGAGAAACGTGATGGGAGAGAGATCTCCCCGCCCTCGAGATTGTCCCGGATCTGGGCACACCTAGTTACCTAACAGCACGGTATTCAGATGCAAACTATGCGGCTGAAGGTTAAGTAGGATTGAGGAAGCCTGAAAGCTCTCTTAGCACGTGAGGAGCCAAGAGGACAGTAGGCTCCGCTTTTCTTCTTTCTTCTCTCCCCTCCCCCTCTCTCCCCGCTTGTACTTCTACTTCCAATCCCTTAAGATCTTAGCCTCCTTAGGAAATCTCCCCCTCTTCCTCCTAAGGAAGACCCCCCTGCACTTGTAACCGAGACCCTGAAATAAAGCTCAACCCTTGTTCGACTCTGGAACGTCCTTTCTCTCATATGAGCATCCGGTTTTGGCCAACCGAAGACCTCGGAGGTGAGGTAAGAAGACTTGGGTAGACCACACAGGCCTCTAGGCCTGGCAACTAGCTATGTAAAAGTAGATGGAAGTAATCAAAGAGGGGAGGGCATTAGTAGCTATACCCTTAGGATCTGGACTTGAAATCAAGAAGATTCCTATTTCACACTGCGTAAGTCTCTTAACCACTCTCTTACTCTGTTTCCTTATTTTTAAAATGAGGGGTTTGGAATCTGTATCCTCAACAATCCTTTCCACCTCTAAGCCCATGATCCTATGACCTCCAGAGACCATGCTCTGGAAGAACTAAGCCACTTCAATTTGAAAATTCTGATCTGGGATCATTCTATTCTGATCAATATGTAGCCTCAACCCTGCTTTTCCTCATCCATCTTCCTGCCAGATGATGAGGAATCCACTCCTTCTGCTTTGGAAATCAACAGCAGGATTACCATTAAAAATTTATTTTTAATTGACATATGATATTTCATTTCTTATAGATTTCATACTCACATTGAGTTAGATATTTTACCCAAAGTCCAGGTTTTTATTAAATAGGACCTCCTTCACCAAATTAATCCACTCAGCTTTGGAACTCTGCCCTCTCTAGGGCTGAGCTGTCCTGATTGGTGATTACAAATCTACCTATTCTACTATTTCTAACCAAATCTAGACTATTTTTCACATCTATCCACCTTGAACATCTTGCCACCTTTTCACCCTACCACTCCCCAATAGGATCTCCAGGGATTCCCTCATCTATGAAGTTTTTAAACTCTGCCCTGAGGCTGAGCTATCTTGACTGGCAAGTGAGTATCAGCTCACTTAATATTAAGCAACATGGGAGACACTGGCTGCTCAGCATGGAGTGCCCACATCGGAAAGGGTGCTATGCTCTATGAGCAAAGCAGAATTGAGACAGCAAAAAGTAAATGCAGGATGGGCAAATTTGGAGTATCCACACCAAATATTCATACAGACTATCTGTGCCCAACCTGTGGTAGAGCTCTCCAAGTTTGTATTAGTCTGATGAGCCACAGCTGGACACACTGAAACTTCACTTTATCATGGTAATGTCATTTTAGTCCTCTTCGAAAATGAAGGACAACAACCAAGCCTTCCCTAGATGAGTTTCCCATCCACTCATCCCAGGTAATTTCCCTTGCCCTCACTTCCTACCCTGATCCACATACACTCTCCTTTTCTGGAAAGGTTCTTAACAATTAACTGTTCTATGGTTCTATTTATCAACCTTGTGATCCTCCACACAAAAACTTGCTTCCCTGGCCACCATTCTTCTCTATGTATTGTTTTTCCTTACTAGAATATAAGTTTCTTGAGGGCAGGTGTCTTACTTTTATATATTATATTCTTAACACCTAGCACAGGGCAAGGTATGCTGTAGGCATCTAATAAATCCTTTTTCATTCATTCATTCAACTGTGCCCCATTCTTGATAGCAGACTGGTAAAGTCAGTCTGTTTTCCTGATGAGACATGGCTTAATACAACATTCTATCAGTCACTTGCTAAAAGGTCCTAAGAATTACTGTCTGGGAAATAATCCCTTCTAAGAACAATATTCATAACATACTGGCAAAGAATGTGGGAGTGGTATTGATAACACAGCATCTCTGTCTATGTAAAAAAACAAAAACAAGCCCCAAAGATAATCAAGAATGCCGGGAAAGTGCCAGGAAAGCAAATGACACCCCACCCCACCTCCACCAAGGATTCCATGAGAAAAATTGTTCTCTCTCTTCAGAAAAAAAGAATCTTTTTTTAGTGTTTATTTTTTTATTTTGGAAAATGGGTTGACGTTTTTGAGGGAGCTTTTTTAGATCAGGGACTGGCTTTTGCCAGAGTTTAATGTATATAGTAGGCACTTAATAGATGTTTATTGATTGACGACTTCTCATTCCATTGTCTTGCCAATAATCACCCTTTTCAATTCTTTTGTTATTTTTTCAATGAATTGTTTATTTTTAATATTCATTTTTAAAAGTCTGATTTCCAAATTCTCTCCTTTTCTCCTGTCCCTAGTCCATGCAATGAAAAGGCAAATAATATCAATGATACATGTGAAATCATGCAAAACATTTTCATATTAGCCATGTTTTGCAAAAAATGTAATAAAAATATAGAAAGTGAAAAAATTATACTTCAATTTGTACCCAGAAGTCATCAACTCTCTCTTTGGGAGGTAGATAACATTTTTTCATCATGAGTCCTTTGGAGTTGACCCTCCTCTCTTTTATTTTTTTTTTTTATTATTTATTTTTAACACAGTTTATAACAGATAAAGCAATTCCAACTTTTGGTTGGGTGATACTTCTTTTTAAAGCATTTACAATATGGACCACAAAAGAATTTCTTTTTTAAACATTAGTCAACTGAGAAACAGATAATATTTATGTTGCTAATTTCACAAGCTCTTGACCTAATTGTCTCCACAGTATTACTAAGAATTAAAGGACCCAAACTTATTGTTGTTGGTCTAAAGCCCTATGCCTAATAGCTTAATTTTAGACTTAACCTCAGATGTTCCCCTACCCATAATCTATAATTGAATAGATCTGGTATGAAGCTTACAAATCTTTTGACCGTAGGAAATTGCCACCAAGAGTAAGGACATTGCAGGGATACAACCTCTCCCCAACTTCATGTCAGTTCCAGGTAGGATTAGATTATCCACTTGCATTCAGTCAGGCTTAAAGTCTGCCAGGTATCAGTGGGGAAATTGAGTCAGGAGAATCCCATCTCAGCCCATGCTGAACAGCCACTCTCCCATCCTTCCCTTGAGATCACCTATGCAATTCATACCAGCATCTCACCAGCTTACTGGCATCATGTATTGGAGGCTCAGATTGCCTTTCTTGCTACCCATACCTGGAGTTAGACTCAGAAGAACAGTCACTTAATAGTCCCATAGCATCTAAAAATCCCTCCTCTCTTTTAGAAGAAAGTCTTATAGGCAGCAGCCTAGAAAAAGCACTGGATCTAGAGTCAGAAAACCTAGGGTTAAAGCCCCAATTCTGTTGTTTATTACCTGGGTGACCTTAAGTAAGTCAGTTGTCCTTGAAAGGTCGCAGTTTTCTCACTGGCCAGATGATAATGCTGGATAATTGGTTACTATGTTCTCTCTATCCTCTGATATACAGAATATGCAGATTTGTGTAGTCTGAAAGTTTTTTTAATCCTTAATTCCAAATTGTATTTTCTCATAACAGAATAAGGAAATAAACATTTATCAAACACCTACTTTGTGCTGGGCTCTGTGCTAAGAACTTTACAAATGTCATCTCATTCTATTTTCACCAACAAAACTGTGAGGGAGGTATTATATTCCCCATTGTATAGTTGAGGAAACTGAGGCAGACAGGTTAAATGACTCATCCAGGATCACACAGGCTGTCTGAGGCTAGACTGGAACTCAGATCTTTCTGATCTGAGGTCCAGCACTCTACCTACAACTCTGTATAGGCTCATCCTGACCCCACTATCCAATCAAAGCCAAGTCAACAAACATTTATTAAATACCTATGTGTAATATATTGTTTTAGGTGCAGGGGATATGAAGGTGAACTGAAAAACAGTTCCTACCCTCAATACATTCTATTCAGTTGAAACCACCAAGTATCAGAATGGGAATTGGAGGGTTGGAGTAATTGATCTCGAAGATACCTCCTAGCTCCTAATCTATGATCTACAGATTTCTAATTCTTTGTCTTCTGCAAATGAATTGCTGGATCCAAAGAATAGTGACTGATGGTCAGATACAGGTAGAAATGGATTCCTCCATACATTTATGCTGAATAGTTTAATATTTTTTCACTGATTTGTATAAAAGCATAGATAGCATGCTTATAAAATTGTCAGATGATCCAAGTGCTTGTGGTTATTGGAAGATACAGATCAGAGTATGATAGTTTTGGATTTTGGGTCTTGTCCTGTAATTTCACTGGTCTAAGGAACTTCCTGGTCAAGAAATTGTCTTTATCAAGATCTGGACCTTCTCTGCAATTTATAGTCTCAGACCCTCTGCAATTTATAGTCTCAGAGAGTTACTTGGGACACTTAGAGGTTAAATAATTTACCCAAGGTCATTCAATCAGTATGTATCTTTTTCTCTCTCAGAATACTAGGCTGCCTCATAGATAACAGATAAAGGATCCAAAAATACTTCAACAGGCAAGAACATCATGCTGAACTGTTTGGAATGAAATTTAATAAGTATAGGGGTAACTTAAAAATAAACCCTCGGGTACAACATAGGAGAGGCAGAAGAAGATCTGGTGTTTTTAGTGGGCTACAAGTTTAATGTGGATCAATAAGATTGCCAGCAAAGGCTAATTACAACCTAAGGCTGCATTATAAAAGGTGTTGTTTCCAGGATTAAGGAGGTGCACAACCAGGTGGCTCAGCAGACAGAACTTTGAGGCTGGAGTTAGGAAGACCCGAGTTCAAATCTGGCCTTACACACATAGCTGTGTGACTCTGGATAAGTCATTTAACTTCTGTTTGCCTTAATCCACTGGAGAAGGAAATGGCAAACTACTCCAGTATCTTTGCCAAAAAACATGTAAACGGGATCTTGAAGAGTGTGACACAACTGAACAACAACAACCTATCCTTCCATCTTCATGTATTTGAAGAGTTAATACATTAATGAAGGATTATAATAGTTTTTCTTATCAACCCCCCCCTCCCCCCCCCCCCCCCCCCCCCCCCGCCCCGATTGTTACTGTTCTCAAAAAGGGCCATGAAATCAGCAAGGTGATACCACTGGAAGCCCGTGAGTAAAGCTGAAAAGTGTTGAATTTAGTCTTTGTTTATTCACTCTAAAACTGTTTATCAACAAGCAGCAGAATGGGCTGGCCTTGCAAGGTAGTGAGTTCTCCCTCACTGGACATTTTTCTCCAAGCAAAGGTTGGATGGCCACTCAGGGCTGATACCACCGTTCTTGCAGTCATCCTAGACTACAGACCACAAGAATGTTATGCATTGCTATTCTCCCCTTAGCCATACAGGCTTGAAGTCTTTTCCTTCAGGTCACACAGAAAGTCTATTTACCTTTCTTTTTTATTTGTTTTAGATATTAACTCTAGTTTGTACATTTGGTAGTCTGGGCCTCCTTACTGGGAATGCTGTTGGGAGGAGGGGGCAAATAAGGCAGAGAAGAGTGAGAGAAATTTAATGCTAAAGCATTGTGCCAGAGAAAAACTTTCTCTGGTTGGGTACTCTGAGGTTAAAAAAAAAATAGAAAGAATTAAATATTGTTTTATTGCAACTCCCCAGAACAGTGAAAGAACGTACTGAGAAACTCATCTAGAGGATAATGTTGGACTTGGGGGTCGGGAAGTCCTGAGTTCAAATCCTGACTCAGGTACTTAATCAGCTGAGGGACCCTGGGCAAGTCACTTAACTTCTTTGTACCTCAGTTTCTTCATCTGTAAAATGGAGATAATAAATAGTATTTAATTCCCAGGCTGTTGTGAGAATAAAATGAGACAACATATGTATAGTGCTTTGCAAACCTTAATAATCATTATTTTCTTTTGTGGTTCTTAGTCTTTGGTGAAGAAAACATCAAGATCACCTGATTGTGACATAGAGACTTGGAGTCAGGAAGACCTGGGTTCAGATCCTGCCTCTTACAATTATTAGCTTTGCTAACATGAGCAAGTAACGTAACCAGTGCAGTGCCTGATACATAGTAGGCACTTAATAAATGCCTTTTGGCTTAGTTAGTTTCTTCAATTGTCAAATGTCCTCTAAGATACTTCCCAGTTCCAAAACCAGGATCCTATTCTCTGTGACTCCTTTTGTCGGAGTTAAGAACTGCCACATAAACAAGCCCTGTCACCATTCTGAGTTCAAGAGTAAATGGGAATCTCTAAGCCCTTCTCTTCCAATAAGGTACTTAGCTCTTGCTTAAACTAGGGTTGTTAAAGCTGACAATGTTTTCCAAAGAAAAGATGGGGACAAAGCCTCAAAGAGTTGCCTCACCACTACGTGAGAGGAGATGGTTTCCACTTAGAAGGAAGTAATGTGCTGAGAGATAACATAGGAAAATGCCACATTGTAACAGCACTTTCACATGGGCTTCTCTCAGTGACTCTGCTGCCAACTTGAAAAGAACTGTTAAGACTGGAAGTCAAGAACCTGATATGGAAACCCAGCTCTTAATTTTTTGGGCTTCCGTGTTTTCATCTGTAAAATGAGGATGGATGTTAAACTGGATAACCTCTAAGGACCCTTCTACCTCTAGACAGATGATCCTGTAAAAAGTCAGGCTTTTTTCCCCCTTTGCTTACATGCAGGAGTTTTGTTTGCAAATATTTAATAACCATCTCTCTAGGAAAAAAATGCATTAAATATGTATTAAACTTTAAGTTTAATCTTTATCATCAACACTTTCTTAAGTCTAGACAATCAGCAAAAAAGTAAATCAAGTCCTGTTGGTATAGAGATGAAAATATTCATGCTGAAAATTTAAGGATCATCTCCCTTTCTGGTTCCAGCATATCCCCGGTCACATGTAATTTTATTTAATTTCTCTGAACTTCAATTTTCTTATACGGATATGTAAAGACGTGGACTAGTTGATGTCTTAGAACCCTACTCAAGTGCTAACATTCGAGGAACGTGGATGATTCACAACTATAGTCCTACTTGCCTCCCATTTACTTGAAAAGAGGAAAGAAGCTTGATTGGTTGTTTCAGGCCAAGTTCTGGTTGGGTTTGGAATTACCCTTGGGTTTGCAAGGAAAGTCAAGGCCATGGGGAAAATGGTGGAGAGCTTCCACAGGTCATTTCCATTTTCAGAAATGATAATTGGTTAAACATCCACCATAAGTGGAATGGGAGAAAGACCTTTCTCAACATGCATTTTTCTAAATGATTACTTTTATTTTTCTTTTAGTAACTTCCCTTCATTAATCATTTCCTATTTATCCTGTACATAACTTGCTTGTATATATGTCTGATTGTTCTCTCTCTCTCTTTCTCTCTCTGTATTCTATTAGACTGTGAGCTCCTTGTGGGCAGGGACTTTCTTTTGCCTTCGAATCTCCAGTGCTCACCATATAATAGGTGATTAATACTCACTGACTGGCTGGGAAATGCTTATTCCCTTCCCCGGTTGGTCAATAAACATACATTAAGCACCTTATAATGATGATAATTAATACTTATTGACCAACTAGGGATGGGAATAAGCATTTCCTCAGTCAATGAATAAGCATCTTTTATGTGCCAGGCACTATGCTGAGTGATTTACAAATATCTCATTTGATCCTCACCCTTCTGGCTAGGTAGGTACTATTATTTATTCCCATTTTAAAATAGGAGAAACTGGGGTAAACTGAGGTTAAGTGACTTGTCAGTGTAAATACACAACTAGTGAGTGTTTGAGGCTGAATTTGAACTTGGGTCTTGTCCAGGCCCAGCTTCTTATCCACTACTCTACATAGTTGATTCTGTCTGATTTTAAAGAAGAAATCAGTTTCTCTCTGGGTTGCATACATATATATACACACATATACATAAAATCATATACGCATATGTGTATACATATTTATATAACAGTGTATCGTAATGGAAACAGAGCTGGATTAGGAGTCAGGAGGACTAGGTTCCAATCTAAGCCGGTCACTTCCTTTGCGATCCTGGGCAAATCATTTTATTTCTTTGGGTCTCTATTTCCTCATCTGTAAAACCAGGACGTTGCAATAAAATCTCCTGTCTTTTCCAGCCCTAAATTATAAGACTTGATGCTCTATACCAACTTTATCACTTCTCCTTCGAAATTTGGCAACCAGCCTAGGCACAGCAAGCTGGTTGGTGGAAAGGAAAGGGTGGGGGTGGGAGGATGGCGGAGGGAGCCCCTGAGAGGAGACAGGGTGTAGCGTTTGCATCCCGAAGGGATGGCTGGCTCACTGTGCACACAAGGGTGTGAGATGCTTGGGGGTGGGGTGGGGGGCGGGGTGTGATTCGCTGGAGGCTCCTTCCTGAGGGTTGGGGAATAGCAGAGGTGAGGGCGGGCATCGGTCGAGGCCGGCCAAGTGGGAAGGGTACAGGTGGGGGACACTCAGAGGCAGCAGGTGAGAGAACTAGCCAAGTGAGAGCACCACGGGTGGGAGTTTCACAGATGAGATAGACGGAGGTGAGGGAGATGCAGGAGAAGGAAAACACTGTCGAGAGCAGTGCAGATGAGCGGTGTGGAGGGGAAAAATGACTTGCTAAATGACAGCCCAGCTAGGGGGTTCGCAGGTGAGAATGGCATAGGAGGGAGCTTGCGCAGGTAAGGCGGACGCGGGTGAGAGAGATGCCGGTGAAGGAATACAGTGGCAAGAGCAGTGCAGTTTGAGGAGTGACTGCCCAGATGACAGAGGGCAGGTGGGGGTAGGGGGGCTTCACAGGTGAGGGCGGCGCAGAGGGGGACTGCCCAGGCGGGGATCGGCGAGGCCTCGGCTCCTTACCTGGTTCCTATTGTACCAAAAGCTGGAGAGGGAGCCGTTGCCCCCGCCCTGAGCCCCGTACGTGTAGTTCCACGCTAGATCGTCCAGGGTCTCGGAGAAACCCACGTCCCCCGACCCCCCGGACTGCAAGGACGCCATTAGGTGCCCGCGTGGGGAGGCGGGGAGTGCCCCAAGGGCAAAAGCCCCGCCGCCCCCTCCTCGCGGTCCGCTGGTCTTTCTCCTCTCCCTTCACCCCGCCTGGCCGCAGTGCCCGGAGCGAGCCCTCCTGTACCTTCAGCTGGCCGCAGGGGAGGGGGGGCGGTGCGGCGCGGAGTAGGCGGCGCTGCCCCTGGGGAGAGCAGGGCAGAGGCTGCGCGCACACTTCCTGGTCTGGCACCCGCACCTTTGGGGTGGGGTGAGAAAGACACCTTACTATCATGCATCCACCTCAGGCAGAGGTGGAAGAAGATCCTGAACGTGAGAGGCGGCATCCTCACTCCCCGCGTCTCCCTCACCACCATCATCAACTGGGGAAGGGGCCTGCGAGGCTTTCACCTGGACCTCGGGCCCATAAAGGTTGGGACCGAGATTCTGGAGACCCGGGTTCTGGTTCTGTTGTGTAACCTTACGCAAGCCTCCTAACTCCTCTTTGGACCTCAGTTTTCTCATCTCTAAAATCAAGGGTTTGGATTTGATGACCCTTCAACCTTCTCATTCTAGGGCTGAGCCTTAGGGGAGAAAAGACTGTCTCTAGTGGGTACCGGGTGGGCAGCCTGAATGAACTTGGCAGGGGAAACGAGACAAAGAGCTGTGGTCTTCCCTGCTGTGGTCGTAATAATAATAATCGAATTATTTTAAATTTTACGAAGTGCTTCATCCACGCAGCAGCCCTTTGGTAGCCCCTAAAGAACGCTTCCGAAAGGAGAAACAAAGAAACCAGTGAAAAACAGAACAATAGTTACCCAGCAGTTTTATTTGTACATATACCGTGATATAGTTTCTAATTGAGTTTTAAGTGTGAAAAGCAATCATTCCCCATTGTGAACTTTCAGGAACAGAACTGATGTATAGATTTTAAGTGCAGGAATTGTTACTATTTTTTTAATCCCATCACAGCCCCTAGAATGAGGTGAAAACACAATAATATTTCTGGAATGAAGAACCGGGTAGTTAATTCAACAAGGATTTATTAAGTGCCCACTCTTTGCAAAGCAATGAGCTAAAAAAAAAGTTCCTGCCCTAAAGAAGTTTCCATTCTAGTGTGGGAGACATACTAATTAGGGATTTTGTAGGGATTTTGAAGACAGATAAAAGAATAGAGGTAATCTTAGAAGAGAAAGCTCCTGAAATTAGGGGTGGGGGTGGGGAAGAGAACTGGGAAAACCTGTGTTTGAGTTTAGTCTTGAAGGAGGCCAGGGATCCTTTGAGGCCTAAGGAAAGGGGAAGAAGATTCCAGGCTGGAAGAGACCTGGAAAGTAAAGAAATTGCCTTGCTTTGTCCATTCCTTTCCTTTCACCTTTGGAGATGTGCATTTAGGATGAGCTGTAACTGTTGCCAAGGAAACCAGGATAGGTATAGTAGACAAAGGGTTTTGCCCAAATTCTATCAGCATCTGTACTAGGATTTTGTTGTTTCATGGCAGATGATCTCAATGGTCCTTCCATTCCATCTCTAAAATTCCGTGTTTCTATACACCGTTTTTGGTTGGTTATACAATACAGACACTTGTAAAAGGGGAAATGGAGGAACATAAGCATTTACAGGATAGGCACAGTGCTTGGTGCTTTATCACTATCTCATTTTATTCTCACTCTGGTAGGTAGGTGCTGTTACTATCCCCATTTTATTGTTGGAAGAAATTGAAGCAAAAATCCGTTAAGTAACTTGGCCAGGGTCACACAGCCAGTAAGTGTCTGAGGCTGGATTTCAACTCAGGTTTTCCTGACTCCAGATCCATTGCATCACCAGCTGCCTCTGTTTGAGTCTCTGGGATTTTTAATCAATAGCTTTTACAGAAAGAGCTAGAAGGAATCTAGAAGGTCATCTATTCCAAGCTCCTTGTTTTATCGGTTAGGAAATTGAGGCCCAGAGAGAGCTTGCCCCAGGGCACACAGGTAGGTAGTGGCAGAATCAGGACTAGATGAAAGACATTTTGACTCTGAGGCTAGAATGTTTTTCCCTGCCCCCAAGTAGTGAAGGAGGAGTGGGATTTGTTTGCTGTCTTTTTCTGGGAACTGTGTGAGTGTGGGGGCGGGGAGCAGGCAGCAGCTCCCGTAAGTAGTAAAAAGAGATGAAAAGTGATCTCAGACATATTACAGTTTCTTGCTTGAAACATTAGGTAGGGAATGGTAAGACCCCTGGAATTGGAGCCCAGAGGACTAGGTTCAGATGACAGCCCTACTGCGTACTTACTAGCTGTGTGACTGGGCAAAACCTCTCCAAGCCTTAATTTCCTCTCTGTAAAATAAGGGGGTTGGGCTAGATGGCCTCGGTGGTAGCTTTCAGCTCTAAATTCTATGAAAATTACATCAGCAGAAAATGAACACTGGGAGTTTATGATTGGAACTGGTTCTAATTTTTTTCTTTTGCAGTGACATTGCAAAAGGCAATGTTGACTTTGCTTCCTGCAGAGAAACCTTCCCAGTCCCAAAGGATAATAGAATTTTAAAAAATGAATATCTTTCAAAATGGCATCATGTAGTCACAAGCTCAGACATTATGTAGTTCACTTCCACATCTGGATATTTTAAATGGCAATTATTGCTTGTTCAGTCTTTTTTTATTAATGATTCTTCATAATCATCCTGCCAGCCACATCGGTAGTATCCTCTTCCAGCTCTAACATTTTATAAATCTCTGGTCCTTATTTTACAGGAGAGAAGAGAGGCCTAATTGGATTATAGTGATTCAAGGGTGAAGCCAGGAACAGAACAGAAATTATTATTCCTGATACAGAGCTGAATATATTTAGTTTCTGCCTTTTGAGTCCTGGACTTGCTGTCAATTTACAGTGTTGTTGGGTTTTTTTTGGTTTTTTATTTTTGCCTTTTGCACTGTATTAAAACCACTTATTTCAGAAGTAGCAAGCTCCATATTTAATAGGAGACAGCTGATTTTGTGCTCTGTAATATGTTTTCCATATTCCAGGATGACACTGCTGTTTGTGTTGCCATCCAAGCGTGCGCATATGACTAAAATGACAAATTCATGGTCCTCATTCCTTCCCACACAGTTCCTATGAAGAAGGCAAACATTAAGTGACTTGCTTTGTGCCTAGTTGCTATACCAAGTTGGGTAAAGACAACAGTGTTTTGGAAATAACGCTGCATTTATAGTCAGATAACCTGGTTCAAGTCTAGGCTATGCCATTATTTAACATCTACCAATGTGACCGCTTAAGTGACCAAATTGCTTAATCTTTCTAGGTCTCAGTTTCCTCACTTTTCCTCATGTAACAATGAGATTATATTGCATGATTGCAAGGTTCCTTCCAGCTCTAAATCTATGATAGAACCATTCCCAAAAGGATGTTTAGACTTTTATCAAGGGGAGCTGTTACTCCTCATTGTGGGAAATCAGATGGAGACATCTTCTACTTTTGTTGATATTACACTTTGTTAAATCAGAAAGTCCACTTTGAAGGACTCGTTAGGCTGTGAGGACTCTGTTCTCTTTAGTAAAAGATGGACATCCCTGGATATCCAGCTTTTCAGAGTGAAGAGCTGACACACTCAGAGCTAAGTAGCCAGTATCCTTATCTCCACTTGTTTTGCTTTGGACTAAATTTCCTGCTCTGTGGGTCTGTCTTTGGGAGCTCAGTCTTGCTCATGATGTGCACTCCATAGATGTATAGATTTTAATTTTCAAGGCTAAATTAAAAGTCATTATCCATATTGGGCTATTTGCCCAATAACTATCACACACTCTGTGGTTCAGGTCTCCCCAGTTTTTTCAGTTCCAAATCTCTTTCATTCTTTGGCTTTACCTCTAGTCTTTTCCGTGCCTACTCATCTACATGGAAGAGTGGAAGAGATTTGGAACTGAAAAAACTCTACCTGGAGTCATAGGGGAAGATTCCCATGGAGCAGTGAGCCACTGAAGTACACATGTTGACTAAGGCAAGCCTAAAACTGACTCTCAAAGCCCTGGCTATCACTTCTGCTTTCATTTTCTTTCCTCAACATAGGTGACTGAGCAGTGATCCATTGGATGAACGTTTCAGGCAGGCAGGCAATCGTTTATTAAACATCTAATATGTGCTAGGCACTGAACTGCTGTCAAAGAACTTACAGCTTAATAAGGAAGACATTTAAACACAATGTAAAAACAGGATATGTACAGAATAAATTGAAGATTATCCCAGAGGGAAAGCACTAAAATCAGAGGATCATCCTGTGAGGTCAAGTTTGATTGGCTCCTCAGTGTGTGCCAGCTGTGCTTCCGGAGGTCCTCTACTCCTGTGGTTTTTGGAGATGACCACTGGTATAAGGAGGATCCTAAACTTGGCTTGGCTTGCCCATGGCCATGGCCCTGGAGTGTTTGAACAGTCCAGAGTGAAGGTCAAGGTGAAATGCCAATTCATCAGTCCCACACAATGCTTCAGGTTTTGATGTTTTAAATAGCATCACCCCATGAGAACATAGCAATAGTTATGTTACAGTTAGTGCTTAAGTCTAAGCAAAGAAAACTCTTGTCTTTTGTGTTGAGAATTTCTTGTGTAAGAGAAATAAATAAGTGTCCCATGCCTGAACTTGATTACTCTCTCCTTTTTGGGAGATCCTAGATAAGAGTGAAACCTAAGCTTTGAAAGATTTTCCCCCTGGGGTTCCAGAGCCAGAAAATGTTCAAGAAGGAGTCTGACCTCTCTCTTTAGGGACAGGGCTTCCCCAGAACTGAGTCTGGTCCCCATGTATAGGTCCAGAACTAAAGGGTCCTTTAGTGAATTGAGAAAGGGCAAGCTACTCTGTCTAGACCCAGAAACAATTCTTTTTACATACATATATTATTAATTATTATTGTCGTATTAGCATATTTTGTTAAAAAGATGACAGACTTTGGCAAGGAAAAGACAAATCTTTCCCTTTCTTTCTGTAACACTAAATGTAAACGTACTTATTATTCTGCTCTGCGTGACACTTTCCGTGTCCGGCTTGTCAGGGTGTGGTTAGGATGAAGAACTGAATCATCATGAAGTAAGAAACAGGCTAATTAACCACGGGCAGGTTTAAGCAGTTTATAGTGTATAGTATTTATTTTAGGGCAAGTCAATATTCAGGTAATTTATCCAGGGCAAGGCTTGTATGGAAAGGGAGTGATGCAATTAGACAAATACCAACCTCATTCTGAAGATATCTACAGGTAATAAACCTGCTGACTTTGGAGGAATACTGTGTGCCAGGCTTCGAACTGCATAGAAGTATGACAGAAGCAAACAGAGAACTTTTAGAATTGTACATATTTATTTTTCTTAATAAAAAAGACTTGAAGTTATTCTGGATTCTTGAAATTATTTTACTCTTTCAAAATCTGATGCAACATAAAAAATTAGTTAATTCATATTTGATACTGGAAAACAGAGTAAATTATACCACCTGGAATCTATATTACTTTAGAGAAAACTTAGACCTGGCAGGAAGACATTTAGACAAACCAAGGACCTACCCTCTGAGATTGTTGTTGTGTAGTTTCAGACTCTTTGTGACCCCATTTGAGGTTTTCTTGGAAAAGATACAGGACTGGTTTGCCATTTCCTTCTCCTGCTCATTTTACAGATGAGAAAACTGAAGCAAACTGGGTTAAGTGACTTGGCCAGGGCCACACAGCCACACTTACTAAGAACCTGAGGTTGCATTTAAACTCAGGTCCTCCTGATTCCAGGTCCATCACTCTATCCACTGTGCCACCTTGCTGTTCAGAAAATTACCATTTGCTTTGTATATTATCTTGTTTAAACATAGTTTTCTCTTTCATTAGACTGAGTCCCTTAAGGTGGGGTTTGGTTTTTTGGTTTTTTTGCCTTTCTTTGTCTCCCCAGCACTTAGCACAGTGACTAGCAGATAGTAGGTACTTAATAAATGCTTGTTGACTGACTGAACCAATGGACTTTGGGTTTTCAGAGGTAAGGATTTCTTTTTTTCAAGTTCAATTCTTTTACATTCCTACATGGAAAGATGACATTTTTAACTCATGATTCTTTTCAATGTGAGGGTAGTTGGAGGGAATAGATAGATAGAGAGATAGACAGACAGACATACACACACAGATAGAAAGATAGAGACAGAGGGCACAGGGATGAAGGGATGATATCTAAAAAAATAAAATTAAGGGGTGAGAGGAATGTATTGAGAGAAGGAGAAAGGGAGAGGTAAAATGGTATAAATTATCTCCCATAAAAGAGGCAAGAAAAAGCTTTTACAATGGAGGGGAAGAGGGAGGAGGTGAGAGGGAATGAGTGAACCTTACTTTTATTGGATTCAGCTTAAGGAGGGAATAACATACCTACTTCAATTGGGTATGAAAATCTATCTTACCCTACAATAAAGTAGGGGGAAGGGGATAAGGGGGGGATTATAGAAGGGAGGGCAAAAGGAAGGAGGGGATAAACAGAAGCAAACACCTTTGAGGAGGGAGAGGGTCAAAGGAGAGAACAGAATAAATGAGGAGGAGATAGGATGGAGGGAAATATAGTCTTTCACAACATGACTGCTATGGAAGTGTTTTGCATAACTACACATGTATAACCTATATCAGAATTGCTTACATTCTCAATGAGGGTGTGTGAGGAGAGAGGAAGAGAGAGAAGTTGGAACTCAAAGTTTTAAAAAGGAATGTTAAAAATTATTTTTACCTGTAACTGGAAAATAAGATATACAGACAATGGGGTATAGAAATCTGTCTTGCCCTACAGGAAAATGGAAGGGAAGGGGATAAGAGAAAGGGAGGGGTGATATAAGGGAGAGCAGATTGGGGGAAGGGGTAATCAGAATGCACAATGCCTTGGAGTGGGGGAGGAGAGGGATGTGGAGAAAATTTGGAACTAAAATCTTGTGGAAGTGAATGTTAAAAACTAAAAATAAGTTAATTTAATAAAAAAGAGAAAAAAATACAGTTCAGTTCCTATGTTACAGCTTTTATTCTCCCCTCTTGCAGGGGAACTTAAGGAAGCTAATCAATTTACCTGATTTCACTTCTCCCTCTTCATTCTTTCCATTAGCAATCCCATTGTTCTCATGGCTTCTTCACGATGATTTCTGAATCTTTTTCTCCAATCTTGCCCTTTTTTCCAAGTTCCAACTACAAACAGATAATTTCTACTAGTACTTCAAACTCCATATGTCCAAAATCAAACCTACCTTTCCCCTAAAACCACTGTCCAGAGGTATCCTGGTAAATGTTTAACAACTGGCTCTCTCAGAAAAAAATGTAGGGATGACACACTTTAAAATTAAATTATATTCAAGAATATAAGAAAATGATGGAGAGGGATGTTCACAATTAACATTTCTCCCATCATTTTCTAAAGTACAAACAATCAATAAAATAAGCCCTGAGTCATAGGATTTGCTGATTACCAAGGTGTAAAAGTAAATGCTCAGACTGAAAATTTAACAATCAGCTCTTACCATCTGGCTCTAACACATCTCTAGTGCTGGCTCTTCTGACCTACTTATTTCACTTAGTCACCCCATGTCTGATCCTCTCAATAAGGATTATCCATCATTCCTCCCTTCCTTGGACCTTGCAAGTATTTGTTTTGCACCTCTCTTGAATTTAGCATGAAGGCAGAAATATTGTCTCATTCATATTTTTTAGCTCTGCTGTACCTAGCATAATGCTTTGCAAAATGGGAGACATTCACTGGTGTTTGTTTCATGCATAAGGAGATAAAGAAATCAGGTAAAATTTATTCTTAAAAATTATACAAGGGAACAGATTTTCATAGTATTAAATTAATAACTAACATTTACATGCCACTCACAATTTGCTCAGTACTGTGTTAAAGTGCTTTACAATGTCATCTCACTTGATCCTCACAATAACCCTGGGAGGTAGGTCCTATTATCATCTCCATTTTACAGTTGAGGGTACTGAAGTCAAATGACTTGGCCAGCTATTAAGTGTCTAAGGCTGGATTTGAACTCGTCTTCCTGATTCCCATCCTTATCCTCTATACAACCTAACTGCCCATTCTTGGTAAGCACTTCTGTCAGTTATCTTCTCTTTTATCTGGTAATTACTTTTTAATTACCTGACTACTACAAAGACATAACATTAACTTAAATTTGAATAACATGAGGCTTCAAATACTAAGGCTCAAAATCTTTCAATACCATGAGAATCAAGTCCAAATTCTTTAGTTTGACATCTAAGACCCTGCATAATATGTGACTAATCTATTCTTTTTTGCTTCCTTTTCTATATTTCAGTCAAACTATGTGCTTTTCTGTTTCCTAAACATGTCCTCTGTTCCTCCCTGGTCCTCTTTATCAACCAAAGGTAGTCTCTACCTTCTCCAAAGTCTGGAAAAATTTTGCCCCTAGTAGACTGATTTCTATTTTATTATCATTATAATTAAAATAATAATAATAATAATAATAATAATAGTGTTGTGGTTATTCAGTCTTGTCTAATCTTTTGTGACTCCACTTGAGGTTTTCTTGGCAAAGATATTGGAGTGGTTTGCCATTTCCTTCTCCAACTCATTTTACTGATGAGGAAACTGAGGCAAACAGGATTAAGTGACTTGGCCAGGATCACACAGCTAGTAAGCATCTGAGGCCAGATCTGAACTCAGGAAGATGAATCTTCCAGACTCTAGGGCGAGCACTCTATCCACTGTCTCACCTAGCTGTTATGCAACATGTTAAGGTTTTCAAAGTGCTTGCAAGTATGATCTCATTTGATCTTCATGACAACTCTGGAAGATAGGTGGTATTATCACCCCCATTTTAAAGATGAGGAAACTGAGTCAGACAGAAGTTAAGTGACTTGCCCATTTTCTTATGAGCTCCTTGAAGACAGGGATTGTCTTTTGCCTCTTTTTGTATCCCCAGTTCTTGGCACATAGTAGGTACTTAATAAATATTTTTGACCATTTTAAGATCATAGGATTTAAAATAGAAGGGGATTTCAAGGTCATCATCTGGTAGTCCAAATCCCCTTACTTTACAGATATGAAAACTGAGGCCCAGAGAAGGATCAAATCAGTAATAAAGTAGAAGAGCCGAAAATTAACCCTCAGTCCTCTTACTCAATCCAGTTCTCCTTCTACTACCCCAGAATGCCTTCTCTCTTCACTAGTTAATTTCCATTCTAGGTTATAAAATACATAATATGAGGGGCATTGTCTTATCTAACTTTTGTATTTTCTCCCCTTGCCCCTTTGCACGTAGTAGGCATTTAACAAATATTTGTTTAACTGAATAGAATATCTCTCTTGCACATTCATTCTAATATTTATTATAGCAGTGATTCTTAAAGAATATGCTGAGTTTTGCCCTCATGAAAAGCAAGAAGTCGCCAACTTTCGTCTGCTTCAAAGTGTCATCTTCCTCCTGGCCCCTGCTTTCTTCCTTCCCATAGCTTGGCACTTCCACATTCCTTAGGCCCTCCTCAGCCCAGTTGCCATCTGTTTCTTCCTCTCCTGGCTTCAACTCTGCGAAAAGGCCACAAGAACATCTCTATTTGTTGAGATGCCAGTATAGGAGAAGCAAGAAAAGAACACAATGAGGAAACAGGAGAGGGAGAGGAGAGGAAGAGTTATCTTAAGATCTGGGTAGTAGGTCCAGAAGCCAGTCTCTGCCCAGGAACCCCTATTTATAACCAACTAAAACTTTCAGTGGGTCTTGATTCCTCATGACAAAGAATATTTTGCCTGGACCAAGGAAAAAAAAGTTTGAGAACTACTCTTTGCAAGTTATCTCCCCATCATCAATTAACCTACCAAAAGGATATTTACTGTAAAGATATAGCCAGACCAGAAGTATGAACTTCCCACCCCCACCCGCCACCTAAGGGTGCATTCTCCCTTAAAACTGCCTTGGTCCCTGAAGAGAGGAGGCTCAAGCCAACAAACCCCTACTGCATAAGTCCATCTGCTGGTCTGGGTCAAGTAAGTGAGTTAATACTTTGCTCCTCACCATCTGACTTCCAGCAAATCCTGGCATGGGATCCAGCTCCCAGAATTCTGAAGGCTCATTCTTCTGGCTTTTTTTTTTTTTTTTGAAGCTCACAAGTTCACAGCCATCTCCAGTCTTCTTTATCTAGCAAAGGAAATCAAAGATAAAAAAAACAGAGAGGAACAACAGGGCTATATATTCAGAGGCCACATAAAGAGGTCCAATGGCGAGACCAAAGGCCTAGGGCACTCTCTCCACCAAAGAATTTCTATCAGTTCTTGTCTTTCCATGCCCAGGCAAGGAGTGGCATCCACCATCTCAGTTTTTTGGGTGGTATATAGTTGGCCACATGGTCAATCAATAGTCTGCTTCTTCATCACATGGTTAGCAGACCAGAACCAGTTACCAAATATCTGTACATTCTGTGTATAGGGTGCAGACGGTAATGCCAATTACATACCATCGTGCTTTTCTGGAAGTGCCTCTTCCTCCCCCAACATTGCCTCTTCCACAGGGGGACTGCTGAAGGCAAACCCATTATGTATTCTGAACAGCCCCCAAGTATGTTAATAACAATTGACGTTTACATAGTGTTTTAAGACTTCAAAGGGCTTTGCATCCATTATCTCATTTTAGCCGCATATTAACCCTGTGAGCTAGAGGTTTAAAGGCATTATTCTCATTCTACAGATGAGGAACTGAGGCTCACAGAAGTTAAATGACCTCATTATGGTTGCACAACTAGTGTGGAAGTGTCTGAAACAGGATTTGAACACAGGTCTTCCTGACTCCATCACTAATATTTTACCTGTTCTTTCATACTGCCTCTCAGTTCTGTCTTCCTTGGCACCAAGCATTCCTTGGTAGAAGGCACTTGATAAGCAGTATTTGGTTAGTTGCTGATGTGTTACCCCTTGCAGAGCTGTTCTCATCATGACTTAGTTCTCTGTTGAGTCTTCATTTCCTAGACACAAATTGCATCCTGCTAGAACAGGAGTTCATAACCTTTTTCTGTGTATTATGGACCCTTTTTGCAGTCTGATGAACCCCTTTGCAGAGTGATGTTTTTAAAATGCATAAGATAAAATAACCATTTAAATTATGCTTTTATTGTAACAATATGACATTGTCAATAAATAAAACTAATTTTAAAATTACAAAAATAAAGTACCTAAAATAAAATTGTGCATTTAAATGTGTAAGATAAAATACTGATTGCAAAGGAAACCAAAAGCTAGTAAAAATAAAGATGTAATTTTTCCCCCATCCAAGTTCATGTATTCCCTGAAATCTACCCATGAGCCCCAGGTTAAGGAGCTAAAAAGTTTTAAATCTGGGGTAGGATTGTGAGATGAAATTTTTTTTTCCTAAAATGAGTGGAGGAATGAGTAAAAAAAAAGGGCAACAAGGGAAAGTTGGGTAGGAGCCGTACAGAAAGGTCAAAAAGAACGGAATTTCATTCTGCCCCTTATAGTGATGGCAAATGCTCATCCCAACTCGAGTCCCCTAGAGAGGTGAGACAGCCACAGAATTAAAGCTGGGCAGTGTTATCAAAAACTAGTTGATGGGATGCTTAGCCTTGCCCTTCTGTAATTATTGAACTTGAAAAATGATACCAAGGGAATAGTCTGTCTGCAGGGGCATTTTAAAGCTGAAGGAGGGAAATGCATTAAAAGAGAAACAGAAGGAAAGTCAAAACAATTAGAGCAACCTCTGAGGTTTCTCCCAGCTCTAGGTCTATGGGAAGGGCGTGGGGTAAGGACCAAAGAAGCAGTTGCCAATAGAACTGCCAGGTAGGAAGAAAGACTTTCAGGTCAGGAGCAGAGGGTAAGGGAACATACTCTCTGTCCTAATGTAGGAGAGTACAGGTTGAACTGTTCCTGGAGGAAAATGTGGGTGTCTTGAAACAAGAGACTCTTGAACAGCAGAGGATTCATTAGCCACCTGCATCATGAGATCAGCTGAACCGAGCATACATGTCTGAACTGGCAATAAAAGACACTTGGAAAAGGAAACCTTGTGAATAATTAGGGATAATTAGGTTGCCAGCTCATATATCATTATGACTTACTTCATAGGGATGTTGTACATATTAATTAGTTAATGTTTGCAAAAATAAGTTGCAAATACTGTGTCTTTGGTACAGAATTGTGTGATGAATCTAATTAATTCAGATTGATTTCACATGAACTTCAATTGCAAGCTAGTGATTCTTCCTGTGATGGGGGCTTCCTGATGGATGTTTGAATACAGGAGAATGTACCGTGTGCTGAATAAGAAGTTTCATCCATCAGGTTAGCATTATAGCGTTTTTGGTTTGTTTGTTTGTTATGAAGGGGGAAGGTCTCTTCAATTGCTTTCTATGAGTACAGAAGATACCCAGCTTGTCAGTTCAATAACTAATGGTGAGTATTTCATGATTAAAATTGTCATTATCTAAACCATAAAGTTCACATTTCAAGGGAGTGAAATGGCCAGTTAATTGCTTTGGTCTATCACCCACTCACTCCACCTGTATGTAGCATGCCTTTATAGAAGCAGTTTTTATACTCAGGAAGGACTTCTGTTGGTATAAAATCATTTCCCTTAGCTCAAGCCTGTTAACTGAACTTTGCTTTGGATGGAATTCGTTTCGTTATCGTTGTTCAGTCCTGTGATTTCATCAGGCCCAACTATTCCCAGCAAGGAAATGACCTGCTCCTACCAACCAGCAGCTGCTCTTGTAGTCTGAGAGAACTGGCTGGGGCACTGAGGGATTAAGTGACCTGCCCAGGGTTATGTAGCCAGGATGTATAAGAGACAAAACTTGAAACAAGGTCAACAATTTGCTTTCCAATATATCATGTTACCTCCCATAGTTTAGAGAGTTAGAGCTGGAAAGGATTTCGTTATCCAGTAGTTTTTTATTTGTGTCTTACTCTTTGTGACCCCCCATTTGGGAATTTTCTGGCAAAAATACTGGTATGGTTTGACATTTCCTTCTCCAGCTCATTTTACAGAGGAGGAGACTGAGGCAAATACGGTTAAGTGACTTGCCCAGGGTCATACAGCTGGTAAGTGTCTGAAGTCAGATTTGAACTCAGGAAGATGAGTCTCTCCTGACTCCAGGCCCAGTTCTCTATCCTAGACACCTAGGTGCCCCATGGAATGGATTTTAGAGGTCATCTAATTCATCCTCCAAATTGTCCTATGCTATACAGGTGAGATTTGACCCCAGATCCTCTGGCTCTGAAGATGTGACAAACACTCACTATGCCTTTATACTGGCCACTTTCATGCCTGGAATGTATCTCCTCCAGTGAGATCTGCTGCATGAATCTTTTCATGATACCTCACAATGCTAGTGCCCTTCCTCTCAAATTACTTTTTATTGAACTACTTTGTATCTATTTGTATTTATTTTATACTCGTATGCATACATATTTTAAGTATGTACTTCTTATCTCTCCTTTTGGAATGTAAGTTTTTTAAGTTTCATTCTTTGTACTTGTATCCCCAGCACACAATAGGAGTTCAACAAATATTGATTGATTGATTAGACTAGATTGGCAGCAAGTGGTAGAAACAGAGGTTAGATCAGGTAGCATTTGAGATAGAACATGAATACTTTTGTGGGGAGAGTAATCAGACCTATGGACTGACTATAGAATCGTCCATTAGGGACATGGGGGAAGGACTCACTAAGTGCCCTTTTAAAATAAGTGTTTAGTCCTAGGAAAAGCAATGCAAAAAGTTGTAATTTGATTTTGTGTGTGTATTTTTAGATTGCTTAATCAGGAAAAATAATCTCCTCAAGTAAATATGGTTTAATTTCATAACAAGAGTGGTGTAGAGGCTAGAGCGCTAGAATTAGAGTCAGGAAGACCAGGACCGAAACTCAGTTTTGCCACTTACTACCTGCGTGACTTCAGTAATTCACTTTAGTAATTTGTCAAGCGGAAAATGTGAGAACTTAATGAGATGAATTCTGAGGTCCCTTCCAGCTCAAAATCTGCAATCCCATAATCCTACCTCTTACATTTTACTACCTTTGTGTTCATAGGCAAGGCACTAGGGCCCAGTTTCTCCATCAATAAACATGAGGATCTTAATACTTTGGGAGTCCCTTCTGATGCCTTTGGGCTCTGATATGAAGGATTTTAAATAATAATAAATGATAATTGTTGTTGTTATGGAGTGATACGATAAAAAGTTATTTGTCCTCTGGAGTGTTAAAGGGGCTGATTATTTAGTCTTTCTCTGATTCACTACCAGATCATTTAGAAGAAATGTCAAATGAGAGACACTTTGTTTAAAGGATGAAACCTTTCTAGTCTGGCTTGAAATACCTGTTGGATCTGAAATGCGTAAAGTCTCTTATAAATACTTGGAGGACTATGATAATGACATTTAAAACATATTGTTCTTTTCTTTCTGCTCCTGGTGAATAAAACCAGAAGAACACAGACTTTGAACTAGTCAGGAGCTAAGAATTTATAATCTAGTTAGTATGTTATGTGTTATCTAACTCAATTAGAATGTGAGTTCCTTGAGAGCAAGGACTGGTTTGCTTTTGTATTTTGTATTCCTTGTATTTAGCTCAGTACTTGGCACATGGAAAATACTTTATAAATGCTTTTTTCATTCATCCATCTAGTTCTTGAACTGGGGTCCACAGATCCTTCGAGGCATGCTTGAATAGATTTCAGGGAATCTGTAAACTTGAATAGAAAAAATACATCTTTAGTTTTACTGATCTCTAGGTGAAATTTATCATTGCTTCCAATTAATTAAACAGTAGTCCAATCTTCTCTTCTTAGAGTTGAGGAAACTGAGTCCCCGAGAGATTAAGTGAGTTGTTTGATGTGGCAGAGACAAAATTTGATGCCAGGTCTTCTGATTCTATGACCGTTTCCATTTCCATAACCAAAGAATGTCATGAAAAGTTCCCATATGTGAATGGGTGGTCTCTGAAAGATCATCAAAAATCCCAACTAGGTGTGTAGACTGAGATGTCTGAAGTTAAAAAAATTTTAATCTGAAGCTCCAGAAAGATGTGGCATGCCACTTCTCCAGATAAAGGAAAAGGAACTTGAGGAGATGCTGATGGTAGAGTTTTGAGCCAAAGGGAGGCCTAAGGAGGGGGAGCTTTGGCCAATTGACAGCAGAGAGGCAGCTTGGTGGAGGTAGATCTGACTGTGATTGACAATGGTAGAAGTGGAGCTTCCTCTAATGAACTGTAATGGGGACAAAGCCTTGTTTAGTGACAGCTAAGAAGCTGAGTGCCTCTGGAAGGGCTATTCCAGTAGCTGCTCAAAGTAGCCTCCTCCCTAGGACTCCTAGGGGCAAGATAGCATTATAAAACACCTTCCTTCCAGTGTTTTTGCAGTAGCAGAAGCCATCTTCCCCCAACCTTGTCCCCCAAAGAAATTTGTTTCTTTTGCCTACTAGCCTGGGAATCTGGGGGTGGGAGGAGGTAGGAGAAGGGAGGAAAGATTGTTTTCCATTGGTTTACATAGAATTAAGGGCAATTTTATTACTTTGGTTTTCTAGCTAGCTATGTTTTGCTTCTGCTTCAGTTTAAATGTTTCATTATTCTATTTATCTGACTTGTCTTGTGTGTCTGTACTGGATGGGAACTCAAGTGGAGACTATATTTCCTTTATTCCACATTCAGACAGGCAGTCTGTGTGTATGTGAATATATATATATATATATGCATGCATGTATTGTATGTATATATACATACATACATACATATATTCATATCACTTAGAGTTTTACAAAGTACTTTTTTTGTAGTAGTCTTGGGAATGAGACAGTACAATCTAGTTGGGGAGACAAAATGTCTGCACATAAATTAATTAGAAAAGAATTAAATGTTTTATCCTGACATATGTCCAAGGAGTTCAGATAAAGGAGAGATTGTTAATGGTTGGAATAATTAGAAATGGCGTAATAGAGGAGAAGGAACTAGTTGGGCCCTGGAGAGTCTTCGGATTGAGTAATAGGAAGAAGGATACATGACTTGAAAAATAGTGGTCCCACTCCTGAAGAAAAAGATCTTTATTCTCAAAATACTGAATTCTTGTACCTTTTCCCACCTCATTTTGGTCAAATACTCCACCCAATGTCTTGTTTGCCAAGGTTCTTACTAGTATTAATTGATAATTGATGAGGAGGAAAAAAACATAAATATGTAAAATGCATTTTGGGGTTGCTTCTTATAAATGAGAAGCCTGCCTTTAGAGTGAGTGAATTTTATTTACTTATATTTTAGACTTTTAAATTCAAAGCACAGATTACTTTTTTTAAAAAAAAATCTCATTTTATTTTCTTTTGTTTTCCCATCACTTTAATTTCTCAATACATCTTCCCTTTCTGTTCCTCTCCTCAAGCAAGCTCTCCCTAGTCACAAACATTAAATTGAGCTACTTTTATGCTGGTTACTTTATGTTCTGCTAAGTAGTTTGCCTGGTACCATACCAAGGAAGCTGTGTGTCTTTTTTTAAATGCATTCATGTTAACAGGTAGAAGATTCAATGACTAATGATTAAATCAATCAATAGGCATTAATTAAGCACTTGCTACATGCCAGGCACTGGAAATACAAAGAAAAAACAAAAATAGTCCCTGTTCTCAAGAAGCTTCCATTCTAATGGGGTAGATAACAAATATAACTCAGAATGTACAAGATAAATACAAAGTGAATGAAGATGTCACATTAATTCGGAGACCAGAGAGGAACTGGGTAGAGAAACTTATAATTAAAGTCTTGAAGCATGTGGGCATTGGAGTTCATGTGAAGCCTTTCTTGGCCTATAGGTTTGGGTGCAATGAGATCAGGTTAGATGGAACTGATGGAGCACAAGAAAAAGGGTGCTCTTTCCTGTCTTTGTAGAGAGAACATAAATAAATGTTCTAGTGGCTTGGAAAAATGACCTGCTTTGATAAGGGTGGCTGGTTCATTTGGAAAAACAAGAAAAGATCCCAAAGGGGATTGTTGTGGTTGTGCAACTCTTTCTTTCATTTGTTCTCATCCCTGGGGAAAACCCAGCAACCATGTAATCATCCAAGAATCTACACCAGGACACTACAATCTGTATTTGTAATGCAAAATCAGGAAAAAATGAGCAATTTCACCCCCCTCCCTTCTCTCTCTCTCTCTCTTTTTATACTATTCTGGTGGTGGTTAGTGTTAATCCCTTGCAGAGACTTGCCAGTCAGCCATCATAAGAAGCTTCCTAAGTGGCTGAGGTTTGGTCCACCTTGTTTTTAATGAAATCAATGAGATAACTGTTCCATTACATGCTTAATGATAGTGAAGACAAGTTGAAGATTAGCAGATTTTGAAAACAAAAACCAGGGAGTACTAAATATGTCATCATTGGGAAGGGGTTCATAGTGTTTTGAGAGGATTGGGACATACATAGGAGTGTTATATTATTAGACTCTTATAAGTTTATATTGGCCAAATGAAAATATAAAAATCATTTCTTAATTATACACACATTAAAATCTGGCATCATTTGAAACATATTTAGAACAGCTTTCTATCACTAATAATTACAAAAGGATTTTAAGAAATTATCAGATTATGTTTTCTTTTTGCAACCACGGGATCTGTTGTCTATCCCCCTCATTTTATAGAGGGAGAAACTGAGGTCCATAAAGGAAAAATGAATTAATAAAGTTCATATATGTAGTATGTAACAGAGCCAACTTAGATCTTCCAAAGGCAAATCCAGGGCTCTTTCTAGCATCAATGGCAATATATGGAGATTCAAGCTTGTATGTGAGTGTGTGTGTGTGAGTATGTGTTTCATGAAGACCTGCATTCATGTGCTAAGCCAGGCAGCAGCCTGCTGTTCAGGGAAAATAACAAGGATAATAAAATAAAATAAAAAAATTATTAGTGTTGAGTTAAATAATAAAAGAACACTAAATGGAAACTCCCCCACTAGCCAAGAAAGGCTGTACTTCATTCTGTAATCCATCACTCCTTGATGGAGTGATGCATGGCTTTCTCAATGCCAAGTTCTTGGCTTATTGGGCAAGCTGAACCCTTACCATCCAAGGGTAGAAGGATAGAACAGGATTTTGAGGTTGGAGTTCCACGTAGCAGCTTGTCCTGCTGTTAAGGAAACTGTTAGGTTAGCCAACAAGAATGGAATTTAAATTTGGAACAAGACCTCACCTGATATATTTTAATTGGTTGCCATGTGATTGCCCATCTGTTTATAATTTTGATGTCTTTCCTTTGTATGCGAAATGCTTTTGCACAGGGCGGGGCCCATGCTTTCTCTCACTTTCTATATGGAAAAATCTTCTTTTCTATCCTCTCAGTTGCTTTGCTGAGTAGCTTTCAACAGGATTTTGAAAAAAAAAGTCTGGATCCAAGTTTATGAAGTATTCACTGAAATTTTTCTAAAACAATAGGATGTTTTATGTATGATGAAGCTTTTATTAAGTCCTTCTTTTTAATAATAATAGTTACAATAGAATACTTTTTTAGACTGAAAAGCTGATTGTTCTATTTGAATGAATTTGAGTTATTTAAATTCAGTTTATACCCTTAGCCTAAGTCACAAAACGTGTAGGTATCACAGCTGGTGTGTTCTATGATTTGCTTCATGTGTCATCTTCTAGATAGATGGCTTATAAAAATTGAGACCTGCTAGAATTACTGCACAACACTATGGAGCTCTGAAATTTCTAGAATTACATACGATGGCTTTGATGGTTTTCTAGCTTCAAAATAGTCTGACCTCAGCTGGTCAAAATTTTCATCTGTGGAACAAATTCCCTGCCACAAAGAGCTGCTTATCTTAATCTCTCTATTTAAGTCAAGTTTGGGGGTATAGTTACTGGAAGACATAAAAGAATGATGAAAAGAACCCAGATTTCCCAGATTCACTAGACTTAGTGAATTTGATATTCAAATAATCAAATAGATCTGTGATTGCATCAATGTTCGGCATTCTCTCCATTATATAGATTGCAGCTCCTCTATGCCTGTCCTACCGTGTGGAACTCTTGTCCATGTCCTCCCATAACTTCCCCACAGAAGGTCCCTCCAAAGTACTAGCTGACTTCCTTGATTTCTCTTGACAACACAGATACCAGTGGACACATGGATAATCCATTGATTGTCTCTTGCACTCTGTGTGACCAGTCCATCTTCTTCAGTTGTCCATTTCTTTGTTGACATCCTTTACACTTGTTCTTATGTGTAATTCATGTGTTATAAATTATATCATGACCAACATTTGACTGCTCATGACCAGGATACACTTTTTTATTGCCCTTTGGGTGATCTTCAATTTCATCACTATTCAGGTAATTATAAACTCTTTCCATCAAAGGAAGGAAAAATTCAACTACCTAGCATGTTAAAAGGATTGCCTATGTTTGGTGAAACCTGAGAGATTAGAACACCATCCAAATTGTTGCAAAAACTATTGACCAAGTTACCATTTAACCTGGCTAGAGGCTGACTTTTAGAGTTACAGTACTAATGTCACATTCACATGGAAGACAGTATAGTATATAGTGTGAAAAAGACTTGGAAACAAGCAACAGAAAGGCAAATAAAGTATCCTTCAAGAAGAAGTGAACAGAATTCAAAGGTTGTAGGGGATTAGATGTGTGCTTGCAATTCAGTAAGGCTGCAAAGCAGAAAAAATGCTAATGATCTTTTCAGCTGTGTATCCAAGACCAACACATCATAAAACAAGGAGGCAATCATCTCTCAAGCACTCTGGAGATCCGGCCTCAAGTAAGGTCTGTACACAGCATGGAGCATCTTGAAATGGGAATAAATTGGAAGAAATTCCAAAAAGAAAAGATATGCCAAAGGGCGGGGGAGGACCAAGCAACAATGATAGCACTTTGATTTACTTCTGATTTTTTTTTAGGGATCTCACAACCCTTCATGAGTTCTTAGCCTGATTTTCATCCCATTTTATACAGAGGAGATTGAACTGACATCAAAGAGAACTGTCAGCAGGAAAGGGATACTAGGGAATGTGGGGAGTGGGAAGGAAGAGGTTTGAGAAGACAATTGGGTTCATTACACCTTGTTCATCATGTCATTCCCCTATTCTTTCATAGCTTTCATTTATCTACAGGGGAAAAAAGTGGAGCTCATTACTCTGGCATTCAATAATTTCTGCAATCTGTCTCATTACTTTTCTGACCTTCATAGCTCACTTTCCCTTAACCTAAACCCTTTGCTCCAGCCAGGCTGAACTATTTTTTGCATAAACAAACCATGAGCATTCCTACCTTTGTGCTTTTGGTTGTGCTGTTTCCCCTTCCTGGAATGCCTTTCTATTTATTTATTCAACTCCTTTTTCTCCCTTAACCTGTTTCACATTGATCCGTTTTTTAAAGGCCTTGACCCAGCTCCTCCAAAAAGCCTTCCCTGACCATTTCAATTCACAGTGATTCGATTTAACCAATATTTACTAAATACTGATTTATAATGGTCTGGGGAAACTAGGTGCTGGAGAAACAAAGACCAAAAAAGCAGTGTCTACCTTCAAGGGGCTTATATTCTCCTGTTGGGGTGAAGGAGTGGAGGTTTAATGTGGGCACATAAGTAAAAACAAGGTAATTTGAGGAGGGAGAGAACATTGAAAATGGGTCAGGGGGAATCAAAGAGGGAATCATGAAGGAAGTAGCACAAAATCATATCTCTTGAGTTGGAAAGCATGTCAGAGACCATCTGGTCCAACTCTCTTATTTTACAGAGGAGGAAACAGGCTCAGAGAACCTTACTAACATGCTTATGGTCAAATAAGCAGCTAATGTCAGAGGCAGGATTTTGAACCCAGACCTTCCTGACTCCAAGACCAGCCAGCTATCCATTATACATACCACATGGCTTTCTCAAAAAAGAAAAAGATTCAGAGAAGTGGAATCAAGGAGAGAGTAATTTCAGGCATGGGTCAAGTCATGGTGAGTTTGGGGGAGAGCCAGTAGTCTAGTTGGACTGGAACGTAGAGGAAAGTAATATGAAATAAGGTGATAAATGTGTGTATGTGTGTGTGTTTGTCCTTCATTGCCAAAGAAGACCATACCATCAGAGAAATGATGACATGACTTGCACTTGACTTTGTTTTGAGTGAGAGAGGGCTATACAGGTCACCAACCTCACTTCTCCTGCAGAGCTATCTGAATCCAATGACCAGATATTCATCAGGATGACTGGAGATGACCCAGGATGAGGCAGTTGGGGTTAAGTGACTTGCCCAAGGTCATACAGCTAGAGAGTGTCAAGTGTCTGAGGTGAGATTTGAACTCAGGTCCTCCTGACTCCTGCACTGGTGCTGTATCCACTGTATCACCTAGCTGCCCCTAGGTGATAAGGATGGATTAGAGCCAAATGGGAAGGATTTTGTATTTAATCATAGAGGCAATAAGAATTTAAGTAGGAGAGAGATATGGCCAGATCTCTGTCTTAGGAATGTATCAATTTGGAAGCTGTGTGGATGAAGGATTGGACAGGGGAGAGACTAAAGAAAAAGAAACCATTCAGGAGATTATTGTAATAGTGTAGATGTGGGTAGATGAACATCTGAACTTTGATGATGGCCATGTAAGTGGAAAGAAGGGAATCAATATGAACAATATTGGAGGGAAAAAATCAGCAGGGCTCAGCAACTGATTAACTATGAGGGACAGAGAGAGTTGGAATTACTTTGAGATTTCAAACCTGGTTGACTGGAAGGAGGATGGCACCATCAACAGAAAGAGCAAAGTTTGGAGGAGGAACAGGGAAGAAGTTATATTCCATTCAGGCCATGTTGAATTTGATATGCAGAAGAGTTAGGGTATTAAGATGTCTAGCAGGAGGTTGGAAATTAGGGATTGATATTCTGTTGAGACATTAGGGCTAGATAGAAATACCTTTCTATTTTCATGTTATCAGAAAAAATGAAATGCTCTTTGAACACACACACACACACACACACACACACACAATCCTCTGTGAAAACAGAAGAAAAAAGACATAAGACACAGGAGAATCTCCACCTAAGTCAAGAGGTTGAAGGGTAGAAGACTTGTAGAGATGAAAAAGGGGTGAAGAAGGACCAGTAGGCACTTGGAACTCAGGAACAGTTATGAAGTCCTTCCTAAAAGAAGAGGGAATTGGATGTCCAGAAGAGATACCAGCTGATGGTCTTCTAAGGCATGAAATTTACAAGATTTGCAAGCTGCACTTGCTATATTAAATGAAATACTATTCAAGTAGAATCAGAGATAAAAGGCATAAGTAATAGTGGTTGATGACTGACTCCCACTTAGGGATATTGAGGAAGCCATTTTTTGAGGTGATAACCACAACAGAGAGATCTGCTGCCTTCCCAGGGCTCAAATGCAAAACATGACAGAGTTGTCCATAAGACTTGTCAGATGACATAATCACGCTCCTTTTGTGGGGATGCACATGGCACAGATGAGACTAACAGAAAGAATCAAGAAGGCATTGCCAAGGATTATAAAGGCTTGTGCAAGAACTGAAGACACAGTAAGCATGGGTATTGTTGTTTTATCACCATTGTCCAGGAAAGGCAAGAGATATAGAAGAGAGAAGCAATTTTGAAGGTGAACAGCAAGGTAAGAACATGATGTCTGAGAGTGGAATTTGGGCTTCTGGATCATGGTTTAAAATTCAGGAATGATGAACTCCTGGCTAAGGATGGACTAGTAACGGACAGGAAGGATGTAATTGTGTAGGGCCTCACATATCTTATCTGAATGGCTGTACATGGAAAAGGAAGAGCAGAAGCACAAAATTTCCTGTGGATATTCACCAACCTACGTATCATAGACAACAGATACGAAATAGGAAGCCTTTCAGTTGTCTATGAGGAGAAAACAAATCCAGGAAAGGAGAAAGTTATAAAACCTTCCACCCCAGAGATCTACCTTCAAATGCACAAAGTATAGATATGCAAGATAATCTACAGGTGGCAACACAATGGAGCAATTTGACTTCCTGGGCATCTCTGAGACCTGATAAGATGTGTTGGGTGGAATCAGAAAAACCTTCATCCAGAAGATAGTGCTAGAATAGCATCTTAAAGGAAGAGTAGACTCTATGAGGTAGAGGCCTGATATGCAGGCCAGGCATGGGGAATGGACAATGGGAAGACAGGTAGATGGAGTAACTAGGGGGAGCAGGATCATGAAAGTCTAGAAAAACAGAAAAGAGTACCAAGGAGAAGACTAGGATGGTAAAAAGGCATATGAGGGTTGGTCAAAGGAACTAGTGAGGTTTAGCCAGGAGAAGATTAGATTTAGGGAGAATATGGTATTTTCTTTAAATTACATGATTATACAAACCAGGGAGGGATAAGTAGCAAACTGTATGACAGAGTAAGGATGCAGCCTTAATAGGCTAGCATATTGGACTGAATTGGTTAAGAATAAAAATTAAGCCTTACAGTTAAAATCAACTTGAAAATAATATTAGTTAGCATTTGTATAGTGCTTAAAGGCTCATAAAGTACTTTATAAATATTATTTCATCTGATCTTCACAACAATCTTGAGAGGTAGGTGTTATTATTATCCTCATTTTCTAGATGAAGAAACTGAGACAGACAGGTATTCAGTGACTTTCTCAGGGCTACACATCTAGTAAGTAAGTGTCTGAGGCCAGATTTGAACTCAAGGATTCCTGACTCAAGGTCCACCATTCTATCCATTGCACCACTTCAATGCTTCTACAACAGTTTTTCTAAAAAGGATTTAGGGGATTTAATGGCAGCCAAAAAAGGTAACAAGATTTTGGGACACCTTAAGAGAGGCACAGTGGAGTATTATGTTTGGTTCTGGGCTCCACAGTTTAGGAATGACCTTTATAAATTGGAGAGTGTCCAGAAGAAGGCAACCAAGAGGATAAAGGTATCACCTTTATTCTACATAAATGTATGAACATGAATTGAAGGGATGGGTCTTGTTTAACCTGGAAAAGAAAAGTGAGGGAATATGATAGTGGTCTTCAAGTACTCGGAGGGCTGTCCTGGAAGAGGCACTAAACGTGTTTTACTTGACTGTAGTGGGCAGAACTTGAAGCACAGTGGAAACTGAAAATCAATCAATCAACAAGTATCAACTTTTTTAAATGTCAAGAAATTAGGCATAAAATGTTTATTACTTATCGATTAATTTAAAATTATTTTTAAAATCTAAGGTTCAATTAAAATGTTTATTTCTTACAATTTGATCTCCTCCCTCAAAAATCTTAGCTACTTTTATTTTACTGTGCTAATTGGTGGGGATGCAAGTCTAAAGAATGAAACAATCTCTCCTTGCAGATACAGGCTCTATATAAGAAGAAATCTTCTAATAAGGAAAACTATTCAAAAGTTGAATTGACATCATTAGTAAGTAGTGGGCTTATGGGTGTTGTCTTCCATTCTCAAAGAGGACCGAAATGACATCACTTTGCTAGGGTCAAGTTACAGTGCATCCAACTATTGCTGATCAGACCAATATTAACTCAGAATGCTTTACCACAGGTTGGGTACAGATAGTCTGTGTGAACATTTGGGGTGGATTCTCTAAATTTGCACATCTCTTGTTTCATTTGAACTTCAATTCTGCTCTGCTCATAAAGCACAGCACCTTCTGTAATGAGGGCATGCAGTGCTGGGTGGTCCTGGGCAATATCTCCCAAGTCACACAATCAATTCCAAAGTTCTTAAGAGAGTATTCTTGTATCACTTTTTCTGACAGCCATGTGAGAGCTTGCCCTGTGTGAGTTCTCTGTAAAATAATCTTTTTGGCAAGCATATGTTTGGCATTCGCATGTGGCCAATTCATTGTGAATCTCCAAGCAGAGACTAAATGTATGCTCTAGATAATAAGCATGAATTGAAATGGAAGAAGAAAGAGAGGGAAATATCTCTCTATCTCCACTGAATTCATTTGGCTTACTGGTTCCCACTCATATGGTGTGTGTTCGTCCTTTGTTGCTGAAGAAGGCCATGCCATCAGAGAGGTAACGACATGACTTGCACTTGACTGTTTTTGAATGAGGGTATTTATTTTTTTTCACTCATTAGGTACCTGGTCATGAACTACTTTGTGATGCCTCTGGCATTATTTAATTTATTTATTTGGGCTAGGAAACAAACATCTTTATTATCAACCAGGTCACAACCATGAGGGAGGTGAGATCACAACTAAAACTCAGGAACTAGCTGGTTCCTGGGTTCTCACAGACATCTCCCAGCAACAGAAACACATAGGCATCTGTCCTGGGGAGGAGATGGTGGCTCTTCTGTCCAGAGAATGGAAAGATATATTATGAGTTATAGGTAGGGGAATGAAGCAGGGGAAAGAAGGACCAAAACTGGCCAAAGGCACCACCCCCATGAGAAGTCACTGTAAAAGGGAGGATTGAAGATCAGCAGCTCTTTTTCTTTTTCTTCTTCTTCTTATTTTGTTTGTTTTCGGTGTTCTACAATCACTTCCATATATCTTAGATTTTTCTCCTTTCTCCCCCCCCACCCCATTCCCCTACCTCCCTACTCCCTCCCTGAGATGGCATACAGTTTTATATAGGTTCTACACATACATTCCTATTAAATACATTTCCATCTTAGTCATGTTGCATAGAAGAATTAAAATGAATGGGAGAAATAATAAAACAAACTAAAACATAATACAAAAGAAAATGATCTGGTTCATTCTGTGATTGAATTCCATAGTTCTTTCCCTGGATGTGGAAGGCATTTTGCCTTAAGAGATCATTGGGAATTATCTAAGTCTTTTCATTACAATGAAGTACTAAGTCTACCAGAAAAATTCCTCACACACTGTGGTTGTTGATGTCTACAAAGTTCTCCTGGTTCTGCTCCTTTCACTCAGCATCAGTTCATATATGTCTTTCCAGGCCTCTCTGAAGTCTTTCTGTTCATCATTTTTTACAGGATAAAAGTATTCCATTACATTCATATACCACAATTTATTTGGCCATTCCCCAATTGATGGGCATCCCATTGATTTCACAGCTCCTCTGTTATACTGCTATGTGTATGCCTGTACCCCTCACTCTACAGGGCTTATCTGCTTAATGAGAGGGCTACGCTTCTGGTCTAGAGGCACCTGGGTGATGGAGTGAACACAATGAGGAGACTATAGTCAGGAAAATTTGATTTCAAATTACTAGCTGTGTGACTCTAGGCAAGTCATTTAGCTTCTGTCTGCTTCAATTTCCTTAACTAAAGTGGAGATAACAACACCTGTCTCCTAAAGTGTTGTGGGGATTAAATAACATAACATTTGTAAAGCATTTAGTGCATTACCTGACACATAGGAGGCACTTAAATGTTTGTTTCCTTCTGGTCCTGTGCTTATGCATTAAGACACTTAGACATCTTGTCCCCTAGCCCCACCTGCGCTTTCCTAGAGTGCCTTCTCACTCTTGTCATCTTCATCATCATCATCATCACCATCCTCCTCCTCTTCACCATCCATTTTATTAAACCTTTATTATATTCCCAGAACTGTGCTAAGAACTAAGGCTACAAAGAAAGGTAAAACAATAACAAAACCAATCGTAACTCTCAAGGAGCTCACAATCTAATGGGGGAGACCACATGCAAGCAACTATGTACATACAAGATGTTGGTTAGCCATGTCCCACTCTTCGTGACCCCATTTGGGGTTTTCTTGGCAAAGATACAGGAGTGGTTTGCCATTTCCTTCTCCAACTCATTTTACAGATGAGGAACTGAGGCAAATGAGCTTAAATGACTTGCCCTGGATCACACAGCTAGTAAGTACCTGAGGCCATATTTGAACTCACAAAGAGTGGGTCTTTCTGACTCTACGTTTGGTACTCTATCCTCCGTACCTCCGAGCTGTCCTGCATACAAGATACATACAGAGTAGAAAGACTATAATCTTAGAAGGAAGGCACTAACAGGAAGGGCTTGGGGTGGGGTTTCAGAAAGGCCTCTTGCAGAAAGCAAGATATAAAGTAAAGCTTGAAGGAATGAGGGAGGTCAGGAGGGAGAGCATTCTAAGCATGAGTAAACAGCAAGGATAAAATGAATGAGAATCTTGATTGAGGGACTTCAAGAAAACCTCCAAAGTCACTGCGTTGTACAAGAGTTGGAGAGGTAGAGATAGTCAGAAAGCAGTAATTAAACACCTATTATGTGCCAGGCACTGTGTTAATGCTGGGGATACAAAACTCTCTAGGCCTCAGCTTCCTCATCTATAAAATGAGAGAGTTAGACAAGGAAGAAAGGAAGGAAGGAAGGAAGGAAGGAAGGAAGGAAGGAAGGAAGGAAGGAAGGAAGGAAGGAAGGAAGGTAGAAAGGCAAAAGACTGTCCCTGATTTCAAGAAAGGTCCAAGTTTTAAAGGTCCTTAAAAGTCAAACAGGATTTTCTATCTGATCTTTCAGGTAATAGGGAGCCACTGGAATTTACTGAGTAGGGGGTTGCCTTAGTCTCTCTAGGAAGATCAGTTTGACAGCTGGGAGGAGATTGGACTGAAGTTGGGAAAGATTTGTCCCATTGGATTTCCTCCCAAGATACACTACCATACACTTGTTCTCTGAGTTATTTCTTGATCTTTCTAGTCAGATGATTGACAAAAATGTTAAAAGAAAAGGAAAAGAAACAAACCTGACTACAGGATGATTTCTTCTTGATACACCAATATCACAGTGCTAAGCATCATGAATAGTATAGGGGTTTATATGATTATTTTCCCAGTGTATGGACAATTTTGTTGAATCTTGGATTCAGGACTAAAAAAAAACTTTAGAGGTCATCTAGTCTGACCCTCTTATTTTATAGATGAGGAAACAGAGGTCTAAAGAATTTTGCCTAAAGTCTAGGAAGCAAGAAGGGACAGAGGCAGGATTACAAACCCAGGTGCCTGACTGCAGACCCATTTCTTGTTTCACAGCACTACAATCTCTCTTTCCTGAGAGATAAAATCCCAGGTTGCCCACATTTATTCCTTCCTCTCAATCTACTAGTCCTGTTACTCTGTCATTGATGGTGATTAGATTAGTCTCAATGCTACCTGGGAAGTTACAGAGTTATGTGGTTTTTATTACTTCTGCAAGAGATTCTCAATTATACTCAGTACATACTCCATCACTTAAGAGCAAAACATGGCTATGTAAAGTGAGCAGCTTGTTTACGATAGATCCCTACAGCTTGCTATCAAATTAGTGGCAAATCAGTATTCTAGTAAACAGAGGTCAAAGATCAAACTCACAATTTCACATAAAATTCAAAACATGGTACACAAAATACAAAATGCTGGGCTCATGTCATGAGACCATCAACTACTTTTAGAAATAATCAAAACCAGGAGAAGATGAGAGGAAACAAAATTTAAACATGATTTTATTCCAAAATTTGAGGCAAAAACCAGACTTATAAGAGATCTTTTGAAAACCATGACAACTGACTGCATGTCACTCATCTTAAATGGAAACATACAAGAAAAAAAAGGTGGCAAATACTCAAGCCAGAAATTCCCACAGCATTCATGGACTCAACGTTGACTTTTGACAAGTTTGATAAAATCTCTCTGCCTTGGTTTCTCCCTCTGCAAAATGGGGTTTAAAAGGTTAGCATCATAGAGTGTTAGAGCTGTAGAGGTCCCCTGTTCCAAGCCCCTCACTTTAGAAATGAAGAAACTGAGGTTTAGCAAAGCTAAATCTTTTACTTTATCTGATGCACAATTGCTTTGAAAATAAATGAGACTGATTTTGATCCTTGGAATGTTAGTGCTGGAGGGGATTTTTGAGATCATCTATTTCCATACTCTCAATTCATCAAAACACCAACAAACAACAAACACCAGGATAAGAGAGGGCACCTGGTCTCTCTGATGTTATGCAGCTAAACAGGTCATTGACCCAGGATTCCTGATTCCCAATCCAATCCTCTGCCTACTATACTGTTCTGTTTTTCACCATATCACAGGGCTTCTCACACTAATTTTTTACTGTATTAAACCAAATATATTTTTGAGAGGTCAAATAATTTAGTAACATGATAGTACTGGGTATGTGAATATTCCACATCCCATTTGTGCAGTCTTGACTACTCAGCAAAGAAATTAGAAGAATCATATTTTTTCATTTTCAAAAACCATAACTTGGCTCAGGAGCTAGAAGGCTAGACATGGAGTCAGGAATTTTTACTTCACATGTTGTCTCTGACAAGTCCTACATGACCCTGAAAGACAGATTGACAGCTCCTTGAGGGCAGGAACTATTTAACTTCTGCATTTTTAGCCTGAGTTCTAGCGCATGGTATGTAATACGTGCTTGCTAATTGGGCAAGTCACTTAACCTCTCAATGCCCCCTGCTAAGTCTCTAGGATGATAAGTTACAGGTGAGTTGCTATTCTGATCTTGCCATCTACATGAGATATATTCTTATTTTCCCTTGTGATAACTGCCATATTGTCACCAAAATTATGTAGTATTTACTTGGCATGTACTGATTTTTTATCATTGGATTGTTCACGTGCATCTGGAAAAGACCTCAGACCAAGCCCTTCATTTTACAGTTGAGAAAACAGAGCCAGAGAAGTTAAGTGATGTACCCAAGGTCACACAAGTAGTAAAGGTGGGATTTGAACTCAGATCCTCTGATCTCCATTGTGGTATGATACTAGAATTCCTTTGCTGCTTCCCTGATAGAATGTAACCTACCTGAGGATAAAGACTGTTTCATTCTTGGCTTTGTATGCCTACTAATGTTGAGCATGATGCCTGGCTAATAAATGCTTGTTAGCTGATTGGGTGCATTGTCTGACAGAGGAAATTTCCACACTGGAAGTTTTCCACAATGACAAACATAGAAGTCTGGACTTAAAAAAATCCACAATAAAACAAAACTTCTTACCTAAATAATGAAAACCTATTCTTTCTAAAAACTAGTAATTAAATTAGATTCCCAAATTAGTCAACAGCTGATTTACCTATAAAACTTGAACCTAGTATTTATTTTCAGTGGAAATGTAGCTTTTCTGAGAAGTTTAAACAAAGGAATGTTTTTTTCACTGATGCAGCTGGGGAATGATACAGGAAAAAAATCAGTCTTTTAAAGCACAAGTCAGAAGAACTGAGGCACAGCTCTGATGAATCAGAAGACCATTCCATTTCTTATTTTTCATGAACATTGTTCATTTGTAAGCGTTTGGCTACTCAATGCCACCAGATGTCACTATATCCTATATGATTAACATAGGAGGTACTTGGGACCTTTCGAGAGTCATAAAACCAGTTTTCAGTTAATGAAAATGAAGCAGTAGCCCAATAATTAAGGGTCCTTGGGGGACTATATATCCTCTGTGTTGCCACTTTTTTCTGGTAGATGGCCTTCGGTTTCTATAAAAGTATATTTCTTCCTGATCCACAGGGGTCACAACATTGATCATAAACAGAAGTATTCTTGCAAGCTTATTCTGAACATACTACCGTGTTTTGGAGGATTAGCGTTATGTGGAATAATCCATGACCCATGGCATGCCATGTTTTCCCTTATTTTGTCTGTCAAGCCCATCCACTGAGACTTATGAGAGGTCCAGAGACAACAAAGTGAGTGAACCAAAGAAGGGGCCCTCAACATCAAGAAGGATTTGTACTAAAAAACAGAAAACTTAACAAGAAAGAATAGTAAATATCTTTTTTATTTCAATCTTTGGCTTTTTTCAGGAATTGTGCCATTTTTCTGATTAATCTGGAAAATTTATTTTGACCGTTAGTGGCAATAACCTGTTTATTTGTCTAAAAGGATAAGTGTGTTAAAGCAAACAATGGAAACAGTTTTTGTGAAGTGAAAATGAATCAAGTCCTGACTCTGCCCCTGTGTGAATCATGGGCAAATCACTTAACTTCTCCTAGCCCCATTAGGTTCCTCCTAAAAATGAGGAGGTTGTATTCCATGGTGTCTATGGTCCCCTCCAGTACTGAATCTATGACTATATAAATTAAATGGGGCAGGTAGGTGGCACAGTGCATAGAACAACCAGTCATAAAGACTCCTTTTTCTGAGGTCAAATCTGGCCTCAGACACTTACGAGCTGTGTGAAACCGAGAAAGTCACTTGATCCTGTTTGCCTTGGTTTCCTCCTCTGTAAATGCAGCTGGAGAAGGGAATCATAAACCACTTCAGTGTCTTTGCTAAGAAAACCCCAAATGGGGTCACAAAGTGTTGGACACATCTAAAAAACAACTAAACAGCAATATAAAATAAGTAGGTAAGGACATTACTGGTGATTTTATTTTAATTTTTTTTGTCTGAAACATTCATATTCTAAGGGACAAGCAGTGTGGAGGTAATAGAAACATGGGGCTTAGAATCAGGAGACCTGGGTTGGAATCTCTGGTCTAGTAGAAAGAGTATCAATTGGTTTTGGAGTCAGAAGACTTTGGTTCAGATCCTCCTTTCTGTCACTAAATACTTGTGCAATCTTGAACAAGTTCACTCACCTTCTCTAAGACTCCGTTTCCTCATCTATAAGTTAAGAAGCTTGGACATGGCCTCTGAGGATCTTTCTGGTTCTATATCTCTGATTTTCACTTGTTACCACTAAGGCAAAGAGGTGGCATATTAGATAGAGCTGGGTTTAGGGTTAGGAAGGCTAGAGTAGCATCTTAGGTACTTATTAGCTGTGTGATGATATGTCAGAGAAGGGACTTAAATCCAGGTCTTCCTCATTTCAAGGCCAGCTCTCTAGCCTCTATTAAACAAATCATCTAGTCCAACTCTCATTTTATTGATATGTAAACTAAGGCCCAACTAGGTGGTATAGTAGATGGAGTCCTAGGCTTGGAATCAGGAACACTCCTCTTCATGAGTTCAAATCTCATACACTTACCAGTTATGTGAACCTGGGCAAATCATTTAACCCTGCTTGCCTCAGTTTCCTCATCTGTAAAATGAGTTGGAGAAGGAAATGGCAAAGCACTCTAGTATCTTTGCCAACAAAACCTCAAAATGGAGTCAGAAAGAGTTGGATGTGACAGAAACACCTGAACAACCAATCAAATCATACAGGCTGTAAGTGCCAGAACTAGGACCTGAATCTAGGTCCTCTGACTCCAAAACCATCATGGTTTTTTTTCACTACATTCAAGGATTTTTTCAGATTTTGGTAACTGTATTTCAATATAATTGGTTTCCTTTTCAGTTCTATGTATTTTATTTTATGCATTTAAAAACAGCATTCTGGGTAAGGGTGTATGGGCTTCACCAGACTGCCGAAGGGTCCATCTCTCTGTCTCTGTCTCTCCCACACACAAGATTTCCCTAAACTGCAACATGTTGTTGCTGAGTCATTTCAATTGTGTCCAACTCTTCATGACCCCATTTGAGGTCTTCTTGGCAAAGATATTGAAATGCTTTGCCATTTTCTCCTCTAGCTCCCTTTACAGATGAGGAACTGAGGCAAATAGGGTTAAGTGACCCAGGGTCACACAGCTAGGATGTATCTGAGGCTAAATTTGAATTCACAGAGAAGAGTCTTCCTGACTTCAAAATCAGTGCTCTATCCATTAAGCCACCCAGCTTCTCAAACTAAACATGCTAACTGGCAAAAAAATGCTTATTTTATGAATAACAATTTGATTGTTTTAGTATTTTTTTGGAATCATAAATTGGAAGTTCTGGGCACCAATTCTTACCTGAACATGAATGCCTTCTGTGACATACTCAACTGGAGATCACCCAAACTTTGTTCAAAACCCTCCAGTGGTGGGAAATCTGTTCTCTTCGGAGGCAATCTGTCTACTCTACTTTTGAATGGCTCTCTAAAGGTTAGGTAGTTTTCTGTAACATCAAGTCTAAATTTGCTGCTTAGTAACTTCTGCCCTATACTCTAAGCTCTGCTCTCTGTGGCCAAACCTAACAAGCATAAAGGAGGAAGAAGAGTCAAACAAAACTACTTGTGTTTTCAATGCAAAAATACTCAGACCCTTTTAACTTTAGTTGAGAAAATACATCTTTGAATTTTCTTTGTGACAGAATTCTAACTGAGATCATAATATTTATGACTTTCTCTGGCAGCAGCTTCAAATTACAGACACACATGATTCCTATAGGAGCAGGCTGAGATCATTCAAGCAGATATTAAATAATGGGGCTCAGGATGATGATGCTAGTGGATTTTTAATCGCAGTGGTTGATTGATCTTTAAAGAAACCAAATCCAAAGGAGCATTTTTCTTTGGATCTATGCAATCATCTCATTTTAAAGAACTAGATGTAGCTTCAAGCTGACGGATGAATGATACAATATACTAGTGGCTGTGTTGTCTCTCCCATTAGAATGTGAGCTTCTTGAGAGCAGGGACTCTTGTTTACTTGCTTAGCATGCAGCAAGTGCTTAATAAATGCTTGTTGATTATTGACAAGCCCTGTTAATTTACATCATGGAATTCCTCCCTACAAAATGTATTTTTAAATCGAGAGATAAGGACCAGGAAATCTTCACTGCTTAAAGTTTAATGAAATAATTTTGTGTAGTTATATAATATCTTCTTTTGAGGCTTTATTTGTTAACTAAATAACCCCTTAAATAAGAAATCTGTCTTTGAAACAGAAGACAAGTATTATCCATATATCAGAACTGGAGAAAATGAGGCAGAGAGAAGTTACATATCCAAGAATACATACATTAGTACTAGTTTAGTACAACTGGTTTGGACTTAGATGTTAACAGTAATATACAACAATACAAAGTATGCATTAATAGGTGTCCCTTTCATCTCTAACATTTTATGATTCTAAAAAGAACTCTCATCTACTGTTATTCTTGACTAATGCCATTAGCTCAACTTCTTAATTAAAATTCTAGATTTCACTTTACTCTGAAGGCATCTATGAATTTCCACAAATTGTGAAGATTTAGAGTATGATTCTTAAGCTAGGGCCCATAGAGCCCCATGGATTCTGTGCATAGATTTCAGGGAATGTAAATTTTTAAAAATATTTTGATAACTGTACTTAAATATAATTGGTTTCCTTTGTAATGCTATGCATTTTATATCATACCTTTAAAAACTTTATCCTGAATTGGGTTCCACAGACTTCACTACATTGCCAAAAGGGCCTAGGACTGCCCCTACCCCAAAAGAAAAAGATTTAGAACTCCTTATTTAGGGAAACATTCAAACTACCCTGGTGAGAAAACTTAGGGACCAACAAACAACGAAGAAGTCAGAGGTCCAGTCATTGTCCAGTCCCTCCTAATTTTGGTCACAGAAATATCCTTGGTGTTTTTGGCTGAAATCTTTCCATAATGCGAAAGACTCTACATCCTCTGAGTAAAGGGGGCAAAATGGCTGCATGTCAGTCTGGGGAACTCCTTTTATCCATTTTTTTTCCAAATACAAAGTGCATAAGCAGAAAAGAAAAGGGGAAAAAAAACATGTGACAAGGGACGCAAAGAGAAAATAAGACTTCCAGTGTTTGGGAATCAAATGTAAAAGAAACATAAAAACTACAGACATTGATGTTGTGCTGGAAACTTAAGAGCCAATGAGAGGCCTTGGTAGGTAGTTAATGTTCCATCTCTGGATTTGTGTAACCTAGAGTTGAAAGATTGTTGGTTTGGGGGGCTTTAAAGAGGATTGAGTCGTGTTTCAGTTATCCTGAGCTGAGTGACCTCTGAGGTTTCTGCCAAGGCTGAGATTCTTTGATTCAGGGATTCATTTTATAGATTAAAAAAACAAACAAACTGGAGTTTCATTTTCCTCAGGTAAATTGCCTCAAGGTCATGTAGCCAAGTCAGGATTCAAATCCTGATCTTCTGACTCAAAGTCCGATATTCCTTTCCTTCCATCACACTGATTCTGCGACAGAATTTTCTGAAGGAATTGTTCATAGTAATAGCAGCTCATACTGCTACAGCATATTATATTGAGGTAGGCTCTTTCCTCATAACAATCTGTGAGGTAGGCATGTAGATTATTATTTCTGGTGTGCAGATAAGGGACCTGAAGTCCAGAAACTAAATGACTTGCCCCAGCCTCACCGCTTGCAAGCTAGAACTCAGACAACCCAGAAAGAGCATTCTGAATGAAAGATCAGTGCTTTGTCTACTACAGGAGGCTATCTACCTATGCAAAACTGCCACCAGAAAACGAGATTTTTAAACAGATCTCACTAAAGCAAATGCTATAAGAACTAAAGCTCTTATCATCTTAGAGTCCTTGAATTTTGGAGCTGGAGGGCACAGATGTAACTAGGGCAGGATGATCAGAGCTTTGGTACAGGGCACTGAAATTTAGAGGCCATTTATAGTAACAGCACTTATGCTTTTTCAGCAGTTTAGAAACATTTTGACTTACCAGCATTAGCAAGCCTGATGAATTAAAATTGGAAGCTACCAGATGATGCATGCTTCCTCTTTCCTTTGTCCTACCCCAAGTGAAACTCTCCCCACCCCCTTCCAGGTCAAACAGCCTTGATGTGCCCTAAGGTCACTTCCTTCCCTTTCATCCACCATTGGATTTGTCTTAAAAAGTTGACTTGGGGGCACATTTCATTCTCCTTACCTGGTCATGTTTTCTGCAGCTTGGACTGTAACACCTTTCATTAGAGTTCTACTGGTAGGAAGACCTACCTAGCCATCATCTCTGAATGAGTATTAGTTCAGTCAAACTGAGACCTGGGAAAGCCCTTAACTTAAAAAAGCCAAGATCTCCCACTGCATCCTGAACCATCTCCAGTAGTCCTGATCTATATCTTGCCACTGGACCCAGATGGCTCTGGAGGAGAAAGCAAGACTGTTGACTCTGCACAGCCCTCCCTCACTTAAATCCAATTCATTTGTAAGTCATGACATCACCTTCCTGATGTCATGGTCCTCTTTGAAAACAACTTGTAGGAAGAACTCATGTAGTCCAAAATCTGCATTTCCTTTGTAAACAAATTGAAGACCAGACAAAGCAAATCACTTGTCTATGACAGCACAGAGATAAGATTTGATTGAGGACTTCTGCTTCTTTTCACTAACATAACATTGATGATTCTGGAGCCCATCATGGGACTAACTGTGTAACTGTGAGCAAGTCACCCTGGCATCTCTGATTTCCTTATCCCTAACATGAGGGGGTTAGACTAGATGGCCACAGAAGTCCCTCCTAGCACCAGCTTTAGAATCCTATGATTCAGTTAGCTTGTGTTTGCCTGAATGTTTCAGACACTTTCTGTACCACTTATAAACTATGTCCCACCATTGACATGAGCTTTGTGACTTTGGACAAAGTCATTTAACATGTAATCCAACAGATCCTTGGTTTCCTCATTTGTAAAATGGCGTGTGTGTGTGTGTGTGTGTGTGTGTGTGTGTACATGTGTGCTAAATGACCTCTACGGTCATTTCCAGCTCTTCAAAAAAATTGATAGGCACTATGTCATAGTTAATAAAGAGCTGATTTGAAGTCAAGAAGATCAGAGTTCAAGTCCTTCTGACATATACTGGCTGTGTGATCCAAGACATGTCACTGAATCTCCTAGTACTTTAGACTCTCTAAGACTATAAGTTTTAGGAAAGAGTTGACCTGCACTGGTGAAAAGAGTTTTACTTACCTGGAAGTTCCCAGTATCGATGAAATCAGTGGCCCAAGTCACTTTCTTGGGATCACCAGTATTTTGGGTAAATAATGCTCTTCTTGGTAACCAGTGTAGTTGAGTCTTCAGAGGATCACAGGGAACTTAGTCTCCTGAGGATGGCTCAAAGTAAGTGCCCAGCAATTCTCCAGGAAATTCTTCTGACCCAACTCATGCCTTATCTTGGGTGCCTTGATTCATATGCAGACGAGGGATTTTTAAGGAATATGGCTTTATAGAATTGCACAAATTTTACTGATTTCTTTGTTGCCCATTGGGGAAGTTCATTGAATTTCAGAGGCCATCTTGGTCAGCGTGATTGCCAGCCAGCCTCTCCTGTTGGGGGATATTCAATGCTTTGGCCAGCCACAGCCTTGGAGTTGGTCTCATAAAAAGTCCAGCTGCTCTCACAGAGTGGAAACACAGACTTTGAGCATATTCTGTGCAGGGGGGAGTGTCTCTTTAGTCTGTCTTCTCCATTCACTGCTAATAGCCCTGAATGTGGGCCAGAATCCCTGTCCTTGTATCATTTCTGCAGGGCCACAGTTGTTCACGAGGTTCTCCATGGAGGTTCTGCAAGAGAGAAGCATTTGTCCCCCTCATCTAGTTCAACCCAGATATGAAAGGAATCTCATTTCCCCTTTCCCTTTCTGTCTTTTTGGACAAATGCTCTCTTGCAAATAGAGAGGAGGGTCCATGGCTGATGGCTCACTTGTTTTTTCACAAGGTCATAATCTACAGTTGAAATGAACCTTGGAGGACCATAGAGTACAATCCCTTTATTTTAAAAATAAGAAAATGAGGGACAGCTAGATGGCCCAATGGATAGAGCACAGCCCTTGGAAGCAGGAGGATCTGAGTTCAAATCTAGCCTCAGACACTTATTAGTTATGTGACCCTCAGCAAGTCACTTAATTCCAATTCCGATTGCCTCAAAAAAAAAAGAAAAAAAAAGAAAAAAGAAAACTGAGCTTTGCTGTGGTTGTCAGAAATGTGATTTGAACCAAGGTCCTCTGACTGTACAGGCAGCAATCTTTCCACTGTAGCATGCTGCCTCCTGACAATTTTAAATAAATAAGCTTCTACATGCAGAGAAGAAACACTAATAACCAACAACTGAACCTGGGCAAATAATTCATTATTTTAGAGGCTCAATTTCCTTATCTGTAAAATGAGGAAAATAACAGCATCATGAAATGATGATGACAGCTAGCATTTTCATGGTGCTTTTATAGGTTTGCAAAGCACTTTAATAAGTTAACTCATTTGATCTTCAGAACAACCCAGGAAGGTAGGGGACTATCATTATTCTCATTTACACAGTGTTTTAAGGATTGTAGAGAGCTTTATATATGGTGAATCATTTGATCCTCACAATAATCCTGTAAGTGCAATTGTCAATCCCATTTCAAAGATGAGGAAACTGAGGTCCAGAGGGGTTAAGTGTACCATATTCCTAGTTGCACAGCTAGTAAGTATCTGAAGTCAGATTTGAACTCCAAGTCCCTGTGCTTGATCTAATGTACCACCTGCTTCCCAGAGTGGTTGTGAGAAGCTCAAATGAGATAATATATGTGGAATGCTTTGCAAATTTTAAAGAGTTATATAAGTTCCAGATGAAGCTAATACTATATTTTGGTCTCAGGCAGGCTAAGTAAAACCTGAACACACTATGTAATAAAAATGACATATCCTGGCAGTCCAGTGACCTTGATGGAGTCTCCTCTTGTGAAGATTTGCACCTTCAGTGCTCTCTGGGTTAAACATGGCTCGCCTCATCAAACACAGGGGTTTAGCATCTGCCAAACCTCCTCAACATGTGAGCTCAGTTTTTTTTTGTAATCACATCCTCACATCTGAAGGTAGAACAGTCACATCTTGTGCCTCCGACAGGGGAGACTGGATTATTTTGTTTTGGAAAACTTTTTTAAAAAGCTTTTATTTCAGGTGATATTCTGCATGCCGTTTAAAAACAACGATGTCAGAAGACATTCCCCCTGACACCTCGGACTAGGGCCTTAGGATCAAGGCTGTACATGAAATCCCAAAAGCAAGAAAAGGGAAAAGAAAGTGGTAAATAATAAGGGCGAGATGTGGTTTTGTGACAGAAAGGTTCTGGGTAGCCTCCAGACAATCAATGATTTCTGGAATTTCCTTGTTGCTAACTCTCTCCTTCCTTCCTTTCTTCCTTCCTTCCTTCCTTCCTTCCTTCCTTCCTTCCTTCCTTCCTTCCTTCCTTCCTTCCTTCCTTCCTTTCTTCCTCCCTCCCTCCTTTCCTCCTTTCCCTCTCTTCTTCCCTCCTTTCCTTCCTTCCTTCCTTGTTTTTTATTTCTTTTGTTTTGCAACATATATATTTTCTTCAATACTCCACCTTCTCAAGAGCCATCCACTGTAACAGAGAAGCTGGTTATTTTCTGTGCTGCTGCCTTTGGCAACTTTCTCCTCTCTACACTTCTAAGGACTGGCCAAAATCTGGGGGAGGTTAGAATGCAAGTCAGGTTTGGAATAACTGAGGGAAGAACAGTTTCAGTCTAGAGAGAAAAAATGGACTTGGGGCTTCAAAAAGAAGGACTAAGTGTTGGGACCATAGAATCACAGAATTTATGAGTTGTAAGGGATCTCCCCCTCCTTCTAGTTCAACCCAGACATGAAAGGAATCTCATTTCCCTCTTCCCTTTCTGTCTCTTTGGACAAATGCTCTTCTGTAGCTGGTCACTGGTTTAAAGCCTTCCTTAAAATGGTTGTTCTCCTGAGCTGACCTTCAGCTTTTATTGACTTACTCACTGAATTCTCTATCTTCTTTTTCTAGTTTCTCTTTCCTTTTCCCATCCAATTAGCTAAATTTAAGAGAAAGCACGAGAAAACAGGGAAAGAATGTTAGATTTGAAATCAGAGAGTATGGGTTGAAGTATGATCAAGTTAAGGCAAGTCAACAAGGTGTGCACTGTGCTAACTCCAGGGGAAACAAAGACAGATTGGAACAGTCCCTGTCCTCAAGGAGCAGTAGTTCCCATCCTGATGAGTGAGACAACAAGAAAACAAGTACATATCAGGTGGATACAGGATAAATGAGTAGAAATATCAGAGGGAAGTACTAGTATTAACAGGTGCCAGGAAAAACTTCTTGCAGAAGATGGTATTTTAGGTCCTACCTCTACCACTTATTATTTGTATGAACTTGGACAGGTGACCTAACCTCTCTGGGCCTCAGTTTCCTCATCTGTGGCTTGCTCAGGATAGCACAGCTAGTAAGTGTCTGAGGTCACATTTGAACTCTTTCCACTGTGCCACTTAGTTGTTCCTCTGCTGTCTTTTCTCAAAAATTTCTTTTAATCCATTCTTACTCAGCAAAAGAAACATTAGCATAGCCCCAACCTTCAGTTACATTTAGCTCTTTGCAAGAGAACAGAGAATAAGACCAGCTGTAGCAAATCATTGGGGGTGGGGTGGGGGGCTGAGTGTTGGATTTTGTTACAGCTTGTCAGGATGACAGGACAGTTTTCTGCCTGTTAGAGGAATAAAAGGCAAGGCCCCACTTCAGATCCCCAGTGTTCTGTCATTGTAATTATTTTATTTCTGAAAATTCAGACTTAGCAAACACCAAATGAAATGAGGATTTCCATAGGCATGACAGTACAAAAAAAGATAATATATGAAATCACGAATTTCTGTTAGGTACAGCTTATTTTCTTGTATATAATAATTCCAACATGTAACTTTCAAAGCTGTCCTGCTGTTCTGTGATTCCTTCTGAATTTCCTTCTACTTCTTGCATCTAAAAATGCTTCCACAACCCTCTTTCTTTTGTTTTCCTTTTCTTTTTGGCAACCCCATTCCTAGTCTTCCCTTATCCCAACACCTTTCCCATCCTTCTCTCTTCCCCATCCCCACAGGGGAAAAAAAAAGAGAAAGAAAACTCTTGTGGAAAAACGTGCATAGTCAAGCAAAACAAATTTCCACATTGGTCCTGTCTAAAAAGGTGTGCCTTATCCTGCACCAAGAGTCATTCCTTCACCTCTGTATTAGGAGGGGCAAATCCCCAACTTTCACGTAGTTGTTGTTGTTCAGTTGTTTCGGTTGTGTCCAACTCTTTGTGACCTCATTTAGGGTTTTCTTGGCAAAGATCTTGGAGTGGTTTGCTATTTCCTCCTCATTTTCCAGATGAGGAAACTGAGGCAAATAGGTTAAGTGATTTGCCCAGTATTACACATTAACCTGATTTGAACTCAGGTCTTCCTGACTCCTGGCCAGCACTCTAGCCACTGTACCACCTAGCTGCCCCCTCTCATTACCTGTGTGACCTTGGGCAAATTCCTAAAATGCCCTAGACCTCACTTCCCCTGCGTGTGAAATGAGGGGCCATCCAGATGACCTTTGAAGTCCTTTGCCACTGTAGACCAATAGTCCTCTGATCCACAGACCTCATTGCTGATTCTACACCAAGCCAAAGATCTGCTTCTTGAGACCTTGAAATTGTTTCTATTCTCCTTTGTTTACTAAGCTGGATGGAGAGGGAAGCTTTCCTTTTCCAAGAGCTTCTCAGCCTCATTTGAGGCATTTTAGAGGAGTCATGTGGAATCAAAATCTCAAAGAAAGGGTGGTATTTTCTATTCAACAAGGAAGTGTAATTTGGGGCCCAAGGAGACCTGAGCCCTTGTTACTGACAGAGGCAACCTGACCCTCGAAGGGGAAAGCAAAACAATATGGGCAGGGATAGCCTTCCTGCCAGATCAAACGTTCTGTTCACTGTGTTTAAAATAGCTGAGAGCTAACTGCAATTGGGTGAAGGTGCTTAGCGAGTTAAGATAAATGCATGCCCGTCAGCTGTTGTAGGGGTGGAGCCTGGAGAGCTCCTGGGAGCAGAGGTAAGGAGTGCCTCTGCATGCTTGGACTTCTTACTGCTAATCTGTAGCAGCCTTTGCACGATATTTTCTCTTCCTCAGCTATATTCAAAAGCAAAGAAAACAGAAAAACAATGACATAAATGAGAGGGTATTTTCTTTGGTTCCCTTGTTTATTTCTTTTCCTTTTTTAAAGAAGAAATTCCAAAGGGGAAGGAGGGGAGGATGAGCATGTTTAAAAGTTAATTTTAGCATAAAAAATCATCAGGCTCATCTGTTCTTGGAAGGAGTCATTAATTCTTGCTTCCGTCACAGTGAAAGCTGCCTCTCTGGTACTTGAGTCACAGCCAGCCCCGAAGCCAACTTGTGGCCACCAGAAAACCACATTGGCCTTTGGAAGCTGAGGTTCTGTTTGGTGCTGGTCCAGCCTCCATTCTTCCCAGAGAGGAAGGACAAGGAATTCATCCCCTCTGATCCCAGTATGTTCAACAGAGCCTCTCTCAGGGATTTGATATCTCAGGAACTGTTCTGGTTTTTTTAAATTTTTTTTTTTAAGAAAGGGATAGACTCCAGGCCTCCATGTTTGGGGCCTAAAGTTCCCTGTTTCTCTCAGTTTCCTTTTCCCTACTGAAAATACACCTTGCCTTATGATGCTTTGTCTTCACTGGATTTCCTCGGCCTTCCCTTCAGGGCAGAGAAAGCCTGCCAAAGAAAACATGAAATACAACTTGGTCTCCTCAGGCAAGTTAATAATCAAAACATTTCCATACTCAAGATATCAAAAGGCACTCTTTTTCCAAAGGACATCCTGTTATATATCCAGACTGATTTCACATTACTTCTCACACTCTCGGGGTTCTAGCCAAACTGGATGGCTTTGCTTTTCTTCATACATGATATTCAGTCTCCTGTCTCTGGGCCTTTGCACAAGGCCGTGCCTCCTCTCTGAAATGTACTCCCTCCTCACTTCCATCTCCTAGAGTTCCTCTCTTTCTGAAAGTCAGAGCTCAAGCATCACCTTCAAGTAGAAATGTTTCTTCATTTTCTCAGTGGCTAATGTCCTCTCTCCCTAACTGCCTTTCATTTATTTTGTATGCACTTAGCTGTGTGCATACTGCTTCCCCAAATAATAATAAAAACAGCATTTATATAATGTCTTAAGGCTTGAAAAGGGCTTTACAAATATTATCTCATTTGGTCCTCACAAAAAACCTGGGAGGGAGGTCCTATTATTATTCTCTTTCATTCTTTCTTTCTTTCTTTCTTTTTTTTCTTTCTTCTTCCTTCCTTCCTTTCACTCTGTTCCTCCCTCCTTCCTTCCTTTGTCCTTCCCTCCTCTTTCTTTCTTTCTTCCTTCCTGTTTTTCTTTCTTTCTCTCTTTTACTCCATTCCTCCCTCCTTCCTTCCTCCTTCCTTCCCTTCTTTTTTCTTTCTTCCTTTCTCTCTCTCTCTTTCTTTCTTTTTTTCCTCCTTCTTTCTTCCCTTCTCATTTTTCCTGCCTTCTCTTTCCTGCTGCATTCAGAGGGTGAAGATCATAGTTCATCAGCATTATAGGTACCATGAACTAATCGGGGTGGTGGCTCCAAAGTTTCTCTTGGCCTGGGGGTATTTTTTTTTCTGTTTTCATTTGTTCATCTCTGCTGTCATTTGTTCTTCCCAGTTGCAGGTCCCAAGGGTGATCCCCATTGGACCTAGGAGTCTGAGCCATGGTGACCTTGAAGCCGGGATTGTATCTGGGATGTTGCAGCCTGGCAAGTTGTCAGGGAAGCCCAGAGAAGCCAGGATTCCTGGAACTTAAGTCAAAAGGGAGCTTTGGACTTGAAACTTTGGACTGTGCTCTATAGAAACTGTGCAAAATTGTGAACTTAATCCCTTCCCCTATTCAGGGATTGATGTGGCATAGAGGTGAGGGATTTAAGCCCCATATGTTAGAGAAGTATGTTTATATATTTGTTACGCTTTTGGAGTAAATATTCCTTTGTAAAACCTACTCTGACTGTTACTAGTTATATGGAGCTCAAGTATAAGGAACCGACCCTCTACATTTTAGGAATATCATCCGTGGGAGCTGAAGCCATAAGCAGAGGAAGAACCCTCTTAAGGGTAGAGAACCCAGGGGGAGAGGTGAACTACAACAACTTGGTCTTTGGCAATGAGTTCAGGGGAATCATTGTTACAATTGATCGATTGGTTACATGGCAATCAACTTCCAGAAAACTTAATCTTATAAGATCACAGATGTGAACCCAGAAGCTTCTCTCTACCACCACCTCCTCCCCCATAAGTTTCTGAATAGTGAGGAAAAGCTATCATAAAACCTTGCTCTTGTAAGAGTGTAGTAAAGATATGCAGAAAATCAAGACTGCTGAGACTATATTCCTCATGAGGCCAGGGACTGTGTCTTATTTAAATTTTTTACTGTATCTCCTCTAGCACCTAGAATGATGCTTTGCACACAGAAGGTGCTTGATACTTCTTTCCTGACTGTATGTTGGATTGGTTATTTGGTCTAGTTTTTTTTCTAGGTTGCATTTACCTTATTCCCGATGAAGCAGATTACAAATGGGGAAGAGTGGGTGGTCCTACTCAAAGGCCTCATGGGAAGTGACATCCAACAGCAAGGACCAGACAGAATATTCACCAAATAGAGAAGTACACAAGTCAGGAGCCATTAGTGTAGGGGCAAACAATTCTATATGCCTGAGGACATGTATAACAGCTCAGTGGTATAACTGATGCTCATAATGATGAACCCAAGTCATTAAAAAGCTTAAATTATGTTTAGTATATTCTGTTTACTAAGACAAGGAAATGTGCAATAGATTTTAGAAAAAAATTTCATAAAAAGAGGTTAAAAACTAAAAAAAAGGCTTGTCTCTGGTCAGTAATATATACTTACCCAGACTTCCTTATTTCTCAGTGATATAGAACCATGTCATGTTACTCTGCTCCTTTTTAAGTGGTATTAAAGACTTCCCACCATCTCTCCCTCAGGGCAATTTATGGAGGAGTTTTACTTTTTGAAATAGCTGAAAACAAAACCTAGATAAGTCCATCTCCTTCCTCTCTCCCCCATCTTTCTTTCTTCTTCCCACCCCAATCTCTGCCTTAGTTTTCACCTGTGTTGTAATCTGAAAAAAATATCCTCTAAGTTCGGGGGCCTAGTCTTTCTTGTAACAGACTCTAAACTTGGCCTCTTCTGCCTGGCTCTGCTTATAACCTCCATGCTAGAAACTTGTGTCTCCCATGACTTACTAAGAGACATTTCTCTGCCTATGACAGCACAAACAAGACCCTATCCTTCTTTATGTGACTTTGGTCTTTCTAAACTTCAAGAAGTGACCTGTCCTGGGGTATTCCAGCGTGTGACCTGTGAGCCAGAGTATGTGGAATGGCCTTGAGGGGAATGTAGTGGTGCTTTGGTTTGCAGGACTAATGTGGAGGGTCAGTTGCTAGCCTGGTGTAGGAGATGGAACTCCAGCTATATCTCACACTGATGGGAAGAGGGACTGGAGAGTTGAATCTGAGTGTATTCAGGGCCAATTTCATTATAGGGACCCTCATCAAACCACCTTCCTCTTCTTGCCATAGCTTGAAAATTCATTGTACCATTTCTTGTCGATTGTGCCTACCTTCTTTCTATCTTCCCATCCATAGTGCCCTCTAAATCTCAAGCTTTCCTTCCCTTGAGTGAGGTAAAACACACCCATAGTAGAAGCCTGTTGCTTTTCTCATCAGTGGCCTGTCTGGATCCTTTACAAATGCCTCTAAGGTTCAGGCATGGACTGGGATGACCTGTTCACTTGGCAGGCATTAATTTCATTGTTTGACATACATACCACAAGAGTAAAAGGTACTCTACAGATACAGAAAGTGACTCTAACCTAAGCCTGAAAAATGTGGGGGTCATGTTCTGCTCTCCCATCCTTTAGCCACATTCCCCCTTTTAAAAATGTTTCATCACAGCCTCAGACGGCTGTTTCATTCCTGTCCAACAGCTGGCAGACAGCAGGGAACAAACAGATAATTCTGCTTTGTGGGGTGGCTGCCTTCTGAGCTCAGAGCTGGGGAGCAAATGGTGCCAATGAGAGTCTGACCCCCTCTCCCCAAATGTTGTTCCACACAGTTTCTTGGTTCTGGATCCTTGCTAAAGGGATGTGAAAGGAAAGGAATTTATTCCTTTCTTAAAAGCCAAAGGAAGACTGTTTGGCGTATACCATAAGGAGGTCATAAGCAAAAAGAAAGCCTTCATTGAAACCAACAGTTAGAGCAACACTTTTTGTGATGGCAAAGAATTGGAAACAAGGTAGATGCCTGTTGATTGAGGACAGCTAAACAAAGTGTGCTGTATGAATGTAATGAAATATTACTGAGCCGTAAGAAACAATGAGAATGATGAAGACAGAGACAGACACTTGAGAAGACTTCCATGAACTGATACAAAGCGAAGTAACAGCAGAACTAGGAAAAATGATACATTCAGTGACTGCAACAATGTAAACAAAAGAGTAACAATCAAGAAACAATTGAAACTGAATGTTGGGAAATTGTAAAGTCCAAGTTTGGCTTGAAAGACGAGATATGAAAAGACATCTCCTCAACTCCTTTGCAGAGGTTGAAGTCCATGACTGTGGAACGTTGCCTGAAACGTTGGATTTTTTTTTAATGCTGCTAGTCAGTTTGTACTGATCCCTGCCCCCCCTTTTTTCACTTCCTCTTTTCTTTTAAAAATTGTTTGTTATAAGGGATGTCTCTCTCGGAGGGAAAAGAGGGAAATACAGGGGGAGAGGTAAGTGATATAAAAATAAAAGATAGCAATAAAAATCTACTTTTATAAGAATAATGAGGTTGCCTTCTTTCCCTACACACTCATTCCAGAAGCTAGGCTTCCTTTCTGTGATGTGTCCCAGCACTGGGCAGCATCATGGGGCGGTGGAGGTAGAGGAAAAGTTCCAAGATGCTCAGCTAGCTCATCAGCTCTAGGTGGTGAGCAGCTCTGTGACGGACTGAAGAGTCTCCAGGCTGGCTAAGGGACTGGCATTGCAGGACACGCAGGGTCACTTAGAACCTAGGCAGGAATACCTGCTGGGTCAACTTATTTGAGCTAGGAGCAGCCAGTCTGAGTACGAAGCCATGAAAGATAGGTTTGCAACACCTAACATGGATAGTGGCTCAGTTTTCTGTCTGCCTACAGGGGTTCACTTCCTTCCCCCAGACCCACTGATTCCAACTTCAGGGTTGGAAAAGACTTAAGTTCAAATCTTTGCTCCAGTGTTCACTTGCTGTGACTCTGGGCAAATCACTTAACCTTCTGCAGTTTAGTTGAATCATTTATATTCTAAGAGTTGGAGGTGAGGAGGGCATATATTCCAGGCATGGAAATACAAAGGCATGGAGGTGGTAAATGGAATGTTAAGTGTCATGAAGGGCAAGTTAGTTAAAGTTCTACTTTAGCTGGAACAAATAGATTGTGTGTGAAGGGGACTAATGTGAAATAAGTCTGGTAATATAGTTTGAAGCCAGATTATGAGGGCTTTGAATGTGAAATTGAGGTATTTGTCATTTATTCTAAGGGCATTGGGAAATCATTTTAAGTTCTTAAACAGAAGGATCTGACCTGTGTTTTAGGAAAACTTTTGTTAGCTGTGTAGAGGATGAAGAGAATGCTGGACCCTCTTTTCTGATGACTCAGTTGTAGGCTAAAGAAAAATCCTTTTGGCTCTCTTTCTCCCAGAACAGCAGCCATCAAGATTGCTAATCAAATAGATACCAAAATCTATCAGCAGCAACAGCGGCAAAATTGTGAAATGGGGTTATAGGATTTGGAGTGAGAACATTAGAGATCACCTGGTTCAATCTCCCCTTATTTTAAGATGAAGAAAAGGAGATGTTGAGAAGTTAAGGGACGTGTTCAAGGTTACATCTTCCTAAGAGGAGGAGTTGAACTCAGGTCCTGAAGTTTGTCTTTGGCAATCCCTGCCTACTTTTCTGGGTAGCTAGGTGGCACAGTGGATAGAGTGGTGGGCCTGGAGTCAGGAAGAGTCATGTTCTTGAACCTCAGACACTTACTAGTTGTATGACTCTGGGCAAGTCATTTAACCCTGTTTGCCTCAGTTTTCTCATCTGTAAAAGGAGCTGGAGAAGGAAATGGCAAACTATTCCAGTATCTTTGCCAAGAAAACCCCAGATGAGGTCATGAAGAGTCAGACACAACTTAAAACATGATTTCACAAACAATAACTTGACTTTTCTAACATTCTGCTCCAGGTGACTGGACTCCTCATAACTTTGCTTTCTGGAAGCCTAGGGACCTTCCCCATCACCCTTCACCAGTCCAAGTCACACCCTTTCTAGCCTTCACTAAAACTGATCCCATTCCCTCAGGGTATAACTCTCAGTTGGGTGACTAGTTAATGGCTTATTTGAATTAATTAATCCCTACTCATCCATCCAAATTCGATGTGCATTTATTAAGTGCTTTCTAAGCTGCAAATGTGTTAAATAAGAAACTTATACTGAATGCATAAATATATGCGTATAAGAAAGATACAAATGAATTGTTATGACAGTTCAGAAAATGGAGATTGTTTCACCTTGCAATGATTTGAAGAGCTTTCAGGAAAGGGGTAGGATTTAAGCTGGGCCCTGAAGGATGATGGCAGGAAGGATTCTTATAGGCAAAGTGGAAAGATGAAAGGAAATAAGCATTTATTTAAGTTCCTACTATGTGTCAAGCATGTACAAATATTTTCTCATTTGATCCTCATAACAATCCTGGGGGGTAGGTGCTATTGTTATTCCTATTTTACAGTTTAGGAAATTGAGGCAGATAGTAATTAAGTTACTTGTCTATGGTCATACATCTAGTCACTATCTGAGGCAGAATTTGAACTCCAGTTCTTCTGCCTCCAGGCCCAGCACTCTAACCACTGTGCCACCTAGCTACCAACTATCCCCAACTTGGGACACTCACAGAGGAATAATCTGAAAATACTTTCCCTTATCAATTTGAAATAAAATATCCCATATAAATATCATTCTACCCAACATTATCCTGCTGGACCAGTGAAACTGTGTGCCTAACCTTGCTCTGTTCAGCATTTTTATTGGTGACTTTACTGATAGCATAGATGGCATATTTGATAGGCCCCCTGAAACAAAAGTAGGGTAATTTTTCTCTAAAAGGTAACAAGGCCATCCCCAGGACTTGCTGGTCTCGAGATACTGCTTCCTAGTAGACTCTGGCTGTATTAAATAAAGATGGCTTCCTAGTCACCTGAGGGCATAAAAAGGCCCACCCAGAGTGGGAGTGCCTGAGTCACCACAACAAATCTGATGGTTTTCATGTGGAGACTGGAAAAAGAGGAAGCATTTATCTGAACTAAGTGCCACTGTATCCTTCCAGGTTAGGGCTAAGTGAGCCTCACCTTGTTCATTTGATTTTTGTTCATCAACCTGACCTACAAGGACTTCATTTGATTCCAACATTGGACCTGAATAAGCTTGAGTCAGGCTCACCTCTAAGGGCATGCTTATTAGATAGACAAAAAGCCAGGAGCCATAGCTGGAGTGACTCATAGAATCTGAGTTGGAAAAGGCTTCAGAGGTGCTTCAGTCCGTCCTCCCACCTACGAGAGCTAATATGTTGCATGACAGAATTGGGATCTGAAAAAAATCCCAACAGGCTGGAAAAATAGGTGGCATCTTATAATGAGAAATTTAATAGGGAGAAATGTAAAATGCTGCACTTAAGTTAAAAAAATGTCCTAGGTACAAGATGGAAAAAACATGGCCAGGCAATAATTTGTGTGAAAAAAGACAGGGAGGAGGGAACAAAGAGGGGGTTTACTAAATTGAAAGCTCAATATGACGCAGCAACATAACATGGCAGCCAAGGCAGCTAATGTGATTTTAGGAGGCTTTGGAAGGCAGCATGACATAGTAGATAGAACACTGGCCTGGGGTTAGGAGTCCTGAGTTCAAATCCAATCTGAAATACTTTCTCTGTGATGATGGGCAAGTTACTTAATCTTTTAGAGTCTTGGCTTTTTCAACTGTAAAATGGGGTTCATATTACTTGTGCTTCTGTTTTAGTCAACTTTCCAAGGCTCTAAGTTGCAGAAAAGGTATTGATCTTCATTGGTAGAGGCAGTTTCTTCATCCCCAGTTGCCTCTATCAATGCCATCCCAGGTTCAATCTCTATCCCTATTCCTATCTACCTACCTTAAAGGGTTGATGTGAAGAAACCACCCTCTTAATGTGAGTAAGATTCCCATCACAGGAAGCATTCAGGAAGAAGGGGACCATTTTTCATTGTTATCTTTGTTGGAAGGAAGGAAACATTTATAAAGTACCTATTTTTTGGCAGGCACTGTTGAGGAAACTGGGGTAATTAGAAGTTAAGTGATTTAACCAGGGTCATGCAGATAGCAAGTGTCTGATTTGAACCTGCCTTCCTGATTTCCACTGTGCCACCTAGCTATACTACCTAGCACAGCATCTAGCACATAGAAGATAAATGTAATAAATAAACTGAATGACCACTTGTCAAAGACCCTCCAGCATAAGGCACCTACTAACTCTAATGTTCTATAATTCCATGAATGCCCAAGAAAATGTACTTGCTTTGCAAATCATTTCCAAAAGACTTTAGGTAGGTAACAATTTAGATAAGGTCCTCATGTGCACCAACTGTGCTTTTAACTTCCATTCACTCTGTGGTTTGGTCATTCTCACTGCAGAGGAGAGGGAGGAAGGGAATTAGCATTTATACGGTGCCTACTATGTGCCAGGCACATTTGATTCTCATAACAGCTCTGCCAGATTGGTGCTATTGTTGAGGAAACTGACGCAGGTAGAGGTTAAGTGACTTGTTCAGTGTCTGACGTTAGATTTGAACTCAGGTGTTCTTTATTCCATGTCTAGCTCTCTATTAAAGTAAAGACCTGTAAGATGTTTTATTTAGCTCATTAGAAAAATGGAATTTTAAAGCTCAAAGGGACTTTAGGGATCACTACCATTTTATAGATGAGGATTCTGAACTCTAGAAGAAAGGATTTGGAAAATACAATAAGGTGGTCACCATTTTAAGAGGCAAAGAAACACTAAAAGTCGCTCTGCCTTTTAAATGGGGATCTTAATGAGAACGTTCCCATTATGTTTTATATTTCCTCCAAGACTGAAAGGCCCCTGAGGCATCAAGAAGGCACACCCAGGACCTGGGGGGAAGGGACCCTGAATTATGGGAAAGGGTTCAGAAGGAGATGGGATGGTGCCAAGGACAGACTTTGCCTAGGGCTGACCCTGTCCTCTTGTTCTCCCAGGACTTGAGGGGACTAGGAGTGGTTTGGATAAACATTCTTTCCCTCAGCCCATGTAGAACTTATGTGGTACAACACCCAAGTCCCTACTGAGCCCCATAATCCATGGAGATAAAGCAAAGAAGAAATCCCTTCAACCAGTCTCATCCTTTCCAAGTGAGCTTAATATTGCAACTCCACTGCCTTCTGAATTACAATTCTCATTTCATTTTTTCAAGAGGTGGTATGGGGAGTTATTTCACACACCCCTTTGTCTGCTTTTGTTATTGGCCTGAGCAAATGTTCAAAAAGTCTGGCTCTAAATGGGTTCCCTGCTTTGCCCTTTAAGGGTCCCAGAGAGGAAGAGGTTTCCTTTCCTTGTCTCCGTCTCCTTTTTCTTCATCCCTTTCCCTGCTCCCTCCCAGGTACCTGTCCTGTTCCATTCTGATGGAGAGTGGGGGAGAGGGGGAAAGGGCTTGCTATGATATTAGTAATCTCCAAGGGTCTTACCCTGCTTTAGATATTTTGCTCAATGACTCAGAAAGGATGCAAAGGCTTTTAGAAAGATGGGATTGTTAGAGGTAGAATTTCACAGGTCAGGCTAGTCCAAAGCAGGAAATGGCATCTTCCCTAGGCCAAATCCTTGGAAATACTATGGGTACACTCCCTCTTTTGTTTTCCCTGGAGTCTGATTCTCAATGGTGCCTACAGTGTGCTGGGTGCTGTACTTGCTTCAGCTGCCTCATGTTTCTTTCACTGTGGCCCCCTTCTTCTATTGGTGAATTCTTCCCCAAACTTCCATTTTGGGGAAGGTCACCAGCTATCCTTGATTCTCTGATTTGGCCACCATGTCCCCACCTGGGTACCGCCTTTCCCATCCCTTTTGATTTCCGCTTTTATGTATTATCTTCCCTGTTAGAACATAAAATCCTTGAGTGCAGAAACTATATTTCCTTTTGCTTGTATTTGTATCCCTGGTGCTTAGCACAGTGCCTGGCATTTAGTAAGGGCTTAATAAATTTATGTTTACTAATTGAATAACTTGGGATAAAAATGCAAAAGGGAGATAGATACTCCTTGAGCTTACATCCTCAGTAATGGCTCATATCCACACTGCCTTTTAAGGAGTATAAAGCTTTATTTGTATCCCTTCATTTGTGCCACCAAACAAGTATGGGTAGGTACTAATATTTTCTCAGTTTTTTATGACTTGCTCAGTGTCTCACAGCCAGTAAGTGTCTGAAGGAGGATTCAAACCCAGGTTTGAACACATTGCCTTCCAATTCTAAGAAATAAATTTGCAAAAGGGAGTTTTAGAGATTGTTCTAGGTACAAGGGAGAGATTCTTTTAGGGGTGGGTGGTAGGAGCATGATTTTTTTTGTGTGTGTGTTTTCCCTCAAACCCTTCCCATGGGCTACTACTGCCCACTCGGAGTGCTCTTTTCCCATCCAGATGGTCACCAGAGGCTGGAAGGACAAAACCCCAGAACCACAGATGTTCTGAGGCACCACCAACTTGGCTGTCTAGAGGAGATCACTAGGAAGTCTTTTTTCATCACTGATCTAACTAAGAAAAGCAAGAGAAAAGAATGAGAAAGATTGTAGGATCATCAAGTTTTTGAGTTGAAAGGAGCTTCAGAGCCCATCTAGACCAGAGGTGGGGAACCTGAGGCCTCAAAGACACATGTGGCCCTCTAGGTCCTCAAGTGTAGCTCTTTGACTGAATCTAAACTTTACAGAAAAAAAACCCCTAATAAAAGGATTTGTTGATAAAACCTGGACTCAGTCAAAGGATCACACCCAAGGACCTAGAAGGCCACATGTGGCTTCAGGCCCACAGGTTCCCTACCCCTGATCTAGACCAATTCACCAGTTCACATTTGACAAAAATAATCACCACTATAACATACCTGTCAAGTAATTATCTAATATTCTCTGCTTGAAGATTGTCCATGAGGCAGGCCCCTCTTTCTCCCTTATTCATTTTTGAATAAAGAGGTAGAACAAGACAGTAGGGTGGCATGGTGGTTCGAAGGAAGGATAGTTATGGAGCCAGAGGTCCTGGGTTCAAATCCTTCCTCTGATACTTAAGCTCATGTGATCTTGGGCAAGTCCATAGGTCCCTCATCAGTATCCAAAGTATATAATCCAATCCCTTTCATTCTACTTCTACAATATCTCTTGGACCCAACCACTTCTTTTCACACATGTGGTTATCATGCTAGTTTAGGTACCCATCACCTTTCTCTTGGATTCTTGTGAGCCTCCTAGTTTGGGCCCCCTGCCTCCACTTCCCTCTCCAATTCACTCTCAATGTAGTTGCTAACTTGGTATTTCTAAAGCCCAGGTATAGTCATTTCACTCCCCTCATTCTCTGTTAGGCACTTAGAGCTTTCACAATCTGTCTCTATCCAATCTTCTTTTCCAGGCTTATTATAGACTAGTTACTTTCCTTCATGAACTTTACCATTCCAGCCAATTGTGTTCCTTGCTATTGTGGTTGATGGCATTACATCTCTTGCCTCCATACCTTTGCCCAGGCTGGGCATGTTGACATATCTGGGCTTCTTTCCCTTCTCACAATGCCTGACACATAGTAGGCACTTTATAAGTGTTTTGGGGTTAGTTAATTAGAAACTCCAATCTCTGTCTTCTTTGCAAGCTCAGTTCAAGTGCCCCCTTTTACCTCTATACATAATAGATAGTATTGGATTTGGAGACAGGGAGACTTGAGTTCAAATCCTACCTCAGACACTTACTAGCTATATGATTTAGGGTGAGTCATTTAACCTCTCTCCACCTTAGTTTCCTCATCTGTAAAGTGAATTTAATAATAACATCTGTCGCACAGGCTTGCTGTGAAGATCAAATGAGATAATAAATGTAAAGTGCTCTATATGTGCTGTTATTAAATATCCCAGTTCTCTGTAGTTGAGAGTATCCCCCCTCTCAAAAATGACTTTGGATTTACTTTCTAAATTTTTATATTTACTTATTTGTATACATATTGTACACATGACTAGAAATACTTTGAGGGCAAGGACCATTTGGTTTGGAGTTTTGTATTTTCAGAGCCTGGCGTGTAGTAAGCACTTAATTAGTGTATGTTGGGCTACATTGAATTGAGCATCAAACTTGCAGTTAAAAAAACTCGAACCTTTTTACCTCTGACTGAAATTCTGTAGTATCTTTTTTTTCTCATTAAGAAAGCTATCACTTCCTGAGTAGTTAAAAGACTTGTGTTGGAAAATGTACCCTTCCCGGAGTTCTCTGAACGGGAGAAAAGGAACCAGATATTGTCTTCAGTGTTTGTGCTGTTGTGCTTTCGAGTGAGACAGAGCTGTCCCTGGGGGGCATCAGTTCCTTTCCTTCTGGGTCCTACTAGAGGCAGCTAGGAGGTTCAGTGGATAGAGTACTGAGCATGGAGTCAGGAAGACACATTCAAATCCTGTCTCAGACACTTACTCGCTGTGTGACTGGACAATTCTCTTGACTTCTGCCTGCTTTAGTTTCCTCAACTGTAATAGTATAAAATGAGATAATAGTAGCACCTAACTCCCAGGGTTATTGTGAGGATTAAATGTGATAATATTTGTAAAGTGCTCAGAACAATGTCTGGCACATAGTAGGCACTTAATAAATGCTTGTTTCCTTTTTTCATTTCCCCTGTCTGCTGCAGTTACTTCAGAGGGGGAGATAACTTAATGAACAAGGACATGTATGCATGAGCAGTCCACCAAGTACATCACAGATTTAGAGCCAGAAGGGATCTTAGAGGTCTTCTAGTTCAACCCCCTCATTTTACAGGTGAGGAAACTGAAGCTATGAGATGTTAAATACTTGCCCAGGGTCACATAGCCAATAAGTATCTGAGGCAGGATTCAAACTTGGGTCTTTCTAACTCCCAAGTCCAGCACTCTCTTAACTAGAAGACCAAAAGTTCTTCCCCTCATACTTCTCCAAAACATTCTCTGGGCTCTATGTTTTGTGACTCTTTTCACCCTTTGAGGTTCTCCCTCATACTTACTTTTCCCCTGATTTTGCAGGGACAAAAATGGTGCAGGGTAGGTGGCAGTGTGCTTTGCCTTGGAGCCCCCACATTCTCTAAAAAGAATGACACACTGCTTAAACTGCCAGGGCGCATGTGGGATCCCTCAGAGATAACAGTTTATCTCTACATAGCACCATGTAAGTTATGTCAGTTGATCCTCACATGCTATTTTACAAATGAGGAAACTGAGGCACAGAGCTGTTAAGTGACTTGCCCAGGGTCACATAGCTCATAAGAATCTGAGATTGGATTTGAACCTAGGTTTTTCTGACTCAGCTCATCTCTCCATCTACAACCCTGGGAGGTAAGTGCAATTATTATCTCTATTTTACAGAATGAGGAAACTGAGGTTGACAGGTTTTATGAGTTACCCATAGTTACCCAGCTAGTGAGTATCTGTGGAAGAATTTGAAATTCAAGCTCTCTGTACCTTAGTATCTCCCAGGGTTATTGTGTCTAATAAGATAACATTTAAAGTGCTTTGTAAACACTGAGGTGCCAGATAAATTATTTTAGGGGCAGCTAAGTAGGTCAGAGTTAAATAACCAGCATCTTTCTGATTCCAGATCCAGTGCTTACTTCTGTCCACTTATTTCTACCTAGCTGCCACCATAACATCCTTTCTCCCCATCAAGAAAGAGTTGGGAATCATTGTTTTGGTCAGGCAGGAACACAGTGCTGTGGGTCACAAAGACAGTAGGGGAAGGGGGCACAATGAGCCTCCAACTCACAGAAAGGGCCAAGGTTAAAGACTGTGAGAGGAATTGGTCTCACTTGATTCTTTTCTCAAAAGGGTATCAGAACTGAAGGTCTGGATGGGCAATGTCAAGTCAAACTGGGGAGAGAATTGCTCTTCGGTCCACCTGGCCCCCATTCCATTTAACACACAGTGCCATGCAAGAGAACTGTAAAGCCTCCCTGGAAAGTCTGAGCCCAGTGGCATTGCTGCAAAGCACAATGAGATCCCCAATGTGGGAATGGTATGTGATGATTTTATGAAATATAAAAGTCAAATGAATTTTTCATGAAGAAGTTATCTTCCCAAGATGTAATAATGGAAAATTCCTTTCAAGAACTGGTGTTTAGACCTCACAAAAATGCGGGGCAAATTGCATTGTGATTTATTTGTCAATGTTTTTATAGGTTAGGCGTTACTTTCTACCCCACAGCTGGAGTCAATTTTTAATATTTAAAAGTGGAAAGAAAGCAAAATCTAAACACATCCAGAGCTGTCTGTTTTAGATTGTACTTTCCCCAAACATTACTGTTTAGAACTGAACCCTGCGTATACTTAGTTTGAGGCCAGCTGGCACATACGTTTCTGCAACATAGAATTAAAATATCTGGGACTGGGCAGATTACACATAAGACCTCCTAAATTGTAGTGAGCTGGTCTGGTATTCATAAGCACTTGAAAATGAACATAGCCTGCCTGCCCCCTCCACTGAAGTGAAGCCACTTGGTTTCACCTTTGGGCTTTCTATCTTGGGTTTCCCTCCATGACCCCCCACTCAGAGGCCAATGCATGAGATTTTTAAATCCAGTGATTCTTGGTCATCCCTAGATTGCTTAGTGAAACAGATCTCCATGTAAGGATGGATGTCTTGGCAAATGCCACCTCAGAAAACCAAAGAGGAACAAGTTTATCGGCAGAGATTGCTTGTCCTTGCCTTTCATACCTATGTGGTATAAGAATCAATAAGGAGAGGAGATATGCCTCTGGGAGTAGGTAAGGAAGAAATATATAACAAATAGGGACCCTCTCAGACATCCTGCCTTCCCTTCAAATAATGACAAACAGGATCAGAGGACCAGGAATTGTCTGGCTTCTCTGGACTCACTGGTATAAGTCTTCTCCTTGGAAAAGGGGTTGTACAGAATTTGCTAGGAGCCCCTCGGCTGTCTTGCTTTATTGCATGGATTCATCCCACCAGACAGTCCAAAATGGAAACCAAATCCCATCTCCCTATTCCCAGCCTGAAGCTCCCTTCTCTAATGCAGGCATCCTTGTGTCAAATGACAAACAGCTTATGGTCTCTGCATTTTAGTGAATCCACATGGGAAAGAGGAACACGACTAGAAATAAAGCTGATTTAACTGCATGGCACAATGGACTTCATGCCCAATTGCAATCACTGTCCTGGTCCCATTGTCCCAAGCTTGCAGTTGGCATGGTCTTCTGTGTAGGCTGCCATGTGTGTGTTTACCGACAAAGGAGTCTGTAACACATAACATCTGGGGGGGGGGGCAGGGATGATAAAACTAATAGACTCAGGCATGATGCCTTTGGGTAGAATTGTTGGTACCTACTTCTTTAATTAGGAGGAGTGGTGATGGTGGTCATATTTGCTCTCCCTCTCTCCTCAAACCCCACCCCTGTACCATTCCTCACTGGGGTTGTTGACTGTCAAGACCCACAGAAAGAATTGATAGCTTTCCAAAAATATGTATTGGTTGAGTTGAATCTGCCAGTGGAGAAGGTTTGAAGTTGCTAGAGGATGCTGCCCTTTTGGAGATGCTTTCATGGTTGAGAAGAGGTACTGAGAGGTTCAAAGAACTTCAATAAGCCTCCTGCTGGTTTGCTCAGGGTCAGATAGTTTGGTAATCACCTTGTGAGCAGCTGCTGTCTGAAACCTGGAGGAATCCTTAATGACCAGTGTCAGAGATCACAATCCAGAAGTGTCCTGCTTTAAGAAAACCCTGTCTAGTGTATGAGAGATGCTCTTCACGGGAGTTCTCTGATCAATGTGATAATGGCATGAGTCTTCGTCTAGAGTCAGGAAAGCTCCTCACCATAGAGGCTGTAGCATCCCCTTGTCATTAAGAAGGCTGGTTTTCAGTGACTAGGGTTATTCTCAAGGGTGACCAACTCAAGAAGATAGACTGGTCAAAGAAAACACTTCTCCAATGTCCTATAAAAATGAGCTGACAGACCTATTTGGCCTTTCTTTTCTGCCTATTCCCAATGTGGAAGAAAGGTTAGGCACAGCATAGTAAACCTGTGTTATGAGGTATGGAAAAGTGGGGGAAGGACTGCACATGCATAGTCTTCTTTCCCTTAGAACCTATAATGGTGACCTTGGAGTAGTAGCATGTAGAAGCTGCATATGCCTACCTACAGGTTTCTTACCACAGGCCATAAATTGGATGGACTTGCTCAACCCAAGAAATGGCAGCACATTGATTAATAGAAGAAGCACATGACAGAAACAGACATTGACTTCCCACAGCCCACTTAGTGTGTGTAGTTCATGAACAATATAGTTGAACCCTGGTCAGTCCCTTGTAATCTACATAGATCATATATCTTAGGCTCATATAGTTAGAACTGAAAGAGATAGCTATAGTCCAGTCACCTCATTTTATAACACAGAGAAACTGAGGTCCAGAAAACTTAAATAACTTATCCAAAGTCATATAGATAGGAAAGGAAAGATCAATGATTCAGATTCAAACTTGAAATTCAACCCTTTTTTCACTCTATCTAAATTAGGGCAGAAATTCTTAATGTGGGATCTACAAATTCCTAAAAGACCCAGGTTTCAATGGATCTGTGAACTTGGATGGGGAAAAAAGACATCTTGGTTTTCACTAACCTCCAATTGAAATTTATAATTTCCTTCAAATATTTAAAAATATAATTCTGAGAGAGGTTCCTAGACTTCACTAGACTAAGAAAGGAGATCATGGCACAAAAAAGGTTAAAAAAGTGAATCCTTGAATGGGTGTGTGTGATTATTCCCACTACAAAAGGATTTTTTAAAAACTTTGTCAAAAGATTTACTGCTTCTCTTAAAAGTGAGCCTGACTTCCATCCCTGCAAGTCTTAATATGTGATTCAATTATATCCCAATTTCTAGTACAATTCAATTATATCTAAGTTTCCACTGATACTGTGCTAGGTAGCACCCCTAGCCTGGAGTGAGAAAGATCTGAGTTCAAATCCAGCCTCAGATACTTAGTAGCTGTGTGATCATGGGCAAGCCACTTAACCCTGTTTGCCCCAGCTTGCCCATCTGTAAAATGAGCTGGAGAATGAAATGGCAAACTGCTCCAATATCTCTTGCAAGAAAACCCCAAATGGGGTCACAAAGAGTTGGACACAGTCAGAATAATTGAACAACAAGTGGAATTAGAAGACCTAGGTACAAATTCCTGCTCTGATGCTTGCTACCCTTTATGATCTTGAACAAATTATTTAAGCCTCAGTTTCTTCATCTACCCCCAAAAGATGGACCCTAGGCTCCTCCAAGCTCTAGATCTAAGCTCCTAGGATTTATTTCAGGGAAGTAGTTAAACATCTTGCATTTCAACTAAGGAGTAGTGGACCTACCCACCAGAGGGGGGAGATCTTCCCTTGATTTGAAGAGCTGCCTCTGAACCTGGCCTATAGCCTATTCACCTGACATTCTCATTTCCAAAGGAAACAAGTGGGACCCTTTGAACACAAAGATGCTGCTGCTGCTGCTGCACTCTATTTCACAGTCCCACCCGTCCACCCTCTCATTATTAGTGTTGAGTTGTCCAGAGACAGCTGACTTCACTTGCTCAGTCCTCTCTGGAAGTATTGATAAGAGGACCCATTTTTGTTTCATGTGGTTTCAGATTCCCTTCTCAAAACCCTGTCACAAAACACTTTCCAGCCGCAGAGTGAGGGGTTTTCAGCTCAGGAACATCTCTTTCTTAGGGGCATTTTCGTGTGTGTGTGTGTGTGTGTGTGTGTGTGTGTGTTTGGGGGTGAAATGGGAGGGAGGAGGAATGGGAGGTACGGGAAATGTAGAGGGGTGGGTTCAGGGGAGGGAAGGACTCAGATAGTATCATTTTTATGATTCAGTGGGACTTCAACCCTTTAAATAAGCATCTTGGCAAAGAAAATGGTGCTGTTAGAAAGTTAATGGGCAGGAAATACTGAGAAAGGATCTGGAGATAAGTATCAGTTAGGACAGCACATTCAAGCCTCCTAGAACCTAGAGAATAAAGAAAAACAGAACTGTAAACTCCCTCTGAGCTGCATTATAACATGTATCCCAGGATCCAAACACTGTCCAGATACCACCATCTCACAGAGGACAAACAGCAAATATCTTCTCTAAAGAACTGAGAAAAATGTACTTCCCTCCCTGATATGCTGTGGGAAAAGTTAAGGGCATGACATTCTGATGAAGTGATGTAAGTTCTGCTGGCCCATGTCTGCTTAACTTACTTTGTCCAGAACCATGTAACAGCAGGACCTTAATGAATGCTTCCCTGTGAACATTAAGACTGAAAAGCAAACTCTGTCTTGTCAGAGCTCACTAGAAGGAATATGGGACCCAAGGGATAAGAATTAATTCTGCAGCCTCAGATAACCATAGGTTGGCAGGTGACAGGAAATAGGATGTTAAGCAAGAGGTAGGATATAGCTGTTTCTGGTCTCTAGGATGAGACCTTTTTCCTGAAGCATTTAATTTCTACCAAAAGAAAGTAGGCGGATGTATTTCTTTTCTTTTTTTTTTTTAATTCTAGGCAGTTTGGAGCTCTTGAAGGAAGAGGAACATTGTTTAATCAATGGCAGCTAGATGGGGAAGTGGATGGAGAGTTGGATCTGGAGTCAGGAAGATCTGAGTCCAAATCCGAGTCCTCAGACATTTAGTAACTGTGTGACTTTGGGCAAATCACCTAACCACTGTCTGTGTCAGTTTCCTCACCTGTAAGATTGGGATATTAATAACACCTACCTTCCAAGGTTGTGAAGATCAAATGAGATAATGTTTGTAAAGTACTTAGCACTGTTCCTGGCACATAGTAGGTACAGTATAAATATTATTATAATCAGTCCATCAATATAATTCGTATTCATTCATTAAACACTGATTAGTTTCCTGCTTTGTAGACCACTGTGATAGGTGGGATGGAGGGAGATAAAAATGTATGAATGTATAAAATACCATCCTTAATCTCAAGGTGCTTATAATCTTGTAGGAGAGATAGGACACATTCACACTTTGCTATATAAAATGGAGTCTCAAAGAGTCGACAGAACTGAAACAATTGAACAACAACAACTTCCCCATTCCAGGTCCAGCCAGGACACTTAGCTGCCATACTAAATCACATAGCCATCTTGCAGCACGTCAATTAGACGTGCTTGCCTGGAATTACTTTGACTGAAAATCTTAACTGTCACCTTGGACAAAGTTTATGCTGTTACATCTTCTGAATTCTATTTTTATGCAAAAGTAAGAAATTACACATAAGCTGATCCTCAGGATGTATTTCTGTTTTTAAATCGCTTCAAAGTGCATGTCATAAGAACAAGTAAAGGTTCAACCTAATCTCCTATTTCTTATTCTATAGGATAATAGTTATTGATAAGGTCAGACTCAGGTCCCTGGGACAATTCAGTTCAAATCAACAGGCATTTATTTAGGGATCCACTGGTAATAATAGCTAGCATTTATATAGTGTTATAAGATTTGCAAAAGCTTTGTATGTATTATGTCATTTGATCCTCACAACAGCCCTTTGGAGGTAGGTGCTACAAATACCCCCATTTTACAGAGAAGGAAACTGAGGTAGAAAATAATTAAGGGATTTATCCAGGGTCACAAGGCTATCCAGTAAGGATCTGAGGAAAGACTCCAAAGTCAGGTCTTCCTGATCCCAGATCCAATACTCCATCCACTGATACCTAACTGCCTAGAAATGAGGTGGTAGAGATACAAAGATCCCTACATTTGATGAGTTTACAATCTAATAAGGATGTCTACAAATAACTAGAATACAAATTAGAAAACAATTAAATGAACAGGATAGCTTGAGAAGTTGGAGGGAGAAGGGTTCTAGGCTCTGAAATGCCTTCTCAATCATCAAAAAAGGATTAAAGTAAGATAAATGGTAGATCCTTTTTTTGGGTAGTTCAGTTCTTAGAGAAATGATGTCCTGCCAATTCTGGTCTATAACCAGAATATTAGATTAATCAGAATGCTCTATGTTCCTGATACTGGATAACATCAAGTTTGCTCCCCTAGTTTAAATGAATATTCATGAATGCCTTAGCCTGAGGGGCTCTCCAGGGCTGGGTGCCTATGAATATATACTCTTCAATACAGGAACTAGTAGGCTGTGGGCTGTGGATTCTGGGTCAGTTATCAATAGCAAGGAGGAACATCATGTGAGTTAACTTGGACAATGAAGAGCTTAGTTTTAGAAGTCAGCCAGAAGTAACATTTCCTTCACTGTCTTTATTTGGCCAAAGGAAAAGACAAAATCAGAGGAGGGGTCCTTTGTGAGTGGCATTTATTTGGACCAGGAGGGTCACTCACCAATCCAGCTATGGATGAAATTGGACCATTGATGCTTCAGTTCATGGATTATATAAAATAGTATTTAGGACCCATATCCACGCATATAATTTTTGAACATGGACAATGTGGGAATTTGTCTTGCTTAACTATATGTGTTTGTTACAAAGATTTTGTTTTCTTTTTTCAATGCTGGAGGAAAGAAAAGAAAATAGATTTTTATAAACTGAAAAAATGAATTTAATTGAAACAGAGAGAGAGGGGGAGGGAGAGAGAAAGTGAAAGAAAGGTTTGGGGGAGCATAGACTTTATAGTGTTTGAAATAGGTAAAATAGAAGAATGCCTTTCCTCTGTTGATTATCTCCAATTTACTCTGAATAGATCTTGTTCATAATTGTTTGCATGCAGTCTTCCCCATTAGAGCAAGAGCTCCTTGACAGCAGAAAGTGTTTTTTTCCCAAACAATTGAACAACAACAACTTCTCACTTCCAGGTCGGGCCCGGGACGCTTAGTTGCCACACTAAATCACATAGCTATCTTGCAGCAAGTCAGTTAGAGTCAGCTTGGCTGGAATTACTTAGACTGAAAATCTTAACTGTCACCTTGTATCCCTAGCACTTAGAGCAGTGTTTTAAAAAATTTTTTTAACAAGTATTTAAGTGCCTACTATGTGCCAGGCACTGTGCTTTACAAACATTTAATTTCATTTTATTCTCATAACAACACTGGAAGGTGGATACTATAATTATCCTGATTTTATGGATCAGAAAACTGTGCAACATAAACAAAAATGCGTACATTTGTAAGTTATTTTATTTGTTTTCAGTGTTCAACAATCACTTACATATATCTTAGATTTTTTCCCCTCCCTCCCTCTCCAACCCTCCTCCCTTTCCATTCCCTCCCTGAGACCGTGTACAATCTTATATAGGTTCTACACGTACATTCCTGTTAAATACATGTTGCATAGAAGAATTAAAATGAATGGGAGAAACTGTAAAACAAAACATAATACAAAAGAAAATGGTCTGCTTCTATCTGCCATTCAATTCCATAGTTCTTTCTCTGGATGTGGAAAGTGTTTTGCCTCAAGAGTCCATTGGAAATTTAAGTCCTTGCATTGCAATGAAGTACTCAGTCTACCAGAAAAAGTTCTCACATACACTGTGGTTTTTGCTGTGTACCATGTTGTTCTGGTTCTGCTCCTTTCACTCAGCATCGGTTCATATAAGTCTTTCCAGGCTTCTCTGAAGTCTTCCTGTTCATCATTTCTTATAGCACAGTAGTATTCCATTACATTTATATACCACATCTTGTTCAGCTATTCCCCAATTGATGGGCATCCCCTTGATTTCCAATTCTTGGTCACCACAAAGAGAGCTGCTATAAATATTTTTGTGCATGTGGGACCCTTTCCCATTTCTATGATCTCTTTGGGATACAGTCCCAGAAGTGATATTGCTGGGTCAAAGGGTATGCAGATTTTTGTAGCCCTTTGGGCATAGTTCCAAAAAAAGTGTTCATTTGTAAAAAAAAATGACATGAAAAAGTATTCTTCATTGTCTTCTGTAGTCTATAATGCACTTTACTGCCTACATTATCTAGGCCTCAGTTAAGGGACTTGCCTAGATTTGCACAGCCAGTAAGTATCAGAGGTCAGTTTTGAACTCAGGTTTTCCTGATTCCAATCCCACAGTTCTACCTACTGAGCTACTTAGCTTCCCCTGACTGATGAGAACAAGTATTTTTATTCTTATTTTTGTGGGTAAGACCTATGATTTCACATGTTCAGATAATTTTTTGGGCAAAAAAATAAGGCTCAGAAAAGGGAATGAATTTTATCTATCTAAAACCATCAGCAAACATCATTTATAATGGGGATGTAAGCTAGAAGATTAGGGGTAAAGCAAGGATGTCCACCACCACTTTTATTCAATATTTTTTTAGAAGTGCTAGCTTTAGCAATAAGACAAGAAAAAGAAATTGAAGGAATTAGAATAGACAATGAGGAAACAAAACTATTACTCTTTGCAAATGATATTATGGTATACTTAAAGAATCCTGGAGAACCAACCAAAAAACTCCAGCAAAGTTGTGGGATACAAAATAAACTCACATAATTCATTAGCATTTTTTGTATTACCAACAAAGTCCAGCAGGAAGGGATAAAAAAAAATTTCCATTTAAAATAACTGACAACAATATAAAACGCTTTTCACACAAATAAAGTGAGATCTAAACTACTGGAGAAATGTTTGTGGGTAGGTTGAACCTATGTAATAAAAATGACATTTCTAGTTAAATTAATTTACTTATTCAATGCCATACCAATCAAATGACCAAAAAATTATTTTATAAAACTTGAAAAAATAATGAAAAAAATTCATCTGGAAGAACAAAATGTTAAGAATATCAAGGAAATCAATGAAAACAATTTGAAGAAAGATGGCTTAGCAGGACCAGATCTCAAACTGTATTACAAAGTAGAAATCATTAAAATAATCTGGTATGGGATAAGAAACAGAGTGATAGATCAGTGGAATAAATTTGGTACATAGTACACAGTAGTAAATGACAGTAGTAATTTAATATTTGAGAAACTCAAAGATCTAAGATTTGGAGACAGGAAATCACTTAACGAAAATTACTGGGATATTGGAAAGCAGTTTGGCAGAAAGTAGGTATAGACCAACATCTCACACTATATATCAAGATAACAACAAAATGAGTGCATGATTTAAATATAAAGGGTGATATCATGAGCAAATTAGGGGAGCATGGAATATTTTACCCTTAAGATTTATGGATAAAGGAAGAATTTATGATTAAACAAGAGATAGAGAGCATCACAAGACTTAAAATGGATAGTTTTGACTTCATCAAATTTAAAAGGTTTTGCATAAGCAATATCAATCCACCTAAAATAAGATTGGAAGGAAAGCAGGAAACTGGGAAAATTTTTATAGCAAGTTTCTCTATTAAAGGCCTAATTTCTAAAATAAATAGAGAATGGAGTGAAATATCTAAGAATATGTGTCATTCCCAATCGATAAATGGTTGAAGGATATGAACAGGCAGTTTTCAGAAGAAGAAACCAAAACTCTCTATAGTCATATGAAAAAATGCTATGAATAATTATTAATTAGAGAAATGTAAATTAAAACAATTTAAAGGTACCAATTCACATCTATGAGATTGGCTAATATGACAGAAAAGGAAAATGATAAATGTTGGAGGGAATGTGGAAAAATAATGCACTATGAGTAGAGTTGTGAACTGATTCAACTATTCTGGAGAACAATTTGGAACTATATCCGAAGGGCTATTAGACTGTGTATACCCCTTGACCCAACAATACCACTACCAGTTATGACTCCAAAGGGATCAAAGAAAAAGGAAAAGGACTTATATATGCAAAAATATTTATAGTAATTCTTTTTTGGTGGCAAACTCCCCAATGTTGGTGAGTGGCTGAACAAGTTCTGGTATATGATTGTGATAGAATATTATTATTTTTCTATGAGAAAAGATAAGCAGAATGCTTTTAGAAAAACCTGGGAAGCCTTACATGAATTGATGCAAAAAGAAATGAGATGAACCAATATGTATAGTAACAGCAATATTTCAGGGAGGACCAGCTTAAATTATTCTCAGCAATTCAAAAATCCAAGACAATTCCCAAGAAACTCATGATGAAAAATGCTATCTATCTCCAGAGAAAGAACCGATAGTCTCAATGCAGATTGAAACATACTTTTTAGAAAAACTTCCTTTATTTTTCTTGTTTTTTTGTCTGCATTTTTTTCGCAATGTGGTTAATATGGAAATGTTTTGCATGACTGCACATGTATAATCTATATCAAATTGCTTGCCTTCTTAAGAAAGGGGGAGTTGAGGGAGGGAGAGAGAGATTTTGGAACTCAAAATTTTAAATAACTAATGTTAAAAATTTTTGTTTACATGTAATTGAGAAAATAAAATAAAAATTAAATTAAAAAAAAGAAAAAATAAAGAATTTGCCTAAGGCTACCCAGATGGTAAGTGGTGGAGACCTTTCCAAGTTGTTTCTGTATTCAGTGGTCCTATTTAAACTGAAGTTAAGTTCTTCCCAAGAGTATCTAAAAAAGTTCCTTTGCCTGAACGGAATTTTCTGGTGCTGTTTGATGATAACTAAAAAAGGACCATAGTTTTGGAGCTGGAAGGGACGTTAGGGGCTATCTGGTCTAACCCCCTTAGTTTACAGATGGGGAAACAGAAGCTCTAGGTATCTAGGTGTGACTGTAGATGGAGAGCCAGGTCTGCAGTCAGGAAGACCCATCTTCAGAGGTCAGAGCTGACTTTAGACACATATTAGCTATGTGACCCTTGGCAAGTCACTTAACAAGGTGTGCCTCAGTTTCCTTATCTGGAAAATGAGCTAGAGAAGGAAATAGCAAACCACTCCAGTATCTTTGCCAAGAAATCCCCAAATGAGTTCACAAAGAGTCAGACACAAGTGAAACAACTGAATGAAAACAACAACAGAGTTCCATAGAGGTAAAGTCTCTTGCTCAAGGTCAGAAAGGTAGTCGATAGCAGAGCTTAGATTTGAGGTCAGCTTCTATTCCTCTAGCCCATCCTATCTGCTTTCTAGGAGAGAAGGACCTTTTGGGTTCACTAAAAAGAAACCAAATAATGGTGGTTTGAGGAGGATTAAAGGAACTCAAAATAATGAACAGATTTCTTGGAGGGGTTTTTGGAGAGATTCTGAGCAAGGCTTGTTTGGCTCGTTTTGAAGTCAATAGCCAGAGGCAAGACCATGGAGAAAAGGAATCTTGGCAATTCCTTCAACCCACAGTCAGGGATTGGAACTGGTATGCACTCACACCTTCACAAGCTTGAGAGTTCTTTATGAGTCTTCAGGATATTTATGGGCAAGGAGAAGTGAAAGCCAGGGGGGAAACCCATTTGACTATCCATTAATTGAGGAGCTCCATTCTATGTAATGAGGACTACTTTATAGGTAGCTGCCTCTCTCTTCCCTGTATTCAAGTGGACAGAAATGTGGAGAAGGACATGAGACTATTCCTTGAGTGTAATGTCTCTTCTCCCTGCACACTGTTGTGATCTCCTGTCAAAAACCTGGAAAGTGAGGCTTAGTTTCCCTAACTGTAAAGTTAAAGGGATGGTCTAAAAGACCTTAAATTTATGTTAGAGGATCCTAATCTCAGGAAAACATCAGATCAATCCACTCTTTCCCCCTCTAAATTAATAAAAATTTAGGGGAAAAAAAAAGCTTTTTAAAAAAAAAAATCACCAAAAATTCTTCTCCCTGATCAATCCATTCCTATGGAGAATGGACTATCTCATGGATAAGAGGATGGGATGTTTCAGCTCAGGGCATTTTCATTTTGGCCAGGGAAAAGTTTTAACTAGCACTAATGCATCTTTAGTAGGGTAATTTCTGACATCACCAGATTGGGTAGGGGATATCCTTTTGCTGTGGGTGAGTCTTTCCTGTATCCCCTAAAATCCCCCTATAAAGCCTCTCTCACGATGTAGTGGAAAGAGAATCCTTCTAGCCTCATGACCTGAGCCAAATCACTTCAAAGGCTCATAGAGTTATACTTCTAGAGCCAGAAGGGAGGGACCCAGAAGTCACTTAGTCTAACTCCTTCATTTTATAGATGGAGAAACTGAGCTTGCCCAGTAGTAAGTGGCCAGGTTAGGATTTAAACTCAGATCCTCTGACTTCAAATCCAAAACTCTAACCCTCTGAATCTCAGTTTCCTTATCTCTTAGAATGATAGAAATAACACATTGTGCAGAAAAGACTAAGCTCCTATAGAAATTAGTTATAAATGTTCTTTTGCCTATTCATAAAGTTGGCCCTCCCTCTTACATTTTCTACTGGAGGGGCAATGGAAGATAGAGCATGAAACTAGGAGCCAGGAGAACCGGGTTCTGGTTCCCCTCTCTTCTCCATACCAGGCAAGGGACCTTGGACCAACTGTTTAATCTTTCAAGTTGTAGTTTTGTCATCTGTCATCTGCCAAAGAAAGAAAATTATACCAGCCCTGGATGCCTCACCTGTTGTAAAAAATAGATTGTAAACTTCTTGAGGACAAAGAGTGTCTTATTTCATCTTTTTAGCCTCAGCTCAGAGTATGGTACAGAGGAGGACTGAAACACTTGTTGAACTAGGTTGACCCAATTGAGGTAATCAGAGGCAGGGTAAGGCATTTGTGTGCTCCAAACAAATCTTAAAATTTGCCCCCTTTGTATATTATACTGTCCTTGGAAGACAGTATAATTAGGCTCATAGATTTAGAGCAGGAAGGGATCTCAGCGGTTACATAGTCCAACCCCTTCATTTTCCCAATTGGGAAACTGAGGTTCAGTGACTTGGCTGGGGTTACATTTCTAGTTTGTGTTGGAGAGGAGTTTGGTAAGTCCAGCTCTGCCTCTAATGGGGATCATTTCAACACTTCTGTGAAGTCACTGTCTGCATTGACCAAGGTCATAATCTCTCTGTAATTTACCACAGTAGATGATTTCTGATTGCTGCTGTGGTGGAAAAATTCATTCCCCCTGCAGCTGCTCTGGTGATGAGTCTCCAAACTTAGTTAGACTGGTCCCCGGACAGGAGATAAGACAGTCCATCACTGAGATTAGCCTCAAAGCCTCTCCAGCTGTCAGAGCTTGTGCTCAGCTGGTGTAGTCATAGAGAACTGAGTCAAATCCATAGCACATATTGGCATCAGAGCAAGTCTTCGGTGAAGACAACATGATAGCACAAAATAAATAGCTCCAAAAGGATATCAGGATCTTGGATTATGAGCTGGAAGGCATCTTAGAAGATTTCTAGTCCAATCCTCTCATTTTACATATGAAGAAACTGAGACCCCAGAAGGAAAGAGAATAAGGATTTGTTCAGTGGCTATTATGTGTCAGACAAAGCATTTTACAGATATCTTAATTTTAATTAATTTAATATCTTAATTTAACTTAAATCCTTCATTTAATTTAATATCTTAATTTTAGAGATATCTTAATTGGTTGTCACAACAACCCTGGAAGTTAGGTGCTATTATTATTTCATTTTGCAATTTGAGGAAACTGAGGCAGAGAGGGGTTAAGTGACTTACCCAGGGTCAAACAGGTAGTCAGTGACTGAGGTTTATCTTGACTCCAGTGTTCCAATGTTATCTAACTGCTAGGAGATCAAGTGACCTGCCCAAAGTCACACAAGTTGAGGAAGTGATAGACCCGGGATTTGAGTCCAAGTCCTCTGACATTACATCCAGTGCACCAGAGTGAAATTTTCAGGGATTAAAACTGTATACATTTATAAAAAGTGATATGAAAAAGTATTCCTCATTCCTTGCAAGATATCAATGATTAGCCAACAATAGGTGAAGCCAAGCCTCATTTGGTCATTGTTAGGACCCTGATTGGCTCAGAGTGAATGGAAATAGCAATCGTTTGTGTTTTGTCCCCAAACCCTGAGGGTCTTCCCCTTTCAGATTGATTTTTGTTTTTTTGACTAGATAAAAAAGGCCATTCTCTGCCTCATTTCTTACTTAGCCTTAATCACTGAATGGGTGTTGCCTCAGTCACACTGAGAACTGTTAAAGACCTTAGCTTAAAAAGGCCAAGGTCTCCCATTGTATCCAGGGCCATCTCAGTCATTCCAATCTATATCTGGCCACTGGACCCAGATGGCTCCAGAGGAGAGAGTGAGGCTGCTGATTTTGCACAGCCCTCCCTCACTTAAATCCAATTCATTTGCAGGTCACAGCATCAACTCCCTGATGTCATGGTCCTATTCAAGAATGAAGAACAAGCAGTAACCTCATTCCTCAGTATCCTACATCTCTTAATTGCAGTCTTCCATGTCTATCCCTAGGCAGATCTCTGAAGAAAATGCATTGAAAATGCTTGGGAAAAGGGATGTTTTATCTAGGTCAACCCCCAGATTTTACAGATAAGGCAATCAAGGCACTGAAAGTTGAAATTATTTTCTCCAGGTTACACAACTAAGCAGGAAAGATGGAATTCACTCCCAGGCCTAGGACCCTACCCCAAAACACATTTGCTCCTTTACAGATATAAGGAGTTGTCATTGACATTCCTGTCATCAGTTGTCATTGATTTGCCATGGCTGATGTTTGGAGACAGTCAGCCCCATCCACCCTCGTGTCCCTATACGACTTAGAGCTCTCATGGTGGGAGTGGGACATGAAAGAATGGAAGGTCCTGGAATGAACCACCTAGCACCTAGAAATGTTTTCAACTTAATCTGAGAACATAAGAACTGTCACAAGGTCACTTGGGAAACAATGAAGATGTCTATTTAACAGGATTACTAGCAGTTTTTTCTCATGGATAAACAGTCTACTTGTCTCCATACAATGACTCTCCTGACTTGATCTTACCCCCTACTTGTCACCCCACCCAGCCGCCTTATTTGTTTAATGGGGCTTTCTACTGTCTCTTGCTTCCTTCCCCAGCTAGGTCATTTCTTTCAGGTTTGGGTACTAGGGCTAAGTGAGGAAACAAGCTTTGTGCCTGGTCCCAGACTATTGCCAAGATGATGGATTGCAAACCAACCCCTTCTACCCACCCCCCTCTCCTGCCCCATCCCTGTTCTTATGCCTCTCTTCAAAGAACACTCCTTCAGAGGTTTTTGACAGTCTTTGGAGGGACCAAAATAATAAGGGAAGGGTTGGAAAGAGGAGGGGTTTGTTGCATTTCTCTCTGGGGGCAAATCTGCATCCATCTAAACCTGGATTTGGATAAAACAGCTTAAAATAAAAGCCCTGGGCTTCCAGCCCAGCCCCATGGAGCTGGTCAGATTTCATAGGCCCAGAACGAAGGCTGCCTACAGGAGGGTGAGTGTCAACCCTTCCTGCCCCTGGAGAGTTTGCTGGAAATGAGTATGAGAAGTGAGGGCTGGAAGGGAGTAACCTTGGTCCCTTGGTCTGAGTTAGTTATGAGGGCATGCTAGCTAGGTCCCCTGTGCTGGCCACATGGACCAGGGGAGGGGAGGGAGTAGACAGCTCCCATGGTGGCAGCTACCCTTCTGGGACCACAAGCCCAGGAAGTGCCAGAAGTCCAGAATGGAGCCCTGGGAAAGGAAGCAGGCAAAGGCAGGCAAGCTCAGGGTCCAGGAATAATGGAGGCGGGGGTGGGGTGCAGTTCAGCTTTGACAAACCCCATTTCTAAAGCAGCACCTCCAGTCATTTACAAACATACTCACGCACACTTGCCTTGTGCACATTCCAGGAGAAGGATCTCATCTTCCATATTAGTTTCCCTCCCTTCTCACAAACCATTGTAAAATCCTAAAACCTACCCAGGCTTGTAAATAGATCACCCTTAAGTGGTGCAGGGTCTGTGCAGGCCCAGTGAGTCATGCAGCTAAAATGTCCCTGGGGGAGCCTTTCTCTGCAGAACACATTTTTGTTTTTTTTCAAAAATGTACTGGGTTCAGAGCTCCCTATGGCACCCAGCTCTGTGCTGGGAAGAATCCATCTGAACCCTTGAGGGATGAGGTGATGGCGGATGTTATGGGGCCAAATGCATCCTGAAAATGCTTACCCAATCATGCCAATTAAGAAATAAGAAGAAAGCAGCTGGGTGTTGTGGAAAGAGTCCTAAAAACTTCTGGGTTCTAGAATGACTGGATCCAACTCATTCACTTCTCAGGCAAAGAAACAGAGGTCCAGGGAAATCAAGGGATTTGCCCAAGGTCACAGAGATAGTGGCGTCAAAAGCACAATCAGGACTTGTGACTCTGGTCAGAGCTCTTTCCCCTTTACCACCTGGCCCAAGTTGTGTGATCTTGGGCATCTGGGTGTTCTGGGGCTCAGTTACTTGGTTAAAACAGAGAGCTTCTGGCCCTCTGTTATTGTTAATGTATAAAATAAGATCAATCTGAGGCCACTTCCCAAGAGAAAGTTCTATGATTGGAGACAGCATCCAAGACTGGGAAAGGAACCTTTGAGATTCTGGCTATCACGACTCAGGTCCCCGAGAGAAAGGAGGGGAAGAGCTGCAGAGGCTGTCAATGACAGAGAAATAATGGAGCCCTGGTGGGGAGCTCACCCCTTCCTTTCTTCCTCTTCTGCTCATGCTCGATAAATAATTGTGTCTCTCAAAATTCTGAAATATCGATTCAAAAGGAATCAAGAACAACTGAGAAATAGAGCCAGGTTTGGGCTTGGTATTTGGATTGATCTTGTTGTCTCTGATTCAGTCAGGGCAAAGGGGAAGATTCCTACCCTAAGAAAGACAATCCTGGGAGCAGGTGAGTCTAATGCTCCTGCCCAACCATGCCCAGGGAAGGTGGCCCTTGAAAAAGGACCTCGGGCTCTGCTGGAGGTACAAGACTTTGATTCCTAGCTCACTCAGTATCTGCCTAATGGAAATATTAGATCCCAATTGCATCTGACTTCAGAAAATGGAAGTGGGGCACAATCACTGGTCAATTGCCCCCTCTATAGCTTTAGAGTAAGAGAAAATGGAAGGCCAGGTCAACTGCTCCGTGAACGAACCTGCAAATGCCTAGGAGTGGGAGGAAGAGGGCTGGGACATGCAAATGCTTCTCTCTCTCTCTCTCTCTCTCTCTCTCTCTCTCTCTCTCTCTCTCTCTTCTTTTTCTCTTTCTCTCTCTTCCTCCCTCCTTCCCCTCTTTTTTTTCTCTCTTGTACTCTCTTTAATTCTTTCTCTGACTTTCTATGCTTCTTTCTACATCTGACTCTGTCTTTCCATTTTTCTGTCTCTCTGGCTGTCTCTGTCTCTCTCCACACCCAGCCCTGCACTCTCTCCCACCTGTTTTCCATCATCAGCTTGCTCACTCAGGCATCCATGGGATCAGCTCCTATTGCTCTCTAAAAGTTCCTATTTAAAGATTTGAAAGAACCAATACAGTTGGCATTTTTCTTCCTCTGGCCATGTCAGCCCCAATCTGATACCATGCAGAATTCCTCTTGGGAGTCAGTCCCACCTTTCATGCCTCTCACATGGCTGCCCAAACCAGGAGATAGTCCCAGAGAGCTGCCTCTCCCAGGGGTTTCTGCAGTAGCCTACTTTTCAGAGCTCTTACTTTCATTGTCCTTTCCCTGCTCTATTCATAACCATTCTTCAGAGATCCCTTGAGTATCATAGACTAGATTGATAGGCTCTCCTTTTATCTTCCCAAACCAGCTGTGTAGCAATTGCTTATTCATTTTATAACTGCCTCCCTCTAGTTTTAATTTCATTATTTCACTAACCGTGGGTTTGAATAAAAAAAAAAAAATGATGTACATTTCCATGAGATTCCTACCAATAACCAGCTGGGCTGCTTGCTTGTAATGTCATAGTGCCTAGAAAACCTCTGGGAAGTGATATTTCTTCCTAAGGCTGCTGAGGGAAAAAAAGACTCCCTTGAAGGTAGAAAGACATGTCATTTCTCTAGGACTTCCAATGGGCAGAATTCATGAATGGCTATAAAACTGTTACTATGATTTGGGGCCATGGCTCTCAGCTTTTAACTCCTTGGTGAAAAAAACAGGAGAGAGACTGTAGTAAGGGAGAAAGAACACTGACCCTGGAGTCAGAGGATCTGGGTTCAAATCTTACCTCTGATGTTTACTACCTGGGTAACTTGGGCAAGTTACTTAACTTCTCTGGGTTTCACTTTTGTTTTCACTTTTTGTCACTTTTTGTAAAATAAAAGTCTTAGACTAGATGACATCTGAGATCCTTTCCCACTTTGGGTCTATCATCTTATTCCACACACCCCCAGTTTCCAGTTTTATTCCCACTGGAATGTAAGCTCCTTGAACACAAGAATTGCCTCACTTATATTTGTATCCTACAGTACAGCTCCTGGCATATAGTAAGCACTTAATTAATGCTCTATCTACATATCTAAATAGGGGCAGGGTAGACTCCATTCTCAATATGGCAGATAATTCCTAGATCTTTAGACCCAATCTCCTCACTGATTTTCTGACACCATCATATCTTCCCCAAATCCCAATCAATATTGCACTCAAGTGCCAGATTAATTTAGTAAAGTGTTCCTTTCATTGTTAATCCCCTGCTCAACATTTTTTAAAATAAGTTTTTATCGATGCTTTTGTTTCTTATGTCATCATGATTATCCCATGTATCCCTCTCTTTTCCCCTCGCAGAGAGTCATCCCAATAGACAAATAGTATTTTTTAAAGAAGAAACAAATATTAGTATAACTTATAAATACATTGGAAAAAGTCTGAAAATATGCATTGTGTAATACCTGTGGACCTCCCACTTTCAGGAAGGGGTGGGTTGAGTGTCCTCTCATGTTTCCTCATTTGAGATCTGCTTCTTTTTTCACATTGACTTTTGAATTTTTATTATGTTGTTGTTGTTTCCTTTTATACTGTTGTAGTTACTGTGTATAATGATTTCTTGGGTCTGCTTACTTCACTTTGCATCTGTTCATATAAATCTTGCCAAACTTCTCTGTATCTATCACACATAGCATTTCTTACTGCACAGTAATATCCTGTTACATTCATGGACCACTTTCCCCAAACAATGGGCATCTGCTTTGTCTTCCCCCTAAAAACTCTCAATAGCTCTCAATTGCCAACAGAATATAATTGAACCCCTTTTGTCAGACATACCCTTCACAGTCTGCTCTCAACCTATCTTTCAAAACTTAGTAAATCTATTCCCCTTCGTGAATTTTCCACATTGGTCTGGCTAATCTATGTCGCATTCTGAAAATGATGTGGGTATCCCTACCTTTTTGGCTCTGCTTACACTGTTCTCCCAGCTTAGAATTGCTTTCTTCTTCTTTGCCCAGCAGCTCTGATTTCTCTTTCATGGTCAAGGTCTTTTACTCCATGATCCCTCCAACTCTAGTGAGCTCTCCTTCCTATAAAACCTTTGGCACTTACCAGGTTCAGGCAAGAACTAGAGACTTAAGGTGAGTACCAAGAAACTTCTAAAGGACTGAGCTATTCCCAACCACAGTAAGGAATACTGCCCTACTTTCCCATGCCATACCCTAAGCTAGACACACCATTCAGGCAATGTTATCCTTTTCATTTCTATCAGATCATAGCACTCTTAAAGATGAGGAAATTGAATCTCAAAGAGTTTAAAAGTCTTGCCCCTGGTTATATGACTAGTAAGTGTCACAGATAGTATTTGAACCAATGATTGCTTGACTCCAAGCCAGCCCTCTAATCATTACATTTACTCAGGAGGAAATGGAATCTCAGAGAGGCTGTGTGAGTAGTTCATGGGGACATAGCTAATAAATGTCAGAAGTAAGAATAACCTTGTGCCTGAGACATATTCATCTTGAGTCCTATCCAGGGAGTCACTCAGTCAACAAACATTTATTAAGCACCTACTATGTCCCAGTCACTGTGCTAAGCACTAGGCATACAAAACAGAGTCAAAAGACAGTCCCGGCCTTAGAAATTTAGAGATTAAAGGGAGCTTAGTGATCATATAATTGAACTCCTCATTTTACAGATGAGGGAACTGAGGCACAAAGAGGTCAAACAGTTTATCCAAAGTCACACAGCCAGTTAATAGCAGAATGGGACTAATACCCAGTAGGCTGCCCTTCCCATTGCCACGCGTGGCTCTATCTGTATACTGAATGCCAGACTGAAAAATGGCAGAGATACATAGGGTTACCCAAAGTTTACTAAAATAAACCTAGTTCTGAAATGACTGCAACTGCCTGAATCTCTCATCTACAATCACTCTCATTCATGGAGAGGAGTAATTTTTCTGGACTTCTTGAGGTATAGGAGCTCAACTCTGTTAGCTGTGGATCAGCCCCCTTGCTCTTTGGCTTCTCATCCTCTTTGGGGAATGACCAAGTTTGGATGCTGATTAGAAGATACCCTGAAGGAAGTGCCATGTTTCTTAGCCAGCCAGAAGAGGTAAGGAAATTCAAAGACATAATGGGGACAGACAAGGCAAGAGGGTGACCACAAAGGGGAGAGTCTTCTTCTTCAACTGACATGTCCTTTCTTATATGTTGCTGTTCCACTAGCAATGAACTAACCAGGAAGAACAATTGGAGTCAGGTTAGCCAATGAACATTAAGACAGAAAGTAGACAGATATGGTACTGAAGTTCCCTGACAATGACACAACTCCTGGGGGCTGTTAATTAAGCAATATTTCAGTCAATCAATCAATAGACATTTGTTAAGTAACTAGTATGTGCCAGATATTGTGCTAAGTGCTAGGAATACAAATACAGAAAGAAAAGATAGTCCCTGTCCTCAAGGAGCTTACAATCTAAGAGTGGAAGACAGTTTTCAGAAGGAAGCTGAAAGGGAATTGGGAGAGGTACCTCCTCTCCCCAATGAATGTTGGGCAGTTTGAGAAGGTAATTACTGTTCAGGGAAGAATTGTTCTAGATCAGAATTCACTTGTATACAGTGCTTTATTGTGTGGAATGCTTTCCTTAAAACCATCCTGTGAATGAGGAAATATAACTAATTATTTGACAGATGACAAAAGTATAACTCAGAGACATGAAGTAACTATGTGGGTAGGGACATGTAGAGAAGTCTGGAGGAAAATAGCCTGGTGGGAAATGAAGAGAATAGTTGGGAACTGAGTTTTCTCTCATATTCTTTTTGCCTTCCCACTGGAGAAGCAACCATGGTATGGCTAAGATAACTGAATTACACTTATCTTAGAATTTCTTGGTTTATACCAATAAGCTGGTTGAGATAGAGGAAGCGATGGGCAAGTTGCTTTTCAGAAGACATTCTATAGTGTATTGTTCATTCTTTTGATCAGTTCTTTGAAAAAAATACTAAACAACATCTAAACATTCTTGTCCTTAGGGGATTATTTCATTTTGCCAAAGTCAATGACAAAGATTCTGTGAAATATAAAAATTCAGGGGTTTTTCAATAGATGGGGACTCAGAGCTGTTCTGATTTGGCAAATCCATACAAATCACACCCTTTAGATTGAATGGAGCATGGCCTCTCAGAGAGGCCACTAACTCTCTGGGCTTGGCACTTCCCCAGAATGCCCCCTCAACAGAACTGGTTACCTAACAGTCAGGGTAATTGTAAGACTTCCCAGAGTATGACACTTTTTTGGGGGGTAGTGGGGTTGAGTTTGACTTGGATCAGGTTAGTGGCCAGTGATGCCACCTGGTGGTTAATGCTATTTGGTGATGGAAATGACCTTGGTTCCCACTATCACAGCAAGAGAACCTCATGTATCCTCTGGCTGAGAGAAGATGGCAGCTGCTTCCTTCTTGCCACAATCTGTCAGTGACAGTAGGAGCCATTCTGGTTAATGGGAACCACATTGATGGTGGTAGCTAATTTTCTTGAGAGGCCAGTTACAAGAGGCAGACGAGCTGTTTGCTGGGGGATTATGGACACTTAAAATTTTCTTGCTAATTGACATTTCCGTAGGAAAAGAAAACATCTCTATATATTTCCATGTTGGTTTTATTTCAAAAGCAGCATAAGTGCATGATCACTTCCTTGGCTGCCTTTGACTTGGGGCCCCACATCTGTGGTATGTCATTGACAGCTATGCCTGGGCCACAGTATACTCAAGAGAGAGGTCAAGATTACCAAGAACAAACAGAAAAAGCAGAAGGGAAGGTGCTTTTTTCTCTCCCTTGTTTAACTTGGAAACTTCCTATTCAGCTCTGTTAGCCTGAGCCCAACATTACAATTTGTTAGGTCCTGAAAGGAAGAGGGTAATCAATCTGAGGTACTTAGGGAGAAATATGAATACGTCCACAATCTACCATACTTGGCAGGCCAGGGACCCAGCTGCCTGGCTTGTATCACTCCCTACAGCCACTTACTGTTAACGAGATTTCTCTGAATACTACTGATTCCGAATGGGGCAAGCCATTTCCAATAACCAAGACTGACTGCTCCCTCTACCTGAGAGGCCAGGGTTTCTGGCCTCCCTAATCTCTTTGAGGAAGGAAGTGGGGAAAATTAGGAAATAGTGTAGATAGCTTTCAGAAGACATTATCCATTCTAAGGGGACAAGGTCCCTCCCTCCCTCCTACCATGTTAATTCTCAAGCTTCTTTGCAAACTCTTTGTCTGAAGTGTGAAAGACATAGCTATGAAGTGTGAAGTGTCATAGCTGTGACAGAATACCAGGAATGCCTAGGGAGACAAAGTTCTAAAATTTAGGCTTATTTGGACTTGGAGAAAGGCACAGATGACATATGGTTAAATTTTCAGATGATACAGTACTGAAATGGATGGATAACATGTTGGGGAATTGAGTCAAAATCCAAAAGGATCGTAATACATTGGGGAAAAAAAGTGGGCCAGATCTGATAAAATGAAATTCAGTAGGAACAAATGTAAATCCTACTCCATGGTTCAAAAAAATCACTTGCACAAAAATGAGATGAGGAAGGCATGGATAGACACTTTGTTCAATATGTCAACAAGTGTAAGATGATAGAAAACCTGTCTTCAAGGGCATTTTTCTTTAGGGGAAGGTGGGTGAAGAGGCAGCTGGTGGCTCAGTGGATAGAACAATGGGCCTGGAATCAAGAAGATCCAAGTTCAAATCCAGTCTTAGACACTGGCTAGTCACTTAATCCTATTTGCCTCAGTTTGCTCATCCGTAAAATGAGCTGGAGAAGGAAATGGAAAAACCCCTCCAACATCTTTGCCAAGAAAACCCCAAATGGGGTCATGAAGAGTCAGGCATAACTGAAACAATTGAACAACAAGATTGGTGAAATATTCACCGATAGAGAAAGTCAGACAAAATACTCTAAGACAATTTGATGAGAGAGAAAGCACATTCAGACCAGAACTAGAGTCTTTTGTTTAGGTATCGCATTTTAGGAAGGAGATTGACAAACTAGAGCATGTCCAGAAGAGAGTGTTCAGGATGGTGAAGGAACTGGTTGTTGTTTGTGGTTGAGTCATTTCCATATGTCTGAGTCTTTATGACCCATTTTGGTGGGTTTTTTGGCAAAGATAAGAGAATGGGTTGCCATTTCCTTCTCCAGCTCATTTTACAGATGAGGAATTGAGGCAAACAGGATTAAATGACTTGCCCAGGATCACACAACTAGTAAGTGTTTGGATGTGAACTCATGAAGATGAGTCTTTGTGATTACAAGCTCAGTGCTCTATCCACTGCTCCACCTAGACCATTATCAGGTAAAGGTGGATTGACTGAGTAGGGAATAGCCTAGAGAACACAAGACAACGGGGGCATCATGGCTTTTGGGGGTATTTGAAGGGCTATCTTGTATAAGAGGATTCTGCCTGGCTCCAAAGGGCAGAGCAAGGGACAGTAGACAAAGTGAAGAAGCTGTGGAGAGGCAGATTTGGGCTTGGTGTAAAGAAAAACTTCCAACTAATTATAAATTTCCAAAAGAAAATGCACTGCTGTGGTGGTTAATGTATTTCCTTTCATTGGAAGTCTTCCAAGTGAATGCTGGGAATGTTGTGGAGGGAATTACTATTCAAGTAAGGACTGGACTAGATAATAATGCACATTTACATAGTTCTTTGTCTTATGGAGAGCTTTCCTCACAATCATCCTGTGAATTAAGAAATATAAATATTATTTGACAGATGACAAAAGGATGACTTCCAGCCGTTAAGTAAATAGATAGCTTGAAAGTACTTGAGACAGGATTTAAACCCACTGGGGATTCAGACTCTAATTCCACATCCCAATGGAACCCAATCTCATTATGGCTTTTAGGTGACTGAGATGCCTTCCTACTCTAAAGTTCTATGATTCAGTGAATTTTCAGAGTTCCTGGCCCTGTCTTCCTGCAGCCTTTCTCCACTTCAATGTAAAATAGTTTGTCAGGCTCTGAAAGGAGCTAGGTGTCACAGTGGACAGAGCACCAGACCTGGAGTCAGAGAAATCCTTCCCGAGTTCAAATCTAGCCTCAGGCACTCACTAGTTGTGTGACACTGGACAAGTCACTTAACCCTGTTTGCCTTAGTTTCTTCATCTGTAAAATGAAGTGGAAAAGGACATTGCAAATCACTCCAGTATCTTTGCCCATAAAACCCCAAATGGGATCACTAAGAGTCAGACATGATTGAAAACGATCAGATTCTATAGTTAGAGGGAACCTCAGAAACTATTTAGTCCAATCCCCTCATTTTACAGGTTAGGAAAGAGGCCACGGGAGGTTTCCCATAGTCACATAGCTAATAAGTATCTGTATCAGTATTTGAACCTGGTCTTTCTGAATTTAAGAACAATATTGCCATGCTATTCTTCCCCTTAGGATTTGAGCCTAAGAATTCTGACTCTACAGTCGCTGGGCCAGGTTCTCTCCTAAAAGCAGGTTTTAATTGAAAGAAGGGGTGCAGATCATGAGGGTTCTGGGAATCTGAGAAGGGCAAAGGGCACAGAAAAGAAGAGTTGGGTACTTTGTGTGTCACAGTTTTGCCTTAGGCTTTCTCTGCTTTGAATCTGTTATTAAATAGCAAGGAGAAAAAGCAAATTAGCGTTAGAAAGGGTATGAGAAGGGTCAAGGGGCCCTGTTTGGCTTTCACAGCCAGCCCTGGAAAAAACACCATCAGCTCTCTGGAAACTCAAATGTCCAAGTAAGTGCTGACCTCTGCATGCATGATGACTTCAGGGCAGCATTAGCTTCAGAATTTTTTGCAGCACTGCATGGTTTAAAAGCCTTTCAAAATTCTCCAGTCTCCTTAGAAAGAACCCCAGCCTGCAGGCCATGGTCTTTTAAAGTAACACTGGTTCTGTAAAGTTAAAGCCCTAAAGTCATGTGCCCTGAGATGGCAGACCTTGCAGTCAGGATTAGATCACTTTGTCCTTGAAAACCAATAACCTTGTGAGGTAGGTGGTACACTTTTCAGATGAGGAAAAATAACCCCCAGAGGAAACATGATTTGTCCAAGGTCAAAGAGCTAGTAAGTGTTGGGGCAGGAATTGAGATTCAGGTTACCTCACTTTAAAGCTATAACTTGCAAGAACTGTGCTTGGGGCAAATTTACTTCATTAAGGGAGTGTGCCCTGGAAGAGGGCCCTGATTGGATTTTGGGAAAGGATTTTGAGGATGGCAAAGGGCAGTAGTACTGGTGTAATGTTAATAAGAGTTAAAGATCTTCCCCACCCATTAATGGGCCTGCCCATTAAGGGAAGCTTGATTAGGGGAGATTTGTTTTGTAGGAAGGCCCACACCTTTTGTTAATTTCTAATGAGGCACTGATTCTCAAGGGTTGTGATGCCCTCTGGCTCTGAAAAGTGTATATATACTCTGAGGTGAAATTTTGTTTGGGGGCTTATTCATTGGAAGTGTTTGTTCAGCCAAATAGGATTCTGGGTAGATGCTAAGGAGTATTCCGGCTTTGAAACCCCAGAGGTTGGCTTCTCTCTCTGATAACTATGTATGTATTGCTGATGGTCAGACACTTGGAAACCCTGTCTGTTGGTCTTTATTTCTCTGTTTGTATTTTCTCTGAAGTTCAGTGTACTTTTTTTCCCAGAACTAAGTGAATGATATGTGTGCTTGATTAAAGTAGATTGTTAACCTCTCAAAAATTGCCTTTCCTTTTAGAAAAGCAGATCAAAGAACCTGTACTGCAGGCCTTCCTGTGTATGTTGGGGTCCTTGCTGTTACAACTGGGCATCACTGGAAGACCAGTAGGTAAGATGTGGAGACAGAGGTTGCTGAAGGAAAGAAGTCTGCTCACCTGGAGAAGATGTTGGCATCTGCGGGCAAAGCCCTTTAACCTTGTGCTTGCTATGACTCTGCTTGACTACAAGCACAATTTCTTTTTTCTCTATAAGCTGACCCATCAGAAGAGCTCTGAATTTCTTTTTTCTAGTGTAGTACCTGGACCATTCTCATATGTTAGATTTCCCCTCCCCACCCTCCAAATTGCTCCAGGTTCAAGGTACTCTGTGAGTCAACATCCACTTAAAATATACATAAAACACATAACTCCGGAACCCCCTACTTTGATCATTATGAGTGTACAAGAGAAGATAATTAAAAGCAAAGGCATTCGGTGAAATAACATAGTAAGAAAAGTAAACCTCAGGCACAATCTCAAATAAATGCACACACCATCACTGAGAAGAGAAACACTTGCAACGAGGGAGTTTACAAATAGCAAACAAATATGGGCAGGGCAAATATACACAGAGAGAATGTATTTGGGGAGCCAAGATGGCAGAGTAGTAGGAAGAATTACCACCAAGCTCTCCACAAAGATCTAGAAAATACACCAGACAACATCCTGATCAGCATATCTAAGAAAAACTTCACTGAAAAGAAAAAATACATTTTTCTAGTCCAAGTAGCCATGGGAAGACAGAGAAGTCTGTGGATACTGAGCATGGGGTCCGAGCAGGGGTGCACAATGCTGAACATTCAATGCAGGGACCAATGTGATATACCAGGGCAAAATTCCAGATCCAGTGGGGCCTGACCTTGTAAATATACTAACTAATAGCTATGTTGCCTACTACCTAGTCCCAGGTTGCAGATCCAGGTCTGAGGAGGGGACCTGTGCCTCGGGTGGTAGTTCAGGGTGAGAAATTGTTTTGAGCCAAGAGAAGAGGAATCAATCACCTCTTGAGATAGCCCATAGTGAGGTAACCCACTTTGAGTTACCCCTGATTGTTAGTTTTTCTTTATATAAAGCCCAAGTTTTTCCTTATATCAAGTCTAAATCTCTCTGTCACTGCTACTCACTGCTCATAGTTCTTTTAATCCACCTGCCACATTTTATCTTTTCTAATAAAGACAATTATCATGTCTTCTCTAACTCTTGTCTACTCAAAATGTCCCCCAAATCTTAAACTGATCTTTGCTTTTCTCACCACCCTTGATACCCTCCTCTGGGCATGTTCAAGTTTATCACCATCTCTTCTAAAATGTGGACAAAATAACTCATATTCAGTTTGATTAGGGCAAAGTCCACAGGAACCATCACCTGTTTCCATCTGGACATTATACCACTCAATGGAGTGTAAGGTATCATGAGCCTTTTCAGCTTCCATGGCGTCATGTTGACTCATAGTAAGCTTATAGTCCAGTTGACCACCTCTCCAAGTCTCTGTCACATTAATTGTTTTCTAACCATGTCTCTGCATCTTGTACTTGAGCAATTGATTTCCTTGGACTTAAATGTAGAGGTTGACATTTATCCCTATTAAATTTTATTTTTATTAGATTTATCCCATTATGAAGACTTTTCAAGGTCTTTTGTGTCTTAAAACTTTCATCCACTGTGTTAACTATTTCTTCCAGCTTTGTTTCATCTGAAAATTTAATAAATATTTCATCTGTGCCTTCATCCATATCGTTGATGACTAGGATGAACTATAGGACCAAGGATAGATCCCTGGGGTTCTTCTTCAAGGTGGCATCAAGTCATAAATTACTAATCTTTGGGCCTGTTGTTTGGCTCAGTTCTGAGTCCCCTTAACTGTACAATCATTTGGCCACATTTCCTTCTTATCCACAAGAATAGCATAAGGTCCTGCAATTTTCTTCCTTAAATCCAGGTTTTCAGCATTCTCCTGACCTGCCAGTGTAGCAGGGATAGGGACTGAACCTGTGGTTTCATTGGCATAGGAAAAGTCTACTAATAAACTTCTTTCAATTCACCTTAGCACTTTCTCTGCAACTTATAGTTTTAAGAATGCCTAGAACATTGAAAGGTTTTAAAACTGGTCCAGAGTCACATAACTAGTATGTCAGAGACCAGTCTAGCACTCCTATCAAAAAAGAAAATGCAGTTAGGCCAGCATGATTTTGTTTTTTAAAATGTATTATATTATTACTGAAATATTTCATTGTTATGCCACCCTAATTTCCAAATATATCCTACTCCACTCATCTATCGAACCAGACCTCCCTTTACCAAAGAATAAAGGAGAAAGGAAAAAGATTAACCAATACATCAACCAAATCTGGCAGTATATGAAGTGCTGCAAACCTATAATTCCCCCACCTCTGAAAAGAAAAAATGGAGGCACACCTTCTTTTCTTTTCTCTGTGGCCATTCTTGGGGATGATCTATTTTTGATGAAACCATGACTTTTAGTGATCCCCAAAGGTCCGTAAATAAACTATCCTTTTAATATGCAGTAAATTTTCCCTCCAGGAATCAACAAACTTGGGGTAGCTAGGTGGTACAGTGGATAGAACACCAGCCCTGGAATCAGGAGGACCTGAGTTCAAATCTGATCTCAGACACTTGACAGTTACTAGCTGTGTGGCCCTGACCAAGTCACTTAACCTTGATTGCCTTGCAAAAAAAAAAAAAATTAGCAAGTTCCTAGTAGACATAGTTTTTTTGAGCCCTGTGACTTGAACTCATTAAGGGCAAGTAGGTGCTCCCTTACCACCTCTTCATTTATTTTGGATTTTAGTCTTGTTTTTTATTGTATCTAACTTTCTCAGTCCAAAGATCATCCTCTTTAGCAGAAAAAGCAGGAGCTAAATAAAAATTGAGTAGTTCTCCCTTCTCTCGTTCTCCATTGTTATTTTCTCATACATGTATCAGCAGTCTTATCCTACTTTGATTATTGTCTTACCCCTACATATTTTAAAACTTTTTTTATGGTCCTTAGCATTCATTGTAAGCTTCAGTCCATTATGAGCTCCAGGGACCCTAACTGTTTTTAGAATCCCATCCCACTCTTTGGATTAATCCTCCATCTTGCTTCCATCTTTTATATGTTTAAAAATCTAGGTTGACCAGTGAGTTCCCTATGCTTCCATCGTAGTCTCTATAGAAAATTCCCTCTCCTTTTTTTCTGATCAAAATAATGAGTGTGTGTGTGTGTGTGTGTGTGTGTGTGTGTGTGTGTGTGTGCCCCTCCCTACCATCATCATTTCAAAAATACCTCTTGGTCCCCTGACTCAATTCTCAGTTCAATTCAATTCAATTTAACAAGCAATTGTTTAACACCCTTTATCTGAAAGACATAGTGCTAAGTACTTGGGATATAAAACAAAACCAAAATGGAACAGTCCTTCTTCTCAAGGAAATAACTCACTTTCTGGGCTTTTTCCTACATGGAGCTTCCCCTTTAGCATGAACAAAAGGGCTAAGATGATCTGCTATGGGAACATTTGATTGATAGGGATCGTAGCTACTGTTCTTGTGGATTTTTTTTTAGCAAGGCACTAGAACTCTTGGTAGAAAAAAGGAAAAGTTGTAGACCAATAAGCTATGGTCAAAACCAATAAAGCCAAAATCAGAAAGTGACATGAAACCAGTCTTTAATGTCTAAAGCTGAGCCAGAAGCTGGAGTAAACAGATAGAAGTTTTAGGATAGAAGGATTTAGAAAATACAGAAAATCAAAGGTAAGATGGGATCACAGTTGTCATAAAAATAGTTTAGGTATAAGAGAAGCCCTAAGGCTATCAGAGAGATCATTTAGCATGTGATATGCCAATAGATGCAAACCATTCTCTCTTCTGAACTTAATGGAATTGGGTGTGTCAGAGCTGGGATCCAGAAAAGAAAATCCAACTCAGATAATAAAAATAGAAAGAGATATAGAGAGGAGAGGCAGCTATCCTGGATCTGTTTCACTATGAAAGAGCTCTGATTATTGTTGTAATGGTCTGGAGGCAGGGGACTGACCCCTGTGGTACAGGAAGGTGTCATTTAGCATGGCAGCTGACTGTGGAATTCTGGGAATTGTCAGATGCAGGTTAACCCTTCTCTGTCTTGCTCAGGTTCCATTCCCTTTCACCTTGGGTTCTTGGTTTTTTTCCCAAATGAATCTTCGGGATGGTCTTTCTGCAAGAAAGGCAAAGTGGACCAAGATGACAGTGCAATGGCCATGTGATCCTGGGGTCTATCTGAGTAAGGAGATGGTTCCCACAAGCACGGTGGTAGGAGGGCATCAGCTAATGTGGCAGATCTGAGAGGACCCACCACATTTCATCCAGTCTTTCAACCCATCCCAACCAAAACACTTACCAGATGTTCTCAGGCCTTGGCATGACTTCAGTCAGCAGATCCAGTGACTTTGCTTCCCCACCTGCAAGAGAGCATAACCACAACCCTGACCTTTCCCTCTTCAGTCCTTTGATCTCCTCCTAAGTACACAGCAGCTGCATTCTTAGGGGGCCACCAGAGTGCTTGAGGCAATTGATTCCCCTCATTTGGCAACTTTTAGTCATTGGGTGACCAATTAAATTCAATAAATCTTGATTAGACACCTAGGAAATGCAAGGTGCTGTGTGCTAGGTGTCAGGTAGGCAGTGATGAAAAAAAACCCAGTTCTTGTTCTTGAGAAGTTTGTGCTTTATTAACAAAGAAGCAACATGTGTACAGACAATTAGTACAAAATGCATACCAAAAAAGTATAAAGTAATTTTCATTCAGATGCAGAGGAGCACTAACATCTGGAGGAAACAAGAAGTGCCTCTTGGAATCCAGTCTTGAAGGGAGCTAGGGATTCTAAGAGGTATAGGTAAAGGGGAGAGCATTCCAGGCATAGGGACAATAGAAGGTAGAATGTCATGTACTGGTGTAGCCTATCCTTGACTCCACCCAGAGGGGAAATGACTCAAGGGACTTGGGACAATGGTATGTGATCTGATGGCCAGAGTGGGCTCCTACCCAAGATTCTTCAAGTCTTTGGCATATTGCCTCTGACCTTGGGCATGAAAGGAGCTTGTGGGAAGCAAAAGCAGGAAGCAATTACAAGCAAACAGATGTGAGGGAAGAGCCATGGAGAGAGGATGGCAGAGGTCTATGTATTTTAGAGAATATAGACGTAAATCAAAGTTTCTTGAGCAAGGGAATGAACATGATTAGACCTATGCTTTAGGAAATGTAAGTGTGACAGCTGTACAGTTGACAGATTGGAAAGGGGAGAGGCCAGAAACAGAGAGACCAATTAAGAGACCATGCAAATAGTCTAGCAGAGAGATAATGTGTGCTTGAATTAGAGTGATGGCCATGTGAGTCAACAGGAAGGGATGTGAATATCGAGAAATGACAAGACTCAGAAACTGATTGGATCTGGGAGGGAAGGAAAAGAGGAGTCCAAAATGGATTCTGAAAACCTGGATGACTGAAAATATGGCGATGCCCTTGACAAAAATAAAGGAGAAAGGAGGGGTGCTTTTAGGAGGAAAGATAAAAGGTTCTGTTTCAGACATGTTGTTTGAGATGCCTATGAAATATCTAATTGTAAATATCCAGTTGGTGATGATACAGGTCTGGACCTCAGAATACATAGATTTGGGAGTTATCTGCATAGAGATGATACTTGAATAGGACTAGATGAGACATACCCATACATACATGCATACATGAGAGAGAGAGAGAGAGAGAGACAGAGAGAGAGAGAGAGAGAGAGAGAGAGACAGAGAGACAGAGAGACAGAGAGAGAGAGACAGAGAATTGGGACAAAAAGAAAGACACTGAGACAGATTGACAGACAAGAGGGCTCAGGACAGAGCTCTAGGGTACATCCACACATGGGGGACAAATTGAAGATCCTGCAAAGACAGAGAAGGAGAAACCAAATAAATAGGAAGAGAAACATAGAAGAAAAGTCAAAAATCCCAGGGAGGAAAGAGTATCCAAGAGGAGGGCATGGTCAACAGTATCAGAGATTGCAGGGAAATCAAGGAAGATGAGGAGAGAGAAGGTACCTTTGGATCTCTCAATAAAGAAAGCACTGACAGACTTGGACAGGTGAGTTTCAGTCACATTATGGGGTTGTAATTCAACTCCACAGATCACAAGGGCTTTGAGAAGTGAATTGGAGGTGAGAAAATGGAGGTCATGAATGAAAACAACTTTTTTCTAGGAATTTGACTATGAAAGAGAGGAGGAGATACAAGATGATAGTTTGAGGAGATGGTAGGTCAAGAGAAGTATTTTGAAGGATAGAGTAGACTTGATCATGATTTCAGCAGGAATAAAGATTGTAATTCAGGAAGAGAGAAGATGTAATTGAAGGAGAAATCTCCCAGAGGGGGCAAAAGAGGTTGAAACCAAGGGCACAAGTAGTTAGGACTGGTCTTGGTCAGAAGGACCAAGTCTTCCTTAGAGATTGGAACAAAGAAAGACAGAATGAGGATACCACTGAGTAGATATGAAGTGTAAAATTGGGGGAAAAAAGAGAGCTTGTGTTGAATGGTGTCAATTTTGCCACTTAAGTACAAGGCAAGGTCTTCTGCTGTGAGGGAGGACACGGGCGATGCTTTAGGTGGTTTGTGAGCGGGGCACGGGAGAGAAGAGAACATTTGGAATAGGTGTTGTGGGGAATCAGTCGTGTCAATTAGGGAAACGTAAAAGTATATCACCATTGTGTAAAAAAATGTAAAGTTCTTTGCTTGGATTTTAAAAATCAGCAGCATAACTACAGGTTTAAAGGAGGAAATTTAGTTAGATAATAGTTCATATGAAAAACAGATCTAGGAATTTTACTGAACCACAAGCTCCTCATGAGTCTGTTATTTGCTGTCTGACATGACAGTAAGACAAACAAACAAAAAAACCAACCCAATGTGGCCTTAGGATGTATTACTAGAAGTAGAGTGTTCAGAAGAAGAGAAAGGATGCCAGGTCTTTACCAGGTACCTCAAAAATATTGTTCTCAGTTCTGGACACATTTTAGCAAAGTCTTTGACACATCGAAGACCATATCCAAGGTGGTGCATATCCAACTGGATGATGAAGGGACCTGAGACTGTCATTCGAGGCTGAAAGAATGGGGCATGTTTAGCTTGGGGAAGAGAAGACTTAGCAGAGATACGGCAGATGTCTTTAAATATTTCAGTGGTTATCATGAAGGAACTAGACTAGGCTTGTTCTGCTTGGTTCTAGTGGATGTTCTAGTGAGGAAAATATCTCTTTGTATGAAAAAAACTTCCTAATAATTAGAGCTGTCCAAATGTGGAACACATTGCTTCAGGGAGAAGTGAGTTCTCCTTTCCTAGAGGTCCTCAAGTAAAGACTGAGTGACTACTTGATTCTGTTTTAGAGAGGATTTACAAGCAGGTGTGGGGTGAATTGGATTCTGAGCTTCTTCTGCCTTCCTTAGTGCATTCTCTATCACTGGTGGTCTTCAGGTGGAGGATGGATGACCACCGCTCAGATGCCCTGGTATTAAGTGAATTCATGTTCAGAGAATCATTGGACCAGATGAAGTCTAAGTTTCTTTTCAACTTTGAGAGTTTGTGTTTTAAGGTAGGTCACTGCCACAGGACAGACAGACAGGAATTTGGCCCAGGTCTATGCACTCCTGTTAGAGCACAGGCCTTGCCTTAGAAGTTGTTCCTATACTACACATTTGAGTGTCAGAAAACATTGATATGGGAGCCCTACAGAGTTCCCAAGGGAGCCCTAGCCAATTAGCTCCTGAGTGATCCATGCCACTGTGACAAAAAGGTGGTGATAGAATTCTGTAGGCATCTTGGTCTACCTATAATGGCACATGACATGCTGAGGAGTAGAGTTCACACATCCTTTGGACTAACTAAATAGGTCTTATTGCTGTTCCTTACCTATTCCATCACCCATCACCTTTGCACAGGCATTTCTCATACTTGGAACATAGTTCCTCCTCTCTTAGGATACATACCCCCCCCCTTTTAGAATCCTTAGTTTTCTTTAAAGCTCAGCTTAAAATGTCATTTCCCAAGTCAAGGTCTTTATTGATTCCTTCCTTTTCACCCTCAGCTACTACCCCACACCAAAATTACATTGCATTTACTTAGCACATATTTTCTGAATATGTATACATGTCTCCCTGTAGAACATAAGCTCTTGGAGGAAAGGGACTATATTGTTTTTATCTTTGTAACTCAAGCACCTAGCACACAGTAGGGACATAATAAATATTTGATGATTAACTATAGTTTTCAGGTAGACCATGGAACTTCGGGGTTAATGACTGAAGGGGCCTCCCACCCTTATAGGGAAGGCTTGGGCTGTCAGCTTCAGAAACTTCTAAAAGGAAAAATAAACTCAGGAAAGTATGCTAAACTCAAAAGTCAACTTGGCATCCCATGAACAAAGAAGTGATCTGTTTTCATAGCTTCCTTAAACACATCAGCAGATACCTACGTAAGCACTCTTTGACCTCCAGGGAGTAATTAGCCTAAAACAATTACTAGCAGATTTCTTTTCAGGCTCAGTAGCCCTCGACAATGTAATCACATTCACCCCAACCTTCTATTTATATTATTATTCTTATTCTGAGGAAGCCAAATGTTGCAGAAACACACACCAGGCCCCTGAAATGCCTTGAATACCTCTGTGGCCTTCTCTGTTGGAGTAGAGTGACCTAGGGGGCAGCTTCGCAAACAATGAACGCTGGAAGGTCTTGTTCAAAAGAGCCTTGTGAGAGAGGTCGCTCTCACCCTGAAGCCTTCTTTCTCCTCAATGAGGCCAGATTCTTAGGTCCTTAGGACTTTCTTGACAGGGCAGTGTCCGCAAGCCCATGGGCCTGATAGGTCTCAATAGCCCTCTTACTGCTGGCCTCTAATCAAGGTAATCACTGAGTTCTGGGTGAACATTGTGCCTTCTACCAATTTTGGAAGCAAACATGCATCTATTAAGCACCTTCCATGTGTCAGGCACCATGCTTTACAATCATTATCTTATTTGATCCTCACAACAATCCTGAGAGGTAGGTGCTATTATTAACCCTTTTTACAGATAAGGAAATTAAATGACTTCCCAGGGCCACACAGTTAGTGAGGTCCCAGTCTAATGGGGGAGAGAATATGAAAACTATGTTTAGAAGGAAGGCACCAGCATTAAGAGCTGAGGGAAAGGCTTCTTGTGGAAGGCAGGGTTTTAACTGAGACTCAAAGGAGGCTAGGTAAACTGGGATGTGGAGGTGAACTGGGAGAGTTGCAGGCATTCCAAGCATGGAGAAGACAGTGAAAACAGATGGAGTCAGAAGATGGAGAATCCTCTTCAATGAACAGCAAGGAGAGCAATGCCACTGGATCACAGAGTCAATGCAGGGTGGACGAGGAGGAAGGGTGTGAGGAAGATTAGACAAGCAGCAATGTATAGGTTATGAAGGGCTTTAAAAACCAAACAGAAGATTTCATATTTGATCTCAGAGGTTATAAGAAACCACTAGAATTTACTGAATGGGGGGTAGACAAGGATGAAGTGATCAGACCTCCTATTTAGGAAGATTAATTTGACAGCTGAGCAGAGGATATACTGGAATGGGAAGAGGTTTGGGGAAGGGAATATTTGGAAATAAAGGTGATGTAAAAAGAAAAGAAAACAAGAAATGATTTTTTTTTAAAGGTAAGAAATGGCATTTGAGGTTCAGATTTGCTTCAATAATTCTAAGATCCATGATTTCCTATGTGTGGCTATTCCCTCCATTGATACAGAATTTCCCTAGGCCTTAGATGGACTTGATGACCATCTGGTGTCTAATCTGCTGGTGAAGGATGTAGCTGGACTGGTCTTTAAATTTCAGAGAGTCCCGTCAATAGCCTTAGAGAACTTGGGATCACCTTTGTACCTTAAAAGTGGCACTGGAAGAGGGCTTTAATGGAATGTACCCCATGTAGATGGGGCAGTTAATTGGCTCAGTGGATAGAGCACTGGACCTGGAGTCAGGAAGACTTGAGTTCAAATCTGGTCTCAGACATTTACTAGCTGTGTGACCTTGGGCAAGTCACTTAACCTCAGTTTGCCTTAATCCACTGGAGAAGGAAATAGCAAACTACCCCAATATCCTTGCCAAGAAAACTCCACAGAAAATATGTTTCTATGATTGTACATGTATAGCCTATATCAGGTTGCTTGCTGACTTGGGGAGGGAGGGTAGGATGGAGGAAGAAAAATTTGAAACTCAAAATCTTATTTAAAAAATGAATGTTGATCTTATTTAAAAAATGAATGTTGAAAACTATCTTTATATGGAATTGGAAAAATAAAATACTATTTACAAAAAAAAAAAAGAAAACTCCACAGACAGTATGGTCCATGAGGAGTCAGACATGATTGAACAACAACAACCCCAAGTAGAACTTCAAAAGAAATAGATAAAAGTTCAGACTTCTTGGTAATTTATTTAATGATGGAAACTGCTGATTGCTGTCCTCTTGAAAAGTCCACAAATGTAGCCTGTGCCCCCAAACCTCAAGATCTAGATCTATATACATAAAGTTCAATCTTGGAGCCTTTTCAAAGATTTCTCTCTTTAACTCATGCTTCCACTAAGGATATCCCTTGGGAATCTCAGAATTTGGCTCATTTGAGAATGTCAGAATATAATTCATGTCTGGGTCCCAACAGATGTAAGTAAAAGGGCCCTAGCTCCCATGCAAGCACTCACAATGACAGTTTGTACCAGATATATGACGGCTTTTATTTCACTCCACAGAATTAAATGAACACACCCGCATACACACACACACACACACACACACACACACACACACACACACACACATGACTCACAAAAACCTACAAACATGAAAAAATATTCCTCCTTCCCTCTGGTGACTTGTGCCTTCCTGCAGAAGGAAGCTTGCGATTGAGACTCACTCCCTCTGCCTAACCTGTCCCCCAGAACAGAAACACAACTGGAGTTCCCAAAGAGGTAACCCTTTTCTCATTGAAATGGCACATCCAAGTAACTCATGATAGTGAGAGGTCACACCATAGCTCTGCTTTTTGTTATGCCTCTAGCAATGCAGGAGTTAATGCCCAAGAATTATGCCTTTTCTCCAAGAGGGGCTACCCAGGAACATCTACTTTTCTTAAAAGGCTGAGTCCAGAAAATTCCAACATCTTCTTTTATTGTTTCTTTGGCCATATGGCTCCCTGTTTTTCTGGCGTGTGATTCTCTCTTGGGAACTCCTGGGAGTTTCTGTCACTGCCTCTCTGTAGTTGGCATTTCTGGGGCTCAGGGTGGGGGGAATCTCTGGGGAAGGCTCCATGGATGAGTAGAAACCCCATGAGTAGACTAAGCAGCTAGGTGGCATAGTGGATAGAGCACTAGACTTAGAATCAGAAAGATTCATCCACTATGTCCATTCACTGTGCCAGGCTGCCTCTCACATAGTGATCATTCAATGTGTACAGGGTCATTGTGCTGACCTCATTGTTGTATGCCTGTGAAACATGAACAGTTTACCAGTGCCATGCCAGGAAACTGAACTGCTTCCATTTGAACTATCTTAGGAAGATTCTGAGGATCACATGGCAGGATAAAGTACTAGACACTGAAATCCTTACTCAAGCTAAACTGCCAAGCATTCAAACTATGCTTCAGAGAGCATAGCTCTGATGGGCTGGCCATGTTGCTTGAATGCAAAATGTACACTTGCCAAAAAGACTATTTTATGGAGAACTCACATGGGGCAGGCGATCACATGGTGGTCAGAAGGAATGATACAAGGACATTCTCAAGGCCTCTCTCAAGAACTTTGGATTTGACATGGGAGATACTAGCACAGGACTACTCAGCATGGTGTGTCCACATCAGAAAGGGTTCTATGCTGTATGAGCAAAGCAGAATTGAGACAGTACAAAGTAAACGTAGGATGCGCAAATTTGGAGTATCCACTCCAAATATTCACACAGACTATCTCTATCACCAACCTGTGGTAGAGCATTCCAAGCTCGTATTGATCTGATCAGCCATAGCTGGACACATTGAAACTTCACTTCACCATGGTGACGTCATTTGGTCTTCTTCGATAATGAAGGACAACAACCAACCAACTAACCAACCATTGAACATCCAATTTATACTGGCTATCTAGGGGTGGGCCACAATGAAAAGATGCTAAGTACTGACTTCTGTTGGTGAAACTTGGAGTTAGAGATCTGTTGTTCTATTTCAGATTCTACCAATGACTCACTCTGTTATTGGATAATTCATTTAGTATCTCTGCAGTTCCTTTATCATAGAAACATGAGATTTGGAAGAAACCTTAGAATTTAACAAGTCCAGTCACTACCTGAATAGTAGTGTCCTCTACGTCATCCAAATAAATGGCCATTAAGCGTCTTTTTAAAGACCTCCAGAGACAGTGAACTCATTACACTGCCAATTCCATTTTGGACTCTTAATTATTCGGAAGTTTCCCTTATATTGAGCCAATTCTGTCTTTCTTTGGCTTCCATCTACCAGTCCTAGTACTGCCCTTTGGGGCCAAATGGAATAAGTCTAATTTCTCCTCCATTTCAGTAAAATACCTTCTCTTCCCTGTTGTCGAAAGGAGGAGGTCAAGATAACTGCTATAGTAATAGCAATAATAATATTAGCATATGCCTAACGCTTATGTAATGATTTAAGTTTTATAAATTCTTTACACAATTATCTCAGTTGCTCCCCATAACAACCCTGTATGGTATTATCATCCCCATTTTAGAAATAAGGAAACCAAGGCAGACAGAGGATAAGTATACAACTAGTAATTGTCTGAGTCCAGATTTGAATTCAGGTTTTCTGAATTCTAAATCCAGTGTTCCATCTATTATGATACCTAGCTACTTGCAATTATTATTAAAGTCCTTGAATTAAATGGAATGCAAGTATCATGTGTTAGTCACAATACTTTTACTTATGATGATTGATGTCATTTAGCATTAATAATGTGTAATTTTCTTCTGTTTTTAAAAGACATAGTTCTTTTCTGATCTGTGGGGTCATGGTTCTAAGCATGTAAGGAAACAAAAGTGGTAATGCCCCATGTCTCAGGTGTCCATTTTGCCTCACAATCTATGTGTAGCCTCTAATCCAGAAATAAAGCTTCCTATGCCAATGAATTTTGAATGCTACATAGTGTAGAAAGTGTAACAGTAGGAATGTACTGTAGGAGTAGCTGAAGAGAAGAAGGATAACCTGTGGAGGAAGATCTTCTCTGTAATCTCTTCTTAGACCCCATACTTCCCCTGGACCAAGGATCCAGTCATATCTCTCAACTCACAGTCTAGTACTGTTCTCTCCTCAGGAGCTTGGAAGGCAATTTGATAGTTAAGCCCATTTCTGTTTGCCTTCTGCCTCATACCATATAGTTGGTCTGGTGGAGGTGGGTTGGGAAGAAATGCCACGAAACCTGACATACTGAAGCTGTTCCTAACTGATGTGGGTGAATTTCTGGGATGGTAGTCTAATTTGCAAAGGGATATTCCAAGATTCGGGAGCACAGCCTTTTCTTAAGGTGTTGGCTTTCAAGGTAAAAATGGCATCTATCATTCTGATCACCAACTTTGCTACAACAATAAAGAAAAAAGATAAAAGCTCTTAGGACAAGGGTTACTGCAGAACCAGATGACCAGTTATCAGATCTTCAAAGAAATTCTTTAAGAGCACCCTGAAATACACCTTGAAATGATGCAGCATAACTGGCAACACAGGCAGAGCAGCTAGACAGGATGATAGACAAAGTGATGGTCAGACAGACCTGGTGTAGATATAATCTAAAAAACCAAGAAGTTTAATACTGGCAAGATAGCAAACTGAGAGGTAGTCCAGAGCACAGTTCTCACCTCATAACTTTGTATAATGGAGAAAAATGTTTCTCAATGTAGCAAAAGTAGTGATGGCAAGAAGAGGAAAACTGAAAGAATCCACCATGAGATAATTCTCAAAAATATAGCTAAAGACTAGCTCTAAACTTATTGTTCCTACTACCCCCACCTTCCCCAGACAACTGTCACTCTGGATGTTCAGATAACTTAGGCTGAAATTTTAGGTATCATCTCTTGGAGTTAACTCCCTGGCAGTATCCTTGAGAAGTCCTACTCTCAGGATGGGTTGAGGTCTGTGAATCAGATCAACCATGAGTTTAAAGAGGAAGGAAATGGAATAGTATAGAATATGGGAGAGAAGAATATGGAGGAGCAATGGTCCAAAAACATTAACAGTACTGGTTACAGGTATCTGATACTTTACAAGAGGAAAAGGAGCAGCCAGTAGAAAGAATGAGAGAAAACTGATGAAGAGACCCAGCTGCAAAGCTTTCTTGGCATTTCCCCTCTACAGCATCCCCAAAGAGTATCCTGCAACTCCTTCACAAACTCTGAGGTTGTTAGAGTTCAGAAAAGAGGCAGTAGGAAAGCTATAGAGGATGTTCAAGTGTGGTGGCCTCTCAGACTCAGCGTTCCAACACATCACACTTATCCCTTGAGGGCCACAGATCTCTTCTGGCTCTGGTGGGATGAGAAAATAGGGCATACGCTACTCAGGGCTAGAGTAGGAGTATAAAAACACTAGGGTTACTGCAGAGAAAGCATTGGTGGTAAGAATCATGTTTATGGCAAAGATACCACAGAAAATCAGCAGAGTGACTGACAGAGACAGATAAAAGCTAAGGAGGGAAATCAGCAAATAATGGAATACAGGAACAAAGGAAAGAGGCAAAATTGCCTGAGGAAGACAAAAATATCACAACAAATTCTGTGAAACTTCCCTGAAATGGCAGCTGAACAGCTTTAGGAAAAGAAGTTGCACTCTGATCAGTGCAATGATCCGCTGTAATTCCAGAGGACTAATGACGAAGAATGCTACCCATCTACTGGAAGAAAAATGATTTTAATGGTGTAGAATGAGACGTACTTTTGGAAATGGTCAACATGGGAATTTTTTCTGCTTGACAATGTATATTTGCTAAAAGGGTTTTGTTTTTCTTCCCCCTCTCCTCCCAATTGTGGACCAGAGTGACTGGGAGGGGGAGGTAATAAAGAGGCTAAAATATAGAGAATAAATTTTTGTTAACTGAAAATATTTTTCAAAAGAACAAGAGTTCATAACCTGAGGTCTGTAAACTTGTTTTCACAAAACATTTGATGACTATTTCAATATAATTGTTTTCCTTTGTGATTAGATGCATTTTATTTTATGCATTCAAAATATTATGCTGGGAAGAGGATAGACTTCACCAGACTGCCAAAATGGCCTACGACACAAAAATTTTTCAGAAAACTGTTATTTTGGATAACAATCTATCATTTTTTTAATTTTTAAACATATCACATTGCACTTTTAAAGAAATTCTTATAAAGAATTAGTAATCCTAGACTACACTGATTTTTTCTTTGTAATATGAAAAGTTTTTTCCCCTTGGGACATAAAAATTTTATTGTTTAAGGCTGAGATGTGAAGGGGGAATATGCTTCATGGCAAAGTAAACTTAGGATTTCTTTTTGTTGGTGTTCTGTGGATTCTTAATATTTACTTTACTCTCACTTCCAGTATTTCTGGGAAATCTTCCTATTCATTTATGAAGGTATAGCTTGCCAATATTTTTTCCCACAATTTTCCTCTAAAGACTTATACTCTTAAATGTTCTCTTCATACCCTATCCTTAAGTTTCAGTTTTCTTATCTTGTATAACTCTCATATGCTTTTCCAATCTTATTGTCTTTTGATTTTGTTCCTTTTGTTTCCTTCTGCTCTATATTTTGTATTACATTTCTATGGCTTTCTCGGGGAATCTACTGATTTGATTAATGTCTCTGTATTTTGTTCTAAATTCGTGACTTCTGTCAGACTTGTATATTTCTTCCTTAAGAATTTTATTTTCTTGATGGGTGTTGGAGAAGATGTAGCAAAATTGAAAGGTCCCTATCCTGTTCCTGAGATCCTGGAATAACACAATACTCAATATGTCAAGAAAGCAGATGCAGGACCAGCCCAGCCCTTTCTTCCAGAAGTGCCACAGAATCCAGATCTAACATCAAGTTTGAAGTCAAGAAGCAGGCTAGAAGAATGGGGGTAAAAAGAATCCAACCAAAATGAGCTATTATACTGTCAGGAACACTCAAGCCACAAGTGCAGAAAAGAATGATTCCAAAACATTTACAAGTATTGACTCAGAGAAAAATACCAGTTGGGCACAAATTCAACTAGAATTTCTAGAAGAAGTAAAGCAAGAAGTTGGGAAAAAAGAGTTAAAATGTTTTCATAAACGGAATGAGAACACTTGAGGGAAATATTAGAAAAGAAATGAAAGCTCTTGAAGAAAGAATTAGAAAAGAAATTAAAAGTTTGACACAAGAGACACAAAACCTTGTCCAAACAACAAATTCCTTAAAAATTAGAATAGATCAAATAAAAATTAATGACTGCATGAACCAACAAAAAATATTAAAACAAAATTAAAAAGCTGGAAAAAGAGAATAAAAGATAAAGTATCATAGAAATAAAACAATTGACCTAGACAACAGATCATAAGGAAAAAAATTAAGAATCACTGAACAATCTGAACACTATGACCAAAGCAAGAGCCTGGATATTATGTTTCATCTTAAAAGAAAACTGCTCAGATCCTTTAGAACCAGAGGGCAAAGTAGAAATAGAAAGAATATACTGATCACCTTCTGGAATATACCCCAAAACAAAAATTACCAGGATCCTCATAGCCAAACCTAGAGTATCTAGATTAAAGAAAAAATATTGCAAGCAGCCAGAAAGAATTCAAGCACTGAAGAGTCACAGTTAGGATCATACACAATTTAGCAGTTACCACTATAAAGCAGCAGATATGATTAATGAAAAACCTGACACAGAGTTTCTGGGTAATGAATAATTAATTTATTAATTAGGTTAGTTAGTTGCTCTGTTATGTCTTGATAATCTTAAGAAAAATTGGAAAGAGGAAGCGGAATACACTGGTAGGAAAGGGAAAGGAAGGCTAGGAAAATTATCTCATAATGAGAGTATGCCAGTAGACATGTATACAATTAAGAAGGAGGGGATGGGAGGAGTGACTGACCGTTGAACCTCACTCTCATTTGAACTGATTTAAAGAAGGAAGAGCAAACACAAATAGTGTTGCAAGTAGAAACACACCTCACTCAACAATGTAATAAGAGTGAGAGGTGAGAAGAGAGGGGACATAAGAAGGAAGGTAGCTCAAGAGAGGGAGGCAAAACAAATTCTAAAAATGAATAAAGATATTTCTAATTCTTTTTGAAGCAGTAAAGAATGGGAAGCTGAACTGGAAACAGATGAACAAGTTGTGGTAGATAAATATGATGGAATATTATTGTGCTAAACTCTGAAGAGGTTAGGACAGGAATGGGGAATCTGTGACCTCAAGGCCACATTTGGACCTCTAGGTCCTCAAGTGTGGCCCTTTGCCTGAATCTAAACTTCACAGAACAAATCCTGAATTTGTTCTGTGAAGTTTGGATTCAATTAAAGGGCCTCACTTAAGGACCTAGAGGGCCACAAGTGGCTTAAAGTTCACAGGCTCCCCACCCCTGGGTTAGGGGGTTTGAGGGAACATCAAGACATATGTTGAAGTCCCTTAGTATAAGGACAAGAGACAAGAAAGAAAGGAATTCCTCTTTGGCAGAGAGAAGAGAGATTGGGTCAGGTTGTCCAGAAAAAGAATAGTCTGGGCTCTAGAGGAAAGGTAGATAAGATACTTCCAATTTTCCCTCTTCTCTTTGAGGTGGAGGTAGAGTAAAGATAGAACATTGTGGGATTGGAGGCAGATCAGAGAAAGAAGAGTTGGGTCTATCAGTGAGGAGGAGTCAGGGAAAGCTTTTGGAAGTGAATCCACAAAGACCTTAGGGTGTGAGATAAATGATTCTTGCAATGAACTGTGCGTGATAGCTGGATGTACATTTTGGAAGACCAACTTTTCCAACTTGGAGTTATACATCTTGATACTGTAGAAGGGAAAAAAATATGATATGCTATTTAGGCTTGTCAAGTCTAATGGAAAAAAATTAAAATTTAATTGAACATTAACCTATAACAAAGCTATTTCTAGTTTGGATAAATAAGGATGTCCAAATTAGCATATGCCCCATGCCCTTCTATATGACTCTTCCCGCAGATGATACAACATTAAATTTATAGCTGTGGTTCTCAAATATTTTGGTCTGAAGACTTCTTTACACTCCTAAAAAAAATAGAATAATCATTACTTTTTAATATTAGTAACAAATTCTCAAAAATAAATAATAATAAGAGAAGCTCCATTTAAAAGAACTACAAAATGCATCAAATATTTAGGAATTACTCTGCTAAATCATATGGGAGATTTATAGAAACACAACTACAAATTCTTTACAGAAATGAATAAAAGAATTAAACTGTTGGAGAGACATTCACTGCTCATGGTTGGGCTATGCTAATATAGCAAAAAAACGATGATAAATTAATTTACAGGTTTTGTGTTATTCAAACCAAATTGCCAAGGAAATTCTTTATAGAATTAAAGAAAACAATAGCAAATCTATTTAGAGGAACAAAAGGTCTAGTATATCAAGGAAAAGAATGAGAAGGGGGTAGCATCAGACCTCAAATTAGATTATAAAGTAGTGCTTATTAAAAATATTTGGTACTGATTTAAAAAACCCCAGAAAAACTGATCAATGGAATAGACTCGACAAGCAAGAAATAGAAGTCCAATGTTTGATAAACCTAAGAACATAAATTACTAGAGGAATAACTCTCTGTTTGACAAAAATTTCTGGGGAAATTAGAAAGTAGTTTATCCTTTATTACATTTTATCCTATATGTCACAATAAGCCCCAAATTAGTACTTGACCTAATAAAAGACTAGAAGTCCCACAAAAATTAAAGTAGAAGCAGAGGGAGATTTTTTTTTCACAACTAAGGTTAGGGGGAGAATTCCTAATAAAAAAAATTCATACATACATATTTAGACACAAACACCTATGGAAAGAGAGAAGATATGGAAGACAAAATACATAATTTTGGTTGCATAAAATTAAAGTTTTTCATGAATAAGATAAATTATAATAGACTAAGAAAACAAATTTAGGGTAATATTTGCATCCAATATCACTGATAAAAGTCTGACATCCAAAATATGGAGGGAATTGACATACATAGCACTAAGAACCATTCCTGAATACATTAATGGTCAAAGGGTATGAACTTTTCAAACTAAGAGTTATAAACTATAAACTGTTATATGAAACCATGCTCTAAATCATTAATAGCATGAAAAATGCAGATTTTACCTCATATACTCCAAATTGATGAAGATAGCAAAAATGATGACAGTCAATATTGGAAATGCTTTGGAGAGATAAGAATAACGATACAGTATTGGTAGAGCTATAAACTGGTCCAACTGTTCTGGATATCTCTAAGAAAAGTGGTTAACTTCCCCTACTCTTACATGAATCCAACAATGTCACTACTGGGCATATACCTCCAAGAAAGTCATTCAGAAGCAGAAGTCCAATATATACTAAAATATTCATAAAAGCATTCTTTGTGGTAGCAAAGAACTAGAAATAGAATGAATATCCATTGATTGGGGAATAGCTGAAAAAACTATAATATATGTAATGGAATATTATTCTACTGCAAGAAATGATGAATAAGAAGGATTCAGAATATTTGCATGATCTGATATGAAATCAAAGAAAAAATATATTCAACAATCATAATTGTATGATTACAATCATACAGTCACAATGTAAATGGAAAAGTCACTAAAACAAACGCCAAACTGAGTAACTGAAAAACAGCGATGGTCCCAAAGAAGAGATAATGAAATACATCTCTCTTTTCTTTGCACAGAGGCCAGAGGACTACTTGGGAGGAATGGTGTAAACATTGTCAAATGTGTTGTTTTATCAAATGTTTTTGTTAAAGTGATTTATTTCTTTTAAAGGAGGCTTCAATCTGGAGGGGCAAAGGATTTTATGGCCAGAAATTACAATAATTTAAGGCAAAAGGCATCAATACCACATGTTTTAAAGCATAAGCCCAGGACTTGGAAAAGGATAAGCACTAATTCATATTGCTAAAACATTGTAACACTGCCCTGTCTTATTTTTCTTGCCTCTCATGTAATTGTTTTGATGCCTTTACACTGGCCCTATTGTCTGTTTCCATCTCTTAAATGTGGGTATGTTCATAAGACCTAGTGCTTCACCCTCAGCTTTGTACCTTCTACAATCTCTAAACCTTCTACAATCTCCCTCTCATCTATTTCTATCGCTTGAACTATAACCTCTATGTGGATGGCTCTCAAATCTATATATCCAGCCCTGACCTCTCTCTTGAGCTCCATATTTTGCTTATTGGATACATACACCTTGTTGTCACCTGAAATTCAAAATATCCAAAACAAAACTTGTTATCAACTTCTCTAAACCAGAACCTCCTCTGAACTGTCCTCTTTTTAGAAGGAGTCCTATAATTTTCCTAGACAGTCAGTCTTAGAACTGCACTTATGCTTGTTTCATCCCTCTCCTTCTATAACTAGTTACCAAATCTTGTCAATTCTTTCATAATTTCTCATGTCAATTTTCTCTCCATTTTCACTATCACCCTTCCATGTCAGCTCCTGTTGGTCCCAAGGCAGCAGTTACAATTATCTGTTTCTCTAAATATCTTTCAAATGTACTATACTTAATCTCTCAATGCTACTGTAATGGTAATTAAAGGTTAATGGTGGGTGGGAGGAAGAGTTAAAGATCTTTCCCACCCATTAATAGACCTCAATACCTTTTTGTTAATTTCTATTGATTCGATGCACTGGGTCAGAGGGTCCTGCCCTCTGGCTCTGAAAAGTGTGTAAATACTCTGATGTGAGGTTTTGTTTTGGGGCCTAGTTTTTGGAGGTAACTGTGTATTTATGGTCAGACAGTTGGATCTGTCTATTGATCTGTGATGTATGGGCAGATAGTTGGAAGCCCTGTCAGTCTTTTCCATTTGTAATTTCTGCTTGTAATTTCTGTTTGTATTTTCTCTGAAGTTCAGGGTGCTGGCTTTTCCCTCTGAAATAAGTGAATGATATATGTGCTTGGTTAAAGTGATTGTTGACCCCTCAAAAGTTACTTTCCTTTTAGAAAAACAGATCTAAGAACCTGTATAGCAGGCCCCTCTGTGTATGCTGGAGTCCTTGCTGTTACAGCTACCCAGACCAGAAATCAAGCTGCTGAAGGGTTTAACCCTTCTTGATAAATAGATATAAATATGTAGATATAGAGAAATATACACATATATGTCTGTCTGTCTATCTATCTATCTATCTATCTATCTATCTATCTATCTATCTATCTATCTATCTATGTATTATTTCCTCTTTAACCCAGTTCCAATGAGAATAAAATTCCAGCCCTACCTTCCATCTCCATCTGCTTCCATTGTAACAGTTCCATTCATGCCTCATTTACGTGAGATAATTTCTCCACTTTACCTCTCCCTATCCAATTTTATTTTTTAGAATTATCCCATCTTATTCAACTCAACTCCTAGTCTTCTATCCATGTATGCTCTTTCAAACTTCTCATATAGTAATAACATTCTTAAGAGTACAGATAATAATTTCCAGTATAAGAAATAAACAGTTTGACTTTATTGAATCTCTTATAATTGGTCTTTATATGTTTACCTTATGTTTCTCCTGGATCTCAAAAGTCAAATTTTACATTGAGTTCTGGTCTGTTTTTGTCACAAATACTTGAAAGTCTTTCGATTCATTAAATATGTATTTTTTAAAAATTCAGGATTAAACAGCTTTGCTGGGTAAGTTTTTCTTGATTGCAAATCCAGCTCATTTGCTCTTTGAAATATAATGTTCCAAGTCCTTTGGTTCTTTATTGTAGAAGCTACTAGATCTTGTGTTATCTTGACTGTAGCTCCACAATATTTAAATTGAGCTTTGAAACTTGGCTGTGATGTTCCTCTGAGTTTTCGTCTTGGGATTTCTTTCATGTGGTGATCAGTGGATCTATTTTTATTTCCATTTTACTCTCTCATTCTAGAACTTCAGGGCAAATTTCCTTGATAATCTTGTAATATAGTATCTAGACTCTTCTTCTGATCACAACTTTCAAGTAGTCCAACAATTCTTCTATTGCCTCTCCTTAATCTGTTCTCCAGATCAGTTGTTTTTCTAATAAGATGTTTTACACACTTCTATTTTTTCATTCTTTTGATTTCGTTATTTCTTTTTGTCTTATAATATCATTAGCTTCTCCTTGCCCAACTCTAATTTTTGAAGAGCTATTTTCTTCCTTAAGTTTTTGAATCTCTTTTTCCAATTGATTGACTTTCCTTTTATAATTTTCTTGATTTTCTTACGTTACTCTTTTTTTTCCCCCTTAATCTCTTTTATTTGATTTTCAAAGTCCTTTTAAAGCTCTTCCAAGAACTCTTTTTGGATTTGTGACCATTTGACATTTTTCTTTGAAGTAGGAGTGGTTTTTTAAATGTCACTGTCTTCTTCTGAGTATGAATCAAGATCTTCTCTTTCCCCTCATAACATATATGGTTGGGTTCTTTTTCTTTGTTTACTCATATTATTATTGTTTGTTTTTTTTAGCAGTTTATTGTTATAGTCAGGTTCTAGTTCCAATGTGGGGGAAAATGATACTTCAGGTTTTAGATTTTTCTTACTGGTATTTTCTGAGCTCTCTATGGGGGCCTGACCTTGAGAACTCCTCTCCACCCATGAGCCATGGGTAGGGCCTTCAAATACATTGTCACTGAAAATGCTCTTGCTCTCTGGTCCTTCTTGTGGCTGCAAACTTTAGCTAACCCCTCTTGTCTGGAACCAAAACCAGGAACTCTGTTCTTTTACAAGTATCCATAGCCAGCAGGGTCTGCTCTGCTGCCACATCCACAGGATGTGTGCTCAATCCTCCTTACCCACAGCTGCAGGACAGTCTGATCAGCACAACTGAACTTGGTATTCCATGACAACTGAAGATCCTTCAGTCTTCCCTTGCTAAACTATCTGATTCCTCTATTGTCTTTGGGTGAAAGTTCCTGAAGAGGAGGCTGCTGCCTGATCCAGCTGCTCCCAGGCTTGCTGTTTGTTGATTCAGCAGAATTAGCATGAAGGTGTTTGCACTTCATGTGGCCTAAACCTCCACCCCTGGAAGCTGGATCTGAGGTCCTCCCCAAGGTCCTCCCAAGTTGTCTTAGGAGGACAATTACGTTATTCAGACTTACTCTAGTTCTAAAATTTCATTTTGAGGTGATGTTTTACCTTGTTTATGGGAGAATTTTAAAGAGCCTGATATTTTTTCTCTTATTCCACCATCTTCCCAGAATCCCTTCTTGGTGGGAATTTCAGCTCTCTATTTCTAAGCAGGCTCCTATCATGCTTTACTATTCACTCACTATCTTTCCACTGGCTACCTTCTTACTGTGCCCAGACCCTGCTCATTCAACCTCCTACTCCCACCTTCTCTTCACTTCCTTCCCTCCCAAATTTCTGGAACTTTAATCAAATCAATACCATTATTTCTACAGGAAAAGGTCTATGAATTTGCTCCCCAAATGTCTCCACCAATCATTCCAAGAACTTTTCAAACCAAAATATTCCTCCCTACTCCCCCGCCCCCCCATATGTGTTGACTCCTATTAAAGTGAAAGTTCTTAAAGTTCAGGCACTGTCTACTTTTATAATAACATCCCAGTGCTTAGCAAAGTGCTTGGTACATAGTGAAAAATGATTTTTCATTCATTCATTTTTTCATCCATTCCATCCTCTACATGGTTGTCAGAATAATCTTCCTGAACTTCCACTTTATTCATCACCTTCCATACTTAAAAGCTTGTATTGCTACATATAACAATCAAACTATTTAGCTTGGCATTCTACACCCTCAACAATCTAATCCCTTTCCAGCTTTTCCTTAAATACCTGTCACCATACAAGTGCAAAGATTATATATAGCTAGAGACCATCTGGTCTAATCCCGCCACTTTTAAATATAGAAAACAATATAGTTGTGCTTACTGTCAGATGTTGGGGAATTGATCAACAAACAGTAAGGGACTACTCTATGCCACAGATAATACTGGGATCTGTGCCAGGAATTCAAAGACAAAAATGAAAGTTCCTTCCCTCAAAGAAGCTAACTTTCTAGTTCCTTCATGTCCTAGGCTTCAGTCTCTATATCAATAAAATGAAGAGGTTGGGACTAAATGGTCTCTAAAATACCATCTGGCTCCTGAACCTATGATCCTATAAGACACTCTAGAGAGAATCTAAGTGCCCCAGTGGATGAAGCTCTGGCCCTGGAATCAGGAGCACCTGAGTTCAAATTAGTCCTCAAAACCCTTCACTTGTCTGCCTCAGTTTCTCCATTTATAAAATGGGGATAACAAAAGGACCTACCTCCCAGGGTTTTTGTGAAGATCCAAAGAGTGACTATTTGTGAAGTATTCTGAGAACCTTAAAGCACTACAAAAATGCTAACTATCCTTATTTTTTAAAAATGTTATGAGTTTGAAATATGGTGCCTCTATGACTGTCTTCCATGGAGATTTGTTTGATTCATGCTTCTATGACTCTCGTAGAAACATCTGTCAAAGCTGGCTCCATTTGCATCTTCAGGCTTTTCAGTGAGATCTGGTCAGTACTACTCTAGCTCCTGGAAAAGAAACACAGTATATTATTGCAGATCCTACTCAAGTCTCTCCCTTTAGAAGAGAATTTTGTTCTTGTTGTTCAGTCGTTCAGTCTTATCCAGCTCTTCATGACCCTGTAGATCGTACTGTCCAAGGGGTGATATTCTTCCTTTCCAATAAGAATTTCAGATATGCAGTCTTTACCCTCAAGAAATTTACAGTTGATTCTCTATGTACAGATGCCCCTCACTCATAGAATTTAGAATTGGAAGGAACCTTACACATCAGTGAGTTCAAAACTCAGATTTTAAAGATGGGATTTGAACCCAGACCTCTAATACCAGATTGAATGATCTTTCTTATATACAATGATCCCATACTTTACACAACAGATATTCAGTGCTGCTGAAAATTGTATATAGATGGAATCTTTATTAACTGAATCACATTTTAAATAACAGTGGTGATAATCTACATGTGGCTGAGTCCACACCCTTACTTGTGGCAACTAGGAAGTGTGCCTTTGAACAGCATGTCCCCTTTGTATGCCTAAAGACTTTTCTCATCTCTGCCTCTTGGAATCACTAGCTTCTTTCAAAATTCATCTGAAGTGCTTTTTCTTACACAAGGATCCTTTCCTGATCCTCCCAGATGTTAGTGCAATTCCTTCTGCTTAATTTGTATTTACTTTGAATATAGTTCATAATTACTTATATATATTCACGTTGTTTACCTTGAATAGATTGAAAGTTCTGTGAAGAAAGGGACTGTTTTATTTGTTTCTCTACCTTCAACACCTAACATAGTACCTGGAACACAGAGTTGACATTTAATAAATGTTTGTTGAATTAATGTGAAGTATTCTCCCCGGGATGACTCCCCAACTCACATTTGTACTTGTGGGATTGGGTACCCAACAGGTGACTATTACTTTTTCAGGTCCCAGAGGTAACTCAGCGCTCCTAATACTATCAACTCATGAGCCTCCACTTGTATGCTGCTTATTAACAATCAGCCAACAGACTCAATTAGTCCTTGTTCAATCATGTCTACCCCTTCAAGACCCATTTAAGGTCTTTCTTGGCAAAGATACTGGAGTGGTTTGCCATTTTCTTTTCCAGATCATTTTACAGATGAGGACACTGAGGCAAACAGGGCTAAGTGACTCGTCCAGGGTCACATAGCAAGTTAGTATCTAAGGCTAGATTTAAAACCAGGTCTTTTTGATTCTAGGCTTGACATTCCATTTGTTGTGCCACCTAACTGACCCCAATTAGTTCTTAGCAAAGACATTTATTAAAATGGCAAAGTTAAAATAGTAGTTAAAAACCATATCACCCATAAACATGGGGCATGTTCTCCCACTAATATGTACAGTAGCCACAGGAAGTGTGGGTTCAAACTTAGAGCTCAGGGGCAGTGAGTATACACGTGGTAAAGGCAACCCACAATTCCTTGTACTTCAGGACCTGAAGGCACTTTCTTTGTGGAGACCTCACACAGCCTCCCTTTGCTATAGTGTTTCTTCTGAATGGATTTCTCAAGTTTCCTCTGTCAAGGGTTCCATTTCTCAAAGTTGCTTCCTCTTTTTTTATGAGTGCCTTCCTATCTTATCTGTTTCTGTGTCCAGATGAATAAAGTGAGTAGCTCTACTTCAAAGCCACACAGCCCATGGAGGAGGGGAGAGGAGAGAGAAACTCAAGCCTGACAAAGAGTGATTGCCTTTCAGAGGTCTGATTTTTCCTCTACTTCTGGCTCCAGGCTTTGAACTTCTTTCAACCAACAAACTCTCAAAACTCTGAAACTGAGCCAAGGTTTAACTATTTAAAGCCCTCAGGGGCATAGCTGGCTTGATTGCTCATCCAAAGGTTTTTCCTTTCTAGACTCAATCAGAGAGCTATTCACGTATCCCAAAGGGATCAGGGTGTAGCAGAATCTTCACAGTTAGTTTAACACCTCATTAACACCTTGTGATTACATGGGGGGGGGGGGGGAAGAGGGGGGGTCTTGGTCAAAGATCAACTCTCCTACAAATGAAGAATTACAAATATACATAGGAAGTCAAACAGATAGAGATGTACAGAAAGAGTAGCCTCAAAGGGATTTCCATTCCAAATGCTCTGCTTTGGTCTCAGGTTCCCTTTTCTAACTGCTAACGTAAAATTAAATGATAGTTTGGGAAGAAAAAAAACATCCTGAGCAGTCAGGAAAATAAAATGAAGCGATGTAAGTCTAGCACTGGAAGTTTAGGGAAACACAAGGGGAGAAAAGATCTCTACAATACTATTTATTTGCTAGATTACAAAATACACTTTAAAAAATGGAAAAAATCAACTGAAATCATAGATATGGGCTCACTACTTCTGCTCCCCATGCCCTGGATACCTCTGAGCTCTAGGTAGCCTCAATGCCTTCCCATATGTGACTCAGCCACCCTCCTGGTGCTAGTTGGGGGAGCTTGGGGGTAGATGAAAGCCTTGAACACTGTTTTTCCAATACAAATTCCTTCTTTCTTCCATCCCTGGGGAAACCACTCTTATCAACAAAGCCTGCTCTAGGCTGCTGGTGATGAATCAGGGACCAACAGTTTCTTCTTGCTACTGACACAGCTCCTGCTTCATTTGGGGTGCTGGTGAGAAGACACAAAACACCTACCAGCTGCCCTGGAGCCTGTAAAAATAGCCTTCCTTACTTTCTTTCCTTCCCCCTGGGGAGGGTCCTCGCAAATGGGAAAACATAAGGGAACTGGGCATATGCCAGTGTCTGCACCTGAAGAAGGGTTTTAGGGAGAGCTGGGTATTGCCAGAGAGGTCATTTCCAGGACAGGTCCCCAGGGTAGCCTGGAAAATAGTCATGGTACTAAGAATAGATATGTGTAGGCAGAATCATACTGGGAGAAGCCTTGAAGGACTGTCATTGGTTGGCATCAAGATATAGGGCAGGGAAATGCACCCCTCAGCGGGCACATTTAGATGATTATCTGGCCCTTTCCACTATTTAAATCTGTATCAGAGAGAGTGGTGGAGGGAACCACAAAAAAAAGATTATGAAGAGAGACAGATGAAGGAGGAAAGGGAGAAAGAAAAAGAGGAAGAAGGAGAGAGAGTGAGGGAAAGGGGAAAAGAGAGAAGGGAAGAGAGAGGGAGAGAGGAAAAGAAAGAGTATAGAAAGAGAGAGGGGAGGGAAAGAGAGAGAAAGAGATCAGGAAGGAAAGGAAGAGGGTCAGGGAGAGGAGGAGGGAAAAGAAGAGGGAGAAGAAGAAAAAATAAAGATGGAAAAAGAGACAGCTGGTTAGAGATAGGCTACAGTGGCTTTAGCTTCTTGTCTGGAAAGTTGACCCAAGGGATGGCAGCCTTGAGGTTGATTAAGAGTCCAAGAAGGGAGAGTATCTTTAGCAAATCCCCAAAGAGTCCTGCCCACCCACATGCTGGGGTACCATGACAGAGATGTCTGGTCCCATCTAAACATACTTTTAAACCCAACTGAGGAGGCCAGAGATGCCATTTTTTTTTTTCAGAACTTGAAAACTACTCAAGGGTAGCATGCGTGTGCGTGCGCACACACACACACACACATACACACTTATTAATTTACCTTTGCACTTTCTCTTTCCCCCTCTGGGGAAGGAATCCTACCTCTGATACTTTCTACCTGTGTGACCTTGGACAATTTACTCAGTTTCCTCATATGTACATATGGGTAGGGTTCACCACCACTATAATCAATCAATAGATGTGATAAAATTTTAAATGTGATCTGTTTATGAGGTATAAATCTCTTTGGTCCTATTATAAAAGAAAAAGGATGATTAAAAAAAGAAAGGGATGTGATTATCTGAGAGGATCAATTATGTTCACTGAGCCTATATATGAAGTCATACAGAGGGATTCAGACCAGTAATAGAAGCTGTCAGTTCTGGAACTGAGTAATCCAATTTGAGTTAAATCCTTGAGAGGAGAGCTCCCACTCTTTCTTATTCCCTCTTCCACTGACTAGAGAGAAGGGATCAATATAAGATGACACAATCCAGCCAAGAGCAGAGAGAGTCATGCTAAGGACATAAACACACACAGAGATGAACACAATATGATGGCCTTCTGAGAGAGGAAGCAGTTTCAAGTCATGGGACACCTTAAGCCAGGAAAGAATGCCAACTATGGACTCAAGAAAGATCTTTCAGTAACCAGTCTAACTCTTTGACCACACATTTTTTCCTATGCAGGTGCATCATGACCATTATACTTCAGTTTACTCCTTCCCTGGATTCCCCATATAATGTGCCCCAGGCTTTTGAGTGGGAATATGCTTTCTTCCAATTGTTCTTACTATAGATATGTCACTTTTGTAAATACTTTACTCAGTTGGGAGGAACATCTTATCCAGATGGATGAGATCATTGTTCCATCTGAGTGTTTGAGTAGTGAGTGAAAATCTTTTAGAAGGAGCTAAGCTTAACTAAGACAAAGTCCCTGTCCTCATGTTGTTTATATCACAGTGAGTGGATACATAGGACACATGCAGAGATAACTGTGATATACATTAGAAGGCTAGAGACTGGACCTGGGATTTTCTTATTATGGGGACCTCCCAGATTAGGAAATTCCCTCTTCTTATGCAAGTGGGCACCTTCTCTGCAATCTATGGTCTTAGAGAATTATCTAGAGCAACATTTCTCAGAGTAGTCTGGGGACCCCTGGGGTCCCTGAGACCTTTTCAGAGGATCCACAGCATCAAAACCATTTTCATAATGATACAAAGATGTTTTAATTTTTGTTATAGTAAATGTCAATAGATAAAATCTACATAAACAAAAGTTGTTTGGGAGGTAGTCCTTAATAATAGATAAGAATGTAAATAGGTCCTGAGGCCAAAAAGTTTGAGAACCACTGGTCTATGGCTTAAGTACAGCAATGGTCATATAGCCAGTACATGTCAGAGGTGGGACTTGAACACAGATCTTTGTGGCTTCAAGGCTAGCTGTCTATCCTCTACACCATTCTGCTCATCACAATTTATAGTGGTAGTTGTTCATTCCTTTTAGTCTTGTCTGATTCTTCATGTCCCTTTTGGGGTTTTTTTGGTAAAGATATTGGAGTGGGTAGCCATTTCCTTCTCCAGCTCATTTTGTAGTTGAGGAAACTGAGGCAAACAGGGTTAAGTGGTTTGAGTAAGTGTCTGAGGCCAGATCTGAACTTAGGAAGATGAATCTTCCAGACTCCAGGCCCAGCACTCTATCCACTGTGTCACTTAGCTTCCCACTTATTGTAACTGACCTTAATATATGACATGGAAATCAAGGGCTATCTTAGGTTGAAGAAGAAGGAATGTTACTGATGGGCAAAGATGGAAGCCTTTATGGAGTCAATAACATTGTCTACTTTGAAAGCAGTTTCTAATGAGGTTCCTGGTGCCACAATGCTAATATCTACTAGGCAGATGAAGAAGGAAATGAAACCTACCTTCTAGTGGCATAACCAAGATCTGAACCCTGAGGGAGAGCTCTGTTAAGGTGCACCCTCTTGAACACATTGCCTTTAGCAATAGTAGCTCTATTTAGTAGTCAAAAACTCCATATAGACAGCTGCATTACATTTAGGGCAGCTGGGTGGCATGGTGCATGGAGTACTGGGCCAGAAGAGTTGAGTCAGAAGAGTCATCTTCCTGAATGAAAATCTAACTTGAGACACTATCTGTATGACCCTGGGCAAGTCACTTAACCCTGCTTGCCTCTGTTTCCTCAATCTGTAAAAGAGCTGAAGGAAATGGAAAGCCATTCCAGTATCTCTACCAAGAAAATCCCAAGTGGGGTTACAAAGAGTTCAACATGACTGAAAAATGACTAACCAACAACAATATTACATTTGTAGAGTACCTTTAGAGTTTGCAAAGCATGTCCCTATTACAGGGTAATCAGGAAACCCAACCCCTCTGCTGATCTTGGATCATTTTCTTAAAGACATGTTCTTCAGACATTTACCATCTGTGTGACCCCAGACAAGTCATTTAAGTTTGTTGTACCCCACTTTCCTTCATGAGTGGCTACTTCCAGAAAAAACACATCCCTGCCTCAGATATTGACTAGTTATGAGACCCTGGGTAAGTCATTTAACTTCTCTTTGTCTCAATTTCTTCATTTGCAAACACAAGGATTAGAATGGATATCTTCTAAGATTCCTTACAACTCTCAACGTACACTCCTAAAATCTTTTGTGTTCTGATTAAACAATGACTGACTCAACCTTTGGAATGATAAAGCAGCTCCCCTCCCCCATTTGTCCCTTGGTCCCTGAGATGGAGCATGAAGGGGCCTATATGAGGAGTTTGTCATCGTCCAGTTCTCAAGTCCACAGTGATCAATCCGAGGTTATTGTGTAAATTCATCAGTGAGAGCCAGAGAGCATGTCTCTCTGGAAGTGGCCAGGGTTTAGCAGATTGTGGGGAGGGGGCATTTCCTTGATTACTTACCATTACACTCATGATTGTTTAGTCACAGAAGTATTATCATCTCTATTTTACAAAAGAATGACGAACTCAGAGAGGGTAAGTGATTTGTGGAGGATCACACAGCTAAAACATACTAGGATCAAGTACAAATCCTCCCCTATAGTCTGAGACAAGGGTCCTGGGTCTTCTCTAGGCACTGCCTGGGCTGCCTGACAGGTTATTGCACCTCTAAGCATCTTCTCTCCCATTCCCACTCTCTTCTTGATCCCCTCCCTCCCAATCTTACAATATATCATCCTGAAGCACAACTTGACAAAATCTCTTGAAAGAGATTCTGGGCCAGAGGTTTAGGAATAAGGGAAAATAACAGGCTCCCAGCTTAACTCAAAGGCAAGGCTAGCTTCAGAGGAGCCAAGGACTTAGCTGGTCTCTCTCTCTCTCTCTCTCTCTCTCTCTCTCTCTCTCTCTCTCTCTCTCTCTCTCTCTCCCTCCCTCCCTCCCTCCCCCCCTCTTCCTCTCCCTCCCTCTCCCTCCCTCCCTCCCTCCCTCTCCCTTCCTCCCTCCCTCTCTCTCTCTCTCTCTTTACATCTTTCTCCATCTCTGTCTCTGTCTCTTCATTTCTCTCTCTCTATGTCTTTGTCTCTGTCACTCACTCTCTGTTTCTCTCTCTCTGCTAAGAGTTTCACGGCACATTTACCTCTGGGTCCTGGAAGTTGAAAGGGAAGACCCAGACTGCAAATTAGGTGCTCCCAACTCACTGGTGCCTTTGAAAAACTGAATCCCCAGGGAAGTCAATGCTTGGTGGCCAGAGACTTCTCCAGCCTGAGGCAAGGTTCCCATACTGTCACATGCCTTTTACATCCTAGGGCAAGTAAATGCTGTTTTTTCTTTTCCCTCCAGATCTGCCTATCAGAAGTATCGGTGATTAGGGCCAGAATGACCTCTCCTGTGATTTGGGGATGAGTAAGATTATGCTATTGAATCCTGTGAAATGACTCGAATCTGATTCATTGGTAACCTGACACTTAGGCCAGCTTGGCCCAGAGTAGTCTCAAAAGAGAGCTTGATTCCTTCTCCAAGGTGTTTACTGTCACTGATGGAATCACCAAGGAGGCCTTAATCCTTAGCAGAGCCACAGGCTCTTGTTCTATATAATCCAGACTCCATCTGATGATATAAGTAAATAAACCCTGAGCACTCAGAGAAAACAAATCACCAGTCCATCAAAATACTTGGTAAATTAGTTCAGCAGACTGGACCAGAGACATGCTCGATGAATCACCAACACCCAGAGTAAATAAATGGAGATTAAGCAAAACTTGATTGGATCATGCTGAAGCTTGGCAAGTCTCAACAAACAGATCAGCCTGAAATCTCACATTAGGAACACATAATCTCATAAAATTTATGACTGTTATTGCTCACCACATATGTTTCTGGGTTACTGTTCGCTGGTCTAAGAACAAGCCACATTACTGGGGTCTTCAGGGGCCTGCCCACTTATATACGCTGTATTTCATGAGAGATGTTAGGGTTTTTTTTTTCCTTGACACACTCTGGCACTGTCCCTGGCCTGGCTCTGCCACTGGTAGATAATGAATCAAGACCCTTGAGGGAGAGGGGAACTCCTTGCCTTGGTCAGGGCCCTTCTCAGAGTCCGGCCTCAAGCTTCAGATTGGCTGTTGGAAGATGTCCAGAGATCAGCCACCTAATATGATTAAAGGGATAGGAAATGGGGCTCAAGAGGAAAAAGAAGATTGTAGGAAGAGGCCGAGGGTCATAGGAATAGATAGCTAGAAGGAGTCTTGGTGCTCATCTGCTCTGCCTTTTCCTTTTATGGAGGAGGAAACTAAGACCCCAGGAGTGGAAGAGGCTTGTCTAAGGTCTCATAGCAGAGACGGAGTTTGAACACAGGTCTTCAGTAAAGCACTCAGTACTGTGCGTGACACCTAGTAGAAGCTCAATTAATACTTATTCACTCCCCCTCTTCCTTTAAATCAAGAATTTGTCCAACTTTCCATGAGAAAACATCAAAAGGATAATAGAATTAGTGTTAGGAGGGGCCTTGGGCGCCATCCACTCTGCCATTTTGCAGGGAGAGGTGATAAGCAGGTTCAGTGTGTAGTCCCTACATGAAAGAGGCTGGGGAGTTTGCTTGCAGAAAGTCTTGATGATGAGCGCAGGAAGGATGTTGCTTCAGAATTTGGAGTGTGCATACACATCCTGCAACTTAACTGGTTCTGGTCTGCACCAGCAAAAATGAGATTCTTGTTCTTGGATCTCCATCTTGTCCTGGCTTTTTCTTCCAGAGAAACCATGCTGTAAGGGGAGAGGACTTGGCCCTTCTGCATCGCCCTTGAATATAGACCTCTTTGCATTTGTTCTTTCCTGCCTTAAGTAAAGGAGTCAGCTGGCTTAGTGGATAGAGCTCTGGGTCTGGAGTTAAGAAGACCTGAGTTCAAACCCAGCCTCAGATACTTACTTAACTATGTGACTCTGGACAAGTCACTTCACCTCCCTTTGCCTTAATCCACTAAAGAAGGAAATGGCAAACCATTCCAGTATCTTTTCCAAGAAGACCCCAGGGACAGTATGGTCCATAGGGACATGACTAAATGACTGAACAACAATGACCTTGTGAGCTTCAAATGTCAAGCAAGCAGAGGTCCAGAAGCCAGAATACAGCTGGATTTTATAGCTAGCCAATCCTGGTCTGCCAGCATTAGGCTCTGAAGAATGAATGATCTGTGGGACCCAACCCAGTCACCTCTGAAACTCACCCAGAAGTTATGTTGCATTTGCAAATGAACTTGATGGGGTGAATGCTATGTGTTACATTAAGAAACCACCTTAAGTTTGAGCATGGTCTCTCCAAAGACTGACATAGTATAAGGGATAGTGTGACTTCAAGTGTGTGTGTGTGTGTGTGTGTGTGTGTGTGTGTGTGTGTGTGTGTGTGTGTGTGTGTGTGTGTGCATGTGTAGTTCTATTTCTGTTTTTGCTGTGTCTTCACAGCAAATATCCATTTGTAAATACTAATCTATGTTACCAGGTTAAATGGAACTATAGTACTAATCAATGGCAGTTAACAGCTGAGAAAACCACCCCAGAAAGGGGGCTTGAGCCAATAGCTTTGGAGAAAGACACCCTAAAGCACTCTGGGGGTATACCTTGAACCCTGAGAGTTGGAATATAGCCAGCTTCATTCTGGAAGAGTGAGTCCAGGGTCTAGCTACATATAGATGAGGAAACTGAGGCCAGGGAGCTAAATGATTTACCCAAATAGATAGGAAGTGTTTGAGGCAGGGTTCAAACCCAGGAAAGTGCTGATTCTCTTTCTTCACATAGGAGAAATACTTTTGGTATGTCGGTCCTTCCACAGACCTGTGATTTCATTGACTGTTACTTTCTTTACCAATATAGATAACAACCCAGTCATACTTTCTCACCCACTGTGCTTCCTTCAATCTCCCTCCACAAATTATAAAGGCTCAACAAAATTCTCCCAAGGACTAATAATAGGTAGCTAGGTGGTGTAGTAGGTAGATTGGCAGACCTAAAGTCAGGAAATCCTGAGTTCAAATCCTACCACAGACATTTAATAGCTATGTGATTGGGTAAATCACAGCACCTCTCCCCATCTATAAAATGAGGTTAACAATGGCACCTACCCCCAACAGTTGTTGTGAGGATCAAATATATGTAAAATACTTCACAAATCTTAAAATGCTTTGTAAATGCTACCTATTATTAATAACTATCTATTGTTAGCTATTTATAATCAACCAGTCAATTAGTAAACATATATTGCATAATTACTATAAATATTAAAGAAGTATATATTATAATGACAAATTATATAATATCATAACCAATAATGACTAACATTTATATAAAGTTTTAAAGTTGAGAAGTGCTTTACATTTATTATCTCATCTGATCTTTGCAATAATCCTTGAAGGTAGGTGCATTATTATTCCTTTTTTACAGATGAGGAAATTGAGGTTGGTACACTTGCTCAGGGTACGCAATTAGAAAATGTCTGAGGTAGGATTTGAAATCAAGCATTCCTGTCTACAAATTCACTGCTCTGGATACTAGTGCATCTGTCTATCTTTTATCATAATGAATCAATGCTGGACTCAAGAATAAGGAAAAACACAGATTTATAGCTCACCTCTTGGTGCTTACTAGTAACAGGACCATGGACAAGTCATTTAACTTCTCAGACAATTCACTTACGTGCAGAACATTTGTTGATAGAAATTGACTGAGAGTTTTCCTTACTGAGAGTTCCCTACTAAAGTAATCACACTTCTAGGACCTCCCCCCTTCTCATTCCCACCTCATAGTATTGTTGAGGCTCAAATGAGAGAAAGTCTGAAAAAATGACTTTGCAAACTCTATGAAACACTATGTCATTTCAGTTGTATCTGCATGACCTTAGATAAGTCACTTAGTTTCCTTGCCTTAGTTTCCTTGTCTGTAAAAATGAGGAAGTTGGACCAGATAGCCTCTGAGATCCTTACTATCTGATTTACTATCTCTTTTGCTCCTTGACCAGCCCACCTCCTTATTGAAATTTTTACATCACTTCTCATTCCCAAGTCAGCTTACTCACCCCCAGCAGGCATTGTTATATTGTTCTTTGTCATCTGTAATTTTGATTCTTCTGAGATCGTGATGCTCTGAGAAGCCAGAATGAGAAAAAATGGTTCTAAATTGCTTCCAGAAATACTGACAACCAGAAGTCTGTAGGAAATAGATTTCTAGGTCTTTGCTGATGGCACCTAGAGGTTAATTTTCTGTTTCCATCATCCTTCTGTTCATCTTGGGTTCCATGAGCTGAGAAAAGTAGGTGCATCAAAGGATAACAATATATTGTGTGGCTCAAAGAGGAAAAGATGTTAAAGGGAAGGAAGGTGGAAATGGACCTCCCTTCTTTGCTTAGGTGGAAGACTCCGGGGGTGAAATCATGCATGTTCTCTCAGACTTGTTTGATCACAATATCAACACTTTAGAGATACTAGGGACTTCTGAGGCTGTCAGGTCCAACCTCCTCATTTTACAGATGAGAAAACTGAGACCCAGGGATGTTGTGACTTGTCCAAGGTTGCACAGATAGTAAGCATCAGAGGGGAGATTTCATCCCACATTCTTTCATTTCAGAGCCAGTGGACTTTCCACCAAACCACATCTGTGTTAGTTTTGCAAACCTGCCTTTCCCCTTTCTTTTAAAGTCTTCATTCCACTCTGCCCAGTGACTCTGCCTCATTTCAACTCCACCAAACAAGATGCCCCTCCCTGGTTAGATTGACAGGAAGGAGAGAGAGAGAGAGAGAGAGAGAGAGAGAGAGAGAGAGAGAGAGAGAGAGAGAGAGAGAGAGAGAGAGAGAGAGAGAGAGAGGAAGAGAAAGAGAGACAGACAGACAGACAGACAATCTGTAATCTCACCACCATGCAGCTAACTCTGGCCTTGATGGACACTTCCTCTCTTCTCTGATTGGAAGTCTGGAGTTCTAAACTCCTCCCAATGTGCTCTTTATAGAGGGTAGAGACAGGACTTTTGTTCTCTCCACACTGCTGCATCTGCGCTCTGCTTGGTTTCAACCCCACTGAACAAGATGCCCCCATACCGGGTACCCCCGATCACCTCATCTTTCCCCCACTTTCTTGCCTCCTTTTGTGTGTTGTCTCCCTACTCTCCACATTAGATTGTGAAGTCCTTGAAGGCAAGAACTGTATTTCTTTTTATTAATTGTATTTCCAGGGCCTGGCACCAAAGTAGATGCTTAATAAATGTTTATTGGATTGGATTGAAGTCTTTGGGTAAAGTAAGAAAACAAGTGTATTTAGAAATGAAATTGCTATGAAAACAAAGAATATCAATAAAATTAAAAATATACCTTCCCCACCCCCCAAAAGAAAGGAAGTTGTGGTATGTAGACAAATGGAAAGATAGCATAGATAATTGTTCATGTAAGCCTTGGACCCATGTGTTCTGAATGCAGTGCTTTGCTGTATTTGTTTATTTTGCTTTTCTTACTTCTTTGAAGTCTGTCAAGTCTTAGACTAGCATCATGCCCCTTTAATTCCATTGTGTTTTCAGGGGCATGCTGAAGGTAGCTTGAATCAGCTAGCAAGAGTTGACTGTTCAGTTCAATTTTCAGTGTGATCATTTACAGCTCAGAAATCTGGCAAATGCTATAAATCAGGGTCTGATTTATTGTTTTGTTTGAGTATTTAGACTTAAGAGAGTGAGGGAGAAAAGCTAATAACAAAGCAAACTTAAGAGTGTGTCACATGCACATTTCCCCCCTGAAGAACCAGTTGTTCAATACTTTTCAGCACACCCTGCTTTGTGACTGCTATTTCAGTACCTGACTTCCTCACAAGGACTTCTCCACCTCCACCTCCTCAACAGGACTCCCCCTCCAACTCCTCTTGTTCTGTCCCTCTTTGTGTGCTGCTTTCTCTTGTTACAATGGGGAGTTCCTTGAGGGTAGGAACTCTTTCGCTTTCTTGTTATTTGTATCTGCAGCATTTACCACAGTGCCTTGAACATAGTAAGCCCTTAATAAATGCTCACTCACTCACTCACTCAATCTATCTATTGTCCATGTGTCTATCTTTCTTTTTCTTCCCCTCTCTCAATCTATCTACCTACCTACCTGTTTAATCTATCTCCCTTTCTATCCATCTCTCTATCCCTCTATTTCCCTCTATCGATCCATATCTTCTCTATTTTATGTATTCTTATTATATTTCTTAATATTCTTCTTATTATTTATTCTCTTTCTATTTTTACCTACCTACCTGTCTCTTTATCTACCTATCTATCTCTCTCTGATCTTTTTCTCTCTGTCTATCTACCTATATGTCTATCTATGTACGTGTCTAAGTGTCTGTCTGTCTCTGTCTATGTGTCTCTGCTTCTCTCTATGTATCTCTCTCTTTCCCTCCACCTATTTATCTACCTATACATCTACCTGTGTATCTTTCTCTCTCTCTGTTCTCTTTCTTTTTCTCTCTACCTACCTGTCTACCTATCTACCTATATGTCTATCTGTCCATCTATCTGCCTGTCTGTCTATAGCTGTCTCTCTCTGTTTCTGTCTGTCTGTCTCCCCTACCTATTAATCTATCTACCTATATGTCTGTCTTTCTATCTACCCCTCCCCCCAATTGCTATTTGGGGGCTTCAACTACACCCAAGGAGGATCAAGTAGCAGGTGGTGGCATTCTTAGGTTTGGAGAAGCTCTGATCCTTGCAGAGTGGAGTCTGGGCCATCCTTGTAAAATATTAGTCCAATAAATGCATAAGGTCAGATAAAAGTTCCTGGCCATAGGCTGGGGTACAGTCTTTTACATAGTCTGGAACTCCTAGACAATCAATAATGGTGAGAGTGTCAGACCATGGAACCAGCCATGGAATTTCTAACTTTTCAGATCATGGAGAAAAGTATAGATAACCATTGATTTTAAAAGGTTTAAACTTACTCATATTGGAAACAGTAGCTGATCTAAGAGATGATGTGACTCTTCTCAGCTGCAGGAATTTAGGATTCTGAGTCAATTACAGCACCAATGGAAGCTTGTCATAGAAAAAAATCACAGCTTATGGAATATAAAGACAGTCAAAAATCTGAGACCTGATCATTATCAAGGGATGATTCCTGCTTTGAAGCCATTTTGGGGCTACTAGAAGGACATTACTGCTGGACCCAGTATTGGTAAATCTTTGAAAAATGATCTACAACTTATTTGATGAAAGGAAGATCACTACCTCTCAGAGTTGGGATGGACCTCAGGGGTCATCCAGTTCAACCCATTCCTAAACAGGAATCCCCCCTTCAACATTCCCAACAAATGGTCTTCCATGCTTTGTATGAAAACCTCTGGTTATAGGGAACTCATTATCTTATGAGGCAGCTCATTCTACTTGGTGACAACTCTCATTATGAGGAAGTTTTTATCCCCCCAATAGCCTAACTTCCAAGCATTGCTTCCAGTTCTGCCCCCTGGAGCCAAGCAGGATAAATATAATCCCTCTTCCATATGGTAGCCTTTCAAGTACAGGTATCACAAAAGTCTCAGTGCAGTTTTAAAGCTTTAATAACTTAAAGACAACTTGAAGGTCACTATTATATTCCCTCTAAATCTTTTCTTCTCTAGATCAAAAGTTCTCATTTCTTTCAAGTGTTTCCTGGATGGCAGTGTTCTCTAGTTTCCTTACCATACTGGTCACTTTCTTATGGACATATTGAAGCATATCAATGTCCTTTCTGAATTTAGGCACTTAACAATGCGTGTACCCTACATACTTCTAGCCAAAGTTTTGGGTCAGATCAGGTCAGGCTCTCTGATAACCTCAGCTTTTCTCCTCTGAAGTGAAAGTAGGTCTTGAGGTCACCAGGAACTGTGGTTCTGATCTTTCAGAACCCTTTTTGTTTGATACTGATACCGATGCTCCCTCTACCCTGGGACAACAACTAATGCTAGAATTTGACTGTATGTCTGCTATGTCTGACTGTAATGACTGTAATAATAGCAGTTCCTTACATTTGTATTTACAGTTTACAAAGGATTTTCATCCAAATGATCTCATTTAATCTGAAAACAGGGCTATGAAATATGTAATAATAGCTGGCATTTATATAACACTTTAGGGTTTGCAAAGTAGTTTGCATATTTTTTCTTGTTCAGTCCTTTCAGTCATGTCCAACTCTTCATGACCCCAGTTGGGGTTTTCTTGGCAAAGATACTGGAGTGGTTTGCCATTTCTTTCTTCAGTTCATTTTGGCATTTGAGAAATTCTGTCAAATAGGGTTAAATGACTCGTCCCAGTCACACAGCTACTAAGTGTCTCGGGCCAGATTTGAACTCATGAAGATGAGTCTTCCTGACTTCAGGGCTGGCACTCTATTCACTATGCCACCTGACTGCCCTGATTTGCATAGAATATCTCATTTGGACCTTATAACCACCCCATGAACTAAGTATAGCAGGTATTATTTTTGTTATTGTTTAGCTATTTCAGTCTTGTCCAACTCTTTATGACCCTATTTGGGGTGTTCTTGGCAAAGATATTAGCATGGTTTGTAATTTCCTTCTCCAACCCATTTTACAGATGAGGAAACTGAAGCAAATAGGGTTAAGTGACTTGCCCAGGGTCATACAGCTAGTAGGCGTCTGGAACCAGGTTTGAATTCATGAAGATGAGTCTTCCTGACTTCAGGCCACTGTGCCACCTAGGCGCCATGGTATTATTATCCCTATCTTATAGATAAAGAAATCAAGGTTCATAGAAGTGACTTGCCCTTAATCACATGATTAGTAAGTGTCAAAGACTGGATTTGAACCCATGTTTCTTCTAGCTCTAAGCTTTATCACATTGCCTCTCAGGTAGGACAACTATTATCATCCTCATTTAATAAATGAAAAAACTTAAGTCCAGAGAGGTTCTGAGAAATATGACCTAGAGTCATACAGTTAGTATGTGAAAAACTGAATCATAGAATCTTAGATTTCAGAATAACTTACACACAGATCATCACCAAAAGCATGAACCTCCTCTATAATTTTCCATTATACTATATATAAAGGGATTGTACTATGGCGGAAATAATCCTAGAGTTTGATTGAGAGAATATGGCTTGGCCCAATTATTTTCGATCCATAGGACTTTAGGCAAATAAAAACCTCTTCATATCTCAGATTCTGTAAAATGAGTGGGTTGGGTGCGATGACTTTATAGGACTCTTCCAGCCCTAAATCTGATTCTTTATCTGGTTCTTTAAACCATCTAGCATCTGCATGAAGACTACCAGAGAGGAAATGTGTATAAAAATCGTATTTAAACAATGAGATCTCTAAGAGAGGATGTGTAGAAAGAGGCTAAGAGGATCTTCTAGGGAAAAGGAATGTACAGTGTACTAGGACCCCAAGATCTTTTTTACATAAAATGCTTATCAGACACATTTTCTCTTTCTTGTCATAAAGTCCTAAATATAGGACTTTATATTTGTGCCTATCTGATTTAGTCTTGTCAACTGCAGGTCTCAGATAAGTTTTTATCTTTTTGAATACCATTTCTAATAATAAAAGCCACAATAATGGCTACCTTTCATGTAGTGCCTACTCTGGGCTGGGCACTGTGCTAAGTGCTTTTACAAATATGATCTCACTGGATCCTCTGAGAACCTCGGGAGGTAAGTGTGATTATTATCCCGGTTTTACAGCTGAGAAAACTAACATAGATAGAATTAAAGTGTGCCCAAGGTCACCCAGCTAGAAAGTGTCTGAGGCCTAATTGAAAACCAGATGTTCCTGTCTCCAGTCCCAAAACTCTATCCACCGTACCACCTGGTTGTTGTCATTGTTCAGTCAGGTCCAACTTTCTGTGACCCCATTTGGGGTTTTCATGGCAGAGATACTGGTGTGGTTTGCCATTTCCTTTTCCAGCTTATTTTACAGATGAAGAAACTGAGGCAAACCGGGTTAATGGATTGTCGAGGGTCACACAACTAATAAGTGTCTGAGGTTGGATTTGAATTCAGGTCTGTCTGGCTCCAAGCCCACTGTTCTATCCACTGTGCCACCTACCTTACCACTGTACCAACTAGTTGCCTCTAATTCTATCATCTAATGTATTTATTATCTTCTCAGCTTTACGCCATCTGTATATTTGATTAGCAGAGCATCTATATTTTCATCCAAATCATTATAAAACACAAAACTAAATAAATAGGATGGAAGACAGAGGCCTGAATATTTCACTATTAAACTCCATCTAGATTCATCAATCCATTAATTACTACTTTTTGGGTCCACTCAGTCTGCCATCTTCAAACAGACCTGACTGTACCATCATCTGTCTAGTCCATATATGCCCATCTTGCCCACAAAGATAATGTGAGTGACCTTTGTTGTTCAGCTGTCCATTTGTGCCTGATTCTTTGTCACCCCATGGACCATAGCATGCCAATACTTTCTGTGAGGTTTTCTTGTCATTTACTTCTCCAGTGGATTAAGGCAAAGAGAGGTTAAGTGACTTGCCTAGAGTCACACAGCTAGTAAGTGTCTGGTGCTGGATTTGAAGTCAGGTCTTCCTGCCTCCTGGTCCAGCACTCTATCCATTGAACCACCTAGCTAAAGTGATAGACTTTAGACTTTGTCAAATGGCTTGCTGAAAGACAGACATTTTATGTCTGTAGCATTCCCCTAGTCAATGTGTCAAAAAACATTTTCTTAAAGAAAAAACCCAAACTCAGCTAAATTGTTTAGATGAATCTATGCTGGTTCTTTGTGATCATCACTTCCCTTTCTAAGTTCTCAAACACTATACTTGCCATAATAATCCATTGCAATTATCATTAGGGAATATACTAAGAAGCAAATGACTGCTTGTTTATGAGAAATTGAAGGAAAAGTTTCCATATAATATCCTGAAAAACAACAACAACAAAAAGACTGATTGGCAAACAGTAATTATACCTCCTGTCAAGTTGAACTTAAGCATCAAAGAAAATAATTGGACTTTCAGCCAAAGGGAAGACTTTGAGTCATTCTTTCAAAAGTACCCAGAGGTCAACAGGGTATTGAAAATTTAAAATGACCAGACAGAAATGTAACACTAAGAAATGAAATGTTTATTTTTATTTGGCTAGGACTAGAAAAGACCAAAAATGTGTTTTGGAGACAGTGGGGGGGTGGGGGGTGGGTAGGAGGGATGGGAAGAGGAAGTGGTTCCTTTTGTGTTTTGATTTTCTTTAAAAAACCAAAAAACATTACAAACAATATGAGATGTTGAGAAAGCAAAGAGAGCATTCATGGGCTAATGAATCCAAGAAGCAAATGTAAGGAAAATTAGGACGAGTGGGAGGAAAAACAGAGTTAATACTACAAGGGGGAAAATCTTATTCCTTCAGCATTCTTTAAGTAAATCAGCATTTTATGGGGTAGAATAATACTCAATCAGTCAACAAAGATTTATTAAGCTTCTACTGTGTACAGAGACACTGTACTAAAACTAGCATCGATATGAAGTTCAGTTAACCACTGGTACTGGATCATAAAATCATAGATTCAGAGCTGGAGTGGATCATAACACAGTCTCAGGACTGAGACCCTGAGAGTTTGAGATTTTTCCATTTACACATAGAGTCAGTGGTAGAATAGAAATTGAAACCCAAATCCTTTGATTCAAAATCCAGCTCTCTTTCCTTGCTATTCCCTAAGTTGTCGTTGAACAAATAGCTGCCATGTTTTGCTGATTTTGCCTCTACATCATCTCTCATATCCACCCCTTTCTTTCTGTTCATAGCTTGTTAACGACATTTCATTTGGACTTCTGTTTTTTTCAGTTTTTTGACTTTATTATCTTGTTTCTTGTTGTCTTTTGGAATCATTAGCTTCCATTAGTCCAATTGTAATTTTTAAGGAACTATTTTCTTCAATGTAGTTTTATGCTTCTTTTACCAAGGTGCTAATTCCCTTTTCATATACTTCTTGACTATCTTTTATTTCTTTTCTCATTTTTTTCCTGTACTGCTATTATTTCTTTTAAATTTATTTTTTACTCTTTTTTATTTGGAAGGGGGAAGATAAGGTTGAATGACTTGCTCAAGGTCACACAACTAGTAAGTGTTAAGTGTCTGAGGCTGGATTTGAACTCAAGCCCTCCTGACTCCAAGGCAGGTGCTCTATTCACTGCGCCACCTAGCTGTCCCCTTTTTACTCTTTCAAAAAAAACTTTCTTTAACTCTCCTAGAAATTCTTCTTGGGTTTGTGTCCAATCTGCATTTTTTCTTTGAGGCTTTGTGTATAGATGATTTCAGTTAGCTTCCCTGTTACCATAGTAGTATTTTTATCGTCAGGTTCTTTTTTTGTTGTGGTTTGCTCATCTTTCCAGTCTATTTCTTGACCTTGACCTTTATGTTAGTGTTGGATTCTGCTTGCCTCTCAAGGGGATGCCAGGCCTGAGCTTCTGTCTTTTTATATACTTTTGGTGCTTGTGTTCACAGCTCTGCCTGGGAGTCTGGAAGGTTTTAGTGCTTCCAAAGTGGTATGATCCAGGGAAGGATCTGTTCACTGCCCTCCTAGACTGAGCTCTGTAAATTGGGTCTGTTGGCTTGTATATAGTTGAGTTTTAGTAGATTTCTGCTAGTCTCAGTTACTGTTAGCCAACTTTGAGGTTCTTTTGGTTTAGACAGACTGAACTGATGACTCTCTCTTGGTCTAGGTCACTCCTGCCCTAGTATTAAACTTCAGGCTTATATGCTGGCTTGTACTCTGTTTCTGGGCTCAGAGACACTACATTTGCAGAACTTGTTATGTGCTCAGTATTCAGGCCCTTATTAGCTCATGACTGCTCCTCCTCATCCTGGATCTATGACCAGGAATTAGGTAATGAGCATTAGAGCTACCATATGGCATCTGTTCCTCCACCCAGTGCTCATTCAGGGATCTTCTGGAATCTCTTTCTACCTCAGTGATTGCAACTCTGGTGCTTTGTCTCCACATTCTTTTTCTTCCTTGTTTCTGGAATGCTTTTTCCCACTGTGGCCAGTCCTAGCCCCAGCAAACCTCTCTATGGGTCTTCCTAAGCTACCCTGGGCAAGAAAAACAATTCACAGTGATTTTTTCATGGCTTTCCTGATCAAAATTTGGTCTGGCATGTTTTCTAGATTGTAGAGGAAGTGTACTAGGTGAGGTAAACAAAAATACTTCCTCTGACTTCACCCTCTTGATTTCATCCTCATGTCTGGACTTCTAAAAGAGACTCCTAATTGGTCTTCCTTGCTTCTAGTCTTCCTGAATCCTTTCCAATTCATCCTATTAATAACTGCTAAAATAAATAAGCTTCTCAGATCTTAGTCTGACTACATGCTCAACATCTTCAGTGGCTCCCTATTACCACTAGGGGAAAAACAGAAGCTGACATTTAGAGTTCTCCATATCTCAGGTCCAATCTTCCATCACATTATTCACCTTGATGATATAGGCAAACTGAACTACTAGCTGTCTTACTTTTTCACTGCCTCTCTTCCTAGAGTTTTCTGGAGGGCAGAGCAGGAGGATGGGCTTCTGACTTTTGTCACATGTCTGACATCACTGCCCTTGCAGGGTTTTACATCTAGAAAGAGAATAGGACAACCAGAGATAATAATCATAATAGCTACTGTTCATACAGAGTTTAAAGTTTGCAAATCACTTTGAGAATGTTAAATAATTAGATTCTCATAATAACCCTGTGAGGCAGGTGCTGTGATTATCCCCATTTTACAGATGAAGAAACTGAGACTGAGAGAGATTTAGTGACTTGCCCAGGATCACACAGCGAGCATATGTCAGAGGAAGGGTTTGACGCTCCATTCAACACTCCCTATGTGAAACCACCTAGCTAACTAGAGATAGCTGTTACACAAAATAATAGATGTAAGTTGTAACCTAAATGCTGTGGGAAATCCCACTGTCTTGGTGACTCTGATTTTCTTAGTGTATGTATATGTGTGTGTGCACATGTGTATTGCTTTTGTTTTTTTAATAGATATCCTCTAAGACTCTTTTCCTTTGATTTTCAGAATCATTCTCTAGTAGCTTTATTAGCATTGTGTAGGAAATTTTTGCTGCTAATGTCTCTATGTGTCCACAGATGATGGCTGCAGTGAGTTGGTGGCTCTGAACCTCTACCCTCTGGGCTTGGTAAATGCTCTTTATCAATACAACTAAAAAAACCCAATTATTAAGCATTCATTGTGTGCAAGATGTGTACACATAGTGTACACGCTAGACACTGGGCATACAAGAGCAAAATGAAGAACACTCTCTGCCCTCCTTTCTGGAGTTCACCTTCTGTGGATAGTTATAGCACATACACAAATAAGGATATATATTGTAGGGCAACATTAACAATTGAGAAGATGATAAAAGGCTTCTTGGAGGAGATGGAGCCTCCTCACTGAGCTGTGAAGGAAGCTGAGGTTTTAGTAGGCAGAGGTGAGCCAGGGGTGAATCAAAGGCATGGAGACAGTCAGTGCAAATGCACAGGAGACGGAGGGCCATGCATGCTGGATTGCGGACTCTGTGTGTGCATGTGTGTGTGTGTGTGGTGTAGGGAACAAATTATAAGAAGCCAAAAAAGGTAGCCCATTGTCATGGGACTCCCCTCATTGCTGGAATGAATGCCATGTCCTTTGTGGGGGGGAGGGGGTGTGGAGTTGGTGAGAGGAGGCAGGAGAGGGGGAAGGGGGGAGAGAGAGAGACAGAGAGAGAGAGAGACAGAGAGAGAGAGAGAGACAGAGAGAGAGAGAGAAAGAGAGAGAGACACAGAGAGAGAGAGAGACAGAGAGAGAGACAGAGAGAGAAAGAGATTTTCAAGACTCTTCAGACATCAAGTTTCTTCAGGCACTGCAGTCACTTTGGGCATTTCTGGCTTCCAGCTTTGGGAGAGAAGATGGAAGATGCCAACCTCACTTTGTATTGAACAAAAAAGTAAAGGAAGAAGCAGACATGAGAGGAGCTGGCATTCATCATGTCCCTATCCCCATACCGCTACATTGTAGACTTTGGGGAGTTTTCTCTTGGTTGAGATCTCTCTCTCCACTTAATGGCAGGCTTAGAGTGATTATCAGCAGTAACAGTTTCTCTTTCCCTCCCAGCTAGATTTAGTTCTTTTTTTCTTTTGGTCACTAAAGGGGCCATTCCCTAACTACTTCTTAAAGAGGCCTATTCACTGAATGGATGTTACCTCCCTGTAAGTGATTACCAGAAAAGGCCTAGCCTAAAAAGGCCACAAGGTCTCCCACTGCATCCTGGGCCATCTCCAGTCATCCTAATGAATGTCTGGTCACTGGATCAAGATGACTCTGTAGGAGAAGTGAGGCTGGTGAGCTGCACAGCCCTCCCTCACTCAAAACAAAGTCAAGTGCAAGTCACGTCATCATTTCTCCGATGGCATGGTCTTCTTCAAAAACGAAGAACAAACACAATACACACACACATATACATATGTGTATATCTATATCTATTTAGCCTCTCTTTGAGTCACATGATACCCATCCTCCACATCCAATGCTACATTCTGGGGACAGCCCTTGCAACACATGGGGTATCACCAAAATAGGAAGGGAACAGATTGTAAAAGACTTTAAATGACCAGTTGAGCATTTTGTATTTCAGTGGTTCTCAACTTTTTTGATCTCAGGACTGCTTACATGCTTAAAAATTATTGAGCGTACCTCAAAGAGTTTTTTTTACATATAGGTTAAATCTATTTACATTTACTGCACTAGAAATGAAAACATCTAAGTATTATTATGAAAATCACTTTGACTTTGAGGACCCTCTGAAAAAGTCTCAGGGACTCCCAGCAGCACACAGGCCACACTTAGAGAACTGCTGTTGCATTTAATCCTGGAGGTAAAAGGGAGTCATTCGAGTTTAATGAGTAGAGGTATGACCTAGTATATCAGCAAGGACCCCAGCATGAACAGGATGACCTGCTGTACACTTTCTAAGATCTGTTTTTCTAAAAGGAAAACAACTTTTAAGAGGTCAACAATCTACTTTAATCAAGCACATGTGTCATTCACTTAGCAGGGGAAAAAGTCAGCACCCTGAACTTCAGAAAAATACAAACAGAAATTACAAGCATAAATTATAAACAGAAAGACCAACAGACAGGGCTTCTAACGGTCTGACCATAAACAATACATACCTCATTACCAGAGAGAGAAGCACTGGCATCTGGGTTTTCAAAGCTGGGGGGCACTTCTTAAAAAGGTTGCCCAGAGTCTCATCTGGCACAAGAACTTTCTTCCAAAAAAATAAGCCCCAAAGCAAAACCTCACCTCAGAGTATATTTACTCTTTGCAGAACTTGAGGGCATGATCCTCAGGAGCCTGTGCCTCATTAGAAATAAAGGTGTCTGAGGCCTGTTAATGGGTGGGGAAGATCTTTAACTCTTCCCACCACCCACCATTAACCTTAAACCTATTCAGGTCTTTAATTTAGGAAAAGTGATTTGGCAAAAGAGTAGAGGATGGATTAGAGCAGGGAGGGACCTGGGACAGAGATCAAGCAAAAGACTATTTGCGATGGTCCAACCCTTCTGAGCCTCAAGTCTCCTCATCTGTAAAAAAATTCATCTATGACTAGATGAATTCTTTTTTAATCTGTGCTCCTATGTGGATATCTGTGAGACGTTTTGATATTAAAAAAGATTCTTAATGTTCAAAATCATTGGGGCCCCTGACCTAAAAAGATGTCTCTTATGGAGAGCCCATGCCTCTCTCAAATGAGGTAACATTTGTACAACATTTAGCCCAGTGCCTGGCAAATAACAAGTGTGTAATAAAAGCGTGTTTCCTTTCCCCTCCTCTTCTGTTCAACATTTTTACCAAAAATTTAAATGAGAGCATAGATGAAACGTAGAGCACATATGCAGATGACATGAAGTTGTAAGATCTAAATAGAGCATTATTTAAGAGTTAGGATCCAAAAAAGGTCCTTTGCACTGCAGACTGGGCGCCGGGACTGGGAGCTGAGTACAGCCCTGCCGTGGCCGCGGCACCGAGAGGAAAAGATCTGAGCAGGCTTCAGGGACAGGATCTCCAGCAGCCACGCGGGTCCCTCCACCCACAGAGGGACCTGCTAACCTCTCACAAAAGGTCCGTCGCGCTGCAGACGCGGAGCCCAGCCCAGACCTGCCGCGGCCACGGCATCAAGAGAAACAGATCCGAGCGGGCTGCAGGGACGAGATCTCCAGCGGCCGCACAAGTCCCTCCACCCACAGGTGACGGGGGTCGGTGAGAGAGTCTCTTTGGCGGATCGAGGGGGGAGTGGGGTGCCCCCATGGCTCGGGCCCCCTCGGGAGACAGAAGCTGAGGGGTGGCGGCAGACCAGGGCTCTCCAAGCAGGCAGGAGCCTGGATCCATTGTTGAAGGTCTGTGCATAAACTCCCTGAGGGAACTGAGCCTGAGAGGCGGCCCTGCCCCGACCTGAGCATCTGAACTTAATCTCACACTGAATAGCAGCCCTGCCCCCGCCCAAAGCCCTGAGGCTGGAAGCAGCATTTGAATCTCAGACCCCAAACGCTGGCTGGGAGGATCAGGAGGTGAGGTGGGTGTGAGGAGAATATTCAGAGGTCAAGTCACTGGCTGGGAAAATGCCCAGAAAAGGGAAAAGAAATAAGACTATAGAAGGTTACTTTCTTGGTGAACAGACATTTCCTCCCTTCCTTTCTGATGAGGAAGAACAATGCTTACCATCAGGCAAAGACACAGAAATCAAGGCTTCTGTGTCCCAGCCCACCCAATGGGCTCAGGCCATGGAAGAGCTCAAAAAGAATTTTGAAAATCAAGTTAGAGAGGTGGAGGAAAAGCTGGGAAGAGAAATGAGAAACATGAAGTCAAAGCATGAACAGCAAATCAGCTCCCTGCTAAAGGAGACCCCAAAAAATGTTGAAGAAAATAACACCTTGAAAATTAGCCTAACTCAATTGGCAAAAGAGGTTCAAAAAGCCAATGAGGAGAAGAATGCTTTTAAAAGCAGAATTAGCCAAATGGAAAAGGAGATTCAAAAGCTCACTGAAGAAAATAGTTCTTTCAAAATTAGAATGGCACAGATGGAGGCTAAGGACTTTATGAGAAAGCAAGAAATCACAGAACAAAGCCAGAAGAATGGAAAAATGGAAGATAATGTGAAATATCTCATTGGAAAAACAACTGACCTGGAAAATAGATCCAGGAGAGACAATTTAAAAATTATGGGACTACCTGAAAGCCATGATCAAAAGAAGAGCCTAGACATCATCTTTCATGAAATTATCAAGGAAAACTGCCCTGAGATTCTAGAACCAGAGGGCAAAAGAAGTATTCAAGGAATCCACAGAACACTGCCTGAAAGAGATCCAAAAAGAGAAACTCCTAGGAACATTGTGGCCAAATTCCAGAATTCCCAGGTCAAGGAGAAAATATTGCAAGCAGCTAGAAAGAAACAATTCAAGTATTGTGGAAATACAATCAGGATAACAAAAGATCTAGCAGCTTCTACATTAAGGGATCGAAGGGCATGGAATAGGATATTCCAGAAGTCAAAGGAACTAGGACTAAAACCAAGAATCACCTACCCAGCAAAACTGAGTATAATACTTCAGGGGAAAAATTGGTCTTTCAATGAAATAGAGGATTTTCAAGCATTCTTGATGAAAAGACCAGAGCTGAAAAGAAAATTTGACTTTCAAACACAAGAATGAAGAGAACCATGAAAAGGTGAACAGCAAGGAGAAGTCATAAGGGACTTACTAAAGTTGAACTGTTTACATTCCTACATGGAAAGACAATATTTGTAACTCTTGAAACATTTCAGTATCTGGGTACTGGGTGGGATTACACACACACACATGCACACAACCGCACATACATAGAGACAGAGTGCACAAAATGAATTGAAGAGGATGGGATCATATCTTAAAAAAAAATGAAATCAAGCAGTGAGAGAGAAAGATATTGGGAGGAGAAAGGGAGAAATGGAATGGGGCAAATTATCTCTCATAAAAGAGGCAAGCAAAAGACTCATTAGTGGAGGGATAAAGAGGGGAGGTGAGAGAAAAACATGAAGTCTACTCTCATCACATTCCACTAAAGAAAAGAATAAAATGCACACTCATTTTGGTATGAACACCTATCTTACAATACAGGAAAGTGGGGGATGGATAAGGGGATAAGCAGGGTGGGGGGGATGATAGAAGGGAGGGCATGGGGAGGAGAGTGCAATTTGAGGTCGACACTCATGGGGAGGGATAGGATCAAAAGAGAATAGAAGTAATGGGGGACAGGATAGGATGGAGGGAAATATAGTTAGTCCTATACAACACAACTATTATGGAAGTCATTTGCAAAACTACACAGATTTGGCCTATATTGAATTGCTTGCCTTCCAAAGGGAAGGGGTGGAGAGGGAGGGAGGTAAAGAAGTTGGAACTCAAAGTGTTAGGATCAACTGTCGAGTAATGTTCTTGCCACTAGGAAATAAGAAATACAGGTAAAGGGGTATAGAAAGCTATCTGGCCCTACAGGACAAAAGAGAAGATGGAGACAAGGGCAGAGAGGGATGATAGAAGAGATGTTGGGGGTGGAAGCTCAATTCCATGTGGACAGTCTCGGGCGGGTAAAGGTGGGAACTTCTAAATCTTAGAGTTCTCATGAGGCCCCCCAGAAAACAGCAGGGAATCGAGGAGTGAGACCGAGCTATCTCGTGTATTTCCTCCTCTTCCCGTGAGAAACGTGATGGGAGGAGCATCCCCGCCCTCGAGACTGGCTAGGATCTGGGCACACCTATTGTTATCTAACAGGCACGGTATTCAGGTGCAAACTACGTGGCCGGAGAGCTTAATTAGGGTCAGGAAAGCCTGAAGGCGCTCTTAGCGCGGGAGGGGCCCTTACAGGACAGAAGGCGCCTCTTCCCTTTTCCTCTCTTCGCTCTCCCTTCCCCCTCTCTCCCCACTTCCACTTCTGCTTTCATTCCCTCACTGTAAGATCTTTGCCTCCTTGGGAGACTTCTCTCTCCCTCCTAAGGAAGAGTTTCCCCTGCACATGTAACCGAGACCCTGAATAAAGCCTAACCCTTGTTCGACTCCGGAAAGTCTCTTCTCTCATACGTTTATCCGGTTTGGCCAGCCGAAGACCTGCGAGGTAAGGTAAGACTCGGGTAACCCTCAGGCCTCTAGGCCTGGCAAAGAGAGAGCAGATTGGTCATAGGGGCAATTAGAATGCTTGGTGTTTGGGGGGGAGGGGATAAAAGGGGAGAAAATTTGTAACCCAAAATTTTGTGAAAATGAATGTTAAAAGTTAAATAAAAAAAATAAATAAAGAAAAAGAAAAAGAAAAAGAAAAAAAAAGTTAGGATCCAAAATGACCTCCAGCTGAAATACGTAAATTCTTACACTTGGGTTCAAAAAACCAAGTGCACAACTACGGGATGAGGGCGAGTGGGCTGGATAACAGCTTGTGGGGAATTTAATGCCCTGGAAAGCTAATATGAGTCAATATTGTGACAAGGCATCCAAAATAAGTTAGTATAATTTAGATTACATTAAGAGAAACATAGCGTCCAGAATATAGAAGGTCATGGTCTCCAGTGTACTCTGCTGTGGTCAGACCCCATCAGGAATAGTGTGTTCAGTTCTGATATCACTTTTTAAAAAAGACATTAACAAAGTAGATTTTATCTAAAGGAGGGGGACCAGGATGTAAAGAGGCCTGGAAACCATGCCATGTGCAGAGCGACTGAGAGAACTAGGAATGTTTACCTGGGAAAGACGTCAGAGGACTTGGCAACTGTCTCCAAGTGTTTAAGAATCTGAAGAGCTGTCTCTTGTAGAAATGGGATTAAATTTGTTCTGCTTAGGCCCAAGGGGCAGACCTAGAAGCAAGACAGCAGCGGGGAGGAGGGCAGCAAAGCTCGTAAAGGCAGATTTCAGTTCTATACAAGGAAAAACAATTAAGAGTTGGCTAAAAGTGGAACAGTTTGCCTCCACTGTTAATAGGTTCTATATCACTGGAGGTCTTCAGAAGGAAATTCATCAGGGACTGAGTAGAAGCTTTACCTAGTTTATGCCCTCACCCCTTTATAGTTGGCCAGGCTGCAGGACTCTGCCTACCCCTGCCTTGACCAAAAGACAGGGCCAGAAACTTGACATCAGCCCTACCACTGAATGCATATCTATACTCCACTCTTCTACTTTCAATATCTGTCTCAGGGTTTGATAACCAAAGCAATATTATGACAACCAGATGGTGCAGTGAATAGAGCACTGGACTTGGAGATAAGAATCTCTGAGCTCAAATCAGCTTTAGAAATTTACTAGCTTTGTGACCTAGGCAAGTCACTTAACCTCTATTTGCCTCAGTTTTCTCAACTATAAAATGAAGAAAAATAAAAGCACCTACCTCCAAGGGTTGTTGTAAAGGGAAGGAAGGAAGGGAGGAAGGAAGGAAGGAAACAAGCATTTGCTAAGTGCTTACTATATGCTAGGCGTTGTAACTCATTTGATCCTCACAGCAACCCTAGGATATAATATTTGTAAAACACTTTGCAAACCTTAAAAGCGTTGTTGTTCAATCATTTCAAAAGTGTCCAACTCTTCATGATCCCATTTGAAATTTTTTTGGCAAAGATACTGGGATGGTTTGCCATTTCCTTCCTCAGCTCATTTTACAGATGAGGAAACTGAGGCCATATTTGAACCAGATTTTCCTGACTCCAAGCCCAGCATTCTATTCATTGTGCTATCAAGCTGCTCAAAAGGGCTACGGAAATGCTGCCTGACACTGTCGTCATCATCATCATCGTCATCATCATCATCATCATCATCATCATCATCATCATCATCATCATCATCATTCCTACGTAGGAATGGCATCTTGCAATTTCTACTTGCAATTTCTTGCATGATATCTCAGTCAGTCAGCAATCAATAAACATTTTTTAAGTGCCTATTCATATGCCAGACATTATTCTCTCTCACACCTCTCAATGCCACTTTAATTCAAGTTCTCCCCATCTCTAGACTGGACTATTTCAATGGCCTCCTAATTGATGTCCCTGCCTCAAGTCTCTCCCCACTCCAAACTAAAATGCCAAAGTGACTTTCTTAAAGTGTAGGTTCACTATTTCACTTGACTACTCAATACGCTCCAGTGACTTCTTAATGCTTCTAGGGATAGGAATAAGAACTTGACCCATAATTTCACTGATCTAGACAACTCCCAGGAAAGGAAACTCTGTTAATGCAAGTTGACATCTTATTTATAAGAACTATCTAATGCACAAGGTTAAGTGATTTGCTCTCAAATAACCAGTCTGTGTCAAAGGCAGGACTTGGAACCCAGGTTTTCCTGGTATTAAGGCTGGCTCTGTAACTACCACACATTATTTTTAGGATAAAATATATTTTATACCTCCTCTATTTGACTTTTAGAACCCTTCATGACCTGACCCCAAACTATCTTTCAAAACTTATCATATATTATTCTTCTTCTGAACTCTATGGTTTAGTCAGTTTGACCTTCTCTCTTTTCCTCATACCTAGCACTCCATCTGGCATCCACATGGCTTTTTGCTCCTTGTCCCCACACTTAGAATGCATTCCCTTCTCATGCCACGCCAAAGAGCCTTTCTCCCTCTTCAAGAGACAACTCAAATACCACTCTCTACTGGAAACCTATTCCATCCCTTTGACTACTTGTTCCCTAATTACCTTGGATTTATTTTTATTTATTCCAAATACACATACATGTATGTTATCTAAGATGTAGGTTCTTTAGAGTAGAAATTTTATTTTTTGTATCTGTAATTCTAGGACCCAGAACAGTGCTTGCTACATAGTAGATGTTTGATGCAAATCTACTACTCTGTAACCTCACTCAGAATCCCTGTGAAGCCAAGATGGAAGTTCCCTTCTCTGGCCACCATACTCTATCCTTTCATAGCAGTCCATGGCAGTCCCATCCCTCCCACGAACCTATCCGACTGTGAGCTTCCTTATGTCCTCTGAAACCCTCATTCTCTTATTAACAAACTGTCCTTCATATTAAACCAGTGCCTTTTCCCAGAAATGACTGTAAATATTTTGGTTTTAGTTTTTTTTGTAGGTGTTGTTTTTCCGGTCTCATGTAAGCCCCTTGAAGGCAGGAGCTGTACTTTTGTCTTTGTGTTCCTAGCATCTTGGTGTTTGATAAATGGCTGCATTGAATTGAACAAATTTCGGTAGTGATTAAGGTGGAATTCCTTCTAACTGCAAAGTTCAGATTTTGCTTTCATTCCCATAAAAGCTAAGGAGAAAATCATCGGGTTCAGCCACTGACTTCTCTAGGCCACAGGTTCCTTATCTGTAAGATGAAGAGATTAGACTGAATGATTTCCAAGGGACTATTGAGCTCACTCATTATCCCCTGGACATGGTAGCAAATCATAGAAATCAAGTTATGGTGAGCCCTGTTCTTTGGAATCTCTCTGTGTTGAGCTCCATGTTGCTAATGGAGACTATGTCATGTACTGAAATTGATCATTATCCCAGGCTACGCTCTTGAGGGAAAGTTCCTGCATCATTCCATTGAACTGTCTCAAGCTTTAGCATCAATGACTGCCTGATAGGTTATTTCCTGACAGCTGGTGAGGAGTGTTGGAGGGGAGGGGGTGAAGTCACCCTAGCTCAGACTCAGCCATGTTGGAGGTGCAGTGGCTGCTATTCATAAATCATCAGACTGCTCTGCAAACATGATCAGAAATGAAAAGCCACTGACTTTAATGGGCTATAAAGCCAAGAGCTAAAATTCAGGTTGCCATGGTTATGATGGTGTTTTTATGGAGAGAGTTTTAAAGTCCAGAATAGTCACAAATGGGAAAGGGGGACTTCATCCTGAACCTGCCCCACCATGACTAATTTAGAGATAGCAGCCACTCCCAGCTGGTCCCCTGCGGGGGCCAGCATAACTGGAGAACATTGTTGTAGGGAAGATACTCTCTTGGTGGGATGTGAGAAAAGTGATAAATCTTTTTGGGGATCCCAATGGAGTTAATTTACTTCACCAAGGATTCTAATAATGATACATTTTGGTCTATAGTCACAATCTCAAGAAGCTAAATTTTATTCCAGCATCAAATGCAAAGAGCTGAAATTAAATCATCCCCTAAAACAATCTGACTTTTGGGATAAATTGCCCCTCTGGAGCACATTACAAACACACATTTGGCTGAATATTGGAGATGAAATGAAACAAGAGCAAAGCTCATTAATTCAGGAAGTCTCCTCCCTTCCCATCGAATCAAACTCTTGATTTCTTCCTAAATTACTTTGCTGGACCAAGAGAAAGAACCAATGATCAAAGGATAGTTACAAAAGACTGTAGCCTTCATGAGACCTTTAAATGATAATTTTTGTTCTAAGAAGGTCTCACTGACAAAATCTGAAAATGAGAAATCAGGAAAAAATCCCAATCTACTTGCTGGCAATGTTTCCTCTAATTATGTTTTTTTTTTCTTTTCAGATTTTGAGTGGACAGTCATGCTGCATAAGCAATAGACTACAAAGACAGAGGGAATATGAACAGGGCTTTATGTGAGGGTCAAATGCAACTTATAGCAGAGTTAATCTGACATATACTTCATGGTATGCATAATCATGATTGTTGGGAGATAGTAATTAGGCCTAAACTAGTAAATGGCTTGTAAATGACTGAGATTGCCATTATGCTTGTCAAGGCAAAGGAAGCATGGGGAGGGGGAGCCTCTGGAGGGAGGAGAAAGAAGAGCTGAATAGAGAATGAAGTTGGAAGAAAAGCACAGGGGAATGGCAGAGAGAAAACCAAAAAAGGGATCTGAGCAACCCTGTCTGTCTCATTTGTCTAAACCAGAACAGAATCTATTCCCTTGAGACTCTGAGTCAACCAAATCATCTTGGTGGCAACCGAAGTAATTAGAATTGGCCAGGAATTATGTTTTGTCTTCTTATTGGTATGTCTATAGTGCACACTCTTCCCAGAGACTTAACCTGAGGTCTGGGGAGTTGGTGGTTCAAAAAAATATATTTTGATAACTGCACTTCAAAAGAATTAGTGTCCTTTATAGTTCCATGTATTTTATTTGATTCATTTAAAAACATTATTTTGAAGAGGGTGTCCATAGGCTTTGTCAGATTGCCTGAGGAGTCTACCATACACAAGTTAAGAACCCCTGGACTAGAGGGAGAGAAGGCTGAACAATCAAAGGTTTCAGACAAAGGCTGGACCCCTGCTAAGTTCATTAAATTTATCAGAGCAATACTTGGGCCAATACTTGGATCATTCTATGTTATCCTTCCCTCCCTTTCATTGCTTGACCAGCCCACCTCCTTTTCTGTCAATATATATTTCATATTTGTCATTTTTGCACAAAAGTTATTGTTGATAATGCAGGGCAATAATATCAGAAGTATTTAATGAAGAGAGGAGAAGAGACCAACCATCTAGTGGTAAGGAATACAGAGTCGACCATATCATGCTCTTCCAATATGGCACCACTATCGTTCCCCTCCCCCTCCCCACATTTGTAGCGAATCTCCAAGATGAAGAACACGTTGGAACAATCTACATATGCGAAATCAAGCAGCTCAGGTCCATAATTTCAGGATTAAGATTGGCCCTAAGGTCCGGGATGCTAAGTGGAGCTGGACATGAGCCATAAGCTCCAGGTGAATAAGGTTCCAGGGCTCCTCCACCCACCCAGTACCCCACTCTGTTGCTTCTATTTCCCAGATCTCTCTTCCTTGCCCTAAAAGGGAAATGTAATGCTGGGCCTTGGTGGGGTAAAATAAGATATTACATACTTCCTGCGTGATTTAAGGGATTCAAGAGAGAGGCTAACATCAACAACAACATAATTTTGACTATCTGTAATTTTTTGTCTTTTATGCTGACTCTAGAACCTAACCCACATGTGAGATTCCATTGTTTGTTTCATGCTCCCTATGCTCACTGTGCATCATGTATCTTTCCATTCATCCTGGTGTCATCTTTAGTCTTGAGTCTTTTGAGACTATGGCATTTGATGATTCATAGTCATATATCATCCCTGCAGCAACAAAGAGTTTGGGATCATTGAAGGCACAGTGACATTTCCCAGATGAAATCTATCCCACTCTCCTCCTTCTAGTCATTTCTGGGCCCAGTTCCTGCTCTACCTGCAGTGTCTGTCCAAGACATATGTACTGATGGAATAACTCAATGGGCTGCCTGCCAAGTGCATGTCATAATCCGGGTAATATGCATTTTTAATTTTCTTTGTTTTGCTAGTGCAGCTGGCTAGTCCAATCTCCTGTGTAGCATCTGAGAGCACAATACAATTAGTTTTTATGAAATACAGGCATCTGGAAAAGCCCACCATTGATAAGGAAGAACAGTAAGAAATATAAAACACCAAAAATAATGATAATAGAACTTATAGAATGCTTGATTATTTCTGACACATTTTATATGTGTTATCCTATCTCATTTGATCTTTACAGCAACCCAGTGGGGCAGATGCCATTATTATATCCACTTTATCAACAAGGCACCTCAGAGACAGAAGCTAAATGACTTGCTCAGGATCCTGCAGTTAGTGAGTCTCTGAGGCTGAATTTGAACCAGCCTTGAGCTTCCTACTTCTTATATTTGTCCTCTGCACAGGGACCATGAGATTGACACACATTAGATGAGTATCCATTTTCCCAATCACTCAGTGCTGTTTTCTTCAGCTTATCCTTAAACAAAATTGACTCTCAATGGCTGCATCTCTCAGAATTTTTTTTTTTTTTTGGTGAGGCACTCTGGGTTAAGTGACTTGCCCAGGGTCTGTCTGAGGCTGGGTTTGAACTCTGATCCCCCTGACTCTAGAGTCAGTGCTCTGTACACTGTTCCACCTAGCTGCCCCTATGTGTCAGACTCTTATGATATCAATACACACCATTTTGGTGGGAGACATTTTAGGGAGAGGCTTTAAAACTTCTTCTGCTCCACCAGGTCAAGAAATCTTAGATTCTCTGTGCCTCACAGTCATTTGTGAGACTATGCTGTAGAAAAGCCTTGCCTCGTTCCTCTCTTCAGTGTGTGTATAGACCACTTTCATAAATATTTTAAAGGGATGAGAATGTAGACATACGACTCCATAGCTGCTGCTATCTCCTCAGTTGCCTTTGTTTTGGAGAGAGAGGAGTAAACACAGTATTGTTTTTCCATCCTTTTGGAATCTTTCTCTCTTCTAGATCTCTTGAAAAATCAATCTTTGAGTGCCTTTCAAGTTTTTTTAAGTTTTATCTTTTTTTAGGGGCAGGGGGAGGCAATCAGGGTTAAAGTGCCTTGTGCAGGGCAGCCAGTAAGTGTCTGAGGCTGGATTTGAACTCAGGTCCTCCTGATCCTAGGCTTGGTGTTCTATCCACTGAACCGCTTAGCTGACCCCATTTTAAAAGTTTTATCAACATGCTCTGCTTTTACATAACAAACATTTACAGAGAACTCCTACTTCATGAAAGGTCTTTTAACAAACAGTTAAGTGGAACTAACTGTTCTATGACCTCATCTGGAAGTGCATGCAACAATTTGCATCAGTAGTTCAACCTCTCACCTTTTGATGATTAAAAAAAAATAACAGAATTTTACTCTGTCTCCCTCCCACCCCACCCCACCCCCCCCACTGCAAGGAGAGGAGGGAAAGAAAAGAAACCAATTTCTTGTGATAAATATGCCTAGTAAAACAAAATAAATTCTCTCAATGCCTCTATGGAGGCTATGTCTCATTCCACATCCTAAGCCCATCTGGACAGCATGCTCCATCACCAGTTCTTGAGAATGGTCATGGATTACTCATAGTTCTTGCAGCTTTCAAATTTATTTGTTTTTACAGTGTTATTGTTATTGTATAAATTGGTCTCTTACTTTTGCTCATTTTGTCCTTCATCAGTTTGAAGAACTCAAAATTATTCATTTTTATAATTGATATTAGGCATTGTTCTTCCAGCTCTGCTCACTTCATAGGAACATTTCCATGTCTTTTTGAAATGATCTATTTTTTCATTTCTTATGCCACAATAGTACCACATCACATTCATATACAACAACTTATTCAGCCATTCCCCAGTTGATGACCATTCCCCTAATTTCTAGGTTTTTTTATACCACAAAAAAAGTTGCTATAAGTATTTTTGTACATAGGTGATCTTTTGCCTTCTCTTTTACCTCTTTGGGACGTAGGGGTATAGGTATAAGAGTGGTATTCCTTGGTCAAGGGGTATACACTGTTTAGTGATTTTTTGCATATAATTACAAACTGCTTTCCAGAATGAGTGTATCCCTTCACAGATCCACTAATAATACATGAATGTGCTTGTTTTACCACAGCCTCTCAGTCACTCATCAGTTTCTACTTTTGTCGTCTTTGTCAACCTGAAGGGTATGAGGCAGAATCTCACAATTACTTTAATTTGTATCTCTCAAATTAGTAATGATTTGGAACATTTTTTTATATTTGGAACATTTTTAAATATATATTTATATATTTGGAACACTTTATATATATATATTTTTGTAACATTTTTTATATTCTAGGTCCTTGGGTGTGGCCTTTTGACTGAATCCAAGTTTTACAGAAAAAATCCTTTTATTAAGGGGATTGGTTCTATAAAGTTTGGATTCAGTCAAAGGGCTGCCCTTGAGGACCTAGAGGGCCACATGTAGCCTCAAGGCCACAGGTGTCCCACCCCTGGTAATCTATCTTTTCCCCTTGAAAACTGTCATAATGCCAAGGCAATATTCACAGCACTGATGGCAGCTATGAATATGCCAGCGTAGTTTTGAATTGCAAAGTATAACAGACACTCCATATAGAAAACAGAAGAAAAATATTTATTCAGACACAAGAAAGGTGAATCCCAACATCAGAAAGCCAAATCCATCATAACAACAAAGAAATCCATCATAGTAACCAAGAAATCTATACACATTATCAGGCCTTCACACAAACAGGCTTCCCTAAGCAAAATGCCCTTCTCTCACTCACAGCCTGCTGCCTGCTTCCTCTTTCCTTCCCAGCTCTGACTAGTCTGACCAACTTCCTCTCAGCTCTGCAGTTCTGCCTCTTCCTGCCCCTCCCTTCTGCAAGCTCTTCCACAGGCTTCATGTTACTAAACTCATGTGACTTAGGCTTCCATGTGACTTAAGCAGGTCACATAGGCCTATTAATGTATGGGAAAGTTCTTCCCATTCCATTAAAAATATATTAATTCCACTAAAATACATTAGCAATACATCTGTTCATATCCTTAGACCATTTGTCAATTGAGGAATCATTTTTTGTCTTATAAATCAGTTCCTTGTATGTCTTGGAAATGAGGTCTTCTCAAAGCAATTTGTAACAAAGATGTGTTTTCCTGTTTGTTTCACTTTTAACCTTAGCTTTATTAGATTTGTTCTTGCAAAAACTTTAAAAACCTGATGTAATCAAAACTATCTATTTTATCTTCAGTGATCCTCTCTCTTCTTTGTTTGATCATGAATTTTCTCCTATCTATAGATCTGGTAGGCAATTTTTTTCCATGTATCTCTAATTAATTTGTTGATGTGACTTTTTATATCTAGGTTATACACCCATTTGGCATAAGGTGTGAAATGTTGGTCTAACTCCAATTTCTTCCATACTGTTGTCCAATTTTCCCAGAAGTTTTTGTCAAACAGTAAATCTTTATCCCTGTACCTGAGGTCTTTGTATTTATTGAATACTGGGCTACTAGATACATTTGCTTCTGTATATTGTGTATTTAATCTGTTTCACAGATCAATCTCTGTTTCTTAACCAAACCAATACCAAATTGTTTTTAGTAATGCCACTTTGGCATTACTAAATGTGGCATAGTTTGAGATCTGGCACTGCTAGTTCCTTTCCTTTTCATTTCTTTTCATTATTCCTCTTATGATTCTTGAACTTTTTCTCATGTCAATTTCATTATTATTTTTCTAGTTTTTTAAAATAACCCTTTAGTAGTTTGATTGATATGGCCTTGAATAAGTAAGTTATTTTAGGTAGGATTGCCAGTTTTATCACATTGGCTCATCCTACCCATGAACAATTAATATTTTTTCAAGTCTGTTTATTGCTGTAAGTACTTGCTTATAGCTTCATTTATGTAGTTTTTGTCTATACCCTGAAAAGTAAACTGCCAAGTACTTTATGCATTGTGTAGTCATTTCAAAAGAACTTTCTTTTTCTATCTCTGCTGGGTTTAATTGCATTAATGTAGAAATGCTATTGATTTATGTGGATTCAGTTTACTTCCTGAAAGTTTGCTAATGTTATTATTTCAATTAAATTTTCAGTCCACTCTTTAAATACATAATTATGCAATCTGCAAAAAGTGATAATTTTGTTTCTCCCTTACTTATTGTGATTTCCTTAATCTATTATACTTGTCTTATTTCTATTGCCAGCATTTCTGGTAGAATACTAATGTATCTGTGCCACAGTTATTAAGAATATAAACAGACTGCTACAAAAATGCTGACAGTTTTGTGGATGAGACTTTCAATGGTTTTATAGCTGGTAAGGACATTAAAGACCATTTAGTCCAGGAACTTTCTTATTTTACAGATCAAGAAGCTGAAAACAAGAGAAGTGAAATAGTTTGTCCCACAAATAGTGTGCAACTGAGACAGGATCTGAACTTAGCTAGGTGGCATAGTAGATAGAACGTAAGACCTAGAATCAAATGGACCTGAATTCAAATCTGACCTCAGACAATTACTATGTGATCCTGGGCAAGTCACTTAATGCTGTTTGCCTCAGTTTCTCATCTGTACAATAAGCTGGAGAAGGAAATGGCAAACAATTTCAGTGTTTCCAGCCAAGAAACCCCAAATGGGATCATGGATACAACTGAATGGGCAACAAACAGTGTTTCACTTCAAATTCAGTGCTCTATATGCTATGTCACTCTTATTTTTTCTATCTGCTTGTTGTCTTATTTCCAGATTTCCAGATTCTCCTTTGCCTCCTCCTTTTCCAGGATCACTTTAAGGCATAGACAGAATAATCTGAACACGTCCAAACAAAACCAGAACCTGCTTCTCTGCAATTTCTACCCATTTTTCTCTATTTTTTCTTCATAGAGAAAAACAGAACAAATCTAAACCCACTTTGAAACAGTAGTCCTTTGAAAACTTGAACTCAGCTATTCTGGTTCTACTGAGTTTTCTCTTCTCCATTCTAAATACGCACAATTCTTCCAATTGATCCTCATGGCTGGTAAGTTTTCCAAGGATCATTATCCCCATTTTACAGATGCACTGACTAAGGTTAATGGTTTACACAAGGTTACACAACTAGTAAGTATCAGAGTTAGAGTTCAAACCCAAGTGACCATAAATAATTTAGGGATGGTGTCATGGAAATAGCAGTGGATTTGGAGTCAGACCTAGGTTCAGACTCTAGCTCTGTCATTTAATGTCTTTGTGACCCTTGATCTCTCTGGACCTCAGTATCTCATTGGTAAAATGAGATGGTTGGAATAATTGACTTCTAAGGTCCCTTTAAAGTCTAAATCTACGATCATTTCCCTCTTAAGAGTTTTGCTGTTTTGTGAGGCAATAATCCTCCCCCATAATCGTTTTTACATTTTTAAAATTTTTTCAATCAATGCATAATGTTTTACAAGATATTTTTATAAGTGCAAGATGAACTTAGACGCCCAAGTGGTGTTGTCTGGTTACTATGTATCTCCATTTGGCAAGGAGATCAAACATTTTCTGTTTGAGGTTGTTTGGGGACTTTCTTGGGCCCCTTATTATGTTATTTTGCAACAGTTAAATTTTCTTAAGATGTGAAGATAAAAATCCGTATTTTCACTTTTGTCCATTTCCCATTCTTTGGAGATGACATCATTTAAGCAAATGAGGTTAGAGCTGCAGGAATTAAAGGGTCTATTTTCCTCAACACTGCCTGAAATTCCACCATTTAAAGAATCATTTGTGTCATTAAACAACAACCACTTGTAGACTAGGAAATGAGGCTATCATATGTGGGAATAGGTAATTTTGAGATCACAGGAGGCACATGGAGAATTATGAGCAGGGGACACTTGGAGAGAGGGTGTCCATTTGCCAGCATATGGAGAGTTCAAGGACAAAACAAGGACTTTGGTCACCTGGGGGAAGTTGTAAGAGATGCTGAACAACCACAAGAACTCATATCAATGTAGTGTTTAAAGGTATATAAAGCACAACTTGTCTAGGAGGTACCACAGAATCTTAACGTTGGAAAGAACTTCATGGTACGTCTTGTTTTTTTGTCCTTTGTTTTTGAAGAGGACTGGTAGCATCACGGGGTGATGTCTTGACTTGCATGGGAATTGGATTTAAGTGAGGCAGAGTTGCACAGTCATCAGCCTCACTCTTTCCTCCAGAGTCATTGAGCCCAGTGGCAGGACAAAAGTCAAGATAACTGGCGATGTCTGGGATGCAGTGAATGACCTTGACGTCTTCAATGTCTGACCATGTTCTAAGTGCTTCACAGGACTTGCTTCAGCCTTTCTCATCCACCCATTCTGCTCAGGGAAGTCTTCACAGGTTTGAGGTAGACATCCCCCTAACTCTTTGGGTCTATCTCATTCATATTTGAAAAATACCCCCCTGTATAATATGCCCCCAACATGTGGTTATTCAGTTTTTGCTTGAAAACCTCCAATAAGGCATCTGGTGGCACAGAGGACAAACCACTGGAGTCAGGAAGACCTGAATTTAAATCCAGCCTCAGATGCTTCCTAGCTGTGTGACCCTGGGCAAGGCACTTAGTCTCTATTTGCTTCAGTTTCTTCAACTATAAAAATGGGGACATCAATGGCATCCTCCTAGTAGGATGTTGTGAGGATCAAATGAGATAATATTTGTAAAAAGTGCTTAGCACATAGAAGGTGCTATTAAAAGCTTATTCCCTCCCCAGAGATGGCTGAGCAGAATCAGTCTATTCCACCTTCTATAAAACAGTCCTTGAAGACAGCTACTACATCCTCTCTCAATCTTCTCTCCTCCAGACTAAATATCCTTAGCTCCTTCAACATATTCTCATAGCAGGCACATTGCCAATATTATCACCCCCATTTTATAGATGAGTAAACTGAGCTAAAGTCTTACGTGATCTGCCCAAAATTACAGTTAGTAAGCTGCAGAACTAGAATTCAAATCCACATCTTTCCAGATTCCCAGGCTAGCCCTCCTTCCATTATACCATTTCTGTCTGCCTTTCAGACAGAAATGGAGGTTGGGGCAATTTTCCCAAGGCCAATCTTGTTTCTTCTCTACTCTCATAGAACACCCTGTTGCCTTTGGATTCTTGTCACTTCCTTCCATGTCCCCTTATCTCAAATTGCTTAGAGGGCAGAGAAGTAGTCAAGAGACCTGGACGTCCTACAGTTGAGGAAATGGTCAACGAATTGGCCATTCCATGTGGGAAGGACCAAATATTGTACTTGCGATTTGTCAACGCCATGGAATGCTTTTGTGCCATAAATGGTAAGTATGAAGACTATAAAGCTATATGGAAAGACACACTCTATAAGGGAGTCCAAAAAAATTAGAATTAAAACAATAATTAGACAGTTTACATGACAGCAACGCAATCTGGTAAGTGCCCAGATGGCAAAGAGATCAGAAATAGTAGAAATAGAGCAAATCAGACCTCATTGTTATTATTTTGTTAAAATATATTTATAAAACACTCCATATAGTTTTTCTTTTAGTAAATAAATGATAAATAGCTTGGAGTCTATGGTTTTGTGCTTGATTCTCTTCCTCTTTTTTCTGTATCTGATTCCTTTTTGTTGAAATTTCAATATAACCATTATTTTTTTAAAAAGAAAAAGAGTGAGAGGAATGTCATACTCAACATAGGGAGTGTGTGTCAGGACTAAGCCTTGGAGTAGCAGTGCACAGCAAAGAGACATCATTTTCAGAAGATTTTTCTTCCACGCTCAATTGCACCCCTAAGTACCTTAGGGGGAAATGCGCTTAGCAGCAATATTTCACACAAAATAGGCAGAGTTTGAAAACTGTGATCACTATTTCGTACTGGTGCAGCCCTTGGTAGTTAGGGAGTGCTGGTGTCAACTGATTAGACCAGAGAGTATTCTACAGTTTCCTATAAATATTTTCCTTATTAAAAAAAACTTAAGTAGACTGTACAAATTCTAAATTCTTTTATCATACCCTGCAGAATTTTACTATATCCTTGTTGGTAATGGGTGGAACATTGGATGGGTCTGTGTGCTTGGGTACATTTGGATGTGCATGCACATCTGTGTATGTGTGCATATGTGTGTATGTGTGTGCTGTGTGAGGGGAGAGAGAGGAATAGAGAGAGAGAGAGAGACACAATCAATCAATAATCAATAAATATTTCTTAAGTGCCTACTATGTGCAAGACACTGTGCTAAACTCTTGGAATACAAAAAGAGGCCAAAGGCAGTCACGGCCCTTAAGGGTTTACAGTCTAAGGAGGAGACAACATGCAAATAAATACATGAACAGCAAACTATATTCAGGATAAATAGAAAATAGCAGAAGGAAGACACTAAAATTAAGAGGGGTGGGACAAGGCAGAGAGACAAAGACACAGAGAGATACAGAGAGAAACGTTCCCCCAGATCCCTTCTCTATAACGGGAAAAGTCTTTAGATGTCATCTAGCCAAACTCCTCATTTTGTAGTTGTGCAAAGTGGGTCCCAAGGAAATCAAGTGACTTGCCCAAGGACACTGGTGGAATACATATCAGAGACAGATGAGCCTTGGATTTTTTTCTGGAGGCAATCTGTGAATTCTTTCCATTACAATTTCATTTTCTATGTTTAGAAGTTCTGGGCAGTTCGCTTTTTGTTAGTTTATTCATTATGGTGCTTAGGTTTCCTTTGTCCTGTCATGATCTTCTAGAAGGTCTATGATCCTTAGGCTGTCTCTGTGTGTCTTATCTTTGAGATCAACATGTTTTGCTTGCATACTAAGCATATTTTCTTTTAATGTTATAGTTTTTGCTTTTTTCCTTCCTGTTTATGCACTCACATTTCCAATCTATTGTCCTCTCTCATTTCTTTGATGAGACTTGCCATTGAAAATTCAAGTTTTTCTATTCTATTCATTATTTTTATTGTTTAGGACATGAATTCTGCTCTCACAATTCTCATTTCTTTTTTAAACCACTCAGGAATAAAGTATTGAGAGTGTTGTGGTTCTCCTCAAATTTCACAGTGTCCTCTGTCTCATCAAATGCTGGGTCATTTTCCTTTATTTTTCAGTATTTATTCAAAGATGTCAGAACTAATTTGGAGATTATATTTTCTTCTGTATTAACAGTTTTTCCCTGTTGATTTCTCTGTTTATTGTTAAGGTCTTCAAGTTTTCTTCTTCTTGAAATCTTTGGTACTTTCAGTCTCTTCCTGCCCCCATTTTTTCTTTATCACTGTTTCTGACTCCCTCTTCTCTGATTGTGATTTCCTTGGGAGTTGGATCTCAAAATGTCTCAACTTTCTCCCACCCTGGGGAATTCATGGTTTACCAGTGTACATCTCTGTTCCACCTGACTTTTGAGTGATGAGAACTGTGCCCATTCGGATGCTGTTCTCTTTCCCTCAGCTTTGGCAGAGTGCTGCACAACTCCCTACATGCATGATGGTCTGTCCCATTCCCTCTGTTCCTCAGTTGTCTGGCCTGGTTCCAGGTGTATAGACCCTGGAGTTTTCTGGGGCACTAACAGTTTAGAGCTTTGTAGAGCTGGTGCTCCTGGGTTGCATCCCCCAGCAGTTTTTTGTTCCTAAAGGACAGTTGGCTGAGCTGACTATTGAGGCCTGAACAAACTTCTGCAGCTTGGAGTCAGGGTCCTTACAACACTGGAATGAAGGAGAAGGGATCAGGGTGTTGCAGTGGTTTTCTATGTCAACCCATGTGTCTTTGGATCTGCTAGTGCACGGTCACTGCCAACAGCATGGGGCAGGAAGGGGTGGGGGGATATGGGTACTCAGTGAGCTCAGGGTCTGTGTCTGCTCCTGGCTTTTTTAAAACCTTCTTTTGGGTCCCGAGTGTCCTAAAACATGGAGACATCTGAAAGCTGCTTTATCTTTGGTTCATCATTTCTCTTTTTGAGAGGTTTGAGGAGTCATGGGAATTGGAGAAAATGTCTAGTCTTTCAAATTGTTGCTCACACGACTCAACGTCAGAGGTAGCTTCAAACCCAGGTCCTTTGATTCCAGAGTCAGGGCTCCTTCTGCTATATCACCCTGCCTCCTACTCTGGAAATTTGTTGTAATAGAATTTGACTTCTATGTATCTATCCTCATTTTGGTGAGGCAGAGAAAGTTTGACTGATGCTTTCTGTTCTCAAGAGTACACATCAGGAAAGAGTACCCTCGTAGGAAGGTAAAATTCAAAAGACTCCAGTCCTATCCATGCAGTGCTAACTACTGGGTTTCTTGCCTCTAATTCCCATCAATTAATCATTTAATTTATCAAATAGCATTTATTAAGTGCCTAACGTGGTAACATTGCCAGTCAGTCAATCAATAAACATTTATGAAGCCCCTACTACATGGCAGGCACTGTGCTAAGTGATGGGGGTACAAAAAAAGTCAAAAGCCAGATCCTGCTCTCAAGAAGTTGATAGTCTAATGGGGGAGACAAAATGCAAACAACTATGTCTAAATATAGTATATACAGGATAAATTGGAGATAACCATTAAGGATATTTGAATTAAGGGAGAATAGGAATGGCTTCCTCTAAAAAGTTGTATTTTTCCTGGGACTTGAGGGAAACCAGGGAAACGGAGGTGGAAATGAGGATGGAGTGAATTCCAGGCATAGGGGATAGCCAGAGAAAATGCATGGAGTTGGGAAATGAAGCATCTTGTAGAAAAAACAGCTAGGAGGATGGATCAAAGTACTGATGGATCAAAGAGTCTATGACAAGGACTAAAATGTAAGAAGACTGGAAAGCTAGAAAGGGACCAGATTATGAAGGTCTTTGAATGCCAAACAGAGAACTTTATATTTGATCTCAGAGGAAACAGGGAGCCACTGGAGTTTATTGGGGGTTGGGAGTGGGGAAAAGAATGACATGATCAGATCTGCACTTTAGGAAGATCATTTTGGATGCTGAGTGCAAGGTGACCTAGAGTGGGGGGAGGGGGATTTGAGGCACTAGAAAACTACTGCAAAAATCCAGACATGAAGTGGTAAGAACCTGCACCAGGAGGGTGGCGGTGTCAGAGGAGAGAAGGTGTTGTATACTAGAAATATTATTAAGATAGAAATGACAGGATTTGACAACTGATTAGATATGGAGATGAGAGGGTTGTGAGTCTGAATTACTGGGAAGATGGTGGTATGCTTGACAGTAATGAGGAAGTTAGTAGAAGGGAGAATTTGGGAAGAAATATGAGATTTAGATGTGTTGAGTTTAAGATGTCTACTGGACATCCAATTGGAGATGACTAATAGGCAGGTGGAAATTTGAGACTGTGAGTCAGTAGAGAGGTTAGAGCTGGACAAGTCAATCTCAGAATCCTCTAATACAGCTAATAATTGAATTCATGTGAGCTGATGAGATCACCAAGTGAAATAGTATAGAGGGAGAAAAGAAGAGGGCCCAGGACAAAGCCTTGTGAGACAACCACAGTTAGACGACATGATATAGTTGAAAACCCAGACTGAGGAGGAGTGTCTTTGCAGGTAGAGGGAGGACTAGGAGAGAAGGGTATCAAGAAAATGTTGAGAAAAGAGGGTATTAAGGAGGAAAAAGGTGATGGCAGGGTCAAGAAGGATGAGGACTGGGAAAAGGCCATTAGTTTTAGCAATTAGGAGATCATCGGCAATTTTGGAGAGAGCAGTTTCAATTGACTGATGAGGTCAGAAGCCAAACTCCTTCTCATTTGCCCCTTGGGGTTCAAATATGCCTCTGGCTCCTTCTCTCTAAAGTGGGAAGAGGCCAAGGTTGAGCTTAGATTCTAATACATGTAGCTGGTTCCCAAACCCTTTCAATGGCCCCTTTCTCCAAAACAGACAGCTTGACAAGTCTGGGAGTGAAACACTGTGCCGAATTTGGCCCTCTGGGGCCTCCATAATCAGATACTGTTTTGGTTACAAGCTTATTAGATTATTCTTATTTATTTTCTGTTTCTATGTTTCCCATATCAATTCTAATCTAGAGTGTTAGAAGAAAAACACTGATACATAGATAATACAATATTTTGGTGGTTACTAACATTTTAAACCAGCATGCTAAAATGAGTTTAAAGCATTTTTAACAGACAATCTCTGATTAAAATCCTATAAAACTAAAAACAGGGGAAAGCCTACCATAAATGGAATGGCAGATAATTCCTGAGAAGGCTCAGCCTGTTTCCGCTTGGAGTCTATGAATAAGTACAAGTGTTTTCCTCCCCCCCCTTTACCCCACACCACCTTCTGATGTTGGCAGCAACCAAAGCTAACAGGCATAACTTTTTCTTTCTTGTTCTTGAAATCAATATGTTCTTCATGACCTCTTTTATTGACACCCTTCCCCCCAAGCTATAATTTTCCTCCAGAGACCATCAGCTGTCACTCTCTTTAAAAAGCATAGTCCATTACTCCCAATTTCCTACCCCATTGTGGCTACATAGAAGATATTGGTCGAGCCTTTCCTAGTAAGGTGGCTACTTCCTCCAGTCACTCTAGAATCCACAAAGTCAAACACTTCCTTTCATTTGGGGTAGATATATGAGAGTAGAGTATGAATGGATACCCAGTGAAGGTATGAATACATTTGTTTAGAGAGGGACAGAAAGACATTAAACCAGGACCTAAGGATCTCAATAATAGTATTAGGACTGAGAAGGATGAAGGGGAAAGGGTTAAGGAAAAAAATTCCTAACAATGAGAACTGTCCCAGATGGAGAGGGCTGCGTCAGGGAAGGCCTGGTGAATGGAGCTCTTCCATCTGATGAGAAAAATAGAGACTGGTAGAACACTTGTTGGGGATGTTATAGAGGGAGATTTTTGTATCCTTTCAGGTCCTTTGTAATTTCTTAAAAGGGAGCCACTATGGAGATTCTAACCTAAATGTGAAATAACATAGCAGATACTTAATCAATGCTAGCAATGATGATGGTGATTGTTTTTTATATAGCACTTAAAGTGTGCAAAGTACTTTGCATTTATTTTCTCGTTTGGCATTCACAACAATGAAAGAGAGACAGAGATAGACAGAGACAGAAACGGAGACAGAGAGAGATGTGATTATTCCTCCCATTTTTACAGATGAAGAAATTGAGATTGAGAGAGGTCACTTGTCAAAGATCACACAGCTAGTGAGTTTCTGTGGCAAGATCAAAGTTAGCTCGTCCTTCTTCAAGTCCAGTGTTCTTATCCATTAAGTTACCTAACAGCAAGGTGTTGATCATATTATATTAGCTGTGCTGGGCACTGAGAGTGAACATTGGCTATTATGTACTGGCATGCAAGGTTGAGTGTAAAGTAAGGAAACTAATATTTCACAAATAAATTAGAATTTATACATGTGAATAGGAGCTGCTCTTATAATAATAACAATAGTTAGCATTCACATGTTAGCAAGGAGAGTTGTCCAAAGAATGTTCAGTTATTGAAAGTAATTCCAGAAGAAGATATCCAGAAATACATTGAGTTATGTCAGTATCATTGGACAGGTAGGTGGAGCAGTGGATAGAGAGCCAGCAAACAGATTCATCTTCCTGAGTTTAAATCTGGCCTCAGACACTTATTAGCTATGTGATCCCAGGCAAGTCACTTACCTCTGTTTGCCTCAGTTTCCTCACCTGTAAAATGAGCTGAAGAAGGAAGTGGCAAACCACCCCTGTATCTCTGCCAAGAAAACCCCAAATGGGGTTGCAAAGAGTCAGACATGACTGAAGCTCTACTGAAACAACATGGCAATATCATTAGTTTTAATGCCTATCTTCCCAAGGTTATAATTTTAACACTCTTTAGGATATTTAAGGTCTATCTGGGACTTTAGTTTACAAAGTCAGTCCCATAGACTAAGAACTTACTCCAATAGGTACAGTAGAAGGCACACTAGTTCTGTAATCAGTTCAAATCCTGCCTTTCAGATTGTGTGAGTTTGGGAAAGTTGTCACTTAAACGACCTGAGCCTGACTTTCCTCTCTATAAAAAGAGATGATTGAACTCGATGGATTCTGAGGTCTTTTCTAGGACTAGGTCTATGGTTCTTTGAACTTAGAGACGTATACATACAATATGCCACTAACTATAACGTTAGCAAAAACATGATGATTGGAAAGGTGAAAGGTTTTTACTCAATTATACTTTGTGAGGCTTTGACTTGACACATGTAGGAATTCCAAGCCATCAGTCAATCAAGAAACATTTATTAAGTGCCTACTATGTGCCAGGCAATGTGTTAAGTGCTACAAACCACAAATAACATCAGCACAATAAAGAAAAGAATATAACACAAGTCTGCATAACTCAATTTAATTAGGGAAAAGGTCAGTCTGAGGTTGGGTTAGGGAGGAGGCAGAGTGGGGACAGGAAAGGTCTATTTGAGTGTCTATATGGAAAAGGAGCTTAGTCTGTTTTACTTGTTGTCTTCCAAGGACAGAATTGGGAACAATGGAGGGGGAGAGTTTCAGAGAAAGATATTTAGGCTCAAAGTGAGGAAAACTTCTTAACAATTAGGACCATCTTGAGTGACCCGCATTGCCTTAGAAGGTAACAGATTGTTCCTCTTCACTTAGAAGCCTTTTAGCAGAAGCTGGATGACCACATGTCAGGGTTATTGTAGGGAAGTGGGTTTTTTGCTCATTAACAGGTTAGACTTGGCCAGGGTCTCTGCACCTGGGGCCCAGAAGCTTGGTTTTAAATATATGTAGACAGATAGACATATAGATAGATAGATAGATAGATAGATAGATAGATAGATAGATAGATAGATAGATAGATAGATGGATAGATAGATAGATAGATAAACTGAATTGTATCATAATTTGTTTCCTTTGCAATCCTATGCAATTTATTTTACACATTTAAAAGCATTATTCTAAGAAGAGTCCATAGCTTTTGTCAGACTGCCAAAAGTGTACACGATGCAAAAAAAGTTAAGAATCCTTTGGCTAGATGGTCTCTTCCAACTCAGAAATTTGGCAGCAAGACCAAATTATAAGACATTTAAAAATAAATTCAGTTTGTTCCATTCAAATACAAGTCAAGTTCCATCATAAAGATACAAAATATAGAAAAGATATAGCCATCCAAAGAACTAGGAATTCCTCTGCTCCTCATGGAGCTTGTGATTTAATAAAGGGGTAGAACATCTAAATAACTGTAATACAAAATGACCCATGACAGGCACATTAGAGAAGTGTCAAATAAAATGTTACATGGAATTTGGGGAGGGAAAGGCCTTTACCCATTTTGCAGATAAGGGAAGATCTCCTGGAAAAGTTGGCATTTAAAGCAGGAGAAAATTTAAGAAGCAAAACAAGGAAGGGAGAACATTCCAGGCATAGGAGAATAGCTCCAGCCAAAGCAGAGAGGCAGGAAGAGCAGGGTATGTTCTTGAGGATGACAGAGAGTTTGGTTGGGTGTGAGAGAGGCTGGTGATATGGTAGAGAGGATGCTAGTTTTAGAGTCAGAGAACCTGGGGCACAATCCAGGGTTACCTATGTAATCTTGGACAACCTCTCTGGGCCTCCATTTCCTTATCTGTAAAAATGTGGTGACTGAACCAGATGGTTCACTATGGTCGTTATTAGCTCTACATCTATGGTCCTATGAGTGGAGCAGAAGGAGATAAGACTTGGTAGTAGGATAGTGCCAAATTATAGAAGGCACCAAATATTAGGCAAACTTGAATTGGGGGGATGACTCTTTGGAAGCCATTGAAAATTCTGGATGATTGACATGATCAGACCTCTAAGAGTCTTTCCAACCATACTCTTTCAATATTCCACAAGTCTTGTGTATGTGTTGTTAAGTTAGACTTTTCAGAAAGTGGATCTGGTTTTTCCTCCAGCTGGTTAGAATTATTCCTTTTAAAAGGATGATGGCAAACAAAGCAAGGAAACATCCAGTTAGGGAGAATTTATCTTCTCTGTCAGGAGAGATAATACAAAAGGCTAATTCTGTGTTGTTGGCCAGTTGGACAAACCATGGTAGGTGGCATTTCTATCCCTGGCATTCTCTTCCTCCTACCTCCTTGTCTTGCCTAATCGAGTAGTTCCCTACTCTGGTAAAAATAGCTGGGCTTTTTTTTTTTCCATTTTAGCAAGATTTAATTGAAACTTTCCTAAATTAAGAAAAACGCATCATTGTTTACATTCCTCGATGCCTATGTTTAGCTTGAGATGCCTGGGTCCCATCGAAGCAGAGGAATGAAAAATTAGCCTCATGTTCTTGGCTTGGGGGAAGAGCATGATTTGGAGTTTTCTCACTTGTGGGGAACACCCCGCCTCTCTTCTCTTTCTGCTGTGGCATCTCTGACAGGCTTGTTCCTGCATATCCTGAGTCCGAATATCCAAAGATCTGGGGCTGCACAAATATCTCATGGGTAGACAGGCTAAGGACAAGAGTGGTTCTTTCCAAGCAAAACTTGCTGATCAGCTCCAAATCTACAAGGCAAAGGAGCAAACACAGGCTCAGTAAGCAAAGAGATAGTTTTAAGGGGGCCCAGCCTTGAAGGAGAGCATATTACTTGTGGCGTGGCCTTTGAAGTCAGAGAGTGCCTGGCTACCAGCAGCAGATGGTTGGTGGACAGATAGAGAGATAGGTAAATAGACAGATAAATAGATGCTAGGTGACACAGTGGATAGAGCAGTGGGCCTGGAGTCAGGGAGACCTGAGCTCAAGTCTAGCTTCAGGCACTTACTAGCTGTATGACCCTGGGCAAGTCACTTAGCCCTGTTTGCTTCAGTTTCCTCATCTGTAAAATGAAGAAAATGGCAAACCACTCTAGCATCTTTGCCAAGAAAATCCCAGATGGAGTCACAAAGAGTCAGACACAACTGAAAACAACTGAACAATAACACAGATAAATAGGTAGATAAGACACTATTACTTACTATGTGCCAGGCACTAAGCTAACAGCTTATAGGAATACAAGAAAGGAAGATGGTCCTTACCCTCAATGAACTTATATTCTAATAAAGAAAAACAACACAACTTTTCCTGCACTGGTGTAGGGCTCCTACATACTTGATGGGAGGTTGATTATCGGAGCAGGTAAGTGTTGTAACAGAGTAAGCACTGCACTCCTGGTCAGGAAGGCCTGAGTTTAAATTCTGCTTTAAACATTATCCATGCGACACTAAGGAAGTCACTTAGCTTCTCCTGGACTCAGTTTCCTCATTTGGTAAATGGGTTTAATAATAACATCAAGTAGGTATTTAATAATATCTTACAGTGTTGTTGTCCTCATACCAAACCAAATGAGCCAATACGGGTCAAATTCCCTCTCCTGACTCTGTTTCTGACTCTCTAAACTTTGCCACCATGCCACAGCTACCTTTTTATCTTGAAATTTCCCTCAGCCCCTGGGGATTGTTCACCTGGAATATTTCTCTGCAGTGGATAGAATGTGGGTCTGTCATCCAGAAGCCTCATTTTCCTGAGTTCAAATCTACTCTCAGACACTTATAAAGCTGTGTGACCCTGGGCAAGTCACTTAACCCTGTCTGCCTCAGTTCCTCATCTGTAAAATGAACTGTTATTTCATTTGATCTTCACCACAATCCTGTGAGGTTGGTGCTATTATTATCCCCATTTTGCAGTTGAGGAAATCGAGACAAAAAGAGGTTAAATGACTTATCCAGGGTCACACAGATAATAAGTGGCAAAGCAAGAATCAGTATCCAGGTCCTCTGAGTCCAATTCCCTCATATTTTCCAATCCAATATATTGACTTTTCTGTGGATTGAAGAAAGGAGAGTTTGAAGGCAGAGATAAGATAGGAAGCTACTGCAATGATCCAAGTGAGAGATGCTAAGGATCTGAACTAAGATGGGGGTCATGGAAGTGCAGATGAGGAAATAGACACTGTGCAGGTAGAATCAAGATGACATCCAATTGAATGCATGGGGTGGGGTGGGGAGATGAGGATGACCCAAAGTTCTAAAGCTGGGTCTGTGTTGCAGATACAGATTCTGCTTTTCTGGGTACTCTATACAATAATGAAATACAGTCCTGCCTGTTACAGTTTCTATGTTCCAAAAAGCTGGTTTAAAAATCACAATGAATTTCAGTAAGTCACCAGAGACTCAACCTAATTTCCTATGAGTTCATATACTAATTAAGATGGTACCCTCAACAGAAAGAGGGTTGAGTTTTGCAGGGAAAATGAACTCTGTTTTGCATGTGTTGCTTGAGAGGGCAGAGGGACTCCCACCTCTTGGAATTCTTGGCTTCCTTTAAGACTCAGTTCCAGAGTCATAAGGCTTCTTCTCTTTCCCCTACTGCTAAAACCTGTCCCTCTAAGGCTACCTTCTCTCTATTCTGTATTTATCTTGCCTGGATGGATTTATGTGTATGTTTTATTCCCCATTAGAATATAAACTCCTTGAGGGCAGGTGCTTCTTTGTATCTTAACTTATTACAGTGCCTATCACATAGCAAGCACTTACTAGTCAATTGGACTGTAACTGAGAAGAGAGACCAGGTCTGGGAATCATCCACATTGAACATCAGAAAAAGAAACAGAGACATAGAAAAGAGAGAGAGAGAGAGAAAGGGAAGAGACAACCAAACTAGAGAGGAGCATGACTGATTTTTCAGCAAAAAGACTGAGAAGGAAGAGTCAGGAAGGAGAACCAAGCCCAGGGAGGAGAGAATTTTCAGGGGCAAGGGGTGGCAAATATTGAATGTTACAGCATGGTCATTAATGATGAGGATTGAGACAATATCATTTAATTTCATTATTGAGAAGTGGTTGGTAACGTTGGAAAGTGCAGTTTCAACTGAGTGGTGATGTCAGAATCCAGATTACAAGGGACAGAGGAGTGAGTGGGAGGTGAGGAAATGGAAGCAACAATTGCAGATTTTTTTTTTTTTTTAATGAGATAACACTTAGAGGTGGAGAGGACATCATTCACCCAATCTTTTCATTCCACAGATGAGAAAACTGAGGCTGAGAGAGGTGACACAGCTGATGATTCCCTCTAACAATCAGATGCTGGCACTGTGGTATAGTGCATGGAGTACTACTTGGACTCAGCAATCAGTTAATCAATTAAAAAACATTTACCAAGTGCTTGCTGTATGATAGGTACTATAATAAGTACTTAAGATACAAAGAAGTAGAAAAAAAACAATCCATGTCCTCAAGGAGGGCAACTGGGGAAGAAAACATACACATAAATCCATCCAGGCAAGATAAATACAGAATAGAGAGAAGGTAGCCTTAGAGGGACAGGTTCTAGCAGTAGGGAAAAGAGAAGAAGCCTTATGACTCTGGAACTGAGTCTTAAAGGAAGCCAAGAATTCCAAGAGGGGGGAGTGAGAAGAAAGATCTTTCTATGGAGAATAGAGAGAGAGCCTCTCACGTAAAGAATGGCAAGTTATGCAGTATGGTTGGAAGAGAGTAATCTGTTAAAAGCCTGGAAAGATAAGATGATGCCAGGTTGTGAAGAGCTTTAGATGCCAAAGGAGGTTTTGTCTGACATTGGCACATGAAGCCAATAGAGTTTACTGAATAGAGGGATGACATGATCTGATCTATGCTCTAAGAAGATCACTTAGACATCTGTGTGTGGGATATTGTCCTTGATCCTTAGTTCTCCAAAAAGACCAATGACATTATTAAGAGTGATGGCTTGACTTGCACAAGAATTGGATTTAAGTGAGGCAAAGTCCTCAGCCTCACTCTTCTTGACTTCCAGAGTCATGGAAGTCAAATGCCAAGACAAAAGTCAAGGGATGCAGTAAATAACCTTGACCTTTCTAAATAAAGGTCATTCCCCAGGCCTCAGTTTGACTGAGGCAATGCCTATTCAATGACTAAGGGCTAGATAAAGATTGAGACAAAAGATGGCCTAATTTACTATCCAAAAAATATCAGTCTAGGAGAGGAAGACCATCAAATTTTCTCACCAGAACAAAAAATAATTGCTATTTACACTCATGCTAAGCCATCAAAAGCTAATTGGAGTGGGGAGAGACCTGAGGCAAGGAAGCTGATTAGAAGGCTATTCCAACAGCACAGATTAAAGGTGATAAGCACCTAAACTAAAATGGTGGCTAATGTGTTACTAGAGACAAAGGGTTATATGAGGGATTTTGTGGAAAAAGAAATTAGAAGATTTGGCAACTGATTGGATAGGTGTGATGAGTGAAGCGAGGAGTCAAGGATGACATTAAGTTTTCAAATCTTTAATGGTAAGGAGAATGTTATCCTCAATAAGGACAGGGAGGTTTCAAAGAGAGGGTGGGTTTGGGTGGTGTGTGTGTGTGTGTGTGTGTGTGTGTGTGTGTGTGTGTAGATAATAAGTTCTGTTTTGGCCATGTTAGGTATCAGATTCCTACTGGGTATCCAGTTCAAAATGTTCAATAGGGTGTTTGTGATACAGGAATGAAGCTCAGAGAGAGATTAAACCTAGATAAATATGTCCGGGAATCATTTTCACAGCAATGATAATTGAACCCATGGGAACTAATGAGAGCCCCATGAAAAATTCTAGAGAGAAAAGAGAGTAGGGTCAAAAACCAAGTCTTGGGGGAAGCTAATAACTAATGAACATGGCATGGATGAAGATCCAGCAAAAAAGAAACCAGGAAAAATTGATTAAACAGATGGGAAGAGAACAGACAGCAATCAACTCAAAGGGGAGAGAGCATCCAGGAGGAGAAGGTGGCCAACACTGTCCAGTTCTGGAGTGAGGTGAAGAAGGATGACAACTGAGAAAAAGACGTTAAATTTGCTGATTTAGGCGTCATTGGTGACTTTTCTGTTGAATGATGACATTAGCAGTCAGACTTCAAAGAGTTAAGAAAGAGTGGGAAAAGATGATGTTGAAGCACCAAGTATAGACAGTTTTTTCAAGGAGTTTAACCAAGGAGGAAAGCAATAGTGTAAAAGCTTAAGGGCATAGAAGGGTCTAGTGTGTGTGTTTTGTTTTTGTTTTCAAGGGTGGGAGAGACATGTCTATAGGCAGCAAGGAAGTAACTAATAGCTATAAAGAAAATGAAGATTAGAATTCACTGGGGATGATAGTACATGCTAGAGATGCTAGAGAAGACAGGAAGGCATGGGATCAAGGGTAAAGGTAGAAAGTGTAACCTTGGAAATCCAGTGGGCTACCTCATCTTCAGAGACTGCAGTGAAGAAGATAGTGGGAGGTTAACATTAGAGGGATGTGAGAGGAGGTTGAGGAACTTCTCAACAAATAGCCTTATTTTATTTCAATGAAGTACTAAGTGATGTCTTCAGCTCAGAGTGGGGAGGAGAGAATCATGGGATTCTTGAAGAAAGAAAAAAAGATTTGGAAAAGCCACTGTTGCTGATTGGGATAAGGAATCAATTAGGAAGGAACAGTTGGATTGTCTTGCTACTGTAGTGAGGGTCCAGTTGAGATTAGCTAGTCTAAATTTGTAAGCACAGTTTGCTTGGTTTGTGATTTTCTCCAGTTCTGTTCAGCCACAGATGAGTAGTAGTGAAGGAAGCAGGTGGTAGGAATAATCATGGATTGGGGTTGGCAAAGCCAACTGGAGGTAGGACAAGGGAACAAGGCATTCGAGAGTAGCAGAGAAGAGTGTAGAATTGTATTGATTCACTAAAGGTGAGATTGGGAAGGGAGGAGGTCATAATCAGTGCAGGGGCAATGTTGTGGGATAATACTGACAAATGGAGGGATGAAATGTCATTACAAGGATAGATTTGGGAGGAGGAGGGCATAGGGAGAGATGGGAGATAAAAGATTATATTCAGATAAAAGAAACTCAAAGATTTTGAACATAAAAGTAGAATACTTGTGGGGTGATGGCAAGATGAAAGGTATGACAATAATAGCTAGAATTTATAGAATGCTTTATGTCTTGAAAACATTTTAATAATATTATCTCATTTGATTCCCCTCTTATAGATGAGGAAACTGAGGAAAAGTTTAAGTGACTTGTCCAGAGTCAGATGCAAGATTTGAACTTAGATGTTCTTGAGTTAAGTCTAGTTGTTTATCCACCACATCATCCCTTTGTGTGGTTGTAGTAAAGTGGAAGAATAGATTATGTGTATTGAGTAGATTGAGGAACTTGATGATTTGAGGAATCACCAACATGTCTGCTGAAATCCCTTAGAATGAAGGCAAGAGTAAAGGTAAAGTAAAACACTGAGTCAGGTATTGAATTCATTGAGAAAGGAGGAAGGACATTCTGGGAGCAGTAGATAACAGTTACAGGAAACAGGATTGAGTGATAAATGTGGACTGCATTTATGTCAAAGGAGGAAAGGTACTGAGTGACCATGGTAGAAACACAGTCTGCGTGCGGCAATGAGGAGCACAGTGTATTCTGACACCCCTTGTGACCAGTGACACAGAGAAAATGATTGAAAGTGTAGCTAGTACTGGAAAAGGAAGGCCAAAGATACAGTGTGGTCAAGGGAGAGTCAGGTATCAGTAAGAGTCAGAAGATGGACAGAGTGTGAGAGAGGAAATGGTAGAAGGTGGGAAGAAAACCTAGTTTTGAACTCTGCCTCAGACATTAAATAAATGAAGGATACTAATCACATCGTTTAACATCTCTAGGCCTCAGCTTCCTCATCTATAAAATGGGAATGATGCCATTTACCTCATAGGGCTGTTATAAGTTTCAAATGAGACTGTTTATATAAAGCCCTCTAAAACCTTAAAGTCTTTTATCAAGATGAGTTATTATTAGATAATCTTCTTGAACTCCTTTCTCCACAATGGAATTTCTCCTGTTTTTTCCTCATTAACCAATAACACCTATCCAGCACCTACTTCAAAAAGAGTAGGGTATAATGAAGAACATGGCATGGTCCATGGCCTGCAGGAGTTTTCAGCTGAGGATCTCAAGTTCTAACTTAAATTAGGGCTGCTGGGTTAGTAATTTCCTTCAGGATCAACAACTTTCTCTGTCCCTCTATCCTCAGGAGGAGGAATGAATGGAGGATGAAGTGGGGCAAAAGGGGGACTAATGATCCTAGACAGTCAAGACTGAGGAGCCAGTTTCAGCTTTAGGCAAAGGAAGGTAAATGATGTGTGACTGAGAGGAGCAGAGAAAGGAAGTATGGTGGACATCCTGGATGGGGGGAGCCAATGACCAGGCTGCCAGAAGGATTTGTTGAAGGCACACACATGCCTTTGGATACCTGGAAGGAGTAGTGAAAATGAGCTCTTTTCTGCAGCGGGGAAATGTAGGTCAGGCAGATCCAGTCTGTTCAGCTGCCACTCCCGCCAATGCAACCCCCTCACCTATCACTGAAGAAGCTGAGCCCAAGATGTGTGGGATGCAGCAGAGAGATCAGTGATCTGGCAGGAGTGGATGAGAAATAATAGGCACCCAGGTGCAGGGGATTTTGACTGTAAACCATGCCTGGGGTTCATTAACCCCTGCAGGCCTGGGTTCTCTCAGCTTCCCTCAACACCTTCTCCTCTCCTCACCATCCCTTTACATGAACACACACACACTAGACTCTTACTGTCTCAGCCAACCATACAGTAACACAGTTGAGATTCTGCTCCCACAGAAGGGCACCGTATTTTAAGAACAGGGCACAGACCTGTAAACAAACAATAAACCAAAGCAGATTCCTTCTGGAAAAAAACAAAGAGAAGGGGGAAGGCATTTCCATTTCTCTTTGGATTGTAGTCATTGGGAAATAAACAAGTGACTCTGCCTGTCACATATACTTAACCCTACACAAACGCAGCTGTCAAGAACACAGTGAGTCTCCCTTGTCCTTTCCAATAAATAAATGATGTGCTGAAATAACCCCTTTCCCACTGGGCGTGAAGACTCACAATCAATTCCACCTGTATAGGGAGGGTCAGGAATTTTGCTCCTCCATCCTTATAAGGAATATCAAAAAAGAAACAGCTCTTCAAGTAACCTGGCAGCGACCCAGCCACATATCATGGCTGTCTAGTGTAACACAGCTCAGCTCCTGAGTTCACATGAGGCTCTCTCTGCCAGGCATGAAAAGGGGCAGGTTAGAAGTGCACACATCAGAGGAGAGAGCAAGGTGGCAGTTTGGGGTTAACAGGAATAGAGGGTAGAGAAAGAAAGGGAAATAGGAAAAGCAGAATGCCCCAGTTGTTCACTGATAGGGTCAAATGGAGAAGGACATCCACAATCCCAGCAGTACCCCAATGGCAGATTGTATGGGTGTGGAATTGTGAAAATCAGAGAGAGAGATAGCAGCCAAACTGTATTCCACGAGAGATCAGGGAGAAGTTTTCTCAGGGTGGGGTTAGGCGGGGAAATCCTATTGCATACACAAAGCAAAATGAAGGTGAGAAAGAACAAAAACCAGACCTGCACTGGAAGGAGGCAAGCAGATAAGCAGATTTAGGAAATCCAGGGACCTTGAAAACATCTAACAAAAAAGAAATGACATCAAGATTTTTTTAAACCCAGAGAGAAGAGCTTGAAGGAAGACTAAAATAAAGGAAGAAGGAAAGGTGAGAGCAGACACACACACACACACACATACATACAACATGCATATATAAAAACCAAGACATGGGGAAACTGTGAATAGATACAGAGCTGTGAGCCACACAAAGAAAGAAGAGAAGGCTTATGCTGAGAGAGAGAGAAGGAAAAACAGAGACAGCCTACCACATAGGACAGACAATAAGCAGGAAATCGAGGGTGACACACAGCAGGGAGACACAAATATAAAATGAAGCAGAGAGCTGAACAAAGCAGGGGGTGGGAGTGATATAACAGTGGAGAAAGAGACAGCAATATAGTTAATAGATACACACAAAGGGAAGAGCTAACACAAAGAACAGAACACACACATAGTGAGGGGCTATTAAGACACTCAGCAGACACACACCAGGAAGTCTGTCATGGATATGACATACATAGGAGAGAAAAATATTAAGGGAAAGGCATACACAAAGAAAACCGAATAGGGGTGTGTGACATATTTAGCAGACACACACAGACCAAAAGGGAAGAGGAAAGTATATGCAGTCAAAACACAGGAGATAAAGGAGAGGAAAATTTAAAGCCAAAGACGGGATGCACATACACACACACACACATACACATGCACAAACACACACATATACATTGAACTTACACAGGGCTAGAAACATTTATGGATCAAACATACTTATACCAGAGCATGTGGCATATTTGGAAAAAACATACACAAATATAAAACTCTCTGGGGAATGGCATACTTTAAATGCAAGATAAGGGAGAGTATATGCTCTCATCCTCACACACTCTGAACATGAAAATCATAAAGACAAAAACTAGAGGAGTGTAAAAACCAGCGGATATATACATATAGAAAGAAATAAGAATAGAGACTCAAAATGTTCCTGACAAACACAAATAGTAGGCAGGTGTCTTAGATGACCAATCATGTTAAGTCATTCCTGAGGAGAGGGGAACACTGAGTGAAGGTCAGCTTTGTGAACACAGATTCTGCAACAGAGCTCTGTTTTATATTTAAAGATAATGCTACTGATGGTGATTTCCATCCAAGTGGGTGGGTGAGGCTGAGAAGATCAATGCAGAGCCAACAGCCTGCATTGTGAGCTGTGCACATGGAGAGAAAGACTGTCTTTCAATTTGCAGCTGCAGTGGACGTGTGCAGAACCCAGCACTGTCTATGCATTTGCTTTTTAGGTTTGTGTTTTTCCCAATACTTTTAATCAAAAGTATCAAATTCATTTGCTGATTATTGTTTGCCAGGCTGGAATAACTGCTGCCATCATTCCCTCACCATGCAGGTGGTCCTAGAGAAGAAGAAAAAGGAGAAATAGGCAACCTAACTAAGGGAAGGTAGGAAGTAGAAACCAATTCCCTCAGTCAATTCCAACCTGTACCCACCATCTTGAAGATGAAGATCACTGGAAAAAGGGGACCTCCCAGTAGAGTGGCCAGGACTCAGGTAGTATTTTCCTTGAGAACAGGTGGTGCCCAGTAGACATGGGAATGCAACTAGGATCATCACATTGATTTTTTTTTAATCTTGATGGGACCTTAGTGGTCATCCAGTCCATCCATAGGTGTCATCCATAGGTGTCAAAAACTTGCTGATGCAGGAACCAGATTAAAATGTAAATGGGAAATGTTTAATAAAAGGAAAAATATAGTACAACACAGATAATGTTAATTTGTAGTTTTCTAAGACTATATTTATCCTGTTGGGAACTATTTCTATTTTGAATTTGACACTACTGATGTAATCTAACTCCTTTGTTTTACAGATGAAGAAACTGAGGCTCAGAGAGGTTAGGTGACTTTCAAGGTCACACAAGTAGAATGTGGCTAAACCAGGATTTGAAGCTACATCTTATGACTCCAAACCCAGCACTTACAACCTAAACTCCCACATGGCATACACATACATATGGCTCCCATGCCACACACATACACACATGCACATGCAGACACATACATGCAGTCACTGTACACAGCACAATTCACTGCATATACAAATACAGTACTGTACTACAAACATTAAAAGCCTACAGCATTCAGTGGACTGTTTTAGGTGCTGGAGAAAACATATACAAGTAACAATCTTTACCCTTAAGGAATTAGGGAGCTAAGACACTGTCAAAGGTAGGTGTGATACACTATGTAACATCGTTAGACAGCTACAAAATAAAGTGCCATATGAAATCTGAAGGTAAAAGTTGTTACCAACTAGAGGTGTGGGGGAAGGCATAAAGAGGTGACAAGGAAGAATTCTAGGCATGGGAACAGCCTGAACAAAAGTACAAACACGCAGCTGCTACACCACACTCACATACATTCACAGAGAGCTCTTACTATACACACAGACTTCCCTTGCTGTACACAGAGTAAATACTCATACAGCTCCCATGTACATACATAGCAACCACATTACACACTTACACACACGGTTCTCTTATTGCACACGCACACACACATACTGTTCCTACATCACACACACAGCTCCCACACTGTGCACACATATGCATTCAGTACAATCTGATGCAGCGCCCACAGCACACAGCTCCTATTCTGTACCTACATACATACAACTTCAACAAATAGCACATGCATGTAAACACAGTTCCCATATTGTGCAGAGAAAGAGCTCCATGTTGGAGACAACACACTCCAATTCCCTAAGTATCAATACTACGAAAAGCTAGGTGGGCTACCACTTGCCGCTATTGCCTCCTTCCCACTCTCCTTTCCCTATGTTGCCTGGAAAGCCTCCAGAAACTTTCTTCAGGCGGGAAAAAGAAGGTTTCACACCTTCAACCCCTCAGTGCTGTCCGGTTTTGGCACAGTCAAGTAACAACGCGAATTCTTCTTAAACTGTACTTCGCCCGCACCCCCCACCCCCACCCCACCCCTACACTGATCTCAATGCCCCTACCTCTTCAGTTCAAGCTTCTGGGAACAAGAAACTGGCTCCCCCCAGGACCTTGGAGAATAAAGCCACCTGGGGCTAGCCTGGGTTCAGGAGAAAAAAGGTTTTTGGTGGGAGGGGCCACGGTAAAGGGACGTGGGCTGAAGCACCTGTGGGGTTTACGGTAGACTGGAGCGGACTCCTTTGGGGAAGAGAGTCAGTTGAGCGCCGAGGTGGGGGCATAGGCGGTGGTCGCCATGACGCCTAGGCTGAGTGCAGGAGCCGCGGCTGTAGCAGCGGCTGCCGCAGCAGTAACAGCAGCAGAGGCTGCGGGAAGGGTCTACCGGGATCCGGGAGCTGTCCCTTCAGCACCACCCGCCTAGCCAAGGCCTGGCCCTCAGACTCCTCCAACTCCAGGAGATGGGATCTTCTAATCTCCCGCTGCAGCCCACACCCACAGAGGCTGACTGAGCGGGCAGCTCCAGCCCCCACAGAGGGAGCGGCTCTTGCTGCGGGGAGAGAGGGAGGTGGGTCTGAGGTCGAGGGTGATTCCCCAAGAGCCAAGACCAAGGAGCAACCTGTCAACCCTGGGCACGAACTGCTGGCAGTTCTCTGATCATCCAAGCCTGGAAGACAAGAGGGGACATCGCCCTGGATCCCGCCTGCTAGACACTCTCTCTCTCTCTCTCTCTCTCTCTCTCTCTCTCTCTCTCTCTCTCTCTCTCTCTCTCTCTCTCTCTCTCTCTCTCACACACACACACACACACACACACACACACACACACACACACACACACAGAGACACGAGCGCACACATACGAACATCCAGCGGGCAGCATCAGCAACAGCAGGAGCAGCAATGCTAAGAAGGTGTTCTGGGAAGTTTCGCACTTGGATCTTCCGACGATTCCCGAGACTGCAGGTAAGAGCTGACTCCCTCTTCCCCGAGAATCTGCTTTGCCAGGGGGAGAGCTGAAAAAATCCAGGGAGCTCAGCGCACAGCGCACGAGGCTCTGGGGCGCGGAGCCAGGAATGGAAAGAGGGCCAGGGTAGAACCCGTTCCTGATTAGCTGACAAGAAGGATGGAGAAATAAGGGAGGTAACAGGAGGGAAACACACACACACACACACACACACACACACACACACACACACACACACACACACACACGACTCTCCAGCTACCCATGAAGATGCGCTAGAGGGGTGGAACACTGTAGGCAGGGAAAGTAGTGGTGGGTATTAAAGAACCATTTCTCTTATTGTTCGAAAAGATAGCATTTTTTGGTTCCAAAGCCTCCTACATATCAATCCAAAGCCTTGTTTCTCTTAATAAGACGTCCAGTTCCCAGGGAGCGAGCTGGATTGAGTGGGTGGGGGGAGCGAGGGGCATCTGCACGCCTACCGGGATCCTATCTCAGCTTACGTTTACCTCCAATTCGACTGCCAGAATCAGAGGTGCAAGGACAGCTCGCTGAGCTGTCCAACGTGAGCAGAAAAATGCCAAAGTGTCAACGTACTGAGGGGACCTGAGGGACGGGAGGTGGGAGATGTCGTTAGCCATTGCCCCACCCCACAGAAAAGCTCCGAGTGGGTATTGAATCACGGGATGGGTCCACCTCTCACATCTACAAGGAGGTCAATCCCCACCTCACCCCCAACTAACCCAGAAAAAAATGACCTAACAGAAACTAGTAAAAACCTGGTCCATCCCCAGGAACCGTTACGTTAGAATGCGCGATGTGATCCTGAAAATCTTGCAGCTGGGGTAGGGGGGTGGGGAGATGAGAGGAGAGGGAAATCCCAATGCTAGTCATGCGCGTCCCTTTTCCACTGACGCTCATCGCCTCCTCCCTGTTCCCTCAAATTCTAGGTGTAGCTCACCGCCAGTGTCCTGGGTGTCCCCACGATGACGGGCCAGAGTCTGTCGGATTTGTCCGAAGCCAACTTCGAGGATAGCGAGATCAGCGTCAACGTTGGGGGCTTTAAGAAAAAGCTGCGCTCTCACACGCTGTTGCGCTTCCCGGAGACCCGGCTGGGCCGCCTCCTGCACTGCCGCTCCAAGGAGTCCATCCTGGAGTTGTGTGATGACTATGACGACGCACAGAACGAGTTCTACTTTGATCGGAACCCAGAGCTCTTCCCCTACGTCCTGCACTTCTATAACACAGGCAAACTACATGTGATGGGAGAGCTCTGCGTTTTTTCTTTCAGTCAAGAGATAGAGTACTGGGGGATCAATGAGTTCTTCATCGACTCTTGCTGCAGTTACAGCTATCACGGAAGGAAGATGGAGCCCGATCAAGAGAAGTGGGAAGAGCAAAGTGACCAGGAGAGCACCTCCTCCTCCTTTGATGAGATCTTGGCCTTCTACAACGATGCGTCCAAGTTTGATGGCCAGCCTTTGGGCAACCTTCGAAGACAGCTATGGTTGGCCCTGGATAACCCAGGCTATTCCATTCTGAGCAGGGTATTCAGCATTCTTTCCATCATGGTGGTACTAGGCTCCATTGTCACCATGTGCCTCAACAGCCTTCCTGACTTTCTGATCCCTGATAGCCAAGGCAACCCAGAAGAAGACCCTAGGTTTGAAATTGTGGAACACTTTGGGATTGCCTGGTTTACCTTTGAGCTAGTGGCCAGGTTTGCTGTGGCCCCAGAGTTCCTCAAATTTTTTAAGAATGCACTGAATTTGATTGATCTCATGTCCATTATCCCCTTCTACATCACCCTGGTGGTCAACCTGGTGGTGGAGAGCTCTCCCACCTTGGCCAATTTAGGCAGGGTAGCCCAAGTCCTCAGGCTCATGAGAATTTTCCGCATTCTAAAATTGGCCAGACATTCCACTGGCCTTCGGTCTCTAGGGGCAACCTTGAAATACAGCTACAAAGAGGTGGGGCTCCTCTTGCTTTATCTTTCAGTGGGCATATCAATTTTCTCTGTAGTGGCCTACACCATTGAGAAAGAAGAAAATGAAGGTCTGGCCACAATCCCTGCCTGCTGGTGGTGGGCAACCGTGAGCATGACAACTGTGGGCTATGGTGATGTTGTTCCAGGGACCACAGCTGGGAAGCTGACTGCCTCAGCTTGTATCCTTGCTGGCATTCTTGTGGTGGTGCTGCCAATAACTTTGATCTTCAATAAATTTTCACATTTTTATAGGCGACAAAAGCAACTTGAAAGTGCCATGCGCAGCTGCGATTTTGGAGACGGAATGAAGGAGGTTCCTTCAGTCAACCTAAGGGACTACTATGCCCACAAAGTTAAGTCACTGATGGCAAGTCTTACCAACATGAGCAGGAGCTCACCAAGTGAACTAAGCTTAAATGATTCCCTACATTAGCCTAAAGGTGTGGCTCCATCCTAATCATCAAGACCATACTGATGGTTGAGCTGCCTTTTGTGCTCCTGGCATGGCTCCAGGCTCCATAGGGTTACAAAGTAAGGAGAAGACAGAGTCCTTCAGTACCTTACCATTCTAAATAGAAGGAGATGCCTGACCAGTGTACACTCACAATTGCTTCCACAGCATGTAGAATCCTTGATATGGGGTGGGGTGACTTACACTCTACTAATTTTGCACTGAGAAAAATGCTAAACTTTGTGCCTGATGAGTATCCTGAATGCCAGTTTTTCTATACAAATCACTCATTGTGTACCCATCCCTGGTGTTCCTGGTGCAGTGCTTTCAATTTGCACTTTTGTTTCCAAGTTATCATGTGAGGATTGGATAAAAAGTGTATCTCTCCAGTGGGAGCACTAGTGAAGTCAGCAATGAAAAACTCAAATTCAACTCACAAAAATGTGAAAAGAAATCTCAGTCATGCATTCATTTCTCAATTTGCTTCAGTGCTCAAAAGAGAAAATGTGAAATTAAGCACATATCACCAATGCAACTTTCTGTTTTTCTTAGAACTTAACCTGTAGTTCTGTGGCTTGCATGGGTGCATATCATAATACTATTACTTATGCAAATATTACCTCCTTGGAAATTTAAATTTACTCAGTTTACACATGCAGTGAAAACTGAACCTACTTCAAGAGCAAAAGCATTGGAAGTTAGTGTTGGTCTAAAATCAGGCATAAGCCTGATCCTAAGGAAGCTCTCTAGACTTCTTGGTGTGGGAAATAGGAGTAGTGAGTTTCTCGTTTTTGGTGGATTGCAAATGGAGTGGGCATGCTATAGAGAGATTTCTGCTTCAGGAATGGGTCGAATAGGATTATCTCTAGGATTTCTTCAAACTCTGAGAGTTTCTCACTCCTTATTGGGAGTCACATTCATGAAGAAGACACCCTGCTTTTCTAAGAGTTTTTCCAATGGGGATCCTACCTTAGGCCCAGTATGCATAAGCCTGGGATAAATAGATTTTATTTTCAAGCTGTATTTCACATTCTAAACCATTTTCCCAAATTCTTCTGGGTCATAGAAATTAGTGACTTTTTTCACTTGTCATTTTTAAAAGAGCACGGATTATGCTCTTCTGCCTCTTCTGATTACTGACAGATTTATTTTACTGTCTAATGAAAGTAAATATTTCATATTTAATATGAAAGGTAATAGCTTGGAAACTGTCTTTTAGTTTCCTCCTCTGAAATCTCATTAAAAATGAGCGCATGTTTATTTCTGAGCAACATTTACTCCAGTCATTTTGCTTCTAGGATACATAATGTTTTATATGATGCTATAATCAGGCTTCCTTCTTTGAATGGGGAACTCATGGAACATGAGCATGTACTCAGAACACACATGATATGTGCATGGAGTAGACTGCAGGAAATAGTATATATATTTTGAATTAACTGTCTTTCTTCTAGGAACAAGTTAGGGTTGGGATGGGGAAGGGAGAGGAATGGGAAAATTGAAAAGGAAATAGTATAAAATATCATAACTTATCACAAACTTTTAAAAAATTTAATGCTGCATAAAGTACCTTGAAACTTATAAGCATGTTGAAAAAAGGTTAAAGGGATGCATATATCCTGTTTCCTTTGGTTCTCAAAATTTCCTTCCTGCTCTTTGCTCCCTGATTACAGGAGCCCTGAGCTATCACATAAAAATGTGGTTGGAATCCTGAGCCCCTGTATAACTGCTCTGTATCCATCATGGTATATGTTGTGTATTGTTTCCAAATTGACTTCTATTATATGTCTGAAAAGATTGTAGAGGCAAGTGCCCTAAGCATGGAGTTAGCTAGGATTTTCATTAAGGCTCAGATTCTTCCTTTTTATGTGGCTCTTACCTAAGTTAGTGAATTTTGTGTGTCTTAATTTCCTTACTAGATGGGGTCTATATTAACCTCATAGGGATGCTGTGAGGAATCTTTAGTATTTGAAAAGTATTCACAAGATATTTGAGGGCTGAGTTACTACTCTTATTAAGAGAACTTTGGCTTGAGTGATTCTCTGAATGCACTAGGCACTTCTGATTGTAGATGTGGGTTTAAGTCTTCTCATCTGGATGGAGATTCATGGTAGAACACCTCCCAATATCTAATGGACAGTCTCTCTCTTCTTCTTCTTTCCCTTCCTTTCTCCCTTCCTCCTCCTCCTTCTCTCTTCCACACATACACATACACACACACACACACACACACACACACACACACACACACACACACACACACACACACACACATACACACACGAAAACCTGAACGGACTGAGAGAGATTGAGAAGTCCAGGGCTGTGCCACAGATTTTTGAAGGCAAAATACCTGATTTTTGCCAAGATTTTCAGAGATGGAAAGTGAAGTTTACAAAGTCATTTTGGATGATTGTTTTGAAGGCAGGTGATGCAGCTGACATATCAGGTATGCCCAAGAATATTTTCACTTGCTAAAACTAATTTCATTGGGTCTTATATTGGGCATGCAATAAAGTGGCTATTAATTCCTTATTGCAGGCTTATTTACAGGAGACAGAACAGTACTCAGTTTCTCTAGAGAGAATTATTTTCTAAATAGTGTTTCATTATAAATGATAAGGTATTTCTGAAGCTTGTATCCATTTTAATTAAGTCAGCTGGAAGGTTGACAATTCATTGTGGAAACAACTTGCATTCATATGATGCCTTTCACCTGGGGAAAATCCCAAAGTGCTGTAGCAACTGTTTTCAACCTCTCTTGTGTATATAGTCATGTAGAAAAAGACCTTGCTCCTTCCTGAAGCAGCAGTAAATCTAGGACTACTTTTTTAACAGCCTAAAATAAGCCTTACAAGCAGAAGGTTCAGAGGGAAGGGAAGACTAATCTACGTGGCTTCAACAACAAACTCCATTTTAAAGAGTTACGTGACAAATAATCTAAATTGATCTGGGACCCAGGGGAAAAAATCTTCTTCCTCTCTGAAACAGCACCATCAAATCATTAATGTCAAAATGTAGTCCAGACTTGGGCTTCTCAATTCACCTATAATACAGCATTTTAGGTAGAAATCATCTCTTCTACTTGCTAAAGCTTGGTTATATTTCAGACTAGAAATGAAGAAACTCATCAGGACTATTTTCTGTTTCATTTCTATAAAGAGTGCTAGCACAAGGTGATCCCCTTAGGTATGGCTCTGCCAATCTGACCTACAAACCTGGCTTTTAATTCCCTTTAAAAATGTTTTAGCTAGAGAAAAGAACTTGATTCACAAGGCTATTGATTCCTGGGTGCTTTGTGGGCAAAGAAAGGTTTTCTTTGGGATGACAAACCTTTAAGTTACTTGAAGGTCAGTTCTGGAGAAAATGTAGGCTCCCATTTTATTATTATCATTACACAGTACATGATAGGGGCTTTAAAAGTTTTAGAGTGAGAAAATGTCGCTCTTCTGCCTGAGCAAATTATTTGGTTGATGTGGATTATGTGATTGCAAGTTTGAGTTTTTCTTTTTAAAAAAATCAACAAAAACAAAACCCAACAATAACATTCACAAGTTTCAGGGGTTTTTCACAAGGCAGAGGCATGTTGTAATGGCAAACTCTAGAAGGTTTGAAGCCCAGAAGGTGGTAATTGGTACTTAATACTTTTATTTATTTCTACTTGTCTTATTACTCAAATAATTTAACCACCTGCTAATTCTCTTCTCATTTAAACAATTATTTGTATGCACTTGGGTTAGTTATTATCTGTGCTGACTGTTTTGTTATCTATTTTGAAGACTCAACTTGTATTTCTTGGGTGTTTTTAGTAGCATGACTTGTTACAGAGGTGTAATTTTAAAAATTAACAACATTGTATTTATGATGTCAGTTTTAACACTCATTAACACACTACTGTGCAAGCATTTCCTGAGACTTCAAGTTAACTATTATGTCTGATTGCTTCACTTTAATCCTCATGTCTGGACTCCATAATGAGCAATAACACTGACATGCTTAGGAATTCAGCCTTGAACACTATGCAGATTAGAGAGAGAAAACTAATTTCCTTTAAAAAATTTTTCCAATTGCACACAGTTGCAAACATCAGAAGGAAATACAATGTTCTGGACCAGAATTCTTGATCAAGAAACACAATTCTTGTGTGTTTTAAAAAATATATGGGGAGGAAATGATATTTTAAATCTTCCCAGAATAGCATGTGTTAAGATGAAATCAAGTTCTTTTTGTCAGTAGAGTCAGTCTGTGTAGGGTCCGAAATGCTAATGGAGTCATACAAGTGAAATTCCTTGGGATCAATACCTTTGTTTAGCCTCCAAAGCAGTAGATTCTCTTTGAAGGAGCTGTTCTCTCCCACAAAACTCACTACTTCCTCACTCAGTGGTCCCTTTGAGTTCTCTGCTGGGACTTCCAATTGCAGGGCATCACATGACATTAATGGACTTCCTTTCTCCTCTGTGCTAACATCCCTCCTGGATAGCAAATTAACTCATTAAATACATTAACTCAGTTTGGCTGGGCAGAGGTGATTACACAGGTCTGAAGGCTGATAAGCTTCCATTTTAACCCTATTGGAGGTGGGGGGGTGAGATGACTCTGGACATAACTTACACTGTGCAATATGATTTCATTTCATATTGACCCTGTTCCCTTCCATGTCTGCTTTAAGGAGAGAGGGCACTGGAGACCCATCCACATATATTTCTGCTTCAACTCAACAAAAATTTATTAAAGACAACTGTGTGCCAGGTATAGTGCTTGACACTGGGAATTCAGGAAAAAATGAAAGCTCCAGGTCTCAAGGAGTTTAACATGCTTTTAGTTCCATCATTTCAGATAGAACTGAATAGAGCATTTATTACAAAGTACACACTTAGCACAGTGCCTGGCACATGGTAGGCATTTACTAAATCTATTAACATTTAATAGATGTTTATAAACATTTTAAAATGTTTATAAACATTCAATAAATATTGATTGATGGAAAAACTGTCTAAATTTCACCATCCTACTGCTGTACTTCTTTTAGAAAACAAGTCTAATGATTTAAAGAAAAATAAAATTCACTCTGGTGCAACTTTGAGGTCAACTTCTTCCAAGTTTACATTTGGAATTTACTTTTTGGAAACTTGGCAGCACACCGTAAGGTTATCATGGGCCATTGGCAGTTAGTATGAGGAACCACTCTCCCTTTTATCTAGACTAGAGGTAGATAGATTGGCTCTTGTACTACCATAGATTAATTCAAATGGAGAATCACTGAACTGAAGAAAGTATCTTCTTATTTCTTTCTTCCCTAAATAGATCTATCAATAGGCCTTGTATTCTCAACCAGAACCCAAGTAATTATTTTCTAAGCACGAGAGGCTGGGAGAAAGGTGAGTGCTTTAAGAGCTCTATAGAACATCTACACAGTGCTTTAAAAAGTCTTAAGCAAAATGCTTTACATATTGTCTCAGTTGATCCTCACCATAATAACCCTGAGAAGGTGGTGCTATTATCCCCATATGAGGAAACTGGAGCTTGAGAGAGAAGTGAAGAGACTCTGTCCGCCAAGGTCACACAATTAGCAAGTGTCTGAGGTTGGATTTGACCTGAGTCTTCCTGACTCTAAGCAGCCAGCGCCGAGGCAAGGAAAAGTGCACTGTTTTAGATTAAGAAGATTCTTGCATTTTAAGAAGTATCTGTACCGTCTCTGTGTTTTCCTTCTGGCTTCTCATTCTAGCAGGGATATAAATGGTTTGTCCAGGAATATTTTGGGGCTAGAATGTCTTACATCTAAGAATAAAAAGCAAAGAAGCAAAAAAAAAAAGTGCCACTGAAACTTACTCTTTTGGCAAGAACTTCAAGTGTACTCAAGATACTGCTCCTCTCAAATCGTAATGCCTGTAGTTAAGAAGAGTTTTAACCCATGCCAAAGATTTCACTACTTGTGGTCATACTGGAGATTGGAAAATTTAATTATGAAGCATTTATTTTTGTCTCTTATTTACCAAGCCCTGGGCAAGCATGTATCCTGGGGCTACAAAGAGAACAAAGAAATGGTCCCTGCCCTCAAGATATTTACATTCTACTGGGGGAAACAATACATACACACATATGAGCAAGTACATACATAAAAGTAAGTGCGAGCTATATACCAGGTAAAGAGAAGGTAATTCTGGGTAGGGGGCACTGGGAGCAGAGGACATATGGAAGGTTTCCTGTACCCGGTGACTCCTGAGCTGACATTTGAATGAAACTAGGGATTTTCCAAAATGGCAATTATGAAGTAGTACATTCCAGGCACAAAGGGACAGGCATAGAGATGGAAGATAGAATGTTGTGCACAAGGAACTGCAAATGGGTCAATTGTGTTTGGAGGGTAGAGTGAATGAAGGAGAACAATGTGTCATAAGCCTGTGAGGGCAGGCTGGAACTGGACTGTGAATGGATGTAACTGCTACAAGAGTTTCTATATGATCCAAGGAAAAATAGTGAGCCCCTAGAGCAGGGAAGTAACACTATCAGATCTAGGCTTTAAGAATGTTTCATGGGCAGTTTCATGGAGGCTGGCAAAATGTCTACCTGTGAAGTCCTTCCTTAACAGGACTGAGCAACCCTGTCCAAATCTGGATTGCACCACAGATTCCCATGCAATTCTAGTGCATTTTCTCAGCCTTAAGTCCATAGTCATGGGGTCTCTTAGGGTCCATTAGGAATTATGTACATCTGGAATCTAGAAAATACTGAGCCAAAGCAGTAGTGGGGATCTGCTTGGCACAGTGCCTGGGACATAGCAGGAGCTTAATAAGTGTTCATTGACTGTTGGACAGTGATGTGTGTGTATGAAGATGTGAAAGATGAGATGAAATGTACTTCAAAAAGGCAAAGTTTGATGTGGTTTGCCACATAATGAGGGGAGACAAGGGTTAGGGAAAGGAAGAAACGATGTGTGGAAACATCTTGGCCACAATACTAAATGCCAAGAGAAGTGGAAGGTCAGAGAAAAAAAGGTCAAATAGAAAAAGAAGGAAGGAAAGGAAGAGGCAGAGGGGGGAAGCTGGGAAAGAAGGGAATGAGCAGACAGCAAGTTAGGGGGAGTAAGAGATTAAGTATTTAATAGCATTTGTAACCCACGTGTCACTGGGTCCCAGCCCCTGATGCAATTGAGAAGTTCACCTTCTTAACTGGGGGCCTTTCTCAATAATAATCGCCATGGCTCCTTTTGTCAATATCTGGAGTCTCCCTTGGGATCATCAGAATTTGGCTTACCTTTCCAAAAGCCCCTCACCTCCCTAGACATTTAGAAAGACATCAGATAGAGGATGGGTTTTATTTTCTTTTGTCTGTGACTGTGATTTCATCAGTGTAAGAAACACCTTTTTACTAATGCAGATCTGCAACTATTCTGCAATTTCTAGGCTGAGAGACTTGCCTGAGGTGAAGAGGTTGAGTAGAGTCACTTATATCAAGCTGGCAAATAAAACTCTTAATATCAGGGGGAAAAGTCTCCTTTGCTTTCTGAAGGCCATCCTCTGAGATGGGGGAGTGGCACCTTTCTGGACCTATGAAGTCCACATGAGTTATGGAATTAGCAAAGCCATAGGCTTGAGTTGGTCCTTTCAGGTCCAGCACACTTTCTGAGGTCATGGTCCTCTTTGAGAAAGAAGGACAACAACCACAATGGCAAATAGCTTGTGGTTCTCTCTCCAGTCCTTTACTCAGGTTAGGTTTTCTTGCTTCTCTCTCACCTTCACTCTTCAAGGCTTCAAACACCTTCTCTCCATCTCCTCCCACTTGTCCACCTGTTCAAGATCCTGGGGTCTCACGGATGTGTAGGCCTCAGTCTAGATCTGGCCATAGGACAATATCTCTGAGTCTGGGACCCTCTCTGAGCATGAGGGTTTGTCTTCCTCTGTGTCCCTGTCTCCTTTAAAAGCCAAGTCAATGTGTTACTTAGGAAACTCTTAATTTGTTGTCACCTCACTGATACTGCATTGTGCTGCATTGTCAATGGGAAGAAAAAAGGAGAAGAAGAAGAATTGAATCTTATCCAAGAAGCAGTAGAGGGGAAAGAGGGTCCTGGGACTCAACATGTTCTTTTTGACCTTGCAAGTAAGTTCTTTTGTGTTCATTACATGAAATTCAATATAACATCCTTCCAGGATACCAGTCAGTCACCTCATAGTCCATAGGCAGACTTGCTTGGAGAACTCTACACAGTCGCACCTATGTGCTGTCTCTTCCCAATTCTACACCAGCCTTGAGTTGACAATTAATTTATACAATCCCTTTCTAGCAGCTTCAGTCTCTTCCTCTTTGTTTCCTTTGATCTTTTGCTATCATTCAGTTTCTCTTCCTTCTTTTTTTGGCTGCCAAATTCCTGGAGTGTGTGACTTACTCCATCGTCTCCCCTTCCTTTTTGCCACATTCCTCCAGAATCTATTGATTATCTGTCCTTTCAGCCTAATCTCACATTACTGCAATTCATTCACTCCATGCCAAGCTCCAACCAAACTGGTTTGGCTGCTGGTTATTCTTTCATTTCATTCCACTCTGTTGCACTTCCATGCATTCATTCTGATGATCTGATTTCTACATTTCCGCTTGGTGAAATCCTTCTCTTCTGTCAAGACCTCCTCCTGAATGAAGTTCATCTGCTTTTCTTGAGAGGTAGTATGGTGCCCATGGAACGAGGCTGGATTTAGAGTCAGAGGCCCTGAGTTCAAATTCTGAATATTATCAAATGAGATAATATTTGTGAAGCCCCTGGCACATAGTAGTCATTTAATAAATGCCTGTGTGACCTTGGGCATGTTTCTTAACCTCTTTAGAATTCCATTTCTTCCTCTGTAAAATAATAAGATTGAAAGAGATGACTTCCTAAGGTCTCTACCTGGTCTAAATCTATGATCCTATGAAACTCCTACATGCAATGTGCCCTGTGCCATTTAAGTTCTTGGCACATGTTAAATGTTCATTAAATGCCTTATCATTTATTGATTGCTTCATTCCTCCATCACCTTCCTCCACCTCCAGTTGATTATGAACATTCCCTCCACAAATATCTCTAATGAATTTACTGACTTAGTTCTTCACCTATCATATTCTATTTTAATTCTCACTTATCTCATTATACGCCCTTTTATACCTATTAAACTGTAAGCTTCTTGAAGGTACAAACGATGTTATGTCTTTAAATTTGTATTCTATGCATAGCCCAATGACTTGCACATAGTAGGTGTTTATTAAATGTTTATTTAGTGCCTTCTTGAATCCCTGCTAATCTGGCATGTTCCACTTAAACCACTCTGAGGCTGACAATTAACTCATTCTGTTTTTCAGTCACATCCAACTCTTCATGATTCCACTAGGTTGTTTTTCTTGGTAAAGATACTGGAGTGGTTTGTCATTTCCTTCTCCAACTCATTTTAGAGATGAGAAAACTGAGGCAAACAGAGGCAAGTGACTTGCCCAGGGTCATGTAGCCAATAAGTGTCTGAGACCAGATTTGAAGTCAGGAAGATGAGTCTTCCTGACTGTAGTACTGGCAGTCTATCCATTGTACCACCTAGCTGACTCATTCTAGCAGCTAGAATCTATCTAAACTGAAGAGATCTGAAGTACAGTACTGGTGTTGGAGTCAAGACCAGGGTTCAAATCTGGCCTCTGACACTTCCTAGCTAGGAAACCATGGACAGGTCAATTAACGTTTCTGACTCTCAGTTTCTTTTTTGGTAAAATGGGCATAATAATGTCTGTGTTTCCTTTTCTCTGAATCCCATCACTGAGCCCAGTGCCTCACACACCATAAACATTTAATAAATGTTTAGAGTAGTATCTAACTCACAGACTTGTTGAGATTCAAATGAGATATGTATAGGACTTTGCTAACTTTAAAGAGCTACAAAAATGCCCACTATTTAATTCAATGGGGTTTTCTCAGTCTTTATCCCTGACTTCCTTTGGTACTGTTGCCAAGTCTTTGCTTTCTCAGCTTCTGTGACTCAGTACATTCCCTCCGACCTCTCTGATGACTCTGACTCTGCATCTTTTGCTGTCTCCTCATCTTCCTCCCACCCTCTAAATATGGATGTTCCCCAATGTTCTGTCCTCAGATCTCTGTTCTCTGTACCACTTTTCCTCAGAAATATATTCTCCTCCCACATCTTCAGCTGTCACTTCTCTGCAAAAGACTCCCTAATCTATAACTCCACTCTTCCTCTCTCTCTCTCCCTGTCTCCCTCTCTGTCTCTCTCTCCTTTCATCTCTCCTCTCTCTCTCCTTGCAACTCTCCTTTCTATCTCTTAGACTCTTTCTCAGTCTCCTCTCTAGCCCTCCTTCTATCTCTGTCTTTTTCTGCCTCTCTCTGTCTCTGTCTCTCTGTATCTATTTCTCTCCCCCCACACTCCCCTCCTACTTTCTACCCTAGACTCATCCTTAATGGACATATCTACCTGAATGTCCCACTGGCACCTCAAGCTCAATGTATTTAAGACAAAACTCATCATTTCCATCCCATGATTGGCTCTTCCTCTTGATTTTTCTAGTTCTGTTAATAGTACCAACCATAATCTTCCTAATTATTCAGATTCTTCACTCTCCCTCAGGCCCCTCATTTAATCAATCAATCAATCAAAGTCTTAGGCATTCTTCTTTTATAATCTTACACCTATCCTTTCCCACTCCCATTAACCTAGTTTAAAATGAAGCTTACAGTACTGGAAAGAGCACTGGACAAAAAGAGGAGATTTGAGTTCAAGCCCCTTCTGTGTCACCCTATGGGCAGTTAATGTTTTCCTCATCTGCAAAATGAGTATATACATATACATATGTAATACATAGAGAGTAGGTATGTATATATAGAAGAGTGTATACATATATATAGGTGCACACACATATAATGCATGTATGTATATATTTCTCTACATAAAAATATATGTATAAATATAAGGTTAGCTGGGTGTCACAATGGACAGAGTGCCAAGCCTAGAGTTAAGACCTGAATTCAAATCCAATCTCAGACACTTATTAGCCTTATGACCCTGGGCAAGCCAGTTAAACCTGTTTGCCTCAGTTTCCTCATCTGTAAGATGAGTTGGAGGAGGAAATGGCAAACCATTCCAATATCTCTGCCAAGAAAACCCCCAAATAGGTTACAAAGATAACTAAATAACAAAACTAAATATAAGTATACATACATATGTGTATACATGAACATAAACATACAACACAATACAAATGCATGTATGATTATATATGAATAATGATAATTCACATTTGCATAGTGCTTTAAAGCTTACACAGTATTTTACTCAGATTAGCTCCACGAGGCACGAAGTATATACACACATGTATGTATGTATGTGCATAAACCTTTATATGTGTTCGTCCTTCGTTGCTGAAGAAGACCATGCCATCAGAGAAATAATGACATGACTTGCACTTGACTTTGTTTTGAGTGAGGGAGGGCTGTGCAGGTCACCAGCCTCACTTCTCCTCCAGAGCCATCTGAATCCAGTTACCAGATATTCATCAGGATGACTGGAGATGACCCAGGATGAGGCAATTGGGGTTAAGTGACTTGCCCAAGGTCACACAGCTAGTGAGTGTCGAGTGTCTGAGGTGATATTTGAACTCAGGTTCTCCTGACTCCTGCACTGGTGCTCTATCCGCTGCACCACCTAGCTGCCCCTGCATAAACACATACATAGTTTGTGTATATACATGCATGCTTCTATATACATACACATATGTATTCACATACATGTATATACATACACGTTATGTGCTGTTCTGAGTAAAATATGTTGTAAGCCTTAAAGTGCTGTGCTAATGTGAACTATTGTTATTCAGGAATTTATTCCCTCCTGTTTGGACTATCCCATGGTAGCATGGTGTAGTGGCAGAACTCTTGGATCTCAAGTCAGAGATTCTGGTCCTTAACTACCTGCGTGACCTTGGACAACACCCTTCATCTCTCTTGAGTCAGTCATTGCCACGGTTGCCACTATTGTACAATCAGTCAATCAATGAACAGGTATTACATATGCCTACTATGTGCCAAGCCCTCATATTTGGATGTGTTCAAGGTCAATGACCTCAATGGCCTCATCCATCAAAGGAGGGGCTCTATTCACTCTAGATCAAGAGTTCTGTGACCTCTAGGGTGCCTGACAACTCTAAGTCTATAAATCCATTGTAATAACTGGTTACTTGGGCTCTTTGTCTCTACTATTCAATTAACTCAGTCTACAATACCACAGATTAATCAATCCAACAAAAAACATTTATTATGAAGCACCTACTATGCTCTTGGAGATACAAATAGAAAGTAAGATGATCCCTCCTCTCAAGGGGCTTCAATTATTTCCTCTCCGCTTTTGCCTTATGCAGCATCCTTTCCTTAGCTTTGTTAATCCACATCTAGGTGTGCCTATCATAAGAGGTAGGTATGGAAGGGAACCGTTTTGAGAGGGAATGAAATTGGATGGGACAAACCCCTGACTCCTGCTGTCAGGAATTTAAGAAAAGATATCTGGGGCAAACTAGGAATGAATTGCCAGTATGGGGAAGGGGTGTGTGGCTACTCAAGTTAGAGATTATAACTTGCCTACGTTATTGCTCTCAAAGACTAATTACCTTATATGGCCACCTTCTAATTCCTGCCTGTCTGGCCCTTGTTTTAATTTAGCCTCAGAACATGCTTGCCTTCCTGGGGGAGATCGAGAAGAGAATACAGATTTTTTCAGGGCACTTCCCACCCCCATCCCCATTATCAACTCTCTCCATTGCCTACATTTCCAGACATTTAAAGAGTTCTGAGCTATTTTCAGACCTACTATGAAAAGAACAGAAGTGTTAACAGCCAGACAACGATCAAGCCATTTTCTAACAAGCGAGTTGGCATGACTCACTTTTGATCCGTCAGCCTATCAATTTTTTTTCTTCAATCCCAGCGGGGCTGCCAGGGCTGCCACTACTGTGTAAGGTGAAGGGGTTGAATTGTAATCGGATGTGTTCAGGGCCAATTACCCAAAGACCGTGAACTAGGTTTCCTTCTCTGCATTTCTTTCTATGGGGAGAGGCAGGAAGGAAGAGGTGATGGAAACCACAGACCACACCAAGCTACAGGGGTTCTTTGGGTTTTCTTATTGCCTGCTTCTGATGAATCCCAAAGCCAGTTCTCCTCTCCCTGCTGTTGTCTGATCTGTGGCTTCAGGGCTGCTTCTGGAATAAGTCTCCTGTTGGGAACCACGGAGCTACTGCCATCCATCTCTGGGTTCTCTTCTGCCACTGACTCACAACAAGGCCTGTGGTAAGTCACAAATACCCCTACGCTAGGCCTCACTCTGTCCAGGGTAATCTGGGAATAATAGTGTGGATTCCACGGGGGCTGGGGAGCTCAGCTCTTTGCCAAGAATTTGACAGACTCAGAAGGGAAGTATGACATAAAGGCACAGTATTTAGAATATATTGCTGTGTGATAATCCAATTTTAAAACATGAGCTCATGGATGTTCAGGAAGTCTTTCTATCTTTTTAAAGCACTCTCCCATTAAGAAATGAATCAGGAAACAATTCAAACATACACACTGAAGGAGGAACCATATTGCTAAATATGTATCATAAGCTTTTATGCTAATAGCAAAAAGCCTAGCATGGCTTTGAATCATGGCCGCTGGGGATGTCATCCAGATATTCTCTAAAAATGCTTGGTGCCATGTACTTGGCACAGACTGAGGCCCAGCATGAAAAGCATGCTGGAGCTTAGAATGGTCAACTAAACAAACAACATAGGACACAAGGGGCAGAAAGGGGAAGAAAAGAGAAAAAAAAAGAAATTCACATAACTTTATTATATATTTAAAAGGAATAGCAAAGTGTACATAATAGATTTGCAATTTCATGTGCAATCTTTTTTTATTACACTATGTTATGGAAATGCTTACTTTATCCCATAAATTAAAAATTAAATAAATAAAAACAACAAAAAAGATAAAATCAACCATCATTTACAGAGGACCTATTTAGGCTTCTAGACTTGAATGCTAGATAGGACCTCAGAGATCATGTATTCTAAGCCTCTATTTTCTTACTTGGAAAAAAACCAGTTTTACTGATGTCTTTTGTTTTTGCATTACAGTCATTGGGGGAATACATTCCTTCTCCCCCTCTTCTGTTCCTCCTGTCCATCCACTAATTAAACCCTCCTTGATACACGCCCCCCCATTGTTAAACAAAAACACCTGGGTACAGTGACCTCATTTGGCAAATTAAGCTTTTGGTAAATACCTAATATGTGTCAGCATTGTTTTAGACACCAGAGATATAAAGAAAAAACCAGTTTCTGCTATCAAGGAGTTTGCAGTCTATACACATAGACAACATTCAGTTCTAGTAGTACAACTCTCTGCTCAGAGGAAGGAGGCACAGATTGTCTTCCATTCTTTGCTACCATTTTGCCAACCCCTTCAATTTCACAGATGACTTTTCCAGGAGACTTCCCCATGGTTGTTGTCCAATCATTTCAGTCATGTCCGACTTTTCGTGACCCCATTTGGAGTTTTCTTGGCAAAGACATTAGAGTGGTTGGCCGTTGCCTTCTTCAGTTCATTTTACAGATGAGGAAACTGAGGCTCTGAAGGAGGGAGTTACCCAAGGTCACTCAAGTACTTAAAACAGAGCTGGAACTTGAATCCAGATCCTTTGACTCCTACTGCTATGTCTGCTGAGAACAAATATTCCTCAAAAGAACGGTGTAGCTTTCTTCTATTGTCATTATTGTTCAATTGTTTCAGTCATGACTCTTTGTGACCTCACTTAGGATTTTCTTGACAAAGATACTGGAGTGATTTGCTATTTCCTTCTACAATTCATTTGACCAATGAGGAAACTGAGGCAAACAGGCTTAAATGATTTACCCAGGGTCACACAGCTGGTAAGTGTCTGAGGTCAGATTTGAACTCAGGATAATGAGTCTTCCTTTACTCCAGGACTGGCACTGCATCCACCTACCTGCCCAACTTTTCCTTAAGTAAAGAATTAGGACTTAAACCCAAGATCTTTCCAAACTGTTGCTGCCTCAGAAAGAGTGATGCCTCTGAAATAAGAAGACCTGGGTTAAAATCTTACTTGTGGTACTTCCTTAATGTAATCTCACATAGTAGTGTCACAGGCAGGATTTTATTGAATTATATGGTCTCCAAGTTTCTTTCCAGTTCTAGATTTATGATCCTTGACTGACTGAATGAAAAAGCATTTTTTTAAGATGCTATGTGTCATGCACTGTAAAGTGCTATCTTAAGCATTACGAGGATGAAATTAAGCATAGAAGTTTGTTCCTGCCCTCTAGATGAAGTAATGCATCTGTTTTTAAAGTCTTGGTATAATAGTGTATAGTCACTTAACCCTGTTTGCCTCAGTTTCCTCATCTGTAAAATGAGCTGGAGAAGGAAATTGAAACCACTCCAGCATGTCTCTGCCAAGAAAACCCCAAGTGGGGTCACAAAGAGTCAGACAGAAAAAAAATTCTAAGTTATATGGAAGTGATTGTAGAACACTGAAAACAAATAAAATTTAAAAAAAGAAACAAATGAGTCAACGATAGCAACAAAATATAGCACCAATCCCTGAGGAGTGTAGCCAGGGTAACTTGCATGGGGTGTTTCTCCTCCCCACAAGCATTCAGATACAGAGGAGACCAAGTTAAAAGACCTATTTGCTTTCCAGCAACAGCCAAAGCAAATTAAGAGCTATATTTGGTGGAGGGCTAGCAGAAGGAAGCAAACTTCTTTGCTTTTGTCATGGAAAGGGGTCAATGGGATGACTGTATCTAGAAAGAAGGAAGGAAGTAAGCTTTTACTAAGTGACTATTAAGAGCCAGGGGTTGTGCTATGCCCTTACAAATAGGATTTCATTTGATTCTCATAAAACCCTGTGAGATAAATGGTGTCAACACCCTCATTTTACAGATGAGGAAACTGAGGTTGGTTGCTGCCCTTCATTCTCAAAGAGGACCAAAATGACATCACTATGCTAGAGTCAAGTTACAGTGTGTGCAGCTGTGGCTGATCAGACCAATATGAGCTTGGAATGCTCGACCACAGGTCCATGTGAACATTTGAGGCAGATTTTCTAAATTTGTGCATCCTGTGTTTCCTTTGAGCTGTTTCAATTCTGCTTTGCTTGTAGAGCACAGCACCTTTTCTGATGAGGGTACACCATGATGGGCAGTCCTGTGCCAGTGACTCCCATGTCACACAATCAATTCCAAACTTCTTAAGAGAGAACTTAAGAGTGTACTTGAATCTTTTCTTCTGACCACCATACGAATGCTTGTCCTGTATGAGATCTCCATAAAATAGTCTTTTTGGCAAGTGTATGTTTTGCATTTGAACAACGTGGCCAGCCCATCAGAGCTGCACTCTCTGCAGTAGATTCTGAATGCTTGGCAGTTTAGGTCGAGAAAGGATCTCATTATTTGGTATCGGATCTTGCCAAGTGATTCTCAGAATCTTCCTAAGACAATTCAAATGGAAATGATTCAGTTTCCTGTCACGGCACTGGTATACTGTCCAGGTTTCACAGGCATACAATAATGAGAACTGAGGTAGACAGAAGTTAAGTGATTTGCCCAGGATCACACAGCTAGTAAGTGTTTCAGGCTGGAATCGAACTCAAGCCTTCCTGACTCCAGGTCCAATGCTCTATCTCATCTGCCATCTACCTGCTTAGGATAGCCCCAGATTACTTGTAGAACCCACTAGCTTCTTCTCTGAATAATTGCCTAGATGTCAGCAGCAAAATTTTTTTCCCTCTTAAGGGTTAAATCATGAGATTACGGCTCTAGAACCAGAGAGACCTCAGAGGCCACCTAGTCCCACTCACCCTCTTTTTAACAGTTGAGGAAATTGGGTCCCAGAGAGGTTGTGTTTTGCCCAGGGTAACCTAAGTAGTAAGTGTCAGAGGTAGGTTTTGAACCCAGGTCCTCCAGCTTCAGAATCTGGGCTCAGCAGAACAGTTTGACTACTTGGGACTGTGCTAACAGTGAGGGAGATATACTGTGGAGTGGCACTACTGTATATATTACAGTTTTTCCATCTTGACAACTCTAGCAAATCCTAAAAGAGAAATGCTACCCAGCAAGTCAGGCAATCACACCAAATGATGGAAGAAACAACTCTAACATAACGCAGCTTTCTGAATGAACTCTAGATTGATGGTGGAGGAGATTGAGAGGGTCTGCCAATGCACACTCCTGCTGAGAGATGACTAATGCATGAACCAGGCACAGCAGCATGGAAGGAGCACAAGACCTGGAGTAAGGACACCCAGGTTCAGATCCTGAAGCCAGTGTGACCTTGGACACAGAGCCTAGCTTTTTTCCACCTGTAAAATGGGGATAATACTTGCATTATCTAACTCAAGAGCTGAGTGACCCTAGACAAGTCACTTAAGCCTAGTTGCCTCAGTTTCCTCATCTGTAAAATAAACCAGAGAAGGAAATGGCAAAACCACTCTAATACCTTTGTTAAAAAAAAGAAAAAGAAAAACCAAATAGGGTCATGAGAAGTCTGACATAACTAAAATGACCAAACAACAACAAGAATGACCTAACTTACAGGGTTGTTGTGAGGAAAATACTTTGAAAACCTTAAAGTGTTAAATGAATGTGAGCTATTACTATATCTGAGTAATGTAAAAAAAAAAAAAAACTTATCACATTTCTATCCTGAAATGAATCTGTAATGCAAAATCTTAGTGTGCAAGATCCCTCCCATTTCAGACTTTCAGACACATCCTCTTCATTGAAGGAAGCTCTTGATCTGAGGTGGCCCCATTATAGGCACAACGCTTAATGTTAAGCAGCTATCCACTGATGGGTTTCTGCCAAATAATAGACCAGTGGGTAATACTTTAACCTGAAGAACACCTTCTGCTTGGATGGCTAACCCCAAGCATTTCTTGCATACTGATGTATCTGGTGAAAAACTAGACTGGAATGATTAAGAAAATTCAGAACACCAGTACTGTTGAGTGCCATTGTGTGTCCATGTTAATCTCAATGTCAATTTGTTTGCCCCTGAGCCCCCAGGGCCCAAGAGAGGCACGAACTAATCTACAAAGAGATTCTAACAAGGCCTGGACTCTTTCCATAGTCTCCTGACTAGTCCCCTCATTCCCCTTGGTTGCCCTTCTCCAATAAATCCTTCATACTGCTGTATACTGGAGTAACCTTCCTAATGGATAGGTCTGAACATTTTGCTTCCCTGCTCCTTGAAGGCAGGGATTATTTATTGCTTTGTCTTACTATCCACAGCCCAGATCAAGGCAGGATAATGTAGTGGATAATGTGCCTACCTTGATGCCAGGAAGACCTGAAATTGGGTCCAACCTCTGACACATACTGGCTGGTTTACCCTGGGTAAGTCATTTTCAGTCCTCTTAGAGGTTTGGCTAACTTTCTAAGATTATAAATTGCAGTGAAGGTGCTGCCCTTCATGGGTAGAGGGAGGTCCTTGTTGCCAGCATTGAGTATAGTACTCTGCCCGTAGAAAGAATATAACAAATGTTTGCTTCGATTGGACGGGAAAGTTGAAAAGTTTCCAGTGGTTCCCCACTGTCTACCTAACAAAGTCTAAATTCTTTAGCCTGTCATATAAGGCTTTCTTCAGTCTAGCTCCAACCTAACTTTCCAATTTTAGCTCAACTTACTCCCCTTCACCTACTATATGGTCCAGATAAATAGGACTACTCATCATTTCCTGAACATATCTTGTTTAGCTGTCTTTGTGACTTTTTCCATGTTTTCTCTTTATATATTGAATATTCTACCATTTCTCTTTATCTCCATCTTTTGAAGTCCCGTCCACCCTTCAAGAATCAGCTCATACGCTGTCACTACCTTGAAGCCTTCCTAGAATACCCTGCATTCCCTCGGCCTGATTCAATTCTGTGCATTTGTTGTTCAGTTGTTTTTCTGTTGTGACTGATTCTCCATGACCCCTTTTGGGATTTTGTTGGTAAAGATACTAGAGTGGCTGGCTATTTCCTTCTCCAGATCATTTTGCAGATGAGGAAACTGAGGCAATGGGGTTTAATGTCTTGCACAGGGTGACACAGATAGTAAGTGTCTGAGGCTGGATTTCAACGTAGGAAGATGAGTCTTTCTGACTCTATGCCCACTGAACCACCTAGCTGCCCACATAGAGACCCCAACAAATGTTGGTTGAAGGATGGAATGATGAAGGAAATTAGGAAAGGTGTGTTAAATTTCACTGTGTAGATCATTGTACTTATATCAGCAACATGCTAATATATCCTAGGTTAAACTAGGACTATTAGGAAACAGAGAAGCCATTTACCTGCCCTTGGTGTCTGAACAGAGATTGGGATAGGCAGGGAAGAATGAGTCAACAATGGAGTGCCTCTGATGGTGGCTAGGTGGCATAGTGGGTAGAACACCTGGCCTGAAGTCAAGAAAACCTGAGTGCAAATCTAGCCTCAGACAATTACTAGCTATGTGACCCTGGGTATGTCACTTAACCCTTTTGCCTCAGTTTCCTCATCTGTAAATTGAACTAGAGAAGGAAATGACTAACTACTCCAGTATCTTTGCTGAAAAAATGGGGTCATGATGAGTTGAACACAACTCAACAATTTGATGGTGGCAATATGTAGAAAGACTGCAGCCATGATCTGGGGAGGGAGAATGGATAGGGATGGTCCAAGTTGCCCAGGTATGAGTCAGACTGGCAGGAGGTACTCACATGGTCAGTCTCTTCCCTCTCATTCAGCTAAAATAAACAATGGTATGTATCTCAGGATTATAGTGTACCAAAGAAGGCCTTGCTATAAAAAGGTCAGATGACAGATGATATTTAGCCCATTTGGAGTTATCTTTTCATGATGTGTCACTCAGACCATACATCTGTATCCTTAACAATTTAAAATTCAAAGTCTATTTCTGCTGTTGCGTTTTTATTTCTGAACCTGATCCAGTTATGATAACAATGAGCATTATCTGATTGCATGACTTGGCGGAGTGAAAACTCTCTTGGGTACATGACAAATTCTGCTGTGTGACAGTCTGCTAGTTCCTTATGTCCTTGCACATATTGCTTCCCATTCTGATTTCAGAGACATGAATACTCCTTCCTCTGGTGCAAATTGCAGCCCATCCATGCCTGTCTGGCTTGGGTGACTCTTGTCTATGTCCTCCAATGGCTGAATACATGGGAGCCACTTCATTTTATCTTGACTTTGCAAGGATATCAGTGCATTACATGACTACTGTGGCTCACTCATCATATGACTAGCTCATCTTTTTTTGCATATACACATATATGTGTTATATGTGTATGTATGTGTGTACATATGTATACATATATGTATGTACGTATGTATGTACACATATGGATATAGATGTAGTCTTCTTATCTCACCCAGACGTGAATTGCAGGGGTACCTTAAAGATGGGGCACCTTAAAGATCTGATCCCATTACTGATCAGCTGAGGAGCTTTAACCTGTTCTATTTTCCCAACATGGACCAATCCCCACCTTAGATCATCTAGGACTCCCTCACCTCATCCTAGGAGCTCACCATATTGTGCTAGATTTAGTGTGAATACCCCATTGGCTTAGCCCACTGCAGCTCAGAACTCCTGACCTCAAGTGATCCAGCAGGTTCCACCTTGCTCGAGATTATAGATGTGTGCCCCCATGCTGTTTGCTCATGCATTTTGATGATGTTTTTTACTCTAATTCTCCTACCTAATTCCTTATTTGCACTTGTTGGGCCTGCTTATACCCACCATGTGCCTCTCTCTTGTCTTCTGCACAATGTTTACTTGAAAATTCTTCATAGACCGTGCTATGACATGGCTTGCGGCCATATGGTTGAAGACAGATTCTTAACAGAGAAAATTTACCTTGCTATGCCTTAATCTTCACCTTATTTTAGACTATCCCGCTAAAAGCTTTTTAAAAAATTTTCTCCCTCACTATGCCCAAAGGGCAACCAAACTGTGCATACCCTTTCACATCTAGGTCTATATCCCAAAGAGATCATAAAAAAGGAAAAAGAATCCACATGCACAAAAATGCGTACAGCAGTTGTTTTTTTTTGTGGTGGCAAAAATAAATTAGAGATTGAGGGGATGCCCATCAATTGGGGAATGGCTGAACAAGTTGCGGTATGTGCTTGTAATGGAGTACTATTGTTCCAGGTAGACTTCAGAAAAACTGGAAAGACTTAAATGAACTGATGCTGAGTGAAGTGAGCAGAGCCAGGAGAACACTGTACACAGTAACAGCAACATTGTGCAGTGATTAACTATGACAGTCTTAGCTCTACTCAGCAATACAATGATCCAAGACAATTTCAAAAGACTTGTTATGGAAAATGTTAACCATATTCAGAGAAAGAACTATGAAGTCTGTTTGCTGTCTTGGGGAGGGGGAAGGGAAGGGAGGGAGAGAGAAAAATTTGGAACTCAAAATTTTATAAAAATGAATGTTGAAAACTATCTTTACCTGTAATTTGAAAAAAATAAAAATACTATTAAGGGGGGGGAAACGTCCATAGCAAAATCAATAAAAGTCACTGTTTTATTGAAGTTATCAAACAGACTGTCTAGTCTATTAGCTAGGCTAGAGATTCTGGTTTCTCACATATATCAACCGGATTTGTGCTCCAAGCAAGTTACTGAATCATTTGCTAACTCATTTTTAGGTGCTAACTTGAAGACTAAGCTTAGTTGTAATTTAGTTCTGATGGTATAAATCTATAAAAAGTCAAGGTGATATGTCTTGGGTTACTTTTTCTTTTATCTTATTAGCCACTACTGCCTGCACCTGTTATCAAATATGCTCCCATCTGTTATACAGGCATGATTACTTTTAGTGACACAATAAACCCATTGGTCTTACAAGAAATAGTCTTTGCCCCACCTCTAAAGTAGATATGCTTTTTATTATAGATTCAGAGTTGAATGGACTTTAGGAAACTGAGGCCTATAGAAGATAAAGACTCATGGTCACATAAGTTGTGTTATGGATGAGATTTCAACCTAGGTCCTCTGACTTAAAAGTCAATGATATTTTCACTGATGTTCCCTACATATCAATTTTAGCTTAAGTGATATCAGAATAACAACTTTAATATTGGAAGGGACCTCAATGGGCAGTTTGTCAAATCCATCCCTACCAAGGAATCTCCACCGAAATGTGCCTGATGATTGCTTATACAGCCTGTGCTTGAAGACCTCCAATGAAGTGGAAGACCTTAGCTTCTGAGGTATTTCATCACATTGTGGGAGAATGGTAATCATTAGAATGTTCTTCTTTACATTTTACTTTCTGCTACTTCCACCCCTTGTTCCTAGCTCTGATCTCTGGAGCTAAATAGAACAGATCTAACTCCTTTGCCATGTGATGGATCTTCCAATATTTGAACACATCTACCTCAATCTTCTCAACTGATCTTCATAGTTCATGGATTTGCAATTCTTCACCATTCTGATTCTCCTCTAGATACTTCTTAGCTGATCCAACTTATTCCTAAATGGTGACTCTCAGACCATAATCTGCTGTTGTTGTTCAGTTGTTTCAATTGTGTCCCACTCTTTATGACCCCCATCTGGGATTTTTTTGGCAGAGATACTACAGTGATTTGCCATTTCCTTCTCCAGCTTATTTTACAGATGAGGAAACTGAGGCAAACAGGGTTAAATGACTTTCGCAGGGTCACACAGCTAGTAAGTGTCTGACGCCTGATTTAAATTCAGGAAGATAAGTCTTCCTGACTCTAGACCCAGCACTCTGTGCACTGTGCCACCTAGCTACCAAAGAACAAATGTGGTCTGATCAGGCAAGAGTAGAGAAGAACTATCACTGCCTTAATCCAGGAAGCTGTGCTTCTCTTTGTTCACACTGACTGTTTTTCCTTTGGCTGTCATGTTATACTTCTGAACTATTGAACTTACAATTTCAATTTTTTTCAGACCCCCAACAACTTCTATTCTAGATCTTTACTAATCATATGATATGTATCAAGTAGATCCTTTAGCTTCCAAATCTGAACCTGTAATTGAGCCAACTGTACCTTTTCTTCTGACATATGCTGTCTATTCTCAAAACTGTGGTGAATAGAGAAAACAAAAACAATTCTGATAAATTTTGAATTCTTTATTTTTGGTTGCTTGAGGCATTTTCTCCTTGACCTGGGAGTTATGGAATTGGAACCTGATTTCCAGAGGAGAGGAGGAAGAGTGGTGGGCAGGAGTTGCAGAGCATTAGATTTAGGCTTCACGTAAAGAAAACCTTCCTGACAATGAGAATTGCCTGAAAGTGGAATGGGCTTCCTTAGGAGGGGGTGGGTTTCCCTGGGATACCATCTATCATGCGGAGGTTGGCTGATCACTTTTCTTTTTTTTCCTTTATTAAAAAATTAATTAATTTCTTTTTAGTTTTCAACATCTACTTCCAGGTGATCACTTTTCAGGGATGCTACTGAGTAGATTCTTCTGCAGGACTGGGTTGAACTAAATGACCTTTGAAATACCCTTGTTTTCTCTTGGTGCAGAGCTGTCCTGTAGCTAGACACACTTACCAGGTTGGTTCATTTTACTTAATTGTTTTTCTCTGGTTACAAGAGAAAGTTCCTTGTGGAGGAAAAGGGATTGGGATGTTGGGGAAAACAATGGCATAAAAAAATAGAATGTATCAACAAAACAAAATAATGCATATAGGTCCTTAATTTGCTATAAAATAATCCTTACATTTTATAATTTCGGCATATTACAAATAGTGGATTTTAATTAATCCTTTGGAGATGTCTTTAGGTTATAGTGAGTTCTTAATTTCAGTTTTCAGAAAGCACATAAGGTATTTTTTTCTTTAACACTTGGATTTTGAATGCAGTGAACTCTAGGTCCACATTTAAATAAGTATTTTATGACACTAATAAATGTCCAGACTGGTACCATAAACATTTATTGCTTTAATCTTGTTAGTGATAAGCCACTAACTTTTCCACATGAAAACCAAGCATTTTTTAGCTTTTCTTTCACTGCTATTTTCATAATATTTATTATATCATGAATAATATATATTATATTACATTCTATAATAATAATAATTAGCAACAATAAGACCAGTAATTTACATTACGTAGTACTTAATGGCCACAAGACTCTCTCAGTCTCTTTTAATGAGACATGTGACTGCATAAACATACATTAGTTGAGCATGGCATGATACACAGGGCTGTGATATACCTTTTATTAATAAACCTAGCATAGAGAGACAGTAGATGTAAAGGTCTGCAGGTAATTGTATTCAAATCTATTTTCTAAAACTCCTTATTAAAAGTTAAAAATGAACTTAAAATTTTAAATGTGAAAACACAGATATTCATTTGGATGAAGTCCAGAGATTCTGTGAACAGAAACTGAAGACCAAATTGAAAATCAGAGCCTACAGCTAATCAGCTAAGATCACAGGGGTGTGGGCTGCAAGGAACATTAGAAATCATCGAGTTTAACTGAAATCTACCTAAGTAAAAAATATGTGCCCCTTTACTCAAATTAGGAATGTCTCTATATGTGGGGATGGTGATACACACCTGTAATCCCAGCTCCTGAACAGGCTGCCACTGGTGGATCCCTTAAATTCAAGAATTCTGAGAAGTTACATGAATTTGGCCAATTGAGTGTCTACACTATATTTGGCATATATATGGTGAGCCCCTGAAAGTGAGGAGTCATCAGACTGCCTAAGGTAGGGCAAACTAGTGCAGGTCAGAAACAAAGCATGTCAAAGTAGTGGAACTGGATCCCCTGAGTAGCCCCTGTGTTTTCAGCCTGGATGAAATGGGGAAATCCATTTTAAAAATGGATTAAAAAATGGGGAAATCTATTAAAAAAAATGAAAGGAATACCTTTCTAATTGATGCTTCGGTCTCTGTCAAGATTTCCTTTATGGTTCAGTAGTACACCCTAGAGGGCAACAAGACAAAGCTATTACTTCAAATGTAGTCCCATTTGGTAAAAATGGTGCACTGGGAAACATTTCAGCCCTGAGTGGTTTCTTAATCCCTTGGACAACAAAATGGGCAGAAACAAGAGGTAAAGGATGGTCTATAATACAATTATTTATCTTTATTGAAAAGGACTTTTAAACCCCCTCCCACCTCCCTCTCCCATTGACAACATACTTCTCTTAATACAGCTTATAATTTTTTAGGTTTTTTGGTTACCAAAGTGCATTGTGGACTCAAATTGGCCTTGCAGTTCACTAAAACCGCCCTGTCTCTTTCTGATGAATTGCTGTCTAGCTGTGCCTCTCCCATTAAAATTTACTTTTTAAAACTTTTATAAGTTTTTACATTTATTCTTATTAAATTTCATCTTATTGGATTCAGCCCAATTAGATTCTAGTCTGTTGAGATCTTTTTGGATCTTGGTCATCCAATGTGTCAGCCTTCTCTGGCAGATTTTTATCATCGAAATTTGAGAAGCATACCATCATCTATAATAACCGTTATCCAAGTCAGATAAAAATATTAGTATACCAGTTAATGGCTTTACTCCCTAAACAAAGAGAACTGAAAAGAACCTTAAGAATCAACTAGTCTAACTGCCTCATTCTGTAGTTTAAGGAAACCAACATCCAAAGAGGTCAAATCTTGCCCACAGGCACATGCTTAGGGACAAAAAGGTAGGGTTTCTGGCTCCCAGCACAATTCAATTTTCAAAGCCATCTTTTCTTTTTTTCTTGTATGTGACAAGCTGATTGGACTTGTTTTATGTTTAAATCAATTCTACAAGTATTTGCTATTTATTTTAAGTAGTATTTTATTTTTTTCTATTACATGTAAAGACAAATTTTAACATTCATTTAAAAATATCTTGAGTTCCAAATTTTCCTCCTCTCTCCCTGAAGAAGTAAGAAATTTTATATTAGCTATATATATGTAATCATGTAAAGAAGTTGACCAAAAGGAAAAAACAATGAAAAAAATAAATTGAAAATATTATGCTTCCCTCTGCATTCAGACTCCATCAGTTCTCTCTATGGATTCGGATAGCATTTTCCATCATGAGTTCTTTGAAATTGTCTTGGGTCATCTACAAGCATTTATTAAGTACCTCCTAGGTACAAGGAATGATGCTAACTAGGCTCTGGGGATCATGGATTATAAATTGAAAAATAGTCACTAATCTGCATTGGTGGAGGGAGTTTCCTCATAGGGAGTGGATGATAATAATACTAATAAAAAAGGACATCATTCACTTTTAGAAATGAAGATGCATTACCATATGCACTACATTGCAGAAGGAATGGTGAAGAATCTTGGGCAAGTATATTCAGAGACAGTATTCATATTTTATAAATTTTTTTTCTTATTAGTGGTCTTGGTAGCTCATATCCTGTCACAGTCAATTGCTCAGTCCCAGAGGAGTTTCTTGAGCCTTTGGGATATCAATATTTGGTTCAGAAGAGGACAATAGTGGGCGGAGTGGGGCTGGGAGGTAGTTTATTTCTTTGTCCAAAAGCTGCACAACAGATCATATAAGTTTTTAAAGCTTGACTTTCCTGAGAGTATCAATTAAGGCTAAAACTTAGCAAAAGAAATCAAGGCAAAAACAACCAACCACTAGACCTTGTACACTTAGCCAGTGAACCTGGGAATGGAGAAATTGAATTTAAATGTTTTCTCAAGGCATAATTAAATAGTGTCCCCTTCCCTCTCCATTTTCCATACACCCCTCTCCCCACCCCAACTTATTTCTGCAAATCAGAATCCCCGTACAAACCTTTCTTTTCATTGACCTGGAAAACAGAAGACTAGAAGTTAACATGTTTGCTTGTGAAGCAAGTCACTTGGGAGTTGGCCAGCTTTTTTTTGGGGGGGGGGGAGGTGGGAGGAGGGACTCAACTTTACCTAGAATCCATACAATGTAGCGCAAGGAGAAAAATTAATACTCAAATTCCACAAATTACAGGGTAAAAATTGGAAACAAACAAAAAAACTAATTATCTTCATCCTTATTCCTTTGACATTACCAAGGAACAAAATGGAGAGCACAGGAAATAAAACTGCTTCTGCTTGTTTGGGCATCGAAAGGAAAAAAATTTTTTCTGAGAAGGATGTTTTTATCTTCTAGTCAAATCTGAAATTGTTACCATAGAAGGGAATTCTTTTGCTTTGGGTGAGGGTCTTGATGACCACATAATATTGTGACTGTATCAAGGACATAAAAAAGGCAGCACCAGCTAAACAAGCACATTTACCAAATGAAGAACGAATTAATTTTAAGAATTTAGTTAAAATTGTATATTCTATTGCATTATGCCTAGACTTATTGATTCTGTGCTATGTGCCAAATTAAACTTATACCCTAAATTACTATGTATTTATTAAAGAAATTAACATATCCTCAAAAGTCTAAAAGCTTAACTGAAACTTTAAAAAGCTTTAACTACCATGGACCATTAACAGTAAGCTAATAGAATCAGATTAAAATAGCTACCTCTGGTGTTATGCTGCAGATATATTTGAATAGTGGGCTTTTTTGTCTCTGTCCATATAGGCATACCTTGGAGATACAGCAGACTGGGTTCTAGATCACTTCAATAAACTGAATATTGCAATAAAACAAAGCACATGAATTTTTTATTTCCCAGTACATATAAAAGTTGTGTTTACCTTGTGCTATAGTCTATTAAGTGTGCAATAGTATTATGCCTAAAAATGTACATATCTTAACTTAAAATACTTTATTGCTAAAAAAATGATAACCCTCACCTGAACCTTCAGCAAGTCATAGTAATTTTTCTGGTGGAGGGCCTTGCTTTGATGTTGATGGCTGCTGACTGGGCAGGGTGGTGGTTGCTGAAGGCTGATGTGGCTGTGGCAATTTCTTAAAATAAAACAATGAAATATGTCTCATCCATTGACTCTTCCTTTACGAAAGATTTCTCTATAGCATACAATTCTGTTTGTAACCTTTTACCCACGGTAGAACATCTTTCAGAATTAAGGTCAATCCTCTCAAACGCTGCTGCTGCTTTATCAACTAAGTTTATGTAATATTCTTCAAATATTTCTGTGTTCCAGGGAATTAGGGAGGCCAGAGGAGAGGGGAGAGAGATGGGCGAACAGCTGGTCGATGGAGCAGTCAGAGGACACATGTTTATCGCTTAAGTTCACTGTATTATAGGGGTGCAGTACGTGAAAGTAAGTCAAATAGAAACAATTACAATATGTCAGAGATCACTAACCACAGATCACCTTAACAGATATATAATGAAAATATGTGAAATATTGCAAGAACTAACAAAATGTGCCAAGACACGATGTGAACATATGCTATTGGAAAAATGGTACTGATAGACTTCCTCAGAATAAGGTTACCACAAACCTTTAATTCTTTTTTTTAAAAACCAATATCTGCAAAGTGCAATAAAGTGAAGCACAATAAAACGAGGTATGCCTGTACAGAGCCTAAGTGAAAGCCTCAGCATATAATTTTCGGTAATTGATTTATATGTACATAAATTTCTTTGTAAACCATACAAACTATAAGGACTAAATTCTGTTTTCTACTGCCATAGTCTCTGAGAGAAAATAGAGTGAGCTCATATATTAGTGAAGAACAATGCATGTTGCTTCATTAATAAAGAACCAGTTGTTTTTTTATTTTTCCCTCCCTCTCTCCTACTTCCCTACTTCCCCCCTCCCTCCTCGAGACGGCATACAGTTTTGTATAGGTTCTACACATACTTTCCTATTAAATACATTTTCACTATAGTCATGCAGTGCTGAAGAATTAAAATGAGTGGGAGAAATCATCTAACAAACCAAAACGCAATACACACACACACACACACACACACACACACACACACACATGATCTGCTACATTCTGCGATTGAATTCCATAGTTCTTTCTCTGGATGTGGAAGGCATTTTGCCTTAGAAGACCTTTGGGAATCCTTTGCAATGAAATTCAAGTCTACCAGAAAACTTTTGCACACTGTGGTCGTTGCTGTGCACAACATTCTCCTGAAGAACCAGTTGTTGTTTTTTTTTTTTTATTTTAAATTCTTTAGTTTATCTTGTTTTGGAAGACAAAAGTGACTTATAAGTACAATTATGTAGTATCATCTGAATATTTTGACTTATTATTATTACTTTTAAAGAGGGAAACCATTATAGACAATGTGCAATGGAAGTAGCAGGGCGGCTTATCTGTGCAGGAATTTTCATCACATAAACTGGGAATATTAGCAATGGAATATTTAAGAGCTGGGAGTTTAAATAACAGGTTCCTGTACTAGCATGGTAGATGGACCTTTCAATTCTAACATTCTGTGAATTTCTTCTATTTGACTTTCTCCTATACTCATTACAATTCAACCTGAAAATTTTTATAAAACTGTAAAAGACAATTAGGGGTCTGTTCTCTAATTGGACTTCTGGGTTTTCCATTAGAGAAACTTCCTCAACAGTTTCCTTATAGCTTTCTGATGAAAGGAAAGAGTTCGTTTTCAGTGAAAGAAATGAGTTAGGATACTATTTTCTAATTTCAGTTAAACTTGGTTTTTTTTCTTTTTCTTCTTGGAAATGACTTGGAGGGAAAATAAACCATGTTTAACAAACAATGTGTTTAACTGCACCTAGACAGGAAAACATTTTCTCTCGATAAGCTAGTTCCTCAAAGTGCCTAAGTCACTCCTTGCTAGTAGGAGAGAAGAGTTATTTTGGGATAGAGAAAGCATTTATTGAGTACTTACCATTTGTGAGGTACTGTGCTAAGCACCAGGGGTTCAAATACAAGTCAATAAGTCTCTGCCCTCAAGGAACTTACATTCTAATTGGGGAACACAACACATAAAGGGGTACTATAAAAATTAGGGGGAAGAAGAGGGAAAAGGGGAAGGAAGAGGGTAGCTATTGGAGTTTGGCGAGAGATATCTGACTGAGAAATGTCATGGAAGCTTGGAACCTGGCAACATAAAGTGAAAGCTCACCTCTTGGAGGGAATGGGAATGCAAGAGTAGAGTCCAAGTTTCTGGTGGGTGACAATGATCAAAGAGCAGGAGATTTAGGAATCAGAACCTAATAGCTGTAGTACCTTGGGCACATCATTCCATCTTTCTGTGCTTCAGTTTCACCACTTGTAAAATGGAAATGCTCATACTTGCACTACTTTGGAGAGTTGCTGTGAAGAATTTTTTTAAAAAAGTGTTTGAATTATTGGGAATATTAACTTCAGAATACCAAGAAACCATTTTATGAATGAAAATACCACTGCACTTACTTAATAAGTAATAGTAGATTATTACCTTTTGCTAATTTTTTATACTAATATACTAAATGCTGCCTCAGTCCCCCAAGTGTTGATGTGCCTTCCTAAATACTTAATTACCAAAGAACAGCAGGTAGAGGAGAGAATTAAGTAATTTTGTAGAATTTTACATATTAGAGATGAGAGACTTTAGTTATTTGTGGGCAGCTAGGTGGCACAGTTGAAAGATCATTGGATTTGAAGTTATGAATACCTGAACTCAAATCTAGTCTAGTTATTTACCAGCTGTGTGATCCTGGGTAAATTTAACTGCTTTGAGTTTCAGTTTCCTCATCTATAAAATGTGGATAATAATGAGTGTGTATATACACACACATACACACAAACACATGTGTATATATATATATATACACATACATACATACATATATACACACATATACATATATGAATATATACATTCCTTTGCAAATCTCAAAGTATAAAATAAATTGCAAATATAAAAATAAAAAAAGCTATCATTATAATTTTCTCATTTTATATAGGAGGCAATGAAGACCCATAGAGATTAAATCATACAATTTCAGAGTTAGAAGAGATCTTAATTGTCACCTATTTCAACCCCTACCAAAAGCATCCTTTCCTATAACATCCCTGATCATTTATTGTCTGTCCTCTGAATGAACACTTCCATAGATGGGAAACTTACCATATTACAAAGCAACCTGTTCTATTTTTGGATACATCTACTTATTAAGAGATTCTTCCTACTATTGGAATAACTTTAATTCAACCCCTGCCTGTCATAGGTAAGGAACTGTACTAGGTAGTACAGCTATAAAGTCAAAATAAATAATTCAAGGAGTTTTGGGGGAGAATATGACGTGATATATAGATAAGTATAAAATAAACATAAAAAAGAGATCAGGCAAAATGTTCTATGAATATTTGAGGACAAAGAACACACTAACAACATACAGGTGAGATCAGAAAGTCTTCAAAGAGAAGGTGGCACCTGAGTTATATAGAATTTTAAAGATGGAGACAATGAGGGAGTATATTCTAGATATAGGGAATAGTTGTTTGCATGAATCAACTGAAGTATAAAATAGCATGCCTGGTTTGGAAACTGCTAGTAGACAAGCTGGCTTTAAAAGACAGTGTTTGAAATGGGAGAATTTTTGATATTCAATTGGAAAAGGAGGTTTGAACCAGAGGGGGGAGGAACATAAATCTTAGGGTAAGGAATTTGAATTTTATCCTAGAGAAGGTAGGGAGCCACTGAAGGTTTTTGAGAAGTGGAATAAGGTGGTCTGATCTGTACCTTATGAAGATTATTTTTGTAGCTATGTACAGAATGGCCTGGGGAGTACGTCAGAGCTAGGATTTGAACTCAGCTCCTTCCAGCACTCTGTGTGGTATGCCATCCCACCTGTTTTATTTCTAAAGCTATTTTCAATGCAGGCCTTTAGCATAAAAACAGGTTTTAAATATTTTTAAACAAAAGGGAAACAAAGACTTTTATTTAGCAGGGAAGTTTAGGCATTAAATTACTTCTCTACACATATCAAGGAAAGGTTACTTCAGATAATGTCTAGAAAGGCCTACGTACAAAACCATGGTCACCTCTCAAATATCAGTCAACTTTAAAGGGATATTCCTCCTTTCAAGAGAGGTGAGCTAACATTCTGCACAGCCTTCATACATATGTTGTGACTTCCACTGTCTACTTGAGGTTCCCTACACCAGTGGTGTCAAAATCCACTAGAAACATAAGGATACATACATAAGGATCATACATAAGGATCCCTGTGGGCTGCATATCAACTTAAAAAACCATACATGTTCGCACATTTTTTAAAAAAAATTAATTTGTTGCCCAAAAAAGGCAAAAAAATAAGACTATAGAAGGTTACTTTCTTGGTGAACAGGTATTTTTTTCCATCCTTTCAGATGAGGAAGAACAATGCATACCATCAGAGGAAGTCAAGGCTTCCAAAACCTCCAAAATAAGTATTTAATAGTCTCAGGTCATGGAAGAGCTCTAAAAGGATTTTGAAAATCAAGTAAGAGAGGAGGAAAAATTGGGAAGAGAAATGAGAGCAATGCAAGAAAATCATGAAAAGCAAGTCAACAGCTTGCTAAAGGAGACCCAAAAAAATGCTGAAGGAAATAACACCTTTACAAATAGGCTAACTCAATTGGAAAAAGAGGTCCAAAATGCCAATGAGGAGAAGAATGCTTTAAAAAGCAGAATTAGCCAAATGGAAAAGGAGGTTCAAAAGCTCATTGAAGAAAATAGTTCTTTAGAAATTAGAATGGAGCAGATGGAAGCTAATGATTTTATGAGAAACCAAGAAATTATAAAACAAAACTAAAAGAGTGAAAAAAAAAGAAGATAATATGAAATATCTCATTGGAAAAACAACTGACCTAGAAAATAGATCCAGGAGAGACAATTTAAAAATTATGGGACTACCTGAAAGCCTTGATAAAAAAAAAGCCTAGACATCATCCTTCATGAAATTATCAAGGAAAACTGCCCTGATATTCTAGAACCAGATGGCAAAATAAATATTGAAAGAATCCACCAATCACCTCCTGAAAGAGATCCAAAAAGAGAAACTCCTAAAGATATTGTAGCCAAATTCCAGAGTTCTCAGATTAAGGAGAAAATATTGCAAGCAGCTAGAAAGAAACAATTCAAGTATCGTGGAAATACAATCAGGATCTAGCAGCTTCTACATTAAAGGACTGAAGGGCTTGGAATAGGATATTCCAGAAGTCAAAGGAACTAGGATTAAAATCAAGAGTCACCTACCCAGCAAAACTGTGTATGATACTTCAGGGGAAAAAATGATCATTCACTGAAACAGAGGACTTTCACGCATTCTTGATGAAAAGACCAGAACTGAATAGAAAATTTGACTTACAAACACAAGAATGAAGAGAAGCATGAAAAGGTAAACAGGAAAGAGAAATCATAAGAGCCTTACTAAAGTTGAACTGGTTACATTCCTACATGGAAAGATAATATTTGTAACTCTTGAAACATTTCAGTATCTGGGTACTGGGTGGGATTACACACACACACACACACACACACACACACACACACACACACACACATATAGACAGAGGGCACAGGGTGAGTTGAATAAGAAGGGATGATATCTAAAAAAATAAAATTAAGGGGTGAGAGAGGAATATATTTGGAGGAGAAAGGCAGAAACGGAATGGGGCAAATTATCTCTCATAAAAGAGGCATGAAAAAGCTTTTTCAATGGAGGATGAAAAGGAGGAGGTGAGAGGGAAAAAGTGAAACTTACTCTCTTCACACTTGGCTTAAGGAGGGAATAACACACTCACTCAATTTGGTATGAAAATCTAGCTAACACTACAGGAAAGTAGGGGAGGAGGGGACAAGTGGGGTGGGGGGGATGATAGAAGGGAGGGCAAATGGAAGAAGGAAGTAATTAGAAGTAAACAATTTTAGGGAGGGATAAGGTCAAAAGAGAGAATAGAATAAATGAGGGGCAGGATAGGATGGAGGGAAATATAGTTAGTCTTAACAAAACATGACTATTATGAAAGTCTTTTGCAAAACTACACTTATATAGCCTATATTGAATTACTTGCCTTCTCAGTGGGAATGGATGGGGAAGGAGGAAGGGAGAAAAGTTGGAACTCAAAGTTTTAGGAACAAATGTTGAGAACTGTTTTTGTATACCACTGGGAAATAAGAAATACAGGTAATGGGGTATAGAAATCAATCTTGTCCTACAAGGAAAGAGAGAAGATGGGGATAAGGGAAGGGAGGGGTGTGATAGAAGGGAGGGCATATTGAGGGAAGGGGTAATCAGAATGCAAGTTGTTCTGGGGTGGGAGGAGGGGAGAGATGGGGAGAAAATCTGGAATTCAAAATTTTGTGGAAATGAATGTTGAAAACTAAAAATAAATAAATATTAAAAATAATTAATTTGTTTTGTTAAATATTTCCTGATTACAACTTTAATCTTGTTTGGGCTACACTCAGGAGTGTTGTGGGCTATGTATCTGATGCATATGCCCTAAAATATCTTGACTGATCATTTCAAACAAGGTGGAGAAATGAATTTTGTTAGACCCAAGTCCTCTCCATTTTTGTGGGAAGGTTTATAAGAAAGCATCTTGAGTGGTCTTTTGGTAAAATGCTTAGAAGTTAATAAGTGATAATATAGTTTAGCATATGCTAAAAAAAAAAAAAGCAATGTAGCAGCAATTACAAATGAAGAATGTTTTGTTGAGAACATGCAGTCATTAATATTCACCAGATTTATTTTAATCATTAATCATTAACACACAAGATGGGAAATGAAAATAGACCTCCTACTGAATGTTAATGTGTCAGTAATTCTATTGGATTTCCTGTGATTCTAAGTTAAAATGCATCTTTAAGTATTATATGATTTCTGTTGGAGAAGGTATATATGTCTATCAGTGGAGAGAATGTGATTATAAACTTGGGTGACATGATTCAGTAAATGAGCAAAAGAAAAGAAAACATTAAGGAATTTTTTGTATGAAACCTATCTGAATATATTTCTTTTTGCATAGGATTAACTTGTATTGGCTGTGTTATTTCAGATTTTGGATAGAAAAACAATCTGAACTAAAATAAACTTCATTTTATAACATGCTGGTATGTTTACGGATATAACCACTTTATTCATAAAATCAAAGAAAATATAAACTTTCTTATTTCCCCTGACATCATACAGAACCTCAATTAACTGTAACCCAAGTAAATGACAGTGACTTAACAGGATTGCTGAGCTGCTGATTGTTGAAAGACTATGGAGAACACGAAATGGGTTAAAGAACTGATAATGGGGAAATATGGCCATGATTTTCAAAACAGGAGACAGAAGGAAGTTTACCAAGCTAGAGTCCAGAGGAATTAACTTTGATTCCTAGCAAAATCCTAGAACATAATTTAAAGGGATAATTTGTGAATAGCTAAAAAGGGAAGCTGTGATCATGGAAAACAAGATAGCTTTGTCAAAAACAATTTATGCCAGATTAATTTCATTTACATTTTTTAGGGTTACTATATTGTGCTCAGAATAAGGCAGATACAGAATTTAGTAAAGGTCTGGCACAAGTCTTTTATCCCATCCTTAAGGACTGGATGGAGAAATGTGAGCCAGAAAACAAGACAGAATCAGAACTGTTTGAAAAATGGGAAAGAGTAGTCATTGATGGGTTAATGTCATCTTAGAGAAAGATCTCTGATAGAGTCCCAAATGAATCTGTCCTTGGTCCTACAATAGTCATTGTTTCTATCGATGAGTTAGCAAACACAGTTCAAACAAACTTTGGGTGGGGGTGAGGGTAGTTAACACTTGGGGGACAGAGTTGATGGGGTTCAGACTCTGGCAACCTCCTTGAACTCCCCTTGAATCTTCCCACTTAATCTAGCCTTTTGGACTCAAATCTGTTACCTTTGGCCTAGCCTGGCCCTCCGTTGTCTGTTACCTCTTGATTGCCTCACCTACTTCCCACCCAAGCCCTGTATTACTTGATATCTCCCAATTGTCTCCAGCTATTTCCCACCCTAGTTACCCAAGTCTCATCAAGATCCTCCTTTAGACCCTCCTCCCAAACTACTGGACCACCTCTAGATCTTTCTCAAGGACTTTCTGTATATAAGTTCCATCTTGCCTCCATGAAGGTGCTCTGATTTAATCCAACTCTGACTCTGTTTAGCTGAGATTCTATGTGGCCCGCTTGTCAATACAAACATCACAGATGTTTAGGCTTCTTAAGAGTCAACCCAATCATCAAAGCTATTACAAACACGCTTTGTAGCTGCTCTCAGCCAGCTTAGGACAAACCAAAAAATAGCTCTTTAGTGATCAGCATTTTAAGTTGGTGAATACCAGGGATAACAGTGAAGAATTGTAACATGGAACCCAATATGGCAAACCTTTAATAAACGGTTGTTTTACTCTGGCTGGAAGAAGTCTTGAGTTGAATTCATTTGGCAGGATTGGTGAGTCCGAATTTTGGGGTTCCAAGAACCCCAAACCTCATATGGTTCCCAGACCTCAACAGAGTCATGTTCCAAAAAGATTTCAATGTCTATATTGTTGTGAGAGATCTAATTAGATTGCTTATTAATTAGATTAATTAGATAAATGTAAAATTCTAAACTTGAATTCAAACAATCAATTTCACGAGTATAAGATCAGCTAGGTGTAGCCAAAGAATATGGAAAAAAAAATCAGGAAGTTTTATTTGGTTCCACTGAGTCACCTGTTCCATACAGCAGCCAAAAAAGCCATGAGTATATCTGAAATTGCTTTAAGGGAAGGAGGCAGGTGACAGTCCTATTGCATTATTGTCCCTGGTTAGACCACATTCCAAGTATTATGTTTAGTTCTTGGCACTGTTTTAGGAAGAACATTGATAAGCTAAAGACCATTCAAAGGAATTCATCCAAAACGGCGAAGGGGCTGAGTAGTGTGCCACATGAAGACTGGTTGCAAGAACTATGGATACATAACCAGGTGAAGTGAAGACCTGGGTGAGCAGGATAGTCGTTCTCAACTGAAGGACTGCTATGTAGAAGAAGTAATTAAATGTATTGTACTTTTCCCCAGAGGGCAGAAATGATGGCAAAGAGTGGAAGATACAGAGGAGGAAAAGTGATATGGGGATAGGGAGATCCCCAATTTAATGAGTTCTTCTGGTGATGGCTGAATGATCACTTGTTGTGACTGATAAAGAAGAAATTTTCAATCAGGCACAGTTTAGACTGGCCTACTCCTAAGATCCTGTCCAACCTGAGATTCAGTGCTTCTGTAAAGTTAGAGAAGTTCACTGTCCATGTTTAAAAGAAGAGAAACCAAAAAAATAAAAAAATAAAAAAGAAATAAAAGAAGAGAAACCACTGGGTAAAGGCATACATCTCATATGTGGTAGTGAGGGCACACTAAGGGGCATCTTTCTACACTTTTATTTAATTTTACCCAAGCTAAGTCTAGAGGCAATGTGGATCAACAAAAAGAAAATGGCTTTGGACCTAATTGAATGTAAATTCCTTAAGGACTGGGACTGTCTTATCTTCTTTGTGTTACTTAGTGCATTAAAAATGTTTATTATTGACCTAGGTTTAAATCCTATCTTTGTCACTTACTAATTGTCTGATCTTGGGTAAATCTCTAAGAATTTGCTTTCTTATTTATAAAATGAATGGATTAGACAAAATTTCCTCTAAGGTCCCTTCCAGCTCTAAAATGATGACCCTATTCAATAGATTCAATGACTGGCCTACAATAGTGGAAGAGGAAAAACAGCAGAACAGTCAAATTAATTCTTCTGAATCAACTAACCAGCTACTCCAATAGTACCAATTAGTAAAAAAAAAATAAAGATATAATTGAAACAAAGGGGAGGGAGCATGATAAATTGAATTAATGTTGGATCCGGAGTTAGAAAACCTAGGTTTGAATCCTGCCTATGTGACCTTGGGAAAGTCATTTCACCATAATGGGCCTCAGTTTCCTTATTTTCATTCAGGATACTAGACTGGATAACTTCTAAGATCCCTTCCAGCTCTAAATCTGTAATACTGAAGTAACCAAAAAAGTAGTGGCAGTAAATTCAAAGTTAATTTCATTTTTTAAGAGATTATATTCCTGAAGTCTCTTAAAGTTGATTAACTTTTTCTACTTTGAATATTAATACATATAATTTACTTATATCCCAAATTTTAAAAAAAGTTTGAGAAAGATATAAAGAATAAGTTTTCTAACTAGTACAGTAAAATTTATTTGTCTTTATGATTTACATGAATAGAATTAAAGACATAAGAACAAATACCATCAAGATGGCTATTCGCTGTTTAGGAAAACAATTGGTCCCAATTCAATTGCACAAAGACTCATTCTGCTTAGAATTTAATTTCTGCTTGACTGTTTTAATATTTATTTTTGCAGTCTCTAGGATATGCACAGTTGAATATAAACTGTCTTTCTGTTCCATTATCATCAGATACAGAATGCTTACCAAGTCCCAAAAAATAATAACAAAAAAATGTCCTTAGACAATGGGCCACATTTTCATAGAAATAAATGTGATGAGCTTACTGTAATGTGACACATTTCAGTTTCTAGATATACAAATGAAACAATATTCACACATTAAAGGCATGATTAGTTTTCATTTTCTTTTTAGTATTTATCATATACTAATTTTTGTACAAACTATTCATTGATTTCTTTGGTTTTTAAATTTATGTCTTTTATAGCCTTACTTGACCCAAATACAATGTTCTACTTGTACCAAATATCAAATTAAGTAAAAAAAATTCAAGCAAATAAGAACATGAAAACTCAGTGGCCACAAGATGTAAATGGAATTTTCTTCTCCACGTTAAGAAGGAACTGGCCTAATTAGGCAGTCATACCTTGGAAACTGCAGCTATTACTGCTTCCTTTAAGTAGAAAAATTCTTGAGAAACAAGTACTACCATGATTTTCAAATGATTATACCACTTATCTCCCTGTTTTGTTATGGAGTAATTTAGCAGTACTTTATCAGCTGCTGATCAGGCTCTGCCTTTACTGAAAACATCCAATCTTCTCTTTGAAAACAAACAAAAGCAAAATGGCCTAAATAAATAAGTTTACCTAAGGGGATATAATAAATAGGCTAGTAGATGGGAATAAGAAATATTGTAACATAAAGCTGGGCAACGTTGCACAAATGAACACTAGCTTTGGGTCTTTAAGTTCCCATGAGTATAATTTTAATTGTACAACAAAGACTTAGTACTGATATGATAAAACTGATGGGCTTTTAGAAAAATAATAATGAAAATTTCTGTTGCTTTCATTGTTCAAAAATAAAATCACTGTGCTTGCACTAGTAAATTTAAGCCCTCTATTTTAACTTTAGAATATGGGGGCTCCTTCAGCATTTCAACATTGCTAGATTGTGAAGCACAAATCTCATGGATTAAAAATAACAGAAATAATCATAACACTATGATTCCTTCAACTATGTATGGTTTACTGGCATCTAGACTAACTACACATGCTGTCTGAGAAGATATTAAGCTCAAAAGTTTTGCTGTCTTCGTTTTTTTGCATCCATCGCATCCAGAATCGGTTGTCTTTTTGCGTTGTAACTTTGACGAAGCTCTTCAATTTCTCTTTCCATCATTGGGTCCAATGCCTTTAACCGCATTTGTAACTCTTCTAAGCTTAGGTTTTTCAACTGGAGGTAGAAAAAAACAAAAATATTTAGTAAAATTTTCCCCAATGCACTTAGAAGCTTTAACACAATTATTTCTGTAAAATGTTTATTTCAAAATATTTGAAATATTGTTCAAAGTCGAATCCGAAGGCATTTAATTAAAGCCATTTAATATAAGAAATACAAGAAATAGGTCTTGCAAAAATAGTAAAAACTATATTCAACAAACAAAAGACTTCAGTCAAATGAAATTTTTTTCTGCTCTCTTCTGTTAGTCATTGCAAGAAATTAGGCTGACTCTAGGGATTTAATAAGAAAAGAAAAACAATACAAAAAAATCTAGGCTTTGTCTCAGAGAAAATATTTAGCTCAATCTCCTACCTCCAGAAGTTGAGTAGTTCCTTTCTTTAAAAGGTGAAACTAGTCAACTACTATTTTTCCATCAATGACAATATTTTTAAGAATGCCAAGCATAAAATAAAAATGGTAAATATGGAATTGAAAACCAAGAAATAAAAACACTCTCTGTTAGTTGGTGTGGCATAAATTCATCCCAAAGGGCTAAAGGAACCTTTGGATGTGATTGTTACAACTTTCCTAGGAATACTTGGTACTGCTGAAGGGTAAGTGGGGTGGGAAGAATGAACTGCAGACAGACAAATGTAGTTCCAACCATCAGAAAGGGAAAGATTATGCTTTTCTCATACAGATCAGGCACATGGATGCTGAGTCTTGAAAAATGCTTAGATTTATCATTACAAGAAAATAAACTGAAAGATAAAGAAGTGACTACCTGACAACATAGTTTCATTAAAAACAAAGCCTCATTTATCTTTTGATGTGGTATGACAGGTTTTAAGCCAGGTCTCTCCATTTATCATTTGAATAAACTATAGATCCCTACGTATACTAGGTTATGGTAGTTAGGTAACTTTCAAATCCAAAAAGCCTTCATTAACATATCTATGTCAGCATAGACGGAGATTGCTAGCAAAGGGTTACCAGTTTCTGTCCTTGGTGCACTTGGGAAAGCAAAGAAGTTTTTGAATGACACTAGAAAATGGAGTATCCCAGTTTGGATCACAGAATCAATATATATTTTTTAAAGATCTTGACAATGTTGAATGCTAGGAAAATGTTAACAAGATGAAACTTAATAAGGATAAATTTAAAGTTTTTTGAATTTGAATTAAAAAAAAAAATCCTCACAAACAAACAAAAGTTAGGGAAGCCATGGGCAGAAAGCAGATCCTGGGAAAAGATGTAGGTATTCTAATGGGCTACAAACTCATATGGAAGAGCAAAAAAACCTGAAATGAGATCTTAAAATGTATTAAAGTAAGTATAACATCCAAAATGACTAGTCAGAACACACCTGTTATAGTGAGCCCAGCTCTAGGCACTGTATTTTATTTATTTTCCCTCCTTCCAAACAAGTCTTCCCTTGTAACACAGATTTAAAGAGTTAAGAAAAAGAAAAATTCAGCAACACCAAATATTATACCTGACAATAACAAGCAATATTCCATACATATGGCCCCTCACCTCTGAAATGAAGTGAGAGAGGTCAGTATCACATTTTAAAAGGAACACTGACAAGTATGTACCGTAGGATATGTACATCAGAAGGCAACCAAGAGAAGATAATTATATATTAAGATCAGTTGAAGAAAATGAGGATGTTTAGTTTGGAGGAGTCTTAGAAGGAAAATGATTGCTATCTTTGAATTCATTGAAACAATTCAGAACTTGAGAGGAGCCACAACATGCTCTTCCTAACAACTATTCCACAAAGATCTAGAAACTGCGCTGGGCACTGGGTACAGGCAGTTAATTTTTAGCCCCTGTTGGTAAAGAGGCAGAAGCATGGTGGGCAGCCCCTGGGCCCCTGGGCCGAGGTCTGGACCAGAACTTGCTGTGTAGAGCCCTCTGGTGCAGGGACTGACCTAGGGGGAGGCCTGACTTTGGTCCCAGGCTGTATTGAGTAAAGAGCAAGCACAGGAGTAGGAGGCGATTGTGTGACTGAGAGTGGAGTGGCATCTCAGAATGCACTGAAATAACTAAGACCAAAGGGGAACCTACAGTCCTGCTCCTCTGAAGCTGGGTTCTCAAGAGCTAGATCAGCAGAGTTTCAAAAGCCTGGGAGACTAAAGATAGCAGGGTAGCAGGAAGACATGTAGTGAGTGCCTTTTCCTCAACCCCCACCCCTCAACCAATATTTCCAAACAGATCTAGAAAATGCAACAGATTAAAGCCTGATCAGTTAACACACAAAAGAAAAAAAAAGCACAGTATGTCATATTTCTAACCCAGGTTTGGCAAGAGGAGACAGAGAGTTTGGAGGACAAGTTTTGGCCAGCAGCTCTCAGCATGTTAGCACATGGAAAGATTGTATTAGGGCACAAAGAAGTCTTTGACTCAGCTTAGAAGGGACTAATCTTGTGTAGGGTTCAGGAACAAATGTCAACTAGCACCTGTGTTGTTCACTACCCAGTTCTGGGTTAGAGATCCAGGGCAGACTGAGGAGGGTGTGGCTAGATGGGGCATTCCAGGGTGAGGAACAGTCATGGGTACTAGACTATGTACTAAGCAGGAGCAAGTTCAGAAGCAAGCAGCAGCTATGTGGTCGGATACCAGGAGTGGAACAGGGGTCTCACTTCCAGGTTCCATACCAGTTAAAACCCTATACAAGAATAACCAGGCAATGATCCCAGACCAAGCCTATGTCTTCCACTTGTCTGATAGTGGCCAAATCCAGCAGCAGTCTAATGGAATGCCAACCAGGGGCAAAACATCAGGTGTGTTGCTCAGACCCAAACCCAAGTAAGGAATTTGCGATCAGTGATCAGATTTTTTTCATGGATCAAACTGCTTTGGGAGCACTGGAAGTTGGTAGGCCAACCTGAGGTATCTATGAGATACTAGAATAATACAGTATTTAATACCCTGAGAAAGTGGTAGCAGGACCAAAGAGGACACAACCACAACCAAGACATTTATGCCAGAAGTACACAGAGCCTGGCTCAAACATAAATTCTGAAGTCAAGAAATAGGCTGGAACAATGAGTTGAAAAAAATTTTATTTAATGTTTTGATAAATTAAATGAGAGAGCTAGAGGATAAACTGGAATAGAAATAAGTACTACAGAAAAAAGAACTGGAAAGTGAATTAAAAGCTTGGCATTTTACACAATCAGGGGACTCCTTGAAAAGTAGAATGGGATCCAAGATAATTCCAAAGGACTTATGATGAAAAATGCTATCTACCTCCAGAGAAAGAACTGATGGAGTCTGAATGCAATTCAAAGCATTTTTTAAAAACTTTTTTCTTGTTTTGGTCTGTTTTCTTTCACAACATGAAAAATATGGAAATATATTTGTCTTCTCATTGAGGGGGAGAAAGGGAGTGAATTCAGAATGCAAAAATTTTTTTAAAATGCTAAAAATAATTTCTATATGTAATTAGAATAAAATATTTAAAAATTTTAAAAATGTATAATTAGAATAATTTTTCATATTGTCTATATCCTAAAAAAATTCAAATGGATAAAATAGAGGTTAATAATTCTATGAGACAAGAAATATTAAAACAAGGTAACATGGCTGGGAAAAAGGTAGAAGAAAATGTAGGGCATAATATATCAAAAACAAAGTGACCCAGAAAAAATGCTCCAAATCACTAATAATCATAGATATGAAAATGAAAACAACACTACCACCTCAAGCTCATCAGATTGGCAAAGCTGAAGAAAAGGGAAAATAACAAATACTTGGGGTAATCTGAGAAAACAGGTATATTAATGCACTGTTGGAAGAGTTGTAAAATGGTCTAGCCATTCTGGAGCCATTATGCTCCAAAAGTTACTAAACTGTGCATAAATACACTTTGACTTGATACTATTTCTAGTATCCTCAAGCATAGTATAAGCCAAAGAAGGCAAAGGAAGAGGAAAATGCCAATACGTGCAAAAAGATTTACATCCGCACTTTTTATAGTGACAAAGTAGAAACTGAGGGGATGCCAACCAACTGGGGAATGGCTAAACAAATTATGGTATATAAATGTGATGGAATACTGTTGATGACAATGATCATGACAGAGATGACTTCAGGAAAAAAACCTGGGAAGACTTTGATGAACTAATACAGAATAAAGTGAGCAGAACTAGGAGAACAATTTATACAGTCGTAACAATACATTAAAAACCCACTTTTTAAAGTTTCAAGAACTCTGATAATCACAATGAACAACAACATTTCCAAAACACTTAGGATGAAATACGCTATCCACCTCCTGATGGAGTATAGATTGAAACATACTTTTTTTTTTTTTTGGACAAAGTCAAGGCCAGAATTAAATTTTGCTTGACTATACATACTTGTTCCAAGGGTTCTGTTTTTCATGCTTTTTCTGTAGGGTGTGAGGTGGGTGGAAAGAAGCTAGATTTGTATTATTTAAAAAAACACAACAATTTAATAAATAAATAAATAAAAACAATTGAAAATTATTTTTTGCAGAGCATAATGCTAGGTGTTGGGCCTTTAAGTACCTAATTTTGCAGAGCACTATGCTAAGTGCTGGGCCTTACATGTTTAATAAATTTATGCTGAAGTGGACTGGGTTATTATTCATTCCTCTGGAGGTTCCACTTCTGACTCTACGGACTCTACCATGCCACAGAAGTCTTTTTACCCTGCAAATTCACTGCACTCCTGTACTTCATACACTGGAAATACATTTGGCCCCAGAGGCTCATTCCTCTGATTGTCCAATTCAGGGCTGGGGAATCTGCAGCCTTGAGCCAAAAAGCCATACTTAAGGATTTAGAAGGCCACATGAAGCCTCAAGGCTGCAGGTTCCCCAAGCCTGTCTCATTCCTCCCAGAACTTCCATTTTAAAAACAATGCCCAGACCAACCATGTCTTTAGTCTTCTCCAGATTTCCCTCCTGAATCTCTGGACTTACTTTCCTGTGCCCCCAGACCTGGATGGGGGACCTTCTCCATCACTCTCTAACACTTTCCTCTCCCCTTTCAGCTTCCTTTTATGTGTTATCTTCCCCCATTAGAGTGTAAGCTAATTGAAAACAGGAACTGTATTTCTGGTTATATCTGTATTTCTTAGCACATTTAATAAATAAATAATTTTATTAAACCCAGAAGTAGCTGGGTGGTAGTAGATAGAGTCATGGACCTGAAGTCAAATCTTTAACAAAGTCCATCATTCTGTTAGTGGCTCCTTTCTTTCAGAGGTGGGAAATCATATAGCTATCATGTAATCTGAGGTATCTGAATAACTATATGAGAGATTTTATTTGTCGACCTCAGAAGACAGAACCAGGAAGTTGGAGAGAGGAATACTGAGATTTGATATAAGGAAGATTGGAGCTATCTACAAATGTAATGGGTTGTCTTGGGAAGTAGTGGGTTTCCCTTCATGAGAGGCTTTCAAAGAAATGCTAGATCACCACTTCTAAGGAAGGCTGCCAAGGGCACCTTTGTTCAAGTTGCGGAAGCGACTACATGGCCATTGGTAGATTTTTCCAGCTCTGAGATCATGTGAAAGTGGCATTTGGTAGTATTGATTGTACTCTGTAATTTTTCATACTTGTTAAGCAAACATCAAAATGGGATTTCCTGGGCATAAATTAGACATTCACTGCCAAGACAGTTAACTAAGTGGCACCCTAATAACCTGAAAGGGTTACAGCAGATATCAAAAACAACTTTACTTATCTCAGGGATTAACTCCTAAGATGTAATTATAAAGTAGCATGGGTAAATTTTTTTGAAAGTAAACACTGACAAAGATCATCAAACTGAAAGGGAACTTAGAAATCACTTAGATCAAGTCCCTTCTTTTAGAGAGAAGAAAACATTAGATGACAGAGTTGAAATGATAATAGTAGCTAGTATTTATATAACATTTACTAAGTACCAGACACTGTGCTGAGTTCTTTACAATTATATTATTTGATTATCCCCATTTTATAATCGAGGCAAGTAGAGGTTAAATTAATTGCTTAGCTAGTAAATGTCTGAGGCCAGATTTGAACTCAGGTCTTCCTGACTGAAAGCCTAGTGTTGTATCCACTGGTAGAGTTCCTCAGTGACCTGACTAGTACACAGCTAGTGTCTAGAGATCCCAGATTTTCTGACTCCCAGGCCACCGTATTCTACTACACAGCATATTTTTTTCTTTCTGGTTGGGTACAAAGGAAAGACTGAGGCTTTGTCATCCAGGCTGAGATCTATGCCCAATACCCTTGGAAATTCCATTTTCTGTTCACTAGAGTCTAAATTTCAAATAACTGTTTAATGCAGTTTTCATAAAGCAGAAAACAAACATTTTCTGGGGTAGTTTCAAAAAGTAAGAAATACATCACCTGGGAAATAGGACACAAATTACTTTAGCACCTCCATCTCAGGGTTGTTGTGAAGATTAAATGAGATAATATATGTAAAGCACTCATTGCTAGCAATTATTTTTATTGTACCAGTGGATCATACAGTCACAGATTTAGAGTGAGAACAGACCTATGAGATAACTTTACAAATGAGGAAACTCAAGCCAAGAAGTCACCCAAGATGATGTTAGGGCAGTACACAGGCACATAGGTAGATACACAGGTCATAAGTGACAGCACCAGGATTTGAACTCAGGTTCTCTGACCCCAAATTGCTACTCTTTCCTATAATACTGAGCTGCTTTTCTCAGAAACTTACTCTTTATCTCTGTAATTTCAAATTGGTAATGGTCTAATGGGAAGTTTCTTTGGACACCAGTTTGACTGTATAAAAAATGTTGAAGTTTTAAAGTTAAAGGATTCCATATTCTTCATCTAACTCTGATGATTACGAGTTCAAAATGTAGGTCACTCAAATAATCTGACATTCAGTCTGCTACTGAGAATCCCAGGGAACACCAATCTGAGGAGGAGAGGAAAGTAACTTTAAGCCTTCATTCTAAGGTCACAGAAAACTGAATAACCTACAAATGACATTTTTATAAAGATGGCTTTTTTAAATGGATAAACTGAAAACTCAGGAATCAAGACAGAAAAGTGCAAGATCTCCCCTAAACTTCAGGCCAGTAGATAGTCTAAGAAGTGCCAGCTCTTACATAGGGTTTAAATAAAAATTATTGGGAACAAGAAACAGACAAAAAAAAAAAAAAAAACACCCAGCCTCAAACTCCCTTTAACAGTAGATATATTATTCATGTGTTGGACCCAAAGAAGAAGAGCCAATTTCGAACAGGAGCCAAAATTTCTGATGAAAATTGGTGCAATGTGGTGTGTGAATGACAGCTGGAACAAGCATCCTGTTTTGTTAATGATAGCACTGATTTTCACATTAAACACAAGAGGCAACAGAATTCTATAGCAAATTTCTCTAATATTGCTTCTATATGCGTTCTTTATAAAAGTTATGAATATGAGGTGTGTAGATTAATGTTTTTAACCTTTAAAAGCCTAAGCAACTGAGAGCATCTAGGTGGCACAGTGGATAAAGTGCTGGGACTAGGCCCTAGTAGAACTGAGTGCAAATCTAGCCTAAGATAGTTGCTAGCTAGTTGTGTGATTCTGGGCAAGTCACTTGACCCTGTTTATCTCAGTTTCCTCATCTGTAAAATGGCAGAAGGAAATGGCAAACCACTTCAATATCTTTGCCAAGAAAACACCAAATGGAGTCATGTAGAGTTGGACATGACTGAAACAAATGAAAAACTGAGAATATTCTGTAAAATGCTAACCCCAAAATGCCACTTTTATGAGAAAATGCTTTTAAAACATGCTATCTTCAAACATATTTTTAAAGTGACTTTTACAATCATATTATTTTGTAATATCTGCTCAAACATAAATGAAAACCAGTGTAATTTGTAGAACAAAGTATAGTTGTCAATTACGCTAAAACTTTCCTTAAGATAATATATCAAAATCTACAGTAATAATCTACACTATTATATTCAAATAACAAGAAGTAATTATTTGCATAACTTAGTAGTAAGTATATTTCAGGAAAATAGGGATAGGGAACATATCTATGATTTCATTTGCATGGGGACTCTAAAATGAGGAAATTCCTCCTACCAATGAAGGTTGGCACTTTCTCTGCAATTTATGGTCTAGGGAGCTGACTAGAGAACTAAAGGGGTTAAGTTAAATGACTTGCCCAGGATCACAAAGCTAGAATGTGTCAGAGTTAGTACTTGAAACTCAGTCTTGTTGGCTCTGAGGCCAGATGTTATGCCACTGCATGGTAGAGTGGATCAAGTACAGGACTTGGGAGTCACAAAGATATCAGTTCAAGGTATGATAACTTTGCTGAGTCTCTCAGTTCCTCATCTGTAAAGGGGAGATAAAAGTGCCAATAAAACCAATCCCACAGGGATGCTGTAAGGTGTAAACGAGATTGTATATACAAAAGGAAAAGTAATGTTATCTCTTTATCAAAAGTAGCTCTGTTTTATTGGGAGACCTTAAAAGACCTCAAATTTTCAAATTCTAGAAAATGATAAACAGAAGGTGTTAAAAATGCCTAAATGTATCATAATTTCATGATTTAACAGGTCCATACAAAGTGCCAGCATAATCCTATGAAAACAGATGGTGAGACATCAAGACAAGGAAAATTAATGGTTTTATATGTTCATACTAACATAACAATATTATAATCAAATATATTCAATGAAGAAAAGTGTGTACAGGGTTTGCTATGTTTACTGGGAAAACAAATTCTTCCTAGCAACTGTTTAAATGAATCTCACAGATGCTGCAGACCTTATTAGTGGTCTGTGATTAAAAAAATATGGATTGCTAATACTGTATTCTGAGTCATCTATTTTCCCATCTGCTAGCAATTCTTACAATATGAACATTCTATCAACAGAATGGCTAGCAACAATTTTCTCTTACATTTGTGATGTTGAATTGCCTATAGCATTTTGTAAGATTTTACTAGTGCATGCCTCAAATTTGGCATTTTTTTTGTAGCCTTGAGAGACTCTCTCCGCTTATGTCTTATTTTAATCCAGCTCTTCACTTCTGTTGAACAAATTACAGTTTAGGTTTACAAAATACTTCTCATGCTGGTTATTACATCATTTTATTATCAGGGGAAAAAAAGGAAAGAGACTAGAAACATAAATCAAACCTATTGATTGGGTCATAAGATACAAATATAGAGGGGTTCTCTTTCTTCTTCCTCTCTCCACAAAAGTAAAAAAAGCCAATTAGAACACTGCCATAAGAAGTGACCTCAGTCTAGTTAAATATAACTTAGCAAGAATCCTTACAACATCTCTATGAAATGGTGATACCACTTGAAAGGCTCTTAATGGGGAGCTCACAACCTACTGAGGTGACCTGTCCTACTTTGGGAAGTTTTGCTTTATGTGGACCTGCAATCAGTATTCTAAATTTCACAACTTCATCAATATATTCCTTGAGAGAGCTCGTTTATACCTCTATTTCCTCTTCTCCCCCTCTTTTCTGAACTCTTAAAATTTTACTTGTGATTTCATTATTCAACTGAAATTGCCCTCTGCAAAGTTACCAATAACCTCTAAACTGCCCAATCCAATGGTACCTTCTTAATCCTCTTCCTTGATTTCTCTGTAACATTTAACCTTGTTGATCACCATCTCCTGGATATTCTCTCTACTGCTCTCTTTCTGGTTCTTCACCTAAATCTCTGGTCACTCTGTGTTAGTCTTCTTTGCTGGATCTTCATCTATGTCATACCTACCAACAAAGGGTGCCTGGAATGTTCATCCCCCTCACTTCTCCCTTTTTATTCTCCTGTCTTCTTTTAAGACTCAGCTCAGATCCCAACTTTTACTTTGAGTATGATTTATCAAAAAATATATCATTTCCCCATGTAATGTGTGATTTTTGTGGGTTTATTGCACTCTGAGATTTGGTTTCCACTAAGGTCACTCTTCTCTACCCCCACCTCTACCCTTACCCTGCCCACTTCATACTATAGTCTAACACTACAATGTAAATCAATGGGAAAAATAGGATCCAACTTACAGAAATTTGTTTGACAGTCTGATTTTTAGAAACATATCTAGTCTTCAACAGAAGCATACTTTGCTGAAAACTGTCTTATAATCCTGCTATTTAATATAGCATCTAGTTTATATTTTAAAACTCTCCCCTCCAAAAAAATGGAACAAAATTAACTGACGTCAGATGACGCTGAATATTTGAGTGCTATCTTATTTAGTAGCCATATATAGCACTGTCACTTTATGAATAAATATGAATAAGGGCACTGTTTCAGTATAACATTGTATAACCCTTTGGAGACAATGTTAGTTTTTCAATTAAAAAGGAGAAAGAATTGGACAGATATCAGCACCCTCTGAAGATGTGTCTTACAAAATAAAGGCCAGCAACCTTAAAGAGACTGAATGTTCTTGCAAGCAATTCTATGTCTCCTTGCTTTTGCACAGATCTGTTCCATGACCTTTTTGGAGTTGTTGGTCATTCTACATTTAGTTCATATCTGTAAGCTGATTCTCCTTGTTATGGACCATTACTTCACCCTGGAGAAAGCCAAGCTAAAAAGCTTCTTGGACATGTAGTTTGGGCAGCATCACAGAATTTTAACCTTATGTTACTCCACAATAGCTTGTTTCTTTCATGCTTTTCAGTTTCAAAGGATTTTAGTATTGTAGTTTTCAGGAAGAAAGTAGAAAAAAATGGATTTCTTTGGTGGCAGCATGGCGCAACTTAAGAAATGTTGATTTTTGAGGTCGAACACTTGGGTTTCAAATCCTAGCTGTGCCATGTTAAACCCTGTATAACCTTGGACACTTAAGTCACTTAACATCTACAGGTCTCAGTTTCATCATCCATAAAATGAGGGGCTAGGACTAGGTGACCTCTAAATGCCTTCAGCTCAAAAACTATGACCCTATGAGTAAAAATTAAAAATGTTATCTTACTGTGCTTAAACTGGTGGCAAACTTTTGGCCAGCCTATAAAATCTTGGCTCTTATCCTGCAAAACACTGCCCAATATAACAGTATGACTTCAGACTACAATTCAAGCCAATAATGTCAAAATATCAGTATTATCAGTAGGTCTGCTTCTTAGCAATTATTAGGCAACTTTGCCTAGAAAAATTCATTTCAACAATAAAGTTATTCAACAGTGACCAGTCACAGAAGATTTGATGGTTTCTTATCTAACTCAATGCCCATCACCAACAAATTATATATATATATATGTATATATATATATATATATATATATATATATATATATATATATTTATATATATACTGGTGTACTGAGTACCCAGTAAGGGCCCTGGGTACTAGTATCTTAAAATGCTGATGCTCTTTACAGAAATTCTTACCATTCAATGGTCTAGGAACATTATCAAAAATTTTTACGATGACGCCCACAAAGCATGAGTACTGGAAGATAAAGAATGTAAACTAATTGCCCCAATGAAAACAATGTTATAGAGTGATTATACTTGGAAAACACTGAGGTGATGGACCACGCTGTAATCAGGGAAACTCTTTAGAAAGCCAAAGATGGTAATGGTAATACAGCTGTGAAAGCTTTTGCTAAATTCTGCTAATATGCTGACAAAATGATGTGCCAATGACTAATAAAAATAAATTAGGGCAGCCAGCATGTTTCTTGGAATACTTTTTGGAAGAATTTTAACACCAATATCAAGCTACAGACCAACTCGACACCGTAGTATTCTCATCCAACCTTTTACTGACTTGACAATAGCTGACATAGTCACAGATCTTTTACTCAGTTTCTTTAGCAATTCTACTGGCTATATTATAGCTACAATATCTGAAGGGCACCAACTTATTAGTTAGCATATGATACCATTATCATCTATATTTGTCACAGAAATAAATATGTGGCCAGCTTTGAGGCACAAAGTGGTTCTTTGTCTATTTGACTAAATTATACAAAAATTTCCTTAAAATGAATTAAAGGACATGTAACATCTGTCCTTAATCACTGGGTTAGGTAGTAAAAATACTTTCCACATGGTGTAGAATGTGCTACCAAGTGGTTCAGCTATTTAAATTATTTAACATAAAGAAATATTTATTAAATGCTTACTCTGTGCAAGGCAATGCATTACTACGTGAAAGAAAGCGATGACCAAGAAGAGAATGGTGAAAAGCAAGAGGTGCATCAATGGTAGAGTTCTAGGATGGCATCTGTAGCACTCTAGAATTGATGTTCTCATACAAAAAAGGACATCCATGGGTTGCACTACTTAATAGAGTTCCTGTCGAATCTTCCTTTATAATGGTTCTAATGTTTGTCAGGTCTCATGGCTACTGCTCTCATAATCTTCCCTATGGTACAGAACAGGCAGTGGGGAATCATAATGGATCTGCAGCAGAAGATCTGGGTTTGAAACCTGGCTCTGCTTAACAGTGTCACCTGGAACAGGTTACTGGTTTTCATCAAATCACAATTTTTTCATCTGTGAAATAATGGAGTTGAATTGTATGATCTCTAAGGCCACTTCTAGTTGTAAATCTATAATCTTGTGATACATCAAATATTTATTAAGCACCTAAAAATGTGACCGACATTGTAAAGTGTTGAGGACACAAATAAGAAAAAGAAAGACAGTCCCTGCCCTCCAGGAAGTTACAATCTAATGGGCAATGCACCAAAGGAATCCAAACAGTGACGGGGAGGGGGCATGATAAAGTGGTCACTTGACTTTATTGAGTGCGGAGAAGGGTGACATGAACAGAACAACATTTTAGGAAAATTTTGTTATCGTTCATCCTTCGTTCTCGAAGAGGATCAATGACATCTTGAGGGTGGTCTTGACTGGTGAGTGAATTGGATTTCAGTGAGAAAGAGCTGAGTAAAATCATTATTCTCACTCTTCCTTCATAGGCACTGAAGTCCAGTGGCAAGATATAAATTAAGTTAAGATGACTGGTGACAGTGGCTGCATGAAGACAGACTGGAGTAGACAGACATTTGAGGCAGGCAAACAATATGTTATAGAATTGAATTCAAGTTTATTGGTCTATAGATTGCAGACCTCTTTCTTATTCCCACCCTACCTCACCCCCCACCTTTTGAAAAGTAGGATAAAATTTACTCCCCTCCAATTCTGTAGTACCAATTTCATTCTCTAAAATCATATCTGTCAACTCTTTAAGTAACCTGAGATAGAAGTTGCAATTGTGGGAAAAAACAAAGTAACCTGAGATAGTCGTAGTTCATCTGGGCTAGGTGATCTGAATTTATTGAGGACATCTAATACTTTTTTCTTATTATCTCCCTGCTTATCCTGAATATCAACTCCCTTGTTTTTGGTGTTAATTTTAGTAAGCTGAGGTGGCTATATAAATAATATATATATAATACCTTCTAATCTTTGTGCTGAGGTTGGAGGAGGGAGAAGGAGAGGAGCATGAACCTATCATAGAGAACTCCTAGAGAAGAAAGGTCCTCTACCAATAGGCAACTGTTTTTCAAATTAAAGTTGGAGAGTTATTTGGCTTAAGTTACTTGCTCAGACTTACAGCCAGCATGTGTCAGAGCAGGCCTTGGAACCAAATCATCTTGACTCCTAAGCTGGTTCTTTATCCATGCCACCATACTTGTGCCTTCCTTTCTAATCTTTTTGAGTGTGCATTGCTGAGACATATGAGAAAGATCATGTGTAGTTCAACATAATTTGCTGGAATTATCAAGTCAAAGTACAGCTCAGGAAGCCATACCATTTTTGGCTGTGAATAAAAAGGTCAAATCCCTTTTTGTTCTATACAAAAGCATATATACTTCCCCAGAGGTTACTATGAGTTGCTGTATGATATATAATTGTTGTTTCAAGGATTTCTCATTGCATTAGTGTGGTCATGTCTTTCACTCTACTCTTCATGCCTTTGGAGATGGCTGCATGAGTTGTGGCCAGAAATATTCAGTATCTAGTAGGCTCTGGCAATGGTACTGAACTTAGTTAAGCAGGTCCTCAATTGACAATTTACCTACTGTTAAGATTGTACCTGAAGCCTTTACAATTTGATAAGACATGACAGAGTACTCTACTGGCAACACTTCAAGAATGCTGGAAGACAATGGAGGAATAGCAGGAATGAAATTTCATACCCAACTTCATCTAGACAGTAAGTAGGTCTATAATTTGCAGCCAAGAGCAGAGACTGTTTTATCACAGGCAGTAATGAAAATTTTCTAGATAAGTCACAGTGCAGGGAAAAGTACTGAACTAGGAACTGGATTCAAGTCTCATTTCTGCTACTTCGAGCTGTTTCCCAGGTAGACTATCTGACAACTTAGGTAATCTTCTAGGTGTGATAATCTATAATATTCTGGGGTGTTACAATACAGAAATACTCAACTTTGGCCATCCCTAAGACAAATATCTTAATTATTATGATTATTTACTCAAATCTGAGCATATGATACCGATCAGTTAGTCAATAAACATTAAATGCCTCTATGTGCTAAGGGATGGGGATAAAAAGAAAGGGCAAAGACAGTCCATTCTCTCAAGAAGCTCACATTCTATAGAGAAAGACAATACATAAATAACTAGGTGCAAATATGCCATATTCATGATTAAATGGATATAATCAACAGAGGGAAAGCATTAAAATTAAGGGGGACTGAGAAAAGCTTCCTATAGAAAGAAGGACTTTAGCTGGGGACTCTTGAAAGAAGCCTGGGAAAGTCAGAAGGCAGAGATGAGAAGAGAGAACATTCCAGATATCCAGAGCATCCTGGTATGCCCAGAGCCAAGAGACGGTGTCTTGTTTTAGGAACAGCCAAGAGGCCAATCTTGCAGGGTTGTGGAATATGTGGGGGAGATAGAAGGTATAATAAGATCAGAAACATAAGAAGGGTCCTGGTTATAAAGGGTTTTGAACACTGAGCAGACGCTTTGATCCTGAAGGTGACAAAGAGTCAGTGAAGTTTATTGAGTTGGGGGGAGGGGTTCTACATGGTTAAATGTACTCTTTGGGAAGATAATTTTGACAGATGAATGGAGGAGAGACTGGAGTGAATATACCTGTGGCAGGGAGAACAATCACAAGGTTATTGAAATAGTACAGACATAAAGTGATAAGAGTCTCCACGCTAGAAGTTGTGGCAGTATCAGAGAACAAAAGGTGGCATATAAGAGAGATATTATGTAGGTAAAAATCAATAGATCTTGGCAAAAGATTGGATATGGGGGTGGTGTTGAGAGTTAGTATTGGAGGATGACACCTATGTTGTGACTAGGAAGATGGCAGTACCTTATTTAATAACAGAGAAATCAGGAAAAGGGGAAGGTTTGGAGAGAAAGATGAGTTCAGTTTTGGTTATGTTGAGTTTAAGATGTCTACAGGACATCCAGTTCAAGCTGGAAGATGTGAGATATGAGACTGGAATTCAGCAGGGGGGTTGGGGCTAGATAAATAGATTTGATTATCATAGAGATAATTGAATCCATTGAGACTGATGAGATCATCAAGTGAAACAGTATATAGGGCAAAGAGACGAGGGCCCAGGCAAGAACTCTGTGAGACTCCTATTAAAGGCGTCTAAGATATTAAAGCAGTTGTGATCTGGATGGAAATTCAGCAAAGGAGATAGATGAGTGGTCATACAGGTTGGTTGGTAGTTGTCCTTCATTTTTGAAGAGGACCAAAATGATATCACAAGTTTCAGTGTGTCCTACTGTGGCTTATCAGACCAATATGAGCTTGGAATGCTCTACCATAGATTGGGCACAGATAGTCCATGTGAACATTTGGGGTGGATACTCCAAATTTTTGCATCCTACATTTACTTTGTGCTGTCTCAATTCTGCTTTGCTCATAGAGCACAGCACCCTTTCTGATGTGGGCATGCCATGCTGAGTGGTCCAGTGCCAGTGTCTCCAATGTCCCACATTCAAATCCAAAGTTCTTGAGAGAGACCTTGAGAGTGTCCTTGTGTAGCTTCTTCTGATCACCACTTGATCGCCTGCCCCATGTGAGATCTTCATAAAATAGTCTTTTTGGCAAGTGTACACTTTGTATTTGAACGACATGGCCAGCCCATTGGAGTTGTGCTCCCTGCAGTGCAGCTTGAGCAAGGACTTCAGTGTCTGGTACCTTATCCTGCCATGTGATCCTCAGAATCTTCCTAAGATAGTTCAAATGGAAACGATTCAGTTTCCTGGTATGGTGCTGGTAGACAGTCCATATACAGGCATACAACAATGAAATCAACACAACGGCTCTATATACTTTCAGTTTGGTAGTCAGTCTCATACCTCTTCTCTCCCATACTTTTTTTCAGAGTCTCCTAAACACTGAGCTAGCTTTGGCAATGTGTGCATCAACTTCATTGTCAATGTGTACATACCTGGAAAGTACACTACCAAGGTAAGTGAATTTATCCACAGCATTCAAAACTGCTCCATTTATTGTAACTCATGGTTCCATATATGGATGGTGTGGTGGTGGCTGATGGAGCACCTGTGTTTTCTAGGTGTTGTTTATTAGGCCAAAATTAGCACAGACAGCAAAGAATTGATCCATACTTTAAGTTGCATCTCAGCCTCAGAGGCTGCACTGAGTGCATAATTACTGCAAATAGAAAATCATGCACCAACACTCCCTCCACTTTGGTCTTGGCTTGTAGCCTTTTCAAATTGAAGAACTTACCATTAGTACAGTAGTTGACCTTGATGCTGTGTTCATCCTCATTGAAAGCATTTGACAACATGGCTGAAAACATCATGCTAAAAAGCATGGGAGCAAGCACACAACCCTGTTTCACTCCATTGGTGACTGGGAAGGCACAAAAGCATTGCCCACTATCCAGAACCTGGACAAACAGGCCATCATGACATCGACGTACAATACTGATGAACTTCTCTGGGCAACCAAAGGAGTTCAAGGATGCCTCCATTGTCCATCTCTATAAATGGTAAAGGGAATAGACTGTCTTGCGACAATCACAAGGGGGGGTCTCTCTCTTAGTCATTGCTGGCAAGATTCTTGCTAGAATCCTCCTTAATAGGCTTATCCTTCACCTGGAAGATGGTCATATACCTGAGAGCCAGTGTGGCTTCGGAAAGGGCCGAGGAACAGTCGATGTGGTGTTTGCTGCCTGACAACTCCAGGAGAAATGGCAGGAGCAGAACAGAGTTCTGTACACAATGTTTGTAGAACTGACCAAGGCCTTTGATACTTGTCAATTGTGAGGGCCTATGGGAAAGTATGTCAAAATTTGGTTGCCTAGAGAAGTTGAGGTCATACAGTTAGGAGAACCAGGAGAGGAAAATGTCTTGAAAACATAGAAAGAAGAGAGATTTGGCACTAGATTTGGCAATTAAGAGAGCAATAGTAATTTTGGAGACAGCAGTTTTGGTCAAATGATGAAGTCAGAGGCCAGACTATAGTGACAGGAAAGAAAGTAGAGGCACTAATTACAGATGCCTTCTCAAGAAGTTTCATGGCAAGAGGAAGGAGAGATAGAAGCTGATAGGTAGTGAGATAGATGGGCCAAGTGAGGATTTTTTGAGAATGGGGGAGTTATGGGTATATTTGTAGGTAGTAGGGAAGCAGCCAGTAGAGAGGGAGAGACTGAAGGTAAATGAGAAAGTGGGGATGAGAGCAAGGCCAATCTGCTGGAGAAGATGGTATAGGATAAGCTCACTTGTACATGTAAGGGGTTCACCTTAACAAGGAGAAGGGTCATTTCATTATACAAGGGAGTTGTGAAATAGGAGAGAGTGGCAGAAGGCATGCTGGTACAACTATAAATGTAAATGAAGTATAAGATTTAGACATATAGATAAGCAATAATCATAGCTAGCTTTTATATAGTATTTTAACATTACAAGGTGCTTTACACATGTTATATCATTTGATCCTTACAACAATCCTGCGAAGAAGATGCTACTATTATTTGCATTTCTCAAATGAGAAGTAACTTAAAGATTTTGAAGAAATTTTTTTTGGTGATTACTTACAAAGGAATTTCATTAGAAAAGCAGCAGATCATATATCTTTCATCACTATGGGTAGGAGATGCATTCTTTACTGAACAACAGACAGAGGCAATTACAAAAGATAAAAATAGATAATTTTGATTATGTGCAATTGAAAAGCTGCACAAACAAAATCAATGATTCTAGGATAAGGAGGGAAAGGGGAAAAATATTTGTATCAAATTTCTCAGATATGGATTCTGGGCACTGAGATATAGAGACCACTAATCGAAAGGCATTTTCTAATACCTAAGTGGTCAAAGGATATGAACAGTTTTTAAAAGAATTGCAGGCTATTAACAAGTATATGAAAGAATGCTCCAAATCACTAACAGTAAAAGAAATGCAAATCAGAACAACCCTGAGATTTCACTTCACATTCTGCAAATCAGTAATAATTACAAAAGACAAGAATAGTTAATGCTGGAGAGGTTGCAGGAAGGTAGGTGTACTAGGATACTCTGTTGGTGGAATTGTGAATGTAAGTAAAATATCCGTTTACATTACTAGCCATATACCCCCAAAGACATCACTGATAAAAGAAGGATGTCCCTATATATATTTATAGCAGCGTGTGTGTGTGTGTGTGTGTGTGTGTGTGTATGTTAGCAAAGAACTAAAAACAAAGATTTTCACCAACTGGAGAAGGGCTAAAGAAATTCTGGTACATGAATCTAATGTATTATTAGTGTGCTGTAAGAAAGAATAAATTTGATGAGTACAGAGAAGCATGGAGAGATGAACATGAACTGATGCTGAATGAAGCAGAATCAAGGAGACAATTTGCACAAAATCAAAAATGAGTGTTATAAAATTATAAAGAACAAGCATAGCTTCAAAGAAGATATGAGACGACATCTCCCCTCGTTCTTTTGCAGAGATGGAAGGACTACAGAAGTGGAACAATAAATATATTTTCAGACTTTTTTATGTATTGATTCATTGTGCTGATTTTTTCTCTTTCTTCTTTTTCTTTAAAAACTGCTGTTATATTGAATGGCTCTCTGGGAATGTAAGTCATATACAAACAAAAGATAATAATACAAATATATTTTTTAAAACATATCTGTTTAACTGGAAGAGCAAAATATGAAAGTAAATGGATAAGAGGGTAGAGATCAGTACTTCACATAAAGCAAAGAGGAACACTTAGAATGTACTTCAAGCAGTTACTCTTTAAAAAAAAATTAAAGTATTATTCACTGCTTCATTTTAAGCTTTTTTTAACGTCTAATGATACATTTATCTTGATTTCTTCTCATCCTTTTCTTAGAAAAAAAAAGTCTTCTGTCAGGGGCATAGAACTGATAATGAACATGAAATTTTATCCCCATAGCAGACACACATGCTGGGAATGAAATGCTGTGGGAGGGCATTAGGCTAAGCAAAAAACCTGAGCACACCATTTATACAATTTTCTACACTAATGACATCTTAAGACATCTTCTGACACGATTAAATTATGCTTGTCTTCACCTCATTAAAATGTTATAATTTACTATGCCAATTCTACTAAAAAATAGTTATAAAAGAACACAATTAGTGGTCAGCTAAAAAAACATAAATCATGAAAGCCCAGGCTGTAACAGTTAACTTTTTTCTTTTAAAAACAGAATGTTTTTAAACAGTGAAGCAATACCTAGAGATAAATAGCATTACTCTAAACTTCAATTTGGGGGTACCTAATTTGCTGTCATTTCAAAACAACATGGAAATCTCAGAAAAGAGTCATGACTTCTTGGATGTTTTAAAAACACATCCATTCAAAACATTATGTAAAACAACAAAGAAAACAAACCATAATATCAAACCCAATTTGTGCTTAAAAGCAATTAATTCTGAACAAAGCTCCTCAGCCTAGTTTACTAGATGAGCATTAAAAAAGTGAGTTTTACTAAAAAGAAAACATTTTAACACACTTGTTAATTTTAAATTGGTATGATTTAATATTTAATAATTTAATTTAAAATAACTGGTATTTTCACTTTTGCTCAGCTATTAATAGATACAACAGATTTAATTAAGAATTCATGAAAAGTTTTAAGAAAAAAGATGAAATTTTATGCAAATGACTAAATAAATTTAACATCTCAAAAATTTATTTTGTATTAAGTTATACTGAACAGAATGAATAAATTTTTTCAAAGAAAACCAAGCAATACTGAAGCTGTTGACATTAAAGTTTCATAAAAAAATTTATCCTGACTTATGAACTTAGGTCCTCCTAATTTAACCCTTAAATAAGTATAATAGGATCACAGATTTATTTGGAGCTGGAAAGGACCTTCTAGCTGGCCAGATTTTTAAAATGGTAAAAAATAAAATGATTCAATGATTAATTCTGATTTTTTTGAAGTAATGGATTTTTGAGTATTAAGAAGTCTAGTTCTGGGGATGACAAGAATTGATGCAAAGTGAAGTGAGTAGAACCTGGAGAAGACAGTACACAATAAAACCAATATTGTAACTATCAACTATCAAAGACTTAGCTACTCTGATCAATACAGTGATCTAAGACAATTCCAAAGAGCCCATGATAAAAACCACTATCTACCTCTAGAGAGAGAACTATGAATCTAAGTGCAGATTGAAACATACTTTTTTCAGTCTTTAAAAAATTTTCTTGCAACATGGCTAATATAGAAATATGTTTTGTATGACTTCAAAAGTATAATTGATATGCTGCCTGCCATCTCAATTAGAAGAAGAGGGATGAGAGGAAGGAAGAGAATTTGGAACTTGAAATTAAAAAAAAAATTAATGTTAAGAAGTCTAGTTTTGAATAAGGCCAATAATGCAGATAATGCTTTACTGATGGCTATAATAAACAAATGTTTCCTAAAAAAGGCTTGATAGCTTAAAATCTGATTTCAAAACACTATTTAAATAGTCAGTTAGTTAATGAAGAAAGAACAGCTAATGTAAAAACAATCATTCACAGAATCATTAACTTCTCCATTGTACGTGAGCACTCAAACAAACTCAAATTCTCTTAAATTCATCTCTGCTTCTGTGCTTAATGCATACAACCAGGCCCTCCAAACTACAAACATGTTCTACTTCCTCTTCAACCAGACTCTAGCTTTTTGAGTAGTATGTTATCTAGGCATAACAGTGGAGGATGGAAATTTCCTGATGAACTCCTGGTCCCAGTTTGCTTCTGTTGGGCAGCCAACAGAAGAGGGTTTTTTTGTTTTGGGTTTCTTTTTTTGGTCAGTGGTACAAACCTGGGGATCAGTTATTTGAGCTCTTATTGAAATAATATACATGAATATAAAGTAGTTACTATGAAATCTTTACATATTTATTTTTCAGTATGAAATTTCATCTGCTTAAAATAGCCTATTCATATAAGGATCAAAGGAAAAAACACATCTTTAATAACTGGCAAAATGAAAGACATACTGTTGGTTTATGTTTCATGGAACAAGCAATGTGGCTGTCACATATAATATGCTCTTCAGGCATTTTATGTAAGATACTGTTAGCAAGTGACTGAAATATGCCATGTATGTATAGTTTGGAAGCTAATGTATTATTCTAAAAATATCTTAACCCTTAGAGAATTACTTTGGAATGGTCCTAGTGTTTAGAACTCTATAATAATACTATGATATTCCAAATCCTAGGCAAAAGATCCAAAAAACTAAGTTTTCTGAGTAAAGCCAGATACCAGAGTCTCTCACAATAATTTAACTGAACCAGCAGGACATTTCCATTTGTTTATTAGCTTCAGAGTAGAATACAACACTAGAAAGGGTATATTTAAGTTTGGAAAGTTATGCATCTAAGAGGAAACACCTTCAAATAAATTCAAATACAACAAATTGGTATAGGTAACCTTGAAAACATTTCTGTGTGCACTTATGCATCCAGGAAATAGTTATTTCAGTCTAACAATTATTTTAGTCTACTTTCCCTTAATACTAATTCTAGCTTCTTCAGTCTGCAGAATAATCATACATGGATTCTCATAATACATGGAGCCCTTGCTAAGTCAATCCTCTGTACTTCTCTTAATTAATCCCAGTCAGAGTGAAGCAGATAGTGCTATTTTTTTCTTGCTCTCACTCCCTCACTTTTACATGTAATCAAATAAGTCCATTCATCTATAGTATGCCCTTATACTCTCAAGACCTCTCACTGTCTAAGTTAGAATGGCTTAGGGTACAGCAGCATATGAATAGAATCAGTGGCCAACAGCACCTACAATGGAAGAATGATGTCAGAAGTCTTGATAGCTGAGGCAACTGCCATTCAAATTTTCACTCATCAGAGGCCATTTCCCCGCCCCCTCCCCCCCATTCTGATGACTTTTAATCCTTACTATCTAGGTGCAAGATAGAAAAACTAAATATATAGCTAGTATATTTGCTACTAGGCAGTCCTGTCTATCATTAATTTATTTGTAAATTAAAAGTACTGGAGGGTTCCCCAGTTCCCTGTAATATCTTTGTCAAGATGGAACCAAAGACATTCTTTATTTTAACACCTGAATCTTAAAAGGCAGTACTAACCCTACTTGCAGAGAGTAAAGCAATTTGTGAACCTATGCAGAGGGAATAAATGTCTGGCAGGGAGTATATCCTGGAATGGAAAGGGACTGACCAGACTGGGAAAGTGAGGTTACAGAAATTTAAAATACTTTCCAAGGATATTTAACACCTCCCTAGAAGGGGTATAGCAAGAATCAAATGAGAAATAATATGTAAACTAGCTAGCACAAAGTCTGGCACAGTGTAGATGATTAAAGCATGTTTGTTTTCTCCCTTCCAAAGGAAGCACTCTGACTTAAAAGAAACGAGCTTTGTTCTGTATCTTCCTGGGCTACTGTGTGGAAACTCCAGAGTTTCCATTTCATCAGCCAGGGTGCAAGAGGTTCAATTTAAGAACTTATTGTTTCTAGTCTACAACCAGCAACTGTTCTTTCCTGGCCCTTCTATGATTCTTCTATAAGGTCTGGAGCTAGGTGATGAAATTCTTACCATGATCAAAAAAAAAGACAGAATGTTAGGAGAGTTTGGGAACAAGTAGTCTCGAAGAGAAACTGGGTAGGAGTAATCTCTTGTATTTAAAAGCTTAAAACATAACTTAATAGAACTACTTTGGGTTAAATGGTTTCACCATTATGCTGCATATCCCTATAATTTTTAGTTCAATTGAATCTTAGTTGGTGATCACTTTGTGAAATTTGTTGCATCTGAATAAGAATTTAACAAATAAACTATCTGAGGGAAAACAGCAGCAGCAGCAAAACTGTGTAATAATGAAATTAAAAACAGGTTAGTTAATTAATAGTCAAAGTGAATGTGTATGTTTTTTCAGAAGGTGGAAGAAAATGGCAGGAAAGAGAGGTGGAAAAGTGGAGCCATTGCTGCCTAATCTCAGGAAACTCAACAGGCTGTCCACATCTAGGGTACTGGCCTCAGTAAGGAGAAAGTTAAGAACATGGCCAACTCTTTCCCCTCCAAAGACTTTTTGGTTTTGGAGCTTTTTGGAGAAAGAGACACAGAAATCCAGCCACTTTCTTGGTAGTGTTAAGCTGAAGTTAACAAATCAAGAATGTTAGGGGTAGTTTCTTAATTCTTAACCAGAGCTCTGGTGGTCAAGGTCAAGAACAGTGACACATCCAGTACCACTTTCTTCATTCAAGGGGAAGAGCTTTAAGGAAGAGCTAGTTAACTACACAATGCCCTCTGGTGGCTTGAATTTGTCACTGCTGATTTTTTCTTTTTACACTGTAATGGTAGAAACTTGCCCTTTCTGGACAAAAATAATAAAAGGTTTAATAAAAAAATATGGATAAGAATTGCAGAGTGTGAGAAGATGTGTAATGTTTGTGATATATGTATGGAAAAGGCAATACTCATACCAATATCACAAGTCCTCCAAAGTTTATTTCATGAACTTAAGGTTTCTGCAAGAAGCCTTTTGCAATCTCTCCTAATTCTAGTACTTTCCCTCTGTTGAGTATTTCCTATTTATCTGTGTAAAGTCTGTTTATGCATAGTGGTTTGCAAGTCCACTCCCCATCTGACTTGAGCTCCTTGAGGGCAGGGACTGTCTTTTGCCTTTCTAACCCCAGTACCTGGCACATAGTAGGTACTTAAATATTCATTGACAGACAACTTGTCAAAATCCAAAACCTACAGCACTGGATTGCTTCAAAGTGGGTAGGAAATGGATTCCTTGATTTAAATTGGGCACAATACAGGGCACCTTAAAAATTTAAAAATTAAAAAATTTTTAGCACAGTGACTAAATCGCTTTCTTTTTACTGGTAAATATCTACACATACTTTCCTCTACTTTTTCATGACCTACTCACTCCTCAAACCCCTGTAATCAAATGTCCATCCTCACACTCTACTGACAACTACTCTCTCCCAGGTTATCACTGCCATCCTGCTGACCCAAGTCAGTTCCTCCTTCTCACTCTTCTTCCTCCTGGACATCTGCATTGCTATTTGACACCAGTAACCAATTTTGCCTCGTGTCAATTTTCTTCTCATTTGGATCCCATGACAATAAGCAATTTTTTGTTCTCTTTAACCACTCTAACTTAGTTTCATTGGTTACATTCTCCCTTCCTACCTCCTAAAAGCAGGAGTTTCCTAAGGTTCTGCTCTTGACCCTCTTGCCTTTGTTTTTCCTCAGTGATTCCATTCACATGAAAGCTTTAACTCTAATTCTTATAAGGACTGTAGCTCAAATGCCACATCTTCCATGGGACTTTTCTTAACTCCCCCAGTCAGAATTGCTTTTTCCTTCCTGGAAAAGACATTTTACATTAAAGGATGTGAATTGCTTTATATGTATAATCTCATGGGAACCTTTTGCAATAACAATGCAAACAAAGTAGGTACTACAAAGTGTCAGAGGCAGTACTTTGTGATGTACTTTGCAAAGCCAGTTCTTGCTGATTCTAAATCTTAGCATTTTATCCACTTTCAACTTGTTTGTACCCTGCAATTTATCTGTACTTTTAATGTCCTTAGAACACAGATTTATACTTTTTCTAGAACTCTGGACACAGAATACTCAAGCTGGAACAGAAGTCAGAGATCATCTAGTTCATGTATCATGCTCCAGTTTGGTTTTATTATTTATTTTTGTACTCTTGGCTATGTCATCTTCCACATTAGAAAGCAAGCTCCTTCAGGACAAAAACAACATTTTGTTTATCTTTGTCTCTCACTATATGGTTACCTTAGTACTCATGACATCTGGTAGGCACTTAAAGTTTGTTGAATTAAATCAGAGGAAAAAAATTTGCTACTCACACACCTGTATATCTCTAACCCTGACTTCTCTTTCCAGGTCCAGACTAGCATTTTGAACTGCTTGCCTGAATGCTGAATGTGTGGCTGGTTCTTCACATGCAATATGAATACAACCTGAAAAGGCAGTGCAGAGGACTGGATTTCAAGTCAGTGGGCCTTTATTGACCTAACCTATCTGAGCCTCTGCTCATTTATAAAAGAGGAATTAATTAGATGACTAAGTTTATTATAGCACCAAATCTTTGATTTTAAGGTTCTATGAACTCACTTTATGAATTCATATTCCTTGAACTTTCTCCCCAGAACCTGTTCCTCCTTTCTGACTACCTAATAAGATGGTAACACCATTCACTCAGTCACACAGACTTAAAACCTGAGTCATTTTTGTCCCCTGTCTCCTTTTCCTTACCTTTCACCAATTCAGATGATTTCCCACCATGTCTCTCAAATTTGGTCAAAATGGACCACTTGTCATTTGTCAAAAACACTTTATACTTTCCTGCCTCTGTGCTTATGCTAACTATCAACTCTGGGAAGCTTTATTTGATTCTTTTCTTTCTTTTTCTTCCTTTCTAACCTCTGCCTTCAGAAAGACTGGCTTCTTCTTTTCACCTCCCAGTCTTCCTTATGGCATTTGCCCCATTAGACCTTGTATTTTTATTAGTAACATTTACCAGCTTCTTTCTGCTCTTAATGACATAGACTATGAGTCATTCACTTCTGTATTGCCCACTAGCAAGTACCACTGGGTCTTTCACATAGAGCTAAATGAAGAGTTATTGAATATATTCTAAAAGTAAAAGAGACTTTAAATTAGTGGCTAACTTATCTTTGGGAAGATCTAAACATTACTGCATGATGTTTGTAATATATAAAACAGGTTTATGCTGTAATATATTTTCCTAGGGGCAGCTAGATGGTGTAGTAGATGGAATATCAAGCCTGGAGTCAGGAAGATCTGAATTCAAATCTAGCCTTAGACAATTACTAGGCTGTGCGGACTCAGGCAAGTTACTTAACCCCATTTGCCTCACTTTCTTCATCTGTAAAATGAGCTGGAGAAGGAAATGGCAAACTACTCCAGTATCTTTGCCAAGAAAAGGGGTCACAGAGTCAGGTACAACTGAAACGACTGAGCAACAACAACAGTTTTCTAATTAAAGAAAAGAGTAGTTTCTAAAAACTACGATCTAAAAAAAACAGCACAGAGAATAGATTAGAATATCTACTATTTTGTTTCCACAGGTAGTGAAAAGATCCTATGTTTCAAAAAATTAAAATCCTTTCATAACAGTTAAGGCTATTTCCAGACTTTTATTACTCCACTACTCACTCAGAGAAAACATACTTAGCCTTAATAACAAAAATTGATCATTTCTACCACTTTAAAATTTTCAAAGCTCTCTATATAATACATTAACTCAACTGAGCCTTATAATGACTCTAGTAGGTATTCCGAATATCATTATTCCCATTTTATAGATGAAAAGTTGAGGCTCAGAAAAGTTAAGGGACTTGTTCATGGTCACAGAGCTAGCAGGTATCAGACAAGAGATTTGAATAGAGACTCCAGTAAAACTCCATTCACTATACATTACAAAATAGTAACTATTTCTCTTTTACCCAGGAACCCTGGGGGTCTTCCCCTCCCAGTTTGACTTTTTGGGGGGGGGGGGGGGACTGAAGGGGTCATCCCACAAGTAACTACTTAAAGAGGCCTATTCATTGAATGGGTGTGTCTTATTCAAAGTGAGAATGTGATGAGACTTCAGCCTGAAAGAGGCCAGGGTCTCACACTGCATCCTGAGCCATCTCCAGTTTTTCTGATAAATATCAGGCCCCTGTACCCAGATGGCTCAGGAGAAAGTGGGGTTGGTGACCTTGCACAGCCCTCCCTCACTCAAAACAGTCAAGTGCATGTCACATCATCGTTTTTCTGAGGTCATGGTCCTCTTTGAGAATGAAGAACAAACACAACAACAACAACAATTCACCATACAATGCTGAACTTGAGATCCAAAAGAAATCTTTCCATATTCAAGGCCTAGAGACTTAGAACGTGATAACATCTGGATCAACGTACAACATTACAAGATCCCATTAAATCCCAAGACATTTTTAGGTGACTATAAAGATGACTGCAATAATTTGTATTTATGTTCATTTTCCTTTGCTGTATAGCTGACTGAATCATGAACTTTCATGATAAACTGAAGAACAAAAGATTATCAGTTATATCATTTTTCTCATTCTTATACAGTTTCTGTTTTAAGCCACAATAAAATTATTTCACAATTCTAAAACAAGACTATAATGTAGAAATGGATATCTTACAAACACTATGACTGCCAGTAGCATCAAAAAATTTACACAAATTGGAATACCAAGCATTAACAATTTTTTTTAAATCACAGAAACATGATGAGAACAGGTATAGCACTCCAAAGTGCAGAATGTTCTGAAAAATTAGGAGGTAAGGCCAAATGATGGCATATGACACACTCGTTAGCATTTCCATAATATTTTTATTATGCATGGTGCTTTTAATAATTAGTTATGTCTTTACAACTCATAGGAACTATATTACAAAACATGCAATATGATTCTCTACTTAATTCAGAAGTAAGAAGCCAAAGATAACTTCCATTTTGAATGTGAGCAAATACTAGATACTGTCAAAATATAAGCTACATATTTTGAAACATATTTCTAAAATGTGTGCTAGTGTAATTAACGTTAGCAAAAAAAAAAGTTATGGTTACCAGGTTTCCACTACTGTGGAAACTAAATAGTAAATATTGTCATCTATTTATTAGATGAGAGAAAACTTGAGCAGCCTTTGATGATGCTGTAGGGCAATGATGTCCAACTCAAATAGAAAAGGGGGAGACTAAACAGTATATAAAGGATGGCTACAGGCCACATATTGACTTAGAAACCACATATTAGTGTTATCTTTGGTGTATTGTATTTTTATTTCTATTGTTAAACATTATTCAATAACATTTTACTCTGGTAATAATGTCAATGGTTTTATGGTCTTGAATTTGACACTTCTGCCTTAAAGAATCCAAGCTTGTATTAGTGAAAGCTGAAAACTTTCTCATTCTGTTATCCCTCCTAAAGAATTAACTGCAAAAAATGTAAACAAATCAATAACTGTTTCTTTTGCTACCGAGGTTGATAGAGAATATTTTTAACAAAGGTGCTGGAACACAAGAAATATGATAGCTCAGACAATAAATGGATTTTTAGAATAACTTGCTTTAGTATTATCACTGATAATAACTGCTCACATTTATAAACACGATTACAGTGTAGAAAGCTCTTTTCTCACAATATTCCTGTGAAATGGGTAATTTCATTCCAAATGAACAGGAAGGTGAAACAAATGTCTAAATATTAAGCAAGGGTTACAGAAAATTATATACTCTGAGAACTCAGCTTATGGGAGATCTCGAGCTATGTATCATATTGCTAGTTCTCCCTTAAATTGTGAGAAAAGGGGAAGCTGAGTCCGAGCTAACTAAAGGTAACAAAGGGCACTTCAAACATAATTACTTAAGAATTCAAGCAGAGAAAAATTAACTGAATACAGTAATTCACTTTTATTCCTCTGATAAAATGGTAGAAGCAGAAGAAGCAGCAGCAGCAGCAGCAGCATGGAGTAAAGGATAAACAGCTCGTGAGCAAGCTGTGGGGTCAGAAGGATGTGTACTCAGGTCCCATCTCTGACATATACTTGTTTGGTGACTTTAGACAAGCCATGCAACCTATTAGTGTCCCAGCCAACTCATCACGGTGTAGAAGAATTACTGACATGCATAAAGATGACTGATAGAGTATTCTTACTCTTTTTAAAAAAACTATTTAACATTCTTTTCTTTTTAAATTTCTAGTTCCAGATTCTCTCCTCCTTCCTACCCCTCCCCACCTACGAGAAGCTAAACAATATGACATCAATTATACATGTGTGATCATGCCAAACATATTTCCATATTAGCCGTATCACAAAAAAAGCAACAAAGTTAGACTTCAATTTGCACTCAGGGTTCATCATTTCTCTTTCTGGAGGTAAGTTGGAATTGTCTCAGATCACTGTAGTGACTAGAGCAGCCAAGTCTTTCACTGTTGATCATCGTTACAACACGGCTGTTACTGTGCACAATCATCTCCTGGTTCTTTTTACTTCAATTTCTCTCAGGTCATATATGCCATGCCATGTTTTTTTTTTTAAACTGTCTTTCTTGACATTCCTTATAGCACAGTAGCACTCCATTTCCAATTCTTTGTCACTACAAAAATAGCTGCTATAAATATTTTTGTATAAAAAGGTCCTTTTCCTTTGATCTCTTTGGGGTACAGACCTAGTAGTGGTATTGCTGGATCCAAGGGTGCACATAGTGTCCTTTGGGCACAGTTCCAGATTGTTTTGATGGAGTATTCTCAATAGGAAATTCGTAGGTTTGATTAAAAAAAAAATAGGTTGAAAACTTATTGAGGACTGACTATTTTTCACTTGCCTTTGTATCTCTTATAGGATATGGCATGGTGCACTGCTCATAGTAGGCACTCAATACATATTTTTTAAAAATGGAATTGTAGAGTACTGAAGCAGTCAGAAGCATAGGCATATCTCTACGGTCTAAAAGCTGTTGCAATCCCAGATTTTTTTTAGTATGCTTTTCTCTGTCTACCAGTGACACTTTAGCTCATCTGGATTCAGTTTAAGCAAGCTAATTTTGAGCCAGGGTTCTTTCTTGGCCAGACATTGGGACAGCACAAATTCTTAAGAATGAATGTTTGATTAAAAAGGGACTTTAGAGCAGGGAACAGGGAAGGGAATAAGCATGTATATAGTTCCTATTTTGTGCCAGGCACTGTACAAACACTTAACAAATATCATTTTACTTCATCCTCACAATAAGCCAGTGAGGTAGGTATTGTTATGTCCAGTCTTCCTGACTCCAGGCCCAGTATCCATGGTGCCATCTAGCTGCCTCCAGGGCAGAATAATGACTATGAACTTATCAAAGAAAGATGGAAATACTTATGATAAGAGTGATTTTACATTACATAAAAAATCTTAAAGGATTTTATGTTATGTGGCATAATTAGAATAAAAGGGATCTTACCCCAAACAATTCTACATTAAAACATTCAAGACTCAAATTGTGGGGATAAAAATCCTCTTGGCTAAATTGGTTGAAATGAATATTAAACAATTCATTTGCCAGCACAGTACTTTTAGTAGGCAGCCAGGTAGTGCTGTGAAAAAATACTGCACTTAGTGTCAGGAAAACCTGAGTTTAAATACTACTTTAGACACTTTATAGCTGTGTGATCCTAAGAAAATCAATTAACTTTCGTCTACCTCAGTTTTTTTTTACTGTAAAATGGGGAAAATTATAGCATCTACTCCCACAGTTGTTGTGAGGATCAACTAGATAAATCTTTGTAAGTAACTACATAAATGCTAGCTATTATTATTATCATTAATATTTGGATAAGAATTGAAGAACCTTTGGTTGAGATGCATGTTATGTGAAGAGCACAAGGTTCATTTTTAGCAGTTCCATGTAATTTTCAGGATTGTGCAGTCTGGTGACCCCTTTTATTTCACTAAAAAAAATCTAAGCTTTGACCATTTTCAATTAGGAATGCCTTTTTTTTTCTCATTAAAAACTAATCAATTCCCTATATATTTTGGAATAAGGCTTTTATGAGAAAAACTTGATGCAAAGATATTTTTCCAATTTGTTTCACTTTTAATCTTTGCTTTGTTTATGCAAACACTTCTTTTTAAAAAAATAAAACATTTTTATGTAAAGTTTTGAGTTCTAAATTCAACCCTCCCCGCACTGAGATGGCAAGCAATCAGATACAGGTTATACATGTTCAGTTATGTGAAACATTTCCACATCAGTCATTTTGTACAAGAAAACTTGGTTAAAGAAAAAAATGAAAGTCTCTGGAGGTGGTTAGTATGCTTCATCATTAGTTTTTTGGGATTTTCTTGGATCATTGTATTGCTGAGAATATCTAAGTCATTAATAGTTCTTCATCAAACAATATTGCTGTTACTGTGTACAACATTCTCCTGATTCTGTTCATTTCACTATGCATCAGTTCATGTAAGTTTTTCCAGGTTTTTTTGAAATTATTATACTTGTCATTTCTTTCAGCACAATAATATTCCACTATAACCATATACCACAGCTTGTTTAGCCATTCCCCAACTGATGGACATCACTTTGATTTCCAGTTCTTAGCCACCACAAAAAGAGCTGCTATAAATATTTTTGCACAAATCAGTCTTTTTCCTTTTGTGCAAACACTTCTTAATTTTATGTTAATAAAATTACCCATTTTATCTTCTGTGATCCTTGCTATTCCCTGTTTGTTCATAAGCCTTTCTCCTAACCATAAAAAAGATAGGTAATTTTTTCTCTGAGTTCTCTCATCTGTTTATGATGTGACCTTTCATATCTAGGTCATTGTACTTATTTGGAGGTGTGAGGTCCTGGTCTAAATCTAGTTTCTTCCATACTGCTGCCCAGTTTTTCCAACAATTTTTGTCATATACTGAGTCCTTATTTGAGTAGCTGGTGACTTTGTGTTGATTAAGAGGGTATTATATATATGTGCTTCTACATATTATATATCTAATCTGTTCCTGTTATCAATCTATTTTTTAATAGTACTAAATTTCAAAAATTTTTATTGTTTTGTAGTATAGTTTGAGATCTGCCACTACTAGGTCCCTTTCATTCCCATTTCTTTTCATTATTTTCTTCTGGACCTTTTTTTTCTCCATAGGGAATTTTGTTATTTTTTTCCCAATTCTATAAAACTGGTAGTCTGACTGGTATGGCATTGAATGTATAATTTAATTAGGGTAGTATTGTTATTTTTATTATACTGACTCATCTTCCTACGAGCAATTAATATTATTCCAATTATTTGGGCCTATCTTTATTTCTATAAACAGTTGCTTTCTGTGTTTTATTGATGTATGAAAATGTGGATTTATTTTATATCCTAAAAGTTTGTTGAGGTTATTAATTTTCTCTAAGTACACTATCATATCATCTCTGGCTTTAGATTTTTAGATGAGGCAAATTCAGATTGTTAAGGCTTCAAGGTGTATCAACTTTTCTATAATTATTTCCATAACTCTAAGATGCAGTATGAGAGGTTAAGGGATGTAGCACACATTCATTCCTTTCTCTGCCTCTGTCCTCTCCATCTAACACATCTTCTTTAGGGCTTCAGGTTTCCTGTATTCAACACTACTCCCCTCCCCCTTCCCATGAGTAGTCTCAACGAACAGCACCAGGTTAGTCTTATTTCTCTAGATGAGAAAGGTCCTTATCTGTTCAGCCTCCAGAGTTTTCTTCTCTGAAATTTAGGCCAACAGGTGGTAACTCAAGTCAACAAGCATTTATTAAGAATGAGATAGGCATTGTATTACATGTGAGTACAAGCAAAGTAAGCAAAAAGAAAGGAAGTTTTACCCTCAGGAAGATTATTTTTTAATAGGAGAAGATAACACATAAAAGGAAGCTGAAAGGGATAAGGGAAAAAGAAAGTACCTTGGTGCACAGACATGAAGGAAAAGCCTAGAGGAGTGTAGTCTGGTGGGAAATGAAGAGATGGCCGGCCTAGGCACTCTTAAATGTGGGTCTACAAGGAACCTTTCAATCAGAGGGAGGGCTCCAGAGGCAGAGGGTACAGATGAGGTGTGAGTTCCAAGGCTAAAGTGATATTCACTTCATTTACTAACATGAAAATGTAACTCTAAGAACTTTTGACCCTTGAAAATTTGCTCCTGCCCTTGACTCATTTGGTTTGTACTGATTGGTTTGCTGAAATCACATTCATTGGCTGGTTGAACTGATGAAATAGAGAATCCTTATAATCAGTTAAAATGTCCTTTTTAGAAAAGTTGGTTTTTACTGCTTCCTGCTATAAACTCACACGTGGACTCAGCATTCTATGAAGGGCTGAGTCTTGGGACCACAAGGCCTAGACCACAACAGTATCCTCGCAAAAGTATGGTGTCCTCACGTTGTTCTCAGCAATCCTCTTTTCTGCATCTCACTCCCTATCTCAATTAAACGCTTCCTCTTCAAAGCCTATACTCTTTCATGAATCTATTAATTTCTTCTTTCTAGGACTCCCTTGATTTTTAAGTCTTCTTTTAGAACAAAGATTGATCTTATTTTGCTTGTCTTTGGAGAGGAACTCATTCAGACTTATAGGTGGAAAGTACAGGGGGGCAGATTTCAGTTCAAAAAGAATTAAAAATTCCTAACAATTAGAGTTGTCTAAAAAACTGGAATGGGCTATCTCAGGAGGTTCTGAATTTTCATCCCAGGTGGTTTTCATGTAAGGACAGGATGATGACTTACTGGGAACAAAGTAAAGATTTATTCTTCAGACAAGTGGGCTTAGTAAGGTAGGATTTAATGCTGGACAGAAGCAACCTTTTCATTTTGAAGATAAGGGTCACATAAGTAGCACAGATAAATTTAAACCCAAGTCCTCTGACTCCAAATCCAGTGTTCTTTCCATTACACTACAATAATAACAATAGCTCATATTTATGTAGCACTATCCAAAGTGTTTTACACATTCAATGACCTCTACAGCTAAGTGGTGCAGTGCATAGACTGCTGGGTCTGGAGTCAAGAAGACTAATCTTCCTGAGTTCAAATCTGGCCTCAGACACTTATTAGCTGTATGACCCTGGGCAAGTCACTTAACCAATTTGTCTCAGTTTGCTCATCTATAAAATGAGCTGGAGAAGTAAAAAGCAAACCAATCCAGTATTGCTGCAAAGAAAACCCTAAATGGGATCACAAAGAGTCAGAAACAACTAAATGACCACAATAAAATGTTCCTTCCAGTTATAAGATTCTAACCTAAATTTAAGGAACATTTTATACATTTCTCTGATCTATCTACTTCCCTGGGTTTTAGATAGTTAAAACTCAGCAACTTCTTTGCAACTTAGAGTCTTAGAGAGTAATTTACCATTTAGACTCATCTTCCTGAGTTCAAACCTAGAGTTAGACATTTACTGTATGAGAGTGGGCAAGTCAATTAACCGTTTGCCTCAGTTTCCTCATCTGTAAAATGAGCAGGAGAAGGAAATTGTAAACCACTCCAGTATCTTTGCCAAGAAAAATCCAAATGAGGTCACAGAGTTTGGGTATGACTGAAACAACAGAACAACAAAAAAGTTTACTATAAAGGAAAAAAAAATCTCACACAGAGTAACAAGAAACAACTTCATCAACCAAAAAGGGAAGGGTAATAACACCGTATCAGGTGTATAACATCATCAGTCAAAGGTACCAAAGAAAGTCAATAAGACAAAAAGGAAGATGTAAAAGAATATTTATTAAACCTTTAAAAAAATTTGGAACTTACACACTAAATAAAATTAACATTTCGGTATAAAAAGTGGAACATAAGAAGCAAAGAATCTCTATTATGTACAGCTTGCTTTTCCTTTTAGTTATATGACAAATGTAATAGTAAATTTCAAGGCTTTGTTGCTTATCTGTGTTTCTAGTATTTCTTCTGTTCTTATCTATACATTTTAAAAAATGCTTAAGTGGCACTAATTTCTTTTTCTTTTGGAACAAACCTAATGCTAGAACATTTTTTTTAAGAGTCTGGGTAGAGGAGACAATCAGGGCAGAGAAAAATGACTTTTTTCTAATACAGGCTACCACTAAGAGAGTATTTTAATTTTTTCAAGTTTGCTCTAAAAATTGTTTGAGACTTTTGCTCTTAAGTCTTCAACAGTACCCTTGCCAACTTTGTTCAGAAGACTGGCTACTTCTTAGAAGGTAAAAAAAAAACTATGACAGAAAACCCTAATTCATGAAGTTAAATTTAATTGGCAAAATAACATGCAAATACTATGTGAGAATACAAAAAAGGAAATTAGAATTGAGATGGTTTGAATCACTACAAATCTTAACATTTTTCTAAATAGATTTTTATCTTTTAAGTAAGTGTTGGAAAGTATGGTCTGAGATGCACCACATGTTGATTTGATCCAAAAATCTGCATATGCAGATACAGGGTCTGGAAAACTGAAATTAAGTGTAGGAAATCTTTGTAAATAGGTGATTCAACAGTGACAGTTATTGCTGAATTAAGAAAAAATAATATGCATATCCACACCACAGAAATTTATTTTACTTTTGCCTGTGATGTACCTAGCTCAGCGTCATGATAGACAATATAAATGGCTATGATTAATCTACTGCATGTCATTCCAGCTGCCTGGAATCAAACATTCCTTTTTGGTTACAATATGACAAACAAGTCTCCTGATGTACTAGAGTACTATCTAGCTATATTCATTAGAAAAAGCTGTGCCTGGATTAAACTTCACACTTAGACAGATGTTAGCTATGTCTTTTTGGGAAAAAAACCTAGCATCTGATGATTTTCAAGGCAACTAAATCTTTGAAATGTTTGTAGTTGTGTTATTCCAAATTTATTCATATCCTAGCAGATATTTTATTGCTAAAATTGGATCATAGATCCTGGGCTAGAAGAAATCTCAAAGTCCATCTAGCATGCCCCCCTCATTTTATAAGGAAACTGAGGCCCAGGGAAACTTGCCCATAGTCACATTTAGAAGATTTATGGAGTGAGGGAAAAATTGTATAGTGGTATTGCTCCAACAGAAATGAAGTCATTGTAGTGGGGTGCACAGAATATAATACAGAATAAAGTAAGACTTTTCAGTATTTGAAGCAAGAATGGAAGTCTGCTACACTATTGTTAGGGAACTAGCAATAGCATTATGGAATAAGTGAATGTATTTTGCCAGGATTTATTAGTTAATATAGTCAAATTTATAATCCTGAAGAAAAATTAAACTTATTTTTTCATATTAAAAAGGTTCTGCATACATGGTGGGGCCTTGAAAATACTCTTTTAAGTATGATGCTCTTAATAGTATAAGCATTATTTAAAGGTCAAGCAATGTAAACCATTTAAATGTAAAAGCAAATTTAAAAAAACTACCCTAGAAAGTACATCAATGAAAGTATATCAGAAAATATATCAGTATCCACAAAAAAGGAAGCAGGCTGGTTATGCAGTAAAAATGAGAGATAACCAATACTGCAAAGACATTCAAAAAGCCCTAGATGAAATGTTTCCGTGGATTGTGGTAGATTCTTTATGATATATTTATGGGAGAACATAAACAAGAATTGTGTAAAATGAGAAGACATGGATGGACTATGATATCCACTAATAGAGAACCAACATTGATGAAATACTGCAGTACTGAAGCATTTTCTGGACTATAATCTCTAACATAAACTTTTTAGCCAGTTAAGGTGAAAGGATCAATGGAAACTGTTAGGGATAATAAAAAAAGTCAAAAGGATACTGATTATTAAGCAAATGTAAGAGGCATATGTTTTTCATTTTCCCAATAAGTCACCTTAATGTTCTATAGGTAAACTGTCTATATAGCTTTAATAATTAGTCAAGACTTGTATCAGATACAGGTCAATTTTTTAGATTTCATTTTCATTACTATAAGACAAGGGAAAAATTAAATTGATTCTAGGACTTAACAACATTCCCTCTCATTTAAAAAATATAATCACACTACTGAGTGACTGAAGACAGAAACTGGTGGTACAATTATATAAAAACTTAAAAATCAATAACATAATATTATGTGTGCATGTCAGCAGCTGGGTGGTACAGTGGATACAGCACCAGGCCTAGGGTCAAGAAAGACCTAAATTCAAATCAGACACTTACTAGCTGTGTGACCTTGGGCAAGTAACTTCTGTTTGCCTCTTTTTCCTCATTTGTAAATGGAGATGATAATAATACCACATACTTCCCATAGATATTTCGAGAATCAAAGCAGATAATAACTGTAAAGCACTTGGCATAGTGCCAGGCACGTAGTAAATGTATTAATGGCTATTGGTTATTATTATATGGTAAGGTGAGACGGTGCCTTTCCATAAGGAACCTCCCCCACAATGCTTAGTACTCTAAAACTTAGAGTCTTAGAGAGTTTTCTGGAGGTCCTGGGAGGTTTCATTACTTGCCCAGGGCATGTGGGTATGTCAGTCTGTCAGGAGAAGGACCTGAATTGGAGTCTTCCTGATTCTGAAGTCAACCTTCTATCCATTATGACCCTGTGCACTTTGGGTAACAGCTAGAGTAGAAGCACTGGAAACTTGGTATAATAGGATTTAGAGGTGGAGAGGACCTTGGAGATCATCTAGTTTCTTATGCCACTGCCCCTGTCCTTTTGTTTCCCAGTTCCTTTTTGTGTGTTCTCTTTTCCCATTAGAATGTAAATTCCTTGAAAGAAGGGATTACCTTTTTGTTTGTATTTATACTGCTAGAGTTTGGCACAATGCAGACACACAATAAATTATCTATTTATCTTTAATATAATTTGTAAACATGAAAATTGTTTTCCCTGATTTTACTGCTAACAATAAGACCTTAACAATTTTTATATGGTATAATGAAGTTCTGACAAATAAGCTTCTCCTACAACTTGTTACTTGGTAATAACCATACCATGAAAAGTGAAAACTGCTGGACATAGAACAGTCATTTATCTAATGCCAGTTCTATACATTTCTCTACAATTTCCTTAAGGTAGAAACATGTAATGAAGTAATTTGGTCAGGGCTTCTTTCCAGCCTGTTCCATTACTGTACTGTATAATAAATGTAAACATGGAATAATATCACTTCATCTCTAATATTCACCTTTCCAAAGACCTTTAAGAAAAAATATTCTGCAGCTGGAATTTTGTTTGACAAGCAAGTCATGCATGCTGAATAACCCAGCATTCCTACCTACCAGCTAAACACCTTTAACGTATTAATTTCTCCCTAAATAAAAATAAATTCTGAATATTTAGATCTTAAGAGCTGCATAAGTCAAAACTAAACGTCTTCAGTAAAATGTTAACATAGAACCGATCATTTTTCATTACTCTTTTCAAGACTTTACTGAAACTTTAATATAGGAAGAAGACATAATTGAATGTTTATATAAATCTCGTGAAAACAGAATGATAAGGGCAAAATCATTAGTATGACAATGTAACAAGAGTTCATAAATAAGAACAGGATTGGCACAAACAGTACAGATGTCATTAGGTAGGTTTTGTTTTATTTTGCTTTTGCTCATCCCTCTCCCCAAAGCCTAGAATTAAGTCTTCACCCAGTACTCCCCTCAGGGTCAAGACCTGACTCAGCACTCCCTCAGAGGCTGTACAAGAGTCTTTACTGTTTTGCATTTAACTTTTTCCATACGCCAAATAGAAAGGGCCCAAATTATTAGATACCTCTCAGAGATCTTGAAGGATTTTATGACATAGGGAGCCAGAGCTCCACAGGGTATAAATGATTCCCTGTGTGGAAATCATGTACAATAATTATAACAATTAATGAAGGACCATGAAGACATCAGAATGGCTATTTTCCATGGTCCAAAAGGCTAACTAGCATGCCGTTAGATGTTTATATTATGCTCTCAGAATAATTTATTCACTTAGTGAGAGCTGATCTCATAGTCTGTAGCTCTTTGAGATCTACAGGAAAGAAGCTGCTATGTAGATTTACTTTTTCACTGTTTTTCTGCCTAGTTCTAAGACAGAACCACTGGGAGGAAAATGAAATAATCATAGTCTCATAGGCTTTACAGATCATCTAGTCCAATCACCTCATTTTGCAGATGAGAAAATTAAGGCCTAAAAGATGAAGTTACTTGCCACAGGTTGTAAGAAGCAGATAAAAGTATCTGGAAAAAGATTCTATGATCCCAAACCTAATGCTTTTTCCACTAACAGCACACAAGAGGACAATAGTACCCATTGGATAAAGAGGAAAGTAATTAACTAAATCCAGATATATTACAAATAGCCTGGGTCATGACCTATATATTTTACGGAATTAAGTCCAGAGATTCTAAATTTATTCAGACTACCATAATTCTAAGTTTGCCCAGGGCAAGGACAGGATACTGCTCTATTAAGAAATGATACAGATTTGCTGATGAAATATGCTTTTAACCTACACAGGAATGTAACCTATCATTCAGCTTATATAATTACAAAAAAAATAAGTACAACAATGAACATTTAAATTTAGATTATGAAAGTCAGAGACTCTTTAAATAGTCTACACAGGATGGTCATGCTCTCATAACATAAAATGGATAAAATTGATTTTTTACACTAGATTAACCACACAGAATTAATCATATAAAATATTTCTCTGAAAGTCTTGGCAGAAGAATAGACCAATATGTTCTGGTGTGGATTTTTTTTTTTGTCTTTACCCAAAGTAAATTTAGAGGGGAAAAAAGAAAAACCTTTAGAAAGTAATCAGAAATTTCAAAATCAATAAATTCAAATGGTTTTAGGACAGTAAATACACAGACCTGCCAAAAGTAGCAGGAAATTGATGACTAATCTCTTTGGCATCTGTATAATTTGAAAAACCTTAAGAACTCCTTTAAGTAATCCAGAGCTTTTGTAGCCTCAAACTTTACTGCAACGATGCAATAGTATTTCTAGCATACTGTTACTCTAAGAGGACAACAAATCATTTTCCTAACTTACAAAAGCTAGAGAGAAAGTAGTGTGTGAGGAGCTGATAAAGGACAACATTTTAACTGAGTAAAAGGATTCTCTATGTCATCAATTCTTTTATTTGAGCTTGAGCTCAACAGAAGTGAGTGATCTTTGCCATTAAGAGTCTAAGCTATATGCAAAAATAGGATTTAAAAAGCCTCATAATAATTAGGCAGGCTACAGAGAAGTCAACTTATGGGGTCAATGGGGGACCCATTTATCTATCATTGAATTAGTTTAAAAAACCCACATCCATTAATCTGGCCTTAATGGAGAGAGCTGTAGAATGTACTCACTTTGACGCTCAACTTAGAGGCCATCGTGATTTATGAGACTTGTATGTTTAAATTTGATTCTAGCTTTCATAACTTTCCATTATAGGGAGGGAAGTAATTTCAAATCATAGAAAAACCACAGTCATATAAAAGACAGAGAAACATTAAAAAACACACAACAGGTCACCATAGCTTCATTACTGAAATTTGGGGCACACATTTTCATGAAGTGAGTTAACACTACAAATTATATTGGAATCTAATATAATATTCATATGAACTTTTATAATGGTAATCCTTAGCGTTACATTATAACTATATTACTTGTATTCCTTTTTATCAAAGTACATAGAAAATGGATGACTTCAAACTTCATCCAGATGAGGTAATAGTCTGTCAATAATGAGTAATGACTAAGTCCTAAAAAATGCTCTGGATACGTTTTATTCTAATAAAACATATGAATCTACCAATGATTCAAATTATTTGAGGTACTTCTCTGATAATGTATAAAGCCAATTTTATGAACTTAATATAGCTCTGGAGAATATCCAGAAGAAAGCACCTATGTTGGTGAATCTCAAGTTCAAACCATATGAGACTCAAGATGTTTTAGCTAAAAGAAAGCAAAGGTAAGACTTAGAAGAAACAGTAAAATCTTCAAGTATTTGAAGGGTAGTCAAGTGGATAAGGGATTAAACTTGTTACTGTTTCACCCTAGGGCAGAACTAGAAGTAGGTAGAAGACCCAAAAAGGCAAATTTAAGTTTAAGTATTAATTAAGAGCAGAGGTTCTTAACCAAGGGTCTGCAAATTTAGTTTTAAAAAGTTTTGGCAACTTTATTTCAATATATTGTTATTCTTTGCAACATTGTATATTTTGTTTTATGCATTTAAATACACTATTCTGAAAAGGGTTCATAGGCTTCATTAGACTATCAAAGGGGTCTGTAAGAAGGAGAAAAAGGATTAAGAACTGAGAGTTCTACAAAAATGTGGTGGATTGCTCTAGGAAAATGGGTTTGGTTTATTTCTCTTTGGAAGTCTTCAAGCAAAGGCTAGATATTCATTTATCTGGTATGTTGCAGAAAGAATATTTTTTTCAGGCATAAATTGGATCAAGGGTCCACTGAGATCCCTTCTAACTTAGAAATTCTGTTGAGAAATCAGATATTTCTGGTACATAAGTCAATTCTGTTTCATAGTAAATGAATGAATAAAACATTTATTAAGCACTCTCCACTCTCAAGAAGCACACATTCTAATAAGGTAGAAAGCTCACATGGAAAGTTTTAGCAGGAGGTCAGAGGGAAAGTTCAGTAGTCCTGAAGGTGCAGTAGCAAAGCAGATGATAATACCCTTCTTCAACATTGGCAAAATTGATAAAATCATATCAGTTTCTCATACTGAACCATTTAATTTTGGTGACAAGAACTTCCTTTTTTGGTTTTTCAATAGATGTGGCTTACAGGATTGTAGGAGCAACTGCTAGGCTGCATCTCCACAGAGATGCCTCTCGGGATGATGGCTAAAGACACTCCAGAAACATTGCTAATACAAATGTTCTTAGGTTCAGAGTTCTGGGCTATCTCCATCAGTCTGAGGAAAGATGATGGTCAAGCTGGTGGTCATAACTGGACCTGGCCAGTGCACCCTGCCTCCTCTCTTTCCCTCATGATACCTTGTTGCTTCAGCCAAGCTGGCTTGCCTTTCCTGTATATATGACAGTTAGTGGCTAGTGGGGGTGGCTGGCCTTTTCTCCACAATAGCTGCCTCCTCAGATGATGACAGCGAATGCTGGGGCTGAAAGCAGAGCCAGTGGTCTGGAGGTTGCTGCCACTCTCAGGCCTCTTATGCCTATCTACCTGCAGGTGACAGTTGGTCAGCAGTTGTTCCTGATAGTGATAAGGAAGCTAGGCCCCTTTCCACACTAAATTCTGCCCTCAATGACTGCTTTAGGACTGAACTGAAAGTAGCACTGGTGGTATGAGAATCACTGCTATTCCCAAGGTTCTTGGGTTCAGGGTCCTAGGCTGTCTCCATTAAAGTTCAAGAGGAGTTGATCATGGCAATGGTGGAGGTGATCTGACTTGCTTGGCAACATGTCAAAACGGACCTTCATCAAGTCCAACATCTCTTTTACCAGATCAGAAAAGTGGAGACTAGAGAAATGAATTGACTTGCCTCAGGTCCCACAGGTAGTAAATGGTGGAGCTGGAACCCTAAAGATCAGTGCTATTTCTGTTATATATTTAATATAATATTTTTCCATCTTTACTTCTTTAATTTGTATATACAAATTCAGATTTTCACTTATATTAGCTATAGAAGTTGACCTTTTAGCTGATATCTAATATGCCCTTTCTAAATATATGCTTTCAGCCTTAATTCACACTTATCTTTCCCCCCACATACTTCTATATTCCAGTGAAACTCCACTTTCTATTTGTGTAGGTCCTTATGTACAATGGCCTTTATGCCTCTGCTACCCTTTCCCTCTCTTCTCTTCCTCCTGATGATGCCAATCTTTCCATCAGCATCTATCTCCTCTAAGAAGCCTTCCTCAGTTCCATTTGCCAGAAATAATCTATTCCTCAGACCTCACCTTATATTTCCTGTACCTACCTAGTTCTGTTTTGCACCTTATTTATCTTTTTATAGTATTGTCATATGTAGCAGTAATAGCAGGTACTTAATAAATGTTTATTAAAATGAACTGACTTGTCCTTTCATTGAAACAGTTGACTACACAGGCTACATGGGAAATAATTAATAGAGGGAGGGCACTAGAATTGAGTGCTCCAGTTTGGACATATTTAGTGTAAGATGTCTATTAGACATGTAGTTCAAGGTATCTGAAGAACAGCTGGAGATGCAAGATCAGAGGTCAGCAGAGAGGTTAGGGTAAGACAGGTTTCTTTGAGAATCATCAACATAGAGATGACAATTAAAATGGGAGCTGATAAGATTACCAAGTAGCAAAGTACAGAGGAAGAAAACAAGAGAGCCTAGGACAGAATCCTGAGAGACACCAAAGGCTAGAGGTTGTGATCTGGAAGAGGATCCAGCAAAAGAGACAGAGAGTGTTTCTAGGCCACACTGTCAGGGGAGGAAAGATGGGTATTCATGATTATATTTTGGTATATTAGGGAGTATGTTTAGGTGGTACAGTGGAAAAAATGCTGGGTCTGGAGTCAAGTTCAAATCTGGCCTCTGACATGTATTAGCTGTGTGTGACTCTTGGCAAATCAACTAACCAGTTTGCCTCAGTTTCCTGATCTGTAAAATGAGCTGGAGAAGGAAATGGCAAACCACTCTTGTATCTCTGCCAAGAAAAACACAAATGGAATCATTAAGAATTGAACATGACTGAAACAAGCAGAGAACAAAATTGTAGAATATAAAATGAATGACTAGTAACAGTGTTATTAATAACTTTTCACATGCTGTAATGAAGTTCTGTTAAACCTTTCCTGAAGCTTGACATTTAGTAATAATGCAACTCCATAAAAAAGTTTAAACTACTGAAAATGATTCAACGTTAGTTCAACTCATCTCTTTGTAGTTCCCTTGAATTAGAACTAGTAACTGACTAAAAATATTGGGAAGGAATTAAAATGGTGCTTTTTTTCTTGCCTGCTCTACTACTGCACTATAAAATGAATATAAAATACTTCTCCTCTCCTTCCTTTTTCTTTTTTCCAATCCCTATATGTATCTATGTGTGTCTGTTTATCTATCCATTCATATATCTATTTATCTATCTGCCTATCTATCCAACTATCTATCTTGCTATCATTTGCTCAAGGTCATACACAGAAAGAATTTTAATCCAGGTGCTCTGACTCCAAATCCAGTGCTTATTTCAATGCCTGCCTCTTGTGAACAACTTTAGCATAGTATATAAGGCTGATAATACTAAAAGCAACGCCCCCCCCAAACCCAAACTGTTATTTTTCAAGTGCATTGCATTTAGATATTATTAATCAAAAAACTATTTACTAAACATACATATCTGCAAAGCTCATGCCATTGTGGTGGTTACTTAAAACATACTGGTATTTATTTAAAGTATTAGTTTAACAGAGCACTTAGATAACACTTTTCTTCCCTCAAATGCTATACAATATACTAAGCACAAACTGGTTTTTGTTCTCCCCCAGAGAACAGAACTACATGGACAAGATGACTTGAAATTATGTATTCCTGGAATTCTGCTATCTTTTACAAGAAATGAAAAATGATTTGAATAATTTAAAAACTGACAAGATGGTTCATAAAACAGTACAATTTATCCAATTTTAAACAAAAGGAATGGAAAAATTACAATGGCACAGGAAATACTCCTTTTGAAAATTTTCCAACAGGGCAAGAATCACTGCTTAGAGCTTAAAATTTGTAAAAAAGGAAAATATAGGCAGCCAAATTTCTCAAGGCAGATGAATAGATGAAGAAAGGCAAGGTGGAGGCAGGAAATGAAGGACAGCATAAAAGCAAGCAAGAGGAGAAAAGCTAGAGGCAGGAAGAATGGGTGACAGTAATAGCAATATGGAGATAGTAGCCTTTAACAGTCAATGGAATGCTATGCTAATTTAATACATCTACTAGACAGAACAATATAAGATTATTTTATAAACTAATTTAGCCATGAAAGAGTTTGAAGTTTGAAATACACTGACAGAACCCATAAGAGGTGGTCTGAAGGGTCTAGGGGTATGGAATAATATTCAGAACACAAAGGAACAGTTTGAATAAAATTAAAATAAATCAACATAATTTAATGAGGAAAAATTATTGTATTTAGAAAACATTTTCAATATCAGTTAAAATAGTGCTAGTTCTTCCTTCCTTCCTTCTTTCCTTCCTTCCTGGGCAGGACCCTTTTGATCCAAAATTGATTTATTCCTTGAAAAATGACATTGCTAGACTTTCAGTTAAGAGGGTGACATTTCAGAACTTAGAAGAGGTCACATTCTCCTCAAAAATCCCAGTAAATCTCTACAAATGCACCAGAAACAATAATGATAAAGAAAACCAAAGGAAAACAGCTTTATGCTCCTCTCTCCAGTCTAGGACTGCAAAAGAGCCCTCTTAGTAACCTGTGAAAGGCTCAGAGTGGAGATAAACCAATGAAAATGGAGAAGACATAGTGTTACAAGAAATCCAGATTCACAGTAGGGGACAGGGCCAGAGTACACCTAGAAGAAGGGCCAGGCAATACAATGTTCAGTCAGAGTAGACGAATGTGCCACACAAGTACCCAGAGTAGGGTCCAGGCAGCTACCAGACCTATAGTCAAAGAGAGATCCAAGACAGTACCAGATCAACACTCAGTCCTATACTTTCCTGACCCAGTACCCAATGCTAAGCTTAGAGCTCACACATCTCATTCCTGAGGCACAGCAGGAGAAACTGCCAAGGCAGTCTTTGGAAAGTAAAACATTTTAAGTTTTGCATGTAGTCTTCTACCAGGTAATCAGCAATATTTGATTTTTAGCCTGCCAGGATCACATCCTGGAATGGAACCAATTCTATGCAAGGAAGAGACAAATAAGGTACGAAGGGAAAAATCTAAGCTGATTTACCAGGATACTAAACCAAAATCTAGTAATTTCTACAAAAGGTAGAATCTAGTCATAGATGCCACATCCAGAACCAAAGCCTTACCCATACCATCCAAAATTATGAGAAGAAAGAAAAAACAACACAAAACTCTAATCTGGAAGCTAAGACTGGAGATATAAGTAAATAGAAGAAAATGCTACTCTTTATTACTTCAGACTGAAGAAATAGCATGGACTAAGAGAAGCCAAAGACGAAAACCCAGAAAAAGAGAGTAAATCCATAAGTCTAAGTAAAATCTCAGATAAAGGAATGGGCTGGCAACAAAGACAGTAAGAATACCTGAAAGAAATGAAATAAGAGATTTAAAAAATGTAATGTAATGTTAAATGAAGTGAAAGGAAGAAAAATGGGAAGGAAAATTAATACATCAGGAGAGAAAGGAGAAAATGTTGTCTAAGAATTTAACTCCTTGAAAATTTGAATAAGCAAACACAAATAAATTACTCCATGAAGAAATATTAAAACAAAACCAAAAGACTGGGGAAAAAAACGGGAGAAAATATAAAGTACATACTATCAAAGTTCAGATCACATGAAACTGGCCAGTATGAAAGTCAGATGGGACATGGAGGATGACAGTGGATGATAAACACTGAATAAAGTTACTCTTCCTTTGTATGCTGCTGTTCCAGATACCATTACCTTAATATAAAAGATTCAGAAATATGATGGGTCTTGGTACGCAGTTATTGATTTAGTCAATGCTTTCTTTACTACCCCAATAGATTCAAAACAATGGGACCAATTTGCTTTCACTTGGCAGGGCCAATAGTATACTTTTACATGCTTGCCACAAGGATATCTGCACAGCCCCACTATTTGTCATAGGATTGTGACTGAACATTTGGATGAATTAGAGCTACCCACAAGTACAGCTTACCCACAATATTGATGATATTATGATACAGGGAAAAACTGTAGATGAAGTGGAGAAGAGTTTGACACTTTTAATTGAGCATATGAAAAGCAAAGGGTGGGAGATTAACCCTGCAAAGATTCAAAGGACCAGCTCAAACTGTAAAGTTTTTGGGTATATAATGGAATCAGGGCTGTGAGAGATTCTCCTGCAAGCCTAACAAAAGATTCCCCACCAATAAAAAAGAGGCCCAAAAGTTTATATTGCATCTAGGACAAATTTTGAAACCTTTATATAAAATTACTAGGAAAAAAATATGAATTTGATTGGGGACTTGAGCAGACCAAAGCTTTCAATAAAGCTAAGGTAGCTATTCAATTGGTCCTACATTTATGGCCTATGTAAAGTGGCCCAGTGGAATTATAAGTGACTGTATAGGATGAGTATGCAAACTGGAGTTTAAGGCAAAAACATAATGTACCCTTAGGATTTTGGTCTACGAAATTCCCTCCATCTGGAGCTCAATATACCCCTTTTGGAAAGCAGTTGTTAGCTGCATATTGGGCTCTGGTAGAGCCTGAACAGCTGACTTTAGGCCATGAGGCAATACTGAGGCCTGGAATCCCAATTATGATCTGGGTAATGAGTACCCCAGCCTCTCATAGAATTGGACATGCACAAGAAACTAGCATAATTAAATGGAAATGGCATATTCAAAATAGATGTAAAACAGGCAAAAGTGGAATTTATGCTTTACATGAATCTATTGCAAATATAGATACTGAGGGAAATGGTACACCCTCTGAACCAAAGCAATAGTTGTTACAATTCTTGGCAAAATGGAATGAGGGATATGATTGATTAACTGAAGAAAAAAAGAGACATGAATGATTTGCTGATAGGACAGCAAAGTATTTGGTCCACAAAAGACAGTGGAAAGTGGTAGCCTATAACCTATGCACTAGGTGGACTTTGGAAAGTGCTGGGATAGGGGGTCAATATAATGAACTTATGGCAGTACACCAAGCTATCAAAACAGAATAAGGAGGGCAGTGTCATATGTTCACTGATTCATGGGTGGTAGCTAATGGGTTAGCTACATGGATGCCCACATGGAAAAATCAAAATTGGGAAATTCATGGCAAATAAGTCTGGGGTAAAGAATAATGGGAAGATATATGGAACATGGCTTTGGTTACTAATTTGTCAGTTTTTCATGTAGATGCTCATGGGGCCCTAACCATGCCAGAACTTGAGTACAATGTACATGCTGATCCACTAGCAAAGACTGCTACTCAACCTATTGTCCCTACTCTGACACCAACCAATGATCCGGTGCTAGCAAAATGGGTCTATCAAACGACTGGACATTTATGGGTACAGGCCACACACCAGTGGGCACAAGACCAAGGTATCAGTATCTCTCATTCACCATTAAAATAAGTAACCAAAGAATGTTAAATATGCCAGCTGGAAATGGAATGAACTGTTCCTCGGGTAGCAACTGGAGAGATAGCAAGGGGAAAAGTACCAGTCCAAATCTGGCAAATAGATTATATTGGATCCCTACCCCAAGATAAAGGATGGAAATTTACATGTACTTGTGTTGACATCTATTCAGGTATAAGAATGCAACCCAGAAAAACACCTGTAAAACTTTAGATATCACAAGTCTATGTTATAGAACCCCAATGCAGATTCAAAGCAACAATGGGTCACATTTCAAAGGTAATGAAATGAAAAGATATTGTGTATTAAACAATATAGAATGGATATATCATATTCCATATTATCCACAAGCATCTGGGTTACTTGAAAGAATGAATGAATTATTGAAAGAACAGTTAAGGAAGTTAAGTGCTTCTTATCAACATTGCAAAGATAATCTGTTCATTTCTTTAAGTAATTTGAATAATAGACCTTTGGGAGGAAGTACACCTCTAGTCAGAATGATGACCCCAAATCTGCAAATTAGAAAACAATAAACACTTAAAATCCCAAATGTTGATTATTGGACCGTGAGGCCAGATGATCTAGCACCGTATCCAGAAACACCTGGTTTACCAGGATATGATCTACGTTGTTTAGAGGACTTTTGGTTGGGTAGGAAAGAAATAAGAACAATCTCTACTGGAATACGTATCAGAATCCCTAAGAATCATTTTGGATGGATATTACCTAAATCGGGATTAGGAGCTTGAGGAATACATGTATTGGCTGGAGTGATTCTAATTACCAAGGAGAAATTATTGTGACATTCCAAAATTTAGGTGATGAACCTATACAGTTTTGTAAAAGTGATAGAATAGTTCAAGTGATTATTATTTCTTGTGAAACAAGACCACTTGTGAAAACTGACCCTCCTTCTGAAATAACTAGTAGAGAAACTGAAGGACTGGGTTCTATTGACAGAATAAAATTGGGAGCTAAATTATGGGTAAAACAGAAACCAGACAATGTTCCAAAGGTTGAGGAAATTATAGTAAATAGGAAAGATAATACCGTAACTGTTGCATATTCAGGAGAGGATGATTACCAAATTGTACTCTTAATTCATATATTCTACTGTGAATAAGGCTATGATAGTGGGTTCATAGACTCCAGAACTACAGCTGACCCTATATCTACCCTGCTTCTGGTTATTGTTTCCTTGTTTCTTTTTGGCTTTCATCTGTTAAACTTGTTTGGTAGACTTGTTTCCTACAGGCTTAGTACCCTCCACCTGCAGATGCCTGATCACTTAAGTCAGATGTCACCCCCTATCCATGAATGTGCTGTGTCATCTCTGGATTTGAAGTCCACCAAACTCCCGATGCCAGTTACAGAACTGATCCCTCAAATGGGACCTTTTGGGGCAGGGACAGCAGGAAGTAGCTACGGAAGAAGAGAGGGGAATGATGGGGTGCTTGAGTTGAAACTCCACCCTAAGATACTGTTTTATTTGCTCATCTTGTGTGATCCCTGTTATATTGTTGTAAAGTTCTGTTGATACCAGTTGCCCCACTGACTGACATAATGAATATGAAAAATTTTGGGGCTGAGTGTAATGATAATCTGAATTGGAAAATCTTTTCTATTAATTAATAGGCCCATTAAATAACCTAGAAGCCTAAGTCACATATGGTGAGAGGAGCTTGTTGAACAGGCAGAACCAGAAGGGTGGAGCAAAACCCGGAGGAAGTGAGTGAGTGTGTGGTCAGGGAAGAGGGGAGAGGATGCAGGCAGGCATGTGTATTGAGGCTCCAGCTCATGAGTTTTTGCCTGTGAGAAGGTCCTGGCTGGGGGGGAGGAGGATTGGGAATGGCTTTGCTCCCTGTGCTGATCATGCTTATTAATTTCTTGGTCACCATGATGGATTTGCTTTCTGGTTCTAGGATTTGGCTTTCTGGTGTCTATTTAAATAAATGTTTTTCTTCTGCCTTCTAAATGGAGAATCTTTTATATTTTGTGATTGAGAACTACACTGGTATATTCATAGTCACTACCAGTGCTATCCGATTGTGAGCTCCTTGAGAGCTGGGCCTGGGTTTTTTAATTTTTGCCTTTTTTGAATACCCAGTGCTTAGTATAATGCCTAGTACAAAGAAGGTACTTAATAAATGCTTGATGATTTGGCTCTCATCTGAACCAGATACAGGTAAATATATAGGGCAGGGAGAGGGGGAGAGGCTTTAACTCCAGTAGAGCATGAAGGGAGCATTAAAATGAAAGGAAGAAAGAGTAAAAACATGCTATTGGGCGCTGAGAAGTTTAGAAAAGAGGAACAGAGGGCAAAAAGAATGCTTTAATTATAGGTTACTAGTCTTAAGCACATTCTTTTTACCTTCTTTTTTGTAAAAAGGGCAAAAGGAGGCAAAGAGAGGGGAAAATATAGAACAGGATAGAGAAAAAGCCATATTAGCAAACACAATTGGGAGCTTAATGTAATCAATTTATACATAAAATGAGATATGATACTAGAACTTATTAGAAAGAGGAACATATTTACAAAAAAACCACACAAATGAAACTGAAAAATTCACACAGATTAAAATATCATATATTAAAATACAAAATATAAAATTTATATCTTATTAAAATGATAAAATATATTAAATATATTAAAATAAAAGCAAAATCTATTATTCTTTAGGTGAACTCAAAAAAGCAATATTAGCAATCATGATCTCTGACAAAGCAACAACTGAAACATCCTCAATTAAAAGGAAAAACAGGGAAATTACATTATAGTTAAAGTTATCACAGATAATGAATAACAATCTGTGCAAGGTATGCACTGAATGAGCACAATATCTAAATATCTAAAGGAAAAGTTAATTAATTTGCAGGAATAAGTAGACAATGAGTTACAATAAATGAGGATAACTGTACCCTTTTCAGCTTTAAATCTACTCAAAATATAATTGAGAAGTTAAGGACTTGAATACAATTTCAGAAAAGTTATATCTCTAAAAATTATAATGGAAACATAAAGGAGGATACCTATTTATTAGCTGGGAATGGAATTTGCCCCCTACTGCCTCATGTATTAAAGTGTCAGTTCTCTGAGGGCAAGAATCATTTCTTCCTTTCCTTGTATACCTAAGTGCTTAGCACAGTGCCTAGCACAAGGTAAACCCAAACCTAGTTTTTAAAAGATTGAGTATCATGACCAAAGAAGGGGTAGAGAGGGTCACAGAAGATGAAATATACTATTTTGATTATGTGATATTGAAACCTTTTTTAAAAATTATTTTTTTTTATTTTTCAATATTCAGTTCCACAAGCTTTTGAGTTTTAAATTTTTTCTACCTCTCTCCCTTCCCCAAGACAGCATGTCATCCTAAACAAACTCTACATATAGATTCATATTAAACATATTTTCATGTTAGTCATGTTGTAAAGAACAACTACAATCAATGGAATGAACTTCAAGAAAGAGAGAAAGAGAGAGAGAGAGAGAGAGAGAGAGAGAGAGAGAGAGAGAGAGAGAGCGCGCATATAAACAGTATGCTTTGATCTGCATTCAGACTCCTTAGTTCTTTCTCTGGATGTGGATGGCATTTTCCATCATGAACCTTTCAGAGTTGTCTTACAACCTTGCACTGCTGAGAAAAGCTAAGTCTATCAAAATTAGTCATCACACCATGTGGCTCTAACTATGTACAATGTTCTCCTGATTCTGTGTAGCAGTAAGCACCCCAACATGCACAGGGGCACCTACTATCACAGATTCTTAGATCTGCATTCATAAAAGGAAAGACAACTTTTGAGGGGTTAACAATCACTTTAATCAAACACATGTATCATTCCTTTAACCAAGCACATACATCATTCACCTATTTCAGGGGAGTCAGCACCCTGAACTTCAAACAAAATAACAGAGAAATCAAAAGATCAACAGACATGCCTTCCTCTGCCTGACCATAATTCAACAGACAGATACAGTTGTCTGACCAGTTATCAGAGAGGGAAGCACAACATCTGGGTTCTCAAAAGTTGGAGGGCCCCTTAGCAGCTTCCCAGAGTCCTCATCTGGCACTCAAACCTTGCAAAAACTAAGCCCCAAAGTAAAACCTCAACTCAGAGTATTTATACCTTTTTTAGAGCCAGAGGGCATCACAACCCTTTGACCCAGTGCCTTAATAGAAAAAACAAAAGGTTCTTGGGACCCTCTTACAAAACAACTCCCCTAATCAAGCTTCCCATAATGGGCATGACGAATAATGGGTGAGGAAGATCTTTAATCACATTAACAATACAAATACACATGCTGTTTCCAGTTAAAGAAACTCTTGTTTCTGTACTTTACTCCTAGTAAAGACTCTTGATTGATAAAGGCAAGATTCAATCAGAGGCACTTGACTATACTAAAACAAAAACAACTAAAGATCTTATTTTGATAGTCATCACATTCTGCTCACCTCACTCAGCATCAGTTCATATAAATCTTTCCAGGTTTTTCTGAAGTCCACCTGCTCATCATTTCTTATAGCACAATAGTATGCCAATACATAATTGATGGGTATCTCCTTCATTTCCAATTCTTTGCCACCACAAAAAGAGCTGCTATAAATATTTTTCTACATGTGGGTATTTTTCCTATTTTTATGATCTCTTTAGGATACAGCCCTGGAAGGGGTAGTTCCAAATTGCTCTCCAAAATGGCTGGATCAGTTCACAACTCCACCCAACAATGCATTAGTGTTCCAATTTTCCCACATCAAAACCTTTTTGTATAAACAAAATGAATAGCTAAAATTAGAAAAGAAATAGTCAAATGTGGAAAAATCTTAGCCATAAGATTTTTGTTTTTATTTTTTTTAAAGGTTTCATAGCCAAGATATATTGCTCTTTTAAAACTCAGACCAGACAATAAAGTCCCCAGACAACCTCTCCATCTTGCCCCCATCTTCTTGCAATTTCAATACCTTCCTCATATCTTCATCGACTGACTTTTGAGCCCTTTTATGTGTCGTTTCCCCTTCTCCCTCCCCACTAAGCTCCTCAAAGGCCAGAAGGATCTTTGTTTGTATTTGTATTATAAAGCTAGAATTTTTTTTATCACTAAATTGTTATTCTGGAGTATTCCCCTTGGGGAACACAAACCTGAAGAGTCTAGAACAGTGGTGCTTAACTGGGATCTGAGAATCTGTTGAGTTTTTTTTTTTTAATGATACTATATTTCAGTATAATTCGTTTTCTTTACAATCGTATGTATTTTATCTTATACATTGAAAAACATTTTCAAAAGGATGCATTGGCTTCAACAGTATGCCAAAGAGGTCCATTAGACAAAAAAAGTTAAGAACTTCTGGTCTAGAAAAACATTTGATGTGCTCCTTTATTTTACAAAACATGTAAGTAGACCTGCTGGGCCATCTTCAGTTGCCCTGATCTTTATCTGACCACTGAACCCAGATGCTTCTGGGGGAGAAAGGGAGGCTTGTGACTTTACACAGCCCTCCTAAACGTAAATCCAATTTGTTTGCAAGTCATGGCATCATCTTCCTTTCTCTTTCAGAATGAAGGACAAACCACATACAACCACCTAATTTGTATTCCCAGTGCTTAGCAATTACCTTATCTTATGTATCCATGAAACTGATTCAATTATATAAGAATAAGAGCCATTCTCCAATCATTCATCAGTGGTTAAAGCATATGAACAGGCAGTTCACAAAGGATGAAATTCAAGCTATCAACAGTCACAAAAAAAATGGTCCAAATTATTAATAATTTAAGAAGACTAAATGAAAATGACCCAGGTTCCACCCTACTTTCATTGGATTGGAAAAGCTGACAAAAAAGGGCAAATTATAATTGCTGAAGGGGTGAAAACAGGCACATTTCATTTCTTACCTGAGACTTCTGGACTTCATGATCTCTAGAACTCATCATTTGGCAAGATGAAATCCACTTGGAAACTCACACTTCCTCAGCACCCTCTGCCTCTGGTGATCTTCCTTGCAGTGGTATGGGTGTGTGTGTGAGTGTGAGAGTGTGTGTGTGTGTGTGTGTGTGTGTGTGTGTATGTGTGTATGTGTGTGTGTATACACAGGAGCTCCTCTCAGATTTTCCACTATTTAAAGAGAGTGCCCAAAAAACTCTTTTCATTTCCCATCTGGATGTTCCCTTGCACTCTGTGATTTCCAGAAACTTATCATTCTACAAGATGAAATCAGCTTTGTAATTCATACTTCCACTCATCATTTCCTACCCCTGCTGTAGGATTTCATCATGTCTCTTACTAGGTAATCTTTTGCCCCTCAACCACATCCACTTTTCAGCTTTTTTTTTTATGTGTTCTTTCTTCTATTAGATTGTGAGCTCCTTAAGCGTAGGGACTATGTTATGCATTTCCTTCTATCTCCAGCACTTAGTATAGTGCTTGGTATATAGTTGGGGCTTCAAAAATGTTTACTTAGTCTGACTTTAACTAATGTACTATTGATAGAACTAGGAATTAATCTAGGCATTTTGAAAAACAATTTGGAAATATTCCCTAAAAGTCACTTAGGCTGACCCTTTGACCCAGGTATTCACTACTAAGGCTATGCCCTAAAGATTATTTTTAAAGATGAAAAGGTTTATAGCTGCTCTTTCTGCAGTGGCAAAGAAGTGGAAAATAAGGTAATGCTAATCAATTTTGGAATGACTGAATACAGTATGAATGTAATGGCCTATTATTGCACTGCAAGAAATGACAACAGAGATGGGTTTCAGAGAAACCTAAGAAAATACGTATAAACTAATGCAGTGTAAAGGGAGCCAAATCAAGGGGGAAAGTTATGAAGTAACAACACTGTAAAAGAAAAAAAAAAACTTTGAAAGATTTAAGAACACTGACCAATGCAATAATGACAAACCACAGTTCCTAACAGGGAGATGATGACTCAAGGTGTAGAATCAGACATACATTTTTGGTCACAGCCAATGTGAAAATTGTTTTGCTTAATTCTATGCATCCTTGTTTTAAGTTCTATTTTACTTTATTTTTGCTTCATTTTAGGGAGAGGGGGTAAGAAGGAGGGTCAGGGAGGCAAAACAAGAAAGGATAATGATAGTGTTGCCAGCAGAAAAAGGGAAGAAAAGTAATAGGTAATTGAAGCATTTTTTTTTAATGCCTGGAAATATAAGGAATGCCAGAAGGAACTACAGAAAAGCTGGACAACTTTGAAAATTACTAGGTGAATTTGTTATACTTCAAAAGAAAAACAGATTGTACACATTAAAGTTTTACAATTCATACATAATTCTCTTTTTTCTATTCTACCTTTTATATGGAAATGCTCACTTCATTTGGTGTTTTAAGTTCAGAATAAAGACAAAATTATAAAAGAAAAAAGTTATCTCCACTAATCTTTAGTCTGGCAGACCTTGGCATGCAGAAAGTATGTCAGTGACTTAAATCCTCATCTTGGAATGCCGAGATATGGTATTTAATCATTATTCTTGAAGCTTCAACTGAAGCCAAAAGCCATTCTCTGCTTTTATTTGCACTAATGTTATATACCCTAACTCTATCTAACCTTTGCCTCAGACTCAAGGAAGACAAGTCTTTCTCTTGACCTCTCGACATTATAACTAAAATTGACATTTTCTCAAGGAAATCTTATTAAAGCTCCAAGGAATTTTTACAAATCTGGACAAACACAATGCAAAGGAAGTAGGGGAAAAAGAAAAACAACAGAAACAGATTAATCCTAAAACAATACTAGATTAACATTATTGTTAAACTGTTGTTCATACACAAGTATGTTTTGTGCCTGAATCAAGAGTTCATGCTAGTGCCTGCCTTTTATTATCTTCAGTTTATCCTGCATGTGTCTTATTCGTACATAGTTGTTTTACTCTTGATTCCCCCGTTAGACTGGGAAGATCCTTGAGTACAGACTTTTGCCTTTCTCTGTAGCACTTAGCACATGGCACATAGTAAGCACTTAATAAATGCTGGCTTCTTTTTTTAAAACTTGAAAACCTCAGTTCTCTATTTTATTAGTTATTATTAAACATTAAAATATGGTTGCTATTGTTGATGGTGTTGGTTGTTGTCCATGGTTCTCAAAGAGGACCAAAATGACATTATCATAAAGTGAAGTTTCAGTGTGTACGACTTGGCTGATCAGACCAATACGAACTTGGAGTGCTCTACTCCAGACTGTGCACAGATCATTTGGGATGGTTATTCCAAATTTGCACATCCTACGTTTCCTTGTGCTGTTTCAATTCTGCTTTGCTCATAGAGCACAGCACCTTCATATAATACCCAGAACAATGTAGACATCTTCTGAGGAAAAAGACAGTGAGACAAAGAAAGACACAAGGAGAGAAGCAGAGAGAAAATGGAACACAGGGAGATGAAGAAAGAGACAGAGAAAAACAAAGAGAAATTTTAGGTTACATCTTGGGAAACAATACTTGAAAGGTAGCCATATCAAATTTAGATTCCCAGAGTGATACAATGTCAAGGCAGCAATTCATAATAAAAGGATATAATGAATTCCAAGTGACTGTTTTGTAAATTTCAGTGGGGGGAGCAGAGTGGAGGTGGCTACTGTCAATGTCAATGCTGTCTTTTAAAAAATTTTTAATTTAAATTCAAGCAACAAAAGCAACGTCAAATACAAATACTTTTGTTTAAACAGTTTAGAAGCATTTGTCTAATGCAGATAGGAACTAAAGTCCCCTCAAAAGGAGTGAGAAACAGGAAAGTACAATCTTCTATCACTCCTTCAACTTGCTTAAGCTAAATGAAAATTTCCTTTCCATTGACAACCTCCAAATTTTCTCCAGTGACTTATATTCCTTTACAATGGAAGTTTCCCTTCCTTTGTGGACCAAAGAGGAGAAATCAACAGCTTATTTGCAACTCAATCTGATGCTGTCAGATGATTTTTCTATTACCATCATTCAAACTCTCATCCAACGAAGCCCATGACATTATACATATATTTTCAAAATCATTTACTGACTTTTAGGATACTGTCACATCTAACAATTTTCCTTTTCATCCTTCTTTAGCAACTTCAACATTCATGTTGATCAATTTTCTAATACAACTGCCTCATTGTCCTTGCCCTCCATAACTCCAATGTTTTCTTTCCATTCCATGTCACTTTAGTCACTTAGTCAAGACATTACAACCATGGTATCACCTCACTTGTAACTATTCTCTAAGATCTCAAGCTTTGGAATTCCCCTCTCTATTCCACAATCTTTTTCCATTTGATGGAGGTAGAGTATATTCTCCAATATTTCATTTGGACCACAGATCCTTCTAAGCGGAGATTCCCTCCAATGAAGCAAATCAGGACTCATCCACATCGATGCATTCTGTGTGACTCTTGTCAGTGTGCTCTGTTATTCTTCCATGAGGGATTAAAGCAATAAGGTAGGGAATCTTGCCATAGATGTCCTCACTTTACATGGATATCAGTAGAGGATCCAGGCTAACAGTTATCCCCTTATTTTGATGTATGACTTATTTTGGAGTTAGAAGACTGCAAGACTTTAATCTTCACTCTGGTACTTATTAGATGCTCGGATAAGTCACCTAACTTTGCTGAGTCTGAGGTTCCTGAGTAAGCAAAAGGGAATAATAATACTTGTCCTACCTATATCATAGGACTGTTGTAAGGAAAGTATTTTGAAAACCTTCAAGGACTATATAGAGTTATTTTTTATTGGGGGAAATCCTTTGTTGCTAGAGTCCAGTGGCTCCCTATTGCCTGCAGGAGCAAAATACAAAATGCTCTGGTTTGACATTCACAGCCCTTCTACCCTCCTACCTTTCCAGTTTTATTATACCTTACTCCCTAACATGTACTCTGTTTCAGTGACACTGGCCTATTGGCTGTTTTACAAACAAGACACTCCATCTCTCAGCTCTGAGAATTTTCTCTGGTTGTCCCATAGGCCTAGAATGCTATTTCTCAATTCTAAGTGAGGATCAGAATTCTAATAATTCAATCAATTCTAATAATTTCCCTGGATCTATTAACTTCCCTTGCTTCCTTTAAGGACCAACTAAAATCCTATCTTTTACAGAAAGCCTTTACCAATTCCTCTTCCTTCTAGCACCTTCCTTCTCTTATTTATTTCCCATTTATCCTGTATATATCTTGTTTGTATATATCTGCATATTACCTCCCCCACTAGATTATAAACTCTTTGAAGGTAGGGACTCATTTTGGCCTTTTTTTGTATACTTAACTCTTAGCACAATGGCCAGTATGCATAGTAGAGGCATAATAAATGTTTATTGATTTGATTGATGATGTATAAAACTTTTATTCATCTCTTTTAGATTCATTCCATGTTTTCCTAGACAGCCATTATAAGCATTTTCCACTATTCTCAGACCCCCCTGGATCCACCCCAGTTCAATAGCTCATTATCATCTGATGACTTCATCTTCCCATACTATTGAAATAAATAATAATGATGGCCTAACATTTTTGTAGCACTTTATAAGTTTTGCAAAATTCTTTACAAATATTAACTCATTTGATCCTCACCAATAGATACTTTTATTTTCACCGTTTTACAGATGAGGAAACAGTTTGAAATACGTTAAGTGACTTGTACAGGGGCACACAGTTAATGAGAATCTGAAGTAGTATTTGAACTCAAGCCTTGCTGATGCCATTGTCCAGAATTCTGTCCATTGCTCCACCTAGCTGCCTCTTGGACAGTCACTGAATATACATTTCTTCAGTTTATAATAAAAGTTTTACTATTTACTTCTTGTGAATCTATTAATTCTTCCTTTAAATACTTAAATGCTGTCATGCAGAGCCCATATTTTAAGTAATGGTTAAGCACTAAGCCAAGTACTGGAGATACAAAGAAAGGCAAAAATAGCCCTTGTCCTCAAAGGAGCTTTGTCAAAACTACAGACGTGAGAGGTAAATAAATGCACAAGTACAAAAAGTATGGTAGAGAAATACATTAAATAGGAAAATTAAGTGGAGATGAGAAAGAGGAGCTTAAGAGGGAGGGTAAATTCAGAGACAGGTTAGTCATAACCAAAATGAATTCCATATTGAGGGGTGAAAACATAAAGGAAGGGAATAAAAAGAAGGAACAAATGAGTAAGAATTTGTGTTTGGAGAACCAGCAAGGGTAAGAGAGAAGTGATAGTAGAAAAGAAACATATTACAGAAAATATAGATCATTAAGTACTAAGCACACCTCTCAACATACTCTTTATCATAAAGAAGGCTGTGAAGGGAAAAGAGAGGATAAATATAAAAAGATAAGATGGAAGAAATACACAATTAGCAATTATACCTTGTCTCTGAGCCCTCCAATTTATAGTGTATATATCTTGCTTTTACATTGTCTTCCCATTAGAATGTAAATTCCTTGAAGATAGGGTCTGGTTTTGCCTTTCTTTTTACTATCATTATTTAGCACAGTGCCTAGAAAATAGTAAATGCTTAGTAATGCTTGTTGATCTAAGCCATAAAATAAATGAGGGTAGCAAAATGGATTACAAAGAACCATATAAGAATATTCTGGTTACCAGAAATATGCTAGAAACTGAAAGATTCAAAGTTAAATTCAAAGTTTGCATCAAATTCTCAAATTCTTATTACCTTTCTGGTGAACCAAAAAAAAGGAAGGGCAGCAAACATGAGCTCAAACAAAGCAAAAATAGAAACAGAGCTGATTAAGAGAGATAAACATGGTACTATAGATAGCAAATCAATATCCATATTTAATATATGTGCACTAAATGGCATATATCTAAATACTTAATGAAAGATTTAATCAGTTTACAAGGTGAAGTAAATAGCAGAACTAAGAACTAAGGGTTTCAACGTACCCATCTCAGATCTAGACAAAACTAAACAAAAAAAATAAACCAGAAAAAAGTTAAAGCCCTGAATAGGATTTTTGAAAAGTTATATGGGCTAGATCTTTGATGAATACTAAACAGGAATACAAAGAAATATACATATACAACTGAAAAACAATAACAAAAAAATCAACACATATTTCTCAACTGTTATGCCACTTTTACATAATTAATTATGTATTAGGACATAGAAAAACTTCACAACAAATACAAGGGGCAAAAACATGAACATATTCCTTATCAACTGCATAACAACATGTTCAACATGAGGTCTCTGAAGGAAGGATTAAAAGTAATTTGTGACTTAAGAAATTATTACTAAAGAATGCATGGATCAAACTATAGAAACAACAGAAAACTTCATTAAAGGAACCGGCAACAATGAGATAACACACCAAAACTTTTGTTGCTAAAGCTGTCCTGAGGGGAAAATTTGTTTCTCTAAACACTTTCATTCATTAAAAAAAAAAATCTTCCTTTCACTCTATTACCTCCTAGCATCTGTTCTCTTCTACTTCTACAAAAATTGATTTTCCAAAAGTCACAAATTCATGGAAATTTTTTCTTACAACTTCTTTAATCTGCAGCATTGACAGTATTGATCTAAATCTAGAAACATTTAACAAGTGCCTACTATGTGCAAAGTATTGTGCTAGGCACTGGAAAAAAGCAGTCCCTTCAAGGAGCTTAAAAGAAATAGCTCTTAGCTACTGAGCAATCAAAAAATATACACAGAAAAATATAAAGTAATTTCAAGAGGAGAAGAACGGTGATGACTAGAGGGACCAGCCATACTTTGAAAGGAGAGAGACAGAGATAGACAGAAAGAAAGAAATAACTACCTATATAGCACCTACTATATGGCAGACACTGTGCTAAGCAGCGCACAAATACTGTCTCATTTCATTGGCACAACAATTCTCAGAAACAGACGCTGTCATTAATTCCATTTACAGCCGAGGAAACTGAGGCAAGCGGAGGTTAGGTAACTTGTTCAAGATCAGTCACAAAGTCATGTCTGAGATTTGCTCTGAACACAGGCCTACCTACTCAACCTACTGTGCCACTTAACTGCCTCACCTGCCTCTCTCTCGAGAGAAAGAGATACAGACAAAAACAGAAAGGTAGAGAAAGAGAGGCAAAGACAGAAACAGAGATAGACACAGACACACAGTATGAGCTTTGCATTTTAGGAATGTTAATTTGGCAATGGTATTGAGAATGGATTAAAGAGGAAGAAGACTAGAAACAGAGAGACCAATTAGATTATTGCAATATTCTATGATGTAATTTTGAACTGGGCTAGAGGCCAGTGGAGAGAAGTGATATGAGAGATGCAGAAGATCAACAAAACTGGAAATACTCCCTGAGTTTCTGTGACACTGTTTTTTCTTTTTCTTCTTCTCCTACTTGTATAACAATTATTAGGTTTCAGTAGCCTTCCTTCTCCCTCCTCCTCTTCCTTCACAGTAAGTTTGGAATTCCCAATAGCACACAGCAAATACTTAATAAATCCTTCCTTCCTAACAGGACCTCTGCCTTACCCATCTCTGATTCCCACAGAGCATCTAGTATAGTACTTCAGACACAGTGGTACTTCATGAATACTTATGTAACTGAACTGTATGTTTTGTTTTGAGTCTAGGAGTCACAGAATGTCAGGCTCCAAAAAGATACAAGTCACCCATTCAAAAGATAATGGGAAGATACATGCTAGGTATGTATGAGTAACCTGCATAATACTGACAAAAAAGAACTGCATGGTAGAAACAGGAGAAAGGATATCCTCAGAGAGATGTATGACTAGATACAGGCCTTGAGGTCACAGGTTACCCACTCCTGGGCATTGTAAGTATGAAGGGACATCCAATGGATAGCATCCATGCTCTAGGGGTATCTATCTATACAATGATAACACAACATTGGAAGGAAGGTCCCTGACATATTGAGTGGATTGTTCTCCTTGGAGGAGATATGGACAGGCATGGACAACAGTCCCAAAGGATGTGTAGGTGTGGAAGAAGTATACTCTGCATTGATGGAGGGAACACTATATTGATAAGATCATGAATTTATTGACATGTCAAAGTTCTGTCATTATAATTTCTAACTCTTCATGTACTGGGTAAGATTTATTTATTCATTAATGACAGGACATTCAAATTAAAGTTGTATGAGACATGTAGAAGGGGATGCTCTTAGGGATTGTTCTTGTTTATTGAAAGAGGTTAGTATTTCAGAATATCTTCTCCCCTGGATCTTTCACAGTCAAGAAATAGGTGCTCTTTAACTAAATTAGAATAGACTTCCTAGAACCTCTCTTGATCACTGTCTAATAGATGAAGGCTCCAGAGGCACTCCACAGTTTGGTGTCCATCTTACAGGAAAGGCAAAGGGGGAAACTACTGGGTTTTTAAAAATACACTATGTAACATGTTCAGAACATAATCCTATTGGTAAATTATATTCAACCTTTAGCACATCTTCCTGGAATTTAGCATTCCTCTACATGGGTTAAACGTAAAAAAAAGCATAGTGTTAATTGTGAAGAAATGTTATGAGCTGGAAAAGATTGCAAAAATATAAAATTCTTCGGCAGAGACCAATGAATATGATGACATGAAAAATGCTGCGGAAAAGCTAGGTAGCTGACATTTATTCAGCAGATAATCTAAGGCAGAATACAGTGGCAGTACTTTTATAAGAACAAGGTGTTCTTGAAAAATTTCCAAACATTTTAAGCACAAATAAGCTTTCATTTAAAAATCAGAAAATTTTTATTTTCACATATACACACACACATGTATACACTCACACACACACACACATTTCTTTTTCCTACAACTAGAGTATAAGCTTCTAAGGGCAGAGACTATATTTATGTAACTCTGTATAATGCTGTACTTTTGCACAAACTTACAAAAAAGGTAAGACTACTCTATTCAAATTCTCTTTTATAAACATGGAATAAAACACTGATTATATTTCATATCATTTTACTTTTGTGTTTGAGGTGGGGAAGGGTTCATATTGATGCTTTTCTTGAGTCAAAATTGTAGTATAAACCAGCTGGTAATGTTTAGTGACCTACACAACAGTAGTTTCACTTCTTAGGGACTGTAACTAATTTTCTACACTTTAGTGGAAAAAATTCATCATTTTGCTAAGAAAACATATTGGCAAAGAACGTGACATCTAAAAATATATATATATATATGAACGTGACATCTAAAAGTATATATATATATATATATATATATATATATATATATATATATATATATATATATATATATATATATATATATATATATATATATACACATACATAATAGCAGTAGATCCAGGGCATCAAAAAAATTCACACAAGGGAAGAGTGATAACATGATCTGATTGAAAGCACAACCATATACAAGTAGACAAATCAATGAACAGAAAAAAAACCCCAACAAAAATCCCTAAGAAATAAATATAAATAAGGCAAAGAAATCCAGGAGTGAAATTACTGTTTCTTGGAACAGGTATGGTGATCCTACAGTACACAGTCAGAGCTGGTTCTAATGCTTAATTTAGATTAACTTGCCAATACAGCAAAAATTATTTCAGGTTTGGATACAAGCTAGGTTAATGAAGAGTTCTACTATATTTTCCAGAATAGCTTAAATTTTCTTCTGGGAAATTAGAAAGTACTTTTTGGTATATTCAGGCACAAGAGAGGGTAATGATAGAAATAAGACAGTTAAAACTGCCTCTTGCTCACTTTAGCTAAGGGGCAACATCATCCTCAGTTTCCACTTTCCTCACTACCTCTCATCCCCTAAATCCAATTTCTTGCTAAGTTCTGTCAATTTCACCTTTGCAACTTCTCTTGAATAAGTCCCCTTCTCTTCTCTCATACTGGCACTATTCTGGTGCAGGCCCTCTTCTTCTCAAGCCCTTATTGCCTCCAAAATATTCTGTTTGGCATTCATAATCTTCATATCTAGCCCTCTCCTACCTTTCCAGTCTTCTTACACCTTACTTCCTGCCACATACTCTTTGTTCCAGTAACACTGACTACGTGGATGTTTCAGGAGTAGGACATTCCATCTCTTGGCTCTGTGAATTTTCTCTGGTGTCCCTCATGCCATTCCTCATCTCTTTATCAATATCTTCCTTCAAGTCCCAACCAAAATCATATCTTCTACAGGAAGACTTCCCTAACCCCTCTTAGTGTCTTTCTTTTGTTAATATTTTTTCCATTTTATTTTATTTTTAAACTTTATTTCTTTAAGTTTTCAACATTCATTTCCACAAAATTTTGAGTTCCAAATTTTCTCCCCATCTCTCCCCTCCCCCCACCCCACGACACCAAGCATCTTCATTACCCCTTCCACCAATCTGCCCTCCCTTCTAACATTCCTCCTTTCCCTTATCCCCATCTTCTATTTTGTCATGTAGGGCAAGATAAATTTCTATACCTCATTACCTGTACTTCTTACTTCTCAGTTGTATGCAGGAACAATATTCAATATTTGTTTCTAAAACTTTGAGTTCCAACTTCTCTTCCTTCCTCCCTCCCTCCCGTCCCCACTGAGAAGGTAAGCAATTCAATATAGGCTATATAATGTGAAGTTTTGCAAATGACTTCCATAATAGTCATGTTGCGTAAGACTAACTATATTTCCTTCCATCCTCTCCTGTCCCCCATTCCTTCTATTCTCTCTTTTGACCTTGTCCCTCCCCAAAATTGTTTACTTCTGATTGCTCCCTCCTCCCATTTGCCCTCCCTTCCATTATCCCTCCCACCCTGCTTATTCCCTTCTCCCCTACTTTCCTATAGTGTAAGATATGTTTTCATACCAAATTGAGTGTGCGTGTTATTCCTTCCTTTAGCCAAATGTGATGAGAATAAGCTTCACTTTGTACTTCTCACCTCCCCCCCTTTTACCCTCCATGGAAAAGGCTTTTTCTTGCCTCTTTTATGAGAGAGAATTTGTCCCACTCAATTTCTCCCTTTCTCCTCCCAATATATTAGTCTCTCACCCCTTAATTTTATTTTTTAAAATATGATCCCTTTCTATTCAATTCACCTTGTACTGTGTGAGTGTGTGTGTGTGTGTGTGTGTGTGTGTGTGTGTGTGTCTGTGTGTATAATCCCACCAACTACCCAGACACTGAGAAAAGTTTCAAGAGTTACAAATATTATCTTTCCATGTAGGAATGTAAACAGTTCAACTTTAGTAAGTCCCTTATGATTTCTCTTTCCTCTTTACCTTTCCATGCTTCTCTTAATTCTTGTGTTTGAAAGTCAAATTTTCTTTTCAGCTCTGATCTTTTCATCAAGAATGCTTGAAAGTCCTCTATTTCATTTAAAGACCATTTTTTCCCCTGAAGTATTATATACAGTTTTGTTTGGTAGGTGATTCTTGGTTTTAATCCTAGTTCCTTTGACTTCTGGAATATCCTATTCCACGCCCATCAGTCCCTTAATGTAGAAGCTGCTAGATCTTGTGTTATGCTGATTGTACTTCCACAATACTTGAATTGTTTCTTTCTAGCTGCTTGCAATATTTTCTCCTTGACCTGGGAACTCTAGAATTTGGCTACAATGTTCCTAGGAGTTTCTCCTTTTGGATCTCTTTCAGGAGGTGCAGTGGATTCTTTCAATATTTATTTTGCCCTCTGGTTCTAGAATATCAGGGCAGTTTTCCTTGATAATTTCATGAAAGATGATGTCTAGGCTCTTTTTTTGATCAAGGCTGTCAGGTAGTCCCATAATTTTTAAATTATCTCTCCTGGATCTATTTTCCAAGTCAGTTGTTTTTCTAATGACATATTTCACATTATCTTCCATTTTTTCATTCTTTTGGTTTTGTTTTGTGATTTTTTGTTTTCTCACAAAGTCATTAGCTTCCGTCTGTTCCATTCTAATTTTTAAAGAACTATTTTCTTCAATGAGCTTTTGAACCTCCTTTTCCATTTGGCTAATTCTGCTTTTTAAAGTATTCTTCTCCTCATTGGCTTTTTGAACCTCTTCTGCCAATTCTGCCTATTTGTAAAGGTGTTATTTTCTTCAGCATTTTTTTGGGTCTCCTTTAGTAAGCTGTTGACTTGCTTTTCATGATTTCCTTGTATCTCTCTCATTTCTCTTCCCAGTTTTTCCTTCACCTCTCTTACTTGATTTTCAAAATCCTTTTTGAGCTCTTCCATGACCTGAGACCACTGAATATTTATTTTGGATGTTTGGGATACAGAAGCCTTGACTTTTGTCTTTCCGTGGTGGTAAGCATTGTTCTTTCTCATCTAAAAGAATGGGGGAACATACCTGTTCACCAAGAAAGTAACCTCCTATAGTATTATGTTTTCCCCCTTTTTTGGGCATTTTCCCAACCAGTTACTTGACTTTGGGGTTCTTTGTCAAGAGTAGGGGACCTGTAAGATCTCACTTCCTACAAGGTAGCACAATCAAGCCTGCAAACTGTTCTGGGAGCAACCAGAAACCGCGAGTAACAGAATGTCTTCTCCACACCTCCAGTTCTACCACACCAGCACTCAGGGCTGAGGTTCAAATCACTTGCTTAATTCCCTCAGAAACTTTTGTGTCCAGAAATCACGAGTAGTAGAATTTCCTCTCCACATCGCCTGTTCCACTACACCAGCACTCAGGGCTGAGGTTCAGATCAGCTGCTCAATTCCCCCAGGGGCTTTATGCTGAGGCCTCCAACAATGGATGTTGGCTGCTGTCTTCAGTAAGGAGCTGCTTCTGCCCACTTGAGGCCTCTGCCACCACTGCCTGGGGCTGGAGTTATGGGGGAGGGGGGACTCTGCTCCCTTCTTGGCCAACTGAAAAAGCCCTCTCACTGACTTTTAGCACAGGTGGGTTGAGGCATCTGTGAACTGCTGCTGCCTGCTGGGCATTCTGCTCCTGAGGCCTGCTCTGGTCCTCCTTCCTGCGCCTCATGGTCAAGGCTGGGATAGGCTCTGCTCCACATCTGGTGCTACAGACCTTTCCCTTTTCCAGGTCACTCTGGGCTATAAGTCTCCACTTCATTGTTCTGCGGCTTCTGCTGCTCTAGAATTTGTTGAGTCATTCTTTACAGGTATTTTATGGGCTGTGGGGGAAGAGCTAGAGTATGTGTATCTTTCTACTCCGTCATCTTGGCTCCCCACCCCCCCTTTTGTTAATCATCTCTTATTTATCCTGTTGACAGCTTGTTTGTACTGACAGGACAATTGTTATTATAATGACAGAAATTGTTCATACCAAATATAATGTTACCTGCCACTCCCTGAATGATCCTAAAAATACTGGAATGTCAGTAGCATTTCCAGCAAAGTAGTGTCAGTTAGGCTGAATTGAGTCACATCTTAAGTCTCATCCTGAGATCCTGTCTTATAAAGGAACCTACCATAAGTTGGATCTCAGGTTCTAATGTCCTTGCCCCCTTCCACTGGGATTCAAGGCATGAAGGGTATAACAGCCAGAATGAAGTGGTTTTCCTTGCCCAGATTGCCAAGGGCCATTGAGGTCTCATGAGCAGGCTTAGTTACCTCATACTGCCTCCTTTCCATCTCTTCCTAAAGGTACAAGCAGCTTTTACAAGGGTCTTGGAGTTGGGAAAATCCATGCACTCTGCACTCATGGGACACCACCCAGGGTGGCAGATTTGCTATCCTGTTATTTCAGTTAAAGATGTTTTATTCTTCTATTCATGGCTTTTATTTTTTCAAGGTTTGCTATTAGTTATTTGCATGCTGTCCTCCCTGTTTGATTGTAAGCTCCTTGAGGGCAGAGACTCTCTTTTGCCTCTTTTTTTTTTTTTTATCTTCAGCTCTTAGCACAGGGCCTGACATTCAGTAGAGGCTTAATAAATATTTACTGATTGAATGACTGAAAGGACAGTAGAGCAGAGGCCTGGTAATTCAATGAAGCTATCAATGAACAGTAAAATAAGTAGTTCAGGGAACAAAGAACTAGCATTTGAGGGCTTTCAATCCATTTACCTCTTATTTTCTATAAACATCTAAAATTTTCTGCTACCTACCTTTGTATTTTCAATCCAAAGAAGTTATTGTTTTCATCTGCCAGAAAATTTAAATTAGCTTCTTTTTTCTATTAAGTAATTCCAAATGTATACTGTTATCACTTCCTTTCTAAATGTGATCACTTAGAGCATTTTCCATTTGTCCAAGATTTTACAGACCAATGATAGGGTCTTACATTTCTAATCAAACTCCTCTTTAAAAAGATCTTTCATTTCTCATGGTATTTTGAAGATCTCTGTTCCATATGAAATTAAGAAAAAGATATTGTTTTTTCTGCTTAACTAGAACCATCAGGTACAATTACAACTTTATATTTTTTATTAGACTCTTTCAAAGTGACTCTTTTTTTAAATCACTTTTTCATTGCTGTAGTTGCTAAATTTACATTTTTAATAGAGAAATAAAAAAATGGCAGTTTTAGTAGATTTCTATAAGCTCTATGAGGGCAGAAACTGTGTTTTCTTCATAGTTTAGCCTCCCAAAGTGCCTAGGACATGGCAGGCACTCAAAAATGGCTGTTGAACTATAAAATTGAATTTAAAGTGTCTGCTACTCCAAGTATTTTGAAGTAGAAATGTTCTTTATCCAAGCTGACCTAAATTCAAAGAGGCTTATCACAGTTTCTTTCACTGTACCACACTGAATTAAATACATAGGTTTAGAAAAGAAAAACTATAAAACATTTCATAACTACAGTACAGAAACAGATAATGAGGTTTTTTTAAACCATGGTAATTCATGATCATCTTCTAAGGCACAGAGTAATCGCAACTTGCAACAGTAAAAGATATTATTAATATTATAAAGTCATCTTTCCTAGGACTGAAAAAAGTTCTTGATAACTTTTATAACACTTCTGAAATACAGAATTGAGATTATTTTTTCACACTGGCCTCAGAGACTGTTTTGTAGGGAAACAAAAAACTCTATACACCAAGTGATGAGACTCTGTCACTAGCTAGGATCATAGGATCATAGATTTAGAGGCAGAAAGTCTGGAGGTCAACCATCTATGTGAACATGGGAAAATCACCCAACCTCAGTTTCCTCATCTATAAAATAAAGAACTTGAACAGGATGGTCTTTAAGGTTCCTTTCAGCTTTAAAGATTGTCTGAATCTGTGATTCTACCTAGCCCAGTTCAAGACTGAGTAAGGAAGAGAACTTTGATCAGTGAGGATCAGCGGAGGGAGCAATGGTGATCAGGATTAGAAAAGGCAAACAAGGAATTCTGGCCATTTTTTGATGATCTCCCTTTCTGTGTTCATTACTTCGTTCTCCCATTTCTATTTGTTTCTGGTTTTCTGGCAAGAACTACCTCTGCATTTCTCCTCTGCCTCCTTTATCTGTATTTCTTTTTCCGATAGTACTCCACTGAAGACTCTAACATTCCCCTTCCTATTCCTCCAAAAAAATAACCATGCAACAAAATAGAAGCATATTATGTATATGTGTTTACAAATTATTTTTATTTTATGTTTATGGTCCAAATGAAGTTTGTGTTCTCATTTCTTTCTTTTTTTTGTAGGGGAGGGTAAATCTTTAACAGTTACAGGATTAGGTTAAAGAATAAATGTTACTTCTTAGAATACTTATCGTTTTTAAATTGTTACTGTAAACAACTATTCAATTAAATTCAAGTTTTTTTATTAATGACATTTGGTTAATATCAGTTTGTCAATTCCTCTTAATAGACAAGTGTCCTACCCATGATGAAGAATAAATTTGAATGTTCTTATATTTAATGTAACCACAGAGAGAACCATTTGTGTTATAACTGATTCTCACTTTCTTTCTTTTTTAAAAATTTATTTTAGTTTTCAACATTCATTTCTACAAGATTTTGAGATCCAAATTTTCTCCCCATCTCTCCCCTCCAGCCACCCCAAGACAGCATGCGTTCTGATTATCTCCCTTCCCCTAGTCTGCCCTACCTTCTATCACACCCATCACTACCCCTTATCCCCATCTCATCTATTTTCTTGTAGGGCAAGATACATTTCTATACTCCATTACCTACCTGTATATCTTTTTTCCCACTTGAATGCAAAAACAATTTTTAACATTTGTTTTTACAACTTTGAGCTCCAACTTCTCTCTCTTCCTCCCTCCCACCCATCCCCACTGAGAAGGCAAGCAATTCAATATAGGCTATATATGTGTAACTTCCATAATAGTCATGTTGTGAAAGACTAATTATATTTCCCTTCATCCTATCCTGGCTCCCATTTATTCTATTCTCTCTTTTGACCCTATCCCTCCTCAAAATTGTTTACTTCTAATTACCCCCTCCTCCCATTTGCCCACCCTTCTATCATTCCCTCCACATCCCGCTTTTCCCCTTCTCCCCTACCTTCCTGTAGTGTAAGACAGTTTTACATACCAAATTGAGTGTGCATGTTATTCCTTCCTTAAGCCAAATGTGATGAAAGTAAGCCTCACATTTTTGTTCTCATATCTCCCCTCCATTGAAAAAGCTTTTTCTTGCCTCTTTTATGTGAGAGATAATTTGCGTCATTCTATTTCTCCCATTCTTGTCCCAATATATTCCTCTCTCATCCATTAATTTTATTTTTTTAGATATCATTCCTTCTTATTCAATTCACCCTGTACCCTCTGTTTATATGTATATAATCCCTCCAACTACCCAAATACTGAGAAAAGTCTCAGGAGTTAGAAATATGATCTTTCCATGTAGGAATGTAAACAGTTCAACTTTAGTAAGTCCTTTATGATTTCTCTTTCCTCTTTACCTTTTCATGCTTCTCTTGATTCTTGTGTTTGAAAGTCACACTTTCTATTCAGCTCTGGTCTTTTCAATCAAGAATGCTTGAAAGTCCTCTATTTCACTGAATGACAATTTTTCCCCCTGAAGTATTATTACATTCAGTTGTGCTTGGCAGGTGATTCTTGGTTTTAATCCTAGCTCCTTTGACCTCTGGAATATCACATTCCAAGTGCTGAGATCCCTTAATGCAAAAGCTTATAGATCTTGTGTTATCCTGATTGGATTTCCACAATACTCAAATTGTTTCTTTTTGGCTCCTTGCAATATTTTCTCCTTTACCTGGTAGCTCTGAAATTTTGCTACAATATTCCTAGGAGTTTTCCTTTTAGGATTTCTTTCAGGAGGCCATCGGTGGATTCTTTCAATATTTATTTTACTCTCTGGTTCTAGAATATTAGGGCAGTTTTCCTGGATAATTTTTTGAAAGATGATGTCTAGGCTCTTTTTTGATCATGGTTTTCATGTAGTCCTATAATTTTTAAATTGTCTCTCCTAGATCTATTTTCCAAGCCAGTTGTTTTTCCAATGAGATATTTCACATTGTCTGCTATCTTTTCATTTCTTTGGTTTTGTTTTATAATTTTTTGATTTTTCATAAAGTCATTAGCTTCCATATGCTCCATTCTAATCTTTAAGGAATTATTTTCTTCAGGGAGCTTTTGGACCTCCTTTTCCATGTGGTCAATTTTGCTTTTTAGGGCATTCTCCTCCTTGGCTTTTCGAATCTCTTTTGTCATTTGGGTTGGTCTATTTTCCTAAGCATTTTTTTAGTTCTTCTTTAGCAAGCAGTTGACTCATTTTTCACAATTTCTTGCATCACTCTCATTTCTCTTCCCAATTTTGGCCTTACTTCTCTTACATGATTTTTAAAATTCTTTTTGAGCTCTTCCATGGCCTGAGACCAATTCATATTTTTCTTGAAGGCTTTGAATGGAGGAGCTTTGACTTTATTGTCTTCTGATGCATGTTTTGATCTTCCTTGTCACCAAAGTAAGATTCTATAGTTTGATTCTTTTTCTGGTTTTTGCTCATTTCCCCAGCCTGACTTTTGAATTTTTGTCAAGATAGTTCTCTGCTTCAATTGAGGGTGGGGGATGTATTGTTATCTGCTTGATCCCCTCACAATCTGTGGGCCGAGAGCTCCAGAAACTGGCTACAGCTACGCCTGTTGCTGCTGTGGTTACTATAGGCTCCTCCAACCCCTCCCCCCTCTATTACCTTGGGTCTGGGGCCCGGACTACTCAACTCTCTCACACAGGTCCCACAGGTTCTTTTCCACTGATCTTCCAATTTGTCCACACTGTGGGGTCGTGAGGTCTGGAAACTGCCACAGGTACCAGAGATTCAGTCCCCCCAAGGGCTGCTCAAGTCCTATCTATGCCAGCATGGCTCACTCTGGACTGCCCTCTACTCCCAGTGTGGTGATAAACATTTCCTGATGACCTTCCAAGCTGTCTTGGGCTGGAAATGTGCTTCACTCTGTCATTCTGTGGGTTCTGCAGCTTCAGAATTTGTTTAGAGTCATTTTTTACAGGTATTTGGCTGGGTTTTCCAGGAGAGTTCTAGCAAGTCCGTGCTGTTACTCTGCCAACTTGACTCTGCCCCACTTTCATTCTTATGAAATTTCATCATTTTAGATTTATCCCAATGTTCTATGCTGTCAAGACCTTTTTACATCCTGTCTCTATTATCTGGCATGTTACCTATACTCTATAGTTTTGTGTCATCTGCAAATATTATAAGCCATTTCTGCCTTTATCCAAGTCATTGGTAAAAATGTCAATTAGCACACAAAGCAGTAGAGATCTCTGGGGCACTTCATTAATGTGCTTCCAAGTTGCACATTTACCCTTTAATAAATAATATTCATTAAACCAGTTTCTAATTCAAGTAACTACATTATTGTCTAGGCTACAGTCACCTCCAATTCAATTTGATAACTAGTCAATAAGCACTTACTACTATATGTTATGTACTTTGTACGGCATCCCTAGATGGAATGACTAACGCCTCCCTCCAAAAAAACCCCACAGACTCTGAGCTCAAAAAGCTTACATGGTCCTGAGGGGATAGAACATGTGCACAGATAACAGAGTACTATAAAATGATCAGTAAAGGACTTGTAAAGAAATTGGCACATGGGCAAGGTCTTAAAGAGAGATAGGAGCTCAAAAAGGCAAAACTGAGGAAGAGATAATTCCAGGTGGTAAGTTAGTTTGGCTTACTATATGCTGGGTATGTGAAACGCAAAGATGAAAATTAAAGCAGTTGCTGCCTTCCAGAACCTTATATTCTACGTGCTACTTTGCCCATAAGAACAGAATGAGAGTTTGTCAAATGCTTTACTAAAATCCAGGTAAACAATATTCACAACAATATCCTGATTTGCCAGTTAAGTATCCCTGTTAATAAGTAAATGAGGTTAGACTGACATGAATAATATACAAATATTTTTAAGAAATTTAATAATTTTTGAAAACATGGGAGAGTTGTATGCTAAAGAATTCATTTGTAAAATTTAAAAAAGAAAAATATATGATGATACTGTTCTACAGAAAGATTGATGATATACAAAGCTCTCTTTTCCATACAAATGATAAAAATTCAATCCTATAAAAGCAAAACCTATTATAGATGTTCTTCTACACATAGCTAGCTATTACTCATCTAGGCCCAGGCTATTTTTAATATTCAAGCAAAATTAAGGGCCCAGCTAGATTTTATTTGACATAAAAGTTGGAATTCATATATAAGCTTGAAATAAAATTTCTAAAATAGGAATGTTAATAAAAACAAATAATACAAACTATTTACTGAAACAAAAGTACTGAGTCACAAAAAAACTCCAGTCCTATCCAAAGTTCTATTACTAAATCATGAATTTATTGAAATCACTTGATTGATCATTTATTTTTTAAATTTCAATAATGCTTCTGCTTCAGAAAGAACGAAACATTTTGTACAAATAAAATTTGATGAATTTTGGAAATCTTCTAATGATGAAAATCACAAGTAAAAGTGTGAATAATGAGTAGAAGGAATTAGATGAATGAGAAAGAATTAAAAAAACCAGAATCTAGAGTTGAAATAAGATATAATTTCAATTATCAACAATAAATAGATTCATTCAGGATGGAATCCTTGTAATTGGTAATTTGAGTGAAGTTTCAAGAGAAGAAAGAAGAGTTAGATGAAAGAAAAATGTTCTAAGATAAGGTTCAATTGTTAGGGGCTTGGTCATGGAAACAGATAAAGGAGCAAATATTTTAGATTATATCATAGTGCAGAGAACTTTTTGAAGTAATTCAAAATCCAATATTCTATGATAATTAACATAAATGAAACAGTAGATCTTGGAAGTGAGAACTAGGAATAGACTGGCAAGTAAAGGTGAAGGAAGAGCTTTTTAACAATAAGAGCTATTAAAAAAGCAACAGGCTTCCCTGAAAGGCTCAAGTATAACCCTCCATCATGGGTTGAGATGGGGGAGGCTTTATGGCTACTTATCAGGTGTGCTGCAGATAAGGGATAACACTATTTTTATAACCAAGAACCAGAAGTAAATTTTGCCAAAGAAGGTGAGACCAAGAAAGACAGAAGGAACAAAAAGTGATAATGAAGGTGAAAAGTGACTTAAAAAAGGAGAAAATAGTAATAAATTATGCTATGGCATTAGCTTCTGGTTATTCATAAGCATTTTATCCAGTTCAATGTAATCTAAGTTTGTCTAGATGTAGTCTTCTACAATTAGAATTTCTACGACACCAAAAAGGTGATTGGAGGATTTATCATTTGAATCAACAAAATAGTTTTTGGAGTAATCAAGCTTCAACACATCTTAATGAAACAATGACTGATGACAAATTATTAAAAAATGTTGTGAGATATAAACCACATTTAAAAATCTGCAATTATTGAATTCTATCACTTCATAAATTGTGGGAGTAACTTTTACATTAAATTAACTCTGTGAAACTACTATAAATTTTTGCTTCATCATACGAAATGGACTTTACATGATTATGAAGTTTTAAAAACTTTTTCTCAGGCAGTAAGTAGACAGTGAGAAAATTTAGTTCATCATAAATTGTGAAGATATGTTTATGTGACAGCTATTTTAGCAACTTGTGGAGCTGAAAATCTCTGACATTTTCTAGTTCATCCTTATGTCATTTTCATGAGATAGGTAGGTAGGTGGGTCAAGGCAAGCATTATTATCTTTATTTTACAGATGATGAAACAGAAGCCTACAAAGATTGTAATATGTGTCAAAGGCCACTTGATGCATCACTTGTCCATGAAATTAAGTACATTTTCTTGCATATCAAAATTAGCTGGTGTCAATGTCATACTATATTTCCAGCTTAATAAGCTCAACAAATTAACATGTAACCCTCAAGAAAACTTTCAGTCTGATTTTAAGTTAGATAAAAATGAAAGGTCTGTAGCACAGAGACTCCCAGATCATTCTATATGAAAATCTCTGTCTTTGAACTCAGCTTTAGAGATACAGATTTCCTCTTTGGATATTTCAATCACCAAAATGAGGATGTAAAAAAAAAAATCCTTTAGGCCTCATTCTACAGACAAGAATAAGAAGTTCCTCAAAACAATCGCAACCACCAAACAAAATCTCTTTCTTTGTTTTCATAGAAATAAAGTCTATCAATTAAATAATTAGTAGGATCAAAAGGTGCAGCAAAGGCAAATTATTCAAAAATCTGAATTTAAACAAGTCATTAAAGCCATTACAAAGCTTACAGAGAAGAAGGTTGCTGCAGCTATGCCAGTTCAAGGTGCAGATAAACAAGCTCAGCTCAGTACAGTGGGTGTAATACTGTCTGAGCAAGTGATGGGTTTCAGACTCTGGAAACCTCCTTGAACTCCCCTTGAATCGCTAGGATTCAGTGCTTTCACCACCGTGGTCTGGGTTTGATTCCCAGTTGGGGAACCATAATATTGAGGTTCGAGATGGTGGGGATCCTGAAATACTGACATGCTGGATCCTGCTCGAATGAATTCGACACAAGTCTTCTTAAAGCCAAAGAAAAACAAAGTTTATTAAAGATTCATCATACTGAATTGACTATTAAGGAGCCTAAGCATTTTAAGCTAAGCTTTAAGCTTGTTTTAACAAGTGGATCAGACAGAATCTCAGCCAGACAGAGTCTGAGCTGGACTGAATCTGAGTGCCTTCATGGAGGTGAGATGGAACTTAAATACAGAAAAAAAAAATGTGGGAGGGATCTGGGGGTAGTCTAATAATCAGGGGTAATGGGAGAAGGGATTTAGGGAAGGTCTTGAGGAGAAGTCCAAGGAGGACCTCAATGGGACTGGGGTGACTGGTCAATGGTTGGAAATAGCTGGAGGCAATCAGGAGATATCAGACAATGGAGGGCTTGGGTAGGAAGTAGGTGGGGCAATCCAGAGATAACAGACAATAGAAGGCCAGGCTAGGCCAAAGGCAATAGATTTGAGCTGGAAAGGCCAGGTTAAATGGGAAGATTCAAGGGAATTCAGGGAGGTTCCCAGAGTCTGAACCCCATCATAAGGACAGGCTTTCAACTCTGGAGTTAAGAAAAGAGTAAATGGGATAATGGGAATGCAGAAAGATCAAATAGAGTCTCCAAGATTCAAAATAAATAAATTGTTTCCATTAAGCTCCAGGGTATATAAAATTGACAGTTAATGAAGTTTATAATTTATCAGTTAAAATAGAAGTTAGACTAAGTTAATCAAGTACTCAACCATGGAAACAGTGAAGTACTCAGTTATTAAGTGGTCTTGTTTGAAAAAGAAGGAATATAGTCTTCCTTTTTCATTCCAGACATAAGATTATATGCTAAACTTTTTTGGTTCTCCAGTGAAACACAACATTGAGTATAGAACCATGGTTTGATACCATAGGTGTATTAAAAAAAAGTCTGTGAATAGTTTAATTTAAAAAGCCATGGACAGCAACCTTAAGGAGCTCTTGACCATGCAAAATATTTCATAAATAGTTCCATGTGCACTGTTCATCTGGAGTCTCACTAGAGATGGATAATGACCTTGTATTTTGTACTCATTTACTCTGAATTAGTCAAACCTTCTGTTTTTAATTATATACTTAATTCACCTAGCATGGTCTAATTACTGAAAACAAAACATCATTTAAACAAAAGGTGACCTTGAACTTAATCTATCAAAACCCCAGTTAGTTTTAAAGTTTTCAGTTCTCAACAAACTGCCAAGACATGCAATAGCAATTTTCCAAATGTGATCATATGCCTTCATAGAAACAGATTTACTACATTATCAAACATCTGTGTATAGTTTTAAAAACTCTGTGGGTTGTCTTATTATTAATGCAAATCCTCTTAGATTTTAATAGAACTAAAATACTGTAAAGGTAAAGATAAAGTTCACCTCACACAAAAATTGCAGAATTCCAGAATATTTAAAACTTCAAAAGGTGACTATTTATTCTTACTATAGTTAATAATTTATAAATTGTGTATAAGTATATACAAACAGTGACTAGACTATTAAATAACACAAAATTCAATCTCAGAGAAACATGAAAACAGAATAGAAAATAAGACTTAAAACTGATGTAATATTTTCACACACAGAAGTTACCTTCTTGTTTCATAATAGTTACTAGCAGTACAATTTTCTTGACTCCTTATGTGTCAAAGAATTCCATGAATATCCCTAGGCTATTTAACTTTATCTACCATAGGTCACAGGGAAATTGGCAGGATAATTAAGAATATGTCTGGGACTGTGCAAACCAATATTATTTATTTATATATTTATATATAACATATATTTATATACATATATAGTTTACATATATAATATATATACACACATATATAGTTATATACATACACATATATTTTACAGACATATGCATATATATTATATACATTAAGTTATATACATATATTAACTTATATACAAGTCCTGTCAATACTGAACAGGTCAAATAAGCAATAAAATTAGCTATTTTTAATTACAGGACACTGAAAACATTTTGCAGAAATAAAACCAATATAGATAGATAAGTAGAGAAAAAAATCTATTGGGGAAAAGCTTTTCATTAAATATCTCTAAGAATCTGATATCCAAAGATAAATAGGGAACTAAGAGAAACATATATATATGTATATGTGTATACACACACATACAGACACACACACACACACACACACACACACACCCACAAGCCACAAAGAAACATATAGGAAAAAAACCTCAAGTCACACTCCAAGTGGATAAGGTATTAAAGGACATGAACCAAAAGCTTTAAAGGAATTCCATACAATTATCAACCGTATCAAATCTTGCTCCAAATCAGTAAATAATAAGAGAAATTAAAATCAAAAGAATTCTAAAGTTTTACCTCACACATAGCAAACTGGCAAAATAATAAGAGATGAAAATGCAAATATCTTATAAATAGCACTCTTGGTAGAGTTGTAAATTGGTCCAACGACTCTGGAAAGTAATCTGAAAATACATTACAATTAAAAAAAATGACTGAAATGTCTATATAGCCTGTAACCCAGAAATACTATCCTTAGGCATATAATCCAAGGAATTCAAAGACTATCTTTGCTGATTCAAAAGAAAGATCCTGCATTTATCAAAATAGGCTTAACTTTGGAGGTAGCAAAGAACTGGAAACAAATTGTGGTTGTACCTAAACAAATTGTGGTATATGAAAGTAACTGAATGTTACTGTATTTTAAGAAATTATAATTCAGAGAATTCAGAGAAACATGGAATGGTATGGTACAATGTAAGGAGTGCTGGCAAGGAAGGGGTCAGCAAAACTGGGTTTCAATCCTGCCTCTGATACTACTTGTGTGACCAATTAGCAAGTTAATTAGCTTTCATGGATCTCAGTTTAAATGAAAAGATTGGGCTAGACCGTTTCCGAGTTCCCTTCTAGCTCTTATCTTATCATTCAAGTTAAATGATGTACAATACAGAAAGTAAAAACAAGAAAAAAGTAAACACAATGACGACAATAATACAAGGTCTTGGTCTTTTGGGACACCCATATAAAGAGAAAGAACAAAAGAAAGAAATTGAATGCTGAATAATGATGCTCCGTCCCAGTGAAAAGTTGAAAAAAAATGCACCCATCTTGTTTCTTTTCAGAAGTGGGAAAACTAAAGGTCTTGAGTTTTAGTTTCATTCTTGTTAGGATATCCAAGTGGGGAGGTAAAAAGACTACTGTCTTGGGAAGGGATAAAGAACAAAGTAAAAGCAAGAATTGTTTTTTTCCATTCTCTTGCCCATTTTAATCCTTCCTTCCTGTAATTCATCATCTCCACAGCTCCCTTGCAAACACTTACACACACTTCTGGGGAACTCTGATTTGAAGTCCCCACTTAGAGATCAAGGATGAAACAGGTATGAAGCAAAGAATCTCATTTTGTTTTTCTACTAGCACTGCTCATCTGGATGTTCCAAGGGAAAACTAATGTAATTGCTAACCAAGAAGAGACTTAAGAAACTAGTTTCTTTGTTCAATTCTGTAGTAATGATTCACTTTGGGAAAGATATATAGTCAAAGGGTAAAAAAGATGAAGCTCTAATACACTTAAAGACATGGTCCTATGGTAAGGGTTATATAAAACAAGGTAAAAAACCTCCTGCCCTCCACTAGCCTATATTCAAAGGTTCTCAGAGCTGGAAGGCACTTCAGGGGACAATTGGTCTAACCATCACTAAACAATTTCTTCAAAGAATGAATTATATAGCTTTGGCATCATAGTATTTCCCTTATTTATTAGAGTAAAAAATTGTTCACTTATTATCTGGAGAATTTGGTGAAGACTTGTTCCATTTAATAATTTATGAACAGTGGTGATAGCTCATCCTCATGTAGCACCATGGCTAAACAGCAACATGTGTAAGAATGTGGCCTTCTATGGAAATGTTCCATTTCTTAGATGTGTTTACAACAATCATGTATTTCTGAATTTTGAGTAAGTTAAAAGATAAAAGTAGTATGGAGGGATAACTGTCAGAGCAAACTAATTTACATATTTTCATCTGCTTTATGATGGACTTCATTGTTTGCTGACAATATAGGCTATGTTAATGGGCAAACCCAAATGAATAGTTCTTTTCATAGGGGCAACTCTTCCCTTCAAACTGATGAGTACTTTTATCACATATATAAGTAATAAATATAAGTAAAATATAAGCAAAATATTATAATAATTAATGAAAACAATTTTATAACACAAAGTTCAAATTAACCTCATTTGAAACTATGAAAGGAGCAGATACATATTCTTAAAGAAATAGTGTTTTACAATTTATTAAAATGAATTTATGAAAACTGTCTTAATGAGAAGTCAGAAGAAAAAATATTAATCTGATGTCTAGCATAAGACATCAGAATTCTATTATTTTGTCAGATCAAATGAGGTCATATTTGTGAAGTGTTGGCACAATGCTTGGCACATGCCAGGCATTTAATAAATGCTTATTCTCCCTTCCTTTACCCTCCATAGACAATTTTTATATTCATTAAAATCTGAGTAAAATATTCAGTCTTTAATGAAAATGCCTTAGAATTTAAAATATAAAATCTGATGATAGGGTTTTGTTAGTCTGTTAAAAAAAAATATGTAAAATGAATCCAAAAGAAAAAATACCAAAGGCAAATACTGAGTTAAAAATGGCCAAAACTCAGATTCCTAAAAAATGATGCACTCTGGTCATATACAATGGTATAAAATGGAGTAGAAACCAGCAAAATATAAGACTTGTCTCAGTACTCATTATTCTATTATGCTTTCAATGAAGAAATACAGGTTTACCAGAGACATTAGAAGTTACATTCTTGTGATGCTATTTATGCTTTAACAATTGAATTTCAATATAATGATACCAGTCCAATTTCTGCTGAAGTCAAGAGAGAACAACTTTCACTTTTCTTTTCCCCCTCCTGATTTTTTAATGCACTTCTGCTCAAAGTTGCAAAATTCCATCAGGCCAACTAATTTTTTTTTAACAACCTCATTCTTTTTAATAGGTGTTACAAAACCTGTATTATTTTCTCTTGAGATCAATTACAACTATTTGTGAGGCTGCCTTAATGACTACTTTCATATAATAGAATTTCAGAATCACAGAGATGGAAGGGACCTTGGGAACTACCTTCAATACCTCTGAACAATGTTCTCTTCTATATCATACTTGACAAGTAGTCATCCAGATCTTGATTGAAGACCTCTGATAAGGAGGAATATACTACTTTCCAAAGCAACCATTTTCTCTAATGGTTAGGGAAGTTTTCCCTTTTAAATCTGTCTCTTTGCAATCTCTACCTGTTGCTCCTAATTCTGTCAAAACAAAAAATCTAAACTCCTTTTTACATAATAATCCTTCAAATATTTAAAGACAATTACCATGTTACAAGTAAATTTTCTGTTTTCGGCCCAAAGATCCCTAGTTTCTTCATACAAAATCACAGAATTTCAAGTTGGAAGGGAGTTCAGTACCTGCACGGTCCAATACATATTCCAAAGGTATCACCACCATAACATACTCACCCATGGCCATACAGCTTCAAGAAAGGGACTGGCTCCTAAGGGAATCCTTCAAGTCTCTTTTACTATCCTGGACATGCAAGTGTAACAAGAGTAACTTAAGTGTAACAGCATCTTTCCTAAAATGTGATTCCCAGAACTAAACGAAATATTCCAGATATGATTTGAGCACAGAGTACAGTGGGCCTACTACTTTCTGGGCCTGACTCTACGCTGCTCTTAAGCAACTTACTGATGTTGTAGTAGATCACACACTACCATACACTGCTTTCACAAGGCATTTGAAGCCCATGATAACGCCTGGATTTTTTTCAAGAAAACTGCTGAATAGTCAGTCACTCACACTTTTCACATCTTATAATTCTGAAGCTGATTTTTTTAACTCAGGAGTAAGAATTTACATCCACTCTCATGATTAAATGTCATCTTATTAGATTCAGTTTGAAGCTAAGATTTCATGATTCATGTTTTTGACCCAGAAGCATTTAAAACCCAAGAAAACAGCAAGTGTTTGGACAAAAGATAAGTGAAAGATTTACAATTCTGCATGGTTGAATTTTACATGTCCAGTCATTAATACAGAAGAGAAAAAGTACACAGTAGGTGCTAAATATTTGTTAAATGAATAAAAACACAGATGGTTTTGTTGCTTAATGTGTATTACATTGAGATGGAAAATGTTAAGACTGGAACACTAACATTTTATAGTAAAAACCAAGAAAAGTCGCAAAAAGCAAGAGAAACATATTCTGGTCTTGTCAGTCTTATGAACATCTGCAATAAATAGAAGACTGTGAAATGTCCTGGAAGCCTTAATCAAAACAAAAAAAATCAGATTAAATAAATAAATGGAATTTAGAGAGACAACTGCTAATTCATACTTCTTAAACAACTTCAAACTCAATATGCAGTAATTCAGTATTTAATATTACTTGCATTAAAACTTTTTTCATGTAAAAAGGTTAAATCTCTGTTGAAATGTATGTTCACCAAGCAACAAGTTGTTATTGTCACTCATGTAGTACCAAAACTATTAGGTGACTGTTGGCTAATAAAGACGACAACAGAGAGTGACAGAGAGACAGAGAGAGAGAGCGTGCGTAGAATGTGGGGTTAGAAGAACATGGGGGGTTAGTATGATTTACAATCTTTAGTTTTCTTACGTCCTCAAAAATCACATTTCACAATAAAGCCCACTCCACCAACTCCTTGATTTGCTGCTCCAAGGAAAACCTGTGGCACCTTTCTACCTAGCTTCATCTTCCTTCTTTTTTTTCTGGCTTTGTTTATATATAGCAACAGGGCCAAAATCGTTAGGATTCAGTTCCTTCAGTAGTATTTCCCACTAAATTTCCACTGGACAAGGTCTTTACATTTAGTGAAGTTTATTAAAGTTTGTAGACAAATTAAAGTTTATAGACAGTCTAAAAATGAGGTGATTCTTAGCACACTCTGAACCCATTTATTCTACTCTCCCACTATCACTGAGGAAGAGAGCCAGAGTACCAGGAGCCATTTTGCATTTTCCATTGTTTTATGGGTTACCATGGCCAAAAGATCCTTCACTGAGGGCCCAGACTCCTTCCAGAGGGCATCTCTAGATTTAGCCTGGCTGGTCCTTAGAAAGCAGAGCAAGTTTGCTTCAAGGACTGTCCTTGAAACTTTCCAGGACAGCATGCCTAGGCTCTACTACAGAGTCTGCTTTGTTGACACAGCCATCAATAACGTAGGCATCTGAATAAATCCAATACCTGTTAGGCTATTTTTGCTCAACAGAGTTACTTCTCTATGTATGCTGCAGCTACACTAAATTCTTAACAAGAGGGTTCTCTGTATGCTTTGAACATCCTGAAGGCAGCAGTCGCTAGATTTTAAATTGTATCTGAAAACAACTTCCTCCAAAATTATTTCCTTCCTTCCAGCCTCATCTTTCAAAAACTCCACCTTCCCCAATGTTTCTGTGTGGCCAGTTCTATCACTTCTAGAAAAGTACTCTCTCTTCTTACCACCTCCTTATTAACAAACATGCCTTCCATCCAAAATAGAGATATGAAGTCATGGTGTAAAGTCTCCCCAACTGATACCAAAATGAAATACATTTTGCATAGAAACCAACCTGGCTGCTGACAAAACTTTTTAAAGCTCTGCACAACAGCTATTTAGAAAGATATAAGCTGCATAAAGAATGAGAGTAAATTGCCTATGTCTTACTTTTTGTCATATTTTTTGATCAGCAATGTCAATAATGATCAGCTTGTAATAGTCCTGATATCTCCTAAACAATTTACTTACCAAAACTTTTGATTCCTGGATTGTCCCAACTTTCCTATTGGCACCTTCTATCTAATTCTAGATTAACTGGATAATAGGGCTGTAAAATTATTTTTTTTTTACTGTATTAAGTATGACTTTTAAAAATGGATATATGTTATAAGAACAGTTTTTTTAAACACTAATCCATTTATTAATCTTAATGTAATAGGGTTCTTCTCCTCTAAACAAATGGTGATCTAAATGTATTTCAAGAGGTGTGTGTGTGTGTGTGTGTGTAAAATAATATACAGCACAACGTAACTGCCAAAAAGTGTTAATATTTGTTATATATTTAGATATTCTGTGATTTGTCATAAACAAAAACAATGGCTTCACAAATCACTGAAGAGAGACAATGACTGTGTACACAAATACCATCTACCAAGTTTCTTTAGAATAAAAAAAAAAGATACAGAAGGCAAAGATATTGGATAAAGATAACCATCTGAGCGTAGTGGATAAGTCTGGAATTCACAGAGTTATTTTCTTTGACTTATAAAAGCTTTTCTATTATCTGGACTGAGAACATTTATAAAAATACATTTTCATGTAATTATAAAAATTTATGAGCTTGAAGGAATACTCACTCAAAATTTGAAATGAAATTGCATTAAATGGTTGATAAAACCTAAATGGAAACTTGAAAGTGTTTTTCCTGTATTAATTTTTAAAACTGAAGAAAACTAAGAAAAAATCTTTCCTATTATCAAGTACATGAGTATAAGAAATACAGAATGTAGTATAAGATTGGAAGAGGCAAAGAACATCTGTAACTTTGGAAGGATCAGTAGCTACACATTTCAGACAAGATCATTGCATTATTACTTTTAACTTTTATTTTTAAAAAAGAGTCCTTTTACGAAGTAGGAGTAAATTAAATGTTTGTAATGTAAATGTAATGTAATATAAAAACCAAACCACACCACACCACATCAACTAAACTGAAAGGAAAAAAAAAGGAATTGGAGATTAAAGGATGAATATGGGACTTCCAAAGTAGAGAGAGATATAAGGATAGCTCAGCAAAAGAAAATTATATGAGTAATGCCCTGGAAGGTAAATGACAAGTAAGTAGTTCAGTCTGTGGCAGTGTGGTACAGTAGAAAGCATGGTAGGTACATCTGAAGTCAGATGTCCTGCATTCAAATCCAGGCTCTGCCACAGGTTATCTGGGTGACTCCTGGGTATATCACTCTGGGGCTCACTTTCTTTTTCTTCTCTAAAATAAGAGATGTTTATATGATATGACTCCTAAGACTCCCTCCAGCTTTAAATCTCTGATCAAAGGACTACTATGTAGCATACAAAGAAGGAAACCATGTAGGATAAGACTGGAAAGTGAGGGAGACACCAGATTGAAAGGGTCTTGAATACCAGGTGAGAACTTTATTTGATAACAGTCACATATTACAGGGCTTTCAACACATAGGTGGCATGATATCTATGCACAAAGAAAATCTGTATGACACAGGTGTAAAGGAACCAGTATATTATTGTAGTAGTAGAGTTAGTCAATGTGGGTAGTAGATTGTAGCCACATTTCAGAGATCAAATCACAATTTGGATACCTAATTAGATGAAAGAAAAAAGAAGAGTCAAGGATAATTCCAAAGTAGTAAGCATAAGTGATTGGGTGATGGTATTAATAGAAGTAGGTATAGACCTTCCTTTCCAAATTTGTTAACGTATTTCACAAAACTGCTCTTGCTGTTTCTTATATGTAACATTTTTTCTCATCTCAATGACTTTGTAAAATCTATCCCTCATACTTGGAATGTATTTACCCTGAGTATATTTACCACTTATAGCTCTATTCAAAGTTTACCTCAAGTGCCACTTCCTACAGAAGGTATTTATTGACTACCAACCCCTCCTGCCACCCATCAGCTGCAAATGCCATCATCCTTGACATTACTTTGTACTTCGTATTATATTTTGTTTATACTGGTGTGTATAGTTGTTTCCCTCCATAAATGAAATCTCTAGCACATTGTATCAATGCCTGGCACATGCAACGCAATAAATGCTTTCTAGATTTCTAGATTGAGGGAAGTTCTTTTGGAGGCATTTGAGTGTGAGGTGCTGAAGGACATTCAGGTTGACATTTCTTGTAGCGAGTTTAAGATTTGTGCCTGGAGTTTGGAAAAGAGTTCCAGTTAGGAAAATAAGAAGTCTTCTGGGTAGGGAAGGTAGTTGTAGTCACAATAGTAGATGATATTACCAAATGAGAGCATGAAATGAATAGGGAGGATAAGAAAAGAGAAGTTAATTAAGGACAAAATCTTGGGTTACATTTAACTCAATTCAATAAATATTCATTCAATATCTATTAGGTCATTTGGAAAAAATAAAAGACCTAAAATCTTAAGGGAAATAATGGAAAAAAAGTGGGAATGAAAGGAAATTAACACTTTCAGACCACAAATTATGCAATAATATAGTATATATGAATTAAACTATAATTTACATAATTTCATTTTTAGTAATCATAAAAATACAAATGATAGTATAGCAATGCAGTATAAAAGTGGGAAAGAAAGGAGCATAGCACTTTCAGACCTCATATTATACTATACATTATACAATATAAAATTATATTATAATTTATATAATTTTTAGTAATTATCAAAAACTATTTGGTACTAGTTCAAAATAGAATGTGGTAAGTGGTATAGATCTGATGTGGAAGAATTAGAAACTGATCTTAACAAAACAGTATTTACCAAACATGAGAAGGTAAATTACTTGGGAAATAATTTTCAGTTTACTGGAAAACTGAAAAAAAAAAATGCAAGAAATCTAAGCTATCAAAAACCTGATGATAAAATGTCCAAATGATCAGCAATTAGCGAAATGAGAATTAAAAAAACTCTGATATGCAACTTTATTCCCATGAGATTGGCAAACTTAACAAAAATGGGAGGATAATAAATGTTGGAAGGGTTACAAGAAAAAAGATACATTAATGAAATGTTGGTGAGTTATGAAATGATCTAAACATTCCAGAAAAAATTACTGAACTGTACATGTCCTTTGATATATCAATATCATTATTAGGGTTATACCCCAAAGATATCAAAGAAAAAGGAAAAAGCAAACTGCACAAAAACATAACAGCCTTCTTTTTAGTAACAAAGAACTGGACAATAAGGGGATGGCCTTCAGCTGGAGAATATCTTGGCATATGTAAGCTATTACTTTGTGCCGTAAGACATAATGAAAGGGATAGGGAGAGTTTCAGAGAAATGTGGGAAGGTTTTTATGAACTAGTGCAGCATGAAGTGAATAGAACTGGAAGAACAATCTATATAACAACAACACTGTACAGAAAGACAATTTGTAAAGGCTTACAAACTTTATTAAATGCAATGACCAAATCCAAGGACCAAACTGTGGAAGGCATTTTGTCTCGAGTCCACTGGGAATTTTTTAGGTCCTTGCATTGCTGTGAAGGGCTAAGTCAACTTGAAAAATTCTTTGCACACTGTAGTTGTTACTGTACACAAAGTTCTTCTGGTTGTGCTCCTTTCACTCAGCATCAGTTCATGTAAGTCCTTCCAGGCCTCTCTGAAGTCTTCATGTTCATCATTTCTTACAGCACAATAGTATTCCATTATGTTAATTATTCTACAACTTGTTCAACCATTTCCCAATTGAGGAGCATCCCTTTGATTTCCACTTTGTGACCACCACAAAGAGAGCTGCTATAAATATTTTTGTACATGTGGGACCCTTTCCCATTTCTATGATCTCTTGGGGATACAGCCCTCGAAGCGGTATTGCTGGGTCAAAAGGTATGCACATTTTTGTAGCCCTTTGGGCATAGCTCCAAATTGCTCTCTATGATGGTTAAATCAGCTCACAGTTCCACCAACAATGAATTAGTGTTCCAACTCTCCCACATCTCCAACATTTATCACCTTTCCTGTTTTGTCACGTTAGACAATCTGATAGGTGTGATGTGGTATCTCAAAGTTGTTTTGATTTGCATCTCTCTAATCAATAGTGATTTAGAGTATTTTTTCATATGACTATAGATAGCTTTAATTTCTTCCTCTGAAAATTGCCTATTCATATCCTTTGACCATTTATCAATTGAGGAATGACTTGTATTCTTGTACATTTGACTCAGTTCTCTATATATTTTAGAAATGAGGCCTTTATCACAGACTCTAGTTGCACAAATTCTTTCCCAGTTTTCTGCTTTCCTCTTAATCTTGGTTGCATTGGGTTTGTCTGTGCAAAAACTTTTCAATTTAATGTAATCAAAATTATCCATTCTGCACTTGATTGTTTTCTATCTCTTGCTTAGTCAAAAATTTCTCCATTTTCCGTAAATCTGATAAACACACTATTTCTTGCTCCACTAATTTGTTTATAGTATCAATTATACCTAGCTCATGTACCCATTTGGACTTCATTGTTGTGTACGGTGTCAAGCATTGGTCTATGTCCAGCTTCCGCCACACTGGTATCGTATTTTGTCAAAAGCTTTTCCTGTATCTATTGAGATAATCATATCATTTCTGTTAGTTTTGTTGATGATATGATCAATAATGCTGACAGTTTTCCTAATATTGAATCAGCCCTGCATTCCTAGTATAAATCCTACCTGATCCAATTATTTGTATCATTCTCGTGATAAGTTGCTGTATTCTTTGTGCTAATATCTTATTTAAAATTTTTCTATATTCATCAGAGAAACTGGTCTATAATTTTCTTTCTCTGTTTTGGCTCTTCCTGGCTTAGGTACCAGAACCATATTTGTATCATAAAAAGAATTTGGCAGGACTCCTTCTTCACCAATTTTTGCAAATAGTGTACAGAGTATTGGAATTAACTGTTCTTTAAATGTTTGATAGAATTCACTTGTAAATCCACCTGGCCCTGGAGATTTTTTCCTAGGGAGTTCATTGATGGCTTGTTCAATTTCTTTTTCTGAGACGTGGTTATTTAAGTATTCAACTTCCTCTTCTGTTAATCCAGGCAATTTATTTATATTTTAAAAATATTCATCCATCTCATTTATATCATCAAATTTATGGGCACAGAGTTGGGCAAAGTAATTTCTAATTTTTAAAAATTTTCTTCTCGTTGGAGGTGAATTCATCCTTTTTATTTTTGATATCGGTAATTTGGTTTTCTTCTTTCTTTTTTAATCAAATTGACCAAAGTTTATCAATTTTATTGTTTTTTCCATAAAACCAACTCTTAGTTTTATTTATTAATTCAATAGTTTTCTTAATTTCAATTTTATTAATCTCTCCTTTGGTTTTCAGTATTTCTAATTTTACTTGAGGATTTTCAATTTGTTCTTTTTCTAGCCTTTTCAGCTGCAAATCCAATTCACTGCTCTCCTCTTTCTCTATTTTATTCATGTAGACATTCAATGGTATAAAACTTCCCCTAAGAACTGCTTTTGCAGTATCTCCTAAGTTTTGGTAGGTTGTCTCATTATTGTCATTCTCTGGAATGAAGCTGATTGTTTCTAGGATTTGTTGTTTAATCCACTCATTCTTTAGGATTAGATTATTTAGTTTCCAATTAATTTTTAGAAATTATCTTTCCATGGCCTTTTATTACATTTAATTTTTATTGCTTTAAGATCTGAGAAGGATGCATTGACTATCTCTGCCTTTCTGCACTGGATTGTGAGATCTATATGCCCTAGCACATGGTCAATTTTTGTATATGTGCCATGTACCACTGAGCATAAGGTATATTCCTTTCTATCCTCATTCAATTTTCTCCAGAGATCTATCATATCTACCTTATCCAGAGTTTTATTCACCTCTTTAACTTCTTTCTTACTTATTTTGAGGTTAGATTTATCAAGTTCAGAGAGGGGGAGGCTGAGGTCCCCCTCTAGTATAGTTTTGCTGTCTATTTCTTCCTGTAACTCCCTTAACTTCTCCTCTAAGAATCTGGATGCTATACCACTTGGTGCATAAATGTTTAGTAATGATATTGCTTCATTGTTTATGGTGCCTTTTAGCAGGATATAGTATCCTTCCTTATCTCTTTTGATTAGATCTATTTCTGCTTTTGCTTTGTCTGAGATTAGGATTGCTACCCCTGCTCTTTTTACATCAGCTGAAGCATAATATATTCTGCTCCAACCTTTTACCTTTACCCTGTGCGTATCCCCCTGTTTCAAACGTGTTTCTTGTATACGACATATTGTTGGATCATGGTTTTTAATCCATTCTGCTACTTGCTTCTGTGTTATGGGAGAGTTCATCCCATTCACATTCACAAGGAATCATAACTGTTATGATTACTCTCTGTGTCTTTCTCTCCATCTTCTTTCCCCCTGTTTATGCTTTTAGTCCTCCCTTCTCTCCTCCCCTCCACAATGGAGTCTCAATTTTTGACCACCCCCTCCCTCAGTCTTCCCTCCCTTCTTTCAGCCCCCCTCCCTTTTACTCCCCTTTCCCCTCCCCTACTGCCTATAGAGCTAGTTAGTTTTCTACACCTGAATTTGTTGTTCCCTCCAAGAATCTAAATCAGATGACAGTAAATCTCAAACAGTGCTCAGCTCCCTCCTCTCTTTCCCTCTCCTGTAACATGTTTTTATGCCTCTTCCTGTGATGTAAGTTAACTTTTATGGCCTCCTCCTTTTCACATCTTCCATTACAATCCCTTCGCACCCTTAAATCACTTTTTTTATCATCACATCATTTAATTTATACCCATTCCTTCTATGTATATCCCTTTTAAATACCATAATATACAATTCGCAAGATTAGCAAGTATCATCTTCCCTTATAGGGATGTAAACAGTTTGCCCATATTAAATATCAAGGTTTTTGCCCCCATGTTTACCTTTTTATGCCTCTCTGGAGACTTGTGTTTGAAGACTGAATTTTCTATTGAACTCTGGCCATTTCATCAGGAAGGTCTGAAAATCCCTTATTTCATTGAATGTCCATCTCCTTGCCTGAAATACTATGCCCAACCTTGCTGGGTAATTGATCCTTGGTTGTAGTCCCAGCTTCTTTGTCTTATGTAGTATCATATTCCAATCCCTCCAATCTTTTAATGTAGAAGCTGCAAGGTCCTGTGTGATCCTTACTGTAGTTCCTCGATATTTGAATAGTTTCTTTCTGACTGCTTGCAGTATTTTCTCCTTCACTTGATAATTCTGGAATTTGGCAATAATATTCTTTGGTGTTTTCAGTTTGGGATGCCTTTTAGGAGGTGATCAGTAGATTCTTTTGATGACTATTTTGCCCTCCGACTCTAGGACCTTTGAGCAGTTTTCCTTGATGATTTCTTGGAAGATTATTGTCTAGGCTCTTTTTTTCATCATAGCTTTCCGGTAGACCAATAATTCTTAGATTTTTCTCTCCTGGATCTATTTTCCAAGTCAGTTGTTTTTCTAATGAGATATTTTATATTTTCTTCTATTTTTTTTCATTCTTTAGATTCTGTCTGACTGATTCTCGATGTCTCATGGAGTCATTAGTTTCTACTTGCCCAATTCTAATTTTTAATAAATTGTTTTCTTCAGCTAACTTTTGCATCTTTCTTTTCCATTTGTTCAGTTGTTCCTTTTAAGGAGTTATTTTCTCCAGTTAGGTTTTGCACTTCCTTTTCCAATTGCCCAATTTTCCTTTTAAAGGAGCTGTTCTCTTCAGTGAATTATGTTTTCATATTTTTAAAATTATTGGCCAGTTTTTCTTCTACTTCTCTAATTTGGCTTTTAAAATTCTTCTTCAGATCTTCCAAGAACATTCTTTGGGCTTGAGACCTGTTCATATTCCCTTCTGACATCTCAGATGAGAATACAGTCTCAATGCTGACCTCTTTGGTATTTGTGTTTCAATCTTTGTCCCCGTAGTAAGATTCTATAGTCTTTTCTTTTCTAGTTTGCTTCCTGCTCATGATGATTGCCTTTTTCCTGGCTTTTAAAGTAGATCTCTGCTTCTGGAGCACAGGGGACTCTCCCACGGTTCTTGTGCTTGGAACTTGAGGATCTGTGTATTGTGGCCTCTGGTTCTTTCAGCTAGAAGCTAAATGGTACAGCTTACCTGGTGCTGAGCTGGCTGGTGTACCAAAGTAGAGGCCAGGTGAAGTCTTTCTGAGCTCACCAACTGTTACTCTGGAGCTCACTGCACGAGACATGGGGAAGGGGTAGTCTGGCTGCAGGAGGTCTCCTCTCCTGAGCTAGAGCACAAGCAGGCTCTGTGGTTGATGAACTCCGTCTGCTACAGTGTCTTCCTGATTCTCCAGGCTGGCAAGCCTGGGGACCTAGTGTTGGTGCTTATGGGCTCCACCTCCCTGAGGCTCAGGATCTCTTCCCAGTTTGTGGAGGTGGGGCTGTCTTGGACAGCTCTGGTCTTGCACTGGTCCCCTTCAGCCACAGCAGGAGGGACTCTCCTTTGTTATTTTCCTGGTCTCATGGGCTAAGAGACTGTTTACCCCTTTGGCTGATCCCACTATTCCAGGATTTTTCCTGGGGAAATATTCTTTGGGTTTTTAAAGATCAAAAAGGGGACAGGGATACCTTTACAGATCACTCCACCATCTTGGCTCCTGGAAGTTCAAGTAGGTGAGATACTGACATTTAATCTGTGGGCTGATAGTCTCAGGAGTGGCTGTTGCTGTTACCTGGGGTTCTGTGCTTCTCTCTCACTCAGTTCCACTGGACTCCTGTCCTGGGTCAATATGTTTGAGAATCCACAGTGCTGCTGCTGCTTCAGACCACCTGGAGCTCCCTGCTTGGCTTTGCTATGGTGGGGTCTGCGCTGGCACAGCCTGTGCACTGTGCGCTCTGTGCTCCTCCAGGCCATGAAACAGATCCTTCTCGTCAACCTTCTAGGCAGTCCTGGGTTGGAAATCTGAAACACTCTCTCTCCTATTGGATTCTACCACTCTAAAATTTGTTTAGGTTCTCTTTGCACAGGTATCTGAATTTGTCTTAGAGCTTAGGTGAATATGTGCTTCTATTCCATTATTCTGGCTACACCTCCAGAAGATAATATTTGTAAAGCACTTAGCACAGTGCCTGGCACACAGCAGGAACATAAAAATTACTTGATACCCCTATGTACCACACATACCCACATACTACAAAAAAACCCCTCAAAATGGATATATGACATGATTATTAAAGGTTATGTTGTTATGTTTGTCCTTTGTGAAGAAGATCATGACATCAGAGAAATGATGACATGACTTGCACTTGACTTTGTTTTGAGTGAGGGGGGGCTGTGCAAGGTCAGCAGCCTCACTTTCTCCTTCTGAGTCATCTGGATCCAGTGACCAGACATTCATCAGGATGACTGAAGACAGCCCAGGATCAAATGGGAGACCTTGGCCTCTTTAAGCTAAGGCCTATTCAGGTACTCACTTAGAGTGAAGTGATGTCCATTCAGTGAAAAGGCCTTTATAAGAAGTAGTTAGGGAATGGTCCGTTTAATGAGCAAAAGAAAAAAAATAACTAAATCAAGCTAGGGGGGAAAGAGTAACAGTTACTATTGATAAAGGTTATGTAATATTAAAAAAATTAGAAGAAACAGAGTTGAGGCCACCTACAGTTCATGGTCAGGCAGAAAGGAAGAATTCTTAATCAAAGAATAAAGTCTGTCACAAAAGATAAAACAGGTAATTTTGACTCTATGAAATTGAAAAGCTCTCGAATAGATCAAACTAATATGACTAGGACAAGGGTGGGGAACCTGTGGCCTTGAGGCCATGAGTGACCTTCTAGGTCCTAGGGTGTGACTTTTGATTGAGTCCAAGTTTTACAGAACAAATCCTTTTATTAAATGGATTTGTTCTGTGAAGTTCATATTTAGTTAAAGTGCTACACTGGAGGACCTACAGGGCACCTGTGGCCTCCAGGAAGCAGGTTCTCTATCCCTGGACTGGAACATGAAGGGAAGTGGTCAAGTGGAGGGAAAAGTTCTCATAGCAAATATCAATGATAGTCTGATAGCCAAGATACATAGAAAACTAACAGAAATAAATGAAAATTAGTCATACCCCCAATGAACAAGTGTTCAATGGATACAAACAAATAGTTCTCAAATAAAGAATTGCAACACATGTTAATAAATAATATGCTATTTCATATATAAGTTCAATAAATATAAACAAAGTTCCCCAAAGAATTGCTAAGTATTATATTAACAGATCTTATGTCATCTTTAACTCATTTATGTTTTATGTAGAATTTATAATACATATAGAATTTATAATACATATAATATAGCAGTACATGTGCATAATTTGCAGGGATAGGGATAAGTACTGAATCTGTGATTTCATTGGCACAGGCAATTAACTGGTAAGGCAACTTCCTCTATCAATGTTGGTATAAGGCCAAGCAAAGTAGAATCTTTTGCTGCTTTTGTTTTACTAAAAGTGCCTCTGAATAATGTGATTAAGGAGGATCTTTCCCATCCACTGTCTGGCCTATGAAGATTTATAGGAAGGTCCATACCTTTTGTTAATGAGGCACTGGTTCTCAAGGAATGTGATTCCCTCTGGCTCTAAAAAAGTGTATAAAGACTCTGAGGTGCAGTTTTATTTCGGGGCTTGCTGACTGAAGTGTCTGTTTGGCCAGATGAGGACTCTGGTAAGCTGCGAAGGAGACACCCAACTTTGAAAACCCAGATGTTGGTACTTCCCTCTCTGGTAACTATGGTCAGACAGTTGGACTTGTCTGTTAAATTGTGATGTATGCATTGATTATGGTCAGGTAGAGGAAGCGATGTCTGTTGATCTTTGATTTCTCTGTATTTTCTTTGAAGTCAGGGTGCTGACTCCCTTGAACTACGTAAATCATATATGTGCTTGATTAAAGTAAAGATATATGTGCTTGATTAAAGTGGTTGTTAACCCCTCAAAAGTTGTCTTTCCTTTTATAAATGAAGATCTAAGAACCTGTGATAGCAGGCCCCCCTGTGTATGTTGGGGTGCTGATACAGTAGGTCAGCACATATAGGCAGTTAGCCTTGAAATCAAGAAGTCCTGATTAAGTCTCATCTCTGACACTTCTTTTTTGTATAACTCTGGGCAAGTCAAGTACTCAATGTCAGTTCTCTAAAATTGTAAGTTGCCATTGCACCACAGTTGGTAGAGGCACTGGTAGAGGTTGTTGCCTCACTAGGAGTTCTCTATAACAATTAAATCACAGTCCCAGTCCAAAAAAACAAAGTTCCTGAAATTATGGCTCTTATAGTCTAATAAGGGAAGAAGATAAAAATAGAGATAATTATAATGTACAACTTTAGATGATAATTACAATGTTATGTGAATTCCAGGGGAAGGTTATTATCAACAAGGAGGATCAGAGAAGTCTTCATAAAAATGGTGGCATTTGAATTGAACTTTACAGGATAAACAGAAGGGATAAGGAAGAAAAAGAGCCAACAAAGGAGTCAGAGCAGGAGCACTCTGACAAGTAGAAGAATCCGAAGGAAAAGGTCAAGTGAGAAAAGATTGCCAAGGAGGAGGAATAATTAACAATGTTATATCCTGAAGATAGTCGAGGAAGATGAAGACTGTTAAAAAAAATCACTGGATTTTGTGATATGGTCATTAGTGCTCCTTGAAGGAAGAGTTTTATAGATAAGTTGAGGTAGAAATTAATTTCCAGGAATTTAAGTAAGTTTAAGTAAGAAAATGGAGGACAGTTTAGACTAGAAGATATTTAATAAGAAGAACTAGATGGTAGGTAGGTATATGCGTAAAGGGTGAAAGGAGGGAAGATCTGAACATATCTGAAGTCATGTGGAGAGGAACCAGTAGAGACTGAAAATATATACAAGACACAGGCTGACTGATGGAAATAGAGTCTTAGAGGAAGCAGCAGTGCACAGGATTGAGGGCAAAGATTTAGTGGTTAGTCTTTCTATAAAAACGGTAAATAAAGAGAGAACATGTGAAGAAAGTGAAAAGTTCTGATGTGTGGAGGCAGGAAGTTAAAGAAGGTCATAATGGATAGTCTGAATTTCCTTACATGAGCAGGTGGGGAGGCCATCTGCTGAGAAAAGAGAGTCAGAGAGGAATTGGATGCTTTTGGAGAGGGAAAAAATTTGGAACAATCATTGTGGGAAAGGAGATAGAGAATCAACCAATTAATGAAGAAGAAAGAACTGACAAGCATATGTGAGGGTTTTATTGAGACTACATAGGATATATTTATAGTGAGTAGACTCAGTTTGACTTTGAAACTTTCTCCAGCAACATTCAATAACCAGGAAGCAAAGTTTGAGAAAACAAATGGATGTTTGCCAAGGCTGAGTATTAGCAAAGCTGGAGCAGTGGAAGCCGAAGGAGGGAGAGGGATTTTAAGTTAATTAAACACTGAAGTGACTGACTCTGGGATCAAGATTTGGTAGAGTTAAGTATTGTCAAAATGAGGGAAATGGAAGAATGGAGAAAGAAGTAGGGATAGGAGAAACAGAAGAGAGTCAAGGACATGCTTCCTGTGAGAGAGGGAATGGGAAATGTAGAAAAATGTTATGATTGTCTATGCTAACTGTCTTGTGCTAATATATGTAAAATAGTTAATACATTATAATATTTGATAGTATAGATTCTAAATACCCATTTTAGTCAATTAATTTATATTATATATAATACATAAAATTTAGTCTACGTGTATATAATTGAGTCCTCTACATATGTATGTATATATCTATATATACACATCTATATGTCTATTTATACACAATCTCTATATATGTAGACATATATACACAAAATTTAGTCAAATAATTCATATATTACTGTTTTGAATTTCTGCTTATATCTGAATTCTGGGCATCTTTAGGCTGAACTATGAGGTATGTATTTCTTACAAATTCCTTAAGTGTGTATGCACACACTCATACATATCTACATATTCATAAGTACACATACACATATAATGAATGCTCTATTATATGCAATGTTTAATATATTCATTGATTCTTCAATAGGTTTCTCTACACAATTGTGACATTGACCAAAACCAATAAAATCATTTAAAATGTGGAGTTTTTTCTAAAGCCTAGAATATGAGGATATATTTCCCCAAGGGGAGATATAAAATTTTGTTAATGGCAAATTCTAAAATAACAGCTTTTATGACTCACTTAAAATGTTTGGAAAATATTTTTAGTGATACTTGAATTTTCTGTATTTTTTGTGTCAATTTGTAACTTCTCTTGGGTAAGTATATCTCTATATACATCTAGACAAATTCATGCACTGAAAGAATTTCACAATTATACTACAATAATCTGGGAAATGAATTCTCAAAAAGTATTGTTTCATTTTCTCTCCTGACTACACCCTCATCCTTACCAAAAAAGGTTTTGCACGTTTCATACCTTATCAAAGACTTTTTGCAACATGCTATCAATTCTCAATGTTTCTGATGTCTCATCCAGTTATTGTTGATCTTATCTTTCAGAAGATAAAGGAACAAGCTAATTCTAGATGTAATTCTGATAAAAGAAGATGATTAATTGGAGAAAATGATTACTGGAAACCTGGGAGGCGCTGATTATGCTATTTGAGAGTTTCTGACTACAGGTAAATAAACTATAAATGTAAAGATTACTAAGCTTAAGAGCTGGGAGGCCTGGGTTTTTTAAGTCCTGGCTTTTCTACTTTGCTAACCATAAGACCATAGGCAAGTCATGAAGCTTCAATGAACGTCAGTTTCCTCATCTGCAAAATGATGAAGATAAGAACGATTAGAGAGAAAACACTTTGAAAATACTGAAATTTTATATAAATGTGAGCTACTATTATTCAAATCCTGGTTCTGTCACTAACAAGTTGTGATCCTTTGTTTCCTTATTTATAAAGTGGGGATAATAGTTGTTATCAATCACCCCACAACACACCATATACCTTAAAGTACAATAAAAATAGTATTTCTTATTATTATGACTCCTCATAAGGAGGCCAATACTAGATATCATATGTAGTCTCTTCTTGAGGAGACTAAGAATTGACTCAAAGCCTTCAGAAAAAGGACAGTAGAATTCTCAAGAACAAAATTGCTTTAGTTACAGTTAATTTTGAGGGAAAAAGGTGCCTAAAGAGATTAATGTGATTGCAAAAAGAGGTCACAGAGCAACTCAAAAATTTTTAAAACTGTATCTAACATTCTGTCCTCAGTCCTCTATCAATAAGTCAGCCTTGTATAATAGACTTAAAAAAAGAAAAATGTAGCTCAGCAAAATTTACCAACACATCAAACTAATCTGATAGAATGTGACATTCCATATCCACAATCCCTCATATTCATAACTCTTTTTAGGACCACATTATTTTCTCTGATTATGTTTTGTGTTCTAGACAAACCGGATTCTCTATCACCCATGTTGAAATAGGCTTCTGCTTCTCATCTCTGGCTTTTATTTTTTTCAAGGCCTGAGTTACCATAAACTTTTCTGATTCCTTCAGATGAAAATTATTTATTCTTCTTTACATTTCTGAAAACACTTTGAGCATCTTCTTTGTTTACATTTATCACATTTTGCTTTGTATCATAACTTTTTGTGTATGTTTCTGATTTCTCACATGCTCATGATTTGGGGAAACAATTCCTTTGGAGAAAAGGTCAGGCATCCCTATCCAACTTCCACCTACAGGGCAGGCAAGTCAGCCTCTTTGAAGTGGTGGTACACTCCCGAGGGAGAGATGAGAGGCAGCCCACTGTGCCAGACAAATCAAACTGCCATTGCCACGCTTACCATTATCTCCTCTCTAAGTCTGGTGGAACCTGAAACTAAGAGTCTTGAGAATAGTAATGCTTTCCATTTCAGTGCCCACAGACATCCTTCTGGGAAGCAATCCTGTGGAGATGCAGCCTGGCAACTGTTTCTGCAGATGCTACAGTCACAGTTACTTCAGAGCAAAAAGAGAAAGTTCTTGACACCACAGTCCTTGCTACTTTCCTGAAGAAAGTTATAATGTTCCCAAGTCTTCCATTCTTCAAGGTAAAGATCTCCAGTTAATTTAACTTTTCCTCATGGGCATGAGCTAGAGATTCCCAACTATCCTGAGTGGTCTCTTTGTATGGTCTCTAATCAATCAATGTCTCTCCTAAAATGTGGGACCCAGAACTGAAATCTTAACAGGTTTTCTTCCTACTTGGTGTTTTAAATATTAGAAAATTACAACAAAGTGAAAAGTAAGTATACCTTGTGTTCTAATAAGCTTAATCCAGTAGGTTTACTCATTCTAAATTGTGAAGGAAATGGTTGCATTGTGAGTTTTAAACCTAGCTATAATTATGGGACTGTAACTCCAATACTAAATTCATTTATTCATTGAACAATCAACCATTTATTAAATGTCAACTATAAAATGTAATGATCCATAGGCATAGGTGCTGAATTAATAGATGATGTCAAGGCATCATTATTAAATAATATGTACCGATTCCAAGGTTTTAGATGATCCTACTCCTCTCAAAAGAGGTGAGTAGACAGTTCGATGAACAGAGAACTGGGCATGGACTCAGGAAAACCTGAGTTCAAATCCAGCCTCATACACTTACTAGCTGTGTGATCCTGAACAAGTCACTTAATCTCTGTTTGTCTTAATTCACTGGAGAAGGAAATAGTAAAACACTCTAGTATTTTCACCAAGAAAACCCCATGGATAGCATTAGCATGGGGTCACAAAGAATAGGACTTGACTGAATGATGAACAACTGCTCTCAAAAGAACATATGGATCAGGGAGGAAATTGCTTAAAACAGCTATATTTGTAATTCGTTCAGGAGAATAAAAAAGTTTTTACTAGTTTCTGTGAACAAAATCAGCCTACACCCAGGACAATAATACAGGGACTAATTAAATTTTATCCATAAACATACAGTTTCTAGTTGTATCACCACTTGGGGTAAAAAAACAGAAAACAAAAACTTCCAAGACATTTTAAGAGAAGGTTATTAATACTCCAAAATAAGAACTATGACATTTTTAATACTCAGTGCAAGATGGGTAGTCTTCTCATAAAAATTCATTGTGGACACAGACAAGCATATCATACAAATATGTTCATGCCACACCATCTGGGGTCTTCTATTGCCAACACAGATTTTGTGAGCTGGCAGAAAACTGAAATGCAACTATTTCAGAGTGTTGAATTTTTGTTCATTTTAATTTACTATGGGATTATGCGGAAACATGCTATGTATACATTCAAATTTGTGCCATGTGTGCACCTGTAATTACAACAAATTAACTTTACAGTTGACTCACTGGTAGACTTGAGATAGCCTTCCTTTTACTCTCACCTAAAAGAAAGAAATCTGAAATATATATACCTCTTTAATATTATTGCTACAAACATCTGGAAATAGTTGATAATAATCATTCTATTAATACAAACCAAGTCATAGCAACATGTTCATATGCTTCCTTACATTATTTTAGAATACTTCCTACCAGTCCACACAGCATGGACAGAAGAGAATGAGAAGTTCCACGTTACAGGACCACTACAGCTCTTTCAACTACGAGAAAATTTTCAACCAACTTCCTTCTTGGTAGGTAACGCAGGGCTTCTTTATAACTGACTGGCAGAGAACTGTACTATAAGGAAGGAATAACAGGGAGACATAGAGATATATCTGAAAACCACCTATTTTCTCTCTTTCTCTCTCTCTGTCCTATCTTTGTCTCTCTGACTATTCCGTGTTACTCCAATTGTACCAAGTCATTATGATGCTAGTAGTGTTGCCTCTCTTATCTCCTCCGATGCTCTTAGTAAGCCTTTAAAGCTAGCTTTTATATAGTCCTGTAAGGTTTGAAAAACATTTTAAAAATATCACCTCGTTTGATCTTCATAACAACCTCAGGAGGTAGATGCTATTTTTTTTTTCATTTTACAGATGAAGAAACTGAGGCAGGCCCCCCTTCTCTCCTCAGACCCTGCCATCATTCTACTGCAGGCCCTGATTACCTTACACCTTGATTATTGCAAGAGCCTGCTGGTGAGCTTCCCCATCTCCAATCCATTTTTCATTCAGCCACTAAAGTTATTTTCCTAAAATGTAGGTCTGATCATGTCATCCCACTACTCAATGAATTCCAGTGGCTTCCTATTGCCTCCAGGAACAAATATAAAAAGCTCTATTGGCATTCAAAGCCATTTGTAACTTAGTTCTCTCTTACCTCTTTAGTCTTGCACTTCCCTCCCCAATACATATTCTTCAATCTAGTGATACTGGTCTTCTGTTTATTCCTCAAACAAGACACTTCATCTCTTGGCTCCAGGCATTTACTCTGACTGTCTGTCCCCTATGTCTGGAATACTCTGCCTCTTTTGTTCTGACTACTGACCACCCTGGCTTCCTTTAAGTTCCAACTTAAATTCTACCTTTCTACAGGAAGCCTTTCTTGACCCTCCTTAATTTCACTGCTTTCCTTTTAAAAATTATTTGCATTCATCCCATATATACCTTGCTTTGTCTATACTGTTTGCATTGTATTTCCTCCATCAGATAATAAGTTCCTTGAGGGCAGGAACGGTCTTTTACCTAACTATTTGTATCCGCAGTGCTTAACAACGTCTGGCACACAACAGGCAATAATAAATGTTTACAGATTTACTGGACGATGTTAAGTGACTTGTCCCGAAAACATCTCACTCCTGAACATCTTTAATTGCTAATAAATTTTCCTTTACATTAAAATTTCCTTTATAGTTAATAAGTGCATGAGGTAGCATTTGAACTCAGGTTTTCCTGACTGTAAGTATTGTCTTTTATCTACTGTGCCACTTGGCTGTCCACTGGTTTAGGGGGAACCTAGGGAAGAAATCATGATGACTGACAGTGGAGTGGTAACGGTAGCTTTAGATGAAAGACTTAAATTTCCTTGTATCGGTTTCCTACCATCTGCAAAATTACCTATTAAGGGTAGAAGTGAGCTTGTAATAATAAAAAAAAACCCCAACAACCTTAAAACCACACTGATTCTCCAACCTGACAACTAGATGTAAGTCTAATGAACAATGAGGAGGGTTTATAAGAAATAAGGGTCAAGAGTGAAAGAATCTCCCTGTTCCTCCTGGAGGGAAGGGCTATTTCCCTTAACAGAACCTTATTGTTTCAGAACCAAAAGGGGATAAAAATACAGACTATATAATCAATAATCAGGCTTTTTAAATGCTAATGGTAGAAATTTGAGGTTAAGGAAAAAAAGGTAGATTTACCCATCCCTTTTGTCATTACCTCATAACAATTATGAATCAATTTTTTTTTGACTTAGAACCAGCTGATGGTGGGTTAACAGATGGTTCTTTAAAATTCTGTTCTTATTCCAGAACCTTTAAGTTGCTGAAAATGTATCTACTTAAATATAATACTATAGTGGCAGCAAAACATAATCTACATGTTCTCTATTTAACACTAAACAATCTGGATACCAGAGTTGTTTGGAAATAATTCTATCAAAGACTGAAACATTACCCTAGTGCTATAATAAACAAATTTGCCTTTTACATTTTTACTTTCAAAATGTATCTTCACAAATATAACCTAAATAGACCTTTTTAAAAAAATTATAATTAATTAAAAGCAATTAATTCAATCAATCCACAATAAATTTTATGAACTGTCTTTATAATACCTAACAATTTGGTAGAATTAGTGATTAGACTCATTTATCATCTCATTATATCCAGAGTAGAGCCATTTGTCTTTTTGTAGAACAAAGAAAAATACGTTTTCACAATGGTTTTAACATGGAACAGTTCACAGCAAAACCCAAAAGCAAATGTTAAAGATTGAGAAAATATACAAATTTTTAGGTAGAATATCATAATGATGAATGCCTCCTACCCTGGACATCTGTTCAGCAGGTGTCAAAGAAATCCTGGATGTGTTTTGTGCTCAGGGATCTGTTTTAACTGCTACAAAAGACAATGAATGAGATGTTCCCTTTCATTTTTCATTCTTGAAAGCTACCTTCCTCCAGGCAGGGGCTCATTCCTTTCATACCCTGAGAGAAGGCAGAGAAAACCTTAGGTTTTCTTTTTAGCAAGTTTCACTGGCAAAACAGATCTAGGCCCACTTCTGTTCATTTGTAAAGGTAATCTCTTCCTACCACCTCCCGTTGTCCATAAAAAAGACATGTATGAACTTGTATTACTCCATACTTCTATGAGTCACACATTTTGAATAGTATATCTCCATTTTATATATTATGAAAAAAATCTTTTTTTCTCTTATCATTATCAGGAATTTTTACTTCTGCACTGGATAGAGACCACTATAACTATCACCTTCTTTGATGAATTTTTCCCAGTCTGATTAAATAACTTATGATATTAAGATCAAAATGGACTCTGAACTATAATATTGCAAGGAATAAGATTTTATTTCTTATTAATTCAAGTACTCTAATCTATACTTAATTACTCTGGTAAAAAAGATTACAAGCAATCAGCATAACGAAAATCTTTTCTGATTCTCAGTTTCAGAGACAAATATCTATCTAGAAAAAATTAGCCACTAGAAAGACACATTCTATTTTCAAACTAACTCAAAACATGGGAACCTTTCTTAAAGAAAAGCCACATTATTAAGAATAATGGTTTGGGTGTAAAATAAGATCTGTGCTTGGAAGGGATGGAATGAAAGGAAAGTCAATTTTTATATTGGTGGCTTTCATCCCACTCTGACTTGGAGAAAGTAAAAGCTTCTCTATCAAAGCCCCTTACTTATTTACTCTTCCCCTTTCATTTCTTCCTCTTTTTTTCCCTATTCTCTTTTTGCCTTTCTCCCCAATCCTTCAAATTCCAAGAGAACAGAGGCAAGAGAGAGTAGAGATATAAGTGGGATTGACAGGAATGGTTGAGGCTGAGAGAGGAAAAACTAGCTGAGTTTATTTTCTCTCCCATTTCACCCTGGATAAATTAATGATAAAGATTTTTATCCAATAATTATTTACTTCTGGGAGCCAAACCTAAAGTAAGAGGGTATATATTGTATATAACTGTGTGGTCCTCTGGATCCCCTAGTCTATTTGTAAAAAGCAAAGAAACCTCTGTCTCATCCACAAATATGTCTACTTTCTGGAGTTAATTAAAACCTGTCCCTTAACATTCTACTTCTCTAGAAACCCTCTCCAATGGAAACAGTTACTTCTATGACTGTCCCTATTTATTTAACTCAACAAATTTCTTAAACGCCTACTCTAAACAAGGCACTGCTTAGGTGCTGGCGATACAAAGAAAGCAAAAATACAGTCACTGCTCCCAAGGAAATTATAATCCAAGAGATAATGACAAACACATAAATAATGGTGAGATGAGGAGAGAGAAATGTGAAAATGAGGCATCCAAGCAAAGTGCTATAAGAAACATAAAAAGGGAGAGATCCCTTTGGAAGCAGAATGAAAGCACAGCGTACTCCTTGTTCTCTACAGATGAGAGGAAATAGCACGAAAATGATGTTGAAGCATTAATCTCTGCTCTTCAGAATACTATAAGCAACAAAGTCTTCTCACTCTCAGTACTATTCGTTTACTGGCCTTCAGGACAACACTCATCTTTCTTGGTGACTTAGCAGTAGGCTCACAATTCTCCCTATCTCCTGTTAGTCTCAGTAATTTCAACAGAGACACTGATTACCTTTTCAATATCCTGAATTAACAATTTCTCTACATCCTCAATTTCAATGAATCTTCTATTTCACTTCAGGCAACCTTTGTGATTACTTTTTCTCCAACATCTAAACTCTGAAATTCCCTATGATTCTTTCTCTTTTTATCTTTTCACTTCTTTCCCCTTGCCTCTATTCATCTTTTATTCATCTTAAAGTGAACTATAGTCCTTAAATACTGCCCTCCTCCTACTCTCCAGTCCCCAGTTGCCTTCATTTGTTTTCCTAACCCATTTTGGCAGTCAACTATTTTAGTGATGTTTTTGCTGGAATCCTTCAATTTTTCAACTTCCTACCATACTCAATATGGGAACCCACAACTGTAAGTAATTAATAATTTTTTCCCACTATGGCTTTAAGAAGATCAACCAGAATATGTATTGAAGAGATAAGGTACTAAGGATGGAAGACCAGGTAAAAAAGGAAGTGAAGGAGTTACAGGCATGAGATGTTAAGAAGCTGAATGACCTTGAACAGTCACAGGAAACAGAAAATGAGGGAAAGTTGCCTATGCATATTTGTTACAAAGAATGGGCTCTTTCTTTTCTCTTTTCCCCCCAGTAGGGTAGAAAGTGGGAAAAAGAGGAAAAAATTACTTCTGTTAACTTTTTTTAAACAAGAGGGTGCAACAGATGAAGTCATTATTATACTGTTAGCTTTACTTGTTTTATTTTTTTAAAAAGATCTTTCTAGGAGTGGGGTAATTTTTAAATGTTTGCAACAGAAACAAAACTTAGCAATACAACTTTAAAAAATTAGTAAAAGAAGCAACAAGATATAGACTGATTTGATACAAAGGGAAAAGTATAGAGGTCAGAGATAATTTCAAAGTTTAATGCCTGGGTATCTAGAGATACAACAGTCACACAATAACAGAAACTAGAAAATCAGCAAAAAGATCAGTCTGCTTAGAAGTTGGTGAGTTTAGTTTTAGATATGTTGGGTTTGAGGTGAAAATTTCCATTTAAGTAGAAATTTTCAACAGCAAGAGATAGGTGTGGGAAATGAAAAAGGAATGAGTAAAGGAGACAGAAAAGGAGTAGTCAGAGATAAAGGACAGTACTTTGTTTAAGAACCAACAGGAGTAAGTATCCCTTCTTATGATAAAAACAATCTAAATTCTATTTATCCATGAATAAATCTATGGTATTTAATAAATGCTTTTCAAAATTGATTTATAGTTCTTCACAGCCTTTCAAAGATTCACTGATAATGGCTCAGCAATTGTATTTGCTAATTTCTTTTAGCAATACATATAGCAGTCCATTTAAGCCAGGTACACTGAACCCATGAAAGGTAAGCTTGGTGCCTGCTTTAGATTTCATTATTTGCCATTCCTCTCAAGACACTGCCACCAAACCCCAGCGTGGCAACTTCTCTCCTTCCCTTTTTCAACCCTTTTTCTGTTGTTTCTTCTCCCATTAAAACGTAAACTCCTTGAGGTCAGAAACTGTCTTTCTTTTTGTGTGATTTTGCATCTCTGCAGCTTAACAAGGGGGTCCAGCACTTAATATTTGGTGACTTGCCCATGGATATCAACTACTAGCCATTTTTGTTCTGCCCTTTTCTTTCCAAGAACATTCTCCTTAGCAGAAAAAAGACAACAAAACCCAGAACAATTTAAGAACAGAGACATTCCAGTTTACATTCTCATCAAAAATTATTGTTCTCTCCACACAAGAAAGCAGTCTTCCTTTCTTCAATCCTCCTCTTTTCACCTCTATGGCTTAAAAAACTAATTTGTTATCCTTAGATTTCCTCACCAATTTTAGCTCCTTCTCCCTGTCAGTACTCCTGATACTACTCTTACAAGATCATGCCATGTTTTTATTTCTTTCCTCTAATACCTGCTTATGCTTCCATCTTCTATAACCATCTTATGCATATCTAAATTAGTTGGTGAGCTCCCTTTCTTTAGACAACTCTCCTTTTTGTTACTTACTGGAATCATTTCTTTTTATGGTTTGAGAATTAAATCTTAAAATCTTTTTTTTCCTCCTTGGCTGACATGCCCTGTAGGATATTAGTCCATGTGATCACATCAATCCTTTCTCTGAACTTTGTGAAATTGTCTCTCCTTAAAACAAGAATGAAAGTTAGACTATTTCCTCTTCTTGACTTTCAAAAATGCTAAGATCATTTTCTAAGCTAGCAATCAGTTCCTTTTTGTTGATGAGAATCAGATGTAGAGTATTTTTCCTTTTGTTGATTCCTCCACCTTTTGAAGGAGGAAATTAACATGAAGACAAATTAACAAATTATCATACACTTGTCTTTTAGCAGAAAGAGTATGTTTTTGATAACTGAAATTTTGCATGCAACTAGGCATGAGTGCCTCCAGGGTCACCTTGGAAAAGCAGAACTGGACAGAGGTATCTTCAGACTCAGACAGACCTAGATTCAAATTTCACCTCTGATATATAGTGGCTATGTGACTCCAGGTGAATTCCTGGGTCTCTCAGTGCTCTTCTATCAATTCCATTCTCTGAGATTATAAATACAAAACAGGTGCCAATTTGCATTGGTAGGTAATCTCCCTCCACTGACAAAACTGCAAGTGTGATCCAATTTAAAAAACTAAAACGAAGCCAAACTTTGAAAAACTGAAAAACAACAGTTTCAATGAAGAGAAATAAAGTAGGGACTAAGAAGGGAAAACCTTGCATGCACTGCCAAAGTCAAGGAGTTAGTTGTTTTTCCTTGTCAGTAAAGTAGGTTCAATCTTGTGGACAGACTAGGAGAGAGATAGAAAGAACTTTGATATAAAAACAAAATAAAACATTTAAAAAAATGAAGTTATGATTTGATTGAGTACATTAAATATGTAGATGCTTGACTCAAGAAAATATAGAATCTCAGAACTGAAAGAAAACTCAAAGGTCATCTATACCAGGATAGGCATCTATTCTACAAGATCTAGTCTGTACTTGACCTGCAGCGATGGGGAACCTGCTATATCAAGAGGTGGCTACCTCCACTTCTGAATGCCTCTAATTGCTAAGAAACTTTCCTGTACATTAGGCCACCATCGGTCTCTTTTTGAAATGTCCATTCATTATCAGTCCTTGCACTTCCAACTGGTTTCAGCGCATCCAGTTTCTCCCCACTCCATTCTGTCTTCCACTCAGCTGTCAAAGTGATCTTCCTAAAACTCAGGTCTGACCATATCAGGAACTCCACTGATGTCCTATTGTCTGCAGGATCAAATCTAAAATTCTCTGTTTGCATTTAATGCCCTTCATAATCTGACCCCTTCCTACCCTTTCCAGGTACCTTCTACCATATTCTCTTGCACACATTCTGCAATCCAGTGACACCAGCCTCCTTGCTATTCTTTGCAAAAAACAATGCATCTCTTTACCACATCATGTTTATTGACCGAATCCTATGCCTGGCATTCTCTCTTTTCTCATTTCCTCCTCCTGGCTTCCCTAACTTCCTTCAAGTCTCAGCTAAAATCCCGCCTTTTGCAAGCAGTTTTTCACAGTCTTCCTTAATGAAACTAGTCCTTTCCCTCTAAGATTATCTCCAACTCATCCTGTATATATTTTGTTTGCACATAGTTGTTGTCCTTCACCCAGTCTAATAAGCCTGTGAATTCCCTGAAGTCAAGGATTATTTTTCCTTTCTTTGCATCTCTAGTTCTAAGCAGAGTCCTAAGTGCTATAGTAATCACTAAATGAATGTTTGCTGACATGTTCAGGAAGCAAGAACAGGAAGGACAAATTTAAGTCCTAAGTCTTTTGTTTGCCAAGCAAAGCATCTCTATCTAACTCCTTCAATGACCTTTTCTTGGTGCAGTTTTCTGTCTTTTCACCATCTTGGTTGCTCTTCTCTGGACTTGCTTTAGTTTGCTGATATCCTTCCTAAAATGTGGCATTTCATACTTAATATGTAGTTTGACAAATGTAGAATAGAGGTCTATCATTTCCATTTTTATGGAAACTAATCCTCTCTTAATGTAGTTAAATTTATTGCATTAACTTTGACAGCTGCTTCATCGTTGACTCATTAAATTTAGAAATCACTATGTGCCTCAGGTAATTTTTAGACCGACTATTATTTAGACTTTTACATGGGACTGTAAACGTATGCAAGAGTTTGTGCTCATATGCTAATTCCACTTTTATGCATATAAAATAATTTTTAAGTGTGTCTATCTGTAAATTGTTAGACTGCATGTTGCAAAAACAGAAAGCCTTTTAGGGCCACTGAAAAGAATAAGAAGTATTAGTTCTGAGGGGATACAGAAAAGAAACAAGTGGTTATTCAAGTGAGACTTATTGCTATCCTTCAAACTCATCAAGGCAAACTTTTTAAAATGTATCTTTCAAGGACCTTTTGGTGGATGTGGAATCTTGATTACTGAACAAATTAAAAGAATTTATTAATGTTTATTATCTTTTTTTTACAGCCAGAAATAACACTTGCATTTTTAAATGCCCCTGATTAAAGTTGACACTGCACTGGGCTTGATTACATGTAAAGAATTACGTGAATTTCAACAAAGTTCACACGAATACATCCAGGTATCATTCTCACTGCAAACAGAGTTCCCATCTTATATATTATTTATATATCTCCATTTTGTATCCGTCTTTTCAAATATATATATATATGTATATATATATATATATATATATATATATATACGTCTCAAATATTTAGATATATGAACTGTTAATACAAAAATTTAAATGTTTATATGGACATTTATGAATGAATGTAAAAAGAAAAAGGAAGGAAAGTTACTCATTAAAATAAAAATATACTCACGAAATCGAAGTCTCCATCTTGAGGAACTTTCCAGTTATCAGGAAAAACATTTTTTGACATTGGGAATGGCTCACGTATGTTCAGATTACAGTTTTCATGACTCTTGTTTTTGAAATCTTGTTTATCGAAATAATCCATAAAAGATGGTCGTTGCACTTGTGATGAAGTTGCATTTCCTTAGTTAAAAAGAAAATAGGCAAGGCTTAAGTATTGGTATTAAAATAATATTTCATATTTATATTGTACTTTTTGCTTTATAAAACATTTTTCTCATAATATCACTGTGAAATAGGTGGTTCAATATTACTATTATGCTGTTGAGAAAAGTGAGGTTGAGATAAATGATTACCGTAAAATCATCTAGTATTCTAACTTGCAAGTAGGAGAAACAATATTTGACTCTAAGATCTCTTCACTATGCAGAAATATGAATTCCTAAATTATGGAATAATTTTGAATTGTCCAAAAATAAATCAATAGTCACTCTACTCAATCTGATAGAGAAAAAACCCCACCTAACTAAAATTCAATTAGTGTTATTGAGAAGAGTTTTAAACCTATATGACATTTTAAACTTCGAAAATATTTCAGAGGGTAAGTACTCATTTTTAACTACCTTTTTTTAAATTAGAAAACTGTTCTGAATACTTTGGAAATGAGTCAACACAAAACTGAAAGTATTAAAAACTGTTGTAAATTATCTGTAAATCGCAGGCAATTTTATCAGCATTTAAAAAATATATGTGTGTGTATGTATGTATATATATATATATATATATATATATATATATATATATATATATATATATAATTATATATACACACATATTTTTACCAAGCATATTATTTTCAAAATGTCACATGAACCAAAATCTCCTAAAAGTTCTGAATGGCCTCAAAGTCTTGAGTTCAATATAGCTCAGTTATATGGACCAGACAATGATAAGCACACAGGGAACAAAGATACTTTAATTTAATCAAACTCTATAGAGGAGAAAAAAACATATAAGCATAATGGCAACAAGATGATTTAAAATCTAATTTAAAAGATGAATCAAGAGTATACTTTTTAGTTTATCAATGCCAAAACAAAAGTCAGACAATCAATACAATACTGGATTATAAAAAATAGAAAGAACCCAATATGTTAGTTGATAGGAAATCAATAATCATCAACTCTATGTAATGCACAGTCACAAAGGGCATACTGCTGACAATCTATCTGAATGTGAGGGCAGCTGAACAGCAGAAATAGTATTCAAGGCACATAAATAATCTTCAATGTAGATAATCTGTGTATAGCTAGTCTATAGATAGCCCATGCTACTCTCTCTAACAAGGCAGAGAAGCAAAGAAAGGGAAAAAAGATGTCCCTAACCTTAGGGAGCTTCACAATTTACTGGGGAGAGGAATGAAGGGAGATAATATACAAACAACTATGTACAGACAAATTACATACAGAATAAATTGGAGATAATCTCACAGGGAAAGCACTAGCTTCCTGAAAGTAGACTGGGAAAAACTTCTTCAGAACAATGGGATTTTAGCTGAGACTTGAAGGAAGTCAAGGAAGTCAGCTGGAAGAAGTGAGGAGGGAAAGAATGCCAGGCATGGGATCCTGTCAATAAACACACATGTAGTCAGGAGATTTGGTGTTTTGTGCAAAGAATAGCAAGGAGGCTGATGTCACTGGACTGCAGAACATGTGGAAGAGAGCAAGGTGGGAGGAGTCTGGAAGGGTAGGAAGGGTGAGATTATAAAGTGCTTTAAATGCAAAAAGAATTTTAGACTTGATCCTGGAGATAATAGGGCATCAGTGAAGTTTCTTATGCGATCAGACATGAGGTTTTTTGGGTTTTTTCCCCATTTCCTTTTATTTATTTATTTTTAGATTAAGACGTTCATTTCCATAAAATTTTGAGTTCCAATTTTTTGCCCCATCTTTCCCCTCCCTCCACCCAATAACACCTTGCATTCTGATTACCCCTTCCCTCAATGTGTCCTCCCTTCTATCACACCCCACCCTTCCCTTATTCCCATCTACTCTCTTTTCTTGTAGGGCAAGATAGATTTCTATACCCCATTACCTGTATTTCTTATTTCCTAATTATATGCAATAACAATTCTCAACATTTGTTACTAACACTGAATTCCAACTTCTCTCCATTCCTCCTTCCCCACCCATCCCCACTGAGAAGGCAAGCAATTCAATACAGGCTATATAAGTATTGTTTTGCAAAAGACTTCCATAATAGTCATGATGTGTAAGACTAACTATATTTCCCTCCATCCTACCCTGTCCCCCCTTTATTCTATTCTCTCATTTGACCTTGTCCCTTCTCAAAAGTGTTTACTTCCAGTTACTCCCTTCTCCTATTTGCCCTCCTTTCTATCATCCCCCTCACCCCTCTTGTCCCCTTCTCCCCTACTTTCCTGTAGTGTAAGATAGATTTTCATACCAAATTTAGTATGTATTCCCTCCTTAAGCCATATGTGAAAAGAGTAAGCTTCACTTTTCCCCTCTCACTTCCTCCCTTTTCTCCTCCATTGATAAAGATTTTTCTTATCTCTTTTATGAGTGATAATTTGCCCCATTCCATTTCTCCCTTTCTCCTCCCAATATATTCCTCTCTCACCCCTTAATTTTATTTTTATTTATACATATCATCCCTTCTGATTCAACTCAACCTGTGCTCTGTGTGTGTGTGTGTGTGTGTGTGTGTGTGTGTGTGTGTGTGTGTGTGTGTGTACCCAGTACCCAGGTACTGAGAAAAGTCTCAAGAGTTACAAATATTCTCTTTCCATGTAGGAATGTAAACAGTTCAACTTTAGGAAGTGCTTTATGATTTCTCTTTCCTGTTTACCTTTTCATGCTTCTCTTTGATTCCTGTGTTTGAAAGTTCAATTTTCTCCTCAGTTCTGATCTTTGCATCAAGAATGCTTGAAAGTCCTCTGTATCATTGAATGATCATTTTTTCCCTTGAAGTATTATACTCAGTTTTGCTGTATAGGTGATTCTTGATTTTAATCCCAGTTCCTCTGACTTTCGGAATATCCTATTCCAAGCCCTTCTATCCCTTAATGTAAAAGCTGCTAGATCCTGTGTCATCCTGATTGTATTTCCACAATACTCAAATTGTTTATTTCTAGCTGCTTCCAATATTTTCACCTTGACCTGGGAACTCTGAAATTTGGCCACAATATTCTTAGGAGTTTCTCTTTTTGGGTCTCTTTCAGGAGGAGATCAGTGGATTCTTTCAATATTTATTTTGCCCTCTGGTTCTAGAATATCAGGGCAGTTTTCCTTGATAATTTCATGAAAGACAATGTCTAGGCCCATTTTGATCATGGCTTTCAGATAGTCCCATAATTTTTAAATTGTCTCTCCTGGATCTATTTTCCAGGTCAGTTGTTTTTCCAATGAGATATTTCACATTATCTTCTATTTTTTCGTTCTTTTGGTTTTGTTTTGTAATTTCTTGGTTTATCATAAAGTCATTAGCTTCCCTCAGCTCCACTTTCATTTTTAAAGAACTATTTTGTTCAGTGAACTTTTGAATCTCCTTTTCCATCTGGCTAATTCTGCTTTTTAAAGCCTTCTTCTCTTCACTGGCTTTTTGGATCTCATTTTCCAATTGAGTTAGCCTATTTTTAAAGGTGTTATTTTTTTCAGCATTTTTTTTGCCTCCTCTAGCAAGCTGTTGACTCCCTTTTCAAGCTCTTCCATGGCCTAAGCCCACTGCATGTTCATTCTGGAGGTGCTGGATACAGAAGCCTTGATTTCCTCAGATATAATGCATTATTCTTCCTCATCTGAAAGCATGGAAGGAAATACCTGTTCACCAAGAAAGTAACCTTCTATGGTCTTATTTTTCCCAGCCAGTTACTTGACTTCTGAATCCTCTGTCAGGAGGAGGGTCCTAGTGCTCCTCCTCCCTGCAGGACCATGCTCAGGGCTGAGATTCAGATTAGCTGCTCAGTTCCCCCAGGAGCTTTAGGTGGGGGCAGGGCAGCCACTCAGGGTGGAAGTTCTGATCAGCTGCTCAATTCCCTCAGGGGCTTTTGGCAGAGTCCTTCACAGATGGATGCTGTAGCTGCCACCACCACTACCATCACCACCGCCTGGAGTCAGTGCTGGGGGTGCGGGCCATGCTCTGCTCCCCTCTTGCCCAGTTGGGAAAGTCCTCTCATTGACCTTTGAAGCTTTCTTTGGTGCTTGTGGGTGGAGGGATCTGAGACCCTCCCTGCTGGGAATTCTGCCCCAGAGGCCTGTTCTGATACTGTTCCTCCTGCTGCTGCATGGCCAGGACTGGGCTCTGTTCCACTCAGCATCCCGTAGGATAGACCTTTCCTGTTGGCCTTCCAGGTGACCTTTGGCCGGAAAATCTCTTTCACTCTGTTGTTCTGTGGCTTCTGCTGCTCTAGAATTTGTTGAGAGTCAGTTTTTACAGGTATTTTGTGGGCTGTGGGGGAAGCACTAGAGCATATGCATCTTTCTACTCCACCATCTTGGTTCCACCTCCAGACCTGAGTTTTAGGAAAATCACTTTGACAGCTAAGTGGAGGATGGAATGCAGTGGAGTTGATGCAAGGAGTTCAACTTGAAAATTATTGTTAAGGCTTAGATGTGAAGTAAAGAAGGCTTGCACCTTGGTTGTGTCAGTCAGAAAAGAGGAGATTTAAAAAGAGATGTTGTGAAAGTAGAATTCAAATGGTAACAGTTTAGATACGTGGGGCAAGAAGTCTCGAGTTAAAAATCACACCTAGTTTAAGCCTGAATAACTGGGAGGATGGTGGTACCCTCAACCATGATGGAGAAGCCAGGAACAGAGGAAGACTTGGGGGGAGGGGGTGGCAAGGGAATGGAGAATGATAATTAGTTTGGTTTTGGACATTCTGAGTTTCAGATGTCTACAGCACATCCAGTTGGAGATGCCCAATAGATGGATATTGTGACTACAGGTCAGAAAGATTTTGGAGCTGGATAACTAGACCTGAGAAGCATTTACATAGAGGTGATAGATGAATCCATGGCACGTGATGAGATTACCAAGCAAAACAGTATAAAGGGAGAAGAGAAAGCCCAGTATAGAGCTTTGCAGAAAACCCACAGGTCACAGAGGTGACCTGAATGAAGATGCAGCAAAGGACATAGAGAAAGACTAGCAAAACTGGGAGGAAACCAGGAGAGACCAGCGTGAAGAAAATCTAAAGACAAAAAAAAAAAAAATCAAGAAGAGAGGCATAGATGTCAAAAACTGTAGAGAAGTTTAAAAAAGATGAGGATTAAGAAAAGGCCATCATATTTGGCAATTAATACATCACTGGTAATTGGAGAGAGCAGTTTCAGTTGAATGATGAGGTCAGAAGCCAGACTGCTGAGAGTTAAGGCATCCTTAACTGTATTATCTTCACTTTGAGACTATCCCCAGTTCATCATTCATGTATCTTGTCTTTACTTAGTTGTTTGCATTTTTTTTCCCATTCAATGGTGAGCAGGGCTTTTCCTCCCCTACACACAGCAGAGTGCCTTGCATGTAGTAGTCATTTAAAAAATGCTAGCTGATCGATAGATTAGGAAAGACAACAATTGTAGATGGCATTCTTAAAGAAGTTAGCTATGAGGGGTAAGAAAGACATAGGATGACAGCTAGCAGGGATGGATGGTTCAGGTAAAGAATTTTTTTTTAATTTTAAGAGTGGGGAGGATATGGATGTATTTGTAGGGAGCAGGGAAGCAGCTGACAAAGAGATTAAAGATAAGTAAGAGAGTACAGATGATGAGCTTGTAAAGGGATTGCCTTGCAAAGGGATTTGGCAAGAAGGGCTACCTCTTCATGTGAGATAAAGATGGAGGGAGAGAGAGCAAAGGAAGACATCCAAGTGATATGGGATGTGGAAGAGGGGACAATCAATCTTTTTTTCAGTAAAATATAAGTTAAAGTCTTCAACTAAGTGAGAGAGGGAAATCTGAGGAAGTTTGAGGGTAATGGAAAAGTTTGGTAAAGTCACTGTGTGAGTTAGACAGTGAATCTATCAGGGTTACGTATAAACAGATTGCCTTGCTACTGTGATGGTCCTATTGAGATTATGTGAAAATAAATATTTAGTAGATTCAGTCAACAGGTTTTGATCTTCTTTAACTTACTTCAGTAATAGTCTCCAGCTTCCTCCAGCAAAAGCAAAGTTGAAGTCCCATTTCATCATTTACAATTTACATTTTAATACAAGTTTCATCTAGATGTGGAAGTGACCTTGATTTTTCAAAGGTTACACTAGTGCAACAAGACTTCACCATTTTTAACAAGTTAGAAAGGCTTCCCCAATTGATAAATGGTCAAAGGATATGAACAGGCAATTTTCAGAGGAAGAGGTTAAGGCTATCTATAATCATATGAAAAAATGCTCTAAATCACTATTGGTTAGAGAGATGCAAATCAAAACAACTCTGAGGTACCACATCACACCTATAAGATTGGCAAACATGACAGAACAAGAAAATGATAAATGCTGGAGAGGATGTGGGAAAGTTGGAACACTAATTCATTGTTGGTGAAGCTGCGAGCGCATCCAACCATTCTGGAGAGCAATTTGGAACTATGCCCAAAGGGCTACAAAAATGTGCATACCCTTTGACCCAGCAATATCGCTACTAGGACTATATCCCCAAGAGATCATAAAAATGGGAAAGGGTCCCACATGTACAAAAATATTTATAGCAGCACTCTATGTAGTTGCCAAAAACTGGAAGTCAAGGGGATGTCCATCAATTGGGGAATGGCTGAATAAATTATGGTATATGAATGTAATGGAATACTATTGTACCATAAGAAATGATGAACAAGACTTCAGAGAGGCCTGGAAGGACTTATAATGACCTGATGCTGAGTGAAAGGAGCAGAACCAGGAGAACTTTATGCACAGCAACAACCACAGTGTGTGAGAGTTTTTTCTGGTAGACTTAGATTTTTGTAATAACACAAGAACTTCTTACCAAAAAAAAAAAAAAATCCCAATGGAGGATCTCAAGGCAAAATGCCTGCCACACTCAGAGAGAGAAATATGGAAGTCACTCACATATTGTAGCAGATCATGTTTGTGTATGTGTATGTGTTTGTGTATCATGTTCTGATTTGTTATACGATTTCTTTCATTTATCTTAGTCTGACTACATAGCATGACTATAGTGAAAATATACTCAATAGGAAAGTATATGTAGAATCTATACAGAATTGTATGCAGTCGTGGGGAGGGAGTGGGGGAGTGGGGGGTAGGTGGGGGGGATAAAATCACAATTGTATGGCAGTGATTGTTAAACATTACAAAATAAAAAAAAACAAAAACAAGTTAGAAAGGCTGAAAAAGTATGGACCCAGGGATGTAAAAACTGTTATTTGTTGTCAAAAGATGAGTCAAGCTATGGAATGAAAAAGCTTATTACCAGAAGTTTGGCAAGTGATGAATTTTCTTTTTTGAACCTATGAAATGGACAATAACTCTCCAAAAGAGGTTTTAATGGCTTTTTAAATGATTTTTAATAGTGACAGTGGCAGAATTAGTCAACCAAACATATACATATATGTATGTACATATCTATAAAACATCTACTCTACTCTATGACAAGTACTATCAAGGAAAAATAAAACAATCTGCCATTAAGAATCTTATAAATCTGGGAGATAAGGGAAGGAGAAAGGAGAAGAGGCAACATACAAGATAGCCTGCTTTTAAAACATGCAGTATAGATATATGACAACCACAAAAGACATACAGAAAGTTGTAGGTACTAACTGCTGGGATCAGGAAAGGACTCATATAACAAGTGGTGCTTAAATTGAGCTTTGAAGAAAATGAAATATTGATTCTAGAAAGCAGAGGTGAGAAGGGGACAAATTACAAGCATGACACAGAGCCCATGCAATACCACTGAAATGGGAGGATAGTGTGTGAGGAACAGCAAGAAGGTAAGAATGGTGAGAAAGCACATAGAAAATGCTAATAAACAATTCTGAAGGGGTCAACAAACATATTTTGCTGTTAATAATTTTTACATGAATAATCAATCTGTCCAACAACCAATTTAATTGTACATAGCTGTTTGAAAGTTATCTCTCATTGGAGTGTAGGGTGTGTTCAGGGAGGACCAGTACCTTTGGTGTGATGACTGTTGAGCCCATTTCGGGACTCTTTCCACCTTTGGTGTCTGCCTGTTCCACCTAATTCTCACCTGTGGCTCCAAAAAGCTGCAGCATACGCAGCTGCCACCCCGGTAAACCATTTCGGCAGACAGTCCAAAACCAGATTGAGGGTAACCAAGGGTTCTCAAACCCACTGGTGAGTTAGAGGAGTGTCTACCCCAAGCATGTGACGACTTCTTGTGGTGGAATGGGTAGATGAGAACAATTTGTGCCAATGGCCATGAAGGCAGATGAAGCAAGCGATGTGGAATGCTTAGAGGGTGGTTATACACTGAAGACACAAAGGCCATCCACTGCATCCTGAGCCACTGCCAGCTGTCTTAACTGCCACTGGACTATGATGACTCTGGAGGAGAGAGTGAGGCTGACAACTTCGTGCAACCCTGCCTCACTTAAATCTAATTTACACACAAATCAAAAGACATCACCCATATCATTTCACTATTACGCCTCAAAGTCCTGTGGCAACAGGCAAGTGATGAAGCAGCAGGTGCAGATACACTGAGAGCTGTAGTCACAACCCTGCACACAGGTTGCCTAGGCCATAGGGTCATTTCTCACTGGAAGCAGTAGTGGGACTCAGCAGCCCCCTGGGTGTCTGAGCAGCCTTTTAAGGACTGCACTGCTCACCTCCCGGTGTGAGAAAGGGGGCTAGAAAAAGTGCTTACCCAACCCTGGCCTGATTACCACAGCAGGTGGGGAATCCCACTATGTGGTTGAAACACAAAAAAATGTACAAAATGTACAAAAACATCTACTAAGATGATTCCACTCACCATTGGCACATGGAATGTGTGCACACTAATAGACAACACAAAATTCAGTAGACCTGAAAGAACTGCCCTTGTTGCAAGAGAACTCAACAGATATCGCATCCAAATAGCAGCCTTGAGTGAAACAAGGTTGGCAAATGAAGGTCAGCTTACTGAAGTTGGAGCTGGATACATCTTTTTCTGGAGTGGGTGCAGTGAAGGGGAGCACCATGAAGCTGGCGTGGGTTTTGCAATCAAAACTAATCTAATCAGCAAGCCGGCATGCCTGCCAAAAGGAGAGAATGACAGGATCATGATAACGCAATTGCCACTCACAGGAAAATGCCATGCCACCATCATCAGTGCCTGTGCTCTCACCATGCAGACTCTGATCATCAATGTGTGCCAAAAGAGGGCAAGCTTATAATTCTGGGTGACTTTAATGCTAGAGCAGGCTGGACTACCAGACTTGGCAGGGAATCCTAGGGAAGAATGGAGTTGGAAACAGCAACAGGAATGGTCATTTACTGCTGAAGACTTGTGCATCATATGACCTTCTCATCACCAACACTGACTGTCTTTCATTTACCAAAATGCAATAAAACTTCATGGATGCACCCTGACAGCAAACATTAGCATCTAATAGACTATGTGACGTAAAGAGAAGAGACAGACAAGAGGTGAGAGTGACAAAGGCAATATGTGGTACAGAGTGCTGGACTGATCATAGACTTATCCTTTCCAAGCTAAATATTTGCATTCATCAAAAGCACCACCCCCAAGGCAAAATGACTCCCAGAAGAATTAATGTCATCAAATTAAAGCTCTTCTCTGAGCACAGTTTCTTGGTAACTTGGAGGGAAAGTTGAGCCAACACACAGTTGGCAACAGTGGAGCAGAAAAGGAGTGGGCAGCTTTCAGAGATTTGGTGTACAGCACTGCATTTGCTCATCTGGGTCAGAACACTCGCAAACACCAATACTAGTTTGATAAAAATGATGGGGAAATTCAGAAGCTGATAACTGAAAAATGAGAACTCCACAGGACTTACCAGTAGGATAGGTCACCCACCTCTAAGGCGGCAACATTTAATTTCATCAAAAGCAAAGTATAAGCAAAACTTAGAGAGATGCAGGATTCTAGGCTCAGTAAGAAGGCAGATGAAATTCAGTTTTATGCTGATAGTAACAATCCAAAACACTTTTATGATTACTTGAAAGCTGTTTATAGACCAAAAACCTATGGTGCATCACAATTACTCAGTGCTGATGGGGCCACATTAATTAGTGACAAGGACATAATCCTAGAGAGATGGGCTGAACACTTCCATAGTGTTCTCAACAGACCATTATCAATCAATGCTGAGGCCATTGACCATTTACCTCAGGTTGAAGTCAATCCCTCCTTAGCTGAACTTCCAACTGAAGAAGAGATTTTGAGGGCCATTAGGCTCCTTTCATGTGGCAAAGCACCTGGTGCTGATTCTATTCCAGCTGAGATTTACAAGGTAGGGAGACCACTGCTCATACAAAAGCTGACTGATATTTTCCAGATTGTATGGCAAGAAGAGGTTATCCCCCAGGAGTTCAAGGATACCTCCACTGTCCATCTCTATAAGGGTAAAGGGAATAGAATGTCTTGCGACAATCACAGGGAAATCTCTCTCTTAATCATTTCTGGCAAAATTCTTGCTACAGTCCTCCTTAATAGGCTGATCTTTCACCTGAAAGATGATCATATACCTGAAAGGGCTGAGGAATAGTCAATATGGTGTTTGCTGCCCGACAACTCCAGGAGAAATGCAAGTAGCAGATCAGAGTTCTGTACACAACGTTTGTAGATCTGACAAAGGCCTTTGACACTGTTAGTTGTGAGGGCTTATGGAAAACTATGTCAAAATTTGGTTGCCCAGAGAAGTTCATCAATATTGTACATCAATTTCACGATGGCATTTTTGTCCCGGTTCTGCATAATGGACAAAGCTCTCGTGTCTTCCCTGTCACCAATGGAGTGAAACAGGGCTGCGTGCTTGCTCCCATGCTTTTTAGCATGGTGTTTTCAGCCATGGTGACAAATGCTTTCAATAAGATGAACACAGCATCAAGGTCAACTACCATACTGAAAAAAGGCTACCAGCCAAGACCAAAGTGGAGGGAGTGTTGGTGCATGATTTTCTGTTTGCAGATGATTGTGCACTCAATGCAGCCTCTGAAGCTGAGATGCAACAAAGAATGGATCAATTCTCTGCTGCCTGTGCTAATTTTGGCCTAATAATCAACGCCTAGAAAACACAGGTGCTCCATCAGCCACCACCAACACCATCCATATGTGGAACCATCAGTCACAACAAATGGAGAAGTTTTGAACGCTGTGGATAAGTTCACTTGCCTTGGTAGTGTACTTTCCAGGGATGTACACATTGACAATGAGACTGACGCACACATTGCCATAGCTAGCTCAGTGTTTGGGAGGCTCCGAAGAAAAGTTTGGAAGACAAGAGGTATTAGACCGACTACCAAACTGCAGGTCTATAGAGCCATCGTGCTGACGTCATTGCTATATGCTTGTGAAACATGGACAGTCTACCAGCACCATGCCAGGAAAATGAATCGCTTCCATTTGAACTGTCTTAGGAAGATTCTGAGGATCACCTGGCAGGAGAAGGTACCAGACACAGAAAGCCTTGCTCGAGCTAAACTGTCAAGTATTCAAACTATGCTTCAGAAAGTGCAGCTCCGATTCGCTGACCACATTGTTTCAATGCAAAATGTACGCTTGCCAAAAAGACTATTTTATGAAGAACTCACATGGGGCAGGCAACCACATGATCATCGAAGAAGTAATACAAGGACACTCTCAAGGTCTCTCTCAAGAACTCTGGATTTGACTGTGCAATATGGGAGACACTGGCACAGGACCGCTCATCATGGGGTGCCCACATGCTCTTTGAGCAAAGCAGAATTGAGACAGCACAAAGTAAATGCAGGATGCGCAAATTTGGGATATCCACCCCAAATATTCACATGGCCTATCTGTGCCCAACCTGTGGTAGAGCATTCCGAACTCATATTGGTCTGATTAGCCACAGTCTGACACACTGAAACTTTACTTTATCATGGTGATGTCATTTTGTTCCTCTTTCAGAATGAAGGACAACAACCAACCAATCAACCATCTCTCTCATTAGACTGTGAGCTCCTCGAGGGTAGGGGTTGACTGCCTTTTACCTTTCTTTATATCCCCAATGCTCAGAACAGGGCCTGGTACATGACAGACACTTAACAAATGTTTACTGACTGACAGACTAATCAATGAGATGAATAGGGGAAAAAATTAAAACCCACTTATATCGACAACATTACTAGAAATTAAACTACAAAATATGAAGAAGTTGCAACGAAACAAGTATACAGTCCATAACTTTTCTTTGGAGAGGCAGACAGAGCATTTGCAGTACTGAACTAATAATGTCATTTTGGGCCATGTTAGTAATAGCATCCTCATCATTATCAGAATTAGGTGAAGGAAATAGAGACATCTACCATGAAGAAGCGAAGACTTTCAGATGGGGATAAGAGACCTATTTCTGAGTATTTAAAAGATTTGGGTAAAGGGTTTACACTTACTTGACCTTAGTTTTCTCTTAATGAACAGAACCACAAGCAATGTGCAAAAGATTCAAAGGTATTTTTGGCTTGATATAAAGAAAAAAACTTACAACAATTAGAGCTGTCCAAAAATAGAATGAGCAAATTTAGAAAGTAGTAGGTTCCTCATTAGTAGGAGACTTATAGCAAAAGCTTTTCAGGGATTCTTTTTCAGGTATAGGTTGTATTAGATTTAGATACAGAAGGTTAGACTAATATCCAATCATTCTGTAAGTTATTTCATTGGGCAACCTATGGTACTTTATGATACTTTATCATCTTGTCCCTCAGAGCACATGCAAAGCAATGCAAAGCAAAGAGACTACCAGGAAGATAATTTTAACTTCTATGTTCATATACATTTGTAAAGGATGAAGAAGTAGAGAAGTAGTATTTGCTCCCTATATGTGTGCCTTGCTTGTATGATTACTTATGCATACAGTATATGAGTTTGTGGAAAAATGTATCCTAGGTTTGGGGGAGGGGGGAAGAATATTCTTGTGAGACTTTTCTTACTATTTTATTAAATTCCATTTAATTGAATTGTGTTCATTAGCTGACTAGAGGAAAACGAAACATATCAGTGGGGGTTATGAGCTATGGTTTTCAAAGGATGTGGAATGAAGGGGTCCACTGTGACTTACTTATGACAGCTCTTCCAATGGCCCTATATGGGGGAGAACAGGGTGCTCCTGGTGCTATAAAAGTAATGTTCTTAGAGATTATTAAAAGTATTTGAATCTACATTAAATGGCACTAGGTAGGTTACTGTACTTTTCTAGCTCTCCTAACAGATTTTTATAGTACTTTTGTCTTCTCTGCTAGCTGTCGTTTCTGATTCGCATCTTTAATCTGTTTATTTCATACACCTGACTGAGGTCTTAAGCACACTGTTCTATGTCTTTGATTAAATGTATAGGCTTTCTATTAGTAGTCATATAACAAGGGCAAACATTAGGGCAACTGCTCTACAATAAAAAAAATTCAGTTTCTGGTCAAAGAATCATAATCTTAACTCTTTCTAGAGGCAAGTAATTTCTACTGACTTGCAATGTAGAGCCATATTTTGAATGGCTAAGCCTATCATAAGTTTGATCTCTAAGAAAGAGTAGTATTACTGGACAATGTAAATCATTTGCTGTACTTTCTATATTCATATTTTATATTGTACTTTTTTGTGTGTCAGTTGAATATGAACCTGTCTTCTTTCTCAAATTAAACTAGATATTCCCTAAAGGTAGGGTCCAGCTATTCTCTAAAAATGCTTTGTGCAGATTCGTACAGAATTTAAGAGTTGGAAAGGACCTTAACAGCTATCAAATTAAACTAAAATGAAAAAAGAATCCTTAGTGCAACAATTCAATATATCATTATCCACACTCTTCTTGAAGACTCTTAATGAGAAGGAATCTTATACTTCTTTAAGCATGCAATTAAACTTTTGTGTTTGGTCTTCAAAACTTCCTTGCACCATAAGAAATATTGCATATGGTCAAAATGCATTGTTCCACAGGTGACAGGTAGGGATAGGACAGGGAAATAGCCTACTTACAAAGTATAGGCCAGGAGGGCTACAAGTAAAGGGAAAAGAGGACATTTTGCCCTGCCTTCAACCACAGTCAAAATACAGGAGGCAGGCCCATCCCAACTATTCTACAATAGCTATAATTACTAGAAAGATTTTCCTGACATCAAACATAAATTTGCCATTTTGCAACTACTATTCAATGATTCTTTTGGTTCTTACCTTTTGCCTCTCGTTCTAAATATGACAGGTCTAATCCCTTTTATACATGATTACCTTTCAAATACATGAAGACAGTCTTCTCCACTTTCCAGTTCCTTTAGCTGATTCTCAAGCCCTTCACCAGTCCAGCTGCCCTCCTCTGGATACTATCTTATTGATGCCCTTCTTGAACTGTGATGACCAGAACTGAACACAATGCTCCAAATGTGCTATGTACAGGCAAAGTACTAGCTGAAATGACAGGACTATTATTCCCTTATTCCTGGGAGCTACGCCTCTCAATGCAGCCCAAGATTGCACTAGCAGTTTTATCTGCTGTATTATACTGATGATTCCTATTGAGACTGTAGTTCAACACAATCCCAAACATCTTCCAGATACATTGTTATCTTACCATCCTCCCGTAAATATCTCATATTTGTGAAGCCATTTTTTAAAACTCAAGTGTAAGATTTTCCTTCCTTCTTTCTATTTTCTCCCTTCCTTTCACTGAAGACTGCTAGTAATTACACTAGTTTCAAATTAACATCTGTATTATCTAGCCCACATTTTTTTCCCATCAAGATAGTATGACTTACTTTATTAAGCAACTTCTTAAAATCAAGGTAAACTATAGTTATACATGACATTCCTTTGATCTCTCAATTTAATTAAAATCATGTAAAAAAAGGATATTAAGTTAAGGAAACATGACATACTCATGATGGCTCTTTGTAATCAATACTTCTTTTCTGGAATGCTCATTAACCATCACCGTATTGTAGAATTTTGCTAGGAAGTGAAGCCCAGATCACTGACCTTTGTTTTGTAGACTCTTCTCCTTTCTAAAATTCAATTCATAGAGAGTCAAAAAAGGTCAAGAATATCAAAGAGAATAATGATTTTTTAAAAAGTGAGAAAGAAGGAGGCCTAGCAGTACCAGATCTGAAACTCTACAGTATTAAACTTTATGGTATTTCTCAAAACAACTTGGTACTAGTTAAAAAAAACAGATCAATCTGTAAACTAGATTAGGCAATAATATTTAATATTTATATGGTGCTTTAAGTTTGCTGAGTGCTTTACAAATATCTCATTTTTTCTTCACAACAACTCTGGGAGGTAAGTGTGACTATGATATTCATTTTACAGAAAGAAATTGAGGCAAACAGAGGTTAGGTGATTTACCAGGGTCACAACAATGGTTAAGTATCTGAGGATCGATTTGAACTCAGGCCTTCCTGACTTCAGTAACAACACTCTATCCACTATGCCAGGAAATGAATATTGTAGCCCATGATCAATAATCACAAAGATCCAGCTCCTAGGATAAGAGCTATCTGATAAAAAAAAAAAATTTTTTTTTCAAAAAATTGGGCATGGCAGTATGGAAGAAAGAAATTACATTTACATCAATAACCTTATAGCTTATACTAAGATAAGCTGCAAAAAGATACATGACCCAGGTATAAATGGTCACACCATAAACATATTGGAGAAAATGGAAAAAGTTGTCTATCAGATCTATAGATAGAAGAAAAGTTTATGAACAAACAAAGGACAAGGTGGGCCAAAGAAGACAAAAATGGGTAACTGTGATTACATAAAATTAAAAAGTTTTTATATAAACAAGTACAATAAAGCTAAGATTAAAAGAGAAACAATTAACTAGAGGAAAAATCTTCACAAAAAGTTTCTTTGCCAAGGCATTTAAACAATAAATTTAAATTTATAAGAATGAGACATTCTCAAATGGATAAAAAGTAAGGACACGAACAGGTTTATCAAGAGAAGGGCTATCTATAGTCGCATGAAAAAAATGCTCCAAATCACCATTAATTAGAGAAATACAAATTAAAGTAATTATGAGGTTGATTCCATCTCCCATCTAATATATTGGCAAAGATGATAAAAGGAAAATGGCGAATGATAATAGTAATAACAATAACTAGCATTTATGTAATACTTTACAAATATGACACCACTTCCAAATGTTGAAAGAGTTGTGGGAAAACAGGCACATTGATGCAAGGTTAGTGGACCTATGAACAGATACAACCATTCTGGAAAGCAACGTGGAATTATAGCTATAAAATGGACATGATGCCCTTTGTAATGAAGAAAGGAGAGGTACTTCATCATTTCTCCATGATCTTTCAAATATTATCAACATTTCAGCAATCACATTCACTAACTCATTCATTCACTCATTCAATAGTATTTATTGAAAACCTACTATGGGCCAGGTATTATACTGGGCGTTGGGGATAGAAAGACCAAAAAGAAACAATACCTGTTCTAAAGGTACTTACATTTAATTTGAGAGAAAGAATGAACGAAAACAAATAAATTCAAAATATATACACAGCAAATTCAGGAGCAGAAGGGGGCATTAACAAGAAGTAGAAGATCAGCAGAGTCTTGGATGTCATAAAACATGAATTGAAACTAAAGGAAGCAAGGGACTCTAGGAAGTTAAGGTGAGGAAAGGATGCATTCCAGACATAGGGGAGAGTTTAAACACAAAGGCTGAGACCGGAAATGGAAGGATGTATATGGCTGAAAACTAGTAGGCCCATCTGACTGGAATGCATAGTATAAAAAGAGAATAATGTGTAATCAGTCAACCAGAAGAGATAAGGTGGAATCAAATCACAGAGAGCGCTAAATACCAAAAAGAGGAGTTTACAGTTTATTTCTGATGCAATTAGGAGGTACATAAACTTTTTGAGGATGGCAATGACAGGGTTCTCCTTAGCTTCAGGTAGGTAACAGCTCTCTAATAGGTAAAATGACCCAAAAGTAGAAGGAGAGTCCTTTGAGAGACAATGGATTCCTTCCCCTTCACTGTCTTCAAACTAGACAACCCTTTGTTCTATTCAGTTCCACAAATATTACTAAATGCAAGACACTGTTAGGGACATTACAGCAGTCATTGCTGTACAAGTACAGGTTGCACCTGACATCATTTGAGGTCCCTTCCAACACAGATTCTATAAAGCCAAGCACCTCTGCACCACCCTTATTGTTGTTTTAAATAATAACTTTTAACAGATAACTTTAAAATGTAATGTTTCTATAGAGAAGAAAATCTGAGATATGTCACACTTGGCACAAGAGTTAACAATGCTCAGTGAAGTTGAAATTCAAGAGAGGAAAAAATATTTTTGATTAAGAAAGGAGGAAACCTATGACAGAAAAACATTCCACCCGTCAATGACATTTAGAAAAAAAGTTTTTTTTCCCAGAGAAGTACATTTTGGGATAGCATTCTTTATGTCTCCACAAATTTAATGTGTGTGGTTGCTTGAGTAAAATAAAAATACATTTATACTTAATAGATCTACTAATCCATTATAGAACCAAATCCAAGCCTTAATTAGATTTTTTAAAAAACATAATTGTGTACTATATTATATAGGTCCCCATTAAATACCAAAAAATTTTGTTAGAATAATACCAAAAATGGTCTTTATACTTGAGCAAAATCAGTAACAGTATCTAAAAATATTGAAATTCTGAACTTTTTTCACTTTTATGGAGATGGTGGAGACTCTGCAAAATGAACTTGAATTACTAGGCAAATATTCTCACTTTTTCTTTCCATGTATATGTATATATATATATATTTGTATTTGATTTCTGACTTTATTACAAAATATTTATCATCTTATTCTTATTTATACATTTTCCACTATTCTTGGTATTCAAATTTGAAGCCTGCACTTTAAAAAGATAAAATTTACTAATGATGTGTAATATATATGTCCTGAAAAAGCAAATAACCAAATTCGAAAACCATATTATTGAAGTAGAACATAAATGTATTCTTTTAAAAGGGGTTGGGGCAGTTAGGCATATCATCTTAAGGAAGATCTTAAGCAACAACAAGAGTTATAATTAGTATGAAAACTTTAATTGTAAAATAAGCAACACCTGTAACATGTGCCAGATAGGTAAAGTATTTCTCTTACAGTAAAATCTTCTAAGACACCGTCCAAAGAAGTGAGATAGAACAGAATTTACTGAATTATATTTCCATTTTTATTCCCTAAAGGCTACTGTTCATTTCAAGAAGAGAGAGAAGCAGGAAATCTCAAGATAGCAATCATTGTCATAGCACTGTGGATGCTATGGCAAATATGTAGTTTTTTAAATGCCGAAAGAATGATGGCATAAAATTCACATCAATTTCTTTAGGAGCAACTGAATTATGATCCTGAATTAAAAAAAATATTTTTGAACAAATTTAATGGTAAAATTTAAAGAGCTTCTCTCTTTCACTGTTCTACTCTTTACCTTGTGGATATATAAAACTCCAAAAGAAATTTAAGTAAATTCCTCACCAGTTAGTTCTACAACACCAATTCTTTTTTGTGTTTGAGGTTTTAGAGAAAAAGTATACTTCCCTACACTGCAATTTACTTCCTCCATTATATTCCGATAAAATTAATTATGTAGAATACAATAGCCTCAAAATGCTAACTCATCTTCCATTAACAATTAGCATTTCTAATGTGCATTGTATTTCTAAACAAGTGACAAATCATGAAAATTTACCTCTGCAGCAAGAGTTAAAAAAAACACCCTATTTCAGGAACATTTAATTTAAATTCCAAGCATAAATTATAAAGATGTTTAAATATCCATAACACACTGATAATAAGTCATATCATTGTCATAATAATTCAAACTTCAAAGGGAGTTATAAATATTAACTAATTATTCTTCTAAAATTCTTCATGATGTGGGTGTTCCACCTGATTGTCTTAGAATTTGTTCCTTTAGTTGTTGCCAAAAGCCACAGAATGAATTCATAGGATTTACGATTTTTGTTCAGAATTCCTGATACCTAGATTATCCTTAAGTCCACACAGTATATTCTAAACTAATGAAGGAAACAGACAACTTGCAAAGAACATCCACAGAGAAGATTAAAGATATGAAAATAAAATCTGTACAAAAGTTAAAGGAATTGAAATTATTTAAACTGTAGAAGAACTGGTTGAGAAGGCAATTTAATACTTGCCTTCGAGTAGATATAAAGCTCTTTTAATTCAACCAACATTTATTAAACATCTAAGATGTGTAAGGCAATATAAAAGACCTTGAGGATACAAAGATAAACATGACATATTTCTGACCCTCAAGAAGCTAATAGGAAAATATTGTTCAGCTGTTCTCCAGACCTGAGGATAGGACATAAGAAAAAATATGAATGGCAGCATGAGAACTTACATATATAAAAGGATGACTTTTGAGTTTTAAATATTGCTACAAGTTTTCAAATTAGTTGGCAAACACTTTCTTGGGGTTGTTTAAAGATAATATAGAAGCCATTTGGGAAAGCCAAGTGGTGAGAAGATCCATGGCCAGCAACGGCTGCCTTCCCCTTCTTATCTCTTCCCCCTTTCTCTGTCAGTCCCAAATTCCATCTGGGAAGGACAGTTGGCAGTAAGAGCACCCCCCTCCCCCCCACCCCCCACACAGCTTGCCTATCCTCTTGTTTTCCCTCTTCACTCAAGCAGTATGCTCACATGGCTTAGATAAAATGCGAACCAATAAATGTATTGCCTCTAGTGAATAAGGAACATTTAATTTAAATCACCATCTGTCCTGCCTCTATACCCTATGGTTCCCCAGTAGTATCACCTTAATTACTCTTGTATCATGAGGCTCTCTGGGCCTTGCCATTTAACCCTCACTACAACACACTTAGGACCTTCACATCTTTCCATTTTCCCTCTGGCTAAAATTTCTTTTATGTGTTGCCTTCGTCAATCAATAATGAGAGCTTCATGAAAGCAGTTGCTTCTTCTATTTGTATTTACAATGCTTAGAACAGTGGCCCATAGGAAGGGCTTCATAATTTGTTTTCTTTCATTCATTCATTCATTTGCTCATTCATTCACAATAAAGGACAAAGGAGTATGCTATGATCAAATGGGAATATGCAATATATCTTAGATCTCTAGTCTCCTACTAAAAAACTGCTCAAAGTTAGGAGCTAGGTCATATATCCTTTTTTTGCTAAGTTGTAGGGGGCAGTAGTTTGCTATCACCATTCCAGGAAACTTCAGAGCAAGTGGTTTAAAGTAGTTCCTATGAGATACCATATAAGAAATACTCAGTCACTGAACGAACCAAGATAAGTGACATGATTTCATTATCAATGGAAAGTCTCCTCTCCTTCTCTCCCTTGTCCACTGGCTTAATGATAGCTAAAATTCTGGCACTGGATTTATTTCTTTGGATTTGTCATTCTATAAGAATGCAAAGGTCCCTGAGGCAAAAACCTTATCAATCACTGTAAATTATTATTACCTCTTTCCTAAGAGAAACTATTTGGAAGAGATGAGAATAAAAGAATACTGAAGCAGAGGTAGGAGAAGAAGGATGGACCACCAGATGCACCTGGACTTTTCTGGACTTCATCATCTCCAGAAACTCATCATTCTGCAAGAGGAAATGTACTTGGAAAGTCATACCTCCTCTGATCATTTTCCAACAGGCTGCATGACTTCATCATGCCCTTGCACCCTGGTAAGACTAGGGACACCCTTGTGCCTCCCTCCCCCCTTTTCAGCTTCTTTTTAAGTGCAGTCCTTCCTATTAAACTGTGAACCCTATGAGAGCTGGGACTGTTTTTGTTTTGCTTTTCTTCATAGCCCTAATGCTTAGCACAGTAATTGGTACATATTAAGTGTTTATTGACTCACTCTAAATCTGACCTAGTCGATTTTTCCTCTTGAGATCCCTTCTAACTACAGGCCTATTGATGTCATACATCTATTTCTAAGACAAATTCTTCAGTTACTAAATTGCAAACATGTTTCCTTTTAACTCATTAAGTGAACCTACACTACAATAAAATAGGCATAGGAACAGGGTCTGGACCTGTCTTTTCACCGATAGATGGAACTCCTGCTAAGGAAACTCTACCAATTTGAGTTGGCACGATCTCTACAACTGATGGTTTTTAAAGAATTGCATAGAGAACTGAAAGGTTAAGAGACATGCCCAGGCTCATAAAGTGAGGTTGTGGCAAGAGAGGGTTTGAGTTTAGGTCTCCCTTGCTCCTATCAATCCCTGGGAAATTCAGGGACCCCCACTCTGTTCTGACTAGCCATTTCTAATCATCTCCTACTCTTGGGAATCTCTGCTGTGACCAACAATTTTTAACTGCCTCTGTGTGTGGACTGTGACAGCTCCAAGGACACTTCTGCAACTCCTCCTTTCCAGCCGTTTGCTTGTTCTGATAACTCTACAGGTGACCATGGCTTGGGGTACAGTCAGCAGCTTTCCTCTGTGGGCTAGAAGCAGCCTAAACTGATCCTGTGGTTTTGCTAGGAAAGTACTAACACCCTTCAATAAATAACTTGTGAATTACTGTTTCATCTATCTACCTAGCCACTCCCCCTAACATATAACTTCTGTCTGTAACTCCCCTCACTGACCTTCCCTGTCTCAGTAAGACAGTGCATTCTTCTGAACTGCAATTCTCTGACCCTGAATAAACTCTGTACTTTATTTATTGATCACTTCGTTGATCTGATTTTTATAGAGGCTTGATCCTCCTAGGCAATTTTCCATTCATTAAGTCATTCTGACTTTTAAGTACCAAAATTCAAATAATTTTCCAGATAGTATAATTTATTATAAAATGGTGAAATGAAAAGAGAATTTATGAAAGATAATACATTCAATTAGAAATGATTAGGCCAAAAGCAAATGATTATCAGGGCAGGTAGTTGGAGCAGTGTATAGAGTGGCAGGCTGGAGTCTGGAAGACTGAAATGATTCACATAGCATAATTGGTTGAGCCATTTTTCAGAGGGTGTGTATGTGTGTGTGTGTGTGTGTGTGTGTATGTGTGTGTGTGTGTGTGTGTGTGTGTCTGTGTCTGTGTCTGTGTGTCTGTGTGTGTATCTGTGTGTGTGTCTGTGTGTCTGTGTCTGTGTGTTTGCTGAGCTAATCAAGTCAGCATATCAGGTAATATATTTACAGGAGGACCTTACAGGTCAACTAATGCAGACCCAAAATCTATACGTTTTATTCCTTACACAGTTCAGAGATTACACAGTATTACTTCCATGACATTTAGCAGCACAGTATATCAAACAGAAAATGCTCTGGGGACTAGAACTGGTATATATACTCTTTGCCATTAACTCGGCCTTGAGTTCCTATCCAATTCAAAGTATTCCCAGTTATATCATTTCTCCTTCTATATCATAGCAATACTATGAAAATATGAATAGTGTGTGAATAAATACACATATGTAACATAAATATATATGTATGCACACATACAAAAGTATATTGTTGCTCTGAGCTCTTTGAAAATACTTTTGTCAGTAATTTTTCATATATCTTAAATTTGCTTCTTATGTCTCTCCAAAAGCCTATTCCCTGAACACTGCTAGCTATTACAACATAATCCAAAATACTGAAAAACACTAAGTAATATGTCTTGGCTCTAGTCCAATACTTTTCAGAAGGCCTAACCATAACGTAATTTCACCTATGATCTAAACCCAATATCACTTCTGCAATGTATTGATGATTATTTTGCACTCACTCCTGTATCTTTATTAACCATAAAATGTGTTCAGCATAAATGTTCCATCTTCAGCTCCTATTAAAACAAATTGCAATAAGCTCAGTTTTCTCATTTTTGGTTTAAAGGAATTCATTGTTCTGCCTGAGAATTTTCCATGCTACATAGAATTACATGGGAAGATAAAGCAGACAATTTGTCATGTCATGAATTAACCTGGGAACTCTCTTCTTAGCTTAAGAGTACTGTACCTAAAGTTACATATTTACATATGCCATTGTAGAGCACTATAAGAATATGTCAGAACAGTCCAATATCGGCAAAAACAAATGAACAAAAACCCAGACCGGGGAGAAATGAGGAGAGAGGTTGGAGAACAGGAGTGGTACTGGACTAGTTTTGACTCTTCTCTCTTTTTTTGGACCCACAATAACTGATTTGGTGCCTCTGGTACCAAAAAAAAGCCTTGGTAGAAGTATTTTAAAGTTTCTTATTTTGTAGGAAGCTGAGGAGGAACAGAGAGAATGTGAGTAGATACAAGGAGATTGATTAGAACCTGCCACCTTCCACTGAGTATTCCTTCTAGGAATAGTAAATAAGAGCAGATGCTTCAGGAGCATCCACATATTTGATAGATACCCACTGAAAAACAGCTTATTAAGGAGTGTAGTGAGTATAAGGAGTGAGATTTATGATGACTCATAAAAAAAGAAAAAGCACAAATGGGGTTCCATACTTTTTGCTACTTTACTACTATCTGAAATAACATGGAAAATATGAGGGATAATACAAAATTAGAGACGAGCAAATGTTCCTATTTTCATATGAAAGAAGAAAACTGTCTTAAAATTATAAGCTCATAAGCCAGATCCGAATTCCTGGGAAAATTCTTGAATGAGTGATTAAAAAGAGTTGGCAAACATTTAGATAGGGAAAATTATAAAAAGCCACAATGACTTCATCCAGAACAGGTCATACACTTCCTTTTTAACAGGATCAATAAACACTGTTGATACAGTTTACCTAGATTCTGGTAAGGCTATGATGGAGTATAATATATTATTTTTGTGGAAATGATAAAAAGAAATCGATTATATAATAATACAGTAAGAAAAATTCAGACTTGTATGGTTTGGATGGCAGGACTGAAAGAGTAGCATACCCCAGAATCCTTGATCCTATGCTGTTTAACATTTTGGTCAATGATTTGGATTAAATCATAGATTGTATGTTCATCAAATTTGCAGATGATACAAATCTAGAAGGAATGGCAAATGTACTAGATGACAGAATCAGGATACAAAAGCATCTTTACAGGCTGGATCATTTGCTTGAGTCTATCAAGATGAAATTCAATGGAGATAAATGTAAAATCTTACTCTAGGGTACAAAAAATCAACTTTACAAGTAAAAAATGCAAAACAACAATTGTTATATAAAAAAAGATACAGGTGTTTTAGTGGCCTAAAAGTCTGTCAATAGTATAATGGAGCAGCCAAAAAACTAATCTGATCGATGGCTGCATAGCTTCAGGAGAACGAAAGTGATAAGCCTTCTCTTCATTTGTTAGACCTCATCCCTAGTATTGTGTTTAGTCCTGAGCACTTGGATTTAAGAATGACACTGATGAACTGGAGAGTGCCCAGGGGACACCTAGGATGGTGAAAGGCACCGAATTCATTTCAGATCAGGAAAAATTGAAGGAACTGAGTGTGTTTAATTTGGAGAAAATAATACTAAGAAAGGATGCAATAGCCATCTTCAGTTATTTGAAAGCTATTACATGAAGGAAGGAATAGGCTTGTTATGTTTTGTCCCAGGGCAAAACAGGTGACAGGTGGAAATTACAATGAGGCAAATTTAGGCTTTGAATGTTATAAGAAATATTCTAACAATCAGGCCTGTTGAAAAGTGGAATGGGTCACCTCAAGTAGTGGTAGGGTCACTTAATTTAAGCTTAGTCTGGACAACCACTTGCTGGATATGAGAGATCCGTTCATGTATGAGCTATACTACATGGCTAGTGGCATAACTTCCAACTCTAAAATTCTGTGGCTCTGTGATCCTTCCCCTTCCTAATCCACAATTACTGCATGGTCAGTTCTCTTTTCCTTCTTTCTGAATGTTACTGAAGGAGTATCTTTTCAGCATGAGGTGTTCTGCATCAATAAAAGTTTAAATTCATGAGTCCAAGATGAATCACACAAAGTTTCGTTCTGATCAGGAAAACAGGTGGGTCAAGTGAGCTGAAAAAAGGATGATGGAAGTAGAGAATCAGTTAAGATTGCTGCTCCACAGAAGGCAGTAAATAGCAGCCAAAGAATAAAGATAAGTACTTTAGAAGACAGAAAGATAGTGACAAGTGTCCAGAGAAGAGGCTGGCAGCAAGAGACATGTCCCTTCAACGTCTGGGAAGTAGGCCAGTGACTAGGTATAGCCTTTAGTAGTAAGGTATTAAAGGTGAAGTGTTCAAAGAGTAGCCCAAAGAGCAGCATACTCAGTACCTGTTTCCTAGTAGAAAGGAAGGCAGAGAAGAGATTATAAGCCTGCCTACAAAGATCAGAAGGTGGTGATCAGGTTGGAAATCTTACTCTGTGTGTGTCTGTGTGTATGTGCACACATGCACATGTATGCACACATGAAAGAGAGACAGAGAATTAAATATAAATGTTAAGAGTTGATCTATCAGACAGTCAGGGAGTTTAAAAACAAGGTCTGCTTCCTCACTCTCTGTTCTAACTCTAGATGTAGCAATACAGTACATTCTATGGCTGAAATGGAGAAACTAGATGGCAATTTAGTAAATTAAATGGAGTAATTCATACCAGAATTTTTACTCCTCAGAAATGTGGCCCATGATATTTCATTGTAATTGAACTGCAGATTTGATCTTTCTTTGCAGCTAAGCTTTTATCAGCTATAGTAAATTTATCTTTCTAAAATCCATGTAGATAGACTATGGTACTACATATTCTATTACTCAAATAGGAAATTTATCTTTTTACAAAAAAGATTTTCACTGAAAATATTTGCTTGGTTTTGGGATAAGAACTTGTTATATGCTAAAAGGACAGTTAGAGAAACTCTAAGCCCCTAAGTTAATTTAACTGGGTATTTAGCCATTTTTAAAAGGAGAAGTATGTCACTGTTTATGTCTGCTAGCAAAAATTACACAGTGCTAATTTAGAAACAACAATCAAGAAGATTGGAGACTTTATTTCACAAAAGTGCTTCTTGTGTCACTTGAACTCTTCTGTGTATGTGTGTCCTTCCCTTTGCTATTATCTTTGTCTAGATGCCTTTGTTTTCTTTCCCTTTATTTCTCAGAATTTTATGTACTATACTCTTAATTTTAAAAAGGAGCCAAATATAACATTTTGAATATTTTCTTTTTTAAAAATTCTCAACAGTTAGGCATTCATTTTCCCTCCCTTTCGGTCAAGTTGCTCTTAATAAGAAGTAAAATAGGGAGGAAAATTTAAAAGTCTCCTGCCTTCTTTCTCTGCTTTTTCATACTGTACCACATTAAAATGTGGTAGCCTATTTAACTTTATATCATGTTTGATAAGTGTGTTTGTTTTGGATCACAAAGAACATTTTTTTTGGTAACCTTTTCACAAAATTATATGAAAATTTCCTAAAATTGCATAAAAATAACATCCATTAAGATGATAGCTTCTAAAAGAAAAAGCAGAAAAGGACATACTTTTCATAGTTCCATCTACTTCTTCTTCATCTTCACTGTTTATGACCATGGTTCCCAAGTCAGATTCTAATGTGGTGGTATTGTGTTCAATCATGGTCTGAGCCCCTTCACTCATTGTGTTGATAGCCCTCATGGTACCCACACTTTCCAAACCAGTCTTCACCATTGTATGGGAATCCAACTCATCTTCATCCTGTAAATAAACACCAGAAATCAAAACTTAATATCTATATCTAGAACACTGAGAAGGATGCAATTTCTAAGAGTTATATATTTTCTATTATTATTATTAGTGTAACATTATTTAAAAAATAAAAATAAATTGAACAATATACCAACAACACAAGTATTACTAAGATTAGTTAGATGATTCATGGGATACTTACAATGACTCATATGGAAAACAAGAACTACTTTAGTGCAAGGATTCTCTCATTTTTATATTTGTGTCTCTAGTACTAAGCACACTGCTTGATATATAAGTACTTAATAAAGGCCAGTGATCTTGACTTTATAGGCCTTCTGAGGCCCCTTCATGCTCTGAGATTCTTTGAAAGTTCAATTAATTTATAATATAATGAAGGAATGTTATTTGGTGAAACATCTACTTTACTTTTTTTTTCTCTTTCTTTCATCTCCAACTGCCTCAAGGTTAGCTCCCTACTCTAACAATATCACCTCCCACAATGTTCCATGCCATATCGGTGCATCACTTTCACTGTGCCCTTTGAAACTCTTGTTCTATAATTAATGAGTTTCCCATCATTTCAGATTTTTTCCTCCCATGGTCTTTTCTTCTTCTGGTTCTGAGGTCTAGCTCTTCTCAGATGATACTCAATTTCAGAATTTCCTTTCTAGCACTTGCTGTACCTTCTTCCAAAGCTCTTCATTCACCCATACTGGAAATAAAATCAAAATACTTTTTCTTATTGAAATTTGAGACTTTCACTCTACTGTCATCATTCAGCTACTGCATTAGGTTCACTTTACCCAAATTAATACTTTATTCAAGTGCTAGTAACTATTATCAACCAAAGCCTAGGACACTACTGACCTTCATTCTTTTTTAACATTTAAAAAAAATTTGTCACTTAATAAACGCAAAGAGAAGAATTGGGGATGGGGGGGAGAGTCAAGATGGCAGAGAAAAGACAGGGATTTGTCTAAGCTCTCTCAAACTCCCTTCTAAACAATTTTAAAATAACATCTCAAAAACAACTCTGAAACAGAACAACCAATAAAAAAGATCAGGGTGAAACAATTTTCCACTCCAAGTCAGCTTAGAAGGCTGGAAGGAAGGCTGGGGAGTGAGTGGAGTGCAGTCTAGCACAGGCCACACCTCTGCAAACTAGCAACAGGAGTAGGGATTGACTAAATCCAGCAGTCTCTCAGAGCTCTCAGCCCACAGACAATAAAAGAATTGGACAACTGGTCAGAAGAAGACTATGGGGATCCTCTGATAACACTGGCAGCAAAATTCTATTGCACTACCCATACCCAGTTCCTGGTCATAGATCACAGGCAAGGAAGAGCATTAGCAGAAATGGGGACCTTGATCATAGCTCCAGGTAAGAAATGAGTGATTGTAGTTACTCACATTGCATCTCTCCTTAGATCATACTACCTTAGAAGAACTCAAAACTTACAGATCCACAGAACTACTTCTGAGAGCAACAAGAAAGACATAAAGCTTTGGAGAGTATCCCTTCCAAACCAGGAGCAGAGTTCAACTTTAACACAAAGTTAAAAGTCAAGAAACAAGCTGGGAAAATGAGTAAACAACAACGACAACAACAATAATACCTGACCATATAAAGTTGTTATAGAGACAGGAAAGATCAAAACACAAACTCAAAAGAAAACAATGGAATCAAAGCAGCTATATGCAAAACCACAAAGAAAAATGTGCATAGGTTTCAGGCCAAAAAATAACTCCTGGGAGAGCTAAAAAAGGATTTTTTAAAAAATCAAACAAGAGAGATAGAGGAAAAATTGGCAGGGAGAATGAGAGTGATACAAGAATATAATGAAAAAAGAGTCAGCAGTTTTGTAAAGGAGACACAAAAAAATAACACCTTAAAAAAATTGAATAGGCCAAATGGTGAAAGAGGTACAAAAAAATCTACTAAAGAGTAGAATTCATTAAACAAAAATCTACTAAAGAGTAGAATTCATTAAACAGCCAAATAGAAAAAAAAGATGTACAAAAATTCACTGAAGGAAAGAACTAAAAAAAAGTCGAAATGGCCAAACAAAACAGGAGGTATAAAAGCTCAATGAAGAAAATAATTCCTTAAAAATCAGAATTGGGCAAGTGGAAGTGAATGACTCCACAAGACATCAAGAAACAATAAAAGAAAATCAAAAGAATGAAAAAATAGAAAATATGTGAAATATATCACTGGAAAAACAACTGACCAGGAAAACAGATCCAAAAGAGATAAATTAAGAATCACTGGACTATCTGAAAGCTGTGATTAAAAGAAGAGTCTAGACATCATAGTTCAAGAAATTATCAAGGAAAACTGCCCTGAAAACCCAGAACCAGAGGGAAAACAGAAATAAAGAATCTACCAATCACTTTCTGAAGGAGTTCCCAAAATGAAAACTCCTTGGAATATTATAGCCAAATTCCAGAGTTCCCTGGTGATGGAGATAATACTGCAACTAGAAAGAAACAACTCAAATATCACAAAACCACAGCGAGAATAACTCAAGATTTAACAACATCTACATTAAAGGATCAGAGGGCTTAGAATATAATATCTCAGAGGTCAAAGGAGCTAGGATTACAACCATGAAACACCTACCCAGCAAAACTGAGTATAATCCTTCAGGGGGAAAAATGGATATTTAATGAAACTGAGGACTTTCAAGCACTCCCAATAAAAAACCCAGAACTAAATATAAAATTAAAATTTCAAATACAAGATTCAAGAAGCATAAAAAGGTAAACACGAAAGAGAAATCACAAGTGATTCAATAAAGTTAAATGGTTTACATTTTTACATGAGAAGATGATATTTCTAACTCCTCAGAACTTTATCATTATTAGGGCAGTTAGAAAAAGTATACATAGACAGAGGGAGTGGGTATGAGTTGACTATGACTGGATGATAAAAAAAATTAAAGAGTGAGAAAGAAGGATGTATTTGGAGAAGGAAAAAGGGAGTGTTAGAATGGGGTAAATCATTCCACATAGAAGAGGTGAAAAAGAGCTTTTACAGTGAATGGGGATAAGGGAGGGATGGCAGGCAACACTTGAACCTCATTCTCATTTTAACTAGTTCAAAGAGGGAATAACATACACCATCAGTTAGATATAGAAATCTATCTTAACATACAGGGAAGTAATGAGGAGGGGGGCAGTAGAAGTGGTGAACTGATAGAAAGGAGGGAGGACTGGGGGAGACAGTGGCCAGAAGCAAAATATTCTTTGAGGATGGACCAGGTGAAAGGAGAGAGAAGGATAAACAAAGAGGGAAGGCAGTATGGAGGGAAATACACAATTAGCAATCACAAATGTGAATGTGAATAAGCTGAACTCACCCATAATATGAAAACAGAGAAACATGGATTAAAAACCAGAATCCTACAATATACCATTTACAAAAAACACATGTGAAGCAGAGAGAAACATACAGAGTAAAGGTAAGGGATTGGAAAAGAGTATTATTCTTCAGCTGAAGTAAAAAAAAAAAAGCAGGGATAGCAATCAAGATATCAGACAAAGCAAAAGAAAAATAAATCTGATTAAAAGAGATAATCAGGGAACTACAATTTGCTAAAAGACCATAGACAATGAAGTAATATTAATACTAAACACATATGCAGCAAATGCAACAGCATTCAAATTCTTAAAGGAAAAGTTAAATGGGTTACAGGAGGAAATAGAGAGCAAAACTGTATTAGTGGAGGACCTCAACTCATCCCTTTTAGAACTAACTAAATATAACTAAAAATAAACAAGAAAGAAGTTAAGGAGATGAATAGAATTTTAGAAAAGTTAGATATGATAGACCACTGAGAAAACAGAGAGGGAATATAAAAGAACATATCTTTTTCTCAATGGTACATGGTACCGACACAAAAATTAATCATGTATTAGGGCACAAAGACCTCACAACCAAACACAGAAAAGCAGAAATATTAAATACATCCTATTCAGATCACAGTACAATAAAAATTACATTCAATAAAGAGCCATGGAGATATAGATTAAAAATCCATTGGAAACAAAATAATCTAATCCTAAAGAATGAGTGAGTCAAAGAAAAAAATCATAGAAACAATAAATCATCAAAGAAAACACAACAATGAGAACACACCAAAATTTATGAGATTCAGCTAAAGTAGTACTTAGGGAAAATTTATATCTTTAAATGCTCACATGAACAAAATAGAGATGAGCAGATGCAATCAATTGGACTTGCAACTAAAAAAAAACCTAGAAAAATCGAAAATCCCCAATTATACACAAATTTGGATATTCTGAAACTCAAAGGAGAGATTAATAAAATCGATTGTAAGAAAACCACTGAAATAACAAGTAAAACTAGGAGCTGACAAAAACAAAAAAAAGTAGAAACACTGGCCAATTTGATTTAAAAAAAAAGAAAGAAAACCAAATTAGCAGCATCAAAAATGAAAACAGTGACTTCACCACCAATCAAGATGAAATTAAAGCAATTATTAGGAGCTATTTTGTCCAATTATATGTCATGAATCTAATACTCTAAATTAAATGAAGGATTACAAAAACATAAACTGCACAGATTAACAAAATAGGAAATAGAATACTTAATCTTATCTTAGAGAAATAAATTGAGAAAGCCATCAATGAGTTCCCTAATAAAAAAAATCACTAGAAGATGGATTCATAAGTGAATTCTACCAAACACTTAAAAAACAGTTAATTCCAATACTATATAAGCTATTTGGAAAAATAGGTAAAGAAGGAGTTCTACCAAATTCTTTTTAGAACATAACTAAACTAGGAAGAGCAAAAACAGAGGAAAGAAAATTATAAACCAATTTCTTTAATGAATATTGATGCAAAATTTTAAGCAAAATTCTACCAATAAGATTACAGCAATATATCACAAAGATCATACACTATAACCAAATAGGATTTATACCAGGAGTGCAGGGTTAGTTCAATATTTGGAAAACTATAAGCATAATTTGCAATATCAATAACAAAACCCAACACATTCCTATTAAAACCACAAGAAAGCAAAGGAATAAATGGGACTTTCCTCAAAATTATAAGTAGTATCTAAGGAGATAAATACCAGGAGATGCTGGGAGAAATATCCACAATCTCAAACATGTAGACAACTGTGAAAGCGGAAAAGTGAAGTGGACTTGAGCTTCTTGAGGCTTGAAAGAGGAAAGAGAGTATAAAAGCTGGTTTGAAGCTTAACATTAAAAAAAAAAAACAAAAAAACAACCAAGATCTTAGAAACTGATCCCATCAATCCCTGGCAAACAGAGGGTGAAGAAATTGAAGGAGTGTTAGATTTTATGTTTTTGGGTTCAAAGATCACTGCAGATGGTGACTACAGCCATGAAATTAAAAGACACTTGCTCTTTGGAAGGAAAGCTATGATAAATCTGGACAACATACTAAAAGGCAGAGACATCACCTTGCAAGCCAAGGTCCATATGGTCAAAACTATGTTTTCCCAGTAGCAACATATGCCATGAGAATTGAACTATGAGGAAAGGTGAAGGCTGGGGAATTAGTGATTTCAAGCTAGGGTGCTGGAGAAGATTTTTGAGAGTCCCTTGGACAGCAAGAAGATCAAATCAGTCAATATTTAAAGGAATTCAGGCTACTGACTGGAAGGTCAAATACTGAAGCTGAAGCTTGAATATTTTGACTTCATAATGAGAAGATGAAACTCACATAAAAGACCTTTATGTTGGGAAAGACTGAAAGCAAAAGGAAAAAGGGACCACAGGGAATGAGATACATAGACAGTATCATGGAAACAATGACCATGAACTTGGACAGATTTTGAGAGATCATGAAGGACGGGAGGGCCCGGCATGTTATGGTCCATGGGGTCACAAAGAGTCAGACATGACTAAATGACTGAACAACAACATATATTTAGAACCATCAGCACATTACATTACATTATTAGTAATGAGGATAAGCTAGAAGCCTTCTAATTAAGATCAGGGGTGAAACAAGGATGGAAATGCTTGTTATAGCAATAAGAGAAGAAAAAGTAATTGAAGGAATTAGAATATGCAATGAGGAAACAAAACTATTACTCTGTGGAAGCAATATGAAGGCATACTTAGAGAATCATAGAGAATCAACTAACAAACTACCTGAAATAATTAAAAAACTTTAGCAAAGTGCAGGATATAAAATAAACTCACACAAAGCATCAGTATTTCTACATATAACCAAAAAAGTTCTGCAGTAAGATAGAAAGAGAAATTCCATTAAAAATAACTGTAGGCAAAATAAAATACTTTGGAGTCTTCCTGTCAATCCAAACCCAGGAACTATAAGAACACAAATACAAAACACTTTTCACACAAATAAAGCGAAATCTAAAGAACAAGAAAAATATTAATTGGTCCTGAGTAGGCCAAGCAATATAATAAAAATGACAATTTTATCTAAAATACTTTACTTATTTAGTGCTATACCAATCAAACTACCAAAATTATTTTATAGAGCTCAAAAAAAATTACAAAATTCATATGGAAGAATAAAAGGTCAAGAAATCAAGAAATTTAACGAAAAAAAAATGCAGAGGAAGGTGGCTTAGCCATACCAGATCTCAAACTGTAATACAAAATGATAAGCATCAAAACAATCTGGTATTGGCTAAGTAATAGAATGGTGGATCAGTAGAACAGATTAGGTACACAATCTACAGTAGTAAATGACCATAGTAATCTAATGTTCGACAAATTCAAAGACACCAGCTTTTGGGATAAGAACTCATTATAATAAATTCAATGTGTTATTTTGAAATCTATCCTCTTTGTTTCCTTTGGAACTTCCATGGTTTTCTTTCATATATTTTCTTTTAAATGCTTCAATGACTCCTTCCATTCCTTCCCCCCTCTCTCCAACATTACCAACCCCTTCTCCCAAATCCCAAACAAACTGAAAAGAGAGCAAGAGAAAAGCAAAATCTCATAACACATAATTATACAAAACCAATGCACACAGTGGTCATATCTGAAAAATATATCTCTTGAATTTGAGACCATTACTAGTCAGAAGGTAGATAGCTTTCTTCATCATTAGTCTTTGTGAGTTGTGGTGTTCACGGCACTGACCAGAATTCTTAAGTCTTTCAAAAGGTATTGCAGATTTCTCTGAAACTCTTACATTCATTAAAAAAAATTTATGCTGAAAGAAATGAAAATTACATAAAACCAGCATTTCCATAAGAAAAAGAGAGTTGCATATGTAATCATCAATCTCCACTATGTACAGGTTTACTTTTAAAAAACTAGATAACAAATTAAACACATAATTTTCCAAGGAGGCCTGCTTATCTACAATTCCTTCTGGCCTTCCTTCTGTTCTCTTCTGTATTCCCATGATCCTCTTTTTTTTTTGGAGGGGGGAGTCAACCTCAACACAACTTTACCTCTCACCTCCATCCACCAATTAAAGGAAAACAAAACCGTTGGAGCAAATATAGTCAAGAAAATAATATCCCCACATTGGCTATATCTAAAAATGAATGTCTTATTCTGCTTCTTGAGCCCATTACGTCTTTCATTAAGAAATAGGTATAACATGTTTCATCATTGGTCCTCTGAAATTATTCATTATACTGATCAGAGTTCTTGGGTCTTTTCAAGTTATCTCTTTACAATGATGTTATTATTATATACATTGTTCTCTTGGTTTTGCTCATTTCACTATGCATAAGTTCATACAAGTCTTCCCAGGGTTTCTACAAACTATCATTTCTTATGGCACAATAATATTGATTAAATGCCAATATCACAGTTTGTTTAGCCATTCCCCAATTGGGGGCATGTCTTTTGTTTCTAGTTTTTTACTGCAACAAATATAACTTCTATAAATATTTTTATACAAATGGGAGCTTTTTCTTCATCTTTGATCTTTTTGAGATATAAGCCTAGTATTGGAATTGCTAAGTCAAAGAGTAAGCACAGTTCTAATTTTTTTATCCTAGAATGGCTGGATGAATTAATAGCTCCACCAATATGCAATAGGGTACCTGTCTTTCCAACCACTGTCACCTTCCCTTCTTTTCTCAATAATTCAGTGCCTGGTTCACAGTCTCCTGCTTTACCTCAATTCCTGTAAACATATTAAGGGACTTCAAATGTACATGGTGATGATCCCTCAAATAACCTCCCATTCCTTCAATCTGTTCAATTATCATGAGCCACTTTTCCACCTCACCCCAGTTACATACAAGGATGGTTACCCCTTTTATCTATGCCCTATAAGTATTCCACTTTCATGATCAAAAACCCTGAAATCTCTTAATCCAATATAATCCCTCTATCTCTATGTCTTATTTCTCCCAAACCTATTCTTCTTTCTCACAGTGACCTTCAAACAATCTTGACCCCTTACTCAACTAATTACTCTGCATCACAGTCTACTTTCAAATCCTTCCCACCCTTGTTCTCTTTTTATTTACTTCTTGCCAATCCTCAGTCCTATGTTACTTCCACTATACATCTCTTGCAAGCTTATGAGTGGAGTTGGAGGAAGTTATGTGACTATGCTGACTGAATCTACTACAAATCTATGCTATGCAATCTGAACTGAACTATCACCATGGCAAAGTAATTCTTTTGTTGTTCAGTTGTTTTTCAGTCACGTCTGAATCTTTCTGAGCCCATTTGGGGTTTTCTTGGCAAAGATGATGGGTTGCTATTTCCTTCTCCACCTCAATTTACTGATGAGGAAACTGAGGCAAACAGGGTTACCTAGGTCACACAGCTACTAAGTGTCCAAGGTCAGATTTGAACTTAGGAAGATGAGTTTTCTTGACTCCAGGCCTGATATTGTATCCACTGCACCACAAGCTGCCTCCTCTTTAATTGAATTCTCTTTTTTACTCTCCACATTGGCTCCAGAACCTTTGCTTTTCTCAAGCCTCCTACAGCACCACCTCTCCCCACCTTCTCAGCAGTTAGTCACTCCACAGCTTATAGAAAAAAGTCCATTTGTCAAAACTTTGTCTTCTATACATCCTCATCTCACAACTCTGACATTATTCCCCAAATCATTTCCTTCTTTTTCCTAGGCTCTGATAAAAAGACACAGTTCTTTTCTTCACCAAAGTCTATCCCTTTTTATATATCCATCCTTCTCAACTGTCTCCAGTAGATAAACTCCATTATCATCCCCTCTCTTTAATCTTTAATCTCTATCTAGTGATGCCTTCTTTGATGCCTACAAACATAGCTAAATTTCCTCAGTCCTTAAAAAAAAAAAAATCCTCTCTAGATCTCACCATCCAACAAATGTTGACAGATTTACAGAATTAATCCTGTAGTATGATTAGGAAATCACAATACACAATCTAAGAAAGATCAGTCATATCTGCAACTCCATTTTCCATAAACTAACTATGCACTTGTCCTCCTTGCTCCAACTCTTCCTCTTCTTTTCACCTAACCATGGGCATTCACCAAGGCTGAAAGACCTAAGTTCTCTAATTGTTCACTGCACCATCTCCTTCAGACAATTCAATTCTTTTCTCTGTTTGATTTTTTTTTTTTGCTTTTGTGTTGTGTTTCCATATTTCAATTTTGACATTTTCAATTCTTATCTTTGCAGGCAACTCCCAAATCCCCATTTTCAGTCAAACCCTCTCACCTGGGTTCTAGTCCTATACCTTTAATTGCTTGGTATATAGGTGCATTTTAACCTTCTTCTTAAACTCAGTATGTTCAAAAGTGAGCTATAATTTTATCCACAATTCAAATCCTGTTCTTTGCCAATGACATTAACATCCTCCAGGTCTGACTCAAAAACTTGATATTCATTCCCATATCCAATCAGTCACTTCTTTATTTCCATTTCTACTTAAACTGCTGTCCTTCGTCCTTTCATATTTAGATTACTATTAAACTGGTCTCCCTGATTCCACAATTCCCTTCAAACCATTATAAATATGAATTTCCCATTCATATTCCTTCATCATTTATTGAGTGGGGAATGACTCTCTGCCTTAAAAATTTGAATGAGAGTCAAGATGGCAGAGTAGAAAGATGGACCTGCTCTAGTTCTACTCCCATAGCCCATAAAATACCTGTAAAAAATGACTCTAAACAAATTCTGGAGCAGTAGAAGCCAGAAAATGACAGTCAAAGAGATTTCCAGCCCAAGGCAGACTGGAAGGCCAAGAGGAAAGGTCTATCACACCGGGCTCGGAGCAGAGCACAGCCCATGGAGCGCAGTCCAGCCTTGACTGTGCTACATGGAAGGGACAGGACTGGAGCAGGTCTCAGGGAGTGGTATCCTGGGCAGCAGCTGTGGTTCCCAGATTTCTCAACTCACAAACGCCACAGACAGCTTCAAAGATTAGTGAGAAAGCTCTTTCACCTGGGTAAATATGGAGCAGGGTCTGGTCCTAGTCCCAGGTCCAGGGTGGTGCCAGTGGCAGCAGTGTCCATTTTCAGAGCCCTCTGCCTAAAGACCCTGGGGGAATTGAGCACCTGATCTGGATCTCAGCCCTGAGTGGCTGGGGTGAGGAGGAGCACTGACTGGTGGAGTTGGAGGTGGTTGTGGAGAGGGAAACCTACTCACAGATCCTAGGCTGAAGAGTACTTGTGGTTGCTCCCAGACCAAAGCATAGGCCAGGAGAAGAGTAAACTCCTCTCCCTTGATTGTGCCACCCTGGAGGAACTGAGAACTTACAGGTCAATAAAGTATACTGTCCACTTGACAAAGGACTCAAAAGTCAAGGAACTGACTGGGAAAATGCCGAAAAAAAGGGGGGAAAAAAGACTATAGAAGGTTACTTTCTTGGTCAGCAGATATTTTCTTCCATTCTTTTGGATGAGGAAGAACAAAGCATATCATTGTAGAAAGACATAAAAGTCAAGGATGTTACATCCAAATTCTCCAAAATAAATATGCAATGGTCTCAGGCCATGAAAGAGCTCAAAAAGGATTTTGAAAATCAAGTACGAGATGTGGAGGAAAAACTGGGAAAAGAAATGAGAATGATGCAAGAAAATCATGAAAAATGAGTCAACAGTTTGCTAAAGGAGACCCCCTCAAAAAGGCTGAAGAAAATAATACCTTTAAAAATAGATTAACCTAAATGGCAAAAGAGGTCCAAAAAGCCAACGAGGAGAAGAAAGGTTTAAAAAGCAGAATTAGTCAAATGGAAAAGGAGGTTCAAAAATTCAATTAAGAAAATAGTTCTTTAAAAATTAGAATGGAGCAGATGGAAGTTAATGACTTTATGAGAAACCAAGAAATAATAAAGTAAAACCAAAAGAATGAAAAAATTGAAGACAATGTGAATTATCTCATTGGAAAAACAACTGACCTGGAAAATAGATCCAGGAGAGATGATTTAAAAATTATGGGACTACCTGAAAGCCATGGCCAAAAAAAAAAAAAAAAAAAAAGAGCCTAGACATAATCTTTCATAAAATTATCAAGGAAAACATCACTGATATTCTAGACCAGAGGGTAAAATAAATACTGAAAGAATCCACCAATCACTTCCTGAAAGAGATCCAAAAAGAAAGACTCCTAGGAATATTGTAGCCAAATTCCAAAATTTCCAGGTCAAGGAGAAAATATTGCAAGCAATCAGAAAGAAACAATTTGAGTACTGTGGAAATACAATTAGGATAACACAATATCTAGCAGCATCTACATTAATGGATCAAAGGACTTGGAATATGATATTCCACAAGTCAAAGGAACTAGGATTAAAACCAAGAATCACCTACCCAGCAAAACTGAGTACAATACTTCAGGGGGAAAAATGGAATTTCAATGAAATAGAGAACTTTCAAGCATTTTTGATGAAAAGACCAGAGCTGAATAGAAAATTTGACTTTCAACACAAGAATCAAGAGAAGCATGAAAAGATAAACAGGAAAGAGAAATCCTATGGGATATACTAAAGTTGAACTGTTTACATTCCTACATGGAAAGATAACATTTGCAATTCTTGAGACTTTTCTCAGTATTAGGGTAGTTGGAAGGATTATTTACATATATACAGAAGTCACAGAGTGAGTTGAATAGAAAGGGATGATAATCTAAAAAAATTAAGGGGTGAGAAAGCAAAATGATGGGAGGAGAAAGGGAGAAATGGAATGGGGCAAATTATCTCTCATAAAAGAGGCAAGAAAAGCTTTTTCAATGGAGGGAAAAAAGAGGGGAGGTGAGAGGGAAAAAGTGAACTTTAATCTCATCACATTTGGTGCAAGGATGGAATAACATGTACACTCAATATGATATGAAAATCTATCTTACACTATAGGAAAGTAGGGGAGAAGTGATAAGTGGGGTGTAGGAGGATGACAGGGAGGGCAAATGGGAGGAGAGAGCAATTAGAAGTAAACACTTTTGGGGAGGGACAAGGTCAAAAGAGAGAATAGAATAAATGGGGGGCAGGATAGGATGGACAGAAATTAGTTAGTCTTTCATAACATGATTATTATGGAAGTCTTTTGCATAACTACACATGTATAGCCTATATTGAATTCTTTGCCTTCTCAGTGGGGATGGAGAGGGAAGGAGGAAGGGAGAGAAGGTGGAACTCCAAGTTTTAGGAACAGATGTTGAGAATTGTTTTTGCATGCAACTGGGAAATAAGAAATATAGATAATGGGGTATAGAAATCTATCTTACCCTACAAGAAAAGAGAGAAGATGGGGATAAGGGAAGGGAGAGGTGTGATAAAAGGGATGGCAGAGTGGGGGAAGAGGTAATCAGAGTGCAGAATGGGGTAGGGGAGGGGAGAGATGGAGAGAAAATTTGGAACTCAAAATCTTGTGGAAATGAATGCTGAAAACTAAAAATAAATTTTAAAAAATTTGAATCAGTTCATTATATATCTTAGTCATCTTTTATCAGAGAAACTTACTACAAAGATTTTTTTTTGCCATTTATTTCCCTTTTAATTTTAGCTTTTTGGATTTCTTGATGTAAAAACTTTTTAATTTTATGTGCTAAAATTTAATGGATAACCAATTATTCATTTTTATTTTCTATCCCTGTTTTGTCAAACTTTTCTTCTATTCATAAATCACACAGGTAATTTTCCCATGTTATTCTATTTTGTTTATAGTGTTATCTTTTTTAATCTAGGTCACATATCTATGTCAGCTTATCTTGGTATAAGGTGTGAAGTGTTGGTCTAAATCCAATTATCCCAATTGTTTTTGTCAAATAGCAGGTCCTTATCCCAGTATATGGGTTTTTGTGTTTATACAATACAAGACCATGAGATTTTTTTTGCTTTTGTGTTGTGTGCCAAATCTGTTCTGCTGACTGATATATTTTTTAGCCAGTACTACAGTATTCTGAGAATTATTGCTTTGTAGCATAGTTTGAAATCTAGTACTGCTAGGTCCACTTTGTTCCTACTTTCTTTCATTATTTCCCTTGAGATTCTTGACTTTATTGTTATAATATAAATTTCATTATTATTTTTTCCATTTTTATTTTATTATTCTGTCTTTTGATCTGTATGGTACTGAATAAGTAAATTAAGTTAGGGAGTACTGTCATTTTGACTCATCTTACTCATAAGCAATTAATACTTTTGAAATTATTTAGGTTTGTATTTCTGCAAACAGTGGTATGTAGTTGCATTTATGTAATTCTTGTGTGGATCTTGGTAGGAAGACTGAAGTATTTTACATTCTATAGTAATTTTAAATTTTTCTATCTTTTCCTCTGGATTTTTAAAGCATAACATGGCAATGCTGATGATCTGTGTGAATTTCATTTTACACAGTATAAATTTACTTAAGCTGTCATTTCAGTGGATGTTTAGAGTTAACTCTTTAGGATTCTTTAAGCATACCATCTTATACTTTGCAAAAAAGTAACAAGTTTGATTCTTTACCTATGACTTTTCCCTAAGTTTCTTTTTCTAATCTCATTGCTAGAGCCAGCACTTATAGCTTAATATCAAATGGAAATGATGACAATAGACATCTTTGCTTTTAACCTGATTTTACTGGAAACGAGATATTTTAGAGATATTTTCACTATCTTAAAAAAATCAAGGAGGAAAACTCTTAGAAATTTCAAAATGCTATACCTGCAAATAATTATTATTGAGTTGACTTAAAAACCATTTGCATCTCAAGGTTTAGTAATTTATGAAATGTTTTTCCTAGCATATTTTATATTTAAGCTAATAATTTTGAAATTACTTTTATTTCAGAATTAAATTTTGATTCTAATTTGACATGTTGATACCTTTGTCATACAAGTTATGGCATTTTGTAAAATTTTATTCAATAAAGTTATGCCTCATTTGTATGTAGACCATCCTTTTTTTTTTCTGTCTGAAAAGTGGAAAACATGTTGAAACTTTATAGAATGAGATCTGCTAAGCAGATGCTTCACCACTGTAAAAGACAGCTAATTCCAGTAAGGGATACAATAGCATTTTCAATAAGTGGTAGTAATGTGCCAGGAATGCAAAACAGAGAACTGATGATAATCCAGCTTATGAATCATAAAATCCACATGGAATAAAAATATTTGAAAACATTATTAGGAAATCCTATCCCTTTTTAAAGTCACATTGAGATTGCAGCAATTTAAAAGATAATTAGGGTGTCCTTTGCATTAAGTTTCTTTATATTTTCAAAACATATCCTTTAAATGATTTTTTAACCATTAAAATAGGCTTTGGCATAATTTTAAATAACTTTAAATTAACATCACAGTGGAGATATAGCTAGATACCTTTTATGCTACATAACAACATTTGTGTCATTTGTGAAATTAAAAAGAATATAGGAAGCACAATAAAACCAAAGTGAAATAATCCAATCATAAAGACTAGGTTTGCCTCTGTTAAAAAGCAGAGAAAATGTACCTACTTCCCTTCATTGCAAACTATGGAATACTCCCATACTATCAAGTGCAGTCACTGTGATGGCTGGTTTCACTTAAGTGCTTCTTGCCCCCTGACCCCCTTTTTTCTTATTTAAACTTTCTTACTAGGGAAGGCTCACTGGTTAAGGGAGGAGCAAAGAATTCAAAGGAATGTCAAAAAATCAACAAAAATATGAATTTTAAAAGAATTTTTTAAAAGAAAAAAGTTAAAAGTAGAGAAAAAGAGTTTAAACCGAGAAAGCTTTGAGAAGCCTCTTCTGTTTCTGCTCCTTCCCTCTGTTTAACCTATCTCTGTCTATTCAGTAAGCCATGTACACTTGCCTAACTCTATATTTATCTATGCCTTTGTATATTAAAATGAGTTTGTGAATACTTGTGAATTGCTTTGTGCAAGTTTTCAATACAGATACCTGTTTGTTGTATCAATACACACATTTGTGTATTTGATGATTATCTGTATTTAGAGCATGTATCAATGAATATCTCTTGTGAATGAGACACTATACATAGTGCATTGACAACATGATGATGTGGGATATGTACAGGAGTCATATTTCCATGTAACCATTTTTCTTCATTGTGACCACAAATTATTATATCAAAATGATTTATTTTATCATCATTAGGTCAATATCAAATACATACCAGACAACAGGACTATGTGAGAAGACTATTGTAATAAAAAGTAGAAAGCAGGCCCCGTGCTTGAGGAGTCACAATTTCGTCAGGAAAACAAAAAATACAACCGAGATAATTAAATAACATAAGCAAGTACATAAGAATGTAGTTTAAATTGTGAAAACAATTAATATTAAGCCATTAGAGTCATTAAAGAAAAGTTTTTGAAAAAGGTAAGCATTAACTGAGAGTACTGCACAGCAGAACACAGCAGAGTAGACAGAGAGAGGCCTCAAAGTCAGGATGACTTGGATACAAGACTGTACAAATAGTGGCTAAGTGACTGTGAGCAAATGACATAACTTCTCAATGCCTCAATGTAATCTCTAATACTATAAATTACAGAGCAGTTACTGATTTGTACTGGTAGAAAGAGTTTTCTCACTACATACTCCCTACGCAGATGAAATCACAGGTCCAGACCAAAAACAAAATGTTTTAAACTGGGTCTTGAAAGATAAAAATTATAACAGAGGAAGCAAGAGAATTCTCCAGAAAGAGAAAAATGTCATAAAGTTAAGTAAATCCTGTTTAGAGAAATGTAAGATAAGTTTGAATAAGTACAGGATAGGACACAATTTATGAAAGATCTAAAACATCAGTCAAGGAAGTTTAGATGGAATCACTAGGCAGTGGACAGCTACTAGGGGTTCTTGAGTTGGAGGGAGAAACAGGGAGTGCTGATATAAAGAAAATAGTATTTCAGTAGGTTTATCTTCACAGCTGTGTGCAGTACGAAGTGGAGTAGGAGGGAGGCTGGAATGGAGAGAGACTCGAGACAGGAGACCAGCCAGGAAGCTGTTGCAGCAATCCAGATGTGAGGTGATGAGGACCTGGACAATATCAGTTACTATGGAAACAGAGAAAAGCATAATCTGAAAAACACAGTTGAGGAAGAAGACATCGCAGGACTTAGTGACTGACTAAAATGGATGGAGAGCTTGGGAAAGGAAAGGGAAGAGAAAGGGAAGACAAGTCAAAAATAACTCCAAAGTTTCAAAATGGGGAGAATATTATACAATTAACAATGATGAGAAGTTTGTAAAAGAATATTAATTTGAGAGGAGTACTGTTTATTTTTGTGTTTGCATTCTGTCACTCATTTGTGACTGACATTATGGATTTTGTTGTTTAGTCACAAGAGAAAACAAAAACCCAACTTGTGCCATATAATGGCACAAAGATGAGGCAGAAGGATGAGGTGATGGCAACAAATGGGCTATTGATAGGTGATGGATTGCGGGCAGTAAAGGACTATTATCACCTACATCTCTGCAGGGTAATGAAGTTCTGATGTTGGTGAGTATACTTCTCTTTGCCCCAGTATCAAGAAAGAAGGAAAGGAAGAAAACAAGGGGAAGGGAAAACAAGGGAAGGGAAGGGGAGGGAAGGGGAGGAAGGGACAACTTTTGATTGTGGTAATGAACATTTATGAAGAAATTTTAGGTATCAAGAAGTATTATTTGTGGAATACTTACCAAAAAACTATTCTCTCTTCTGACTGGCAACAAAACTGACTCATAGACATTTCAAGTTAGGTGCTCAAAGATACCTCAAATTCAGTATGTCCAAAGTGAAATTATTATCTTTACCACCAAACCCATTCCTCTTCCAAATTTCTACATTTTTGTCAAGGGCATCACCACATTTCCACTCAAACAGCTTTTCAATTCATTATCCTAATTTCCTCACTCTTATTCACTACACATATCCAATCAGCTACCAAATCTTATTGTTTCTACCACCCCAATATTTCTCATAACTGTTCCTTTCTCTCTATTCACATAGCCTACTACCCTAATTCAAGCCCTCATTACCTCTCTTCCGGAATTATTATTGCTATTGCCTTTCAATTGTAATTGATAACAATAGTAATAGCAGAAGGCTTTCAATTAGTCTGCTTGCCTCAATTCTCTCCCCATTTCAATCCATTCCCTGCAGAACTATCAAACTGATTTTCTTAAAGGGCAAGTTTCACCTCATTACTCCCCTACTCAACAAATCCCACCGATTCCCTTTAACTTTCAGAATCAACTATAAATTCTCTTTACTGTTTAAAGCTCGTTACAACCTGGCCCTAACCTATCTTATTGTTAGCTTTTACTCCCCCTTCCCACATACTACAGTCCAAGCAAACTGGCCTTCTTACCATTATTCATACAAGGCACTCTGTTTCCCACCTCTCTTGTGTGCATTAGCCAGAAATTCACTCCCTTATTACCTCTGTCTCTCAAAATACCTGGTTTCCTTCTTGGCTTAATTTAAGCACCACTTTCTTTGTAAACTATGTCCTAATCCACTCAGTAGCTAATGCCTTCTCCCTTAAATCATCTTATATTGTTGTTGGGTTTACATACACACACACACACACACACACACACACACACACACACACTTAAACATGGTATCTCCCCTATGTGGACTGCACCCTCCTCAAGAACAGAAACGGTTTCATTTTTATCCTTGAATCCCAAAAAATAATACAGTAGTAGGCACAGAGCAAGTGCTTAATAAATGCTTGCTCACTGACATCATGGGAGATAACTAATAGGCTATCATGGTACAACTCTATGGCTCACTAGAGTAGAATGGCACAGCTTTCCCTGCACAATAAAAAAAACACAGAATAATTTTAATTATTCAAATATTTCAATTTGTTTTGCCTTTATTGGTAAGAGGTAGCATTAAGTGTTCCAAAAGTTTTAATTTTGTCTTCTCTCTTCTCAGTGACTCTCTCTCTCTCTCTCTATACACACACATATATATAAAAGCTGGGACTTGGGTTGATTTGGAGCGTTTTTGTTTTTTTCTACTTAAGGCTGAATGGTTCTGAAGGATCAAATGAAAAATCCTCCCCTCCTAAGTATCATTTTCTATATACATAAACAAAACAGATCAGCCAATTTCAGAAATACACTACTTTAAGTGATCAGAGGACCAACTTGTTTGCTTTTTGGATAGACTGAAAAAGGAACAAATATACACTATTAAGTCACCAGGTGAAATTTTCACTAAGGTTTGAAGTATTTGGGAATTTGTACAAAGAATGAACTTTTGTCCTATTTCAGTAAGTAGGTGGTCCTTCCATTTTACTGCTGACTTTGCCATACCTGCCTTTAACAAACACAAACTAGTCTTGAATTATAACTTCTATAGATTCACAGGCATGTTTTAAAGTTGTATCAAAGCTTTCAGAATCAGAAAAAACAATCATGGAGGACTTGTTCATCAGTGAATCAAGCCTAAAACTGTGACAAGGGGTATGGGGCAATACTTCAAAGAATCCATGATGCAAGACTGAACAAGTTCATGGCATTATATTGAGAGTTTTTCCAGACAACAGGTGATTTTACATCCTTATTGCACAGAACTGATATAAAAGAGAATGAATTAAAAAGTAAAAACAATCTTAACCACTAATTTTCTTTCTTTCTCTCAAAACCAAAAGTATGTCAAAGGATTTACAAAGATAAAGATGTTTACAAAGAGGATAAAGTATTCTTGAAGCACTATAAAACTTTTTTTGGCTACAGTAAGTTCATTAGAAAAGCCACAAGAGGGCACCAAAGACAGAAGACTAGAATAAATTTCACTACATAATTGTAAATATACATGTTTCATAACACTATGACATTTACTAATAACCCATATGCAACTTTCAGAAACATACCAGTGGCCATTACTAATTCAAAAGAGAACTGAATAATTTAAGATACAATGATCTTTGACATATATATTGTTAGCCATCTTTCTATGACCCAAAATGAACTGGCATCTGTTGGAGGTTAAGGACCATATTTTAAAGTCCTTTATCCCTCACAGTGCCTATCATGAAACTTTGTATAACAATCATATGACAAAATTACTTTAAAAAATTTTAAGTGCTTCACAATATGTGATTTGATCTTCCCAATAACACTGTGAAATGATACAAGTGATGTTATCCTCATTTTATTGTTGAGAAAGTTGAAGTTCAGAAAAGTAAACAAGTAGCAACTATGTTCTCACAGATAACCAGCAGCAGCTTCAGAATCCAAGACCCTAAGATTCAAAAGGTAGGGGTCTTTTTACTAGAACACAGCTACCTCTTATTCCTCTTCTCTCTGCAGCATCTCATTCAATGACTTTGCCAGCATCCAAAGGTTCAATTATCTCAGTGTAAATGTCTCTCAGAATCTCTCCTGAGCCCCACCCAGGTCCACACGATCAAATGCTATGATTCATTTCCAACTGGATGCACCCTCAAAGTCAACACATCCAAACTGAACTTACTATCTTTTCCTCGAAAAATACACCTTTCTCCTGTTTCCATTAAGGGCACCATCATCCTTCTCAGTCAGCAAAGTTCAAAACTTTCATGCCATCCTAAGTTCCTCATTTTCACTCACCCCAAATATTGAAGCAATTATAAAATCTCAACCTTCTATTCTTTAAAATAGCCTTCACCAACCCTTTCTCTCACAGCCACACAGTCACAACTCTAGTTCAGATTCTCATAATTTCTTAACTGGATCACTGCAATACCTTCCTAATTGATCTCTCTGCCTTAAATTTCTCCCTTCTCCAATCCATCTTCCACTTAGCTAACAAAGTGATTTTCCTAATAAACATATCTAACCATGTCATTACTCTTTCTAATATAAGAGAAGGGCACAGAATGATAGTAATGAGGGCAAGCCATTTACCACCCACTTGGCTAGGGTACTGCGAAAGAAAAATGCACAATTCACATTTCTTCATCAATTTTTAACTCCATATTTGGAGTCTGTTGATAACAAACTTAAAGCACAAACAATGTGCATTAAGCAACTATATGTTCATTCTATAACAAAAACCTGTTCGTAAAACTATGTGTTCTTCATTCTATTGAAAATGTTTTAAGTCTTTTAAATAAATTTCTGTAGCTGTTTGTGAGAGAGTAACTTTGTATTTTATAGTTGGTATCTGATGAATTCCATTTAAAATGAATTAGTGAATTCTATATGAAAAAGGTTCTTTTGACTCTTGTAGCCAGTGAATTTTCCTGAATAACACATGTGAATACTACCACATATTCCAATTTTAATAACAAAGCAAGTAGGAATAAGACTACTTGAATATTCAATGCTGGTTAAAAACACAATTAAGGCTGGAGAAAGACGAAGTGATTCAACTATTCTGGAAAGCAATTTGGTAGTACACTACAAAAGAGACCAAAATACCCCCTGCCCTTTGACTAGAGATCCCACTGCTAGATATAAATCCCAGGAAGGTCAAAGGTATAAATAAAGGTCTCATATATATCAAAATATTGAAAATAGCCCTTTACATAATAGCAAAAAAAAATGGCTATCAATTCAGAAATGATTACATTAATAATGGTACACAAATGTAATATACTATAAAAAACAAACTAAAGAGTACATAAAAGAAATGAAAGGCTTATATGAACTAATGCAAAAGTAGGAAAGCAACATACAGAATGACTAAAACAAAGCATATGAAAGCACAATAAAAGAAAAAAATTCTGAATGCTATAAAGTTATCATAACCAAATATGGACACAAAGGAGAGAAGAGAAAAATTACTCCCCCTTCTTTTTTGCAGAGAAGGGAGACTGTAGATATAGACCACTACACATACTATCAGACTCAGCTGATGTGTTGGATAGCTTTTTTAAACTACCTTTTCATCCTCTCTTTTTTTATCCTTTTACTACATGGTATGGTTTTCCAGGTAAGGGAAGTAGGTATGAATACATTTGGAAATAATATAAAATGAAAAGATATCAAGAAAAATTAAAGCAAACAAAACAAAAAAAATCAATAAACTGTTAGATATCTTAAAATAAGTGCATGATCAAAGAATGCACAAAGACCATTCATCCACTTTGCTACTGTTTCTTGCAGAAGTTATAGCGGAGAAAGAAAGATACAGATAGCAGTGACTGAGAGGCAGGCAGAGTGACCAACGAATGAATGTTACAATTCTTGAGGGTAATTTTCTTTATATCTTTAGCTAGGCAATTGGATGTCATCAGGGACAGAGCACCAGGACTCAATTCAAAGCTTTCCTCAGACATTAACTACCTGTGTAACTCTCAGCAGGTCACTTAATAACCTCTGTCTGTCTTAATTTCTTCAACTGTAAAATGGGAATCATAAAAACCCTACCTCATAGGATTATTGTGACAATCAAATAAGATTATATTTATAAAGTTCTTAACACAGCACCTGGTCAGTAGCAGACACTAAATAAATGTTACTTTTTTTCCTGAAAGTTTTCAAGCAAACACAACTAAGGAGGAATCTTGTGTTTTCTGACAAATTTTTGTTTTATTTACAAGTTTAAAGAAGGACAACTAAAATATAAATAATTTTATACATTTGTACATGCAAGTGCAAATAGAATCACAGAACTTTCAAAATGAGTTTGAATGATAGAATCAAAACTTAATATAGCTTGCTCCAATTTAAAACTGATACAATTTCTGCCAAGAAATCCAATTAATAGATTACATGTAAGCCCTAGTTCCCTTTCACCATCTCAAAACAGGAGTAAATAAATAAACGATATAATTTCCCTGGGCATCTAGGTGGTGTAGTGGATACAGCACTACGTCTAGAGTCAGGAAATCTGAGTTCAAATACAACCTTAGACACTTACTAGCCATGTGACTGGTCAGGTCACTTAACTCCTAACTTTTCAATTTCTCATCTGTAAAATGGGGAATGCAGTGGAGAAAGAAATGGAAAACCACTCCAGTATCTTTCCCAAGAAAATCCCATGTATAATGTCCATGGAGTCAGGTAGAGTTGAACACAGCTGAAGGACTGAACAACAGCAAAAAAGTTTCCCTGCTTGTCTTTCTTAACTTTATCTTTTTATTGTTTCCTTAACCAAGATGATGCTTTTCACTCGTTTCAACTGAGAAATCAATTCTATTCTAACCTTCCTTTTCAGCTCTTTATGAATCTTTGTATTCTAAGTGTCCTTCTTGTATACAGCAAATTGTTTTGTTTTCTTTCTAATTTATTCTGCCATGCTCTTCTGTTTTATTTATGAATTCATTTAATCAATATTTAACAAATTATATTTGTTAAGGTTGTTTTAGTCTCTATCAGATCCTGTTATATTTCTCTTTTTCTTTGAAAATAGGAAATAACACACATTAGGTACCTACAATTTATATTGCTTAGAACTATTCAATCCTAGTCTCCTCATTTCCTTTTTCCCCTTTCAGTCTAGCCTTATATAATTCTATTCACAACCCTCTCTACTTTATTGCTCTCCAGTGCCCTTCTTAGTTTGATGTACTTCTACTACCATAATATGTTACTTTAAAAAAAACAAAAAAACCTTCCTTTCACCTCACCTAGATAAGAATTTCATTCATTGGAGCTGGGTTAGAAAATTTTGTTGAACTCTTTTGGGGTGGGATTGGGACTTAGAGCTAGCAAGAGATGCTATACATATTGATAGTCCCAGGAGCCTTCTGTCATTGTAGCCATTGTAGACACTGCCACGTGGAAATCATATTGGAGAAAAGGCAACAAAACAATCATCATTATTATAATAAATTAGCGTTTACTTGGCCCTTTAATATTGGCAAAGCACTTTATGAATATTATCTTATTTCATCCTGGTCTTATTATTATCCTCATCTAACAGATGAGGTAACTGGGGCCTGAGAGAGGTTAAGTGATTGGCCCAGGATAACATAGCTAGTAAATGTCTAGTGTGGAATGTGAGCTCAGTTTTTACTGACTCCAGGTACAGCTCTCTATACAACTAGCGTACAGTTGAAAATAGAAAGGAAAGTTTGGGCCTGGCAGCATAGGATCATGGTTCTCTATGATAGATATCCTTTGCTAATAATAATGTTGATGACAATAGCTAGCATTTATGTAACATATCAAGGTTTGCATATTTCACTGCATTTAACTTACTTGACCCTCACAAAAACTCTGTAAGGCAGGAGTTATTTTATACCATTTTACCAATGAGACAAAGCACACGTAGGTTGCAACTTGCACACAGTTACATACTAGTTAAGTGTCTGAGGAAGGATTTCAAATCCAGTATTCTAGACTCCAAGTCATATGCTTTTTATACATTGTGCTGCAGTCGGTTTTCCTATGTAAATTTCTTTCTTCTATTGTTGTTTTCTCCCTCTCCCTCCCCTCTTTCTCTCTGCAACGGTATGCAATCTTATATGGGTTCTACACATGCATTCCTATTAAACACATTTTCACATCAGTCATGTTGCATAGAAGAATTATAACAAATGGAAGAAACCATGAGAAAAACAAAACAAAACATAATAAAAGAGAAAATAGTTTGCTTCATTCTGTTTCTGACCCCATAGTTCTTTCTCTGGATGTGGTTAGCATTTTTGCTTAAAAGCACCACAGATAATGAAACAATATAAATATTACATATATTATACACACACACACACACACACACACATTGAACTGGATAGTATCTAAGTACTAAAAGGAAAAGCTAAATGAATTAGACAACAATAGAGACTCAATGTGCCTCTTTTAGATTTAGATAAATCTAACAAAGTTTTATTTTTAAAAATAAAGAGTCTGACTAGACTATCATAAATCCTAGCTATGAAATGTAAAATGCAAGCTCTGTGAGGGCAAGGACTATTTTCTTTTTTTTCCCCCAAATTTATTAATTTGTTTTCAGTTTTCAACATTTACTTCCATAAGTTTTATATTTTCTCCCCCTCCACCTCCCTCCCTCCCCAAGACAACACACAATCTTATATGGGCTCTACACACACATTCCTATTAAACATATTTTCGCATTAGTCATGTTGCATAGAAGAATTATAATGAACGGAAGAAACCATAAGAAAAACAAAGGAAAACATAATAAAAGAGAAAATAGTTTGTTTCATTATGTGTTTCAACTCCATAGTTCTTTCTCTGTATATGGATAGCATTTTGCATCATGAGTCCTTTGGAGACACTTTAGGTCCTTGCATTGCTGAGAAGGGCTAAGTCTATCAAAATCAATCCTCACATACTATGGCTGTTACTGTGTATATTCTCCTGGTTCTGCTCACTTCACTCAGAATCAGTTCATATAAGTCTTCCAGGTTTTTCTGAAGTCTTCCTGTTCATCATTTCTTATAATACAATAGTATGCCACTACATTCATATACCACAACTTCTTCAGCCATTCCCCAATTGATGGGCAGCCTCTTCATTTCCAATTCTAGACCACCACAAAAAGATCTGCTATAAATATTTTTGCACATGTAGGTCCTTTTCCCATTTTTATGATCTCTTTGGGATGCAGCCCCGGAAGTGGTATTGCTGGGTCAAAGGGTATGCACATTCTTATAGCTCTATGGGCATAGTTTCAAACTACTCTCCAGAATGGTTGTATCAGCTCACAGTTCCACCAACAATGAATTAGTGTTCCAACTCTCCCACATCTTCTCCAACATTTATCATTTTCCTGTTTTGTCATGTTAGCCAATCTGATAGGTGTGATGTGACACTTCAGAGTTGTTTTGATTTGCCTATCTCTAATCAATAGTGATTTAGAGCATTTTTTCATATGACTATAGATAGCTTTAATTTCTTCCTCTGAAAACTGCCTCTTCATATCCTTTGACCATTTACCAATTGGGAAATGATTTGTATTTCTGTAAATGTGACTTCGTTCTCTATATATTTTAGAAATGAGGCCTTAATCAGAGACATTAGTTGTAAAAATTCTTTCCCAGTTTTCTGCTTTCCTCCTAATCTTGGTGGCATTGGCTTTGTCTGTGCAAAAACTTACCAATTTGATGTAATCAAAGTTATCCATTTTGCATTTCATAATGTTTTTTAGCTCTTGTTTGGTCATAAATTCCTCCACTCTCCATAAATCTGACAACTACTGCGTGCTTCCCTAATATGTTTATAGTATCAGCCTTTATACCTACACTGTGTACCTATTTGAACTTTATTCTGATATACTGTGTCAGGTGTTGGGCCATGCCCAGTTTCCACAATACTATTTTCCAGTTTTCCCAGCAGTTTTTGTCAAATAGTGAGTTCTTATCCCTGAAGCTAAGTTCCTGCAAGGACCATTTTGCATTAAATCTTTGTTTCCCAGCATTTTTACAAATTACTAGGCTAGGAATCTTGAAGAGTTCAACTATTACTGAACACCGTGGGACATTTTTACAAATATGCCCAGCTAGAGAATAAAGAACTAATAAAGAAATATTAAACATATCCTTTACAAATTAAACTAAGTTCATCAAAATTCTAACCAGAAAGGGGAAAATAAACAAAAATTTAAAAATGAATTATAAAAATATTTTCCATTGTTATGACAACTATATTTGTCACAGATTGATTCATAAATTCTGTGGAGGAAAAAGACTCTTTTCCATTGCATCTCAGTTGCTCAGTAATAAATGTTTGGTGGATTGGATAGGAAGTCTCTTTCGTAGATACCCTTAAAACAGGGCATTCAGTTTCTAGGTCACATGATAAACAACATGGATATTTCCACTGATTTAATCAACCTCTCAAAAACAGAAATCATATACCAAAAAAAAAGAAACTTCAGGTGTCACCATGATTTAGGACACTCATAATTCAGGCTAAAAACAGATAAGCAAAAAACCAAGACAATGAAATTACTTCTACACTGAGCTCATTAAGAAATTCTCCATGACATCACAAGCTACCAGCACTGAGACTGCACTAGCAGAGCCACATGGTCTCATGCTTTACCCTATCTCTTTCTAGTGCTGTGGAGATCCCAGATCCAGATGTCAGAATTGGATTGGGCCAGGACAGCAAGCCAATGCTGCTCTGCAGTGCTCTACAGAAGTTTTCTGAAGCCACAGAATCAGTGTCTTGGCAGGTAGCATTGTGTGCTGCCAAAGATCTCTGCAGGAGAGCCACGAACAGAAGGAAATGGGCAGGACAGGGGTCTGGATACAGACCCATACAGTTCAACTTTGTATTCCATTCCTAACCCTTTCAGAGACTCAAACTACAAAAATCAACCCAATAGCAGTAGCATGGCAATTCTCTAAAATGTCAGTATCAGGCTAGAGAAGTGAGGAACAGAAAGAGCAGAGGGAACATGACAGGATGCTGTGACAGGACACAGTGTGAGTGGGGGCTGGGAGGTACACCATCAAGGCTGAGGGAGTAGTCAGCATATAGCTGGGGCCATTTCTGTCCATCCAAAAGTCATTTGGGAAAAAAAACTGTCTCATGTAGAAAGAGGCTAAGATGCTTTGAGGTTCAGCCTTCAAGGAAAATACTATGAGAGGGGAGAGAGTTAGAGTCAGAAAGTGAGCAACAGGGAAAAATAGAAGGAAAAATGACCGCAATTACCAAAGATTTCAGGAAAAGAAAACTCAAAAACTTTGAAAACAAGCAGATACTTTTTGTGGTAGCAAAGAATTGTAAATTTAAGGGATTCTCATCAATTGGAGAATGGCTAAACAAGTTGTGCCATACAATTGTGATGAAGTGTTGTTGTTTGGTTGTTTCAGTTGTGTCTGACTTTTTCTGACTGAATTTGGGATTTTCTTGGCAGACATACTGGAGTGGTTTTTTAATTTTAATTTTAGAGATGAGGAAACTGGGGCAAACAAGACTAAGGGATCTGCCCAGGTTCACACAGCTAGTAAGCATCTGAGGTCAGATTTGAACTCAGAAGATGAGTCTTCCTAACTTCAGGCCTGGCACTCTATCCACTGTGTCAACCAGCTGCCCTGTATGATGAAGTAGTATTTAGCTATGAGAAATGACAATGGATGTGGTTTCAGAAAAACATAACAAGACCTATACGAACTGAAGTAAAATGAAATGAGATGAATCAGGAGATCTCTGTGCACAGTAACTGCAATGTTGTAATGCGAATGAACTATGAAAGACTTGGTTACTCTAATACAATGATACAAGACAATTCCAAAAGAATCATGATGAAAAAATACTATCCAACTCCATAAAGAGTACTGATAACAGAGTTCAAATGGAAGCATAATTTTCTTTCTTTCTTTTCTTTCTTTTTTTGCTTTCTTGTGTGTGACATGGCTAATATAGACATATGTTTTGCACAATTTCACATGTATATTTGACATCATATTGTTTGCCTTCTCAATGGGTGGGGAAGAGTTGGGAGGGAAAAAATCTGGAAGTTAAATTTCAAAAAGGAAAGAATTTATAAATATTTTAAAAAGAAAATAAACAGATAAGTAAGTAGGCAACATAAATATGACCTCCAGATCTAATAAAAAGAGAAATAATAATTATGTGAGCAGACTAGCTCAATTATTCTGAGCATAGCAAAAATAATGGGCAGAAGGGAAAGGCTGGAATTTCAATGCCAAGTCTCACAAAGAAATGAGAGAACATAGATTGAGAATGCAAATACAAAGAAGTAAAGGATTATATAGAAGAGAGTAAAGGACAATGACATTAAAAGGAAATATGTTCACTATGCAAGCAAAACATACTGAACTTGAAGAAGGATGCAACAACATAAGGATAACAGGCCTCTCAAAATACAACAGGCCAAAACCCAGTAACACGACGATACAAGAAATAATGTAAGAAAAATGCCCAAACCTTCTAAATATAGAGAATGAAGGAATGAAATACTAATTGAAAGAATTAAGAGTATTTGCAAAAACAAACAAAAAAAGAGGCCAAGGCAGCAAACTTCAAAATACAGAGTTACATTTAACAATTTACCTCAGAAACAAGAAGTTCTGCAAGCAAGAGAAAAACCTTCAAATACAAAGAAAAGGAAATTAAAAAAAACAAAAACACAAGACTATTCTGTACTCATCAGAAAACATAAGAAGGCAAGGAATAATATTTTCTAAGGAGCAATGGAATGACCTGTCCTACAAATAATCATAAATGGAAAATGATGGATATTCAGTAACAGAGAAACATTTGAAACATTCTTAGAAAGAAAAACCAGACATGAAGAGGTTATTTGCTTTTCAAATGCCCAGGATAACAGAAAGGCAGGAGGAGCGAATAAATGTATAATTCAAGGAGAGTAACAGCAATAGAAGTACAACAAAGAGACCCCTAAGAGACTTCTTTCTATATTTACACAAATAAACAAGGACAAAAGCCTAAGTCGGGTGGAAGTAATAGTGAAGAGGCAGGCCTAGGGCATTATGAAGAGAATCTAGTGACACCCTACCTACAGGTGGAATTCATGTTTTTGTAGGACTACATTACAAAATGAGAGGGTTAATGAAAGAGGAATTGGGGAGGAAGGGGAGACAAGGAGATAGAGGGAAGTTGTGATGTGCACAAGTGAAATTGAGAATTAGCAATGAGGACAAGGATACCCTGCTGGCCTAAGCAAGAGAATACCCTTCAGTATGAGCAAATGGGGAGAAGTATTGAAAAGGGTAAAGGAAGGGAGCGACATCTTGATTTAGTAGGGGGAAGGGTTTCCAATGATGAAGGGGTCCTATAAGTGGAGAAAGAAATATTCTATGAAGGGAGATAGGAAGCACATGGTTATTGAAAATAACATTTGTACAACCTTGGGAAGAAGGGAGCTGTATATTAAAGGGGCATCTAGCATCTGAGAGAGTGAGAGGGCATGTACTCAATCAGGGGGGAAATTTTTAGACAAATAGAGAAAAGAAGATAAGCAAAAGGAGGATACAGATCAGTGGGAGGCTGCATAATCAGAAATCTAGTAAGGGTAGGAAAGTCCTAAAATGAGGCAATGTTTTCTTGTCACCTGCAGGAATTGTTCTGGAAGTAGGCACAAAAGGGTAATCCTCAGGACATATTTTAAAAGTCAATAGCAGAAAATTCCATGAGAGTCCAAAATGGATACCTTTGAATTTATTGTTCTTTGAGAAACAAAGAAAGAGAATAGATAATTATAGTGACCAGAAACCAGAGAATGAGGGTAAAAAGTAGATAGAAAGAAGAGATGGATAATAAAGAGAGGAGAAACCTCTTTGGAAAGGAGCACAAAAAAATTAAAATTAAAAAATTAGCGAAGAAGATTAGCTGGAGAGGAGGAATCTACTTGACGAAGTGAAAAAAATGAAGGGAAAACTTAAATAATCAGATAAAGGTAGGAAAGAACAAAGAAGTAATAATCAAAATCCCACAGAGTAAAAGGCAAGTAGGAGAAAGGAATGGGGGTGAGAAGAAGAGGGCAGCTGGGAATAAGGCTTCCTTTAAAAAAAAGGTAAAGTAAATGAAATAACATAGTATTGTGCTTACAACAAAAAATTTAGAAAAATCGTAACTTGAAAAAATCCCATAATAGAAATGGAGGAAAATATAAAAGTAACTCATATCTTTAAATGTGAATAGATTAAACAATCAAATTAAATTTAAAAAGTGAGATTGGATAAAAAAACAAAATTCTACAATCTGTTATTTACAAGAAATATATTTTTTAAAAAAAGACATAAACAAGACCAAAGGGATGTAAAAATTTACTATGTATCAAGTGAATTAAAAAAGCAGGAGTTATAATCATACTATCTCCTTTTTAAGGCATTCTCTTCATTGGCTTTTTGGACCTCTTTTGCCATTTGGGTTAGTCTATTTTTAAGGTGTTATTTTCTTTAGTATTTTTTGGGTCTCCTTTAGCAAGTTGTTGACTTCTTTTTTTCATGATTTTCTTGCATCACTCTCATTTCTCTTCCCAATTTTTCCTCTATTTCTCTTACTTGATTTTCAAAATTCTTTATGAGCTCTTCCATGGCCTGACACCAATTCATATTTTGCTTGGAGCCTTGGATGTAGAAACCTTGACTTTGTTGTCTTATTCTGTTTTGATCTTTGTCACCAAAGTAAGATTCCATAGTCTGAGTTATTTTATGTTGTTTGGTCATTTTCCAAGTCAAATATATAACTTTCTAACTCTCTGTGAAGGTAGGCCTCTGCTTCCAGTGGAGGTAGGGGTGGGTGCAGGTGTACTGTCCCAGGCTTCAGGGGTTTTGTATCAGCCACTTGATTCCCCATCATTTGTGGGCCCAGAGCTCCAGAAGCAGCAACCATTGCCACTGCCACTGCCACTGCAATCACCAGTGGTACCACCTCTACCACCCCAGGGCTGGGGCCAGAACCCAGCCAGACCAGGTCCCACAGGGTTTTCCCACTGACCTTCTATGCTGTCTTTGGCATTTTGGGGTTGAGAAGTCTGGAAAATGCCACAGTTGCCAGTGATTCTGTCCCCTGAGGTCTGCTCCAGGTCTGTCTCTACGGGCACAGCCCACACCAGACTGTACTCTGTTCCAAGCCCAGTATGATATACCCTTCCTATCAAACTTCCAGATTATCTTTGGTTGGAGATTTGTTACAATCTGTCATTTTGTGGGTTCAATAGCTCTAAAATTTGTTCAAAGCCTTTTTTTTTTTTTTTTTTACAGATGTTTGGCAGAGTTCTGGGGAGAGCTCAAGCAAGTCCCTGCTTTTACTCCACCATCTTGGCTCTGCCTCCATAATCATACTATCTGACAAAGCAAAAACAAATATCTCCAAAATAAAAAGGGATACTAAACAAAGAAACCATATTATTGTGAAAGAAAGCAGACAACAAACCAGTGTCAGTAAAAAAAAATTTACATGTTACAAATGCTTTAGCATTGTAATTCATAAAGGAAACCCTATCTGAGTCACAAGAAGACATACAGTAACACAACGGTGATAGGAGACTTAAATATCTCAGTTTTGAATAAGTCTAACAGAAAGGTAAACAAAAGGGAAAATATGGAACTGAACAAATTGCTGGAGAAAGTAGAATTAAAAGATTTATGGTATCTTTCTCAGCACCATTTAGAATTTTTACAAAAATTAAAAACATATTAGGGCACAAAGATATTGCAAACATACGTAAAAATGCAGAAATAGATAATACATCCTTTACGAACCAAAAACACAATAAAAATAGTCACTGATTTAGGGACCACAAACAAAAGACACAGACATGAATGAAAAATTAATAATGAAATCCTAAATAATGAGCAGGTCAAGGAACAAATCATAGAAACAATAATTATGTGAATGAAAATGACAATGATGAAAAAACATACCAAAATTTCTGGAATGCAGCTAAAGCAGTCCTCAGGGGAAAGATCATATCTCTATAAACATACATTAACAAAATAGAAAAAAAGAGGATTAATGAACTAAATATACATTTTTAAAATAAAGAAAGCCAACAAATTTAAAATAAACACAAAAGAGATGTTAAAAATTAGATGAGAAACAGATAAATTAGAACCTAAAAAACCAAATAGAAATGATAAATAAAATAAAAAGATAAAATTGACAAAATTTTAGTTAATCTGATTTTCATAGGAAATCAAATCAATAAAAAAGCAAATGAGAATGCTGAAAACACAACAGAACCAGAAGAATTTTTTTAATCAGAACATATTATATAGTTACATGCTAATAAAACTGAGAGCACAAAATAAATAGAATGTCTTAAAAATATAAAACTATCAGAAGGCACGATAGAAATCTTAAATAATCTAATCTCAAGAAAGGAAACAGATCTAGTTGTAAAGGAACTACCAAAAGGGAGGAAAATACTTCTGGTCCTGATGGATTCATAGAAGACTACTATCAAATTTTTAAGAAACAATAAGTACCAATATTTCACAAATTATTCTCAAAAACTGAGCAAGAAAGAACCCTACCAGAATTCTTTTATGAGACAAGTACAGTATTGATATCAAAACCATGGAAGGATAAAACACAGAAGAAAAACTATATGCCAATATCACTAATGAACACTGACTCAAAAATTTTAAGCAAAATCCTAGCAAACAGACTTTATTTATTTAAGGAATCATTCATTATGATTTATATCATGGATGCAAAGATGGTTCAATATTAGAAAAATAATCAACATAATTAGTCATATTAAAAACCAAAATATCCAAAACCTCATGATTACATCAAAAGATACAGAAAAAGCCTTCAACAAAGAACACTCTTTTATACTAAAAACCCTACAAAATATAGGCATAGATGAACTTTCTTTTAATAGCAGAAATAGCATCTATATCAAACCAAAAGCAAGGATCATGTGCAATGGTGAAATACTAGAAACTTTCCCAAGAAATTCAGGAATGAAGGAAGGATACCCAGTTTTTCCCCCTTTCTGGATACAGTTCTAGAAATGCCAGCAACAGGAAGAATATAAGAGAAAGAAATGAGAAGAATAAATATAGGTAAAGAAGAAATAAAATTATCCCTATTTTATAATGATATGATGATATATTTAGAAAACCCTAGGGATACAGCAATAATACTGCATCACTTAATAACTTCAGCAAAACTGAAAGGCTAAAAACCTGTGCTTTTTTAGGCCACCAATCCTCAAAAATCAACAATATAATAACAACAAAATCAAAAAAGCAATAATAGAAAGAGAAATCCCATCCACATAATCACAAAATACATAAACCATCTGGAGCTCAACCTACTAAAGCACACCAAAAACTTGTACAAATTCAATTACAAAGTGCTCCTTAAAGAAATAAAAAATTTAAATAGCTAGAGGAACACTCAGTACCATAGCTAGGCCATGCCAATATAATAAAAATGACAATGCTTCAGAAGTTAATTTACACTTTAGATTCTATACCAATCAAATTATCTATGAGATAATTTATAAAATTTGATAAAATTCATTTCAGAAAAACAAAAAATCTAGAACATTAAGGGAAATGAAAAGAAGTACAGATAAAGAAAGAATAGCACTCAAACTATATTATAAAAGAGCAGTCATCAAAAATATCTCATCTTGTTTAAATATTAGAGAGATCATTGGAACAAACTAGATAAGACAAAATCTGGAAACAATGGAATCCAACGACTCAGTTTTTGGAAAAAGTGGAAAACATAAATTACCTAGGAAAAACTTATTTGATAACATCACGGAAAACTGGAAAGGAGTCTGATAGAAGTTAGGCTTCTATCCTAACTTAGGAAACCATATTCCACTAAGTTGATACACAACCTTAATATTAATGATTAGATTATTAAAAAGAAAGTTGGAAGAGAAACATATCATTTACTTCTCCTATACAAGGATAAGAGATGTATTCTTAAGTAAATGAGGGAGAGATCATAATAGTAATTACAAGAGATAAAATAGGTAACTTTGATTTCATGAAATTCACAAATTTCTGCACTAACAACATTAATGCTTCCAAGGAAAGAAGAGCAGTGATCACATGGGAAATCTTGGTATCAAATTTCTCTTGCAAGGGTTTCATATTGAAGACATACAAACAATTAGTAAGTACATACGTGTGCACATACACACACACACACACACACACAAAACTTATAGCATGGCCAATTCCCAATAGATAAGTGGTCAAAGGATATCAAACAGTTTTTGAAAGAACTAAGAAGTATTTACAACCACATAAAAGAATGCTCTACATCATTAATAATAAGAGAAATAAAAATCAAAACAACCCTAAGCGTGTACTACACTCTTCAATTGGCAAAGTTGATAAAAAAGGGCAATAGTCAATGTTGTAGGGTTGCAGAATGAGAGTCATACTGATAAATTGTTAGCAGAGCTGTAAAATGATACCGCCACTCTGGAAAGCAATTTGGAATCATGCAAATAAACTTGACTGAAATGTTCATACCCTTTGAGTCAGAGACTCTATTACTGGGTTTATACTCTAAGGAAGTCACTGTTAAGAAGTCCCTATATATACCAAAATATTTCTAGTACCACTCTTCCTGTGATAGCAAAGAACTGGAGAATAGAAAAACAAACTGCAGTACATGTACTATGTTTTAAGAAATTATGTGTTGGTAAATACAGATAAGCATGGAAATGTTTATATGAATTGATACAGAATAGTGTAAGCAGAGCCAAAAAAATATATACAGTAATTATAACAATGTAAATGGAAAGAACAACCACACACCCCCAAATCAAAAGTGAACAGATGGGGAAAACTTTATTATGTTATTTGAAAAAACTTATTCTATTGTTTGAACCTAGCTTTTATTGTTTATCTCAAGATTTATGCATAGGCTATGCTGATCCCAGAGATCCTTCAGGAGAAACAGACATCATCCAATGCTTGTGTTTTGGGTTAGGCCAATAGCCTGTGTTTTGACTTTACTCAACTTTTATTAAATGTGTATACTTACCTGCTGATGTACATTTCAAGGAAGGAGACTGCCTTTTTTGGAAACTAAATACCGGCAGGCCATTCATCTGGTACCCTTGTTTGAACTCTATATAATGTAAGACTTAAAAGAGATATGGGGGGCAGTTGGACATACCTTTTCCTGGCTCTCCCTTCTGCCAAAATCCACTTAATTAAATTCTTTCCAAAACCCCTTTTCAGGTTTCAAGTTTTATTCTCAATCAATAAATGTGACAAAATTATAAATAACAAGAATGATTCAAATAAAGAGGTAAGAGAAGACAGCCCTAATCCACTCCTTTGTGAAGGTGAGTAATCTAAAATTGTTACACATAAACACATTTTCAGATTTTTTTCAAAATATCAATCAGTTATGATGATTTTTTTCTCTTTAAAAGAATACATTTGTTATACAGACTCACTCTTTGAGAGGAAGTGGTAGAGCAGGAAGGATGTTGAGAATAACTATGATGAAGTAAAAAAAATAAGATATTAATAAAAACATATTTAAAATTTTTTAAATGTACTTATGTTATGGGGAAAAACCACAGTAGTCATTTATGTCTTTAGAATGGTTGGATATGATTTGGTCTAAAAGCAAGGGGATTATAGGATCATAAGATCCTAGAAGTAGAAGACTCTGAAGTTTCCTACTACTGCTAACTACCACTACTTTTAAAACTACTACTACTGAAAATATTATTAACTTTCATTTTTGTAACACTTTCAGGTTTATAAATTGCTTTCCTAATAATAATCTTATAAAGCAGCAGTACAAATGTTGTTATTTTCCTTTGAAGAGATGGGGAAATGAGGCTGAATGATCTGCCTAGGGTCACAGAGATAATGAGTTCCCAAATCAGGACTTAAATCCATCTCTTCTAATTCCAAGTTTATAGCTTTTCCCATCATACCACAGAGCCTAAGGACCTATGGAAATTTACTCACTTCCTAAAATTGTTTTTGAAGAAAGCTACTGAAGAAACAAAGGTAAGGTAAGAAAACATTTCCTAAGAACTTTACAATACTGATATGATGGGCCTGATTCTTTACAAATTAGGAATATGGGTTTGGTAAATGTTTAAAAGGCTACCCTGCCACCAGATGCAAATGAACAGGGTAGTCTCCTCTTTCATGGAGTTTGGCAGATGCATCTCAAGCATGGTGGATAATATACTGTGACCTATTTCCCAATGTTAAGATCAAAATGAAAACAACAGGAAGAAAATATATGGGTTAATAGCAGCGAAAGAAGAGAATAAGAGTGATATCATGGCAGCTGGAAACAAAAGGAAAAAGGAAGACTTTCTTGGATAATTTAAATAATTTATCAGATAGATTTTGGGGCCAAAACCTAGTAATAGTTTAAGCTAAATACTAAGTTTCTACTACAAGTAAAACAGTATTAGTGTTTAAAGGATATACTGTCTTAAAAAACATTCTTGTCTCCCATAAGAATATTCGTCAAAACCTATTTACTTTTATGAAATAACCTAAAATCCATAAAATCACTCAAAATTTACTTACATGTACTTAATAAATACTGAAAAATGACATGCAAAAAAAAAAAAAAGCTTATGTAGCATCCAACAAGCAATACCATGACAATCTGAATTAAGTACCTAAGTTTCCTTATCTCTAAAATTAACTGGAGAAGGAAATGGCACACCACTCCATTATCTTTGCCAAGAACATCTTAAATAGGGTCATGAAGAAACAGACATGACTGAACAACAACAATAAAAGTAATTGACTGATCCCTCAACAGCCTGGGCCCTTCCATAAAATGGAAGCTACAAGAGGAACCCATCAATGGGAAAAGGAAAAAGGGGCCTGTAGTGATATATTCCAGGATAAACAAGTCACAAGTTGTAGTTGGTCCCAGGGCAAAGAGGTCCCAGGTACTGGGGGAAGTTTCAAGATAAGCCAGCAATAAAGAAAGTATGATTTTGAAGTCTAGAAAAGTAAGAATAGAGAAAAATAGCAGGTCAGCCAGGGCCTTTCCACAAAATGGAGGCACCAGGAAGAACTCACTAATAGGAGAATTGGGGTAGGCCTTGCAAAGGAATTTAGAGACTATAGAATAAATAGAACGATTAGGGAATCAAGAGGCAATGTGGTACAGTAGGATAATCACTGACCTTAACTCAGAGAACTTCAATTGAACACTCATTTCTGTCTTTACTAGTAATGTGACAGAAAGTCAAAATTTCTCTGAAGCTCAATGTTCTTATTTATAAAATGGGGATACATATATTTAAACTATCTACCTTTCAAGGTTGTTGGGAGGAAAACATTTTATAAACTATAAAATGATGAATGTTATGTTATTCAACATAACAACATTGCTACTGCAGTCTTAAGTCTTGATTCTTTAATAAGCCATAGAAGTCATAGGATTTTGAAGTTAAAGGGACCACAGAAATCATTCAGTCTGACAATTCATTTTCCTAATGAGGAAACTGTGGCCTTTGACAAAAGTCACAGCGGCACTAAGAGTGCTGGGGCTCAAACCCAGGCCGTCTGCTGTCAAATTTTGTGTTCAAATTTGAATTAATTGAACTGCTTCCAGTTGTCCCTTAGCTATCCAAAGCAATGTTAGGTGAGTACAATCTCTGACCAGTCTTCAGTTAGTCAATAAAGGCCTATTAAGTGTCTATTATGTGCCAGTCACTGTGGTAAGCACTGAGGATACAACAAAATACAAAAGACAGTCCCTCATCTCATAACATAATGCAGGAGACAACATACAAAGATATGTATAAACAAGCTATATATATATAGATATATATGTATACATACACACACACATATATATGTATATATATGAGAGAAGAAGAAACTCAGTAGAGGACAGATACTAGAACTAAGAGGGATCGAGAAAGGCTTCTTGAAGAAGGTGGGATTTTAGCCAAGACTAGAAAGAAAATAAGGGGAGGAAATGAAGAAAGACATAACTAGGCATGGTAGAGAGCTAGTGAAAACTGTCTGAGTAGGGAGATGCTGTGCCCTGTGGGAAGAACAGCAAGCAAGCTAGTGTTACTTCATGAAAGAGGATGTGGAGAAGGTGTAAGGTAAGGTGTAAGGTGTAAGGTGTAAGACTGGAAAGGAAAAGGCAGGGGGGGAGAAGATTTTTTCTTTATTATGTTTAGCATTCATTTTTTGAAAAATTTTGAGTTCCAAATTCTCTCCCTTCCTTCCTCATCTCCGCCACCCATCAAGAAGGCAAGCAATATATCAATTATACATGTAAAGTAATGCAAAACATTTCCATATCAGTCACATTGAAAAAAACAAAACAAAGCAACTCACACATAAAAAAAGAAAAAATATAAAATAAAATATGCTTTAATCTATAGTCTCATCAGTTCCGTCCGTGTGTGTGTGTGTGTGTGTGTGTGTGTCTCTCTGTCTCTCTCTCCCTCCTTCCACCTTCCCTCCCTTCCTTTCCATCCCCCTCTCTGAAGGTAGATATCATTTTTCAACCTGAGTCCTTTGGAATTGTCTTGGATCACTGTATTGATCAGAGTAGCTAAGTTTTTCACAGTTGGTCATCAATTTCTATCAGTTTATGCAAATCTTCCCAGATTTTTCTGAAACCATCCTACTTGTCATTTCTTATGACACAATAGTATTCCATCAAAATCCAACCAAAATTGTTCAGCCATTCCCTGATGGGCAACTCCTCAATGTATGGTACCATAAAAAAGTTGCCTTAAATATTTTAGCACATATAGGTCCTTTCCCTTTTTCTTTGATCTCTTTGGGATACAGGCCCAGTAGTGGTATTGCTGAATCAAAGGGTATCCAACAGTTTTATCCCTTTGGGCATAGTTCAAAATTGTTCTCTAGAATGGCTGAGCCAGTTCACAACTCCATCAACAGTGCATTAGTATACCTATTTTTTCACATACCCTCTAATATTTATCATTTTCCATTTCTGTCATGCTAGCCAACATGATAGGTGTGGGGTGATACTTCAGAACATGCATTTCTTTAATTAAAAGTGATTTAGAATAATTTTCATGTCTCTATTGGTAGCTTTGATTTCTTCTGAAAATTGCCTGTTCATATCAGCTGATCATTTATCAATTGGGGGGCTTTTATTTTTATAAATTTGGTTCAGTTCTTTATATACTTGAGAAATGAGGCTTTTATTAGAGAAACTCGCTATAAAATTTTTCCCCCAGTTTCCTTTTTTTCTAAATTTGACTGCACTGCTTCTGTTTGTGTAAAAATCTTTTAATTTCATATGATCAAAAATATTCATTTTATTTATAAGGGGAAGATTATGAAGAGATTTGAATGTCAGAGGATTTTAAATTTGATTATGAAGTGGTAGGTAGTCACTGAAATTTATTTAACAGTGGGGCAGTGACAAGGTCAGTGTTTTAGGAAGATTTTTGATGACTGAGTGGAGGATAGGTGGGAGTGAGGAGAAACCTGAGGAAGGGAGACTAATTTATGCTTTAAGGGAAAATGGGCAGGAGCAGAGAAGAGTTTTGGTATTTGTCAAATTGTCTGGGTATCACATTAGGCTTCATAAATCCTAAGCCAAAAGAAGTGAGGCAAAGAGAGGTCAATACATCTACGTAATTTCATAAGTAGCAAATGACTAAGGTCATAATTCTACTATCTATTTAGAAAACCGTGCTACTTCCTTATAGGAGATATCTAGCTAATATTTAGCACTTAAATGGATATTCATTTCCAAATTTTATTAATATTTATTTTCAGTTTCTAATATTCATTTCCATAAGTTTTAAATTTATCCATTTTGCATTTAATAATACTCTCTATCTCTTGTTTGGTCATAAATTCCTCCATTCTCCATAAATCTGACAAATAAACTATTCCTTCCTCCCCTAATTTGTTTATAGTATCAGCCTTTATACCTAGATCCTGTACCCATTTGGACTTTATTCTAGTATATGGTATCAGGCATTGGTCTATGTCCAGTTTCCACCATAGTATTTTCCATTTTTCCCAGCAGTTTTTGTCAAACTGTGAAGTCTTATCCCACAAGCTGGGGTCCTCAGCCAAATGTATATTTATATCAAAGTTTAGATTCTTTTAAAATTAGGAAATCTGAGAAAGAAATTCAATAAATTTTAAGCATACTTTTAAGAGTATGAATAACAAATAATTATTTTGGGCACTGCATCAAACATATGAGAACCTAAATTCTCTCAATGATAAAAAATAGTATTAAAGTAGTGCTAAAGAAAGACTTGCGCTAATTTGTTCTCTAAAAATGCATTAACTTTTCACAAATCACTTAGCCATTCAAACTAGATATATTTATGTTATACTATTAACGCACTGAATTGAATATTTGGGCATATTTCCAATAAACTGGCATAAAATTTGTTCCTTTTCATTTTAAAGCTGCCCAGTCTAAGCATCAGATTCATATCGCATGTCAAAAATGTCAAAAAGAAGACACTGGTCATATTTAGTAATCCTTAATCCTAAACTTTTATATTAGGATTAACCTCCTGTAGAATATTTTGTTTGAAATTCTTGCTTAATTTAAAAAATCTGTACAATTACCTCAGCACCTATCAAAACATGTCAGTTTGTCAAAACGCATTTTCATCAGATAAGCTATTCCTGTAATATGTATAAAAATCAATTCAGAGTGTAATATTTCTAATAATATTCCATACCTTCCTTCAAAAACAGATTTTAAATATTTGCTATACATGACAGAGGTGAAGAAGTTTTCAGAAAAAAACTGAATATATCTTGAAACAATTATCATACACCATTTCATTTTTAAAAGTCTCATTTATAGTTGACAGAAAAGTTAATTGTGAATGGTTATTAACTGTATATCACCTTCAGAGTAAGCTAAACTCTAAAAATAAAGTAAATTTATGAATTTGGATTTATATATGATACATAGGTCTATCAATTGCTTTTATTCAAAACAAAGTATATGATATGAAAAATCAATATATAGAATTTAAACAGTAAAATCAAATAATATTTGTTATAAATAGGCATCCCCCTTCAGATATAACAATTCAAAAACAGGATTTTAGCTATGAAATTTTAAAGTTAAAGAAAGAATTTGATATGTGTTATCTAACAATTCGAACTTATGGAATTACTCAGTGGTCTAATGCCATCTGGCTCTGTTTCACATTGGCCCAATCACACTGGCTCAGGACCAACAAGGGTCAAGCTAAAAATAGCAATCAAAAAGGCAGCCAGAAAACATTGTTTCTGAGGACTGAAAATAAATATAGGCACATATATTAGAGAAAATGACTTCCCCTACCAAACTGTAGAGACCTTTTACCTTTCTTTCAAAGGTGAAGAAAAAAAGTAAAGAATTTTCTTTGGAATGCAAAAGATAAAAACCAACAATTAAGGACATTTTGCCTTAAATTTGCATGCAGAAGACTCTATCACTGGAGGACATTAAATAAAGGATGGGTGATTATTTGTGGAAGAAATTAAATGGGAGTCCTATCCAGGTTCAGATTTTTCCAAGTGACTTCCAAATTACATTTCCAACTCTCTAAGTTTTTCAAAATTATTCAACTATACCTGCTACCCTAGAAATTACAACAGTTCCTAGGGTCCAATCTTTGAGAAAAGATTGCATATTTTAGTCCTGAGATGTACTGTCCTCAATATTACAAATTTTGTCCATATAGATACTCTCCCTCCCAGAACAATTCTCAATAAAGATAATCCATGGGTTTCTGTGGGTGCAAAAGTTATGCTCCTGTGAAGAAACATACAGTCCATCTGTACAGTCCATACAGTACTTGAAATATTTTAAGCTTGGCAGAATCTGTCAGAGAACGTGCCTTGCTATCATATCCTTGGGGAAGTCAAGTTTACCTCCATGACAAAACAAGGTCCTAGAAGCTGGCTTTAGGGGAAGATCCAAAATACTGAGACAAAAATTAATCAATCAATCACCAGCCATTTAAATATCTTCTATGAGCCCCAGGTACTGTGCTAGGAGCTGGGTAGACAAGTACAAGTGATCAGTCCCTAACCACAAGGAGCTTACATTTTAAACAGGGAGATAACACACACACAAATATGAAATATGTATATGTTTAGGATATAAATACATATGCACATATTTACATACATATGCACATATATATGCAGCATAAATATAAACTATATATAGAAAGTAATTAAATAAAAGGACATTAGCAGTTGAGAAAAATTAGGAAAGACCTTTACAGGAACAAAGGAAATCAATGGTGGAAGAAGTAAGGAAGGAGTGCATTCCAGTGCAAGCGACAAAATTTGGGGGAGCACCCACATGTAGGGGGAGTGATATGGATGATTAGCCAGTAAAAGATACTGAAAAGGAATAGTCAGACAAATAGGAAAAGAAAAGAGAAAAGTAGTGTCCCAAAAACCTCATCAGGAGAGAGTAAGTATCCAAGAGGAGAAGATTCTCAAAATATGCTACTGACCTCCTGTTAAAGAAATGAAACGCTCAAAAGTGCAGAATGAGACAAATTTTTTTCTGTCCAATATTGAAACTTGATTTGATGTTTGTAACAGGTTTTGTTTTTCTTTTCCTTTTTCTTTGGTTCTCTGCATGGGCAGGGACGGGGTTTGGGGAGCATAATAAGAAGGTGAACTTTTGAAGACTGAAAAAACACATAATTTAAATTGTTTTTGAGAAAATGCGAAAATAATTTAGACAAAATGAAATTATGCTAGCAGAAATCTATTCCAAAAAGCTGAAAAAAACTTGATCCCTGTCAGGATCATCTACAAATTATCAAAGAAATGGAAAACAGAAGCACACAGGTGTGAGGTCAAGCTAATGACAGTACAGAAGTACCCTAAAGCATTTGTGGGTTGAGGAAAACTGCTAAACTTTGGGAAACCAAATCATCAATAAAAATGGAAGTTGGGATCAGAACTCTCAAAGTTCACATGGGCCAAAAATGTAACCAGGAAAACAATACAGACATAATTACTATTGTAGTATAAATTAAAACAACACTAAAAGTCAGCTCAACTAAAATGGCAACAAACTGTCTTGGTCAGGGAGAACAAAGACTAAAACACATTTCCTTCCTGACAGTACAGAATCTGAGCTCAACAGGTATAGAATGCCAAACATTCTATCAGACATTATCAACTTGATCATTGGTTTTGTTTAGTTGTTTTTCTTTATTATAATGATGGATTCAATGGAAGGAGTCCAGAAGAATATAACAATGAGAAAACTGATCATCTTTTCTCTCAGATTTTGTTTCCAACTTATTCATTTCTGTTTAAAAAGTCACTCAGAGAGGTAGAAATCTTTAACTCTTTTTGTTTTTCACAACCCTTTGGACATTCAATTACTGCTAAGTCCTGCTTATTATATCTTCATATACGTATGTACATACATACATGCATGCATACATATATAGATATATATCTCCAAATTATGTAGTCTTGCTCCATAATCTCATTACCTTTTGCCTCCACATATATATTGCCACATACATCAACCCTCTCCAAGAACACTGTTATAATTTCCTAAATTAATTCATCTTTCAGTTTCTCCCTTCTCCAACCAATCTGTAAAATAACTGCCAAAATACATTTCCTAGAACATGTCTAACTACATGATTTGCTTTCTCAGGAATCTTCACTAGCTCCTTACTACCTCTAAAAGAAAAAATAAACTCCTTAACCTTCCATTTAATGCCATCTAAAACTGGACTCCAAAGTTAACTTTCATCCTTGTTTCATGCTACTTTTCTATGGATACTCTGTATTCTCGTCAGCCTAAACAACCTAAATCACCAAGTAGTCTTTCACTTCTTCATATCAGCAAAGGCTATCTCCCTTGCCTGAAACATATTTTCTCCATACTTGAACCTACTAAAACTATTCTTTTCATTCAAGGTCAGCTGTTCTCTCCTGTTATAATGCCTCTTGAGATTCCACAAGTGAAAGTGATCTTTCACTGGTTCAATTTTCTTACACTACTCTTCTTTGCCCTTGTCACATTCTACTCAATAGCTTACTTATTTGCTCATCTCATTAATAATTTGTCTACATGTTGGATTTCTACAAGTAGATAAGCTCCTTGAGGGAAAGGATTGTGTAATTTTCATCACTGTAAGCCCAGTGCTACACAATTCGAATGACAGAATGCTGCTGACTAAATTGAACAAATGTTGTCTGAAGACCAGCTTACCTAAGTTCAGAGAGTTTATCACAGGGTTGACCACAAGGTAATGAAATGTACAGCTCCTATCATTACCATCATCACCACCACCACCACCACCACCACCACCACCACGTTGTGCTCCACTTCCTCCTCCCTTTCCTCCTCTTCTTGATTTGGAGATGGTCTGAGTTGGTGAAATCTTTTGAGACAACCTTGCAACACACCTTGCCACTCTAACATTTTGGTGCCTAACGTGGGGAAGTCTCCAATTCTGATGCACTCCAATCCAAGATAAGCCTCTCTCCTTCCCGAGCAGAGTTCCTCAAATACGTACGAAGACTTGATGGGACAGTTTGGCCCTAGTGCCATAGGCCCCTGCATCTGGCAAATTCCTTCAATCTGTTTGGGAACGGTGTGGTTAACACCCTGAGTGCATTTATTCCCCTCCATTGGATGCTGTGTGACAAGGTGAGTGGTGGCTATAAGAGAGGATTGTTTTAGGTTTACAGCATTATGGGACAATCTGCTTCCATCCCATGGGACCCTCCAGTAGGTTGCCTCCTGCAAAACTGGGACAAATTAGGCTTAGAAGACCTAAAAATGAGATGCCTCATATTTTTCTACAAATAGAGCCTGACCCCAATTTAATCTAGAAGATCAAGAAAGACAGCCTACTGATGGGTCCCTCAATTACAATACCATTTTTCAGCTTAATTTCTATTGTCTTCATGAGAGAAAGTAGACTAAAGTCCCATATGTCCAGGCCTTCATAGGGTAATCAGGGCAAAGTTGACTTGCCCAGGGTCACAGCTAAAAGGTATCTGAGACTGAATCTGAACTCAGCTCTATCCACTGCAGCTCTATCAATTGACCCAACTATAATTTTCAAAGGCTGTCTTCTACTAAGTCAGAGTGGAGGGAGGTACCATATCAATGAGATTAAACGTTTTTCATGTATATTTAAAAGTATCTTCTCCACTGCTGAGCACCATGTCTTGTACACAATAGAAATTCAATAATGTTGGGTAAATTAAACTGCATTTGAGAGTATAACAATAACAAAGTAAATTTAATTTATTTAAAACATTGACCCTTGGATTTATATGCTTAAATCAAGATTAAAAAAACAAATGTGCACCTGTATTGATCAGCTGTGACACTTAAACACCTACAATTCATAACACCTTCCCCACAGCTAATATACCTACCACGTGTTGACTCTTTTGCTCTAATTGTTTTGCTGTTTCATTTGGAAATAACGAGAAACAACCCTTTCAATTACCCATTTACTAATTCAAATGCTATTCATTATTTTAATGTCTTATTTGGTAACTCAAACTATTATACTAAAAATTAGTTTAATAAATACCAGGAGCAACACATATATACTACTTGTAGTCTATAATGAATAAATTACCAAAACAAATGTTAAAATCTTTGCTCTTTAAAATGAATGTGATGTGACAAACCAAAAACTCTTAAATGACTAACTCATGGTCTCAAGCTGTATAAGATAAGATTTATAGAATTTTGGTTACATACGAATGTAAATGATATGCAAAGGTATAAGCAGAATTTTCTTAAAATAACATTCTCAAGAAGGGGTGGAGCCAAGATGGCAGAGCAGAAAGACGCATATACTCTAGTGCTTCCCCCACAACCGACAAAATACCAGTAAAAAATGACTCCCAACAAATTCTAGAGCAGCAGAAGCCACAGAATAACAGAGTGAAAGAGATTTCCAGCCAAAGGTAACCTGGAAGGCTGACAGGAAAGGTCTATCCCATGGGATGCTGAGCAGAGCCTGGCCGCATAGCACTACGAGGAACAGGACATGAACAGCCCTCTGGGGCAGAATCCCTGGGAAGGAGGGTCTCAGATCCCTCAACCCACAAATGCCAAAGAAAGCTTCAAAAGTCAGTGAGAGGGCTTTCCCAAATGGATGAGAGGGGAGTGGGGTCCCCCAGAACTGTTCCCAGGCAGCAGCAGAGGCAGTGGCAGCAGCAGCAGCAGAGGTGGTGGCAGCAGCAGCAGCAGGAGGCAGGCAGCTATGGTGGTTGCAGAAGCAGCTTAGGTCCATTGTCCAGACAGCTCAGCTTAAAGCCTCTGGGGAACCTGAGCAGGGCATCTAAACCTCAGCCCTGAGTGGCACTCACCCCCACCCAAAGACCCGGGGGAATTGAGCAGCTGATCTGAATCTCAGCTCTGAGCACAGTACTGGGATGAGGAGGAGCACTAGGGAACCCTCCTCTTGACAAAGGATTTAGAAGTCAAGTAACTGGCTGGGAAAATGCCCAAAAAAGGCAAAAAAAAAAAAAAAAAAGAAAAAGAAAAAGACCACAGAAGGTTACTTTCTTGGTGAACAGGGATCTCCTTCCATCCTTTTGTATGAGGAAGAACAATGCATACTGTCAGGGGAAGTCAAGGCCTCTGCCTCCAACACCTCCAAAATGAATATGAAATGGGTTCAGGCCATAGAAGAGCTTGAAAAGCAAGTCAGCAGCTTGCTAAAGGAGAATCAAAAAAATGTTGAGGAAAATTACACCTTTAAAAATAGAGTAACTCAATTGGAAAAAGAGGTCCAAAAAGTCAATGAGGAGAAGGAGGCTTTAAAAAGCAGAATTAGTCAAATGGAAAAGAAGGTTCAAAATCTCACTGAACAAAATAGTTCTTTAAAGAGAGAGTAGAGTTCAGGAAAGCTATGACTATGAGATAAACCAAGAAGTTAGAAAACAAAACCAAAAGATTGAAAAAACAGAAGATAATGTGAAACATCTCATTGGAAAAACAACTGACCTGGAAAATAGATCCAGGAGAGACAATTTAAAAATTATGGGACTACCTGAAAGCCATGATCAAAAAAAGAGCCTAGACATTGTCTTTCATGAAATTATCAAGGAAAGCTGCCCTGATATTCTAGAACCAGAGGGCAAAATAAATATTGAAAGAATCCACCAATCACTTCCTGAAAGAGACCCGAAAAGAGAAACTCCTAGGAATATTGTGGCCAAATTTCAGAGTTCCCAGGTCAAGGAGAAAATACTCCAAGCAGCTAGAAAGAAACAATTTGAGTATTGTGGAAATACAATCAGGATAACACAGGATCTGGCAGCTTCTACATTAAGGGATCGAAGGGCTTGGAATAGGATGTTCCAGAAGTCAAAGGAACTGGGATTAAAATCAAGAATCACCTACCCAGCAAAACTGAGTATAATACTTGAAGGGAAAAAATGGTCATTCAGTGATAATAGAAGATTTTCAAGCATTCATGATGAAAAGACCAGAACTGAATAGAAAATTTGACTTTCAAACACAAGAATCAAGAGAATCATGAAAAGGTAAACAGGAAAGAGAAATCATAAAGTACTTTCTGAAGCTGAACTGTTTACATTCCACATGGAAATATTTGCAACTCTTGACACTTTTTTCAGTATTTGGGCAGGTGGACAGATTACATACACACAAGCACAAGCACACACACATACACACACACACATAAAGACAGTGAGTACAGGTTGAGTTGAATCAGAAGAGATGATATCCATACAAAAATAAAATAAAATTAAAGGGTTAGAGAGGAAAATATTGGGAGGAGAAAGGGAGAAAAGGAATGGGGCAAATTATCACTTATAAAAGAGATAAGAAAAATCTTTTTCAATGGAGGAGAAAAGGGAGGAGGTGAGAGGGGAAAAGTGAAGCTTACTCTCTTCACATGAGGCTTAAGGAGAGAATAACAAACTCACTAAATTTGGTATGAAAATCTATCATACACTATAGGAAAGTAGGGGAGAAGTTGACGAGGGGTGAGGGGGATGACAGAAGGAAAGGCAAATGGGAGAAGGGAGTAACTAGAAGTAAACACTTTTGGGAAGTGACAAGGTCAAATGAGAGAATAGGAAAAAAAGGGGGGATAGGGTAGGATGGAAGGAAATATAGTTAGTCTTACACAACATAACTATTATGGAAGTCTTTTGCAAAACTATACATATATAGTCTGTATTGAATTGCTTGCCTTCTCAGTGGGGATGGGTGGGGAGGAAGGGAGGGAGGGAGAAAAGCTGGAATTCAAAGTATTAGAAATGAATGTTGAGAACTGTCATTGCATATAACTGGGAAATAAAGAATACAGGTAATGGGGTATAGAAATTTATCTTGCCCTATGAGAAAAGAGAGAAGATGGGGATAAGGGAAAGGTAAGATGTGATAGAACGGAAGGCACATTGAGGAAAGGGGTAATCAGAATGCAAGGTACTATGGGGTGGGGGGAGGGGAGAGATGGGGAGAAAAATTGGAACTCAAAATTTTGTGGAAATGAATGTCAAAATCTAAAAATAAATAAACTATTAAAAAATCCTCTCTTTATCATGAAAATCATCCATGAATCCAGTTTAACCTTCATATCTGAGGCAATAAAATGGGACTGTGAGGTTTTCATGTAAAATAGGATACTTGGAATTTAAGCCTATCTCAACAAATTCTAGGTTCTAATAAAGAGAGGAATCAAAACTCAGACTTAACAACATGTGATAATTTATTCTTAGGCAAAATGAAAGTTTCTGATGTTGAGTTAACAAATACTGAGATCTTTTAAAGAAAAAATTTACCAAGGACTATTTTTTAGTATTTATCCTTCAATGCAGATTTCTATAAAGAACAAATATACAGATTAAATGATGAGCTAAAAATGGACATACACTAACTGTACTGCAAAAGAAAATTTTATTCTATGACTAAAAATCAAGCATTAGAAAGCATCTGTTAAGCTATGACGTGGCAAGTACCTTCATAAGCAGTCAAAGAAGGAAACAATCCCCATTCAAGAAGTTTACATCCTCTCAGGAAGGATAACATATATTTTGATTATGTAATTGAGGAAATCCCTTAACCTCACTGAAACAGTTTTCTTCTGTGTAAAAATAAGGTAGGACTGGATGAAGAAGGAAGTTTAAACAAGCTGACTTCTATGGTTCCTTTCAACTCTAAACTTCTATAATTCTGTGACTGTGTGCCTATGTGTATCCCATCACTCTTGCTAATGGTTGTACATAGACTTTTGACATTCAGGCCAACAAATGACAGAACTATCTTAAGATGGAAGCTACTGGCTAAGAAGACAAACTAAAGAGAAACATGTGTTGAGAGAGCTTTAAGTGTATGATTCTGCCAAGTACTTTTAATTCTTTTCTTATTGTTTCAGTTTACAAAACCAACAACAAAATATAACTTAGTTCTCCTCAGAAGCAGCAGTTCCTCTCTGGAGACTAAAGATTATATAAAAGAATCATGAAAGCTTGAACATATTTCTGTTCCAATTTTTTTTTCCTGAAGCAATCTGGCTTCTGTTGATGAGGGCCTTAAGAAACAGGAGTTTCTGACATGTAGATAGAAATTCAATAAATATATATCAAGCACCTGGTTTGTTTAAGTTACTAGAGACATAAAGATAAAAACAAAATGGTCTCTGAGCTCAAGGTACTTTGTTTTACTGGAAGAATAAGGATGTGTGGAAAAAGATTCTTCAAGCACACATGGAAGTATAGAAAGTACATATAATGTCATTTGGAAGTGGAGATAAAACAACTCTTCCTGTAGGAAGTGGCACTTAGGTTGTACCTCAAAGGAAGCTAGGGACACTACAAGGCAGTAATGGGTATTCCAGATATGGAGAATAGAGACAGAATGTGATTTATAGGGAACTCCTAACAGACAAACTTGACTAGAACTTAATTCATTACATGGAGTAATAGGAAGTAAGACTAGAAAGGTAGGTATGTACCATATTGTTAAGGGCTTTAAAGGTTAAGCTGTCTCTATTCTGTCTAAATTTAAACTAGCTTTCAGAAGACCATCAAAATAATTGCAAAATCCCATACTTAGATTAAAAACAATGGGTTCTATACATCTTCTGGTGAAATGTTAATAGCTATTATTAACTGTAAAAAGAAGAGATCCAAAAATATTATGACATAAATCATATGATAAAATAATCTTGGGAATTAGAAGGGATTTCTTAGGACATACAGTCTAATCCATAACTGAGTAAAAATTCCTTCTAAAACTTCAGTGTTTCATTGGGTTTTAAACTAATTTGTTAAAAAAAAATTAACACCTTCCATTGAGTTTGAAAGAAGAAGTGATTGACAGCAAGGAAGATGAAAATTTGCTAATGAAATTTTAACAAAAATCTTTGCACAGTCTGTGCATGGGATTAAAAAAGAGCATTAAGCTACAGTAGGTGCAACCAAGAATGCATTTCTCCCATTTAGATCTACCAATATTTGTAAGATCTTCTTCTATCATCTTTATCTCACACTTTAAAAATTTATATTATGTAAGATTCATAGTGCATGAATTAGTACATTGATTTATGAATTATTATTCATAGGTTTAGGGTCCATGCACATAATTTCTTTACTGACAGGGTAAAGCATGCAAAATGTTTAAAGACCAGTGTTTTATCAAATTTAGCATATTGCCTCAAACGTAACATTTCACAGAATCACAGACAATGAGTCTTTTAAGTGAACTCAGAGGTCATCTAGTTCAATCCATATATAAACAGAAATCTCCTCTGCAACATCCCTGACAGTCATTTTTACTAAGGCAGCTCTTTCCACCCCAAATCTCCTTTTTCTGTTGTTGCAAATTTCACCCCATTGCTTGTAGATTAAAAACTTGAAAGGAAAATAACATGATAAAGAGGAGAGGTAGTGTGGCATAACAGATAAGAGAGCTGCCCTCAGAGTCAGAGAGACCTGGGCACAATACTGGTTGTGTGACCCTCAGGAAGTTACTTTTACTGTTTGAAAACTGTAAGTTGTAGTTGTAGTTGAGTTTCCTCATCCAAGAGTCCCTTATAACAATGAAATACACATTGAGCACCTATTCTCACACTTGAAAAAGAAAGTGGGGGCCTTCCAGTGCCAAGATGGCAGAGTGAGGAAGAAACTCTTTGAAGCCCTCCCAAATTCCCCTCCAAAGAACTAGAAAAGCTCCTCATATGCATGTAGGAGCAGAGAAGCAGGGAAGGTCTGCCTCTCTGATATGGGAGGGGAGAGAGGTCTGAGGAAGGTCTGCCTCTCTGATGTGGGAGGGGAGAGAGGTCTGAGAGCAGCAGTACTAGCTAGTTTCACAGCAGGGGTCCTAAAATAAGGCTACAAGCCTGGGGCAATCTCCCAGCTAAATCCCACTCTCCTGCAAACCAGCAGTCACCTAGGCAAGAGAACAGTTTGTACAGCACAGAAAAGACCCACCCCAGAGAACTCAACTCTAGCATAAGCTACCAGCAAGCCCTTAATTCCATTGTTGACCAACTGACCAGTAGTAAAGCCTTGCCCTGTAGCTGGCCAACAGAGAGACTCCACCTGTGGAGCGTATCACCAGAGAGACATTATTACCACAGAAACTCAGTCACAGAGCCCACCACTTGGGCACATTAGGAACAAAATTACTCCTCTAAAGTCTGTTAGCAGACAGGACCTGTTACCATAGCAACCCAGCAGCAAGGCCACACTTCTAGAGCAGGCCAGCAACTAAGCCCCATACCCAGGGAAGTCTAACAGGGAGAACCCATGCCACAGAGTTCAAGGCAGAAGGGAAACCTACCCTCCAGAGAAAGCAACCAGCCAAGTCTTGAAGCCCAGTAAAAACCAGGAATAAGACTCAGAGCCCCAGTACAAAAAGCTTAAGACGGTACAGGACCAGAGCCCAACTCTAACATAAAAACATATAAAAAGGGCAGAAAAAAAGAGAAAAACAAAAAAGCACTGGACTATAAAAAGTAACTACGGTGATGGGGAGAATTAAGGCATAAACTTAGAAGATAACAATAATGTCAAAATGGCTACATGTGAAGAAAAATATATTTTGGTCTTATGTCAAAAAGGAATTTGTAGAAAAGCTTTAAAAGGATTTTTAAAAGCAAATTAGAGTTACAGAAGAAAAAATTGTGAAAACAAATGTGAGTAATGTAAGAGAATCACGAAAAAAGAGACAATAAAATGGGAAAAAATATACAAAAATTTACTGAGGAAAACAATTCCCTAAAAAACAGAATTTGCCAAATGAAAAATGAAGTACACAAGAAAATAAGAAAATAATTCCTTAAAAATCAGAACTGAGGGAGTGGAGCCAAGATGGCAGAATAGAAACACAGACCTGTAGAAGTTCCCTGCCATAGCCCATAAAATACCTGTAAAAAATGACTCTAAACAAATCCTAGAGGAGCAGAAGTCCCAAAACGACAGAGTGAAAGAGATTTCTAGCCCAAGGCAGTCTGGAAAGTCAACAGGAAAAATCTATCACATTAGGCTCAGGGTGGAGCACAGCCACAGAGTCTAGCCCAGCCTTGGCTAGGTAGGAACAGGACTGGAGCTGGACTCAGAGGGCAGAATCCTGGAAGCAGCTGTGGTTCCCAGATTGCTCAACCCACAAAGGACAAAGACAGCTTCAAAGGTCAGTGAGAAAGCTCTCACACCTGGGTGACAAGGGAACATGGTCTGGCCCTGCCAGCAGCAGCAACTGCAGCAGCAGCAACCATTTTTGGGGCCCTCAGCCAAAAGACTGATCTGGACCTCAGCCCTGAGTGGCAGCCCTGGGGTAAGGAGGAGCACTGGCAGTGGTAGAGCTGGAAGCAGTTGTGGAGAGGGAACCCTACTGGTAGATCCTGGGCAAAACTGAGTGCTTGTGGTTGTTCACGGACAAGAGCACAGTCCAGGAGAGGAATAAATTCATCTCCCTTGATTGTGCCTCCTTGGAGGAAGTGAGAACTTACAGGTCTCCAGAGTATACTCTCCTCTTGACAAAGGTCAAAAGTCAAGTAACTGACTGGGAAAATACTCAAAATGGGGAAAAAATAAGACTATAGAAGGCTATTTTCTTGGTGAACAGGTATTTTCTTCCATCCTTTCAGATGCAGAAGAACAATGCATACCATCAGGGAAAGATCTAAAAGTCAAGGCATCTGCATCCAAAACCTCCAAAATAAACATTCAATGGTCTCAGGCCACAGAAGAGCTCAAAAAAGATTTTGAAAATCAAGTAATAGAGGTGGAGAAAAATTGGGAAGAGAAATGAGAATGATGCAAGAAAATCAAGAAAAGCAAGTGAACAGCTTGCTAAAGGAGGCCCAAAAAAATGTTGGAAGAAAAACAACACCTTTAAAAATAGTCTAACTTTATTGGCAAAAAAACGTCCAAAAAGTCCATGAGGAGAAGAATGCTTTAAAAAACAGAATTAGCCAAATGGAAAAGGAAGTTCAAAAGCTCAATGAAGAAAATACTTCTTTAAAAATTAGAATGAAGCAGATGGAAGCTAATGACTTTATGAGAAACCAAGAAATTACAAAATAAAACCAAAAGAATGAAAAAACAGAAGATGATGTGAAATATCTCATTGGAAAAACAACTGACCTGGAAAATAGATCCAGGAGAGAAAATTTAAAAATTGTAGGACTACCTGAAAGTCATGATCAAAAAAGGAGCCTAGACACTATCTTTCATGAAATTATCAAAGACACCACAGCACCTTCTCTGATATGGGCATGCTATGCTGAGCGGTTCTGTGCCAGTGTCTCTCATATCACATAATCAACTACAAAGTTCTTGAGAGAGACCTTGAGAGTATCCTTGTATTACTTCTTCAATGACCATATGATCCGCCTGCCCTATGTGAGTTCTCCATAAAATAGTCTTTTTGACAAGCATACATTTTGTATTCAAACAACGGTCAGCCCATTGGAGTTGTACTCTCTGAAGCATAGTTTGAATACTTGACAGATTAGTACAAGTAAATTCAGTGTCTGGTACTTTATCCTGCCAGGTAATCTTCAGAATCTTCCTAAGACAATTCAAATGCAAGTGTTTCAGTTTCCTGGCATGGCACTGGTTTACTATTCAGGTGTCACAGGCATACAACAATGAGGTCAGCATCATGGTTCTGTAGACTTTTAGTTCAGTAGTCAATCTAATACCTCTTCTCTCCCATACTTTCCTTTGGAGCCTTCCAAACACTGAGCTAGCTTTGGCAATGAGTGTGTCAACTTCATTACCAATGTGTACATCCCTGGAAAGTACACTACCAAGGTAAGTAAACTTATCCAAGCATTCAAAACTTCTAGAATACCTGTGCTTTCATGGTGTTAATTATTAGGCCAAAGTTAGCACAAGTAGCATAGAATCAATCCACACTTTGCTGCATCTCAGCTTCAGAGGCTGCCCTGAATACATAATCATCAGCAAACAGAAAATCATGCACCAATACTCCCTCTACTTTGGTCTTGGCTTGTAGCTTTTTCAAACTGAAGAATTTACCATCAGTGCAGTGCAGTGATGCTGTGTTCATCCTTGTTGAAAGCATTTGAAAACATGGCTAAAAGCATCATGCTAAAAAGCATGAGAGGAAGTACAGAGCTTTGTTTCACTCCATTGGTGACTAGGAAGACACAAGAGCATTGTCCATTATCCAGAACCCAGTCAAGCCTGACATCATGAAACTGATGTACAATACTGATGACTTTCTCTGGGAAACCAAATTTTTGCAGAATTTTCCCAAAGCCCTCATGATGAACAGTATCAAAGGCCTTGGTCAGATCTACAAACACTGTATACAGATTTCTCTTCTGCTCCTGGCATTTCTCCTGGAGTTGTTGGGCAACTAATACCATATAGACTGTTCCTCAACTCTTTGTTGAAGCCACATTGGCTCTCAGATAGATGACCATCCTCCAGGTGAAGGATCAGCCTCTTAAGGAGGATTCTGGCAGGAATCTTGCCAACAATGACTAAGAGAAAAAGACCTTCCATGATTGTTGTCTGATAATCTATTTCCTTTATCTTTTTAGAGATGGACAATGGAAGTATCCTTGAACTCCTGGGGGACAACTTCCTCTTGCCACATAACCTGGAAAAATTCAGTCAGCTTTCGTATGAGGAATTGATCCCCTACCTTGTAAATCTCAGCTCAAATACAATCAGCACCACATGCTTTGCCACATGAAAGAAGCCTAATGGCATTCAAAACCTCTTCTTTAGTTGAAGGTTTAGCTAGGGAGGGACTGACTTAAACTTGAGATAAATGGTCAGTGGCCTCAGCATTGATTGATGATGGTCTGTTAAGAACACTATGGAAGTGTCCAACCCATCTCTCTAGGGCCATGTCCTTATCATTAATCAATGTGGTTCCATCAGCACTGTGTAATTGTGATGCACCACAGTTTTATGGTCCATAAATAGCCTTCAGGGAATCATAAAAGTGCTTTGGATTATTACTATCAGCACAAAACCGAATTTCATCTGCTTGGAATCCTGCATCTCTCTAAACTTTGTTTGTAATTTACTTTTGATGCAAAACTTCCTTCTTAGAGATGGATGAACTATTCTGCTGGTAAATCCTGTGGAGTTCTCATTTTTCATTTAGCAGCTTCTGAATTTCCCCATCATTTTCATCGAACTAGTCTTCGTGTTTGCAAGTGTTCTGACTCAGACAAGCAAATGCAGTGCTGTATACCAAATCTCTGAAAACTATCCATTCCTTTTTTGCTCCACTGGTGCCAATTGTGTGTTGGCTCAACTTTCCCTTCAAGTTAGCAACAAACTGTTTCTCCTCAGAGAAGAGCTCTAATTTGTAGGCATTAATTCTTCTGGTAGTTGTTTTGCCTTAGGGGCGCCACTTTTGATGAATGAGAATATTTAGCCTGGAAAGGATAAGTCTATGACCAGTCTAGTACTCTGCACCACACACTGCCTTCGTCACTCTTACATCTTCTCTCTCTCTCCTCCTTACAATCACATAATCTATTAGATGCCAATGTTTGCTGAGAGAGTGCATCCATGAAGTTTTATTGCGTTTAGGCAAACAGAAGACAGCGTTGGTGATGAGAAGGTCGTGAGATGCAGAAGTCTTCAGCAGCAAATGACCATTACTCTTGCTGTTTCCAACTCCATTCTTCCCTAGGACCCCTTGCCAAATCTGGTAGTCTGAGCCTACTTTAGCATTAAAGTCACCCAGAATTATAAGCCTGTCTTCTTCTGGCACAATGATGATAAGGGTCTCCAGGTCTTCATAAAATTTTTCTTTGACCTCATTAGGGTTCATCATGGTGGGAGCATAGGCACTGATGATGGTGGCATGATGTTATCCTGCAAGTGGCAATTGCATTGTCATGAGCCTGTCATTCACTCATTTTGGCAGGCATACCAACTTGTTTCCCAGATTAGTTTTGATTACAAACCCTACACCAACTTCATGGCACTCCCCTTCTCTGTGTCCATTCCAGAAAAATGTATATCCAAATCCACCTGGATCTTCCATTCTACTCCACCCAACTCTCATTTGTGGTTCCAAGAAGTTATAGAATGCACAGTGGCCACACCCTGATAAACTGTTTCCATAGACAGGCTAGACCAGGTTGAGATTAACCAAGGGGTCTCAAACCCACTGGTGAGTTAGGGGATGTCTACCCCAAGCATGTGAAGATTTCTTCTGGTGGAATGGGCAGATGAGAACAATCCATTCCAACTGCCATGAAGGCAACTGAAGCAGGTTCTGTGGAGCACTTAGACCCTGGTTAGACATCACAGACACCAAGGTCATACACTGCATCCTGAGCCTTCTTGATTCTGTTCTACCATTGGACTGTGATGATTCTGGGGGAGAGAGTGAGGCTGAAGACTCTGTGCAACTCTGCCTCACTTAAATCCAATTTATTCAGGAATCAAAAGACATCATCTATACCATTCTATTATTATACCTATACTGTGGCAACAGGCAAATGATGAGTCACCATGTATGGGAACACTGGGAGCTATAGTCACAACCCTGAACAAAGGTGGGCAAGGTCATAGGGTCATTTCTCATTGGAAGCAGCAGTGGGATCTGGGAGCCCCATGGCTGTGTGAGCAGTCTTTTAAGGATTGCACTGCTCCTCTCCTGGTGTGAAGAAGGGGGCTAGGAAAGGTGCCCTAAAAATTGTCTGCCTACCCAACCCTGGCCTGATTACCTCAGCAGGTGGGAAATCTCACTCTGTTCGAAACAAAAAAAAAATGTACAAAAATGTCTGCAATGACGATTCCACTCACCATTGGCACATGGAATGTGTGCACACTTATAGACAACAAAAAATCCAATAGACCTGAAAGACAAACAGCTCTTATTGCAGGACAACTGAACAAGTATCATATCCAAATAGCAGCCCTGAGTGAAACAAGGCTGGCAAATGAAGGCCAGTTTACTGATGTATGTATGTATGTATGTATGTATGTACGTACGTACTTAAAGCAGCTCTTTTTGTGGTGGCTAAGAATTGGAAATCAAAGGGATGCCCATCAATTAGGGAATGGCTAAACAAGCTGTGATATATGACTGTAATGGAATATTATTGTGCTTTAAGAAATGATAAACAAGATGATTTCAGAAAAACCTGGAAAGACTGACATGACCTGATACATATTGAAGTAAACAGAACCAGGAGAATGTTGTACACACTAATAGCAATATTGTTTGATGAAGAACTGTGAATGACTTAGCTATTCTTAACAATACAATGATCAAAGATAATCGCAAAAGGCTCACAATGAAGGATACTATCCTCCTCCAGAGAAAGATCTGATATTGATTAAATACACATTGAAGCATGTTATTTTTCACTTTCATTTTTTTTCTTTGGGTCTTCTTGTACAAAATGACTAATAAAGAAATGTTTTACATAATTACCCATGCATTACCTATATCTGATTGCTTATCCTGTTAGGCAAAAGGAAGGGCAGGGAGAAGGAATGGATAGAATTTGTAACAAAAACTTTAAATAAAATGTTAAAAAATTATAAAAAGAAAGTGAAAATTTTAAGGATAACTGGACAAGGTTCAGGAAGAAATGGATTGAGATAGAAAAGGTACAAGGTTTAGTCATATCAAGGAGGGAGTACCTCATCCTGAGAGTCCAGAGGGAAGGAAAAGTGGATTTATGAAAAAACAGAGGCTTTAAAGTGTCCTAGAAATTAAATAAGGGAGCTCATAATGGCTTGTCTGGATTTTCTCAGTACAGCAAAGTCTTTCTGGACTTTGGGGTGGGGAGAGCCTGAAGAAGGAGGTGAATACTGTCATCAGTGGCTAAGAACAGTCAATAAGACATGAATAAAAGGACTGTCATGCTGCATTGAAGGTCCAGTTGAGGTGAGATAGTATAAATGAGTTACAGATCTAATAGTATAGTTTCCTGTCTACAGCAGTTATCCATTACTTGGGAATAAGCATAGGAAAGGCAGAGATAGCCCAGTAATAGAGACTGGTAATTCTGGAACAGCAGAAGGACAAGTGAACAAAGGACTAAAATATGAGAAGAAAAATTAACACCCATGGCATGAAGATAGATGAATAGGAAGTGAAACCAGAAGAGAGGTGATGAACTGGGAAAATAGTAAAGCATCAAGGAATCTTAGAACTTTATTTGTACCAAAGAGTAGATTCAGGAAAAAAAGTTAGTGGGCCAAATGAAGACAAAGAAGGTTATGACCAGAGAGGGGAAACTCATAATCCAAAGTGTTGAAGGCTAGGTACTTCTGAGTGATAGTGCAGTTTTAGGGTATAAGTCCTGAGGGAAATAGATGCAAGTGGAAGAGGAAGGTAACAGCAATAGAGGACTTAAGGAATCGAGGGATCAGGAGTTTATAAGGGTCGTTGATATCAATACTCAAGTCACCAAGGAAGGCAGCAGGAAAGAAAGTCTGAAATTTCTTTCACTTGGATAATTCATTTTTTTATTCATTTTCCTCAATAAATTCTGCAAATGGAGAAGTTCATAGGCAGAAAAGAATTGTAACATATCATTGCTTTGCAACTGTTTTACCAACATATTTCTTTTCTCCAGGTCATCTTTTCAAGAAGGTGCTGATGGGGGAAAAATCAGTAGGAACCAAAAAATTATCAGGAAAGAATACATCAATCCTTGAATAAGAGAAATATGACAATAAACTAACAAAGAATAACTTTCTATATGAAAGCAAATACTTCTGCATAAGACTACAAAATTTTTTTAAAGAGGGAACAAAAATGATTAATATAATTTCCTGCTGATTTTTTCACATCTAACAGAACACCATGTAAATATAAATGAATTTGATTATATATACTGTCACCATAGTCTACTATCTCTGAAAAGCAAACATTTTATTGCTAGATAGCAATTATTTTATTTGATTGAAATGAGTGAAACCAAATTCTTGGTTTCAAAATATATAAGAAGTCACTTTCTTCTAAATATCTGGCATCACAAAATCGTCTCAGAACTGGAAAGGGCTTCATTCTCAGAGAATTCAACATATATATAATATGACAGGAGTTGTGCTCTCTAAAGCAAAGTGTGAATGAACACCCGTGTTTTCTTAGTGTTAACAGTTAGGCCAAAATTAGCACAAGCAGTAGAGAATCAATCCATACTTTGTTGCATTTCAGCTTCAGAGGCTTCCCTGAATACACAATCATCAGCAAACAGGAAATCATGCACCAACACTCCCTCTACTTTGTTCTTGGCTTGTAGCCTTTCCAAATTTAAGAATTTACCATCAGTGTAGTAGCTGACCCTGATGCTGGATCCATCCTCACTGAAAGCATTTGATGACATAACTGAAAACATCATGCTAAAACTCTGATGGGCTTAGCTGTGCTATTGAAATGCAAAATGTATGCTTGCCAAAAAGACTGTTTTTTGGAGAACTCACAGAGGTCAAGAGTTCACATAGTGGTCAAAAGAAGTTGATACAAGGACTCTCTCAAAATCTCTCTTAAGAACTCTGGAATTCACTGTGTGATATGGGAGACACTGGCACAGGTCCAGTCAGCATGGCATGCCTACATCAGAGAAGGTGTTGTACTCCAGGAACAAAGCAGAATTGAAACAGCTCAAAGAAAATGCAGGATGTGCAAATTTAGTGTATCCACCTCAAAAGTCACACAGAGACAATTTATGCCACAGCTGTGGCAGAGCATTCTGGGCTAGTATTGGTCTGATCAGCCACAGTTGGACACACTGAAATTTTACTCTAGCATAGTGATGTCATTTGGTTATCTTCAAGAATGAAGGACAACAACCAGCATGCCAGGAACCAGGATTCAACAGTCTTCTCAACTGTTTGACTTACATCTCATACCACCTCAGCTTACCAGAAGGAAGGTTTTGAATGAATGAATGGTTTTCTCTAATTTCACCATCACTTAATAACTGTGCTACCTCCATGATCCAGGACTTTTTCAGTCCATATACCCCTTCATTCCTGGTTTCTAAGTCCATCGTCCTTGCTCTAGCATCACTTTCTACTGTTGATAGTCTTGACATTACTGTTGATCAGTTGAACATATGCTATTTTCTATTTTTTATCCTCTTTGTCCCTTGTACCATTATTCATCCAACCCTGTGTTACTGCCACCATGAACCTTCTCCACTTCTACTCACATACCATTGAACACTCTGGGAAAAGTCACATAACTATGACAAATAGGTCCACTACAAATTTAGGTTATTTAAAAAAATATTACTTTTAGCATTCTTTTTGTAAATTCTGAATTCCAAATTCTTTCCTTCTCTCCCACTTTTCCCTGATATGAGCAAGTAATATGATATCAATTAGACATGTGAAATCTTACAAAACATATTTTCATATTGACCTGGTGCAAGAAAAATAAAATGAAAAAATTATATTTCAACTTGCATTCAGAATTCATCAGTTCTTCCTCTGGAGATAGATAGCATTTTTTATCATGAGTCCTTTGGCACTTTCTTGGTTCACTGCATTGATCAGAGTAGCTATCTTTCATAGCTGATCATCAATACAACATTGCTGTTACTGTGTGTATAATAATTTCTTGGTTCTGCTCTCTTCAGTCTATATGACAAATTTAGGTTATTTAATCTCAAGTAGATCTTAATTCCTGTACAGCAATCCTTTCAATCTTTGCTAATAGATTCTTATACAGTAAACTCCAAAGTGTTTCTTCCATACTTTATCTTTTCTCCTCAAGCTACCTAAGTAGAGGATCTTGTCTCATACTTTACAAAAGATAGATAGATATAGGCCATCACTAAATCACTCTTCTCTCCTAACACACACCTCAAACCCCTTGTTCATTATTACCCCTATCTTGTTGTCTTCAACTTTGCTAAATACAGTCTCTGAGGAAAAGGTGATACATTTCTTTGTCAAGGTCAACCCTTCTAACTTGTGCTGCTCCTCATATCCATCCTTTCACCTCTACTCCATAAGCTTGCCCTACCAATCATTCCTTCTTTCTCTCATATTCAAACTCTCTTTACTCAACGGCTCCTTTCCTGTTCCTATTTAATAAACATACCCATTCACTCTCCTTAAAAAGTTTCACTTGATCTTGCTATCCGCTCAAACTATCGTCCTATAGGTGGCATGGTACCATGGAAACAGAACAAGCTTTAAACAACTTGGATTAAAATTCTGCCTTTGACAATCAATACCTGGTGAGATGTAGGATAAAACACTTAACTGTTCTGGGACTTAGTATGTTCCTCTGCAAAATATGGAATTAGAACTAGATGGCCACTAAGGTCCCTTCCAGCTTTGACTCTATGATATAACTTCCTTTCACAGCTAAATGCCTAGCTTTCTATATTCATTGCCTCTACTTCCTCATGTCTCTCTAATGTTTGTTCTCATTAAATTTTAATTTTAGTAATTTCTCAATACATCCCCCCCCCCAATTCATTCTGATACCTTCCTTGGAACAGTTAATCAAGAACAACCAAGAAAGCAACCACATATGACAGTGTATATAGCATTCCACGAAAATCATCCCCACCATTAAACATGCTTTTTGACAGACTGATATGTTAATATATATTTCAGTTGACTCTCCCTTGTTATCTGGTTTCAGCCCCATTACTCAATTAAAACTGTTTTATCCAGTGTGACCAAAATCTCTTAAATGTTAAATCCAATGGCCCTTACTTGATTCTTATTCTAGTTAACTTCTCTGCAAACTTCAGACACTGTGGATCATTTACTCCTTTCTATTACAGTGTGACCTTTGGCAATTCACTTCCCCTCTCTGAGAGTCAGTTTCCTCATATGTAAAATGAAAGGATTAGACTAAATGAACTCTGATGTCCCTTCCAGTCCTATAGCCATGATCCTACATCTATACCTCTACTCATTGTGTAGGCCTTTATGTCACTAGTGTTACTATCTGCCTAATAGCTCCCTATAAATTTCTTCTAATAGACCATCTTCTATCTCCTACCCGTTAAGCATGGGTGTTTCCCCAAACTCAGTCCTATGTCCTCTTTTTTTCTCTCTACCCTCTTTCACTTAGGGATTCTAGAGATCCCATGGATTTATCATTACTATGCAAATGACTTCCAAATCAATATATTCAGCCTAATATATTCCCTCAGACTCCAGTATTCCGTTGCCAACTGCCTGTTGGACATCCCCAAACAGATTTGGACCGATACTGACATATCAAACTCAACGTGTCCAAAATGGAATTCATATTTTCCTTCAAGTTTTTGCCTCTTCCAAGCTTCCCTATTTATTTCTGTTGAGGACACAACTATAGTCATTTAGATATGCAACCTTGCAGTCATCCTCCATTCTTCATTCTCCTTCATATTTTGTATCCAATCAATTACTAAATCTTATTGATTCTAACTCCACAACATCTCATTATTCTAGGTAAAACTCTTAACACCTCTCATCTAACCGACTGCCATAACCTCCTAACTAATCTCTCTGCTTTCAGAATCTTTCCTTCTTCAATCCATCCTCCACATAGCTGCTGTGTTGATATTACTAAAACACAGATCTCACAATGTAAACCTCCTATTTCAAAATCTCCATTAGGCTCCTCTAACAACTAAATACAAACTCTTTAGTCTGACATTTAAAACCCTTCACTCTGGCTCTCCTCTACCTTTTTTTATTCCATATTACTTACCTTTGGACATTGTATTTTCCAGCCACATTGGCAAGTTAATTGCTGCCTGAACTGAATAGGCCAGTTTTCATCTTTGTAACTAAACAAGGCTATCCGCCACACCTGTGTAAAGCACTGCTTCCTCTCCTTTTCCCCTTAGAATCCCTAGCCTTACCAGGCTCAGCTCAGGTACCACTATTACCCTAACCTGATGCATTTCATGATCTTTACCTTGATCTTCACCTAGCTGTTAGTACACTCACCCCCCTAAAATTTCTTGGAATTTATTTATCTGTTTATATGCTGTATCCCTCTCCTACCTGTAGGCCCATGTAGAGGCCAAATTCCTTGAGGGTAAATTGTGTTTTATTTTTATATATATACCCAATATATATATACCCAATACCTATCACCATATCTTGCCCATATTAAGTGTTTAATGTTGGCTGAACTGAATTTAAATAGCTTTTTTCACAGCACGTTTTAAAAATTACTTTTTACTCCAAATTTATGGACAACAATCTCTTAATCATTACTTTCCTGTACCTTACTCCAATACCAAACTATCTTTCCCCTATAAAAGGTGAAAATGGCTTACTGTTTATTTAAAATAAGAAGTATTCTTAGTGCTCTAATATTCTCCTACCTAACCTCAGATACCATCACTAAGGTAAAATATTCTGGTAACTAAAGAATGAACTTTGCTTTTAAGCAAAACATGTTCCTTGTAACAATTAACAAGAAGTACTGGATAGAAGTGCTGTAGTAGTAGCACAGCAAAAGCAGATTATATTAACATGCTTCTCTAATTCATAGATTAAGATTATAAACCTGTGGTGAAAGTTACCTGGATTGTATGCAAACTATGAATGGAAGTTTAGTTATTTGTTTTTTTAAAGTTCTACAAGAAAGATTTTCCAATGAACTTTAGTCTCTCTTCTAACATATATCCCCCCCCAAAGCTATAAAACATATTTTTCCCCAGTGCATTATTGTATTTTGTCATTAAAAATAAATGTGATACCTATAACGGATTTTAAAGGAATATATTTGTATAAATGTTGTGTAGTACAAAGAATTTGGAGTCAGAGTCACTGGATTTGAATCCTGCTCAGGTACTTACTTGCTCCTTCATGTGATCTATTGCAAGCCAAACACTTAACCCCTCTGGACCTCAGTTTTCAGTTTTCTCCTATGTAAAATGAAGGGGGCTGAATTTGTTTACTTCTAAGGTCCTTTACAGTTATAAATTTATGAGTCTATGAAGCTTGTTTGTAACAATATTTTCTGAGCTGAAAAGTCATCAATAAATAAAAGTAAAATCTACTCACAACAAACTCCAATCGATGTACAAATTGTTTTACTGTCATGGAATTTTGTTAAAATGAATACATTACTAAAATCTCATTCTCACTCTATAGGATCCAGAGATAAAGCAAGCTGATGCCAAGATTCTCTAGAGTAAAGGTAATATAGTGAATGTAATCCTCACTTAAATTTCTAGATCTTTAAATGTGTGGTTTAGGTAGGGAGTTTTTAATACCTTTTATTTGAGTTGTTAAAAAGTGAGAGGTGGAGAGAGATGTAGGGGTTGTTATTCTATGGTAGGACCAAAAATAAAGTGTAAAGTTTTTACATTCAGTTCAGCTTTCCTCTCCTTGCATAGAATACATTTAGCCAGTACATTTTTTATATTACAAAATCCTATTCTAATATCTTACTGGAGTACAGAAGTGATGCTAGGTTCCTAAAAACTAAATACTAGCAGAATGAAATCTTTGGTCATTCAAAACAATTCAACAAACAATTATTGTGTGCCTTCAATGTACAAGGGACTAGGAGCAAAAGGACAAAAAAAATTCCTTCCTTGAATAATATTATATTCTACTGAGGAATCAACATATAGAAAAGGCACATACGCACATAGGAAAGGCAAAATAAAAATTTAGGAGCAATAGAGCAATAACACCTGGGGGATTCCAGAAAGTCTTCATAGAAAAGGGGAACCTAAGTTGAACCCTGAAGAAAGAACATGATTCTAAGAGGTAGAGACAAGGACAGAGTATATTCTGGGCACTGGAAAGGCTTTGGAAAAGGCATGGAGGCAAGAAAGAGAGTATAATTTTTGGAGAGAGTATGGTGGTTCAATTTCCTGAACACAGACTTTAAGAAGGAGTGTGATATGAAATAAAGTTTGGCAGGAGCCAAACTGAAAAGGTTTGGAGTATAGGCCTAGAACAGAATGCTTTCTATCATTCAAGGACCAAAAGTTTGGCCAGCAAGTGAAAAATATTTCTGGCCACAACAATTCATGAAGACTCTCGAATAGAGAATAAAAACACTATAATCTGCATCAGCACAGAGAACATAATGACAAGACGTTATTCAGTACTTTGATATAACTAAGGACTAATACATAGGATGAAACCAGAAACCTAGTGTAGCAAGGAAGTGAAAATTTTTTTTCCTGTGGGATATCTCCCAGAATATACATTATATCTTGCCAGGCCTAGAGGCCTGAGGGCTACCCGAGTCTTCCCTTACCTCTATCGGAGGTCTTCGGTTGGCCAAACTGGATGCTCGTATGAGAGAAAGGACGTTCCAGAGTCGAACAAGGGTTGAGCTTTATTTCAGGGTCTAGTTACAAGTGCAGGGAAATTCTTCCTTAGGAGGGAGCAAAAAATCTCCCAAGGAGGCAAAGATCTTACAATAAGAGATTGGAAGTAGAAGTATAAGTGGGGAGAGAGGGGGAGGGGAGAGAGGAGAGAGGAAAAGCGGAGCCTTGTGTCCTGTCCGCTCCACGCGCCTCCGCCCAAGAGAGCTTTCAGGCTTTCCTGATCCTACTTAAGCTCTCCAGTTGCATAGTTTGCATCTGAATACCGTGCCTGTTAGGTGTGCCCAGATCTGGGACAATCTTGAGGGCGGGGAGAGCTCTCTCCCATCACGTCTCTCACGGGAAGAGGCGGAAATACACGAGATAGCTCGGTTCACCTCGATTCCCAGTCGTTTCCTGGGGGGTCTCGTGAGAACTCTAAGATTTAGAAGTTCCCACCTTTACCCGCCCGAGACTGTCCACCTGGAATTGAGCTTCCATCCCCAGCAATATCTTTTTTTAAAATATATAGTTTATTTATTTTTCAATTCTTAACATTCACTTCCACAAGAATTTGAATTCAAAATTTTCTCACCATCTCTCCCCATTCCCCACCCTAGGACAGCATGCACCCCATCTACCCTTTCCTCCAGTCTATCCTCCCTTCTATTACCCACCCTTTCTCCATCCCCCTTGCCCTGTATTTTCCTGTAGGGCAAAATAGATTTCTATACTCCATTGCCTGTACAGTTTAATTTCCAGTTGCATGCTAAAACATTTTTTAACATTCATTCCTAACGCTTTGAGTTCCATATTCTCTCCCTCCCTCTATACCCACCCTCTGATTATCCCTTTCCCCAATTTGCTATCCTTTCTATTATCTTCCCTCTCCTATTCCATTCCCCCTTGCCTTCCCGCAGGGTAAAATAGATTTCCATATTCAGTTGAGTATGTGTTATTCTCTCCTTAAGCCAAGTCCCATGAGAGTAAGGTTCACTTATTTCCTTTCATCTCCCCCCCACTCTTTCCATCCATTGTAAAAGCTCTTTCCTCTTTTATGTGAGATGATATGCTACATTCTACCTCTCCCTTTCTCTTACTCCCAGTACATTCTATTGAACAGTAAATTTTATTTTTTTTAGATATACTCCCTTCATATTCAGCTCACCCTGTGCCTTCTATCCATATATGTATATATATATATACATATATATATATCTATATATAGAGAGAAGAGACACATACACCCATATACATACTTACACATATATAATATACAAATACATACATACCCTACACACCTACATATATATATTCACTCAAACTACCCTAATATTGAAAAAGGTCTCATGAGTTACAAATAACATCTTTCCATGTAGGAGTGTAAACAGTTCAACTTTAATGTATCCCTTAAGGCTTTTCTTTCCTCTTTACCTTTTCATGTTTCTCTTGATTCTTGTATTTGAAAGTCAAATTTTCTATTCAGCTCTGGTCTTTTCAACAAGAATGCTTGGAAGTCCTCCATTTCATTGAAATTCCAATTTTTCTCTTGAAGTATAATGCTCAGTTTTGCTGGGTAGGTGATTCTTGGTTTTAATTCTATCTCCTTTGACCTCTGGAATATCATATTCCAAGTCTTTCGATCCCTTAATACGGAAGCTACTAAATCCTGCGTTATCCTGATAGTATTTCCACCATAATTGAATTGCTTCTTTCTGGCTACTTATATTTTCTCCTTCACCTGGGAACTCTTGAATTTGACTACAATATTCTTAGGAGTTTTCCTTTTGGAATCTCTTTCAGGAGGTGATTGAGGAATTTTTTCCATTTCTATTTTACCCTCTGGTTCTAGAATATCAGGGAAGTTTTCCTTGATAATTTCTTGGAAGATGATGCCTAGGCTCTTTTTTTGATCATGGTTTTCAGGTAGACCAATAATTTTTAAATTCTCTCCTGGATCTATTTTCCAGGTCAGTTGTTTTTCCAATGAGATATTTCACATCATCTTCTATTTTTTAAATCTTTTGGTTTTGTTTTATAATTTCTTGGTTTCTCATAAAGTTATTAGCTTCCATCTGCTCCATTCTAATTTTTAAAGAACTATTTTCTTCATTGAGCTTATGAACTTCCTTTCTCATTTGGCTAATTCTGCTTTTTAAAGCATTCTTATCCTTACTGTTTTTCTGGACCTCTTTTGCCATTTGAGAGAGTCTATTTTTAAAAATGTTATTTTCTTCAGGATTTTTCTGGGTCTCCTTTAGCAAGCTGTTGACTCGTTTTTCATGAATGCATCACTCTCATTTCTCTTTCCAGTTTTTCCTCCACGTCTCTTACTTGATTTTCAAAATCCTTTTTGAGCTCTTCCATGACCTGACACCACTGCATATTTTTTTGAAGATTTGGGATGTAGAAGCCTTGACTTTGATGTCTTCCTCTGATGGTATGCTTTGTTCTTCCTCATTCAAAAGGATGGAAGAAAATACCTTGTCACCAAGAAAGTAACCTCCTATAGTCTTATTTTTTTTCCCCTTTCTGGGGCATTTTCCCAGTCAGTTACTTGACTTTTGAATCCTTTATCAAGTGGAGGGTATACTCCAGGGATCTGTAAGTTCTCAGTTCCTGCAAGGTGGCACAATCAATAGAGAAGAGTTTACTACTCTCCTGGCCTGAACTCTGGTCTGAGAGCAACCACAAGCATTCTTATCTGCCAAGGATCTGCAAGTAGGATTCCCTCTCCACAGTCACCATCAGCTCCACCATGCCAAAGCTCTTCCTCATCCCAGGACCACTCAGAACTGAAACCCAGAGCAGTTGCTCGATTTCCCCAGGGTCTTTAGGCAGAGGATTCCAAAAGTGTATGATGCACCGCACTGGGGTTGGGGTCAGATGGCACAACCCTCTCATCCAAGTGAAAGAGCTTTATTACTAACCTTTGAAGCTGTCTTTGGCATTTGTGGGTTGAGAATTCTGGGAACCACAACTGTTACCTGTGATTCCACACCCTGAAGCCTGCTTCAGTCCTATCTGTGCAGTGCAGCATGGCCAAGGCTGCACTGTACTCTGCTCTGAGCCCAGTGTGATAGACCTTTCCAGTCAGCTTTCCAGGCTGTCTTGGGCTGGAAATCTCTTTCACTCTGTTGTTTTGTGGTTTCTGTTGCTCTAGAATTTGTTTAGAGTCATTTTTTACAGGTAATTTATGGGCTATGAGGGGAGAGCTAGAGTACGTCCATCTTTCTACCCCACCATCTTGGTTCTGCCCCCCAATAATGATCCAAATAATTTTATCTTACAAAATTCTGTTTCAAAGGAATTTTATCTGTTGTTACTGATTTTGTCTGAAAAATTCAAAACTGGTGTTATGTGCTCTCAATAACTACTTTCAGAGCTTTGTTTCCTCATATGTAAAAAAGGAGGTTGGAATAAATAGCTCCTAAGGTCACTTACACCTCTAAATAAAGGTCTTAAAAGTGTTATATTATTATCATTATTGTGGTTTCTATGTGGTATAAAAGAAGAAGCATGGGGATAGTGGAAACCTAGGTCCCTCTTGCCTCTGAAACTAGCCATGTGACCCTGACGCTGTCAATTGAGACTTTTGTGCCCTATAACTTATCTATTATAACTTAAATATAACTTATTTATCCACGAAGTCCATGAAGGGTTGCATCCGTATTGGTGGAGGAGATTTTCACATTCAAATTCTCCACACTCATGAAATTACAAACACTTTACCTATGAGGTATGAAAGGCAACATTAAAAAGTCCCTCAGGAAAAAATAAATTTGAAGCACAGGAGGAAACGTGGAAGAACACATATGAGGTGAAGCTGAGTGAAATCAGCAGGACAGGAATTGCACATATGTGGTAGGGAAGGAAAACAGAGTAAACTTGGAGGAATATTATGTAGGCCTAGAGGGGAAAACTCAACACTATTTTTTTCTTTGTTGTTTATTATTTTGTTTGGTTCTGCCTTTTTAAAGGTTGAGATACTGGAGTAAGATTTTATCATGTGCACATTTATTTGACTTACTGTTTTGGCTGACAGCTATTGAATTTATAATTTTTTAGAAGTTTAAATAAACATTATAAGCAGTGAGTTGTGGTGAAATGAACCAGGGTTCAAGTTTGCTTCTGACATGCTGATTGTGTGTTCTCACTTAACCTCCTAGTAAGACTTTAGAAAACTTCCTACAACCGTCATAGAGAAAGTCCCCAACCTGCACCAGCAGAGGATGTTCCCTCATTCAGAAGTTCTCTCTACTAGAGAATTTGGGACCCAGGCCCCATCCTCCTCCTCCCCCTAGACTCACAGTCAACTAAATCTAAGTCAGACGTTCTCCAACTTTTTATTATTCCTCATAATACAGTATTCTTTTTGGTTTTTTTTTAGTTACTGTTAAGATTGTTGCTGTTGTTAAGTTGTTTCAGTTGTGCCCATACCCTATATGACTTTTTTTTCTTTGTTGAGGAAATACTAATTCATTTTACAGATAAGGAAACTGAGGCAAACAATATTAAGTAACTTTCCCAGTGTCATATAACTTACTAATTCTAGGCCTGGAGCTCTATCTACTGTGCCACCTGATTGCTCTTCAGTTTTTTACATCTCTAAAATTTCTGCCAGTCCCCCTTGCTCCCTCCCAGAGAGCCATTCCTTTTAACAAATAATATTTTTAAAAAGAAAATAAATCAGCAAAACTACGACTACATCCAAAAAAATAAGAAGAATACAATATTGCACACTCATGGATCTCCCACTCCTCTGCAAGAGAGCTGGCAGTGATAGCTTGTAACATCTTGTAACCTGTTTGGTTGTTTTATGTTGGTTCTTTTGGTCTACATTATAGCTTATCTATTGTTATCCTGGATCTGCTTATTTCATTCACCATATTCATCAGATTCATTGCTTTTAATGGCATAGTAATATTCCATTATTTTCACATACCACAATTCTGACAGCCATTTCCCAATGACAGGCATTGACTTTGTTTCAAGTTTTCTGTTACCACAAAAAGTACAATTATTCTAGTACATAAGAGGGTTTTATTCTTATCAATGACCTCTTGGCATCATAAGCCCATTAGTGGCATCTCTAAGTCACAGATACGGACATTTTTAGTTGTTGTATTTCCATAATTCCAAATTGATTTCCAAGACTGTTATGCTGATTCACAGCTCCATCAACAATCCTCTAGAGTGCCTATCTTCTCACAATTCCTCTAATATCGACTATTCTAATTTTGGGGCTTCTTTGCCAACAATATTGAAATTTGTACCAAAAGGAAATAAAGCAGATTGAATGTTTATGCTGATTATAAAAAAGGGCTCCTGTGATGTCATTGCTCCAGATCTATTATCTTGTGATTCCATCATCTCTCCTTCCCACCTCTGCTCATCATTCATTCCTATATTTACCTTCTTGGAACTCCCAGCTGAGCACATACCTTTAAACTTCCCCCATGCCAAGCCTGAAAAGGCAGAGAGCAAACTGCAGCTGGGGGGAAACAGTTTGGGAATTTTAATTTCACATCTGTCTAAACACATAGGGCAACATGACATGTCCTTTGAGAACAAAATTGATAGAAACATTACAATCTGTCTACTTACTACATCTATTTTAAAATATAAGTCATCTGAGGGCATGTACTATGAAGTTTAAAGGTATACTTTGAGGTATCTGTATTAGGCAAAAAAAGACATTAAAAATGAGTGTCCCAAGGACACATCCAATGATGAAGATTGTCATCCATTGCTTAGGTGTCCAATTTTAATGGAGCATCTCCTATGTTGTATTTTGACACTGAAAGTGATGGTATACCTTCTCCATTCATATTCCCTACCCTAGGAACTACAAATTATCTAATCTTTCCTGAGGATCATCAGTTTCATTTAATATACTTTCCTTACTGATGATGTTACACAGTGGAGAAGGAGATTATGGAATCAAAGAACTATTCTGGAAAACGTCTTTTCTCTTCTCAGGTACCATCCTCAATGCCATGCCAATCTCTGGAGCCAGTTTTTGTATTATCCTCCTCTGAAATGTACTACATGTTAACTTTACAGAGCTATGTTTATGTAATTACCCTTTAAGTGGGTTATTTCATATGAAAGACATAAAAGAAGCAATAAATTTGTATATTTACATATAATTTACATGTGATTTCAAAGAAAAGCTGCATTACCCACATGTGAGTTTGCTGAAGAAACTTCCACTACCATCAGCATATACTGGATTAGAACTTACATCACCAATATGCACCTAAGGTAGGGTAGACAGAATTATGACAAGTGAATTTTCTTTTATTTAGGCTTCATCGTACTAAAGATATTTTTCATATCAAAGATACAAAAGAGAGAGAATTCTAAAAATAATCCAGTGAAAAGTTAACTCCAAAAATGAACAAAAAAACTAACAAATTACTGCATCAGTAATGTTTTCAGCCTAAAAGTTCAGCTCTAGTATTATTTGGAAACAAGAAACAAATGGGGATTCTCTATTACAGAAACACAATTCTGGTACAAAGGAATGCTGTTCAGAAATTATATAGTTCTTTTCTTCCATCCTTAGGCTTCCCAAATCAGTTTCTGATCAAAGAAGAAAATGCTCATAGATATGCAAACCAGTACATATCTTTTCACTTTAAAGATCTGGTACAGAATAGAACAAATGTAGCTTCTTTAAAAAGTCTTTGATATTTTTGCTAACAGAATTGCAAAAAGTCTTTGCTTCCTTCCTTCCTTGCTCCCTACATTCTTCTTTCCTTACTCCTCAATATCTTCATGCACTGAAGCACCACACAAACTTGACATGTCCCCAAAAAAGTATATAATCCTTCCCAACCTTCCCATTCCATCCACATCACACCCAAACTCTGATTCTCTTTCTTGGTCTACTATTTTTATCAATGACATCACCATTCACTCAGTGTTTCATATCTGAACTTTGGAATTATCTTTGATTCTTATATCTTCTTACCTTATAATATTCTTACTTTGTGATATCTAACTAAGACACCTTTGTAAACAGCATTACTATTCCCCCTGTCATCCTGGCTTACAACTTTGACTATCATCCTTACACATTGCTCCATATGTCCCATTAATTACCAAATTTTATTGATTATACCTCTTCAATTTCTCTCATGTCCAATTTCTTTTATTCAGCATACAGTTTACAGCCATCCTAGTTCAGAACTTTGCATCTTCTCACCGTTACTATTTTAATTACCTCCTAAAGGTTCTGCCCCTAAAACGAAATTGGATCAATGATCCCATGATTCAATTCATTACCATTTCACATTGATTTTACACTACAAGAAAACTGCTTAATACATTGCCATTATCAAGTTCTTCCACAACTTCAGGATCTTCAGTGATTACAAATTTCCTGAGACATAAATGTTAAATTCCTGGCCCTGATATTCAAGGCCTACCACAATATGGCTCCAACCTAGAGTAAACCTAGTTGCTTCTCTCCCAAATCTGTTTCTCCTTGATCCCTCCCAGAAGGCAAAAGTAGCAGCAATTAGGGGAAATTGCAAAGAAAAAAAATTGGGCTAGGAACAAAGAAGAGCGTCCTAATAATTAAAGTTGGCCATAAGAAAAGTTTGAAAAGGCTTCCCCCACCAGTCTTTAAACAAAGACTGGATTGTCATGTTATACCGTAGAGATCTTTTTTTAGTAATGAGTTGGACTAAACAGGGGTGGGGAACCTTTTCACTTTGGAAGGTCACATTAATATTTAGCTGTAATCAAATACTGTTTAAAAAATTTCAGTTAGATATACTTAAAAATGCACATTATTACTGGACTAGGACCCTTCGGATCCCCTCCAGCCGCGTCCTCTACTTCTTCGCCAAGGTTAATCGCATCCCCTTCGAGTTGCAAACCGTGGAGCTGTTCCAGGGGCAGCACTTGACTGATGATTTTGCCAAAGTGAACAGACTGAAGAGACTGCTGGCCATGAAAGATGGAGATTTCACCTTGGCAGAAAGTGTGGCCATCCTGCACTACCTGAGTCAGAAATATAAGACCCCAGATCACTGGTTTCCTACAGACCTGCAGGCCCGGGCACGGGTTGAAGAATACCTGTACTGGCATGGTGATTCCATTCGAGGCACTCTTGGCACAGTGCTATGGATTCAGGTGCTGGGCCCTCTCATTGATGTCCATGTCCCCAAGGAGAAAGTGGACAAGAACAGAGCCTTCATAACAAAACTCCTACAACATCTGGAGCAGAGTTTCCTGCAGGACAAGCCCTTCCTCACTGGTGACCAGATCTCTGTGGCTGATCTGATGGCACTGGAGGAACTGATGCAGCCCTTCTATGCTGGTTTTGATGTCTTCAAGGGACGGCCCAAGATGGCAGCTTGGCGTGGGCGGGTGGAGGCCATCTTGGGGGAGAAGCTATGCCAAGAGACCTGGGAAGCCCTCCGTAAACTCTGTGCAGAGCCCACGACTTTGAAGGACATCCCCTCGTCCCTTAAGGATTGGATGATGTTACGTATTTCAAAGATCTCCTAATACAAGATATTTCCAAACAATGATCCTCCTTCCTCTTCCTCCTGCTCCTCACCCCACATCCTGGACCTTGGCCCTCAGACAACAGACTGACAGAAGAACTTTCTCCAGTGCTCCATTCTATTTCCAAACTATATGCCCACGTCCTCCACCCCCTTCTGATGACCTTGTTCCCCTTTATGTTGTCTCCTTCCCCTCTCCCCCCATAAAATGTAAGAGCTCTTTGATGGCTCGGATGGTCTTTTTGCTTATTTTTGTATGCCAAGCATTTGGCATAGTGATTGATGTATAATAAGAACTGAATAAATGCTTTTTCATTCAAAAAAAAAAAGTACATTATTTTGTAAAAATCTAACTACTATGTTCTAATTTCAAAAAATGAAAACTTTCTCAATATTCTCTCACATGCTGATTTTATTCTTCATAAAATTTAACTATCTGTTCTCACAGAGATAAAATTTTGGCTAACACCTGTCCCTGCTATAGTCAATGCACTTTAGAACGATACAAGAAATCCACACTGACTAAAATCCATACTGACAACCTCATCATTCAACTTCACCATGTTATGAAACTGACAATACTATGTTGCATTTGCACAAATATAGATAACAATACTTATAACTTGTTGCAAAGTGTCACTTAAAATAGTTTTAGCACAGACATTTTGCTAATGCAAGATACAATGAAAAGATATGAAGGCGTTTGGATCTGTTACTTCTTTTTATCTGTGTAATAAACCTTTCATGTTTTCCTGTCATGAAAGGCACAACACCTGTATATACATTCAATAAATTTACCAAATTCAGTTCAACTTCACAATATTTATCTTGATAATTATTGAAGATAGCAATCCCCCTATTTTGTTTGCAAGAGTGCCCAAAATGGAGAGCAGAGCCAAGATGGCAGGGACTTGCCAGAGCTCTCCCTTCTCACCCAAACCCAACTAAATATCTGTAAAAAATAACTCTAAACAAATTCTAGAGCTGCAGAACCCACAGAATGACGGAGTGAAGAAAATTTCCAGACCAAGATATCCTGGAAGGTTGACAGGAAGCATCTAACTCACTAGGGGCAGAGCACAGTCCAGCATGGGCTGAGCTGGCACAGACCAAAACCAAACATGCCTCCGGGAGACTGAATCACTAGCCCCTGGGGTGATTTCCAGACTTAGTGACTCTAAAATACCAAGCACAAATTGGAAGGTGAGGACCTCTGTGAGAGAGTAGAGTGGCCTAGTCCCAGGGTGGCAGAGGAGGCAGAGAAATATGCATTTAGGGTTCAAAAACCAATGGTGCGTCACAACTAGTCAGTGCGAGTGGAGCCACACTGATTAATGATAAGGACATGATCCTAGAGAGATGAGCAGAAAACTTCCATAGTGTTCTCAACAGACCATCATCAATCAATGTTGAGGCCACTGTCCATTTATCTCAGGTTGAAGTCAGTCCCTCTCCAGGTAAAACTCCAACTAAAGAAGAGGTTTTGAATGCCATTAGGCTCCTTTCATGTGGCAAAGCACCTGGTGCTGATTCTATTTGAGCTGAGATTTACAAGGTAGGGGGTCCATTGCTCATACAAAAGCTGACTGAATTTTTATTTTATTTTTAATCAAAATTCACGTCCACAAGATTTTGAGCTCCAAATTTTCTCCCCATCTCTCCCCTCTGTCTACACCAAGACAACATGCATTCTGATTACCACTCCCCCCCAATCTGCCCTCCCTTCTGTCATATCCCTCCCTTCTCTTATACTCTTCCCTGCTATTTTCTTGAAGGACAAGATAGATTTCTATACCCCCTTGCCTGTACATCTTATTTCCCAGTTGCATGTAAAAACAATTTTTAACATTCATTTTTAAAACTCTGAGATCCCTTCCTCCCTCCCCACCTATCCCCACTGAGAAGGCAAACAATTCAATACAGGTCATACATGTGTAGTTATGCAAAACACTTCCAAAATAGTCATAATGTGAAAAACTTAACTATATTTCCCTCTATCCTACCCTGTCCCCCATTTATTCTATTCTTTCTTTTGACCCTATCCCTCCTCAAAAGCGTTTACTTCTAATTAACCACTCCTCCCATTTGCTCTCCCTTCTATTATTCCCCCAGCCCCCACTTCTCCTCTTCCCCTGCTTCCCTGTAGTGTAAGATAGATTTTCATACCAAACTGAGTGTGCATGTTATTCCCTCCTTAAGCCAAATGTGATGAGAGTAAGGTTCACTCTTTCGCTATCACCTTCCCCTCTTCCCCTTCATTGAAAAAGCTTTTTCTTGCCTCTTTTATATGAGATGATTTGCCCCATTCTGTGTTTCCCTTTCTCCTCCCAATATATTTCTCTCTCACCCCTTAATTTTTTTTGATACCATCCCTACCTATTCAACTCACCCCTTGCCCTCTGTCTATATGTATATAATCCCTCCAATTACCCTGTTATTGAGAAAAATCTCAAGAGTTACAAATATTATCTTTCCATGTAGGAATGTAAATAGTTCAGCTTTAGTAAGTCCCTTATGATTTATCTTTCCTGTTTACCTTTTCATGCTTCTCTTGATTCTTCTGTTTGAAAGTCAAATTTTCTATTCAGCTCTGGTCTTTTCATCAAGAATGCTAGAAAATTCTAGAAAATTCATTTCACTGAATGGTCATTTTTTTCCCCTGAAGTACTATACTCAGTTTTGCTGGATAGGTGATTCTTGGATTTAATCTGAGCTCCTTTGACCTCTGGAATATCCTGTTCCAAGCCCTGTGATCCCTTAATGTAGAAGCTGGTAGATCTTGCATTATTCTGATTATATTGCCACAATACTCAAATTGTTTCTTTCTGGCTGCTTGCAATATTTTCTCCTTGACCTGGGGGCTCTGGAATTTGGCTACAATATTCCTAGGAGTTTTCCTTTTGGCATCTCTTTCAGCAGGTGACTGGTGGATTCTTTCAATATTTATTTTACCCTCTGGTTCTAGTATATCAAGGCAGTTTTCCTGGATAATTTCTTGAAAGATGATGTCTAGGCTCTTTTTTTAATCACAGCTTTCAGGTAGTCCCATAATTTTAAAATTGTCTTTCATGGATCTATTTTTCAGGTCAGTTGTTTTTCCAATGAGACATTTCACAACGTCTGCTATTTTTTCATTCCTTTGATTTTATTTTGTAATTTCTTGATTTTTCCTAAAATCATTAGCTTCCATCTGCTCCATTCTAATCTTTAAAGAATTATTTTCTTCAGTGAGCTTTTGAACCTCCTTTTCCATCTGGTCAATTTTCCTTTTTAGACTATTCTTCTCTTCATTGGCTTTTTGGATCTCTTTTGTCATTTAGGTTAGTCTGTTTTTTACAATGTTATTTTATTTACAGCATTTACAGCATTTTGGGGGGTCTCCTTTAGCAAGAAGTTGACTCATTTTTCATAATTTTTTTATATCACTACTGTCATTTCTTTTCCCAATTTTTGCTGTACTTCTCTTACTTGATTTTGAAAATTCTTTTTGAGTTCTTCCATGGCCTGAGACCAATTCATATCTTTCTTGAAGGCTTTGGATGGATGACCTTTGACTTTGTTGTCTTCTGTTTGCATGTTTTGGTCTTCCTTGTCACCAAAGTAAGATTCTATAGTCTTGATTCTTTTTCTGGTTTTTGCTTATTTCCCCAGCCATTTACTTTACTTTTGAGCTCTATGTCAAGGTAGAGCTCTGCTTCCAGTGGGGGTGGGGAGTATATGTCAGCAGCTCAATTCCCCTACAATCTGTGGGCCTAGAGCTCCAGAAACAGTCATTACTGCTGCCCCACCTGCTACTGTGGCTGCTGCAGGTTCCTCTGCCCCATTCCCCCTACACTGCTCGGGGGCTGGGCCCAGACCATTCCACTTTACCACACTAGTCCCACAAGCTTTTTCCACTGACCTTCCAATCTGTCCTCAGCATTTTGGGGTTGTGCAGTCTGGAAACCACCACAGGTGCCCAAGATTAAGTTCCCTGAGGCCTACTCAAGTCCCGTCTTTGCTGGTGTGGCCCATGCTGAACTGTGCCCTGCCCCGATCGTGGCACGCCACTTCCAGGCAACCTTCCAGGCCCTCTTGGGCTGGAGATTGGTTTTACTCCATCATTCTGTGAGTTCTACAGCTCCAGAATTTGTTTAGAGACATTTTTTCACAGATATTTGGCTAGGCTTGGGGGCAGCACTCTAGAAAGTCTGTGCTGTTACTCTGCCATCTTGACTCTGTCCCCACAATTAATACCTCATTTAAATGGCTTCCCTTTTTTCCCAAGTATATAGAGCTACTTTTTAAGTTGCTTCACTGGCATTATTTCCAGGTTTTGTTTCTGCTTGAAAGAACTATCTTTGCTTTTGCTTTTCATCTTTTAATTTCTGCAATATAACTTTTCACCCCTCTCCCTCTAATTTAAAATATTTGTGGCCCTTATGAGTGTTATAATGCTGATGAGCACTGAATTTCTTTAATGTTGATATTGCAGTATCACAAAGCAAATAAAGCATCTTATCTTTTGCAGAAACAAGATAATATTGCAATTCCAATCCTCATTTTTTTTCCTTCACTGTTCTTTTGATCTTCTTTGATATGATAGTCTATTAAGCTGGCAGAATTAAAAAATATTATCAAGCTGTGCAACTATTCACAAATTTCACTTCAAACAGAAACACAGTGTACACCATTGTCAAAAGCTGATAGACTGGAGTATACTACCACCATAAACTCTCACCAACCAGCCTTGTGTAGTAGTGGCACCAGTCAGGAAGGGGAAGTTAGAACTAAATGATGAGTGTAGCAGCCATCAATTTAGGCATTATGGCATAATAATGTCCTAATTAAGCTAGTCAATCTGGGAGAATTATTTCACTGAAACTTATTTTATTCTTTGGTATTTTAAATATGTTCATTTTAAAAATAAAATATAAAAGATGAACAAAAATGTATTAATAAAAATAAAAGGATTCATTCTATAAAATTTGAATTCAGTCAAAAAGCTGTACTTAAGGACCCAGAAGGGCATATGCAACCTTAAGGCCACAAGTTCCCCACCCCTATTCTAAGAGGTTCCTTCAAACTCTTAGATTCTGTGATCAAGAAACTATGAAGAATTACTGCCTTATACATCCATCTTGATTATACATATTTTAGAGGGATCTAAAGATTTAGAATGATGTACATTTGCATCAAGAATACCCATGAAAAACGAAGAAATTATTTTTTATACTGACCATGTCCACATAATTACAAAATTCTTAAAAAGTTACAGAGGATATAAAAATTCACTGTTTGTTGATCACAAAAAAAGCAGTTGACATAGTAGAGAAACATGCATCCTTTTGTCCCACACAGTATCTCTGAATACTGAGCTAAGATTATACAAGAGTCCTTGATACATGTCATCACAGAGGAAGGGCCTTGACAAATAAGGCATAAAATGAAATCTGGCTGAATTTATCACTGTCAAGTAGGATACTTTACAAAGAGTCTACATGAAAGAGAGTTTCTACAGAATATGCAATATAACATCCAATAAACAGTCATCTAACCTTTGCTTGAACATATTTAATGGGGGAGAAAACTGCCACCTCACAAGGCAGTCCATTCCATTTATCATAATTTTAATTGTTAGAAATTTGATCTTTGAACCAAGCCTATATGTGCCTCTTTGCAATCTCTATACTTATGGCTTCATCCTCTAGGTCCAAATAGAACAAACCTAATACATTTTCAAAATACAAGTTTTTTGAGTCCTTTAAAACAGCTAAAATATATCTCCTTGGTGTTTTCTCTAAGTTAAACATCCACAATTTCTTTAAACTATCCTTGTATAAACCATGCTCAAGGCTCTTCGGCATTCTGTTAGCTCTTCTCTGAATAATATACAATTTATCAACATCCTTCTAAACTACAGTACCCAAAACTGAAGACATACTAAAATTAGTATGTATTAGTATAATTACTAAAATACGAAATGTAGTTTGATCATAACAGAACACAGTATGACTATCATGGCCTTCTTTCTGGAAGCTATATTGCTCTTAATACAGCCCAATACTACTATAGTATTTTAGTTGTCACATCATATTGCTGAATCCTAGTGAGTTTATGGTTGATTAGAAACTCCTAAATCTTTTTTCTGGGAAACTTCTGTCTAACCATGCTCCTCCATCTTATACTTGTGAAATCAACTTCTTAAACCCAAGTATATGACTCTGCACTGATCCATATTAAATTTCACCTTAATACAGACCCCAAATTGATCATTACCTGATGATAACAAAATATACAAAAGGATGATCATTATAGTAATTCCCATTTACATAGTGCCTAAAGGTTTATAATCATCCTGTAAAATAGATAGTACAAATGTTATATCCATTTATTTTTGTTGTTGTTGTTTTATGCTTTTTTTTTTGGAAGGGGGAAGGCAAAGTAATTGGAGTTAGGTAACTTATCCGAGGTCACACAACTATCAAGTTTCAAGTGTCTGAGGCTGGATTCGAACTCAGGACCTCCTGACCCCAGGGCCAGTGGTCTATTCACTGTGCCACATAGTTGTCCCTATTATATCCATTTTAGAAATGATGAAACTGAGAAGTTAACTATCTTGTCCATCATTACACAGTATTCAATGTGCAATTTGAATTTTAGTCTCCTGACTCTACATCCACTACTCTTAAAGTTCTGATACTTCTAGACAAAGAAAGTATTAAAAATAGATAAAATTACTCCCAAACTGCTGCTCCATGGGTAGCTGAAGAGGAAGGGGCATGTAGAATTCACAGGGTGGTCAACCAAAATGAAATAGGCTAAAACAGAACAAATTCATGTACAAAATATTTTCTACTACAAAAAGACTGGCAAGATGGCACAGTGGGTAGACTAGAGTGTCTAGCTTGTAGTCAGGAAGACCTGAGTTCAAAGCCAGTTTCAGATACTAGCTGTGTGACCTCAGATAGGTCATTTAACTTGTTTGCCTCAGTTTCCTCATCTATAAAATGAACTGGAGAAGGAAAAGGCAAACCACACCAGTATCTTTGTCAAGAAAATCTCAAATGGATAAGAACTCACTGTTTGATAAAAACTGCTAGGAAAACTGGATAACAGTGTGGTGGAAACTGACACCGTACACAAAAAAAAGTCCAAATGGATCCATGATCTAGGTATAAAGATTGATACTATAAACAAATCAGGGGAGTAAGGAATAGTGTACTTGTCAGATTTATGGAGAATGGAAAAATTTTTGACTAAACAAGAGATAGAGACCATTATAAAGTGCAAAATGTATAATTTTGATTATATCAAGTTGAAAAGTTTTTGCACAAACAAATCCAATGTAACCAAGATTAGGAGGGAAACAGAAAACTGGGAAAGAATTTTTGCAATTAGTGTCTGTGATAAAGGTCTCATTTGTAAAATATATAGAGAACTGAGTCAAATGTACAAGAATACAATCATTCTGGAATGGGGCAAATTATCGCTCATAAAAGAGGCAAGCAAAAGACTTTTTAGTGAAGGGAAAAAGAGGGGAGGTGAGAGAAAAACATGAAGTTTACTCTCATCACATTCCACTAAAGGAAGGAATAAAATGCACAGTCATTTTGGTATGAAAACCTATCTTACAATACAGGAAAGTGGGGGATAAGGGGACAAGCAGGGTGGGGGGGATGATGGAAGGGAGAGCACAGGGAGGAGGGAGCAATTTGAGGTCAACACTCATGGGGAGGGTCAGGATCAAAAGAGAGAACAGAAGTAATGGGGGACAGGATAGGATGGAGGGAAATATAATTAGTTCTTACACAACACTACTATTGTGGAAGTCATTTGCAAAACTACACAGATCTGGCCTATATTGAATTGTTTGCCTTCCAAAGGGAAGGGGTGGGGAGGGAGGGAGGGCAGATTGGCAGACAGGGGCAATTAGAACGCTCAGTGTTTTGGGATGGGGGGAGGGGACAAAAGGGGAGAAAATGTGGAACCCAAAATTTTGTGAAAATGAATGTTAAAAGTTAAATAAATTAATAAAAAAAAAAGAATACAATCATTCTCCAGTTAATGATTGGTCAAAGGATATGAACACACAGTTTTCAGAGGAAGAAATTAAACCTATCTATAGTCATGAAAAAAATGCTCTAAATCACTATTGATTAAAAAGATGCAAATCAAAACAACTCTGAGATACCACATCACACCTATTAGATTGGCTAACATGACAAAACAAGAAGATGATAAATGTTGGAGAAGATGTGGGAGAGTTGGAACACTAATTCATTGTTGATGGAGCTGTGAGCTGGTCCAACCATTCTGGAAAGCAATTTGGAACTATGCCCAAAGGGCTACAAAAAAATTACATACCCTTTGAGCCAGCAATATCGCTTCTAGGACCATATCCCAAATAGATCATAAAAATGGGAAAAGGTCCGACATGTACAAAAATATTTATAGCAGCTTTCTTTGTAGTAGCCAAGAACTGGAAATCGAGGGGGTGCCCATCAATTGGGGAATGGCTGAACAAGTTGCGGTATATGAATGTAATGGAATACTATTGTGCTATAAGAAATGATGAACAGGAAGACTTCAGAAAGGCCTGAAAGGATGCTGAGTGAAGGGAGGAGAACCTGGAGAACTTTGTACACAGCAAAAACCACAGTGTGTGAGTAATTTTTCTGGTAGACTTAGACCTTCATAGCAATGCAAGGTCCTAAAAAATTCCCAACAGACTCTGGAGGCAAAATGCCTTCCACATCCAGAGAAAGAACTATGGAATTGGATCACAGAATGAAGCAGAACATTTTCTCTTGTGTTATGTTATGTTTTGTTTTCATGGTTTCTTCCATTCATTTTAATTCTTCTATGCAAGATGACAAAAGTGAAAATGTATTTAATAAGAACGTATGTGTAGAACCTATATAAGATTTCACATCATCTCAAGGAGGGAGGGGAATGGAGGGGAAAAAAAACTAAGATATATGGAAGTGATTGTAGAAAACTGAAAACAAATAAATTAATTAAAAAATAAGAAAAAAGAAAACCCTAAATGGCATCACAAAGAGTGAGATATGACTGAAATGACTGAACAATATAGTCAAGTTAAAAGCGATGAATGAGTGATTAATGAAATTAAAATATGGAACAGACAGTAGGCACTTAAGCCAAAAATAAAGGATGCTAATAATCCAGATCACAGATATAGTCTAAATTGCTGGCAGTTATGTTATAAAGTTATATTCTATCTCTGAGAACACTGCTATCTTCATGCATTAACATCATTAGCAACTAATACATTTGATATAATCTATAATACTATGAGTATGGAAGAGTGCTAAATTTCAATATTCAGAGTACATTCAATTATCAGTTTATATCATAGTAACATACATATGTGTGTGTGAGTGTGTGTACATATAAGTCTTTTAAGTTGACATTACCATAAAACATGTCAAGTAATAATTTGGATACAGATGGAAACTGTTTTAGGCATCTCCAGAAATATTGTGCTTAGACCAGTTCTGGTAAGCTGAATCATACTGCAAATAGGAAAGGTCCCTGTTTAGTAAAATCAACATTTATAAAAAAAAATTAGATAATCACAAACCGAATTTTCTTCTTCTTCTTCCAGTTCTCGTTGCTGTTCTTCATGTCTTTTGGCCTTTATTTCCATAGCTTCCGTGATGAGGTCTCTTAAAATTGATACTGCTTTGGCATTCTTGATAAAAGGATGCTAGGAAGGTAAAATTATATAGCATAAATACAACAGATTTCTCTTCATTTCATCTAACAGATGTTAAAAAGACGATGCGAATGTCAATCAGGATCATACACTTCAACTGTAAACATTTTTTGGTTTTCTTGTAGAAAAATAATTAAAAGCATAGATTAACAGAACAGATAATCTTTCAGCTACTCTAGAACTAAAGATTTTGCTTTTGTGTTTGTATATTTAAAAAAAAACATCAAAATACAGAAAAACACAACCATGTAACTTACAATTGCATTATATTTAAGGGTATAATTGTCCAAAGGAAGTGGGCATCAGGTAGTAAATAAAACAGAGTAGTGATTGTATGACATATAAAAATAAACCCATTCTAATATTCAGTTACAGTATTTAATTAATCTTAACAAACTGACAGCACAAATTAGTAGTCAAAAGAAGAGCAACCATTTTTGCTGCCTCTTTCAGCAGATTTGTGTTTTACTATGTCTTGAGTAATTTAATCATCTCCAACAGTGAAATGTGAAACAGTCAAAAAAGAAACAACTGTTTCTTATAGCAAACAAACACTGTCCTTATTTCTAAACCATGTACAACAATTTTATTTCTTTTCATAGCTCACATAAACAGGATATATGTTGTATGTGTACCTTACTATGCTATGACCTACTAAACTGGTTGTAGAGTAATTAGGGCATGTGTATCCCATGCCTCTGAAAAACAGTACAAGTCCCTCAGGAGAGAGCATACAATTTTAATGGTGGTGTGGGAAAGCAGTAGAGCTTTGGGGAAGGGGAGGTGAATAATCTAGCTTTGAAATTTTATTTTTATGCTTACATATGAAGAAACATTTGCTATAATACATATCAACAAAACCCTTTTAAGATACTGCTTAAAGAATTAACTACAATATTAAAATCCTCTCAAACATGAAAATATTTTCAAAGAATATAGAAAAGAGTATGAATGCTCAAAGAACATATTCAATAGTGCATTATTATGACAGATGAGGAATGAGAAAAAGCCACTTGTAATGCCTTTTCAGTAAAGTGGTAATGAAGAGGAGCTACATTTTATACATAGTGATATCATTAGTCATAGAATTATAAAATCATAAATTTTAAGTTGAAAGGCATCTAGCACACCCCTTCATTACACAGATGAGGAAAATGAAGCCCAGAAAGGTGAAGTAATTTGCTGAAAGTCACACCAGTAACACAACAGAATTGGCAGATCCTCAGATTTGAAATTCAATGCTCTTCCCATCACTCCTCAAAGGTGTGAACTGTTCCAGTTTTGTCCCTTGTAACCCCAGTGCATAGAATAGTGACTGGTATGTAGAAGATACTTGATTGCTGAACTGACCAGATGATATCATGTTTCTCCCCAAAAGAACCAACTCACTGGTTGTTGGACAAAAGCTACACACATTCAGTTGGCCAGCCACTTAACATGATATCTGTGCAATATCCAAACCACAATAACTATGTAAAGAAAGCTAACATGAAGAGACAACACAACTCTGGTTAAACACAACAGTCAATGTTAACACTATATTGTCAAAGTTAAAGGAAACGTGTGTCTGTTAACAATCAATAAGCTTCTGGGGATGTACTCTGTAAGTGGTCTGTCTGGGTGTCTGTCGGGTAGTATCTGTTATGTCAAAACAAAGTATATCATAAATAAAAACAAGATGAATACTCATACATGAAACAAAATAAATGCTTGTACATGAGCTAAACGTTACACGATTCTAGCAACATCCTTCATCCTCTGCCAATGTTACCACAGAAACAGAGGTGGGAAACAGCAGTCCATGGACGTCATGTTTCATTAGTCATGATGGCCACAAAGAGTTATCACCTGGTGGTCAACCTCTGGATGGCAGACCTTTCTGTACTTAACCAGCCAGGTTCTCAAGCAACAGATAAGAGTCTGTCGTTGGCCTGCATTTAAGACTTTTCTAGCTTTGCAAAACCTACCAGAGTTTTTTTTTCTGAACTGACAAAGTTCTCAAGAACCAAACTCATGTGTGATGAAGTGATTCCACTATATTCAGGATGATATAAAATATCTGAAGAGTTCTCTCCTCTATATCAGTTTGCTCAAAAAACATTTAGTAAGCTAAATCCATTTTCTATAAAGCACCATAGCTGATTCTATGGGGGATACACACACACACACACACTGCATGTGTGCGTGTTTGTGTAAAAATAGCAAATGTTTCTTTTCCTTTAGAAAGTTACAAATAAGCTAGAAAAACAAAACATAGGTACATAAGCAAAGTAAAGGGTTTGGAGTTCAGGAGAGACTCTGAAATGCCTATTTGGATGACTTTTTACCCTCTCTGAGCTATAGTTTCTGAGTCTGTAAAACTGAGACAGTATTAATACCTAGTTCACAAGGTTGCAGTAATGGTTATATAACATGTATAAAACACTTGACAAACCTTTAAAGTACTGTGTGTGTGTGTGTGTGTATAAAATCATAGTTCACACAATCAAGAATGTTAGAATTGTAATATGAAGTGAGAAAATCTGTTGATTTTTGGCCAGAAAGGCTAAGAGAGATGCTGAACCACGCCATGAAGAATAAACTTATGAAGAGGCAGAATAAAGATGATTCAGAAAAGCTAACAACATATGCAAAATTAGAAGTAAAAAGCACAAGATGTATGCTGAAGAACACTATACAGACCAGTCTGGCAGGGGCAGAGGGACTATTGGTATCTTATATTGGTATCTTGCCTATATATTTAGGCACCTAAATGCTTGCTAAATGGAAATGTTTGTTACAATTCAAGTAAGTAGTAATAAAAATAAGAGCCCAAATTTATATAGGTGGTTTATATTTTAAAAAAATTTTTACTCACAGTAATCCTATTAGGTAGCTAACCCATTTTGCAAATAAGAAAAATGAGGCTCAGAAAGATCCATAATCACACCAATAGCACATGCCATGGATAAGACTCAAACTGAAAGCTCAGTCCAATGCTTTTTTCTACAGTAGCACACCAACAGCAAAGGGAGTCCCTTGAATGTCAGACCAAATTTCCTGGATTTACATAACAAGGAATGACTGAAGTTTCTTGAACAAAAAAGTGATAGGATTAAATACAAGTCAATTTCACATTTATTAAATGTTTTCTGTGTGCGAATGGTACTAAATCTCATGAAATTCCCAAGGGAAAGAGTAAAGAGAAGAGGGTTGATGATAGATGTGCACACTCAAGGTGGGAAGGAAGCCACTGGATGCAGGATTTAAGAGACTAGCAGTAATATGCTGAAAAGAACAATTTCAGCAGAACAAAGATAGGACAAGAAGCTAGACTGTAGGAAGCTAAGAAGTAAATGAACACTGAAGAAATAGAAATAGAGGCCACAAGGATATACACATCCTCTCTATTTTGTTCATATTTCATTACGATGGCCCCCTGAAGAGTCAGAGCTTGATTCCATCATAATATCAAGCACAAACAGAAGCAGCAGGAGAATTTTACCTTCTGTACAAACATCCTTTGGGACACTAGTGAATACTTGAGGGGATGAATCAATAGCATTTTGACTGGCACAGAGCAAGAACTTAATAAATGCTTGTAGACTGACTGATATTGATCCTTAGTAGACTGCTGAACAGTAATCCCCATGGTCATATCTGTTATAAAGGATTCAACATATGTATTTTGTTCTACTTACTGAAATACTTGTATACAAATAATAGACATACTGGGGTCTTATACTCTATGCATCTCTCAGTCAGCTGTATGACAATGAAGATGTAACCTGCAGTAAGAAATTGTCTACAAAAGCTTATCTGAAGCCTTTGAATATTTTTATCAAGGTTACCCTATATTCATGCATAGCATATTCTAATGAGTATTTTATAAAGGTGAGAAATTTCACTTAAGTGTGGATTTATTTTTAGTTCCCCCATTTTGGCAATAATGCTTTCCAATATCTTTTCCATTCTTTTTTAATCTCCTCACCGGCAGGTGGATGCTCAAAACACTAAAGTAAGTAAAGGACACCACATGGTAAAGTGAGGTGGGTAGGCATAGTATGACTTTCATGAGTAGTGTAAAGACAAGACAGAAATTAAAATAGGTCAGCCATGCAGTGAAGTGCAGGGAAGAACAAATGGACACCCTGAATACTTCAGTTACAGAGGAGATGTTAAAAGAATAAGAGTAAAATCTACAGGTGTTCTGTAGATTCTCCATAAAAGAGTCAGAGAAATACATGGACATGATTTGCATAAATCAAGGGGATGTGGATAGGCTGAAATCTGTGATGGAATAAGTACACAAAGTAATACTATTAAATATATAAGTACTGAAGGAAGTACCTTAAAATCACAAACAAAATAACCTACAAATGATGCTTCCAAGTATATAAAAACCTAGGTGATATTTTTTAAAAGTTTAAAATAACAAATATTCCTCAAACTAGCAATGAAGGTAAAATTATCAATAGAATATCAATTGTATTCTATCAACCCTCCTAGAATATGATAAGTAGTAGCTGGATGATTAGCAGAGAATTTACTGTGAATGGGGCCACTGCAAAATGCTAGACAGGCTTTCAACAGGTTTAATATTTTTTACATCACTTAGAGCTGAACCATTATGAGTGGTTCCAATTTTATATGAAAAGTTATTCAAAATAAAAATTATGATCGTCTTTCATGACACAATGTATTAGAACTTTACCAGTTTTACTGAAGTCAAAGTCCATTCTAATTATAAAGCCACAAAAAACACTAAGCATGATACAAAATATAGCTAAGTCTTTGCCTTCTTAGAGCTTATAGTCCAATATGGAGATAAAATGCCAATACCAAAGCTCAAGTGCATAATATTATATAAGTATATTTTAGGGAGTGGTTTTTAAAAGTATTATATGAGTTTGAGTATGTTGAATGTCACTGACTGGGGAAAATCAATCACAGATGAGCTGAAATTTAAAAAATAGGTAGAAATTCAGCAGTCAAAAAGGAGGAAAGAAGCACTAGTAAAGGACTATCTTGAGTAAAGACCCAGAACCATGAGAATCTATGGCATGTTTAAACCATACAAATCTATTGCATGTTTAAGGCAAGGAGTGTAGAGCAAGCTGGTTTGGCAGGAACAAATAGTAAATGGAGGAGAATAATATGAAATAACACTAGAAATACAAGGTAGTATGAGAATGTAGAAGGGTTTAAACTTCACTTAGTAGTCAAGAGGTAGCCATTCAGATTTCAGGGGGGAGGTCCCCGAGTGACATGACCAGATCCATGCACAAAAATCATTAATCAAGTAACAATATGAAAAATGGGCCAGAAATGGGAGTAGGGGCAGGAAGATCCATTAGTAAACTATTGCAAGATGCAAAGTGAGTAATGAAGTAATGAAGCCACTTACTTGGGTGGCAACAGAAGGAGCAGAAAGGAAGGGACAACTGAAAAAGATAACAGAAGTGACAAGATTTAGCAAATGAGAAGTCATGAAAGATAAATAGGAAAGTCAAAAAAGTCATCTCTAAAATTACAAATATGGGAAAACAAATAAATTGGAGTACAAATAACAGGAGAAGTGAAATAAAAAAAGATGAGAAGATTCAGAAGGAAATGATCAATAATGAGCTGAGTTTTGGACACGTTGAGTTTCAAGTGCCCATAAGACACCAAAGTGGAAATGCCTTTTAAGTAGGAGGCAACAAAACTCTACAGTTCAGAGGAGAGGTTAGAACTGTGGATAAAGTTTTGAGAGAGGTGTAAGTTAAGAGTCTAAATTCAAAAGAGAGAAAGCAGAAAAAAAAGAAAACTCAGGCCAAACCACTGGGGAACACCCACCCTAAGGAATCAGAAAGAGGACAGTAAGAGAAAAAGAGACTGAAAAGCAGTTAGAGAAAGAAGAAGCTCAACAAGTGTGAAGTGTGACATCAAAATAGGAGAGTGTATTCATAGAAAAGGGAATGAGACTGTCTCACTGTATACTGTACTGATCAGACCACCATCTGGAGTACTGGGTTTATTTCTGAGCACTACATTTTAAGAGGATCATAGCTAAGATAGAAAATATCCAGAGAAGAGCAACCAGTATGGTGAAGGGTCACAAACCATGCCACATAAAAATCAGCTGAAGGAAATAGGGATATTTAGCCTGAAAAAGGGTAAGACTTAGGGAGGACAAAGTTATCTTCAGGTATATGAAGAGTTAATATGTGGAAGACAAACCAAATATGTTTTGCTTGGCTTAAAAATGCAAAACTAGGAGCAATGGATTATGGAAAGGAAGATTGCAACCGAAAATAAAGAATTTTTCCCCTAATACTCATATCTATACAAAAGAGAAATGGACAGACTTTATAAGAGATGAGTTCCCACTAAGTTGATCAAGGAATAAGCATTTATTAAGTATTAAAAGTCAGACACTCTGCTCAGAATATAAAGAACGGTAGATTTAGTCCCTGTCCTCAACAAACTCATCTTCTAATGGAAGACATGATTTGTAAATAATCATATATAAATAAGACATGCATAGGAGATGAAAGGTAAACTCAGAGATAAAGAATCTGCATACTTCATCTACTTGAGAACTCTGATCAGTGCAATGACCAATCAAACTTTCAGAGGACCAGTGACGAAACTTGCTTCACCCCTTCTGAGAGAAGTGATAAACACTGGGTGCAGAATGAGACGTAAATTTCAGAAATGGCCAGTGAAGAAATTTATATTTCTGAACAACGCATGTTTGTTTTTTTTCAACAGGGCACACAGGAAAGAAAATATATTTGACAAATGGAAAAAAAAAATAAGAACAAAAGAAAATAACTTTGGCAGTTAAGTGATGGATTGGCCTGGGCAGGAGAAGGGAAGGAAGATCAACCAGAAAGTTACTGAAACAGTCCAGGTAAGAATCATGTGGCCCTGTACTAGGGTGGGACTACATAAATGGAAAGGGGGATGAATATCAGAGATGACTTCATGGCAGACAAATCCCAACTCTGAATTACTTGCAGCATCCACTGCCTTCCTTCAGACTCATATGCTGCTGAATATAGTTAGAAAAAAATCACAAAAATATATGAACTGGGCCCACAACAAATTTAGATTATCTAATCTCAATTCAGTCCTTGCTGTAGTAAGGCAAACATTCTTTTTCTCCTTAATTAGTCAGCTATTCCACTCTCCATAGTGGCTTTTCCAAGCCTTCTCATGGTCCTCAATTTTCTCACACACACCCTCTCTTCATCCACTTGGCTGCGAACGTTGCCTCATTCTCACTCCCCAAAATGAGACCATTTGGTGAGAACTCTTTCTCCCATGTTCATTTCACATCACTTAACCATCTTCCTCTTCTCTCATGATGAATTAGTCTCTGATTATGTGGCTTTTGTCCTTGCCAGGGCAAACCCTTCTACTCACACCCTTAATTTCATCCCTTCTGAACTTTTCCAACAAATTCTCCCAACTATTTCTCCCCTCTTATCTTCCATTGCTCCCTATCTACTGGTTCATTCCTTGCTGCCTACAAAAGTGCCCAAGTCTCCCCCATATTTTAACAAAATGGTAAGAATGGTAGGATCATGTGAGAGGTATTTATTTTAACAAAAATACCTCTCACATGATCCTACCATTCTCACCATTTATTGTATTATCTAGGCAGCTATGTGGATAGAGGGCCAGGCCTGGAGTCAGGAAGAGTTCAAGTCTACCTTCAGATACTTAGTAGCTGGGTGACCCAAATCACCTTGTTTGCCTCAGTTTCTTCACCAGTAAAATGAGGAGGAGAAGGAAATGACAAACCATTCCAAAATCTCTGCCAAGAAAACCCCAAATGGAGTCACAAAGAGGTAGACATGACTGAAAACAATAGAGCAACAACAAACAACATTGTACTATCTATTCCCTTGTCTTTGTGACTAAACTTGAGAAAACTCTCTATGCTCAGGGCCTCCACTTCTTTTAAATTCTCTGCAATATGGCTTCCAACTTCATCATTTAATGGGAATGGTTCTCTGCAATCTCTTTAATCTTGACATTAAAGAATAAATGATCTATTAAATGCCAAATCTTATGATCTTTTCTCAATTTTGATCCTTCCTGATCTTTCTGCAGCATTTGACAATCTAGAACACCTTCTCCTGGACACTGTATCTCCTCTATGTTTGCATGATACTATTTTCTTCTGGTTTTCTACAACCTGTATGATCAGTTCTCATTCTCCATTACTAGTTTTTCATCCATGTCACATCCACTAATTGTGAGGGTAACACCTCGCTCGCACAAGACTCTGTGCTAAGCCCTCTTCTCTTTTTGGTCTATACCACCTCACTTGTTGATTCATCAGTTCTCAGAGATTAAATTGTTATCTACGTATGCATAATTCCTAGATCTACAAAAAATGCACTAAAAGATTCTTGTTGAAAAGGGAGGGAGTGGTTAGAAGGGAAGGAAGTAGTAGTAAGGGAAAAGGGAAAAAAAGGGAGTGGGGTCGATAGAAGGGAGGAAGACTTTGGGAGGCAGTGATCAAAGTAGAAACTATTTTGAGAAGAGGAAGGGAGAAGGGAGAAATAAAAGCATAAACAGGGGCAGGGAAATGGGGGGGGGGGAAGACACTGAGAGTAATCATAACTGTCAATGTGAATGCGATGAACTCTCCCATAAAATGGAGGTGGAAAACAGAATGGATTAAAAATGATAATCCTGGGGGGGGGGGGCAGAACCAAGATGGTGGAGTAGAAGGACAAACTTCCTCTAGCTCTACCCCCAAAGCCTATAAAATAACTGTAGGGGGGCGGAGCCAAGATGGCGGAGTAGAAAGACGCACATACACATAGCTCTGAACCCACAACCCACAGAACGGCTACAGGGGAGAAACTCACGGCGAATTCTGTACCCAGAGGCCACGGAATATTGGAGCGAGGGAGATTTCTGTTCCGGAAGGACCTGAAAACCTCTCGAGGGGGGTCCTTCCCGCTGCGGACTGGGTGCTGGGACTGGGAGCTGAGGGCAGCCCTGCAGCGGCCGCGACACCAAGAGGAAAAGATCCGAGCGGGCTTCGGGGACGGGATCTCCAGCGGCCACGCGGGTCCCTCCACCCACGGAGGGACCTGCAAACCTCTCGCAAAAGGTCCGTTGCGCTGCAGACGCGGAGCCCAGCCCAGCCCAGACCTGCTGCGGCCACGGCACCAAGAGAAACAGACCTGAGCAGGCTTCAGGGACGGGATCTCCAGTGGCCGCACAAGTCCCTCCGCCCACAAGTGACAGGGGTCGGCGAGAGAGTCTCTTTGGCGGGTCGAGAGGGGAGTGGGGTGCCCCCATGATTCGGGGCCCCCCCCCAGGGAGGTAGAAGCTGAGAGGCGGCTGCAGACAGGGGCTCCCCAAGCAGGCGGGAGCCTGGATCCATTGTGGAACGTCTGTGCATAAACCCCCTGAGGGAACTGAGCCTGAGAGGCGGCCCTGCCCCGACCTGACCAACTGAACTTAATTCTCACACTGAATAGGAGCCCTGCCCCCGCCAAAAGCCCCAAGGCTGGAAGCAGCATTTGAATCTCAGACGCCAAACACTGGCTGGGAGGACGAGGAGGCGAGGTGGGTGTGAGGAGAATATTCAGAGGTCAAGTCACTGGCTGGAAAAATGCCCAGAAAAGGGAAAAGAAATAAGACTATTGAAGGCTACTTTCTTGGAGAACAGACATGTCCTCCCTTCCTTTCTGATGAGGAAGAACAATGCTTACCATCAGACAAAGACACAGAAATCAAGGCTTCTGTGTCCCAGCCCACCCAATGGGTTCAGGCCATGGAAGAGCTCAAAAGGAATTTTGAAAATCAAGTTAGAGAGGTGGAGGAAAAACTGGGAAGAGAAATGAGAGAGATGAAAGAAAAGCATGAAAAGCAGATCAGCTCCCTGCTAAAGGAGAACCAAAAAAATGTTGAAGAAATTAACACCTTGAAAACTAGCCTAACTCAACTGGCAAAAGAGGTTCAAAACGCCAATGAGGAGAAGAATGCTTTCAAAAGCAGAATTAGCCAAATGGAAAAGGAGACTCAAAAGCTCACTGAAGAAAATAGTTCTTTCAAAACTGGAACGGCACAGATGGAGGCTAAGGACTTTGCAAGAAAGTATGATATCACAGAACAAAGAGAGAAGAATAGAAAAATGGAAGATAATGTGAAATATCTCATTGGAAAAACAACTGACCTGGAAAACAGATTCAGGAGAGACAATGTAAAAATTTTGGGACTACCTGAAAGCCATGATCAAAAGAAGAGCCTAGACATCATCTTTCATGAAATTATCAAGGAAAACTGCCCTGAGATTCTAGAACCAGAGGGCAAAATAAATATTCAAGGAATCCACAGAACACCACAGGAAAGAGATCCAAAAAGAGAAATTCCTAGGAACACTGTGGCCAAATTCCAGAGTTCCCAGGTCAAGGAGAAAATATTGCAAGCACCTAGAAAGAAACAATTCAAGTATTGTGGAAATACAATCAGGATAACACAAGATCTAGCAGCCTCTACATTAAGGGATCGAAGGGCATGGAATAGGATATTCCAGAAGTCAAAGGAACTAGGACTAAAACCAAGAATCACCTACCCAGCAAAACTGAGTATAATACTTGAGGGGAAAAAATGGTATTTCAATGAAATAGAGGATTTTCAAGTTTTCTTGATGAAAAGACCAGAGCTGAAAAGAAAATTTGACTTTCAAACACAAGAATGAAGAGAACCATGAAAAGGTGAACAGCAAAGAGAAGTCATAAGGGACTTACTAAAGTTGAACTATTTACATTCCTACATGGAAAGACAATATTTGTAACTCTTGAAACATTTCAGTATCTGGGAATTGGATGGGAGTACACACATACACACGCACAAACGCACACATACATAGAGACAGAGTGCACAAAGTGAATTGAAGAGGATGGGATCATATCTTAAAAAAAAAAATGAAATCAAGCAGTGAGAGAGAACTATATTGGGAGGAGAAAGGGAGAAATTGAATGGGGCAAATTATCTCTCATAAAAGAGGCAAGCAAAAGACTCATTAGTGGAGGGATAAAGAGGGGAGGTGAGAGAAAAACATGAAGTCTACTCTCATCACATTCCACTAAAGGAAAGAATAAAATGCACACTCATTTTGGTAGGAAAACCTATCTCACAATACAGGAAAGTAGGGGACAAGGGGACAAGCAGGGTGGGGGGGATGATAGAAGGGAGGGCATAGGGAGGAGAATGCAATTCGAGGTTGACACTCATGGGGAGGGATAGGATCAAAAGAGAATAGAAGTAATGGGGGACAGGATAGGATGGAAGGAAATATAGTTAGTCCTATACAACACAACTATTATGGAAGTCATTTGCAAAACTACATAGATTTGGCCTATATTGAATTGCTTGCCTTCCAAAGGGAAGGGATGGAGAGGGAGGGAGGTAAAGAAGTTGGAACTCAAAGTGTTAGGATCAACTGTAATGTTCTTACCACTAGGAAATAAGAAATACAGGTAAAGGGGTAAAGAAAGCTATCTGGCCCTACAGGACAAAAGAGAAGACGGAGACAAGGGCAGGGAGGGATGATAGAACAAAGAGTAGATTGGTCACAGGGGCAATTAGAATGCTTGGGTTTGGGGGGGGGAGGGGATAAAAGGGGAGAAAATTTGTAACCCAAAATTTTGTGAAAATGAATGTTAAAAATTAAATAAATAAATAAATAAAAATAACTGTAAAAAACAAATTCCAAACAAATTCTAAAACAGTAGAAGCCACAAAACAACAAAGTGAAAGAGATTTCCAGTCCAAGGCAGCCTGGAAGGCAGACAGGAAAAGTCTATCATACTGGGCTCACAGTGGAGCACAGCACAGCCTTGGCCATGTTGCATGGCACAGACAGCTCTGGAGCAGGCTTCAGGGTGCAGAATCACAGTTAGCAGCTGCAGTTCCCAGATTTCTCAACCCACAAAAGCCAAAGACAGCTTCAAAGGTCAGTAAGAAAGCTCTTACACCTGGGTGAGAGGGGAGTGCCTTCTGGCCCCAACCCCAGGGCAGTGGCAACCACTGTAGTAGTCGCATCCACTTTTCAAGCCCTCTGCCTAAAGACCCTGGGGGAACTGAGCACCTGATCTGGGTCTCAGTTCTGAGGTGGCAGTCCTGGGATGAGGAAGAGCACTGACATGGTGGAGCTTGTGGTGACTGAGGAGAGGGAATCTTCTTCGCAGATCCTGGACAGATAAGAATGCTAGTGGTTGCTCTCAGACAAGAGTGCAGCCCAGGAGAGGAGTAAACTCCTCTCCATTGATTGTGCCACTTTGGAGGAACTAAAAAACTTACAGGTCCCTAGAGTATACCCTCCACTTGACAAAGAACTCAAAAGTCAAGGAAAATGTCCCCAAAAGGGAAAAAAGCAAGACTATAGAAGGTTCCTTTCTTGGTGAAAAGGTATTTTCTTCCCCATCTTTTTGGATGAGGAAGAACAAAGCATACCATCAAAGGAAGACATCAAAGTCAAAACTTCTCCATCCCAAACCTCCAACAAAAAATATGCAATGGTGTCAGACAATGGAAGAGCTCAAAAAGGATTCTGAAAATCAAGTAAGAGTGGTGGAGGAAAAATTGGGAAGAGAAATGAGAGTGATGCAAGAAAATCATGAAAAGCAAGTCAACAGCTTGCTAAAGGAGACCCCCCCAAAATGCTAAAGAAAATAACACTTTTAAAAATAGGCTAACTCAATTGGCAAAAGAGGTCCAAAAAGCCAATGAGGAGAAATATTCTTTAAAAAACAGAATTAGCCAAATGGAAAAGGAGGTCCAAAAGCTCACTGAAGAAAATAGTTCTTTAAAAATTAGAATGGAGAAGATGAAAGGTAAAGACTTTATGAGAAACCAAGAAATTACAAAACAAAACCAAAAGAATGAAAAAATAGCAGACAATGTGAAATATCTCATTGGAAAAACAACTGACCTGGAAAATAGATCCAAGAGAGACAATTTTAAAATTATGGGACTACCTGAAAGCCAGGATCAAAAAAAGAGCCTAGACATCATCTTTCATGAAATTATCAAGGAAAACTGCCCTGATATTCTAGAGCCAAAGGGTAAAATAAATATTGAAAGAATCCACCAGTCACCTCCTGAAAGAGATCCCAAAAGAAAAACTCCTAGGAATACTGTAGCCAAATTCCAGAGTTCCCAGGTCAAGGAGAAAATATTGCAAGTAGCCAGAAAGAAACAATTTGAGTATTGTGGAAATACAATCAGGATAACACAAGATCTAGCAGCTTCTAGGTTAAGGGATTCAAGGGTTTGGATATTCCAGAAGTCAAAGGAGCTAGAATTAAATCCAAGAATCACCTACCCAGCAAAACTGAGTATAATACTTCAGGGGAAAAAATGGAATTTCAATGAAATAGAGGACTTCCAAGCATTCTTGTTGAAAAGACCAGAGTTGAATAGAGAATTTGACTTTCAAATACAAGAATCACGAGAAGCATGAAAAGGTAAACAGGAAAGAGAAATCATAAGGGACTTACTAAAGCTGAACTGTTTACATTCCTACATGGAAAGATAATATTTCTAACTCTTGAAACTTTTCTCAGTATTGGGTAGTTGGAGGGATTATATACTTATATACAGAGAGAGGACACAGGGTGAGTTGAATAGGAAGGGATGACATCTAAAAACATAAAATTAAGGGGTAAGAGAGGAATATATTGGGAGGAGAAAGGGAGAAGTGGAATGGGGCAAAAAAAAGAGGGAAGAAAAAGCTTTTTCAATGGTGGGGAAAAGTGGGGAGATGAGAGGGAAAAAGTGAAGCTTACTCTCATCACATTTGGCTTAAGGAGGGAATAACATGAACACTCAATTTGGTGTTCTATCTTACACTACAGGAAAGTAGGAGAGAAGGTGATAAGTGGGGTTTTGGGGGGGGACGTTAGAAGGGAAACAGTGGGATACATACAGGCTAAAGGTAAAGATAAAAGACTAGAGCAGAATATATTATGCTTCAGCTGAAATCAAAAAAGCAGGGATAGCAATCCTAATCAGAAAAAGCAAAAGCAAAAACAGATCTAATCAAAAGAGATAAGGAAGGAAACCATATCCTGCTAAAAGGCACCATAGAAAATGAAGTAATATCATTACTAAACATATATATATCAAGTGGTATAGCATCCAAATTCTTAGAGAAGCTAAGGAAATTATAGGAAGAAATATATAGTAAAATTATACTAGTGGGGGAACCTCAACCTTCCCCTCTCTTAACTTGATAAATCTAATCCCAAAATAAATAAGAAGGAAGTTAAGGAGGTGAACAGAATTCTGGAAAAGGTAGATGTGAAAGTCTTCTGGAAAAAACTGAGTGGGGAAAGAAAGAAATATACATTTTCCTCAGCAGCAAGTACAAGGCACATACACAAAAACTGACCATGTGCAAGGGCATAAAAATCTCACAATGCAGTGAAGAAAGACAGAGATAGTCAATGCATCCTATTCAGATCATGATGTAAGAAAAATTATATGTAATAAAGGACCAAGGAATGATAGACCAAAAGCTAACTGGAAATTAAATAATCTAATCCTAAAGAATGAGTGGGTCAAATGCCAAATCATATAAACAATCAATAACTTCATTTAAGAGAATGACAATAATAAGACAACCAACTTATGCAATAGAGATAAGGTAGTTCTTAGAGGAAGTTTTATATCTCTGAAAGCTCACATGAATAAAATAAAGAGGAGATCAATGAATTGGGCATGCAACTGAAAAAGCTAGAAAAAAGAACAAATTAAAAATCCCCAATTAAATATCAAATTAGAAATACTGAAAACCAAAGGAAAGATTAATAAAACTGAAATTAAGACAACTACTGATCTAATAAATAAAACTAAGAACTGGTTTTATGAAAAAACCAGTAATACTGATAAACCTTTGGCCAATCTGATTTTAAAAAAGAAAGAAGAAAACCAAATGATCAGTATCAAAAAATGAAAAGGGTGAATTAATCTCCAAATGAAAAGGAAATTAATACAATAATTAGAAATTATTTTGCCCAACTATATAACCAAAAATTTGACAATCTCAGTGAAATGGATGAATATTCACAAAAATATAAATTGTCCAGATTAACAGAAGAGGAAGTCAAATAGTTAAATAACCCCATCTCAAAAAAGAAAACTGAACAAGCCATCAATGAACTCCCTAGGAAAATATCTCTAGAGCCACATGAATTTATAAGTTAATTCTATCAAACATTCAAAGAACAGTTAATTCCAATACTATATTGATTAATTGGGAAAACTGGAGGAGTCCCACCAAATTCTTTTTAGGATACAAACATGGTGCTAATAGCACCTAAACTGGGAAGAGACAAAACAGAAAAAGAAAATTATAGATCAATTTTCTTAATGAATACAGATGCAAAAATTTTAAATAAGATATTAGCAAAAAGATTACAGCAACTCATCATGAGAATAATACACTTTGTTCTGGTAGGATTTATACCAGGAATGCAGAGCTGGTTCAATATTAGGAAACCTATCAGCATCTCTGATCATATCAACAACAAAACTAACAGAAAATATATAACTATCTCAAAAGATGCAGAAAACCTTTTGATACAATACCTATTCCTATTGAAAACACTGAAGAGCAGAGGAATAAATGGAGTCTTCCTTAAAATAATAAGTAGCATCTACCTAAAATCATCAGTGTGTAATGAGGATAAGTCAGATGTATTTTCAATAAGATTGGGGGTGAAACAAGGATGTCCATTATCACCACTGTTGTTCAATATGGTACTGGAAATGTTAGCTTTAGCAATAAGAGAAGAAAAAGAAATAGAAGGAATTAGAATAGGCAAAGAAGAAACTAAGTTATCACTCTTTGCAGATGATATGATATACTTAGAGAATCCCAGAGATTGAAATAAAAAACTACTTGAAATAATAAATAACTTTAGCAAAGTTGCAGGACACAAAATAAACCCACACAAATCTGCATTTCTATATATCACTAACAAAGCCCAATAGCAAGAGATAGAGAATTCCCATTTAAAATTACTGTAGACATTATAAAATATTTGAGAGTCTACCTGTCAAAACAAATCTAGGGACTATAAGAATACAATTACAAAACACTTCGCACAAATAAATTCAGATTGAAATAATTGGAAAAATATCCGTTGTTTGAGGGTAGGCTGAGCTAATATAATAAAAATGACTATTCTATATAAATTAATTTAATTATTCAGTGCCATACCAATCAAACTACCAAAACACTATTTTATAGAGCTAGGGAAAAAAATATAAAAATTCATCTGGAAGAACAAAAGGTCCAGAATATTAAGGGAATTAATTAAAAGAAATGCTAGGGAAGGTAGCCTAGCCATACTAGATATTAAATTATATTTATAAAGCAGCAATCATCAAAATTACTTGGTACTCACCAAAAAATAAGAGGAGGTAGGTCAGTGGAATAGGTTGGGTACACATGACACAGTAGTCAATGGCTATAGCAGTCTACTGTTTAATAAACCCAGGGACCCCAGCTTCTGGGATAAGAACTCACTGTCTGACAAAAACTGTTGGAAAAACTGGAAAACGGTATGGCAGAAACTGGGTATAGAACATGCGTGACACCATATACCAGAATAAAGTCCAAATGAGTAAACAATCTAAGTATAAAATCTGATACGATAAACAAAGTAGGGAAGCAAGGAATAGTTTATTTGTCAGATTTATACAGAATGGAGGAATTTATGTCCAAACAAGCGATAGAGAACATTGTCAAATGCAAAATGGATAGTTTTGACTACACTAAATTGAAAAATTTTTGCACAAACAAAGCCAGTGCAACCAACATTAGGAGGGAAGCAGAAAACTGGGAAAGAATTTTTACGAGTATCTCAGATAAAGGTCTCATATCTAAAATATATAGAGAATTGAGTCAAATTTACAATAATACAAGTCATTCCCCAGTTGATAAATGATCAAAAACGGGAAAAGGACCCACATGAACAAAAATATTTATAGCAGCTCTTTTTGTGGTGGCTGAAAACTGGAAATTGAGGGAATGCCCATCAACTGTGGAATGGCTGAGCAAGTTGTGGTATATGAATGTAATAGAATACTATTGTGCTGTAAGAAATGACAAACATGTACTTCAGAAATACTTGGATAGACTTATACGAACTGATGTTGAGTGAAGTGAGGAGAACCACAAGAACATTATACACAGTAACAGCCACAGTGTGCAAGGACTGTTTGTGATAGGCTTAGTCCTCCACAGCAAGGCAAGGATCTTAAAATATTTTCAAAGGACTCATGAAGCAAAATACCATCCACATTCAAAGAAACAATTAGAGAGTCACAACGTTGAATGAAGCCAACTATTTTCTCTTTTGTTACGTTTGGTTTTGTTTAGTTTTACTCATGCTTTCTTCCTTTCATTTTAATTATTTTATGCAACATAACTAATGTGAAAATGTGTTTAATAAGATAGTATGTACAGAACTTCCCCTATTCTCCCTCTTTTGTCCTGCCTCTGAGAAATGGGCCTAGGGGGTATTTATTTCTGTTCTGTGCTACGTCCTCCTCAGTTTCAGGTGGCAGAAGCGATCTACACAGGACTCAGATGTTAGAACCATGATGATCTTTGAGTCAGGCAGGATGGTGCACTTGGTCAGCCTAACATGGAAGCCAGGGTACCTGAAAACTGAGGCCATGGGAAGTTTTGGACTTAGAACTGGGACTGTGCTCTGTAACAGGTCTAAGATACAACTTTTCTCTCCCCAAAGACTGAGGTGGTACACAAATGGGGAAGTGTTATGACTCCCATATGTTAGGGAAATAAATTTATGTATTTGTGATTACACATTAGGAAGTAAATATTTATATGAAAAAAAGCTAAAAAAAGACTTTATAGATATTAGATAATATATATACATAATAGTAATTTTGACATCCTTAATCAGTAATAATTTTGTCTATGGTTATTTCTAGTTATTAGGTATCTTACTGTTCAGACATCTCAAGAATATATCCTTCAATGCTTTGGAAACTATGCTGCCTACAGCATGGATTTATTTTTGGTGCGCAGTTATATTGCTATTATCATCAGTCCTTTTTGTTTTCCTTGTCATTAATATTTCTTCTTCATGTAAGACACTAAGAATCCAAGGTCACTTCTATGACTCCCAGATACAACACTGGAGGAGTAAGATTTTGTGTAGTGCACAAAGTAACAAAAATTAAATTAAGAAAGTGTGAAAGTTCTTAGAGCAAATACTAGAATGAAAAGGCATGGGAATGGTTTATAATCAATCAAACTACCAATCATTTTATGTTAATGAGTCTTGCCAAAGAGGTTAAGGTCGGTGGAAGAGTTGGCTCAATTGTTTCAAACTTTATTAACCTACTTTTTTGCATTCTTAATTGCTATAAATATGAAATCAGTATAATTTAGGTTTTTTGTATAAATTCAGAATATGTAAAACAATTGCCTAGGTCAAAAATTTTTACATTACTCAGTAAGCCTTAGAAATATATGGAGAGAAATTGAGAAATCATTTTTTTTTCTGGACAGGAGAAATAAAGCATAAAGGTGAACTCTTTAAACAGAGCTTTAACAGAGTTTTAATTAATTGAAAAGGCTTAGCCAAAATAAGACAACAATCTCAAATTTACTATATTCTTCCTCTCTTTGATTCCTGATAGGTTTTCTGAGTAACTGGCCAGTAAAGAAATAAAATTATATCAAAAGTTAGTTTGCGATTATATCATGACATTGAACAATGGTATAATCGATGAATGCTAAGCTTGAAATTGGGAAAATCTAGGTTTAAAGTCTCCCTTTGAAATGTAATGTGCTTCATGACCACAAAAAATCAGTCTCACCTTATTTTACAATCTGTAAAATGAGAACAATAATATCCCTAGTCTCTCCTCATGCTATGAGAAGCAAATGAGATAATGGATGTAAAACACTAAGAAAAATGAAAAGAGATATATATGGTATGAGCATTATAACTGGTATAGATGCTCCCTTCACAGATCTAAATTCTTTCAAGTTCATGGCCCAATGGTCCATGCATGGTCCAATAATGCATTTATTCAGGGATCTGTTGATTAGTTTCTGTGTTCTTCGTAAAGATGATGTTCAAGCATAAGATATAGTGTGGCACCTGCATTGTATCTGAAGCTTTTATAGCTTGGCAGAAACTGACAGCGCTTGCAATCCCCAATGGCATACCCAGGTTTTGTATTGTGACAAAGTATTAGAGGAGATTCTTGAAAAGTTTTTTTTTTTTTAACAGACAATAGGAAATCATTCTGATTCCTTCCAATAGGAAGGCATTCTGATGGAAATCCACTTGTAAAGGTAAAAATAATTTTTAATTTATAACTTTTTGAACATAACTTCTTCAGCCACAAAACTGACTTACTTGCTGTTTCCTAGATCTCCTGTCTCCATGCCTTTGGAAGGAATTGTCACTTATGCATAAAATGTATTCCTTTCTCACCTCTATGCCTTAGAATCCTTACCTTTCTTTATGGCTCAGTTCAAGAGCCACCTCCTATAAGACAATTATTCTAATCCTCCAATTTACAGTCTCTTCCTTCCTCCCACCCTGGAAATTATTTGTCCTGTGTTTACTTAACTGTTTTCTTGCCCTCTCCCAAAAAGGATGTTAGCTCCCTGAAGATAGGGGCTATTTTGTCTCAGTGCCTAGCAGAGTGTCTATTGAATGATAAAATAAAAGCCTGATGAATGAACAAAATGCTGTATTTATAGTCAAGAAAACTGATTCAAATCCTGCCTTTGACCCTTACTTGCTATATGACTATGTTCAATCACTTATTTATGGGAAGACAAGATCTTAAGCTGGAAAGGGTCTCAGAGACCATTGAGTCCAATCCTTCATCAGATAAATGAGGAAACTGAGTGAAAACGGAGGTTAAATAACATGCCTGAGGTGATGGAGAGTTGCATACCCTTTGAGCCTCTACTCTCACTTGTGAAATGTGGAAAATCAGAAGTGTAGCACCTACCACAAAGGTCTGTTAGGAGGATCCAATAGATAACGCATAGAAAGCACTCTGAAAACTTGAAAGCACAATATAAATGTTGATCATTGTTAGTAATGAAATAACATATATAAAATTCTCTGAAAACCTTAAAGCACTACTATATGAAGGCTAGTGATCATTGTGTGCAATCCTTTCAACAGTGTAAATCAAAACATTTCATTCTTTTTGACTTTTGTCCATGTACTCCCATAAATCCTCCAGAGATGATTTAATTAATCACTCCCGGTCTTCTGAAACCTTCCAACATTTGGAGGTGGCTTTTGACACTGGTACCAGTAAAGAACTCTAGCTATCCATCTGTTATATATCCCCCTCACACACCTCCATCTACTTTTCAGATCCTAACTGGCTGGAGGATGTCTTTTAGGTCCCTCTTCTATGTAAATCATCATTTAAAATACATTGCGAGCTACTCCTACCTACAATGCATTTCTCCATTCCCCTTTGGGTAACTCACAATTTTTTTATTTTGAGATCATAATGTTCCCATAATTCACAGCTATACTGAAAAAATAATGCTATTAAAATGATATGTCTTTGGAGTCAGAGAGAAGCTTATATTGTTGAAAGATATGATGTTTCTTCGCTAGAAAGCAGCCTACCCTCTTCCTTCTATTCAATTCTGAGTCTGTTTACAGTGTCTGCCTAAGATATGTGGTCTGACTGTCCATCCAAATGCATGCCACATATTTAGAAATGGGCATTCTTTATCTACTTCTTTTTTCTATTTGTACTACTCTGTACACTTCTGAGTGACCACAATTCTCAGTGAGATGATCCTGAAGAATTCATTCACAAACAGAACATTAGAGGACCTCAATCACTCTAGGGAATTCTTCTTCTATTGGACTCTAAACAGTTTATCTTTCATGACAGTTATGAACAGCTTTGGTAAGTATATCTGCCTATTTCATTCCTAGCTTGATATTGACAATCAGAAGTTAATGAACAAAAATTATTTCTGAAGCTGCACCGATAAAAGAATCTTGTATGATTATCAAGGGGATCCATTAAGGCTAAAGTTTGCTCTATTATGTAACAAATTGTATATCTGTTGCATTTTGAGTTATTTATACAACTCTTCAGAAGCAATCTTTCTATAGAAAATCAATTGTGAAAGCCCACAGTTGTCAAATTTTCATCAAGGGAATTTCATGTATAGATTTATATAATATCTATATCTATGTATATATATATATATATATATATATATATATATATAAAATATAGTATAGCAAAAAACTGAAGAGGAAACACTGACTCAGTGTATATTAGCAGAAAAACATTAGAAACAGTAACATTGTGGGCAGTATGTGGACAAAGCACAAGGGCTCAGTTTCTGAACACAGACTCCTTTGAAAATTTTGTTTTAAAATAACATTAAAGTTTTTTTTTTAATGGCAAAAACTGGGATGGAAAGAAAACTTGGGAAAACACGAGCCAAAGGACAGAAGACAAAAAGAGATTTAAGAGGGAGAGGCTGCTATAAGTGCATCTTCAGAGGTTTAAGTTGTACTAACGTTTCCTGAATTATGAAACTCACAGCATCCATAGCTGAAAGCCAGGAAACCGACAGGCAGGAACAAAGGGACCTCTTTGAGCAGCATATGCACTGACCTGCAAAAGTTGTGTTGCTGTGGCTCTCTGTTCAGGACTCTTCACTAAGCACTTCTTGACAAAATCTGTGAACTCATCAGACCAAAGTTCTGGTTTCCGAAATGTTGGTGGTGGATTTGTGGGAATCATAAAAATAGCCTAGAAAAAAAAATTAAAATTCCAAATCAACAGATGAAAAAAAATCTGCAAAAATTCACAAGAACACAGTCAAATAAACAAATCTCCTTAACCACCTTGGTTATCAGACTCTGAATCTGAAGAACAAATTTTAACTGATCTAAGATCTCCAGTAAAATTTAAATTCAGGAAGCAAGTCCATATGCTACCAATGTAGCCACTTCCCATTAAATTTCCTCTATTTAAACTGCACCTCATTGAGCACATCATTCCTTATTTTATCTATTACTACTGATCAGTCTCCAGAGAAGATTTTTCATTTTTGACAATCTTAACAAACTAAAGGCATTTCCTGGTTAAAAACATTCCTCTTAAATTCTGCTGCTGAAAGCCAAATATACTTCCCATCTCTTAATTATATGTAAGTTTATGTACAAGCATAGTACTCTAAAAGGCCAATAGCAGTCTAATTTTCCTCAATGATCACAAACAATCCATGTGATTAAGATATTATGGCTGTGATTTAAAATAAAATTTGACAAGAAAATATTTTCAATTCACTCCATATTTTGATATGGAAGAGATGACCTTTGATATCTCTACTCTTTCTCTTTTACATCTTTCCCAATGCAGCAAGAATAATCTCTCTTAAGCATGGATGTGCTTGTGTTATTCTTCTGTTCAAATGTATTTAAGGACTCTTTTAAGTTCAAACTTTTCAGCCTGGCACCTATAATGGTCATTTAAATGGGAAGATCTTTCCCATTCATTAATAGGCCCATGTGACCTGCTAGGACACCTGGAAGCCTGAGTCACATGAGTCTAAATCACATGGAATGGAAGGTGGAATTGGAGCGGAGCTGAGAAGTTGGTCAAGGAGAGTCAGAACTGGGAAAGGCAGCTGGCTAGCCTGAGTGAGAGAGCTCTCTTGTGATTTATTTAAGGGAGCTAGTTTGTGGGAAGCCTTGCCTTCTGCATTATTATTGTGTACAGATTTCTTGATTACTATGATGGATTTAGCTTTCTGGTGTTGGGGTTTGGCTTTCTGGCATCTGAATAAATCTTTGGGTTCTGTCTTCCATGCGGAGAGTCTGTTATATTTTGTGATTCAGAACTGTGCCAGCATATTCATAGCCACTGTAGGTGCTGTGAATACAGTATTGGTGCTACAGCACCATACTCTTCCAATCACATTTTATATTATTCCCCTCTACATCTATAAGCTTGCCAAAATGGGCTGCTCTCTAGCCTGAAACATGACCGACCTACGCTTGTCTTCTTAGATGTCTTTTCTCTCTTATCTCTGGAGTAGCCCTTCTTTGCTTCCTCACTGAATTCCTACCATTTAAAATACAATTTAAATGTTGTTTATTTTTCTACAAAGACTTCCTTGGATTGTCCCCCTCATCTGTCTAGTCATATATCTCTTTGCATCTCATATAGAGCTTTGTTTTGCAATAGCTAATACGCATATCAGTGAATATGTATATTATGGTATATTATGTATATTTATGGTGCTCTGTGTTTGTGATATATCCCTTACTAGTCTATAAACGTCATAAAAATCTATCTAAACTTTGTCTCTCCCTTAGAACCTAACATGGTGTTATAGTAGGCAATTAATAAGGATCTGTTACTGCTCTACTAAAAACCATAATTAGCACTTAATAAATTATAAAACTTCAATACTTTAACATAACATACACACACACACACACACACACACACACATGCACACACCTTGAAATAATGGAGGAAAATGTACAAAAAAATTAACTGAATGAAGTAAAAGGAAGAAAGAAAGTATTTTGTAAACATTCTGGTTTATAGATCACATTCCAGCAATAATTTTAACAATTTTTTTAAATTAGGAGCAATTGCCAATAGTAACTTCATGTGGAATTTTTTCATTTTTTTAATGGCTTTTTTCTAGAGGAAACATTGTGAATGTAAAGAGCCAAGTACTAGGAGTCTATCTAGTAATACATAGAACATTTGTAGGCCTCATTTTCCTGATTAGCAAAATGAAAGACTTTATTAGATAACCTCTCATGTGCCTTTTGGTTCCATAATTCTAGTATTCTAATCAGTTTTCTGAGTTGACAAAATTAATTTATTAGTCTTATTAGAAAACAATGCCTCTCTTCTCAAGAAAGGAATATAAAGATGGAGACTGCAGGTATCTTTCTTATCATATTATAACCTGTGATTACAAACTTAAAATTGAAGATAACTGAATAAGCTGCTGCATAAAATTGATGTACTGCTGAAATAATTTTGCTTAACAGTTTTATAAATGCAAGTCAGATTTTCAAGAAATAAAGAAAACTTACACAATTTGTAAAAGAGGAATCATTTATGCACTATAATTCAAAATTTTAATTTAAAGTAAGGTTCACTGGTAATACAGTAATCTGAAAACACAAAATAATTAATAACATAGGCTACGTAGCAGAGGTCCAAAGATAACCTACTATAATGAATAGGTAAGAATAATCAATAACCAATTTAATAAGAGATATGTAAATGAGGAATTCTGTCTGTTGGTGATATTTATATCAACTAGTAATTTTGTTTATTATAAATATTTACTTTTAGCAAATCCTTTCTTTATAAACGAGCATTTCTAAACATATAAGAGGTCAATTGCCTGTGACACATAAACTAGGCTTTAAAGCTTTACCTGATCACATGATATCTAACTCAATGGTCATAAGTAGGTCAGGGTGGATGGAAAAGCAAGAGGGATATTTCTGAATCTATATGGATGTGTACATACACATACCAGTCAGGTTTAATGCAAACAAAGGCATCTTGCAGACTTGGCTAAGTAACAACAGGACTAAACGTTGCTTGACCTTTTCTACAGTGGCTGTGGCTAGATTAGAAATGTCTAATAGCTTCTCAGCAGGGGATAAAGCTATCTCACTCCTTATATGTTTGTGTGTGTGTGTGTGTGTGCATGTGTGTGTGTGTGTGTGTGTGTAAAAACTGCCTGAAAACATACAGTACAGTTTCAGTAGACATGTATAGGTTATAGACACATTTAACACAAATGAATTTGTATGCCTAATATCTTCATAATAATAATAATAATACCAGCATAAGGATACTAGGTCATCACTGTGGATTCTATAGTTGAAGATGAATTGCCTAACATTAAAAGAAACTTTCAGATTATGTGTAGAAAAAATATAAAGGGAAAACAGTAAATACAGTGAATTGTCATGGATTTATTATCATATACCCACATGATTATCCTCAAATATTGCTTGTCCACTATACATTAGGGAACATTTTCCAGTTATATTTCTGAAATTTTTTTTTTGCGATACACTTTATAAGAATAATGGCTCCCACTGATATAGTTCTTTGCAGGTTATAAAATTTTTTTCCTTTGTACCACAGCACTTAGCAAGTTCAAGAAATGCTTGTTGACTTGACTTTCCCTCACTACGCTATAAGTCCTTCCCACATTTATTAGATGAGGAAACGACGACTCAGAAAGATGAAATAATTCATCAAAGGTCACACACCTTGTACAGGAGCAGAGCCCAGATAGCTTTCTACTACATCACATTGCCTTCCATTTACTGGAATTGACAAATCAACCTTGATAACTGATCACCCCTCAAGAAAAATAAAAGCAAGAATCAATTTAAGGTAACAGTTTTATCACCACCATTTGATAAAGAGAATGATAACACCCTTTATAAGTTCAGTCATTTCATATGTATCAGAGAACTATGAGCCAATGAGTGTTAAATGGAATCTTAGAGATCAGAGAGGGCAGGAATGACAGCTTTTCCCTAGTTTCTCATCTACTTCCAAAGTAGAGGGTGAAGTAAAAGCAAGATTTAAACTCTTTTTTTAAATTAATTAATTTTATTTATTTTCAGTGTTCTATAATAACTACCATATAACTTAGATTATTATTTTCTCCTCCCTTCCACCCTTCCTCTCCCCTCCTTCCCCGAGATGGCATACAATTTTGTATAGGTTCCTCACATACATTCCTATTAAATACATTTTCACTATAGTCATGCTGTGTTGAAGAATTAAAATGAGTGGAAGAAATCATCTAACAAACCAAAACGCAATACACACACAAAAATGATCTGCTACATTCTGCGATAGAATTCCATAGTTCTTTCTCGGGATATGGAAGGCATTTTGCCTTAGAAAACCATTGGGAATATTTTTTTAAGTCCATGTATTCCAGTGAAGTTCCAAGTCTACCAGAAAAAACTCCCGCACACTATGGTAGTTACTGTGCACAAAGTTCTTCTGGTTCTGCTCCTTTCACTCAGCATCGGATCATGTAAGTCTTGCCAGGCCTCTCTGAAGTCTTCCTGTTCATTTCTTATAGCACAATAGTATTCCATTACATTCATATACCACAACTTGTTCAGCCATTCCCCAATTGATGGGTACCCCCTCGATTTCCAGTTCTTGGCCACTACAAAGAAAGCTGCTATAAATGTTTTTGTATATGTCAGACCTTTTCCCATTTTTATGATCTCTTTGGGATACAGTCTTAGAAGTGATATTGCTGGGTCAAAGGGTATGCACATTTTTGTAGCCCTTTGGGCATAGTTCCAAATTGTCCAGAATAGTTGGATCAGCTCCCAGCTCCACCAGCAGTGTATTAGTGTTCCAACTCTCCCACATCCTCGCCAGCATTTATCATCTTCCTGTTCTGTCATGTTTGCCAATCTGATAGGTGTGATGTGGTACCTCAGAGTTATTTTGATTTGCAGCTCTCTAATCAAAAGTGATTTAGAGCATTTTTTCATATGACTATAGATATCTTTAATTTCTTCCTCTGCAAACTGCCTGTTCATATCCTTTGGCCATTTATCAACTGGGGAAGATTGAAACTCTTAAAGCAAATCAGGGACAATTATTCCAATAAAAGAAATGGTTGGTAGAATAAACAATCAAGATTATATGATTAGAACATGGATGACAGCTTGAACTATGAAAATTAATAGGAAAAGAGCAAATTGACAAATTCAGCTTAAACATTTAATATTAAATAAATGTTTATTAATTTGACTTAAGTGAGAAAGATGATTTAGTGAAATATTCTAAGTTAAAAGATATTAGAGGAGATAAGAGACAATACTTATTTTCTAATTCATCATCATGATCATTTTTTGAATAGGCTAATGTCATTATACTATGGCATTATAGGCTGCTAGCTATGAAAGTAACCACAAAAAGATATTTTTTTCTTTAAAGGAAAATGAATGAACACATAATACAAGACTTGTGATGCTAAGGAATAACAAAACTTTCTCATTAACAAAACACATTTTCTTTCAGAATACAGCATACATGGGAACTTTATCCAAATACAACAAAAATAAAGAGTATCATAAAAAATATCCTTCTAAAGCAAAAGCCAATAAACAAATATAATTGTTATTACTGAAAATAGGCAAGAAGTAATAGATCAGTACAGGGCAGAACAGTCTTAAAAGGTATCATGTAGCTATCAGACTATACCCAACAGTCCTTGAAGAATGAAGTACTGGCCTTTTCTTAGTCCTCATCACTCTTGACATTTCTGTAGCATCTGACACTCGCCCAACCCTTGTCTGGTATATTCTTTCCTTTCCTTGGGTTTCTGTAACAAGGATCTCTCCTGGTTCTACTTGACTTATGCTATTTCTATGCTGGATTATCAACCATGCCCACTCACTTTGGGTGAATATACCTTAGAACTCCATTCCAGTTACCTCATCTCTTCCTCCTCTGTACTTTTCTCCTAGTACTCTCATCAGCTCCTATGAGTTCAACTATTATCTCTATACAAATGACACCTGAATCTATATATCCAGTCACAGTCTCTCTTCTGAACTCCAGGATGATAATACCAACTGCTTATTGGAAATCTCCAACTGGGTGCTCTGTGGGTATCTTAATAACCAAACAGAACTTATATGTACAAAATGAAACATTCAAAATTGTAAGACATTCAAGATTCTATCTCCCTTATTGTCAAAATAAAACCTCTTTTACTAATATTTCTATTCCTGTTGAAATCACCCCCACCCTTCCAATCATTCAAGTTTATAACCTAAAATTACATTTTATCCATTACTCTCATTCATTCTTCATATCAAATCAACTGCCAAGTCTTAATGATTCTAATTCAACAGGTAGAATCTATCTTTACAACTACCCACTCACACAGACAACACTCTAGCTCAGGTTCTATATCTAACCCCCTACCTCAAAGATTCCACTAACTTCCTAACTGGAATTCTTTCCTTGTCTTTTTTCCCTTCAAAACCATTTTCTACACAGCTGCAAAACTGAAATTGCTAAAGCATGAATCTGACTATGTTACTCCCTTCCCAAGAAGTTCCAGTGGCTTCTAAATGCTTCCAGGACAAAACTGCAAACTTCTCTGCTTGGCTTTTAAAGTCTTTTACAATCTTACTCCAACCTACCCTTCCTAGCTTTACTGTACATTACTTCTGCTTCATACACTTTATATTCTATCCCAGTTGTCCTGCTTGCTGTGCTCAATTCCTGGAATGCATTTTGTCCTTGCCTCTACTTCAGAGAATCCCTAGCTTCCTTCAAACTCAGCTCCAATGCTATCTCTTACAATAATTCTTTCTTGATCCACCCAGAAGTTAGTGTTCCTTATAGCTATTTCTAAGAAACTACCCTGTGTCTACTTCATATATACTCTGTATGTGTCTCCATTTGAATATAAGCTCTGAGGATTGAGACTACATCATTTTTCGATCTGTATTTCTAGTGCCTAGGATATAGCAAATAATAAATTCTACTTAAATAAATGATAGGAAAGACTAATGAAAAGCTATCATGATAAATGACACACAATTACCTTGTTTTAAAGTTAAAAAAAAAAACAGCTTTTGTTAAGTTACTAAGTGAAAGGATGAACATTCTGAATTTTGCCGGTGACTTCGCACAGCCCTGACTCCCTTAAATCCATCTCACTTGCAAGTCATGACATCACCTTTCTGGTGTCACTGGTCCTTTTTAAGAATGAAGGACAAACAACCACCTGTGAATAGTAGTAGCTGCCCCACTGGAGACTCAACTGGCCAGTTCCAGTTGGGCAATGCAGCTTCTTCTTTCCTTCCTTCCTTTGTTCCTTCCTTCCTTCTCTCTCCCTCCTTCTTTGCATCCTCTTCCTTTTTCCACAAAGGGAATCATACTCCTATCTGCAAGTGCAGGTAAGGAATATTAATTTTGATCACTGAAATCTCACAAGGTATCTTGGGGTTTACTAGACTAGATTTCTAGATTTCTTTTTTTAAGGATAATGCCTTTAACTAAAATCACTCTGGCCCTCACTGATTGGCAAGTGATGGTTCCCCATCCAACTCTTACTGAGTCATTGTAGGCTGGCTCAAAGTGAATGTAAATAGCAATTGTTTCTGTTTCAGCCAGAAACCCTGAGGGTCTTTCCCTCCCAGACTGACTTCTTTGTTTTGTTTTTGAATAGGTAAAAGAGGCCATTCTTTGCCTCATTTTTTACCTGGCTTTAATCACTGAATGGCAATGCCTCAGACAAACTGAGACTTAGGAAAGACCTTAGCTTAAACAGTTCACGTTCTCCCTAGTTCTCACTAGGTTCTGGCCATCTCCAGTCATCCTGCTCTGTATCTTGCCACTGGACCAAGATAGCTCCAGAGGAGAGAGTAAGGCTGGTGATTCTGCACAGCCCTATCTCAGTTAAATCCAACTCACTTGCAAGTCATGACATCACCTTCCTGATGTCATGTTCTTCTTCAAGAATGAAGGACAAACAATGATACTACCAGCTCTAAGCTCCTAGAATTATCTCTAATTGCTGAAAAGTGATATATTACATTGTCAATATAAATACTTTTCATCTGAACTTCTGTTATATATTGATGGATAACAAACTCAGTTATTTCTGTCCTTGAAGCTAATAATCTACTCTGAACTTTGAGCTGCCTAGTTGAGACCTTATCTATAGATAATCTTAATATATCAGTATCAACTCTCCAGTAGCTATTAGAAACCCAAGGATCAAAAGACTAACTAACAATTGTTGACACAGTATTATCATTAAATGAGTCTAAAATATCCATCCTCATTCACAAACATTTACTTTCACGGTATGTGATACAAATAAGTCTTGACAAGAGTCATCAAAATGCTGCAACATTAAAACATGTTCCCAGAAAGCTGATATGCCTTCCTCTTATTGTCACCTAAAACTAACCACAAAATATTATTTCAAATAATTTATTTCTCAGTAAATAATGATTATAAGAAATAAATAAATAATGTCTATAAGAGGGGAATAAGAGCTCAGACATAAGAAGTAATATACCTATCAGGCAAAATGGGTAAGATATTTATGTTTTGAAAGTACAAATCTATATTAGTAAAAATTAAAATAGTCTTACATGAAAAGGGCATTTGAGTGGCTTGCAGGCATCCAATAAATAGTAACCGAATTGGAGAAAATGCTCATTTAATAAATCTTTTTATCAAAGGATATACAGAACTGCAATTATTGGCAGAGGATATTTAAATTCTAAGCAAAAGCAAAATGTTGCAAAAAGGTTTCCCCACAACCATCACAAGCACTCCCAAGAACCTTCCTGCTTTTCTGGCAGAGGGGCCCTTTCTTTTAATAGACCCAAGTACTAAAATGCAGGTTAAATCGAGGGCATCTGGGCAAATAAAAGAATCAGAAGCTTAAACAAATCTACTCCAAGATTTTAAAGAAAAAAAACATGAATCAGCATTAGTCATATAACTTTATCTTATCTCAAACACCATTTGGATAGAAGAATGTTATTACTGTGAAAGATAAGCTTCTCATTTTATTTGTTTCTCTCTACTGTGTTGCTTAACTACCTTAAACCTTTGATTAGGCTTTAAAAAGAACTTCCCTGATCATAAACTGACAATCAAAAAAAGAAAAAATAGTAAGTTTATGGGTCTAAATAAAAATACTCCCTATCCTCCCACTTAGACTACCTTTTAACTTAACTACAACTTCCAAGGCTAAGAATTCAGAAACACCTAAGAAATTAGTAAAGAGACAGACCAAAGAAGCTACTATGCTTGTAATATACAACTTCTATGGAGTGGAGTAATACCAACGAAAGCGGGGAAGGGGTGGTGTGTGATTTATTCCTTGCATCTACTATGTGCCAGGCACTACACCAAATGCTTTATAACTATCTCATTTGATCCAATACAACACAAGAAGTCACACTCTCAGACATACAGAAGCAGTAGGCATAAATGAACCACCATGAATTTTATTCCAGGATTTGTGTATCTTAAGTTCAAAGACAATTGGTTAATTTCAATTATTTCCAATGATTAAAACAACGTGAAACTCTTACCCTATAGTTTACATTGCACAAGAAGCACCCTACACTTTACCAATGAGTTGTATTCCAAAATTTTGTTTTCAAGAGTGATGTTGGGAACTACATTTTTCCATAGAAATAATGTCAGGTTCTCAAACCAGCCCACAAGGGCCTATTTTATAGCTCACAAAACAGGGTGTTCCCAAAGACTTAATAACTTAAAACTGCACCAAGATTTTGGAGACACACTATACAGTTTAAGCACAGTTCTATATTAATATTACTATAGTGGTTATCTATAGGACTGGACCTAAAGTGAGGTTCCTCTGCCTGCTAAAATTATTCTATCCCTCCAAGGAAAAGCTTGATCTGTTAGCTCTTCCATGAAGTCTTCTGGGACTTCTAAATGTATTCATTTCAAATTTTCCTAACGTATTTTGCTAGGATCTCTTCTTTGTATCCCTTCTTGTTACATCATACCTTTTAGCATCTCCAGTTTGTACATTTATGTGGTTTTTGGAAATAAAGTTAAGAATCACTCAAAGGCTAACAGAAAGGTGTATGGTGGGTCTAAGTAGGCTGTAACACAGCACTATGAGGAATTACCCAGAAAAAAATATTAAAAGGCAATTAGGCAATAAGGTTTATTAAGAACCTACTACGTGCCAGGCACTGTGCTAAGCACCAGAGATACAAAGAACGGGGAAAAACAGTCCTTGCTCTCAAGGAGTTCACAGTTAAATGGGAAAGACAATACGAAAACAACTCTGAACAGATAAACATGGAATAAATTGTGGGATATCACAGAGGGATTAAGGGGGGGGGGGTCTTATGTAAGGCTTCTTATAGAAAATGAGAATTTAGCTAAGACCTAAAAGAACTCAGGGGAGCTAAGAAGTGGAGATGAGAAAGGAGAGAGTTGTAGGAATAGGGAATGTTCAGTGAAAATGTCCAGACCAGGGAAATAAGAGTGTCTTCTAAAAGGAAGAGCAAAGAGGCAAGTATCACAGGATTACAGGGTATGCTGAGAGGAATAAAATGTAAGAAGACTAGAAAGGTAGGGCTGAGAGGGATGGCTTAAAGGGTTTGTTTGTTTTTTTAAAGATGATTTTCTATCTTAATCCTGGAACTAACTGGGAACCACTAAAATTAATTGAATGCTTAGAAGTGAGAAGGGGTGTGGTAGAGGAAAAGGAGGGTTGAATGCACTTAAGAAAGATCAATTTTACTACTAAGTGTTTGAAAGTCCAGCTCTGCCACATACTACCTTGTAACCCTAGTCTCTCACATGGAAAATGAGGAGTATTGGATTCTAAGCTTTAAAACAACAATCCTAAAAACAACCCTGAGACATGGATAGCATGGACATAATTATCTCCATTATAAAGAATGAGGAAATGAAGGCTGAGGGGTTAACTGATTTGTCTATGTAAAAAGTGGTTTAACATAGAATACTCTTTTTGAAAGCAATAGGATAAGGACATCTAGTTATATTGTATTAGAGAAACCACACAATGCTTTTAAGGACCCCAAACTTACTTGAAAACAAAAGTCTATATTTTTAACACCAATATTGTTTTACTAATTGCTATATGGCTGGGAAGAATAAGATAGCACAATTTGAATAAAATGTTATAAGTGACCCAAAAGGTAATGGAGAAACTCATAGTGGGAATGAGAGACTACAGCAAATGACCAACAATGAATTGTTTAGAAGCATGGATATGATCAACAATATATAAACAGAAAAGGTGGGGGCCAGTCATATACTGAAAAACTACTGATAAAAAATGAAAAAGTTTCATGCTTCAGTGACAGCCGTGCAATATGAACAGATCTAGACAAGTATCTCCAGTACACTGGATTGGATGTCCCATGAAAAATGTATGAGATGTCCTGGACTTGGTTAGTACAGAATGAGGAAGCAAGGACAGACAACAATATGATCTGTATTATTAAAAGGAATACTTACATCAGCAAGATCACAGATTAATTGAAGCATTCAAGATAATTCTAGATTGGCTATACTTTTTACATGAAAATTCCTGGAAAAATTTTTTGAATAGTTTTAAATGCTACCCATAATTAAAATTTCAAAATATATTAAATATGTACATTTTTAGAGGAGATTAATATACAAATTTTCTACTAATAAAGCAAAACTTCATCCAAGTTTTAATTTAATCCTTTTGAAATATAAAACAGCTTATGCATAAGCTAAATATATTTTGTTCAAAAGCTGCAACAATATTTTCAGCTATTTATTTTGGTACACATGAGCAAGACATGCAAGTTATGATGTGGTAATCTTAAAAGATTCTCTTCATTTTCAATATTATGAGGAATTCCAGTCTCCACAAAGAAAAAGTAAATCTACCTAAAGAGAGAAGAGAGAACTTATCTGAAAAAATGATAAATGACAGTAGGTTTAACTTTTTAAAAAAAAAATACAAAATGGTTCTTCAAGTAACATATAGTAACATTTTTACATTATTCAAAAATAGAAAAAATTAGCACCTCAGATCTTATTTTTTAAAATGTGGGCAAGTGATACTTAAATATATTCAAATAAAATTCATTTACATTAATAATACTTTTGTAATCTGGAATTGTTAAGAGTGAGTCTCAAATTCACTTACTCTACAGCTCAGACTCTCATCACATCTCACCTGATTTTTATAACAACCTCCTAATAAATCTCCTTGCTTCTAGTTCTCCATGACTGCCAAAATATTTTTCCTAAGGAAAAAGTCTAATAATCTCAACTTTCCTCATCAAAAGCTTTCAATGACTCTCTAATGTCTTAAGGATAAAATATAAACTCCTCTGCCTGGCCTTTAAAGCTCTCCACAAAATGGCTTAGCAACAGCTTTTCAGTCTTAATTTATGGTACTTCCCTTGGTGTACTTTATGTTCTAGCTAAACAGGTCCTCAAGCTCCAGTGTTTCACGCTTCTCACAGGCTGGCATCTACAACTATCATGCAAACCCTCTTCACTTCTTTTCTCTTAAAATCATTAGCTTTCCTCAAAGTTAACTTCAGGTGCCACCTCCAGTTCAGTCTTTCCTAATCTTAAAACCCTACTGTGTGTGTGTGTGTGTGTGTGTGTGTGTGTCTGTGTGTCTGTGTGTGTGTGTCTGTGTGTGTGTGTGTTCTTTCTCTCCATTAATACCTTTTATTACTTTATTTGAAAAGAATACTCTGGCAAAATTGAAGATGGTTAGGCAGAAATTAGGTTAGATTAGCATCTTAATACAACATACCACAATAAGCTTAAAATGGATATAAATGGATATGAAACTTGGATATAAAAGATCATACAAAAATTAAGGATAGTAAGTTTAGATACCTGTCACAACTATGATGTAAGAGGAGAATTATTAACCAAATAAAAATAACAGAGATAAATAGTTTTCAATTATTTGACCCTGAAAAGTCTTCACATGAACAGATAAAATGGCTCATTATAAATGTTCAGATTTATATCAAGAATGTCTCATAAACTTTGTGCTCAGCAACAACCACAGTGTGCGAGAATTTTTTTCTGGTAGACTTGGATCTTCATAGCAATGCAAGGATATTAAAAAAAAAAATTCTCAATGATCTTCTGAGGCATAATGCCTTCCACATTCAGAGAAAGAACTATGGAATTCAATCGCAGACTGTAGCAGATCATTTGTGTGTGTGTGTGTGCATGTGTGTGTGTATTATATTTTGGTTTGTTATATGATTTCTCTCATTTATTTTAGTTCTTCTACACATCATGACTATAATGAAAATGTATTCAATAGGAATGTATGTGTAGATCCTATATAGAATTGTATCCTGTCTTGGGGAGGGAGGGGAATGGTGGGGGGAAGGAAGGGGAGTGGTGGGGGGAAGGGAGGGGGAAAAAAAATCTAAGTTTTATGGTAGTGATTGAAGAGTATTAAAAATAAATAAAATGAAGATATTAAAAAAAAGAATATCTCATAAGAATCAGATATCTAAGACCTTTAGGGAATTAACACAAACACATGAGACCAATAGCTATTGCGCTAAGGGTAAGTTGTCAAAGTACATAGTTAAACAGTTTTCAAAAGAAGAATTTCAAACTATTAGCAACCACATGGGAAAACGCTCCAAATCACTAGTAATAAGAGAAATTAAAATCAAAACAACTCTTAGGTTTCATCTCATACAAAGCTGATTGACAAAAGATAGATGGCAATGTGGGAAGGAATCAAGTGTGTGTGTGTGTGTGTGTGTGTGTGTGTGTGTGTGTGTGTGTGTGTGTGTGTGTGTGTGTGTGTGTGTGTGTAAACTTCAGTAGTGACATTTGTCACTGGATATGAACATTTTCTTAGAGTGATTCCAAACTGTTTTCCAGAATGTTTGGACCAATTTGCTTCTCCGCAAATAATACATCCATGTTTCCATAACTCCTACATTACTGGTCAGTCTCACACTGTATAATTTTTGACAATTTGCTGGGTATGAGATGAGATCTTATACTTACTCAGATCTGTTTTTCTCTTATTATTAGTGTTTTGGAACATTCTTTCACATGGTTGCTGACAAAAAGTAAACTTTCAAGAATTTTTTGTTAATATCCTTGGGAAATGATTTTTCATCATATATTTCTATTCATTTCCTAGACACCTTAGATATCAGACACTTGTCAAGGACACTCTTAATATAAAGAATTTCCCCCAGTTAACTACTTTCCTTCTTATCCTAGGTGCTCTAATTCTGTTTATGCAAAAGCTTCTTAAATTCATATAATTAAAATTTTTTATTTTAACAATATGAATTTTCAAAATAACTTTGGGAAAATAATGAACTGCAGAATGTGGGAGAAAAAGTAAAATAAAAACCTCCATAACTAATTAAAAAATTATCAGGATTTCAAATGGCAAAAACAAAACAACCCCACCCCCACCACTACTAATAACAGGAAAGTCATACTGACAACTAAAAAGGTATTGCACTTTTATGACAGTAATTTGTTAAATATCAAAATTTCCCCAAACAGAGACAATGTGATTATAAAAACACAAGCCTTGTACAAATATAGTTGTATACATGTAATTTACTGCAATTTAAATATACTAATATTGTAATTAGAGTAATTAACAACTTAAAATGTTAAGCCTTGACTTCAAGCCTCTTGCAAGAATCTCCAGTGAAAGAAATATTATAAAATACTTACTAGAATACTACAAGAAACCAATGTGATGATTAGTTTTATAACATCAGCAAAAATTTTGATTTCTAACAAGAGTTTACAATTACTAACATCTGGTTGACTATAGATCAGAGAGCAAGGTCATCTGTGGATGACAAATGAATGATATCACACATTTTGGTGAAACAGATTTTTACACCACATAAATTAATATCATGGCAAAATAATAATAAAAACATCACAAGTTTAAAAATCAAAGAAGCTCAGAGCTGAAATGAACCTCAGAAGTAATTTAATAACAAACTCCTTCTTTTAGTAAAGAAGTCATCTCTCCAATGTGCCAGATGAGTGGTAATCCAACAGCCTCAAAAACTAGCCTATTCCATTTTTAACAGTTCTAATTGCTTAAAAATACTTCTTTTCAATCAGGCAAAAAAAAAAATTGGCTACTTGTAACTGGACCTGTGTTCTTCATACACTGAAGAATTAGTCTAGTTCCTCTTTTCATAGATGATATACAGCTATACAGACCAGACTATTATTATGCTTTCTTATAGGCAGCCAAAAGACATGCAATACTGATTACTAAAAACACAGGCAATCTCCATTCACCTAGAATTGAGACTGTAGAATCAAACAGGTTCTAGAAACAAGGTCAAAAGTTTTAAAAGATAAAAGGCCAAGTTTGAACTCTTCTTTTCTATTATGATTAATATAAACCAATATTCTCTTCCTTATTTAAATAAGTTTTATAAATAACTATAAACTCTACTTAGAGATTCTCAAGATAATGTCCAATCAAACAAAATCAATGTAAAATTTATTCCTTAATTAAAACCTTTCTCAATTCAGCAAAAAAGAATTAAACATTATAAGTAGCAATGCTGCATTCATTGTTTCCACCTCTGTCCAAATCTTTGGAATAATAATCCATACCCCTGAATTTTAAACTCTAGAACAGTCATTTTTGTTCTCACAGAATCCTGTGAATAAGTTAGGCAATCCATTTTATCTGTATGATCCAGCAATCACCATCATTATACCTAGCACTCTGGGTTTTTCATAAAATCTTCCTTTTTTAAGGCAAACATATCTTTCTTTTTCATTCCACATGAAAGGCCAAAAGCTTCTTTGTGTACATCATCACAAGCAGAAGAGCAGAATAGAACATTTTTACCATTATTTTCACAGGTAATTATTATTAACTAAAAATTTAATTAATTTGTTAATTATTTTCATTATTTTTTCATCATCATCATTTTCCTTTTTTTAAATTTTTTTCAGTTTTCAACATTCACTTCCACAAAACTTTGAATTTCAAATTCTCTCCCCATCTCCTGCCTTCTTCCATCCCAGGACAGCATGCATCCTGATTACCCTGTCCTCCAATCTATCCTCCCTTCTATCCCCCCCTCCCCTCTCTTATTCCCTTCCCTTCTATTTTCCTATAGGACAAGATAGATTTCTATACCCCACTGCCTATATATCTCATTTCCTAGTTGCATGTAAACACAAACTTTAACATTCATCTTTAAAACTTTTGAGTTCCACATTCTCTCCCTTCCCCCCTCCCCATCCACCCTCATTGAGAAGTCAAGCAATTCGAAATAGGTTATACATGTGCAGTCATGAAAAACATTTTCATAACAATCATGTTGTGAAAAGACTAACTATATTTCCCTCTATCCTGTCCCGCCCTTCCTTCTATTCTCTCCTTTGACCCATCCCTCCACCAAAGTGTTTGCTTCCAATTACCCCTTTCCTCAGTGTTCTGTCCCTACTATTATCTCCCCTCTCTTATCCCCTTCCCCCCTGCTTTCTTGTAGGGTAAGATAAATATCCATACCCAATTGAGTATGCATGTTATTCCCTCCTGAAGCCAAATCCGATGAGAGGAAAGCTCACTTATTCCTTCTCATTTTCCCCTTCTTCCTCTACACTGTAAAAGCTCTTTCTTGCCTCATCTATGTGAGATGATCCACTATATTCTACCTCTTCCTTTCTCTTTCTCCTAGTACATTCCTACATTCCTCTCAACACTTAATTTTCTTTTTTAGATATCATCTCTTCATGTTCAGCTCACTGTGTGCTCTCTCTCTACATATATAGATATATAGACACATATGTGTGTATACACAAATATATACATACATGTACACACATATACGTGTATATATACATATGTACACACACATATATATTCCCACCATCTATCCTAATACTGAGAAAAGTCTCATCAGTTGTAAATATCATCTTTCCATGTAGGAATGTAAATAGTTCAACCTTAGTAAAATCCTTATGGTTTCTCTTTCCTGTTTACCCTTTCATGGTTTTCTTGATTTTTGTACTTGAAAGGCAAATTTTCTATTCAGCTCTGGTATTTTCAACAAGAATACTTGGAAGTCCTCTATTTCATTGAATGTCCATTTTTTCCCCTGAAGTATTATACTCAGTTTTGCTTGGTAGGTGATTCTTGGCTTTAATCCTAGCTCCTTTGACCTCTGGAATATCATGTTCTAAGCCCTCTTATGCCTTCGCATAGATACTGCTAAATCCTGTGTTATCCTGATTATGTTTCCACAATACCTGAATTGTTTCTTTCTGACTGCTTAAAATTTTTCTCCTTGATCTGGGAACTCTGAAATTTGGCTACAATATTCCTAGGAGTTTTCCTTTTGGGATCTCTTTCAAGAGGTGATCAGTGGATTCTTTCCAATTCTATTCTACCCTCTGGTTCTAGAATATCAGGGCAGTTCTCCTTGACAATTTCTTGAAAGATGATGTCTTACTTGGATCATACAATTTTAAATTATCTCTCCTGGATCTATTTCTGAGGTCAGTTGTTTTTCCAATGAGATACTTCACATTGTCTTGTATTTTTTCATTTTTTTGGCTTTGTTTTGTAATTTCTTGATTTCTCATAAAGTCATTAGTGTCCACTTGCTCCATTCTAATTTTTAAGCAATTATTTTCTTCAGTGAGCTTTTGGCCTTCTTTTTCCATCTGGCCAATTCTGCTTTACAAGGCATTCTTCTCCTCATTGGCTTTGTGGACCTCTTTTGCCATTTGAATTAGTCTAATTTTAAAGCTGTTATTTTCTTCAGCATTTTGGGGGGGGGGGGTTCCTTTAGCAAGTTGTTGACTCATTTTCCACGATTTTCTTGCATCACTCTCATTTCTCTTCCCAATTTTTTCGCTACTTCTCTTACTTGATTTTCAAAACCCTTTTTGAGCTTTTCCATGGCCTGAGACCAATTCATAATTTTCTTGGAGGCTTTGGATGCAGGAGCTTTGGCTTTGTTGTCTTCTCCTGGATGTATGTTTTGATCTTCCTCACAGGAATGATATAAAAAAAATATCTCTTCACCAAGAAAGTAAGTATAGTATGTTTCTTTTGCTCAGCCAATTACTTGACTTTTGAGATCTTTGTTAAGTGGAGGGCTCCAGAAGCAGCTTCTGCTTCACCAGTGGCTGTTGCCGCCTTGGGGCTAGGACCAGGCCTGGGAAAAGGCCATGCTCCCTTCTCAGCCAGGTGAGAGACCCTTCTCACTGACCTTCAAAGCTGTCTTTAGCATTTGCAGGCTGAGAAGTCTGAAAGTCGCAGCAGTCACCAGTGATTCAGTCCCCTATGGCCTGCTCCAGTTCACATTTGCATGATCCATGCTGAATTGTGCTCTGCTCCCAGCTCAGTGCAATAGACCCATCCTGTCAACCTTCCAGATTGTCTTGAGCTGGAAATCTGCTTCAGTCTGTCACTGTGTGGCTTCTGCTGCTCTAAAATTTGTTTACAGTCATTTTTTACAGGTTTTTTCAGGGGTTTGGTGGGAGAACTCTAGTAGGTCTCTCCTTCTACTCTGCCCCTCTCCCCCAGTCTTCTTTTTCTAATATAGTTTCTATTCATGCTGTTACCCTACTAAAGCTGGTCACTAAGGAAATATTGTTTCAATACCTCTTTAAAATCCAGGTCTACATTTAATGTTCCTTATAGGCAGTTCCCACTATGTACTCAATTTTCTTTTATCAAGCCTAATCAGTCCAGATACCTTCTACAAATTCTGACATGTGGTGTTCTAGGGCAACATCTATGCAAAAAAAAAAAAATACTATCATATACAAAGAACATATAATTGTCCTATTATACTCAAGGGTTTACTCCAAAATAAATTTTAAAAAGTCATATTTTTCAAAAACCAGGTAAACAAAAGTTGGGAGGTATGTTTGGCATTTTGAAAAGGACTAATATAAACAAGATCAAACAATGAATATTAAAGTTGTGAATGAACAATTTAAAATATAAAAAGGCAGTTTCAGAAATCCCTACACTGTAAATGGAAACAAAGTTTTGGAAACAAAGAGGTTCCAACTTAGAAACACACAGTAGATGTTTAATAAGTATCTGTTAACAATAATCAACCACAATTCTGGAGGAGTCAAGATGAAACATGCTACCTACTTCCTAAAAGAGAGGTAATGGACTCAGAGTACAGACTGAGACATATATACATATAAAAATATATGTGAATGTATGTGTATATATATATATATATATATATATATGTGTGTGTGTGTACCTATTGGTACACATATATATGGACATGACCAATGTAGAAATTTGTTTTGCTTGACTATACATATTTGATTATACATGTTTTTATTGCTTTGTCAGTGGGGGAAAATGAGGGAAGGGAATACAGACTTGAAAATAAAATTTAGTTTTTAAAAAAGTACCTGTTATACTCAATAAGTTGTATTCTGTTTGTGGGACTCAGGGACTTTCTATGTAACAGGAATGCACAGGGTACATCCCTTCATTCTCAAAGAGGACTAGTCTGTGTGAGGTTGTTTCTCAATGGTGCTACTTGACTAATTACAATATTCTCTCTCATTATTCTCAACTGTAAGACAATCCAGGTATACATTTGGATATTTCCTTTTGATTACTAACTGTATGACTCCAATCAACTAACTCAGAGCCTCCATCCCAGTTTATTTAATACTGTCTTTTTAATAACTTGAGATATTTTTTTCTCATAAGTAGTTGCTCAAGTCTCTCAATAGATAGATTAAATCTATATCTATATATTTATTCTGTATGCTCATCTGTATATCTATTCATATGTTATGTATATCTATACTTCTAATTGTCTAGCATTAAATCAATATTAAAGTTACTGACTATTCAATTTATTAACAATGTAATAACATAACAACATAATTAATTATATTATTTTTAGCTGTAAGAAAGATCACAGCCAGTTACCTGTAATAATCACTACAATTTCAGATGGCCTCTCCTTACTTCTACAAACACAATTCCAACATAACTTCATCCTGGATAACTAATGTTTCTTTTCAAGAGTTTTCTTCATATCCTCTTCACAAGATAAAGGCCAAACCAATTTCATAAAGAAGTTTTTCCTCACTCTCTTTCTCTCCATCTTTTCCATAATCTCTCTCACATCAAATCACCTTTATTAATTCTCTCTTCCCATTTTCTCCATATATATGTTTTCATAAAATCATACCCAATGGACTGGAAGTTTAACTACTACTCTCCAAGCTACCTTGGCTCTTAAAGATATATAATAGCTTCTACAGGCTAAAAACAGCAATTGTTTCTATTTTGTCCAGAAACCCTGAGGATCTTCCCCCTCCCAGACTGACTTTTTTTGACTATGTAAAAGAGGCCATTCTCTGCCCCATTTATTACCTAGACTTAATCACTGAATGTACATTGCCTCAGATGAACTGAGACCTGGAAAAGAAAGACCTTTGCTTAAAAAGTTCATCTAGGGCTATCGCCAATCATCCATATATATATATATATATATAATCTTTTGCCAGTGGACCCAGAAGGCTCCAGAGGAAAAAATGAGGTTACTGACTTTGCACAACCCTCACTCACTTAAATCCAATTCATTTGCAAGTCATGACATCATCTCCCTAATGTCATGATCCTCTTTCAGATCGAAGGACAAACCAACAAGAGAAGTTATTGAATCAGCTATTCCATCTAGATAAGGGAAGACCAATTCATCCTATTCTCCTCTTGTTTGATGAAAGCATCCCTGAAGATAACTACCTCAACCAGTGTCTGATTCTATGCTTATTTGGGGGGGGAGAGGCAATTGGGATTAAGGGACTTGCCCAGGGTCACACAGCTAATAAGTGTCTGAGGCTGAATTTGAATTCAGGTCCTCCTGACTCCAGGGCCAATGCTCTATCCACTGGGCCACCTAGCTGCCTCTGATTCTATGAAAACTATCTGATGACATAAAAGGTAGTTCTGACCTAAAACATTTGATGATGAGAAGACTGGAAATTGTGCTACATGAGAATCAGTAGAAGGAACTTAACTGGGAAAACATAAGTCACATGATAGCTACCTTCAAGTATCTGAAGGACTGTTGTGGAAGAAGGATTAAATTTGTTCTGCTTGACAGAGTTCAGAACCTGAAGCAATGAGGGATACTGCAGAGAGAGATTTAAGCGAGAGATTTAAGCTTGAAATGAGGAAAAACTGCTGACAATTAGAATTATCAAATATTTGGAGAAAAACAGTTCCCCATTAGATGAGATCTTTGAGCAAAGATAACAAGTGGTCAGAGATGTTGTAGAGGAGATAGATGCCTATGTGAATATAGTTTAGATGTTAATCTCTGAAGCCCTTCCAAACTATGATGAAATATTAACATTTACAAGTAAACCATGCATATAAACCATAGATGACTGTTCTTGTTTTGTCTCTCATTCTGAACACTGGAAAAACTTCTGAGCTATCAGCTCAACTGAGAAGAAAGGGAAAAAAACTAAGAAAGGTAGGAACAACTTAGGACAGGCATTCTAAAACTGGGGTAAAAGGGGACCACAGTCATTTGATTTTCACTGTATATATTTTTGTATATTTAATATAAACACTTTATGAAGAAAAACACACATAAATACTAGATAAGGTTATGATTATCAGAGCCCCAACTTTTTAATTTATATAAAATACAGATCATAAAACCAATCTTTGCCTACCTCATAGTATTGCAGTAAGTATCAACTAAGATGCTGTAAGTGAAAGCCCTTTGAAAAATGTAAAAGACTGATTAAAAGTATAAGTCTACATTTTTACTAGGGCAAAAATACAAAGAAAGCACCTTGTCAAGGTATTCAAATGCTTTACTGCTAAACAAAACTATCACTGTAAAGTAACAGAACTGTCATTCAAGCGTAAACACTGGTCTCAGACAAGTTGAGGTGGCAAGGGTTACACTTTGGTATGGCTTAGTCAGCCATATTGCATCTAACAAGCTGTTATCTAGAAACATACACAAATAAGGATGACACAAGCTACAAATCAAGCAAATTCACTTAAACCTTTCTGACTTTGCTTGAAACTGAATCCAGAATAAAAAGGTAAATAGTATCTATCATGGCTTTAAAATAAAAAACATGAAGAAATGCATTATGTATCATTCTACATGGATGATTTGAAATTATTCATCAATTCTGAAACAAAGCTTTCCTAAGCTGTCGAAAATTAACAATTAATTTTAAAAATTACAATTAGTGACATAAAACAAACAGGAGTATGGTACAAATAAAAGCAAGACAATATGAAGAGTGAAGAGACAAGATGGAGCGCACCAAGAAAAGAACAAGGAACACAAAGGGACTCAAAAGCATGGCATTTGAAGATCACCTGAAAGAACTGGACAGTTTCAGTTAAGGAAAAACTAGACTTAGAATGTGCATGACCGCTACCTACAAATATTGAATGAATTTTCAGGTAGAAGAGAAATTAGAATTTTTTCTGTTTGGCATTAGAGGGCAGAATGCAACAGTGGATTCAGTGAGTAGAAATTAGAGAAGATTTCAGCTTGATATAAGGAAAACTTTCCTTAAATTGCTACCCTTCAAAAAATGCAAAGATATCTTGGGGCTCAGAGAATTCCCCATCACTGAAGACCTTCAGGCAGAGGCAAGATGATTATTTAGCAAAGGTCTGCAGGGAAAATTCATGCTTTAGGTGGTAGTTGGCCTAGATGGCCTCTAAAGTCACCTTCCAACTCTTCCTCCATTGGTTCTGAGAAGCCTGAGTTGGGAAAGGGAACAGGAAGAAGAACTATCCTACTGGCACCAGAATCTAATAATTCATGATACCTGAAAAGCCTGAGAAGAGAAATGGTAAAGGGTGAAAGAGGAACAATGTCCTCCTGGACTGCTGTTTCCACTAGGGTGCCCCAGGTGGGGACATTTTTTAATGTTAAATATGTACAGATATGACCAAAAGGGTCAGTGTAGCACCATCAGTCCTTTATATATGTTAATTTGATTCAAGATGTACTGAACAGCTACTATGTGCATGCTCTGTGCTTCTAAAAAACACCTAATGAAAACTCCAACTAGGCAAATTCTTCCTGAGGACGTTTAATTATTAAGCTGGAAAGAATATCAAAAATAAATTAGGAATGAGAAAGACCTGCTAAGACTTTTATAATGAACTTTTTCTCTTTGATAGTGGAGCCATCACACCTGAACTCTCGCATCATATATAGAGGAAGTAGAAATATCTCTATTAGGAAAAAAGATGGAAAAAGGAGTTATGCTAGGACAAGTTCACACAAAGGAGTTCCACCGCAACATATAACTGTGAAGGAAAGATAAAAGATGTGAAAACATTTCACATCTTGCTTTTATTTTTGAGTGACAAATAATAGACATAGCATAATAGCATAAATAGCATAACGGGCAAAGAAGAGGGCTTGGAATCAGGAAGACCAAGGTTCAAGTGCTTCTGCTGATATTTTCTGGTTGTGTGACCAATTAAGTCACAGGAAGGCTGGAGGCAACTAAGACTATAATATACAAAGAAATGCTAAACCCGCATTTGTGGAGTTTCCTCATCTGGGAGTTTCCTAAGCTTTGTGAAATCACAGGTCCAGTTCCTATTCCTATTTTTGTTATTAAAAGGCAACTGAGAGAAAATCAGTAACTACCAACTCACTTGACTACTTTCTCATTTATATAAAATGGCAAAGAAGAATCCATATACCCACTGAGAGCATCTTTGATAAAAAAAAAATTAGAAAGGAATAACAGGAAAGGTGATATTAAATCACTACATTAACATCCAGAGGGTGGGTATAGGACCTCAAAGCAAAAATATGAGTAAGTATAGGATATCTTTATTTCATTCTACAGAAAATGCAGAACTCAAAGAACTCACAGAAAAGCATATACAAATACAGAAAACACAAAAAGTGCTCCAACAGTCCACTGTCTCTCATTTAAAAGGAACTGAATTTGGGGGGGCTGCTATTTACATACCAGTAATTTTGTTTTGACATTCTAGTAAGTTCTCTTTCTCACAGAGTCTTGCACATTCCAATTCCCCCAACCCTATCCAAGTCTCATATAAAGAGCTTGTGGTTTAGATTTTCCTGAAGGTGAATATAAACTGGGGCTATACTTATAATAAAAACAATTATTATAGTTATAAAATGTTTAATAAATTATATCAAATAATGATTATTATAGCTATCCCTTATGTAGCACCTACTATGTGCCAGGCACTGTGTTAAGCACTTCAAAAACATAATTTCATTTGATCCATGCAACAATCCTCTAAGGTAGGTGCTATTATTATCCCCATTTTATAGTTGAGCACACTGAGGCCAACAGAGGTTAAGTGACCTACCCAGGGACATACAACTAGTAAATGACCGAAGTCAAGTTTGAGCTCAGATCTTTCTGATTCCAGGTTCCCAGAACTCAATCAACTATACTACCTAGCTGCCTTTGCTGAACTCCAGATCTCCTGAATCCCTGCTAATGACAGAACACAACAAAATGAAAACAATAACGTCAGAATCTCAGTATTGCAGAGATTGAAAATTGAGAGTCTGAATGATTTCACCGACAATACGATTAGAATGATGTGTAAGTATTCCCACAAAAATATCTTTAAAAGAAAAGCTGGGTATGAATACAAAAGGGCAGCTAGATGGCACAGTGAATATAGTGCATGGCCTGAACTCAAGAAGACTTGTTCTCAAATCTGGCCTCAGACATGTACTAACTGTGTGACCCTGGGCATGGAACTTAACCAAGTCTGCCTCAGTTTTCTGATCTACAAAATGAACTGGAGAATGAAATGGTAAACCACTTCAGTATCTTTGTCAAGAAATCCCAAATGGGGTCATAAAGAATTGAGTTAATGAGGTCAGGAAGAGTCAGACATGACTAAAAGGACTCAATAACAACAACCCAAACACAAAGGAAATTCTATTATGATATAATATATGGATACTTCAAGGTTTCTTGCTGAGTTAATATGTACGGTAACTCTGAGAGACAACTGCCAGAGGTTGAGTTTGGCTCAGAGAAAGAGTCATTGAGTTTTGAATGTGACAAGGTATTACTATATACTGGAGATATACATATATACGTATTTATATGTATGTATATATGTGTACTTGAGGACAAGTGCAATTTATCTGATTATAGATAGAAGATGAGAATTTGATTTTGGAATCAGAAGATAAGAGAGACATGAGAAGACAGCATTCTGAACTACAGCAGATAAATTATAAGTGAAAGTGATGGATGCTACAGTTGCTAGTGATCAGGTCATCTAGATGAGTAGATAAACACTGTGGAAGCACAGAATTAGAGTAGTCAAACAATGGATAAATGAATTTGTCTGAGCATCATGAAAGGTGTCAAGTAAAGTATGTTCATCCTTCATTGCCAAAGAAGACCATGGCATCAGAGAAATAATGATGTGACTTCCACTTGACTTTGTTTTGAGTGAGGAAGGGCTGTGCAGGTCACCAGCCTCACCTCTCCTCCAGAGTCATCTGAATCCTATGACCAGATATTCATCAGGATGACTGGAGATGACACAGGATGAGGCAATTGGGGTTAAGTGACTTGCCCAAGGTCACATAGCTAGTGAGTGTCAAGTGTCTGAGGTGAGATTTGAACTCAGGTTCTCCTGACTCTTGCATTGGTGCTCTATCCACTGCACCACCTAGTTGCTCCTGTCAAATAAAGTACAGCATAGGTGAACTCAGATTAGCAATGGAAGCATCTAATCAACATAGTAGTATAATACATTCATCAAAGGATTTTGATAGGCCATTCCTGAGAGAGAGGATACTAACATCTGCAGTTCCAAAGTTGTGAGTTATGCTGGGCATATGAGTTTTTCTCACTTCTGTGCCTCACTGGCAGATTTCTCTGTGTGCCCACTCTTTCTTTTGAGTGGAGAATATGACCCAGGTTTATGCATGGATTACTTAATATTTATTCATGGATAAATTTATTATTCATGTATTTGCTTTTGTAATGTAAAGGGAATTTGAAAATCTTCCCTGCTCCTTAATAGGCCCATGTGACCAGCTTTGAGCTTTGGCCCAGCCAAGAGCCTGAGTCACATTCATGAAGTCCATTGTGGGAGGAGCTTGACAAACGGGTGAAACAGAAAGGGCAGAGCTGGAAGAGAGAGTGAGATGGAACTGAGAGAAAGAGCTGGCAGGGCAGGGCAAAGCAACTTGCATGAGTGAGAAAGAGAGTTATTTTTGTTTGTGGGAAGGCCTGATGGAGGGAAGGCTTGGGGACGGCTGTGTTTCCTACACTGATAATGTGTACAAACTTTGTTGTTACCATGGTGGAATTAGTTTTCTAGTATTTGAATAAAACTTGGTTTCATCTTTGAGGGAAAAAGTTTATATTTTGCAAATTTACCCAGGAATTACGCGTGCATATCCACAGCAGCTGCTGTGAGTATTGCATTAGCGTTACAAATGATGATAAGCATGGGATCACAAAAATATTAAACCTCTACTTGAAGACAGGAAGGCTGTAGGGGGAAAAATGGGTATCTCATGGTGGAAGGATTTACCTTAGTCCTCCTCCCTGGCAAGAGAATGGGCTAAAAGCAGAGGACTTTGTGAAAACTGGGAATCGAAGCTACAGAAGAGAGAACCCAAAGATTTGGAAGAATGTTTGCAAGGAATACCAATAAAACCAGGGGAAGAAATGGCAGAGATATGTAGAAGAGGTTGGGCTATGGTAACAGCTATCATATTATATGTAAAGGTAGAGATAAATTGCTGGAGGAAAAGGTTCACCTGACAAAGGAGTTAGCTGATTTGTATGAGAAGTTTTCTATGCTACAATATCTGAACTTTCTTTTAGAAGAGCAAGCTAAAAAATATCAGGTAATAACAGAAGAGACAGTTGTGAGAGTGCCTCAGAAAAAAAGAAAGAGATAGTTAACAACAGGAAAGTGAATGCAATATCTGCATCTACAAGGTCTGAAGGGGCCCAAGACACCTGGGAGGAAGATTTATGGAAGGAAAATGAAATAAATGTACATGAGGAGGCTTCTGGGAATATGGGCGCACATCCAATACTATGAAGGAAGTCAGAGAACCAGGGTGCCACATAGTGTCTAAGGAAGTAATTGCGAATTTTATTCTGCTGGAAGTCACTGATACTTTAAGTCAAATCATCCAAAAAATGGGAGAAACATTAGTATCTTGGATGTTGAGGATCAGTGACAAGAGGAATATGGATAGAGAACATAAACTGCTTGAAATTCATAAGCATTAGTCAGAATCCTTTTGTACAACAAGCTTTTAGGGATTACCATATTCAAGGAGGTAACGATGGAACTAATCTGTTAGCTTTCGCAGAGTAGGGATGCAGTTAGCAGTATTCCACTGACTCCGTGTGGCCTAGTGGAGACAGACCCTGGTATTCGCTTAGAGATTGTATGAGAACCTTAAAGGAAGAGGTAATGAAAATTACATTAATGGTTGGAGACACTGAGGCTTATCATAGCACCCCCTTAATGGTTTCTCATAGAAATATGATCATAAGGACTGCTCCTCCTGCTTATAAGCACCTAGTTATGACTCTACTAATTGGGGAAATAGGGCACCCTCTTTCAGAGGTGCTGGATAAGATTTCACAGTTAAGAGATTTAGGGAAATGGGGAAAAGATAAATTTCCTCAAGAGAGAAGAGTAAATAGCCAGTGGACTCAAAGTCATAATAGATTAACAAGGAAAGAATTGTTTTCTACTTTATTAAGAGCAGGGATGGATAGGGAGTGGGAGCTGCTGCTGGTTGGCTGGGGAGGAGAGTTGGCCTCCTTGGGCATGCAGAATGTCCATCATGCCACACATGAACCTGACAGTGGGCACAGAGCAGAGTCTCCCTCTCGCATGCTTCTCCCTCATGGTATATTTAGCCCCCCAAAGCCCCAAAGGGGCCAGCACCGTGCAATTTATGATGACCAATAAGCTGGATACAGCAATGTGACTTTCTTGTTAGCAGTTTATTGCTCTAATTTATTTGTTCTTCCTCTTCTTGGGTTGTATGAAGCAGCCAGTTTTTATCAGAGTGCCTTGCTGGAAAATGCTCTCACCAGTGCTCTGAGATTACACCAAAGATTACCACATTTGCAGGTAAGCAGGGCTTTTCTGTCCCAGGCTTTATTAGATGACAGCTACCACTACCTTTTGTACTCTCTCATCTTTGTCAATTCCTGCCCAGTTACAATGAGTATCTTTCCAATCTTGTTATTTTCCTTACCTCATGCTGCTACATATACAAAAAATGTTCCTGATGCCAGTTTGCCTCTACTGAGATCTATTTTGGAAAAATAAAATACTAATCAACAGAATATTCTGAAATTTATTGCATGTAATGAAAACTTGATGCCTGCTACAATTTTTATGCTTCTCAGTGGTCAAGGAAGCTTACTCCAGCCTTTCATATACTACAGATTTCTTACTCTGCAATACTCCTCCTGAAAAAATGCATATTGTTAGACCTTATGTAACTAATTGAGGATGGTTGTTGAACACCTAATAATGAAACCTGCATGTCTACTATTTGTGAGAAGTCCGTGTCTCCAGAGAATTGATTTTATAAGCAGAATGGCACCAATAGTTACATAGTTTAACATTAAGTTAAGTTATATGTAATATGAACATTGTAAGCAGTTGGTACTTCTGCAAGTGATTGTAAATGCCAGGTATTACACTGATTTTGGTCCAGGTTGTATAATTTCTCTCTGTAAAAATGTTTAATTCTATAGTATGTTAAATCAAGTCCTTTCAGTTTCTGAGAAAAACACTGTGCTCATTGTGTAAGTAGGCTTGCATCTTATAAGCAAAAGAATATTAAGGTAAAGACAAAATAGTTTAAAACAATGAAACCATGCCTAACACCATCAATTACATAAATTTCTTACCCCTCCCCTCATACAAAAAGTTGCTAAATTTCTTTCATGCCAGCTATGCTTTGCATGTGGTGCAAACTCCTGATTTAGTTCCACACTTAATATTATGTTTTGAAAGGGTATTCTTTCTTCTATTTGATAATTTCATTCAAAATAATTTTAACAGAAGCAGTGGACTGCTTCATCTAAAACTTCATCTAAACAAGCAAACTGATTCTATGCTGTTTTATGGAATAAATTTCTTTAGTCCACAATTTAGAAGAGGATTGTGTCATGCTTTAATGGCTAGTCATTCTTTGTCATGTTAATAACTTGGGTGGGCAGCTAGGTGGTGCAGTGGATAGAGCACCAGTGCAGGAGTCAGGAGAACCTGACTTCAAATCTCACCTTAGACACTTGATGCTAGCTGTGTGACCTTGGGCAAGTCACTTAACCCCAACTGCCTCATCCTGCGTCATCTCCAGTCATCCTGATGAATATCTGGTCGCTGGATTCAGATGGCTCTGGAGGAGAAGTGAGGCTGGTGACCTGCACTGCCCTCCCTCATTCAAAACAAAGTCAAGTGCAAGTCATATCATCATTTCTCTGATGGCATGGTCTTCTCTGGCAACGAAGGACGAACACATACACACAATAACTTGGATAATTTTGATCATAAAAAATTCAACCAAAAGCTTTGTTAAATGTGTGGTTGTAAAATCATTTTCATAACCATTTTTGACAGAGGACAACAGGTATGCATTATAAGGTGCAATCTTCCATTCACTTGATCTTTTGACTAGAATGTGTCAAAGAATTTGAATAGGTTAGGATTCTAAAACTGAACCAGAAAATCTTGTTCCTCTTTCTTAATATATATGGTGATACTTCAGGTATTATCTTTATAGAATCTCATAATCTAGATTCTAAACTGCCAATTTCTTGGCTTTTTAGGCTTGAATTTACATAAAAGATTATAGCTGTTGAGACATCACATGAAATAAAATGTCTGTAGCTGAAGATTAATTGTAAACTTAAGGGACTATACTTGGTGACTGATTCTGATAATAATGAATTTTACACCATATATATTTTATGTTCATCCAGCAAATCTGATTAAAAAGCTACATGAGAAAGCATATATATATATATATATATATATATATATATATATATATATATGGTAACTGATGAAGAAAATACAATATTTATCCTTTCTCTGTAGTAGATTAAATTTTGGAGAGTTAGATACAGTGTACAACTGTGACTTTATTTGTACGAATTGTTAAATCCCGTACACTGAGCCTCCCTGTTATGAAACTCATTCCGATTTTTATTACTGTTGCATGATTGGAAAATAATTAAAGTATAGTGGTCCAAAGTAAGGTATATTGGCTCTTTGTAACTAACTTCTTTTTATGTATGCATGTACTTTAGCCTTTATCAAAACACATTCATTACCAACTTGCCTGCATCTTTTTGCTCAGCCTGCAGGCACCTTATCCTTAGGGCAGGGTTTCCATACATAAGACAGTCCATTTTTAAAATGGACTAGAATAATTCAATTTGATTCCTCTTATTTTATTTGATTGAACTCACTTGAATTAACTATTTATGGAACAATTATCTACTAAGTTGGAGAAGCAACTGTATAACAACACAACTGATCTTTTTTGTGACTATCCTTATCAACACTGAATCTGTAATCTGAGGGTTTTATAACCAAAATTTCTATAGCAATAAAGTCAATGTAAAATTAATTTAAACAGTATGTTCCTTTCTAAGAATTTTTTAAAATTTTTTTGGAAAAGTGTGCTTTATTAGACCAGAAATTTTTGACAAGAAAAATGGATTATTTAAAATCCATGAATAATTTTAATTTTATTATTTGTGTTTCATTTCTATCATGAAGCAGGCTTTACTTCTCATGAACTGTAAGTAAAATTTTGTTTAAAACAGAAAAAAAAAAGAGCAGGGATAGATTTTGGAAGGATGGATGGTATTCCAACTAACAAATTATATAAAATGTATCAAGAAAAGGGACTTAATAGGACTGAATAGGGAAGTAAGAACTGCCCCTACAGAACCTCCTGAATCATTGTATCCAAGGTTGTCACACGTTCAGGGAGACAGGAAATTTAGTCAAATTCCAGATCAGATTAAAGAAATACACAAATAGGATTTGCAGACCCCATATCAATTTAACCATACACTGGAAAAATGGATCAACTCCTTTAACTAGAGCATTAATAGATACTGTGGCAGAGGCCTCTCTTACATATGCAAACCCTGCAGTAAGGAAAACAGGAATTAGTGCAGTTCTAGTGGCTTCATGGACTCCAGAAGCATGGCTGATGCTATACTTACCCTGCTTCTGGTTACTGTCTCCTTATTCTTTTTGGTTTTTGTCTGTTCAACTTGTTTGCTAGATTTGTCTCCTGCAGGATTATTGCCCTTCACTTGCAGATGACTGATTGTTTAAGTTGGATGTCACCCTCTGTCTAAGACTATAATACATCACCCTTAGATCTAGCATCAACCAAGTTCTGGATACTGGCTATGACACATCATGTCTTCACCTGCCATCAATCAAACTCTGCCTACCAGCTAAAGAAATGACCCCTGGAATAGGACCTCTTGAGGCAGGGACAGTTCTATACACAATCTCAGCAGGAAGTAGTTATAGAAGAAGAGATCTTTGCCCATTACCCAAGGGATTTTGAGGGTGGAATGATGGGGTACTTGTGCTCAAGCTCCCACCCTAAGATATTGTTTTATGGGTTTATTTTGTGTTATCCCTATTATACTGTTGTGAAGTTATGTTGATACAAGTTACCCCTAAACTCCCATTGACCTATTAATGGACACGAAAGATCTTGGAGTTGAATGTAATGTTAAAAGAATTTGAAGATCTTCCCTGCCCCTTAATAGGCCCATGTGACCTGCTTTGAGCTTTGGCCCAGCCAAGAGCCTGAGTCACATGAAGCCCATGGAAGGAGGAGCTTGCCAAATGGCTGGAACAGGAAGATCAGAGCTGGAAAAGAGAGTAAGATGGAGTTGAGAAAGAGAGCTGGCAGAGCAGAGCAGCTAGCATGAATGAGACAGAGAGTGATTTTGCCTAAGGGAGCCTGTTTGTGAGAAGGCCTGATGGAGGGAAGACTTGGGGATTGCTGAGTTCCCTACCTTGATAATGTGTACAAACTTTGTTGTTACGGTGGAATTGGTCTTCTGGTATCAGAATAAATACCTTGGTTTTGTCTTTTGAGGAAGAGAGTTTATATTTTGTGAATTTACCCTAAAAATACACCTGCATATCCACAGAGGCTGCTGTGGGTAACACATTGGCGTTATGTCTTTCATACGAATTCTTAGGATAATATTATTACTTCTTCTGCCTTGTTGCTAAATAAATCACTACGCTAGATCTAAAATGTCATTACTATGAATGGTTAGTGGTGTAAATATCTTTGTAGGATTTTAACTTTGGAGTGGTGAGTTAGGGTAGTATATTCCTTCACAGCAGGATTAACCCTAGGACCCTGAAAGATTCTGAACAATATGATAACTAGGTGTGAGAGCAGGTTGAAGTGAATTAGCTAAGAAAATGAATAAGTGTCTACAAACATACATAAGAACAGTGAAGTGCTAGAATATGGATATCCCACATCTGTTAATATTTATTCATGAATTTAAAAAAAAAGGAAATAATAAACATTAACCTTATTATTCCCCTATTAAGATGCACTGTCATGGATAGAGTACTAGACTTGGAGGCTAAAGAAATTGGGATTCAAATCCCACCTAGAATATTTGTTGTTTGTTTGAATATGGGCAAATCACTTAATTTCTGAATCTCGGTTTACCCATGTATATAAGAGAAGGATAATAATATCTGTTAGTGCTTTCCTCCTCAGATTGTTGTGAGGGTCAAATGAAATAATGCAAGTAAAGTATTTTGAAAAGTACTTGTAAATGTCAGCTATTGTTACTGATACTCAGATATGATTAGTCTATAATCAATGACAGCTAAACATATTCATTCATTTAATAAGCATGAACTTGGTAAAATAGATTATTTCTCTGGACCTCATCTGTAAAGTGAAGCAACTATACCATACCATATTTAAGTTCCTTTCCATCTCTAAAATTGTATTATTCTAAATATTCAGGTGAAGTCAACTACAGAGATAGTACTGAAATAATTGTTTAGAGGGATACAAAAATATAAAACCTGGTCTCAAATTGAATTGATAAATATACTTGAGTTTCTGATAAATCATCAAACAAAAGGAAATTTCAAATCAAGTCAAGTAATGTGGGGTAAGTGAACTTACTTTAAAAGAGTAATAAGAATCTATATAATGCATATATACAAAAGTTTATAATAAAGCTTTATAATTAAGCACAGGGAACAAGATTACCTTGCCAAGAATTGCTATCACTGGCAAACTTCCATATTAAATGCAATTTCCCAATTCCAGAAAACAAAGAGAATTCTGAAGTTGGCAAGTCTTTGGAGAAAAAGGCTAAAGAACAATCTGGCTCAACATTAAAGTTACCTCATCTTCCCCAACTGAGGTTTAACCCAAAGGAAAATTCTGAACAGATTCTGTTGGACACATGCCATACTCTACTCATCAGAGTTCATTATTAGAATTTTGGATGGTGCACTAAAGTATTTATGTATTTTTTCCTAAAACTAAGTTTGACTAAGAGTAAAGGATACTGTTAAGAACATGAAATTGATTTTTAAAAGAATTGGCCAGAACCAGAATATTATATAATCAATCATTTTCTTCAGGGAAGAGACAATCTCATACTTCTACTTTATTCCTCCTGTCATTCTGCATTGAGGCAAAATGGCTAATAAATAGAATGCTAAATTTGGAATTAGAAAGAACTGGACTCAAACCCAGGTTTTAATACTTATATAAACTATGTGGCCTGAACAAGTCACTTAATTGGTCTCAGGACACATAGGTGCTCCTCCAATTTTTATTTACTAAGTCCTTCTTGATTCAAAAAGAAATAGTTATGAACTCAAGTATTTACAGAATGAAAAAAAATTTTCTTTAAAAAAGTAACCTTTTCGGGGGCGGAGCCAAGATGGCAGAGTAGAAAGACGCACATACACATAGCTCCGAACCCACAAGCCACAGAACGGCTACAGGGGACCAACTCACGGTGAATTCTGCACCCAGAGGCCACGGAATATTGGAGAGAGGGAGATTTCTGTTCTGGAGAGACCTGCAAACCTCTCGCGGGGGGTCCTTTGCGCTGCGGACTGGGCGCCGGGACTGGGAGCTGAGGGCAGCCCTGCAGCGGCCGCGAAACTGTGAGGAAAAGATCCGAGCGGGCTTCGGGGACGGGATCTCCAGCGGCCACGCGGGTCCCTCCACCCACAGAGGGCCCTGCAAACCTCTCACAAAAGGTCCCTCGCGCTGCAGACGTGGAGCCCAGCCCAGACCTGCAGTGGCCGTGGCTCCAAGAGGTACAGATCCGAGCGGGCTTCAGGGACAGGATCTCCAGCGGCCGCACAAGCCCCTCCACCCACAGGTGACGGGGGTCGGTGAGAGAGTCTCTTTGGCGGGTTGAGAGGGGAGTGGGGTGCCCCCATGGCTCGGGCCCCCCCGGGAGATAGAAGCTGAGAGGCGGTTGCAGACAGGGGCTCCCCAAGCAGGCAGAAGCCTGGATCCATTGTGGAAGGTCTGTGCATAAACCCCCTGAGGGAACTGGGCCTGAGAGGCGGCCCTGCCCCGACCTGACCATCTGAACTTAATTCTCACACTGAATAGCAGCCCTGCCCCCGCCAAAAGCCCTAAGGCGGGAAGCAGCATTTGAATCTCAGTCCCCAAACGCTGGCTGGGAGGACCAGGAGGCGAGGTGGGTGTGAGGAGAATATTCAGAGGTCAAGTCACTGGCTGGGGAGAATGCCCAGAAAAGGGAAAAGAAATAAAACTATTGATGGCTACTTTCTTGGAGAACAGACATTTCCTCCCTTCCTTTCTGATGAGGAAGAACAATGCTTACCATCAGACAAAGACACAGAAATCAAGGATTCTGTGTCCCAGCCCACCCAATGGGCTCAGGCCATGGAAGAGCTCAAAAAGAATTTTGAAAATCAAGTTAGAGAGGTGGAGGAAAAACTGGGAAGAGAAATGAGAGGGATGAAAGAGAAGCATGAAAAGCAGATCAGCTCCCTGCTAAAGGAGAACCAAAAAAATGTTGAAGAAATTAACACCTTGAAAACTAGCCTAACTCAATTGGCAAAAGAGGTTCAAAAAGCCAATGAGGAGAAGAATGCTTTCAAAAGCAGAATTAGCCAAATGGGAAAAGAGATTCAAAAGCTCACTGAAGAAAATAGTTCTTTCAAAACTAGAATGGCACAGATGGAGGCTAAGGACTTTATGAGAAAGACAGATATCACAGAACATAGCGAGAAGATTGGAAAAATGGAAGATAATGTGAAATATCTTATTGGAAAAACAACTGACCTGGAAAATAGATTCAGGAGAGACAATGTAAAAATTTTGGGACTATCTGAAAACCATGATCAAAAGAAGAGCCTAGACATCATCTTTCATGAAATTATCAAGGAAAACTGCCCTGAGATTCTAGAACCAGAGGGCAAAATAAATATTCAAGGAATCCACAGAACACCACAGGAAAGAGATCCAAAAAGAGAAACTCCTAGGAACATTGTCGCCAAATTCCAGAATTCCCAGGTCAAAGAGAAAATATTGCAAGCAGCTAGAAAGAAACAATTCAAGTATTGTGGAAATACAATCAGGATAACACAAGATCTAGCAGCCTCTACATTAAGGGATCGAAGGGAATGGAATAGGATATTCCAGAAGTCAAAGGAACTAGGACTAAAACCAAGAATCACCTACCCAGCAAAACTGAGTATAATATTTCAGGAGAAAAAATGGTCTTTCAATGAAATGGAGGATTTTCAGGTTTTCTTCATGAAAAGACCAGAGCTGAAAAGAAAATTTGACTTTCAAACACAAGAATGAAGAGAACCATGAAAAGGTGAACAGCAAAGAGAAGTCATAAGGGACTTACTAAAGTTGAACTGTTTACATTCCTACATGGAAAGACAATGTTTGTAACTCTTGAAACATTTCAGTATCTGGGTACTGGGTGGGAGTACACACACACACATGCACACACGCACACATACATAGAGACAGAGTGCACAGAGTGAACTGAAGAGGATGGGATCATATCTTAAAAAAAAAATGAAATCAAGCAGTGAGAGAGAAATATTGGGAGGAGAAAGGGAGAAATTGAATGGGGCAAATTATCTCTCATAAAAGAGGCAAGCAAAGACTTATTAGTGGAGGGATAAAGAGGGGAGGCGAGAGAAAATCATGAGGTCTACTCTCATCACATTCCACTAAAGGAAAGAACAAAATGCACACTCATTTTGGTAGGAAAATCTATCTCACAATACAGGAGAGTGGGGGACAAGGGCACAAGCAGGGTGGGGGGGAGGATGGAGGGGAGGGCATGGGGAGGAGAATGCAATCCGAGGTCGACACTCATGGGGAGGGAAAGGATCATAAGAGAATAGAAGTAATGGGGGACAGGATAGGATGGAGGGAAATATAGTTAGTCCTATACAACACAACTAGTATGGAAATCATTTGCAAAACTACACAGATTTGGCCTATATTGAATTGCTTGTCCTCCAAAGGGAAGGGGTGGAGAGGGAGCGAGCTAAAGAAGTTGGAACTCAAAGTGTTAGGATCAAATGTAATGTTCTTACCACTGGGAAATAAGAAATACAGGTTAAGGGGTCAAGAAAGCTATCTGGCCCTACAGGACAAAAGAGAAGATGGAGACAAGGGCAGAGAGGGAGGATAGAAGAGAGAGCAGATTGGTCACAGGGGCAATTAGAATGCCTGGGTTTGGGGGGGGGGGGGGGATAAAAGGGGAGAAAATTTGCAACCCAAAACTTTGTGAAAATAAATGTTAAAAGTTAAATAAAAAAAAAAAGTAACCTTTTCTCTCTTCGGGCCTCTCTAAACTAAGTAAAAATATTTTCATTTTCACCTGCAGTTAACTGAAAGAAGAATTGTGACAGAGATGAGTCTAGAGTTGGAGGTGAGGTGACTGATTTTTCTCAGCACATTTTTATTAACTTTTCTTAACATTCTTAAAAACATCAGGTATGGTCTTGTTATTTATCTGTCTGTTATTGTAATCTTCATTTATTCTGGAATCTTCATTTTCTTTAATTTTTCACCATTTTATTTGAAGCATATTAACTAAATTTATAAATTTAAAACAGCTAACTACTATGCAACTTTCCCCCCAAAAATGCTTTAAACACTAATCTTTTAAGTTTATAAAAGTATCATTTAAGAATCAGAATAGTATTTAGCATTAAAAAAGCTCCAAATCATGTCTAAAAAACAACAGAACTGACTCTGCTGGATCCAACACAAACATAACCTCCAAGAATTGATCATGACACTTGTTCAAAATATCTTTACAAAAGTTACTTGAAAAGCAATGCATATTTTCAATATCTAAAAATTTCTCCAAATAAAACTCTAATCAATTGTTTTGAAAACAAAAAGCCATACACTTTCTTGATCAAGATGAGTTTTCTCCAGTTATTTATATTCTATTAACTTTAATAAAGGTCTCAGTCAATTGTAACTCCTTCTTCTAAGCCTTTCCTGAAGGATTTATCATACACCTACTTCATGCCAGGCACTTTGTTAAGAATCTGGGACACAAAGAGAGGAAAAAGATAATCTTTGTCTTTCAGAAATTCATAATCTAATGAGGAAGACAACATGCAAATAACTATGTACAAACAAGCTACATATAAGTAAATATGAAGCACAACAGGGGAAAGACACAGAAATTCAGAGGGAAATGCTTCCTGTAGGTCCAATCAATAATATGTATTAAGCACCTACTAAGTGTTGGATGAAAGAAAGGAGTGTATTCAAAAGATGTTGCAAAGATGAAATCAGTCTTGACTCCAACTCGTATTGGTTTTGTAACTACTGGCAAGTCATTTAAATTCCCTGAGCTATATAAGTTCCCTCATTTATAAAAGGAAGCAATATTTTTAAACTTACCACAAAGTGTAGTTGTAAGGATCACATGAGATAATATAGATACCAGTTTTACAAAATGTAAAGTCCCATATAAGTTTTGGTTATAAAATACACAACTATAGGATATAGAGCTAGAAGAGTTGTTAAAGATCTAGACCAAATTCCTCAATTTACAGAGGTTAGACATTCTATTCCAACTTCTTGTATACCTATACTGTCTTTTTAGACCCTCACAATACAGATTTTATCCCTCCCCAATCCTACTACCACCCAAGACACTAAACTCTTTTGCTTTACTGCCAATGAAACCCAATCCTTTCACTAATTTAAGCAGAAGATCTCAATCTCTTTCCCTCTGACAATCCTTAAATTTTTTTAAAAACATTTTAAGGATCTATGATTTCATTGGTGTTGGTACATCCTTCACCAATGTGAACACTACAACACTTCTATAATTTAGCAGATGGTCTCTGAGCAACACTTTGGTCAAAAAAATTACTCTCCCTTCAGATAACCTACCTGTGCCTTGGACAACAAACAGTCCATCAACAGGAATGTATCTTAAGTCTTTCAACTTACTAGGCCCTATAAAACGGAGATTATATCTTGCTAAGTACAGCATCTGAGAAGCCAAGTTAATCAACATGTCACAATATGACACCTTATTTTTGTTACATCATATTTTCCTAGGCAAGTGTTCAAAGAATGGTTCATTGATATGAAACTCTGGTCAGATCAAATCCCAAGTATTCCAGTGTTGGCTACTACATTGTAGTAGAGCCAGGACCAAGCTAAACTCAGTCAAAAGGATGGTACTCCAGGATAATAAGGAGAACTGAAACCATCCAATCTGAGAATTGGTTGAAGGAACTGAAAATCTTTATTTTAGAGAGGTGAAGACTTAGGGGAAAACATGATCACATTCTTCAAATATATACACAGTATCTCCCAGAAAGGAGATTAAAGCTACTAAGTATGACTCAAGAGAGGAAAGTTAATACTAATAAGTACTACTTAGCTCGGTATGAGAAAAAAATTCCTAATAATTACAGCTGTCTAAAATAGGAACAAACTGCCCCAAGAGTCATAAGTTCTCTGTCACTGGTAGTTTTAAGTAGAGATATGATGACCACCTGTATCAAGGATGTCAAAGTGGAGATTTATACCACAGTCTCTCCCTTTGTGATATCATCAGCTACCATGAGTTCAATAATCATCTATGCATATGATTCCCATAGAATCAGAAGTGGAGAATTGGAAGGGACCTCAGCTCTCATCTAGTTTGACCCACCATCAAAGGAATCCCCACTATAACACACCCAACAAGTGGTTGATCAGTGTCTACTTAAAGACCTATGATGAAGGGGAAATCTACCGCATCTCAAGACAAGCTATTTAAATTTTAGACAGTGCAAATTACTGGGAAGTTTTTCCTGACATCAAGGCTAAATTGGTCTCTTTGGACATTCCACCCATCCCTCATGATTGTGCCTTCTGGGGTCAAATAAAAAAAAAATCCAATTTCCTCCTAAAATGACAGTCCTCCAGATAAATGAACACAGATATCATGGGGTGGGTGACTACATTGCACCCCATAACCAAGCGAATCCCTCAAAAGGTTCTGCTATCCTCTCTTCTATTCTCTCTCAACATCCCTCTTGGAGAGCTAATCAGCTCCCACAAATATCTCCACCTCAAGAGAGAAGGAAGAGTCATCAAAACAGTGCAGGTGTGTTTTTCTTTGATAAGTTATATGTTCCAGAGTGAGCATGAGATAGGAGATGTTTCCTCAGTCACTTGGAGCTTCTGCTAGTATGAGCAAATTTCCTTATTAACACAGATTCTGGTGTATCTTTCACCCAACTAAAGAAGGCAACTACTTCTCTGGTGCTCAACTGCAGAAATGGTGATCTGTCCTAATCCTGAAGGAAACACTAACTACGTAAGATTTTGAAGAAATGATATGTTTGTCTCTAATGTAGCATTTAATACATTTATGCATACATATTACTAATTTTTATCCCTAAGTTACAGATACAGCTTATCAATCAGCAAATTTTCCTTATTCACCTTGTTTCAATATACCAGAGGTGCTCTGGGTATGATTATAAACCATAGAGACTTATACCTTCTCCCTGAGAATAAGCTCACTAGAGCAGGCAGCATATACTTTCCAAGGAAAGATTCATTCTCTCAGTGCAAATAAATCCCAGGAAGGCCCTGCCAGGAAAGAAGGGAAGGGGAAGAGAGAGGGCAAGGAGAAGGCAAAAGGGAAAAGGAGGAAGAAAGAGAAAAATAAAGGGAAAGGGGAAAAGGAAAGGGAAAGAAATAAATCGATTTTCCCCTAACTCCGAATAACTTCTCCAGAATCACTTGTTTTGTCCAATTCACTGAAAATTTCATGGTGCCCATCTCCAACACTCCTTATTAATGGAGCTGAATCATATTCTCCTTGGATCAAAACATTTTACGGGCAATTTTAGGGACTGGAGGAAGAAGAGAATTCTGATTACCCTGTATTGCAAAAGGTCTACTAATTGGCCCTGATGTTTCATGTGTCTTCCCTCTTGAATCCATTCTCCACATAGCTGCCAACTGATATGCCTAAAGTACAGATCACTTCCCCTGGTTTGGGCGCTCAAGTGGCTCTTGATTATGTCTAGGACAAAATAGAAACTCATCTGTCATATAGGTCCTTCACAGTCTAGCCCCTAAACTCCCTTCCTAGGTTTACTGCACACTATATCCCTTCATCAACTCTAATTTGGCCCATTTGCTGTTCCCAGTATATGACACTGCATTTCCTGTCTCAGTGCCTTCGTACAAACTATTCCACACACCTAGAATGAATTATCTTTTTACCCCTACATAGCAGAATTCCAAGCGTCGTTCAATATCCAGCTCAAAAATTCTTGTGCCACCTCTAACACAACGCCTATCCAAGGGTGATGTTCAACCACTCTTTTTCCAGAGTTTCCCCTCCCACACATATACCTTATTTTGTGAAGATTTTGTTTACCCAATAAAGAAATTTATTCTATTCCCAATAAGATTAAATAAGATCAAGGGTGAAACAAGGATGTCCATTATCACCATTATTATTCAGCATTGTACTACAAATGATAGCTTTAGCAATGAGAGGAGAAAAAGAAATTGAAGGAATTAGAGTAGGCAATGAAAAAACAAAGCTTTCACACTCTTTGCAGATGATATATTGGTATACTTAAAGAATCATAGAGAATCAATGAAAAAACTACTTGAAATAATTAACAACTTTAGCAAAGATGAAGGAAATAAATTAAACCCACATTTCTAAATATTACTAACAAAGCCCAGCAGCAAGACATAGGAAGAAAAATTTCATTTAAAATAACTGTAGGCAATATAAAATATTTGGGAGTCTACCGGCAAGAAGACAAACCCAGGAATTATATGAACAAAATTACAAAATACATTTCACGCAAAGTCAGATCTAAATAATTGGAAAAATATCATTTGCTCATGGATAGGCTGTGCTAATATAATAAAAATGACAATTTTACCTAAATAAATTTACTTGTTCAATGCCATGCCAATCAAACCACCAAAAATTATTTAATAGAGAGCTAGAAAAAAAAAATTCAGCTAGAAGAAAAAGAAAAGGTCCCGAATGCAAGGGAAGGTGGCCTAGCTACACCACACCTAAAACTGCATTATAAAGTAGTAATCATCAAAACTCTCTGGTACTGGCAAAAAGATAGAGTAGCAGATTAGTGGAATAGATTTGGGACATAAGACAGTAATCAATGATGATAGTAATCTACTGTTTGATAAACTCAAAAACTCCAGCTTCTGGAGTTTCTGGTTTCATTTATGGTGTCAAAAACTTATTATAATTTATTTGACAAAAATTGCCTAGAAAACTGAGAAACAGTATGATAGAAACTAGGCATGGACCAACATCTTACACACTACAACAAGACAGAGTCAAAATGGGTACATGATTTAAACATAAAGGGTGATACTAAAAGCAAATTAGGAGATCAACAATTTACCTCTCAGATCTATAGAGAATGGAAGAATTTATGACCAAACAACATATAAAAGACAATGCAAAACGCAAAATTAATCATTTTGATTCATTACATTAAAAAGTGTTTGCACAAACAAAGCCAATGCAACCAAAATTAGAAGGAAAGCCGAAAGCTAGGAAACAATTTTTACAGCCAGGATCTCTGATAAAAGCATCATTTCTAAAATATATAGAGAACTGAGTCAAATTTATAAGACTATGTCATTCACAATTGATTAATGATCAAGGGATATAAAAAAGTTTTCAGATAAAGAATTTAAAGCTATCTATAGTCAAATAAAAAATGCTCTAAATTACTACTAATTAAAGAAATAAAAAATTAAACAACCTTGAGGTACCACCACCTCATACCTATCAGATTGGCTATTGTGACAAAAAAGGAAGATGATAAATACTGGAGAATATTTGGGAAAATTGGAACACTAATGCATTATTGGTGGAGTTATGAACTGATCCAACCATTCTGGAGAGCAATTTGGAGCTCTGCCCAAAGGGCTATAAAGTTGTACATACCATTTGACCAGCAAGACCATTTCTTTGATAGACTTAGCTCTTCTCAGCAACGTAATGATCTAAGACAAGAACCATGGAGTCTGAATGCAGATCAAAACATACTATTTTCCCTCTTTTTTGTTTTTTCTTTCTCATGGTTTTTCCCTTTTGTTCTGATTCTTCTTTCACAACATGACTAATATGGACATGTATAACCTATATCAGATTGCATGCCATCACGGGGAGGGGTGAGGAGAAGAAGGGAGAAAAAAATGGAAATCAAAATCTTCTAAAAGTGAATGTTGAAAACTATCTTTGTAACTGCAAAAAATAAAATACTATTAAGTGGGGGAAAACAAAGAAATTAAGTTTCTCTAGGTCGGAGACAGTTTCATTTTCATCTGTGTGTACCCAAGTGCTAGCATATGGCCTAGAATACAGTAAGCATTTTATAAATGGTGACTGAATTAAATTATCAGACCATTGATATGAAATTAATAAAAACTATCATGTAGCAGTAAGGGTTCAGTTAAGGTTTTCAGTGGATCTATGATCCACTAAATATGAGTTATCCTTCCACTGGTAATGATCATCCAGACATTCTTAAGTTATGCAATACTTATCCATGTCCTCCCATTAGTCCTCAGTTGGTAACATAATGCTTCCTCCACACTTCATGAAAAAGATCTACTTTTTTAAATTGTAAAATAAAATTTATATAAGTTTCCCAGATAGACATGCTATTTCTCCAGCAGCTAGTGTTCCTATCTGTAGTCTGGAAAAAAAAAAAAAGGTTGCATTTTAAATTGAAAACTTGCTTTTTTGATAAGCTTCTATTTCTATCATCATAAAGAAACTATTTTTAAAATTCTGTCAATTCTTCTCCCTCTAGATTTAAAACTCAATTAATTTATTCCATGAGCACTTGCTAGGTTTCCAGTCCACATAAATCAATCAACAAGCATTTATTAAGATTCTGCTATGAGTGTCAGGCACTGTGCTAGGTGCTAAATACAAAAGTACAAAACCACAGTAAGTGAAACAACTGGTTTCATTTAGAACTTACATTCTAACAGAAGAGAAAACAGTGGAGAATACTGAGGTATCATATTGGATGCATACAAGAATGGATAAATTAAGAGCATTTATAAGCACTTACTATTAGCAAAATACTGTGGTAAGTATGGAACATAGAAATACAAAAGTAACACATCCTCAGTTCTCTTAAAAACTCAAATTCTAACGGAAGAGACAACGTACACAGCTTTCAGCTGTAAGTCTGATGGACATGCCCTATGATTCTAAAGGTGTAGTATGAGAACAGATGATAATGCATTTTGATAAATATCATTTCTACTGATTATCATATCCATTTCTGATCTTGAATCATCTGAGATTGCCCAAAGACTCTGGACATTCAATTCCAGGTTAAGAGGTTGAATGAAGTTGGAGAACAGGCATTAGTACCAACCATGGTGGCAAAAGAATCTAATTCCTGCTTCTGATGGAGATTGAGGCTGGTGGATTATTATACTTTGGGAATTCAAAGCTGAAGCAGGGCTAAAATCAACTGAATCTCTATAATGGTTATCAATATCAATATAGTGAGACCTGGGGGCAAGAAGGCCTCCAGCAAGAAGGCCTAAGAAGAGGTGAGAGTCCAGGTCAGAAAAACAGGACAGGTTAAAGCTTCTACGTTAATTAGTGTTGAGAATGGACTCATGAATGGCCTCATACTTCCAGCATAGGCAAGAAAGGGAGGCCCAGTTTAAAAAAAAAAAAAAAGTAATAGTTACCCGCTTCAAATTTTTGAGTAGGAACAACACAGTAAAAAATAATATTCAAGGAACTTTATCCTAGCAGTCATTTATAGGATTTAAAACCAGTCCCAAGTTTAGTTACTAGGTTCAGTTAAGTGGTAGTTCAAATCACTTCCTGTTAATAAATGTAGTTACTGCACTCTAAATGACCTAATAAGGAGAATATAAATTGAAGAAAGTATGACTTACATACAAAATGGCAAATAAAATCTCCATTTTTAAAACAACGCTCTTTCAAAATGAAATCGGATGATCTAATTACAAGATCAAAGTCCTAGGTTTTGAATTCAAACATATTATTGGAACTGACACTTAAATTCTTCAAACTCTTTGTTCTCTTGGCAAACATAGTTATTACCTCTCTGAAACAGAATGTAATAAATATAAACCATCCAAAACTAATATAATGGCCTTTTAAAAAATGTCCTTGCAAAATTAGAGTCATGATAAAGGTAAAATAATATGCCAAGTTCCTGACAACCTTAGTATTGCAGAAAAGCACTTCCGTTTTGGACACAGAAAACTTTCTTATGATTAAAGAGGAATTAGAATTATGATTTAGTATACCTCATTTGTATCATTTGTAAGATAAAGAAGCTTCTTTTATAATATATTTCTAGGTAAAATCAAGCTTTTAACAAGAGGAAAATACGTAAAAATCCAAGTACTTATTTTTTTTTAAGACATAAAAGGTAAAATAAAGTATGAACCAGGTCTGGATCCCCATATCTTCAGTTTCTATTTATCAAACAGAAAAATCTTTCCAACTTTCTCCTTTCCTGTATAAGACCAAAACTATGTGATGTTCTGTTTGTATTACAATTATACTAATTCAATGCAGGTCACTTGCTTTTTACTGAGTCCAGATGACATTTAGTAAACTAAACATTGGCCAATTAGTTTAAAAAAAGAGAAAGAAAGAAAGCTGATTGCCTTTGGGTAGGTCATACAGTGGCTACAGGACATCACTGCCTGAACTTCATTTTGGCTAACACCAACCATACGTCTGAAGTTAACAACTAGTACTGCTGCATTCCTTTTAGGTTTCTCACATTTAGAAATTCCAATTTAAGTTCCTTTTTTTCTGATGGTAGGTGAGGACAGCACCTCTGTAAAGTATTGGTTTATCCCTCATTCACTCAAACACATTATCTGAAGCTACCAAGATGAAATCTCTATCAAAAAAAAAAATCCCTGGTGGCTAACTAACCTGAAATCTGTTGATTTGAACTTACTGAAGTACAAAAGAAAAATACAGCACTGGTGATTTAGTGAACACTAAAAATAATAATGATCTAAGCCTCTACAGTTTCTACAATAACATTTGTGCTCTTAAATCAACCTGAACTACCATGTAATTAAGTATACAATAAGCTTTACTGATAACATAGAATTGACTGGGTACATAGTGAAAAAATAACCATAATTAAAGAAACAATACTTTTATCAACATCCAATCATCAAAAGAAGTTATAGCCATTTTCTTTAAGTCACATAAGACTCAGTGTTTGGGCTTTTCTTATTTTTAAATCACATTCAGCACATTTGTATTTTGATAAACTATGAAGCCACATCAAATTACAAAAGAACTGTACTTTAAAATGCATATTTTAAAATTTACAGTTAGACTAGGAAGTTACTACTTTTTAAAAACTAAAGTAAGGGACATATGAAATCTAAGAAGAAACCAGAATGATGATTTTTTAAGTATATTAAGACACTTATACTCTTGGTCATTATAAAAATAGTAGTCACCAAATGTTTAGTCTAGACTGATAATTAAAACAATAATCAAAAAAAACTTCCTTAAGTCTTGCCCATAGCAAAATTCCTGAAAGAAGTGTTTATGAATAAAAAAATACAGTAATGAAAATGGAAATCATTTACTCTTGGAACTCTGATTACATCACTGTTAAATCACTTGCATACTGTTAAATGATCTGTATCCTAAGAAAGCAGGGAGGTCCTTAAATTGTGTACCATATACTTTAAACTACTGCACAAGTGACATTATCAATCAAATCATTACTCAAACAGAATAGAAGTAGAAAGCATTTGGTCAACAGAGGTGACTTCTTATCAAATAACACAAGAGATTATCACCACCTTGTTATTAAAAATGACGTGACTAAAAAGGAAAATATGTTCCCCTTTCTTATTTGTCATTCTTTAACATTGCTCAAATTTTTGTCTGCATTAATTCTTTATACACACTAATTTGGACAAAGGTCACTGAAATACAGAATGCAACAATATTTAGTTAAATAAAATATCTGAGCATGAACATAGAAGAGGAAGTAGAAGAGAAATCAAGGGCACTCTCTGAGGTATAGGCTTCGCACAGATGGGCCAGGGCTCAAGTTTGGCCAGGAGAAGGTTCAATTCCCAAGACCAATAGGCAAAAGAGATCATCTGTGTATGCCAGAAGCTCAATCTGCAGTGATTTTCCTTAGAAAGACAGGAAAACCCATCATGAAGAATGAGGTCAAAGAAGTGAGGAAGGCAAGAAAAAAGAGGTGGGAACAGCGGAGGGTGGGAAGGAAAACTCTGAAGCAACATTATTTTTAACTTTAGTACTAAGTTTCTTATAAGGTCAATCATTGAAACATTCTCATCATTAAAATAGGTAGTTCTATATTTTAAAGAAACATAATTTTATTAATTTGAAATCCATAATACAATTCAAAATGTTCCAACAGTTTATTCCTCTGAACTACTGATTAAGGGATCCATTTTAATGGATAAGATTCTGCCTAAGTACCAAAGTGAAGAACTAGGTCCAATAGACAGAAATTAATGGAGTCAGATTTCAACTGAACATAAGGAATAAAATTTACACACTAAGAACTTTGAAACAGATTGCCTTATAAGGCAGTGAGACCCATATCACTGCAAGTAATCAAGAAATGACTGAATGACTATATTTTAGATACTTACAGAAGAAATTCATCCAGGTCTTTTATATATTAGAATTCTCATGCCAAAAAGACTCTGGAGGCCATTTTTTCTTATTGTTTATATGCACAGATGCTTCTAAAATGTTTACTTTTTGTTCAAGCTTATTTTTATTCAAGACTATATTCTCTCATTAATATGTGATGGGGGAAGTGTAGGACAATGAGTTTCCTTCTTAATAGCCAGAATTTATATGACCTTTTAAAGTTTGCAAAATAACTGCAAATATTATCCTATTTGATCCTCAAAACAACCTTCAGAGATAGGTGTTATTACCACTTAATAGATGAGAAAACGGAGGCAAAGAGTGGTTAAGTATCTTGCCCAGAGTCACAAAGCTAGTAAGTATCTGAGGCTAGGTTTCAAATCAGGTCTTTTTAACTCCAGGTCTACTGTACCAGCAAGCTGCAATGAGTTTCCACTGCAGATGTGAAAGAATCTAATCGAAACCTGTTGTTTGAAGGTAGAGGACTAAAATCTTTTAAAGGGAAAGTGAGTTGGCCAATGTGTTCAGAGCAGAAATTGCACTCTGTAGTCTGAAAAGACAAAAAATTGAAGTGTAGAAAATATAAATCCATAAAAACACAAAAGCAAAGGTTAGGTCGAACAGACATGTTGAACATTTTCAGAACTACAATGCATCCTTTTTAAGCATGGCAAAATTACTTCTAGGGAACACTTAACATTTTTAACAATTTAACATTAACATTTTTTTTTGTCTCACTGACCCCTCTGGCAGTGTGGTGAAGTCTATGGACCTCTTCTTACTGAGTGGAACATGCCTTTACATTCCTATCTTCTTACTTATAACAAGCATTTCTCCTCCCAACCTTAAAAGCTGACTTCCTGTAGTCACTCCTCATTCTGACTCACTCAACCTTCAAGGTCCAGTTCAAAGTCCACCATCTCCCATTAAGCCTTTCTTCTTTGACAACCTTGGTTCATAATGATCACATTTCCAAATCCTTAAAACATTTTTTACATCATTTATGTCATACATACCTTGGATTATTATTATTGTTAATTAGTGTATTGTGTATATCTCCCTATCTCCCATCTACATTATAAGCCCCTTGAGGTCAAGTCTCCTTGATCTTTGCATTCCCTGTGATGCTAACTACATTGCCTGGCACAAGCTCAAGAAATGTTAACTGATTAAGAGAAGACAGAGATGGTTCTAGGGGTTGGGTAAATCTCTAAATTTCTACAGTGACTGGAGACAAGCATGTTATTCCTTCCATAAAGAATACACTGGTATCACTATCAGAGAGAGGATGTTGAGCTGAATGGGTCAATGATCTGGAATTTCTTATATTACCCTTGTTTTCAACTCTTCTCACCCTCACACTAATCTGGGTAGAGTATAAACTATATCAGTTCTTGAAATATCAAGGGAAAGAGTCTTTCTTAAAGGTCTAAAAATGATGAACCCCTTACTCTAAAAGAAGAAATATTGTTGAAAAAGAGGTGAATTTTCAACTCCACAGTCAGGAGATATATGTGTGTGTCTGTGTGTGTCTGTGTAGTTATGGTTGTATATAGCTATAGCTGTACTGTATTTAAATATATATTATACAACTCAAGAAATATTTGAGCATGTACTACTTGTCTAGTGTTCTGCTAGGCTCTATGACAGAGAAGTATTTGACATAGTACTTTCTTTGATGGAGCTTATAATCCTGCAGGAGGGACTAGATTTGTCAGAAAAAAAAATTAAGTTCTATATTTTATGCTAGCAGTGCTAAATTATGTTACAGCAAACACAAATGCTATTAGAATTTAGAAACAGAAGATTAACACTGGGATGAAATAATTCGGGAAAGATACCTGAAGGAGATAGGAATTAAGATAGTTTCTAAAAGGATAGTTAGTATTTGTTTAAACAGAAATAAAGAGCAAAATCATTCTAGATAGATGAGGAACAGATAAAAGCAAAAGTAAAAGCACAGAGACCGAAAAACCAAAGCATAGTAGAGGTTGTACATAGTAAACAGATTTCAGAAAGGGATTCACTTCAGGAAAAATAAGAAAGAAAATGGGATGAACAAGGTGGTATCAGATACCAAGGGCAACTGAAAAGTTTATGGGGAATAACACTATGGAAGGGGTTAAAAAAATGTTACACCAAAATATCTGAAATAGAGAATTATTGGCTAAATAGATCAAAGGCACTATCAATAGAGATACCACTAGGAAACTGGAAAGATTACTTTCATATTTAATTTATCATTAAAATAAGTTTTCCTTATATAAGGAGATATTGTGTTTTTAGAAAAGAAATTTATAAAATACTTATCACAAAATGAGTAATAAATAAGAAAGAACTGGTTTTATCAAATCTGTCAATATACGTTAGGTAAAGGTATTGTTCACCACAACACTTAGGTCTATAGGTACAAAAATGCAATACAAATTTTTAAGAGCAAAATGCTAAAACACACAGTGGTGATCCTTCCCTATAAAAGCAAATTACCTCACTGTCAGAATGAGATATTTCATTGTCCTCTCTCCAAAGTAGGGCATTCTATAAGTTAAAATGAATTACGCCCATAAAATTGTAAATATCTGTGGCTGCAAACCCAAGGCAAAATACTAAGACTTAATTTTTTTTTTTTTAAATCCAACCTAATTTAGGATGTCCAAGGAGAGATTTCAGGGAGTCACTGGGGGGGGGGGGGGGAGTTACATCTGTATTTCAATATAACTGGTTTCCCTTATAATTTTGAACACTTCATTTTATACATTTAAAAACATTATTCATCAGCCTGCCAAAGGCAAATCCCTGTTTTGGAAGGTATCTAACTTCAAGGAAAGAGACTTTGTTTTATCTGTGTATCCCAAACACACAGCACACTAAATACATGTTTATTGAATTGAAATATGGTTTCTAGAAAAAAGTTAGACCTCTAATGCACCGGGTTATTTGTATATTCAAAATTATAGGCAAATGAATGTTTTATCAGGTTTCTGTGAGGAAATTTATATTTGGGCTTAACCATATATCTTTTGATGTTTTCCAGAACTTTCTGAGACATATAGGTGAGGGACTCATGTTGATTTGGGATAATTTAGTTTCTTTACTCTCAGAAAGAATGCAAATTAAATTTATTTTCTCCCAGTAAGCTGAATTTAAAAGTACCATCTACCTGAATGCTTTTGTGAATCACATAAAATTGATGACAAAAGTTCTTTTTGGTTTGATGTTGGTTTTGGCATATTCATCTGTGTTTTTTATAGGTCAAATTGTAGCAAGGCTATGGGTGAGATATATCTGTGCAGGCTTATAATGGTCTGGAAGCAATTTGTTTTTTCTACAGAAGTATGAAACTTACATAAATGTGGACTTGATATAAGGAACTAGAAACATGTATGAGGCTCCATTACATACAACTCTCCTCCTACCACAAATACACACACACACACACGCATACGTATGCCTGCAAAAAGATTTAGCAGGTTCAAGTAATAGAATTATTTTTCTGTGCAAAATCTGAAGGTTTTCAAACTCGTATTTCTAATCTTTATCACATTTATGTTTTGATAAGTGCCTCAGATCTACTGGCTGAAGAAACTACCAGAAATACAAAATTATAAACTTTATTGCTTAAATTGAGAAGTCTGTGCCAGTCAATGAGCATTTATTAGTACACATACTATATGTGTGCCAGGCATTGTGCTAAGTGCTGAGGATACTAAGAAAGGCAAAAAATAGTCCCTTCCCTGAAAGAGTTTATGATCTAATGGGGGAAATAACAAGCAAACCGCTACATATAAACAAGCTACATACAAGAAAAACAGGAAATACCAGAGGAAAAGCATTAGAATCAGAAGATTGAGAAATGCTTGCTGTAGAAGATGGGACTTGAAGGAAGTCAGGGATGCCATGAGAGGTGGTGAGGAGGGAAAATAATCCAGGCAAGAGGGATAGTCACTGAAAATATCTGGAGCTAAGAGATGTAGTATCTTATATGAGGAATAGCAAGGAAGTCATGTCACCAGAGTAAAGAATATAAGGAGGTGTAACATATAAGAAGAGAGTAAAGATGGAGGGGAAGGGACAACTTTATAAAGGGCTTTGAACAGCAAAAGAGGACTTTGTTTTTGATTCTGGAGGTCATAAAGAATTCTTGGAGCTTATTGAACACAGGGATGAAATAGTTGGACTTGAGCTTTAGAAAAATCATTTTAGTGGCTGAGTTGAGAGGATAGACTGGAGTAGGGAGAGACTGGTGGCAGGCAGACCAACCAGCAGGCTATTGTGACAGTCTAAGCATGAGGAGATGAGAGCCAAGAGATGTTGCTTACAGGTCTTAGCATCAAATCAGATATGGGAAGACAGAGATGAGTGGAGGCTGACAACTAGGTTGAGAATCCAAAGTTCTGGGAACATGGCAGTGCTCTAGACATTAACAGCGAAGTTTAAAAGGAAGAACAGTTTGAGGGAAAGATAATTAATTTAGTCTTGGACATGCTGAGGCTAAGATATCTACAGGATATTCAGGTCAAGATGCTTAACAGGCAGTTGGAGATAAGAAAGTGGAGATCAGCAACAAGGTTAGGGATAAATCCAGCAGAGCCGAGATTCACGAACATAGAAATGATAAATAAATCCATTGGAACTGATAAGAGCATCAAGTTAAATTGTATAAAAGGGAAAGAGAAAAGAGGGGTCAGAACAGAGCCTTGTGGGACATCAACAATTAACCTGGGATGTCATGAATAAAGATCCAGCAGAAGAGACTGAGGAGTGATCAGAAAAGGTAGAAGGAGAACCACGAAGGAGTGATACCTCAAAAACCTTGAGAGAAGTGAGTATATCAAGGAGGAGAAGGGGATCAACAGTGTCAAAGGCTATAAGGATATCCAGAAAGAGAAGGTTTGAGAAAAAGCCACTGGACCCAGATGGCACCAGAGGAGAAAGTGAGGATGATGACTTTGTACAGCCCTCCCTCATTTAAATCCAATTCATTTGCATGTCACTTCCCTGATATCATGGCCCTCTTTGAGAATAAAGGACAAATAGTAAATCACACTGTGAGTAGAGAAGGAGCTATCCAAACTTCCAGGTGGGCAATATAGTATTATTCTTCCTCCCTCTCCTCTCCTCTCCCCCCACTCTCTCTCTCCTTTCTTTTCTTTTTGCTCTCTCCACATAGAATATCACACCCTGACCTACCCATGCTCTGCCCAAAGGGAATGTAAATTTTAATCAGTGAAACATTTTTGTTTTAATTTTTTTTCCTTAAAGACCAGCCTTAACTCCAAATCACTCTGGTACCAGACCAGGTTCTATTTGGTCACTGTTTGGGCCCTGATTGGCTCAGAATGAATGTAAATAACAATTGTTTCTGCTGTTTTGGGCAAAATCCCTGAGGGTCTTCCCTTCCAAGATCTTTTTTTTTTTTTAAGAGGCCATTTTTTGCCTCATTTATTACCTAGCCTTAATCAGGAGTGGGCACTGCCTTACTCAAACTGAGACCCTTTACAGACCTTAGTTTAAAAAGGCCAAGATACCCCACTGTATCCTGGGCCATCTCCACTTGTCCTAACCTATATCTGGCCACTGGACCCCAATAACTCCAGAGAAGGAAATGAGGCTGGAGACTTTGCACAGCCCTCCCTCACTTAAATCTAATTCAATTCACTTGCATGTCACTACATCACTTTGCTGATGTTGCGATCCTCTTCAAGTACAAAGAAGCCGCAATTAAGCTTCCACTAGGGCCAGAACCTGTGTTAGGCTCCAAGGATGCAAATGGAAAGAATAAAATATTCCATACTCTCAAGATCCTTACATTCTAATGCAGAGATAATTATAGATGAGTAGATGAGAATAAATATGAAAAGAATAAACATAAGTGAATGAAAGTAAGTATAGGAGACAGGGTGCTTGCCGTTGTGGTAATCAGGAAAGGCTTCCTGTATGTGATGCCTAAGCTACATCTTCTCCACCCACAACATCTCTTACATATGACCACTTCCATTTATGGGAAGTCATGGTAATACCACCTTAATACAAAAAGATTAGAAACTAGTTTGCAAAGGGCTGAGGAGTGAATAGGAACAAAGGAAGTAGAAACAATGAATGTAGATAGTTTTTTATGTAGTTTAACTGAGAATGGGAATTGAGCTATAGGATGAAAGCTTGAGAAGATGGAGGAAACTAGTAAAGGTTTTATAAGGATGGAGGAGAATGAGGTATGTTTGAAGGCAGAATAGAATGGGAATAGAACAAGTATACAAAGAGAGGTTGATAATTACAGAGAAGAACAAAAATGAAGTACAATCTGCTGAAGAAGATGGGAGGAGATAAGATCAAAAGTACATGCAGAAGCATTGATCTTTGCAAGAAGAAGGCTCACTTGATTATGAGAGACTTAAGAAAAGGAAGAATGAGTGAAGATATCAAGGGGTTTTGAGATGAGCAGAAAAGAGGAAACTTATAGATTTACTTTTTCTTTCCTTTTCTGGTTGGGGGGGTGAGAAAAAGTGAAGAGAGAAAGAGATGGGGAGAGGGAAGGAGGGAGGAAGAGAGAAAGAGGGGGGGGTGGAGAGAGAGAATATTCAAGAATGGTCCAAAGTGTCAAATGCAGAAAGGTCAAGGATGAAGACTGAAAGTCCATCAGATACGGCAATTAAGATATCATGGATTACTTTTAGAGTCAGAAGTTTCAAATAACTAATGAGGTTGGAACACAGACTGCACAGGGTTGATGACAGAGAGAGAAGAGAGAGAGAGAGAGAGAGAGAGAGAGAGAGAGAGAGAGAGAGAGAGAGAGAGAGAGAGAGAGAGAGAGAGAGAGAGAGATTATAGACACAGATTACAGACAGACACAGAAACAAAGGACAAAACACTGGGAATGCCCAAAATTATAGGTTATGATATGGACAGTAAGCTAGTCAAGCAAACAGGAGTCACCAGATAAGTCAAAGGAGAACCAGGAGAGAATACTGTCATGAAAATCCAGAGAAGAGAAAATATTCAAGAATGGTCCAAAGTGTCAAATGCAGAGAGGTCAAGGATGAAGAGTGTGAAAGTCCATCAGATATGGCAATTAAGAGATCACAGATTACTTTTAGAGTCAGAAGTTTCAAATAACTAACAAGGTTAGAACATAGACTGTACAGGGTTGATAAGTGAGAGAGACAAGAAGTGGAGACAATGAATGTGGACAGCTTTTTTTAAGGCTTTGGCCGAGAAAGGGATAAGAGATACAGCTTTAAATATAAGGGAGGGGTGACTTGGACATACTTGAAGGCAACAGTGAAGGAGCCAATATATTTGAAAAGGTTGTATATTAGAGAGGGGGAGAGATGTTTGAGGGGACAGTCTGCTGGAGGTTATGGGAGGGGATCTTATAAGATGTAGAAATGGAAGCAATTATGAAAATCATCTAGTCCCCATTTATTTTATAGATGAGGAAAATTATGCCCAGAGAAGTTGTGACTTGAAAGGTTACATAGTAAGTGGCATAATCTTCTGTTTCAAGATTCAGTGCTCTTTCCACTGTCTCTCACAGCCATCATCAAAACCTAGTCATCATCATGGCTACATGTAATTAGTATTCAGGATGACAGCCCCTGAAAAACAAGGTTATCAAAACAAAACCTTATATAGTCATTCTCCATGAATTCCTTATTCTCCCTTTCTAATCCTATAATCCATTAGTGTTATTGCCCGCTATCGCCTTTTGTACTCTAGTCTCTAATGAAGAGATTCTCTTTCTTAAAAAGAGGCATTCTCCTTACCAAGGCCATTTGCTCTACATGACTATTTGATTCCATACTCTCTTAACCCTCTCTATAAAGTTTCCTGTTCCTTCAATCATCCCCTTCTTCTGTACTGCGAGAAATCAATATATCTTATATTTAATAACTAATTATTGTATTAGGATCAAGCATTTTGCCCTTTTCTACTTCCGGATTCAGAAATCAACAACTGTGGGAAAACTTCCTTAAAGATTTACAAGGTCTCATTATATGTAATGGGGATCAGCTAGATTTCCAAAAAGATCAGGGGTGAAACAAGGATGTCCATTATCACAACTGTTATTCAATATGATATTACAAATGTTAGCTTTAGCAATAAGAGAAAAAAGAAACAGAAGGAATTGGAATAGGCAAAGAAAAAACTAACTTATCACTCTTTGCAGATGATATGACATTATACTTAGGGAATCCAAGATAATCAACTAAAAAACTACTTGAAATAATTCACACCTTTAGTAAAGTTGCAGGATACAAAATAAACCCACACCAATCATTTCCATTTCTATATATTATTAACAAATCCCAACAGCAAAAGACAGAAAGAGAAATCCCATTTAAAATTACTGTAGACACCATGAAACATTGGGAGTCCACCTGTCAAAACAAGCACAGGGACTATATTAACATAATTACAAAATGCTTTTTGCACAAAGTCAGATCTAAATTGGAAAAACATCAGTTGCTCATGGGTAGGCTAAACTAATATGTTAAAAATGACAATTCTATCTAAATTAATTTAATTAATGAGTGCCTTACAAATCAAACTACCAAAAATTATTTTATAGAGCTAGAAAAAAAAGTCAAAATTCATCTGGAAGAACAAAAGATCCAGGATGGGTGGAGTCAAGATGGCGGAGTAGAAAGAGGTACGTGCTCTAGCTCTGCCCCCACAGCCCATAAAAAACCTGTAAAAATTACTTTAAAGAAATTCTAGAGCAGCAAAAGCCACAAAACAACAGAGTGAAAGAGATTTCCAGCTCAAGACAGCATAGAAGGTTGACAGGAAAGGTCTACTGCACAGGGCTCAGAGCACAGCACTGCCCAATCTTGGCCATGGGGCAGGGACAGGACTGGAGCAGGCCTCAGTGCATTGCATCATGGGTAACAGCTGCAGTTTCCAGATTTCTCAACCCACAGACACCAAAGACAGCTTCAAAGGTCAGTGAGAAAGCCTTTTCACCTGGGTGAGAGGGAAGTGAGGTCTGGTCCCAGCCTGGCCCCAGGATGACAGCAGGGTCCACTTTTGGAGCTCACTGCCTAAAGACCCTGGGAGAATCAAGTGGCTGATCTGGGTCTCAGTTCTGAGTGGCAGCCCTGGGGTGAAAGGGAACACTGGTTGGTGGAGTTGGTGGAGGCTCTGGAGAGGGAATCCTACTTGCAGAATCCTACTGGGCAGAAATAATTGTAAAAAATAACTGTAAAAACTGAAAAAATTACTGGGCAGAAAAGAATGCTTGTGGTTGCTCCCAGACCAGAGCACAGGCCAGGAGAGGAGTAAATTCCTCTCCCTTGATTGTGTCACCTTGGAGGAACTGAGTACTTAAGAGGTCCCTAGAGTATACCCTTCAAGTAACTGACTGGGAAAATGCCCCCCAAAAAAGGAAAAAAAATAAGACTATAGAAGGTTACTTTCTTGGTGAAAAGGTATTTTCTTCCATCCTTTTTGGATACAATCAGAGGAAGACATCAAAGTCAAGGCTTCTGCATCTAAAACCTCCAAAAAAATATGCAATGGTCTCAGGCCATGGAAGAGCTCAGAAAGGATTTTGAAAATCAAGTAAGAGAGGTACAGGAAAAATTGGGAAGAGGAATAAGAATGATGCAAGAAAATCATGAAAACCAAGTCAATAGCTTGCTAAAGGAGAACCAAAAAATGCTGAAGAAAATAACGCCTTGCAAAATAGGCTAACTCAACTGACAAAAGAGGTTCAAAAAGCCAATGAGGAGAAGAATGCTTTAAAAAGCAGAATTAGCCAAATGGAAAAGGAGGTTCAAAAGCTCACTGAAGAAAACAGTTCTTTAAAAATTAGAATGGAGCAGGTGGAAGCTAATGACTTTATGAGAAAGCAAAAAATTATAAAACAAAACCAAAAGAGTGAAAAAATAGAAGACAATGTGAAATATCTCACTGGAAAATAAATCCAGGAGAGATAATTTAAAATTACTGGTCTCCCTGAAAACTATGATCAAAAAAAGAACCTAGACATCATCTTCCAAGAAATTATCAAGAAAACTGGCTTGATATTCTAGAACCAGAGGGTAAAATAGGAAAGGAAAGAATTCCTCAATCACCTCCTGAAAGAAATTCCAAAAGAAAAACTCCTATGAATATTGTAGCCAAATTCCAGAGTTCCTAGGACAAGGAGAAAATATCACAAACAACCAGAAAGAAACAATTCACATATTGTAGAAATACATTCCAGATAACACAGGATTTAGCAGCTCACACACTAAGGGATAGAAGGGCTTGAAACATGAGATTCCAGAGGTCAAAGGAGATAGGATTAAAACCAAGAATCACCTATCCAGCAAAAGTGAGTATAATACTTCATGAGGAGAAAAATGGAATTTCAATGAAATAGAGAACTTTTAAGCATTCTTGTTGAAAAGACCAGAGCTGAGTAGAAAATGTGATTTTCAAATACAAGAATCAAGAGAAACATGAAAAGGCAAACAGGAAAGAGAAGCCTTCAGGACCTCATTAAAGTTGAACTGTTTACATTCCTATATGGAAAGATGTTATTTGTAACTCATGAGACCTTTTTCAGTTTAGGGTAGTTAGAGGGAATACATATACATATACACACACACACATATTTAGGTGTGCATGGGTATGTATGTACGTGCAGGCATATATATATATATATATATATATATATATATATATATATATATACACACACACATACATGTGTGTATGTATGTATATATGCATCTATATGTATATATACACAGACATAGACAGTGTCTATGGGTATGTATGTGTATATTATATATATGTAGATATGTATATGTATGTGTGTGCATGTGTACGTACATATGTATTATATGCATGTGTGTGTGTATATACATATAGACAGACAGCACAGGGTGAGCTGAATATGAAGGGAGAATACCTAAAAAAATAAATTTACTGTTGAATGGAATGTACTAGAAGTACGAGAAAGGGACAGGTAGAATGTAGCAAATCATTTCACATACAAGAGGGAAGAAAGAGCTTCTACAATGGAGATGAAGAGGGAGGACGTAAAAGAAAATTGAGCCTTATTGTGATTTGGCTTAAGGAGGGAATAACACACACTCAATTGGATATGGAAATCTATTTTACCCTGAAGGAAGGAAAGGGGAAAGGGGACAGGAGAGGGAAGATGATAGAAAGGGCAGCAAATTGGAGAAAGGGATAATCAGAAGCAAACACTATTGTGGGAGTACAGGTCAAGAGAGAGAATGGAATAAATGAAGGTCAGGATAGGACAGAGGGAAATGTGGTTAGTCTTTTACAATATAATTATTATGGAAGTGCTTTGCTTTGTTACACATGTATGACCTATATTGAATTGCTTGTTTTCTCAATGAGGGAGGGTGAAGAGGGAGGGTGAAGAGGGAGGGAGAGAATATGGAACTCAAAGCTTTAACAATGAATGTTAAAAATTGTTTTAGCATGCAACTGGAAATTAAGCTACATAGGTGATGGAGAATAGAAATCTATTTTGCCCCACAGGAAAATACAAGGGAAGGAGGATGGAAGAAGGGTGGGTAATAGAAGGGAGGACAGACTGGAGGAAGGGGTGGATGGGGTGCATGCTGTCCTGGTGTGGAGGACTGAGGAGAGATGGGGAGAAAATTTTGCATTCAAATTCTTGTGGAAGTGAATGTTAAGAATGGAAAAGTAAATAAATTATATATATTTTTTTAAAAAGACCAAAAGGTCCAGAATATCAAGAGAATTAATGAAAAGAAACACTAGGAATGTGGCCTAGCCATACCATATCCTAAATTATAAAGCAGCAATCATCAAAACCACTTGGACTGGATAAGAAATAGAGGGGGTAGATCAGTAGAACAGGTTAAGTACACAAGATACAGTAGTCAACGACTATAGCACTCTAATATTTGACAAACCCAAGGACTCCAACTTCTGGAATAAGAACTCACTGTCTGACAACAACTGCTAGGAAAACTGGAAAATACTGAGGCAGAAACTGGGCACAGACCAATGCCTGACACTATTTACCAAAATAAAATCCAAATGGATACATGATCTAGGTATAATAAAGGCTGATCCTACAAACAAATTAGGGGAGCAAGGAATAGTTTATTTGTCAGATTTATGGAGAATGGAGGAATTTGTGACCAAACAAGAGATAGAGAATGTTATGAAATGTAAATTGGATAACTTTGATTATATCAAAATGAAAAGTTTTTCCACTAACAAAGCCAGTGCAACCAAGATTATGTGGGAAGCAGAAAACTGGGAAGGAATTTTTATAACTAGTATCTATGATAAAGGTCCCAGTTTTAAAATATATAGAGAACTGAGTCAAATTTATAAGAATACAAGTCATTCCCCAATTGATAAATGGTCAAAGGATATGAACAGGGAATTTTTAGAGGAAGAAATTAAAGCTATCTATACTCACATGGAAAAAATGTTCTAAATTACTATTGATTAGAGATAGGCAAATCAAAACAACTCTGAGGTACCACATCACACCTATCAGATTAGCTAATATGACAGAACAGGAAGATGATAAATGTTGAAGATGTGGAAGAGTTGGAACACTAATTCATTGTTGGTGGAGCTGTGAGCTGATCCAACCATTCTGGAAAGCAATTTGGAACTATGCCCAAAGGGCTATAAAAATGTGCATATCCTTTTTCCCAGCAATACCACTTCTAGAGCTGAATCCCAAACAGATCATAAAAATGCAAAAGAGTCCCACATGTACTAAAATATTTATAGTAGCTCTTTTTGTTGTTGCCAAGAACCGGAAATCGAGAGGATGCCCATCAATTGGGGAATGGCTGAACAAGTTGTGGTATATGAATGTAACAGAATACTACTGTGATATAAGAAACAATGAACAGCCAGACTTCAGAAAAACCTAGAAAGACTTATATGAACTGATACTGAGTGAAGTGAACAGAACCAGGAGAACATTATACACATTAAAAGCCACAGTGTGCAAGGACTGTTTTTGATAGACTTAGCCCTTTTACAGCAATGCAAGGAACTAAAACATTTCCAAATGGCTCAATGCAAAATGGCATCCACATCCAGAGAAAGAACTATGGAGTCAGAACACAAAATGAAGCAGATTATTTTCTCTTTTGTTATATTTTCTTTTTCTCATGGTTTCTCCCATTCATTTTAATTCTTCTATGCAACATGACTAATGTGAAAATGTGTTTAATAGGAAAGCATATGAAGAACCTATATAAGACTACATTCCGGAGAGGGGAGAGAGAGGGAAAAAATTTGGAATTTATGGAAGTGATTGTTGGAAACTGAAAACAAATAAATTAATAAATTTGGTGGGGAAAAACATATACCCAGATCAAGATTTAATCAGACAGTAAAACAAATTCTAAGTTTGGGCTAATGGGTGTATTCCTACTCCTTGTGTTTGGTCCAACAGGCCTAGGAAAAGGTTGATTCTCTCTATTATCAAAACAGATAATATGGAAATTGATGTCTCTTTGACAAAAATTTGAATGACCAAAGTCATATACCCCAACACCTCCATTTTAATATAGTCCATACCCCCAACTACACTAATCAATCCGAGTTGACTGCCATCCCTCAGGAACGCACACTTCAAAGGGCATATAACACCATTTGAGGTCTTTGGTCTATGAGAAAGAGTCAAATGACTACCCTTGTATTAATAATGTGCTGGCCTTATTAATGAAATGATTAAATTGCCCAGACACTATGTCTTTCAAACCTTTTTAATCATCACACTACTCTAACCTCTTCCTGTCCACAGGATTCTTTCATGTTACCTACATACAAACTTGCTCAAGTATCTCACATCCTTTAATGTTCACTTCATCCCAATATCCCCTATTAAGCTACAATTCTATATCTCTCTTCCCTTTCACAAATAAGCACCTAGAAAAAGATCTTGTGATTTATAGTAACAGGCCATAAAAAATCACAGAAACTACTTACACTAACTGCATCTATTTCCTCTCCTTTCATTCACCCTTCAATCCTTTGCAATCAGGCTTCTACTCTCATAATTCAACTGAACTTGCTCTCTTCAAAGGTACAAATGATCTCTTAATTACTTGAGAATTGGTTTCTGTCACAAGTGTGTCCCTGTTCCAATCTGTTCTTCACAGAAATTGCAAAAAAATGTTTTCCTGAAGAGTAGGTTTGACCATGTCACCCTTCTACTCAGACTCCAGGGGTTCCCTATTACCTCTATAAATACAGAAATAAACTCTTTTATTTGAAAGCATTTAGACATCTTCACAACCTTGTTGCATCCTATTTCTATAGCCTTATTTCATACTACTGCCTTCAAACAATCTATAATTCCATCAAATTGGCCTCTGCTTTTTCTAACACAACATTCCATCTTCTACCTCTTAGCTTTAGACTAGTTAACCCTCCATGCCTGAAATGCCCCCCATCCTCACCTTAACCCTCTTGAAATACCCAGTTACCATCAAGACAAATCAAGTGCAACCGTAAGCAGGTCTCCTCTGGTTCCCCAGCTGTTAGTGCTTTTCCACCATTGGTCACCTTGTACTTGTTTACAGCATGTTTTATAAATGTCTGTAGAAACACATCATGCACACAGTTCTACTTTTGTCTTTGCCTCACACAATACCATTAAGTACTTAATAAATGCCAACTGTTTGATGTAAAGCAATCTACTTGCTCCGGAAAGAACTACCTCCAACTTAATTTAACCCCAGTTTTGCCAGCCTTCATATATGTGGACTCCTATGATGTTGTACACTGTTCATTAGCCTTTTCAACACAGAAAACAGATGACCCATGGGGGAGATAAGATGTGAGTGATAGCTCCTAGGAGGAATCAAGGACTAATGCAAAACTATATGAAGTTATAATAATTTGTGATCTATAGTAACAGACCACAAAAAATCACAGAAACTACTTACAGAATATTCTGTTTCAGACTTTAAATCTATAATTATGATCGTAAACATTATACTCCAAAGTGTTCTTTATTTTCCCAGTGGAAATAGTAAGCACTATTTCCCAAACTCTGCTTGTATTCTAGAGATACTTTCTTAAAAAAAAATGATTTATAACTGTTCTGTACCTTGGAACTAAAATAGCTGACAAAAATCATTTAGGAAAACAGGAAATCATTTTTTTTTTAAACACAGAGTATGTTCTTATTTGACATAAGTTTTCTTTAATCTTTAAATATTTTGCATTCACTTATCTATGTACAAATTGTATACCACCAATAGAACATGTATTCTTTAAGGCCAAAGATTTTTCATTTTTCTTTCCAATACAGTGCCTGACACAAAATAAATTAATAATTTTGTAAGTATTAACTGAATTAATAAAAGAGTTGTTTCTAAATCTTTAAAAGTAACTTGTCAAGAAGCTGCTGGGAAACTAATAAAACTGGGCCCATTATATTAAACAGTCTATAGACTGTTACGATGTGTTAACAAATACTTTCTAAAACATTCACAATATGGTGATAGTTTTGGGTTTTAACATTAAATAAAAACTGCATATAACGGCCTCTTTTCTCCCTTAATAAAACTGATATAACAATAAAAACATAATTTATAAGAAAATTAGCCTTACTCTTCTGTAAAAGTCTGCCACCGAAGTTAGTAAAGGAAGGAGGGAATGTATTCTTTGATTATATGACTTCTTTACTATTTCAATTAAACAACTAAATGATAGTGGCTTCTTTTAATATCATCTCCACACACTTAAAGTAAATAACCTAAAGATCAAAATACACAGTAATGCTAAGGGAACAGCAGGCTTTCATTGCCAGTTTTCTATCTATAAACACTGGTAAGCAATTCTGTATAATTATGGTTCCACATATTAAGATGAGCAATATGTCTGTTTACTTGTCTCTTTCCTATTCCATATTACTCTGGAACGTTTTTGTACATCTGTGGTTAAGACTGACGGCATGTACACATTAAACTCTTATTTCTAAAAGTTAAATACACAACCACAGATACCAGTTGTAGCACACCATTATGAGCTGGCCGCTGGTGTGTTAAAGATTTAGGGGTTCATAAAATTTGAAGATAATTGTTTATGAACAATTATAGGTACCAAATTTACTTAAACATTTTAATTTTTTTGTCTTGCTTACATGAACCAAAAACACTTATTTCAAGCAACAAGACCAGATGTTGAGGATTTTGTTTGAAGCCCAAAAGAACTCTACAAACTATGGTAACACAAAAGAAGCCAGTGGTATTGGGCCACAGTGTACATGCCAACAATTACTCAATTTATATAATCAATCTGCAAGCTATGAGGTGGGGAAAAACCGCAAAGTAAAGATAGGCAAGTCCTACAATTCACTTTTCATCTGCAAGTCAGTCTTCATCCTTTGTGAAGGTAGCAAGGAGAGAGCACTAGGATGAGTAATGAATTTATGTCTCCTAGATAGCTCTACTTGGATGTCCTACTAGCACCGCAAAGTGTTTTAGGTGGATAAGTAGGGAGAGAGAGACAGAGACAGAGAGACAGAGAGACAGAGAGATGTATATATATAGAGAGAGAGATAGATAGATAGATAGATAGATATAGATATATAGATAGTGTCTTCCAATGCTATGTATACACATATGTACATTCATTCATGTGTGTATACACGTGTATATGCATATCTATGTATATATATATATATATATATATATAATAGGAAAAACAGAATTCCTAATTTTTCCATTGCAAAAACTGTTCATTCTAGTTCCATATCTCTCCAGCTTAAACACCTTAAGCTCAAACTACTATAACTGATTCCTAATTGGACTCCCTACATCTCATTCATTCTTCACATCAAGGTAATTTTCTTTATGTCCAGCTCAGAGCACATTGCTCTTCTCCTCAAAAACTTTCTATGCCCCCTCAGTGGCAAACAAATAAACTACTTATCCTGTCTTCAAGGCCTGCTACAATCTGAAATTCTAATCCTCCAATCTGAGAGAAAGGGAAAGAAGGAAGAAAGAAGGCAGAGGGGGATAAAAGAAAGGAGGAGAGGAAGGGAGATGAGATATGAGTACATTCAAGCCATGGAGGAGCACAAATGTAAGTAACTGAGATTGGAGATGAGTGCTGGATGTGCAGAATACCATGTAGGCCAGTCTGTCTGGTTCTCAGAGTTCAGGGAGGGGAGCAAAGTGTAAAAAGAGTGGAAAAGTTAAGAGATGAATATGTAAAGGATTTTAAATGCCACATGAGCTCAACTGGACTCTAGAGGTATTGGAGATGAGGTGAGGGTTGAAGCAAGGCGAGGGGAGAAGTGACATGGATAGATTCTAGGGAAACTATTCTAGTCATACCTGTTAACAGTGGGTATCTCCCAAGATTGACTGGAGTAGGGAAATGATTGATGTAGGCAGGTCAAATAAAAAACCTGTTGCAACAGTCTAGCTTAGAAGTGATAACAGCATGAACTAGGATTATTGTTTTTTGAGGGGAGAGAAAGGGACAAATGAAAGACAGGCCTGACTATATAGTTCACAGAATCATCTGCATAACATGGTAATTAAACACATGGGAGTTACTAAGGTCAATCAAGTGAGAAAAACTTAGAGACCAGGATAGAGTCCACTAAGGAAGTATGGTGTGGATGATAAAGGGTTAAGAAAAGAGTAAGACAAGGAAGTAGAAGGAACTAAGGTAGACAGTTTTGGGGTAAGAAATACAATAGCAAGAATTATAGGATTTGGTCTGGGTTTCATAAAGAGTTACTTTTAAAAAAGCAACAACTAATAAACAGTTAATCTAATTTTTAAAAGAGGGAGGAAAACCAAATTGTTCCATCTCAAAAATGAAAGCAGAAAACTCACAACAATTGAAGATGAAATGAAGAAAATGATCAGAAACTCTTTTCTCCAGTTACATACTAACAAAACTGACAAGTTAAAAGCAAACGGATATTTACAAAAATATTAACAATTGAGATCAACAATAACAAAAAAGAAACAGAATAACCAAAGATAATAAAAAGAAAATGAATAGATTACAAATGAACTCCCAAAGTGAAAAAAAACTATGAGCAGATGAAATTATTAGTGAATTCTCTCAAACAATGAAAGAACAATTAATTACAATATTACATAAACTGTGTGCAACAATTAGAAGTCACCTTTTCAGTCTCTTGCTATCTTATAAATAAGGTCTTGATGCCTAAAATAAGAGAAACAAAGGAAAGACACTAAAGACCAATAATCCCAAAGAACATTGATGCAAAAAAATTTTAATAAAATATTAACAAGTTACAACATTATAAACCATGACAAATTTACATTTATGCCAGGAATGTACTTCTACTTCAAAATATCTGTTCGGTTCTGGCCTTTTCACCAGGAATGCTTGGAAATCTTTGATTCTATTACTGGTCTAATTTTTCCCAAAAGGATTATACTTTCCCAAAAGGTTATCCTGTTTTTAAGCCTTTATATTTTTTCCTTTTAAGGTATTGTATTAAAAGGTCTCCTCTTCTTTATAACAGCTGACAGTTTTTGTGTGATCCTCACTTCTTGGTACTTGAATACTTTCATTTTGGCTATCACCATCATTTTTATTGCTACCATTTTTATTATTTTGGTTAACATTAAAACTCTGAATTTGGGCTATGACATTCCTAGGAGTTTGGGGTTTTGGTTTTGTTTTGTTTGTTTGATTTTCAGAAAGTGAAAGATAAGATTCTGTTTTCACTTTGCACTTTGGTTCTGAAAATGCTGTGCAGTTTCATTCATAATTTCTTGGAATATGATAGTTAGACTATTTTGGTCATGGCTTTCAGATAATCCGATAATTCTTAGAGTGTGTCTCCTTGACCCGTTTTTCTTATCACTTTTTAAAATATGTTTCTTAGGTTTTATTCTGTTTTTTCTGTCAATCTTTTGACTTTGTTTTAGTATCTCTTGTAGTCTTCAGTCATTATTTTTTGCCTGACACATTCTAATTTTCAGGGCATTTAGTGAACAGGTAAAGTTTTCTACCATTTATTCTAAGGTATCAATTCTCTTTACCATTCCTTCCTCCCTGGCTATTCCATTTTATATCTGATTTCATTTTTTCCAGGTACTCTAGTAATCCTTATGGCCAGCTCATTTTTGTTCTTTGATACTTTACCTGAACTTGTCATAAAGACAATATCCTCCTAGGAGTGGTAGTTCCTCAGAGTTTTTGGAGTTTTCTTTGGTTTGTTCCTCCTGCAACCTCAGTATCTGGCTTATGGGTCTGTGCTTGGGACAGGTTCTGGTTCTTCTCTACTCTGACTGCTCTTTCTCACTCTCTCCTTTGCTGGAACTTCATTCAGGTCACACCTGTTAAAAGTAGGTAAACAAGGCCCTGCACTGGGCCCTCCTCTTTTCCGTATACTATTTTGTTTAATGATTGTATCAGCTCCCGTGGTTTCAATTATCATTTCTATGCAGATGAATCACAGATCTACTTGACAATCCTAACCTCCTTCCTGACCTTGAGTCAACTATTATAATAGCCTGTTAGTTGGACTAGCTGCCTCAAGTATCTCCCCATTGCAATCCATCCTCCACTCAAATGTTAAATTGATCTTCCTAAAATACAGGGCTGACCATGTCACTCCTTTATTCAGTTAATTTTAGTGGCTCTCTATCATCTCCAGAATAAATATAAAATCCTTTGGCTTTTAAAGTCCTTCACAACTTGGTTCCTTCCCACATTTCCAGTCCTCTTACACCTGATTCCCTTTCATATAATCTGTGATCAAGTGATACTGGTCTCCCTGCTAATCCTTAAACACGACACTTCATCTCCCAATTCTATGCATTTTCACTGACTGACCCTCATGCCTGGAACTCTCACCCTCCTTGTAACCACCTGCTAGTATCCCTGGGTTCCTCAAGTCAGCTGAAGTCTACCTTCTGCAAAAAGCCGTTCCCAGCCCTCCTTAATCTTAAAGACTTCCTTCTCAGATCAACACCAATTTATCCTGCATAGATTTTGTTTTGTACATAGGTGTTTTATGTTACACCTACCCATTAGACCATGACCTCTGTTATAGAACTGTTTTATTTTTCCTTGCACTAAATTCCAGCACTTAGCACAGTACCTAGCATTTAGTAGGTGCTTAATAAATTCTAGATGAGTGGCTGTGTTTAAGCCAGGCTCTCCAACTGCAGGGCACAGGCAAAGCCTGTCCAGTCCTGGGAATGATGGTCAAGATTAGGACCTTCTTTCAAAGAATAGGTCTATTCCATCTTTGAGCTGTGCCTTGATGCTTCTGTTATTACAGGGGTCTGGAAATTCTAGCTATGTTAGTCTTGGACTTTGAGTCTTTTGCCCCTGAGGCTACACCCAGGGGCTACTCCAATGCTGGGATGCTGCCAAGGTTGTAGGAAATGCCTCAGTTCAGCTTTGCCAAGGGTCTTTCTATTTCAAATATCTCATGATGCTTTGGACCTCTTTCTTGCATTTATCTATTACCTGAATTGTAAGAGCTATTTGTGTATATTTCTTATGCCCTAATTAGAATGTAAGCTTTTTAACAGCAAGGTCTATATCATAGTGACCCTGGGTCGCAATAAATGTTTCTTTGAATTAAATTAGACTGGGATGACTGCTACAGAAATAAGCAAGAGAGAAAACTTGGTTCAGATGTTAAATAAAGACATGATAGAAACTGGTGAGAGATCAACGTATAAGATGAAAGAAGAGAGTAAAAGAAGATTCTAAGTCTTGTAACCTGGAAGAAGGATAAAGAAAAGAATGGAATTATTAGAGAGATTAATTTAGAAAAGACAAGAATTTTAGTCAAATATACATTGAGTTTTATTTATCAAAAAAAGCAACTAGCACAGGGCCCTGCCACTCAATATATGTTTGTTGGCTAGAAAACAATAAAAAAAAATTTAAAAACAACAACAAAAGAATCTATAGATGTTGCCATCACTAGTGAAAGTAATGTAAGTCACTCAGAAATTCAAGAGAAGCCTACAGATCAGTAGTTCAGTAGATGAGAAGTTCATCTGAAAACGACTTAAGAGTTTTTATAATTAGTTCTATACTAAAAGCTAATAAACAATCAGACAGTGAGTGCCCATGATGTGGTGTGCCCTGTGCTAAGCATTTTACAATTACAACCTCATTTGATTCTCACAACCACCCTGTGAGGCATGGGTTGGGAGCCAAAGACTTCTTAAGCTACATTAATACAAGTACAGAGGTTGGAAAAGCAGCAAGTGATAATGCTGTCATCACAGACCCCCTCTGTGTTATTCAGACCACATATGGAACGTCCGGTCCAGTTCAAGGAATCACACTGATTAAACTACGAAGCATCACAAAAGTGGAACCAGAGTGCTGAGTACTCCCTAAACCATGCACATAAGGATAAGCTAAAGGAATAAAGATTGTGAGGTAGGAGAAGGAAGCATTGGGGGTGGGGGAATCTACAGGATCACTATTTTCAAATATCTGAAGGGTTAACTATTTAGGAAATATTCATCTTATTTTTCCTGACCCAAAAGAACAGAAATAAGACCTGGAAACTACAGAGAACATTTTGGCTCAGTATAAAGAATAACTTACTAAGAATTACCTCTTTCCAGAAACAGAATGTGCTGCCTCACAGATTATTAATGTCTGAACACTAGAAATCTTCTATCATTTGTCATAGAAGCAATTCATATTTCAGAGAGAAGTTGAACTAGATCAATCCCTAAGATCTCTTACAACGCTGGGACTGCATGATTCTTAATATTCAAGTTTAATTAATGGATAATCAACCTTTGGTCATAAGGCAAAATGTGTTCATGGAAAGGACACTGAAAAAGAAAACAGAAGAGCTGATTCTAGTGAAAACTCTACTTACACTCATTGGCTTTTCTGGAGCAATAAAATGAGAGGGTTGAAATAAAACCAAGTTTTATCTTCCAGAGGGATACAGCAGCTAGACCCTTGAACTGAGAGGGAAATGAACTAGGGACAAATCATGGCTCTGCTACAGACTAGCTGGGTGAGTCTCAGCATCCATAATTATAAAATGGAAATAAAAGTTCTTATATTATCTACTCCACAATGTGGTTATAAGAAAAATTCTTTGTATTACGTAAATGTGGGCTCTTATTACTTTGAAAACTGTTAATGCAGTTCTAATTCTAAACTGAACAAGAATGGTACGTATTCAAAATCAAATACCCTTTAACTCAGTTAATTTCCTTTATGAAGTCTTTCCCTTCAGCGGTCATTCTCTCCCTCTGAATGTCTCTTGTTATCTATCATCTAAATACACCTTATGCTTTCCAATTTAAATATTTTTGTTCATATCTTAATGTCCCTCCTTTCATCTCTGTCTTTCAAAATATTATCTATTCTTTAAAGACTGATTTAAATGGCACTCCATTAAACCTTTCATGATACTCTCAAACAAAACCTCTATCCTCAAACTCTTAACAACACTTTACTCACTCTTCTCATTTGTAAGAGTGGGTGCCCAATGAATGATTAACCCCTCTGACTGTGTCCTTGTTACATAAGAAAACTTTTTGATTAAATTAATTAATCCTAAGTATGTGTACAACTCCTGGAATCAAAGATATTTCAATTCAGTGAGAGAGGAAGTCTGCTTCTATTAGGTAAGGGGCTTGACCATGCCCTAATGAACCAGGAAGGAGCTAGTTTAGATCCCAAGCCTTTGGAAAGACAGTGGAGACAATGAAAGCTGAGTCAGAAAGACCTGGAAATAAAGATACAATGTTTTAAAGGAGAAAGAAGAAGTAGTAGAGTTGACACAGAGAAGGGAGACATAGAAGGGTGCTATTGACCCTACAAGAATTTCAGAGCAGGAGACTCAAGAGTGATGTCAATAGTTGTACTACAGCCCTCTCCAAAAGCTGAGGGAGGTTCCAGTGCCTGTCTACTAAGTGAAATTGTAATATGCTCTGCTGCTTCATTACCCAAACATTTCTGGCAACCTAAATTTTATTTCAACCACAAAGAAGGCAGGGGTTAGTTAGTTACAGATAAATACATATATAAATTAAGTCAGAGCCAAACCTCTGTCTAAATGTTAGGAATTTTCCTAACTAGAGGTATAGAGTGATCATGATTATACGCCTAACTTTTTATTTAATGTAAACTCTCTAAAGCAGCTGAAGAGAGAACCAAATGGACCTGGGGGGCCATTACAGTTCCCCTTGGCTAAAAATGAGCTAATTATTTAAACAAACAAAAAAGATAATTTAATTGAATTTTTAAAAACCAACAACAAAATAATCCCTCCCCTCAAAGAACTTACATTTTACTGAAGAGAAATAATGTGAACACAAACAAGTATTTATACTGAAAATTTAGAGGGAGAAAGAATACTAACAACTGGAGAAATCAGGAAAGACTTCAAAAAGGAAGAAGTAGAAGCAAAAAAAAAAAAGCTCATGGGAAAAAAAAGAATTAAAATTGAAAAATTGGAGCACTAAGAAAGGAAACAAGACAGGAAACAATCAAGAAAAAGAAAAAAAGAAAAGCAGAAAACACAGACAATAGAGAATGTTTCATAAAGCTGCAGTTGTAAGTATAGACTGCTAGTTCTGAAAATGACATTTCAGAACAATTGGAGGGGTTCACAACTACACTGAGAAACTTCTACGAGAAATCCTTAAAAACTAATTCTGGAAAAATGAATAACTTCATCTTGAAACCTTTCATTACACTTTTTAAAATCTTTGGGGATTTTGCTGAATTTCTTTTGTGGTTAGATGCAGAGATAGGAGTCATTTTACAGTAACAAGACCAACAAGTTGGTGAGTGCAAAACATGTCTTGGTTTTGACAACCATGTTCCCAATGGGGGTCTTAATCTACAAAGCTTAATGTGTCAGGAAAAACTTCTTTGCACAAGAATTTAAATCCTAAATAAGATTTACTACCATGTCACAGACCTGTCAACATCCTTAGAAACCATCAATAATAATTCATAATCCACTAAAGATTCAGTAGCAAAAAAGTCTGTCATTTGACACTTGTTGAAATAGTTTACCATCTATGTGAAGGCTTCTTGATTTCTAGATAAAACTTAAGAATGTCAATAAATTTGGAAATGAGACCATTTCTACTAATTAAGTCTTTTTTTATGATGGAAAATAAACATACACAAGACTTCAACCAATCTCAAGAATTATTTAAGTAACAGAAAAGGAGTTTCATCTATATGAATCATACCAACAAAGTTTAGAATGCTGGCAATTCAATTTTACATTTTAAAACAAAGTAAAAACATCTTACCAGATCTTACCTCTACCTGTGATTTGTGTATGGCACAGTAAAAGAGTACTCACCTTTCTTACCATAGCCTACATTCCCGCAAAACTACACCAATTGCTATTCTCCATACATGCTTTCTCAGTTCCAGTGCCTTTGTTTGCACTTTGCTCTGTACCAAAAATGACCTCTTTCTACCCAGTCTGCCAACTGCTTTGTACTCCTCCTTTAAAGACATTCAGAATGAACGACAACTGGTGAGTCCAAATGGCAAGATAAAAGTTGAAACCTTCCATAAGAACTCTAAAAGGTAAAAGCAGTTTTTCCTATATCCAAAGCTAATGCAGTGAAAAATTTTTAACACAACAGCAGCTTATTAGGAAAAGTCAACACTGAACTAGTTTTCCAAATGATAAAAAAGAAATTCTTTCCCTTCAAATTAAACTTCTCAGGGTCTCCCAATGTTGTATCAGGATTCCATATTTTCTAACAACATTTTAACCACTCCACAAATTCTACTGACGGTACTATGATATTGCCACCCAAAAAAAGACAAGTATTCTTTGTAGAAAAACATAATTTTATCCTATTTACTTCCTCTGATATTTTTCTTCTCCTTAAACTCTACTAATACTTAACTATAGATTTTTTAGTTTCAGGAATATTAATACCCTCTACTATTATGATTTTTTCAGCAGAGAGTCCTAAATTATCTCCCCTATTTCACTCTTCAGGGATTAACAAGATAAAAAGCTGGCTTGTTTTTTGTCTCAAATTTTCCTTTACCATATACGTATATGTAATACATAAATCTCACTTTCCAACTAAATTTTGTATTGGCTTAATGTTTTTGCCTTGATATTCATACATTATTATCTGAGAGAGCTAGGTCTCAAATAGTTACTTTCCAGGAACTGTGAACTATATTTATATGGTTCTCATACCTTTTAACATGCCTCAGATAGCCGAACATACAAGTAGCCATTTCTTGGCAGCTGATAAAAATGTCTGGTTTTATGCCAATGAATGAACTTAATTAAATTCATGTTTATTAAGACTGATGTCAACATTTACTAGTTGTATAACTTTAAGTAAGTCACTTAACATAAAAGACAGTTTCCTCAATAGTAAAAAGAGGATGATAATACTTTTAATACCTATCTAACAGAGTTGTTGTCAGGAAAGGCCTTTGCAAAGCCTTTAAGTACTATAAAATGTGAGTTATAACTATTATTTACTGTGTGCAGAATACTGGTAGGCACTGAGTTTGATAGGAAATTTAGATTAGATGGAGTCTCTACCCTTACATGCCTCACAATCTATACAGGGGATACAGCACCTACGTAAATACTGATGATATAAAACAGTAATGTTAAGTACATAAAAGGTGCCCCACAAAATTTTTTTTGGTCTGCAGAAAAAGTATTGCTAACAAAGCAGAAATCAGGGGATATTTCATAAAGGAGATAACATTCTGAATGTCTTTAAAGGAGGAGTACAAAGCAGCTGGCAGAAAGGGTAGAAAGAGGTCATTTTTGGTACAGAGGAAAGTTCAAACAAAAGCACTAGGACTGAGAAAGCATGTATGGGGAAGAGCAAGTAGTCTAGGTTTACTGAAATGTAGACTATGGGAAGAGACAAAGGGAGGGAAGAAACAAGCATTTATTAAGCACCTACAGTGTGCCAAGCACTATGCTAAGCATTTTTAAAATATCATTTCATTTGATCCTCCTAACAGTTCTCTGAGATAGGTGATACTGTGATCCCCACTCTACAGTGAGGAAACTGAAACAGAAAGAGGGTAAGGTCACAAAACAAGACTCAGGCCACATCTGAATGAAAGTCTTTCTGACTCCAGGACCAGAGCTCAATCTACATCACCTAACTGCCTCTAAATAGGTAGAAATATGAACTATAGCTGAAAGCTAAAAGATTATGACCACACTCTGAAAGGCCTTGAATGCCAAGGAAAAGTATAAAAGCTTTACTTAGGAGGATTTACTTAAGTATTAGAAGTGAGACATTACCACACCTAAGCATAAAAATAGATTAGTTCAACAGTAGTATAGAAAGTGGATTGACAGTACTGATTGATTGACTGTTGGATTGAAAAAGAATAGAGCCAAGAAGATACAGTGCGATGACACTGCAACACTTTGCGGGGGGGGGGGGGGGGGGGGGAGGGATGGTGTTACGGTGTTGAGACTAGAGTACAGGTATAAATGAAAAAGACGTTACAGATGCAAAAATAACATTTGCAATTGACTAATTAGAAAAATGGAGGAAAGGAAAAAAATAAAAAAGACAGCTCCATTGTTTCAAACATGGAAAGTTGGATGAAGGGTAGTAGTACTGTTAAAAACTGTGAAATCCAAAAAAAAAAAAAAAAGCTTGGGGGAAAATATAATAAGCTCAGTTTGGAACTTACTGAATTTGAGGTAGTAACAAATCTTATCTAGGTTAAGAAGCTAAGCAGGAAGCTAGAGATAGAAAGCCCAGAGCCTAGGCGACAGGTGCTTACTGTTAAAGTAATTTTACTTCTTAATGGGAAGATCTTTGCCATCCATTAATAGCCCCATGTGATCTGCTTAAGTCACACAAAAGCCTGAGTCACATAAGTCTAAGTCACATGGAACAAGAAGGTGTGGAGCAGGAGGGACAGAGTAGGCAGAGTGGAAAAGGAAGAGGCAGAGCTAGAGCAAAGCTGAGAGGAAGTTAGTCAGAGAGCGGTCAGAACTGAGGGAGAGAGAAAGGCAGACAGCTAGGTTCATGAATGTTGGTTTGTAGGAAGGCCAAATAATGTGACTATTTTAAAGGGTAGAAATTCAATGAGGAAAAAAAGAAAGGCTGCTCCAGGGATAGAGAGAAAAGACATCTAAGAAGGCAAACATAGGTCACCTTTTGGGTTACAGAGTAGCCCAGTTTGGCAAGATTGTAGATGTAGAGGGGAATAATATAAAATGCGATTAGATGATTACAGTGCTGTAGCACCAACACTATATTCACAGCTCCTATGGTGGCTATGAAAATGCCAGGCAATTCTGAATCATGACATACAACAGACTCTCCACATGGAAGATGGAACCAAAACATTTATGCAGACACTAGAAAACCAAATCCATCATAGTAACAAAGAAATCCACCACAGTAACATTATCAGGCTTACCATAAATAAAACACTCACGAGACTAGCTATCTGCCTTTCTCTCTTCCTTAGTTCTGACTGCTCTCTAACCTCCTCTCAGCTCTGTTCTAGCTCCACCTCTTCCTGTTCCTCCCTTCCTGCTCCACCCCTTCCTATTCCATGTGACTTACACTCATGTGACTCAGGCTTCCATGTAACTTAAGCAGGTCACATGGGCCTATTAATGGATGGGAAAGACCTTCCCATTAAGAAATAAAATTACATTAACAATAAGCAAAAATGTATTATCAATACAACAGGTCAGAACTGGAATACAGATTTAGAAGCCATCTGAGTTAATTAAAGAAAGAGCAATTAATTAGAATGTCTAAGAAAAGGAGAGAGGAAAAGTTAGGAAAGACCCCAAATAAATGCTCACCTTAAAAGGCCTTTGGGAAGAGAAGTAGTAGTGACTAAAGCACATAGAAAAAGGTACAGTTAGTGATGTAGGACAGCCACGAGTGAGTAGCATCTCAGAAATTAATGGGAGAAAGAATATCCAGCAAGGGTTGGTCAAGAGTAACAACTACTATAGAGTGGTCAAGGATAAGGATGGGGGAAAGGTCACTGAGTTTAATGGTTTAAAAAGTTATTAGTAATCTTCAAAAGACAAGTTTCAATAGACAGAAATGTCAGGGGACAGAAATTTAAAAAATGGAAACATACAGCATAAGTAGACGTTTCAAGAAATATGAACAGGAATCAATCAACAAGCATATATTAAGCATTTAATATATATATTACACATTGTGCTAAGCAATAAGTATCTATTCTGACTGAGGCCACTGCACATTTATGTTATGCAAACTCAACTGAACCTTCACTATCCCACTCGTCACAGCAGCTCTTCCAAACTCTTTCATCCCTCCTCAAACTTCCCATGACTCCCCCTACTGTCTCAGCTGAGAACCTTGCCTCATGTCTTACAAAAAAAAATTGAGGCTATTCCCCATGAGCTTCTTCTTCTCCCCTCTTCCTTATTTCTTATCACTCAGGTGCCTTCTGTCACTATCTCCTCCTTCATCCATCTCATATGATGACATGGCCTTACTCCTTACCAAGACTAACCCATCTAGTTATGCAAGTGATCCAATTCCACCCCCATTTCTTCCCAGAAATTTCCCTCTCTATCTTGCCCACTCTTTTCACTTATTTGTAATTTCTTCCTGTCTACTGGCTCATTGCCTTCTACACTCCCTGACATGATCCTTTTCATCCCTGCTATCATTCTATATCTCTTGTGCTCTTTGTAACTAAACTTCTCAAAAAGGTCCTCTACAATAGGTGTATCCACTTTCTCTCCTCTCACTCTTCTTAATCCCCTAAAATCTGGCTTCCAACTTTATCAGGACACAAAAACAACTAAATCACTCCAAAATTATTAATGGTCTCCTAGTTGCCAAATTCAATGGCATTTTCTCAGTTCTCAATCTTCTTGATCTCTCTGTAGCCTATGACAATATCTTTCTTCACTCTTTCTTCCCTGATACTCTTTTCTATCTAAGTTGTTGTGAAATAGTCTTTCCTGGTTTTCCTCCTACCTATCTGACTGCTCCTTTTTCATCTCCTCAGCTGGATACTCTTTCAGAAAATACCCTGTGGCCATAGATGTCCCTAAGGATTCTATCCTGTTCCCTCTTCCCCCTCTACACAACTTACCTTGGTGATCTAATCAGGTCCCACAGATTTAATTACTATCTTTATGCTGCTGATTCTCCAATCTATCTTACCCCAACTCTCGTCTAATCTCCAATTTCATATCACCAACTGCCTTTCAGACACCTCAAATTTTGATATCCAGGAAACATCTTTCAACTCAGTAAGAACAAAATGGAACTCATTACCTTCCCATAGACTTTCCCCAATTCCTACCTTCCCTATTACTATAACAGGCTACATTATCTTCTCAGTCCTTCAAGTTTATAACCTAGGTGTTACCCTTGACTCCTCACTATCTCTCACCCTCTCCCATATTCAATCTGTTACCAAGGTCTGTCAACTTCATATTTGCAATAGCTCTCAAAATAGCTCCCTTCTCTCCTCTGACTCTACAACCACTTTAATGCAGGCACGCATCACCTCACAACTCAGTCCAATCTATCTTCAATTCAGCCACTAATTTTCTTAAAGTATATTTTCTTGGGGGAGGGAGAGCAGAGCCAAGATGGCAGACTAGAGAGATGCATATGCTCTAGCACTCCCCCCATAGCCCACAAAATACCTGTAAAAAATGACTCAACAAATTCGAGAGCAGCAGAAGCCACAAAACAACAGAGTGAAAGAGGTTTCCAGCCAAAGGTAACCTGGAAGGCCAACAGTAAAGGTCTATCTCACGGGATGCTGAGCAGAGCCCAGCCTTGGCCATGTGGCACTAGGAGGAACAGGATCTGAATAGACCTCCAAGGCAAAATTCCCAGAATCGAGGGTCCCATATCCCTCAACCCACAAGCAACAAAGAAAGCTCCAAAGGTCAGTGAGGAAGGGCTTTCCCAGCTGGGTGACAGGGGAATGAGGTCCCCCTAGCACTGGCCCCAGGCAGCAACACCACCAGAAGCAGCAGCAAGTGATGGGCAGCTACAGAGGCCACAGAAGCAGCCTGGGTCCCTTATCCAGGCAGCTCATCTTAAAGCCTCTGGAGGAACTGAGCAGCTGATCTGAACCTCAGCCCTTAGTGGTGGCCCGCCCCCACCCAAAGCCCCTGGGGGAATTGAGCAGCTGATCTGAATTTCAGCCTTCAGCACGGTACTAGGGAGAGGAGGCATACTAGGACCCTCCTCTTGACAAAGGATTCAGAAGTCAAATAACTGGCTGGGAAAATGCCCAAAAAAGGCAAAAAAACAAATAAATAAATAAAGACCATAGAACACTACTTTCTTAGTGAACAGGTATCTCCTTCCATCCTTTCAGATGAGGAAGAGGAAGTCAAGGCTTCTGCCTCCAGTACCTCCAAAATGAATATAAAATGGGTTCAGGCCATAGAAGAGTTTGAAAAGCTAGTCAGTAGCTTGCTAAAGGAGAACCAAAAAAATGCTGAGGAAAATAACACCTTTAAAAATAGACTAACTCAATTGGAAAAAGAGGTCCAAAAAGTCAATGAGGAGAAGGAGGCTTTAAAAAGCAGAATTAGTCAAATGGATAAGAAGGTTCAAAATCTCACTGAACAAAATAGTTCTTTAAAGAGAGAGTGGAGTTCAGGGAAGCTATGACTATGACATAAACCAAGAAGTTAGAAAACAAAACCAAAAGATTGAAAAAACAGAAGATAACGTGAAACATTTCACTGGAAAAACAACTGATCTGGAAAATAGATCCAGGAGAGACAATTTAAAAATTATGGGACTATCTGAAAGCCATGATCAAAAAAGAGCCTAGACATCATCTTTCATGAAATTATCAAGGAAAACTGCCCTGATATTCTAGAACCAGAGGGCAAAATAAATATTGAAAGAATCCACTGACTACCTCCTAAAAGAGACCTGAAAAGAGAAACTCCTAGGAATATTGTGGCCAAATTTCAGAGTTCCCAGGTCAAGGAGAAAATACTGCAAGCAGCTAGAAAGAAACAATTTGAGTATTGTGGAAATACAATCAGGATGACACAGGATCTGGCAGCTTTTACGCTGAGGGATAGAAGGGCTTGGAACAGATTGTTCCAGAAGTCAGAGGAACTGGGATTAAAACCAATAATCACCTACCCAGCAAAGCTAAGTATAATATTTCAGGGGAAAAAATGGTTATTCAATGATATAAAGGACTTTCAAGCATTCATGATGAAAAGACCAGAACTGAATAGAAAATTTGACTTTTAAACACAGGACTCAAGAGAAGCATGAAAAAGGTAAACAGGAAAGAAAAAACATAAAGGACTTTCCAAAGCTGAACTGTTTACATTCCTAAATGGAAAGATAATATTTGTAACTCTTGAGACTTTTCTCAGTATTTGGGTAGATGGAGGGATTATACACACATACACATACACACACACACACACACACACACACACACACACATACTTATAGACAGAGAGTACAGGTTGAGTTGAATCAGAAGAGATAATATCCATACAAAAATTAAATTAAGGGGTGAGAGAGGAAAATACTGGGAGGAGAAAGGGAGAAATGGAATGGGGCAGGCTATCACTCATAAAAGAGATAAGAAAAATCTTTTCCAATGGAGGAGAAAAGGGAGGAGGTGAGAGAGGGAAAGTGAAGCTTACTCTCTTCACCTATAGCTTAAGGAGGGAATAACAAGCTCACTAAATTTGGTATGAAAATCTATCTTACGCTATAGGAAAACAGGGGAGAAGGGGACAAGTGGGGTGAGAAAGATGACAGAAGGGAGGGCAAATGGGAGAAGGGAGTAACTAGAAGCAAACACTTTTGGGAAGGGACAAAGTCAAATGAGAGAATAGAAAAAAAGGGGGGGCAGGGTAGAACGGAGGGCAATATAGTTAGTCTTACACAACATGACTATTATGGAAGTCTTTTACAAAACGACATACACATAGCCTGTATTGAATTGCTTGCCTTTCAATGGGGTGGGGATGGGGAGGGAGGGAGGGAAGGAGGGAGGGAGAAAAGTTGGAATTCAAAGTATTAGAAATGAATGTTGAGAATTATTATTGCATATAGCTGAGAAACAAGAAATACAGGTAATGGGGTATAGAAATTTATCTTGCCCTACAAGGAAACAGAGAAGATGGGGATAAGAGAAGGGTGGGATGTGATAGAAGAGAAGACCCATTCAGGGAAGGTATAATCAGAATGCAAGGTGTTATGGGGTGGGGGGAGGGGAGAGATGGGGAGAAAAATTAGAACTCAAAATTTTGTGGAAATGAATGTCGAAATCTAAAAATAAATTAATTAAAATAAAAAATTTTCAAAAGTACATTTTCTTAAATGTACATTTTAAAATTTTAAATGTGCATTCTTAAAGGGATTTTCTTAAAGGGCAAATCCAATTATGTCATTCCCCCAACTCAACAAAATCCAGTGGCTTCCTATTGCCTCTAGAAGAAAATAAAAAAAGTTCTGCTTGGCATTCAAAATCCAGTCTTCATACACTTTCCTTCCAAACATGTACTCTTTGATACAGTGACACTGGCTTCTTGGCTGTTTGACAAACAAAACACTCCATCTCTGAGTTCCAGGCACCTTTTCTATCTCCCATGGCTGGAACATTCTCCTTTCTCTACTCTGATTATTGACCTCCTTGGTTTCCTTTAAATCACAACTAAAATCTCTTCTTTTACTTGGATCCTTCCCCAACCCCTCTTAATTCTAGTGTCTTCCCTCTGTTACTTCCTATTTATCCTGTATACAGCTGGCCACACATATATTTGTTGTCTTCATAGATTGCAAGGTCCTTGAGGTCAGGTACTATCTCTTGCCTCTTCTTGTAAGCCTAACACTTAGATCAGTGCCTGGCACATAGTAGGCACTTAATAAATGTTTGTTGATTGAGAACATATAAAGAAAAAACAAAAATAGTCCTTATCCTCAAGAAGATTACATTCTAATGAATAATATATCTTATACCTTATACACGATACATATAAAGTAAGAGAAAAAATATACAAATTGATTAGCAGCTAATCAATCTAATCTAGGGACGGGGAATCTGAGGCCTCAAGGATACATGTGGCCTTCTAGGTCTTCAAGTGCAGCCCTTTGAGTGAATCCAAACTTCACATAACAAATCCCCTTAATAAAAGGAATTGTTTCTAAAACTTGGACCCAAGGATCTAGAAGGCCACATATGGCCTTAAGGCTGTGATTCCCCAACCTTAGATTAGCTCTATCAGTTTTCTATCCAAAAGCATGTCACAACAGGAAGAAAATGAAATGGATGAGATGATACCTGAAGGTGGTAGAAGAGTCAAGTAAAGACATTTTTCAGAACTGGGAAAAGTTGAACCTGTTTGTAGACAAATAGGAAAAAATCTATAAAGAAAAAGAAATCAAAGTTGCAGGAGAGAAAGGGACCAAAAGCTATAAAAGGGGAAACAGGATGCATCATCATCCAAGTGTGCAAGAAATCAGAGTAGCTCATAGCAGAGGAAGGACTAGATCTCATCTTGGTATTCTTCACAAGACCCCATAATTATTATCCAAGTATTCTTTACACTATGCCATAATTTTACATTAATGCGAACTTTTCCAAAGCTATCAAAAAAGTAGGCATAAGCCTCACCTCCTAACAAGAACAAAACAAAAAAATGAGATAAATTTAATGAATAACTAGAAAAAATAATTTAGCCAACTGATCTTATCTAATGGGGATAATTGTTGGTCTTACATATTTGTGTTAATTCCTCAGACCATTATCAGAGATAGTTAATGTTATCAATAGTTCCCCTTGTTATTGTAGATAGTTGATTTTATATGTACAAAAGTTTTTCAGCTCTATGCAGTCAAAATTATTTTCTCTTTTATGATTGCCTCTATCCATTGTCTGCTAAAGAATTTTCCTCCTAAACTAGAGTAGAGATGAGAGGAAATTTGATCAGAAACCAACAGGAAGGATGAGAGATAGGAAGGATATAGGCAAGCAGGCTGCTGGCTAGTGTGACTGAAAAAGCTTGTTTGTGATTTTGTTTAAGGGGGCCTGCTTGTGATGAGTGTAATGGAGTTGGTTTGTGGGAAGCCTAGCAGGGCGGAAGATCTGGGGATGGTGTTGTCCTCTGCATTGTTACTGTGAATAGATTTCTTTGTTACTATGATGCATTTGGCTTTCTGGTGTCTGAATAATGTTTTGATTCTGTCAAAAAAAAAAAAAAGAATTCTCCTAACCAAAGCTATGTCCCTTTATATTTATATTGCATATTCATTTTGAATTTATTTTGGCATGTTGTCAGATGTTGACCTAAACCAAATTTCTAACAAACTCTTCTCCAGTTTTCCTACTAGTTCATATCATAAAAGGAGCTCTTCCACAAGTAATTTATGTTCTTCACTTTATCAAACACCAGGTTATTGAGTTCAGCTCTGTCTGATGCACCTTAATATGTGAATAGCTGCTCCGCTGATCGATTTTTCTATATTTTAACTAGTACCACCTATAAGTTTTGATGATTACTACTCTATAACATAAACTGAAGTCTGGAAGCACTGTTCTCCCTTTGTTCCTACTTTTTTTTCATTATTTCCCATGACAATGTAGATCTTGTTCCTACAAATGAAGTCTGTTTTTGTTTCCAGTTCTATAAAGTATTCTTTGATAGTTTTATTGGTACAGCACTAAATGTAAATTAATTTAAGAAGTAGCAATATTTATTATATTGGCATGATCGAGCCATGAGCACTGAAAATTATTCCAATTATTTAAGTCATTCTTTATTTCTTCAAAGAGCATTTAGGAGTTATATTTATACAGGTCTAAAGTATGGTCTGGTGAATTTTGTATAGACAGTTTATATCTTTTGAAGTTAGTTTGAATGGGACTTTCCTTTCTATTGTCTTCTGGATTTTGTTATTATGATATTTTTTTTATTTTTGTGGGTTGTATTGTGTATTATATTACTTTACAAAAATTATTAATTCTCTCTCTAGTTTCTCTGCTGATTCTCTAGGGTTTTGTGTATACATCATGTCACCAAGAAAGAAGGTCAGTTTTATTTCATCCCTGCCTATGTTCCTGACTTTAATTTTCTAGTCTTAAAACTATCAAGAGGATTTCTAGAGTTGTCAAATAACAGTAGGGATAGAGAGCATCCCTGCTTTACTGCTCTATGTATTAAGAAAGGTGTCTTTTACCTATTGCATTCGATAATAGCTTTCAGTTTTAAATATTTTTATCATGTTGCCTAAGGTTTACAGAGTTTTTGGAATAAAAGAGGGCTATACTTTGCCAAAGATTATTCCTACAACTACTGATATAACTGTATGTTTGTTTTTAATGATTAGTTATGTAAATCATATTTTTAATTTTGAATCATCTTTTCATTCCTTGCATATAAATCCAATCTGACCATAGTGAATAATGTTTTGAACATACTGCTGGGGTCCTTTAGACAGGAATTCAATCAAAAATTTATTGATTTACTGTTTTCTTTGCTTTATCCTTCCCCAATTTATGTATTAGCTACATTTATCTGATGATAGAAAACAATTCTGTGGAATTTTTTCCCTTTTCTATTTCTGGGAACAATTTGAATTGTGTAAGTATTTATTGTACTTTAAAAAATTGATAGGATTGACTTCTAAATCCATCTGAAGCAGGGTTTTTTTCTTTGGTGATTTTCTTATAACTGGGTAAATTTCTTTGTCTGAAACTGAATAATGTAAGGTTCCTATTTAATTTTCTGTTAATGCAGGTATTATTTCTTTTATAGTGATAACTCCATTTCTTTTAAATACTCAATTCTCCTGGCATATCCTTTGTATAATGAGTTCTAATTACTCTTTATTTCTTACTTAACTGTTGTGATTTCATCTTCTTCAATGTTTATTTTGGTAATCTGAGGTGGCTCAATTAATCAGATTGGCTAAGAGTTTATTGGTTATTCTACACTCTTCGAAGAACAAGTTTCAGTTTTGTTTCTTATTTCTAGTCTTTTTGATCGCCAGTGTAGGATTTACACAATTTCCCTTTCCTGTGCTTATTTTTGGCTTGCTTATTCATAGCTTTTTCTAATTTTTAGTTGAATATTCAGTTCATTAATCATCTCTCTTCCTGTAAAGTATGTTCTCAGAGATATGATTTTTTCCTCTGAGAACTGCTTCATTTGCATCTTCTCTTTCACAATTATTCACTGACTTTTCTATGATGTGTTCTTCAATCCATTCATTATTTCAGATGTCATCATTAAGTCTCTATCGAGATCTCTATCCTTTTTTGTGGGTACTCTGTAAATTATAAGTAAGTAGGTAGTGCCAGAGATAGAATACTGGGTTTAGGAATACTAGAAGGTTTGAGTTCAGATCCTGTCTCAGATACTTAATAGATTCATGACTCTGAGCAAGTACATCATTATAAAAATGATGTAATGAGACCTAGAAACGTCAAATAGTTTGCCTACATTCAAACATTTAGTAAGGAGCAGGGCCAAATCTGAGACCAGATTTTCTTATTCCAAAGTCAGTACCATTTCCACTAAAAACACACTGAAAAAAAGAATATTATTTGAAATTTTACCTGATCCTTAATCATTCTCTTATTCACTTTCCTTCTCAGTTAGGCACTTTCAAAAATGTGTCAAACATGCATCAGATTCACTTACATGTTATTAAAGGACTTTTTTAAATTTCCTCAGCTTTTTTACACTCTTCCAAATTCTTGTATTAGATTCACTATATATTTAGTTGCTTTAAAATTTTTTTAAATAATCTTGACATTTACCTGTTGAAGATAAAGATGATCAAAATAAGTGAGAATCAATAAATTGATTTCCCAAAATATTTGATTTGTGCCATATGGTGGTTTAAATTATAACACCCTGCAACTTTGCCTGAAGGCTTGTGACGTTATAACTTTTATCAGATGCATCAACTAAGCAATTCTTAATTTGTTATGAAAGTGAAAGAAAAGTTCAATAATTCTAATGAAATTGTGCTGCTGACATCTGTTTCTGATGAAATTTTGGTAATATGATAAGAATTCGAAAGAACTGTGTGATTACAGGTTTCATGTAACCATTCCAATGATAGTTAACCATAGATAGCTTTTCCTTCCTTTGAGAGACATTTATACATAAGGTGATATTAAGTCCAAATGGTAAGGAAATATCATGCTAAGGGACACACTACAGTAGTAAATGAGGTTTTTTTAGACACTAATCCTGATAAACTTGTAAAACACAAACTAGGTTTTATTTGCTTAGGTTATGACTTGTTTAATGGGAGAATTTTTAAATTTGCAATTATTCTCAATAAAGATATCTATCTTTAGATCAATTTAATTCCAAAAATACTAAATAATGTATTTATGTATGTATGTATGTATGTATGTATGTATATGCATTTCCCACATTAGAATATAAGCTCCTGGAGGTAAAGGGCTGATTTTAATTCTTCTTCATATCTTCAATTCTTAGAACTTAGCGCACACTTAATAAATACTCACTGACTGATTTGATCAAAGAGCTTCCATATCACTAAAACCCCCAGATCATTTTCAGAGTAACTGTTGTCTAACCAGGCTTCTACTTCATTTTGCACTTCCCAGGATGAATTCTATACCCAAATATAAGACTCTGCATTTATTTCTATTCATTTCATCCTATTAAAGTCAGCCTGGTGCTCTAGCTGAAAAGATCCTTTTGGATGCTTTCTTTGTCATCCATTGTATTTAGCTATTCCTATCAGTTTTGTGTCACTTGAAAATTTGATGAACATACTATCTATGGTTCTATCCAACTCACTGATAAGACTGTTAAACAGCATAGGACCAAGTACAGATCACTTGGGAATTACACTGAATACCCTCTACCATGGTGACAATGATTTATGAAAAACTATAATGAGTCCAGCAATCCAAACAATTCTAAATCCATCTGCCGGTATCATCTAATCCATATGCCTCCATCTGTAGTAGTATGAGACACTTTAATAAAAAGCTTTGCTAAAATCTAGTAAACTACAGCCATTCCATTTTCCTTATGTACTAGTTTAATTCTGTCAAAAAAGGAAGGAAGGAAGGAAGGAAGGAAGGAAGGAAGGAAGGAAGGAAGAAATGAGGTTAAATCTGACATAACTCGTACTTGTTGAAGATATCCTGGCTCTTTGTAATCACTGCTTCCAAGCAAAATGTTTACCAACCTTAATGATCTGTTCTAGAACTTTCCCTGGAATTGAAATCAAGCTCAGTATTTCTTATAAAACTATTTGTTTCACTATTCTTAACTTATTTATTATTTAGTGTCTATTGAAATCTATGTAAATTGATTTTATAGCTTGGGGCTCCTGCTGAAATGAAGCTGACACTAGAGGTGACTGATACCAAAGGACATAATGGATTTTCTGAGGACCACTGCTATGGAAAGCTTTTTCTTCAGCAGTGTCTCTTATCTTAGGTTATCTCTGTTAGGTTATCTTATGATAACCACACTCCTAACATTTTTTTTGAAAAATGAGAAGGCAAAAATACAAGTAATCTCTTTAAATATTAATCTAGAGAAAAAGAAAACTCCAAAAATAATAAGTTGACTTCTGGGCTTCCAATCCAAATCCAAAATTTCATAAAAGGACCTCTAATCTTTTGTTAGTTGAAAAGCAAATACATTTTCAGGCTTCATGTATGCAAAAACTATTTAAAATAAGTAAAGATCTATGCACATGAAGACCTCTACAGAATGGAGAAACCTGGAGAATATTTAGGAGAAAATAAGTAGTAAAAGGGGAACATTCTGGTAAGAGTACATTTCAGTCCACCCCAATAAAAGGATGAAATGAATGAGTTTTGCTTCTTTTTTTAATCACATATTTGGCATTGAAGCACAGTATAGTAGACTAGGGGCTTTAATTATCTAAACATCATTGCTGATCATTGAAAAGAAAGGTTTCACAAAGGAAGTGAGTTGAATTGAAGGTTTTATAGGTTTAGGATACATGGAATTAAAAAGAAGGTAATATGGTTTAGAAGACAACATTAATTACAGCTCAAAATCATAAGAGCTCACATTTATATAATGTTTTACCAAGCATTCTACTTATCTTCTGGGTAGGTAATATAAGAATTTTTATTTCAATTTTATAATTGTGGAAACTGAAGCTTCATCACATTAGAATGTAGCAGAGCTATAACTTGTACTTGGATCCTCTCACTCCTAGTCCTGTAGATGCAAATAAATGAGGTATTTTCATATTTTCAGTCTTAAAGATATCAAAATGATCATCCATCTCTTCAGTGCCTTGAAATTTTCTCAGTACTCATTTCTGTAGTTTTTAACAGATAATTTTTTTTCTCTAACTCTTTATAACATTAAAGTGTTCTCATACAAGTTAGACATAATTCTTTATTATTTACAAGGAGATCTGAGTCTTTATATTTTACACAACTCATCTTTTTTTCACTCCAAAACTGTCCAAATTCAATTTAAAAGCTATTTCTTCACATACATATCTTAGTAGTGTATATTTTAAGTTCTCTTCCTACTCCTACTCCTATTAAATTCATAGCAGTGACAGTATCTTACATCCTTTGACAATTAATATAAACATCTTCTGACAAGTAATATAAATCTCTTCTCTTACATTATTTCCCTTGCATTACTAGACTGCACTATTTATCTTAAATAGTCAAAGCACTACATACACCAAGGGGGTCATTGAAAAAAGGGGCTTCATACACATACACCAAATTATTTATAGGGGTACTTTTTGTGATAGCAAAGAATTGGAAACAAAGTAAATATCCATGAATTAGAAAAGAACTAAACAAAGTATGATCATAATGTAATATTACTGTGCTATAAGAAAGAAATAATAGCCACGAGAAAGCATACAGAGAATTACAAAAAGATTAACAGGAAAGAATGCCAAGTTGAAGTAAACAGAGCCAGGAAAATAACACAGAAGCTGACCACAACAATGCAAATATCTTTATGTCCTCACTGACCCATGGCTCTATGATGAAAGAATACTGGTCTGTATGTAGTTGTGTGGGAAAGGCAGGGATTCAGTTTTCAGTTCAAACCTGGCTAAATTATCAGAGTGGTAGCCAACAAGGAGAACTGACATAAACTAACCTGTGCAGACTTACATCTGAACATAGGATTCTAGTTCTGAGGTCCCATCAGCACCCAACAGTAGATAGAACTATCATGAAAAAGCAGTACTCCTCCGATTAAAAAAAAAAATGTTTAATATAGGTCCTTGTCTTTACAATCTAGAATAGATAAGAATGTTCACAAATAAAAACTCAAAACACTGATAAGATAAAGTCCCACATGAGTTCCTTGGAGAAACAAATTCTTGGAACACATATAAGTATCCAGGAAGTGATAGCATTGGATCTGGACCTTGAGTGATGTATGGAAAGGCCTTCAAGACAGAAGGAACTGGAAGAACAAAAGCACAGAGTCAGGTATGTGTGAGAAGTATATTCCAAAGATAACCAATACACTATTTTGGATAAAGCAGAATTTGTGTTAAGGGAATAGTGGAAAACAAAGCTAGAAAAGTAAGTAGTAGCCAAATTGTAGAACACTGGAATGCCAGGTTAAGATGTTTGAACCTTATTCTGTAGGCAGCTGAGAGCAATTTAAAGGTTTTAAACAGAGTATATATAACATGATCAAAATAGAGCTATAAGAAGATTAATGTGGCTACAGTGAATAGAATGGGTTGGCAGTGGAAGACTAATGTAACAAGACCCCTTAAAATTCTATTTCAAGTTCAAAATAAAGACATAAAATGAATGATAAGAAATGACCCAGGGAAATAAAACTACTACCCAGTGAAATAAAACAATAAATACCAAAGTAGTACCATTCTTTCTGCTGGAATTATACCTGAAAGAGACTAATTCTTTTGGCCTTATGTCTTTATTTAATACTGTATTTGATCACTGTAATATCACAGACCAAATTATCCTTCTCAGATTCAGATCCTATACTTAAAAATAAAATTTTCAGTTGTTAATAAGTTATTTACAATAAGCTTGGTCTTTCAGATAAGAAATTCAGCATTAAATTGCAAAAGAACAAAGCTGTTGGAAAGTTAACAGACAACACGAACATCATTAATCCTAAAATTAAACTGTTATAAAAAATTATAATCAGAAAAAGAAAAATTCTTTTTATTTTTTAAAAAATTTAAATAAGGATAAAGATTGATTAGAATTTCAAAAGTTAACTCCCTAACCATAGAGCAAAATTCCAAAATGGAATCCTGATGTTTATCAGAAACAAAAGCAAATACTTTCAAAACATCGCTGTAGCTACTGATACAAGGGAACATCAACACTAGTACAGAAGTATCCAAATATATGACACTTCCAATAGTTATAAGTGGATCAAATCATTTCCAACACTTTTATGTCTGTGTGTGCATATATATATGCATGTATATATGCACACACACATACATATATATATACACATACATATATATACACACACACATACATATATATATACACATACATATATATACACACACACATATAAAACATACTGCTTTTCAAGTAAAACTCATTAAACTTCTTAGATATTTTCACAAGCAACGAAGCGTCTATATTGTATATTGGTTGGAAAATGTCACATAAGGTATTAAATATTCAGATGTTCTAGTGTAAACAAAAAGCTCAAGATAGTACTATTTGATATAAGCATTTAGTAACACCAAGTAAAAAAAAAGGATAAGTAAATGGGTTAGAGGTACCTTATGTAGGATAGCAGAAAGAAGATGAATTTAGAATCAAAAGGGGTTGGGTTTAAATTGTCACTATTCACTATGGGTGAGCAAATTATTTTACCTCTGGAACTCTCTTTTCCTTATCTGTTAAATTAGGGATTTAGACTAGATGACTTCTATAATCCATTTCAGCTCAAAATAATTAGTTTACTAATGTTAATATATACTGTAAAATTTCACAAAGATTTGAATAAAAATATTCAAAGGTTTTTTTACTATATTTGTACGAAAAAAATGTTACACCAAAGTCTATTGTTGGTTCACAATTTTTCTCTCCTCCTCAACTCCTGCCCTCATACTAGGGGACTACAACATACTTACTGACTCTCAAATACCCTAACCACTCAGGTTCTCAATCTACTCATTTCCCATGAGCTATTCCTCCATTCCATGTCAGTCATATACAAAATGTCACACCTCTGATCTTGCCATCACCCACAAATGTACCACTTGTGTTCAAAAATTCCAAAATCCCCTTATCTGACCATATTCCATTGGCTTTCCATCTCTCTCTCTCTGCCTTCCCTTAACAAACCTTCCAACCTTTCTATGCCTCAGTTCTTTCCCAGGTCATCTCTCCTGCACTTGCCCCTCTCTCCTCTTTTCCTCATCTTGACCCCTTGGTGAAACAGTTCAACTCTACTCTTCTCTTGAATCCCTGGTCCCCTTATCCAACAGCAGACTGAACCCTGAAAAATCTCAACCCCACCATATGTCTCTTTTGATCTTACATACATGTTCCTCAATCTCCTTTGGTGGATCCTCATCCAATCCATGTCTTCTAAGTATAGGTGTCCCTCAGGGTTCTGTCATAGGCCCTCTTTCTTCTACTTCTGTACTACTTCACTTGGTAACTGATCAGCTTAAACTCTCTACTGACCTCCAATCTCACATCTCCAATTGCCTCTAAGACACCTCAAACTAGATGTCTAGAAATACCATTAAGTCAATATGTCCAAACTGAACCCATTATCTTTCATCCTAAGTACATCCCCCTTCTTAGTTCCCTATTACTATCAAGGGCAACACCATCCTCCCATAGGTTCATGGCCTAGATATCATCCTCAATTCTTCACTATCTTTCTTCCCCCATATTCAAACATCTCTCAAATATGCTCTCTTCTTTCATCCGATGCTGCCACCATTATGGTGCAGGCTCTTCCTACCTCATGTTTGGCATGTTACAACAGCCTGACAGTGGGTCTCCCTGCCACAAGCTTCTCTCCATTCCAGTCCATCTTCCATTCATTCATCAAAGTGATTTTCCTAAAATCACAGGTCTGACCCTGTCACTTCCCCACTCAATAAACTCTAGTGGCTCCCTATGGCCTTTAAGGTCAAATATAAAATCCTCTGTTTAGCATTTAAAGTTTTTTTTTTTTATAAACTAGCCACCTTTCCCTTTCCAGTCATTTTACTCATCCCTAATCATGCACTCTTCAATCCAGTTACACTGGCCTCCTTGCTATTCCTCAAACAAGAGCTCGAGGTATTTTAAAAGGCTATTTCCCCCATGCCTGTAATGCTCCCTCCTTATCTCCACCTCCTGATCTCCCTGACTTCCTTCAAGTCCCAACTAAAATCCCACCTTTTACAAGGAGGCATACCCCCTTAAATCTTCCCTCACTTGATTAGTTCCTATTTAAAAACCTCTATACTGTCTTGTACATCGTTTTTTACATACTGTCTTCCCCATGAGACTATGAGCTCCTTGACTGCTTTCTTTGTATCACCAGTTACTTAGTGCAGTGTTTGGCACATAGTAAGAACTTAATAAATGTTTACTGACTGACTGTTGTACAGTAGGTGCTTAATCAATGTTTCTTGAGTAACTGACTAGATGGTAGGGCAGGAGCTGGGGTAAGAAGGATGGGAACTAAACAAGGATATCTGAGATTTGAAGCCTACATGACTGGGAGGATGGTAGTACCATGAAAAGAAATGAGAAATCTGGTATGACAGAGATTCAGGGGAAAAGATAATTGCAATATTTTTTAATCCAAATTCATATTCTATATATTTTAAACATACTCTTTATATCATATTATGTTAAACTCATCCATTTAATGTTCACCTTAGAATCACAGAATTTTAGCACTAGAAATATCCCCTTTCATAAATCATGTAGTCTAGTCTCATCATTTTGCAGATCAAATGAGACTCACTGGGACTAAATAACAAGCCCAAAGTTCCAGACCTGGGTAAGTGGCAATCAAGAATATCATCTAAATTTCCCAACTCCCAGTCTAATGCTCTTTCCACTATCCCACACTCCCTCCCTTCATTGCCCGATAGGCTTATTAACTCCACTCTTATCATTACCAGTAACAAGATATCATTGAGCTCTACCCATCATTGCTTTCTCTAACCAAAAGTGCTACTTCCACCACCAAGAGCAAGAAGATAGTCCAGGGGTAAAATCTCATGCAAGTATATTCTAAAATAACAACAATCCAGTTTCTATTTCAAACAATGATGAATATTAACTCTGCAAAATCTCTAACATTTAAATTCTATCTCACCAATCTACCTCCCCAATTTCAGCAATGCATTCTCATTGCCTTCTTTAAAAGCTGTTCATCTATCTATGCCACCTCCCCCCAAAACCTCATTCCTATACTAGTAAGTGCTATTCATCATTGGGCCCACTCTGTGTCATTTCACCTATCTCCTACAGCATTCTACTAAATCAATAAAGTTCCCACTCTATTCTGAACAAATGCCCTGACATTCTTAAATTTGTCAAACAACAATGCTTCCAATCCTTTATTTTAAATGAAATCTGATTTTTCTCCCGAAGATACTACATACCTTTTAACCCTCTTCACCAGACGATATTCCTCATCATATTCTAAGAGGAGGGTGCAAAAATATCCATTCAACTACAATTCACTTCCCCAACTCTTTAAATGATGTGAGCACATTACTACTGGTTATCCTTTCCCTCAATAATTCTCAGGGAATTCGCTATTTATGTATAAGGCCCTTCTAATAAACTGATCACATAGTTCTTCAACATCTTGACTACCTTTTTCTATCCCTTACTGTAGTAAAATCACACCATTCTCCTCACTATCTCTCAGAGGTATCATGACTGCCAAAATCTAGAACTCTGAAATTCTATTCTTCAAACACAATTTTCAGTTTTTACAACAGTTTCACTCCCTTCGAACAACTAATCATCCTTATCTTGACCCCCCATTCCTTTAGTCTCCCAACTTCACTAGCATTCACAACCACAACCAGATCTGAACTCACCTTGACTATGAATTGCCAAAAGAGCAATTAGGTAAAAAAAAAATCCATTGGGCAGCTGAAGATTCTGGCCTCAAATTCAAAACTATTCATCAATAGGGGCTAATTTGATAAAAATAAAAATACAGGCATATCAATTGAGACTATACTAAGAATAGTTCCATAATCCTACCCCAAAGGCTTATTTATATTCAACTAATCATTCAATATTCAGTAAGAAATATTTCAAGAAATGTTCCCTTCGTCTCCTCTTTCTCTATCTTACTCATGTAAGCATTCAGAGATATAAAATTTCCCCTTAGAACTACTTCAGCTGCATCCCACATGTTTCGGTATGTTGTCTCATCATTGCCATTCTGTTGGATACACTTGTTGATTGTTTCTGTGATTTGTTGTTTGAACTGCTCACTCTTTATGATGAGATTATTTAGTTTTCAATTAATCTTTAGTCTATCTATCCAGGGCCTTTTATTACATGCAATTTTTATTGCATCATGATCTGAAAATGATTCATTTAATATTTCTGCCTTTCTCCACTGGATTGTGAGGTTTTTATGCCCTAGCACATGGTCAATTTTTGTGCAGGTGCCATGCACTGTGGAGAAAAAAAGTATGTTCCTTTCTATCCCCATTCAATTTTCTTCCAAGGTCTTCCATATCTAAATTTTCTAAAATTCTATTCACCTCTTTAACTTCTTTCTTGTATATTTTGTGGTTACATTTACATTATCTGCTTCTAAGAGGGGAAGGTTGAGGTCCCCCACTAATATAGTTTCGCTATTTCTTCCTGTGACTCATTTAACTTCTCCTCTAAGAATTTGAATGCTTTACCAGTTGGTGCATATGTTTTGTACTGACATTACTTCCCTGTCTATGGTACCTTTTAGCAGAACGTAGTTTGCTTCCTTTATTTCTTTTCATTATTTTGCTTTTGCTTTGTCTGAGATCAGGATTGCTACCCCTGCTTTTTTTACTTCAGCTGAAGCATAAAATACTCTGTTCCAGTCTTTTTATCTTTACTCTTGTGTTATCTCTCTGCTTCAATCAAGAAATATAACATGAGAAACATTTCAAGAAGTACTGTTTTTTATACAACTTCAGGAAGATTGAACAAAACTTTTAATTTGAAATTTCTGCTTAAATTCTATAATGTAAAGTGATTTGTGTATACATTAAGATAATTTAAAACATATTAAATACTTGTTTATAATAAGTAGGTCCTAGATATTGTCAAGTCATATTAATTTTACAAAGCAAATATTTATCTCCCACCAAAGACTTCACCCATGAATCACAATATAAACCATCATTTTTGTATCAACGTGAAAGTTAGACATGCTAGGATTTTTGGAATCACTATAAAAAATTAAAATGTCATTTTGTATTCTACTAGTACCAAACTGACATATGAATCTAACTGCACACAAAGTCTGCTGCTTCCCACATTCTGAGTGAAATTCTAGAAATGTGATGTGGTCATTATTCACTTAAGCATCAGAAGCCACATTACAAAGATAGTCTCCTTGTTAATAAATAAAAGTTACAGACTCAACAGCTGTCAGTAGCTTTATCAATAAATATAAGCTCTTCTCTAGAGCACAGGATCCCTACTCTCTTTCCAACACAGACATGTTTTAACAATAAAATAATTTCACATATACACGTTATGTCTACATACAGGGAATGAGACACACATGGCGATAACAGTGGTCTGGCAATCAAGAGAACAGATTCGACACCCCAAAATGAGTTCTTAAAGCTCTCTGAACCTCTCTTTTACTCATTTCCTAGATATACTCTAAGATTCTTTCTGTGTCTGATATTCTGCTCTATGATTCTGTCACTGACAGAATAATTGCTCACTTGAAGAAAAGGTCTTATTACAAATCTCTAGGCTTTATTCACAGTAGCAGGGCAGAACAGGATTTAGAGTAGAAAGACACCTCTAAAATCAACTCTAACCACTCCATTTTACAAGTGAGGAAACTGAGGCTGAGAGAGGTGAGAGTACTACCCCCAGGTTACATAAGAAGCAAAACTGCAGTGTTAGTACATGAACCCATCCTTGACTACAAATTCTTATCCAGTATCCTAAGTTATACTCTAACAGAGTGAAAAAATGAGTGCATCATACTGCTTCTCAGTCCTACTCATTTTTAAATGAATTTTTTAAATGGACTTCTGATTTCATCAGTATTGGTGAGAAATTTCCTCTACCAAAGTTTATCAGCACCTTCTTTGTAACTTACATTCTTAGAGAATTATGTGACATACTGAAAAATAAAGTCTCTCTAGAAATAAATTTCTCCAGAATCATTATGGCAGTATGTGTCAGAGGTGGACCTTAAACCCTAAAAAAGCTATCTCTCTAGGCACTATACCATGCTGCCTCTCCAATTTTCTACTTTAAAATATAAGTGAGCGTATAATTGCTGACTAGTATTTATCTTTTAATTCTTTATTTGCAATCTTCTCTATTCTATCTCATTATTCAAAATCAAATACCTACCAACTGACTGGAAACATACACACATACAATCTAACCTTCAAAAGACAAAACAACTTCCTCAATAGAAAGATTAGCTGAGCAGTGAGATAAAAAGGCCACACACATTGTGAATGACTTATGAAAAATGAGGCTCTCTGGATTCCTCCAAAAGGTCAAACTGTTGGGAGGGGGTGTGGAGGGAGGGGGTGTGTGTGTGTGTGTGAGGGGGTGTGGAGGGAGGGTGTGTGTGTGTGTGTGTGTGTGTGTGTGTGTGTGTGTGTGTGTGTGTGTGTGTGTGTGTGTGTGTGTGTGTGTCCAAAAACAAATAACAGTTTTAAAGCATGTTCTGAAAGACAGCTACTGAAAGAACTTTTCTACTCACTGTTTACTTTTCCTTTTTTCAAAAGTTAAAACATGCCAGGCATGGGAGGAACAAACCTATAATCCCTGCTATGGGGGTGAAGGTGGGGGATGGGAGGCTTAATTGAGGAACTGATCACTTAACTCCAAAGTTCTGACCTACAATCAGTTAAGCTGGAACAGGTGTCTGCAGTAAGACTGGTCCCAAAATGGTGAGACCCCAAGAATAGGACTGCCTGAGAAAGGGCAAACTGGCCTAGGTCAGAAATGAAGTAGGACAAAACTCCCATGCCAATCACTAATGGGACCTGGCATAGCCAAGTGACCACCGCACTTGCAGCCTGAGGAAAACAGGAAGAAACAAGTCTCCCCAAAAAGAAAGAAAAAAGAAAAATTAATGAAAAAATTATTTTTAAAATACATCAAAATAGCACTCAACATATAAGATGCAATGTTTATGGTTTTGGTGGCTTCAGTGTTCATATTTAAGTAGACCCAGACAAAGACCTCAGTAGCTTAACATTCTGCATCGTGATGTTGGGGATGTTATCACTTTGGAGACAATAAAGTTTAAATCAAACAAACTGATCAGGTCCCTGGAAAAGCTCATAACTGGGCCAATGGGTTTACTATATCTCTATTCTAGATGCCAAAAGTCAATTGAAGATTAAACAAATGCAGAAACACCTGTGAAAGTCAGAAGAAAAAAAAAAGCAATTGAATATCCTGAAGTTGATCATCTGTGGCTTTAGAGAGAAGTAGGAGATGTGAATATACATTTAAATTTTTAACTCAACAAACTGAACTGCAGTCAAATAGTTTACCTATGAGCTATACCCCTTGAAGAGTAGACCTCTCAGTAGATGGCCTTGGATCTAGGAAAAACTAGGTTTCAGTGTCACTTCTGACACACACTTGCTATGTGATCCAGGGCAAATAATTTAATTTCTCAGGTCTAAGCAACCCTAAGAGTTAAAGAGATTAAATAGATCAACTTCATTGATTGAGGGATTTTCTTTCTCTGGGAGTTCCTTATATGAATAAAATCACAGATTCAGTTTCTTGTCCCTGTCCCTAAACTTAGTTGCAATATGATGAAATACCTCATCTTTCATAATGCTCATTAACTGATACCTTTGCTAACCCTTTTCTCTTCTTATATCTTTAAATGGATTAGATATTCACAGATGTGTCTATAAAAATGAAAGCTCTGACACTCATGCTTATTGAAAATGTTTAATTATGCACGGCTATTATTTTTCTTACCTCATAATTTGAATTTCTCTCTATGATTCCACGAGAATTTGATCCAATGAAAATCTAGAGAACCTAAGGTCTACAAGTCAAAAGATAAGGTATCTTTATAATTGTAATTCAGAATCCCTAAGTGACCTTGAGAAAGAAAAAATATTCTGTCTGTGCTTCATTTTCTTGAATGTATTAAATAAGAAAAATAAAATTTAATTTACCTTCTGGTATCAGTTATCACTTACCCACTTCATAGGATAAGAGAGAAAATTTTGAATAAAATATTAAGGAGTATAAGTTAAAGGAATAGAGATTACTTAGCCTGGAAAAGCAAAGGCTTAGACATCACTTAATCTTCAACAGACTGGCAAAGATGTTTAAAAATCATCTGGAACCACAAAATTTCCAACAAACCTAAAAGACTTAAGCTGGCTCCATCCATTGACTTTTTTTCCCTTAGGAAAAAAAATGGCAGCAGAATTTTTTAGTACCTTTCACCTTCCACTCCATCCTCATCCCCCATTTGGAATTTTTACTAGATTCTGCAAATGTCCAAGTCCAAAAAGTTTGCCATGTCTCTATATGACGTCCATGAGGAGAAAAAATCCAGTCCACACTTATTAACGCACCCACTTCACCTATTAACTATATATAGTTATTTCTTTCTATGACTTTTCATATCACAGAACTAAGATTATGTTAGTTATCTTTTCCCTATAGACACACCTTAAATTTTTCTAACAAGTCAACAAAAAAGGGAATAGAAAGAGAAATTATAGTCTTTTAGGGAATTCTTTTATCTCTTTTAGACTTAATGCCTAATTTAAGGAACTGGTCAAATACAACATTTGAACAAGTCTTATCTTTCATGATATAAAGAGTTATTCCCTACCAAGAATATTCATTCCAACTCCACTAAAAAATACCAAAAAAAAACCCCCAAAAAACCTATGAGTTTGAACCACTAGCATATAAAATTAATAATGGAGAAAAAACAAAAATAATTTCCTGGCTTGAGAATTTCAAAAAGTTATTGTCAGTTCAAGAGACCAAACTACAGCAGTCTTGAGAGCAAGGATCAAAATTCATCATTAAAATTTGCAGAGATCTAAAACTTACAATTACCTTTTTGCCTTTTTCCTGTTACTCCCTTCCCTGCTCCAAAATTACAGAGGTAGGAGGAAGGGCTTCACAGAGGAAAGGAGTATCATACCTAAGAAGGCATAAATAGGTAGAAATGGATAATGAAAAATCAAGACCGCAAATCATAACTAACACTTAATATACTAGGTTCACTAAAAAGTCTGTTAGTTCACAAAGATACCTATATCTGTGGGGTAGCAAAGTCAGAGGCAATCACAAGGGATTTCCTCCAGTTCCACCAAAAATGGAGGAAACACAGGAGAGGAGCAAACAGCCCCTGAAAGAATAATACACTATGAAGAAGTAACATGAAAAACTTACACCCTCTCCTTTTAAAAAATGGGGGGTAGAGAGGTCTTAGACCTGTGATTTCCTTGTTTTGGTGGACTCCTTGGATGGAATTTAAATAGCACTCTCTTAAGAGTACTCACAATTTACATAAATGTTTACCTGTCCTGTAATAAATGGATTTCATTAAAACAGTTACAAATTCTTATTCAGCCTAAGATTTTATTTCTGTGACCTTGCAATTATATAAAGAATAAAGTCATATAAAAGAAAAACTTACTTGGGAAAAAGTCAACCCATATTGCTGTTCAATAAGGAAAATGCATATAAATTATCTACCACCAATAAAAATTAATTTTAGTAAAGAACAACTGATCACTTTAACAGATTTCAATATGAGTTGGGCTTACTGCTAGCTAGAAAGTTTGCATCAATTCATATCTAGCTGAGGAACCCCACTCTCCTACAAATATCTTAAGACAAAGGATATAAACCTAAGTAATGCCATAAGGCATTAGATAGAAATGAAAGACAAAGATTTTTTTGTCTACAACCCCAAATCTTTCAACATAAAACAAAATTCTGTAATCTGAATTTTCTTTTGGAAAAGACTAAAACAAATTTCTCCTTATGAAAGCAACGACCACAAGAATATTTGTTAATCTGGCATGGCTGACTCAGCTTGCATATTAGGAGATACTAGAAAGAAGAGTTATTTTGGTTTCTGGAAATGAACATAATATTTTCCAGATATTTATTCTACACCTTCTAATCCTTAACTACCCTCACTCCAAAAATAGATAGAACCATGATGCTTTAACAAGTTTCAAACTCCCAAACACAGCAACCAACATTCAGGCAGTGAAAACGTGCAGATCCTTTTAGAAAGGCATAAGGGCATACATCTGAAGGTAACATTTGTGTTGGCTTTACCCTTTTCCCACAGGAGTCCCAACAGTGTAAACTTTAATTCACATCTGGAACTAACCTTGGCTTCTCAGACCTTAAAAAATAGATCATGCTGTCTTTTTTATAAAAAGGGAGAAAAAGGAAAAGAAAGGAAAAAGTCAACTTTCAACTCAACTTGTCAGTAAATGAACTAAGAGAAGCCAAAGCTTTCCAAACCACAGTTTCCAAGGCCCAGATTTTTTTATTTCTTGTCACCATTGGTAATTTTTCTATTCTACTTTTAAATAAAATTTTAGCATAAGTAAACAAGACAAACTAAAATTAGTCAGGGATTTTTTTATGCAAAACTTCAAATTGTATGTCCTAAACTCTTTTACTCTAGAGAGAGTTCACAAGCTCTGACAGATGTTTTATAACTCTGTTTAAATATTTAGTCAGTAAAAGGATGAAATGTAAAAGCCAGAATGATTTCATTCTTCTCAAAAACCAGGGTGGTCTATGGGCAATTTTGGTACCAGTGGTGTTGCCGGGGGAACAAAATGAAAACAGGTGCCATCAAATTCAAATTAAAGATTTAGTTCTATTTTAAACCACCTTAAACAATGTTTCCATAAACTTTTTAACTGATACTACTACAAATTTGACAATATTTTATAACAAGAAAAGGATTATAAATTGTCTGTAGACCATCAAATTTTAAGTGTAACAAATTTAGACTGATTGGCAATACTTCCTTTTAAAATAAATTTCTTGCATTATATATGCAGCATATCTTTAAAAATGGAATGAGAGTATATTAAAAGGTAACTGGAATAAGAAAACTGAGCACATATAGAAAGAGACTTTTCTGTAAGGATTTTACCTTCTTTTCATCCTTATGCAATGTTGAAATTACAAAACAAGAATACAGTTATTATGAACTTACAGGAGATTCACATACATAATATAGTAATGAAAGATTAACTTTTCCTTGTGAATTTTGTTACAATTTTCTCTTTTATCATGAAAAATTGAATAATATTCCCTCTAATCAAAATCTACGAAATTTATCTCATTTATCTTACTATAGTGTTAGGAAAATCTGCCCAAAAATTTATAAGATTTTCCCAAACGAATATTTCAAAATGAAAGAAAAGTTATCAGTTAAAGGATCTTAATTTCATAAGAAAAACTGAAATATACATATAAGATATAGTTTTGTCTCTTAGCAAATGTTACAGCAAAGAATGGCTGTAATAATCAACACAGTAACACATAAAAACCTAAGAACTCAGTTTCTATTATTAAACAATAGTTTACTTACTAAAAGCAAGAAAGACAAGGAGACACACAAACACACACATACATACATACACCCACACACACAAAGAGATCATTTCATCTAAAATTAAAAAAAAAAACTTTTTACATTACATCAAAGTCTACTGCAAGGACTTCTTCATTGTCTGAATAATCAACAACATCAATTCTTCAATGAAATTGAACATTCTTGTGTCTTTTGTCTTTTTTGCTTGCATGGTATCAATTAAACACAGTAGATTTGCATTTTCATGTGCAGTCATCTTTTTACTGTGCTGTTATGGAAATGCTTATTTTATTTCATAAACTGAAAATAAAATTTTAAAAAACAGCCTCTACTATATTGGAAGCTTAAACCCTAAAAACTATACTCCTACATTAAGGCTGTCACAAAAGCAAAAATTTAAAAGGCAGGAGATACCTCAGAGGTTTAATCTTATATAAACTCTAGTTAAGGGATGAAGCTTCTTTTTCAACATACATGGCAAAAAGTCACCAGGTCTCTGCTTAAAGATCTCCAAAGATAAGTAACTTTGTACTGTACTACATATAAAATTATATCCTGCATGATACTTAATAAAAGAATATCATATATTCTCTTTCCTTTTTTTTTTTTTTGGAAAGGTTATGTAGTTCATTTCCATGGAGGATTTTTATTATGTGAATTCTACAACATTTTCGTTAATATTATTTCATTTTTGACACTTGGAAGATGTTTTAAGTTGCCGAGGAACCTAGGCTTGCACTTGTATTTAATCTACATTTCATTTATTTTCATCATAAATAATCAAGTTCTGTTGCCATTTTGATTTTTTTCAGGCAGTTCAAAGTTTTATTTTTAACATTTCTCTTGGGAAAGGCAGGTTGGTTCATTAGTATGGAATCATAACTTACAGAAAGCTACAATTTCTTGAAGACTTTCCAATTTTTAACCACAATGATGGTTTCATCAGCTAGTCTCCAACAATGCTTATTAAAGATTTTAAATACATGTATGTATATAGAAACTATTTCCAACTTAAATGTCTCCAGGTAGATTTTCTTTTCAGATTAGCACTTATAAGTATTTGAATCACACAACAAAAAATATACAGCATTATATGAGGCAGACCAATATAAAACCTCCTTTAACTAAAATAACTGTAAAGTTTCAAGTTAATTCACTTTGAGTAATTATGAAATTACTGTACTGATCCTCTGCTTACTTTGAAAGTGATTAATCAAAGTCAGAGAAAGCCAACCATCAACTGAAGTGTGTTTCAAATTTCCTACTCAGGGATGGGTTTAAAAAAAAAAAAAGGATGAGCTAATTTTATTTTAATTAAAACCTCATTTAGAAGTATGAAGTAAATGTTTTCTATTTAATTCCAATTACATTTCAATTGTGTCCAGCTTTCAAATTTCAAGTATCCACTGCTTCTGCTACTTGATTACACATACAGAAATCTTTCTTTCTGATTCACATAAACAGACCTACAAGCAAATGAAGACTGTCAAATGCTTGCCTATTTTAGTAGGTATATAAATATTTTGTATTTTACACAAATACTTCAGTGATATAATATATCAGTGATATAATCAATGTGGGTACTCCTTTCCACAATGCAGGTCATAACCTACATATATCTACCTATCCTGTGGGAGAGAGGTAAGAAAGGGAAGGGAAGGAAGGAATAAGCATTTTTATAGTGTCTATCATGTCTCAGGCACTATGCTAAGAACATTTACAAATATTATCTCATTTGATCCTCACAACAACCCTGCAAGGCAGGTGCTATTATCTCCATTTTGCAGATGAGGAAACTGAAGCAAACAAAGGTGAAGTGATTTGCACACGGTCACACCTAGAAGGTAGCAGAGGCCAAGGAAAATGAAAAAAGTCAGAAAGAAAGTGAAAGTGGCCAGATTTGAACTTGGGTCTTTCTGACTCCAGGCTCTATCCTTGAGTCACTAGCTGCCTCATATGTGTGACTTTCATTCCTGTCCTGCAAAAATTCATCAAAGGGATTCACCCAATATGCTGTGGCCTTCTTCACATCATGTAGGCACCAGTAGAACAGGTGAATTATCCTTTGGTAACCCTTATTCAATAATTTTTTCTATTTAAACATTTCTCTCTTAGCACCCTTTACACCAGTTTTCTTGAATAATTCACTTGTACTGTGGCATAGCCTGCTCATAAGAACCTCTTCACTGTACTTTGGGTAATCTTCAACTTCAATTCTTCGGTAGAATTGACTGTTTTTGCATCTCCGTCTAAATTATAAATGACTATGTAGTTTATGAATTAAATTACAGAATTAATTGGCTTCAATTTTAAGTAGCTTACTTTTATGAGGACGAATTCCATTGGACAATGTAGTTTGGGGTTTTATTCTTTAAATCCTGAAGTCCCTGAGGAAACTTCTTATGCTTTCCTTGCTTTCACAAAATCTCATATTTGAAAAGGACCTTAGAGGTTACCTACCTAGTTTTTTTTTTTTTTTTTGAGGTACCTGTATAAGAATCTCAATTAAAACATACCCAACAAGTGTTCATTCAGCTTAGAGTGAAACCATTATTTCATATGGCTGCCTATTTTGTTTCTGAATAGCTCTATTAAAAGTTTTCTTTTCTTATCTGATATCTTACTTAACTGATATCTGACTTTTGCGATATATGACTCCCTGCAACCTCCCCTATTTCTTCTAGTTCTTCCCTCAAAGGCCAAACACAAAATTCTAATTTTGTTGTTCAGTCATGTCCAACTCTTTGTGATCCCATTTGAAGTTTTCTTGGCAAAGACACTAGAGTGGCTGCCATTTCCTTCCACAGGTCATTTTACAGATGAGGAAAGTGAGGCAAACGGGGTAGTGACTTGCCCAGGATCACATAGCTAATAAATGTCTGAGGCCAGATCTGAACTCAGGAAGATGAATCTTCCTGACTTCAGGCCTGGTGCTCTATTCACTGTGCCACCTAAGCGCCTTACATGTAGTCTTACACATGACAATCATTCAAACACTTGAAGTGGATTATTATATCACTAAGTCTTGTTTTTTTCAGGATAAATATATCCAATTTAAAAAATCCTGTGACTTATCTGTCTACCAGAGGTAGAAACATAACAAATCTATATGCCTCAATCATCTGTTGTACGCTGGCTATCCCAGAAAAGGTTCAAGAAAGGTCAAAATGGTAATGGCCAACTAGGGTGTAAACTCAGAGAGATTAAGATTTATAATTAAAGATTTTAATTTTAGTAATGCTTATTTGTAATTACCCAAAAAATTAATCTATGTGGAAAAGCAACCATATATCTTCATATATAGCAAATGACTAGGCTCATATAACTTACCTTTTGTTCAGAGTATTTATATATTTTGTACATTCATATTTTTATTAAAATTTTGCATAAAAAAGTAAGTAAAAGTTTTCAAAGTAATCACAGTATTGAATTAAATAGGCTACACAGGCTAGCTATCTGCACTGCCAAAGGTCCTTTTGGTCCTCTTCGAGAACAAAGGACAAACAACAATTGTCAAAGGTCCCTAACAAATTTAGTTAACAATATGCTCCTCAAAATCAATACTAGAATTCTTAAATACCTTTCTGTCTCATAGTCACCTGTGTTGTCAGTCAAATCTCTGTTGAGATTTGTCACTAAGGCAAAGTATTTACTGAAAGAAGGGTTAATTAATCTCACTGCCTAGAGTCAATTCTAAAAAAGCATCAACTTTTGATTCTTGAAGCTATTAAATTCCATCAAAATACATGATACAATGAGATAATATAACTCCTTAAATATCAAAATGCCATAAATCAAGTGAAGATTCCCTGTGAGATTGGGATTATATGTAGTTCACAATTATATTTTATATGTTTTTAAATGAATGTAGAAAATTCATGGAAACCGATTATCTATTTGATTAGATTCTTTGATGTATCACAGAAAAGTTAAATGTACAGATACACTGACAAAACCAAAGCAGTCCTAAAAGTTAATGCTGAAATTTCAAAGCATCATTTTTTAAAAATAACTTCAGTAGACAATTCTTTTTTCCCCTGCAGGGTCATATTAATGAAATTATAAAGTAAATAAAAAGTAATATATTCAAATATTTGTTTTATAAAAATTCAGGAACATTTCTACAGTGTGTTCGTCCTTCGTTGCCGAAGAAGACCATGCCATCAGAGAAATAATGACATGACTTGCACTTGATTCTGCTTTGAGTGAGGGAGGGCTGTCTACAGTAAGTAATGCTTTAGATGACAGCATAACATATTCTATTGAATCTTACTGGATAGCAGTCAGCTCAGCAAGAGTTAGAAACGAAAAGTGTTTGAGGGTACCTGCTACTGTTAAGCTTTGATAAAGGCCTTTTAAACTCCTAGTTTGCCCCTGAAACGTTCTCAGTCATTTCCAAGTAATTTATATCTGTAAATTTTTAAAACAGGATGTTTTCTACATTAACCAAATCATATAACTTGGGATTAAAGGGCTGTAAAAATATTTAAGTCTTTTTTAAGAATGTGTCTTTGCACTGACAGTCCGCTATGCCTGGAATGATCTCCCTCTTCACCTTCAATTCCTGGCATCCCTGGCTTCTTTCAAGATTACAGGAGGCCTAACACGATTTCCTCCCCACCCTTCTCATCCACTTAAGTCTTGCTCTCTAAGGTTAACTTCTTTCTACTCTAGTTATATCAGGTTATATACTCTGGTTATATATCTACATATTGTCCATCCCTTTAGTGTGTAAGCTCTTTGAACAAAGGTACTATTTTTGTGTTTTTACCTTTTTTTGTATCCCCCAGAGATTAACACAATACTTGACATACAGTAATAAGCACTTTTAAAATGCTTATTGTCTTCACTGAAAGCAAGGTAAAGAAAGGACATCTCAGAATCTTGGGATATTGCCAATTTTTAACATATCAGATTACGAAGACCTTGCCATATTTGTACTTAGGCCTCCTGTCTATTTCCCCACCTCCTCTGGCATTCTCCTTTTACAAGCATCATATCTGGCAGTCTCACATGCCTAGAATACACTCCCCTTTTGATCTCAACCTATTAAATTCTCCTCTCCTTTCAAAGCCCAGTTTAGGTACTTACTGCCTCTTCCAAAAAGCTTCTCCTGATCTTCCTTAATTGAATGGGATCTCTTCCTACTCAAATTTCCCTACAGCACTTTGAACAGATTCCTCCTTTGTTTCCTAGCACATTCTCCTCTGATGCTGCACTTTAAAAGCATGACCTGTTTTGTTTGTCTTTGCATATGCCTAGCACTGAACTTTATACACAGTAGGTACATTCAGATACACGCTGAATTGAGTCACAAAGTCTCTTGACAAAGACTAACTTTAAAGAGCATTATAGTACTTGATAGTAAAAGAGAAGATAACTGTTACTAAAAGCTTCAAAAGCCAAAACAGCTACATTGTGCAACTTACTGTGTTTCTAAAACACCAACAAATTTCAAAACATGTTGAATATTGACTAAATGGATCCTCCCATGCTTGCTTGCTCCTCTAACGTTCGCCATAATGGATTTGCTCATCATTACTTTGGGGAGGAAGAGGAACTCTATTCTTCTCAACCTATACTCTAAATTTTTTCAGCTGGAGAAATTAATAAAGATCAGCACACCAGAAATGTCCCCAACCATTGCAGGTCAGCACATTTTCTGCACCTTATAGTCTAACCTTACCTACAGCACTGAAAAGTTTAGTGACTGGGCCAGGGTCACATAGACAGAAGCAGGAGTTGAACCCAAGACCTCCTGGTTCTGAAGCCAGTTCTCTATCCGTTATATGCTATTGTGACGTTCTCAATCTCTGAATGTACTTACTAGAAAAATTAAATATAAGCATCAATACTGGGCTAGGGCTTTAAATAATATATAAAGTCTTGATATAATTTATCATAAGGTTATCTTAGCATTTCCTTCCATTAAAAAGCAGTAAAATTTTGGAACATTGTGTATAACAACAACTGAGGAAAGCAGAAAAAAATGTCAAATGCTTATGAAAAATGGAGAATAACAAGTCAATTTGTGAATTTACCAACATAATTCTTAGATACGCTGCTTACTACATGTTTTCAGTCGGTCCAAGAAAGTCAAGTAATCATAGAATCATGGAGTTAAAATTAAAAGAATCCCCAGAGGCCCTTCCGTTCAACTCTCATTTAACCCGTGAAGAAACTAGGATGTGGAGTGGCCCAAACACACACAGCAGATAAGTAGCTGGACCAGGATTCAAACACATAGCCTCTAAATGCAGCGCTTTTTTCACTGCACGCAACTTGAGGCAACAGAATGTCCCTTTCATCTTTCTATCCCCTAGTCCAGGCATGGTATATGTAGAAAACTTAACTTCCACAAGGAAAAAGGACACCAATTCCTTTGATAGAGGAGGAAAGGAGAAGAAAATGGGTAACTGCTGAAAAAATTTTAACGGAAAGAAGAACTGAAAGAGTTCTCATTGAATAGCCGTGAAGGGGGGGAAGGCAGACATAAGGCATTTACTGCAAACTAGAAGAAGGTAAAGATGCAATGAGGATGTGAGGCAAGTTTTAAAAGTTCAGAATTCTCTATGTGGATACTGAAACAAGAAGGCAATAAGAGCAGATCTAGAAAGATCATGGAATAGCAATATGATTTCAAATGATGTTAGATACCAATGGATTAAATCACCTGTATCTTATGAATACCTCCAGACTGATTCTGCAATCTCACAGTAGGATATAGGAATAGAATAATGAGACTGATCAGGGTGGAAGACCATGCCTCATTCCTAAAATGTATAGAGAACTGAGCCAAATGTACAAGAATACAAGTCATTCCCCAATTGACAAATGGTCAAAGGATATGAACAAGCAGTTTTCAGAAGAAGAAATCAAAGCTATCTATAGTCATAAAAAAATGCTCTAAATCACTGTTGATTAGAGATGCAAATCAAAACAGCTCTGATATACCACATCACACCTATCAAATTTGCTAACATGACAAAACAAGAAGATGACAAATATTGGAGAAGATGTGGGACATTTGGAACACTAATTCATTGTTGGTGGAGCTGTAAGTTGATCCAACCATTCTGGAGAGCAATTTGGAACTATGCCCAAAGGGCTACAAAAATGTACGTACCCTTTGACCCAGCAATATCACTTCTAGGACTGTATCCCCAAGAGATCATAAAAATAGGAAAGGGTCCCACACGTACAAAAATATTCATAGCAGCTCTCTTTGTGGTGGCCAAAAACTGGAAATCAAGGGGATGCCCATCAATTGGGGAATGGCTGAATACGTTATGGTATATGAATGTAATGGAGTACTATTGTGCCATAAGAAATGATGAACAAGAAGACTTCAGAGAGGCCTGGAAGGACTTATATGACCTGATGCTGAGTGAAAGGAGCAGAACCAGGAGAACTTTGTGCACAGCAACGACCACAGTGTGCGAGAGTTTTTTCTGGTAGACTTGGAATTTTGTAATAACGCAAAAACTTCTTATAAAAAAAAAAAATCCCAAAGGTGGTTCTCAAGGCAAAATGCCTTCCACACTCAGAGAAAGAAATATGGAAGTCATTCGCAAAATGTAGCAGATCATGTTTGTGTATGTGTATGTGTTTGTGTATCATGTTTTGATTTGTTATATGATTTCTTTCATTTATTTTAGTCTGACTACATAGCATGACTATAGTGAAAATATACTCAATAGGAAAGTATATGTAGAACCTATACAGAATTGTATGCAGTCGTGGGGAGGGAGGGGAGTAGTGGGGGGTAGGTGTGGGGGGGATAAAATCTCAATTGTATGGCAGTGATTGTTAAACATTAAAAAATAATAATAAAAAAATAAAAAAAAGAAAAGAAAAAAATAAAAAAATAAAAAGAAATGATGAACAGGAAGACTTCAGAGAGGCCTGGAAAGACTTATATGAACTGATGCTGAGTAAAAGGAGCAGAACCAGGAGAACTTTGTACACAGTAACAACTACAGTGTGCAAGGAATTTTTCTGATAGACCTAGTACTTCATTGCAATGAAAGAACTTAAAAAATTCCCAATGATCTTTTGAAGCAAATTGCCTTCCACATTCAGAAAAGGAACTATGGGATTTGATCACAGAACGAAGCAGATCATATTTTTTTTGTATTATGTTTTGGTTTGTTTTATGATTTCTCCCATTCATTTTAATTCTTCTATGCAACATGACTAAGGTGAAAATATATTTAATAGGAATGTATGTGCAGAACCTACATAAAATTGTATGCCATCCCAGGGAGGAAGTGTAGAGGTGGGGGGAATGAGAAGAGGGAAGGGAAAAATCTAAGACATATGGAAGTGATTGTAGAACACTGAAAACAAATAAAATAATTTAAAAAATTTTTAAAATGGAAGACCATGGGTTCAAGTATGAGTGCAGAGGCAAGTGGGGCCAGAGAGGGAGAGGTAAACAAAGGGAACATAGAGGACTCAAAGCCACAATAAAAAAAGGGATAATTTTTAGGATAAGTAAGTGGGAGAGGAAAAAAGGATAGGCTGTGGTCAGAAAGTGAAATAATGACATTCAGAATCTTAGAGGTGATATAATTCTTTGAGAAGATGAAATCTAAAGGCTGGGATGGGGGTGGAGGAGTGGAAGACTGGAGGACCAAACCAAAGAGTGACTGGAGGTAGGATAGAGCTATAGATAGTTAGAAGTGAAAAGATTAAGGAATTGTGTGAAGAAAGGGTTAGATTAAGTCCTTAGGAATACAAGTAGGTCCCAATGAGTTTCATGAAGTGGTCCTATTTTGAAAATTCACACTACTTGAAGTTATAATTATTTGTAAAATATGATACCTGGTTCCAGCCCAATAAAAATAGGTAATAAATAATTTTAAAGTAAATTTTAATCTATTTATTAATGTAATACGAAAGTAAAGTATAAGAAGGAATTTCTGATTCAAGTTTATTACAAAGTAATAGAATATACCTAAGGATAAGCCCATATTGACTGATATAGCAAAAATGTCATTATTGAAGTTTAAAATATTTTAGCAGTATAGACTAAACTATCCTCTTTTTCATTAAATCTTCATAGATATAGTGATAGGTACAACGAGTTTTATTCATATCTCAGTAAATTCTCATGCTTACATTCTTATGCTATAAACCAAGTACTGTAGAAGGATATAGGCATTACCTAAAATTATTAATGCTCTAAATGCAATGTTGTCCTTATAACATTTTTCAACAGCTAGGCCCAACTCGAAAATTAATATTTATGACTAATTTTAGTCACCCATGCTTCCTTATTGACAAAATAGAAGTGACTCTCTCAGAGCTTGAGGATTTCAAGACCAACAAACAAGCACTGATTTTAATTTCAAATCCCATTCTGTATTACCCACCAAGACACTTTAAATCCAGGTCTACCTTTTTCTTTCCTTAAAAAAAATAAGTTTTAGAAGGCATCCTTTTTCAGAATAAGCCAATTTCATCCAGATTAAAAATTGTTTAGTGGATCCACATTATTCAATTATTTTCTTCAAAACATCACATTACCCGCCATGTCATTAGGTGCACTGGCCATCTCTATGGTTATTTTACATTATGCAGCTGAACTTGATGATTAAAACTAATCAATGCTTATAATAAAATTTCTTCACCATCCATTTCATTTCCATTTTCTTTCATTGCCTTAAATTAGAAGCTTTTGTCTGAATGGCAGCTATAAAAGGAATATGTTTTTGAATGCAATCTTCATCTGCAGCTGTATAGGTGTAAAGCTAAAACACCGCCACCTCTATCACTCTAAGAATTCTATTCGTAGCAGCTGTTTGAAAACTACAAAAAGTTACTGCAACTATCTTTTTCTTTGACCTGGATGTTTTATAATTTTCCATACCATAGATGTAGGTATTCTGACATCTCATCCTATTTTAGTTATTATGATCATGTTTGTACTATTCAGTTTCATCAAATTTTCATTCATTCTCTGATTTTTTGCACTGGCTGTATTTCACTCTGAAGTATTCTTCTTCTGTCCACGTGCTAAGGGTTCTTTTTTAAAAAATTAGCTCAACTGTTGGTAATATGATATGTAAGCAGCAAATCATATCCACACATGGCAAAGGGCAAGTGTAGCCTGATGATACAGCAGTATGTTAAAACCCTCAACTAATTCACATGTCCCAATTAATTTAATTTTGGTTTGAATTAAATGTGAGTTGTTATCATTTGTAATTTGCACGAAATTGAATTTCACATTATTCATGCACATTAATTAATTTTTCATTAATCATAACCTAGCTGTAAGTATCCATTCTGAATGGATTCTCTTTCCTTTCCAGGTCTCAGAGAGTTTTTATTGCTAACAAAAATGGGAAAACAGATGGGAGTGAAAATAACAAGCAAACGGAAATTATAGTTTTGAAGTCTCACAACAGCTGTCCTTGCTATTAAATGGAAGGTAAATGGAGACAGCTAGATGGCAGAATGGATAGAGAGCCTGCTTTGGAGTCAGGAAGACTCATTTTCCTGAGTTCAAATCTGGTCTCAGATACGTCTTAGCCCCAACCACTGTTGGCCTTAGTTTCCTCATCAGGGTAGTTGTGAAGATTAAATGAGATAACAACTGAAAAATCTTTATCACAGTGCTATCCATAGCAGATGCTATGTAAATGTTAGCTAGAGTTATTATTATTATTACCAGTCTTCGTCTTCTTCATCATTATTACGTCCCCATCATCATAGTTTAGGTACAATTCTCTCCAGAGGCAAAAAGACTTGATCTCCAGCTTCCAACTGTCCCATGATTTTTATGATGCCATAAATGATAATAATAAGGATTACACATAAATAGTACTTTGAGGCTTACAAAGTGCTTTCCTCACAATCATCTTGTGAGGTAGGTAATAAAAGGATTATTATTTCCCATTATATAGATATGAAAACTGAGGTTAAAAGGTATTATATAAATTGCTATTGTCTTTTTTAATATAACCTCAATTCTTTCAACAGTCATTTTATTTTGAATTGATTATTTCCAGAAAATTAAGCTGTAATTCTTATTTATAAGGCCTATTCAGTTTTCATATTAGCTGACGATCATTTCTAAATCAGGCACCTGTCTGGTTGCATAGAGTGCCATTGTTTCTCGATCCACTAACAGTGCGAAAACATATCTACCTGCACACTGACTCTATTGTGCTACCCCTGGTCCTGTGTTCTTAGGCCCTTCACAACAGCCTTCCATGTTTAGTTTATGAACATATTCAAACAGGATGCATTTTCAAGTGATTCTGCAGTTATTTTCACATGACTGCCATAAAATCTGCAAATTCATGTCCCTTGCCACCTAAAAGACCGCCCTCCCCCAAAAAACTGATTTTCCCCAGGAAGATTTAACTGATTCACTACATCTAACTCCATATCATCTCACCATTTACATAAAGAATTTGAAATACTGTAACCTGTACTTAATTTGTAAAGTCATGTGCATGGAAACCCTAACCCTCTCAACAAGACTATAAACCCCAGAAAAAATAATAACACATTGCTCATATTTCCCTACAAGCACCCATCATACAACAGAAGCTCAATAAATACAGACAACTGATTTACACACATTCATATATCACAGATCATCCTAACATACTTAACTGTATACTTTGCAATAGAAAAGCATGTAAGTTTTTTGGAATATAACGTTCCTAGGATATTCATTTTGCAATAACTGTAAGATAAAAATGAGAGACAAATAAAATACAATTATCATACACACAAATTTCATTCCTGAGAGAGTAATCCTCAAGGATTACAATTGTGAAGTAGCAGGCAGAAAACTCTATTTATTATTAATTCTGCCATTTTACAAAGGCCTACTGCATGGATTTTCATTTTGAAAATATTTACTATGTATTTGTCTCATTACTTGTACCTACTTCTACAACACTACCATCATCTAAAAAAACCACCATAAATTTTCTATGCTAATTTTATGAATTTTCGGAAGTTTTCATGAAGGAGGAAAGCCATGAAAACAAGCAGTATAACTATACATCATCTCACTTCTCTAGGGGAAATTCCACTTTTCTCAATAACTAAGTAGCAGGCAGTCAGTCAGAGAGGTCCTCTACTTGCACATGTATAGATCAGTGTCCAAGGTTAAGAAAACCACATTTGTGTACTTTGGCAGGTGAAATGCATTTTAAATGAAAAAAACATTTCGAATGTTTTCTTTTTTAAATGATTGTACTGCTGGAAGGAAGTATCTAACAATCTGTTCATTATTAATTGTATGTTTTCTGATATGGCTAATTATTCAAGTTTTGATACAATCTTTCAGCTGGTTAGGCTGCTTGCTGATACAAACTTAGAGTTAAAGTATATAAATTACAATATAAAGCCTCAGAAAAATTCCATCATTTCCTAAGAAAGAGAGTTAAGCAACTACATATGTAGAAATAACTTTTGTCACAAAATAACATTTAAAAATTCCATAGAGAATAGATACTATATTTATTGAACAGTTAAAAAATATAAAAACTAATACTATATTCCTACTCACATTTATATGGATGACTAGTTTTATAATTTTATAAATATTTATTATACAAATATAAATATTTATAATTTTTTAAGATAACTTTTTTGTTAGGAAACAGACAGGAATTGTTAGAAGCTATGTAGTTTTCAAAAAATACTATCAAAAAATTTAAAGGTTTTCAAAGTGCTATCTACACAACTCCGTAAGATAGACAGTAAAAAGCATCATCCCATTTTATAAAAGAAGAAACCAAACTCAAAGACGTAAAATGCCTGATATTCAGGTCACAAGGCAAATAAAAGGAAGAGCAATATCTCCTGAGTCTAAGTTCAAAGTGTTTCTGCCACTATAAAAAACTTCCTTCCACAACTATTAAAAAAAAAAAGTGGTAAAAAGTATTGAGGTAGTACCTCTTTTTTGCAGATGTAATGCTGCTTTTTCATTTGTAAATATTTTATATTTCACATTAGAACACATGACACTAAATTCCCAATCATTTTTATATACATTTTAGGCAAATTATATTTTTAGTAATCTATCTGATGAGCAAAAATGTGACAAAAGATATTATTTTTAGAAATTAAAGTTTAAAATATATATACACATGTATATAGTTATTGAAAATCTACATATGCATTATAAAATAAAAGAAATTGAAAGGAATATTTCCCTCCTCCTCCAAAAATATTTTATATTTGCCTACCTTAATTGATAGTAGATATATGAGAGATAGTTTTATTTTATCCTTATAATTTTTTATTAGTATGCTTTTAGTTTCTCACCTACTATTATATGGGGCTAGGAGGTAGGGTCATCAGAAAGGTTATGTATCTGAAACAGAAGCTAAAGTTATTTAAAGCAAAGAGAGTAATCTGTGACAAACATAAAAAACTTTAATGGCACTTAACACATATTTCTAGCTACATAAATTGAATGAATCTTACTGATGATGCAAGAACAAACTCTTTAAATTTGGAATATTCACTAATTATTATATATTGAATATTATAAAAGTACTCTCACTTTATAGAGATAAAAAAATTTTTAAAGTCAGTTGGAACAAAAAGGTAAAGAATCTCAAGGAAGGTAATTTTTAAAAAGTAAGGGAGCATAATAGTAGAGGGTCTCACAAAGCAATTTGTATTATATTAAACAACAATCATCAAAACTATTTGGGACCAGTTAAACATAAAACTTAATTAGTGGAACAGATTGGATATAGAACACATAGAAGCAAATGAATATAGTAATACAGTATTTGATAAACCTCAAATCCTCAACCACAGAGTCAATGACTTAATATTTGACAAACACTGCCAGGAAAACAGGAAAACAATCTGGTTAAATTAGATTTAGAACATCTCCCACCATATATCAAAAAGGGCACCAAACAGATACATAAATACAAATGGTCACATCACAGATATTTAAGATGGAAGCCAGGAAGGAAATACCTTTCACAAGAACGGAAAGAGGAAGAGTTCATGATCAGAAATGGAACAGAAAAGACCAGAATGCCCTTCAATTAGAGAATGGCTAAACAAGCTGTGGTATATGATTGTAAAGGAATATTATCATGCTATAAGAAATGACAGGCAGGATGATCTCAGAAAAATCTGTAAAGACTTACATGAACTGATGCAAAGCGAAGTGAACAAAACCAGGAGAACACTGTACACAATAACAGCAATATTATTCCATTTAGAACTGTGAACAATTTAGCTATTCTCAGTAGTACAATGATCCAAAACAACTCCAAAGGACTATTGATAAAGCATACTATTTACCTCCATAGAAAGAACTGATATTGACTGAATGCAAACTAAAGCTTGCTATTTTTCACTTGCATTTTTTTCTTTTATTCAAGTCATCTTGTACAAAATGACTAATATGAAAATGTTTTACATAACTGCACATGTATAACCTATATCTGATTGCTTACTGTCTCTGGGAGGGGGGAGGGAATGGTGGGGATAAAATTTGGAACTCAAAACCTTAAATAAAAATGTTTAAAAATTGAGGATAAAAGGAAAAGAAAAGGATCTTTAATAAATTTAGCATTCAAAGCTAAAAGAAAAAGACTAAATAAGATAAAAATTGCCAGGTTTTGGCTGTATAATTTTTTTTTAAAGTTTCACCAATTAAACCAATGAGGTAAAAATGGGGATCAGTTAATTAGTGAAAAATATGCAGCATATTTCTCTGGTAAAAGTCTATGAGCCAAGCTATATATGGAACTGATTCAAATATGTAAAACAAAGAGTCATTCTCAAATAGATAAATGTTAAAAGCATATGAGTAGGCAGTTTTCAGAGGAAAAAATGCAAACTATCAGTAACCATATAGAAAAAAAATGTTCCAAATGATTAAAAATTAGATAAAAAGGAAATAACTCTAAGGAGCTACTTCACATCCATTAGGTAAGCAAAGAAAAATGATATTTCCTTAAGCAGATATAAAGACACCTTACCGCACTGTTGGTGGAGCTGTGATTGGTCCAATCAATCTCGAAAGTAATTTGGAACTGTGCTCATAATAATCAATAAATTGTGTACACCCTTTAATCTAGCAATACCACTACTATGCACATACCCCTGAAGGAAAGGGGGCTCATATATACAAAGAACTGCAAACAAAAGGAGTGCCCATCAGTTGGGGAATGGCTAATGTCGAATATGATAGAATATTATTGCATAGTATGAAATGACAAAAGGGAGTTTCAGAGAAACTTGGGGAGATTTGTATGAAATGACACAGAGCTTAAAGAGCAAAAACCCGGGGACAATTTATAGTGATGCTATAATAAATTGCTTTCAAAAGATTTATTACCTTTGCTCAATGCAATGAACAACCAGGATTCTAGAAGGCTGATTATGAAACACTCTACCCACCTTCTGAGAGAGAGGTAATGGTGTCAAAATAAAGAATGACACATGCATTGCAAGAATGTTTTTTGCGTGATTATGCATATTAATTATGTGATTTTGCTTTTTCTCTTTTGTTTTTTTCAACTAGGAAGAACAAGTTGTAAGTGGGCAAAAGAAGTTTAGCAGTCAGGTTGTTGGAAAAGAAAAAGAAAAGAGGACTGCTAAAGTCTTTGTAAACAATGCACAGAAGGAAGGTCAAAAGTAAATATAACCAAGGAGGACAGCTTTGAAAACTTTAAGTTAAACTTATCACCTACTTCAAAGAAAAGGTTGGCTAAATATAGGAAATCCATGATAGCATGTATGATCCTCTTTTTCTTTTCTACATTGTTTTACTGAGGTGAGAATAATTTATTTAAAATATCATCATATGTTATTTCAGATCACGAAATTCCAAGTTAACACTTAAGTTACTGCCATAACAGGCTGGGGTAATTTCATGAAAATTTAGGAAGGATTACATTTGATGAAGCTACTTATATCTATCATTATCTGGCAGTAATCTGGATTGGGGCATACTTATAGAAAAGAAAAGCAAAAAAGACTAACTATAGTGTATATACTAGTATCTTATTTTGTTCTGGATTTTGGATCAGATCTATATTTCACTGATATCAGGAACTCTCAGCAAGGAAACTCACTCTACCAATACAAGTAAGTACTCATTCTGAAACTAATAATCTTGGAGTTACTTGAGATGATGAGAGGTTGAGTGATTTACCCAGAGTCACATCTAAATGTGTCAGAAAAAGGACTTGAACTCAGGTCCTCCTGACTACAAGGCAAACACATGTAATAAATTTGTTTGTTTTTTTTTTTTTTTTACACCTTCTAACCAAGTATTTTCAAATTGAGTCTAAGTAATAAAATCTCTCATGATAGCATGAACAAAAGCTAACTTCAGCTCAGGCTGACTATGGTGCTGACATTTTCCAATTTAGTAATATATGAACTAATGAGATTTCACTATAATTATAAATAAGGTGGCAAAGGTTATAATTTGGGGGTACAGCCCCTTCCAAGAGAGAAAAAAACTTTACTGCCATTTGAAATTATGTATAATTACAGAAAAAAAATCACAAACTTTTGGAATCAAAAAGACCGTAAAGTTTACATAATCTAAATTTCTCATTATGCAGATGAAGGTCCAAAAATACTAAGTGACTTATGAAGGTCACACAAACAATAAAATTAGTAATAAAAGAGAAAAAATTAGAAGTTTATCCTGATTCACAATCCAGTGTTTTAAGGCAAGTTCAAACTCTTAAAAATGATCCATTTTCCCTAAAAGACAAAGCTACATATTGAACTATGTTTTTTAGATCCACTATCTTCTTTGTAGTGGGAAACTATTACCTCCTTAATCTATGCTCAATACTTCTTATCACAGCTACTATTTTCAACATTTTCATATAGCCAAGATGTCAGCTGATGCTAAAACACCAAAGTCAATATGCCTGAAATTAGAGCTAGTGACTCATTGCAAAAACAGTAATGTCATAGAGACCATCTTTCCACATGTTGAGATGACTAGTCTCAGCCGTTTAAAATAAATAAATAAAATTTTAAAAGACATTAAAGAAACTGATTTTAAGGTGAATGGTTTTTTAGAAAAATTTATATTTTTTCCAATTACATGTAAAAACAACTGTTAATATTCATTTTAAAAAATTTTAGTTCCAAATTCTCTTCCTCCTTCCCCAAACCCCTCCTTGAAAAAGCAGGCAATTTGATATAGGTTATACACGTATATGCCCAGTCATACAAAACATATTTCCATATTATCCATGTTGCAAAAGAAAACACAGACAAAAAGAAAAATAAAGTTTTAAAAAGTATGCTTCAATACCCATTCAGACTCCATCAGTTTTTTTCTCTGGAAGTGAATACCATTTTTCATCCTAAGTCCTTCAGAACTGTCTTAGATCATTATATTGATGAGTATAGTTAAGTCATTCACAGTTAATCATCATACAACATTGCTGCTGTTACTGTACAAGGTTCTCCTAGATCTGCTCACTTCCCTTTGCATTAGTTCATGTAAGTCTTTCCTGGCTTTTTAGAAATCATGCTGCTCATCATTTCTTATTGCATAGTAGTATTCTATCACAACTATACACCACAATTTGTTCAGTCATTCTACAATTAATGGGCATCACCTCAATTTCCAATTTTTTGCCACCACAAAAATACCTGCTAAAAATATTTTGGTATATATAGTTCCTTTTTCTCTTTTTTAAAAACAATCTCTGGGATACAAACCTAGAAGTGGTATCACTGGATCAAGGGCAAGCAGTTTTATGGCCCTTTGGACCTAGCCTCAAGTTGCTCTGCAGAATACATGGATCAGTTGATAATTCCACCCACAATGCCGTAGGGTATCAACTTTTCCACATCCCTCCAATGTCTGTCATCTCCCTTTCTATCATATTAGCCAATCTGACTGGTGTGAAGTGATACCTCAGAGTCATTTTACTTTGCATTTCTCTAATAGTGATTTAAAATATTTTTATATGACTATATAGATAGCTTTGATTTCTTTTGAAAATTGCTTGTTCATATCCTTTGACCATTTATCAACTGGGGAATGACTTTTATTCTTACAGATTTGAAATGAGACCTATATTATTAGAGAAACTTGCTGTAAACATTTTTTCCCAGTTTCTTTCTAATGTTAGACACATTGGTTTTGTTTGAGCAGAAACATCTTTTTAAATGTATTTTATTCTCCATAATGCCCTTTATCTCTCGTTTCCTTATAAATTCTTCCCTTATCCATAGATCTGACAGTTTTTTTTCCATGCTCCCTTAACTTGCTTATGGTATCACCCTTTATGTCTAAATCATGAACCCATTTTGACCTTACCTTCCTACATCATGTGAGATGCTGGTCTATACCTAGTTTCTGTCAAACTGCTTTCCAGTTTTCCCAATAAATTTTGTCAAATAGTGAGTTCTTATCTCAAAAGTTTGAATCTTTGGGTTTATCAAACATTAGATTACTGTGGTCATTTATTATTGTACATTTTTTTACTTAATCTATTCCACTGGTACACCATTCTATTTCTTAGTCAGAACCATTCTATTTCTTAGTCTGGTTCTGACTGATGATTACTGATTTGTTAGACAGTTTGAGATCTAGTACTGCTAGGCCGTAAGGTGTAATGTTTTAATTAATGAAGGTTTAATAACTTTAACTGAATTTAATTAAGGTTTAAGGTTTAATTACTATATAAGTTATGCCCTTCTAAAAGCTAAAGGGGAGGTTCCAGTTAAGATTACAGGATGAAATGATCCAAAGGAACTCCTGTATACTCCAGCAATGACTGAAAGAGAGCACTAGGTTGAAAAATTATCAAGAAATCTAAAAGGATTTCACTCCTTCACTCAGCTGGGACTATGCAAAAGACAATCATCACTAGAAAAAGGGTCATGTCAGAAAAGCCAGAATAAGCTCAGGTGAACAAGAAAACTGTAGGAGTCGCCCAATTAAGGAACTTCCTGGGGAAAGGAAGACCACAGCAGCTCCTGAGAGGGGAAGGCCAAAAAAGGATAGAAGACCACAACAGCATCCAGGGAAGCTCCAAGGGGTGGCAGAAGACCAGAGGTGCTCCCCAAATAGGGACAGTCAGCAGCAGAGCTCTGACCATGGACACCGAAGCTTTATAGTTTTCTGCTCAGACACAGCAGAGAAGGAAAAAGAAAAAAAAAAAAAGGTCAGGAGCTCAGGAAATCAGGATTACGCCTAAGTAAAGCCTAACCAGCCCATCAAATAGTAGAGAAGGGAAGGGAACTTGGCCTTAGGACAAAGTAAAATTTCATATGAAGGACTAAAGCTAAAGTTATGAGTAAGAAGATAATGCACAAGATTTAAAAAAATAAGGATTAAGGAATGTCCAAAGGGAAAACCAAAAAGAAGAATGTAATTTAACAAGTGCACAAAGAGACCCCAAGGGGAAGGAATATTGAGGTTTTGAATGACTTGGCCAAAAAGGCTATCAGAATACCTGGAAAAAATTAAGCAAGTTAATTTATTCAGTGCCATACCAATCGAATTTCAAAAGAATTATTTTGTAGACCTAAAAAACCAAATTTATCTGGAAGAACAAAAGATCAAGAATATCAATGAAAAGAAAGTGAAGAAAGGTAACCTAGTCAAATCAGACCGCAAATCATACTTCAAAGAAGCAATCACCAAAACAATCTGGAACTGGCTAAGAAACAGAGTGGTGGATCAGGGGAATAGATTAGTTACACAATACACATTAGTAAATGAGCACAGTAACCTAGTGTTTGATAAACCCAAAGATACAAGCTTTTGCAGCAAGAACTCACTTTAAACAAAAACTGCTGAGGAAAACTGAAAAGTAGCCTGATAGAAATGAGGTACAGGCCAACATATCACACTGTATACCAAGATAAGGTCAAATTGGATTCATAATATAGGCATAAAGAATGATGTCATAAGCAAACCAGGGGAGCATGGGAAAAACTACTTGACAGATCTATGGATAAGGGAAGAGTTTATGACCAAACGAGATAGGATCGTGGTAATAAAATGGATAATTTTGATTACATGAAATTAAAAACTTTGGTACAAACAAAATGAATGTGGCCAAAACTAGAAGGAAAGCAAAAAACTGGGGTAACAGGGGAAGTACACAAACATCTGTAATAAAGGTTTCGTTTCCCAAATATATAGCAAAATGAGCCAAATTTGTAAAAATAAGAGGCAGTCCCCAGTTGATACATGGTTGAAGGATATGAACATGCAGTTTTCAGATGAAATCAAACTTATCAAAAGTCATATAAAATGTCACATAGTCATAAAAATAGTCATATAAAAAAGCTTCAAATCAATAATAACATGAGAAATGCAAATTAAAACAACTCTGAAGTATTACCTCATATCAAATTGGCTAAAATGACAGAAAAGAAAAATAGTAAGTGCTGGAAGAGATGTAGTACGCTAATGCACTTTTGGTGGAGTTGTGAATGGTCCAACCATTCTGGAGAACAATTTGGAACAGTGTGCAAGGGGCACATAGTTGGCATAGTGGATAGAGGGCTAGGCCAGGAGTCAGGAAGACATCTTCCTGAGTTCAAATCTAGCCTCAGACACTTACTAGCTGTGTGGCCCTGGGCAAGTCACTAAACTCTGGTTGCCTCAGTTTCCTCATCTATAAAATGATCTGGAGAAGGAAATGGCAAGCCACTCTAGTATCTTTGCCAAGAAAATCCCAAATGGGGTCAGGAAAAGTTGGACATGACTGAAAATGACTGAACATCAACCACAAAAGGACTATGAAACTATAAAATCTTCAACCCAGTCAGAATCTTAATAGGTCTATATCCCAAAGAGATCAAAGAAGATGGGAAAAGACTCATATGTACAAAAATATTTATAGCAGCTCTTTTTTTGTGGTGACAAAGAACTGAAAATTGAAAAGATATCCATCAATAGGGGAATGCCTAAATAAGTTATAATATATGATTGGGATAGAATACTATTGTGCTATAAGAAATGATGAAGGGGATGGTTTTTAGAAAACAAGCATGAAGACATATATGAACTGAAGCAAAGTGAAGAAAACCAAGAGAACATTGTAGAGCAGCAATATTGTAACAATAATCAATTGTGAAAGACTTAGCTACTACCCCAATCAATACAACAATCCCTCAACAATTCTAAATGACTCATGATGAAAAATGCTATCAATCTCTAGAGACACAGAAAATTTTGAGTCCAGATTAATGTATATTTTTTCACTTTATTTTTATTATTAAAATCAAAACACAAAAAATTAAAATACATAAGAGGATATGATAGAGGGAAATACAAAAATTAATCATTATAATCAAACACATCAAAGATGAACTCTCATGGAAACAACAACAGAATGGATTAGAAAATTAGATAGAATCTAACAATATGTTTTTTGCTAGAAACACATTTGAAACATAAAAACGCATGGAGTTAAAAATAAGTGGCTAAAGAAAAATACATTATCATTCAAAAAAACAGGTATAACAACCATGTTCTTCAACAAGGCAGCAGTAAAAAATAACCAAAAACCTCTTGATTAAAAGAGAAAAACAGGGAAACTGGATTATCCTTAAAGGGATCAAACAATGAAACAATATCAATGTTTAATATCTTTTCCTGGATGGCAAGTACTTAGGAGAAAATTTCATAGAATTATAGGGAGAAATGGACAAATTATTTCAAAATTATAATAGCTGAGGACTTCAATGTACCACTTTCAGACCTAGATAAATCTAACCAAAAAAAATAAGAAAAATTTCTATTAAGGGTTAGGAACCTGAACAGAATTTTAGAAAAGTTAGCTAAGAGAGATGTCTGGTGAGTAATTAATAGGAATAGATAGCAAAATATAATTTATCTTTGCACCTTTACAAAAAATGATCATATGCTATAACAATAAAATATCATAATTCAGAAAAGCAAAATTAAACACACCCTTTACCAACCATATCACAATAAAAATTACAAGAAATAAAGAGACTTTATGGAAAGGATTCAAATTTCAACGGAAACTAAATAAATTAATCCCATAAAATTGGTGGTTCAATGAACACATCAAACAAACAATAGATAGTTTCATCAAAGAAAAGACAACAATGGGACAACAAGTCAAAACTTTTAGTATGCAACCAAAATATACTAAAAGATATTTGGGGAAAATTTATATTATTAAAAAAACAGTCTTCAGAGGAGCCAGGATGGCGGAGTAGAAAGATACATATATGCTAGCTCCAAACTCACAGCCCATAAAATACTTGCAAAGAAGAACTCCCAACAAATTCTGGAGCAGCAGAAGCCACAGAACAATGGAGTGGAGGAGATTTCTGTTCCAGAGAGACCTGAAAAACTGACCCGAAAGGTCCGTCGCACACCGGACCCCGAGCACAGCACAGCCCTGCCTTGGCCATGTGGCACCAAGAGGAGCAGATCCAAGCAGGCTTCAGGGACAGAATCTCCAGTGGCAGCCCAGGTCCCTCCACCCACAGGCACCAAACGTCAGTGAGAGAGTCTTTTTGGCTCACCTAGAGGGGAGCAGGATGTCTCCATAACTCAGGCCCCCTCGGGAGGCAGCAGTGGAGGCAGCAGCACACAGCAGCAGACAGTCTCCTAAAGCAGGCAGGAGCTTGGATCCATTGTTCCCTGAGGGAACTGAGCCCCGTGTGGTGGCCCTGCCCCTACCTGAGCACCTAAACTTAATCTCACACTGAATAGCAGCCCCGCTCCCGCTGAAAGCCCTGAGGTTGGGAAGCAGCTTTTGAATCTCAAACTCCAAGCCCTTGCTGAGTGGATCTGGAGGCATGGTGGGTGTGGAGAGGACACTCAGAAGTCAAGTAACTGCCTGGGAAAATGCCCAGAAAAGAGGGAAAAAATAAGACCACAGAAGGTTACTTTCTTGGTGAACAGATATCTCCTCCCATCCTTTCAGAGGAGGAAGAACAATGCTTATCATCAGGGAAAGACATAGAAATCAAGGCTTCTGTATATCAAACATCCAAAATAAATATTCAATGGGCTCAGGCCATGGAAGAGCTCAAAAAGGATTTTGAAAATCAAGTTAGAGAGGTGGAGGAAAAAACTGGGAAGAGAAATGAGAGAGATGCAAGAAAAGCATGGAAAGCAGGTCAACACCTTGCTAAAAGAGACCCAAATAATGCTGAAGAAAATAACACCTTGAAAAATAGGCTAACTCCATTGGCAAAAGAGGTTCAAGAAGCCAATGAGGAGAAGAATGATTTAAAAAGCAGAATTAGCCAAATGGAAAAGGAGGTCCAAAAGCTCACTGAAGAAAATAGTTCTTTCAAAATTAGAATGGAACAGATGGAGGCTAATGACTTTATGAGAAACCAAGAAATCACAAAACAAAACCAAAAGAATGAAAAAATGGAAGATAATGTGAAATATCTCATTGGAAAAACAACTGACCTGGAAAATAGATCCAAGAGAGACAATTTAAAAATTATGGGACTACCTGAAAGCCATGATCAAAAAAAGAGCCTAGACATCATCTTTCATGAAATTATCAAGGAAAACTGCCCTGAGATTCTAGAACCAGAGGGCAAAAGAAGTATTCAAGGAATCCACCGATCACCACTGGAAAGAGATCCAAAAAGAGAAACTCCTAGGAACACTGTGGCCAAATTCCAGAATTCCCTGGTCAAGGAGAAAATATTGCAAGCAGCTAGAAAGAAACAATTCAAGTATTGTGGAAATACAATCAGGATAACACAAGATCTAGCAGTTTCTACATTAAGGGATAGAAGGGCGTGGAATAGGATATTCCAGAAGTCAAAGGAACTAGGACTAAAAACAAGAATCACCTACCCAGCAAAACTGAGTATAATACTTCAGGGGAAAAAATAGTCTTTCAATCGAGGACTTTCAAGCATTCTTGATGAAAATACCAGAGCTGAAAAGAAAATTTGACTTTCAAACACAAGAATGAAGAGAAGCATGAAAAGGTAAACAGCAAAGAGAAGTCATAAGGGACTTATAAAAGTTGAACAGTTTACATTCCTTCATGGAAAGAAAATATTTGTAACTCTTGAAACTATTCAGTATCTGGGTAGTGGGTGGGATTACACACACACACACACACACACACACACACACACACACAGCACAGAGTGAATTGAATAGGATGAGATCATATTTTAAAAAAATGAAATTAGGCGGTGAGAGAGAAATATATTGGGAGGAGAAAGGGAGAAATGGAATGGGGCAAATTATCTCATAAAAGAGGCAAGCAAAAGACTTTTTAGTGGAAGGAAAAAGAGGGGAGGTGAGAGAAAAACATGAAGTTTACTCTCATCACATTCCACTAAAGGAAGGAATAAAATGCACACTCATTTTGGTATGAAAACCTATGTTACAATACAGGAAAGTGGGGGAGAAGGGGATAAGCAGGGTGGTGGGGTGATGGAAGGGAGGGAAATGGGAGGAGGGAGCAATCTGAAGTCAACACTCTTGGGGAGGGACAGGATCAAAAGAGAGAATAGAAGCAATGGGGGGCAGGATAGGATGGAGGGAAATATAGTTAGTCTCACACAACACAACTATTATGGAAGTCATTTGCAAAACTACACAGATATGGCCTATATTGAATTGCTTGCCTTCCAAAGGGAATGGGTGGGGAGGGAGGGATGAAGAGAAGTTGGAACTCAAAGTTTTAGGAACAACTGTCGAGTACTGTTCTTGCTACTAGGAAATAAGAAATACAGGTAATGGGGTATAGAAAGTTATCTGGCCCTACAGGACAAAAGAGAAGATGGGGACAAGGGAAGGCAGGGATGATAGAAGAGAGGGCAGATTGGTGATAGGGGCAATTAGAATGCTCGGTGTTTTGAGGTGGGGGGAGGGGACAAATGGGGAGAAAATTTGGAACCCAAAATTTTGTGAAAATGAATGTTAAAAGTTAAATAAATTAATTTAATAAATAAATAAATCAGCTAAAAAAAAAAACAGTCTTCAACAAAAGATCACTAAAATGGGAATGAAACTCTTAAGTGTTTAAGGTAACAAAACAAAAATCCCAACTAAACACAAAAAGAAATCCTAAAAATCAAAGAAGAGATTAACAAAACTGAAAGGCAAAAAAACCCATATTGAGCTAATAAATAGTAATAGGAGTTTTTAAACTAATAAAATAGATAATCTGATTTTTTTAGATGAAACCAAATTACTAATATCTAAAATGAAAAAGGTAAATTCATAACAAATGAAGAGGAAATAAATTCTTAATAACTAATTCTGTCCAATCATGTGCCAACAAAATTGATAATCTAAATAAATATCTTTAAAAAACAGCCTGAAGGAGAAAATCAAGTTTATTATGTTCTACTTTCCAAAATTCCTCACAAAATTAGTTTACTGCATTAATATTTACAAAGGACCTTGAAATAATTATCTAACAGCTGTTATTCTTAAAAGAGCATCAATTAATATTTATTAAAAATCTATTATTCAGGCCACATATAGTACCATATGATACCTATAACATGTACTACTGTAAGATAAACATGAAATCGTCCTTCTGCATAAGGGATATACAACATACAAAGTAAAATGATATGAAAAAATAATTTCACTCTTGCTTTTAGTTTGTAGAAAAAACTTTGATCAATCATGCTGAAAAATGACACTCCCCTCAAGTAATTATGTTCAAAACTACACTGTCACTTTTTTAACACTGACAAAAATAATTTCCACATGAAATCTTGCCTTCAGTCAGTAAAATGGAATAACTTTCCTTATGTACAAATAAAAACATACTAAGATAAAATACTACAATGTACATGAGTGCCTGCTATCTAAAAATCTCTCAGCACTTTACAAACATCAATTTACATATTTTTTTAGATATAACATGTATTTTTCTATATGGTTAAGAGAGGAAGGCAATTACAAGATACTGTGAAAAAGAGAGGGCAATCAGAAGTGCAGACAGGGGTGGCAGTGACACAAGTAGAGCAGGAGGTAAGGATAATCTGGGTAAGTGCCATGGAAAAATAAATATCATGATTGGACTTGAGGCAAATGGAAACAGTTCAAATTGGCTTCATACAGTACTTTGTGGAACATATGATGTCCATATGTCCATTACCAACAAACTACAACATGGAAAATAACAAAAGTCATTGCTGTGTTAGCTGCAAGAACACACCCCATGCCAGTCTCTGCCACATCACAGGAGGATAACTCAGTGCAGATTCCAGGTAAGTGAGCTAAGATGCCAGAGATAATAAAAAAAAGGTAAGATCTAAGCATAAAACATTTTCAGACACATACTGGTGAATGTAACCTGGACAAAACAGAGACTAAAAAGCCCATTTACTTATAGGCCCAAATTTTTTTGTAGATAATATCTAAAGTTCCTAAGATAAGTGAAGACTGAAGAGGGACAATTAAGAAAGTTTTAGGACTAAATGAGATTACTTACAAGAGCTTATTTCAAAGAAGGCTGGATAAGTGCCCCAAAGTGAACTGAAGTAATAGTTCAAATTTAGTGTGTTGTATTCCATGTCTCAAACAGTTTGGCCATAATAATGCAATAGGTATCTTGAATGCTTTCTGTTACTGCTAATAAAACTTACCAAATTTCTCCCATGAATTCTACAACCTGAATATAATTCATTTTAGAAGCACTATATCTAAACTGATAAAGAGTGGACAATCCTCTCTGAGGAAAAATGATTTTCCTCAATAAGATGTCTTCATCAAATGACAGGAAAGACAAAAAAGTATGATAACTCTGAATATCATATTCCCATATAAAACAATATCACAAGCCTTCCTGAGTTTAGCTGGTGGACATAGATGTTTTCAATCAAACAAAGACAGACATTACCAAAATGGTGCATTAGGTGTATCAAATCAAGTTCATCCACTACAGAAATAGGTAAAGATATCATTTGCTACAGTTATATAGGACAAAAAGTTAGTGGTTAAGAATATCTAAGTATTTTATAAGAAATGCTGATGCCATTCATGCTTCAACCTGCCTTTCCCATTCCACCCTCTTAACCTCTTGAAACTGAAGCTGAGCGCAGTCCTGCGAGTAGCTGGAGTGTGGTGAAGGACAGGAAGCTATGCTTGTTTGTATGGAATCTGCCATTTCCTCCCTGCCAAAACACTTGTTTAAAAAGTCATGTAATATTTCTATTAAATTGTAAATGCAGCCGACAAGGAAATGGCCTACTGGCAGCCTATTACCTTTGTGGCAGTGCCAACCCGGCCTACAGCAAAACAGTGCACATGATAATTTCAACATGCATTCCCAAGTAACAAAATTGTGCTTTACATAAATACCACAGAACCTGAGCAAGATCCAGAAAAAGCAATGAAAATTTGCCCAAGCTTTCATGCTTGCCTATATCAATTGTATGTCATAGCTAAAACAAAATAGAAAAGCATCTACATATGTCCAAGAACCTTGTGAAGTTAGATCATATAACACTGGGAAAACTATGGCAACTTAAATCTGTGTATTTCTTGTTAACCACTGTAACAACTCACTAATAAAAATTAAGAAAAACTGTAGGTATCAAATGAACGAAAATTTACTAACTACATACAAGTCCTTAAAGACCATAACGCAACTTAGTAACAAGAACATATGTTCAGTGTAATCCAGAATTGTTATGTTAAATTACTTTTTCCTTTGATATCATTCATTTGATTACAAGAATTAAAAAGATTCACAAGCCTTCAAATTAAAACTGTGACCTTTGGTTTATAAGCAGTTACTGCAATGCTTATAAAGTCATTTCTGATAATTTATCCCTTACCTTTAATTACCTAGTACAACTATATATAATTATACTCTTTAAATGATCCCAGATGTAATGAAGATGATTCCATTGATGTTGAAAAAATTATATAGAAAACTAAGTCAACACAATCAAAGGTAATTAATCTCTAATCAATATGGTCTTTCAGAACAGCTGCACAAATTAAACTATTTTTCAGGAAAGAAAAATACTTGATCTGTCTTGTCTATTTTCATTTTTTAAATATTTATGTGCAGAATTAATTTTTAGAGTCCAGAGGTAGTCCATCTTTCACAAGAATGTTGAAATCTTTTAATGTTATAGTACTTGAAATCACAGGTACTACCTACAAAAAAATGTTTTCTTCTGAAATTAATTACATATTTTATTTAGATTTCTAATTTTGGCATCATAGGTAGGAAAAAACATACTGCAATCAATAGTTAATCTCTGTGTTTGTTTTAAAGACACAAATCTCCTCAACAGAATTTAAAATTATATCTGATATCCTTTAGCAAACAGACTGAAACTGCTACTCAGAGGTCAAAACTAAGGATGCTTGTCGGTCTTCTTTCTGACCACTAAATTAGAGAATAGACTCTGAGGCAATACAGAAGAAATTATATGCCTCTATTTAAGTAAACATTATGCTAACTAGAAGGGTAAAAGACAGGGTTGTAAGCAATGATAGATGTTATAAGTAATAATTATATTCATTATCTAAACACTATACACTATTAACACTGAATTACTTTTAACTTTTTAGTCAGTTCATTTCATTGAAACTCACTGAAAATCAAGATTCCCAAATTTCGCCATTTATTTTACAGGGAAAAATCATCATTAGTAGCTGACCACCCATTGTTCCCTTCTGCCACTTCTTTCAATCAAGAAACCAAGAACTGCCAGAACTTAGTACTGAGAACACAAGAGTGTGTCTTTGGAAAGGATGAGTAAAAAAGATGAAGAACTTCCCAAAAAAATTACAAAAATGCAATTTATCATTATCAAAATAAAGGCAGCACAAAAGAAGTCAGGTATACATGCACAAGGCCTGGACTCAGAAACGAATCATAATTATAGGATTCTGACAGTCAAAAAATGGACAAAGTAATGAAGTGCAGGGCAATCTCAAACCTATGGAACAGCCACTAGCAGCCCTAGAGAAAAACCAAATTTGATCTTTTTAGTAACAGTTTCTACCATGGTCCCAGGGTAGACTCAAAGTAATGTAAAACTCAACTGAATTATAATCTTAGCAATGTGGATGTTTCCTTCAATGATGTAGATCACTATCCAAGCATAGGCAAAGGTTTAAAATGAAGCAAATATCCTCTTTCCACCCCATCCACCTTGATTAAAATACTTGATTTTCTCATATCAAAACCAGAAAAAGGAAAAAAAGATTATGTTAAAGACGTCTGCAGCACATGAATTGTCCTTTTCCAATCAAGAGGTTTCCCTGCCATCCACCCTTAAAGAATTCATCCTACTCCATCTTCTAAGGCCCTTAAAAGCTCAAACATATCAAATTACTTTAAGATACACAGCAGATCTTGCGAGCAGGCATCCTCTTTTTAAACTGTCTTCTGACAGTAGCAAAGTCTTTTTGGAGAACCATCATTTGGAAGATATAGTACAAAAACAGAGGAAATAAAAATATGTAATAATTCCATCAAAATTCCTACATGAGTTAATTTTCTTGCAAATCCCACTGCAGATCCCTGTCAGGTTTCTGAGAAGCTCTGAGGTTCAGATCAGCTTTGTACAAAAAGCCCTTACAATAGGCCTCAAGGCCACATATGGCCTTCTTGGTCCTCAATTGCAGCCCTTTGAATCCAAACAAGGCCACAGGTTCCTCACCCCTGTATTATTAATCACTTATGGGCTTCTTGGAAAAACTCTTTTTATTACCAAGGCTCTCTTCTATAAGCAACTTCTCAATTCTCTTACAACCATACTTTACTCATTCACAAAATGAAGATAATTCCACCTATCCTGTCAACCTGACAAAATATTGGGAGGATCTGGCACATGAAAGAAAACACTGTAGAAATAGTATAGCTATTTATACCAAAATAAGGTATATGTTTAAGTATATTTACTATCACTCATTAAAACTGCAGCTTCCTTGTCAGTTGTGTGTTTATATGAAATATATAAGTAGCTCCTAAAGTTCTTCTGAAATTTTACAATCTATTTCTGGAGGAAATTTTTTCAGAACTAACTTCTTTAAATACACAAAATAAATTTTAAAGCATGTGGTAGTGATAGTATATTATTTTTTGATGGAATATTCCTTTTTTGAAGATTTTTAAATGTTTTTAAGATTTGAAAACTAATCATCTCTATGAACTTATACATTGTTAGTACCATTCATTTTGGTAATCATGAAATGCTTCTTACTTCCTTGTCACATTTTCCAATAAGTTTTCCATTGTTATTTACAGTTAATAAGGTTTTCCATCATATAAAGTTTTCCATCACAAATAAAAAATTGGAAATACAGATAAATGATAAAGTCTCTTCCCACTTCTCAATATTAACACTTTGTTTAACTAAGTTTAATTAAAAAATTTTCTTCCCCCAAATTCCCCAAAAATATCATAATGTGAAGGTAATCCTGGATTCTCAAAAAAAAAAACTATGCCAGTAAAAAAACAGGCTCTAGCAGTTCCAGGATGAAAAAGGGTGTGTGGATGTGGTTCTAGCAGCAGACATGTATACTTCAAAGACAAAGTCTATCAAAAAACAGAAATGCCACTTGGTGATGCAATCTTGGGCCACAGAAACTCATGAAACAAAGAAAAATCCAAAACAACCCTCAGTTATGTGCAGCGTCCTCCTCCAGAGAAAGTGGAAGAGTAGAAAAAAAGAGTATAAAGAGTTACTAAGAATCATACAACTTTTAGACACCCTGTAAGTCATAATTTAATTCTTAATACTCTCTATATGAGATACCTGTCTAGGGATCAATAAGATGACATGCTAATGAAACAAATGAATTACATTAATGTTGACATTTTTATTATAAATGAAACATCTGAAACCTCATAACCTTGAAATTAGCAAAGATTACAGAAAAAAGGTGGTAATTGTTGATGGGTAAGGGGATTCTAGGGAAATAGGGAAATTTTTATACTGTTGCCGGAGCTGTGAATGGTTCCAAACATTCTGGAAAATAATGTGGAGCTAAATCACTAAAGTATGCATATTGGTAGGTCCAGCAATACCATTATTAGGGCATATACCCAACAAGATCAAAGACAGAGGGTATGAACTCATAAGTATAAAAATATTGATACCAGCACTTTTTGCTATGACAAAGACCTAGAAATAATACGGAGGCTCATAAAATGGGGAATGGTGAAACATGTTGCAATAAATGAATGTAACTGGATATTATTACACCATAAGAAATGACAAAAGGAATAAATACAGAGAAAGCTGGGATGACTTGTATAATGATGCAGTGTGAATAGAGCAAAACAAGGAGAACTTATCTAATAACTACAATAATGTAAAAGAAAATAACTTGGAAAGACAAGAACTCTTATCAATGTAATCACCAAAAATCAATTTAGGGGACTGATTATGCAGCCTGTTTGCCATCTATAGGCAAAGGGGTGATAGACTAGAGGCAGAGAGGATATAAATGTATTGATTTTGTTTTGTTTGACCATAATTATTGTTAGAAAGGAAGGTTTCTATTTGAGCATGAGAAATACTGAAAGAGTAATGAGGAATTGGTGGGCAGTGATAATGGTGCAAGAACAAAGAGAGAATGTAAAGAATGTCAATGAAATACTTTTAAAATACATAAAAAAGAACATAAGAAAATTTAGAAAGAGAATGAAGAAAAGTAGGGCAATTGTGTTATCAGGTTAAATATAATATATGCTATAAAAAATAAAACTACATAAGAGAAGTTCAAACATTCATTTATACATATACATATATAGTTCTTTAGCTATGGAGAAGTTCATGTCTATTAATTATCATTAAGTTCACAGTCAAATTAGAAAATTTTAAAAATAAATTCCTACAATGTATTGGGCTTTTTTTTATTTTATGTAAAAAGATGATACAGAAGGACACAAAAGTTCTTTCCAAGAATTGGAAACACTGTCAAATAGAAAAAGGAATAGATTTATATTTGCACCAGAGATTAAAACTAGCAGCAATGAGTATAAGTTGCAGAGAAAAAGAAAAAACTTTCTAACAATTACACCTTTCTCAAGGTAATAGGTTCCCTTGAACTGAAGATTTTCGAGTTAAGGTTAGATGGCCTCTTTTCAAATATGATACAGAGGGGATTCTTGTTCAAATGTAGATTAAAAATAGATCCATCAATCAGCACTGAATAATGGCTAAAATTTATATAACACTTACTATGTATCAAGCACTCTGCTAGGAACTTTATAAATACTACCTCATTTGATCCTCACAAAAACCCTGGGAGGTAGGTGCTATTATTATACACATTACATAGATGAGAAAAATGAGGTAAAAGGAGGATAAACGACTTGCCCAGGATCACACAGCTATTGTCTGATATTAGATTTTAACTCAGGTCTTCCTGATTCTAGGTCCTGTGCTTTATCTACTGTGCCACCTAGTTTGATCTTTACTAAGTGCTGGGCATTATAGTGAGTACAGGGGAAATAAATGCAAAAGTTGAAATAGTCCCAGCCATGGAGAAGGTTACAGTCTAGCCAAGGAATACAACATGTACATATATAGGTATATATTCAAAATTCATATAAGATGATTTGGAAAGAGAGAGTGGAGATACTAGTAGCTATGAGGGAAGAAGAGGGTGGGGGAAGAATAAGAAAAAATTTCATGCAGAAAGTAATCCATCAGCTGAACCTTGAAGGAAACCAGGAAATCTAAGAGGCAGAGGAAGTATACTCCAGACACGTAGGTCAGCCAGTGAAAATAAATGTAGAAGGACAGAAGACAGAGTGCCACAAATGAGGAACACTAAGAAAGCAAATTTGACTGGAATACAGCATATATGAAGGAGACTAATATGTAATAAGGCTGGAAGGGTAAGTCATGATCTGGTTGTAAAGGATTTTTCATGCCAAACAGAAAATTATATCTGATTCTAAAGGTAATAAGGAGCCACAGGAGTTTACTAAGTTTGGAAAGTGGGGAGGTTCCACATTGTTAGACTTGCACTTTAGGAAAATGATTGAGCTTTTTAAGATTCTGTGGTTCTACATATGTTTTCTATACCTGCTACTCTATATTCCCTTATGATGGATAATTAAGAGAGAAGTACAGAGCTACTTCATGAGTTTGCATTCTATATTTGTGAAAATAATTGTCAGTATTATCACTTTATTAACAACAATAACCGCTATAGTACAGGTATGACTGTTGTTTTTCAAAGGCTAGTCCAGTATAATTCATTTTTCACAAGGTGGAAGAAGCAGCACATATTCACTGAAATAGAATAAAACTGATAGAAACTTTGGAGCAATTGACCACTGTAACTTAGAATCTATGAGCAAGGACAGGAAATCTAGATTTGGGGACAGCAAATTTCAAATGTTTGGAGAAAAGAATGAGTAGTAACCAATGCCCTTAAAGTCTACATGGAAATTTGGCCCAAGGGAGATGGGAAGTTTTTGAGGGTAATATGCTGAAGACGCAAATATAAGTCATTAAATGAGAAAGAAAAAGTACTATATGCAGATATGGTTTCCAGAGGAAATGGCAAAAAAAATTAATTCAGATTGTAAATACAACTATGGAAGATAAAAGCAAAATAAGCCAGGTAACTAAGGACAAATTCAAAAGAATGGTATGGTCTTATAAGAATGACCCATTCTTATATAAAGTTTAGAAGAAGCTAAGGCTGGCCATGAATGATAAAGACAGGTGAGGAGGTAGTGGTAGGTATTAGCTGTGGGTGACAAACAAAATATCCACAAAAAAAAGATAGGACTACTACTAATGGTGGGTAATACAATACTAATGGATGACAGACAGAAGGTAAGACTAATGAATTATTATGTTTGTTTCTGTTTCTTCTAAAAAAATGCTCTTTGGACTAGAAATTATTAACAAAATTTGAAAAAATAAGGAGATAGCAAGAAAGCACCTAACTGCCCTTCAAGTCACTATGACTTAATGAAATGCATATTGAGATAATGGGGGGGATGGCAAGGTTGATGGCTGAACCCTCACTGTGAAAAATCATGGAGACACAGGAGATGATGTAAGACTGAAAAAGGGCAAATGCCTCCAATTTTTTAAATGGGGAAATGAAATACAGTGCAAAAACATGTAGATCAGAGAGCCTGACTTTGCTTAGCACAATGCATGGCAAACAGTAAGTGTTAATACATGCTTGTTAACTTATTTCTACAAAAGTTCTGGAACATATTATTATTAAAGGAATGATATGTAAGCATTTAGAAAGGCAAAAGGCTATCACTAAAGAGCTATCACTAGTCTTACCAGATTAATTTCACTTCCTTTTTTGACAGTTACTAGGAAGGTAAAGCCATGGGAATGCTATAGTATTAGCATACATATATTTGAGCAAAGTATTTGATAAAGTCCCCATGCCATCCTTTGGATGTCAGAATAGTTATGTAGATTCAGAGTTATTTTAAGATATTTAAGATCCAGAGAGTAATTAATTTGTAGGTAAATATCACTTTGGTAAGAAGTCTAGTAAACTGGTCCAGGGAATCTATCTTTATACATGTGGTGTTCAAAACTATTACTGACAAAAGGAATATATGGATGTTTATCAAGTCTATAGATAAAACAAAGCAAAAAGGGATAGAAAGATAGATGACAAAGTGAGGACTCAGATTTCCAAAGGTAGACAATTCTGTTCAGTGGTGGGCACCATATTTTAGGAATAAAATGATTAATTGAAGCACATTAAGAGGAAGAAAATTAGGATGGGAAAGAGATTAGAGGTAATGTTAGAAGGACCTAAGAAAGGAACTGAAGATGCTTATTCTAGAGACAGGAGGAACGTGTAACAGGTGCCCTGTTATTTTCTTCTGAAATGACTATTTATACACAGTTGTTTGCATTTTTTCTGCTTTATTAGAATGGGAACTCCTTGAAAGAATTAAGATATTTTTGCCTTTCTTTTCCCCATAAGTAAACAGAACAGTTCCTGGCATATAATAAGTGCTTAATAAACACTAGTTGACTGATACCTGTTGACTGATTGCAATGGCAAGTAAAATTAGGATCTTATTTTGTTTTTGTTTTAGTATAATCAAGTGCCTGATTGAATCTTGCCTTTATCAATCTTTATCAGTCTTTACAAGGAGTACAGTACAGAAATAAGAGTTTCTTTAGCAAGAAACATTGTATGTATTTGTATTGTCAATTATTTTAATGTGATTAAATATCTTTCCCACCCACTGATAGGCCTGCCCATTGTAGGAAGCTTGATTAGGGGAGTTGTTTTGTAGGAGAGTCTCAAGTACCTTTTGTTTTTTCTATTGAGACACTGGGTCAAAAGGTTGGGATGCCTTCTGGCTCTAAAAAAAAGGTATAAATACTCTGAGTTGAGGTTTTATTCTGGGGGCTTGGTTTTTGTAATAAGATCTGAGAGCCAGACTCTGGGAAGTGACAAAGGAGCCTCAGGGCTTTGAGACCCAAAGTATCATGCTTCCCTCTCTGGTAACTGGTCAGACAGCTATACCTGTCTGTTGAATTATGGTCAGGCAGAGGAAGCCATGCCTGTTGATTACTTTGGGGCTAACTGGAAGTGTTTGTTTGGCCAGATGAAGACTATGGAAAGCCACTAAGAAGCCCCTGGGCTTTGAGAATTCAGATGTCATGCTTCCTTCTCTGGTAACTATGCTCAGGCAGTTGGAGTCCAACTGTCTGTGAATTCAGGCAGAGGAAGCCATGTCTGTTGATCTTTAATTCCTCTTTATTTTCTTTGAAGTTCACTGTGCTGACTCCCTGAGCTAACTGAATGATATATGTACTTGGTTAAAGGGATAATACATGTGCTTGATTAAAGTAACTGTTAACCCCTTGAAAAGTGCTTTCCTTTTATGAATGCAGATCTAAGAACCTGCAATAGCAGGCCCCCTGTGTATGTTGGAGAGCTTACTGCTGCTACACTAATTTTTGAATAACTAAAGGATTGTCATGGGGACCCTGGTTCAAGCGATCAATCTATATCTCTTCTTTTCAGAGTCAACCTTCTTAAACTCACTGCCTTCATTTTTTCACATCCTATTGACTTTTCAAACTCTTGCAACCTTCCTCCTCACCTCTTTCACCTGAAACTGTGCGCTTTCCTTTTTTAAAAAAAAATTTATTAATTTATTTATTTTTAGTTTTCAACCTTTATTTCCACAAGTTTTAAATTTTTCCCCTTCCCTCCTGTACCCTCCCCAAGGCAGCATGCAGTATGACATGGCTCTACACACGCATTCCTATTAAACACATTTTTACATAAGTCATGTTACATAGAAGAATTATAATGAATGGGATTGACTATGAGAAAGAAAAAAACAAAACAAAACAAAATAAAAAAGAGAACAGTCTGCTTCACCCTGCATTCCAACTCCATATTTCTTTCTCTGGGTGTGGAGGGCATTTACCATCATGATGGTAAATTTACCATGGAACTTTTTAGGTTCTTATATGAAACTGCTCTTTTCAATGTTACCATTGATCTGAAAAGCTAAAACTAATGTCTTTTTTTTTTTTTCAGTTTTCACCCTATGTTCCTCTCTAAAGCTGTTGATAGTGTTGATCATCTCTTTTCTAAGCTCTCCTGATTTGTCCACACATCTCATTGTTCCTTCTCATTCTCCCCTGCTGAATATCTTCATCTTCTACTCATGAAGAATATACCCTAAAATTCTGTCCTAGGATCTTTCCTCTTCTCTCTTTTGGATGATCTTATCAGTTCCCTTAGTTTCAGTTACCATCTTTAGGCAAATTCATTCACTAATCACTTGCTGAGTATTTATTATGTACTAGATACCATGCTAAATCTTAGGGGTACAAAGGCAAAAAAAAAAGTAATATTCTCTCCCCTATAATATTCTATTTCAAAGAAAATAATATGTACACAGCAAAGCAGTTTAAAATATACAAAGTATATAATATGAAATTAGACATAAAATTAAGTGCTAAATTGTGTAATACTGAATATGTATATATATATAGTAGCCAAAGGCTTACTGAGCTGCATTGAAGGATTCTGGATACTTCCAAAACCCCTCAAAGAGAAAAACAAAAACATGCACTTATTCACTGCAGGGAAGCCAGATTGGGGTGGACCCCAGTTCAATAAACATTTATGAAGTATCTACTATTTGCCAGGCATTGTGCTAGGTGATGGGGATACAAAGGCAGAAATGAAATAGCTCCTGCCCTCAAAGAACTTACATTCTATTGGGGGGGAAACAACATGTAAAGATAAAATTAAATACAAAATATATACAAAATTATATCCAAAGCAAAGATTCAGGTCCCTTACAAAAGGAAATTTGTTAGCAGGTAGACTAGGGCTTAAAGAGGTCACAACAAAAGAGGTATGATATAGTGAGAGAAAGTTCAGGAAAGAAGGATAGAGATGACATGGACAGATAAGAAGAAGGAGAAGTGACAGCCAGACTCAAAATACCATTCTGAGTAGAGGGAATGACCAACAAGCAGTATACCTTTTAGAGCAATAATGGTAATATGATTTATCAATTTGTGAAGAAAATGTGAAAGGAGGAAGGAAGAGGTACAGGAGGTAGCACACATATGGCACAAGGGTTCTGTCTAATGGTCAAAACAGAGAGATGGAGGGCCTACCTGCTCAGAGAAAAGGAAAGTGTGCTGAAGAATCTCTTCCCTCCAATTCTCATCCAGCTTGGCTATGTGCTAAGACTCATTCCAAAAATGAAAAAATTATCTCTCACAGCAAAGGTCCCTTTCCCCTCATGACTGATCTTTCCAAAACCCACCTTCTGACAATGTTAAAACTACATATAGCTTTCTATGTACCCACCTTTTTAACTATTCTACTCTCAAACTCATATCCAAAATGGACACCAACTTCCATTTCCAGCTTTATTTCACATTACACCCCTAAACCTACCTTTTCTCCAAATTTATCTGTTTTCTGTTCAGGGCACAAGCATCTTTTCATTCAATAAATTTGCATCCTTAGTTATTCCTGCCTCTTCTTGTTCCTCCACTATACCTTAATCTAATCTGTGTCCAAAGATTATTGATCCTCCCTCCACAAAAATCCCCCTTTCATCCAATTTCTTTTTACTCACACAGTGACCAGCCAATGCACCCTAGCTAAAGTTCTCATCACCTCTCATAGAGACTATTACAGTAAACTCCTGAAAGGTCTCCCTGTTTTTTGTCTCTCATCTCCCATTTATCCTTCATACAGCTGCCAAATTAACACCATAAAGGTACAAGTCTGACCATGTCATTACCTTGCTCAAAAATCCTTAATTCCCTGCAACTGCCTCTAGAATAAAATGGGAACTCCTCAGTCAAGCATCTAATGGCCTATGACCAGTTGTTTCAGATTTATTTGCATACCTATCTTTCCAGACTTACTTCATATTGCTCTCCCCTTCATTCACTCTACAATCTAGCCAAGCTGGATAAAGCACTGGAATGGTGCCATGGGTAGAAGTCCTGGACTTGGAATCAAGACAGCCTGAGTTTACATCCCACCTCAGATACTTCCTAGCGATGTTACCTTGGGCAAGTCACTTAACCTCTCTCAACCTTAGTTCACTGCCTATAAAATAGGGATTACACGAGCCTCTATCTCACAGGTTTACTGTGAGGATCAATAGAATAAAGCACTTTGCAAACCTTAAAGCCATATATAAATACTAGCTATTAACATATGGAAAGGGTTTGCAAATATTAAGGCGCTACATAAATGGAGGGTGTCATTATTATTGTTGTTGCCTCATGCCTTTCCATAGGCTGCTCTCCACGCCTGCAACACATTCTCTCCTCACTTCTATCTCTTAGAAGGTCCCTGTCTTCAGGAGAGTGTGGGGACTACTCAAAGTCTTTCCTGCTATTTGTTAACTCTTTTTCTTCAAGTTGTTCTGCATTTATTAATGTGTTTATGTCATACTGCCCCTAACAAAACAGAAGTTCCTGAGGGCAGGAGCTCTTTTGTCTTTATTTTTATGTATCCAGTAACTAGCACAGTATCCTTGTACACTGTAAGTACTTCATAAATATTTGTTGAATTGCCTGCTTCTGCTTGTCCCCAGAAGGCAGAACTAGAGCAATGGAAAAAAGCTGCAAAGAGGCAGATTTCTGCTTGTAAATAACAATTTCCTAACAATCAGAACCATCCAAAAGTAGAATATGCTGCCCTGGGGATTTTTAAATTGTCAGGTGGAGACTAGGTTTCACTTTTGGATGATTTTTATTGAGTTGTCTGTTGGACCTGAGTATTATGGCATAGCAGACAGAGGGGTTGTCTTGGAGCCTGGAGTCAGGAAGATCTGAGTTTACGTTCCATTTCTGATATATACTGGCTGTGTGACCCTGGGAAGGTGGCTTATCCTCTTACTGCCTCAGGAAATTCCTAAAGACTATAAATTCTACAACGAGTGCCAATCTACACTGCTAAACGGGGCTTCCTTAGAAGTAATAACGGAATTTCTTAAACCAGTGAAGTCACAGGTCTAGTCTCCCTCTCCCCACACCCCACAAGAAAAAATGTTGGCCAAGATGACCTCTATAGTCCTTCCCAATTCTGAGTGTCTGAAAATATCTTGCAGGAATTGCCAGACAGGAAAGACTTCAAGTACAACCGAACTAGGAGGGAGGGAGAGGAAAGGATGGAATCTACACCTACAATTTCATCATTATGACACATAAAAAAGTGTTTTATTTTCTGAGGGTTCTTTTTCTCCCATAAATCATATGTCTATATGGTCAAGGTCATGGGGAGCTTCTTAATTAGTTCCGAGTAATTTGCAGAAATGAACTTCCTAGTAATAAGGCCATCTGCTCGAGGGATCAGAAAGATTGGCATTATGCTATTTTCTTGGCTACAGCCAATGAAATACAATGTATGAAACAATTTTAACATCATATAATACCATTTCTTGTTTAGTCATTTCTATTCATGTCACATCTTTCTTTTCTGCATTTCTCTCCTTTTTCATTCCTCTCATCTGTTCTATTCCCATACAGTTCCTTCTAATCCATCTTATCTCTTACAACTCTCTGATGCCACCCTCCCCCCATATAGACTACCTTCTTCCTATTTTCTTTCCTCTTTTTTTAAAGCAACTAGAGCCACTAGAGGGCAACAAGCTCACAAAGATCAATATTCTCAATATAAATTAAGATATTCAGATACATGAAAGAAATATTTCAAAACTTATGCTTTAGTATTTTAGTAACATTCATCCTATTAAAAATACAAGGCACATAAGCTACAATTAATCTCAGACAACAGGTTACATAATTTTATTTTGGAATAAAGAAAGTAATTCTTGTTTGATAAGCAGTAGCCACAGAAATAAGCCTAGTTATTATAGGTTTTTTAGAATACTTTGCATAATTTCTCCTTTTCTTTTCCCACTTTAAACTGTCACCTTACTTTGGAGGTATTTATTAGAACACATCAAGGGCCTGGACTCACATAACTTCTATTCATCTGCTAAGAGTCTCACTCCCTATACCACCACTCCTGCCACTTCTATTAAAGAATAACCACCTCAATTTAGATATATTAGATAGTTTAATTAACTAGAATCTAGATCTCCTAAAAATTCTTTCCAAGAAAAGCATGTTGTCTTGTTCAAAAAATTTTAAACAAGAAATTATAATGGAAGTCTCAGAAGTAAAAAGAGAACTCAAAGGGAATCTAGGCTAAGCCTTTAAATTTAGTGAGGAAGAGCTGTGAGCTCTCCCACCCAGCATGCACTTGCCCTCCCCTGCCTCCAGGTGTGGCACCACCTCCTCTCTCTCTAAGGGTTTAAACTTGCCACTTCAAAGTTTGCCATGGATGATGATATTGCTGCTCTCGTTGTTGACAATGGCTCTGGCATGTGCAAAGCTGGCTTTGCCAGAGACGATGCCCCTCGGGCCGTCTTCCCCTCCATTGTTGGGCGCCCCAGACATCAGGGTGTGATGGTGGATGTCTAGAAAGTGTCTAGAAAGACAGCTACGTGGGGGATGAGGCTCAGAGCAAGAGAGGTATTCTGACCCTGAAGTACTCCATCAAACATGGTATTGTCACCAAGTGGGATGACATGGAGAAGATCTGGCATCATACTTTCTACAATGAGCTCCATGTGGCCCCTGAGGAGCACCCTGGGCTGCTCACAGAAGCCCCCCTGAACTCCAAAGCCAACAGAGAGAAGATGACTCAGATTACGTTTGAGACCTTCAACACCCCAGCCATGTATGTTGCCATCCAGGCTCTTCTGTCCCTGTATGCCTCTGGTCATAGCACTGGTATTGTGATGGACTCTGGTGATGGTGTGACCCACACTGTGCCCATCTATGAAGGTTATGCCCTTCCCCATGCCATTCTCCGTCTGGATCTGGCTGGCCATGATCTGATGGACTAACTCATGAAGATCCTCACCAAGAGAGGGTACAGTTTCACTACCACAGCTGAAAGGGAAATCGTGCGTGACATCAAGGAGAAGCTGTGTTACATCATCCTAGACTTTGAGCAGGAGATGAGTACTGCTGCATCTAGCTCTTCTCTGGAAAAGAGCTATGAGCTCCCTGATGCTCAGGTTATCACCACTGGCAATGAGAGGTTCCAGTGCCCAGAAGCTCTCTTCCAGTCATCTTTCTTAGGTATGGAATCCTGTGGAATCCACGAAACTACCTTCAACTCAATCATGAAGTGTAATGTTGACATCCATAAGGATTTGTATGCCAATACCATGTTGTCTAGTGGTACCACCATGTACCCAAGCATTGCCAACAGGATGCAGAAGGAGATTACAGCCCTAGCTCCCAGCACAATGAAAATCAAGACCATTGCCCCACCTGAGCACAAATACTCTGTCTGGATTGGAGACTCCATCCTGGCGTCTCTTTCCACCTTCCAGCAGGTGTGGATCAGCAAACAGGAGTATGATGAATCTGGGCCCTCCATTGTCCACCACAAATGCTTCTAAATGGACTGTGTGTTTTTTTTAATTTTTTTATTTTTTTTGTCAAAAGGGTGTGACATGATAATTGCCCAAAAAAAGAGATGAGATTGGCATGGCTTTATTTGTTTTTTGTTGTTGTTGTTTTGTTTTTTTGGCACTTGACTCAGGATTTAAAAACTGGAACAGTGAAGGTGATAAGCAGTCTAAATATGTTGGAGGCAAACATCCCCAAAGTTCTACAGTGCATCTTCAGGACTCTTGATTGTACAGTTGTGTTTTGTTTTGCTTTTTAATAGTCATTCCAAATATTGTATAATGCATTGTTACAGAGAAATTAGCTCCATAAAAGGAGCTAAGTAACAAATCCTGATGGGGAGGGGGAGAGGGGGAAGGTACTAGTATTGCTTTACATGTAAATTAATGTAATCCTTTAAAAAAACTTTTTGCATCACCTTAATACTTGTTCCTTTTTTTTTTAAATTGTCAGCCATATTGAATGGCTCCCTAAATTCACTCCCTGCCCCCAACATAGATGTGAATGAAGACTTCACAGTCTCCCTGCCAGTTTTATGACATTGGTGCCAGTACTTGGGGGAGGGGAGGAGCTTTACCTGTACACTGACTTAAGACCAGTTCAAATAAAAGTGCACATGTTAAAGAAAATAAATAAATAAAGAGGAAAATGAGGCCAAAAAAGGTTGAGACTTTCTCAAAATCATACCGCAAAATGAATGACTACATTGAAATACCAATATTTGTAAAAGACAGGGAGAGAGGAAGAAAAATGTTTTTGCAAAGTTACTGATAAAAGGATATTTACAATAACAATTTCCTTTCCTTTCAAGTTTCAGATTTCAGAAAGAAAAAAGAGGCTGCATTCCCAGACTACTGCACTACAAACTCCACAAAAGGGTTGGCAAAGTACTATAATCTGAAATATATCCCCAAACACACAGCATTTTTTGTCTCCTGTTCATTGGCACTTAGCATGATACACTTCCAGTATTAAGAAACCAAGGGAAACTAAATTAGGAAACATATTAAAGAAGTTGAGGGTACAAAAATGAATGTTTGTGACTCCCCAATTTTTACATTTTCATGTTCATCTATCAAGGAATGACAGGACACATGATGGTATAGTGAAAAGAAAACTGGGCTGAAAGTTCAGGACACTGAGGTTCTAGGCACCAAACTTGTCACTCAGCAGCTACTACATGGAGTATTTCACAATATCAATTTCTTCATATATAAAAAAATAAATTAGTGAGTTGGGCTTAAGATCTTTAAAGTCCCTTAATAAGCTAGAAACTTTTGATTGAATTGTATATCTGTCATTCTCTAAGTCCCTCTTGCATGATGTTTAGAAGTAAAGGGGAAAAAAGTATTTCAGTTCATGTAGCTTGGGAGAGGAGAGATAAGTATTAAACTATTAATCTTGACTATTCTTAAAAATGGAAGGGAGATGAAAGAGGAAGGAACACAGCTAGGGAAATGCATTATTAATAGTCCATTAAAAAGTATTAAAATATTTTCTAATTTTTCCAAAAAGACTTCTAATTAAGAGTTATAAATGTCTTCTTCTCTGAAATATATTTAGAGAGACATTACAAAACTCTAACATTTAACATTAACATTTTACTAAGCAAGCAATTTTCTTACCCTCATTGGATGTATGTCAGCATAAGGTGGTTTTCCTTCAGCCATTTCTATGGATGTGATACCAAGGGACCAGATGTCTGCCACACAGTTATAACCAATTTCTTGTATTACTTCAGGAGCCATCCAAAATGGAGTTCCAATAACAGTATTACGTTTTGCCATTGTATCCTGCAAGAGCATTATATAAAAATGATTAGAATTTAAACAGCATGGCACAATAATATGTATCCAAGCATATTCATTTAAATGACATAACTTATGCCTAAAGCTAACCATTCATCATACTGATCTTTACAACTATGTCAGAACATAATATTTAGAGGAAGAAGAAACTTTTCAGGTCATCATCTCCAAGCCCTCATTTTACAGAAGAATAAACCAAGACCCACAGAGGTAAATTCAAGGACAGGCCAACAAAAAGAGCAAGAATCAAAATTCAAACCCTGCATTCTAACTCTAAAGGCAATGTTCTTTCCACATCTTCTAATGATAACCTAAAACGATTAATCCTGAAATAAAGCACCTCTCCATTGTTGTAGAAGAAGCTACGCTATAACCCTAAATGATTACAATACAACAGTAACAAAGGCTATGAAAATGACAGTCACATTGTCTCTTTTCTGGAGAATTTAAGCAAATGAATGACAAAATAATGATGCCCTATTCACTAAATGTGGATGATTGCCTAACATGCAAAAAAGAAAGAAAGAAAAAAGAACAAAGTAAATAAGAGATAGCAACACCAGGATTATGAGGTTTTCCCTTAAGAAATTAAACTTGGTGTTCATTTGTTTCAGGTAAAGCAGTGGTAAATTGTGGTCAGTATTTCCTTGCCCAAGACTTATAAACACTGAAGCAAGCACCCATAACCTTAGTTCCTCACTCCTGTAAATATCCTTTTATATCTACTTAAAACAAAATGTTTAATATAAGAAATTCTAAAATCCAATATTAATAGAAATAATGAATAAGAGAGTTGTAAGTGAATTTTGAGGTTATTTAAAGTAAACCCCTGTCCAATTCATGAACCATGTCTAGAATAGTCTAACAAACTGATCAGGAGAGCCTCTCCCTGAACACTTTTTAATGACAAAAAAACTTACTACTCTTCAGGCAGCAGTACATACCATTTTGAAAGAGCTCTAATTACTAAAAGAGTTCTTCTTTTAATTAAGCTGAAAATTATGTGCCTATATCTTCTACCTTAATAGTAGAACTGCCTTTCAGTTTCTTGATCAAGTCTAATCAGTCTTTAACATAGTACCTTTTGAATATCTGAAAATAATTATCATGTCCTTCATAAGACTTACTTTCATTCTTTCAGAAGAAGCAAGGAGCAGGTGATACAGTGAAAAGAAGGTTGAATTTGGGCTCAAGAAAGCTGGATTTAAAGCTCAGCTATGATACTTACTATTAGCTTGACCAACATTTAATCATTTAATCTATCTAAGCCTCGCTTTTTTCATCCATAAAATGGAGATAACAATACTTATATTTCCTACCTCAAAAAGTTAGAGAAATATGAGTTACTGTCATAATAGCAGCATAAAATGCCTTGTCCCAACCTCTTTACAGATATTGTGCCCCAAGACAAGAAAATAATTGTCATAAAATATCAACTTTCCCAAATCCTTCTTATACTTACTGTTAATTGCCCAGCCACTCCAAAATCTGCCAATTTTGCATGTCCTTCTGTGTTGAGGAGAATGTTTCCCGCTTTTATATCTCGATGTATTTTTCTCATGAAATGCAAATATTCAAGTCCTTTCAAAGTAGATTTAAGAATAGTTGCAATTTCATCTTCAGTTAACTGAAAACCAATAAAAATAGACTTTAATCTTTTATGTTGGAAAAATCCTAATTACAACCCTAAAGTGAGACAAACTTTTATTTGAAAATTTTATCTATAAAAATTTTTTCTTTTAATCATGAAGATTACAGGAAAAAGCAAATTACCCCAAAATTTTTCCTTTTGCCTCACTATTCTGTTATTCACCATTTTCACTCCATCCTTTTCCATCAAATAGATGGTTAATTTGACTTATTTTAAAACTCAAGCACAACAAATACATGTCTTATCAACTCTACTAATCACTCTGTGAATTTAACTTTTAAATATCTCATTCACCTGTTACCTAACACAAACGGTGGCTGTAATGCAACTTTTCTCAACTTATACTACAGCTTTTAATGAATTTATATTTTTCTTTGTTCCCTTTATCATCTGGCATCTTCCTTATCTGTAGCCAGCAGGCCATAACGGAAAGGCAAAACAACGTGGTTTTATAAAAAGAAGCAAATCAGGGATCATTGAACAACCGTGCTCCTGAAAGAAGTATGATGATTTCATCCAGAAGATGTTGAATCTTACTCTCTGTCAGCTAACTACTACTTAGAAAACTTCTACTTCCCACTCCAAGGACCAAATGGAGATGAAAGGGAAAGAAGAATGAGGTCTTACTTTGAGAAAGGGTCATGGTAGAGAGAGAGAGACACTACTGTAATACATTATTAAGATAGCAATATATTTCATAAATAACAATGCAGAAGTTTAGTTTGAGGGCTTTTATATTTTAGTTTGAATTTAGTTTGAGTATTAAATTTTTAACACTTATCTATTTGCAATTCCACAATCCAAATGGGTTTTTTTCCTCTTTGTAACCAGGAGACTGTCTGATGAGGGCCTAATCCTTAGAAGATGCTCAGATTTGATCTTTCATGTGCAAATATTTCCCCCGCTGCTTCCCATCTAAGTACTTATAGAAATTTGGCGAGCCTACTTCTTTGGTAGAGTGACCAGGAGGCTGGTGCTTTGTGATGTTAAGGAGCCTTCTGGTTAGCCCTAAGGACAGAGGAGTCCAAAAATAAAGACGAACTAAGAACTGAGTTTTCATGCAAATATGTTTCTCTCTTAACGCATTTATTCCCTAGCTGGGAGTCAGTTTTTAGAAAGGTGTCACATACAGTTGAGAAATATGTATATTCCATTCTATTTTCACTCAGGAATCATATTGATCTATGCTAACTATTCTAAAATTCTGTTCAGGGCCTTTGTGTGTAATATGAAACATGTAACATGAAACATTTCCATGTGTGTTCACATGTTTAAATTTTCAACCCTCCTTTTTTTACTTCAGATAATATTGTTTCATGTGATTCGTGCTACCCCACTCTTTTCTCTATGTTTGTATATTCTTCTTCCACAATCCAATTATTAAAAATAGGAAGTTCTACCCTCTCCTCAATTCTTCCCTAGTATATTTTTTTCTCCTTCCTTTTCTTTCCTCTCTTAAGATCATCAAAAGAGAACAAAACAACCTCTAGGCCCCTCTTTATCTTATGTACCTCCTTCTATGATCAAGGAAATATTAGAATTTAAAATGAACATGTTTCTTCTCCCCCATTAAAATATGAGTATTTTGTCACTGTTTAGCCATTTCCTTTATTTTTCTTTATTTCTTCTGCTTATCATGTTTGCATTTCAAAGATCCTACCTAGCTTTAGTCTTTTCATGGGAGATACCTAAAAGTCTTCTATTCCACTATTATTTCCCTGTAAGATTACACTCAGCTGAGGCGCTGTCAAGATAGTGGAGTAGAAAGACACACATCCTCTAGCTCTTCCCCTACAGCCCACAAAATACCTGTAAAGAAAGCCTCTCAACAAATTCTAGAACAGCAGAAGTCAAAGAAAGATAAAGTGGAGGAAATTTCTAGCCCAGGGTGACCTGGAAGGCCAATGGGAAAAGTCTGTCAGACGGGACGCAGAGCAGAGCACAGCCCAGCCTTGGTTGCACAGCACCAGGAGGAGCAGGATCAGAGCAGACCTCAGGGTGGAATTCCCAGAAGCAGAGGAGGTTCGCTGATCCCGGAACCCACAGACAACAAAGATACTTCAAAGGTCAGTGAGAGGGCTTTTCACCTCTGTGACAAGGGAGTAGGGTCCTCCCCTAGCCCCAGGTGGGTGACAGCAGCAGCAGCAGGCAGCAGCCAGCAGCAGCCAGCTTCCACTAATAGAGCACTCAGTTTAAAGCCCCTGGGGGAACTGAGCTGCTGATCTGAACCTCAGTCCTGAGTAGTGGCCTTGGTCCCTGCCTAAAGCCCCTGGAGGAACTGAGCAGCTGATCTGAACCTCAGCTGATAGCCTGGCCAGGGAGTAAATTCCTCTCCCTTGATTGTACCACAGAGTATACTCTACTCTTGACAAAGGACCCAAAAATCAAGTAACTGGTTGGGAAAATGGCCAAAAAAGGGAACAAAAATAAGACCAGAGAAGGTTACTTTCTTGGTGAACAGGTATTCTCTTCCATCCTTTTCAGGTGAGGAAGAACAATGTTTACCATCAGGGGAAGACATAAAAGTCAAGGCTTCTGCATCCAAAACCTTCAAAATAAATATGCAATGGTCCCAGGTCATGGAAGAGCTCAAAAAGAATTTTGAAAGTCAAGTAAGAGAAGTGGAGGAAAAATTGGGGAGAGAAATGAGACCGATGCAAGGAAATCATGAAAAACAAGTAAACAGCTTGCTAAAGGAGACCCCAAAAAATGCTGAAGAAAATAGTACCTTTAAAAATAGGCTAACTCAATTGGCAAAAGAGGTCCAAAAAGCCAATGAGGAGAAGAATGATTTAAAAAGCAGAATTACCCAAATGGAAAAGGAAGTTCAAAAGCTCACTGAAGAAAATAATTCTTTAAAAATTAGAATGGAACAGATGGAAGCTAATGACTTTATGAGAAACCAAGAAATCACAAAACAAAACCAAAAGAAGGAAAAAATGAAAGATAATGTAAAAAATCTCATTGGAAAAACAACTGACCTGGAAAATAGATCCAGGAGAGACAATTCAAAAATTATGGGGCTACCTAAAAGCCATGATCAAAAAAAGAGCCTAGACATCATCTTTCATGCAATTATCAAGGAAAACTGATATTCTAGAACCAGAGGGCAAAATAAATATTGAAAGAATCCACTGATCACCTCCTGAAAGGAATCCAAAAAGAGAAACTCCTAAGAATATTGTAACCAAATCCCAGAGTTCCCAGGTCAAGAAGAAAATATTGCAAGCAGCTAGAAAGAAACAATTCAAGTACTGTGGAAATACAATCAGAATAACACAAGATCTAGCATCTTCTACATTAAGGGATCAAAGGGCATGGAATATGATATTCCATAGGTCAAAAGAACTAGGATTAAAACCAAGAATCACCTACCCAGCAAAACTGAGTACAATACTTCAGGGGAAAAAATGGTCATTCAATGAAATAGAGGACTTTCAAGCATTCTTGATGAAAAGACCAGAGCTGAAAAGAAAATCAGACTTTCAAAAACAAGAATCAAGAGAAGCATGAAAAGGTAAAGAGGAAAGAGAAATCACAAGGGACTTACTAAAGTTGAACTGTTTACATTCCTATATGTAAAGATAATATTTGTAACTCTTGAAACTTTTCTCAATATCTAGATAGTTGGGGGGATTATACACATACACAGAGAGAGACAGAGACAGAGACAGAGCACAGGGTGAGTTGAATAGGAAGGGATCATATCTAAAAATATAAAATTAAGGGGTGAGAGAGGAATATATTGAGAGGAGAAAGGGAGAAGTGGAATTGTACAAATTATCTCTCACAAAAGAGGCAAGAAAAAGCATTTCTAATGGAGGGGAAAAGGGGAAAGGTGAGAGGGAAAAAGTAAAGCTTACTCTCATCACATTTGGCTCAAGGAAGGAATGACGTGCACTCTCAATTTGATATGAAAATCTGTCTTACACTACAGGAAAGTAGGGGAGAAGGGGATAAGCAGGGTGGGGGGAATGATGGAAGGGAGGGAAAATGGGAAAAAGGAGCAATTAGAAGTAAACACTCTAGGGGAGGGACAAGGTCGAATAAGAGAACAGAAGAAATAGAGGACAGGAGAGGATGGAGGGAAATATAGTTAGTCTTACACAACATGACTATTATGGAAGTCAACTGCAAAACTACACATATATAGCCTATATTGAATTGCTTGCCTTCTCAGTGGGGATGAGTGGGGATGGAGGAAGGAAGAGAAGTTGGAACTCAAAGTTCTAAGAACAAATGTTGAGAACTGTTTTTGCATACAACTGGGAAATAAGAAATACAAGTAATGATGTATAGAAATTTTTCTTGCCCTACAGGACAAGAGAGAAGATGGGGATAAGGGAAGGGAGGGGTGTTAGAAGGGAGGGCACATTGGTGGAAGGGGCAATCAGAACGCATGGCATTTTGGTGAGGAGGGGAGAGACGGGGAGAAAATTTGGAACTCAAAATTTTGTAGAAATGAATGTTGAAAACTTAAAATAAATTAATTTAAAAAAAGATTACATTCAGTCATACAGGGTAAGCTACTCTTGTAAGCTCTTCTCTTTTGCCTTTGGGGATATGCCCTTTTTAGATCTTTGCTAGAGTATATAGGGGGGAGGTGGGCTCTTCCTTTCCCTCTGCCAACTTAATTAAGTCTTCTCTCAAGTTTTCAATTCTATTTGCTTAAATTCACTGTACCTGTCAATTCCTCACTGACTTGACCTTTTGCCAGCCTACACTGCAATCTCTTCAGCTGTAGTAAAGTGAAAAACATCACTTACTCTGAAGTCATAGGACTTGATTCAAATTCTAGCTTTGTAATATGTGTGACTTTGGGCAAATCACTATGCTTCAGTTCCTCATCTTTAAAAAGAAAGGTAGAACTAGATCATCTCTAATATCTCTTCTAGCTCTAAATCTGTGACCATATGATCCCTTTTTCTTCACTGGATGCCAGTTTTTGCTCTGCCTTGTACCACAATCAACTCAATACTGACAATGCATGAACCCTTAGTTAGCTTGCTCTTTGAAAAAAAAAAAGGAAAAAAACCCTGCAAGGTTTTATGATGGAAGTAAAGGTAGATTTTGAGATTTTTTTATATTTTAAAAAAATGGTCTGGTAAAAATTAAAAGAATTTTCTGAACTAAGATTTTAAGATCTATTTCAATTCCCTCTCTCAGGATCAGAAAGTCACACTTTACCACTAGCACTGTGACTAAGTTCCTCATCTCCTAATTCCTCTTTCTAGTACAATATAAAACATTTTAAAATTGTGGAAACCTTAGAGTACCATATGAATATCAGCTATTTTTATTACATGACACTACTTTTTTATTCATTTGAAAAGCTAAGCCTAGAACACGACATAATGGAACAAACACAGGGCCCAGAGACCAGGATTCAAATCCTAACACTTTCTAGCTATGTAACTGTGAACAGATTATTTAACTTGTGTGAGCCTGAGCTTCCTCATTTTTTTTAACTGGAGAAACTGAAACAATACTTAAAATATTTATCTCATTGGGCTGTTGTGAGGAGTATTTTTTTAAATAAAGTATTTTATAATGGGAGCTATTATTGTTTTTATCTTTGTCTTCCTTCACATTTTTGTGATTTTTGCCCATGGGTACATGCTCCATCAACAAAGAGAACAAACCTTTCATGATTAAAAAGACTCTGAGAGATTCTGTAACCAAAGCTTCATCACTCTGTGGCTGTCTCAGTGATAAGCCTCTTAGTTTATCTCTCTTCAGATGACAGATAAATCATCACTGGATCTATACTAGAAGTCTTTACAGTGTGATAGGTCCTGCCTCCCAAGTAGCCTAACCTTGGAAAACCTGAGGTCACCATGTTAATAATATAAATAAGAACTGTATCATAATAACAACTGTAGGATGATAATAATCATATGATAATATTAATAGATGCTAAAAGGGCTTTTGGCAAAATCCTACACATTTTTAAAAATCATATGAATAAAGGGAACTTTTCTTAATATAGAAAATAGTATTTGATCTAAATCCAAGAGCAAACACTATATATAAAATGGAGAAAAGTTAGAGGTCTTTCCAATAAGATCAAGAGTAAAGCAAGGATGTCCATTAGCACCACTACTATTTAACACAACATTATAAATGTGAGATACCACAATAATATATGAAATAGAAACTAAAGGAATAAACGGAAGCAGAGGAAACAAAGTCATCACTTGCAGGTGACAGAATGGTATACTTAGATAACTCTAGAAAATCAACTAAAAATTAACCGAAATCATTAACTTTGCAAAATTGTAGTATATACAATAAATACATGTAAATCACCAGCATTCATACATAACCAATAAAATCAGCAGGAAGAGCTTAAAAAAAAAGGAAATTCCATTCAAATAACCAAAGGAGCTATAAACTACATGGGAGTCTATCTACCAACATTACCCAAGGACTACATGAGTATGAATAAAACACTACTTGAAGAAATATAAACCTAAATAACAAGCAATATTAGGTTGGTTGAGCCAATATAATAAAGATGACAATAGTATCTAAATAAATTCACTTGTTCAACATTGTGCCAATCAAACTAACAAAGCCATATTTTATACAACTGGAAAAAATAATAAAATGAAAGTCATAGGGCAGAACAAAGGGTCAAGAATGTGAAGAGTAAGCATGGCAGGGGGAAGGGGAGACAGAGGAAGAAATAGGGTCTCTCAGTACCAGACCTCAAATAGCATTACAAAGTATTAATCACTAAAATAAGAGAGAAAAAGAGAAATTATTGAAACAAATCAGGTACACAATATACAGAAATACACACAGTAACAGTGTTTGATGAGCCCAAAAACCAGAAGAAGTGCTATTTGACAAAAACTGCTAGGAAAACTGAATAATAGTCTGCCATAAATTAGGTTTATACAACATCTCATACCATATACCAAGGTAACCTCCAAATGAATGCATGACCTAAATATAAAAAGTCACATCAAAAATTAGTGGTAGGTATTTCTTCAGTGTACAAGTATTGTTAAGAAAATGTCCCTCCTTATATCTACTCTCTGTCCCTCACGTTAGCTCATGCCTACAACAAGTTCCCCTCACAGGCCAGGCTCTAACTCCATGTCAGTGAAAAAGAAATTGCCTTTCAGATTTATGGAAAAGAGAAGAATTCATAATGTAACAAGTGATAAAGAGGATCATGAGATAAAAATGCACAATTTTGATTTTAAAGTTTTTGCACAAACAAGAGGAACAGGTAACTAGGGGGAAAAATTCTTCGTAACAGGATTCTCTGATAAAAATCTCACTTTCAAGATATATAAGGAAATTATTAAAATGTATAAGACTAAGAGCCATTTCTCAAGACATAAAGGGTCAAAGAATATGAACAAGCAATTTTCAAAGAAAGAAAAATAAGCTATCAAAAAAAAAACGTGTAAAAAAGCTTTAGATCACGCCATAACTAGAGAAATGCAAATTAAAGCAACTTTGAAGTTTAACTTTATACCACCTATTAGCGTGGCAATGACAAAAGAGGAAAATGATCAGTGTTGCAGGGGCTACAGAAAAACAGGTACACTAGTAAACCGTTGGCAGAGTTGTTCTGTAAAGTAATTTGCTTAAATTATTATGCTTAAAAAGTTTCTAAATTTTCTATATTTTTGGCCTGGTTATACCACTCCTACATCTCTTTTTTCTTCAACAACCCAATTATGAGAAATAGTTAAGTTCCATTATCTTCATTTCTTTCCTGGTGCATTTCCTTGTCTTTCTGCCTCCCTGCTCTAATCTAACCTTACCACTGCCAGATTAATCTATCAGATACAAATCTAGTCCTATCAAGTCTTCTCAAAATTTTTCTGCAGCTCTCTATTGCTTAACTAGTAAAATTCAAACTCTTGGCTGGCATTCAAAGCCCTCCATAGGATACTATTTCACTATGGAACCTTTTCAAATTTGGCTTATACTTCTTCCCACATATATTCCATATGCTGGCTAAATCATACTCTTTACTATCTCTAACCTGCTTTCTATATCATTGTTGGTGTCTTTCCCTGTTCCTGGAATGACTGCTCTACCCCATGATCTATCACCACTCAAATGCCACCTCTTCCAAGAAGTCATCCCTGATATTCACACACAAATATGTGAATATTTACTTATTTAAAAGTCATATACACATTCTACTATGCTAATAATTATTGCAAATACATATAAAAATAATAATTATTGTAAACATACCAAACATTAAAATTTTAAAAGGATGAAATAAAGATTAAATAATATTTATTCCTAGAATCAAAGTTCCTAGTTCCTAGCGTAGACCCACATTTTAGGAAAATCACTTTGGAAGCTGTAGGGAAGACAGATAGAGCAGAGAGATTTGAGGCAAGACAAAGGATGAGGAGACTATTTCAACAGTCCAGGGAAGAAGTGATGAGGGTATGAAGTAGGGTTGTAGCTCTGTGAGTGGAGAGAAGACATCAGATGTAAGAATTACAGAGATACAAACATGATATATGTTCAGTGACAGTGAGGGAGAGTAAATAGCTAAAGATAAAAACAAGATTTCACCAAAGGTAACAACTTGGGTGACTTGAAGGTTAGTGATACCCTTGGCAAAAATGGAATTCACAAGACAGTTCATATTGTAATGAAAGACAATGTAATGAGATCTATGATATATACTGTAATCTACTCATACCTGCTCACCTAGCATGACTCATTATGTCCCAATCAAAATGAAAAGAGAGTAGAAAAGGGCTCTTACTCGCAGATCACTGCCCTGATGTCAGAGCCTGCTTTATGGGAGGCACCTACTGCAACAACGAAATTATTTGGAGGTCATAAGGTGGACATACAGGTGAGGCATTTTTCAATTGGCACATACACATCTATTGCTGGTATCCAAAGAGGCATTAAGTTATAATTTTCCTGAAGGGACAACTCTAGGGGCAAAAGAAGGGAGACTAGAAATCTGCAGAGTAGAAGCAGAAAGGATGAGGGAATACTGAAAGATAAGGATATCCAGGGTTATGTTGGAGACAAGTCCTATGAATGGCTACCATAGGAGTGGTAGGATTTATTTTATCTTTCCATCTTCCTTCTAATTGGTTGATCATATATCCTTGAGGTCAAGTCATGGCTCTAATCAAGGCAAAATACAGCACCCACTGTGGAGACTACTGTCCTAGGAGCACTTATCTATATCATTTGTTATTTACAAAATGGTAAATAAGTAATTATTTTATTTTTGTATGACATCTCTTCAATGAAATTATAATTTCCTTGAAGGCAGGTACCACATATTATGTTTCTTTTGCCCTTACCTAAAACCTAGTATAATGTTAAGTACATAAAAAGTGCTTGCTAAGTATCTGTTAAACTGAAATGAGATGCCTGAGGCAAAAATGTGCAAATTTGGGAGAATGTACACAATATAAATCATGATGTTGGAAAGCACATGTAACAGAAAAGAAAGATAAGCAAATAATCTGGTAGGGATTTTTGTATCTGACATTTAGATTTCTTTTTACTTAGAGAGCTACCATGAGCCACCTTAACAAGAAGTGCAACTAAAGGGTTATTCCAGCAAGAACACAGCAGAGGCATTAAGTGTAGAAAGATTCAATGTAGTATATAATGAGCAATTAATAAGTTTTTTACTCATTAATTTATTCAAAGTAGGTCAGTGCAAAGAGAAGTTAAAAAGAAAAGAGAAGTTTATTTGATAAATGGACAAGGCTTGGACTAAGGAACAGCTGAGAAAAGAGAGAGGGCCAACCAATCTATCTAATAATTCATAGAAGTAACAAAATTTAGTGACTGATGACATGAAGATAAATAAAAATCAGCAAATAGTCAATATAAAATTACTATGCATTTCCAAGTTTAGGAAGAGAGACAAGATGATGACTGAGAAAACAATAGTTTTCCGTCCACTATACTTTAAGGTTATGCTTTAACATTCAGAACAAATAAAAATTCACAAACAAAATCCAATATTAACTAGTACAATTACAAACACAAAATCACTTGTGTCTCTCTATAAGCAACCGCTCTGAAGCCAGTTCTTTTACTTCAGCTTTAAATAGGATATATCTGCAACCATAGATTCTCTAGTTACAATTACTTCAAATATAAAGAGATTAGATAAAATAGACAGACAGATAGACAGACAGATATGAGGCTAGGACTTCCCACTAAAATATAAGGAAGACTAGATCAGACCCAATCATAGAATTTTATGAACTGAAAAGACCTTAGAGGTTATCTGGGGCAGCTAGGTGGCACCGTGCATAGAGCACTGGACCTGGAGTCAGAAGATGTGAATTGAAATTCACCTTCAGGTACTTCCTAGCTGTGTAACCCTAGGCAAGTCACTTAGTTGCTGTTTGACTCAGTTTCCTCATCTGTAAATTGAGGATAACAGCCCCTACTTCCCAGTTTTCTTGTAAGGATCAAAAGAAATATTAATTGCAAAATGCTTAGCACAATGCCTGGGACATAGTAAGCACTGTATTAATGTTAGCTGCTGTTATTATTGTTGTTGTTAATATTATCTAACTTAGCCACTGCCCAAATTAGGAATACTATCTACAATACATCCATCAAGGGATCATCTGCTTATAAACACCCTTGCTTCCATGTCCTTTTCAATTATGTTGACATAACGAGACTTTCTAAATTCTAGATTTTACCTGTCTTGACCACCCTTGAGACTTGGTTATACCTTCCTACTTTGCTGACCCAGCATCTCAGACTCCTTATTTGAACCTAACTACAATAAAATATTGACTCTCTGCCCTCAACATACTGGCTTTCACCTCTGTCTTCTTCCTGATATTTGGACTCAATTATACTCAGCTCACTGATCGTGGACTCTGACAGCCTCCTGGTTATTTCTCAGTCCCAGGACTTTCCTGACAAGATGTCCTTGATTCAGTGGTCACCAATTCCTTATAATGATGGTATCTTTCTGTGCCTCTTCACATCTTCCTCCCATCTTCTTCACAGCTGGGCATATGGCAAATAGAAATGATTAGAGAGTGCTAAATGATTAGATAGTACAGGAGAAATTGAAGGCAGTCCAGAAAAAATTAGGAAGGAAACTGCAGCTCCTAAGAAAACTTGAAAAGGTGAGCTGAGAGTACAATAGGCAAGAAGTCTTCTTAAGGCCAGCTAGCTGACAAGATGATAAGAGCAAAACTACAAGAGTAAAGGGAAAGGTAGGCATATACTCCAGACATTTACACTCTTGGCACTGCTTTGTTCAAAATGAATGTGCATCTTCATTGAAAAAGTTATGTTCAGAGTGGAAAAAGATAAAAAGTAGACAACAGTCAAGAGACATTTATTAATTGTATACTATATTCCAGGCACTGAGCTAAATGCTAGAGACACAAAGAAAAGCAAAATCACAGTCCCTCGGAACAATGAGCTCTCATGCTAATGCAGGAAAGAACATACAAATAACTATGTCTGTACAAAATACATATGTAGTACATAAAGGGTAATTTCTGAGGGCATGAATTTCTTACAGAAAATCAAGGAAGTGTGAAGGGGTGAGGAGGGAAAGCATTCCAGGCAAAGAGATGGCCATGAAAAAGGCATGGAATTAGAAGACAGAGTAGAATGTGCAAGAGTTGGGTAGCAAAAAGGGAGATGATGCTGAATCATAAAGTACATGGAGGAGAATAAAGTATAAAAAGACTTGAAAGGTAGGAAAGGACTATGCTAGTCAAGTTGCAAAAGCCAAAGACAGGATTTTATATTCAATCATGACACTTATAAGGAAGCAGTAGAGTTGATTAACTAGGGGGTGAGGGTAATATAAAAAGACTTGTACTTTAAAAAGACTACTCTGGTAACTGAGTGGAGGATAAATTGGTATACAGAAACACCAGAAGCAGGGAGATCAACCAGTAAGCAATAGTCCAGGCATGAAGCTATGAGATCCTGAACCAGATGAACATAGGCATCAGTCACCTTTAATATAGAACAATCTTTATAAAACCTATTTTAAAAGTCATCAAAATAGAAAAAACAAATGATGTTTCTTTTAAACTTCTTTTTCTCAAAGTAGTGGTATTTGTTAATAATTTTTAGAATGTGTAATGCACAATGCATTCCTAAATCACACAATTTCAGTGTTTAAAGAGAACTCAGAGGCCCTCTACTTCAATTCTTAATTCAAAGAATTCCCACTACAAAACACTCAAAAAAAGTAGAAGTCAATACAAAGAAGGTATTGAGGGACAGAGGAAGGAGTTCACTTTCAAGGACAGAGGAAGGAGTTCACTTTCATCTGTCAGAAAAAGGGAAGTAGAGTTTGCTATAAAAACTCAGCTCAACAGAGAAATGGGAATGAACAGTGAGAGAATAAGAAGGATAGATATGGAGTAGTCAAAAGCAAAAACAAACAAACAAAAAACCCTATTCTCAGAAAAGAAATCAACCAACAGTGGCTTAAAAATAAGGAAAGAAAAAGTAAGAATCTATGAGGAAGCAGGGATCGAAGAAAGCAAAAGGTATAAGAAAACAGGACAGAGGGAAATGTACAACTGTTGATCATTAACTGAAGGTGAATGGGATAAAGTCACCAATAAGTCAAAAGCAGAGCATAATGAATTGTTCTATATAACAATATGCTATTTACAAGAAGCATACTTGAAACAAGGATTCAGAGTTAAAAAAAAATGGGGGACTGCAGAAAAATCTATACTGAACCAGCTGAACTAAAAAAAAATGAGATAAGCAATCATGATCCTAGACAAGGAAAAGCAAAAGTAAATTTATTTAAAAGAAATAAATGGGGAAAATACATTTTGCTGAAAGCTTTTATAGACAATGAATTAATTCTAATACTTAACATATATGTACTGAACAACATAGAATCTAAATATTTAAAGGAAAAGCCAAATGAGTTATGGAAAAAATACAGTAAAATTGCACTAGTGGGGTCACCAATATCCCCTTTTCAGAGACAGACAAATCTAACAAAAAATAAACAAGAAAGAAATTACAAATTTAAGAAAAGTCAGATATGATAGCTCTCTGGTGATTATTGGCTAAGAACAGAAAGGAATATAAATATTTCTTAGCTGTGTATGGCATATTTACAAAAGTTGATGACATATTAGTGTATAAAAAGTTGCAAACAAATGCAAAAAAGGGAAAAATATTAAACACTGGTAACTACTGTGCAATACAAGTTATATTCAATAAAGGGTCACTGGGAAAAAACAGATTAGAAATTAATAAGAAATTAAACAACCCTAAAAAACGTGGTGTAAAAATTATAGAAATGGCAGATAATTTCATTCAAAATCAAGACAAAACAACATATCCAAATCTGAGGGATGTAATTGATGCAGTCATTAGGGGACAATGTCTATCTCTAAATACTTTTATAAAGGGGAGTGAGAAGGGATAAGAGAGACAAGAAGAGAGACAGAGAGAGACAGAGAGAGAGAGACAGAGAGAGAGAGAGACAGAGACAGAGAGAGAGAGAGAGAGAGAGAGAGAGAGAGAGAGAGAGAGAGAGAGAGAGAGAGAGAGAAACAGAGAGAAACAGCTTACCTAAGTATACAACTACAAAGAAAACCTAGGAAAACAATCAATTCTAAAACCCCTAATGAACACCAAAATCAAGGTAGAGATTAATAAAACAGAAACAAAAAAATGAATAAAACTAGGACCTTATTTTTAAAAGAAACAATAAAAGGGATAAACCACTAATTTGATTAAAAAGAAGAAACTGAAAAACCAAATTATTGGTATCAAAAATGAAAAAAGGGGGAATTCACAACAAATGAAGGAAATGTATGTTATCCTTTAAAACTATATGACCCAGGTAGGTACCAAAAATTCCATAATTTAAATAAAATGGGAGAATATTTGTAAAAAAAAAAAATACCCAGATTAATACAAGAAATAAAAATGTTAAACAACCTACTCTCAGAAAAAGAAACTAAACAAACCATAAATTAATCCTGCCCTCCCACCCCAAAACACCCTGAATTCTATCAAGCAATCATGGAAAAATCAAGCTATTTGTACACTGTTTGCAAAAATAACAAAAGGTATCCTACCAAATTCCTTCAATGATACAAAAAATAAGATCTTGATCTCTAAACTAAGGAAGGCTGAACCAGAGAAATAAAACTACATACCAATGTCCCTAATAAACAATGCCAAGAATTTTAAGCAAAATATTAATGAAGAACAACATACTTCAAAAATTGTAACTATGACCCACCTCCTAATAGAGAGATGATTAAACAAGAGGCAAAATGAGACGAATTTTTGGACATGGCTAATGTGGGAATGTGACTTTTTTTGTCATGGGGGCTTTTCTTTGTTTCAAGTGAGAAGGAGAAAAATGCTTAAAAAATGAAGAAAAAAAATTTTTTTTAACCAACTCACATGTAAAAGAAAAAGAAAATTGTTTTTAAGACCTTTTAAAACTGCTTCAACATCAGTCATTTGAATGTAATTCTAGGGAACTAGGAGTTATGGTGTAGGACTCTGAGAGTCAAAAAGAACTGAGTTTGAATCCTGCCTTAGACAGTCAGTAGTTGGGTAACCCTGGGCAAGTCAAAGTCAGCTTCAGTTTCCTTAACTGTAAATTGGGAATAATAACAGCATCTATCTCACAAGTTTATTGTGAGGATCAAATGACTTAACAAATATATTTGCTTTTCCTTCCAATTCTTCTGAAATTATCCTATCTTTACAACAATTTTAAGAAAATAAAATGTAGAAAATAGTTTATGTAATTTACACAGAACCAAGAAGGTATTCAAATATAACTTAGAATCTAAGAAGCAGACTGTTAGTTCCTTTCTCAAACCACAATGCTCTTTCAGTGATATTTGTAAAGAACTTAACAATCTCTTCAAATAAAAAATGTAATTACTATGTTCATACTCTAGAGATTTAGTTCAGGCTCTTGTCCTTAAAATAGGCTCAATTTTATTTCTATAATTACATGTGGAAGACAATATCTTTTAAAAATCATTTGAATCACATTTGATAATATGTAAAAAGGAGAATGAACTATGAATGAAATACTGCAGTAATCAGGAATGGAAATAAGACTTGTAGCTAAGCATGATACATTAAAAGACGGAAGTCTACATCTGGTTTCAATATTGGTATGAAGGCACTGGCAAATTTAAAAAGGATCTCATTGTTCAAAAACAAAAAGATGGTTTTGATAGGATTTGGTCTTTTGGTTACTTTTGTTTCTAAGTCATATGATTACTGTAATAATATGATACATTTAATATGTCATTGCATGTATGGTTTTGATAAAAATGCACCCACCAACTTGTCTCAGGGGCACATGTATAAAATGTTTTTTTTTAAATACATATGCTGCTTTAATGTTTTTATTATTTAAAATGTCAGAGAAAATGAGCTCAAATGTAGTTCTTTTGATTTACACAACAATAAAAATTTTAACGTTCTATAAATGAAACTTTGATCAGCTTAAATAAACCACACCAATTTGATGCAATCAACTGCCTAATATTTCAATGTATCTGAGGCAAGTTGCTCTATTTACCAATAATAAAGAAACCATTTCAAACTTCTAAATTACCCGTATACTTTCACTGATTCATGTAAAAATGATTTTAAGCTTTACCATTTAAAAATCTATTTTTTAAAGGAGAAAATTCAATTAAGATCAAAAAGAAGGAAAAACTCTAATCATTTTAAATTGTCAAACACAAAAACAGTTACACACACGTACACACACACACAAACACACCCAACTCATAAATAATGGAAAGACACATACAGAGGTAGCTGACCCGAGTTTAACCCTGGCCTCTACCACTCTAGAATCTAGTTTCCTCATCTACAAAATGAAGGGAATGCACTGGATTACCTGTAAGGTCCCTTTCAGCTCTAAAAACTCTAGACAACCATAACTACATACAAATGTGCCCAGGTGCTGGGCAGCTTCAAAGAAATTGAGAAAGGACTAAATAAAACTAAATAGCTAACCTAATAAAAATGATGAATACTATAAGAATAGGGACTGGAGTAAGGAAGTTGACACAACACAAAGGTAGGTGGCACTGTGGGTAGAGTACTGGGCCTGAACTCAGGAAGACTCATCTTTCGGAGTTTAAATCTTGCCTCAAACACTTACTAGTTGTGTGACCCTGGGAAAGTCACTTAACCCTGCTTGCCTCAGTTTTCCTCATCTGTAAAATTAGCTGGAGAAGAAAATGGAAAACCACTCCCATATCTCTGCCAAGAAAACCCCAAATGGGGTCATGAAGAGTAGTATACAACTGAAAACAACTGAACAAGAACAACAATAAGAATAGGAACTGGACTTGTGATTTCAATGGTACAGGGAACTCTGGGTCAAAGAAACTCCCTTTACCAATCAGTGCAAGTCAGCAAGCTCTTCGCACTTTAGTCTTAGAGAGATACCTGGAATGCTAAGAGGTCACATGACTTCACCAGTCACAGGGCTGTTTCACAGATGAGAACTGGACCTAGGTCTTCCTAGCTTCCTGTCCAGCTCTCTATCCAATATACCATACAACTATGGCAAAATAGTAAATAAGGACCTTTAAAAAGTTATATTGTCTCTCTTTTCAATTTCTTCTTTTTAGACTTTCATAGAAATCTATTATAAAGATATTTATCATAGGTTGACTATTATCTGAATTCCATGGATCAAGGAAACAGAAGTTTAAAGGTCCAACCATGTATATTATCTCTTTACTCAATAAATTCCAGTAGCTCCCAATTATTTCAATCTTCTCTTTGGCATTTAATGCTCTTCACAACCTGGTCTCAACTTACTCAGCCTTATTAGACATTATTTTCCTTCATATATACTATAAGCCAACCAAACTGGCTTTTCTTGTTCCTCATTCATGACACTCCATCTCCCATCTCCAAATCCTTGCACTCATCTTTGGAGTGTACTCCTTTGTCATCTCCCCCTCTAAGAATCCCTAGATTCATTCAAGGCTCAGCTTGAACATCACGTTCTTCATAAAGCTTTGCCTAATTCCCCCCACTACTAATGCCTTCTCTCCAAAATAACTCTGTTATACATATATTGTGTGTATGCCTATACATTTACATGTTGTCTACCATTTGAGAGAATAACTGCATCAATGAGATCATGGGACCATAGAAGTATACTGAACTATAAGTAGCACAAGCAACACTTCTTTGAGTATAGTCTATATCCTTTGAAAAACTAAAATAATCAGTATAAGAGTAGATGTTGCCAACTTTATTGAAAAATTGTTATCAAGTCTATTCTCTGAGGGAGGAAGATAAAAGCTTCAGTAGTGACTGAGGAAATCAATCATTCCAAATAATCTTATGACCTTGGAGGGTGGGGGAGAGATGTGGAAGGGGGAGAAGACACCTTGGGGGTGAAGATTAGGGAGTAGGATCAAGGAATGGCCCCTCATGTCTTATTCTTCCAGAAGTATAGAAGTCAGAGACCTGGAATAGAAAAGATGACTTACAGTAAAGAAAGCTGACCCCACATACATGCCATGCAGGTAAGCCTTCTTCAAAAGCCCTCTGTTAAAAACAAAAAAAAATCTGATCAGATATGTGGGGTGAGGAAGAGTGAGGAACAAAAGATAATACAAAATTGGGAGACTGAAAGGATGATAGTATCTTTGAAAAAATTAGGTAAGTTTAGGAGAGGATCTGAAGGGAAAGAAAACGAAGTTCTGTTTGGGACAAGATGAGTTTGAGATGTCTTCAAAACATTCCATCTGAAATATGAAATAGGCAATTGGTGATGCAGGACTGACTCAAGCCCAAGGTAGAGACTAGAGCTGAATGTGTATATATATATATATACACACACACACACACACACACACACACACACACACATATGTATGCATAAATATGTATATACATAAATATATGTGTATGATAGAGACAGAGATATCTCCAGCCCCAGTCTCTATCCTAAACTTTTGTCCTGAGTCATCAATTGACTATGGCATATTTCAAACCCAATGTTCAGGAGATATCCCAAACTTTTACTGACCTAAACTGAACTTAAATATCTTTCCCTTCAAACTCTCTCTTCTTCTAAACTTCTCTACTTCTGTTGAAGATATAACCATTCTTTTAGTCTCCCATGTTTTTCTGTCCATTTATCATATAAATATACACACATACATGTGTATACGTACTGTATGTATGTGTGTATATATGTATGTATATATATACATACATATATACACACACACGTGACAGAGACAAAGAAAGTGAATCATCTACATGAAAGTGATAGTTAAATCCATGGAAGATGATGATACTACCAAGAGTATAATGAAAGAAAAGGAGAGATTCTAGGACACAATCACATGATGGCATGAGACAAATGATGAGTCAGTGAAAAAGACTGAGAAGGAAGAGTCATAACAGGTAGGAGAAGAAGTAGGAGACAGTAGGTTCACAAAAACATGGGAGAGAATATATAGGAAGAAAAGATAATTAACAGTATCAAGAACAGCAGATAGACTGAGGAGGATGAAGAGTAAGAAAACATCATCAAATTTCTCAATTAAATCATGGGGTAAGGGATGAAGCCAAGATGGTAAATTAAAGGCAACATTCCCCTCCAAATGACTAAAATAACATCTCAAAACAAATTTCACAGTGGCAGAGTCAACAAAAGGTCAGGGTGAAACATTGTTCTGGCCTAAGAAAAGTTAGGAGGTCATCAAGAGAAGTGTGACACGGGTGGAGGCCAGTTTGGACGCCACATGCACTGCAACCATAGCAGCAGCTGCTTCAGAAGCTCTCAACCTAGACATGGTAAGGGGCTTGGACAACTGGTAAGAAGGAGACTACAGGGAACCTTTTACTGGGACAGGGTACAGCTGGCTGGCACTGACTGGCAACTCTATTGCCCATACATAGTTCTAAGTCATGGTTTCACAGTGGAGAAGTTCACTGGGGGTCAATCACAAGGGATCAGAGGCCATGGTCAGAGTTCCAAGGTAAAGAAACATTAGTTCTCATAGTTGCAGAGGATCAGGAAATCTTCCTGAAGTAGAACACAGACTAGGAAAGCAATGACTACACCTCCCTGCATTATATCCCCTCGGAAGCACTGAAAACATGCAGACCCCTAGGACAAGCTCTGAAAACAGCAGCACGAAAACTCCTGAAGCACAGAACAGTGACTCCTCAATCCCAGATGAGCAGAGTCCAATTTCAATACAAAGTTCAAAATCAATAAATAACCTAGAAAATGAGCAAACAGCAAAAAAAAAAAAAAGAATCTGAGCATAAAAAGATGCTATGGCAGCAGGAAAGACCAAGATATAAACTCCGAAGACATTAATATGAAAACAACTACAAACAAAGCCTCAAAGAAAAATACTAATTCGACACAAGTCCAACAAGAATTCCTAGAAGAGGTAAAGAAAGAGATAAGAGTGGTAGAGGAAAAATTGGAGAAAGAAATGGCATGGATACAAGAAAATTATGAAAAGAGAACTTACAGCTTGGTAAAACAGGCACAAAAAAATACTGAAGATAATAGCATCTTTAAAAAACAGAATTGGTCTAATGGTAAAAGAGGAACAAAAATTCACTGAAGCAAAGAGCTCCTTAAAAAGCAGAACAGGACAAATGGGAAAAGAGGCACAAAATCTCACTGAAGAAAATAATCCTTAAAAAATTAGAATTGGGCAAGTGGAAGCTAATGATTCCATGAGACATCATAAAGCAATAAAACAAAGTCAAAAGAATGAAAAGATAGAAGAAAATGTAAAATAGTTCATAAGAAAAACAACTGACCTAGAAAATACATCAAGAAGAGATAATTTAAAAATTATTAGACTATCTGAAAGCCATGATCAAAGGAAGAGCCTAGACATCATGTTTCAAGAAATTATCAAAGAAAAGTGACCTAACAGTCTAGGACAAAAGGGTAAAATAGAAATTTAAAGAATCCACTGATCACTTCCTGAGATTCCAAAATGAAAACTTCCAGGAATATTATAGGCAAATTCCAGAGCTCCCAGGTCAAAGAGAAAATTCTTCAAGTGGCCAGAAAGAAAAGAATTCAAATATTATTGAGCCATAGTCACTATCACACAAGATTTAGCAGGTTCCATGTTAAAGGAGAATAGGGCTTAGAATATGATATTCCAGATGGCAAAGGAACTAGGATTACAACCAAGAATAATCTATCCAGTAAGATTAAGTATATAATCCTTCAAGTGGAAAAAATAGACATTTAATGAAATAAAGGACTTTCAAGCATCCTTGATGAAAAGATCAGAGAGCTGAATAGAAACTTTGATATTCAAATATAAGACTCAAGAGAAGCATAAAAAGGTAAACATAAGAAAGTAACCATAAGGGTCTCAATAAAGTTAAACTGTTTATATTCCTATATGGGAAGATGATACATGCAACTCCTAAGAACTTTATCATGATTAAGTCAGTTAAAAGTTTTACATAGACAGAGGGCATGAATGTGAGTCAATTACACTGGAATGATATCCAAAAAAAGGAAGGGGTGAGAATGAGGGATGTACTGGGGGTAGAAGAAAGAAATAGGCAGAATATAGGGAAAATTTTCACAAAAAAGAGATGCACAATGAAGGGTTTTTACAGGAGAGGAAGAAATTGGGGGTGGTAGGCAATGAGGGAACCTCACTCTCATTGAACTGGCTCAAAGAGAGAAAAACATAGATACGGAAGGAGGAAGAAAGGGAGAGAAGGAAAGAGAGAAAGAGAGAGAAAAAGAGAGAGAGAGAGAGAGAGATACAAACACACAGTTGGGTACAGAAACATGACTTGCCCAACAGGAAGAAAGGGGCAGGGATGATAAAAGGACAGACAAATGAAAGGAAACAGGGGTTAGAAGCAAAATAAACTTTTGAGACAGCATAAAAAGAGAACAAGTGAGAAAAAACAGAAGAAAATGGGATGAAAGGAAAAACACAGTAATCCTAACTGTGAATGTGAATGTGATGAGCTCAACCATAAAATGGAAGCAGAGAGCAGAATGGACCAGAAACCAGAATCCAATAACATAACGTTTACAATGGACACATCTGAAACAGAAAGACGCACAGAGTTAAGTAGGCCTCATCACTCAAACATATGCTGAATACAGGACTGAGTCAAATTTATAAAAATCAGAGTCATTTCCCAATTGATAAACGGTCAAAGGATATAAACAGGAAGTTTAAAGAAGAAATCAAAGCTATCTGTAGTCATATGAAAAAAGTGCTCTAAAACACTACTGATTAGAGGAAAAAAATTAAAACAACTCTGAGGTACCACCTGACATCTAATGAGAAATGACAACTGCTAGAGGGGACGAGGGGGAAAATAGGTACACCAATGAACTCTTGGTGGAGAAGTGAACTGGTCCAACCATTCTATAAACCAATTTGGAACTAGGTCAAAAGGGCTATAAAACTGCACGGATCCTTTGGTTCAACAATACTACCACTACATCTGTATTCCAAAAAGATTTTTTAAAATAGACCTCTATGTGCAAAAATATTCATAGCAGCTCTTTTTGGGGTTGTAAAGAATTGGAAATTGAGGGGATACTTAGGAATTGGGAAACAGCTGGACAAGTTGTAGCATATGATTGTGATGGAAAACTATGGTGATATGGGAAATGACAAGGAGGATAATTTCAGAAAAACATGGCAAGACCTGTATGAACTGACATAAAGTGAAATGAGAAAAACTAGGGGATCACTGTGCATTGTGGTAACAATGTTGTAATGATGATCAACTGTGAAAGACTTGGCTATTGTAATCAATACAATGATCCAAGACAATTCCAAAGGACTCAGGATGAAAAAATGCTATCGATCTCCAACCTCCAGAGAAAGAACTTGGGAACTCTGAGTGCAAGCTGAAGTATAATTTTCTCACTTTACTCTTCTTGCTATGTACACACAACACACACACACACACACACACACACATATATATACATATATAGCTAACATGAAAACATGCTTTGTATGATTTCACATGTGTAATTGATACATTGCTTGCCTTCTCGGTGGGTGGGGGAAGGGATGGGAGGAAAGGAATTTGGAACTAAAATTTTTAAAAGAAAAAATGTTTAAAAAAAAGAATAATTTTTTAAAAAATAAAAACATGGGTAACTTGGAAGAGAATAATTTCACTTAAGTGAAGTGTATGTATCATGGTTATCAAAAGTCTCAGTTGTGAATCCCTGGCCTAGGGAAACCTGATCCAAAGAGTAAGATTAAGAAATGCTAAATACATGAAAGTACTGCTTCAAAATATTGAATAAAAATGTTACTTAAATATCCAACCATCATCCTTTTCAGTTCTTTTAATAGCTGAAGTGCTGTGGGTTTTCTGGTTTGCTTGCTTTGTTTTTATTTTTATTTTTAAACTGTCATTCCAGGAAATGTAAATTCACACAATTAACTAGGGTATTAGAAGTTAAATATCTATGTGTTCTCTAAGAAAAAAAAATCCATTCTCCACCATATTACCAACAGCATTAGAAAATATTCTAGTTTCCAAAAAAGAAAAAAAAAAAACCTTATGGGAGCCTTCCATAAAAATGCAAATCCTCTTTTCAACAGAAAGTACATACATTAGGAAACTTGACCAGAGTAATCTAACCACGGTAATATGAAAGACAGCAGAAGAACGCTCCATTTTGTGAAATCTGGATTGCACATGTCTTGACCAAAAAAAAAAAGATTAATAATCTATCACAAAATCCCTCAACTCAGTGATTTAAAATGAAAGCTTCCACTGCTTAAACCATATGTAAATATACATATATAGAGATATATACACACACTAACTATAATCCCTTGATCTGAAAAGAAAGGGAACTGATACTATGAAAATGGTCAATGGATCGACATCTAAAATCTTTTCCCACATTAAAAGATTTCTAAAAAAGATCAGAAGGCAACAGAAAAACACTCAGTATATATAGAGTCATAAAATCTGTATGAACCAGTATCCATTACACAAAGGAAAAACATGTGATGCAGTGACTGGAAAAGTCAAATGTGAATTAGCCCAAAAATGCAAAAGACTCAGAAAATTCCTGTATCCAAAATAAGGGTATGAATCTACACAAATCTAAAGAAGTATCATAATATTAAAGAAATACTATATACATATCAAACTCATAAACCCCAAAAGATTCCATATAGAACACCAGAAAGAATGGCATACCTTTAACATACAGGGTAATAACCATGGGGCTCTCAGAGAAAGAGCGCTACACTGGAATCAAGAGACCTGTGTTGTATGTTTCTATTTTGCCAGGAACTTAGCCTCAACTGCAAAATTTGTAAAATGGAAGAAACTAGACAAGCTCTAAAATACATCATAGCTCTGTTTCCCTCTTACTTGTCTGGGGCAACTAGATGGAGTAGTATATGGAGTGTTGGCCTTGGAGTCAGAAAGGACTGAGTGTAAATCTTAACATGACTCTGACAAGTCACTTAGTCTCTGAGTCTCAATTTTCTCATCTGTAATATGGGAATAACAGTACCTACATCATATAATTGTTGTATCAAATGAAATAGCACATGTAAAATATTTTGTAAGCCTTAAAGTGCTGTATAAATACTAGCCATTACTCTTAAGTATCATAACAAACGAAATTCACAGTTATTTTCGAAAGCTTATAAGCAAGGGATTATATTTCATAAATATAGGTTAATTCTGAGAGCATCAATCAATATAAAAAATTATAATTAAAGTCAATTATCAGTAAATAAGGCTAGCAAATGATGTTCAAATTTACTTCATGAGTAAAGTTGCTATATTGTTTTTAAAGTACACTCCAAATTTTTAAAAGGAGACATCTTGCAGAAATTTATCTCACATGCAATTTATACAGGTTAAATTAAAATATGGATCAATAACTTCTCCTGGAACAGGACAACATAAATGCTCCTACAAATGCATCTGTATCTGTTACACATAAGTTACTAGCAAACAGGCATTAATATACACAAAATAGGTAGCGTAATGATTAACTGTATGTGCAATTACTCATATGAGAAAATTTCTATAAATTCCCTTGCAAACAAAACACAGACTAAATTTGTGAAACTTCATTATGATATCTCAATTATTTTCCAATCCTAAAGAGACAGGAGAGAAAATAAAACCAGGTTAAAAGCAAGTCATCAGGCTTGAATATATATATATAGATAGATAGATAGATATAGATATATATAGAGATATATAGAGATATATAGATATAAGAGCCCCACTTCAGAGGTTATCTACATAGATCAGTGAGCCACATCATTAATCTAAGAGTGAAAAGGCCTTACAATCATCTTCCCAGTGTATGAATCATCTCAACAACATTCCCAACAAGTGATCATCTAATTTCTATTTAAACACCTCCCGTGGCCGGGAACTAATGACTTCACAAGACATAGAAGTTCTTCCTTACATTGAATTAAAATGTCTCTCTATAACTTCAGCCCCATAGTTTTGCCCTCGGGATTCACACAGAATAAATCTAATTTTTTTTCTTTTTGGCATAACAGCCCTTCAGATATTCAAAGACCAGTTCTCATGTCTTCATGTACTGACTAAGTCTTATTATTTCTTATCCTCATTGACTCTACATCAGCAAGGAGGTTTTCTTTCCATCATTTCTACAGATTTTTTTCATTGGTAACAAATTCAATCTCTGAGCCCACACTGTGATGTGGCTGCCAAAAAAGGTAATTGGATCTTAAACTGCATTTAGATAAGTATACTATCTACAATAGAGAAGTAATAGTCCCAGGGTGCTCTCGGCTGGTCAGACCACATCTGGAGTACTTTGTTCATGTCAAGACACCACTTTTTAAAAGGGTTAATGACAAGCTGGATCATGTCCAAGAGAGTGAGGAGGACGGGGAAAATACTTGAAATCACGTCATATGAAGAAGGGCTGAAGGAACTGGGTCATTTAACCTGGTGAAGAAAAGACTAGGGAAAGGAGGGTGAAAAGGTGAGGAATATTTTATATGTTAAACAGCCAAGTTCATCTTAACATAAGGTAGTATTCCTGATTCTCTCCTTAGTTATTTCTTCCTATGAATTAATGTATACCTCCTCTACTGTTTCTCTCTTTAATACACCCTTTAGTACCCAGATTTCAATTTCTAGATATATTTTCCCCCTCTGTTTTATAGAACTGACACTTCTCTGGAGAAATGCGTTCATCAGTATTCATGAGATCTACATCATTCCTGGGCAGAAGCTCATCTCAAGCCACAGACCAGAAAACTAAATCCCTTATGTTGAAACCATGACTATTTCAACAAATATCACTATCTATTTTGGGGACAGCCTTGTTTTAGAGCAATGGTTCTCAAATTTGCTGGTCTCAGGGACCTCTTACACTCTTAAAAATTACGGAGGGGCACAATCAGTCATGTGACCAACAAGAAAGAGGGCTAGACATTTTATTTAATCCTACTGACTTCTAAAAACTCTTCAAAATAGGAACAGTGCACAAGAGATAAAGCAGTTTTGGCTGTTTCCGCAACCTAGAACTCCAAAAATCCAAACAAGGTAAAACCTAATGAACTAACAACAAGAAAAGTCAATAATCTCTAACCCTTAATGCACTCACTTAGTATTTCCCTCCCCGACTGCCTACAATGCTCCTGTACCAGGACTGCACAAATCAACCCACAATATTGAAAAATAACCCAATTTATCCCCAAATGTCATAGAAACTCAAAGGATAGAAACTTGCTCAGGCTCTGATAGCAGCACACCACTCTGCTGGCTACAAGAGAGCTTACCAGAGAACTGCAGCATAAAGGGACATGGGGTAGCACTCATATGCATTCTACTATGTCTGAGAGAAACAGCTCAGTATACAGCTAGAACCGATTCTGGCCCCACAAAAGTCACCTGGGACAGAGCCTTAGCCTGGTAAACCAGGAATTGCCTATTATGAGAAGAAGCCAAGAAGCTCTGAGATCTAACCCTGAAGGAAACTGCTAAGGGGAAGGAATAAGAAAACGGGCACTAGGGAAAAATAAAGAGGAAAAAAAAAAGACTGAAATTACCAAAGATCTCAGCAAGAAAAAAAAAACTCAGTTAAAGATCTTAAACAAAGGCAGACAGACCAACATTTGTTATTAATAACAAAAGGGAATATGGCCTCCAGATCAGTGAAAATAGTGCAGACATCTATAAATAAATATTGAAAGACAAAGGAAAATGAGTCAACACCTGATGAGGTAGAGGGCCCTATGTATTCTCAGAAGAGCATGGAACCACAACAGGATGTTCCTGAAATGTTTAAAAGATAATTAAGAATTGTGAAAGTAGAATTTAGGGTTTGTACAGCAAAAATAACTGGCAAAACAGAAAAACTTGATTTCACACTGTCAAGTCTCACCAAAGGAAAAAAGAACTATCTATTGGGGTATGTTAATACACACAAGAGGAGAGCAATGTGGAAGAAGATAAGCAAAAAAGTAACAACATTAAAAGAAAATATTAATCTTGAAGACAGAATACAGAGAGACACCCTTAAGGATTACAGATCTCCCAGAAGAACACAAGGCAAAAAAACCTGATCATCATAATGTAAGAATTAATAGAAAACATCTGAACATAGAAAACAAAGTACCAATCGAAAAAATCCACAGATCAACTGCAAGAAAGCAACAACAACCAATCTAAGCAGCAAACTCCAACACATACTGACATTAAACTTAACAATTTCACTAGGAAAAAATATTGAGGACCTCAAAGAGATTTTGTTTATGTGGATTATTGCTGGGGATGGAAGCTCAATTCCAGGCGGACAGTCTTGGGCGGGTAAAGGTGGGAACTTCTAAATCTTAGAGTTCTCACGAGACCCCCCAGGAAACGACTGGGAACTGAGGTGAACCGAGCTATCTCGTGTATTTCCACCTCTTCCCGTGAGAAACGTGATGGGAGAGAGCTCTCCTCGCCCTCGAGATTGTCCCGGATCTGGGCACACTATTGTTATCTAACAGCACGGTATTCAGATGCAAACTATGCTGCTGGAGAGCTTAAGTAGGATCAGGAAAGCCTGAAAGCTCTCTTGGGCGGAGGCGCGCGGAGCGGACAGGACACAAGGCTCCGCTTTTCCTCTCTCCTCTCTCCCCTCCCCCTTTCTCCCCACTTACACTTCTACTTCCAATCTCTTATTGTAAGATCTTTGCCTCCTTGGGAGATTCTTCGCTCCCTCCTAAGGAAGAATTCCCCTGCACTTGTAACTAGACCCTGAAATAAAGCTCAACCCTTGTTCGACTCTGGAACGTCCTTTCTCTCATACGAGCATCCGGTTTGGCCAACCGAAGACCTCCGATAGAGGTAAGGGAAGACTCGGGTAGCCCTCAGGCCTCTAGGCCTGGCAGATTATACCTATTTATATTTGTTGTATTAGAAATTAAAACATAAGTTTTAAATTTGTATTAATTTAAAAATAATCTCATTACACGTTAGCATATTTTATTAAAAATAGCTACATTTTCCCAAACAAAAATTTCAGTGAGAAGAGTAAGCATTGTTTTACATATTTATGCACATCTATTAAATATCCCTTACATACTTAAGTAAATGTGACTTAATAAGAAGATAGCTAAATTCTCATTTCTCTTTCTGCATTCAATTACTGTGATACGGTATTTTTGTTGAATTATAGGAAGAAAATCTGGCTTTGAAAAGTTAGAAAAGAGAGGTATATTTTAATAGGCAAATAACATCTTAGAATTATAAAAATAGCTTTGGTCTTGCAGACTCCCAGAAAGGCTCTCATGGATCCCCAAGAGACCACAGGTCACACTTAGAAAAGTGCTCCTTTAGGGGACGGAGAAAGTACAAAATTTTGACCAGACAACAGCTTCCTACTCTCACAGCACTTAAAGTCAAGTACATGGATAAGACACCAACATAAATAGCTTTAATACACAATAATTTTCATCACAGAGTTGTCAAGTAAATATTATATGAGGTCTAAGGGGGAAGGTCACTAATAATAAGTAGGAGATGCACTGAAAAAGGACTTCCTAGAGGAGGAAGCATTAGCATTGGACTTTAAAAGACAAGTAAGAGTTCATAAAGTAAACATATACAAAGGAAAGCGTTTTAAAGACAAGGAAACCACCACAATGAAGGCACAGAAGCACTACATTTCAATCCTTGTTCACAGAGCAGAGGGACATCCAGGTTGGCGCAGGAATCAAGGGCACAAAAGGAAATAATATGAGATGGGGTTGGAAAGATAAAATGGTGTCAACTATGAAGATTTCTGCAATCCAGGCAAAGGAGCTTAAACCTTACTAAGAGAACAGAGGGAGCTGGAGAAAATTGTTGAGCAGAGGGCTGACATAGCTAGATCTGTGCACAAAAAAAATTATTCTGACATGAAGGATGAAATAAAGGAAGTGGGAAGAGCAGTAGGAAGCTCTATAAAAATGCAATGGCAGTAGTTTAACTAAGTGGTAATAAGGGCCTGAATTAGGGTGGTAGCATTGTGAACAGAAAGAAGAAAACAAGCAACGTTGCTGTGAGAGAATTGACAAGACATGGTAACTTGAAGGGAACAATAAAGTACAAGGAAGGACAATGAACAACATCTTCTAGAACCCTCTATCTCTTCCACTTATTTGCTACATGACCTCGATCACCCCACCACTGTGATCCTCAGTTCTTTTATGTATAAAGTAAGAGCTAAACCACATTCTCCCAAGTCCCTTCAATCTCTAATGTTCTACTAAATCCTTCTGTTCCAGTTTTCAAAATGAAGGAATAAGCAATGCATCAGGTATACCCCCAAATCTTCAGTTCCTAACTCAGAGTTAATCCAAAGGATCACAACATCACCTTCTCGTATTTCTTCCAGAAATAAGTGAACTGAAGAAAGTAGCCAAATGAATCAGTAGACATAGGAAAAGAAGATGAGAAAATACACTTTGTCTCAAAACACTTTTATCACATATTTAATGAAAATAATAGGAAACGGCAGCTCTAAATCTCTGACCCTGTGATCCTGAATAGATTTTAAGAGACGGAATTTCATTCTTTTGACAACTTTTTTTTATAACATCTATTTCCTACATGAAGGAATACTTCAATACATCAGTGATTTTATTAGTACACTTCACTAGTGTAGATAACCTCAATTGATGGCTTCCATTAGTTGCTGTGATTTAAAAAAAAATACCTGGTGGCTCACATTTTCAAGAGAAATGTCTCTAAGCACTAAGTCTCTAAGGCTGATTCAAATGCAGTTAGGTGGTGCAGTAGATAGAGTACTTGGCCTAGAATCATGAAGACCAGAATTCAAATGTGAACTCAGACATTTAATAGCTGTGTGACTTCTCTAGGCCTCTGTTTCCTCACCTGTAAAATGGGAGTAATAACAGCACCCAGCTCCCAGGATTGTTCTGAGGATATCTGTAAAGTATTTAGAAAAGCCTGGCACAAAACAGGAGCTCTGTAAATCTTCGCTGTCATTATCATTATTATTCTCTATTGCCAGATTCATACTTGAAGCCTTTTTAACTTGTTAGGACCTTGTTAGGAGCTCAGGCTCTCCCATTATAACCTTCAAGAACCCATGCCACCTCCATTCTTTGACCAGGCATCATAGGACTTCTGTGTCTAGGGGTACCTGTACATCACGTTTCTATTTGAAAGATCTCTGATTTCACTGGTGTGGGTCTTCCATCCACTACACAGATCACTATTCCTCAGTAAATGATCTTTTGTGAGTTGCCAGTGTGGAAAAACGTATTACCTTGTAGCCAATACAGTAATGAATTTTCTGAACTTAGATAGAATGGTCCTCAGACAATAGATTTACTGTCTTTTATCAAATCCATACTCAAAACTTTCCAGGTTGACCAGTACTGCTAGTGTCAGAAAGTCCAAGAACCAAATGTTATTTCTGTAAGGAATATAGTAGCCTTTCTAAGAAGAAAAACAAAGAAGCCCCCATGGGAAGCTTAAAAAAAAAAACAAGACAAAAAACCCGAGTGACCATGTCAAAACAAGACTAGCAGTAATAAGGGAGGCAGGGGACATCAACCAACCACCCATTTCTACCTGCATTTCCTCCCTATCCTTGACCTACAGCCTAAATCTAAGCTCCCATGGCCCCTGCCCCTAGTTTGTGCCCTGCTTGACCCAGGTAAGAACCCTATAAAAACCTAAATCATTTTCCCCACAACAGGCACTTAACTCCATCTGAGACCCCAGATACTACCTATATGTGCTCATCTACCATTCCTTTCATGTGCTGCATTTTGAGTTTGACCGATGGTGCTGGTCAATTCTCTTCTTACACGCATAAGCTGTCCACAAAACTATGACTAATAATCCAGCCTCACCTAATTTCCAAGTCTTTGATTTATTAAATGTAGACAAGAGCTAAATTGAACTCCCCATACCAGAGCCATGACTGGAACCTCTGCCCTGAACCCCAAGTCCCTCTGGCTTTTCTCCCTAGCTATATAAGTGAGATAATACAAAGGAGATAATGCCTTTACCTATACCAAACTTTAGTACTGCAAATCTCCTCATGTCTATATTCAGACAATCTCCACAGAGAAGTAGGGCTTCAATGCATACCATTTACAATATATTAAAAGCTAACATTTAAATAAAAACTCACAGTTAAAAAGTGCTTAACATGCCTTACTTCAATGAATCTGCACAACAATTTTAGCAGGTAAGTAGTACTTTACAAGTACCTTAATTCCCACTTTGCAAATGAGAAAAATGAGGATCACAGAAGTTAAATGACTTGGACAAAATCATACAACCAGCAAAAATGGTGGAAATAAAATAAACCTTATTCAAAATCCTGTCATTAAAATACATTCTTCATTCTCTCAACCTTATTAGTTGCTGCAAAAAGGGGAGCTTAAGGTAAATTAAGAAATGAATGACCTCCATAACTTGCTTCTGTGGAGAGAATTCTATTAGAAGAGCATTCATTTATTAAACTATTTATTAAACATCTATTTAAAAGGGTAAAAAAAGTTTCAATTCCTGCCCTCAAGGAGTTCACAATCACAAGGGTCCTTCATCAATAAGATATCATCAGCGGATATATTTGTTTAGCGTAATTAATGCTTTCTCAACAAAGAAATGCATTTCTTATATTCCTCAGATTACTCAGTGAATATTTATACAAATACCTAAAAAAATTAATAATTCCCATTTTGCTCTTTTATGAATTAAAATCAAAGATAATATTTAGTGTACTTAATAGTCCTATATCTTGAATAAGCACTCTAGAACTGTGATAATTTTTAGAATGGCTTATTTCAAATTATAGTTAATCTTATGTCATCAACTAGAAAATCTGAAAAGGAATGTCATACAAAACATATGATTGAAGAGACAATATGACAGCAGTTGGCAAGTTTTCAAACAGTAAGAGATTCTCTGCTCAGGCTCTCTCTCGTGTTATTGAGAAAGAACTGTTGCTTATATAATTTCCTGATATGATGTTTTCCTTTAAGACACATCACTCGTTTAAAATGCCCATTGTCAACTCTCATAAGTGAATGAATCACAGAGTTGTTTCTTCTTTTTGAAAAATGGATGAATTTTCATAGTGAGTAAAATGTATCACTTTTACAAACTACATAGTTAGCCAATATCTATAAGAAGTGTTTGTAATAAAATAATTGAGATTTATCTAGCCCATTATACACTGATAAAAAGAAAAAAGAATTCAATGTGCATAAGTGTAAATCAATGTAAATGTAAAAACCAGTTATATGAATTCCCAGATCCTGTATGGGACTATCATATACTGGGGGACCACTCTGAAAGGATCACAACGCTAGATCTGGAAGGAATGTGAGAAACTACCTAGCCAAACCTCTCATTTTAAAAATGAAAAAAACTAGTCTTTTAGTAAGAGCCTTATCCAAGAACCTAAAGGCTGTAGATAGCAGACAGAGGACTAGAATCCAGGTCCATAGACTTAACTCTGCACTAGGACACATTAATTCCAAACTCTGCAAAGTTTTTCAATCTAGTTTTTATGGAGGGTTTGCATATCCTATAGTCATCATCAAATTAAATATAATCTTAAATAAAAGACTGTTATTAGTCATACTGATTTACCACAGTTAAATATGCTTAACAAGATTTAATGTGCACTAACCACATTTTATGTGGGTTGCTGGATTTACTTCAGGTAAACCTAAAAATCCAAAAACTTTCAAAGCTGGAGTAAAGTCAATAGTCAAAGAGATCAGCAGAACCACAGGGACAAGGAGAGAACAGGCAGCCAGAGGAGATACAAGCAATAGTCAAGAGGAGAACCAATCAGACTGCTTAGGGAGGGGTGAAAACAGTCAGCAGGCAAAGATATGATCTTACTAAAAGACAGAAGGGCATCAATAAGGATTATCATAGCAATCAATTAATAGGTTAAGTTCAAAGAGGTGGGAAGTAAACATGAGGGAAGTTCAGGAGCACAGAGTTCAAACCCCAAACATCCTAGCACTAAAAATAACTTCCTACACCATGTTTCATATGCATGCCACAGGTTTTTAAGCTATGGGATGGAATAGAATGGTTTTTGCTTAAATTTTAGGTTCCTAAAACCAGTACCAAATGATCAGTTATAGGAGCATTTGAGTCATTTTAACTTGTTTTTCTTTTCTTTTTGTAAAATTGGCAAATTTGATGTAGATACAGTGAGAATCCGTGTAGCATAGTTGAAAGAGTGTGAAATTTAGAGACAGAAAGGTCTGGGTCCAAATCCTACCTCCTCCTACACTTACTAACCAAGATAGGCAAATCACTTTACCTTCTTAAGCCTCAGGTTCCTAATCTGGAAAAAGGAGAAAATAACAATAAGGATAATAGCTAACACGTACATAGCACTTACTATGTTCTTGTCACTGTCCTAAGCACTTCACAAATATCATCCTCACAAACAACCCTGAGAGGTAGGTGCTATTATTATCCTCATTGTACAGATGAGAAAACTGAGACAGACAGATGTGAAGCGACCTGCCCAGGGTCACACAGCTACTAAACAGCTGAGGTCCATTTGAACATAGGTCTTCTTAACTGCAGTCCTGGTGCTCTATCCACTCTGCTACTACTACCAGTAGAATCTACCTAAAAGTGTTTCCCAGAATAACTGACAAGAACTCAGACTCAAGAACAAAAGAGCTCCATTTCCAGTGCTTAGAAAGAAAGGAAACATGCACTTATTAAGTCTTAAGACTTTATAAATATCACACTTGATCCTCACAATAAACTTGGAAAACAGATATTATCATTCTCCCCACTTTGGAGTTAAGGAAAATGAGGCAGAGAGAGGTTAAGTCACTTGCCCAGGATCACACAGCTAGTGTCTGAAGCTGGATCTGAATCCAGGTTTTCATAATGCCAGGCCCAGTGCTCTATCAACCGTGCCACCTTGCAGCTCAGCAAAACTGAACACATAAGGGACAACTAAGTTTACTGGATTAAATAGAAAATAATCAATTACTGGAACTGAAGCAAAGGTCAGAGATTAAACCACAGGTAATAAGATTAAGGTCCACATCAGGGAGAGACAGAAGCAAAGTTGGTTTAATAGTAACAGCAAATCCCTCAAAGTCCAACCTATCATCCACGCCATAGACGAAGAAGGGGAAGGCAATGAAAGAAAAGCAGAGGAATGCCATACAGGGCAACATACACAGCAAGGACCTTGTGTGCTCTGAAACCTCTTACAAAGCTCTTACCATTAGCAAGAACTATGAAATAATGACCAGTAGGCTCTGAATTCTACTGACTAAGCTAACCACGGGATCAGTCTGATGCAACTAAAATTCAAAGAAATAGACAAGGTGGCATAAGGTTGCAGGCTGGCTCAACTCAAAACTGGAATGACCATTTTGACAGTGAAGACAGGAACAAGTGTCACTCCATTGTGTGCTGGTACAAAACTGAAAAATATATTGTAACAAATCAGAAATACCCTTCCTGATGAAAATATTTCATGGCAAAGGGCACTGACAACAAAAGCAAGTAAACCCTAAGTGTGAATGAACTGGACTAGAAAATTAATACTTTCAAAATGAGTAATTATCATATGACATTAAATTAGAAATAGACCTCACCAGTTAGAGGCAAGGACTTCAAAGTGCTATTTGTCAAAAAGGGGAAACGGCATGTAGATCATCAGATCATACAAGATATATAAAGAGATAAAAGTAAACTGAAAAATGAAGATATTAGCAGCTGAGAAGACTTGGAAGAGCCTCCTGCAGAATTTGAGCAGAGTCTTGAAGGAAAAGAGGGAAACTAAGATGCAAAGCTTCCCAATCACGGAGTACATAGGAGTTGAGAAATAGTAATGGCCAGCTAGGTGGCTCAATGGATGGAGCAATGGATTTGTTATCAGGAAGACTCATATTCTTGAGTTCAAATCTAACCTCAGACACTAACCAGCTGAGTGAACCTAGGCAAGCCACTTAATCCTGTTTGCCTCACTTTCTTCATTTGTAAATTGAGCTGAAAAAGAAAACAGCAAACCATCCAGTATCTTTACCAAGAAAACTCCAAATGAGTTCATAAAGAGTCAATCCCAACTGAACAACAGTGTTTTAAAGAGTCAAATACAACTGAACAACAACAATAAATACAGTGCATTAAGGTCTGTAGAGATTTTATATATGTTAGCTCATGTAAGAAGGCCAGAATGTAAGAAGGTATCATGTTATAAAAAGTTTAAATGCCAGAGGACTTTAAATTGATCCTAGAGGTTGTAAAGACCCCCTGGAATGGTGGAGGGGGAAGGTTATCCTAGTCCAATGCTCGTTGGTTTTTGTCTTTTATCTTCGAAGAGGACCAAAATGGTATCACCATGATAAAATGAAATTTCAGTGTGGCTAATCGGACCAACACAAGCTCAGAATGCTCTACTACAGGTTGGGCACAGATATTCCAGGTGAATATTTGGGGTGAATATCCCAAATTTGCACATCCTGTGTTTACTTTGTGCTATCTCAATTCTGCTTTGCTCAAAGAGCACAGCACCCTTTCTGATGTGGACATGCCATGCTGAGTAGTCCTGCACCAGTGTCTCCCATGTTGCACAGTCAGATTCAAAGTTTTTGAGAAAGACCTTGAGAGCATCCTTGTATCACTTCTTCTGGCCACCATGTGATTGCCTGCCCCATGCAACTTCTCCATAAAATAGTCTTTTTTAACAAGCGTACATTTTGCGTTCAAACAACATGGCCACCCCATCAGAGTTGCACTCTCTGAAGCATAGTTTGAATACTTAGCAGTTCAGCTGGAGCAAAGATGTCAGTGTCTGGTACTTTATCCTGCCAGGTGATCCTCAGAATCTTCCTAAGACAGTTCAAATGGAAGTGATTCACTTTCCTGGCATGGCGCTGGTAGACTGTCCATGTTTCACAAGCATATAACAATGAAGTCAGCACAATGGTTCTATAGACCTTCAGCCTGGTAGTAACTCTAATACCTCTCCTCTCCCAAACTTTTCTTTGGAAGCTACCAAATACTGAGCTAGCTAAGGCAATGCATGCATCAACCTCAATGACAATATGTATATAGCCCTGGAAAGTACACTACCAAGGTAAGTGAACTTATGCACAGCATTCAAAACTTCTCCATTTGTTGTAACTGATGGTTCCATGTATGGATGGTGTTGTGGTGGCTGATGGAGCACCTGTGTTTTCTTGGTGTTGATAATTAGGCCAAAATTAGCATAGGCAGCAGAGAACTGATCTATACTTTGTTCCATCTCAGCTTCAGAGGCTGCACTGAGTGCACAATCATCTGCAAACAGAAAATCATGCACCAACACTCCCTCCACTTTGGTCTTGGCTTGTAGCCTTTTCAAATTGAAGAACTTACCATCAGTATTGTAGTTGACCTTGATGCTATGTTTATCCTCATTAAAAGCATTTGACAGCGTGGCTGAGAACATCATGCTGAAAAGCATGGGAGAAAGCAAATAGCCCTGTTTCACTCCAGTGGTGACTGGGAAGGCATGAGAGCATTGTCCATTATGCAGAACCTAGGGAAACATGCCATCGTGAAACTGACAAACAATATTGATGAACTTCTCCAGGCAACCAAATTTTGACAAAATTTTCCATAAGCCCTCATGACTAACAGTGTCAAAGTCCTTGGTCAGATGCACAAATATTATGTACAGACGTCTGTTCTGTTTCAGGCATTTATCTTGGAGTTGTCAGGCAGTAAACACCATAACGACTGTTCCTCAGCCCTTTCTTAAGCCACTGGCTCTCAGATGCAGGCTCATCTTCCAGATAAAGGATCAGTCTATTAAGGAAGAATTTTGTCAGCAGGGGCAGAGGGAAGATGGCAGAGTAGAAAGACACACACAGTCCATAAAATACCTGTAAAAAAAGACTCTAAACAAATTCTAGAGCAGTAAAAGCCACAAAACGACAGAGTGAAAGAGATTTCCAGCCCAAGAGGAACGGGGTGCAGCCCACAGAGCCCAGCCCAGCCTTGGCCGCAGGGTGCAGCAGGAACAGGACCAGAACAGGCCTGGGGGCAGAATCCCCAGCAGCAGCAGCAGCAATCCTCAGATCCCTCTACCCACAAACGCCAAAGACTCTTCTAAGGTCAGTGAAAAAGCTTTTTTCTCCTGGGTAAGAAGGGAGCAGGGTCCTCCCCTAGACAGGGCCTCAGGCAGCAACAGTGGCAACAGCAGTACCATCCATTTTTGGAGCCCTCAGCCTAAGGCCTCTGGGGGAATTCAGTCGCTGATCCGGGTCTCAGTCCTGAGTGGTAGTCTGGGGATGAGGAAGGAGTGCTGGCTGGCATGGTGCAGCTGGTAGAGGCTCTGGAAAGGGAATTCTACTTGCAGATCCTGGGCAGAAAAGCTTTTGTAGCTCCCAGACCTGAGCACAGGCCAGGAAAGGAGTAAAGTCCTCTCCCTTGATTGTGCCACCTTCGAGGAACTGAGAACTTACAGGTCCCCAGAGTATACGCCCCCCCTCTTGAAAAAAGACTCAAAAGTCAAGTAACTGCCTGGGAAAATGCCCCAAAACGGGGAAAAATATAATACTACAGAAGGTTACTTTCTTGGTGAACAGGTGTTTTCTTCCATCCTTTCAGATGAGGAAGAACAATGCTCACCATCAGAGACCTCCAAAATAAATATGCAATGGTCTCAGGCCATGGAAGAGCTCAAAAAGGATTTGGAAAATCAAGTCAGAGAGGTGGAGGAAAATTTGGGAAGAGAAATGAGATCGATGCAAGAAAATCATGAAAAGCAAGTCAACAGCTTGCTAAAGGAGACCCCCCCCCCCAAAAAAAAATGCTGAAGAAAATAACACCTTGAAAAATAGGCTAACTCAATTGGCAAAAGAGGTTCAAAAAGCCAAGGAGAAGAAGGTTTTAAAAAGCAGAATTAGCCAAATGGAAAAGGAGGTTCAAAAGCTCACTGAAGAAAATAGTTCTTTAAAAATGAGAATGGAGTAGATAGAAGCTAATGACTTTATGAGAAACCAAGAAAATACAAAACAAAACCAAAGGAATGAAAAAATGGAAGAAAATGTGAAATATCACATTGGAAAAACAACTGACCTGGAAAACAGATTCAGGAGAGACAATTTAAAAATTATGGGACTACCTGAAAGCCATGATCAAAAAAAAAGAGCCTAGACATCATCTTCCATGAAATTATCAAGGAAAACTGCCCTGATATTCCAGAACCAGAGGACAAAATAAATATTGAAAGAATCTACCGATCATTTCCTGAAAGAGATCCGAAAAGAGAAACTCCTAGGAATACTGTAGTCAAATTTCAGAGTTCCCTGGTCAAGGAGAAAATATTGCAAGCAGCTAGAAAGAAACAATTTAAGTCTTGTGGAAATACAAGCAGGATAACACAGGATCTGGCAGCTTCTACATTAGATCAACGGGCTTGGAATATGATACTCCAGAAGTCAAAGGAACTGGGATTAAAACCAAGAATCACCTACCCAGCAAAACTGAGTATAATACTTAAGGGGAAAAAATTGTCATTCGATGAAATAGAGGACTGTCAAGCATTCTTGATAAAAAGACCAGAGCTGAAAAGAAAATCTGACTTTCAAACATAAGAATCAAGAGAAGCATGAACAGGTAAAGAGGAAAGAGAAATCACAAGGGACTTACTAAAGTTGAACTATTTACATGCCTACATGGAAAGATAGTATTTGTAACTCTTGAAACTCTTCTCAGTATCTGGGTAGTTGGAGGGATTTTACACACATACACACACATATACACACACACACACACAGAGCACAGGTTGACTTGAATAAGAAGGGATGATATAAAAAAAATAAAATTAAGGGCTGAGAGAGGAATATATTGAGAGGAGAAAGGGAGAAATGGAATGGGGCAAATTATCACTGATAACAGAGGCAAAAAAAAGCTTTTTCAATGGAGAAGAAAAGGGAGGAGGTGAGAGGGAAAAAGTGAAGTTTACTCTCTTCATATTTGGCTTAAGGAGGGAATGACATGCTTACTCAATTTGGTATGAAAATCTATCTTACACTACAGAAAAGTAGGGGAGATGGGGACAAGTGGAGTGAGGGGGATGATAGAAGGGAGGGCAAATGGGAGAAGGGAGTAATTAGAAGTAAACACTTTTGGGGAGGGTCAAGGTCAAATGAGAGACTAGAATAAATGGGGGGCAGGATTGGATTGAGAGAAATATAGTCAGTCTTACACAACATGACTATTATGGAAGTCTTTTGCAAAACTACACATGGATACCCTATGTTGAACTGCTTGCCTTCTCAGTGGGATGAGTGGGGAGGTGCCAAGGAAGGGAGAGAAGTTGGAATTCAAAGTACTGGAAATGAATGTTGAGAACTGTTTTTGCATACAACTGGAAAATAAGAAATACAGGTAATGGGGTATAGAAATCTATCTTGCCCTACAAGAAAAGAGAGAAGGGGATAAGGGAAGGGAAGGCATATTGAAGGAAGGGGTAATCAGAATGCAAAGCATTATGGGATGGGGGTAGGGAAGAGATGGGGTGAAAGTTTGGAACTCAAAATTTTGTGGAAATGAATGTTAAAAACTAAAAAAACAAATAAACATTAAAAAAAGAAGAAGAATTTTGTTAGCAATGACTAAGAGAGAGATCCCCTGTGATTATCGCAGGACAATCTATTCCCTTTACCTTTATAGAGATGGGCAGCTAAGTGGTACAGTGTATAGAGCACCACTGCAGGAGTCAGGAGGACCTGAGTTCAAATCTCACCTCAGACACTTGGCACTCACTAGCTGTGTGACCTTAGGCAAGTCCCTTAACCCCAACTGCCTCATCCTGGGTCATCTCCAGTCATCCTGATGAATACCTGGTCACTGGATTCAGATTGCTCTGGAGGAAAAGTGAGGCTGGTGACCTGCACAGCCCTCCCTCACTCAAAAACAAAGTCAAGTGCAAGTCATGTCATTATTTCTCTGTGGCATGGTCTTCGGCAACAAAGGACGAACATACCATAGAGATGGACAATGGAGGCATCCTTGAACTCCTGGGGGATAACTTCCTCTTGTCATGTAACCTGAAAAATTTCAGTCAGCTTTTGTATAAGCAATGACCCCTTTATCTTGTAAATCTCAGCGGGAATAGATCAGCACAGTTCAATGTACACTTTAAAGAAACCATCTTTGCAGCTGAATAGAGGATAGATTGGAATGAGGAGAGGGCTTAACCCAAGGACAAAGCTATTACAGTAGACCAGGTAAGAGATCAATTATGCCAAAACAGAACAATTTCTGAAACCTGTTGTATACTATAATTATCACAAAAGCAAAGCCTTCTCCCACAATATTTGACAGAAAGTACAAAAATATTTCATGACCTGTACTCAGAAGTATATATAGTGGCCAATGTCATGATAAGAACTATAGGAGGAAAGGTGGAGCTATCAATGAATAACTGAGGACAAGAAGCAAACACTACAGTGGCAGAAGTAACTTGAAATATTAAAGATCTTCAGAAAGGAAACTAGAATATCTAATATGCAGCACTGAACCCAATTAAAAGCTTATTTTTTAAAAACACAAAAACAAATCAAGCAAATAAATGTATGAATTTCTAGATTCCCTTACACTGTGATTGAAAGCCAAAGTCAAAAGGTTAAGGCTATATACAAAGAGTCAAAGTGGCACAAAGAGCAAAACAAGCAATTCAACATCAACTAAAAACTACTACAGAAACTTGTAAAGAAACCCGAGAGGAAAAGAGAAGTCCTAGAAAAAGTTCCAGCTGTCTAAAAATCTAACACAATAAAAATACAAGTTGAATCAAGTAAGTAACAGAAAACACTCTTAATATAAAGAGTGATAGCAAAATTACATGGAAGGTGAAAAAAACTCTATAAATACTGGCCAAAAGCATCACAGTAAGGTATCAATTTCTAGCAAGTGACCTTACCAGTTATCTCTTTCTATCTAACGCTGATTAATCCCATCTCTTTTAACAAAAGGCATCATAATTTATGACCAAAAGATGAGAACACTAGTGTTCTCCCCCAAATACAGTATATATTCTATAAGCAAAGCATTAAAAATGACTAAAAGGAATTTACAATCACCTATAAGAAAACATACAGACCGAGAGGCAAAAAGGATGAAGCACCAAGTCTCAGGGTAATAAAGAGCAAATAACTATGAACTGGATAGTAACTGAAATGCTACCAGAAAATGGAGTAACATTTATACTACCTTTGATGATTACAGCAAAGTCTTTGAATCAATTCCATATCCATGGCTTATTCATGCACTGCAAATATATAAAATTGACCTAAGAAAAGGCAAGAATGTTAGAGTATTTAAACTTCACATGGAAAACTGTTCTCTGAAACATACTACCAACACAATAGTGTCATGAACAACTGACAACAAATATAGCATTTTTTGATAAATCCAAAGACTACAACTTCCGGGATAAGAACTCACTATTTGACAGAAACTGCTGGGAAAACAGGAGAAACTATGGCAGAAACTAGGCATAGTTTCATCTTACACCATATACTAAGTTATGGTCAAAATGGGTCCATGAGGTAGACATAAAGGGTGATACCAAAAGCAGATTAGGAGACCAAGAAATAGTTTGCCTGTCAGATCTATGGAGAATGGAAGAATTAATGACCAAACAACAGATAGAGAACATTATGAAATGCAAAATGAATAATGTTGATTACAGTACATAAAAAAGTGTTTGCACAAACAAAGCCAACGCAACCAGGATTAGAAGGAGGGCAGGAAGCTGGGAAACAATCTTTTCAGCAACTGTCCCTGATAAAGGCCTCATTTCTAAAATACATAGAGGACTGAATCAAATCATAAGAATACAAATCATTTCCAATTGATAAATGGTCAAAGGATATGAACAGGTAGTTTTCAGATGAAAAAATTAAAGCTATCTATAGTCATATAAAAAAAATGCTCTAAATCACTACTGATTAGAGAAATGCAAATCAAAACAACTCTGAGCTACTATCTCATACCTATCAGATTGACTAATATGACAGAAAAGGAAAATGATAAATGTTGGAAAAGATAAGGGAAAACTGGAACACTAATGCATTGCTAGTGGAGTTGTAAACTGATCCAACCACTGTGAAGAACAATTTGGAATTATGCCCAAAGGGCTATAAAACTGTGCATAACCTTTGACCCAGCAATACCACTTCTAGGTTTGCATCCCAAAGAGATCATAAAAAAGGGGAAAAGACACACATGTACAAAAATATTTATAGTGGCTCTTCTTGTGGTAGCAAACAACTGGAAATTGAGGGGACACTCATCCACTGGTGAGTGGCTGAACAAGTTGTAGTATATGAATATAATGGAATACTACCGTATTATAAGAAATGACGAGCAGGCAGACTTCAGAAAAACCTGGAAAGACTTATATGAACTGATGATAAGTGAAATGAGCAGAACCAGGAGAATATTAGACGCAGCAACAGCAACACTGCGATTATCATCTTTGATAGACTTAGCTCTACTGAGCAACACAATGATCTAAGACATTTCCAAAACACTCATGATGGAAAATGCTATCTATATCCAGAGAAAGAACTATGGAGTTTGAATACAGATGAAAGCATACCATTTTCTCTTTTTTTTCTCATAGTTTTTTCCCTTTTGTTCTAATTCTTCTTTCACATGACTAATGTGGAAATATTTAATATGACTGTACATGTATAGCCTATATCAGATTGCATGACGTCTTGAGGAAGGGAGAGAAAAAAGAGAGAGGGAAAGAAATATGAAACTCAAAATCTTATAAAAGTAAATGTTAGAAACTATCTTTACATGTAATTGGAAAAAATAAAATACTATTAAGTGGAAAAAAAGAAAAAAAATACAGCATTTATCAGAGAGACAGCTTATGTCCAGTGTGTTTCTGCCTAGACTTAAATCTATTATCAACTCTAATATCAGAATTAAGATGTCTTCAAAATTAAGGGAGTAATATCAAAACATTCTGGAAGATCACTTGGTGTATATGGTATTTATCATGTTACTTGGCTCCTTGTAAAACATTCTAACTCCTTCTTATAGAATCTTATCTAGTTATATTGAGATGTTATTTGAATTTTATAAGTATATGCCAAGGTAAGAGAGACTAAAAGCTTCAAGCCTGTATCTAGAGGTCACCAATAGAAGAAGGCAACATCTACACACACCTTGTTTTCCTACAGACAAGAATGTCAAGCAGAAAGTTATCAAAGAGAGGGCTGTAGCTGAATATATAGTTAAAAATTAAAAACATCCTGAAACCAAGGTGAATACATTTAAAGAAATTAATACTTACGCAATGTCAACCTTAATGTACAGCAAAAACCTATACAATATTAGGTCCATTGCCCTAACGCAGTTATAGAAAGATGGACACATTTTCACCAAAAAGGAAGAAAACTGACATTCTTAGAGCACTTGCTGAACAGATGAAAAATTTTACAGAAATATTTGCAGAAAAAACAGATATCACTTCAAAAGTAACTAAAGAAATCAAGGGATACACTTATGGTTTTAGAGTCAGAAAGGCTTGAGTTCAAATACAGACTGAGATTCTTACCAAGGTCATTTAACCTTTGCCATACCTTCTTCAACTGTAAAAAAATGAGAGTAATAGCACCAATCTCACCACATCATAAGGATCAAATGACATAATATTTGTAGTACATAGCAGATACTATATAAATGTTAACTATTATGATTATCAAAAAGCAAAAATAAAGATTATAACAATTATATGCCAGGAGATTAGATAAGAGTAACCAAAATTAACTAATCAGTGTCTAGGAAATAGCTAAAATCCAAGAACTAAAATCAAAAGATCTCTTCATGAGCTATATTTGCATAAACTAAGCTAATAATACATAGACAAAGAAGAAAACAAAAAGCAGGTTCATTAGGATTTGTTTACAGAAATGTAGGGTTTTATCAAATAATAACAAATCATTGCTATCAGAAATTACACAAAGTGTATTCTTAAGACACTTAAATCATTGATTGAAGCAGATTTTACAAGGAAACAGAAAAACACTATAGTGATAAAACTATATCACTGCTAGCTGCAAGCAATTAGCACCTATCAAATACTCAAAAAAACTTTATCAAGTAGAATAATAAGAAGTCACCTTCTTCCATATCAGACAGAGGAAGTGTGCTTCACATATCTTATCAAAAAGACTACGGAATAAAAGTGAAGAAAACTGCAAACCTACAGACACAGCCAATGTATCAATTTCTTTTTACTGGAGTGTACTTACAGGGAAGGTTTAGATTTTCTCTTTCGGAAGGGGATAATGATAATGATAGGGAAGAACTGTTAATGAAATTAATTTTTAAAAATACACAGAAAAGAATAGAAAGAAGTTCAGAAAGAGGTATAGACAAACGGAAACTGATATATTGTTAAATTTAATACACATTTTAAAACTATGTAACAGAAGTTCAACATTTCATATACAATCCTCTGTGCTGTTTTTCATGGAAAGAGGAAAAGGAAGGGAAAACAAGGAAGGAAGCAAATATTTATTAAATGTCTACTATGTTCCTGGCACTGTGCTAAGTGCTTTACAAATATTATTTCATTTGAGCCTCACAACACCGCAAGGTAGGTGCTATTACAATCCCCATTTTGCAGCTGAAGAAACTTGAGGCAGACAGAAGCAGACTTGCCCAGAGTCATACTGCTAATATCTGAGGTCACATCTGAACTAGGCCCAGTACTCTACCCACTGTGGTATTTAGTCACCTTCTTTATATTTCGAAATGCTCATGTTTGTTAAGTTTATAATAAAAAATAAAAAAATTTAAATAAACAATAAGCAAATTCCCATGCTACAAATACAAATCCCCAAATAGCCTAGAGAACTCAACAAATAGTTCCCAGTGAAATGACCAACAACATGGAACACTAGACATTTTCTCTGATTTTCGCAACTTCTCAAACCTCTCATGTAGAAAAACTAAAACAATATCAGGTATCTCCGGAAGCACCAAGAACACTAAATGAGGTATATATTAAAAAAAAAAAAAAAAACACCTCATGAACTAATGCATACAGAGCTAATTTCTATTTTTTAATGAACTCACTTAGCACCCCACCACCAACAACAACTACACTCAAAAAGGGTTACCACAGACTCACAACAGAACTCAACTCTACACCCATTCTCTTTCTAGTGCAACTAAAAAACAAAATGCAGAAGTTTATTCTGACTGGGTCAGCAGTATGGCAACACTTTGCAGCTGCACCAGAGCTCAGACAAAAATGACATTCATCATTCAGATGAATGGAAAGAATTCAGTGGGGACACTTGTGCAGGGCTTTGTAGAAAGAGCCCAGCATCCAACTAGGGGCAGTTATGTGTCCACAGAAGTCACTTAGGGCTGAGATGGAAACTGGTGAAATGTGAATTGACCAGCATGGAAGTAGTATGAGAGGGCTTTGAAGTCCAATCCTAGGGAAATAGCAATAGCTGAGATGTCTTCTCTTTTCCTTACAATCATAATCTATTAGATGCCAATGTTGGCTGCAAGGGTGCATCCATGAAGTTTTATTGTGTTTAGGTAAATGGAAGACAGTCTTCACACAAGTCTTCAGTAGTAAGTGACCACTGCTATTGCTGTTTCCAATTCCATTCCTCCCTAGGACTCCCCATGTATTAGGGCTCCTTTCATGTGGCAGAGTACCTGGTGCTGATTCTATTCCAGCTGAGATTTACAAAGTAGGGGGCCCATTGCTCATACAAAAGCTGACTAAAATTTTCCAGGTTATATGGCAAGAGGAAGTTATTCCCCAAGAGTTCAAGGATGCCTCTATTTTCCATCTCTATAAAGGTAGAGGAAATAGACTGTCCTGTGAAAAATCACAGGGGAAAGGGGAGGTTGTCTCTCTCTTAGTCAGTGCTGGCAAAATTCTTGCCAGACTCCTCTTTAATACGCTGATCCTTCACCTGAAAGACGCTCATCTACCTTAGAGCCAGTGTGGCTTCAGAAAGGGCTAAGGAACGGTCAAATTGGTGTGTGCTGCCCGACAACTCCAGGAGAAATGCCAGGAGCAGAACAGAGGTCTACACACAACATTTGTATATCTGATTAAGGCCTTTAATACTATTAGTCGTGAGGGCTTTTGGAAAATTACGCCAAAATTTGGTTGCACAGAGAAGTTAATCAGTATTGTATGCCAATTTCATGTCGGCATGTTTGCTTATCCAGGTTCTAGATAATGGACAATGCTCTCATGCCTTCCCAGTCACCAGTAGAGTGAAACACGACAGTGTGCTTGCTTTCATGCTTTTCAACATGATGTTTTCAGCCATGTTGTTAAATGCTTTCAATGAGGATGAACACAGCATCAAGGTCAGCTACTGCACTCATGGTAAATTCTTCAGTTTGAAAAGGCTACAAGCCAAGACCAAAGTGGAAGGAGTATTGGTGCATGATTTTCTGTTTGCAGATGATTGTGCACTCAATGCAGCCTCTGAAGCTGAGATGCAACAAAGTATGGATCAATTCTCTGCTGCCTGTGCTAATTTTGGCTTAACGATTAACACCAAGAAAACACAAGTGCCCCATCAGCCACCACCACAACATCCATATGTGGAACCATCAGTTACAACAAATGGAGAAGTTTTGAATACTGTTGATAAGTTTACTTACCTTGGTAGTGTACCTTCCAGGGATGTACACATTGATAATGAGGTTGATACATGCATTGCCAGAGCTAGCTCAGTGTTTGGGAGGCTCCAAAAAAGTATGGGAGAAAAGAGGTACTAGAGTGACTACCAAACTGAAGACCTACAGAGCCATGGTGCTGACGTCATTGTTGTATGCCTGTGAACCTGGACAGTCTACCAGTGCCATGCCAGGAAACTGAATTGCTTCCATTTGAATTATCTTAGGAAGATTCTGAAGATCCCCTGGCAGAATAAGGTACCAGACACTGAGGTCCTTACTCAAACTAAACTATCAAACATTCAACCTACGCTTCAGAGAGCGCAATTCCCATGGGCTGGCCATGTGGTTCAAATGCAAAATGTACACTTTACCAAAAAGACTATTTTACAGACAACTCCCAACAGGGCACATGATCACATGGTGGTCAGACGAAGCAATATAAGGACACTCTCAAGGTCTCTCTCAAGAACTTTGGAATTGATTGTGTGACAGGGGAAACACTGGCACAGGACCACTGAGCATAGCATGCCCACATCAGAAAGGGTGCCATGCTCTATGAGCAAAGCAGACTGAAACAGCTCAAAGGAAACAGAGGATGAGCAAATTTAGAGTATCCACCCCAAATGTTCACATGGACTGTTTGTGCCCAATTTGTGGTAGAGCATTCCAAGCTCATATTGCTCTGATCAGCCACAGTCAGACACAATGCAAGTTGACTTTATCATAGTGATGTCATTTTGGTCCTCTTGGAAAAGGAAGGATGACAATCAACCAACCAATTCAGGCCTAAGGCACTATTCACTAGTTTTGGCCTTCATTATCTCTTGCCTGCACTACTATAACAGCCTCCTATTTGATCTCCCTATCTCAAATCTCTTCCTATTCCATTCCATATTCCACATAACCACCAAAGTGATCTTCATAAAATACAGTTCTGATTACATTACTCTTTTATCCAATAAATCTGGGTGGCTCCCCATTACTTTGAGAATCAAATACAAATTCCTCTGGCATTTAAATCTCTTCACTACCCTTCCTACCTTTCCATTCTTACACATTACTTTGCTGCAGAGATCTTGCAATCAAGCTGAACTGGCCTACTCCCTAATCCAAAGAAAAGATTCACCTCTCATCTTTCTACTGGCTATCCCTTTTGCCTGGAATCTACCCCCTCTTCATATCCATCTCTTGAAATCTCTGGTTTCCTTTAAGCTAAAACATCATCTTCTACTTCAAACTTTTCTTGATTCTTCCAGCTGGTAGCAGACTCCTTCACAAAACTACCTTGTATTCATTTCATATATATATATATATTATGAATATGCTTATAATATATATAGATGTAGAGAGCATATATATGTGTGTACATACAAACACATCTTTCATCCTTTAGGATGCAAGCTCATTGAAGGCAGGAAATGTCTCCCTTTCGCTTTTGTATCTCCCAACTTGTTGACTGATTGATAAGTTCTCTAATTATTAACAGTGAAATAAATCAAAACCATATGGCAATAAGATAAAGAACATATTCTAGCATTCTATTCTCTTTGCTACTGGAGTTATCACAAAGATGCCATCAGTGTATCTACAGAAGAGGAACTTACATTCCAACACATTTTACTCAGTTACAAAGGGCAATCATTTCATGCACTTGTGCAATAATCCAGCAAACATTAAGCATAAAACAAAAGTTGCCCCAAAACTGTATCTACGTGAACTTCAAATATAAGGATAACAATAATAAGATAAGCTATTAATAAAATACTTAAAAGCTTTGTAAAACATTTTATACATACTTAACCCACACAACAATCCTCTGAAGTGGGCACTCATTATTCCCATTTTATAGATGAGGAAACTGACACTAAGAGAGATCAGATCTCACACACAAGAACTAAGTTTCTGAGATGAGGATTAAGTTCACTATACCATTCTGTCTGTAAATGGTAAGTCATTAACCTACTAATTTGGGCAAAAGATTGATCTCAGGATCTGAGATAAAGCTAAAATTCCAGGTGGGTGTTAAGCAACAACAGAAAAGAAAGTCAGAAGGATTCAGGACAGACAACTTCAGTAACTAACTCACATTAGTTACTCAAATGAAATCTATTTTTTAAATAGAATTACAATTACTCTATATACCAATGTCAAATTCCACTCAGAAAAATTAAAACAAGAAGTCCCATCAGCACAAAAACGTACTTCAAGAGAATTTCTGGTAATAAAATACAGACCATATGTGGACTAAAGCCTTTTGGGAACTTTAAATATAAAAATGGCAACGTGGAGTTTACATTAAACTGTACTTAGAAAAGTATGTACACAGTAACAATATAATGCTGGGATTATATAGACTACCACAAACAAAGTGGTATGTTTCTACCTCCCTCCAAGTTACAAACATTTGTGAAGTTAAAACTATGATAGGAAAGACATCTGTACTTATCTAAACAGTTATTGATAATCTGTTTATAAAATGCAAAAGCAGAATCCATAATTGGCCAGGATAAATTTCGAAAGAAATATCTGATAAAGATTTCCTCATTGAAATTAAAAGCAATAAAGGCTGAAAACTCAGGATTTTTTTCTACAGATAATTTTTTAAGCTGTGCATGAGACTTCATGCATTTCTTTATAATGTATAGAAGAACAGGAACCTGGTAAATAGCTTAGGTATAGATCTGTGTTTTTTTTGTTTTACAATTCTTTATGAAGGGGACATGTTCGTATATTAAAGTTTATTCATCATACTAATTGAGCAATTACCATGTGGAAGATACCCTGGAGGATTCAGATACATTAAGACAAAGTTCTAATCTTTAAAGAACTTACAGTAGAGATTAGGCATATAAACAAATAAATATAAAACAAATCAGTAATGAAAAAAAGTGTCATAAGAGTAGCATAATGTGTTTCATAAATTAAGGAGAGACAGAATCAAATAGGCTTCTTTGGCACATTGTATCCCATCCTAAGCAGAGGTTTCAAACTACTGTCCATATGATGCAATCAATATATATCATATGCTGACACATCCTACAGCAGAAGTGTCAAACTCTCAGCCTGCAAAACTCCCAAATGCAACCAGAACCAGAATTATTGAGAAATATTTAACAAAATAAATAAATACACAACACGGATAATGTTAATTTGTAGTTTTATCAGTCACTATGTCTGAGTCTGATATCACCAACTCCAAATCTAAAAGCCCACCTCTTGATGATACCTCAGATGCAAAAGTTCAACATAGTAGTTTCACAGAGCACAAATGGACCTGGGTAGACACAAGTCAGGTAAACTATGAAGAACTTGTATTGCCTTTCCTGATTCCTTACTACTTAGCTGCTAATGCTTAGCCCTGCCAAAAATTACCTTGTACTTGTTTTCATATATGTATATGTATATATGCACACATATATACATATATGTATGTATATACATATACATATTTATATACACACATACGTATATGAACCTATAGCCTCTCCAATAGAATATAAATGCCTTAAGAGAAGGACATGTTTACTTCTGTCTTGTTATATACAGCATTTATCACAACACTGCCACAGAGGATGCACTTAATAAACACTGCTTAATCTTTTTCCAGCTCAGTGCATTCTTCTTCTCCTAACCATGCTCATTTATTCCACCTTTTTGTTAATGACCCTTAAGCTGATATTAGATTTGTTCCCAAAAGCTTCTAGGATACTTTAATTAAATTTCAACTTACCTTGTGGACACATATTTATGCATGAATGGTAAATAGTTACTTCCCCCATGATTATCGTTTAATAATCCCTGCAGTTCTGGGTATTTACCCCAACTACTGAGACAGTTAAAGAAATCTTAATTCAAAGCAAAGGAAACATTTGTAGCATTAAAAAGTTTTTCTGTGACTTTTTTACACAGAAAATACAAACAGTACTTAGATGCCTTGTTATTTTCTAGGATCCTCTATTTGCAACAGTTACCATTTACCCACATGTCAACTGGGTCAAATGAGCTATGACATATACCGTTATGAGCTGTGGTAATTTTTTTTGTTTTTCATTTACAAATTTACAAATCATCATGTTCTCCAAAAGAAAAATGGCAATATTAAAGGCCTGTTTTAAATTTCAATCTTAAAATGTAAATAACAAATAATATCTAAGGACCACGGAGTCATAATCTCTCACTAGAAAGAAAGTTCTATCTGAGTTGGTAAAGAAGGGTTTCATGCAGGAAGCATAATTTGAAATCCAGCTCCCTTTGAGACTAAACTCTGGGTCTTTTGATTTATTCCACTATGCAATGAAAAAAGTAAGAGAAAACACTATTTTCATAAGACCCAAATATACTTGAAGCCTGATCTTCCCTTAATCAAGATCTGATTCCTCTTTCCCAGACAATAGATTTACCCAAAAGAACATCTCTTCTGAACTCATTTGTCCCTCTAAGGTATAAATAAATTTCATCATAGCCTGAATAGTTTTTGGATATTCTCCTGCTAAAAAGGTTAAACAGGAATCCTTAAACACAAAATTCTATAAATAAATATTTGGTGATTAGATTTTTTTAAGCTTTAGGGATCCATTTTGTTTTTACATTACAAACATTGGCACATTACCTCCACCCTATGAGACCTCTCAACAAAGTAAAACAAGTAAAATATAGTGACTTTATTTGGAAGTACTGCAATAATTCACATTTGTGGCTTGCCTCAATCTTTCAATTTTTAAGTGTTTTTTAAATTTTAATTTTTTAAGTGTTTTAAGTGTTCAATTGAAGTCTATTTTCTCTCCTTCCTACTCCCTTATAACACTGACAAAAAAAGGAAAAGAAAAAAAGTCTTTTTAACAAATATGCATAGTCAAGCAAAATAAATTCCTTCACTGGCTCTCTATAAATATATCTATGTTTCTGTGCACGCTGTGTGCACCCTAAATCCACCACCTCTCCAACAGGAGGTGCACAGCATGATTACAAAGCTAATTGTAATGCTTTTGAAGAACTTGAGTTGGCATGTGAGGGGTTAGGCTGAAAATGCTAATGTGGAATGCCTGGAGCTGTCCCTTCCAGATTAGAGTATTCATAGCATGTGTTAATAAAGTAGATAGAGTGCAGAAATTTTATTTGCAGGTAAATTTGTAATAGCTTCTACTTTTAAAGGTAGAGCCACAAGTCATGTGCTTTGTTGTATGTTTCCCTCTTATCCTGCTTCAGTGAACAGTAATCAATTTAATATTACCATAGCTTCTGAAAAGGAGCACGCCAACTGATAGTCCCTGTGGCTCCTCTGGCCATGGTTTCGACCTCCCAGACCCCAGTCACCACTCCCCCTCATAGACCTTGTTATTCCCATTAAATTGTGTATCGTGTGGGCAGGGACTGTCTGGTTTTTTTGTATTTGTTTCTGCAGGTTTTAGCACAATCCTTGGCACCTTGCTTAATAAATACCTTTTCAATTCATTCACACTACAACTATTATTTTTAAAGGAAATAAAATAACTGTATATGAAAGTCAGAAAAAAATTCCAGGGTCAAAACAGGGAACCAAATAGAAATTCAATTCTCACTACATTCAGTCCACTGTGGTCTTCTTCTCCCAGTTTGCCTTTTTTTTTTTTTTTTTTTTTTTGTTTAAAGGGGTCACCCCTTGAGCAACTACTCAAAGAAGCCTACTCATTGAATGGGTATATCTCACTCAAAGTGAGAACACTATAGAACCTAGGGCCAGGGTCTCACATTACATCCTGGGCCATCTCCAGTAGTCCTGATGAATATCAGGCCATTGGATTCAGATAGCTCAGGAGAAGAAAGTGAGGTTGGTGACCTTGCACAGCCCTCCCTCACTCAAATCAAAGTCAACTGCAAGTCACATCATCATCTTGATGTCATGGTCCTCTTTGAGAACAAAGGACAAAAAAGCTCATCACCCTTTTTCTGTTACCTCCAGACCACCCTGGTTATTTGCCACTCCTTAATCCCATCCTAATCTCCCCACAATCTTTTTCCCTATAAAAATATCCATCTCATCCACATCAAATGCACAGACTCACTAGGAGTCTGGCCTGCTTGTTTTGGTCTTTCCAGGGTTCCAAGTACCCATAGACCACAATACTAACAAATGGCATGTTCTAGGAAACCAATAATAGTTGAAAGTTTTATTTTTCATTAGCAAATAAAGCTTACAAGTAATATAAACAATATATGCCTAGCAGTGTGATCTCTGAGTCAAAGAATAGAAAGATTTTAGTTGCATTTTTACCATTGATACAAACTGTACTCCAGAAAAGCTGGTCTGAGCAATGTTTTCTAATTGCAGGACAGATTATCATGGCAAATGCTCCGGATCCTGCTTTTCAGGATTAATGTTCATGATAACCTCAACATTCATCTTCAAAAGTGGCATGAATTCTCTGTGATGTGCAGGGATAGTTTTTGCTTCCCTCTGACACTTTCATAATTCTAAAAACTGATAATCAACTCTTTGTCATTTTTATGCATCCAAGAAAATTTTAGTTCAGTATTATTTATTTATTTCATGTGTTCATTCAAAGTCTATCTAAGAATCATGGAATTCCAGCAATAAAGGGTTTCTTGGAGATCACCTAGTCCCAACCCCTCATTTCAAAGATGAAGAATTAAGGCCTTAAAGGATTAAATAAAATGGTCATGACCCTAGAACTTGATTGGCAGCACAGTTAGGAATAGAATCTAGATTTCTTAACTTCCAATCAAGTAATCTTTCCACAATTTCTAATGCATCCCATCAGTGTTTTCTCAGAGGACTAGAAGCTGTGTTACCACACCTAAAGGTCAGAAGACCCTCTGGGAACAAGATTTCATGAAGGTCTTACTCTGCCTGGAATTGCTCAGTTAGACAATACAGCTCTTCTCTTCTTTTTCTTTCCTCCCTTCCTTCTTACTTCCTTCCTCCTTTTACTTCTTTCCTTCCTTCCCTGCATTCTTCTTTTTCTTCCTTCTTCCTTCCTTCCTTCCCCTTCAGAAATGTCTCAAGATATCTTGCAGTTTACAGGCTAGACTTCTTTTTTAAGGATTATTCCTTAAACCCAAATCACTCTGGCTCTCACTGACTGATCAACAATAGGTCCCAGGACAAACCCCACATTAATCAGTGAATAGGTGTTACCTCAGACAAACTGAAACCTGCTAAAGACCTTAGATTTAAAAGGCCAAGTTCTTCCACCACTTCTGGAGCCATCTCTAGTAGTCCCGAAGTGTATCTGGCCATGGGATCCAGATGACTTGAGAGGAAACAGTAAAGCCTGGTGACTTTGCACAACAGCCCTCCCTCACTGAAATCCCATTCACTTGGATGTCATAGCATTACCTCCATGATGTCATGGCCCTCTTTGAGAACAAAGAGTAAACTACAATTCTGCCTGCCCATCGCTGTTATCTACCCATTAGTCCTACTGTCACTATTAAGGAAGAAAGACAACTTGATGGTGACAGTTCACACTGGCATATGACAATGTTCCACATTAATGCACTGTTGCTGAAGTTGTTGCAGGAAAGTAATTTGAAATCTGTAATCTGTAAATTCCAAAAGTTACAGATCTATATCTCTCACCCAGGGATACCATAATAAGGCCTTTATCTGAAAGAGATCAAAGAAAGAAGAAAAGGTCTTAAATGTACAAAAATATCTATAGCAGTTCTTTCTTTTGTGGTGGCAAAGAACTGGAAACAAAGGGTATATCTTCAACTAAGAAATGTTTGAACAAATATGGTATGTGAACAGAATATTATTATGCCAAAAGAAAGGACAAAAGGGATAGTTTAAAAGAAAGATGAAAACACCTGTAAGTAAATTGAAGTAAACAGAACCAGAAAAATAATCTATAACATCAACATTGTAAAAATGAATAATTATGAAAGACATAAAATCTCAAATCAACACAATTATCAACTATAATGCTAAAGAACTGATAATGAAGAATGCTGCCCAACTTCTGACAGAGAGGTGACAGACTAAATCCGTAGACTGAGATACATTTTCAGACATGACCAATATGAGAATTTGTTTTGCTTAACTATGCATATCGCTTACAAAGGCTTTAATTTTCTTTTTCATTGTTCTTTTTTAAACCATGGGAGTTTGAGATGAGGACAGAGGGAGAGAAAATAAATGCTAAATTAATTAATGCTGTTGGTTTTTTTAAAAATAATTTTAAAAAGCAAGTTTTCCAACTGAGATAGATTAAATATCAAAGTCCTTTATCATTTAAATTGTCACATCAATCTACATTCCATTAAATTGGTTCCACAATCCTGTTAATCCTTCCTCACTGATTTAGTGGCAAACTGCATACCTAGGAAACCTTGTCATAAACTTTTTATTCTCTTCTGATTGACACTACTCTGATAAAAGTCTGGCTCCAAATCATGACTGCATTCTTTGGAGCACCCACTCTATTCTAAACGAACACTCTCATCACATCCTCAAACTTTTGAGTGATTAAATCATAGAATTTAAGAGCTGGAAAGGCTCTTATAAATTATCCATTTCGACAGCCTAGTATGTGTTTGTGAAAAAAATTTGGGTGACTTACCCAAGGTATTAATAGCTGGTAATGTAATTGTGTTTAAAAACCCAGGGGGTTTAGGACTTGTCTTTTTTGTGGTGTAGCATTCTACTACCACCACTATTTTCTCTTTTAAAGCATAAAAGAATCAATTATTTTAAAGAATATTAAACTAGATCTTTAGGTGAAATGAATAACCATACTTCCAGGTTCTCAACTTGGTCAATTTAAAATTTCATGTATCAGCTTTGTCTAAAAAGATTATATCTATCTAAATTTATAGTATCACTATTGATTTGATTTGGCAATTATCACACACACAGACACACACAAGACACACAGACACAGAGACACACACAGAGACACACACATATACACATACACACCCCAAGGGAGCTTTTACAAAACTTGAGACAAGCTATTAGACAGTCATGTTCTTCCAAAAGATTGGTGGGAGAGGTAAATGGAGGACCATGAGAAAATGAAGAATGTGGACCAATAGTGGGGGACAGTATGGCAAGAGAACAGGCAAAGTCATTGAGTATATATTGGCTTAAAGGGGCCAACATCTCCTACTGTATCCTGGGCCATCTCCAGTTATCGTGATGAATATCTGGTCACTGGATTCAGATGGCTCAGGAGGAAAAGTGAGGTTGGTGACCTTGCACAGTCCTCCCTCATTCAAAACAAAGTCAAGTGCAAGTCATGTCATCATTTTTCTGATGGCATGGTCTTCCTCAGCAACTAAAGACGAACACAACATTCCTTGCAATCCTCTCCTTTAGAGGTTATTCCTCCCACTCCCCCTGACCGTCAATGCTAGAAAAAGGAATATTCCTTGTCCTACCATTGCTTCCATACCATTGATTCTAAAACTGAAGTCCAGGGACCCACTAAGGTCCCCAAAACCCTTTCAGGAATTTCAAAACTTAAACTATTTTGAAAGACATTTTCATTTTTAATGTGGTACATAAACTGATAGTAGTAATTCATACAAAAAGAAGTTCTCTGAGGTCCTCAATATATTCAAAGGTATAATTAAATGCTGTCTTCTTACAGATGGATGAATGTGAATGACAACTACTCAGTGCTGATGGAGCCACATTGATTAATGATAAGGACATGATCGCAGAGAAATGGGCTGAACACTTCGATAGTGTTCTCAACAGACCATCATTAATCAATGCTGAGGCCACTGACCATTTACCTGAGGTTGAAGTAGATCCCTCCTCAGCTAAACTTCCAACTGAAGAAGGGATTTCAAGTGCCATTAGACTCCTTTCACGTGGCAAAGCACCTGGTGCTAATTCTATTCCAGCTAAGATTTACAAGGTAGGGGGACCATTGCTCATACAAAAGCTGACTGAAATTTTCCAGGCTATATGGAAAGAGGAGGTTATCCCCCAGGAGTTCAAGGATCCCTCCACTGTCCATCTCTATAAAGAGAAAGAAAATAAACTGTCCTACAAAAATCACAGCGGGGTCTCTCTCTCAGTCATTGCTGGCAAGATTCTTGCTAGAGTCCTCCTTCACCTGGAAGATGGTCATATATCTGGGAGCTACTATGGCTTCAGAAAGGGCTGAGAAACAGTCAATATGGTGTTTGCTGCCTGACAACTCCAGGAGAAATGCCAGGAGCCGAACAGAGGTCTACACACAACATTTGTAGATCTGATTAAGGCCTTTAATACTATTAGTCGTGAGGGCTTATGGAAAATTATGTCAAAATTTGGTTGCACAGAGAAGTTAATCAGGATTGTATGTCAATTTCATGATGGCACGTTTGCCCAGGTTCTGGATAGTGGACAATACTCTCATGCCTTCCCAGTCACCAGTAGAGTGAAACACGACAGTGTGCTTGCTTTCATGCTTTTCAACATGATGTTTTCAGCCATGTTGTTAAATGCTTTCAATGAGGATGAACACAGCATCAAGGTCAGCTACTGCACTCATGGTAAATTCTTCAGTTTGAAAAGGCTACAAGCCAAGACCAAAGTGGAAGGAGTATTGGTGCATGATTTTCTGTTTGCAGATGATTGTGCACTCAATGCAGCCTCTGAAGCTGAGATGCAACAAAGTATGGATCAATTCTCTGCTGCCTGTGCTAATTTTGGCTTAACGATTAACACCAAGAAAACACAAGTGCCCCATCAGCCACCACCACAACATCCATATGTGGAACCATCAGTTACAACAAATGGAGAAGTTTTGAATACTGTCGATAAGTTTATTTACCTTGGTTGTGTACCTTCCAGGGATGTACATATTGATAATGAGGTTGATACATGCATTGCCAGAGCTAGCTCAGTGTTTGGGAGGCTCCAAAAAAGTATGGGAGAAAAGAGGTATTAGAGTGACTATCAAACTGAAGGCCTACAGAGCCATGGTGCTGACCTCATTGTTGTATGCCTGTGTTGACCCGAAAACTTGGTTAAAGAAAAGTCAACAGGCTAAATGCATCCATTTTATGATTTAATTAATTTAATTAATTAATTAATCAATTCCCTATTAAAGAAAATGATAACATAATGCATGTTATGTAGAATGATGTTCTGGCTACCCAGTACAGAAATCTTCTGGCTTATACACATTTTGCCATGAGAAAGGAGTTCTCTTAGACAAACGCATTGTAAACAAAGTAGCATCAGTTGGGTTTTATGATCCCAAGCTATGGGCATCTTTTTTCCATAGCATGTCTCTGTGATTTAAGATAAGGAAAAAGTCTCATCACCCAGATGACAGATATCCTGTCCTAAACAGGCCTTTCAAGGTGTGGTATCTTAACAGAGTTGACAAAGCTGAAATTACAACTCAAGGTATCTGTGTTTTTCCTTATCACTAAGATGCCAGAAGAAGGGTCTAGTAAGGAGGTCCCATTTGTTTGCCTGACATCAAAAGGTGTCCTCTAAGTTAAACAAAGGGGACTATTAGGTCCAGGCTCTTCTTAATTCAAACTTTGGCCCTTATTAAAGTCTAAAATTTGTATTAAATATTATCACCTGTGAACCTGGACAGTCTACCAGTGCCATGCCAGGAAACTGAATTGCTTCCATTTGAATTATCTTAGGAAGATTCTGAAGATCCCCTGGCAGAATAAGGTACCAGACACTGAGGTCCTTACTCAAACTAAACTACCAAACATTCAACCTATGTTTCAGAGAGCACAACTTCAATGGGCTGGCCATGTTGTTCAAACGCAAAACATACACTTTACCAAAAAGACTCTTTTATAGAGAACTCACACAGGGCACATGATCACATGGTGGTCAGAAGAAGCAATACAAGGACACTCTCAAGAAGTTTGGAATTGATTGTGTGACAAGGGAGACACTGGCACAGGACCACTCAGCACAGCATGCCCACATCAGAAAGGGTGCTGCACTCTATGAATACAGCAGAATTGAGATAGCACAAAGGAAATGTAGGATGCGCAAATTTGGAGTAACCACCACAAGTGTTCACACAGACTTTCTGTGGTGGAGCATTCCAAGCTCATATTAGTCTGATCAGCCACAGTCAGACACACTGAAACTTCACTTTATCATGGTGATGTCATTTTGGTCCTCTCTGGAAATGAAGGACAACAATCAACCAAATTTTAAGAGAATAAAGAGGTCTTAGGACCAAAAAGTTTGATAACTACTCTACTGATATTCCTCAAAGATCTTTCCTCATCTGAAATTCAAGTAATTCATTTCCTTGTCATTTATTTATCTCCAGGACACTCTCCAGACTTTTCAGTGCCTTCAATACCCAGCCTTCCTCTATTGTCCCACCCCCTGCCATTGTCCTCAAAAACTTCAATTTTCATGTTAACAACCCTACTAAAAAACTGAACATGCAATTCTTTAATATTCTCAACTTCAACTACTTCCCTTTCCCCATTTCTCAGAATTATAGCATGTCCAAGATGCAGAAATCTGATATTTATTTGATTCTCAGACCACAATCTCTAAACCTTCCCCCAAACCCACTCACATTAAACCTACTTTTACCCTTATCATGCTCAAGTCAGTGAGTAAATTAGCAGTTTAAGTACCTATTATGTGCTAGGCAAATATGTAAATGTCAGATAAAGTGTGCAAAGTGCTCAGCAGACCTCAAAATATCATATAAATGTGAGCTTTCTTTTTTAGGATAAGGATATGAACCAGAGCCCTTCCCTTCCACCTCTTCCCTAGTAGAACATAAGCTCCTTGATGTTTAGAGCTGTCACACTTCTGTCTTTGTATCTATCCTTAGTACCTAATAGGGTCTGATGACAGCTAACGAATATAATAGTTAACATTTATGTAGTGTTTGTATGCAAAAAGCATTTTGCAAATATTACCTTGATCCTCCTAAAACCTGTGGGAGGTAATAGCATGATCAATAGTTAAGAAAACTGAGGTGGACAAATGTTAAGTGATTTGTCCAGGATTACAAAGCTACCAAACGAATGAATCCAGATTTGAAGTCAGATGTTCCTGACTCCAAATCCCACCTAGCTGTCTCCATAAATAGTAGATATTTAATAAATGCTGTTGATTGCTTCTCCACTGACTCCTTCCTATCTGTCATTTGCCCCCAAATATGCTCAGAATCTCCTCTTTAAAAACAACTGTTTGTTTGCCTTATCATTGTATATTTCTTAATCCTTCCATATTTTTCCTCCCCATTAATTCTAAATTTCTCGAAAAAATTTTCTATACCCAATTCCTCCATTTCCTCACTAGCTCTTCAAGCTCTCATAATTTTGAAAGATTTAACAATCTGAACACAGTGATCAAAACTGATGCCATGTTTTTTGTATACATTTCCACATTTATATATACATTTGTATACATTTCCACTAATCAACTAAAACAGCACTCAAAAGTCAGCAATGACCCCCTACTCAGTGAATTCAATGGTCTTTTTTTCGGTCTCTATCCTTCTTGACCTACCTGCCATATTTAATATTTAATAATAAGTAATAATACTTACTCCTGCCAAATACTATCTCTGCTTGTGGTTTCTAAGACATCTCATGGTTTTCCTCCGACCTCTCTAACTACTCTTTGCCTCCTCTGCTGTCCCCTCTTCTCCACCTAATCACCTAAAGTAGTTGTTCCCATAATCTCTCCTTGGCAATCTTATTCATGCTTGCATTTTTAACTACCACATCTGTGCAGAAGAGTGACAAATATCTCTGTGGCCTTCCTAACTCTTTTTTTGAGCTCCAGACTTGCATTTCCAATTACCTGTATCTCCACCTAGAAAAAACTAAATATTTCCAAAACCAGCCTTACTATTTATTATTCCTGATAAGCCTGCACCCCCATTCTAACTTCACTTATTCTATCTGTGGCACCACCCAACTTCCCATGTTTGAAACGGGTTTATCCTTTTTTAATTCTCTCTTTTCATAACTAGTCAAATACCAAGTTCTACCAATTCTACCTCCACAGTACTGCCTATCTATTCCCTTCTTTTCCATTCCTACTTCTACCACCTTCTTCTTAAAGTCCTCATTAATACCTGTTTAGATTATTGTAATAGGTCTTCCAGAGTCCACTCTTCCTACCCTGTCTATTTCATTGCTCACATTGCTACAATTCTAATCTTTCCTATGCATAGATCTAATCATGCAATCCTTGGCTCAGAAATGTTCAAAGACTTCTTATTGCCTATTAAGTCAAGTCTAAATACCACTGCCTGGCATTCAAAGCTCTCCAAAACTTAGACTCATCTTACCTTTCTGGTTTTATTTCATATTCTTCCTTCCCTGCTCTCTACCCTAAAGGTAAATTGGGTTTATTCCATGACCCCAAATACGGCCAGCACTTTCCTGCTTTCATGGCTTTTCTTATACACTTCCTTATGCCTAAAGTATCACATCTTCTCCTTTTTGCTTAATGAATTCCTACCCATTCTTTAAAGTACAACCCAAATGTCATTTCTTCCATGAAGCCTTCCCAGACACTGTGTTGGGAACACTCTTCTTCTTCCTTAGACCTCACATAAGACATTGTATTGCAACTATGTTTATCTTGTAATATCATGTATTACAGTTATCTGGTTTTGTCTTATTATCTACTAGACTATGAATTCAAGAAAAGCAGATATGGATGGTGTCTTATCTAAACTTTCTATCTCCATTAATACCTATAACAGGACTTTGGATAGACTAGGCATTTCATAAATGTTTGTTAAATGAATGAGTGCATCACTTTTATTATTTAAAAAGCAATCATATTTTCTCAAAGAAAAAGACTTATCTGGTAATAACATAGTGCTACATAACCTGAGAAGCACATAGAGTATTCCAGAAAACTTAAAACTACATTAAGAATTTTGGGACACCCTATCTTGTAACTTCCTATCTTCCATTATAACATGGAGTAAATGTTTTTATAAGTTTGTTAGATACCTATAAGTTCAGGTACTCAGTATATTCTATCAAGATCATCACAAAAGCTCCAAATAGTCCTCTTTGCTTCAAGTTTCTTACCTCTCCAATTCATTCCTAAATCATAGATCAAATCATTTTCATTCTCTTATTCAAGATGTTCCTACTATAGTGAACTTGTGGGAGGATATGAACTTGTGGGCAAAAGAGCCATAGGATGGCCAGGCATGAGTTGAGTTGCAATCTGCATCATTGAATGGAACTCACAAATCAACAAACTCATAAATTCATTTGAATAATGAATAAAAATTCCCAGTATATATCTACTATATACAGCCTGGCACACAGAACCAATAGGCATTTAGTAAATGTTTATTAAATGAATAAAATACAATTTCTAAATCGCATCTATTTAAAACAATTTCACTTTGCTCCTGTTTATGGGCAAATGGGACAAGAAGTCTTTTAGAGTATTAATTTTCAAATTTTTTCTCAAAGAAAAGAAATAAAAGTATCTTTTAAAGTCTGTGGTTTTCATTTCTTAACAATAACAAATAAACTATTTGTGCCACAAAAGGTATCATTAAAAGATTAAAGCAAAAATATGAAGGAAAATTACATTTGCCCATTTAATATAATTTTACTTACTATCACCATTATAAATTTTAAATTAAGTATAAAATCTGAATTTAGCAAAATGGTTTTTTTTTCCATCAATTTACAAAGGTTTCATCTTAGGTATAGATTGAAACTATTTTTTAAGTTGTTTTTGATAAAGCATTTTTTTCTCTAACTGTGCCAGGGTCATCTGATTTACATAGCTTCTAATTAATAACTATGGAAATTTTAAAATACATAATTAAAATGTCACATATCACTTAACCTAGTCTGTCAAAACAAGGAATATTTAACTCTTGTTTCACTTCCTTTAAAAGAAATTCTATTTACTTTATTTTTCCCAACAGGAAAAAAAAATCAGCACAGTAAACTTTCAAGTTACTTCCCTAATCAAACTTTAAAATGATTTTGGTTAACCACAAATTGACTCAAGTATTTAAGCATTTTTCTGAATGTATTTTACTGGAACACTTCTGAAAATATATAATAATGCCATATAGTAATTATGTAACTGTTCTATAGAATTATAAATTATCCCACTGATTAGTATTTATAGTCATTTCACAGATAAATAGGGCAGCTTTTCCCCCTATAAATTACATTCAAAACTAACGATGTATTTCTAGTTTAAAGCAGCTATTCTGTAACTAGTTCTTTTATTTAGTATTAAAACACAACCATAAAAAGATTTTGTTAATTATTTTGCTAAACTGCATCACATAAATCCATAAAGCTACAACCTGCCAACATTACTTTCAAACATCCTGAAATGATTAGCACAAAATATACTTTTCAACAGACTCTGAAAATTCAGAAGCATATTAGATTAACTGTGGTTTTCAACATTTTTAACCTTTTTTACTATTCACGCGGATGACCAAAGTATTTGGAATACCCCAAACATAAAATAAACTTACTTTTCTTCCCAATCCTCTCAGACATGAAATGTCATTAAATTATTAAGTAAAATCTACACCAAGTTTATTACATACATTTTCAAAACCAAGCACTTGTATTTTCTACTTCCACAGATTTTTCCCCCCAGAGGACTCCTTATTAACCCACACAATACTGGTTTACAAAGGTGAGGAAATAAATGCTATAGATGAGGTAATTAGACACAAACAACATTATGCTACAATAAATTAAGGTGCAAATATTCCATAAGGTGGGAGGAGTTTAGACTGATTCTCTTAAAATTCTTACTCATTAAGACTTATGGAAGTGATTGGAGAAAACCGAAAACAAATTAATTAATTAAAAAAAAAATTCTTGCTCAATACCTAGAACCTAATGTCCTCACTTTCATCCTGATCATTCCCCTTGCCATCCTCACCTCATCCCACATATTCCACCTTTCTCTAATAACTGTAATCAAATCACTATGTTTATGACTTTCTTGCCCATAACTCCCACCACTCCCCCATATGTATTGCTTCCTTCTCTTAGAGTGTAAGCTCCTTATGCAAAGGTTGTCTGTCTAGATTTATATTTCTATCTCCAGCACTTGGCTCTTCAAGGGGTCACAGGATCATAGATTTAGAACTAAAAGGTACTTTGGAGGCTGCAGAATTTAACACTCTCATTTTACTGATGAGGAAACTGATCACTTGCTCAGGGTCACCCAGTTACTAAGTGTCTGGGGCAGTATCTGAACCTAGGTTTCTGACTCTAAGTTCAGTGCCCTATCCTTTATTCACTTATTTATTCAGTAGTTTCACTTTCACCACATACTTCCTTCCCCAGAAAGCTTCTAAATATAGATCCCTCAGATTTTTTTTTTTAAGTCAGGACTTCTGATTTCATGAAAGTAGGGAATTTCCTCCACCAGCCTATGGTAGGGTCTGGTGACACAATAGAGAAAGCACTGAACTGGGAATCAGGAAGACGAATTCAAATACTGCCTCAGACATGAATTAACTGCATAACCCTGGGCAAGTTTCTTAAAAGTCACCTGTCTCACCCACTTCCAGGACTCTTATGAGGATGAAATGAACTATTTGTAAAGTGCCTTGTAAATATAAATGCCAGCAATTTAAGGACTTGCCCATCATTGCAGAGGCAGCATGTGAACCCAGGTTATCTTGACTTCAAAGACAACATTATACCATGTTCCCTCTCTGTAGACAATAGGTTAGGAAATTAATTTAAAAAATAAAATACAGCACTGAAAAATCACTTACTGTCTTATTCCGTAATCGAATTATGTCTGAAACAGAGCCAGCTCCGCAGTATTCCATAACAATCCAAAGGTCAGTGTTCTTAAAGTAACTGCCATAGTACTTTACAACATAGGGGCTGAAGAGAAACAAACAAAAAAAAAAATGATTAAAACTTTATAAATTCCAGAAGTAGAGATTTCCCCCAATAAATGGTATTTTAAACACATCATGATGTTACAAGTGAATGTCATTATCTGAATTACATCAATTCTGCACAGTTAGGCTTTAATCCATGAATGGAATTAAAAAAGATCATAAACCATAGGAACAAATTTCCAGTTGTTTACGTCATTCCCAAGATAATATAGACTTAATTCATATAAATTCTATATTCTACTAATCAAATACACATTATGACAACAGTGTTCCAGATAATATTTAACATAATTTAACATAAAGCACCTAAAGACACATTTTATAACCACTACCTCTGGAGTATAGGCCCTCTACAGACATATGGTTTCAATGAAATATTAACATTCAAACAAAAAAAGATGCTATTTCAAGATTGCTACCAACAAAAAAAAAAATACTCTCTCCTAGTTTGTCCCTTGAAAATTCTGGGTTTTAATGCATTTTGGGAAATTATACAGTACTTTCAAGTATTTTCAATAAGCCTGAACTAGGAAAATAACTATCTCTAACACCAGCATTCTCCTAGTGGTGCCACTTGAATGAGACTGGTGGAACAGAACAATTTCCAAAGAATTAAAGTCACAAGCAATTCACAGGGCAAGAGAAAGGCACATGGTATGCAAAAGCAGTCTGCAATATTTACCAAAAGCATCTTCAGTGATGAAAGAAGCAAACAGGATATGCTACCGGTAAAAAAAAGAAGGGTAAGATATGCATCAAGGATGAGACTCTGCAAGAGATAGACAGTATCCTGGAATCCTAGAGATGAGGAAAAACAGGAGAACTGAAAATGGACGGCAGTGACAATGCTTGGAGTCAGAAGATGGAATTTCTTGTGCAAGGAATAGTTAAGGAAGCCAGGGTCACTAAATCAAAGAGTGCACAAAATAGAAAAAGGTGTAAGAAGACTGTAAAAGTAGGAAGGAACCAGGTACTATAAGTGGGTGGGAATGGGAGGAGGAGGAAGGGGGGAGTGTAAAGGCCATATAGAGTACTCTGTTGAAAAGAGGGATTCACTGGAATATCAAAAGCCTTAAGTAAAGTCTCTTTTTAGGGACTGGAAGACATTTCAGTGCCTTATCTGTGTGTCTGGGCTCTTGTGAATCCATTATGACTTCTGGTTTTTGTGCAGTTGAATAAAGGTTGTCCCATATCTGATACGTTTTTAGCACCTTGAATGCTTTTAAAGAGATCAAGACGCTCTTTTACCCACTTTTTAAAGCAGAGCTACACCTGAGATATGCCAAAAGTATATTAGAAGATTTTCCTAGAGCGACTCTTGAGTGTGGACATCAAGCCAAAGAGAAAAACTGGCCTTACTGCAATAAGTCTCCAGAACTGTATCTGGTTCAAATGAGCCTAAAGTCTTAGAGAGCCCTGAGCCATGGTAAACATATAAATTGGGTACACCTACAACAATTACCATAGAAGATGTCAAATGACATATCCAGTAATGATTTAGAGTAGTTCAGGGAAGAAAATGATCATAACAAAGTAGCCTAGAAAGACTTCATGGAGCAGGTAGGACCACAGCTGAAACTTCAAAGAAGGACTAGATTTCTAAGTGTGTAGAGTAAGAAGGCATTTCAGGCAAGGAAAAACACCAGGAGTACCAAGGTGCAATATACAAATATGTTTGAAAGACAAGTAAACTAGCTTAGTTGAAATAGGTGTCATGGGAGATGAAGAAAGAAAAACACTTAAGTCTATAGAAAGCCTTAAATGAAATGCTTAGGAATACAGATTTTATTCTCTAACAAACAACAGGATTTTTGAGAAAAGAGTAGAAGAGCACAAAATGCTGGTTCCAAAAGAATAATCTCCATCTGCGGGATCTATGCCTTTTCATGCCCCCATGCCTGGAATGCTTTCCGACTTCCTGACTTCCCTTGATTTCTTTCAAGACTCAGTTCAAATCTTACCCTCTGCAGGAAGCCTTTCCAGATTTCCCTCCTCCATACACATACTGTTAGTGTTTTCCCTCTTTGATTATCTTTCACTCAGTCTGTATATATCTTGTAAGAAGATATTTGTTTGCATGTTTTCTCCCCAACTGGACTGTGAATCTTTGGGGACAGGGACCAGTTTTTGTCTTACTTTGTGTCTCCAGCACTTATCACTGTGCCTGATACATAGTAAGGTTTTAATAAATACTTGCTGACTGACTGACTGACTGGCATCATTGTATAAAACAGATTGGAATGTGGAGAGACAACAGGAAGGGAAAATAGAAAACTTCTGCAATCTATCAGAAACAGTGAATATAAGCAATTCAGGGAATCTGGGAATACTTTTATGACCTATACAAAAATGACCTCAATAACGCAAACAAAAAATAGTGAAGATGCATGGGATGCAGTTATTTCAGAATTAGGCAGGAATGTTACCACAGATTTCTAGGGGTATTCCTGAGGCATTAGGGTACCTTTCTCTTCTCAAACATCATTGGCTCAAGTCCCCAGGACTTGTGTTCTTCCTACTATTAGGCATCAGTGACTAGTAGCCCCATTTCATTTTACCAAATAAAATCAATTAGCTTTTACAAAGGATATTTACTTTGAAGACATAACAAGAACAGAAGTATAAACATCTCCCCTAATACCACGGGATCATACTCTCCCCTACACTACCTTGGTCCCAGGGTAGAGTGGGCCCAGACTTAACGGAATTTCAACACAGCAGTTAGTTCCACAAAGTTTATGACATCACTGCTGAAAGAATGGTTATCTCAAGTATTGAATGTTGCTGATTGCTAATAAGAGCATCAATGCTAAACTAGCTACAAAACCTGGCACAGATTCTATTCCCAGGCTCCTCTGAGACTCTCTGGCCTTCTAGACTCAGATGCTTCACTCTCCTGACATTTCAAAATTCACTAGACTGAGCTTCCAGTCCTTTCACTCAAACAAAGAATAAATATCCAGGTACTGAAAAAGTTAAGGTCCAAACTTAATCAATCACATGTCAGCCTCAAAGGGATGCCATCAGCAAAGGAGTCAAGAAAACATGTCTAACCAAGAGAGAAGGGGAAAGGTTGCTTAAGGCTTTTTCAAGGTTCCTCAAGTTCCGTTTCTGCAAGTGCTGACCAGAACCAGTTACAGAGTGTCTCTGCATCTCCAAAGTCTCTTTAAGGCACTTCAATTACACAGTGTCCCAACTCTCCTATAAGCAGATTTCTCAGCCTCTTCTATGCAGAGATCTGCATTAACCAAGCAGGCTAATACAGTCTGCCCAAACTAAGAAGAACTGGCCAATCCTCCATTACAAAAACATCACAACTCAGATTAAATACAATGTTCACTCCTGGTTCCAGAGTGATGATATCTGAAACACATTTCCCCTCCTCTCAACTGCTGTTTTGTTCTTCATTTCTGAAAAGGACAAATGACATCATGGATGATGTTTTGACTTGAACTAGATTTAAGTGAGACGGAGTTGCAAAAAGTCCTCAGCTTCACTCTTTCTTCCAGAATCAATTAAGTCCAATGGCATGGGAAAAGTTGGAAGAATGACTGGCGCTGACCCAGGATGCACCTTGATGTCTTCAGTGTCTGACCAGGCTCTAAGTGCTCCACAGCACCTATTTCAGCCATCTTCGTGGCCATTGGAACAAACTGTTCTCATCTGCCCATTCCATTGGGGAAAATCTTCACATGCTTGAGATAGACATCTCCCTCCACTCCCCAACAGATCTGAGGCCTGTTACCCCAAATCTGATTTAGCCTGTTTACTGAAATCGTTCACCAGGGTGAGGCTGCCATGCGTGCTACAGCTTCTTTATGTTGAAGGTGAAAGCTGATTGAAAGTGGACACTAAAGGTGGATGAAAAGCCCTGAAAAAGAGTTGGCAGCTCCAACAACAGAAGTACTAGTCCTTCTCTGAGAAGACCATACAAACTCCTCTCAGTAGAGCTGATATGACTACATGTGAAGAATATTATATAAATTGTCAGATTCAGATTTCTTTCGGTCAGATTTCTTTCCTATAATGCAAAATTATAAAGGAGTATAGTTATTAGGAAGTAACAGTAGTATAAAAAGCAAAAAAATTTCAATAAAACTTTACTAAGGATCACCTTAATAGATTAATGAGTCACCTCCACATCTTGATAACCAATCAATTAGGGCTCTAGTGGAGGTGAAGACCAAACTAGCTTTCAGAACTAACCAGCAGAAACTAAGGGACTTTTCTTCTTTGGAAATTACTCCTCAGTTATAGTAATTGCTTGTATCAGCATAATTAAACAGACTGAATGAAAACTTCAAAAATAAAAAGATTACAGCAAATACCGGAGTATGACGTTTTGAATCAAGGAAGCAAGAATAAAAAGGAAAGGACAGATACAAGAGGTATGTCAAATGAAGAACACATAACACTTTGATGACTGATGGTATATGAGAAGGAAAGCAGAATCAAGGTTGATGTCAAAGTTCTAAGCTTGAATTTTAGAAGAATGTTTTCACTGACATTAAAATATGAGATACAAAGTACTGATTTAAAGAGAGTGCCCAGTTCACTTACAAGTATGTTTATTATTATGTTAAAGCAAGCTGAAATGCTTACATTGTCTATTCAATTTGAAATGTCCAGAAAAAAGCTAAAAAATATGACACAGTACAGAACAGGAGATACACCTTTAACAGTTACATAAATAGAAATAACAGTCAAAGCCATGAGAGCAGATAAGATACCCCAGGTAAACAATAGAGAGAAAGAAAGCAGGAGCCAAGAATAAGCCTTGAGATACAACCATATTACATGGGGAAGAAGGAAAAACTACTCAAACCCCAACAAAGTTCGACATAGAGTTTTAAACAGGAATGCCAGGTGCTCCCTAAATGAAGCCATCTCTATCTCTTCCCCACCACTACAGAAAATTATCTTTCTCCCTCTTGTTAACACATAGGACATATCCTTCAGATATTCTCCTATCAGGCATATTATCCTACATCTTTCATGATACTACTCTCTTCTGGTTCTCCTCCTTCATATCTGGTAGTTTCTTATCATCTCTTTTGCTGTTTCATTCCTACTCCTTAACCACAGATGTCCCCCAAGTCTCTGTCCTCAGCTCTTTTCTTTCCTCTTTTTCCATTCTGTTCTTAAGGCTACCATCTCTCACGTGTTCAATTATCATGTCTATACAGAAGAATCTCATATCTATATATATAGCCTTCATTCATCTCTCTCCTGATTGTTTTCAGTCTAGCACTTAAAATCTTTCAGTCTGGATCCAGTCTTCCTTTTAAGACTTTATGCACTCTACAATCTGGCCTAATGAGCCTGTAAATCTGGTTATCCATTACTCATTTGCATGCCTTTGCAAAGGCTGTTTCCCAGGCCTGAACCATTCCTTCTCCCTTTTCCCACCTTTTAGAATCTCTAGCTCATGTATCATCTCCTAAAGGAAGACTTTTCCCAATCTCCTATTAGGATATTCCTTCTAATGCAAAAAGTAACAGAGGATCACTGATCCAGAGATGGAAGAGACTTCAGAAGCCATCTAGTCCAACCCTCTTCATTTTACAGATAAAATGTGATCAGTTTCTTTCCTCTTCATAGAAGAAATTTGATCAAATGAGGTAATATTTGTAAGGATCCTAGCAAAATGCCTGGCACATAACAAGACAATTAATATTCCCTTTTTACATCACATGCCCAAAGTCATATAGGTAGTAAGCACTAGAGACAGGACTTGAACTCAGGTCTTCTGACTCTAGAACCAGGGCTCTTTCCACTGTACTATGTTGTCTTCCCAACAAGTCCTTACCTGTTTACATAATGTAGCATCCCTTCCCTGGCTAAATGGAAGCTCCTAAAAGGCAGGGACCCCTCTCATTTTGTCTTGACCTCCCCAGTGCCTTGCACATGGTACTGCATATATCTGGAACTTAATAAATGCTTAGTGGATTAGACTTCATACCTCTGTAATGCACTGGGTATTTTTTATTATACTTCTTGTGGTTAATGTGGTGATAGCAGGAAAACAGGCCTCTCTCTATGAGCCTTAGTTTTCTCATTTTTAAAATGAAATGACTGAAGTGGATGATCTCTAAGGTATCTTCCAGCTCTAAAATCTATAATCTATAAATCTTTATGCATTATAAAAGAATCAAGATCAGTACAACCAATGGCACAGTACTTAATTATATCAAATACTTCAAGGATTTCTGATAACATGTGGGAACTCCTACTGTCTATTCAGATCACATCACAAATTGTCTACAGAGTAATCTCAGTTAGTCAGAGAAAGCTGCCTGAGGTTTAAACAACTTATCAAGAGTCATACAACTAGTCTACGTCCAAAGCAAGACTTAAATCCAGGCCTTCCTGACTCTAAGCACAGCCCAGTACCCATAACTTACTGTGCTGCTATATTGAATTATAACATACCTGTGAAATATTTTCTTTTTAATTTTGAAATTGTTCTCACAAGGGATGACAGATCCCCCTCATATTTGAGAGGAAGAAACCTGAGACGCAGAAGGTAAATGACTTGCTCAAAGCTACATAATAATTAGTAAATAGCAGAAGTTCTCTGACTCAAAGTCCAGTGAAAGAAGATTTCTATGATCTTATGTTATCCTCATAATAATTCCATGGAGTAGGAAGAGCAGGCATTTTTAACTCCATCTGATGGATGAGGAAACAGCCTTAGGGAAGTTATGTGGCTAGTTGGCAGAGCCCTGACTCAAACTCTTGCCTTGAGTTTTTCCTCTAAGTGTACATTCTTAATGAAATGTATGTCCTCATTCCCCTCAAGCTGCACACCAGTCATGCTCTGATCTGCCTTCCTCACCCAAAATTCATTGATTCATTGAACAAATATTTATTTAGCATCATAAGTTCAACAGGAATAAAGAGAAGGAAGACTTTTTAAGAGAGATGATACTTGAAATGAGTCTTAAAGGAATATTAAGATATCAATAGAAAAGAAGTGAACATTTCAAGCAAAAGAGTATCCCAGAGGGTTTTTCATAAAAGGAAGGACATAATAAAACTGATGTTTTGTAACTGGGCAAATGGATCAAAGCAACGGAGTCTTTTCTGGTTTCTCCAAATGAGAAGGTCAAATATCTTTAAAAATTCATCTTTAAATCTTTAAAAATTATCTGCTTTCTACTCTTTCTTTATAAAAAAGATAAATTCCACCAAGTGGTAGCCCTATATTATTTATACCATCTTAAGTATCTGTACAAAAGCACTACTCATTAATTGCCCACAATGTCTAAGAATTTTGACTGCACAAAGCTATCCCATGACCACACAGCCCAAAGTTGATCAGAGCAGTGACTTTCATTTCTATTGCATATTTTGTCCTGAAGGCAATGATGGCAACTTTGAAAATTCCCACAGCACAGAAGAGTAGATGAAGAAAGAAAGACACTAGCAGGTGGTGGGAAGCAAATGGTGGGAGAGTCCTTAATGTACTGTCATCTACAACTGAGAATGTTCTTAGTTATTAATAAGGCCCAGCAAGGAGGTGGACAAGAGTGGCTCTGGAAAAGTTTTCTTTGTGAAACAGCAACTACAACAAGAATCCTCGAAGTTCATTTAGGGTAAAACTTGCTGGGCATTCATTTTTCTTTCTCTTTCCCAATATCTCTCCTCCTGCTCCTTTATTCTACCATCTTTTACTATCTACTTCCCTTCTTTTCCTTCCATCCTCCTTTTCCTTTTCAATTCCCTTTTAATTTCTCTCACCTATAGAACACCCTTAGTCCAAAGGACACACACATTATCTGTATCTCCACCTCCCATTTATATATTAATTCTACCTCTCAACTCAGGACTACTATCATCGCTTCTCATTCTTTGGTCCCCACACAGTTGACAGCTCCCTATAACTTCTCTACTTTAACTCTCTGCTCATTGCCCCCAAATCAAAATAGGAACAACATAAAAACTAAGAAAGTAGGGAAATAGGAAGAGGTACAAACGAATAGGAAAAACTATCTTGAGCTCTCCTCATTCCTGCATAACACACATTCACATACTACAGAATTCAACAATTAGAAAGTGAAGGTAGAAAAAATAGTACTTTAATATTTACATATTTTATTTGTAACTCTACTTCTGACCATATATATGGCAAAAGGCATTTTCCAAGTTACATTTAAATTTACCATTCTAGAAAGAAAAGCAGATATTGTTAAAGTAATTTCTGTGTGAAATAAGTTGTTCACAATCTGAAAGCATTAAAAAGAATAAAGATAATTCTTAATTTTACCAATAATTTTTCACAACTTTTATTTATATAAAAACTTAATAAGATGAATGTTTATGGAGAAGAGTTGAAACCAAGGAGAGTAGCTGATGAAAAACCAAGTTAACTGGACAATCTGGACCCTCTATAAAGGGAGGCTTTGGGAGAAGTTTATTACTTGGCCCTCCAATCAGAGGGCAAAGATCAACTGAGAGTGCTAAGGAGGTGAACTTATCCTGGAGAAAGGGTTAATGTTCCCGGAGTCAAAACCGTTAACATTCCCAGAGTCAAAACCAAATACAGCAGCTGATGGGAAATGAAGTTTCTCTCTCTCTCTCTCTCTCTCTCTCTCTCTCTCTCTCTCTCTCTCTCTCTCTCTCTCTCTCTCTCTCTCTCTCCCTCTCCCTCTCCCTCTCCCTCTCCCTCTCCCTCTCCCTCTCCCTCTCCCTCTCCCTCTCCCTCTCATAAAAGAATATTAATGTTTTATCTTCTACTTTAAGCCGTGCAGTACAATGTAGCACCTGTGACACAGAGCCAGCACGGACATGGGTTCAGTTCCTATGCCTGACAGTCTGTAGTCTACTCTTCATTTATAAAAAAGATAAATTCCAAAAAGTGGTAGCCATGATTCACCATGATTAAGTATCTTAACCTCTCTCAGTTCGAGCTTCCTCATCTAATAGCAACCTCATGTAAATCAAATGAGATAATAAATGTAAAATTAAAACCTCAGTTATTAATGTTATGAATACTAAATTCTCATCATATCACCAAATTAATTTCTACTGGGAGAAAACAAAGGGAGTGGTTTTCCGACTATGATTGCAAGTAAAATGTCACTGCATTTCTAAATTTTTTTATTAGAACTTAAACATCACTAAATTTCATATTTCAATATTCAATTTCAATATAAAGAAGAGAAAAAGGTTCTATTATGAAACTATAAATTTCTACTACATACAGTTTGATGTGTTTTTTAAATGTAAACAACTATTTCAAGACAAAAGAATTCTGGGATAAAAACTAAGCATGCCTTACAGAAAACACAGTTTAGAACTTCTCAGACATGTTGATCCAAAGATAAGCACAAGTTAGACAAAGCCAAGAATAAAGGTTCTTCTTTGGTACCTTAAGAGTATTCAGGTGCTCAGCTAGCCAATGCTTAGAACATATGAGTCTACTCTAAAAGGCTTAAAAATAAACAGATTTTTACTATGTCAGCAGAACAGAAGCACATTCCAGAACAAAAGACTTTCCATTTGAGAGCAGTCTGCCCACAATCTCTTGAGACTACATCTCTGAAACAGTCAACAAAAATTGATCATCTGATTTAAGCTGCTGTGGTAGGCACTGCCTCTGAGATGATTATAAACCAAAACATAAAACAACTTTGCAGATTAAAGTCAAAATTTTAAACTGTATCTAGAAATATTAAACCTTCACATTACAGGTGCAAAGAAATTCTCATCCTCGTGATTTTTTAAAAAGGCAACTACAGTTTTTAAGTGATCAACCAGAAGATCATAAACAGTAATCATCAGAGACCAGACATTTATAACTGATCTTGCTATTAAATAGTTGCATGGATTGTTATTTAACTCTTACACTACTGCTTAAGTAGTCAACTTTATGTCTCATTTTTCCAAATATTAAATTCTTTGAGTGTAGATGATCTCATTATATTTCTCTCTGCCACTTCCCTCTCTTACAAATAGCAAGTAATCAATAATATTTGTTTACTTGAAGGGGGAGGAAGGAGAAGGGGAAGAGAAATTTATACCCTTAGAACAATGTGGGAATGAGACCTAATATTCTATAGTAAGCTTCTAAAATTTAATTCGTTCATTAATTTTCTAGGAAAAATTCATAAGTAAACAAGTCAAGTTCCAATGTTTCCAAGAGATAGGCAAATAGAAGAATCTAAACAATTTAGCAAACATTTATAAAGCACTTATTATGTTCATTTCTCTGATATCATGGTCTTCTTCAAAAAAAAAGACAAACATAACAATAATGTTCAAAGAACAGTGCTGGATTCTGTGGATATGAAAATCAAAATAAAATAGTCCTTTAGGGAATGAGTGTAACATATATAAAGATAAGTATAGTAATGGGATCAAAGGAGAGATCCAAAGTGTTCTAGGAGTAAGAGAACTATTTCAGCTTAAGGGAGGGATCAAACAAGGATTTATAAGGAAGCAAAACCCAAACTGAGATAAGGTTATAGAGTGCTTTATGAATTTGACTGCCAATACCAAAAAAAGTTTCTCCAGGGTGAGACTTTCCACAGAAATTTTAGTGAATCCTTTCTTCACAAAATGTGAGGAAGCAATGGATTTTTAGTCAAAGTGAATTCTGGTTCTGATATTTATTACCTATATGACCTGAGACAAATCACTGAATTCATTTTCTTCATCTGTAACATAAGGGAGTTCAACCTAGTGACCTGAGAGCTCTAAATATATAATCCTATCCTTCATGAGAAAACAAAACTCTACATCAAAACTAAATTTTTGAAGTCTATATACAAAAGCAAGACACATGAAGAAAGGATAGTTCCAGTCTACTATATAATTAATGACTTAATTTCCAAGTGCAATAAAATTATATGTTACCTAACTCTCCAGTCCACAGCCCAAGTGAATGGTAGGGTACAGCAACAGTTGTTTTACCTACAATAGTAACCTCAGAACCTGCTTAGCCTCTAACCCAACCCCACATCTGTGTCTATATATTGTTGTCTACTTCTTTCTCCCTGTTTCTCCTTCCCTCCTCACTACCCTTAAATAGCAAAAGTACACACTGAATAGTGCTTTTCTTTATTCGTAAGTTTAAAATTAGGTGAGTGAAACATTTTTCTCTCTTAAAACAATAAACTCCAAAAACAAAATTAAATTACATTTTACATTATTTGTGATTTGACTTTTTTCTGCAAGTTTCATGCCTCTATCATATGTCAAACTGCTTCTAGATATTTCACGTCAATCTTATTTTTCAAGTAGAACTCTGTAATTCATTCAAGTTGATATATGAAGAAAAATAAAGCTTCCCCATTCCAAAGAAATGCACCTACTGTTAAGTAATCTCCTTGAGCATAAATCCATAGGTTAGTTCAGCTAAAACAAATGTGTCTTTCTATCATAAATATTCCCAAAGAGTTGCATGCAAATTCAATTATTTTAACTCAAATTACGTTTGAAATGTACAAAAAAAAAAAAGCTGCTATGCATCACTAGCTAAAAAAAGCCTTTTTAATACCAACAATCATGTATATATCCAGCAATATCACTTCTAGGACCATATCCTCAAGAGATCATAAAAATGGGAAAGGGTCCCACATGTACAAAAATATTTATAGCAGCTCTCTCTGTGATGGCCAAAAACTGGAAATCAAAGGGATGTCCATCAATTGAGGGATGGCTGAACAAGTTGTGGTATATCAAAGTAATGGGATACTATTGTGCTATAAGAAATGATGAACAGGAAGACTTCCGAGAGGCCTGGAAAGACTTATATGAACTGATGCTGAGTGATAGAAGCAGAACCAGGAGAACTTTTGTACACAGCAACAACCACAGTGTGCGAGGAATTTTTCTGGTAGACTTAAGTCCTTCATAGTAATGCAAAGACCTAAAAAATTCCCAATGAACTTCTGAGGCAAAACACTTCCCACATCTAGAGAAAGGACTATGTAACTGGATCATAGAATGAAGCACACCATTTTCTTTTGTGTTATGTTTTGTCTAGTTTTGTTTTATGGTTTCTCCCATTCATTTTGATTCTTCTATTCAACATAACTATAGTGAAATTGTATTTAATAGGGAAGTATGTGTAAAAGCTGTATAAGATTGCAAGCCTTCTTGGGGAGGGAGTGAGCAGGGAAAGGGGAATGATGGGGAGGGAGGGGGAAATATCTAAGATATATGAAGGTGATTATAGAACACTGAAAATAAATAAAATAATTTTTTTTAAATTACGTATATAAAATTTTTAGTTTCTCAAAAGACATTCTCCAACATAGTAGCAATCAAAGAATATGAACAGTTTTCAAAATGAATTGCAAACTATTAGCAACCAAATAAAATATTCAAAATTACTAATAACAAGAGAAATGCAAATCAAAATAACTCTGAGGTTTTACCTCACACCTTGTAAACTGGCAAAGATGACAAAAGATGGAAACAATCAATGTTAGAGGGGTAGTGGCAAGGCAGAAACACTAATGCATTGCTGAAGTTATGAATAATCAAAAATCATTCTGGAATGCAATTGGGAATTATGGAAATAATTTGACTAAAATATCTACATTTTGAATCAGAATTTCTATTGCAAGATGTATACATCAAAATATTTATAGTAGCACTATTTGTGGTAGCAAAGAAAACTGTCCATTGAGGAATGGACAAACAAATTGTGATACATGAATATAATGGAATATAATTACTGAGCAGAGAGAAATAAGCATGATGAATATAGAGAGGCATGGAAAGACTTTCATGAACTGAAAACAGAATGAAGTAAGAACAGCCAGGAAAGCAACATACACAGTGATTATAACAATGCAAATGGAAAGAAAAATACCCACCAATCAATCTAAACTGAATGTTACTAAATTAATGAGAGGAAGCTTGGGCTCAAAGAAAGATATAAGAAGATACCGTGTTCTGTGCTCTTTTGAAGGAATAAAGGTCTGCATAAATAGAAGAACACTGTGTAAACCCCAGTCTCAAAGTCCATTGGTATGGGACTCTCCTCATTGGTGGAGGTGAATGCCCTGCCCTGCATGAGAGGCAGGGTGAAGTTGGAGAGGGAAAAAGAGAGGGGGGACAGGGAAAGACAGAGACAGATAGAAAGATAGAGGGAGGGGGAGAGAGAGAAAGAAAAAGAGGAACAGAGACAGAGAGAGAGAGAGAGAGAGAAAGGAGAGAGAGAAAAAGAACTTCACTCTCTTCCCTATCTCTTTGAGCTTTCTTCAAGTCCCTCAGTCTCATTAGGTGCTTCTGGCTTGAAGCTTCAAAAGGAAAGACAGAAAAGACCAACATTCACTTCAGGTTACTCAAGGAAAAGATTCTGGGAAGAAACTGAAAGAGTTGGTAGTCTTCCTATTTCTATTCCCAGCTTGCTACACTAAAGACTTCAGGGCACTTAGCTTTTCGTAAGATCTAGGACACTCTCTCTGGTTGAACTGAGTTACTTAACAGTAAGCACCCCAACATACACAGGGGGGCTTGCTATCTCAGCTTCTTAGATCTGCATTCATAAAAGGAAAGGCAACTTTTGAGGGGTTAACAATCACTTTAATCAAGCTCATGTAGCATTCCTTTAACCAAGCACGTATATCATTCACCTAGTTCAAGGGAGTCAGCACCCTGAACTTCAAAGGAAATACAGAGAAATCAAAAAGTCAACAGACATAGCTTCCTCTGCCTGACCATAATTCAATAGACAGGTCCAACTGTCTGATCATAGCTACTAGAGAGGAAAGCACTGACATCAGGGTTTTCAAAGCCAAGGGGCTCCTTAAAGTAACTTCCCAAAGTCCTTGTCTGACACTCAAACCTTCTTACAAAAACTAAGCCCCAAAGTAAAATCTCACCCTCAGAGTATTTATATACTTTTTAGAGCCAGAGGGCGCATCCCTCTGACCCAGTGTCTCAATAGGAAAAAAAAAAGGTACTTGGGACCCTCCTACAAAACAACTCCCCTAATCAAGCTTCCCACAATGGGTAGACCCATCAATGGGTGGGCAAGATCTTCACATTACTCAATCAGAGGCACTTTTAGTAAAACAAAAACAGCAAAAGATTCTAATTTGATTGCCATCACAGTTACCTTACTCCCAATGGGAAAGCTTCTTCACTCCCCTATTGTCTGGTATTTATTCTCCTATGCATATTTTCTCTGAGTGCTATTTTGCTACTGATTTGGATAAACAGATTTCCTTGGCTAAGTGCTATGTGTGTTCATTGTAGAAGTGGTATTTGGTGGGAAAGGGATCAAGCCTTAGATATAAAGCCTAGGGATCTCCTCAACACCCATTATTAAAAAAGCAAGCAGAAGCTTGAACCTGATCACATCCTTTAGACTAACAATATATAAGGGAAGATATATATATACATACATACATTTAATTCTAGCCCAGTACCTCATCTCTTTGAGGAGAGTAAAGTAGCCTATTTTCCCAGCTTCCTGTTTCCCTCCTGGTAGGAAGTGAAAAAGGGGGAAGGGGGAGGGAGAGAAGAGGGGGAGAAAGAAAGCTAGAGATGTCTATTTTGCCTCCCTTCACGACAAAGACACCCCCACACTAAATGAAGACGGCCCTCACTATAAGTGGTGCATTGCAACATGTAGGGTCTCACCACAACTGCATAAAATATCAGATGTTTTTAATGTGTCAATTCAGTTTTTCCCCTTCATCTTCTTTCCCTTTTTTACACTTTATAATAAGGAATGGCTTTCAGGAAAGAGAGCTGAGAGCAGTGGAAGGTATAGGGGAAAATCAAGGCAATGTAAAAACAAAACCTATCAATAAAAATCTATTTTAAAAAATAAATGCTTGAAAATAGCTACAAATATGAAATAAAATAAATTTTACCTTCTTGTATAATAACTTCATGCTTCAGCTGTCTTCTACCCTTTGTTCCTGCTGTCCCATTCTCCCAATGGGTTTTCCCACTGAGTTCATTTCAGGACCTCAAATTTGAAGAAAGGCTCAAACCAAGCAAAACTTCCTTCTTCAAACTTTGTCATTCTGCTTCAACTGCCTTCTCCCTCCACCCCTTATCCTTCTCTCCCACTGGAGAATTCCCCAGGAATTTCCATTTCGAGGAAGGCCCCTGACGAGCCATCCTTCATTCTTCTCCCTGTCCCCAAGTAGGTAATTCCTCCTTCGGTTCACTTTTATGGCATTGTCTTCTCCCATAACAATGTAAGATCCTTGAAGGCAGGAGCTGTCTTTCTTTTTGCATATTCCCCTGGTACTTTGAAGAAAGTGTGGCACATTTTAAGAACTCAAATTTTTTTGTTGACTCTGTCTCTTTTTCCCCATCCTGCCAATTATCACTACAGAAGCAGCAGGCCACACAGAACTGAGAGCTAATTTGTACTGTTTTTGTCTTATGGACTGCTTCACCTGTTGCTGGGATCATACTCAAAGTTTTTCTAGCACAGACAACCTACCAGGGCTTACAGTCTATTGGCATAGAATCCAAGGTCACTTCCATGGAACAATGAGGCATGAGAAGATGGCTCTGAAAAGGACTTTCTGGCTTGACAAGGTAGATATTTTGCAAAGTTTACCCTTCATCCTTAATGTGCTTACTAACCTTTGTATTTCAACCTTCTCAATTCACACAATGAACCTGGACTATTAGCATTACTTCCCTTCACATGACTTATTTACAAGCATACCTCAGAGATATTGCGGGTTCAATTTCAGAGCAGTTCCAGACCACCATAATAAAGCAAGTCACAGGAATTTTTTGGTTGCCTACTGCATATAAAAGTTATATTTACACTATACTGTAGTCTATTAAGTGTGCAATAGTATTACTTTTTTTAAAAAAATGTACATACCTTAAAATACTTTATTGCTAAAAAAAAAAAAAAAAGCTAACCATCATTTGGGCCTTCAACTATCCATAATCGTCTTGTCTCAGTGTGGATGGCTGACTGAGGAGGCAGCGGTTGCTAAAGGATGGACTGACTGTGGCAATTTCTCAAAATAAGACAACAATGCAGACTGCCTCATCAATTGACTCTTCCTTTCACTTGAATAGTTAGAGGCTACTGGAGGGTTATTAACCGGCCTAATTTCAATATTATTGTCTCAGGGAATAGGGAGGCCCAAAGAGAGGGAGAGAAACTAGGAAAAGCAGGTTGTTGGAGCAGTCAGAACACACACAACATTTATTAATTAAGTTTGCCATGTTATATGGGTATAGTTTGTGCTGCCCCAAAATAATTACAACAGTAACATCAAAGATCACTGATCATAGATCACCATAACAGATATAATGATGATGATGATGATGATGATGGTGAAGATTACGATGAAAAAGTGTGAAATATTGCAAAAATTACCAAAATGTGACACAGAGACATGACACGAGTATATGTTGCTGGAAAAATGGTATCCGTAGACTTTTTTGACTCAAAGTTATCAAAACCTTTTAATCTGTAAAATAAAATTAAAAAGCACAATAAAATACAGGTATGCCTACTGTAGCTACTGTGAGGAAACCATTAAACACTTTTTTTTTATACGCTCATAGACTCAAATAAAGGTGAGGGAATAGAAAGCAGAGGGAAGTGGCAGGCCAATTTTAAAAAGCAATCTGTGACAGAGGTTTGGAGACATAACCAGGGCATAAAGTCCATTGAGCACTAAGGAAACACATTTTATCTTAATATTGGCTATCTTTTTTGCTGGAAATAAAGTGAAGTATAAATTAGGGGTCTAAGGAAACTATGATTAGAAGAATCACAAGTTTGCATATCGGATAGAGAGAAACACAACACTTAGGAAGTAGTATGGTCTAGATTTGGAAGGGCAACAAAAAGACAGCAAGTCTGCTTTGAGTAAGCAGACAAAAGAGTAACTGAAAATGCTTGTAAAGTGTTGGCAACAGAAGAGAGTTGCTTTAAGTTACTAGACATGAGAAGAGGCATACAAAACATTGGGGGTCTCATAACATTGAAGATAATATCTTTTTCATTTTTTCTCTATGAAAGAATTTATTACTAATAACTAACAATATTAATACTAATATTACTAATAACAAATAACTGCTAATTTGGGGAGATCCAGAGTTTCTCCTTTTTCTACAGTCCGCATTTGAAAGTTCAGTCTCTTCTAAATTAATAAGACTAAATTAACTCTCTTCAATTTGGTCAGATACCAACCAACCTTAGAAGAAATTTAATCCCACTGTACTCTACTCAGGTTTGAGTGAGGTTAAACTATTAGATTAGATTGCCCAAGGCTGGGGTGATTTATAAGTAAATTACTTAATCAAAGTTCATTAGAATAGGTCCAGTCCTCATTGTAATATTCATTCTTTCTCATTACTTGTTAACCAATCAGAATGGACTGCAACCCTCTGGATCACCCACTTTTCCAAGGCCATATAAATCTTGAGCCTGCTGCCCTGAGGGTCTTTGGCATTTGAGAGTGCTGCTGAACTCTTTTATTAAAATGTTAGCATTATTAATAAACTAATTATCTAAAGGTTATGACTCTCAAGCTTTTTAAACATCACAGTGATGGCAAACCCACAAAGGGACCAGAGCTCAGCACCTCAGATCCATAACAAAAAATCTTTCCCATACCTTGGGCCCACATGGAGATTTCTCTACAAGGGGAAACTGTTAGGACTCTAGCTATGATATGATTCTTCCTTTTGCCAGTAATTAAATTTTAGTTGGGTAAGTTTATATACTTGTCTATCTGTTTTTGACACTAAAAGCAACTCTCTGAATTTTCACTCTCACACAGAGGAGAAGAATCTCAATAAAATGTGGTAAAGTCTATTGGCAAGGCCCCCTCAAGCAAGACCTGGGGGTGGATGGGGGAATAAACTGAGGTGCTCACAAGTTGTGGGGAGCCTCTGCTGAAGAGGGCTTTGTTTTGGTTCTCCCCACCAAAAGAAGTGGCTGCCTGGAAAGTCCAGAGTTCATTTTGGGGTCATGGCCTGTCACCTCATTCCTATTATAAGACATAGATAGGATCTGGAAGCTTCTAGAAGATAGAGTTTCATTACAGGAAACTGAGGCTAGCTGGGAGGGTACCAATTCATAAAAACTACTAGTCCTGGGGAAGTACTTTTTTTTCAAGTAACCAGGTTTAAGTAAGTAAAAGAAATTGCCTTGAACAGAGTAGAAGAGTTTTCCAAACCAAGAATGTAGCTTTTACATCTCAACTTTGATTTCTATATGTTTTTGTCCAATTTCTATACGTTTTTGTCCATGTTCTTCTGTCTTTGTCTTTAGGATATGGTCTGTATTTGCTAGGTAGTGAGGAATTGAAAAGGCAGGGTGAAACTCCCTTGGTTTATCTGTGTTTAGAGTTTAAAAGAGAAAATCAAAAGACAGAAAGGGAAGAGGAAACCTTCCCCCAATGTTTAAAAGTCTTTATTTGAAAGTCAAGTAAGGTTAAGTAAAGCACCCACTTAAAGCCACTTGGCAAAGGGATTTTTTGGTCACTCCAAAATTAGAGGAATTCAGGTGTTAACTGGATCCCAAAGCTAAAGTTTGTAGATTATGTTTAAATTAAATCTAAGAGACTACTTTTGCTCACCCCACCCCAATATATCTGACATGTGGACAATGTGTTTAAAACTGCAAAAATAAATTTTCTGTCCTTTAAGACGCTTTGATTAGGGCCTTTTTACCACAACTTTAAATGCAATCACTTTAGATTTTAGTAATTTATGTTTAAAATGTATACTACCACAGCAAAAGCTGTTTTTATAGTGTGAGAAAAATACGGCTCTCTTGATTTGTAAATTGTTAACTCTCTCAAGATTCTAAAGGTGAAGAATAACAGGGCAGAAAGGAGGGTGAGTATGACTTTCAATTTGGAAAATTGTTTTTTAAGCAGCATAACAGATCTCTGTTAAGTAAGCCTTTAAGCTTTTGCAAACTATTAGCAGGCTTGAGAATAAAAATGGAGGACAAAGGCCACATGTTCCAAGCCCCTCTTTTTCCATGTGGCAGTTTTAGATGGTTTAAGCCTGCTGAGCAGGTATAGGCAAGTTTGATTTTTTGTGAAAGTAGAAAGGTTAGGAGTGAAAAATTTTATAACTTGATTTGGAAGCCAATACAGACTTTAGGGGGTTAGGAGAAATTTAATGAGCAACATCTTCCTAAGTGTGATAATTAAAATCTCTTATATATTGTCACTTTTAAAATCTTTGGATTTTAAAAGTGCTGGAAATAGTGAATCCCATAATGTGAAATGCTTGGAATAAAGAACCCTTGTGTAAAATATAATACTAAATAACTGAAATTACAAATTAAGGTTCTATATGGTATTATTTGGAAAATAGAATTTTTTCTAGTCTCATTTTAAGTGAAATGTTATTGTTATTATTATTATTATTATTGTACCATATGGGTCAGGAAGTTTGTTAGTAAACCGAGTTACCCCATTTATGTGATTTGTAATGTGTTAAAGAAAAGTGCTTAACATTTAGTTTGATAGTTCATTGTTCTATAAATACTGTTAGAAAAGTTCACTCTTCTTTAAGTTCTTCGGGTTATAGATTGAATTGTTAAAAAACTAAGGTAAACATGCAAAAAAGGAAAAAATTAGTTTTTAAACAGCTTCAGTCTAAAAGTAAAGTCAGATAAAGATCTGGTTAATCATGTCCTCCCATCTTTCAGGATAAATCTATAGGATTTATCTAACACTACACAAATATTAAACATAGCAAAAAATATTCATTATTGTGATCTGTAATTATTATATAAGATCTTAAATGTTTCCTTGTACTGTTCAAACTGAGAATTATTTAATTAACTCCCTCAGTGAAAGCTCTCAAAGGCTTCTCTGCCTGGGAAAATTGGTCACAACTTGCCAGAAACCCCTAGAGCTAACTGCCTGGGCCAAAACCTGCATAGAAGCTTATAATATTTTAGCCCAGCCTACTTTAAGGTAACCTAGTAACAACAGACATGAATTTAAACTGTTGGTAAAACTTTATATGCATTTCTAAGTCTATGACTACATTGGGAATTGGAGGCTGAACATTTAGGTCACAGCCTAATCAGATTAAGACTGTCTTAATACACAAATACAAATACACAAATATACACACACGCATGAATTTAAGGACAATTTTTTTCTTCTGAAGTGATAAGATTATTGGGTCTTGGAAATGAAAATATTACCATTAGAGAGTACAAATCTGGATTGATTTAAGCCAAAATCTGTCCTGAAGGAAGACAGAATGTGGTTTTAGTGTGTTCTCCTATCAGGATAACTATGGCAAATTAGAACCTAATATAAAAGAAATTTGTTATTTGGCATTAAGAAATTTTTTTTAGCTGTAGGACCCCAAACAATCTACCTTATGTCTGTTTACACTGAGAATCACGTGATTATAAAATGCTTAACACAGAGCTTGCATAAGGCAAACACTATATTAATGTTAACAGTTTTTATTATTTCTTTAATTAGATGTAATTCCTTCATACTTGACAGCTTTATAAAGATTCTTAGATGTGATCAGTATACAATACCAACGGTGATGAGATGAATGATTTTCAGCATAAGATAATTTGGAAACTCATCCAACTGAAGAGAGGGCACTTGGTTGGTAATGGGTTTTGTTTCAAATTTCAAATACATGATAGTGTTTATGGTGTCGTTATGTTTCCAAATTTTTTCATATTATGTAATTTGGTAAACTACCAGCGTTATTGTTAGAAAAGCAACTTCTCTTATAACCTAGATGTCAAATTAAGAATTGTAGAGGGGTGAAGCCAAGATGGCGGACTAGAAAGACACACTTACGCAGGATCCTCCCCACAGTCCATAAAATACCCATAGAGAGGGACTCTCAACAAATTTTGGAGCAGCAGAAGTGGAGAACAACAGAGTGGAGGAGATTTCCAGCCCGCAGTGACCTGAAAGGCCCACAGAAACATCAGTTGTGCTGGACACGGAGCTAAGCGCAGAGCCCAGCCCAGCCCAGCCCAGTCTTCGATGAGCAGCGCGCAAGACGAGACTCTGGGAGGAGGACACCTCAGGGGTGGAATCTCCAGTCACAGTAGCGAGTTGTCAGATACCTTGGCCCACAGGTGCTAAAGGTCAGTGATGGGGTTTAATCAGCAGGCCAGGAAGGGAGAAGTGCCTTCCCATAGCTCTGGCAGCAGGCAGCAGCCACAGAGCCTGCACAGCAGCCTGGAGGGAAGCTCCCGTTGTTGGAGCATAAAAACCCCTGGCAGCATTGAAGAGCAGAATCTTACCTCAGCCCTGGGTGGAGGCCCTGGCCGAGATGGTGTCTGTTTCAAACTCAATGGTGGCCCTGCCCATCCAGCTTATCTGAAAATCAGCCCCCTGTGCTGACTCGTGAACTGGAGGCCAAGTGACTGTGGAAAGGTATCTGCTAAGATTCTGGGCACAAAAATCCCTCTCTGCATCCAGACCAGTACACGCTTCATTGTGCCACCTTGGAGGAACTGAGATCTCACAGATTCCCAGAGTATACCCTACTCTTCACAAAGGACCCAAAAGTCAAGTAACTGGTTGGGAAAATGCCCAAAAAAGGGAAAAAAAATAGGACCATAGAAGGTTACTTTCTTGGTGAACAGATATCTCCTCCCATCCTTTCAGAGGAGAAAGAACAATGCTTATCATCAGGGAAAGACATAGAAGTCAAGGCTTCTGTATCCCAAACATCCAAAACAAATACTCAATGGGCTCAGGCCATGGAAGAGCTCAAAAAGGATTTTGAAAATCAAGTTAGAGAGGTGGAGGACAAACTGGGAAGAGAAATGAGAGAGATACAAGAAAAGCATGAAAAGTAGGTCAACATCTTGCTAAAGGAGACCCCAAAAAATGCTGAAGAAAATAACACCTTGAAAAATAGGCTAACTCAATTGGCAAAAGAGGTTCAAAAAGCCAATGAGGAGAAGAATGATTTAAAAGGCAGAATTAGCCAAATGGAAAAGGAGGTCCAAAAGCTCACTGAAGAAAATAGTTCTTTCAAAATTAGAATGGAACAGGTGGAGGCTAATGACTTTATGAGAAACCAAGAAATCACAAAACAAAACCAAAAGAATGAAAAAATGGAAGATAATGTGAAATATCTCACTGGAAAAACAACTGACCTGGAAAATAGATCCAAGAGAGACAATTTAAAAATTATGGGACTACCTGAAAGCCATGATCAAAAAAAGAGCCTAGACATCATTTTTCATGAAATTATCAAGGAAAACTGCCCTGAGATTCTAGAACCAGAGGGCAAAATAAGTATTCAAGGAATCCACTGATCACCGCCTGAAAGAGATTCAAAAAGAGAAACTCCTAGGAACATTGTGGCCAAATTCCAGAGTTCCCAGGTCAAGAAGAAAATATTGCAAGCAGCTAGAAGAAACAATTCAAGTATTGTGGAAATACAATCAGGCTAACACAAGATCTAGCAGCTTCTACATTAAGGGATCGAAGGGCATGGAATAGGATATTCCAGAAGTCAAAGGAACTAGGACTAAAAACAAGAATCACCTACCCAGAAAAACTGAGTATAATACTTCAGGAGAAAATGGTCTTTCAATGAAATCGAGGACTTTCAAGCATTCTTGATGAAAAGACCAGAGCTGAAAAGAAAATTTGACCTTCAAACACAAGAATGAAGAGAAGCATGAAAAGGTAAACAGCAAAGAGAAGTCATAAGGGACTTACTAAAGTTGAACTGTTTACATTCCTACATGGAAAGGCAATATTTGTAACTCTTGAAACTTTTCAGTATCTGGGTAGTTGGAGGGATGACACACTGACACACTGGCACACACACACACACACACACACACACACACATAGAGACAGAGTGCACAGAGTGAGTTGAATAAGATAGGATCATATCTTAAAAAAATGAAATTAAGCAGTGAGAGACAAATATATTGGGAGGAAAAAGGGAGAAATGGAATGGGGCAAATTATCTCTCATAAAAGAGACAAGCAAAAGACTTTTTAGTGGAGGGAAAAAGAAGGGAGGTGAGAGAAAAACATGAAGCTTACTCTCTCACATTCGACTAAAGGAAGGAATAAAATGCACACTCATTTTGGTATGAAAACCTATCTTATAATACAGGAAAGTGGGGGAGAAGGGGATAGGAGGGGTGGGGGGGATGATGGAGGGGAGGGCAGTGGGAGGAGGGAGCAATTTGAGGTCAACACTCTTGGGGAAGGACAGGATCCACAGAGAGAACAGAAGCAATGGGGGACAAGACAGGATGGAGGGAAATAGTTAGTCTTACACAATATGACTATTATGGAAGTCATTTGCAAAACTACAGAGATATGGCCTATATTGAATTGCTTGCTTCCCAAAGGGAATGGGTGGGGAGGGAGGGATGGGAAGAAGTTGGAAGTCAAAGTTTTAGGAACAACTGTCGAGTATTGTTCTTACTAGTAGGAAATAAGAAATACAGGTAATGGGGTATAGAAAGTTATCTCGCCCTACAGGACAAAAGAGAAGATGGGGACAAGAGAAGGGAGGGATGCTAGAAGAGAGGGCAGATTGGTGATAGGGGCAATTAGAATGCTCGGTGTTTTGGGGTGGGGGGAGGGGAGAAATGGGGAGAAAATTTGGAACCCAAAATTTTGTGAAAATGAATGTTAAAAGTTAAATAAATTAATTTTAAAAAAAAAAACCTAGAAAAAAAAAGAATTGTACAGTTAAAAGAAGGGGCGAAAGTGGGTTAGAAAGCTGTTAAGTCATCTTATCCACCCTGCTAACCACATATTGTAATATTCTGAAGTACTGTCATTAAAAGCTTAAACTTCCAGTTTTGCCTATATTTAAGAGGAAGTTTCATCTAAAATTATCTGGCTATCACTTATGAAAATTATGAGATTATTAACTATTATTTGGAGTTAGTGTCATAATGTTAAACTCTATCAAGTACTTACACAGATATTTTGAAAAGAAAAACTGATAACTGATTAATATATAGGAAAAGGTACAAAGAAACGACCCTGTAAAATCTCTTTTGTAATTTACAAGGACTGGAACGATCTAATCATAAATTCTTATCACCCCTATATAAGACCTTACTGTGTAGTGGAATTCCAAATGAGTATATGGGATACAAGTACTTGCAAAAAATGGGGGTGTAATTTTCAAGCCTGCTTATAATGAAGAGTGCATTTTATCTAAAGAGATATATTAAAGATGTGTTCATCTGGAAGTGTACAGCAATTGGCCAGTGTTGCTTTTCTAGGTGTTTAAGTGAACTATCCACATACATCTTCGCTACCTACATGGGATTCCAGAATATAATTATTTTCTTGATTTCTAGCGATATATATTACACCAAGATGAAATTATACTCTAGGAGAAGACAAAAAGAAGAAAAAGAATATATTGAGTAAATTTTTAAAGTCCTGGTAAAGTCTGTTACTGTGATACAACTAATTTAATACAGTGGGAGGGGGAGTGTGGGTGTCATGTGTATGTGTGTATGTGTATAGGCATTGCTTCACTTAGAAAAACTGAGAGGAGGGGTAATTAGAAATATATTAGTAGTACTTTGGGGATTTATTTATGATACTTAAAGACATTTTACACCAACTTAGCTTTATTCCAATTTTAAAAATTTATTTTTGCTGTAAGATTGAATAAGAGATATCTTTAAGCTTAGAAGTTTCCAACTAATTTATTTCATTAAATTCTAATGACTTCCTTTTAACATCCAGATAAATTTTAAGAAAGAAAAATACTTTTAAAAAGGAATATTTAAGTGAAAAATTATTTTGTATACATATTTAAGTAAATACCTTTTGTGTGATTTTTAGAGGGCCCAATAAATTTTATTAAAGGAAAAAGCTTTTCTGGGACCATGAAGATTCTGAGTTTCATTTTTAAAAGGTTTGTTGTGTCCTTGGACTGACCTTAAATGAGCACTTTAACAAAAAAGTCAGCAGAAAAATGGAAATGACATGTGAGATCTAAGACTAAGTGAATATCTGTCTCTGGGAATAAGGTAGAGAAGTTACCTTGGGAAGTCTAAGGCTGGACTCTATTTTATTTTCCCATACAAGAAGTCTGTCCACATGGTTCCATATGCCATGAGTATGTGTGGCATTTGACAGTGCTACTGACCTCTTATTAAAATGCCAGCACTATTAATAAAATGACTAATTACCTAGAAATTACATCTCACAAACTTTTTAAACATCACATCTATTAAGAATGTGAATCAGATTAAGCAAAGACAACTAGGAGTTTACTGAACTGTTTTGTGAAAACAAAGTACTTGTCAAAACTCTGCATCTATTTAACCACACAGCACAGTGTTCTCTCTATACTTTATTAAACGTTAGTTGAATGAACAAAAACTTTAGTGAAGAAGGCACCATAAATGTGTACCTAGTTTGATTTCTTTAAATCATACTCTCTATTATCTTCCTTTAATAATGAACACAAATGCTAGATGATGAATTGTCAAATGTGTTACAGGAAGGATTCCCTTGATCTACAAGTTGAATTAGATGGCTGATGAGTTCCCTTCCTACTCTCAAATTCAGTGATTCTGTTTATAATTAGTGATTAGTATGAGAGTCATATCAAATATTTTAATTAGTAAAGTTATAAAAAAAAAAAGTCACAACTGGATCATGTACTACATCATCTCCTTTACCCCTCTGGGGAAACCTTCCCCAGTTGGGCCATACTTCTATATCTCACAACATAATATAGTGGCAATTACTCCAAATGCAGTTGCCTAGGAGAAAATTAACAGCTATTAAAGTGATGGTTCTGCATAACCCAGACTTATAAAACAAGAATTTTGCCTAAATTATTTTTTCTTAAAGTTAAACCAATACTATATTCTTTAAAACCTATAAATACAAACTGCAAAAGATAAAAACAATTAAAATGATGTTTTACTTTTGCCTAAAACAAACTTATCTTCTCAAAATTTCAATAGCTATCATGTATGTCACCATGTAATCTTGGAAACCTTACCTCTGAAGCACAATTACAATTCTTTCCTAATCAAAAGTCTTCACAGTACTTTCCAAGCTAAAGGAAGGATTAAGAATTTTCTATTCTAATGGATCAACTTTTTTGAACTTGAATTTTTCTCAAAGTATTCATTTCCAAAGATTCAGGTACTTATTAGGGAAACAAATTACTTATTTTCATACTACACCTCTGGAACTATTTTTTTTTTTTTGCTTTTAAGTAACATCCAATAAGTTATTAATGGTTGGATAAAGTAATGTAATAAAAGATGCTACACATTATTAAAACTGCCTGTTCATATGCTTTGAACATTTACCAATTGAGGAATTAATTGTATTCTTATAGATTTGACAAAGTTCTTTATATATCTGAGATATGAGACCTTTATGGAAGAAACTGTCTATAAAACCAATGGCTCATTGAGTGGAGGATACTAGGTATCAATCAAACTTCTCTTTAAAAAAAAATCAGTACAATAGAACCTTGGTTTACAAGTAACCTGGTTTACATGTGTTTTGCTGGACGAAGAAAAATTTTTTGCAAAATTTGTCTTGCAGGACGAACAAAAATTTACAGTTCAGACATCATGTCTGGATTTGAACAGCTTGCAAAGGGATGACACTCAGCTGGGGCAATGGTTTTGGTTTGTTTTGGGGTTTGTTTGTTTGTTTGTTTGTTTTGCTTTCATATATCAAACAAAGGAACCTCAGGTCGGCATACTGTCTAATTAACCTTATTTGGCATTGACCCTTCACGGAGGCAGCATCATTCGTTCTTAACAATACCATTACAAGTGTGTTCACTGTGCGTACATACGGTAGGACTCTGTGTAAAAGTGTACAGTAGTGACTGTGATCTACAACAATATTTGTAACAATGGCCCCAATGAAGAAGGTGATTTAAAAGGAAGGTGCAAAGGAGGAGACCATTACGTTGGAAATATAAAAAGAAATTAATGACAAGCATGAACGTGGTGTGCATGTGACCGACCTTTCACAGTTTTATAACCAGTCTGCATCTACAAACTGCATCATTTTGAAGAAGGATGAAATAAAGGCAGTAGATGCAGCAAAAGGGATCACGAGAATATCAAAGCAATGGCCACGGGTTCTAGAAGATGTTGAAAAGTTGCTTCTCACGTGGATCAAAGAGAAGCAGTTAGCAAGTGATACTGTAACCAAGAACATCATGTGTGAGAAGGCAAGGGCACTGCATGCCGATGTCGTTTCAAAGACGCTGGGCGCAAGTCAGTCACAGGAAGAATGTTTCAAGGCTAGCTAAGGCTGGTTTGCTAATTTCAAAAGGAGAAGTGGCATTCATAGTGTTGTATGGCACAGCAAAACAGCAAGCTCAGATGCTAAGGCAGAGGAGACCTTCATCAGTGAATTTGAAAAGCTTGTGATTTCTGAGATTTACCTGCCACAGTAAGTCTGAGGGGTTCATTCCCAAAAAGGAACCAGTCATCGATGAAATCATGTCTTTGGGCAAGACACTGGGACAGGAGATGGATGCTGAAGACATTCAAGAGGTGGTAGAGCAACACAGCCAGGAGCTGATGACAAACAAACTGATGGATCTGCATGAGGAGCAACAGTGAGAGGTTGTGGAGGATATCTCATCTGAGGAGGAGGCTGAGAAGTCAGAGGAATCCTTCATGTCAAGTGAGATTAGGAAAGTTTATCATATGTGAGGAAAAGTGCAAAATTTTGTTGAAAAACATCACCTAAATAAGGCTGTAGCAATAAAGCCACAGATATTTTTAACGATAATGCAATGTCACATTTCCATGACATTTTGAAAAAAATGTCAAAAACAAGTGTCATTAGATAGATTCCAAGACAGAAGTGAATGTAAAGAAAAAAAATCAGTGAGTCAAAACATGAAAGTGATTCTTAAAAATGAAAAATACGTGAAGGCAGTAGTGTTAGTCTTACTTTTAGTGAAAGTAGCATAAGAGAGAACACTACCAACATTGAAATCCCCAATGTTCTCATGGAAGGAGATCCTCCTTCCAAGCGATAACCCTTCCTTCTCTTTATCCCTCTAGTCTCCCTCACATCAGCCATCACTCTTCTAAAATGGTAAAGTGCAGGTTAATTTATTTTATTTTGAGTTTATATTGTGGACTAATCATTGCTATTATATTTCAGGCACATTAGGGGAAAAATTTTACTTAAAATTATAAATTATTATTTTATATGAATATTTTTGGGAATGTGGTACCAATCATCCAACTTTACATTATTTCCTATGGGAAAATTAGCTTTGCAATACAAACAAATCACATGACAAACAGAATCTCAGAACAAATTAAATTCGTAAACCAAGGTTCTACTATAACCTGTCCTATGAAACTCAGTTGATATGTTAGCACTACTAGATTGGGTTTTTCCCCTTTTTAAATTCTTTGCTACAACCTCATTGAGTACAGGAGGGGAGAGGAATATATTCAGAAATGAAGATGCTGCAGAAACAAAAGACTTTTTAAAAATCTTAAACCATAACAGAATCAATATCCTAACTGAAAAAAACTCGAAAATTTGGTCAATAAGCATTTACTAAGCACTCACTACATGCCAGGCAATGTTCTAGGCATCAGGGATACAAAATGAGACAAAAGACAGTTCTCGCCCTCAAAGAGCTCACAATCTAATAGACAAAAAGTATACAGTTTATTAATTCATAGAATACTAGAGTTTGAAGAGATCTTAGAGATCATCTAATACCTTCATTTTACAGATGCAACACCAAAACCAAGAGAAGTTAAATTACTTGCTTAATGTCACACAGGAAATTAGAGGACAAACCTTCACTAGAATTTAGGTTCAGCATTCTTTCCCATATAACACACTGGCTTTTATTTTGGATAACACACCTAGGAACCTCTAAGCTTTAAAAAAAAAAACTGTTCATAAAACAGTTGATACAGACATGACAAGTTCCTAAAAGGAAAAGAATATTCTTAGTTGAGACAACCTCACAAAAATGTGAATTGAGGTGTAAAAGGAATCGATGTACTGGGTACAGTACTTTACTGGGTAAAGCTGACAGGTAAAGTAGTCAGAAAGAGAATACTAGGAAGGCTTTCCCCTCAGAGTCCTGCAGGGAATTCTTCTTAGCTTAACTAAGCTAATGAAAACCAGAATCTATATAAACAGTGTAGGTGAGAATAATAACTAGAATTCAAGAAGCACATTTTTGTCATGAGTAAGATGATGCAGGGAATAGAACACTGGTTCTGGAGAGGAAAGACTTGAGTTCAAATGTGATACTTAATAGCTATGTGATCACAGGCAAGTATAATTTCTGTATGCCTCAGTTTACTCAGTTGTAAAATGGGGCTAATAGCACATTATTCCCAAAGTTGTGAGGATTAAATAAGATAATAATCGTAAATCCTTAGCATAATACTTGACATACAGTAAGTACTATATGTTATCTATCATCAGAGAAGATAGTCCTAATCTAATAGGATTAATTAAGCAAGTAAAATTAAAGTTAGGTAAAAGGTTTATTGTTTTTATAAATTTGTTCTAATGATCATTCAATTCACTTTATATAGTTGACATAAATTTGTTACCTGTTTATAAAAAACAGGTTACATTTGTATCACACTTCAAGGTTGTTTACAAAACACTACCTAACAGTTTATCTTTTGTTGCTAATGTTCAGTGCCTCATTTGAATTCCCTCTAAAGTGAATTCTTGAGATTTCCTGACTAGTTAATCATCATTATCAAGTAACTACTGGCAACAAAATCCCAGATCTAAAGTTAAATTTCTTAGGTAGGATTCCGAACACCTAGTTAAGAATTATCTTTAAAAATACTTCAAAAGCAATAATAAGCCAAGGCCAAGATACCATAATCCCTGCTTTATAAATGGATATGCTAGGGCACAAAGAGATTCCATGATTCTCTCAACATCATACAGGGAATGAGGAGTTTCCTTATCCAAGTCTGGCACTAGCCCCAACTTTTGACATATAATTCACCCTAAGGGCTTTAATGGCAGGATAATAAAAACTCTTTTTAGGGAAATCTTCACTCATGCTGCAGTCACTCACCCTCTCTCTCTTTAGAAGTTCTATTTTTAGTAAAAGAAAATTCTAAGCTTTAGTCTCTTCTGGGGAATACTTCTCTATATTCACATATATGTTCACATAATCAAACAAGCATTTATTAAACACCTACTCTATGCCAGAGAGCTGGCACAATCTTATTTTAAAGTAAAAAGTTTAAAATCAATTTGTAGGCTTAAAACAATCTAGTCTTGAATTTGCAAAGATTTAGTATCTTATTACCTCATTCATTATGTATACATTTAATCTGGTTGAAAGGCTACTGTTGTTGTTTGTCTATTTGTTTTTGAAGAGGACCAATGATATCACAGGATGAACTGGATTTAAGTAAGGCAGAGTTGCACAAAGTTGTCAGCCTCACTCTCCTCCAGAGTCATCAAAATCTACCTGCAAAACTAAAGTCAGGACAACTGGCACTGTCCGGGGAAACAGTGGATGATCTTGGCATCTTCAATGTGCCAGCTGAGACTGCCTTCATGGCCAATAGAACAATATCTCATCTGCCTGTTCCACTAGAAAACCTGTGGTGTAATGGCCAACCAAAACCTTCTCTGGGCAACTCATCCCACTTTGGTGTCCACTGAGCATGGAGAAGGCTAGAAACAGATATAGATATCTGTATGAAGACTATATATAAGATGATGTATACTTGATTTCTAAGTCATCCTCAAACTAATCCTTGTGATGCTGGCTCATAAAGCAGATTAAAATATCTCACTGATCAATCTAGTCCATTTTACAGGTCAGATTGGAACTGCCATAATTATAGAATCTCAAAGTGGGAAGGGACCTATTATTCATCTGGCGCAACCAGTGTTTGAACAGTAATCCCTACAACAACACACCCAAGATATAAACCAGAGAATCAGTCAACATGAGTATATTAAGCACTTACTATGTAGGTATAGCAGTAAACACTGGGGATACAAATACATGCAAAAAAATAGTTACTGCCCTAAAGGAACCTATATTCTAATGGAGGAAAACAACATACAAAGGGAGATGAAAAGGGGATGGACGGATGCCTGAGCTGGGGCATGCTGGCAAAGTTTGAAGAGAATGAAGATGGCTGACCTAGGCCCTCCCCCAAAATGGAGACCCCGGGAAGAACTCACCAATGGGATAAGGGGGCCACAAGAGCAAGAAGATGATCCAGGGTGAAAGGTCAGCTGAAGCTTGGTAGCAAACTCCAGACAATCAGAAACAGAGCCAAGAAAAGAGGAAAGTGACTTGCCCAAGGTCACGGAAGGAATAAATGATTCAAACCCAGACCCTCTGGTTCCAAGTTCTTTTAATTATACTATGCTCTTCCAGTTTGCCAACACTGGTTTCTTTGGGGTTTTTTTAAGGAAAAGGAAACAATGTTAGTCTATTATGGTCTATTCTTAATTAACCCATGATGAGCCTGAGTGATTACTCTTTCCCTAAGTGACAAGTGATAATCCTTTTAAAAATATATTCTAGAATTTGACCAAGATTAAATGTCAACAGCATTGAGCTACAGTTTAAAGGATCCACTCCCTTCCCTTCATCTAAATTAGGAAAATATTTGTCTTTTGCCAGTCCAGTACCATCTCTCCTATAAAAATTTTTTCAATTTAAAAAATTTTTATTTCAGCTCTCAAGTCTCTTTCTCCCTCCCAACCCTCCCCCATCCACTTAGAAGACAAGAAATACCCACCAGCCTTTAAAAGTCACACAAAATATATTTCCACATTTGCCATGCTGACAAAGGAGGAAAAAAGTAAGGAAAATTAAGAAAGTGAAAGAAAACATGCTTCCTTCTGCACCCAAAGTGCATTAGTTCTCTCTGGAAGTTTAGATCATTTTGCATCAGGAGTCCTTTGAAACTAATGTTACATGAGTTTTTTAAAGTTCATTTTTAACCTACTCCATATCTCTACTTGGACCATTACTTCCTGGATTCTGGACTCTGTCACTGGGTACCTTCGACTCTAATAGGTCAGTTTTTGCCTTATCTTGCCAGTGCCTCTTGATACCATTTTCGGCCTCCCCTGATCAAGGTGCTAGATAAGTGCTCTTCCCTTTTCCACTTCCCCTTTATATGTTTGGGCCCTTTAAAATAGAAACTCTTTGAAAACTGAGACTGCCATGTTTATTGGCATTTGAAACCCCAGTATCTAGCACAAAACAAATACTAAGTAAGCATTTTATCTAACACTGAAAGCAGCTTAATAACCACATTCATAAATTTTTTCAATACCCTAGAACCTAGTTTGCCCAAGCACGGTAACTTGAACTCATTGAGAGCAACCACTTCATCTCCAGAGTATTTTATAATCACAGAATTTCTGCATGTATCCTGCATGATGGTAGATGGTAGATCCTAGTAGATGGACTCTCTGATATTGTATACTTCTATAACTATTTTTAATTGAATTTTTTTCTTGATGGGTTTGTTAGTAACATACAGAGACTGATAATTTTTGTGAATTTGTTTTATATCATGCTACTTTAATGGCTTTATGAACTGTTATAATTAATTTTAGGTGAATTTCTAGGACTTTTTAAGTAAACTATCATATCATTAGAAAAGGTGATAATTTTGTTTCTTCTTTGCCTATTCTTATGCCTTCAATTTATCTGTCTTCCCGCACCAGCTAACTTTTCTAGAATAAGATAATAGTGACAACAGTGGACAACTTTGCATTACCTGTGATGTTACTGTAAAGCTCTCTAGAATTTTTCCACTAAAGTTAATCCTAGCTGTTGTTTTTAGGTAGATGCTGTTTATCAAATGACTATATTCATATATTTTTAAATGGGTGTTATATTTTGTCAGAATCATTTTCAACATCTACTAATAAAATGGTTATTTTTATTGGTTTTATCATACTTTTGCTAATATTAAACCAATCCTGCATTTCTGCTATAAATCCAACCTGATCAAAGTATATAATCTTTTTAATAGGTTGCCATAGCCTTTTTGCTAAAAGGCATTTGAGAGTAAAATGATGCTAGACAAGAAATCAGGAAGATCTGAGTTTGAATTCTGTCTTAGACACTTACTAAATGTGTAACCCTAGACAAGTCACTTAAATTCTCTATGCCTCATTTTCTCATCTAAATAAAAGCAAAGACATTGTACTTGATGACCTCTAAGGCCCCTTACAGCTCTAAATCTAAAATCCTACAATCTTCATTCATCTTAGGTTCTGACTCCACACTATCTATATGTTGTTCTATCCTTATCAATCTGAAGATTTTTCTTCTTGGCAGAGAATTGGATAAGGAAAGGGTCTAGACCTGTGACTTAACTGGTGTAAGAAAAGACCTGATGAGAGAACTTGCTCCACCAATGCAGCCTTTTCTGCAAATTGGAATCTTTGAGGGGTTGCTAAAAGCATTAAGAGGTTAAGTGCTCTGCCCAAAGTCACCCAGTAAATGGCAGGAACTGAATCCAAGTGGTCCTGGTTCTAAAGACAGCTCTCTACCCACTATATCACACTGCAGCTCAACAAAGAAAAAAGTAAATTAAACTCAGGGAAGTGCTGCCTCCTATCTACTGTCCATTACTGAAATGCTATCCAATCAAAACAATAGTCGTAACTTTTTATTTCATTTTCCTCTTAACTCTAACATCAGTCTAAAAAGCCGTTCACAGCATTTACCATTCAACACCAGCTTCAATACATAATTAGTTGTATTTCTTTTAGCATTATTCACAGAGGACTTCCGCAAATATTTTGCATTTTTTAGTTGTCTTAACTTACAACTCCTACATTTTTTAACATTAGTAGTATTATATACCACTCCCCTGAATTTTCTTCCTCACCAGAATTATTAATTTGGGGGTTATCAAAATTTTGTTCCTGAAAGCAACCTGTTACTGTGATGCTAACTTACTCTCTTGACTTTTTAAAGTACAGGTTCCTACTTATCCCATCTCTGAATTCCCTGAAATGTGTTTTCCTATAACCAGAGGTGCAAAGATTCTCCTCAACTATCATTATATCATCTAAATATCATGAACTCTAAGATGGAATTATTGCTTGTTCCAAAAGCTCTCCCTATTTCTGACTTAACAACCAATTTTTTCTTACCAGTCAAAAATGAATCGAGGTTCCTTCATTATCTTCTCCAGAATAAAATTATGCAATAAGCTCCCTCTTCTCTACTTCTTTTCATCTCAAAACATTTTGACATCTCCCACTCTCTCCTGTTTTCCCCCAGTGTTTGATAATAAGGTGGCACTTCTCCTTACCAAGGCCACCTTCTTTACATAGCCTCGATTTCAGTCTTTCTTTTCCATCTTCTCTGGCATAATGTCCCTTCAACTATCTTCCCTCTCTCCCTAATCTTCAACTTTTCCCTCTCTACTAGTTCTTTCTATACTGCCTTCAAATATGCCCATGTCTCCCTCAACCACAAAAAAAAAACCCTTCACCTACCATCCCCTCAAACCATCATCCTATGTTTCTCCTCCCTTTACCATCAAAATCCTAGAAAAATAATTCCTACACTCATTATCTCTATTTCCTCTCCTCTTAATTACTTCTTAATGCTCTGCAGTCTGGCATCTAACATCATCAGTCGAATAAAATTACTTTTTTCAATTACCAATGATGTCTTAATTGCCTTTTCTCATTCTTCATCCTACCTGCTCTCTCTGCTACATGTGACACTGCTGACTCATTCACTCCTACACAGACTCTACTCTCTGGACTGTTATGATTTTGCACTCTTCTTGTTCTCTTTATACTTGTCTGACCCCCTCCTCAGTTTTCTTTGATAGCTCATCATCAGTATCACATCTGCCAACTTTGAGTATTCCCCAAAACTCTATCCTGGAGCCCTCATCTCTTATTGACTTCATCAGATAGCATGAGTTTAGATATTATTCCTACACAAATGATTCACAGTGCTCCATCAAATCTCAGAGGGGACAGTAGGACTGGATATATCTAATAATCCCTCTGAGCTTCAGCAGTACCACCTGCCTAACAGAAATTTCAAAGTAGATGAACCAAAGACATCTCAAATTTGACATGTTTAAAACTGAACACATTCTCTTTCCCTCCCCCCCAAACCCACCACTCTTCCAGACTTTCCTATTTCTGCCAAAGGCAACACCATTCTTCCAGTAAGCCCTCCATTTTCATCCCCTTATAGACAAAGTTAATATAAAACACATATCCCAAAAATAAAAGCTTAACAAACAAGAAAAATCATGCCCCTTAAGAATGAGAAGCTTCCATTACCAAAAATCCTTATGTGATATGCCATTTCTATCTCATCTTATTCAATGATTTAACTCCCAATTCAAAACAATAAATAGTAAGGAATCTAAGAAGACAATACATACATGCTTATATGGGCAATAATACAAACATCGGTTATACCCATGCATGGTGTCAGTTGGGAGGATAAAAAAATGTAAGTGTAATTCTACTCATACCTGTCACATTGCTGCATTATAGAAATTTCTTTGATGATTTCCTGAAGATCTGATTCAACAGGAACTTGCTTAATTGCCACCACTTGACCAGATTCCTTATGTATTGCTTTAAATACACTTCCATAAGATCTAAAAAGAAAATAAAAAAGATTTTCTAGATTACATTTCCTCCTTTCTAGTAGTTATATTAATCAGAAATAAAATCTCTATCCTCCATATGTTTGTTTTATTGGATTTTTTCCATTTTTTTTAAATTCACCAGATGAACATGATTTGAAAAACAGAGAAACAAGTAATTAAGTTCATAAAAATGAGAATTTATAATACTGCAAAGTATGCCTTCTTGATGTTACTGCTTTTATTATTTTAAGTTGAACTGAATAAGCAATTTAATAATGATACTTTCTCACACATATTTAGGAAACATAGAGAAAATCAATACACAGACATCAGTTCAAACAAATACAGTATTAACAATGTACATCCAAAGCAATTAGTGTTGGAAGGTCCTATTATACATGAAGGGTCAAGATTTAAGTTTTCATTCTCTATGTTGGTTTGAAGTTATTTTTTTAAAACTACTACTTTGTTATTCATCCGATCCCATGTTTCTTCCCCTGCCCTGTCAGCATACACTCTGGTCAGATGAGAGCAAGAAGTGTCCCATCTCCTCCCAATGGTGAAATCAGACATGGACCAGGTATCAACATAGTAAATGGGCCACCCTCTGAAAACTTTTTATCATCAGAGTCCCAGTCCATACAGTCCCTGGAAATGTCTCTGCTCCCACTTCCATGCCTGGTCTCTGCCCACACAAACTCAGGCCAACTCTTCCCCATTTTAAAAATTCAACAAACTACCTAAAATCCAGAAAAAGCACAGAGGTGGAAAAAGTAGCTCTGTTCCAACTGTCCTGCACTAGTACCAACTGGAAGAATTTTTAGAAGTTTCTTTACAGTCCAAACTCCAAGAAATAAAGATCTGAGTTAACTAAAACAACAGTAACAATAACAAATGAAAAATGAAGAAAAGACAGCATGTCAGGGAAAAACTTGGGTTCAAGTCCTGCCTCTGAGCCAAACTACCTGTGTCACCATGGGTAAGTCACTTGACACATTGCCCCCAGGGAACCCTAGGAAGGTAAGTGACAAAAATTTTGACATTGGTAGAGAAAGTTTCCACATGGGAAGTTTCCTGATGAAAACATAGAACTGGGGCCTCAAAAGTGAAGGATAAAAAATGAAAATCAAAAGACTGAAACAGATTTAATACATAAAAACACTAGGTCAATCCCTTAAAGTACTATAAGACACTATTTTTTAAAATACTGAAAGAGCATTTAAACTGAAGTATGTATCCTTTTACAACTTTTCAAATAAGCAGAACTTATTTATTATCTATTTTATTATCATTCTCACCTTTAAGTCACAGGACAGCAAAATCTATGCTGATTTAATTTAGGCATGTTTATTGAGTTCTTCACTGTATTTCTGTACATGTACATTCTTTATAACCAATATTGTGAATAATTTGTTATTGTTTTCATGGAGGTCTTTTTGAAAAGATTTATCATGAGCTCTATAATATGAGATCAGCAAAAGTCAATCAACAAATATCTTATGTGCCATGCACTGTTCAATGTGCCAAGAATACAAAGAAAGGCAAAAACACAGTCCCTGTCTAAAGGGAACTCACATTTTACTGGGGCAGACAACATGAGAACAACTCTGTATAGACAAGATATATACATGATTACACAGATAGATAGATACATACATACATACATACATAGACAGACAGAAAGACAGACAGACAGACAAAAAAATGAGTGTGTATAAGAGTAAGTGGAAAGCAATCTCATAGGAAAGGCACTAGTGGTGAGAAAGAAGGAAAAGTCCTATTACAGAAAGAAGGTGGTAATTGAAGGTCTTGAAGGAAGCCAGTAGATGGATGGGAGAAGGAAAGGCATTCAGGGAATGGGGACTAGTGAATGAAAAAGCATGGAGTCTGGAGATAAGAGTGTTGTGTGTGAGAAATAGCTAGAAGGCCAGTGTAGCTAGACTACAGAGCACATGGGGGGGGGGGGGGGAATGCAAAAAAAACCTGAAAAGACAGGAAGGGCATTACTAACCAGAACATTTGAAATAATATTTTTTGTTGCCTTTGGGCACATGATAAAACCAATTCCTTCAATTCCTTTATTTGTCTCCACATGAAGTACTTGTAAGTTATCTCTCCATTTAACTTAAATTTACTTCTTTTTTTATGGTTTCATTTATAGGAAGAATGTAAAGATGCAAATGATTTAGTTCTTCCACTAGTAGGTCCACAGGCTGGTCACTGGCCAAAGATCTCACATTTAAAGTTCTAATGGCCAAGTGAAAATTTATACAAGGGATATATGAGATCCAGAGTCATCTTCAACAGGAGGAATGAGGGGAAATTTCATGGAGGCTTTACCATTTTTAAAAGGATAGGCTTTACATAACAGATTTGCAGTTTCATGTGCAACCATCTTCTCTTTTATTCTATGTTATAGAAATGCTTGTGTTATTTCATAAATCTTTTAAAAATAAATAAAAGGATAGGCTTTGACCCACAGATCCTACTACTAGGTACGTACTTTAAGGAGGTGAAAGACAGAAAGAAAAATGATATGTACACCAAAACATTCATAGCAGCAGTTTCTGCAGTAGCAAAGAATCGGAAACAAAGCAGATGTCCAAATTGGGAATAGCTAAACCAACTGCTCTACATGAAAATAATGAAATCTTATCATACTATAATAGGAAGAATTTAAAGCATGCTATTATTTATATAAATTAATAGACAGTGAAATAAGCAGAACCAGGAAAATAATATACACAATGATGACAACAATATAAATGGAAAGAAGAAAAAAATTTTTGAAAGACTTTTAAGAGATAAGTGATCTGTCAAGAGCTGATATAACTAACTCCATTTTGTCCTGTATCTGCCATTTTTTATTATGTAGTACTACTATGTGTAAGTACAGGGAAGCAAACTTCTCTTTCGGTTTTTCCCTTCTTCCTAATGTTCCATGTAAAAAAACTTCATGGATGCATCCTCACAGCAAACATTAGCATCTAATAAGACTATGTGATTGTAAGGAGAAGAGACAGACAAGATTTGAAAGTGACAAAGGCAATGTGTGGTGCAGAGTGCTGGACTGACCACAGACTTACCCTTTCCCAGTTAAGTATTTGCATTCATCAAAAGTGCCGCCCCCAAAGCAAAATGACTACCAGAAAAATTAATGTTAACAAATTAGAGCTCTTCTCTGAGCATGAACAGTTTGTTGCTAACTTGGAAGGAAAGCTGAGCCAACACACAGTTGGCAGCAGTGGAGCAGAAAAGGAGTTTTGGTGTACATTACTGCATTTGTTCATCTGGGTCAGAACACTCACAAACACCAAGACTGGTTTGATGAAAATGATGGGGAAATTCAGAAGCTGCTAAATGAAAAATGAGAACTCCACAGGATTTACCAGCAGGATAGTTCATCCACCTCTAAGAAAGCAGCATTTAATTCCATCAAAAGCAAATACAAGCAAAGTTGAGAGTGATGCAGGATTCCTGGCTCAGTAAGAAGGCAGATAAAATTCACTTTTATGCTGATAGTAACAATCCAAAGCACTTTTATGATTCCCTGAAAGCTACTTATGGACCAAAAACCTGTGGTGCATCACAACTACTCAGTGCTGATGAAGCTACATTGACCAGTGATAAGGACATGATCCTAGAGAGATGGGCTGAACACATCCATGGTGTTCTCAACAGACTATCATCAATCAATGCGGAGGCCATTGACCATTTACCTCAGGTTGAAGTCAATCCCTCCTTAGCTGAACTTCCAACTGAAGAAGAGGTTCTGAGGGCCTTTAGGTTCCTTTCATGTGGCAAAGCACCTGGTGCTGATTCTATTCCAGCTGAATTTACAAGGTAGGGGGATCATTGCTCATACAAAAGCTGACTGAAATTTTCCAGGTTATATGGCAAGAGAAGGTTATCTCCCAGGAGTTCAAGGATGCTTCCATTGTCCATCTCTATAAAGGTAAAGGGAATAGATTGTTCTGCGACAATGAGAGGGGGATCTCTCTCTTAGTCACTGCTGGCAAAATTCTTATTAGAGTCCTCCTTAATAGGCTGATCCTTCATGTGGAAGATGGTCATATACCTGAAAGCCAGTGTGGCTTCAGAAAGGTCTGAGGAACACTTGTTATGGTGTTTGCTGCCCCACAACTCCAGCAGAAATGCCAGGAGCAGAAGAGAGGTCTAAACACAACGTCTGTAGATCTGACCAAGGCCTCTGACACTGTTAGTCATGAGGGCTTATGGAAAATTATGTCAAAATTTGGTTGCCTGGAGAAGTTCATCAATATTTTAAGTCAATTTCATGATGGCATGTTTGCCTGGGTTCTGGACAGTGCACAGTGCTCTCGTGCTTTCCCAGTCACCAATGGAATGAAACAGGGCTGTGTGCTTGCTCCCATGCTTTTTAGCATGATGTTCTCAGTCACGTTGTCAAATGCTTTCAATGAGGATGAACATGGCATCATGGTCAACTACCATACTGAAAAGTCTACAAGCCAAGACCAAAGTGGAGGGAGTGTTGGTGCATGATTTTCTGTTTGCAGATGACTGTGCACTCAATGCAGCCTCTGAAGCTGAGATGCAACAAAGAATGGATCAATTCTCTGCTACCTAGGCTAATTTTGGTCTAATAATTAATACCAAGAAAACACAGGTGCTCCATCAGCCACCACAACATCATCCATATGTGGAACCATCGGTTACAACAAATGGAGAAGTTTTGAATGCTGTGGATAATTCACTTACCTTGGTAGTGTACTTTCCAGGAATGCACACATTGACAATGAGGTTGATGCATGCATTGCCAGAGTTAGCTCAGTGTTTGGGAGCTTCCGAAGAAAAGTTTAGGAGAAAAAAGGTATTAGACTGACTACCAAACTGAAGGTCTATAGAGTCATTGTGCTAACCTCATTGTTAAATGCTTGTGAAACATGGACAGTCTACCAGTGCCATGCCAGGAAACTGAATCATTTCCATTTGAACCGTCTTAGGAAGATTCTGAGGATCCCCTGACAGGATAAGGTACCAGACACTTAAGTCCTTGCTTGAGCTGAACTGCCAAGTACTCAAACTATGCTTCAGAGAGCACAACTCCCATGGGCTGGCCATGTTGTTCGAACGCAAAATGTACACTTGCCAAAAAAGACTATTTTATGGAGAATTCGCATGGCGCAGGCAATCACATAGTGGCCAGAAGAAGCAATACAAGGATACTCTCAAGGTCTCTCTCAGGAACTCTGGATTTGACTGTGCGACATGGAAGACACTGGCACAGGACTACTCAGCATGGCATGCGCACATCAGAAAAGGTGCTGTGCTCTTTGAGCAAAGCAGAATTGAGACAGCACAAAATAAATGCAGGATGCGCAAATTTGGGATATCCACCCCAAATATTCACCTGGACTATCTGTGCCCAACATGTGGTAGAGTATTCCGAGCTCATATTGGTCTGATCAGTTACAGTTGGACACACTGATATTTCACTTTATCATGGTGATGTCATTTTGGTCCTCTTCAAAGACAAAGGACAACAATCATGCAACAAAATAGGACTCAATTCTCCTCTGGCTGTTTTCTGAATGATTTCTCCACCATATCTCCAAGTTGGGTAATTTTCCCAGGCTTTTTAGCTTCTTTTTGTGTTTTGTCTTCCCCCATTAGATTATAAGCTCCTTGAGTATGAGGACTGTCTTTCTTATTTGTAACCCTAAGAGTTTAATTCAGGGCCTGGCACATCTTAGCCACTTTATAAATGGACTTTGATAGTTCAAGAAAGCTGTCCCATTCTCTTTATCTTAGATAACAAAGCACATAGTAAGCTTAATAAATGCATATTAACTGACTTACTGCTAAAGATACTGGCTTTTGTTGCTGTTCAGTCATGTTCAACTCTTTGTGACCCCATTTAGGGTTTTCTTGGCAAAGATACTGGAGTGATTTGCCATTTCTGTCTCTAGTAGATTAAGGCAAAGGATAAGTGACTTGCCCAGGCTCACATGGCTAGTAACTGTCTAGAGGTCAGATGTGAACTCAGGTGTCACTGACTCTAAACTCAGAACTCTACCCACTGCACCACATAGCTGCCCACTATTTTCTTTGATCTAATGTAAATGGCTATGCTAACAAGGCCACATTCTTCTTCTGTCATAATAAGTAGTTTTTTTCCAATGCTCTGCTTGCACAGACCAAACTGTATGTCTTCTTATTTGTTACTGTTTTTGTTTCACTTAGTTTGAAGGGGAAAATATATGTCACCTATCAAACTATCAGACATATGGATCTATGACCTACTGATGGATGTATCACACCTCTGAGTGATTATACTGCAGTTTTCCTATGTCTGTATCCTGTGCTGGCTTATTTATTAGCAACAGTTAGGACCCATCGAAAATCCGGGCAACAATATGAAACTGAGAAAAGATGGGAAAATGCACCTCCCTCTTCTCTTTGCAGACTTGGAAGACAATGGGTATAGAATATTGCATATTTACTTGGTTTTGATAAACTTTTTCCCTTCTTTATAAGTTCTTTGTTACAAATGATGGCTACAAATGATGATATGTCCAGAAATAATGACATAAAAATAAAAGGATGACTACGAATGTAAAAGACAAACAGAGGGAAGAAAGGCATCCCAGGAACAGGTCATAGCATAAGCAAAGGCAAGAGTCAAGAAAGAGCAGGTTATATTCAGCAGCCCAGTTTGGCAAACCATGAAGCATATCAAAACTGAAGATAGAGAATCCTTGAACCACAACAAAGGAGCTTGAGTGTGACTCTGGAAGCAGCAGGGAGTCACTGTCAGATGATTAAGGACTCTTCCATCATGTCCCAGAAAACTCTTCTTCCTGGGAGATAACTTAATCCCTGGAATTCAAGACTCAGAAACCACCTCAGCCCCTCACTGTTTCAACAGCTCCAGAACAAGCTGATTCCTCCATCATGTCCCTGAGTCAGGCAATTTCTTTATCTCCTCCTATGTCTTTTCAGTTTCTTTTTATAAGCTGATATTAGAATGCGAATCCCTTGAGGGCAGGGACTTAATAAATGTTTGCTGTTGTAGTTAACAACTTACATTATAAAGCCCTTTAGTTCAAAATACTGGCATACCTCATGTTATTGCACTTCATTTTTAACAAATTGAAAATTTGTGGCAGCCCTGGGTCAAGCAAGTCTGTTGGCACCATTTTTCTAACAGCATGTGCTTACATCATGTCTCTGTATCACATTAGGGTAATTCTTGCAATATTTTAGACTTTTTCATTATCATTACATCTGTTACAGTGATCTATGATTTTTGATGTTATGATTATAATTGTTTTGGGATGCCACAAACTACACCCATGTAAGACATCAAACAACTGATAAATGTTGTGTGTGTTCTGACTGCTCCACCAGCCTACTGTTCCCAGTCTCTCTTCCTTTCCTTAGGTCACTCTATTCCCTGAGACACAACCATAGTGAGATTAGCCCAATTAATAACCCTACAATGGCTTCTAAGTATTCAAGTGAAAGGAAAAGTCAACTGAAGGGGCAAACCTCATTGTTGTCTTATTTTAAGAAATTGCCACAGCCACTCCAACCTGCAGCAACCACCACTCTGATCAATCAGAAGCCATCAACATCAAGGCAAGATTTCCACCGCCAAAAAAGATTATGACTCACTAAAAGTTCAGGTGACAGCATTTTTTTAGCAATATTTTTTAATTGAGGTTTGTAAATTCTTTTAAATACTATTGCACACTTAAGAAACTATAGTATAATGTAAATATAACTTTTATATTCATTAGGAAACCAGAAAATTTGTGTTTTATTATAATATTCACTTTATTGCAGTAGTCTGTAAACCAAACCCACAATACCTCTAAGTATACTTGTACTTTCCTTGCAACCTTATGAGATCACTAGTGTAGATATTACTATCCCCATTTTCATATGAGAAAACTAAATTGCTAGTAGTAAACACTAAGAGCCATAGCTTGAACTCAGGCCTTCTAATGCCAAGTCCAATACTCTTTCTATTACACCAAGGTGGTTTCTCCAAGGAATGCTAGTCTTCTTTGTAAAATGGACTAATCATCTTGTTCCTTTATTCAAAACCTTTCAAAAGTTCCCTTTTATCTAATAATGAAGCAAATAAACTTGACTTAGCCTAAAATTCAAGATGAAGGAGAGAATTTAGATATAGATGACAGCCAGTGAAAATGCCTATAGTCAGGAGATCAAGCACATTGTGTAAGGAACAGCAAGAAGGTCAATGTCACTTGACTGAAAAGTGCACGGGAGTGAATAAGGTAAAAAAAAAAAAATTTTTTAAGATCTGAAAGGTAGGAGAGGACCAGGCTTTCAGTGACTTTTAATGTCAAAGAGAAGGTTTTATTTTTAGTCCTAAAGGTGATAGAAGTTTATTTAATAGGGTGATGACATGGTCAGATCTACACTTTTAGTAATATTATTGACAGCTAAGTAGATGATGGATTAGAATAGGGAGAGACTTGAGATGTTATGAAGGTAAAATCAACAGGACTTAGCAACAAATCTGACATGGATAAATGAGGAAAGCGAGTGAGGAGTCGAGTATCACACACACTGAGTCTCAGTGACTGAATAGTGGTACCCTCATCTACAACAGGGGAGTTCATAAGACTGAAGACTTAGGGGGAAAAGATAATGAGTTCAGTTTTGGACACGTTAAGCTTAAAATGCATATGGAGTATTCGGCTTGAGGTTAGGAGAGAGGGTGGAATGAAGATTTGAGTCTGAATCCAGCATCAAACACCTAATAGCTATGTGATCCTAGGCAAGTCACCTAACCTGTATGTGCTTCAGTGTCCTTATATGTACCAAATGAGTTAACTTAGGTAAATCAAAATGTAAATCTTAAAAGCACTAAATAAGTGTTATAAATAATTATCATTATTGTCTCAGAAACCTAGAAAGAAGAAAGTATCAAGAAGAAAAGGGTGATCAACAATGTGAAAGGCAGTAGGGAGCTCAATAAAGATGAGGAATGATGAAATGTCATTAGATTTGGCAATTAATAGATCACTGGTAACTTTGGAGGAGCTGTTTCAACAGAATGATGAGGTCAGAAGCTAGACTGCAAGACTTTAAAAGAGAATAAGAGGGAAGGAAGTAGCAGCAAAGATTGTAGATGATATTCTCAAGTTTAGCTACAAAAGGGAGGAGAGACATGAAATGATAGACAGTGGGGATGGATGACCAAGGGAAGATTTTTGATGAGGGGGTAATGTGGGCATGTTTACAAGCAGCCAGTGAACAGGGAGAGAAGGAAGTTAAGCAAGAGAATAGGTATGACAGAGGAAGCAATCTGCAACAGAAGGAGACATGTACATGTACACGTAGACATTAGTCCTGCCAAGTATAAGGAGTATCTTTTCATGTAAGACAGGAGTGAAAAAGGAGATGGTGGCAGAAAGCATCAAGGTGACATGGAATGAAGAACAGAAGGAAAGAAAAAGCTTTCAGCAAATTATTTTTTTTTATTTTTTTTTCAGTGAAATGAGTGAAGGTTCTCAGCTGAGAGGGTGGAGGAGGAAGGAATTTGGGGAGGTGTGAAAATGGATGAAAAGATTTGAAAAAGAAGTTGTAGTGGGTATTGCATATTCTTTATACTTTTCATATCACCTTGCAAATAGCAAGCACTGAAAAAATACTTTTTCTTTCTTATTTTTTGTGTTTCATTCTTTAGGATATCCAAGCTCAACTTCTCAGGAATCATTGCAGGGTTTTATTTTCCTAATAGTCAATTTGTTCCTTCCTTATGTCTAATCAAAATCTTTGTCATTTTAATTTAAGTCAATTTCCACTTGTTTTGTTTTCCAAAGATATGAAAAATACTTGTTTAGCATTCCTGAGTTTAAAAGCTTTCTCTTCCCTAGACTTAAACAATACTAATTTCTTTGAACTGTACTCTTAAAACCTACTTTCCATTTTAATTATCCTTGTCATTACTCTTACATCCTGCTTTAGTTCCTCCACATCCCATTTAAGCTGTATTTATAAAAATTTTTATTAAGGTTATTATAAGTATAGTGGAAGCAAAGTATAGCAGAATTATTTTGGTTGGCATTTTTCACAACAGCAGGACATTGCTGACTCATGTTAAACTTGTGGTAAAACTTAACCTTACCCCTCTGCCTGCCACAGGCTCTCCCCACCATCTTTTGCCTATTTAGTCATTCCCATCCTCTATTTGCATGGGTGTTAACATAATATCTTAACTTTAATACATTTTCAATTCAAGCAATGTACAACTGTATAAATATTAATATTGGATGACTATTTCTCAGTACTCATCTTGTTCTTTTCCTGAAAACAATTTTTACAGTTGCATGTACTTACCCCTCACCAAGCTTCTCTAAGACATCAAAGACTTCTTCAGGCTGCTTAGTCAAACTGTCTTCGCTCAGCTTTTTTAGCTTGCTAATAAAATAAGAAACAATATTTTATTTAAAATCACTTTTTAAATTTATAGCATTCTAAATAGCCAATGAAAAGTCATTTAGTGAGTAAAAAAGCAAAAGTATCTAATGCCAAAAATAAGACTATGTACTCTATAAAGTGCTCTGTAGTTAGAGAACAAGGAAAGAAAAATTTTTTAAAGTTTAATTTTAAACTAAATTTAAATTTTCTAAGTTCATTTAGTGTTTTCTTTTATATTTGAATGAATCATACACACAAAGTCATATTCCATCTATTATTTTTAAGCTTTGAGTAATCAATCAGTATCCATAAGCAGCAAGGGAATTCCAAACTTAGGCATGAGCTAAAATATATGACCTCAGAGGTCTCTTTCAACTCCACAATTCTATGACTATGTACGTATGTGGTTTAGTATTCTAATCAAGAAAAACTGACAATAAAGTTAATCATAAAGGCAACCTTCATCTGATTTTCCAATAGCTAGGGTTCATTTACAAACCAGCTATTGCCCACCCTGCCTACATGCTCCACCAATAGGGTCCCCTATATCCCATCTATGTTTCACAATTCTATCAGTCCTCAGGTATATCCTATCTAAACACAACCGGAAGGATTTTGCTGTTCCGAAGTAGATCAAACCTCTGGGTGCTAGGGGGACTAAAAAAGCTAAAATTTCAAATTATGAGGCTTTAGGAACTATCTTGGATATAGGAAGAGTAGGCCAAAAAAGTGATCACCATACTCTGAAAGAGAACCAGGAAGGGAGAACCAAACCAGGAATGGTAGCACAGGAAAAGTGAGAGGGCACACTGAGAATGAACTCTAGACTCCCATCTAGCCAATCTTGCCCTCCTCATCTAGGATTTTTGGGACAGAGGAATAGAAGTAGACTAAGGACTGAAGAAAGACTGAAGGATGACTAACCTTCTGACCCAGTCCCTAAATCCTAAGGTACCCTATAATTCAATAAAAATTCAATTAAAAAATATTAAGTATCTGTTATGTATAAAACAACGTGCTAAGCACAAAAAGGGACACAAAAAATGAAGATAACCAAGTCTCCATTTTCAAGGTGTTCATAATCAAATAGGAGGAATGTCATGCAAACAAATATAACGCAAAGTAAAATGTGGCAGAGGTGAAAGAAAGCTCTAGTACTGTAATAAAATTTGAAGAAGAAGAAAGCATTTACAATTGGGGCTTGATAATAAACATCTATTAAGTATCTATTATGTACAAGGAAAAAACAGTATGCCATACTTTTGAATAAGAAGACCTGAGTTCAAGTCCTGAATCTAGCTGTATGATCATACACAAGTCAGTATACTTCTCAGAGCTCTCAGGAAGCTTTCCGAGATTATAAACTGCAAATGAGTTTCTATACCAATAATTCCTTCTGCACGTAAAATAGCAGATCCAGGCAAACATTTACAATATATGAAGCACTGTCAAGATGTTGGAAATACAGAGATTACAAGAGATGGTGCTTCCTAGGCAGCTTATAATATAATGGTATGAAAGATGCACAAAAGTAATTATGACACCAGAAAGGAAGAACAAGAAATGTGCTATGAAGCAGTCATATAATTTTCACCCAGGGCAGTGAAGATTTAAAGACTATTTGACATCTGTCTTGGGTCCTGAGGGAAGGGAGGGACTTCAGCAGATGAAAAGATGAGAACACACCCCACAAAAGGAAAGAACAGGATGCAAACCATTGACAGAATAGTACAATTTGTCTAGAAATAGTATAAGATAATGCTAGGAAGTTAGAATGAAGCCAAACACTAAGAGTGTGTAAATGGCAAGAGTCATGAATTTATATACAGCAATAGGAAACCAAAAAAAGTTTTTCCATAGAGTGAAATCAAACTAAAGCAGGTATATGTTCAAAATCATTACAGTCTTGGAGATTTCATAAAGGTAAAAAAGTAGACATATGATTTGGGTTTGTAAGTGCTCAATAATTTTTTGATAATAATACTATTCATTATTTTTTCCAGTCATTTCATCTCTTCCCCTCTTTCATCAATCTCTCCAGGCTTTTAAAATTATTTCTCTCCCAGAATCAATACGTATACATGGTCTGATCTAGCCGCTCATTCCAGCTTTATCCTAAGTACCTTTTCCTCTTCCTCATATCACTGTGATCAATTATTGCTATAAAAACATTGGTAAATTTAAGGCTAATTTAGGTTTTATTTTACCTATGTCTGACAGTTTCCTTTCTGGTTTCATTATAAATGTTTTTGGCCAATATGATTTAGTAGAGTATTCACACAAATCTTTCTGATCTTACCCTCCACCGCCTTTTGGTGTTGTATGAAGCAATACTGTTCATAATTATTCACTATCATATTCTGTAATGTTTTACAAATGAATATGTACACTAGTGGCCTGACTAAGGAATTGAGTGCTGCCTGGGTGGAACAGTTTCTGGGCTCTTTTGACAACTTGTGACAACTGATTTGAAATGATGATGAAGTCAAAACTTTAGCCCAAACCCTATTATTCAACACCAATAGCTTGTTTGAACTACTGTAACTGAATGAAATGTATTCTCCTCTTTATCTTTTCTCCTAACTTGCTATTTATTTTACCCCTTGCTCTAACTAGTCTATGATATGACTGCCCGTAAACAGCTGATTCTGAAATGGCTACTGTAGCTATAACCAGCCATTTCCTGTCTGCTAAGATGCAGCCAATTTCATTTTTGATGATGTGGTTTCATGATTGCTGCATTCAATCCTTTCTCATTCTCTCCTTTTAAAAGTACTTATGCTGTACAAAGTACAAAGTTTTTAAGTAATCTAAAAAACTTTTAAATCAAAATCTCACACCATTTTTTTTCTAACACAGTTTTTACCAGTCTCTGAGTCCATCTTTTCTTTGCAGTTCACAAGTGCCAATGTGTATTGTAACTTAATCTGAAGGCTTCTGTCAGGTTCTTTAAAGAATTTCTCTACTTCTTTATCCTTTACAGTACAGGTTAGCATGTAATCTACAATGATCTTCAAGTTTGTGTTTTTACTTAGACTTATTACGAGTACTACCTAGTAAGATGACCAAATGTCCCATAAGTAGTAGTAGTAGTAAATAGTAATAGATAACATTTTTATAGCACTTTTAGGTTAACAAAGCATTTTTTATATATTGTCCCATTTCAACTTCACAATAATCCCATAGAACAGATGCTGCTGTTATCCTCATTTTACATATGAGGAAATGAGGCTGAGAGGAAAATTTCACACAGCTTGTAACAGAGGAACTCCAGACTTCCTGATGCCAAGTCTAGTGCTTTATCAATGCAATGAAACCAATTCCATTATTTTCACTTTCTAGAAGAACCTGGGAACTTTTCTTCCATTCAAATACAACTTATTTATGTTTGGGTTTCATTTAAAGCAAGAATGCCAATATGAATTTGGTTCAGTTCTTCTAGAAGTATCAACAGTGCCAACGGTTAAATTAATGCTAACAACTAAATTAAATTAATACTATGATTGAGAAGAAAGACAAAGTGAATGGAAGGCAGAATAGCAATGACAAGTATGTAGTAGCAAATGAATGACAGTGTTCAGGTATAAATGGGCAGAGAGTTCAGATGTAATCTAATTCAGAGTGCCTGGAAAATGCTAGGATTAAGTTGCTACCAACAAAACGAAGTGTCTACTACTTCCTAGTTACCTCTCCATATAGCAATTCCATCATTCTGGAGTCACTGTCAGATGTAATAATATATATGGAAGGCACAGTTCTAAGGCCATAGTAGTCTCCCCACAATGAAACCACATGGGAATGGATTCAAGTGAATCAAGAACATGAAAGAAATCAAAATTGAATGTGTGTGGGAACACAACATAAAAAACTATAACTTTTCAATGATGAAAGGACAACATCCAATGGTAAAACAAGGAAAGAAACCCAGTACTCCCCAAACAAAGGAAATATCTTTTCCTCTCACTCCTGTTAGTTCCTTAAAGTACTGCCAAAGAAACTTGCAACCCTAGGATCAGACAAGCTCTTGATTCAAAAAAAAGAGTCTCCTCAGGGAAGCTGAGAGCCCCACAATCAGGGACAGTTCCTGGGATGCAGCAGGTGTTTCAAATTAAAGTTTTCTCCAAGGAAACAGTAGGTAGCCACTACCAAGATGCAACTATTAAAATAGTCATCATTCTGCAAAGAAGTCATCCTCAAGTTCACACCTTCTCTTGCCCTTGATTCCCCCAAGCAAGACAAAAACTGTGATCAAAAGAGGCATCTTAATCAAACAACTGATTTATTAAGCACCTACTAAGAACCAGGCACTGTGCTGTCCTCTGAAGATACAAGTACAAAGTGAATTTACATTCTAATGAGGGAGATAAGGATGGGGAAAAGGGAGGGGTGGGGGTGGGGTGGGTGTGTGTGTGTGTATCTCTATATACACACATATATGTAGCACAAATGTGAAGTTAATAAATACAAACACAAAGAAAGTAGTTAAATATAAAATAGTTTGGCAGGGAAGACACCAGTGATAGAGGAGGAATCAGGAAATGCTTCAAGCAAAAGATAATGCTTAAGTTGCATCTTAAAGGAAAAGAAAGGTTCTGTAGTGTGAAGGTTTGTGTGTCTGTCCTTCTTCTCAAAGAGGACATCATGACATCAAGACGATGACATGACTTGCAGCTGACTTTAATTTGAATGAGGAAGGGCTGTGCAAGGTCACCAACCTCACTTTCTTCTCTGGAGTCATCTGGGTCCAGCAGCCTGATATTCATCAGGAAGACTGGAGATGGCCTAGGATGCAATCTGAGACCCTGGCCCTTTCAGGTTAAAGTCTTATCACATTCTCACTTTGAGTGAGATACACCAATTCAATAGTTACTAAAGGCATGGCTCCTTTAATTTAAAAAAAAACCAAACTAGGAGGGGAAGACCCTCAGGGTTCCTGGGTAAAACAGAAACAATTACTATTTAGTAATTACATGGGTGTGTGTTGCAATAGTTTTGGAGTAGCAATGGGGAATTCTGAAAAACCACAGTGGGTCACATTTCTAGCACAAGATCACAAATTCAGGGCACAGGCAAGTGACCATGACAGAAACGATGTAACAGACCTGAGCTTCTAGATCACAAACTCATCTGCCTCTCCCTCTCCTCTATATAAACTGTTCACCATGACTGAAGAAAATTCCCTCTCTGCATCTAGCCATGGATTCAGTAGCATCCTTTAAGGATCAGAACTTATGTGTCAGCTCCCACAAAAAATTTTTTTTAACTGGAGAGGCACAGGGAGAGAATGCTAGAGAGGGAAGATGGCTGTTAAAAAGGCACAAAGAAGAGGAACGGTGTATGAAAAACAAAGAAGGCCACTTTGGCTGGATCACAGAGTACACTATAAATAATTATTACAAATTATATATGATTTATAATTATATGCAAATTATATAAATAATAAAGAAAAGAGTTATCTAACTTAAAATGCTGTGCCATCATGGAAAGTTTAATGCATTTAGCAATATAAATTTCTTAACTGTTGAATATTGATTTTCTTTGATATGCTCACAGGACATTAAGAGTCCATCAACTTTTCAACCAATAAAACTACAAGGCCAATTATATACATTAACAAATCACATTCAAAATGATAGACTTCTAAAGAAAGATATACTAATACAGTACTAAAAAACAAATTCAACTTATCTGTATCCTAAGTAACTGACATTTTATAGGCATTAAAGTTTGCAAGGTGATTTATATATTTTTTCTCTAAGCCTCACAATTAGAAGGGAGTTATTACAAGTATAATAATACTTTCTTTTGATTCCCATTGTAAAGCTAAGTATATGTGTGTTATTCTTTTGTCTTTCATTCTCAAAGAGGACCATGACAACAAGGAGGTGATACCATGGCATACAAGTGAATTGGATTACACACACACACACACACACACACACACACACACACACACATACATACACACACACAAATACTGTTACAGTAAAGATGTATAAAAGTGACATAGTAATATGGTAACTGCTAATATTAGCTTATATATATAGTACAGACATACATACATATGTACTATATGTACATGTATATTCTGCATTTTGATTCCCATTTTACAGATGCAGACACTGAGGATCAGAGGAATTAAGTGAGCTTCAAATGAACACAAAGGTAATAAATGGCATAGCTGGAAATCCAACCCAGAATTTCTGTCACCAGATCCACTGAATGCTTTTTTCATCCTATCACACTAACTCTCCCTCTCCCTCTCCCATACACACAACATTCCTTCATGCCCTGAACAGGAAAGTCACTCAATAAAAAATAGCTGCTGGATATTCTTACTAAGTAATATTCACTATGCAGAGGCAATCTCACTATTAGAATACAGAGTTAAGGTAATATAACCATCAGCATCACAGAATCACACAATTTCAGATTTGAAAGCATCCTTAGCAATCATCTTCACATAACAAACCCTTTAATAACATGATTTCTTCTGTAAAGCTTGGACTCAGTCAAAAGGCTGCACCCAAGCACCTAGAAGGCCACATGTGGCCTCAAGGCCGCAGATTTCCCACCCCTGAATACTAACCAAAGAACACCCCCTAGATGAGGCACTACCTTCCAAGGCAGCACAATTTACAACTTTCACACAATGTTCCTAATCATTTGAGGCAAAACACAAAAGTCTAATCCTGGCTTCATATAACAGTCCTTCACACCTTTAGACAGATATAGTGACCTATCTGCCCTCTGTGCCCCAAGTCTTCTCTTCTCCATACTAAACATCCCCAATTCCTTCCACTGATCCCCATATGGCACGAACCAATTCTGGATGCCATTCTCCTGATACTCTCTGGCTTATAAAGGTCTTTCCTGAAATGCAGTGCCCAGAACCAGATATAATTTTGCAGATGTAGTTGGACCAAAACAAAGTACAGTAGGACTATCACCTACTTACTCCTGGAAGCTCTAACTCTTTGAATATAATCAAAGATCACATTAGCCATCTTGGCTTCCACATCAAACTGCTGATTCCATATTGAACATATGGTTAACGAAAATCCATAGTATTTTTCAAAGTGCTGCCTAGCCATGTCTCCCTCATCTTGTTCTTATGAAGCTAATTTTTTAACCCAAGTATTTGATTTTATATACATTTCTATTAAAATTAAGTCTTATTAGTCAAATATTCAGCCCTATAGTTTACCTGTCAAGATCCTGGATCCTCATTCTGTCACTCAATAAGTTAAATGCTCCTCCCAGCTCTGTGCCATCTGCAAATTTTAAACTGACATCTACACATTTATACAAGTTACTGACAAAACTTTTAAAATGAAAAGGATCAAACACAGATCCCTGTGGCACTCCAAGTTGACTTCAAGCCACTAATGCCTACTCTAAGCCCAACCATTAAACCTTCATGAGGTCTCTATACAGAAACAAGGACTTCTGAATCTTCGTAGCTGTGTTACTGCCTGTTATTATGTTACTCCCAAAGCTCTCCATCTTTTCCACAAGACTAGAATGACAATTTACCAAGTGTTTTGCTAAAATCTTGGCAAACATTCCCCAATCAATAAATGGTCAAAGAATATAAATAGGCAGTTTTCAGGGGAAGAAATCCAAGCTACCAATAACTGTATAAAAAACATTCCAAATCAACAAGTGGCACAATGAATACAGTGCCAGGTCTGGAGTCAGGAAGACCTGAGTTCAAATCTGGCTTCAGACACTTACCAGCTTGTGACCCTGGACAGTTCACTTAACCCTGTTTGCCTCAGTTTCCTCATCTGCAAAATGATCTAGAGAAGGAAATGGGAAACCACGCCAATAACTTTGCCAAGAAAACCTCAAATGGAGTCACAAAGAATCAGACAAGACTAAAATGACTGAATAACAACAATTAGAGGAAGGCAAATTAAAACAAATCTGAGGTTCATAAGATTGACAAAACTGATAAAGAAGATAACAAATACTAGAAGATCTGTGGGAGAACAGGTACACTGTGAACAGGTACACTGTGATGCTGTGAACTTGTCCAACCATTCTGGAAAACAATTTAGAACTAGGTTCAAAAAGAAAAGGGAAAAAGGAACAATCATATATTAAGTGACTATTACGTGCCAGGCACTGTGCTAAGTGGTTAGCAAGTAACATTTCATTTGGTCCTCACAACAACCCTAGGAGAGAGGTGCTACTATGATCTCTGTCAAACCACTGAGAAAACTGAGACAGAAAAAGGCTCCGTGACTTGCCCAGGGTTACACAGATAATAAATGTTTCAAGCAGGATTTGATTTTGGTCTTCCTGATTCCAAGTTCAGAGCTCTATTTATTGTTACCATTTGGCTGCCTTAAAAAAAAAAAAAGCTATTAAATTGTGTATACCCTTTGACCCTGCAATATTGATACTGTAACATCCCAAAAAGATAAAGAGGAAAATGATCCATACACAAATATTTATAGCAGTTTTATTTCTGTTAAGCAGAATACTGAGGAGAAAGCCATCAATTGGGTAATGGCTGAATAAGTTATGGTATATGAAATCAAATACTGTTGTGTGATCAAATACTATTGTGTATAAGAAATGATGGAAATAAAGGTATCAGAAACATGGGAAGACTTGCATAAGTGAGACTCATAGAGTGGGATAAGCAGAACCAAGATAATAATATATACAATAACTAATATTGTAAAAAAAACATTTTGAGAGGCTTAGAAACTCTGATAACTCAATGCTCAATCATAATTTCAGAGGATACAAGATACCTACACCTCCTGATAGAGCGTACTGAAAAGACATTATTTTAATGGCCAATGTGGACATGTGTTTTGCTTGACTGTGAGAGTGTGTGTGTGTGTGTGTGTGTGTGTGTGTGTGTGTGTGTGTGTGTGTGTGTGTGTGTGTGGAGAGAGACAGAGAGAGAGTGAGAGAGTGAGAGAGAGAGAGAGAGAGAGAGAGAGAGCTGTATTTCTCTTCTGTTCTCATTTGCGGGGGAGTAGGCAAAGTGGGAGGAAGAGAATGCAGACTTGAAAATAAAATAAGATTTAATTTTTAAAATCTAGGCAAACTCTATCTCCCTAATTTTCTCAAAAAAAAAAGTAAGTTTGTCTGGAAGACTCTGCTCTTAATGAAGCCATACTGCCTCTGATGTCAGTAAATCTACTTTTCTTACAGGGATTTCAGTAGCCCTTAACTGGTAAATGCTAGATAGTTCCTGAGTAACTATATAATCTTTAGGTAAATAACATCCAACAATCTCTTCGTATTTGAGTTTCTCCATCTGTAACATGAGAATTCTACTGACTGTAACCCCAGCAATAGAAAAGTGATAGCAGTAAAACTCAGAACATGCATTCTTAGGAACATACTCTTACAATTTCTACGAGAATGGGAGAGGTAACCTTTCTGAGCTCATAGCTCCAGATAGTAAGAAAGTATTGCTTAATCTGATTAGGGTAAACTAGAATTAGGGTAGCAGCAACTGGACAGTTACATTATAATTTCTTAAGAAAGTCAACCACACGTAAGGAATATTGACAGGACATTAGAAGTCTGAGTAAAGCCTTGATCTCTTTACCTGGGTGCCATACATGACACACAAAATACAATGCTAGGCACCATTCTCTAGAGATGGAAAATCTACCTTGGGGAAAAGAAGATCAACTGATATCCACAAAATGAGTATTAAACTTAATCTGGAACAAAGCTTTATCATCATTTAATCCCTAGTTCTACTGCATGCAGTGCATGTGGACTGTGAAGTAATATGGGTCACAACTGTAGACCACAACGAATCTCCATACACCATAACAATGATAAATGGTAAGGAGATTCAACTTTCTATCTCTAGAGCCTAGAAGAATATCTTATGCAAAATATTTAATCAAAGTTTTCTAACCCTTGGTTCCTTTAAATGTTAAGATAGAAATTCTGATTGCATGAATTACCATTAAAATAGGCAGTTTTCCCACAACATAAACTACACCAGGGAAACATGCAACACAAGGTCTAGAGTCTAGACTGTACCCTCTTCCATATCTGCATCCTGTAGCTCCCTAATCTTCACACTACGCTAACAATGAGGGCTAAAACAGACTAACACGTACCCTCACCCAATAGGCATAGGCTCAAGATGCCAACTGGAGTTTCAGGGAGATGTGTTTTAGCTGTTAAAAAAAAAAAAGAGGTGGATTTAACAGATCTAGAAGTAATAGACTATAATCAGGTGGCCTCAGGAGGAGCAAGCCCGTGTTTTGGCAGCTTTGCCCAACAGTAGCTTTTTCTATAGATCCAGGGCTTCTTCTCAACATTAAGACTTTTTCTTAACTCATATCCATACCCTTACTTTCAGGAGAAGGCCTCACAAGCTTTACAAAAAAAAGACTAGGTCAATGTGGTGGATCCCTTAGGTCCTCTCATCTTGACTTCAACATATTGTCTCTATATCTTTTTCTCTCTCCTCACCTCTCCTGCTTCACTCAGCATATCTAAGGATCCTTGAAATGGAGCTATGTTGAAACCTGGACAAATAAAAGAACTGTGCAAATAAGAGAGTTGTAGGGTCAGTTGAGGCTGGTGCCAAGTGAAACCTTACATCATCCATGTCTCACTCCATGTGTGGGTATACCTTAAGGCTCTATCCTGAACCTTCTTTCCTGCTCTCTCTACACTAACTCAATGATCTTACCAGCTCCCACAGGTAAAACTCTAAATTGACAACTATGTAATAACTAGTCCTGGTCTCTTCTCCTGACTACAATGCTACATCACCAACTACCTACTCAACATTTTCATCAGGATGCTTCACAGGAAATCTCATACTTAAAACATCCAAAATCAGTATCTTTCCCCCTAAACTTCCCCTCTTCCTAAATTCTCTGCTTTTGCTAAGAGCCTGACAGTCCTTCCAAACACCTAGGTCAACAACTTCTGAATCATCTACCATTCTTCTCCCTCCCTTTCCCTGTCATATCTGATCAGTTGTCAAATCTTATAGATTCTATCTCTACATCTCTTACAAATGTCCCTTTTCTCTCTACTCACAAGGCCCTATCCTAGATCAAAAAAAAAAAAAAAACCGGACTGATGAAACATCCTCTTGCCTTGAGAGGCAGCTGGGTAGCACAGTGGATAGAGCTCTAGGCCTATAGTCAGAAAGAACTGAGTTCAGAACTAGCTGTATAATTCTGAGCAAGTCACTGAACCTTTGTATGCCTCAGTTTTCTCAACTGTAAAATGGAGATTGCAATAGCACCTCTCTCCCAGGGTTGTTTTAAGGATCAAATGAGATGAAGTGTATAAAGCACAATGTCAGGCACATAGCAGAATAGTAGACACTCAATAAATGTTTCCTTCTTTCCCTCCTTCCTTCCCAATACATCTTCCTACAGTTTCTCCCTCTCCAATGCACCCTGCACATGGCTGCCACATTAATATTCCTAAAGCATAGGTCTGACCATGTGTTCAAGAAGCTCCAGTGACCTTGAACTCCAAGGGCCTCCTCTTCCCTTTTTTTTTTTTTTAAGATAAAAATCCCCTTGTTTGGCACTTAAAGCTCTTCACAATCTGACTCTCATCAACCTTTCCAGGCTATAATACACACACATTATTCCACTTGCCAAAGTGACCTGCATTCTATTTCTTAAAGAACACATTCTAGCTTGGGTTTCACTAGCTTTGCACGTGTCCATCCCCTTTTCCTTAAGTGCCCTCCTTCCTCACCTCCATCTTTTACTATACCCCTAGCTTCCTTCAAAGCTCAGTGCAAACACCACCTCTTACAGAAAGTTTAGAAATATTCCACTTCCCTTACTGTAGAGCCTCTACACCCCCCAAAAATATTACCTTGCATTTAGTTTACATTTAATTTTCTATGTGCTTATTAGCTATCCACATAGACACACACTACATTTTCCCCAATAGAATGTAAGCCACTTTGGAGAAGAGGCTGTTTTTGTCATCATATCTCCAAAGCCTAACCCGGTACGTAACATGCTCTTAAGGCATTTATTATGCTTTTTGGATGGAAGACAGAAGAATACTCATTTGTTTGATACTTGTCTTACCAATCTCGCCTGTCCACCTAACTCATATAGCTGACTTCCTTTCTGATAGTTGGTAGCCATCATACCTACAAGAGAAAAGGTTCTGGGCTTTACAATAACATAAGCATGTTAAGTACTAAATTTGAAATCCTAAGGCCTTGCATTCCAATCCCAACTCTGCTTCTTAGGGCCTGAGGAATCTTGGAAATATTTCTCACTCTTTATGTAGGCTTCAGTTGTTGCTGTTATTGTTTTTGGTAAAATGAATTCCCTTCCATCTCTTAATCCTCTGATCCAATGAAATTCTTGGGTTTATAATTGGGAATTCAAGTCAATAAAAGTGTGACAATAAACTGGCCCTTCCTACCACCTATCCCAACAGATTACTGGTGAATAAATGAATAAATAAAAGCATAAAATTAATTACCTGACTCATTTTATTCACTTTAGTGATAAAAAAAAAAAAAAACTTGGAAAAGGAAATTTTTTATTCTGAATAGTGCAAGGTAAAAGAAAATGAAAAAGTTTTTCCATAGCACAGTCTCTATCCAATCCATCAAGCAATCTCCTCCAACCATGTCTTTTATTACTCTCTTTGTCCTTCCTGTCAAGCCTTAAGTGGTTAAAAAAGAAAGAACCTGGCTGTCCTATCCTTCATTTGCAATTATGAGTTAACTTCAAAATCTGCCGGATTCATTTAATTATTAGTACAGTAATATGCAGAGAACCCATCTAAGAAAACAAACACAGTGCTCAGATAAGGGCTGTTTCAGAAATAATGGAAGTCTTGTCTTTTCCATTCTGTCATAACCCTTTTTCCTAAGGATGGGCCTTTTGCCCAGAAATTCACTAAGATTTTAATTTCCTGGCAAAATGCCTTCACAGAAGGGAAACTGGGATTTTTCTCATCTTCCCTCATACTTAAAGTCTTTCATTATTTTTTCCCAATTTCTCTTCCTATGGACCAAACGGAATATGAGATGGTTCCTATGTTTCGCCCCCTTTTTTTAAACCAGTTTACAAAGGAAATAAATGGATGCTACAACCTATACTTAGGTCCCAGATATTCACAGCATTCACTTTTTAAACACAGAAATTTTTAGAAAACCATTACATTTCATCTAAAATACATGAGTACATTTAAAATAAATTTAATCCATCACTCTATGGCTATCTGGAGTAAGTGCTATAAAGAAACCTCTTATTTTTTTATTTTAGAAAATAGAATTACATTAGTGAATAGAACTTGATCTCCCAAATCAGTTGTTTTTAAGTATGTAAGACAAGATAGGCAGGAGGTAAACTTGAGAGAGAAAAAAATCCCTGAAATCTGATAGCTCAACATTTTGTCACTAGCAGTGTGTTACCTATCCCAGATTCTTTCCTTTCTTATATCTTTCTAGTTTAAGGAAACCAGAAACTAGGCCAGCTGAGAAATTTAAAAAGAAGGAAGAAGATAATGGCAGGACACTTGTGGGTCAAGGTACACCCAGAAAAAGTTCCTAAGAGGATGGAAACAAAAGCTGTTCCAGTGAATGCTTAACTGGCTTCTATTACCTAATTCGTACTCATCCATGCTCAAATGCTGGCTCAAACCTGGAAATGTACTATGAGAGAAGAGCAGGGGGAAAATGGTTAATATAAAAAGTTCAAAATTTTGAGGTAGTTATCTTTCTTTGTGTTGTGTTCTCTGTAAAGAAGTCACACAACCCCAAGGACTTCATTGATGTCTCCATTTATAAAGACTGAAAATAATAAGACATCTGTCTACATAAATCCATAGGCAATTTCTGAAACCATCCTCCTGCAGATGTACAGACTAATTTATCTTCCCCTCACTTTCCCCTGCCAATCACCCCCCTACCAACCTGAAGCCATACATGATAGAAAATAAGCCAGAAAAATAGTTTCAGCTTCTGCACACCTATGAGTCACCTTCTTCATTAGGCAAATCTATCTTGTGTTTAAGTGCTATAAAACACCATCACTTTACCTCCCTCAAGATTAGACGAGTATGCAAAAATCACTACCTGGAAACCTCTATACCAGAAACTCAATAAACAAATTAGTAAAATTTATTTGAAAAACACAAATAAAACATTTTAAAAACACACAGCTTTGTAAAGCAGTAATTATCTTTCATTTCCCTTTGCTTTACGAAAACAGGCAGAGAACAGTGTCCATTCTTCCTTCATTACCTCACTCCTCCCCCAAATGAGGTACAAGATTGTCAGCTACAATCCAGCACAGGACCTAAGCTTCCCGAGTAGAGTTTTGCAATGAGAGTAAGCCATCCTAGACAAATGAAAAGGGAGAAAGAGTAAAATACTTTCTAACAATGTTTGCCATTTTAAATGACTTTGTAGGTAATCAAATTAACAATATAAATTAATTTGTGGACATCAAAACGCCCAACCCCATTGCCTAAACTCCTGATTGTTCTTTCTTCATTTCTTTTCAGATGATGACTTCCAAAGAATCCAAATGCAGAAATTTCATAACATAAAGATCATTTCAAAGAATATTAGTTTAAAAGCATAGATTTAGAGCTAGAAGCAACCTTAAAATTTATCTAGTCCAGGGACTCTTAACCATTTTTGTGCCATAGACCCCTTTGGCACTCTGATGGACCCCTCCCTTCTCAGAACAATGTTTTTAAATTCATAAAATAAAGTATATGGGATAATAAAGGAAACCAATTACACTGAAATATAATTATCAAAATATTTTTTTAAGTGCATGGATCCCATGTTGAGAATCCCTAATCTAGTCCACATCCTTCTTTTGCAAATAAGAAAAGTGAGACCCAGCAAAAGTAAATGGTTTACCCAAGTTCATAATTAGTAGTAAGGGGCAGAGTCAGGATTTGAACCGAAGTGTTTAGACTCTAGAACCAATTATCTGCCCACTACGCTATACCACATTTATGCCCAGGTACTTGTTACATTAAGTTTAAATTTTCTCAAGCACAAAAACAATATGGCCAAATTACCCCCCAAAAAAATGTGAATGAATTTCAGTCAATCAATAATCATTTATTAAGTTCCTACTATGTGTCAGGTACTGTACTAAGTACTCAGGATACAGAAAAAGGCCAAAGATAATTCCTACCCTCAAGGAGTTTACAATCTAAAGGTGGAGACAATATGCAAACAAATGTATATTAAACCACTTACAGATTAAGTAGGAAGTAAAGAGATCCCTTACCAAGTGCCAAGAACAATGCTAATCTCTAGGGATATAAAAAGAGAAAGTGCCTACCTTCAAGGAATTTGAATTCTAATAGGGGAAAACTAGACCCAAAGGGGAGAAGAGACTAGGGAAAGGAATTTTGTTCTGGGAAAATGGAAGCAGGGGGATTTACAAGAAAGTTGGCATGGTTTGGTGACCTGAGTGGATAGTTAGATTCAACGTGAAGCTGAAGTATGATCATGGTGGAATCCAAGGGCAAGTTCTCCAAAGGTGAGTGGACTGACTTCCCCAAGGACTTCGGGGACATGAATTCAGGATGACCAAGAGATGAAGGTCCAAGACTCAGATCCAATGTTCAGGGTGCTGGTCCAAGTGGGCAGGAAGAAGTCAGCAATGGCATTGAAGATAAAATGACATAGGTAGATAGGAAGCTGAAATACCAACCCTATCATCCCCAGAAGCAACTCCACACACACACACACACACACACACACACACACACATACACACACACAGAAAAATTAAATATTAGGGTAGAGAATGGAATTATATTTTGAACATAACAATAACCCCAGCCTGAGATTCACAAATCCACAAAAAATGGTAGCTACAGATTTCTCTAACTTTAATAACTGTGTGTTGAACTGAAAAGGAATGTTGCCTAAGGAGAGTAAGCTGTTTCTGTGTAACTACAAACATTTCAATAGCCAAAAACATTCAATCTTTCATCTTCCTTCACATATCTGGTATCATGTAGACTTAGAGTTTACCTGAAGCCTTCCCTCTTTGATGTATGTACCCTAATGAGTAAAATTATTATTGTTAAGTACTCTCTGTAACTTTCATTCCTGCAAAGTGGTCTGACAAGATAAACTGCTCTCTCCCTTGATACAGCTTGGAAAGGTTGAACATAACACATACTTGAATATATATAGTATGGATATAGTGACCCTTCTATTTGTATTATTATTATTATTATAGGCACACATAACACACAAAAATGGATGCAGTCTTCATGGCATTATACTGACTCTAAGGGGAAGTAAACCCTCTGTACTACTACACTTAAGATTCAACATCTTTCTTCCCAAAGATGTGATTTTGTTGATTCTACCTTCAGCCCTTCAATGAAAGATGAACTATACAAGGGGTAGTTCAAAATAAAAAGAAGAAATAATGGATCTTATAAAGAGAGAAAAATTAATAAGGGAGTTCCTATCAAGCTAGTGTCAATTTTCATTTTCAATGGAACAGACCAGGCAGGGAGGCAGCAAAAGATGAAGCTAATCCCATAGCAGCTTCCGCTTCCCCGCTTCTCCAACAACAGACTGATCTGGAAGGCAAATGGGCAAATTTGCCCAGTGACCTACAAAATAACCTGCACTTATGTTTTGACTTATAAACTCTACACTATCAATGAAGAAATTTGTTCTGCCCCCTTCTAGGAAGCAATGCAGGCCCACTACAAATACTAGGTTAACAGTAGCAATACTGGTTCTTTTAGCATTCCCATAATTACTTTTATGTATTAAATCTGACTGTAAAATACAAGTATTTAAGGTGATATGTGGATACAGGGGACACAAGAAAAAATACAGTGAGGCTAATAAAGTTTTAAGTGACTTGCTGAAATTCAAATATAAGGGCTGAAAAGGAACCAGAAAACAGAAAGGCCAAGTTTGCTGATTCTTAATACTCCATGCACAAGAAAATATAAAATCTGGTGACCTAAAGTGAAAGTACCATGATATTGAAATTTCATACCAAACAAATGGTAGAGAAACTAGGAAATACAAATCTTCATAACTCTAGCCAGCTTTTTTGTTTGTTTCCCCACTGTGTCCAGTTTATAAATAACTGATTTAATAATTTAACCTTTGCCAATAGTTCATAAAAAGTATCTAAAATGAGTAATAGGAAAATTACTTAACAGATACTTACAACTTTCAACTACAGTAGGCCCTTGAATTTACCATTTAACAATCTCAACCACTTCTTGAAAAAGAGATAAATGAGTTCCTTTCGGAACTGAACGCCAAATTCAACCGTCTTTTGTTGATCCTCATTCTCTCTGATGTCACTGCAGTCTTTGATCATGCTGATCACCACCTCTTCCCTGATTCTCCCTTCTTTCTAGGTTTTCAGGGCACCACTCTCTCCTGGTTCTCCTCTGACCTATGTGACCACTTCTCAGTCACCATTGCTGGATCTTCAACCAGATTGTTCCCTCTAACCATAGGTGTCCTTCAAGGTTCTATTCTAGGCACTTTTCTACCTCTATACTATTTCACTTGATGACCTCAGGTCCCAAGAATTTAATAATCATCTCTATATCTCATCTCTATCCTATCCAACCTCTCCACTAATTTCCAATCTCATATCTCCAGTTGCTTTTCTCCACTTCACATCTCAAAATGGATGTTCAGTAGACATTTTAAATGCAACATGTCCAAAACTGAACTCATCATCTTTTCCCCTAAACCTTCACCTCTTCCAAACTTCATTACTGTTGTTTAGGGCAACACCATCCTCCCAGTCCTTAGCCTCACGACCATGAAGTCATCCTGAATTCCTCACTATCTCTCTCTACCACCCCCTATTTAGCCTGCTGCCAAGGCCTGCTGGTTTCACTTTTGCAATTATCTCTCATATATACCCCCTTCTCTCCTCTAATACTGCCCCCAATATGGTGCAGCCCTCATCACATCATGCCTAACTAGTGCAAAAGCCTGCTGGTCGGTCTGCCTCTTATTTGAATACCACAGAAGTGAATTTGAGTTTTCAAAGCCTATATTAGCTCTGGCAAGTCTTACTGAGCTTCAAGGACAGACTGTGTGATTGATGTACAGGTAGATTTTGCTGTCTGAGAAACAACCCTGTTCAATTCAATGAGGCTCACTGCCAGCTGGCAAAACAGTGATAAATTTTTCATTCACAAAGACTGTGGGGAAAAAATTCTGAAAGACCACTAAGTGACAGAGTGTTTGTGGTCTACAGTAGTAGGTTCCAAATCTGAGAATGCTAGAGCTGGAAGAGAACTCAAAAAACTATCTATTCCAACTACTTCATTTTGCAAACTGGAGAACAGAGGAAAAAATCAATTTTTAAAAGTTACACAGTTATGTCAGAGTAGAGCCAGAGATGGAATTCATGCTGACAAAAACTAGTTTTGGGGGGAAATAATCTGGTACTGTGAGGAAGCTGAATCAGAGGACTCAGCTCGGGTGCTACTTCCTCTGTGAAGCCTCTCCTGATATCTCCTGATATCTCCTGCTAGAACTCTCTCCCTCCTCATTTCACTTCACTTATTTTTGCATATATTGTAAGCCCCCAATAAAATCTAAGTTCCTTAAAGGTAGGAACTGTTTCACCTTTGTCTTTGTATGCCCAGTGCCTAAAAGAATGCCTTACAAGTAGTAGGAACTTAATAAATATTTTTAATTTTTCTGCATTAGAGGAGGTAGTGTACAGGATAACAGAATGTTAGAATGAGAAAGACATTTAGAGAACATCTAATCTAACCCCTACAGTTTTACAGATGAGGAAACTGTGGTCAAGAGAGTAGAAGTGATTTGCCAAACTGAGGCCACACTGCTGACAAGAGCTAAAACCAGGGCTGGAACCTGTTTTCCAACTCTAAGTTGGGTACATTTGACAGGGAAATTACTGAAGTAATCTTGAAATGGTAACTGGGACTGGACTAAAGAGGGCCTGGATGAAAAGAAATAAACCAATTCCAATTCATCGCAAAAAACAACAACAACAACAATCACCACCATCTTGTGCTTAGCAGATCTTTGAAGAACTGACAGCACTTGGTGATGATCTGGCCAAAGTACACATATCCAGGAAATACCAGACTAAGAGAAAGGAATTAGAGTTGTAGATTTGGAAATCATTAGCAAATCACTGACTGTGTATGAGGGAATGAGTGCTAAAGTAATGCCCCAAGAGGGATAAAAAAGAAAGTCCAGGACAGACAATTAGGAATCTGGAAGAAGAAAAATCAAAGGAGCTGCAAAAGCAATACTAAGGTAGGAGAACCAGGAAACTACAATGTCACAAACTAAAATAAATCCAAAAGAGACAAGAATTTCAAAGAAGTAGACAATAATGCCACATGCAACAAAAATATCCTAATTGAACACTGAAAAATAAAACCCAACAAAATCTACCTACTAAAATCCAGTATTTTCACGCTCCTTTGCCAACACAGTTTAGGGCTTTCTGTTCGTAATCCTACTGCCCTGCTTACTTTATAACTGTTTAATAGTTATCCCAGGATTTCAAATACTATCTATGTTTAGCTATCAATTATGGACCTCAGTTTCCTCATCTGTAAAATGAGGTCAGCTTAAATGACCTTTAAAGTCCCTTTCCAGCTCCAGCACTTCACCACTTTCAACATAATTCTATACATCTTCACCTGAAATCTCACATTCATCATGTCAAATTCAGCACAAACAGTTCATCTTTGTCCACAATGCTTCTCTTCAAAACATTCCTTACCTAACTACAAAAAAAATCACCATTGTTCAAAAACAATATCAACAAAAACTAAAGTCTTATTCAGGTGACACTGGATTCTCAAAGGTTATGCTAGCACAGGGTAAACTTTGGCAGGTTTTACCAAGCTGGAAAGTTTTCAGAAATGTGGGCCTATTTTAGACAAATTAGTTAAATTTGATGAAGCTTACCCCCAAAATGTTGGACCCCAGGTGATGAAGATTTTGACTCAAGGAGGATGAGCTCTGTTATCAGTGGAACAGACTGAATTATCTCCTGATTTAATAGCCAATCATCACTTAAACCCAGGACCAATACTTTTTTCCACAGTACTTTTCATTCCTTCACATTCACTGATAGTTCTTGTCAATATTACTTTTGCAAACTATTTTTGGTTGCCTTCCTACCACTCACCTTCAAAGCACTCATAAAAGTTATTTTGTTCTTCCAAAATCAACTTCAAATTAACTACATTCTTAATCTAGTCATTTCTCTGCCTTCCATCATTCCTTACTTGCTCTTCATTCTAAACATTTGTTTCTTCCTATTCTGATTTATGTGAAAGAATGTACATTTGTTCCTTTTTTAGTTACAGCCTGCCCCTATACACCTGCCATCATGGAATCCAAGAGTTGGAAAGGGACCTAAAAGGCCAGCCATACAGCCCAACCCATAGATAATCAAGAATTTCCTCCACCACATTCAGTCAGTATTGGCAAGAACAGAAATTTTGAATTAAAGGTTTAAAAATTTGAGTTCTAGTCTCACCTCTACCACTAATTAGCTGCATAATCCTGGGTAAATTATAGTCTCTCTTGCCTCAGTTTCCTCATATGTCAAATGGAAGATGTATCATTTATCTTTCTTTCCTCAAAAGACCCATATAACAACCAAATGTTGTTCTTAAGGTATACCAAGATGGGGAAAATGTGCAATATTTATTATCATTATCTTTTCCCTCAAGAAGTCCTTCCAGACCAATTTGACTCTTAAGATAAATAAAAACTGAGACTGCTAGACAAATGCAAAGACAACTATGAAAAGTATAAACCATCATAAAAATTACCTCTTTGACACCCTCTCCCCTCCCCCATTTCCCCAGTATAAACTGTTTTCTCCCAGGGCTCTTTCTGTAATTTAGCCTAAAAACCCATTGGACGGGGGATTCATCTTTTTTTTCACCTGTTAACATCTGTATACTTCTGATAACATATCCTAATCTTATCTGGGGTGATAGCCTTTATTTAACAAAGGGAAAAAAGAAATAGAAAAGCTCTCCTTCTGTTCAGGTTTCCAGGATGAGCTCATCAGATTATTTCAGCAATGCTACTTTATTCTTTATTCCAAATGAAAAAAATATAACGTCAGCTTTCTCCAGTTAACATTAAATTTGATTCCCCACTGCATACAGTCAGCTTGCACTATTCAAAAAGCTAGAAGGAAATGTAGCTAATGGCTTCTGTTTCAAGTGAACTGATATTAAGTACCTTTTAGGGACTTTTTTTTTTACCTGAACAGATGGTTTCCAGGCCTCAAGGCTCACATGTCTAATGTATACAAGTCATAACAGCTCCTAAAATGTCAACCTTCTTTAATTAGCCCAGGCTCTTGAATATAACACCTTTTATCTCAAAGATCTCTAAGTATCTAAAAACATGAACTCTTTGATCTCTGAAATGCCTCTTTTGGTGAAGAAGATTAGAATCTTTATTTTATAATATTTTTTCCAAAATTAAAATCTTGGTTACAAGTTTTATTTAACAACTAGCAAGTTTCTTCATCCTCTTCTGAAACTGATGCTTATAACCAGTGGATCTGCTTTAATCACATACCCATTCAAAACCACTTACAATACACATTGCTATATTTGCAATACAAATACCACAGTATATTCCAAGAGCTGACCATAAATAAAAGGCAGTAGTAAGGCAACTGGCTTGACATGCTCAGAGGAAAACTCAAAACCTAGAAAGAGAGAGAGATTAAAAAAGAAAAAACTCTTGATTCTAATTTTGGACTGTCTGTCTAGGAGCCAGAAGTACCCATGAGTTCCTCAAGAACACCTGTCAAGGAAGCATTTGCACAGGAGGGTTTTCGGAGGTCTGGCTCTATTAATATTCAATTCCTTAAACTGGGCACGAACAAGTCAGCTTAAGCCTGGTCTTCCTAACGACGGGGTGAAGTTGCCAAAGACTTTTCCACCAGCCAGTGTCATCAGCCCTCCATAACTTTTTGCTGCTGCTGCTGCCGCCGAGACCCTGTTTTGGGGAGTCCATGCGCACCCATGCCATGCTTGAGAAAGGGGGGAGAAGGGAGGTGGTACTTATGGGGAGGTGGTTCGGCTTTCCGACGGGAAACTGAGTCACACTCTCTCTCACTCACACACACACACACACACACACACACACACTCTCTCTCCAGGTCCCCAGTCGGCCCGGCACCCACACACGCCCACACCCACACCCACACGCCCACACACACCGGAATGGACCCAGCTCAGGCCGGGCTCCACCGGCCGGGCCTAGCAGCCCCCGGCCCTCCCCCGCGCCGGCCCCAGCCCGCGCCTCCTCGCCCGGGCCCGGCGGCGGGGGCGCGCGCGGCTCCTCACCTCTTGGGCGCCGTCGGTTGCTCCATTGCCCGGGGCGCAGGGGAGGGAGGGGGGGAGGACGGGCCACCGACCGTCCCGGGCAACGGGGAACCTCTGCGGGGAAACTCCGAGAAACTCGGACCAACTTTGCCGTCACTCCGCGGCGGATCCTCCACCTCCTCCTGCCCCGCAGGCGGCTCCCGCGTCCTGCCCCGCCCCCCAGGCCCGCCCCCAGGCCCGCCCCCTCCCTGGGCCCGGGACGCCGCCGAGCGCCGCCGCCGCCCAGCCCAGCCCGGCTGTCCCTTGGAGCCGATCTCGCGCGGTGTTGGGAGGACGAGGACTAGGAAAAACGGAGCTCCCTAGTGTGGAGCAGCCCGAGGCCGCCTCGCTCCGCCGGAAACCCGGAGGGAGCAGCACGTGCCGGGCCACGCGCTTCCCCTCCCCACCCCCCGAGCGCGCGCCCTTCCCCCGCCGCGCGCCCCCCTGCCCCCCCCTCCCCGCCCGGGATCCGAGCCGCCCCACCCCCACCCCTGCGGACTTCCCCCAGGCCGGCGGGAGGGCTCAGTGGCGCGGGCATGGAGCGCGGGACCGAGAGTCAAGAAGAGCCGAGGTCACCTATTGCCCGAGACGCTGACCAGCTGTGTGATGACCCCGAGCAAGTCCAGCTCCTTCATTGTGACCCTGAGAAAGTCACTTATAAGAACTCAGCCTCGGTTATGGCACGTGTCCTGCGGGGCTGTGAAGATCGAACGAGATGACAGACGCGCAGTCAATCTGCTGGCACTTATGAAGTGTCTACCACGTGCCGCGTGCCGCGCTACGCGCCGCTTTGGAGTCATTGCAAAGGGCTTCGGCCGTGGAGCCAGAGAGGCCCCTTCGTGGGCAGAGCGGTGGAAGGGTCACGGCTGGAGGGCTCTCTGTGTGCCTTGGCCAACCAGTCGTCACGTACTTATTAATCACCTTCTGTGAGCCAGGTGCCGGGATCTGGGGGCTACACGTGCAATACAGAGGATGGAGCCGGCCCTACTCTCGCTTCCATTTCAGTGGGTTCAGCCCTGAGCCTCCTAGGGCTGCGTCTCCTCATCTGTAAAAGGAGAGGAGTTGGACCAGGCAGCTCAGAGATCCTTCCTAGTGCTCAGGCTAGGATACGGGAAAAGAGAGAGCCTTGGTGCAGTCTTACGCAAGGAGGACCTTTGGGGACACCCTGTGTTCTCCAGCCAGTGGGTCTGTGAACACCAGGTGTGAATTCAAGCCATGCCTTCCTACTGTCTTTGAGATGCTTTCCTGTGATTAACTTTGAGTTATATTTTCATAGACTGGTATTACATTTGATAGACCTCTTTTCGTGCATTTAAAGAGTAGCTGCAAATTCTTATTTTTACTGACTTGTACTTTCCAATAGAGACCGGTGTAGGAGAAAGAACACCTGACTGGGGGTCAACTGGTTTGGCCATTTACTATCTGCCTGACCTTGGGCAAATCACTTAAACTCTCAAGACTTCAGTTAGTCTGTGTGTAAAATAAGGCAGTTTAAACTAGTTGATCTCCAAGATCCCTTCCAGCCCTGGGTCCTGTGTCTCTATGACAACAATCAAGCAAGCATTAACTCTTACTTTTTAGAGAATCATTAATTTACTGTTGGGAAAGAATGTCAATGCCTAGCACTAAAATAAGGAATCTCCAGTGTGTGGGTCCTGCTTCAGTCATCTGACCTTTCCCATCCCTTGTATATGCTTGCGATTCTACGTATACAATGTTTCACATCAAACTCTCAATATAGAGCTGTTAATCGTATTACCAGGTTACAGTTACCTGGGGAAATGTAACCAAGTTTCTTGATTTGTATTACAATGGGAGAATGCACCTATGATTTCAATGTTATAGGGAATTTCAAAGCAGATCTCTACTCCTTCTCTGTAGTTTCTAGTATTAGCATCCTAGAGCATAGAACAATTATATCCATGCCCTTGCCCATAGATGAAAGCTGTGTGACAAACCCAAGTCTTCCTCTGTTTTGTATCCACAATATCGCAGTGCCTCTCATGGAACTAAGTTTCTTGGTTTGTGTTGGATATGAAGTAGATATATTTATATAGGTTTGGGATAGGACTGAATATGAAGGAATTATGAATTAAAAAGGTTAAGCCAAAAGATAATTAGCCCAAATCCATATGCAGTAGATTTCTTCTTCTTCATTTCTAATTTTGCTCTTCTTTATTAATTAGGAACTCATTTAATAAGCATCAGCAATACATAATTTATTTCCTTGCTATGACTTTTTCCTTAAGCTTAGTGGTTTTAAACTTTCCCCTTGTGCAACCTATGATTATTTTTCTTATGTTATAACCTATGTTGTTTGCAGAAGTGGCAGGGGAGAGGGGGGAATGACAGTAGATTAAAATGTTAGACCTGGGGTCAGGAAGACCCAGGTTCAAATCCATCCCCAGGTCCTTAACAGCTACATCACCCTAGGAAAGTCACTTAATCTCTGTTGATCTCAGTTTTCTCATTGGTAAAATGGGAATAATATTACAGGATTGTTTCATTGTGTGGATCAAATGAGATAATATTTAGTAAATATTCAGCAAACTTTAAAGCCTTTTGTAAATGTCATTATTTATTTTAAGTTATATGAAGATGGGGCTGGAGAACATGAAATTTGAAAATTAAGCTTGGGTTCTATATGAACAGCTTAATTTTTAGAAAACATCTTGTTTCCTAATCTAATATTTCAAAAATGGCACAAAATTCATAGAATATTCTAGAGAATTTTTAGATCTAAAGCAATGAACAGCAGGTCTAAGCATTGAACAGAATAAAAGATTTCTAGAGGTAGCAGCATCTTGTCCAATCCACTTAGGTTTTTAAGTATTAGAAGAAATCCAAAACCATTTTCTTCTGGGTTTAGAATACTTTCATATAACTATTCAGAATAGCTATCTGCCTTACCATAACCTTCACATGAATGGTATAGGGCTTCCCTTCACAACCATGTTTCCCCCTTAGACCATTAAACTTTGAACTCCTTTCTTTGAAAATCTACTGGTTCAAGGAACAAGTAGTAATTTCCAGGGGACCAGCACTAACAACTGGGGAATCAAGAGAGGCTTTCACTAAGGATTCTAAGAAGTGGAGAAAAGTGGGAGTGTATTCCAGCAATGGAGGATAGCCAAGGCACAAAAGTGGGAGACAGAGTCTTATGTAATGAGAAATCACAAGGATTCCAGTTTGGTTAAAGTGTAGACTGTGGAGCATGTACAGAAGGAAAATGATGTCCAATAAGCCTGAATACAAAGATCATCATCACCAGTATCATTACCTGCAGCCACTAAGAGATGAATTCTTTGGTCCTGACACCTCATTTTTTAAATTGAAGCTAACTTAGACAAAAAGCTTACTGAATTGAAGAGAGAGAGAGAGAATTTTTTTTACTCAAATCAAAATGACCTTTTGAACTCAGTGTTGAATGAAAGACTGTGGTTTTATGTTTCTTATTCACTTCATTTTTGAAACCCTGAATCAGCATTTGGACAACTCCATTTGCAAATGGCCTTCTTTCTGGATATGAACCTTGACACGGACATTCTTGGAATGTCCTTGACAAGATTCTTGGAAGCCTTGGAATTGTATTTGGGAATAAACAAAGGGCCATACCTCAGTTAAAACAAAAGCAGAGGGATTTTGTTTGTTTTCTGTCTGTGCTTATGCCTAAATTACTTTTTTAGTGCCTCAACTCTCTACTTTCCTTTGGCTGTGAAAAAACTAGACTAAGAGTAGTTCTACCATGGAGAACATGTAAATATAGCATTCAGCCTGCAAGTAAGAAACAGCAACATTCATGCATAGATGAAACCTAAAGGAAAGTATGAGACTGAGATAGGATTCACTCAGTTTCATTTGTGCATGTAAGCAGTAAAAAGATAATCTGCTTCCAATTGTTCCATTTGGGGTTAAGGTTAAACTTGTACTTCAGTTATGCTGACAATCAGCTGACTAGCATTCCCATCTCAACCATAGCTTAAAATAGACACACACAAATATGTAGGAATCTTGTAATTTGGGACCTATTTCCTTAGGTAACAAAAATGAGTGGTTTATTTGCCACTGTCAGAAATGCTGTTGTTTGACTGTAAGGAGAAAAAACAAATACTTACACAGTTGCTACTGTGTTTCTTGAATAAAGTAGCTAACATTTAAGTTTATTTTTATATTTGTTTTTCATTTTTTGCAACAGGTGTTAGTTAATCTTTGCTCTCTCTACTGTTTCCAAGCAGAGCTATTGGCAGATGGCAAGCTATGATCAAACACACTGCATAACAGAGAAAATATGGTGTTTTCTTTGTAAAATGTGACTTTTAAAAGCAGATTCCCTTTTTTTCTTTCTGTCTTCACATAGTGGTTTACATTTAATTATTTTACCTAGAATCTTTTCTCTTGTTTATCATACAATAGTTGAAATTCTTATCCTTTAATCTCATGATCCTTGTGATGAAAACTCAAAGAGAGTATTAAGATGACAAATCCAAATTACATATTAAAATTGTAACCCTGGCTGTCGCCCAAGTAGGTGGGGGGGGGGGGGTGGAGGTGGAAGGTGAAAGAGTGGCAGTTCTGTGTTGGGTGCTAAATATGGAAGCAGATGCAGCTCCCTATGGACAAGGAAAATGCTAAGTGCTTCGTGGCTACATAAGGGGTAGAATTGGTACATAGCTGTTTGGGGAAGAGACATGCATAGTTCCAGATGCTCTTTGAGAAAAACACATGGAAAGACTTTGGAAACTGCAGATGGGTAGAGAAAGGTGGTTCCTCATATCCCTGATTCTGAGCTTGCTTTCACTAAGATTGGGCTTCTCTCCTGGTTAAACTAAGATCTTATCTCATTCCTATCTAAAATAGCTCAACCTCACATGTATTTTCTGACATAGTCTAATCTATAATATCTCCAATTTCTGTTTGCTTGAGTAAATAGGATTTACTATTCACCATTTGTGATGATATGTTGTGTAACCAACCTTTGGTAGGAAGGGGCCAGGTGGGTAGTATAAACTTAAAACTACCTTCCTCCTTAAAAACAGCCAGAGAAACATTTTTATTTTGAATCTCTTAAAAGTCATATCCCAAAATCAGAGAGATTTAAAGGAAACAGAAAAATATAATTCTAGTCTGATTAGTCAGAAACTGGAAAAAATGCTCAACCTAAAAGTATTCTTGGGGGCTGTCTGTTTACCAGCTAGTATGTTATTGGTGGTGCAAGCATTACCCATGGATCTCTTCTATACAGACACAAGTCATATCTCAGACAATTTCTATCCATGCTATCTTCAGTTTGAGTCTAGACAATTTATGTGGACATATAATATCTTATGTTGGCACACAAACATCTTACAAAGTAAAATGGAAAGTGGCAAAAAAATATCATGCCTCTCAGTAAACTCAGAAAACAAAATTAATATAGAGACATGAATTCAGTTTTCAATGAGATTGTTAGTATTTATACTATATGAATGTAACTATTAATGAATTCCTTTTTTTATCCTTTGCTTAAGAAAATTATAGAGATTTTTCTAAGTTTTCTTTTGAAAAAGATGGGTCACAGATATTATATCAAATTATAATAAGGACATAGGATGTTTTAGAACTTCTTGACAAACTAAATGTTAATAAATCACTGAGATTCAATGGCAACCATCCAAGAGTTCTGAAAGAATTCAAGGAGAAATTGTGGAACAGCTAGCCAACTATATAATCACGTATTATAAATGGCTACTGCCAAAGAAATAGTAGATGACCAGTTCGTTTTCTATGCTCAGACTGGCTCAGGAGAACTGAATGTCATATTTTCAGCAAGAGCATTTATACTTTAGAAGTCATCAGATGCTATAAATCAAGGTTTGATTTATTACTTTGTTAATTGTCTGAATTTAAGAAAGTGATGAAGAAATGTGAATAATACAGATTGAACTCATGTCAAACTTATATTTTTCCCTAGAGAGTCAGCTGTTAAACATTTACCAGTATACCCCTGCTTCTTCCCAGAAAAGTTCCCTAAAAGAGGTCTTGTGCATCTCAGAGACAAGTCCCACAATTCAAAGAGGCTCCCTTTCATACCAGACAAAGAGAATGTGGTAAAAATCTATAATAGTCAACTCAACACACATTTATTAAGCAGCTGCTAGGTTCAAAGCATTGTGCTAAGCCTTATAGGCCTATAGTCAATTCCCATAGTTAAGGATTTACAATCTACTGGAGAGATGTAACATGTCCAGATATAAGTATATATAGTAAGAAATTTCTCTCCTAAGAAGGTGAATATTAACAACTGGGGAAATTAGGAAAAGCCTCATGTAGAAACTGACACCTGGGCTAAACGTTGCAGGAAACAAAAAGGGTCCAGGAGGCAGAGACAGTAGACATGGGCAATAGACTGTTCCAAAGCTTACAAGTGGGTAATGGAATATTGTCATATGTGAGAGACAGCAAGTAAATTAATGAGTCAGGAAAGAATGAAGGGGGACTAAAGTGAAATTAGTCTAGAGAGAAGGGGTGATGGTTCATTGAAAAGGCCCTTAAATGCCAAATTCAGGAGTTTATATGTTGTCTTGGAGACAATAGGGAGCTGCTGACCTTTTGTGTGCAGCTGAGTGTCCTGGTCAAACCTGTGCTCTAAGATGATTTGGCAGCTACACAGAGGATGAATTGGAATAGGGAGAGATTAGAATTAAGGAAACCACCCAGGCTATTGTAATGGTCCAGACAATAAATTACTGAATTACAAACTAAGGTGGGGGTCCCTGTGTGCAGAGACAAGGGGATGGGAGTGAAATGCTGTACAGATTAAGTCAACAAGACAGCTGTTGGAAGGAGTGGAAATGTGAAACATAGAAAATGATTATTAGATTGTAAACCTAAGTGACTGAAAGAGTAGTAATCCCTCAAGAGAAAAAGAAAGTTAGGAGGAGGGGTGGGTTTAGTGGGAATGATAATACGTTTCGTTTTGAAAACATGGGATGCCCATGGCACATCCAAGTGGAAATGTCCATCAGGTGACTTATAATGTAGGGCTAGTGTTCAGGAGAGAGATGAGGACCAAATATGTGTATATGGATGCCTCTTGCACAGAGATAGCATTTGTTACAGTAATAGTATAGAGAGAAAAGAAAAGAGAAGCCAAGACAGTCTCTTGGGTACAGTCGTGCACAGAGGGAGTGTAATGGTAATTTAAATGGAAAATCTTTCCCATTCATTAATAGGCCCATGTGACCTTCCTGGGTCAGTCACATGAGTCTTAAGTCACATGGAGCCTGTGGTGGGAAGAGTTTGCTGAATGGGTGGAACAGGAAGAGGCAGAGCTAGAGCACAACTGAGAAGATGTCAGTGAGAGAGCAGCCAGAGCTAGGAAGGATGCAGGCAAGCAGACAGCTGGCAAGGGTGAGTGAGAGAGCTTGTTTGTGATTTGTTTAAGGGAGCTGGTTTGTGGGAAGCCTGGCAGGGGGAAGGCTTGGGGCTGGTGTTGTCCCCTGCATTGTTATCGTGTATAGATTTATGTTGCTGTGGTGGCTTTGCCTTTGTGATGTCTGAATAAATGTTTTTGTTCTGTCTTCTGTATGGAGAGTCTGGTATTTCGGGATTCAGAATTCCACTGGGATGCTGTTAATATCACACTGGCACTACAGGGAGGGACATGGATGATGATCCAGCAAAAGAAATTGGAAAGGATAGATAGAACTAGAAGAAAGCAAGAAAAAAAAAAAAACAAAGTATGAGAAGGCATTGGTCAAACAGTGTCAAAAAGCACAGAAAGGTCAAGTTAATAATAGTTAAGATTTATGTAGCACTTCAAGGTTTACGTATCGCTTAATAGATCTCATTTGATATTCATGATTATAAAGTAGGTACTATTTTTGTCTTTCATTTTACTGTTGAGGAAACTGGACTGAATGGTTAAGTGATTTCCCAGGGTCACACAGCTTTTAAGTTTCTGAGGTAAGACTTGAAGTCTAGTCTTCCTGACTCTTGGTTCTAGTACACTGTGCCACTTGGTTGCTTCTTTTAATTCAGTGAATATTTATTAAATGCCAGAGAGGCAGGTTGGTGACTCAATGGATAGAGTATTGGGCCTGGAGTCAGGAAGATTTGAGTTCAAACATGACCTCAGCCATTTACTAGCTGTGTGATCCTGGGCAAGTCAGTTAATCTCTGTTTACTTTAATCCATCTGGAGAAGGAAGTGGCAAACCACCAGGTATCTTTGCCTGTAAAATGTCATGGACACTATTGGCCTGATATGATCCACGGAGCCATGAAGAATTGGACACGACTGAACAGCAACACCTGCCATGCTAGAATTTGGGGGTGCAAAGACTAAAGTGAAATCTCCTGACTTCAAGGAGTTTACCAGCTACAGAAATAACCTTAAAACAGATAAGGAAATGCAAAATAGTTCTATTTGGTAGAGTACTACTAAGGAGACGCAGAAAGAATAAGAACTGAGAAAAAGCCAAAGGATTTAGAAGGAGATCAGAGATAACCTTAAAGAAATCCATTTCAGTTCAGGGGTGGGGACAGATGCCAGCCTACAGTGGTGTGGAAGCAAGGGGCATAGACAGCTTTTTCTAGGAGTCTATCTATGAAGTCAATCGTTCAAAAAGTATTTATTAAGTACCTACAATGTGTCAGGCTCATTGTTACACAGCAGGGCTACAAAGGCAAGGCAATAAGCATTTATTAAGTGCTTACTATGTTGCAGGCACTGGGCTAAGAGCTAGGGGTATAAGTAAAAAGGAAAAGACAGTCTGCCCTTGAGGAGCTTATATTCTAATAGGAGAAAACAACACACAAAAGGGAGAGGAAGAAAGTGAAAGAGAGGGAAAATTTTCAGATTTGGAAATCTGAAAAGTCAAGGCCAAGGAGGAGATGAAGGATTGCAGGCCTGGACCACTCCCTAAAAGGAATGTTCCTGGAGAAACTCACCAACTGAAGAAGGAGTCTGGTTCCAGGGTGAAGAGGCCCCAGGCCCGGAGGGAAGTTGAAGTATCAAAATTAAGATGAGGCATGGTGGCAAAATCCAAAAAGTCAGAAGCAGAACCAGGAGGGAAAAGACCAAAACCACGCAGTCCCTTCAGCAAGCATCTTGCATTCTTTAGGGGAGGAAACAACATACACACATATAAGTAAATACATTTTCTTTAAGCCTGAACCTGTGATTTCATTGTTGTAAGGAACTCCCATTAAGAAATCTCATATTACCAAAGCAGATCAACAACTGCTTGGTAATTTATTATCTAAGTGAGTTCCTTCTGGCACTGAGAAGGTAAGTGGTTTGTCCAAGGTCGTATAATGAATATCAGAGAGAAGAATTTAACAACGCAGGTTTTCCCAGCTCCAAAGCCAGCTCTCGGTACCACAAACTATCTAAACGCAAGGTAATTTGGTAGGCGGAGGCATTAGCAGCTGCAGAGATCAGGAAAGGATTCAGGTCAGAGGCTAGTGCCTGAGCTACACTGTGAAAAATAGTGATTCTAAGAGGTGGAGGTGGAGGTGAAGAGGGAATGCATGCCGGGAAAGGGGGGGGGGGGGGGCGCAAACTGGACAAAGTCACAGAGACAGGACTTGGAATGAATGCTATGTGCAAGAAACTCAAGTGAACAATATAAACTCAAGCATAGAATGTGTGAGGACAGGAATGTACCATCATAAGGGAAATACCAATGGCTCCCTCTGACCTCTAGGAGAAAATGTAAATTCCAGTCTGACCTCTAAATCACTTCCCAGTCTAACTCTAGTCTAACTTCTTTTCAGGGCTTCACATACCCTAGCCTAACTGACCCGCTTTCCATACACAGCATTCCATCTTACACCTCCCATTCCCACGCATTTGCACTGACTGTCCTCAGGCGCTCACTTCAGCCTTTCAAAATCTCTGGTTTCCAGGCACTGAACTATAATGAACCAATACTAAGATTTTAAAAAAAAACAATAATTATTGATAGCTCCAAATCGGTTTGTTTGTGTGGGTTATAGCTGTCTGTATTTACTTTAAATTAAAACTGATAATTTAAAAAGATTTCATTGTTAATTCATTTAAAAATAACAGTAACAAACCCATGATGTGTTAGCGTAAAACTCATTTTATGAAAAATAAATATCTTCAAAGTAAAAACATTTAAGTGAGAAAATAAATAAAAAATAAAATCTCTAGCTTCTTTCGAAGTTAATACAAGTGCTACTTCCTATAACCTATCCTCCTATCATGACCCTCAGGGTACTAAACCCTTACTTTGCTTATACTTTGAACTAAATTTTTTATGTGCCAGTTGTTTTCTTCCAACAAAATTTAAATTCTTCCCTTGTGGGAACTATTTGGTTTGGAGGGGTGAGGGGAGTTGTACTCTGTACTAGCCTAGTGCCTGGCACATAGTAGATGTGTAATACGTGCTTAAATTTAATGGAGTTGAAACTGGCTAGATCCAGAATGTGAAGAAATTCAAATGATGAACAGAAGAGTCTAAATTTGTTCTTAGAGGCAACAGAGAACCCTTGGAGCTTCTGGAGCAGGGCAGTGCCATGATCAGACCTGTGCTTAAACAATATTGTATTGACAGTTGCGTGGGAAGATGGATTGGAGGGGAGAGAGACTGACAGCAAAGAAATCCATTAGGAGGCAATTGCAATACTCCAGTCTTGGGGTGATGAGGTCTTCAACTAGGCCATGACTGTGAGTTAAGGAAAGGGTTTGGGTTCAAGAGACATTGTAGAGTAGAAAGTTAGAAACTAATTTGATACGTGGAGTAAGAGAGAGTGAGGCAAACTAGATGACTACAAGGTTTCAAATGAGTGAGTGAAAAGATGGTGGCACTCTGAAGCTATGATCCTATGTCATATTAAGAAAATATGAGAAAAGTAAAACAAAAATGATGCCTGAGATGTAGAGTTTTCTCTGGATGAGCTCCATTTTGAAAAGAGAAAGCCTGAGTATGGATGTAGTTATAGTTCATAAAATGACAATGTATAGTTTTAGGAAATCCTTTTATTTAGAATTGTCCCATTCAAGTTGGTTTTCAGGTGGAGAAATTAAAGCTATCAATAGTCATATGAAAAATGCTCCAAACAAGAGGTGGGGAACCCTGTGGCCTCTATCATCTTACTTCGTGACATTAGCTCCCAACAATAATCTCTGTGCTGATGATTCTTACATCGATATGCCTAACCTCACTGTCTCTGCTTCGCTCCAGTTCTACAGTTCCAACTGCCTTTTGGACAACCCAAACCCGTGGTCCAAAAATCCCTTTCTTATTCTAGCTCCTTTCTTCTTAACAAGTTTATTTCCTAAATCTACCTTTTTCCTTATAATCCTTATCAAGGCTTGCTAAATTCTTTCTAGCAGTATCACTGATTCCCACACAAATCACCAGATTTGTAGTGACGTCAAGTCTCAAGAGACTCTTTCAATATCCAGGTATGTGTCCTACAAAAAAAGAAGATTTTTCTATTTTTTTTGTTGGGTCAACAAATAGTTGCCTCAGTTGGCAGAGGGAGTCACCCATTCCACTATACATCTGTTCCTTCTCAGGCCATTATTGAATGACTTCTCATCTTCAGGTAACTGTGAATATCATTTCTTGGTAGAAGCTATTTTCCTCTGAGATGGTTCAGCTCTTCCTATAGGAGAACAGATTCATAACTGTCAGTTCCTAATTTTTGTTGTTCAGTTATTTTTCAGTCATATCTGACTCTTCATGACTCATTTTGGGGTTTTCTCAACAAAGATATTGAAATAATTTGACGTTTCCTTTTCCAGTTCATTTTACAGATGAGGAAACTGAGGCAAATAGGGTGAAGTGACTTGCCCAGGATCACACAGCTAGTAAGTACCAGAGGCTAGATTTGAACTCAGAAAGAGGAGTCTTCCTGACCCTAGGCCTGGCACTCTCTTCACTGTGCCACCTGGCTGCCTACTTAGTTCCATGTATTCCCTTCTTTTTCTACATCACATTCTTCTCCTCTCCAACCTCCTGCCGTAATTTGGGAGTCTTTTTTGCCTCTTCATATCTTTATTCTTTCTTTCTTCTTTGAAGCACTTATTACGTTCAAAACAAAAAACAGCGTTTTCCTTGAAAAGTAGAGATGTGTTCCTTCCTGGAGCATTTTCAACTTCTAATCTAGGAGGGGAGACCTGGTCAGGTCATAATTTGTGCACATGAAGGTATTACTTGGCACTGGCAAAACCACAAACATCGCATGCCCTCTACAGGTCACTGCAGAATTCTCCTTGCCCTTTATACTAGCTTGAAGATTATTAGACTTGTTCTGACTGAGCCTGGAAGCAAGAATTAGGACCTGTGGGTGAAAATTGCAGGGAAGTGGTTCAAGGTAAAAAAAAAAAATTGAAACAACAATGCCTCACAGTTAGAGCATTCCAACAAGTACCTGAACAGAATACTCCATACTTTGAATTTTCACATGGAAGCCTGACAGCCATGTGTCAAAGATGTTGTAGAAGGAATTTTGGTTCAAGCACAGGTTGGACAGTCAGCGCTGCCATCCTTCCAGTCTTGAGATTCTGAAATTCCTTAATAAAATACAGATTACCAGATCATAGCTCTAGAAATTCCTTAATAAAATACAGATTACCAGATCATAGCTCTAGAACTGGAAGGAATTTCAGAGGTCATCTAGTCTGAAACCTTTGTTTTACATGGAGGAAACTGAGGCCTGAGGCCTAGAGGGTTAAGGGGCTTGCCTGACATCACATAATTAGTATGAGAGTCAGGTTGAACCTAGATCCTTTGACTTCAAAATCACTACTCAATGACTTAAAGGAAATTTTACCTTAACACAATTAAGCAAATGTTCCTAAATAACATTGGTGAACAGGGAATCTACTGTTTAATGCAAAACCCTGCATTAATTCATATAAAAGAGGGAAGGATTGAGTAATAATTCAGCAGGATCCACTCCCATGTAATAGGTCTCTAAGATCTAGAAGCTATGGGCCGTATATGACCTATGAGTTATGAGCTATGAGAGAAGTTCAGCTGACTCATAGATAAATATTAGAAAAAAATAATTAGAACCACCCAAAGTGGCACGGAGCACTTGGATGGAGTTAATAGGTTTCCCTGTCATTATATGCCTGCGATTATGGGCCAGATACCCTATGTCAAGGATGTTGTAGAGGAGATTCTAAATCAAGAACAGAATGGACCATATCTGAAAACTTGAGTTCCCAAGTAAACTTTACAACTTATTAATAGGGTAACCTTGGGCAAGTCCTTTAACCCCTTTGGGCCTCAATTTATGCATCTGTAAAATGAAAAGGTTGAACTAAAATGACCTCTGAGGTCCCTTACAATCCAAAATCTATAATCTCTGAGATCCCTGCCAACCCGTTATCTGTTAATCTGCGATTGTGAATTGCCCTAGATCAGGGGTTCTTAAACTTTTGTTGTGTCATGGACCCCTTTGGCAGTCTGGTGAAGCCTATGAATTCCTCAGAATCATATTTTAAAATGATACATACAATGAAACACATAGGATTACAAAGGAAATTAATTGTACTATAATAGTTATTCAAAGAGTCTTAAAACATGTTTACTGATCCTAGTTTAAGAACTCTTACCCTAGAGAGACTAAACTACTCCCCAAATATCTCTCTGATTTCCAGGGTTGTAATACCTAAAATTCCATCAGTGATTTATTCTTTGGGGCTTTAAAGACCATGGCCTTTTAGAAGCCCCTATTAGGGCCACATTGAAAAAAGATTAAAGTAACTGAAGGAATACTATCAAATTTTTAAAGACGTTAGTACCCTTGCTTCACAAATTATCTTCAACGCTTGAGAAATAAAGCACCCTATCAGAATCCTTTATGAAACAAACATAGCCAATACCTGAACCAAGAAAAGGTAATACGTGGAAGGAAAACTGTAGACAATATAATTAATGAACATTGACTTAAAATTTTTAAACAAAATCCTGTCAGACTACAGCATTTTATTCAAGAAATTATTCATTATGACCAAGCAGGATTCAACATTAGGAAAACAACACAATCAATCATATTAAAAACCAAAACATCCAAAACCACACGATCATCTCAATAAAAGTAGGAAAAGCCTTTGACAAAGTGCAGCACTCTTTCCCCCCACAAAAAAATCCCTACAAAGTAAAGGCATAGAAAGATATTTTTTAATGTCATAAAAGCATCTATCTAAAACCAAAAGCAAGAGTCATATACAATGAGAGTACTCTAGAACCTTTCCCAATAAATATGGGAGTTAAGCAAGGATGCCCATTCTCCCTCTTATTATTTTATGTAGTTCTAGAAATGCTAACAAGAGTGATGAGACAAAAGTAAGAAATTAAAGGCATAAAGATAGGTAAAGATGAAATAAAACCATACCTGTTTGTTGATGAGATATCAGTATATTTGAAAAACCTCAGTGAATCAGCAAAGCTACTAATTAAGACTTATTAGCTTCAACAAAGCTGCAGACTACAAAAAAAATCCTCAGAAATCAACAAGATTTGTATATAATAATAACAAAACCCAAGAAGCAATAATAGAAAGGGAAATTCCATTTCAAATAATAACAAAATACATAAAATATCTGGGGATTGACCTACCTAAAAATACAAAAGACTTGTATGCAAAGGGCTCCCTAAAGAAATTTTTAAAAAATTAAATAGCTGGAGAAATATTCATTTCTCATAACTAGTCAGTGCCAATATAATAAAAATGACAATACTGCCAAAATTAATTTAATTTTAATGCTATGCCAATCAGTTATTAGGAGATGACTTTGTAGAATTTGGTAAAATAATAACAAAAATCACTTGGAAAAACAAAAGATCTAGATCACTGAGGGAAATGATAAAAAGTATGGATAAAGGGGGAAGAGCACTTCCAGACAACAAATTATATTATAAAGAAGCAGTCATCAAAACTGTCTGGTATTGGTTAAAAAATAGAGATAGATCAATGGAACAGATTAAAAAAGAGAGAATAAGAAACAATAGAACTCAATAACTCAGTATTTGATAAAGTAGAAAACATAAATTAACTAGGGGAAAACTATTTTGGCAAAAACTGCTGGGAAAACTAGAAAGCAGTCTGGCAAAAATTAGGCTTAGACCAATATCTTACAGCATATTCCACAGTACATTCTAAAAGGATATATGACCTTAACATTAAAGATGATAGTAGAGCAAAATTAGAAGAGAAACAGACCATATACCTCTCACAGAGATGTATTCTTAACCAAACAAGAGATACAAACTGTTACAAAAGATAAAAGAAATAACTTTATTTACATAAAACTGAAAAGCATAGGTATAGACAAAATTAATGCACCTTGGACAAGACAGAAAATGGTCAAATGGGAAAAAATACCATCAAGTTCTGCTGATAAAGGTTTGATATCCAAGAGGTAGGGGCAGCTAGAGGTGTAGTGGATAAAGTGTAGGGCCTGGGGTAAGGAAGACTCATTTTTCTGAGTTTAAATATAGTCTCAGACACTTAGTAGCTACATGACCCTGGGAAAATCATTTAACCCTGTTTGCCTCAGTTTCCTTATCTGTAAAATAAGCTGGAGAAGGAAATGGCAAACCACTCCAATATCTTTGCTAAGAAAACCCCAGATGGGATCATGAAGAGTTGTACACCCCTGAAAAACAACTAAACAATAACAACAAATCCAAGAAGTATAAACAATAAATAGTCAGTCTTCAACATTTGTGCATTTAACTTTCCTGATTTCAGTAATTCATGTGATTTTACTAGTAACCTCATTTTCACTTTTGTCTTGGTAACTGCACACATTTGTGGCTACAAACCATAGCGAAAAAATTGAAAGGCATGATAAGCACAAATTAGGAGGAAAGGATTCATAAAAGTGCTCATGAATGTGCTCCAGAGAATGCTAAAGTGACCTCTTAAGTATACCAGGAGGGAGTTGAAAAAAAAGGAAAAATGGCTAAGTTTGTGCATAAATGAGATGTGGTCACACACACACACACACACACACATACCCACTCATGCTAGGGCTGAGAGCTGGGCATCCCACCGCTCTGACTGAATGTGCTGACCAGCTGCGTGCTTGCATCAGCCCCCTGTCCAAGCTCAGAACTCCCACCCACAAGCGGGGAACTAACTCTGAGACATTTGTTCTTCATTAGGGAACAGTTCAGCTAAGGAGTCAAAGGAGATTAGAGATGGAAACTGCTCCCTTTCTCTTTTTTACCTTAGGGTTCTTCTGACACTGCTGCCCCTCCTCCTCCCTATGCCATTTTGCATTACCCTTCCTCTCTCCTGCATTTTATGGATTATTTCATTTGAAAAAGTACATATTATCAGAATTAATGTTTTGTCATAAAGAGTTGTATGCAGAAAAGTGTATTTTCAGCAATCTCTAGTGAAAGATTAGTTGGTGGTGGTCATGGGAACCTAACCTCCAATTTCCTATAGGTTCAATATGTCAACATTCTGGCTTTTGACTTTTACATATTTTCTGGGGATGTTACCCCTGTGAAAGTTGAGGACTGACTACATATACACAACTAATAACTATTCCCCAATAAATAAGTAGTCAAAGGATATGAACAAACAGTTCTTAAAAGAATTACAAAGTATTCACAATCACTTGAAAGAATACTCCAAATCACTAATTATAAGAGAAATGAAAATCAAAACAAGCCTGAGGTTTCACCTCAGACCTGACAAAAATGACCCTCAAATCATGGAATAATACGCACACTAATACATTAAATGGTAAAACCATTTTGGAAAGTAATTTGGAATTATTTTTATAAAGTGACTAAAATGTCCATACCCTTTGAACAAGATACTCCATTACTAGACTTATACCCCAAGAAAGCTATCAATAAGATGTCCTTGTATACACCAAAATATTTATAGCGGCCCTTTTTGTGATAGCTAAGAAATAAAAACAAAGTAGATGTCCATCAATTAAGGAATGACTAAACAAATATTGTAATAGAATGCTACTGTGCTATAAGAAATCGTATACATGATGAATACAGAAAAGGAAAGCAAGATAGCACGGTGCCTCTATATAGTAGGTACTTAATAAGTGTTTATTAACTAACCAATATGAACTAATGCAGAGTGAAGTACACAGAGCCAAGAAACAACATACACAACAACTATAGCAAATGTCAATGAAAATAGCAACTATTCACCAAAAATTTTATAGTGAATGTAACAAAATTATAAAGATCAAGAAGGATCCATCATCATTATAATTGTTTGTTGTTGTTGAGTTCTTCAGTGGTGTCCAACTCTTTATGACTCTGAGGACAATAGCATGCCAATACTCTCCATGGGGTTTTCTTGGCAAAGATCCTGGGGTGTTTTACCATTTCCTTCTTTAGAGAATTAAGGCAAAGAGAGATTAAGTGACTTGCCCATTGTCATACAACTAGTGTTATTATTATTATCACCATTTCCTTGAGAGAGAAAACTTCTTATTTTAGAAAATCAGTAAGCCATCAGAGATATTGGGACAGGTACAGTCTTAGGGGAAAACTTAGTAAGTAAGCAAAATTTACACTTTTCTCCTCTTTTAGTGCCCCAGATGCCCAGTACACTTAAGTTTCTACAGGTCCTCACTACTGCAGGGAAGCTGACCTAGAAACAAACCCAAAAAGTTGTTGTTTATCCTTCATTTTCAAAGAGGATCAATGACATCACAGGGTGACTCATGAGTGAATTGGCTTTAAGTGAGTCACAGTTGCACAAAGTCATCAGCCTTACTCTCCTTTGCAGATTCATTGAAGTCCAGTGACAAAACGAAAGTCAAAACAACTGATGAAGTCCAGGATGCAATGGATGAGCCTGTCATCTTCATTGTATGATGAGCTCTAAGCACTTCACAGCACCTGCTTTAGCCACCTTCATGGACACTGGAACAAATTGTTTTCATCTGCCCATTTGACCGGGGGAAGTCTTCACATATTTGGGATAGACATCTACCTAATTCACTGATGGGTTTGAGGCTGGTCAGTTACCTTCAACTTGGTTTGGCCCATCTGCTAAGACAGTTTTACTGGTGTGTAACCAATGAATGCTAAAGCTGCTTGGAGTCATAGGTAAAAACTGAGCACCAAGTGGACACCAAGGGTGGATGAGCGATGAGCAGCCCATTTTGCTATCTTCTGCCATGCTATGTGTGCTCCGAGCATATGTTGAAGAGGGAAGGGAGGTGACAGGGACTAATTTATTAGACAAAGTCAGTGAAAGTCATGGTGGATATTCCTGTTGCCCAGTAAACAGCAAATCAGAACTTCGCAGTACTTCTGCTAATATATCTTTCTTAAAGGAAATGGTTTATAAAATGAGTTCACTTGCCTGACTTCCTTATTTTTCCTATTTCTTTTAGTTTTTTTCTTTTCTTTCTTCTCTTGGATGTTTAAAGATTCAGAAAAACAATTTTTAAAAACCCATTATTAGTAGTGCTTTTCAATTGGAGTTTATTTTTGTTGCTCTGCTTAAATTTCCTTACATTTTTATGCTAGATACTACTGCGAATTGCTTGTTATCCTCAGAATCTTAAAAGGGATTATTAACATAGTTGTGGCTTTTTCTCTTTAAAATAAATCCCATCTTACTTGGAATTTGTATTTCCTCAAGGAAATCTTTTTCCATATACACATAATGGTATTTTGCATAATAAATATTTTAATCAAATATGTGATCAAAAATATTTTCCATTTCAGTTCTTTTATTTATTTAATGGATTCATGTTACACAGTCTTTTTTGGAAGGAGACAAATTTGAATTAAAGGCAATGAAAAATGAGAATAATTTCTTGGTCTTCTGGCTTATGAAATTTTAATCTATTTATACAGGGTATGGCATAGTTATGGCTCAAGAACTGATTTTTAATACTATGCAATTATTTTAAAAATATACTTAAAGTGAACTCTCCTCTTTGTGATTTTCCTTTTGAAAGGTTAAGGGTTTTGGTCATATCCTGAAGTTGTTTAGTTTCTAATAGGATCATAGGAGAGCTGAAATACCCTGGAGGCCTTCTAGTTCAATCTTTTCATTTTCCAGATGAGGAAATGGAGGCACAGAGAGGTTAAACAACTTGCCAAAGGTCACACAGGAAATAAGCTTCCGAGATGGGATCTGAACCCAAGTCCTTTGACCCTAAAGCCACTGTTCTTTCCATTGACCACAAATTATCTAACTCTCTTTTTTCTCCCTTCCTTTCTAAAGTCAGGTGTTCTTACTTGTCTTCTTTTGCAAGCCCAAGTCATATAAAATATAGGGGATGGCTCCTGCTTTTACAAGGAGCATATTAAAAACTGATAGGATGAGGCAAATGGTTACCTCAGCGTTAAGCTCTTTTCTTATTCTTCTTTCCTTTTCTTCCCTTCTCTTTCTTTCTTTTCTTTCTACTTTTTTCTTTCCTTCCACTTCTTTTCTTTCCTTTCTTTCTCCTTCCTTTCCTCTTTTTCTTTCTTTAGTCTCTGCAACCAACTTGGCCTGGAATCTGGAAAATTCATCTTCATTAGTTCAAATATGGTCTCAGACACTTAGTAGCTGTGTGACCTGGACAAGTCATTTAACCCTGTTTACCTCAGTTCCTCATCTGTAAAATGAGATGGAGAGGGAAACGGCAAAGTCCAGTCCAGTCCAGCGTGTTTGCCAAGAAGCAGTAACCAAATGGGGTCACAAGGAGTCATGTCTGAAAAACAACTAAACAGCAACTCATTTCTTTAATTAGAAAACTCCTTGAGATACTGAAGACATGTTGCCCATAATGTGATAATATTGTAATGTACTACATGTATACATACACAGACATATATTTCAATCTTCACCAGACTGAAAGGTCATAAAAAGGTGAGATATATTTAAGGATCAGGAAGATTGATTTCTAGTACAAATTGGAAATGCCTCTTGAGAAGGCAGCGTCTCCTTCTCCCCCTCCCGCCTCCTCCTTTCCTTCCCAATTCTCAGTAGTGGGCCTGGGTGGGAATATGGAATGAGTTTCTCTTGGTGAATTTCAGTCACCAAGGTGCAAAGAGACAGACTGAAGAATGGATCACAGATAATATTTACTAAAGAGAAGGTAGAACCGCTCAACTGTTCTTTTTCAGCTGTTTTTTTCTATCAAAGAAAATTATCTTTGTCCTAGAAAGGACAAAACGAAAATGGCTAGCGTAGAACTGATGATACTACCAAGGAATGTGTTAGAACACAGCGTTTAGGTGCCCTGGATAAGTTCATGGCTCAGGACCAGATGAGCAGAGGGTACTGAAGGACTGGCAGTTATCATTTCCAAACTAGTTTCAGAGATCTTGGAAAAGTGCTGGAAAATGAGAGAAGGCCTGGAGAAAGTCTTAGAAAACTCTTAGAAACTTAGAAACTCTTAGAAAAACTCTAAGATGTATTATTAAAGAATAATTAGTAAATATCTGGGACAGGAAACATATATCACAAAGGGCCAAGATGACTTTATCCAGAGCATGTTGTGCCAAGCTAATATATCTTCCTTTTTTGACAAGGTTACTAAACTGGTAGAAGAGAGGAATGTTATATAGTTTATCTAGATTTTAGTATTTAATGAACTCTTTCACACTATTCCTGTACAAAGGATGGGGGGCAACGTGGGCTAGACAATAATTCAGTTGGGTAGATTAGATGCTGAGTGAATGGCATGTACTATATTCTGATCTCCCTGAGAATCTTGCAGTTGCCAGTTGGTTCCCAGTGGCTTAGGCACCAGAATCTGTTGCCAATCTATCAGCACATGTTGATCACCATTGCTGTGTTTTTACTCACTCACTGCCGTTTCTTCCCTTCCTGTCTTGATGGAAGTATAGATTAGAGTTAGCCTAAATGTGTCTCCACACAGGCATGTGTCCCCACAAAAAAAGGGAGAGGAAAGTTTTTCTTTTTAAAAATAATTTTTATTCTGTACTTAAGCATCAATAAAATAATATTTCAGTAGAAGAGCAAAAATTAAAATTAAAAAGATCTGAAACTGTGAATCTCTATATCATACTGTTTGAGATAAGAGTTTTTCCACAACTTATACCCTCCTGAGGGGATGCCTGTCCCTCTCAGTTACCAATCATCTTCAACATAGCCCCCAGTCATAGAAAAGGATGGATCAGGTGCTAATTTGTTGAACATGTATTTTAGCAAAGGGTCAGAGAACAGACCCATATCTGTTGGTACAGCTTGCCCTGCTGAAGTTGTCTTAAGGTCTCCTCTTAAAATCTCACCAGGATGCCTTCCTCCAACTCAAAATGGATCTTAACCAATAGAATTCATAAGTGTACTCAAGTGATAGCTCAGCCCATGACTAATACTCATTATAAAGCTGCAGTATCCTGTGTCCTATGTAGGTACCTCGTCATAATCCAGAGTTCCACTAGGAATGTTGATAGCCTCTTTGCAGTAGATTCCTTTCCTTCATCAAAGGCAGTCCTTCCCAGTTTCTCAAACCCATTACTTATGCCTGACTACTTTACTGTTTTACTATTTACTATTTTTCTATTAAGAAAAATCCAACAGACTAATACTGTCCATGAAAAAAAGGCCACATAGAAGATTAAAAAGAATTCTTAAAGAACTCATCTCACAACCTCATTTTACAGATAAGAAAATAAAGGTTCAGAGAGTGAATTGCCCAAAGTTACACAGCTAGTAAGTCTCAGAGGTCTCTTCCTGCTGTCTTTGGACAATGAGCATTCATTTAGTCTGCTATAGAGGCATTAGTAAGGATAAGGCTATCAATTCATCCTGTTCTAGGCATTGTTGCAGAGTCAAAGTCTTTAAACCAGTCTCTGTGGCTGCTTTAATTGTTCTCCCTAGACTTACAGCTTTATTGTTTGGAAAGAGTGTGACATAGAGGATCTCCTCCCACTATTAGTGGGAGAGAATTGATTTTGGCACAGAAGTTGCCACTAGTCCCATCATCCATTGTAATAAATGCAGAATGGAATTGGTGACTCTTTACTATGGTCTCTTCTGCTTTTCATCAGAAAACACTCACTAAGAAAGGCATTCTGTTTCAGGTTTAGAGTTGATCAGTCTCCTCTGAGCTGAAAACATGTTTTAATTTTTTTATTATTTCAATATGCTTAATTGAAACTGTGCTCATCATTAGGACTTGAGAATGGAAAACTACATCTTTGTCAATGAATAATAGGAAATGGTGATGGACTTATTAGAAGTGTAGCCTCTGAAACAGTCCCTCCCTTGTCTTCCCAAAAAAACTATCCCAGATTCAAGGCATTCTGTGTATCAGAATAGGGAATGCACTCAAATCCATAGTTCATATGCATTCAGTTGTACATTTTCTTCTATCAGCCAGCCAGCAAACACATTGGTTGAAACAAAAGACATTTATTCAAACAGAGCAAATAAAGTGACAATAGAAGATTCCCCACATATACACATGGAATACAGACACTATACCCCTAGTGAGGGAAGACACCTACATGGAAAATATGTGTGACTCTGAAGTATGCACAGAGTGAACACACATAGGGAATGCTTGTGGATAGGGAATATGTGTGAAGAGGCAAATACTAGAAATCCATGTGATCAGGACACACACAGACATATGGGCAGGGAACACATATAGCCAAGCCTACTCAGACTTCCAACACTGCAGGGATGATTGTGTCCTTTGGTAATGTCATTAATAATAACAGCAACATTTACATGGTAGCTATTATGTGCCAGACACCTTACAAATATCTCATTTGATCCTCACAACAATCCTTAGAGGGAGGTGCTACTATTATTTCCCTTTCTGATGTGGGTATGCCATGCTGAGTGGTCCTTTGTCAGTGTCTCTCATGTTGCACAGTCAAATCCAAAGTTCTTAAGAGAGACCTTGAGAGTATCCTTGTATTGCTTCTTCAGATGACCATATGATAACCTGCCCCATGTGAGTTCTCCATAAAATAGTCTTTTTGGCAGATGTACATTTTGCATTCAAACAACATGGCCAGACCATCATTGGAGTTGCGCTCTCTGAAGCATAATTTGAATGCTTGGCAGTTCAGCTTGAGAAAGGACTGCAGTGTCTGGCACCTTATCCTGTCAGGTGATCCTCAGAATCTTCTGAGACAGTTCAAATGGAAGAGATTCAGTTTCCTGGCATGGCGCCGGTAGACTGTCCATGTTTCACAGGCACACAACAATGAGGTCAGCACAACAGCTCTGTAGACCTTCAGCTTGATAGTCAGTCTAATACCTCTTCTCTCCCAAACTTTTCCTCAGAGCCTCCCAAACCCTGAGCTAGCTCTGACAATGCAGGCATCAACCTCATTGTCAATGTATACTTCCCCGGAAAGTACACTCCCAAGGTAAGTGAACTTGTTCACAGCATTCAAAACTTCTCCATTTGTTGTAACCAATTATTTCACGTGTGGATAACGTGGTGGTGGCTGATGGAGCACCTGCATTTTCTTCGTGTTAATTATTAGGACAAAATTAGCACAGGCAGCAGAGAATTGATCCATACTTTGTTGCATCTCAGCTTCAGAGGCTGCACTGAGCGCACAATCATCTGCAAACAGAAAATCATGCACCAATACTCCCTCCACTTTGGTCTTGGCTTGTAGCCTTTTCAAATTGAAGAACTTACCATCAGTACGGTAGTTAACCTTGATGCTGTGTTCATCCTCATTGAAAGCTTTTGTCAACACGGCTGAGAACATCATGGGAGCAAACACACAGTCCTGTTTCACTCCATTGGTGACTGGAAAGGCACGAGATCATTGTCCATTATCCAGAACCCGGGCAAACATGCCATCATGAAATTGACATACAATATTGATGAACTTCTCCAGGCAACTAAATTTTGACATAATTTTCCATAAGCCTTCATGACTAACAGTGTCAAAGGTCTTGGTCAGATCTACAAACGTTGTGTACAGACCTCTGTTCTGCTCCTGGCATTTCTCTTGGAGTTGTCAGGCAGCAAACACCATATTGACTATTCCTCGGTCCTTCCTGAAGCCACACTGACTCTCAGATATATGACCATCTTCCAGGTGAAGGAGGACTCTAGCAAGAATTTTGCCAGCAGTGACTAAAAGAGAGACTCCCCTGTGACTATCACAGGACAGTCTATTCCCTTTACCTTTACCTTTGTTCCATGAGCAAAGCAGAATTGAGACAGCACAAAGTAAAGGTAGGATGCACAAATCTGGAGTATCCAGCTCGAATATTCACCTGGACTATCTGTGCCTAACCTGTGGTAGAGCTATTCGAGCTCTTATTGGTCTGATCAGCCACAGCTGGACACACTGAAATTTCACTTTATCATGGTGATGTCATTTTGGTCCTCTTCGAGAACGAAGGACAACAACCAACTATTATTTCCATTTTATAATTGGGGAAACTGGGTTAAACAGGTTAAGTGACTTGCACAAGGTCACAGAGGTAGTAAGTGTCTGAGACTGGATTTGAATTATGCTCTTCTTGACCCCGAGCCCAGTACTCTATCCACTGTGCCATCAGGTTGCTCTCTACTGAGTATTGCTCTAATGCTGTGCATCTTCTCTGGTGTGTGGTTCCCAAACTTATTTCAGCTGCCAAGTTTTGGGCTTTATCTCTTCAGGGTATTCTTTGGCCATCTTGGCTCCCATTCATTATGATATACCTCTTCTTATGTCTGTCCTATTAGATTGTGAGCTCCTTGAAGACAGGGTGTTTTTTTGCCCCCTTTTTTATATTTTTAGCTCTTAGCATAGGACCTGGCACATAATAGGAACTTAATAAATGCTTATTATCTTGATTTGACTCCCTAAAACAAACAGGCTGATTGGCCTTTAGTCACTGCTGAGGCTATAAACCTTCATACCCAGGAAAAAAGATTGTCATATTATCCTTAGGCTAAGATTAAGTCCTTTCTTTGAACTATTTATTTGTGACTTTGACTTGTAGTCCATTGTCCCAGACAGTTACCTGATTCAAGATTAGAAATTCCTTACAATTCTCACTTAATTCCTTTGTGTAGATCCTATTCCCTAGTACTGGGGTAGGGAACCTATAGCCTGGAGGCTATATGTTACCCTTGAGGTCAGGTCTACACTAAATATGACCCCAGTGGGTAGAACTAGGTACAGTAGGTGGGAGTTACAAAGATATTAAGTTAGGCTTGAAGTCAGGAAAAATATCCTAATAATTAGAGGAATTGAAAAGTGGAATGGGCTACCTTAAGGGGTTTCCCAACATTGAAGTGTTCAAGTAGAGTCAGGATGATCACACATTAGGTATGTTATAATGAGGATTTATTTTGTGTGTGGATTAGATGAGATAGCCACTGAGGTTCCTTCCAACTGTCAGATTCTCCAATTGATTAAATGAATGGGTAATTCCACAAAAAAGTCATTTTGGTGCTGTATTTTGTCCAGGGAAAAACCTTGTTGTCTTCCTACTTTAGAAATATTTGCTTTGATACTTCAAGGATTTATTATTGCATTGTTGAGGTTATCAACTGACTCTTGTTATGACTCTTTGTAATTTACTAGTCTTTGAGTGTTATTGTGGCCAAAAAACCCCAAAACTCCATCATTCTGCAGTCAAACTACTGACTAGTCCCTCAGAACTCAGCTATACTAGTCCTTGAACAACAGATATATTGAATCATTATGATAAAGTTCTATTTTAATACCTTATCATAATGTGGGGGTAGCCTTAGGTTCTTGAAGGCTTTGCTGACATATTTCAGCTCTGGCAAATTCTACCAAACATCTCTAAGGTGGAAATGTTTGTGGGGGAGTTTTTTGAAGTCAGGAATTAATTTTATTAATAAGCTTTCAATAATGTCTCTTTTTTTAATAATTATGCTTTATTTATTTTAAACATTAATTTTTTTAAATTTTGAGTTCCCAATTATCTCCCTCCCTCCTGCTCCTCCCCCACCCATTGCAAAGGCAAGCAATAAGATATCAATTATGTGAAGTCCTGCAAAACATATTTCCATATTAGCCATGTGGAATATGAATGGGACATTGTAAATAGGACAATCTTTCCCATTCATTAATAGGTCCATGTGACCTGCTTAGATTGCATGGAAGCCTAAGTCACATGTGGTGGGAGGAATGGGTGGAAAAAGAAGGGTGGAGCAGAGCTGAGAGGAAGTTAGGCTAGTCAGAGCTGGGAAGGACCCAGGTAGGCAGGCACAGTTTAGTCTCCCGAGTGTTTGTTTGTGGGAAGGTCCCAGCAGAGGTCAGAAGGCTTGAAAATGGCTTTGTCCCCTGAGGTGATAACCTGTATTGACTTCTTGGTTGCTATGACTGATTTTACTTTCTGGTTCTGGGATTTGGCTTTCTGGCGTCTAAATAAATGTTTTTCTTCTGCCTTCTATATGGAGAGTTTGTTATACTTTGCGAATGACAGCTACACTGGCATATTCATAGGGACCACCAGTGCTGTGAATATTGCCTTGGCAATACACCATGTTGTAAAAAGAAACTAAAAAAAAAGAAAAATAAGATTAAAAAAGCATGCTTCAATCTGTAGTCAGAGTTCATTAGTTTTCTCTCTCTGGATGTAGAAAGCATTTTTCTTTATAAGTCCTTTGAAATCATCTTGGATCATTACATTGATTAGAGTAACTAAGTCTTTCATAATTGATTATCATTCCAATATTGATGTTGCTGTATACAATTTTCTCCTGGTTCTGCTTACTTCCTTTGCATCAGTTCAAATAAATATTTCCAGGTTTTTCTAAAACTGTCCCCTTTATGTCTTACAATAGTATCTCATCACAATCACATACCATAACTTGTTCAATCATTCTCCAACTGCTAGACATCCCCTCAATTTCTAATTCTTTGCCACCACAAAAAAACTGCTTATTTTTGTGCTTATAGGTCCTTTCCCTTTTTCTTTGATCTCTTTGGGATACAGACCTAGTAGTGGTATTGTTGTGTCAAAGGTTTTATAGTTATATAGTTTTATAGTCCTTTGGGCATAGTTCCAAATTTCTTTCCAGAATGGTTTGACCAGTTCACAACTCCACCAACAATACATTAATGTACCTATTTTTTCATATCCCCTCCAGCATGTCATTTTTTTCTGTCTTATTAGCCAATCTGATATGGTACTACAGAGTTTTTTAAATTTGCATTTCTATTACCAATAGTGATTTAGAGCATTTTATCATGATTATTAACAGCTTTGATTTCTTTTTCTGAAAATTGCCTGTACATATCTTTTGATCATTTATCAACTGGGAAATGACTCATTTTTAAAAAATAAATTTGGCTCAGTTCCTTATATGGTTGAAAAGTGAGGTCTTATCAAAGAAATTTGATATAAAAATTTCCCTCAGTTTCCTGCTTTTCTTCTAATTTTGACTGCATTGGTCTTCTTTGTACAAACCATTTTAATTTCATGTAATTCAAATTATCCATTTTACTTCCCATGATGTTCTCTATCTCTTGTTTGGTCATAAATTCTTCCCTTCTCCACAGAACTGACAAGTAACCCCGAATTTGCTTATAATATTACCTTTCATATCTAAATTATGTGCCCATTTTGACCTTATCTTGATATAAGGTGTGAGGTATTGATCTATGCCTACTTTCTGCCAAATTTGCTATCCACAAACTAGAAATGTTTGAATTATGAGCTCCACAATGATTAGAAGGAGCATCTGATTTGAAAATCTGGAATCCATGGGGTTTATAGGCCCTTTTGAAGTAATTAACTCTTTCCTACCTCAGAGCAGGTGTCAAATTAAGCTGTTCCATTCAGACAGATGTTTCTCTTAGGTTTAAAGAACTCTAGGGAGTGAGACTCCATGGTCTCCCTTAGCAACCCATTCCCATTGCTTCACAATCAAGTACAATTCAAGTCAGTATGGGTCAGTATCGTTAGAGTGGTGAAAAGGGAGGGAGAAGTCTGTGTGCTATGTTAGCAAAAGGAATTGTAGAAGTGAGGGGAGAATGCAACTATAGAAAATGGGGAGAAGAAAAGTGTAGAACTGAGGGAAGAAAGGGAAAGGAAAATCCACTTGATCCTATGTAGATCTTTGTTACTGTCATCTAAGGAACTATAAATCAGTTAAATGGCACAGTGGATAGAGCACTGGGCCTGGAGTCAAGAAGATCTAAATTCAAATATGGCCTCAGACATTTACTAGCCATGTGACCTTGGGCAAATCTCTTAACCCTGTATGCCTTAAGTTCCTCGTCTATAGATTTCTCACAAGTTTCTCATCTACAGAAGGAAATAGCAAACCAAACCAGTATCTTTGCCAAGAAAATCTCAAATGGGGTCATAAAAATTCAGACAACTGGAAAATGACAAAAAAGAATTCCAGGTCACTTTCCCTTCTCCCCAGTAAGTTCATTGGTGTTCACAATTCCCCAACTCCTGCTCTCTCCAAAAACTCTAGCCTCTCAGTTATTCAATGTCATCTCCCTTGATTTTTCTCTACTCTGTCTCATCCATATATAAGAAAAATCACACCTTAGACTATCTTCAAGACCTTAGGTTCTCAAAGTTGGCAATACTACCCTCTGAGCAGTACTGAAATGATCCAAGGGGGTGATAATAGCTTCAGGTGCAATTGGGGGGCATTAAATAAAAATAAGGGGGTGGTAGAAGCATAAGGAAAGAAAACAAGAAAAATTTGAAAAATCATTCATACATGTTTCATCTGTTGTATAACAGAGTTAAAGTTGTAGTGATTACATTATTTTTCATGTAAACACACAAAATGCAAGTTATAACCAATCAGTGGTCAAGACACCAAGTTCACCAGGTCTTAACAAGCAAGTGTTGGCAGGCAAGCTCACGAATTATCGAGTTCAACTCACATTGGCAGGAATATGTGAGTGTAATGACTTGTTTACAATATGATACCATATGATTCTATGATGTATTATTGCATCATCAAAATTTCAATGCAGGAAAAACCCCCCAAAATTTAAAAGATATTATTAAATTTAAGGTAATTTTTAAGAAAAATTTTTTTTGAAATGATAATTTAAAAAAAAAACTCAAAGATTTAAAGAATGTAGATATCTAGGAAAGCACTGAGTAAATTTTTGTGAAAAGGTGGCAGTAGGCCAAATTATTTTGGGAACCTCTCTTCTAGACTATAGCCCCCTTCTTCATTCAACTGAATTTGTCCCAGGTGTCAAATTTCCTAGTTACAGTTCTCACAATGCCTGCAAAAGAAAAGGAGACTGGGAACAAAATACCATGATTATTGCTACTGTGCAACTTCCAGACTCAACTCTGCTCTCAGAAGCCTTCCTCTAACTTAAACCACACTATCCACTCTTACCAGTCAGTCAATAAACATTTATTAAGTGCCTACTATTTGCCAGGCACTGATGTTAAATACTGAGGATACAAATACGAAAAAAGATAGTCCTTGCAATCCAGGTGCTTACAATCAATCCAGTGAGGAAAGACAACCCACAAAAAGAAGCTGAAAAGCAAGAGTAGAGGTTGCCTGGGGAAGGTGTCCTATATGGGGGCACAGTGGAAAAGTCAGAGAAGCCCCAAAATAGTGCAGCCAGGTGAGAAATGAAATGTTCCAGGCTGAGTTCTCTCCTTAAATGGAAGTTTTGGCATTCATAGAGCCACCCTTCAATCACAGAAACAGAGGTTTTAGGTGGAGTACCAAGGCTGATGGGATCTTGCTAGGTAATGAGGTTTTCCCAATAACATGCTTCCTGGAGCATGGGAGAAAAGTCCTAAAGTAGTGTGCAGTCAACTTTGAACCAAGAGTCTGATACAACTAGACTGCATCATCAAATAGCAATCTCTGCAACCCCCAAACCACTCATATACCTAGCATTCCTAAACCAGAGGTGTCAAACGCATAGCTCCTAGGTTGCATGCAACCCACAATAATCCTGAGTGACGCAAACTAGATTAAAATGTAGTTCCTATGTGACTGAAATATATCAACGTATGCATTTCCAAGTTAATATAAGGCCCTCAGGCATCCTTAGGCATGGTTTAGTTTCTAATGAGCTTGATATTTCTATTTGAGTTTGACACCGTTGCCTTCAACAACCTGGTAGAAATGTAGCTGTGTGCAATTCTTTTTGTCTGCTGTTCCCCCAGTGGAGGGACCTCTGGAGGGGCCTCTCTCATTGGAGCCAGGGACAGTAGCTTTTGTGCCCTTTCTTACCTCCTGTCTGGTAGTATTCCAAACTTCTCTCAACTGTGCCCATCATACATGTCCAGGAAATATTTAATGATTCTTTTTACCCTTCAAGAATTGTGTTCATGGGCAGCTAGGTGGCCCAATGGATAGAGTGATGGGCCTGAAGTCAGGAAGATTCATCCTCATGAGTTCAAATCTGGCCTTAGACATTTAATAGCTGTGTGACTCTGAGCAAGACTCTTAATTCTTAATCTCTCTGTCTCTGTCTCTGTCTTTCTGTCTCTCTGTCTGTCTCTGTCTCTGTCTCTCTCTCTTTGTCTCTGTCGCTCTGTCTTTCTCTCTCTCTGTCTCTCTCTGTCTCTGTCTTTCTGTCTCTCTGTCTTTCTCTCTCTCCGTCTCTCTCTCTCTCTCTGTCTCTCCCTCCCCCTCTCTCTCTCCTTTGCCTTCCCCCTCATCTGCATGAGGAATGTGAAAAAGGCAATGGGCAGACAGTATACTAGAGCCAAACAAGGATGCCAGCCCCAACTAATTGCTTCCTTTTTCTCTCTCAGCCATAAGTTACTCCCTCCACCCCCAAAGAAACCTTATATTATAAGGGGCTAAGGATATGTTTATTTTGTAATTAACAAAGAATAAAAGAGCACTTTCTGAAGTTTTGGCCCAGATTTTCTTACTATGCCTCTGGGAACAGAATATAACTTCCACCCTGTCTTTTAAGGTAGGATTGATTTACACTATTAGCAAATCAAGAGGGGTGAGTTTCTAACAGAGAGGGCAAGGGTAAAAGGAATTCTAAACAATAAAATGAAAAAAATTAAATACTTTATTTGATCAGACTGTTTGCTTAAGTATACTAAGAGATAATAGAATGAACTCAAGCTCCTTAGAAGATTTTTAATATTTCAAGTTCTTCAGAAAAGGAATCATGAGTATTTTAATCCCAGTTATAATTTATTGGAGTGACCTTACATTGGCCATACTTGAAGTAGAGGCTAAGTTTTTAAAGCTTAGAATGAATTGATAAGGGGACCAGAAGTTAAAATTTAATGAAACAGAATCGAACTCAAATAAGTTGGGAGGAAAATGAAAGAAAAAAATGGTTACTATAAAGACTAAGGAAGAGCCTATAAACATATCAGGAAAGAGAACTGAGGCAAAGATTAATTAGGAGACCAAACTGGAAGAGGGAGAAAAGGAAACAAGAATATGGAAAATATTTACATGGGCAATGAAAAATGTGTTATGATTGAACAATTTTTTGCCTTCTTAAAAAAAAATTCACATGTAGCTACTATCTGAAGGTAGGTATAATTTTACTGTGACATTCTTGATCACCTGTTCCAAGGTAATGTGCTAAGCTAGATGGCATAGTGAATAGAGTACCTGGCCTGGAATTAGGAGCTCATGTTCATGAGTTCAAATTCAACCTCAGACACTTACTAGCTGTGTGACCCTGGCCAATTCCCTTAACCCTGTTTGCCTCAGTTCCTCATTTGTAAAATGAGCTGGAGAAGGAAATGAAAATACTCCAGTCTCTTTGCCAAGAAAACCTGAAATAGGGTCACAAAGAGTCAGATGTTACTGAAACAACTCAGCAACAACAACAGAAGACTTGGCTTCAAGGACCTTAAAGTTTTCTAGACCTATAGTTTTCCATAATACAAGATAATTGTATTATAGCGTAACTACCATAATCCAGCAGTGCTCTAGGAAAGTTTGATGGGAGAGAGCAAACTTTGGAGAGGGCCAAGGACTTAAGGATGACTTTTTGGAGGAGTTGTCGTTACAGCTGAGCCTTGAAGGAAGAAAAGCCTTCTGTAAGGCAGAGATGAAGAGGTAGTGCATGTCAGGCACAGGACAGCCTCTAATAAAATGCACAGAGGCAGGAGTTAGCATATTCGGTTCAATTCAACAAACAATAAATGTTTTTTTTATATGTTAGGCCCTGGGGATAGAAAAATGAAGCAGTCCTTGTCTTCAAGGAGCTCATGTTCTTTGGGGGCTGGAAGGGGGTGGCAACAATATATGCTATAATAAAATAAGTGCTGTGACACTTCAGTCAATAAACAATTATTATGCATCTATGTGCCTACATTGTCAATACTGAGGATACAAAGAAAGACAAAAATCAACCGTTGCTTCCAACACTACCATAGCCTAATGGAAGATACAACATACTAACAACTATGTACAGACAAGCTATATGCTGAATAAATCGGAGATAATCAATAGAGGGAAGAAACTGGAATTGAGGATCAAGAAAAGTTTCCTGTAGAAGTTGAGATTTTAGCTGGGATTTGAAGGAAACCAAGAGGTGGACATGAAGAGGGAGAACATTCCAGGCATGGTGAACAAGCCAGTGAAAATGTTCATAGTCCAAAGATGGAGCATGTTTGAAAAACAGCAAGGAAGTCAATAGCACTGGATCTCAGTAAGGGCTGGAAAGATTGGGAAGGTGGGGTGGGGCAGAAGAAAGTTGAACAACATAACAGAGGATTGTATATTGATCCTAGAGGGGATAGGAAGCCACTGTTTATTGAGGGGTGGGAATTAGGAGGATGGGTAGTGACATAGTTAGATTTGGGCTTAAGGAAGATCACTTTAGCAACTGAGTAAAGGTTGGATTGGAGTGAGGAGAGGCTTATGGCAGGGAAACCAAACATCAATAATAATCCAGATGTGATATGAGAGCCTGCATCAGGAAGGTGACAATAGCATTCTCTGCTGGAGGCCCAGCTCTAATACCAGCCAGTACCTTCTTACTTCAAGTTCAGTGTTGGGATGAAATCAGACAGTCACAAGTCACTGAACATTTATCTAACCAAGGAGGGTTACTTCACCCTAATACAGCAAGAGTATGTATGCAATAAGGATATAGTGGTACTTAGCTTCCCTGGATATGGTTCCCTTGTCTCCATCTGGAAAGAAGTCTGGTCAGGAAATCATCAGCAAATTGTTGCATGGTCTCTAGCACCAAACCAAATCTGAGAGGTGCAGACTACTTGCAGCTGGACTTTTTTATGACTCCCAACCAGGAAATTGCATCAGAAAAAACTGGGGCCAATCAGATGTCACAGAAGGAGGAAACTGGGATCATCAAGATTTTTTTTGTTTTGTATTTTTAATAATGTTTATCACAAAAAAGGAAAGAAAATTTAGTAAAAGTTGTATTTTTTGTGAGGAAAACTTTTTTAATACACATGGTAGTTTGTTAAAAAAAAAAAGTGAAAGCTACATGTTAAATTCTTGGAAGGCAACGCCTCAAATTTACAATGTCCCTATGTTGTTTGCTTTTCTTATAATAGGGGTTAATTGGAGTGGAGGCATTCCTTGGAGCATAGAGAGATATTCTCCAGGGGGGTCCATGGAGTCCAGTCAACGTGGAAACTTAGGGGAAGCTAGCGCCAGGAAGAAGCACTGATGACTCAGGGGTTGCTGTGCCTGAATTGTGAGTACACAACTGGAATGACCTACTCCTTCATCTCTTTCTTTCCTTTGCAGTTGGAAGAAGGTGGCACTGCTTTTCGCTGCCCCCAAGAGTCACAAGATCCCACCTGGCCATGGCAGCATCTGGGAGCATATGGCCACCTTGTTACATTTGTTCTTTACTGTTCATAGGCAAGCAAGCTAGAAGCATGTGTGCATTCTTGTGAGTTCAGGAGACCCGGAGGTTCCACTAGTTACAAGGAAGGACTGAAGGGCAGTAATAGCAGTGACCACCAGAGTGACAGCAGTTTTGGCAGCTACCCCTTTGGAAATGGGAATATACCAAGGACAAACTGGCAAGAAACAGTCACCAGAAGAAAGCAAATCTTGAGGAATATGACTCCTTGAGGCAGAGAAAAGTGTTGACTATAGCCTATGTATAAAAATAGCAGTCAGCCCATTGGTCATTCCATTATGTGGTGAGCTAGTCTAGAAGTGGAAAACTCCACATTCTGGTGCTGAGGATTCCAATTCCAGAGTTTGGACTCCTCCACAGATAGATAGGTCCACCACCTGAATGAGCTCACTCAAGGATTTAGGTCCAAAGGTGTGTCTGATGCTTTTATCCAATCACAAGATGTTTCTTGTGTCTTAGTCATATGTCTTTATCTCATAATGATCATAGATAACCAAATGACTATAATCTATAATCTTGAGAAGATAATATATTCTCTAATTCTACTAAGTACTTATTTATGTCTTATGGTAGGGTACAAGAAAATTTCTCAACATCTATTTATTTTCTACCAACTAGTTTAAACTGTTGACTGATGGATACCTGAGTCTTCTGATTACATTAACCGGGGTCAGGTAAAACCTACATTATTAATTTTGTAGTAAACAACTCATTTTATTTCATTTGAATGTACTATTCCAGGAAAGGCCAAAACAATTCCAGAGATCAAAAAACTTAATTTCTTTTGATTAATTGTGTATGTATCATATCCTTATACTAAACTATAAGCTCCATGAGGGCAAGAAGCCTTCTATAAACTTAGTAGCTCTCTCAGAATTTAGGACATCATCCTGTACATATTGGAACTTATTGTCTAATTAAATTGAATTCTGGGACTCAAAGGGGACTATAAATAGCATATGTGAACACTATTTGGATCAAAAGGATGAAGATTAATCAACTGCGTATACTTCTTTGGCTTAATTTTCCCATGCATTAACTTAATCAGAGAAAAACAAAAACCAGAATGTGACACCCCAGCTTTACACATTAACTTACACAGAAGAATAATAGAAAGAAATTATGGCTCTGAAAGGGAAGGATGTGGCAGTTTGATAAAAACAACTCATGAGGGAGTCTGCCTATGCTTACTTTGAATAATGAGCATTGATGTCTTATGGGAGTGAACTAAGAATAGAACAAAGATAGTTTGGAAGACCCTGAAGAGACAAGTTGTAGTCCTTTGGGAAAGGACACATCCATTTTTTTAAGGACACAACCAAACTGGAGTGAAGCATAGTTACGATGGCATACATGAACCATGACTTTAATCTGTCTCTCCCCTGAACAGAAGCAAGATAGACATAAACTATAAAGGGGAGATAGTCGAGAGATAGGATTCAAAATGAGGCCAGACATGTTAAAAAATAAACTTGGGCAGAAAGGAGAGCAGCTCAATCCAATCCCTACCTAATCCTTTTCTTTTAGAGTCTCTGCTTTGTTCTAAATTCCTGACCTTTATCCCAAAGCTGCTGGAGTGGTACTCTTTAATGCATTTCTCTATTGCTTTCCCCAATACATGTCAAGTCCCCCAGAATATTCTTGTTTTTCTAGATTCTCCTATCCTGAGCATGGAAAGCCCCTTTCTTTCCCTTACTTCATCAGAGACAGAAGTTGGGTTTTTCCAAAAAAAAAAAACAAACCAAGTCAACCTTTTACTAGCATTTAAGGGAGAGAAGTAAAATTGCAATGTTATATTCTGTAATTTTTTTAAGTAATGGAATTTTGTGTATACCCCTAATCTAGCCATAGAGGTTGGCATTAGTTTCCAAGGGGTAACTAACCCCATTCCTATCTACATTATATGGATTGCTGAAAAAATAAAATGAGAACATCATAGATCTACAGTCATCCAATGAGTCAGGGGGAGAGAATGGGAAAGAATTGAAATGATTATTTATTAATAAATAGGGTATATCATACACTCTAATTCCACCACCAGACACTTTCATTCCTATAACTTGGCCTGCCACTGTGCTACCCCAGGAGCAGACCTCAGGCATCTTCTTCCTGGCCTAGCCTCAAACCAGGTCTCAGTTCCTCTTCCACTTCCAAACTGGTACCCTTCTGAGACTTTACCAAGTCCTCAGATTCAAATTGAGTCTATGGTTCATTTTCCAATTTGTAAGCTCATAGATGCTATATATATGTATATATCCCTAACAGCATACAGTTCTCATCCATAGCAAAGGAGTGTCATATCTTCACAGGTTTTGTTCTTCTCTACTACAAGGATCCTGCTCCTGTGTAAGCAGCTCTGTGTATGTAGAGACTAGTGAGCTATAGGGAAAAGTAGGAAATAAGATTAAACAAGAGAAAATCTCTGGTCTGGGTTCCCCTTTGTTAGAGCTATAACCACCAATCTGACTAGAAGAAAAATCTTAGGCTTTCACATCTAGTATTTATGGTGCACCCAATGAGCTATGGGTACCCTGAAGAAATTGTACAGTATGCAGAGAACATTGGAAATAAGACACCAATTGAAACCTGTACAGCAGCAATACGTTGGGCTTCCTGATAACAGATGGCAAAATACCCCAGTATCCCCAATATGACAGCAACCTCTATTCTGAGACTGTAAGTAAAACAGAGAAATATACCTTGTAGGATCTAAGGGGCTTTTGGTTACTGTAAGTTAATCTTTGCAGAATATACTTGTCGACTTCCTCTTTTTTTTCAAGAAAATCTTTCTCTTGGGGATCATTTTGGTAGCTGGTACCAATTTTGGGAGCTATCTAGTGGAAAGATTTTCCAAGGTCTCTAAGTAAAGTTGACACACCTTTCTTAAAACAGTCCTGACTTTTTACTCCAAAGGTATCTCTGCAATAAGAATTATAATAATAAAGAATAGGGTCATTGAATTTTTAAGTAAAAATAATTTCTGAGATGAAAGACAACATGATTTATGGGAAAGCAAACCTGTCAGTATTCTTTAAAAGGTAAATAACTATGGATAAAAGCAAACCATTCAATATAATTGATGCCTGAAAGGCCACTATTAGACCTTTATTCTTCTAATTTAAGGTTTTGACTTTATTAAAATGTGAATATCTGTTAAAGTGGTAACACTTTAAGGTTATATTGAGAAAGATGAAAGTCCTTCAATCATAGACATGTAAATAACAAGTCACTAACAGGTAGTAACAATCATATCAAGCTTGGAAATTTAATAAGACTCAAAAGCAGATGAATGACAGTATTCCAGTCATACACAACGGTAGCCAAGCCTGCTCCAGAAGCATAAATAGCGAATCCATTTTCAAAGAATATTGAGTGGAGAGCTCAAATCCACAAGCATATTGTGGAAGAGAAATAATAGTTGTAGCCTTAACCAGATGGTACCTTTTTCTGCTTATAAGAAAGGCATTTCTCACCCCCGTGGTGCAGTCATAGAATGTAATTAGCCATTGTGCTATTTTAATGTGTAAACAATTGCTTCTATCCCCTGATCACTTTATAAAGTTTGGACACTTCTCTGGTTGAGTCAAGAAGGGAACATGCATAATTTTCCAAGCAAGCAGGTTACCCATGCTTCTGTGAGCTTTAAACTTCTGGAACCTGAGTGACCTTCAGAGCCTGAAAAATGAAGTCATTTGTGGAGGAGACTTTTGTGCTCATACCAAAGGATAAGAAGGGAGGAGGAAAAGGATTTTTTCTCTTCTCTCCTCCACCAGCAACGTCATTGGAATTTCTGGATCAGTAGGAGATATTTCATCCACTGGGGACCGGAAGCACATAGTAACACCTTTTTTGTAGCAAAGAACTAGAAAAAGTGAGTGCCCAATGATCGACTGGGGAAAGCTGATCAAATTATGATATATGAAAACAGTGGAAAAACTATTAGATAATAAGAAATGAGACATTTGGAGAATGCAAAGAAATTTGAGAACTTATCTGAACTAATGCAAAGTAAAACCAGCAGAACCAAGAGAACAATGTACATGACTATAACAATGAAAAGGAAAATAGTTTTGAAAGATTTCAGAACTCTGATCATATTACAATGGCAGGACATCAAAAAAATCATGATGAAGCAAATTTTCCACTTCTTAGCACAAAAGTAATGGACTAGAGGTGAAGAATGAGACATTTTTTTACATAATCAATATATTTGTTTTACTGGACTATATTTCTTATAAGAGAGGGCTTATATATGAGGGAATGGTTCATAGTGAGTGGCTGTAGACACTGGGGGAAAGAAAGAAAAGATCACCAGAAAAAAAAATTAAAAATAAGCAGAGGTGGAAACAAGTACAGAAAAGGACAAAAACAATTAGGGTAATTTAGTTACTACCTTGTTAAATTTAATATTGCTTCAGACTAGACCTCACAGGCCCATCTCCTAGTAATTTAGCTCCAAGATTGGAATGACATGAGTCAAGTGACAGTTCATCTTCTCAACGGACTCATTCCCCAGCCTCTGCTGTTCTTGGGATGGCTTCAATGTATGCAACAAGTAAGTAGTACTTAGTTTAGGCATAGCATAGCCACCCAACCCCTTGTCTTACCTGTATATGGAAATGAACCAGGTCAGCAGGCATCATGTAGCAATTTGCAAGACCTTGGGATATCTATCAAGCTTGAAGGGCCCTGATTCTATTTGGATGGGTCTTTTTATGCCCTTAGGTATCCAGCACAGTCTGAGGGCCCCAGAAAGCTGCACCAACAGCTTGGTGACTTGAACCTTAAACTGCTGGATCAGTCAAATCTGGGAAAGAAAACCTAGAAGAACTTGCCAAATTACATAGCAAGGATGGAACCCTCTCATCATGATCTTATCACATCCCATGTTAACTCATTGCCAAAAGGGGCCCTACAGACACCTAGTCCCAAGACCTCATAATTCCCCTTCCCATAGGTGATCTGCTTTTTGTGACAAATTCAAAAATGTCTTCTGGAGAATCTTCTATCATTTAAATACTTTTAAGGCTGTTACTTGACAACTCTGACCTCAAAGTGTGAGGATTCTGGCAGTCCTGAAGAGGTGGGGGGAAAAGCTAAATTAGGAAGATAGAAAAAAACAAACAAAATATGTGTATTATGTGTGTGTATGTGGTGTGTTTGGTGTGTGACGTGGTATGTATGTATGTGTGTGTATGTATATAGTGTCTCCTCCAAATGTGAGACTTACATGGAAGACTAGAAATCCTAGACTTTGACTCTGAACTTTTGAGGAACCAAGTGTCGGATCTCAATGATCTGGTCCATGTAATGAATGATGCCAAATCTTTCTGGTTCACAGTAGGTCTTCCAATGTAATGTAAGTTTAAGGAATAGTACCAGGAACATGAGGTATATAGCACAGATGATGACACCTCTGGCACCTTTGACAGTTCTACTTCACAAGTCAGGGTCATCTGTAGTAAGGTAGCATGCAGCCTGTCCTGATTCCAGTGCCCAAACCAGCTTTTCCTGTACCATTATCCTCTCAGTGTTTCCTGATCTGACAGCCAAGATATCTTTCTTCCTGAGATAGCTATATGAAAAATTCTGTCTCTTTGGAGGCCTCTGATAAGGGGCTCCCTCCTTTCTTTCACACAGATTGGATAAGAATTCTCCACCTTCATCCAGAACCTTGGAATTACCAGATCCTGTTAAGGGATCCCCTTTATTCCAGACAAATACACATTCACTGTCATCCAGAGAAACTCAGTGCCTCCATATCATTGTGAGCATTTCCTTGCTGTGTTAAGGCAAAGTACACCTTCTTTTGTAAATGTTCAGTGATTTCCAAGTGCTTTATTTCATCCCCAAATTGAACCTGAATGAAGAGAATTGTTGTAAAGGGAAATGGTAAAATGTGTGAGTATGAATATATATATATATATGTATGTGTGTGTATGTATATACATATAATGTGTATATGTATATATACATATATATATAGAAACACACACAGGCATAGTTCGTTTTGTGGTGGCTAAGAATTGGAAATCAAGGGAATGGCTAAACAAGCTGTGGTATATAACTGTAATGGGATATTATTGTGCTATAATAACAAATGACAGGCAGGATGATTTCAGAAAAACCTGGAAAGACTTCACGAACCGATGTCTAGTGAAGTGAACAGAACCAGACGTACATAGTAACAGCAGTATTATTCAATAAAGAACTATGAATGACTTAGCTATTCTCAGCCATATAATGATCCAAGACAATCCCAGAGTGCTAATGATGAAGCATACTATCCACCTCCAGAGAAAGAACTGATGTTGATTTAATACAGACTGAAGCATGCTATTTTTTGCTTTCATATTTTCTTTTGAGTCTTCTTATACAAAATAACTAATATGAAAATGTTTTACATAAACTGCACACATATAACCTATATCTGATTGCTTACCATCTCAGAGAGATGAGAGGGAGGGATAGAATTTGGTATTCAAAATTTCAAATTAAAATGTTTAAAAAAAATTTTTTTTAAAAAGAATTGGTAAGACAAAGTGCTCCAATTTCTTTCATCAACATCTAGAGAGGCAATATTGTTTGGTATTAACTAATGGTTTAGGCAACTACAGGAGTTTCTATTTGGCCCTACCCAACTTAACTCAGATAAAGATTTCTGAAAGTCACTCTATATATATCCTTTTTTAAAAAAATAAACCAATTTAGTATAATTTATTTTCAGTTTTCAACATTCACTTCTACAAGATTTTGAATTCCAAATTTTCTCCTCATCTCTTTTCCCCCCACCCCAGGACAGCATGCACCCCAACCACACCTTTCCCCAATCTGCCCTCACTTTTATCACCCCCACTTCTCCCATCCTCATCCCCTTTATTTCCCTGTAGGGCAAGATAGATTTCTATACCCCATTGCCTGTACAACTTATTTCCCAGTTGCATGCAAAAACAATTTTTGACATTTAATTTTAAAGCTTTGAGTTACACATTTTCTCCCTTCCTCCCTCCCCACCCACCCTCATTTGGAAAGCAAGCAATTCTATATAGGTCATATATGTGTAGCCATGCTAAACACTTCTGTAAGAGTCATGTTGCAAAAAACTAACCACATTTCCCTCTATCCTGTCCTGCCCTCCATTTATTCCATTCTCTTCCTTGACCTGTCCTCCCACAATAGTGTTTCCTTCTGATTACCCCTTCCCCCAATCTGTCATCCCTTCTATTATCCTCCCTTTCCTATCCCCTTCCAACCTCCCCCCACCCCACCCCCCACCTTCCTGCAGGGTAAGATAGATTTCCATACCCAACTGAGCATGTGTTATTCCCTCCTTAAAACAAGTCTGAGGCTCACTTATTCCCTCTCACCTCCCCCCTCTTCCCCTCCATTGCAAAAGGTCTTTCTTAATTCTTTTATGTGAGATGATTTACTACATTCTACCTCTCCCTTTCTCTTTCTCCCAGTACATTCCTCTCAACACTTAATTATATTTTTTAGGTATCCTCCCTTCATATTCAGCTTACCCTGTGCTCTCTCTCTGTTAGTGTGTGTGTGTATATATATATATATATATATATATGTATATATATATATATATACATATACACACATACACGTACACATATTTGTATATATACATGCATTTATACACATGTATGTATATGTGTGTATATATACATATGCACACACACATATACCTACACATATATAATATACACATATATACATACACACACATATATGTGTATATATGAATATGAATATATATCTATCTTCTAACTACCCTAATATTGAGAAAGGTCTCATGAGTTACAAACATCATCTTTCCATGTAGGAATGTAAACAGTTCAACTTTAATGACTCCCTTATGGCTTCTCTTTCCTCTTTACCTTTTCATGTTTGTCTTGAGTCTTGTATTTGAAAGTCAAATTTTCTATTCAGGTCTGGTCTTTTCAACAAGGATGCTTGAAAGCCCTCTGTTTCATTGAATGACCATTTTTTCCCTGAAGTATTATACTGAGTTTTGCTGAGTAGGTGATTCTTGGTTTTAATCCTAGCTCCTTTGACCTCTAGAATATCATATTCTAAGTCCTTCGATCCCTTAGTGTAAGAGTTCCCAAGTTGACAAATCTCGGCTGTGTTGAATGGATGCACTGACTCCATTGGACTGTGTCCTTAGCAGCAATTACACTAGTGTCTCATCAGTCAGCTGCTGTTTATACTTGTCTTGCAAACTTCCCCAATTCCTTGGTGGTGAAAGCCTGCCCACCCTGTGCTCCCCCTGTGAAGGAAATCCCCCAAGGGGAGGGAAGCAGTAATAGGATAAGCCTGGGATTTTCTTACCTTTCTTCTTCTTTCCATCTTATATTTTATGGCCCTGATCTCAGTGTGATGCAGCATATTTACCAGCAGAACCTCTGGGGTCAGAGGCAGTTCCTGCCTGAGGCCTATCCATCACCAATTGTCCTTGTAACTTCTGTTGTTATCAGCGCAAACAACTGGATCTTGACTTTTATTTTCTTGGTCCTTAAAATCCCAGAGTCTTGTCTCTAGCTGCTGAATATGTTCTGCCTAAGGTATACAGTAGGAGGTGAGGGGGGAGTCCTGGTAGATATTAAACCTATCACAAACATGATATATTTTTAAAGCAAAATATATGTAATAGAAGTTTGTAGTTTCATATTAAAGGCAACAATGACAAAGAACATGAGAAGAATTTGAGTGATGGAAGAAGGCCTGAACAAAATAGGAAAAAGATACTGAAAAGAGAGTTAGTAAGACACTGAACATAAGCTGCACTTCACAATTTTGCCTAAGGACTGTCTGGGAATCCTATTATTAGAACTTCCTATCTTTGGACTAAACTTTTTATTAACAAAAAAATCTACTTATATTGAGCTTTTTATTGACTATTAGCTCCTTGGAATGAATTAGGATACTAGAATGCTTTTCAACCTATTAGCTAACTGGGAACAGAAAAGGATTCCTAAGAATGATGAGAGAAATGTAGAAAACTAGATTCAGAGTTAGAGGCATAAATAAGTATTCAGTGATACAGAGTTTGGGTGGGGGACTCTACTGAGGTCCATGAAAAAGGCAGGCCAGCATTATGGGGTTACCAGACAGCAGGAAAGGTCTAAAAGGGAAGGTAAGAAGGCACCAAACTGAATACCTTTTAAAAGAGACTTTTCTTGGGTGCTGAACGAAGGAAAAATTGGTTTAAAAAATAAAATCTACTCTTCTGCTTGAGGCGGTTCTGAGTAGAAATACTAGAATCACTGGCTTAACAAAAGTTACTCTTCCCTAATCCTGGAAGATAATATAGACATTGGTTTTAAGGGTGTTAAAGCATGAGAGAATTTAAAATCATTTATTGTGGGGATTTTGGTAACAGAATCCAAACATAAGAACCACCAAGCCCTGTTTGCCAGAGTTGAAACTGAGTTAACCTCAGGCAAATCCACAGTACAGCCAAAAATGAAAAAAAAAAAGAGAAACTCACTCAGTTTTTATGCAGCCTGGCTTCAGATTATAGCAAACATTCTTCAGCTGTACAAATTCAGAGGCCTCTTTAATGTCTCTGTCTAGGCTCACACTCATCATTTCTTGCCAGGAAAATAGGCTTTAAAATGGGTCCCTATTTGGGGATGGAGTGATGCCAAACAGAGCGGAGCTCTTGGGGGGAATTGGAACCAACAAATATAGCTAGTCACAGACAATGTCATTCGGGTTCAATCACTTTTTATGGATATTAAAGATGTAAGGAAAGTAGAAGGCAGAAATGAGAATGCTTATGTCATGGAGATAGTAATCTAGTAAGTAAAGTCATTCTCATGGTGGCCAGTGTTAAGAGCTTTCTCTTATTAATAGCTGAATGAAAGTTTTAATTGAGTAAAATCTTAGAACTTCAGGTATATTTATTTTTAAGATTGAAACAGGTTTAGCCTGGTGGGACTTCAGGTATTTTCCCAGCATCCAGTTTGAAGAGGGAACCCTTGCTCATAGATCAGATTCCCTAGAAGTGAATTGAATATTGTTAATGTCCATTAACCTGATGATCCTTGAATGACATTTTCTGAAAAATGAATTCATTTCACCCAAAACTTATTAAACATCTACTCTATGCCAAGTACTATGTTAGGCACTGGGAATATTAAGACAAAAAGGAGACAGTACCTGCCTTTGAGGAGATTACATTCTACTGGGAGGATAATACAAAAGCATAAATAAGTAAATACAAAGTTTTCTTGTTGTTGAGTTGTTTCAGTCACATCCAACTCTCCATGACCCCACTTGGGGTTTTCTTGGCAAAGATACTGGTTTGGTTTGCCATTTCCTTCTCCGGGTTATTTTACAGATGAGGTACCTGAGGCAAACAGGGTTAAGTGACTTACCCAAGGTCTCTGATAGTCTCTCAGGTCAGATTTGAACCAGGTCCACCTGCCTTAGCAGCCTAGTGCTCTATCCACTTCAACACCTAGTTTCCCAAATACAGAATTTGGACAAAGTAGGTAGGAAGCATTGTGGGAAAATGGAAAGAGCATCAGCTCTGCACTCAGAGTAAGTCATTTCCCCTCGCTAGTCCGTTTCCTCAATATTGGCATTGGACTGGATGGTCTCTTCTAGCTTAAGGTCTATGATTCTGACATCCTCATACACAGTAATTTCAAAGGAGAGAGAATGTTATTAACTGGGATCAGGAAAGGCCTTCTGTAGATTGTACCTGAACTATGCTTTGAAGGAAGCCAGGGAGGTAAGGAGAGAATGCCCTCTAGACAACTATAAATGTACAGAAGGCAGGAATTGAATGCTAACTTTGGAGAATGGCTAGCAGGGCATTTTTTCTGGAAAATATAGATAGAGTGCTTGAAAGGAAGTAGCAGCTTTAAATCAATTTGCCAGTATAAAATTTGGCTAGATTCATATAGGGCAAGATTTTAAATGTCAACTTAAGAGTTTATATTTTATCCTATGGGTAATAGAGAGTCATTAAAAATTCTTGAGCAGGGGAATAATGTGGTCAGATCTGCATTTTATGAAGATTATTTTGGTAGAGGAGGAGGGAGACTCAACAGGTAGAGGGACCAACTATGAGGCTTGCAAATGTCCAGTCTAGAGGCAGTAAAGACTTTGACTTCAGGTGGTCATGTGAGTTGAAAGGGGAAGATGGATGCAAGTGATGTGCTGAAGATGGAATTGATAAGTTGTGGCAATAAGCATGGAGAGTGAATGAAAGGGAAATGTTAGGGATGACGCCAAAATTTCAAACCTAGGTGATCAGAATTTTTTGAGGTGGTGTCCTCAAAAGAAATAGAGAATGATGGGAGGAGGGAAAGGCTTAGGAAAAAAGATGATGAGTTCTCTTTTAGACTTTGCAAGTTTGAGATGCCTGTGATAAAGATGTCCAGCAGGCAATTGGTGATAAAGGACTGGAGTTTAGAAAAGAGACTAGGGCTTGGGATATACATCTAAGAGATACTGAATAGATGACTGGACACATACCTTTGGAGAACTCCATTTGAGATGATGATGATGATGATGATGATGATGATGATGATGATGATGATGATGATGATGATATTGACGACCACCTTTATGTAGCATATTAAGGTTTACAAAGTGCCTTACAAATATCATTTCATTTGGTGTTCACAACAATCCTGTGAAGTAGGAACTATTATCTCCATATTAGAGATGAGGAAAGTGAAACTGAGAGAGGAGGGAGGGAACAACTATTTATTAAGAACCTACTATGTACCACATACCATGTTAAGTGCTTTACAAATATTAGTTCACTTGATGATCACAACAACCCTGGGAATTAGGTGTTATAATTATCCCCATTTTATAATTGCAGAAACTGAGGCAGATAAAGATTAAATTACTTATCCAGGGTCACACAGTAAGTGTAAGAGGCTGGATTTGAACTAAGGTCTTCCTAACTCCAGATCCAGGGCTCCATCTATTGTATTGCCTATCTGAGAGAGCTTAAAACAACTTGCCCAAGGTCACCCACTAATGTCTGAGGCAGGATTTCAGACTCAGATATTACTGACTCCAGTCTAGCATTCTATCCACTGTGCCATGTAGCTGTCAATCAAAGACAGAAGATCCTCCCCTTCCTATGGGACATTAAACCATCAGTAACTACTTTGGATATTTGTCTATCCAATCACTTCTAAATCACCTAATTGTATTTGTTGACCTCTCTATCTTGTCCACAAGAATAACATAAGAGACTATGCCAAATGTTTGGCTAAAATTTAGATCTGCTAATCTAATAATTTTGTCAAAAATGCAAATGAGGTTACTTTGGCAAGATTTGCTCATGATAAGGCCACGATGGGTTTTTTTGTGATCACTGCTCTCTTTTCTAGCTATCCAGTTGCCCTTCTGTTGTGGAATTTTCATAGGAATCCAAGTCAAGATCATTGTACATAGATAGGCAGAAACTTTATGAAAATAAAGGAGGAATAGCAACAACGTGGATAGGTTGAAAAATGTACCTTTCCCTTTTTTGAAAACTGGGACAAATTTTGTTCTCCATTCCTACAGGACTTTTTCCTTTTGCCCCAGTCTTCAAAAGATAACCTAAGTATCTCAGCAAACATATTCTGGAATCTTGAGTTTAGAAGCAAGCTTAGAGATTTTCAAGCCAAATCCCCTCATTTTACAGCTCGGAAATCTAAGACCCAGAGAGTTAAAATCATATAATGATGTAGTTCAGCTCATTCTTGGTGACTTTAACTCATCAAACAACTCGGTGCTCCTTTATCATATTGAACATCCAATATAAACCTCTTGTTTTATTCATGGAGTGGTTGTGAGGAAGAGATTTTGCAAATTTCAAAATACTATAAATGCATAAAAATCATATGTCCAGTCCCAATATAATCATGAAAGGATTATTCCTGTTATGAAGGAAGTGCTTGAATCTCTACACAACCTACTGTAAAATCTGGAACAGGAAGGGATAGGATGGAAATAACATTTGAGGAAACTATCCTGGCAACTCTTGGTGGGTTAGGTTGGATTGAAGCAAAGGGAAACTGGAACCAGGAAACTGCTGTAGTAAAACAGGTGTGAAATGATGAGGACCTGGATTAAGATGAGGGCAAGGAAATGGAACGTGGCAAATTTCAGAGTCATTACAAAAATAGAGTTGGCACCGTTTAGTCACTGACTCATTCATTCATTCATTCAGCAAATGTGTATTAAGGTAGGTACTAAAGGGGGTAGATAATGAAGAACAGATGCCTGGCCCCCAAGAAAGGAGCTTTCAATCTACTAAGACATGCATACAAATAAACATCAATATAAATATAATAATGATAATTATAATAATAATAGCAAACATTGATATTATCCCTTAAGATTTGCAGAACTTTTACATGCACTGTCTCATTTGAGCTTTATGACCATCTTAGGAAGTAGACGCTATCATTATTATCGTCCCATTCTACAAATTAAAATATATGATCCTTTTACATAGGAATTATTTTATTTTTTGTGCCTGTATTCCCAGCTCCTCAAACCATATCTAGCATGTAGTCATCATTTGATGATTGCTTCTTGATTGGTGGATGAGGAAATTGAGACTTAATGAGGTTCTGTGATTTGTGCAGGGTCACCCATCATATAAAACTGAGAAGGATTCAGAATTAAGCCTTCCTGACTCTAAGACTAACTATACTATTGTGCTATAAGAAATGACAAGCAACATGCTTCCAGAAAAACCTGGAAAGACTTACGTGAACTGATGCAGAGTGAAGTGAGCAGAATCAGGAGAATATTGTATCCAGTAATAGCGATACTGTAGAATGATTTGCTGTGAATGACTTAGCTATTCTCAGCAATCTAAGACAATTTTAAAGGATTCATGATCAAAAATGCTGTCCATCTTCAGAGAAAGAACTGGTGGACTTTGAATGCAGATCAAAGCATACTATTTTTTATTTTCTTTTTTTTAATGGGTTTTATTTTTTGGTTTGTGTTTTTTCTCACCACATGAGTAATATGCAAATATGTTTTGCATGACTGCACACATATAACCTATATCAAATTGCTTGCCATCTCAGGGAGAGAAGAGAAGAGAGAGGAAAGGGGGTGGGAAAAGAATTTGGAACTCAAAAATTTTTAAAAACCAACATTAAAAATTGTTTTCACATGCAATTTTAAAAAAAACATTAAATAAAAAAGACTGGTATTCTAGCTGCTACTCTAACTAGCTGCCTATAAGGCAATATATGAGAAATACAGAAGAGAGTTAGGAAACAGTGTGCACTGACAGTAGACTCAAAGGACCTCTAAGGTCACTTCTAGCTCTAAATCTATGGTCCTGTGATCCTTTGAAGAGTTCAAAGGGATGGTCTGGATGAAATACAGTGTCCAAGGGAATGGTGTTAGTTCCTGTGTTGCTATTTATAAACCTGAGTCTATAAAACACTCTCCTACCCTCTCTCCCCAATATTATGGTCATATAAGTGTATCTCTACCATATATGGCAATACCCTTATGGGTCTGTCCCCTAGCCTTTGTGGATAGTTCCTGCCTGACTGTGGGTGAAGGTGAGTGCCTAAGCAGATCTAAGTAGGAAAGGAGGAGAGTAGTGGGGGGAAGAAATCTAAAGCCTTGAAGACAGCTAGGTGGCACAGCGGATTGAGTGTCAAGGCCGGAGTCAGAAAAATCTGAGTTCACATCCAGTCTCAGATACTTACTAGTGATATGACCCTGGGTAAGTCATTTTGTCTGCTTCAGTTTCTTCAACTGTAAAATATGGATAATAATAGCTCTTACTTCACGTGGTTGTTGTGAAAGGGTAGGGGTGGAGAATAAGCGTATCTCATTTAATCCTCACATTGTGAAAATCAAATGCATTTAGCACACTGCCTGGCACATAGAAAGTGTTCATAAATGCTTGTTTCCTTTCCTTCCTTGAATTCCAGCCCCTTTCAAGGTCTACTCAAATGCCCATCCGCCCAACAGATATTTAGAAGTCTGTCTTTTATTAGTTAGCTCCAGAGTGCAGAACCAGGACCAAAGAGAAAATGTTTTAAATAGGCCAATTTGAACTTGGCCAACTTGAACTTCCTAATAAGTAGACCTGTCAAAAAGTGGAATGGGCTACCTGAAGAAGAATCAGCTTCTTCGAATGTCTTCAAGCAAAGGCTAATAAATCATTTTATTAGGTATGTCTCAGTGGAGATACTTTTTCAGGTAGGGGTTGGAATAGATGACTGGTGAGATTCTTTCCCAGATGTCAGATTCTGTGATTTTGAGTGGTAAAGCTCACTTCCCTGAAGTCACACACTTAATGGCAGGGTTGGTCCTTACTCATTTCATATGGAGTTTAGTATACTTTCTTTAAAAAATTTTTTTTACTATCAAGCATTCTTTTTTTCTCCCACTCCTCTCCCTTTCCACTGAGGGTAAAGAGAAAGAAAGAAAAGAAGGAAGGAAGGAAGGAAGGAAGGAAGGAAGGAAGGAAGGAAGGAAGGAAGGAAGGAAGAAAAGAAAGATCCCTGTATCACATTAGTATAGTCAAGCAAAACAAATTCTCACAGTAATCAAGTCCAAAAATCACTTTTTCTTCATATTAGTAAGCCACCTCTCTGTCATGAGGTAGGCAGTATTCTTCTCTACCAATCCTCTGGAATCATGTTTGACTATTAGTTGAACAGCATGTGATACTGGAAAGTATACTGAATTGATCACTATTATACACCTAATCAATTTAAGTTTATTTTCCACTATCCCACATTGCTTCCCATGAAGAATGTAGCAAAACTTCATTTCTTTAAAAGTATTCTATTATTCAGACTTTTCACTAGTTCAAACAGACCTTTTCCCTATCTCTTGGAAACCAGGAAATTTTCCTACCTAACTCTTCTACTTTTCCCAAGACCAATGAGAATGATTTGAGAACAACATACCACAGCTGTCCCAAAGCACCAATGAATAGAGAAAGCAAGTTATACTGCTCAAATATATTTCCAATACAAGTATCCTCCAATTATTTTTAAAGTGCTAGATACATTATTAAGTACATATTCTATATACTTATATGTCTAGCCACAGGAAAACCTGACTTCAAGTGTAGACTCAGAAACATGCAATGGAGTCACATCATAGTCATCTTTAACTTACTAGAACTCAACTCTTTATGTTTGTTGAGAGGAACAGAAACAGAAACAGGGACAGAAAGAACAACAATTTAAATAGTGCCCCAAATTCCATTCCATTTCATTCAAAGATGATCCAGAGGGAGCATGAGATGAAAGATGTGAATCTGCTATTTTCTCAGTTGGCAGATTTCTGAGTACCATGCTGAATGTGATTCTTTTCTTTCCTCTTCGTTATATCCCCAAATATGCGATTCATGTTAGGCATCTAGGTGGCATAGTGGATAGAGAGGGTTTGACTTGGAGTCAGGAAGATCTGGATTCAAATCCCACCTTAGATATTTATTAGCTGTATGACCTGAACAAGTCATTTAACCTATCTCAGTTTCCTCATCTCTAAAATGGGGGCAACCATAGCACCTACCTCATAGGGTGATTTTAAGTATCAAATGAATTAATGTCTGAAAAGCATTAAGTAAACTTTAAAATGTTATATAAATATTAACTATCATCATCATCAAGTTTGTAAGACTAGTGAGCTTTTCTGGGGAGCTTGAAGTTCCCTGCTATGTACCTTTTAACTTCTTTCTGTCATTTCTTCGTGGCAAAGCAAGACAGAAGAAATAGCTAAGTTTGATGCTAATAGAACCTAACAGAATCATATTTCTGTGTGAAGCCTTTTATTTTTAATTCCTTAATTATCAGTTTTTCTCCCAGCTAAAACCTAATTTGTTTTTACTTTCTTTTCCATTTCCCTTCTTTCTCCTGATCAATAGTTGAGCTGAGAGTGATGAAAAAAAATATTAATTCAATTTATTTTCACAGCAACTATCTTAGATTCATCTCTTCTCTGATGTAGATTGCCCTCTTCTTTTAAAAAGATCTCTGTCCCTTTTTAGTTACAATTATTTAAAGATATTATACTGTACTTTATGGGTGATTTAAAGAATTTTCAAAGGTAGTTTTGACTATATAAGATTTATGGTTTTGCTTTGCTGACTTTAGAACCTAATAGCGTAATATGCAACTCCATTGTATTAGTCGTGTGACAAAAGGTAAATTGTTTAATCTCTCTGGGCCCCCAGACAATTCTCTAAGACTGTAAATTATGATGAACTGCAATTTGCATTGGAATTTCCATACAGGCAATTTCCTACACATACAAGGACACACACACACATGTGCATGCACACACATTATATTTATTCCAGTGTGACAGACATTCTTTAATTTACCTCTCATGTTAGTACTAGCAGTAATGTGGAACATCTATTTATCTTTTTCAAAGTTAACATCATTGGAAATGAGTAATTTCAGTTTGAACTTCAACTCATCAAAGCCCTTCAAAATGATTCTCCCTTGTCCCTGTCCCAAAATGACTAGATGTGCATATAGAATGTGTGTCCATTTTGATAGCAGAGTGCGATGGATAAAAATTTCTAACTATTCCTTAATACATTTAGAATATACACAGTCTAGGAAATTTGACTGTCACATGTAATTGCCTAAGTAAGAACCATTTTTCACATTAGTTTGCAGTCATGTAAAGGGCTATAATCCAGTGTTGCACTGCTGGTGGCAGGTAAAGGACTACTGCTCAATAAGAATCTCCCCTTCAATGTACTAGACAACTGGTCACATAACCTTTGCTCCAAGACTTCAAGGTTCTCTGAACAGCAGCATCAAACAGTAACTGGGGGCTACTTCTAATGCTTAGGACAGCAGCTTGCATGGTTTGATTTATGTGATTTTCTTCAGCACAGAAGATATAAGATAAAAGTCAGAGGGACTAACCAGCCTGACACAGTACCTAAAACTCCCACCGTTAGAGCCACTTCTTGAGATCTTTTTATGATTCTGCTACTGAAATCCCTGAAATAAATTGTTTAAAGACTTCTCATGCTTTACTATCCTTAAGACCAATGTCTACATTAGCTTCCAGAGTTCAGGAATTCTTAGAAACATTTTACATTTCTGATTAAAATATTATGTTATCTGTTTAGGGTTAGTGGCTCTCAGCACTTATTGCTCCACTTCTGTAAGTAAGAATGAACTGTGTAAATATTCAAGGGCAGTAAATATGGTGCTTAGAATGGTATATTATCCCCTGGAAATGTTAGATACATAGGATAATAGATAATAATAGTTGTACAATAGTTTACATGTATCATTTCATTTGATCCTTACAATTCTGGGAGAGAGATCCTATTAGTCAACAAGCATTAAGCAATTACTTGGGGTGAACTGGGGATATGAGGTATTCAGGAGGACCAGCATCTCTGATGTGAGGACTTGCCAAGCCCTTTTCAGAACTTCTCATCCATCTTTGGTGTCCACTTGTCATCTAAATCTCACCTATAGCTCCAAGAAGCTGTAGCATTCACAGTGGCCACACCTTGGTAGACTGTCTTGGCAGATGACCTAAACCAGGTTGCTGGTAACTAACATGCCTACAACCTATCAGTGAATATCTACCCCAGGTATATGAAGACCTTTCCTGGCAGAATGAGTGGATGAGAACAATTTGTTCCAATGGCAGCAGAAACAGATACTGTGGAGCACTTAGAGCTTGATCAGACAATGAGGATGCCAAAGTCATCCACTATATCCCAGGTCATTGACAGTCATATTGACTTTTGTCTTGCTCCTGGACTTTGATAACCCTGAAAGAGAGAGTGAGCCTGACCACTTTGTGCTTCTCTGCCTCACTTAAATCCAGTTCATTTGAAAGTCAAGAAATCACCTCATGATATCATTGATCTTCAAAAATGAAGAACAAACTGAGGAGAAGAATGCCCTAAAAAGCAGAATTGGCCAGATGGAAAAGGAGATCCAAAAGCTTGCTGAAGAAAATAATTCCTTAAAGATTAGAACAGAGCAGATGGAAGTTAATGACTTTATAAAAATCAAGAAATTATAAAACAAAACCAAAGGAATGAAAAAATAGCAGACAATGCAAAATATCTCATTGGAAAAACAACTGACCTAGAAAACAGATACAAGAGAGACAATTTTAAAATTATGGTACTACCTGAAAGCCATGAAAAAAAAAAGAACCTAGACATCATCTTTCATGAAATTATCAAGGAAAACTGCCCTATATTCTAGAACCAGAGGGTAAAATAAATATTGAAAGAATCCACCAATCACCTCCTGAAAGAGATCCCAAAAGAAAAACTCCTAGGAATATTGTAGCCAAATTCAAGAGTTCCCAGGTCAAGGAGAAAATATTTCAAGCAGCCAGAAAAAAACAATTTGAGTATTGTGGAAATTCAATCAGGATAACACAAGATTTAGCAGCTTCTACATTGAGGGATCAAAGGGCTTGGAATACGATTTTCCAGAAGTCAAAGGAGCTAGGATTAAAACCAAGAATCACCTACCCAGCAAAACTGAGTATAATACTTCAGAGGAAAAAAATGGTCTTTCAATGAAATCGAGGATTTTCAAGCATTCTTGATGAAAAGATCAGAGCTGAATAGAAAATTTGACTTTCAAACACAAGAATCAAAAGAAGCATGAAAAGGTAAACAGGAAAGATAAATCATAAGGGACTTACTAAAGTTGAACTGTTTACATTCCTACATGGAAAGATATTTGTAACTCTTGAGACTTTTCTCAGTATTTGGGTAGTTGGAGGGATTATATACATATAGACAGAGGGCACAGGGTGAGTTGAATAGGAAGGGACTGATATCTGAAAAAAAAATAAAATTAAAGGGTAAGAGGAATATATTGGGAGGAGAAAGGGAGAAGTGGAATGGGGCAAATTATTTCTCATAAAAGAGGCAAGAAAAAGTTTTTTCAATGGAGGGGAAAAGGGGGAAGGTGAGAGGGAAAAAGTGAAGTTTACTCTCATCACATATGGCTTAGAAAGGGAATAACATGCACACTTGATTTGGAATGAAAATCTATCTAATACTGAAGGAAAGTAGGGGAGAAGGGGATAAGTGGGGTGTAAGGGGGATGATAGAAGGGAAGATAAATGGGAGGAGGGGGTAATTAGAAGTAAACACTTTTGAGGAAGGACAAGGTTAAAAGAGAGAATAAAATAAATGGGGGGCAAGATAGGATGGAGGGAAATTTAGTTAGTCTTTCACAACATGACTTTTATGGAAGTCTTTTGCATAACTACACATGTATAGCCTATATTGAATTGCTTGCCTTCTCAGTGGGGATGGGTGGGGAGGGAGGGAGGGAGAGAAGTTGGAACTTAAAGTTTTAAAAAACAAATGTTAAAAATTGTTTTTACATGCAACTGGGAAATAAGAAATACAAGTAATGGGGTATAGAAATCTATGTTGCCCTACAAGAAAACAGAGGAGATGGGGATAGGGAAAGGGAGGGGTATGGTAGAAGTGAGGGCAGATTGTGGGAGGAGTAATCAGAATGCATGATGTCTTGGGGTGAGGGAAGGGAGAGATGGGGAGAAAATTTGGAACTCAAAATCTTGTGGAAATGAATGTTGAAAAGTAAAAATAAATTTTTAAAAACTTTTAAAAAATTTAAGTAGTTAAAAATTTAAAATGAAATTAAGAACAAATAATAACAATGACAATAATAACATTAATCAATTACTCTGTGGCAGGAACTGTGTAAAGCACATGAATCTAGGGACTCCCCTGAGCTTTCATTGCTACAGGGAACTTTCTCTCAACCTGCACAAGCCAATATCTCAAAAAGCTGTCTAGAAGACCAAGAAGTTAAATGATTCTCATAGAGTCATATAGTTAGAGTGCATCAGAGGCAGGATTTGAACCTAGATCTTCCTAGACCCATTCTCCTTTAACTAGATCATTCTGCCTTTTTCTCCATGCTGTCTTTCCATCTTTGCCTTACCCCCTCTTAGACACAGCAAGTAAACGCAGAACTTTAAAATTGATCTTTTTTTTTTTTTTTTGGCCTTCCAAACAAAATACCATCAACTGAAGTCAGTTTCTTAGAAATATTGGCTCACTGATTGTGGGAACCTAGTGCAAGCTTCCAAGAGGCTTCATTTCAGCTCTGTCATCCAAACCCTGTGGCCTGGGTAGATAGATAATTAGCCATATTCCTGCAATTCTACCACCACTTCCTCTGGATGGCTCATGAAGTAAAATACCCTGTGTATGGCTCAGGCCCTGAGCCAGTTTCTCATTGTTCCAGACCCCTCTGGAGCCTCCCAGAGACTTCAAAGCCTGAGCTCAGCTGGGCATGAATAAAAGGCCCTTCCAAACTTAACTGATGACTCACTCGGTTTTATCATTAACATTTTGTTACCTAAGCTCTGTAGACCCAAGAATAATAACAGCTTACCTTTATATAGCACTTTACAATTTGCAAAGTGCTCAACGTACATTATCTCATTTGTTCCTGACAACAGTCTAGAGAGGTAAGTGCCATTATTCCCCACATTTAACAGATGGAGAAATCTAGGTAGAGAGAAGTTAATTGACTGGCCCAGGGTCACACAACTAATAAGTATCTTAGGAATGATTCCTACCCAAGTCTTCATCACTCCAGATCCAGGGCTCAAGTTAACATGCCCGGATGCTTCCCCAAAAGATATAGTTCCTTATCATTGGGCCCTTCAGCCTTTTCCCTATCCTTCCCTTTCCCTTGATATTTAGAATTGGTACTAGGAACCAAGTGATCTGTTATTTTTCAAAGATTTTATGACCTTAACAATTGCCTTTAACATAAAATTGCATGGCCCTGAACTCCACTAGCACAATTAAGGCAAAGTAAAAAATGAGGAAGACATGAACAGTAGAGAAAGAAGGAAGGATGGGGGAAGAACATGGGAACTGTCAGGGAATGAGAGTTCCATCAATAATTCATCAACTCTTGACTACTCATTATTGGCCAGACCAGAAGTTTCCCAGATGGAAAAGCCAAATGGAAAGAGAAAAAGGTTCAAAAAAGTTGTCGCATACAGAAGGTTCTCAATAATAACTTGCCCCCTGGGTCTCCTACTGAGAAGCTATGTAACCACGAACAAGTGACTTAACTGCCCTGTTTTGTATGTACATACTATGTTCTAGTTTGCATTACACTTATTTATATGTGTGGTACAGCTAGGTGTCATACTGGATAGAATGCTGGACCTGGAATCAAGAAGATTCATCTTCATGAGTTTAAATCCAGCCTCAGCACTAACTGTGTGAATCTTGGTAAGTTACCTAACCCTGTTCATAATCTGTTATGTGAGTTGGAGAAGGAAATGGAAAACCACTCCTTCGTCTTTGTCAAGAAAACCCCAAATGATGTCATGAAGAGTTGGACATGACTGAAAATAACTAAACAATGAATATGTATATGTCAATATATATACATTTATATACATATCTTCTTACTAGACTATTACTTTCATGAGCTCTGTCAGTGTCTGACCTGAACTTCATTATCACTCTGTTTCTAACACAGTGTACTGTACACAATAGCTAGATGTTTAACAAATGTTGTTCAAATATAATACAATTTCCTCTGCTGTAAACCATGGTGATTATAACTGTACTCTGTATCTCCAAAAAAAGGCAACTTATCTTTTTTCTATTTGGCTTTCAAAAACGTTCATAACCGAGTCTCTCCCATACCTTTCCTGTCTCTTTACACCTTCCCCTTTCCCCGGTCCACATACTTTTTGATCCAATGACACTGGCTTCCTGGTTGTTCCATAAAGACCCTCCATCCCTTGGCTCCAGGAATTTTTGCCAGCTGTCCCTCATGCCTGGAATGTTCTTCTTCATCTCTGTCTACTGCCTTCTCTGGCTTCTTTCAAGTTCCATCTTCAACAGGAAGTAATTCCCAATCGCTCTTAATTCTTGTGCCTTTCTTCTGCTGATTATTTCTTACTTTTCCCGTATGTAGCTTGTTTATACATAGCTGTTGGCATGTTGTTTCCCCTCTTAGACTGTAAGCTCGAGGAACTGTCTTTCGCCTTTCTTTGTATGCCTTGTGCTTAGCACAGTTCTGGGCACATGATAAATACTTAATAAGTGCTTACTGACTGACTGACTTGGATGGAGAACCAAACTTAAAGTCAAGAAGGATCTGCATTTAAATCTGCCTCCTCTGACATTTACTGATTGTGTGATCTTGCACAAATCATAACCTTTCACTACTTCCAAACAATTCTCTAAGACTCTAAGCTGCAGGGTGAGTACAAATATACTTGCTTTGGTAGAGGGGGTTTCTTCTCCCTGGAAGTTTCTTAACATTGATGAAATCACAGGTCCCCTGGGAAACAAAACATTCATCTCATGAAATTGTTGTAAAGATCCCATGAGAACCTGCTTGGTTTAAAATAGAAGATGCAAATGTGTCCTTAATTGCACATTTGAATTATGGAAATTGAGAAATGTCCTTGAGTAAATAACCAAAAGTTTACCAAAAAAAGAAATCTTCCTTCTGGGTGTCCTTTACCACTGCCCAGAACAAAAGATCATCCCCTATCTTGTTTAAAGCATGTAGCCTTGTAATGTTATCTTTTTGGCTTGTTACACATTTCCTTAACCTTGCCAGAAGAAATAAATCTTTCTGAATGATCTCTAGGTCTCTTTATGCTCTAGTGGATAGGCTTAGTAACTCTGATATATAATGATGGAGTGTTTATTTCAATATAATGTATTCAATATATTATTATAGCAACATGGTATCATTGCTATATGCTACAATTGGATCTGGTCAAACAACATTATAAAATCAATAAAATGAAGTAGGCCAGGCAATGAATTTACTTCCTGATCAGATGCAGGAAGGCAGTCCTGCAGTGAGGGAAATTGAGCATAGCCCCTGCAATGCATTGCAACACGAGTTGAGCCTTTTGAGTTACAAACAGACCCAAACTTTGCATAGCATTGGTGACCCAAATTGGAGGCAAGACAGTGTGCTTTTTAAATCATTAGATGTTAATGGCAAAACCTAAGAAAATGAAATTGCTTAGAGAACAAGTAAGAACTCTTTTTTTTTTTTAATTAATTTTTTACATTTATTTTCACACAATTTTGGGTTACAAATTTTCTCCCCTTTTCTCCCCTCCCCCCCCCAAACCCGAGCTTTCTAATTGCCCCTGTGACCTATCTGCTCTCTCCTCTATCCTCCCTCCCTGCCCTTGTCTCCGTCTTCTCTTTTGTCCTGTAGGGCCAGATAGCTTTCTTGACCCCTTATCCTGTATTTCTTGTTACCCAGTGGTAAGAACATTACATTTGGTCCTAACACTTTGAGTTCTAACCTCCTTAGCTCCCTCCCTCTCCACCCCTTCCCCTTGAAAGACAGGCAATTTAATATAGGCCGTATCTGTTTAGTTTTGCAAATGATTTCCATACTAGTTGTGTTGTATAGGACTAATTATATTTCCCTCCATCCTATCCTGTCCCCCTTTACTTCTATTTTCTTATGGTCCTTTCCCTCCCCATGAGTGTCGACCTCATATTGCATTCTCCTCCCCATGCCCTCCCCTCCATCCTCCCCCCCAACTTGCTTGTGCCCCTGTCCCCCACTCTCCTGTATAATGAGATAGGTTTTCCTATCAAAATGAGTGTGCATTATATTCTTTCCTTTAGTGGAATGTGATGAGAGTAGACCTCATGTTTTTCTCTTGCCTCCCCTCTTTATCTCACCACTAATAAGTCTTTTGCTTGCCTCTTTTATGAGAGATAATTTGCCCCATGTAACTTCTCCCTTTCTCCTCCCAATATTTCTCTCTCACTGCTTGATTTCATTTTTTTTTTAATATATGATCCCATCCTCTTCAATTCACTCTGTGCACTCTGTCTCTATGTATGTGTGCGTGTATGCATGTGTGTGTGTGTGTACTCCCACCCAGTGCCCAGATACTGAAATGTTTCAAGAGTTATAAATATTGTCTTTCCATGTAGGAATGTAAACAGTTCAACTTTAGTAAGTCCCTTATGATTTCTCTTTGCTGTTCGCCTTTTCATGGTTCTCCTCATTCTTGTGTTAGAAAGTCAAATTTTCTTTCCAGCTCTGGTCTTTTCATCAGGAAAATTTGAAAGTCTTCTATTTCATTGAAAGACCATTTTTTCTCCTGAAGTATTATACTCAGTTTTGCTGGGTAGGTGATTCTTGGCTTCAGTCCTAGTTCCTTTGACTTCTGGAATATCCTTTTCCATTCCCTTCTATCCCTCAATGTAGAGAGTGCCAGATCTTGTGCTATCCTGATTGTATTTCCACAATACTTGAATTGTTTCTTTCTAGCTGCTTGCAATATTTTTTCTTTCACCTGGGAATTCTGGAATTTGGCCACAATGCTCCTAGGAGTTTCTCTTTTTGGATCTCTTTCATGCGGTGTTCTGCGGATTCCTTGAATATTTATTTTGCCTTCTGGTTCTAGAATCTCAGGACAGTTTTCCTTGATAATTTCATGGTAGATGATGTCTAGGCTCTTCTTTTGATCATGGTTTTCAGGTAGTCCCAGAATTTTTACATTGTCTCTCCTGATTCTATTTTCCAGGTCAGTTGTTTTTCCAATAAGATATTTCACATTATCTTCCATTTTTCGAATCTGCGCGGTATGTTCTGAGATATCTGTCTTTCTCGAAAAGTCCTTAGCGTCCATCTGTACCATTCCAGTTTTGAAAGATCTATTTTCTTCAGTGAGCTTTTGAATCTCCTTTTCCATTTGGTTAATTCTGCTTTTGAAAGCATTCTTCTCCTCATTGGCCCCTTGCACGTCCCTTGCCAGCTGAGTTAGGCTAGTTCTCAAGGTGCCAATTTCTTCAAGATTTTTTTGGTTCTCCTTTAGCAGGGAGCTGATCTGCTTTTCATGCTTCTCCCTCATCCCTCTCATTTCCCTTCCCAGTCTTTCCTCCACCTCTCTAACTTGATTTTCAAAATTCCTCTTGAGCTCTTCCATGGCCCGAGCCCATTGGGTGGGCTGGGACACAGAATCCTCGATTTCTGTGTCTTTGCCTGATGGCAAGCATTGTTCCTCCCCATCAGAAAGGAAGGGAGGAAGTGTCTTTTCTCCAATAAAGTACCCTTCAATAGTTTTATTTCTTTTCCCTTTTCTTGGCATTTTTTCCAACCAGTGGCCTGACCTCTGAATGTTCTCCTCACACCCACCTCGCCTCCTGGTCCTCCCAGCCAGCGTTTGGGGACTGAGATTCAAATGCTGCTTCCCGCCTTAGGATTTTTGGCGGGGGCAGGGCTGCTATTCAGTGTGAGAATTAAGTTCAGGTGGTCAGGGGCAGGGCCGCCTCTCAGGCATATTTCCCTCTGGGGGTTTATGCACAGACCTTCCACAATGGATCCAGGCTCCTGCCCGTTTGGGGAGCCCCCGTCTGCAGCCGCCTCTCAGCCCCCACCTCCCAGGGGGGGCCCGAGCCTTGGGGGCGCCCCACTCCCCTCTCAACCCGCCAAAGAGACTCTCTCACCCACCCCCGTCAGTCACCTGTTGGTGGGGGGGGCCCGTGCTGCCGCTGAAGATCCCGCCTCCAGAGCCCTCTCAGATCTGTGCCTCTCGGAGCGAGAACAAGTAAGAACTCTTTAAATCCAATTTGAAGCATGTTATCCTCAGTGTTTATTTTCTTTGTAAAATTGCATTTCTTAAAGAAAAGGAATATAGCTGGAGAATTTGAAAATGTGAGAGGAGTCTACCTTGAATAAGAATATCATTTTATTACGAATGAGAAACTAAGGAATAACAGGTTGTGCTTCATGTGGTATTTTTAAATGTTTTCTGAAGAGCTGTAAAATAAAATAATAAGGATGATAATGATGACAGTGATAACAGCAGCAACGATAATTTGCTTATCTCTGGTACAACCCTCTTTACAATCTATCTCAACATTCTCTGCAGTTCAGTTGTTATCTGAGTCTTGCCCGAGTGACAGAGAAAAAAGGGGAGACAGACCCACTTTCATTGTCAATTGTGAGTTCTGATCCTTTCATATACAAATTGGCCAATACAATTATGAAAAGCATATATCCTTATAGACTGAAAGTCCAGCTGCTCCCAATCTGGAAGGAAAATACTCATATCTCTTTGTGTCTATAGATCCTACAATTTCATTAAGTGGATTGACCAATTAAATACGAGGGAGCTCATCATGAAGTATTTTATGTTCTTAGATTCACTGAACATTGGATTGTTTGCAGTTGTTTCTAAAACATCCTTATCTATTCTGTTCCACCGGTCTACTTTTCTATTTTTTAATTAGCAACAATTAGTTTTAATGACTACTGATTTATAGTATATTTGATGTTTGGAAATGCTGTTCCTCTTTTACTCCTACATTTTTAAAAATTATTTCCCTTGAGACTAGGTTTTTTTGTTCTTCCAAATGAATTTTTAATTATTTCATCTAGTTCTGTAAAGAATTTCCTTGCCTTTGGTAGTTTGGATTGTATGACACAATCTGTAAATTAATTTAGATATCATCATTTTTATTATATTGGGGGGGTTCCCTAAGTGCTGAATATTCCTTCAATTATTTGTAATTCTTTATTTCTTTTGAAAGTGTTTTGAATTTGTATCTATTGAATGTGCTTTTGAATTGACTTCCAAATATTTTATGAATTGTGTAGCTATTTCAAATGAGACTTACTCTTCTATTTTTCCTACTTTAAAAAAAAAGTCTAAATTGAAATGCTGTTGATTTTTGTGACTTTATTTTGTAACCTGCTACCTTACTGCCATTATTAATTATCTCAGTTTCTTTGCTGATTCTTTGGGGTTTTCTATGTAAAATATCCTGTTGTCAATAGATGAGGAATTTTATTTCCTCTTGGAAAATTGGTGCTTTTTGATATTTAGATTGTTTCCTGCTGACTGCTTGCAAAATATAAAATTCTAGAATTGGTGACTGAATTTCTGAGTAAGTTCCTTTTCGTTGGTATCCTGTCAGTTCTTTTGATTTGAACTCTGGCCCTGTTTCCAATGCTTCTAGTCAATTTCTTTTTATAATTTTTCTAAAATCTGTTATTTAGGCTGTTTTTCTCTTTTTATTTTTCTAATAGATCAACAGTTCTCTAATTGTTTCCATAAACTCTTTGTTCTAAAATCTATTCCAATCCTTGGTGGTCACATACTAAGAATCTCATAGATACAAGACAATCCAATATATGAAGTGGGGAATGAAAAAGCCCGTGGAATGTTATCCCATTTCTTTCTTCTAAGTTTTATAACCACTATCCCTGTTTTTTATTGTCATAGTCTCTATTCCTTCCACCCACTCTCTCTACTCTTTCCCATCTCAGCCTCTTGATGAACCAGTTTACTTCTAAATTATCCCCTACCCAGAAATCCCCTTCACCCCTGTCCTATCCCCAATCTCACCTAATCAAATCCCAATCCTGGATTGCTCCCATCATTTGTCTACTTTGTTTCTATTCATATGCTACTGAACAGAACTGGAGCAAATCATAAAACTGTGCTAATTGGGCCCACCACAAATTTATATTACATATTCTTAACTGAGCTCTGACAGCAACAAGGCAATCCTTCTACTTCCCCTTAATCAGTCACCACAGTGACTGTTGCATTAACATTTTTTTGTATTTAATTTTTTTCTCAATTACAAGTAAACAAAAAGTAACTTTGTAAAAAAATTTTAGTTCCAAATCTTATACAAATTATACATGTGTAGTAAAGCAAAACACAGTGACTATCCCAAGCATTTTTTTTCTCTTTCAGCCTTCCATGGTAGCTCCTTCTCTACTCTCTCAGATGAAGACCTCATCTCATATTTTTCTTCTCATAGCCGTGCTTCACTCCATTGGTGACTGGGAAAGCGCTAGCGCATTGTCCATTATCCAGAACCCAGAAACCATCATGGAACTGTTGTATAATACTGATGAACTTCTCTGGGTATCCAAATTTTGTCATGATTTTCCACAAGCCCTCATGACTGATGGTATCAAAGGTTTTAGTAAGATTGATGAATGTTGCGTACTGATCTCTGTACCACCCAGAGTCACTACTCAGACTTCTCAGATTACCTCCTGTCTACTCTGTATTTCTCTTGTCTGTTATCTGGGGTATAGGCTATGATCAGGGACGACTAGTATCTCAGGTGTGAGGGTTTGCCAAACGGTCTTCAGGGATGCTCATTCACTTCTCATGTCCACTACCACTGTAGCTCCAAGAAGCTGTAGCATATACAGCAGCCATATTCCAGGCAAACTGTTTTGGCAGAAGGGCTAAACAAGGTCAGGAGTAACCAAGGGGCTTTAAATCTATTGGTGAGTTACAGGTGTATCTACCCCAAGACTTCCCTTGGTAGAATAGGTGGTTGTGAAAAATTTATTCCAACAGGCCATGAAGGCAGGTGAATGCTTACAACTTGCTCAGACATTGAAGATGCGAAGGTCATCTATTACATTCTGGGACACTGCCAGTTGTCTTGACTTTTGTCTTTCCACTGATGACTCTGGAAGAAAGAATGGGACTGACAACTTCCCACAACTCTGCCTCACTTAAATCCAATTTATACCCTAGCCAAAAGACATCACTCATACCATTTTACCATTTTTACCTACCTCCAAGTGGCAATGGGCAAGTAGTGAAACAGCAGATGTGGATACATTGGGAGTTATAGTCACCACCCTGTGCACAGGTGGCCCAGGGATATCTTCTCATTGAACTGAAGCAATGTGAGTCAGCAACCCCCTGGGTCTCTGAACAGCATTCTTAGGGACCACACTGCTCACCTCCTGGTATGAGGAAGGGTTAGAAAAGGAACCCAAAAACTTGTCTGTTTCACCCAACCCTGGCCTACTTACAGCAGCAGGCAGGGATCCCACCCTTCAGTCACAACACAAAAAAAGCACAAAAACTTTTGTGAAGGTTTACTCACCATGCTAGATGTAATATATACACATTTATACACAACACGAAATCCAGTGGGCCTCAGAAACAAACAGCTCTTATTGCAAAGGAACTCAGCAACTATTGTATCCAAATAACAACCCTGAGTTAAACAAGGCTAGTAAATGAAGGCCAGCTTATTGAAGCCAGAGCTGAAAGCACATTTTCCTGAAGTGGTTGCTGTGATGGTGGACAGGCTCATGACAATGTGATTGTACTTGCAGGAAAGTGCCATACCACAATTATCAGTGCATATTCTCCCACCATGACGAACACTGATGAGGTCAAAGAAAAATTTTGTGACGACCTAGAGACCTTTCTCATCAGTGTGCTGAAAGAGGACAAGCTTGTAATTCTGGGTGACTTTAACACCAGAGTAGGCACAGATTCTTAGACATGGCAGGGAGTTCTTGGGAGAAATGGAGTCAGAAATAGCAACAGCAGTGATCATTTACTATTGAAGACTTGTGTATCTCATGACCTTTTCATCACCAACGCTGTCTTCCATTTACATAAATACAATAAAAATTCATGGAGGCACCCTCCCAGGAAACATTGGGATTTAAGAGACTGTGCTATTATAAGGAGAAGAGACAGACAGTATGTAAAAGTAAGGAAGGAGATGTGTGGCTCAGAGTGCTAGACCAATTGTAGACATATCTTCTCCAAGCTAAACATTCATATTCAATGAAAGCAGTGGACCCAAGGCAAGATGACTACCAGATGACTTAATTTCAACAGATTAGAATATTTCTTTGTGCACAGTTTGTTGTTAATTTGAAGGGAAAACGGAGCTAATACACGATTGGCAACAGTGCAACAGAAAAGGAGTGGGCAACCTTCAGAGATCTGCTGTATAGCACTACATTTACTCATCTGGACCAAAGCACTTGCAAACATCAGTACTGGTTTGAGGAAAAAGATGGTCATCTTCCTGAGAGCCCATATGACTTTAGAAAGACTGAGGAATAGTAGATATAGTGTTTGCTGCCTGACAGCTCCAGGAGAAATGCCAGAAACAGAATAGAGGTCTATACACACTATTCATCAATCCAACCAAGGCCTTTGATACTGTCAGTCATGAGGGCTTATGGAAGATCATGGCAAAATTTGGTTGCCAGGAGAAATTCATCAATATTGTATGCCAGTTTCCTGATAGCATACTTGCATGAGTTCTGGATAATTGTACTTTCCCAGTCACCAATGAAGTGAAGCAGGACTGTGTGTTTTGCTCTCATAATTTTTAGCATGGTGTTTTCAGAGATGTTGTTAGACATCTTCAATGAGGACGTAAGCAAGCTATGCGCAGGACAAATAGGAAAGAATCTACAGATGGAAGGAGAGAGAAAGACAAAACTCAGAGGAGTGCATTAGTTAATAGTATTTCTTTCTTCCCCAAAGCAGAGCCAAGAGAAAAGGAAGATGTCTAGGAGAAGTACTTGCTTCATTTCACAACTCATCATTCTTAGTCTCTGCCCCACTTCCACATATCTAGCACAGCAATGTCAGCAATGGTAGCCTGTCAAAGTCTCAGAGGGAAAGAGTGGTCGGCATGCACCCAGAAACACAGCCCCAAGATACAGAACAGGTTCTTGAACTCTTTCCTTCTAGCTTTTCCCTCCCAGAAACATCCACTGCCCTCACCCAAATAAACCACAAATCCAGAAGTCCATGTTCAAAAAATATCACTAACCACTGAACTCTAAGATAATGTCTGTATAAATCTCTTATTTCCATAGGAAATCAGTCAATATCCATATAAAGCATTTTGAAAACCTAAAAACAAATAGTTATTATTATATACTGTATATGTAGCAGGGACTAAATAAATATCAAATTTAATGAGTTTTTTTAATCTTAGGCTTTTTGCTGTGGATTCACTTTTGCCAAGGAACAAGGAGTTAATAAAATTTATATATGCTATTTATTTCCTACAGTTTAGATCACTTATAATCACAGAATTAGAGTTGCAAAGGACTTCAATGGCCATCTAGTCCAACCCATGCTTCAAAGGAATGCTCATTATAACACATCCAACTAGCAGTCATCATACCTCTTCTTGAAAACCTCTAAGGAAAAAGAACCCATCACCTTTTGAGGCAGTCAATTCTACTTCTGGATGACTGTAATGTAATGCCTCAGTTTGCCCTGGCTATAATTTAAAAATGAAATAGTCTTGTGGAAAAAGTCACAAGTTCAAATGCTGGATCTCTAAGCAAGATTTTACAGAATTCCTTCCAACCCCTATTAATATCCTTGTTAAGTACCTTCTTGGCTCCTCCTCCATTAGTGAGTCACAAATATCATCCTCAATACAGCATACTGTAGAGGAAAGAGCTTATAGTCAGAGAATCTGATTTCAACCGTTTAATCCAGTACTTAGGCTGTTTGAGTATTTCTACTGTTTGACTACTCTTCCTCTATGGACACCAGTGAGAGGGCTCTACTACCTAATCTTTAAGGTTCCTTCTCTCTCAAACTCTGCTGTCTCTTGGGAACATTCTGACTAGAGCAGATTACAAATAAAGTGATTAACTTCCTAATTAAAATGAAACCTTTTCCTAATGCTAATTTTTCTGTATGTGCTGGAATTTCTGAGACATTCATTATACAGAGTCCAGAAGGGAGAATTCCACATTAGTACAATAAAAAAAATTTTTTTAATGTAATCTCCCTGCAGAGTCTTTGGGGCCCACCATATGCCTTATGCCACTGGTTAAAACTTTTCCTTGGGCAGGATAGGAAAACTTGGGCCAGGTGGGTTTAACCACATAAACCAGCCTGGAGTTTTACTGCCTGGAGAAGAGAAGAGTGCTCTGCCAGCATTTTCTGCTCATCCACACATGGTTCCCAGGGGCAGAATTCAGCCTGTCTTTGCCCCTACCCTGAGAAAGACCAGCCCCACATAACTGAAAACAGAGCCTGAGCGTGGCGGCGCTCTCAGATGCATTCACCCAAACAGGACATGAACACGGCATAATCTGTCACAGTTACATAAAGGGATTGATTGCCTGGGAATGGCTCCTTTTCAGGTCTAATTATAAAGTCAGTCTCGAATTAGAGAACAAGAGCCTTTGAAAGCCAGGGCTCAGCAAGTAGAACAAACAAACAAACGGAGATAAAACGCAGAGGCAACAACGCAGCAGCCTTCAGCTGTTGAGGCAGGGCCCCTGCTCCTGGCTATGGCATGAACAGCTCCTTTTCAGCAGTCACGCCAAGACACAGGGAGCCCTGGAAAACTTCAGGCCCCTCTGGGGAGACAGTTCCCAGGATGCCCTCTCCTCTCAAACTATTTATTTAAGAATGGAGGTGGAGGAGGGAACTACATTTCCCAGAATACCCTTCACTGAAGCCCATTTTTTTAAAAAATGAAATCGAGTTTTCAGTGAAAGTAAAAGTTTGTTTTACAGATTTTGACAATTCAATCACTCAATAAGTATTTATTATATGCCTATTATGTGAGAGGCACTGGGCTAGGTGTGTGTGTTCGTCCTTCGTTGCCGAAGAAGACCATGTCATCAGAAAAATAATGACATGACTTGCACTTGACTTTGTTTTGAGTGAGGGAGGACTGTGTAGGTCACCAGCCTCACTTCTCCTCCAGAGCCATCTGAATCCAGTGACCAGATATTCATCAGGATGACTGGAGATGACCCAGAATGAGTCAATGGGGTTAAGTGACTTGCCCAAGGTCACACAGCTAGTGAGCGGCAAGTGTTTGAGGTGAGATTTGAACTCAGGTCCTCCTGACTCCTGCACTGGTGCTCTATCCATTGCACCACGTAGCTGCCGCACTGGGCTACGTGCTGGAGGTATAAATGAAGATTACTACCACCACTGCCACCATCACTACTACCATTACCACCCCCACCACACCCCTTCCCTCAGCTTAATTCCAAATTCTTGAATCTACATCTGCCATTACTGCCTTTGGGATTTCCTTTGGTGACTATACCAAACTCTTGGGCTGTACCTACATGTGTCAGGAAGGAGTATGTGGGAGAACTACATCATTGGTGTTCAAGACTTCTCTTTCATATTTTTTATTAACAGTCTCTGTGACTCATGATGAAACTGGGAGGAAGTAAATGTAGTTACTTGTTGTACTTCTAACTACTCCCATCTTTTCCCCTGCTTCTAGCACTCTGACTCAGAGACCAGGATCCATCTTAGGGAACCCCAAGAGAGTCTATGTCTGTTTTTAGCTCATTACCCCCATCCCAGACTGTAAATCTCCAAACTAAAGTTTAGGTATAGCTTGTATTTAGGTTTCTCCAGATATAGGGAGGAGGGTCCCCAATTCCTGAACCTCAATGCACAATATCAATATTAGGTATGAAACAGACTTCATTTTACCTCCACAGAAAGTTCATAAAATGCAAAGGATAAACCCACGATCAGATTCAGTAACACATAAAGCACTCAGCACATTAAACTGCCTGAGCAAGGTAAGGATAAAGGGAAAGAAACCAGTATTTATTAAGCACCATTTTGTGCCAGGTGGGCAACCAGGTGGTGCCGTGCATAGAGTACTGGGCCTAACATCAGGAAGATTCCTCTTTCTGAGTCCAAAATCTGACCTCATGTTGTGGTTCTTTGCTCTTCATCCTCAAAGAGGACCTGTGACCTCAAGAAGGTGTTGTCATAACTTGCAAGTGCGTTGGATTTAAGTGAGGCAGAACAATGCAAAATCATCAGTCTCACTCTCCTCTCCAGAATCATCTGGTTCTAGTGGCAGGATATTGATTAGGATGACTGGAGATGGCCCCAGATGAAGTGGGAGACCTTGGCCTTTTCAAACTAAGGTCTTTCCCAGGTCTCAAATTGTTTGAGGCCACACCCATTCAGTAGCTATGTGACCCTGGGCAAGTCACTTAACTCTATTTACCTCAGTTTCTTCATCTGTAACGTGAACTGGAGAAAGAAATGGAAAACCACTCCATTGTCTTTGCCAAGAAAACCCCAAATAGGGTCATGAAGAGTTGGACAAGACTGAGACAGCTGAACAACAACAGCAATGATAAATGTGTCAGGTACTATACTAAGCAATTTGTAAATATTTTTTCATTTGGTAAGAGGGAGTGCTACTGGACAAGCAGTTCCCTTCCCACTACCTCAATGTCTAAGTAACTCATAGCAATAGCAAGGAGGATTGGCAAGGTTCAGTTCTCCCTCTCCTTATCTCCATATCCCCTCTACTCCCAACATGACTTCCATCCTCCAGCTGCAAGGACCATATTATGGTCCTTGAAGAAAGCTGTCTATGATGCCAGTGCTAAAATTCTACCCTTGGGGAACTCAAGAATTTGGAATTATCCACATGGTTATATGCAGGGCTGAGAAAGTCTACTCTCAGAATTTCTTCTCTTAGTTGCCCCAAAGCATATGTCTATTTCTCCCCTTGGTTCAGTCATCAATCATCTGAGAACCAGTCATAAGCATTCTACAGTCTATAATATCAAGTGGCTTAAGGAACTCAACAAACTCTTCTGGACTCCCTGGATCAACTTCCTTTTTATATAATAATTTTAGTGTCTAACAGACCAACTAAATCAACTAGCAAGACCAGTAGTTTTAATACCCTGGATTGTAGACAGACAAGGCGCCTTTTTAATCAGAACAGGTCATAAGAAAGGGAAGATTTAGGAGGAAAAAGATGTAGGCAAAGTAACTTAGAATCTTGAGAGGGAGCACATCATAATAGAATCAGAGCTAGGAGGACCTTGGTTCAAATCCGGTCTCTGGCATCTTTTAACTGCATGACCCTGGGGAAGTGCCTTAAATTCTTAGCACTCCCAGATTAGGGTCACACAGCTAGTAAGTGTCTGATCCTGAATTTGAATTGAGGTCCTCCTGACTCCAGGGCATGTCCTTTGTCCACTTCACCACCTAGCTGACCCCCTACTTGTTGTTCTTCACAACTGAAGATTCTCATCTCTGTGCCTCTGCTCTATCTCCATACTTGGATTGCTCTCCCTTCTTACCTCTGCCTCTTGGAAACCCTACTTTCCTTTCATCTCAAGGGTTCCCCTCTGCATGAGGTCTCTCCTAGCTTCCATGACCTGCTAATATCTTCTCTCTAAGGTTAGTCTGTCACTACTTAACAGATCCTTTGTATAGACCTATAGAAATATGTGCTTTTGGTCCCTTTAAGAATACAAGCTTTTTGAGTAACCTGTTTCACTTTTGCTGTTGTAACCCCAATGCCTGACATAGTAGGTGCTTCGCAAGTGCTTGTTAACTTGATTCACCCTCAAAGCCTCAGTTTCCTCCTCTGTAAATTTGGAGATTTATAGGTTGGATATTTATTCTATCTACTCAGGTTGGTTGTGGAAAAAGTAAGCCTTAAATATTATGTTTACTATAACCACTCCTTTCCATTATATGTAGCCTATCTTTTAAAACACTGATCCTTTCTTATGACCTTAGCTTTTCCTAATATAGTACCTAAACCAGGAGATAGAGTCAGTGGTGAAGAAGGGGAAAACCCTTTATAATATGGCCAGTACCATATTATATTATATTATTAATTATATATAATATATAATAATATATTACATACATTATATAATATAAATATAATGTAATATAATATATAAATATATATTAAATTTATATTATATTATATTTAATATAATATATAATTGTATATTATATATAATATATGAATATATAAATAAAATGATATAATATTAATAATGCTATAACTATAATATAAAATATAATATATATTATATTTTTAATATGGGCAAAGTAGGGTTCATAACACTTTTTTTAGGGCATCAACTTGGTGAACATGTATCATACTTCAGTGTCTTTCCAACTTTAATCAGGTCTACATTTAGTTTGTTTTTGAACCCAAGAATTATCTAGCTTTATGGTCTTAGCCTTGAATTTGAGTTATTAACTCTAGCAATCCTCTGTCCCCCCTGCCCCAGCTTAGTTTGCAAGCGATTTCACCCAGGTTCTTTCATCTTATCAAATAATCATATATAAAGTGTTTGCAAACCTTAAAGCACTATAAAACACTTATTATTGTCCTCATCTTCTTACCTAGATATCAAGCTAGAAGTCAGACTATAATGGTTTGTTTCCCTGAAGGGGCCTTTGTAAAGCATTGAGCCTGAGGGTCCAACCAAGGTCTGTACAGTCAGAAAGTTCCTTAAAGTTTTTAAAGGTGCCATCTTCGAATGACTGCTGACCATCATCCAAAGCTGGGACAACTACCACACACATGTGCTGTCCGGCTCTTTGCAACTCATCGCCACATGGTGCAGCTGTTGTCCAGGCCAGAGAATGTGCAGCCCCCAGGAGAAACAGAGATCACATTCACTTCAGAAGTCCCTGAAAAAGGAAAAGAAAACGAAAGGTTTAAGAAAAACCAGGTGTCCTTGGTTGTTGGGGTTTTTTAATCTTATGGCACTAACTTCTAGTCTACACCCATAATGTTCCATACGTGCCACACTAACCATTTTGTGTCTCTCTGTATTTCTTACAGATTAACTCTTGATGAGGTTTAGTAGTTTCTGGAGATCCTATGTTTTATATGCAACTCTGGCCAGAGCTCGGTAGTGATACGTGGCTTCTCTCTGTTATTTGATTTGCCTGGCTTTTATGAAAGGTTGTGAAATACAAATATATACACACATATACATTTATGCACATACACACATGTACATATACACATATGTATATTACATACATACAAACACACTTGCATTCACATGGTATTTTTTTCCTAGCCTCTAAGACTTTTAAACATAAACAGCAGTAAACGTAAGCAGGGGCAGAATGGTATGCTATGCGATCAAAAGATTTCCAGTTGGCAGAGTGGAAGAAAGAAATGGAACCCAGGGAAGAGTAGACTTCCATTTTTTCAGTCAGACATTACATTAACCTTCACTGATGGTGAAAGAAGGGAACACTGAATCTGATCCTTCCCTACAAGTTCTAAAAGGCTCAAGAAACAAATCCTCCCAGGCAGAGTGGAGAATCCTTTCCTTCTATCCACAACCCAGGCAGGATGGCAAAGCCAGCCTCATAGAAATACATAGGTGGAGTGAGCATTTGCATTGAAAGCAGTGGAAGCGTTGCAAATATCTTTTACCCAGTTTTCATTGCAACTTGAAATTCTAACCCTAGGTTAAGATATTTCTTGTTAAAATGCAAATAAGCAAGTATCAGTCTTTTCTACCTTAGTGAGAACTGATTTATTAACTCTTTTTAAGGACTTCAACAGCTTGCTGAGCCCAGGTTTTAATTAGGTGGATGATAGATGTGAAGATAGTTTCAGAGAATGGGGTCCAAAACTGCCTTGGTAAAGCAGCAATGTTGACTCAAGTGGGGATGCTAGGAAGGCATGAGAAGAGGAGAGGTGGGAATATTCTGGTAAAGAAAAAGACAAACATATTTTGAAATTTTAGCTAGTATTTATCTTTATGGTTGCTATCTACCTACTGGAAACTGAAAGATAAATTTGTATGGCTTAAGCTAATTGGTCACAGAACTTAAGAATTCAAGTCCAATTTGCCTCAAGCTGTCACAGTGGCTAAAAGCTACGGGACTGATACTTCCAAACCCATAGCACATTGAGACACTTGCCTATTCAAGCCACAGCCTATCATACAGATGGACTGTTTTGGTCCTGTCCAATTTGAGTGAACTTGAACACAGCCTAAGAGTGAGGGGTGTGATTAGTATGGTACTGATCAGATACTTAGCCTAAACATCTTACCAGCCTATGCTTTCTCTATTCTGTCCACAGTATGGAAATAGACTTTCTTTACAGGAAAGAAAATAAATCAAATCTTCATTCTTTACCACTTTATTGTTCTAGTCTTGCAATATAATTTTACTGGCTCTTCTTTCTCCTCCTGTCTCCAACTGTATTACCCAAGACTCAGTTCTTGGCCCTCTGCTCTGTTTCCTGAACACTCTTTCCCTCCATGAACTAACACTGCTTCAATTATCATCCCTACAAAGAGGTGTGAATGGTAAATGTTTACCAACTAGCTTGGTGGGGAGGGGTAGGACAGTGGTATACTCAAAACACACTTTTAAGTTTAATTTGCATTATTAACATTTTCCCCCTCACTTTCTGAAGTCTAGACAATCAACCAAACAATCAATCAAGCCCTGATTTGTAACATTTGCTGGATTTCTTAGATGTAAATACATGGATTAAAAATCTGTGCAGGTTAAGATGGCTCCAGCACACCCCTCCCTCTTTGCCAATGGCTCCCAAATCTACGTCTGACCTCTCTCATATGACTTTAGTCTAATCAACTCGTATTTCCCACTGTCTTCTGAAACTCAAAATGCTTATTTGATTGTAAACTCCATGAGTTCAGACAGTGTTTCATTCACTCATTCAACAAACATTTTTTAAGTGCCTGTTGTGTACTGTGCTAGGTTCCCAGGACCATACCAACAACTTAGATAAAATGTGATTGCTATTCACATAGGGATGCTTACAGTTTACTATAGAGATAAGACACTGACAATGATAATATATAACAATACATTATGATTGTACTGAAGATTTACAAAGTAAAGGGTTTTTCAGAGGGAAAGGTCTTTACTGACCAGCCACTAGCATTATCATGAAAGTCTTCCTGAGGAAGGTGTCACTTGAATTAAACTTTAAAGGATGGGCAAGAAATGTGAACAAAAGCATAGAAACAGAAGGGTACAAGGCATATTCATGGGACGATAGTGACTAGTTCAATAGGAGCATGAGTGGAGAGTAGTAATATGAAAAGTCTGGAAAGGTAGAATATCAGACTATAAAAGATCTTGAATCCCAGACAGAGGAATTCTACTTAGGAGGTGACAGGAAACCCTGAAAATTATGGGACAGAGGAATGGTGTGACTAGATTTGTGCATAAAAATGATTCTTGCAGTGGTATGAAGGACAGATTGGAAGAAGAGGTAGAGAAAAGAGAGGAAGGGGCAAGGAGAGGGAACAAACATTTATTTTTTAAAATCTTATTTAATATTTTATTTTCTCAATTACATATAAAAAAAATTTTAACATTCCTTTTTTTTTTTCTCAAATTTTTGACTTCAAAATTCTCCCCCTCCTCACCCACTGAGAAGGCAAGCAATTTGACAGAGGAATACAAAATAGATTTCCACGTAAGTGATTCTGTGAAAGAAAACAGACAAAAAAAAAAAACCCCAAGAAAAATAAAGAAAGTAAAGAAAAAGTAACTTTGGCCTGCATTCAGGTAATAGGAGTTTTTTCTCTGGAGATGGAGAATATCTTTCATCCTAAGTCCTACAGAATTGTCTTGGATCATTGTATTGCTGAAAATAGCTGTTATTCATAATACATCATCAAACAATATTGCTATTACTGTGTACAATGTTGTGGTTCTCCTCATTTCACTTTGTATTAATTCCTGCCAATCTTTCTATATTTTTCTGAGAGCATCCTGCTCATCACTTGCTTTTTTTTTTATTTTTTTCTCCCCATTTGTCCCCTCCCCCCACCCCAAAACACCAAACATTCTAATTGCCCCTATCACCAATCTGCCCTCTCTTCTATCATCCCTCCCTTCCCTTGTCCCCATCTTCTCTTTTGTCCTGTAGGGCCAGATAACTTTCTATACCCCTTTACCTGTATTTCTTATTTCCTAGTAGCAAGAACAGAACTCGACAGTTGTTCCTAAAACTTGGAGTTCCAACTTCTCTTCCTCCCTCCCTCCCCACCCCTTCCCTTTGGAGGGCAAGCAATTCAATATTGGCCAAATCTGTGTAGTTTTGGAAATGACTTCCATAATAGTAGTGTTGTGTAAGAACTAATTATATGTCTCTCCATCCTATCCTGTCCCCCATTACTTCTGTTGTCTCTTTTGATCCTGTCCCTCCCCATGAGTGTTGACTTCAAATTGCTCCCTCCTCCCATTGCCCTCCCTTCCATCACCCCCCCACCCTGCTTATCCCCTTCTCCCCCACTTTCCTGTATTGTAAGATAGGTTTTCATACCAAAATGAGTGTGCATTTTATTCCTTCCTTTAGTGGAATGTGATGAGAGTAAACTTCATGTTTTTCTCTCACCTCCCCTCTTTATCCCTCCACTAATAAGTCTTTTGCTTGACTCTTTTTTGAGAGATAATTTGCCCCATTCCATTTCTCCTTTTCTCCTCCCAATCTATTTCTCTCTCACTGCTTGATTTCATTTTTTTAAGATATGATCCTATCCTCTTCAATTCACTCTGTGCACTCTGTCTCTATGTGTGTGTGCGTGTGCGTGTGCACATGTGTGTGTGTAATCCCACCAAGTACCCAGATACTGAATAGTTTCAAGAGTTACAAATATTGTCTTTCCATGTAGGAATGTAAACAGTTCAACTTTAGTAAAGTCCCTTATGACTTCTCTTTGCTATTTACTTTTTCATGCTTCTCTTCATTCTTGTGTTTGAAAGTCAAATTTTCTTTTCAGCTCTGGTCTTTTCATCAAGAATGCTTGAAAGTCCTTGATTTCATTGAAAGACCAATTTTTCCCCTGAAGTATTATACTCAGTTTTGCTGGGTAGGTGATTCTTGGTTTTAGTCCTAGTTCCTTTGACTTCTGGAATATCATATTCCATGCCCTTCTATCCCTTAATGTAAAAGCTGCTAGATCTTGTGTTATCCTGATTGTATTTCCATAGTACTTGAATTGTTTCTTTCTAGCTGCTTGCAATATTTTTTCCTTCACCTGGGAACTCTGGAATTTGGCCACAATGTTCCTAGGAGTTTCTCTTTTTGGATCTCTTTCAGGAGGTGATCAGTGGATTCCTTGAATACTTATTTTGCCCTCTGGTTCTAGAATCTCAGGGCAGTTTTCCTTGATAATTTCATGAAAGATGATGTCTAGGCTCTTTTTTTGATCATGGCTTTCAGGTAGGCCCAAAATTTTTAAATTGTCTCTCTTGGATCTATTTTCCAGGTCAGTTGTTTTTCCAATGAGATATTTCACATTATCTTCCATTTTGTCATTCTTTTGGTTTTGTTTTGTGATTTCTTGGTTTCTCATAAAGTCATTAGCTTCCACCTGTTCCATTCTAATTTTGAAAGAACTATTTTCTTCAGTGAGCTTTTGGACCTCCTTTTCCATTTGGGTAATTCTGCTTTTTAAATCATTCTTCTCCTCATTGGCTTTTTGAACCTCTTTTGCCAATGGAGTTAGCCTATTTTTCAAGGTGTTATTTTCTTCAGCATGTTTTTGGGTCTCCTTTAGCAAGGTGTTGACCTGCTTTTCATGCTTTTCTTGCATCTCTCTCATCTCTCTTCCCAGTTTTTCCTCCACCTCTCTAACTTGATTTTCAAAATCCTTTTTGAACTCTTCCATGGCCTGAGCCCATGGAATATTTATTTTGGATGTTTGGGATACAGAAGCCTTGATTTCTATGTCTTTCCCTGATGGTAAGCATTGTTCTTCCTCCTCTGAAAGGAAGGGAGGAGATATCTGTTCACCAAGAAAGTAACCTTCTATGGTCTTATTTTTCCCCCCTTTTCTGGGTATTTTCCCAGCCAGTTACTTGACTTCTGAGTGTCCTCTCCACACCCACCTTGCCTCCAGATCCACCCAGCCAGCTCTTGGGGTCTGAGATTCAAATGCTGCTTCCCAGCCTCAGGGCTTTGGGTGGGGGCAGGGCTGCTATTCAGTGTGAGATTAAGTTCTGCTGCTCAGGTGGGAGCAGGGCCACCACATGGGGCTCAGTTCCCTCAGGGAACAATGGATCCAGGCTCCTGCCTGCTTTGGGAACCCCTGTCAGCTGCTGCCTCTGCTGCTGCCTCCTGAGGGGGCCTGAGTTATGGGGACACCCTGCTCCCCTCTCGGTGAGCTAAAAAGACCCTCTCACTGACCTTTGGCACCTGTGGGTGGAGGGACCTATGCGGCTGCTGGAGATTCTGTCCCTGAAGCCTGCTTGGATCTGCTCCTCTCGGTGCAGCGTGGCCAAGGCAGGGCTGGGCTCTGCTTTGGGTCTGGGACATGACAGACCTTTCTGGTCAGTTTTTCAGGTCTCTCTGGAACAGAAATCTCCTCTGCTCTGTTCTGTGGCTTCAGCTACTCCTAAATTTGTTGGGAGTTCTTCTTTACAGGTATTTTATGGGCTATGGGTTCAGAGCTAGCATATGTGTATCTTTCTACTCTACCATCTTGGCTCCTCCTATCTCATCATTTCTTAAAGCACAACAGTATTTCATCACAATCATAAACAATTTGCTCAGCCATTCCCCAATTGATGGACATCCTCTCAATTTCCAATTCTTTGCCATCACTAAAAGAACTACTTTAAAAATTTTTTTGTACACATAGGTCCTTTGACTTTTTGGTTTTTGTCTCTTTGGGATACAGACCGACTAGTGGTATTGCTTCGTCAATCATTTTATAGCCCTTTGGTCCTAGAGCAACAAATTGCTCTCCAGAATGACTGAATCCATATATAATTTCACCAATAGTACATTAGTGTTTTAATTTCCTACATCCCCTCTGGCATTTGCCATTTTCCTTTTTTGTCATATTAGCCAATCTGACAGGTGTGGGGTAGTAGCTCAGCATTTTTAAATTTGCATTTTTTTCTCATCAGTTGTGATGTAGAGCATTTTTGTGAAAACTGCCTGTTTGTATGTATCCTTTGACCATTTATTAATTGAGTAATGACTCTTATTTCTATAAATTTGACACAATTTTCTATATGTTTGAGAAATGAAGTCTTTATCAGAGAAACTCACTGTAAATTTTTTTCACAGTAATGATAACCAACTATGTATTTCCCTCTATCTTATTTTCCCCATTTATCCTACTCACTCTCCTTTTACACTGTCCATTCTCAAAAGTGTTTTGCTTCTGATTTTTAGTTCCCCAAACTGCCCTCCCTTTTCTCAGTTCCCCATTCCCTTTTCTTATCCCCTTCCCTTTCTACCTTTCTGTATGGTAAAACAGGTTTCTGCAACTGGGTGTATATATTATTTGTTCTTTGGGCTAATGTGCTCCCTTCCCCACTTCCCCCATTTCCTCCTGCACTGTTAAATCTCTTTCAGGCCTCTTTTATGTCAGATTATTTATCCCATTCTATCTCTTCCTTTCCCCTTCTCAGTACATTTTTTTTCTCATCCTTTAATTTTATTTTTTTAGATAATCATACCATCACATTCAACTCACACTTCTGCTTTCTGTCTATGAATATTCCTTCTAACTGCTCTAATAATGAGAAAGTTTTTAGGAGTTTTAAATATCATTTCCCTATATAGGAATATAAACAGCTTAACCTCATCAAATCCCTTGTGGTTGTTCTTTCCTGCTTACCTTTTTATGCTTCTTTTGCATCTTTATTTGAAAGTCAAATTTTCTACTCAGCCCTGATCTTTTCATCAGGAATGCTTGAAAGTCCTCTCTTTCATTAAATATCTACTTTTCCCCTAAAGGCTTATACTCAGTTTTGCTGGGTAGGTAATTCTTGGCTGTAATCCTAGCTCTTTTGCCCTCCAGAATATCATACCCCAAGCTCTCTGATCCTTTAATAGAGAAGCTGTCAAGTCTTGTGTTATCATGATTATGTCTCCATGATATTGGAATTGTTTCTTTTTGGCTGTTGCAATACTTTCTTCTTAGTCTGGGAGGTCTGAAATTTGACTATAATATTCCTGGGAGATTTCATTATGAGATCTCTTTCAGGTGATCAATGGATTCTTTCAATTTCTATTTTACCCTTTGGTTCTAGACTATCAGGGTAGTTTTCCTTGGTAATTTCTTGAAAGATGATGGCTAGATTTTTTTATCATGACTTTCAAATAATCAAATAATTCTTAAATTATGTCTCCTGGATCTATTTTCCAGGTCAGTTGTTTTTCCAATGAGATATTTCACATTTTCTTGTATTTTTTTCATTGTTTTGATTTTGTTTGATTATTTCTTGATGTCCCATGAAGTCATTAGCTTCCACCTGCCCAGTTTAAACTTTGTTATTTATTTATTTTTAGTTTTCAACATGCATTTCCACAATATTTTGAGTTCCAAATTTTCTCCTCATCTCTCCCTTCCCCTCCCCAAGACACAGTGCATTCTGATTAACCCTTCCTCCAATCTGCCCTCCTTTCTATCATACTCCTCCCTTCCCTTATCCCCATCTCCTCTGTCTTCTTGTAGGGCAACATAGATTTCTATACCCCATTACTTGTATTTCTTATTTCCCAGTTGCATGTAAAAACAATTTTTAACATTTGTTTTTTAAAACTTTGAGTTTCAACTTCTCTTCCTTCCTCCCTCCCCACCCATCCCCACTGAGAAGGCAAACAATTCAATATAGGCTATACATGTGTAGTTATGCAAAAGACTTCCATAAAAGTCATGTTGTAAAAGACTAACTATATTTCCCTCCATCTTATCCTGCCCCCCATTTATTCTATTCTCTCTTTTAACCTTGTTCCTCCTCAAAAGTGTTTACTTCTAATTACCCCCTCCTCCCATTTATCCTCCCTTCTATCATCCCCCTCACATCCCACTTATCCCCTTCTCCCCTACTTTCCTGCAGTATTAGATAGATTTTCATAGCAAATTGAGTGCGCATGTTATTCCCTCCTTAAGCCATATGTGATAAGAGTAAGCTTCATTTTTTCGCTCTCACCTCCCTCCTTTCCCCCTCCACTGAAAAAACTTTTTCTTGCCTCTTTTATGTGAGATAATTTACCCCATTCCATTTCTCCCTTTCTCCTCCCAATATATTCCTCTCTTATCTCTTAATTTTATTTTTTTAGATATCATCCCTTACTATTTAACTCACCCTATACCCTCTGTCTATATGTATATAATCCCTCCAACTACCCAAATACTGAGAAAGCCTCAAGAGTTACAAATATTATCTTTCCATGTAGGAATGTAAACAGTTCAACTTTAGTAAGTCCCTTATGGTTTCTGTTTCCTGTTTACATTTTCATTCTTCTCTTGATTCTTGTGTTTGAAAGTCAAATTTTCTATTCAGCTCTGGTCTTTTCATTAGGAAGGCTTGAAAGTCCTCTGTTTCATTTGAATGACCATTTTCCCCCTGAAGTATTATACTGGGTTTTGTTGAGTAGGTGATTCTTGGTTTTAATCCTAGATCCTTTGACTTCTGGAATATCATATTCTAAGCCCTTTGATCCCTTTATGTAGAAGTTGCTAGATCTTGTGTTATCCTGATTGTAGTTCCACAAAACTCGAATTGTTTCTTTCTGGCTGCTTGCAGTATTTTGTCCTTAACCCAGAAACTCTGAAATTTGGCTACAATATTCCTAGGAGGTTTTTTTGGATCTCTTTCAGGAGGTGACTGGTGGATTCTTTCAATATTTATTTTATCCTCTGGTTCTAGGGCAGTTTTCCTTGATAATTTCATGAAAGATGATGTCTAGGCTCTTTTTTTTGATCATGGCTTTCAGGTAGTCCCATAATTTTAATATTGTCTCTCTTGGACCTATTTTCTAGGTCAGTTGTTTTTCCAATGAGACATTTCACATTGTCTTCTATTTTTTCATTATTTTGGTTTTGTTTTATAATTTCTTGGTTTCTCATAAAGTCATTAGCTTCCATCTGTTCCATTCTAATTTTTAAAGAACTATTTTCTTCAGTGAGCTTTTGAACCTCTGTTTTCATTTAGCTAATTCTGTTTTTTAAAGCATTCTTCTCCTCATTGGCTTTTTGGACCTCTTTTGCCATTTGGGTTAGTCTATTTTTAAAGGTGTTATTTCCTTCAGCATTTTTTGGGGGTCTCCTTTACCAAGCTGTTGACTCACTTTTCACAATTTTCTTGCATCAATCTTATTTCTCTTCCCAATTTTTCCTCCACCTCTCTTACCTGATTTTCAAAATCCTTTTTGAGCTCTTTCATGGCATGACACCATTGCATATTTATTTTGGAGGTTTTGGATGTAGAAGCCATGACTTTTATTTCTTCCTCTGATTGTATGCTTTGTTCTTCCTCATCCTAAAGGATGGAAGAAAATACCTTTTTGCCAAAAAGTAACCTTCTGTAGTCTTATTTTTTCCCCTTTTGGGGCACTTTCCTAGCTAGTTACTTGACTTTTGAGTCCTTTGTCAAGTGGAGGGTATACTCTAGTGACCTGTAAGTTCTCAGTTCCTCCAAGGTGGCACAATCAAGGGAGAGGAGTTTACTCCTCTGCTGGCCTGCACTCTGGTCTGGGAGAAACCACAAGCTTTTCTGCCTAAGATCCTTGAGCAGTATTCCCTTTCCACAGTGACCACCAGCTCCAACTCACCAGCACTTCTCCTTGCTCCAGGATCTCCACTCAAAACCTTGAACCATATCAGGCACTCAAGTCCCCCAGGGTCTTTAGGCCAAGGACTCCAAAAGTGAACACTGCTGCTGCAATGATTGCCACTACTCTGGGGTCTGGGCTAGGCCAGACCCTGCTCCCTTCTCATCCAAGTGAAAGAGCTTTCTCAGTGACATTTGAAGCTGTCTTTGGCATTTGTGGATTGAGAAATCTGGGAACTGCAATTGCTACCTCAGATTCTGTGCCCTGAGGCCTGCTCCAGTCCTGTCCCTGCCCCACAGCCAAGCCTGGGCTGTGCCCTGCTCTGAGTCCAGTGTGATAGACCTTTCCTGGCAGCCTTCCAGGCTGTCTTGGGCTAGAAATCTCCTTTACTCTGTCATTTTATGACTTTTCCTGCTCTAGAATTTATTTAGGTATTTTTGGGGCTATAGGGGTAGAACTAGAGCAGGTCAGTCCTTCTACTCTGCCATTCCCCAGTTCTAACTTTTAAGGAATTATTTTCTTCATTGAGCTTTTGTACCTCCCTTTCCACTTGCCCAATTCTACTTTTTAAGGAGCTCTTCTCTTCAATGTGTTTTTGTGCCTCTTTTTCCATTTGGCCAATTCTACTTCTCAAGGCATTCTTCTATTCATTGGATTTTTGTGCCTCTTTTACAGTTTGTCATATTGTATTTTTAAGATGTTATTTTCTTCAGTATTTTTTGTGCCTCTTTTACCAAAATGTTGACTCTTTTTCATGATTTTCTTGTATCATTCTCATTTCTCTTCCTAATTTTCCCTCTACCTCTTTTACTTGATTTTTAAAGCCCTTTTTGAGCTCTTCCATGGCTTGAGACCAATTCATATCTTTCTTGGAGTCTTTGGAAGCAGGAGTTTTGACTTTGGTTTCCTCTGAGTGTGTGTTTTGATATTTCTTGTCACCATAATAACTTTATATGATCAGAATATTTTTCTGTCGTTTGCTCATTTTCCAGCCTATTTCCTGACTTTTCCTCTATACTAAAGTGGGGCTCTGCTTCCCAAGTGAAGGGGGTCCTGTCCTAAGCTTCAGGTTTTTTTGTGCAGCTGTTTTCAGAGATAATTTTGGAGACTTGTACATTTTTGGCTCTTCCAACATGGTATGATCTCTAGGGAGAGGTTTGTTTACTACTCTCCTGTACTGTGCATTGGTCTGAAAGCAACCACAAGCACTCTTCTCAACCTTGGAACTGGATCAAGAACTGCTCCCTGGTGGCCACAAGCTCTGAAATGCTAATGCTCCTCCTCACACTAGGATGAAGACTCAGGACTGTGACACAGATGCAAGTATAGACAAAGCAACAGAGTCCTAATTCTAGTACCAGTAAAGGGACCCCTGTAAATCTTCTGGCCCATTGTCCAATCCCTTTATAATTTGTGAGCTGAGAGGTCTGCAAATCACCACTGCTGCCACTGATTCAGTTGCCCTGAGGCCTGTTCTTGGTTTGTTAGGTTCTGGTCTATACTGGCCCTGCCTGCACAAGACTGTGCTCCTCTCTCACCCTGGTGCAACAAACCTTTCCTACCAACTTTATAAGTTGTGTGGAGCTGGAAAATTGTTTTACTCCATCTATTGTGTGTTCTTCCACTCCAGATTTGTTTAGAGTCATAATTTGAAAGTATTTGGAGGGGTTTAGGGGAGAGCTCAGGTGAAAGTCCCTGCCTTTACTCCACCATCTTGGTTCTGCTGGGAACAAGCATTTATTAAGCACTTACTATGTGTCAGGCATTATGCTAAGCACACTGTGATAGAAAGCTATTGCAATAGTGTATACAAAAAGCAATGAAATAATGCAGTAAAGAGTAGGGGACGCAAGGAAATGGAAATTAGGACTTTATAAAAAATTGGATACTAGTGATAAAGGGGAAAGGAGAATCAAGAATTACCCCCCAAAATTTCCCATAGGGGAGACTGAATGAATGCCATCTATATAAAGTAAAAAAAAAAAAAAGTAGGTTTACAGCAGTGAGGTCAAACTCAAATAGAGAAAGGGAAAAGGGGACACCAAACTTTATAAACCTGTGGGACACCGATTGCCTTGGAAAACTACATATTAACATTGTCTATGTTCTATTGTATTTTAATTTATTTTGTTAAATATTTCCTAGTTATATTTAAACCTGATTCAGGTCTGAATTCTTGGAGTGTTGCTGGCTGCAACTGTGGCTGGCCCACAGAGTACTTGACACCTCTGGATTACAAGGAAAGATAATAAGGTCATGATGTATTTGAGGTGCTGGCAGAACATGCAGAGAGAGATTTCAAAAGGCAGCAGGAGATGTGAGTCTGCTACCCCCCCCAAAAAAAAATCAGGGCTGCACATAGAGATCTAAAAGCTGCTTGCATTGAGCTGATTCTCCTAAGCTATGGGAGTGAAGGAGATTGTTAAAAGAGAGAGAGCACAAAAATAGAAGAGACAGAATGACAAAGCTTTGGGGGACACTCACATTATAATGTCAGGAAGAGGATGAAGAACCAGAAGAGGAGAAAGAGAGGGACCCTTAAGTATTTTGTCTCTAAAGAATATATTGGAGGAGAAAATATTCAGGAGCAGAGAATGGTTAAATATGTCAGATGTTATAGAGAGATCACAGAGGAGGAAGAGAGGCTTGAAGAAAAGACTGTTAGACTTTGTGATCTTTGAGAAAGCAATTTCAATACAGGAGTGAGGAGAAGAGTGCAAATTAGGGAGAGGATAGTGAATAAGTAGGGGCATCAGGCATAGTCAAATTTTTCATTAAGTTTAGCAAAAGGGATAAGAAAGATGGGAAGAGCTAGTTAGGTTAGTAAATAAGGATAGAATTTTATTTTAGGAATGTAGCCCCCTGAGCAAGGTAGATGGAAAGAGACTAGTAAAAAAAAAAAAGAAAGAGAGAGAGAGAGAAAGAGAGAGAGAGGAAAGAAAGAAAGAAAAAGAAAGAAAGGAAAGAAGGAAGGAAGGAAGGAAGAAAGAAAGAAACTGAAGATCCATAAAAGAAAGAATGACTCTTAGGACATGGCCCACATCTATCTGTTAGCTGACCTCTAGACATATCACACTTTGCCTTTCTATCACTTCTCATCTAACCTTGTATCAATTACCTTGCCATCTTTCTGATGCCAATGTCTTGTTTCTCCCTACTTGAATCAGAATTCTCTATGCTTCATGGACCTCAGAACTTAGATTATAATACCCTGGACCTCCAGAATATACAGTTCCAGTCACTAGGGGACATTATTACACCCATCTTTGGACTTTCCCCTATGTAACCCTGGGGTCTAGACTAGTCAGTTGATGACATTGTACAAATGAGGTAACTCACCCAAGGTATCTGCTAGCTGGTCCTAGGCACCAAACCATACTTCCTCTTCACATTCTATTCTAACATCCTTCAGGCCATCTTGCCATCTGTCTGCCTGTGCCATCTGGGCCCAGTAATCAAATAAATAGTATTACTACTTCTGGAAAAGTATTATCAATTCAGTGCTCTATACATAAACTTACCATTACTATTCTCCAGATAAAACTCCCTTCTCTAGTCACCACTCCCCTGCTTGTGTAGCCCTCCCCCATTAGAATATAAGGTCGTTCATGGCAAGAAGTATCTCTCTTTTCATACAATAGCTAGAATTTTCATAGAAATTTAAAGTTTATTGAGTACTTTTCAAATATCTCATTTTATTCTCACAACAACCCTCTGAGGTAGATTCTATTATTATCCCCACTTTACTGATGAGGAAACTGAGGAAGACAGAGGGTTAAGTGACTTGTCCAGGATCACATAGCTAGTAAGTATCTGAGGCCAGATTTTAACTCAGATCTTCCTGTCTCCTGGTCTAACATTTTATCCACTAGCCTAGCACATAGTAATGGCATAATAAATGCTTTTTCATCCATGCATTCATTTTTTCTTTCACTTATTCATTTATGCTGGAGTAGATAGGAGAAAATTATATCAAGGTTTGAGATAGAGGTAGATTAGCCTTAATGAGGAGCAGGGATACCTCTTTTTCTAGTCCAGAGGAAAGGAAGAGATGCTGAATGAGGGTGCTAAGAAATTGTAATGAATAGAGAAGGGAAAACAAGCGAATCTTGTAGAATGACCTCTTAATTATTAGCCTCTCAATGAGTCTCTCAATGTTGCATTAAACTGAGAAGATGAGTCATCTAGCGTATGGGGAAAGAGTTTGCATTCTTACAGTAACAAGATTCTGGTGTAGTAAGTTCATAGAATCTGGGTTCACTCTTCTCTGTGAAAACTCTCATCCTGTATATTTCCTCCCAGCATCTCTCATCATTCAATAGCTACTCAGTATCATTTAACCAATTAACATTGATCATATTTCACAATGGGATATTTACTAAGAAAGTATAGCCAGGAATGAAGTACAAAAACCTCTCATACTGGAAGGACATTCTCTTTCCCTACCTCAATCCCTGAGGAGAGTGGGCTCAAACTCAAAGTGGTTGCTACAAAGGTAGCTAGGTAGTGCAGTCAATAGAATACTGGGCTTGGAATCAGGAAGACTTATCTTCCTGAGTCCAAATCCAACCTCAGATAACTTACTAGGTATGTGATTCTGGGCAAGTCACTTAATCCTGTTTGCCTGAATTTCCTCATTGTGATCTGAAGAGAATGGCAAACCACTCCAGTATCTTTGCCAAGAAAACCCAAAATAGGGTCATGAAGAGTCACACATGACTGAACAACACCAACAAAGCATTATTCCCATCAAGTTCACCCTTGGCTATTACAACACTAATGGATGAGTTACTCCCTTGCTTCCAAGTCATGGAATCTCAGCCCCTGGGTTCACTATTTACTAATGGATCCTCCTTTGGGCTGGCTTCTTACTCAGTTTGGTTGCTAAGGCTTTCAGTGAAATCATTTACCAACTGTCATTACTAGACCTCTCATGTCTCTTCTAACCTTTCAAAGTTCACAAAGTCATGACCTGTTCCATCAGAGATGGCTCATAAATATTCATTCATCTAACATGTGTGTGTTTGTCCTTCTTTGCTGAAGAAGACCATGCCATCAGAGAAATGATGACATGACTTGCACTTGACTTTGTTTTGAATGAGGGAGGGCTGTGCAGGTCACCATGTACACAAAACCCAGAGGCCAATAGCAGTTTTTGCCTCACAATCAGGGAAGGGAGAGGAGGGTTTTTGCCTTTTCAAACTTTTTAAATGCATACTTAGTTCTTGCTCAGAAGTCAATGAAAGGTTATTGTTTTTTTAAGTAAGCCAAGAGGAGGTATAAAATACTGGTCTATATTTTGAATGAAGAAGTAAAAAATCCCTTGAAGCTGGTCCACCAAGCCACCATAGGAATTGACAGCAGATAAAACATGTTTTGCATCCTCCAAGAATGAGACCCTCATTGGCCAGTCCCCTTATTACAATAGATTTAGAGCAGAAAGTAATCTTAGAGATAACTAAGTTTGACCCCCTCATTTTATAGATTAGGAAATTGAGTCCTGGAAAGATTGAAATAATTTGTCCAAGTCCTTACAAGTCCTAAGTAGTAGAGACAGGATTTGAACTAAGATTTTTTGAACACAAATTGAACACCTGCTCGGCTATTTCAGGGATGGGGGAGATAAGAAAGAAGAGAATCTTTGAAACATTCTCTTTGAAAAATGATAGAAAAGTCAATAACAATAGAATAGAAAATTGTTCAAGCAGCAACAAGATTCCAAATGAGGTTAGGTAACAGTTTGGTTTCATTCCTGGGCACCATATCATAGAAAGGAAATCAATTAGCTATAGAAATCCAGAAAAGAGCAACCAGAATGGAAAAGAACCTGGATTTGAGATTGCCATATAAGGATTGGTTGAAGGGATAGTTTTCTGGAGAATGGGAAACTTAGGAGCTCCATGACACCTGTCTTCAAGGTTTTGAAAGGCTCTTACATGAAAGAGGGATTGAATGTTTTCTGCTTTGTACCAGAGGGCAGAATCAGGAACAAAGGGTGAAAGTTAAGAAGAGGCAAATTGAAGTTTGTAAAGGAAATTCCCTAACAATTAGCTCTATCCAAAAGTGGAACAGGCTACCTTGTGAGGTTCCTTCTCAGTGCAGGTCTTCAAGTAAAAGTGAAATGAGCACTCACCAGTTATAATACAGTAGGGATTCTTCTCCTATTTAGGTTGGACTAGATGGCCACTAAGGTCATCTGCAAGATGAAATTCTATGATTTTAAGATTTATAAAGTTTGAGGTCAGTTTAGTTTTTTGTCATTTTCTTTGTCAATGCTTAGAATCTCTGGGGAAGGAGTATGAAAACTGGAGAGTAGGAGTTATCTAGCGGTAAAAATTTATAGGTCAGGGGTAAATGAGGAAAGGTCAGAGAGCAAGAAATTTAGGATTGTTTTCTAGGGGAAACATTGAAGCAGTTGAACACGTCGTCACGGCCAGTAAAAGCAGAATGGGGGAGATGGTCTTAAAGAATAAAGAAAGATCCAGGGACTAGAAATTGGAACAAGGCACAAGGTAGATTGACTATGCGTGAGAGGACGGGAGAGTGAGAATGATAGGAAACTGGGGCTGGAGAATGAGTTATCAAAGTTCCAGAGATTGGAGGAGGTATATTTCCAAAAGATACTGAACCCTAATCTGAGACTATGATGTTGTTGTGGTTAATGAGAGACAGAGGTCCATGGAATTAAAAAAATTTTAAAAACTCTGAGGTAAGGTTATTAAAGAGACCAATAAAGCTCCTGTGTGTGATGGTAGGGGAGAGGAACAGAAAAAGACCATGAGTAAACTAAAGCCACTAGATAAAATGATTAAACATGAGGACTATGGGAGGTACCTGGTCGTCTTCCTATTCCTGGGATGTAATGGGAGTAAAGGGAGGTGAAAGGAAAATTGATTGAAGCTTAAGGCATTGGTTGATGATAGAGCAGGTGATCCAGAACACACAGTGAAATGAGCTGTGAGATGAATGAATGGAGTTGGCAGGAGCAGGGCTAATCAGGATAGGTAAGAGAACTCAAGAGTCTGGAACATGCTGTGGCATGTTCCATCAGCAGAAGATCTGCCAAGTTAATCCACTTCAGTAAAAGAAATAGAGTTAGGAATATTGTGGTTCTAGAGTCCCTCTGGAATGTTTCACCCCCAGATGTGCTGCTAGATGATTTTCTTCAAAGGCCAGAAGAATTCTTCCAGTCTCCAGCAAGGAAAGAAAAGGATCTTGACAAACATCTTTGTGTCTTCCTCCAGTGATTACCCTAGTGCTGTGCATAGTAAGTGCTCAAATGTTATTGAATTGAACTGGATTAAACTAAAAACTGAACTCATTATAATCTTCCCCCTGTGAATAACTCATCCAATTTCCCCTTTGTTTTTATACCATTTTCAGAGTTACCCAAATTAAAAATCTCTAAGTCATCTTTAATGCCTCTCTTTCTTTTATCTTCCATAGCCAGTCAATTACCAATACTTGAAAGATATTTTGATTCTGTCCCTTCTTGGCCAGAATCATTGTGGATAATGACAATAGCTTCCTAAAAGCTCTCCTTATCTTCTCTTTCCTTCAATCTATTCTATCCTATGCACTGGCACTAAGTTTATCTTACAAAAATACCAATTTCACCCCTTGCTCAAAACATTCCACTAGCAATGATGGCCACTATATAAAGTTCAAACTCCTTGGCTTCATTTAAAATCTTCTGAAATCTGTCTCACCCTATCTATCGAACCTTCTCTTAAACTATTGTCTAAGAGACACACTGCATTCCAGCCAGTTCATCGTTCTGGCTTGCCTCTGAATGACAGTTATTCTGCTGTTTTTATCTGAAATGCTTTACCTACTCTCTGCCTAGCCAGGTCCTACCCTTTTATTCCAAGATTCAATTTTATTCCTACTTATTCCATGAGACCTTTTTGTTGTTACACTCAATTGGACCTTAATCACATATTACTGTGGCATCCTCTCCCAGACTACTTTCTCAACTTAAACTTGTATAAGGCTATTAATCAATCAACAAGCATTTATTAAACAGTAGAGGCTTGTTAAGCTCAAATGCCACTTCCTCCAGGAGGCATCAACTCCCCCCCACATACACACACACTACTAATCAATCAAGCAGTAAACAATTATTAAGTGACTACTATATGCCAAGCACTGTGCTAAACTGGAGATTCAAAAGAGGCAAAAGGCACCTCCTGCCCTCAAAGAGCTTACAATCTCTTGGGGGAGACAACATGCAAACATTATATATAAATAAACTATATATGGATAAATAGTAAATAATTAACTGACAGGAGGTACTGGTATTAAGAGGGGTTAGGGAAGGTGTCCTGTGGAAGGTGGGATTTTAGTTGGAACTTAAAGGAAGTCATCTACTACCATTCCCTCTAAGGTTATCATCACCTCTAAAGTTACCTTCCAGGAACTTTGTATTTATCTTATGTACTCTAATTTGTATACATTTTCTTCCCCATTCCAAAAGAAAGACTCTCCTTTAGGGCAAAAAAAGCCTTTAGGGCCTTTTCATTGTATCTCTTAGTACTTAATACAATGCCTGTCACATAGTAAGCACAACAAATTCTTACTGATTGATTGTATGACCTCAAGTAAGTCAGTTCACTCTAGATCTTAGCTATCTAATGTGTAGAATGAGAGGAGTGGACTAGAGTGTCCATCCAACAAATATTTATTAAGTACCTAATGTATGCCTGGCACAGTTCCAAAGGGACCAAAATGAAAGTGTCCCTGCCTTCAAGTAGCTTCCATCCTATAGGGGAAAACAACACATATACGTATCCCCTACATCCAAATGGGTTGGGGAGTTTGCCCTGAAGACCTTTGCTGGGGTGCTGTGGAGGGGTTTGTTGGGGGGGGGGGAAGCAGAGAAGAGGAACATGACTTCTGATAGGCTGAGAGAATGCTGAGCCTAGCAGCTGCATGCATAGATGAGGGATGACCTCAGATGATGGAAGGACTTTGAGGGGAGCAACTGAGAGAGGTAAGCGCAGACTTTGAATAGAGGAAGGAGCCCTCAGAACAGCAGACATGCCACAGTAAGCTGGACTGCCCTTCAGGACAAATTACCCAACGTTGATCAACAGAAAGGTTATGTGCAGATAACCCATAGCAGAATTCTGCCTTCCAGTCCTCTAACAGCAGGTCCAGTGTTCTTTCTACTGCCCTCTTGTCTGCTCAGATCATAAGCTTCTGAAGGGCAGGGGCTGTGTCTACTTTTTGGTCTTTCCCCTTTCCAATGCATGTTCATATGTGCTATCTCACTGGAACATATTATGTCATTTGTTTAATACCAAGATAAATTGCCTGAATGGCCAATTGTTGTTGCTGTTAAACAAGCATTAGGAATTAATTTATTATATCAAATATATTATAGTAATTTAAATCTTTCTGCACAGTAAAAGGGACATAAGCAGCAGACTTGGAATGAAGTCAGACTATACAGATATATAAAATTAACTTTCCAAGTTTAGATCATAAACATAATGCAATATTCATTCAGTATATAAAAGAAAAATCTTTAAAGAAGCAACAGTAGATGAAAGTATTTCAGAATATTTTGACATAGTAGCATATAATTCAAACATGGCCTGCAGGGTTGTGCTCAACAGCAGCCAGGGACTGGAAGGACAAAAAGCTGCCTGCCCCTATGCAGCTCAGCTCCCAGCAGCAACCTGAAACCCTTCCCCTCTTCCCCCATCCCCACTACTCAGTGTCTGATGGGCTGCAGACACATTTGGATGGCTCAGCCTGTAAATCCTCCACTCTTATGGGTACAATGCTTCCAAAAGAGTTTGTGTGTGTGTGTGTGTGTGTGTGTGTGTGTGTGTGTGTATGTACCCATGAATCTATAGTTACACATATAGATAAACACATGAATATATACAAAATACTTGTTTGTTGTCCATGTCCCCAAGGCCCTTGGCAATGAACATCATTTTATAAATAGAAAAAATTAAACAAAACATATAGTTTTTCAACCATCATTTCAAACACAGAGACGAAAACACTGCATTCATAAAATATTCTACAAGAAGTTCTCAGTATCCAAATTCTGCTTACCTGAGATTTCAGTTTTTCAAAATTTTTAGCAAAATAATATTTGCAGATAATATTCCTAAGGAAAACAGTCAAAAGGCAGAGAGTGAGGCTGACAATTTTGTGCAGCTTTACTCACTTAAATCCAATTCACTCTCAAGTCAAGACATCACCCTGTGATGTCACTGGTTTTCTTCAAAAAGAAAAGACAAAAAACAACAGTTCCTATCAGGGACAATAAATGATTGGCTCCTCAGCTGGTTGGGGCTGAAAAAGTGGAGACATCTGGGGGGAGGTCAACCAACTTAGGCATCTTTTATTGTCTCTAAATTATCCCAAATACTCAATTATTCAGAATTAGTCTGATCCCAAGTTCCCCTCCCTCACTGTGGGTGTTCTTATCCATCTGTGAAATTCATCAATGCTTCAATTGATATGTGCCCTCACCAGTGTGAATACTCCCTCCTCTGATATGCCACAGCACTCTTCCTCATTCCTACCACCTTTCATCTTGCAGTGTAACTATCTATGTTTTCCCATCAGTCTTCAAGGATCAACCCGACTTGAGATGGCTTTTTCTGATTCTTTTCATTGCTCAGTGTTGCACTCAAAGTATCCATCAGTCACTCTCTTATCCTTGCTACATAACCTATACAATCCTTTTCCTTTTCTACATGCTGATCTTCATGTTATCTTTCATACCACATTTTATGCAATACATTCCTCTTGGTGTCTCAGCCTACTTTGACCCTCCCAGGGTCTTTCTTGTGCCCTTTGCCTCACCTGTGATTTGGATTCTTTCATGATCATGATTCACAACTACCTAGCATCACTGGGAGAACATGGATGTTAAAGTGATAGACTCTCATAGCAGCAAACAATTTAGGGACAACGGAAGTCCTGCACAATTTTTCAAATATGATCTAGCCCAATCTCTTCCTCCTCAGTTTTGGGCTTTGTTCATTTGTATGTGACCTGAAGTCCTCCTCATCTTCATTGTGGTTTCCAAAAATTCATCATTGTTCAAGGTCATATCAGCTCTGAAACTCAAACGTCCTCAGTACTGCCTACCCCTGGGGTTCCTTCTTCCATCTAATAGGAGAAGATGGAAGTAGACATTGGAGAACTTCCCCTAGATTCTTCACTTAAGGAGGGTGCTAGGTGGAGCAGTGGATAGAATGTCAATTCTGGAGTCAGAAAGACCTGACTTCAAATCTAGTCTCTAATACTTATTAGCTATGTGACCCTGGGCAAGTCACTTAACCTTATTTGCCTCAGTTTCCCTATTTGTAAAATGATCTAGAGAAGGAAATCTCAAACCACTCCAAGAAAAAAACCAGTGGTGTTACAAAGAAGCAGATGAAACTAATTCACTAAACAACAACAACAAAGCCCAGGGCAGCTATTCACTACCCATCCAGCTACACTCCCCATATCTTCAGCATACCCCTGTATGGGGTACCCTTTCTCCTCCCTTTTCTCCCCTTTCAGTTTCTTTTTATTTGTTTTCTTCCCGCATTACACTGTGAGCTCCTTGAGGGCAAAGACTGTTTTTTGTAACCCTAGCACTTGGCACGTAGTAGGTGCGCAATAAATGTTTATTGTCTGACGAATTGTGACCAAGACATAAACATGCCGACAGACACCACTGCCAAAACAAATGGGTAAGCATTCAATCACCCAGGTATCCTGTCTAAATCCCAAGCAACAGTTTTGTCAGCTTCTTCCACCGAATTCACTGAATTTCTTGGTATCATATGGATGAAGCCTAAATAATATGTGACATAAAATTATCAAAATGGGAACAAATTTCTCTTTTTGGAAAGAGATGTAGAGTTGCTGAATGTTTCTCTTCATCCTAACATTTTGCCCTCACATTATCCTTATTGTATTCTTTCCTCCAAAAGAAAGTCATCTTATGATTTAAATCTAAAAGGTTTTTTTAAGTCTAATAAAAGTAAGAGTATAAGCTCCTTGAGGTCAGGGTCTGTTTCAGGGTTTTTCTCTTTGTATTCTTAATGCCCAGCTCAATGCCTGGCTCATAGTACGTGCTTAGGAGCTTGTTGAATTGGAGGGTCCTAAATACCATCAGAAGGACCCAAGGAAATTCAAATTTTTCTGTAAGTAAAGAGAGAAACCACTGTGTCATTGTTGTTGATGTTTTTAAGCTAATCCTGTGCACAAAGTTGGTAATGAAAACCCAAGCCCTTGAAGGGAATTGCATAATCTTCAAAGTGAGGATCATCAGAAAGTCCTAACCAGATTCAGCACCCACTGCTTACTTGAAGGACACTCTTGGTTGTAGACCAGCCTCCTGGAGAAGTGATGCCCAAATCTATGTGTGCTCCAACATGATGCGAGGGAAGGAGCACCTTTTTTCAAGACTGGAAAGTTCAAGAAACTATGTGGCATATCTGTTCATTCAGACACCAAATTAAATATCTCCACCTCCACCTATAGGAAAATAACCGTTTCTGAAGGTTGAAACCAAAGTCTCAGCTTCAGAATTAGAGAAAATTCCACCAAAGTGAGCACAGCACATCTTTGGCCTTCGTTCTCTAATCCAGTGAGATCAATAAGAAGCTATCAGGAGACCTAAGCAGGTAACTTTGGATATATCATTTCCCTGTCTTGGCCTCAGTTTCCTAACCTGTAAAGGAGAAACTCAGTTCAGGGGTGTGGAACTTTCGGCCTGAAGGTCACATGTGACACTCTAGGTCCTCAAGTACGGCCCTTTGAATCCAAACTTCACAGAACAAATCCCTTTAATAAAAGGATTTGTTCTGTACAAGTTGGACTCAATCAAAAAGTCACACCCAAGGACCTAGAAGGCCACATATATCCTTGAGGCCCAGGTTCCCCACCCTGGAGATGATCTTGAGGTTGCCTCCTAGCTCTGACAATCTATGATGTCATGTTTGTTTCTGCCTTGTTCTGTTCTGTTTTATTGCCCACCTACTGTCTGCCTCTGGTTCTCACTCAATATAATTTAACAAATATTATTAAGCATCTATTATGGGCTAGCTACTAGGTTGGGTGGTGGGGACTCATAAGCAAAAATGAAACTCTCCCTTCCCTCAAAGAGGCTTGCATTCTCCTGAAGAGAAACAGTAGGCATGAAATGATTAGTTAATTGATTAATGAAAAATCATTTATTAAGCATGTTAAATTATAGTATATTGTTATGTCATATTGTATTATGTTGTGTTATGATGTTGTTATTATATCATGCAATATCATATGTGCCAAAAACAGAAACACAAAGAGAAAAGTACAAGTCCGTGGAGTTCCAGTACCCAGATAAAAAAGTACAAAAAACATACAAAGTCCAAAGTAATTTTGGGAAATGGAAGAGCATCTTTTGTTGTCCTAGACAGTGGAGTAGAAAATGGGGAGATCTGCACAGAGAATTTTTTAAAAAATTAGCTCTACTTATATCTCTCTGTCTCTGTCTCTCTCTGTCTCTGTCTCTCTCTCTCTCTCTCTCTCTCTATCTCTCTCTCTCTCTCACACACACACACACACATACACAAACTGGGGTTTGAACTATTCCTACTCGATTATTCCTTAGATTGCTCTACTGTCCATTGCCCTTTGCTGGCATTGGCATGAGCAACTCTACCTGTTCTTTTAAATCCTTTCCAAGTATTTTTATATCTTCTCAAGGACAATAGGTTTCTAAATAGGTCTTGAATACAGGTCACTTGTGCTAGAGCCAAACCAGCTAGTACCATGGCTTTAGATAGAGTAAGGTTGTGCACTTCTCTTTGTACAACAGATGTATTCCTGGAATTTGTGCAGAGATCAAATTATTGTAAGTGAAATTATTTTAAATGTGTGAAGACAAGTCTTTAGTTAACTGAATTCCATTATGAATTAATTTTAAAATTGAAAACTCTTTTTATAATCCATTTCATTCTAACAATTTAACAAATATCTATCAAGCAACTACTATGCACTAGGCACTATGCTATGTGCAAGGGATATAAAAACAAAATAAAATACTTCTTGTCATCAAAGAACCCACATCCTAACTGGGGAAGATATAAACAGGCATGGAAATATGTGGTAATTTGAGGAAGGAGAGAGCATTAGTAAGAGGTGACACCTGAGTTAAGCCTTGAAAAAGGGTAAGGATTCAGAGGCAGAGGTAGAGAGGGGGCCATGTTGCAGACATGGTGGTGATAGCTCTCTGAAATGCACAGAAGTGGAAAAGGGCACGTCATTTGGGAGAGGATCTTGAGATCCAGTCTGGCTAGACCACAGGGATCATAAAAGAGTAATGTGAAATAAAGCTGTAAAGGTAGGTTGGAGCCAGAATGCAGAGGGATTTAAATGCTAGGCATTTGGTTTATTCTAGACACTTGTTCAGGACAAGTGAGATTCAAAAGCCTTCCAAAGGATGAAATCTCATTCTAGTGGGAAGGGAAAGGAGAGGGAATAAGCATTTATGTAGCACCTACTATGTGCCAGTCATTGCTCTAAGCACTATTACCTACCAGCCTATGCAGTTAGTCAGCTCTACTTGAATTTCTCCTACAAGTGACCTTTTCTGACTTTGAATGTTACAAGATAGAAAACAAACTTGCCAACAGCAGAAAATATTTTCTCAAATACTAAGCAAGAATCCTATGGCATCTAATATGGCGTGCTCATGCATCCAAACCAGCAGCAATGATATGACTTTGTTAGCAAACAAATAATTTAATGTTGAAACCTATTTTCAAAGTTCTTCCTAAATTCTCACATTTTTAAGCACCCATTTCATGGCCTTACACATAGTAGGTATATTGTGGTACAAAAGACACTAGACTCAAAGTCAGGAGTCCTGAATTTCAACTCAGACAGACTCTGTCACCTCTACCAACTTGGGCAAGTTTCATCACCTCATCAAGCCTTAGTTTCTGCATCTGAAAAATGGAGATAATTCTTCTGCTATCTATTCTGGGGTGGGGATATTATGAAGGAAATGTTTTGTAAACCTTTAAGAGCTTTGTCAATGTGATAAACTAGAAATACACACATAATCAAGAGACTACTTATTCTCAAGGAACCCTTGAACACAGTGAATAAGCACATAAAAATAAACGTGTGTGCGTGTGTGTGTGTGTATACACACACACAAAGTCCATAAAAAGTAATTTTGGAGAGCATCTTAAGCTAACCTAGTCAATGAAGTAGAAAAGTGCGATATTTATGTTTTGGGGGGAATTATGATCTGTTGACTTCCTAATGAATTTTAAATTTAATTTTTGACTCACCAACACAAAATAGGCAACTTGAAAAAGATTCAATGCAAGATGTGGCCATTTTCATGGAGATTATCATCCTCTCCTATCTATCTGACTTATTTAGCCTTTCTGACTTACTTTAACTTCCTGCCACCCACTCTGCCCAAATACTGACAATCTCTAGGCAGCCCTAGGGACTGAACCATACATCTGTTTAAAAAATTGATGTTATCTTTTGGCATATGGTACTTACTCCCCAATAAATTCACAATCAACCTTTCCCCAAAATGCAACAACCCCAAAACAGTTCAGCAAAGCAGCCTCAAAGAGTGATTATGACTGATTGTATGTGTTTTGTTATGCTTTGTTTTGGTAGTTTGTTTTACCACTTATTGATGTCTTCATGTATGTAGTCATATTTGGGACACATTTTTTCTTTTGCCTCTGCTCCCTTCACTTTGCATCACTTCATTCAATACTTTCCATATTTCTTTTAATTCTTCCTACTTGCCCCTTACTGAGCAATAATATCCCATTGAACTCATTTACTATGATTTGTTCAGCCATTCTCCAGTCATTGGGACACACAAGTTATCTTCAATATTTTGCTGCTATGAAGTAATGAGGTTGTGAAAAATTTTCATAAAGTCTTTCCCTGCTGTCAGTTGGACTTTTTAGGTTATAAATATAGTAGTGAGAAAACTGGGTCAAAAGGTATGACCAATTTTGTAACTTTTCTTGTATAATCCCCAATTTATTTTTTCCAAAATGATCAGACCAATTCATAGCTCAAATGGCAATGGATTAGCATGCCTGTTTTCTGACCTCCCTAACAATAATGGATTTTTCTATCTTTTTCCATCCTTGCCAATTTGTGGATATCCACTTAAAAATTTGAATGTCTATGATCATTAAACATTTAGGGCATCTTTTTCAAATGCTATGGGCAAAGCATCTCTTTTTATGAAAACTGTTCCTCTATATTGTTTGACCCTTTATCTGCTGGGGAATGTGAACCACACATCTCCAGAGATGGACAACTCTTAGAGGATTATAGAAAGCATCATCACTGGCTATGTAGAATCACAGGGGCATAGATTAAGAGCTGGAAGGGATGGTGGAAGTCATCTCATCAATGAACCTTGTTCGTTTATAGTACCAAGATAGAGAAACCATTGTAGAGCCAGGATTGTGTTTCCTTAAAGTTATTGTTTGTCTTCTCTTAAGATTAGTGTCACAAATATCTAGGGATAGACCATGGGACCCCCAATCATATCTGGTCAGCAAAGATAGAAAATATCTAATCTGGTAAACTGAGTACAGTAGGAGCTGTACTATATATACCAAGCTTTTAAAAAAATCATTTAGTATTGAGCAAGGGGTATCATGAACCTTTATTACAAGGTCCATCTTGCTTCCAAAATTTTGATATGTCATCTAAAGTTTCTTTTTTTTGTCACAATATTGAAACTTCTTGGGTAGAAAAATGAAATCAAATATGATAGTACTTTCTAACCTTTAAAAGTATGAGGACCCTTTCTAACTTCCACAGCTGCCATGGATTTTGCACACACACACACACACACACAATTAGAATCCATTGATTAAACACACAATTTCAGAATTGTAAGGGACCTCAGAGACCATCTAATTCAATCCATTCCTGAACAAGAATTCTCTTTACAGCATTCCTGACCAGTGCTCATTCAGCCTCTGCTCAAAGATCTCCAATGAAAAAGAACCCATCTATCACCTCCATAGGTAGTCCATTGCATTTTGGGAAAGAGTTAACTGTTAGGAAGTTTTTTCTAATATCAAACCTAAGCCTGCCTCCACAACTTTTACCCACCATGCCTAATTCTGCCTTCTGAAGCCAAGCAGAGGAAGGAAATATGTGAGAACAAAAACCTACTATGACTTACAAAACACGTTTAAGTAAATTTGTATTGTGTTAGTCCTAACATCTGCACCATCTGAAGTATGATGTAGATGGCTCTGGAGTAAGAAGACAGGTTTAAATCTCATTCTGATACTTACTATCTGTATGATCCTATCAGACTCAGGGATAAGTCAGTTGACCTACATGGGCCCTAATTTCTTCATTTATAAAAAAACAATTGGGTTGAATAATCAGCTTCAAGGTCCTTTCTGGTTCTATATCTATGATTCCATGAAAGAAAAAAGTAGTATACTTTTGTGTTATTTCTTCATTGACAATAATAACAAATACCTATCATTTATTCCATCTACAAAAGGAATGTTTGCTTATTTCTTATAATGAACCATTTAGTAAACAGATGATTAGTACTCATAAGGACATAAAGATCCCTTGAAATAACTATGTGAAACTCCTAGGATCCTATGCCCACAAGTCGGGAACCATTGAAATATAAATAGAGTTAACATTTCCAGTTGTATCTCATATGCTGTTTAGGGAATACATGTATCAGCAGGTGACATGAAAGGAAAGTGGGAAAAGAGAAATTCCCTCAAAAAACATCCATCAAAAAAACCACTTTTGGGATGGAATAATGAGTCATTTCCATAGGTGGATTATACTACACAACTGAAATATTACAGAAATGAAAATAAACTGAGTTCAACAAAGTCTTTCTTCAGAAAGCCCTTTATTTGTCATTGTAATGTTTTCTTCCTTTAGTTTCTGCATTTGTCATGGTCTCCATATTCATGCTTAATCTGTAGGAAGTTTTCTAGCCTGCCCTTGGCATTGATTCTTCCCATCTAGTCATCTACCAGTTCATCAGTCTCAGTTTCCTCAACTATAAAATGGGGGTGATAAGAGCACCTATATCACAGTGGTGACGATCAAATGAATTGGCAATTGTAAAATGCTTAGCATAATGTGTAGCACATAGTAGGTGCTTGTTCCCTTTCCCTTTTTCCTTCAGACTATCATTCTTACTGGAAAGGGAATCATAATCTATTGCCCTAAGTCTGTATTCACAATTTCACACCACTACTTAAATCAAAGCTCCCTTACCTGGCTACAACTCCCTCAAATTTCTCCAGTAAAATATAAGTCCTTTGAAAGTAGGAATGGTCTCAGTTTTGTATTTGCATTCCAGTGCAGTGCCTGGCATAGAATGTGCAATTAATAAATGTTTGATGATTGACTGATTGATTTCTCAATATAAAATGTCACCTTCACTTTGATTATGAAATCCTATAAACTTAAGGCATTCTTGAACAAGTGCCCTATATGGGCATGTGTGTTGACTGAGTTGACTGAATTTCTGTCACAGTCTTTTCCAACCATAGCCTGCTTCTTAATCCTATCATGACTATTACTGTCATGGCTACATTGATTACATCACTAAAATTTGTTTGCAAATTAAGATGCTCTCCAAATGTATTCTTGTTTAGAACTAACATTTTGAAAGATGGTTAGATCCCTCCAAAAGCCCACAAACACCTATCACACATATATGCATATATATACATATATATAATACGTGTATAAATATTCATGTATATGCATATTTACATATCTATATGTCCATCTGTCTACATCTATATACACAAATATGTTTATATAAACACACGTCAGGAAGTCATTGATAAGAACTTCAATCACAGAATAGCAACAACTCAGAGGCAGAAGGGACCCCAGAGGTCCTCTAATATAAACTGTATCTGAAAGAGAATTCTATCAACAACATAAATGTTGTACGACAGCATAAATGACAAATGTTCATCCAACTTTTTCTTGAAGGTATTTAAAGAGGGATAGCTCCCCTCCTCCCAGAGGCAGCCTATTCCACTATTGGACAGCTCTAATTGTTAGGAATTTTTCCTCATATCAACCTTCGCTTGGTCTCTTGGCAGCTTTAACCCATCAGTCCTAGATCTGCCCTCTGAGGTTAAGCAGAACAAATCTAATCCCTTTTCTGCATGTCAGCCCTTCCAATATTTGAAGACAGTTCTCATAGCTCCCCTGAGTCTTCTACAAGCTAAACATACCCAGGTCCTTCTGCTAATCCTTGTCTGTCATGAACTTAAGACTTTTCACCATTCTGATAACCCGACTCTTAATATTCATTTACTAATGTTCTTCCTAAAGTGTGGCACCCAGGATTGAACACATTACCCCAGATATGATCTAATCAGGACAGAATATGTTAGAATTATGACCTCCTTAGTCCTAGACACTATGCTTCTCAATGCAGCCTATCACTATATTAAGCTTTTATTGTCTCCTATATCATACTGTTAACACCTATTGAGACTGCAGTCCAGCAAAATCCCAAATCATTTTTGAGGAATTTCCGTTTAGCCACATCTCTTCCTGTCTTGTACTTGAGAAGTTGGTTGATTTTTAGCCCAGATTTGAGATTTTTCTATCCACATCTATGAAATTTCATGTCATTAGATTTGGCTCAAAGCTCTGAGCTCCTGAGATCTTTTCAATCCTGACTGTGTTTTTCATTGTGTTAGCTTTCCCTCCCAGCTTCATGTTACCTGCGAATTTGATAAGCATGCTATGTGTATCTTTATTCAAATTTTCATATAAAAAATATTAAGCAATCCAATGATAGGTGCAGAGTCCTAGAGTACTCTAGAGGGGGCAGTGTGATTTTGAATTCCACAAATCAAAAGATCTGGTTTTGAATTCCACCTCTGGCATTTATTAGTTGTGTCATGCTGGGCAAGTCACTTAACCTGTCCAGTCGTCAGTTTCCTCATTTGCACTAAGTGATTTCTAAGGTCCTTCGAGATCTAGTCTATGATCCCGTGTATAACCTTCAAAGATGAAAATGGAACTATTCATGACAATTCTTTGGGTCTAGCCAAAAAACCAGTTCTGAATCCATATATTTGTACTGATGTCTAGCTCATGTCTCCACTTTTTTCCACAAGACTAGCCAAAGAAATTTTGGTGTTTTTTTTTTAAACATTTACATAGTACTTACTATGTGCCAGGCACTGTTAAGCAGAATGCTTTACACATATTATCTCATTTAATCCTAGCAACAACTCTGGTAGGTAGATGGTATTATTATCCCCTTTATACAGATGAGGAACTGAGGCAAATAGGGGTTAAGTGATTTACCTAGGATTGCACAGCTAGTAAGTGTCTGAGGCTGAATTTGAACTCATCTTTCTGACTCCAGGTCCAGTACTCTATCCACTGCACCACCAAGCTAGCCCAAACTTCGTCAAACATTTAGCTAAAATCCAAGTAAGTATATCTTCAGCATTCCTCTAATCTACCAGTTTAACCAAGTGTCCAAAAAGGAAATAATGTTACCCTGGCATGATCTGTTCTTGATGAAGCCATGTTAACTCTTTGTAATCATGGCTTACTTTCCTAAATATTCACTAATTTCCCTTAGTAATATCTCAACTTTAGTTAGAATTTAAAAACAAGCTCTCTGATCTATAATCTGCAGACACTTTTACTTCCCTTTCTTGAAAATCAGCACATTTACCCTTAATTACCTTTAATATAATTACCCATAATAATTCTCCCATTTTCCACAATCTTCCCCAAATTTCTTATAGTGTATCACATTAGCAAGTTCTTCCAGTATTGCCAGGACATTGTTCATGTGAGCCAGAAGACTTAAATTCAAAAAAGGATAGCTAGGTCCTTTCTTGTTATTTTCTTAATTATTTTTGGTATCAGCTTCCCATCAGCCATGAAACAGTGAAAAAGAACATCTAAGACATGGGAAACCAGCCAGGGAGAGGAGGGCTGGGTAAAACATGAAAATGGTATCTCATCCAACTTTTCTCATTTAACAGAGGAAGAAACTGAGGACCAGAGATATGAACTGACTTGCCCGAGGTTACACAAGTAATAAGGAGCAGAGCCTGGTCTTCTGTCTCCAGATTCAGTGTGCCATTGCTGCCAAGTCCACAGAGGAGATGGCAGGGGAGGGAGGAAGTTGGCACCAGAAAGAAACATGAGGGAAGGCACCAGGTTCTTTAGTTGGGGGCCAAAGCCAAGAGCAGGGGAAGGGCACTAAAAGTAAACGTCTTCTGCTTAACGATTTTGTCCAGAGCCAGCACAGCTCTTGGCAAGATGAAAGACTTCAGAGCAACTTCACAGGATGAAGCCAACATCATTTAAGAGAGTTCCATGTAAACTTCTGTATTTCCAGAAAGAAACAAACCTTGTGGAACAAAAATTGACAAAGAAGAAAAAAGCTTTCCTTTGCCTTTAGATTGACATCCATGGGGGGGATGTGGTTGATAGAATTAGTCCTTTAAACTCATGGAAATAAGCAGTAATGAGACATAAACAGTCAAACCTCAAAATAACATCCCTGGCCTTTAGCATCAACACTGCCCTCCTGTCAGACAGCACCTGGCCTTGACTGCTGTCACAGGCCGTCACTGGGGGTTTGGGGCACTTTTAACGTCTGCCAATAGAACATTACTCACAGCTAGAAGGTTTGCCTTTTATGTTGCCACAAGCATCCGGGGCGTTGTTTGGGAGTGCTGCTGAGCCCACTGACAGCTTTTCAGTGACCTCCAGCTCCCCAGGGTGATTTTCCAGCTTTTGACAGATCCCTATGCTACCATTAGACAAGACGAGAGAGCTTGAGGCTCCATGATCTGCACAGCAGCCAGCCAGCCAGCAGCAGGGAATCAAACCAAGGACAGCCAGAACAAGACACTGTGTGTAGAATAAGGACAGGTGCTGGCTTCCTCAGACCTGCCCTGGGACTTAGAGCAGTTACAATTTCACCTCATTAGCAGAATATGTATTTTATCACATGTCTGACATTATTTTATTTATTAAGTGTTCATTGTGTGCAGAGCACAGTGTTAAGTGCTGGGAAACATATCAGTTTCTGTAAGACAGTCTCTGCCCTCATATAGTTTGTAATCTGGTAAGGGCCATAAGATACATGTAAAACACACACGCACGCACAAACACACACACCACCTGGGTGAATTTGGACAAACTATGTCCCTTCTCTGGTTTCAGTTACCTCACTGGTAAAATGAAGGGGTTGGGAGAGACACTATCTAAGTCTTCTTCCAGTTCTAAATCCCACTATTCTATAATGTACAATATTAAATGGTAAATGTACTATAGAGTTACACACTATGTGTAGTAGTTTGTGAAATCAGAAGAGAAAGGTTTCTTTCTCTGTGTGAAAGTCAGAAGAGAAAAGTATTCAAAAGAAGGTGACATCTGAAATGGTCTTTAAAGAATGGGTAGGAATTTGACAGTTGAAGAGATGGAGGTAGGGCACTCTAGCCAAACCATACCATTACACTGGCCATTTTCTGACCTATCACCACACGTGCTTGTTCTTGCCCCTTCTATTTCTTGTTCTGGGAATTGTAATTAAATCAACACTTCCATTATTTCTGGAGAGCATTTGGGGCACTCCAAGAGTCCTGATGCCAGTGCACTGGTGGAAACCACAGGAGGATATAGAGCCAACTTAGCAATTAGGTGTACATGCTGAAGGCCTTCTAGGAGAAATGAAATTAGCATGATTTCTGACAACCTCTTGAGGCCTATCAAGGCCATCACAAGAGAAGGAATTAACTCCCAAATGCAGATTATGCAAGGAGAAAAGAGACAGATAAGGGGCCAAGACCAACACCCAAGGGGGGGCTACCAGGATACAAAAGTTGAAGCTAAGGACTGTGGAAGAGAACAGAGCCTAAGACCAGCCATAAAATCCACCATTATGGTAAAGTAACAATGTTATCCAGGTCACAGAGGAGATAGGGCAATAGAGGGCTTGACTACGCCATCTAAGAGTGTGGAATTGGTACAGTCTGGCCTGGAAGCAAAATACTAATTGGAGAAGTAAAGATGCAGATATGAGTATCAAGACTGCAGATATGAGTAAACAGAAGAAAACTCTGAATAAAATGAAGAAATACTATAACTTAAGAGATACTTGGGGAAGAGAGTAAATCCATGACAAGTACAAAATAGAGCCTCAGAGAAAATAATGGCTCAGTCACAAGGACTCCAAAGGTCACTAGAAGAAATGAAGCAAGAGATAAAATATGAAACTGGAGTTTTCAAGGAAAAAAACATTAGGAGAACAATATAGCTTTAAACATAAGCTGAAAATGTTATCCAAGTAATAGACACCCTGAAAAATAGAATGGATCAAAGAGAACTCAGTAATAACCAATAGACATTTATTTTAAAAGCACTTAGTAGGTGCCAGGCATTGTACTAAGTCAAAAGATAGTTCATGCTCTCAAGAATTTCACAGGCCAACGAGAGAGACAACATATAGATGACTATGAGACAAGAAGTATTGGTCAAAAATTGAACACTAAGAACATGTAAACTATCTGCTACAAAAAAAAAGCCAACTGACTTGGAAAATATGCCTAGGAGAGATGATTTAAGAATCACAAGGTTTCCTGAAAACTATGACCACATAAAAACACTAGACATGACATTTCAAAAATCATAAAAGCCTGTATCCCAAAGAGGTAAAGAAACAAAAAGGAAAAGAACATGAATATTTATAGCAGTTCTTTTTGTGGTAGCAAAGAATTGGAAATTGAGGGGATGACCATCAACAGAGGAAAGGCTGAACAAGTTGTGGTATACCGTTGTGACAGAATACTATTGTGCTGTAAGAAATGAGAAACAGGATGATTTCAGAAAAATGTGGAAAGACTTTCACGAAGTAATTCAGTGTGAAATAAGTGACACCAGGAGAACATTGTGCAAAGTGATAGCAACATTGTACAAAGATCAACTGTGAATGACTTTGCCATTCTCAGCAATACAATGATCCAAGACAATTCCAAAGGAATCATAATGAAAAATGCTACCTACACCCAGAGAAAGAACTGACGGAGTCTGAATGCAGACAGAAGCGTACTATTTTTCACTTAAATTTTTTCATGTTTTTTTCCCTTTTGGTCTCTCTTCTTTCAAACTTGACTAAGGTGGAAATGTTTTACATGACTGCACGTATATAACATCAAATTGGTTGCCATCTTAGGGAGGGCAGAGGGAAGGAAGGAAAGAAGGGAGAAAATTTGGAACTCAAATTTTTTAAATGTTAGAAATTGTCCTTACATGTAATTGGGGAAAATAAAATACTATTTTTTTAAAAGTAAGGGCTCTAGTCCCTTTTCCCCGGTCCCCGGTTCCGCCAGCCCTCGCCGAGGGAGGCACAGAGCTTATTGGTTCGGTGTCTCGCTTCACTGCCGCCGCCGCCATCACCATGATTCAGTTTTTGCTAGGATTTACACTCGGCAATGTGGTCGGGATGTATCTGGCTCAGAACTATGACATTCCGAACTTGGCCAAAAAGCTTGAAGAGATTAAAAAAGATGTAGATGCCAAGAAGAAACCTCCTAACTCTTAATGCCAACATCTAGTAATATCGTCTGGATGCTTTCCTATTCGAAACAAAAGTTCCTATTCTCTCTTCCAGGACTGAATGACTGTCTTTACCCTGAGATACACTGAGATGCCTTTGAGCTAAACTACACCTGTAACACCAAAACTACCCTTTATTATTGCTCCTGGACTCCTCGGAACCCTGTATCTGCGTGGGAGATTCTGTTGCTTGAATCGTGGTGTTTGACTAGGAAATGCTAGATTTGATTAGTGATCTCTCCCCTTACCTTTTAAATTGTGGATTTCTAGTAATTTTTTAAGTTGCTTTTTATATAGCTGAACAGATGGCAGTAATACTAATTTTCTAATTATGTCTACCACACTGGATGCTTTATAAGCATTTAGTGTCAAACAGTGTTGTTCCAAATCAATTAAAACCATTATATAGCAACTGAAAAAAAAAAAGTATGGGCTCTAGTAACTAGGAAAGATGAGTTGCCTCATGAGATACATTTATCATTTAGTGGCCATACCACAGGATCCAGAGTCAAAAGACCTGAGTTTGTAATTATTAGTAGGTATTTATCAGTTCTGACACCTATAAACTTCATGACTTAGGGAAGTCACTTGACATCTTCTGGCCTTAATCTTATCATCCAAATAAAGGGGCTGAACTAAATGATCTATAAGGTCTTTTCGTGCTCTAAATCCTACATTCCTATGAATAAGAGTAACAAGAGTGAATTTTGTTATTTTTCAGTAGTGTCTGTCTCTCCAAGACATCATTTGGGGTTTTCTTGGCAAAGATACTGGAGTGGTTTGCCATTTCCTTCTCCAGCTTATTTTACAGATAAGGAAACTGAGGCAAACAGTGTTAAGTAACTTGTTCAGATCAAACAGCTAATATCTGAGACCACATTCGAACTCAGGTCTTCCTGACTTGGGGCCCAGTTCTCTATTCACTATACCACCTAGTTCCCAACAAAAGTGAATAGTACAAAGGAATTTGATCATCAAGATATGTTTGTAAATGCAAATGTTTTTACAAACATTTATCAAGCACCTAATATACACAAAGAATAATTCCCCCTTTTAGTTTAGTGGGCTGGTTTGCACTGAATAAACAGAGATGGCTCTAACTCTATTAAATTTTCCCAGAGTAACCACATTGCAAAAACGTCACCCCATCCCTCCTGCCTTGAAGAAGGAGGTGTGTGTAAAGTCAGTCACTGATTGCAGAATCAGTCTGAGTGATCCCATGTTTTAACGTTGATTGATTTTTGAATACTGTGCATTCAGCCTGCAGGAGAGACATCCACATGTGCACTAATTGTGTCTCCTTAGTGCTAAGCTCATCTCCCTATAATGCTGTAATGGGGGAGGAGTTGAGGTGGCACCCCATCTTCTCATAATTAGATGTACAGTCAAAATATTTTTGACAGCTAAGTGATATAGTGAATAGTGTCAAACTCGGAGTCAGAAAAAGTGCCTCAAGGAAGAAAGAAAAACAATGTGAAGTGGCAGAGGGGAATCCCAACCTATATCAGAAGGTTGTAGGGGAGAAGAATGATGCAGAAAAAAAAAAGGGAATATTGGGAACTAAGTGAGCAGCTAGTTGGTACAGTGGATAGAGTGCCAGGTCTGGTGTCAACTCACCTTCATGAGTTCAACTCTGGCTTCAGATACTGGTTGTATTACCCTGGGCAAGTCATTTAACCCTGTTTGCCTCAGTCCCCTATCTGTAAAATGAGTTGGAGAAGAAAATGGCAAACCACTCCAATATTTCTGCCAAGAAAATGCCAAATGAGGTCACAAAGAATCAGACATGACTAAAAATGACTGAATAACAACAAAAATCAGAATACCCTTGCCCTCCCGTGGAAGTTGTTTACTCCAATCTAAAAAAAAAAACCAGTGCATGGTTTGTATTGGGCAGGCTGTACTCCAGCTGCTAGCTGCCTTGGGATGTTGAATAAGATCCTTTAACTTTCTTTTCTGAAGATTTCTTCTAAGAGGTGAAGTTGAGTGGCCAGGGCCTGGGGTTCAAAGTAATTCAACCAAAGATTTACAAAGTACTGACGCTGTATTAAGTGCTGGAGTTACAAATACAAACACAATCCATTCCCTGCCCTCCAAAAGCTCAGGTTCTGTTTGGGGGCTGTACCATTTGAAGGAACCTTAGAAACCATCTAATCTAACCCTCACTTTTATGGATGAGGAAACTGAGGCTCAGACATATGCACATATATGTGAATATAAAACATATACAAAGTAACACGAAGCAATTTGAGGAAGGAAAAAGCACAAATGACTGAAAAATCAGGAAAGACATCATGTGGGAGGGAGCATTTGGACTTCATTTGCAAGGCAGGCAGAGGTAAGGAGAGAAAGTGTAAAGACATGGAAATAGAAGATAGAATCTATAGAGTCCAGGGAACCAATCAGTTAGATTGGACCATAGGGTAAAATGAAGTAACAAAGAACTTAGGTAGGAGCCAGATTTTGAAGGGTCTTAAATACCAGGCTCGGGATTTTATATTATATCCTACAGAGTCAACAATGGACTTCTGAAAACTTTTGAATTAAGGGGGTGATTTTGTCAGACCTGTGTTTTGTGAACCTGTTTGCTAGCTGTGTGGAATATAGATAGGAGAGGGAAAAGCCTAAATGTAGAGAGACTTACCAAGGGGCTATTGAAATAATCTGGGTGAGAGGTGAAGAGGGCCAGGACTAGAGCAGAAGATGTATGAGGGGAAAGGAAGTGAAAAATGTTAGAGACTAGGGAAGGTAGAATCAGCAAGATTTAGCAAGTAATTTTATTTTGTGAGCGAGAGAGACAAGATTCAAATGATTCCATGGATTCAAATGTGCCTTTTGAAATGAAATATATCAGATCCTGTTTAAGACATGTTGCATTTTAAATACTGATGGGACATCCAGATGGAGATGTTAGGTAGACAAATAGCAATAGAAAATTGGTTCATTGGGGATGGATTAGGGATGGATAGATAGATTTGGTGGTCAAGTATGATTACCAAGTGAGAGAGAACAGAGAGAAAAAAGTAAAGGGTCCAAGCCAGAGACCTGGGGAGAGGAGTGCTGCTCATCTCAGAGGCCAAGAAAATGATGATCTAGCGAAAGAGAATGAAAACTAACAGATTAGTTGGAGGAAAAATAAAAGGGAGTGGTGTTACAAAAGCCAAGGAAAGAGAGAATATCCAGGTGGAAGTGATGGTCAGCAACGTCTAAAACTATAGAAAGGTCTAAGAACATTAGCTCTATCAATTAAGAGATCAGTAGTAACTCCCTTGGAGAATTTCAGTTGAGTAATGAGTTCTGAAACCAAATTGAAAAGAACAGATAAGTAAATGAGAAACTCAGCATACAGGACCCTTGAGAAAAAAAAAATAACAGTCTTGCTTGAGACTTGAGAAAATGCTTGAGAAAAAAAAGTCTTGCCAAAATCAGTGCTTGAAAAAAGACACAGACTGCTTGTGAGAATCTGAGTGAAAGCATGTACTCAGAGGAGAAGTACTACTCTTTTAATATGACTATTTTGGGGAGTTTGAAGGTTATAGCTGAGAAATTATAAATCAAAGAACGACTTTGGAATTATTTTTAATAACCATTTGTCTTATACATTGTAGAAATGTAGATGTGGGGTTTCCCATCCTAAGCTAAAAGTGGGTCACAACTCATGAGGATAATCTGATTAGAGACGTCAGAAACCTGGAGACAGATCAGAAGTTACCTGAGAAGAGGCCACCTGAAGCTGAGGGAGACAAAAGGAGAACAGAGATCATCCCCTGCTGCTTGAAAGAACTAGAGCAAGACAGAATCAGAAGATAAGAATCACTGCCTCTGGCTGCTTCAGCTATGAGAGAGGTTACTAAAAGCCGTCTGGCTTTGTAGTTGTCACTGGGAGTTGATTTGAAGAGAGCTTTGTAGTTGCTGGGAGCTGATTGGAGAAAGCAGACTCCTACTATGTGAAGGGCTGATTGGGCTTGTTTGTATTAATCTTTGTTGCCATCTATAGCTTGAGAGCTGGCTAAGGACAAACCAGTTTTGAAGCTAATCTGGAATTCTTTTGATACCTGCTGAGAGTTCATTGGAGCAAGCAAAATCCTCCTGCTGTGTGAAGAGCTGACTGAGCTTGTCTGTATTGCTCTTTGGCACCATCTACAGCGTGTGGAAGGGGAAGATCTTTGGAACTCAGAAAAACAAATTTGAGAAGCTTTGTAGTTCTCCAGCTTAAAGGAACTACTTGTCACTAAAGCTTAACATTGCTTCAGCCTCCAGCCAAGGGAACAGGCCTGGAAGCCACAGACTATGGCTTGGGGATGCTGCTTTATAATGTAATGAAGCTGTTTTACTAATTCATTCAAGTAATTTTTTACTTGAATCTCTGGGATTCTCTAGGTAAATCATCATATCATCTGCAAAGAGTGATAACTTAGTTTCTTCTTTGGCTATTCTAATTCCTTGAATATCTTTATCTTGTCTAATTGCTACAGCTAACATTTCTAGTACCATATTGAATAATAGTGGTGATAATGGACAACCTTGTTTCACCCCTGATCTTATTGGGAATGCATCTAGCTTATCCCCATTGCATATAATGCTTGCTGAAGGTTTTAGATAGATACTGCTTATTATTTTATGGAAAGTTCCCTTTATTCCTACGTTCTCCAATGTTTTTAGTAGGAATGGATGTTGTATTTTGTCAAAAGCTTTTTCTGCATCTATTGAGATAATCATGTGGTTTTTGTTAGCTTTGTTGTTGATGTGATCGATAATGCTAATAGTTTTCCTAATATTGAACCAGCCCTGTAGTCCTGGTATGAATCCTACCTGATCATAATGTATTAATCTCGTGATAAGATGCTGTATTCGTTTTGCTAAAATCTTATTTAAAATTTTTGCATCTATATTCATTAGGGAAATTGGTCTATAATTTTCTTTCTCTGTTTTGTCTCTTCCTGGTTTGGGTATCAAAACCATATTTGTATCATAGAAAGAATTTGGGAGGACTCCTTCTTCCCCAATTTTCAAGAATAGTGTATGTAGTATTGGAATTAACTGTTCTTTAAATGTTTGATAGAATTCACTTGTGAATCCATCTGGCCCTGGAGATTTTTTCCTAGGGAGTTCATTGATGGCTTGTTCAATTTCTTTTTCTGAGATGGGGTTGTTTAAGTATTCAACTTCCTCTTCTGTTAATCTGGGCAATTTGTATTTTTTAAAATATTCATCCATCTCGTTTAGATTGTCGAATTTGTGGGCATAAAGTTGGGCAAAGTAGTTTCTAATTATTGTTTTAATTTCCTCCTCATTGGAGGTGAGTTCACCCCTTTCATTTTTAATGTTAGTAATTTGGTTTTCTTCTTTCTTTTTTTTGATCAGATTAACCAAAGGTTTATCAATTTTATTAGTTTTTTCATAAAACCAACTATTGGTTTTATTTATTAATTCAATAGTTTTCTTTATTTCAATTTTATTAATCTCTCCTTTGGTTTTCAGTATTTCTAATTTGGTATTTACTTGGGGATTTTCAATTTGTTCTTTTTCTAGCTTTTTCAACTGCAAGCCTAAGTCATTGATCTCCTCTTTCTCTATTTTATTTATGTAAGCATTCAGAGATATAAAACTTCCCCTAATAACTGCTTTTGCAGTGTCCCATAAGTTTTGGTACGTTGTCTCACTATTGTCATTCTCTTGAATGAAGTTGTTGATTGTTTCTATGATTTCTTCTTTAACCCAATCCTTCTTTAGAATTAGATTATTTAGTTTCCAATTGATTTTTGGTTTCTCTTTCCATGGCCTTTTATTACATGTAATTTTTAATGCATTATGATCTGAAAAGGATGCATTGATTATCTCTACCTTTCATGAAGCTGTTTTACTAAAAGAACTTAATTCTACTTCAGCAGCCTAAGAGAAGTAGAGAAGCAGGAGAGCAGACAAACTCAGAAAGGGAGTGGACCTGCCTAATACGTGATTCATGGTGCCATGTTCTCTGAAACAACCAGGGACACCATGGCCTAGAATTCAAAACTGAATTTTCCTACTCATTTGCTTTCACTGTTAGATTTCTGTTAGATTGTACCCACTCTTTCTCATTAGCCTGCATTAATGGGAACATGTGACTCAGGTTTACAGGTGGCCTCTTACCTTTCTACCCCATCTACTGAACAAACGTTGTTATTATTCTTACTTTTGCCTTCTCGGTAAATGTTTTGAACTTTAGAGTTAATGGTGTCATTGTGACTAATCTTTGTGAATGGGAAACACGCTACTGGGGGCTCAGGAACTACAGATGATAGTAGTTGGAATGGATACTTCCATACTTAGGTTATCTCTTGAACCCTGAGAATTAGTAGTGGCAGCATGATGTTGGTTGTGGCTGACGCACTTTCTCACCTTTCCTACACTCCCTCTCCAAAAAAACTGAGGTAAAATACAAGAAACGGGCAAAGCATATATTTGAAAAGACCAGTTGTGTGTTTTCAAGACCTTCAGGAGAACTGTAAGAACTGAATTCCATAACAGCACAGGGAAGAAATTCAGCTAGTAGCACTGACCTCTGTATCACCTGAGCCTGAGACTTGACTAATTTGAAGCTGACTGTGTCCCCAGAAATAGGCAAATTGGAGTTGACTGCACAGTAAATAATTCCAGCTGAGGACCAACTGAGTGATACCAATAGTATGGGCTCAAGAGCACCCACTTTAGAGCATTCCACAAGCAATATCTTTCCCAACTGTACATGGACAATATTTGTTGTTTTGCTGTAAGCCCAACTTTGTTGTGTTGATAGCTTCCCAAAAACAAGAGAAATGATATACAAATAGTCAAGAAGAACTTGGTTCAGTTCTACATTTGATGAATAAGTGTGATCTTGGACAAATCGCTTAACCTCTCATTGCCCTAAGCAATCCTTTGAAATTATAATACAACTGCCAGTCTGCCATAGTGGAGGGATTTCCTCACCAGGAGTTCCCTATATCAGTGAAATCATGGGTTCAGACAAAAAATATATGACCTATGGGAACAGAGAATGTGTTCATGTGTGCTTGTGTTTTTGTGTATATGCTAGGTGTTACAGTGGAGAATGGTTCTCTGTGAATATATATCACCTTTCTCCTCAGTCAGATTGGGGTATAGCTAATAGGTTGCCAACTCAGCCAAGTGGGGCAAATTCAGAGTCACCAGGTACTTCTCCTCTCTATCCCCTTGATTTCTGAAGACAGTTTAGCCTTAGCACTCATCCTGCACCACCACCTCTCTTACTGATCTCTACCCTCAGTTACAATGATAATGAAAATTTTAATTTCTTTGGAGGATTAAATGGTCTCATATTTTAATGGGATCTTCTTTTAGGGAGTTTAAAAGGTTATAAAAGTTCTAATCAAATTAGCTCCCAGACATTCTCTTGTCTGCCAGGTCAAAATAGAAGGGTTCTAGTTTTTGTATTCTACAAGATATCAACCCATCAGCCTCTCCCTCCCACCCATCACACACACACACACACACACACACACACACACACACACACACACACACACACACACACACACACACCCCAAATTGAAGACATCCTCAGCAAAGGGGGAGGGGGAAGCAATGCGGAACCATTTTATCTAAAAATGAATCAGGCTTAAAAATACCATTTCAATAGTAAAAGATCAGTGTAAAAAAAGTATCAGGTTAAATCTCCATATGGAAGAACCTAGGGGAGACAAACAGGGAGGAGAAACACACTCTTCTCCTGTTTGACTTCCCAATCTAAGCTCTCTGCTGTGTTTCACGTGTCTCTATTGCCTCAGCTGCTACTATGAATCCCCCTTCTTTCCAGAGGTTGCAAAAGCATTAGAGAAGAGATATCCCTATCCCACAATGGTGCCCCTAGAATCCTGAAGGAGAAATATAGCGGGCTTCACTGGGGGAGAGTTAGGCTAGAATGTTTGTTACAAATAATTCCTGAACTGCATTGGTATATGCAGTTTCCTCATTAGGAGTACTTAACACCCAGGGTTAGCTTAAAAGTAGATAGTTAAATTTTCAGTATGAGCATTTACACTTCATAAATCATCAGTACTATAAATCAGACTTGATATGTTGTTTTATTGGTTGTCTAAACTTAAGAAAGTGATGCAGAAAATGTTAATAATTTCTGATTAAACTTCAAAGTGTGTTATGACAATACACTTCCCTCACAACCAGTTGTTAAACATTTATAAGCATAGTCCTGCATAAACCAATAAAATCATGGGTCCACCTCCCCATACGTATATGCATGCTCATATACATATTATATATATATATATGTATAAAATCTTTGAGAATATGTATCAATATATTCTCAAGTCTAATATTTACAGCTTAAAGGAGAATACATACATTGAATCCCCTTTTATAGGGTTTGAGGAATATATATATATATGTTTTACATACATACACATGCATAAGAATATGTAGGTATGCATATCATATAATTTTGAGTCCCCAATAAATCAACATTTGGAGAAAGTTATAAGTGAATGTCAATCAGTCAACAAACATTAAGTACTTACTGTACTTCACTATGTAAAAGTATTCACTCCTTTCAGTGTTACAAGTCAAAAAAAGAATTAATGAACCAAGACAATCAAATCTACAACTGAGGACCTATTATTCCCTATCCAGTATTTTTTCCACTGTACAGGTATTAATAGCTTAAAACTTGACATCCTGCTCCTCATTAAATTTTACTCATTAATTTGTAATCTATAAATCATATCCTACAATAATATAAATAATTTTAATGTTAACTATAATTGCTGTTCTGATTGCATGCTCTTACGTCCAAGTACTGAAGAGCAAGCTATAGAATCCATGTTTCTTAATGGAGTCTTTTCCATTCATCAGAGAAAGTATTTATTTCTCTTTTTTTTGCAATTGCTGAAGTGAGTTATACTGTAGAACTGTTAAACATTAATTCTTTCTGGTCACCAGCGTGCTGTTTAGTAGACTACCCAAATGATGTGCCAGATCAGGGGCTTTCAAACTTTTTGAAGTCATGAAATCTTTACTTTTTTTCAAGGAAAAAAGTGAAAGCTTGTTTAAGCAGCAAAATTTGTAGAAAACAATTTTTTAAATTAAGAAACTGTTTTCTTCATCAGGGATATTGGAGATATCATACTTCAACCCTAACCAATGCCAAATTCCTCATGAAATTCAACCCAAGAAACTTTCCCATGCTTTTTGATGGGATAACAGGAGAGACTCTATAATCCAGTAACACATTAACACTAAATTAGTGCTGTTATCTGCCCTTTCCTTTCTGTGATTAGAATGACTGAGCTGGGGATGGAAAACTACTACCTATTCTATATAGTTACATACAATATTTCTATGTAAAATCTCTACATAAGAGATAATACTATCTCTATAATACATATATAAATATATCTCTGGATACATAGAGCATATTTAGATAGATAAATATCTATAAATATATCTCTATATAGATAAAGACCTATGTATCTATAGAAAATGAGAGTAGGAGGAATCATTCAAAACTTGTGTGTGTGTATGAGAGAGAGAGAGAGAGAGAGAGAGAGAGAGAGAGAAATAGCCCCACCCTTTTACCCTGTGAGATCTCCCTTTCCCATTTACCTAAATAGACCTCTAGTTTCCTTGCAGCCATCATTTTTATTGCTGGAAATTCAATATGAGTTCTCACCTTACCCTCTACCTGCTTCTTTGTTGCTGGTATTTTAGTTGACTAGTTGGTTAATCTAGTCATCTCTGAGCCCATTTGGGGTTTTCTTGGCAAAGACATTGGAGTGGCTTGCCATCTCCTTCTTCAGTTCATTTCACAGATGAAGAAACTGAGGTAAACAGGGTTAAGTGACTTGTCCAGGGTCACACAGCTAATGTTTGAGGCCAGTTTTGAACTCAGGTCTTCCTGATCCCAGCACTCTGTTCATTGTGCCAGCTAGCTGTCCCCCTACTTCTTTGCTTCCTCTCTTTTTGCTAGAGCCATTCAGCACCCACTCCCCAACTCCCTCAGAAATCACAAGGGCTCAGTGCTCAGCTCTGGGACACAGAGAACCTGAGGTTCAGGAAGTCCCAGGGGTTTTGATTCTCAGATCTACTATTATTAGTCATACTAATAGAACAGGCCTACTCAGAAAATAAAGCTGGGGTATATGACAGTGATAGAATACTATTATGCTGTAAGAAACGATAATCAGGATGCTTTCAGAAAAACCTGAGAAGACTTATATGAATTAGCATGAAGTGAAGTGAGCAGAACCAGGAGAATACTGTACATAGTACAGCAATATTGTAAGGGTGATCAACTGTGAATGACATAGCTATTCTCAGTGATATGACACAAGACAATTCTGAAGGACTTATGAAGAAAAATACTACCTGCCTCCAGAGAAAGAACTGATGAACTTGGAATATAAATTTAAGAGTATTTTTTTTACTTTCTTAATTTTTCTTGGGTATTTTTTTTGGTTTGTGCTTTCCATTGCAATGTGGCTAATGTGGGAATATGTTTTGCTTGACTGTCCATATGTATTCTATGTCATAGCCCGCCTTCTCAGGGAGGAGATTTGGGAAGTGGGAGAGAGGGAATTTAGAACTCAAAATTAAATACATACATATATACATATATATGTACATATATACACACATATGTATTAAATTTTGTTTTTACATGTAATTGAGAAAAATAAAAATAATTTTAAAAAAGGAAATAGTAATCTTCAGTTCTTATCTTCAAACAAAAGCTGGAGAACCACTGGTCAGTGATATTGTAAAGGTTGGATATTTTATACCAATTGAACTTGATGGTTTCTGAAGTCCTTTCCATCTGTGCGATTTTGTGATGCTAATGTAGCAGGTGTCCCAGATAATTCTGCCCTCTCTCAGAGTTTTGGCAGAGAGAAACAGATTAGCCAGACAAGTAGGGAAGATGAGAAAACATATTTGGTCATAACTTTCCCAGTATAATCTTGTTTTATCTTCCTCGGTCATTGAAGCCATGTCCTGCCTGCAGCACAAAACTTAATCAATCACTCAACATTTATTAAGCACCTACTATGTGCCAGGCACTGTGCTAAGCAATAGGACACAAAAAGAGGCAAAAGATAGTCCCTGCCCACAAGGAGCTTACAGTCTAATGGGGGAGACAACATGCAAACAAATAAATGCAAAGCTAAATAGGAAACAATTAAAAGAGAGAAAACACCGGAATTAAGAGTGGTTGAGGAGTGCGACCTATAGAAGGTAGGATTTTAATTGGGACTTAAAGGAAGCCAGGGAGTTAAGTAGTCAAAATGGAGAAGGGGTTGTGTTCCAGGCATGGGGGACAGCCAGAGGGAATGCCCTGAGCTGAGAGATGGAATGGTTTGTTCAAGTAATAGCCATGAGGCAATGTCCCTATGTACTGGAGAGTAAGGTATAAGAAGGCTGGAAGGGGGCAAGTTATGAAGGACTTTGAATGCCAAATGGAGCATTTTGTATTTGCTCTTGGGAGCAATAGGGAGGCATTGAAGTTTATTGAGTAGGTGGGGGTGACATGATTGGAAATGACCTTTAGGAAAATCACTTTAGTGGCTGAATGGAAGATAGATTGGAGTAGGAAAAGACTGGAGAAAGGCAGACTCACCAGAAGGCTATTGCTGTACTAATATATAAATATTTTGTTGTTATTGTTGATTCATTTCAATTGTTTCTGATTTTTCATGACCCCATTTGAGATTTTCTTGGCAAAGCTACTGGAGTGGCTTACCATTTCTTTCTCCAACTCATTTTACAGATGAACAAACTGAGGTAAACAGGGGTAAGTGACTTGCCCAGGCTCAGATTCATACAGACTGAGGCCAAATTTGAACTCATAAAGATGAGTTTTCCTGATTCTAAGCCCAGTGCTCTGTCCACTGTGCCACCTAGCTGTTCCAACATACTGGATAGTTTTGGGTTGTTGTCCTTTATTCTTCAAGATGACCTAAATGATATCACCATGTTACAGTCAAGTTACAATGCATCTGACTGTGGCTTATCAGATTAATATGAGCTTGAAATATTCTACCATAGATCAGGCACAAATAGTCCATGTAAACATTTGATGTGAATTCTCTAAATTTGTGTATCTTGGGGGTTTTTTTTTCAGAAGAAGAAATTGATTAATTTATTTTTAGTTTTTGACATTCACTTCCACAAGAAGTAAGCTCCAAATTTTCTCCCCATCTCTCCTTTCCCCCCACCCCAATATAGCATGCATTCTGATTACCCATTCCCCTAATCTTCCCTCTATTCTATCACCCCGCCCCCTTCTCTTATTCCCTTCCTTTCTATTTTCTTGTAGGGCCAGATAGATTTCTATATCCCATTGCCTGTATATCTTATTTCCCAGCTTCATGTAAAAACAATTTTTAACATTTGTTCTTAAAACTTTGAGCTCCACATTCTCTCTCTTCCTCCCTTCCCAACCACCCTCATTGAGAAGGCAAGCAACTTGATATAGATTATACATGTGTAGTCATGCAAAACACTTCCATAACAGTCATGTTATGAAAGATTAACTATATTTCCCTCCATCCTATCCTGACAACCATTTATTCTATTCTTTCCTTTTGCCCTACCCCTCCTCAAAAGTTTGCTTCTGATTATCCCCTCCTCCCATGTTTGCTCCCTTCTATCACCCCCTCTTATCTGTTCCCCCATACTTTCCTGTATGGTAAGATAGATTTTCATACCCAATTGAGTGTGTACCTTCTTATGCCAAATCTGATGATAGTAAGCTGCACTCATTCCCTCTCACTTCTCCCCTCTTCCCTTCCATTATAAAAGCTTTTTCTTTCCTCTTTCATGTGAGATAATTTACCCCATTCTACCTCTCCCTTTCTCCTTCTCCCAGTATATTCCTCTCTCACCACCTAATTTTATTTTTTAGACATCATCTCTTCATATTCAATTACTCTGTGGCCTCTATATATGTATGTATGTATATATATATATATATATATATATGTGTGTGTGTGTGTGTGTGTGTGTGTGTGTGTGTGTATTCCCTCCAACTACTCCAATACTGAGAAAAGTCTCATGAGTTACAAATATCATCTTTCCATGTAGGAATGTAAACAGTTCAACTTTAGTAAGTCCCTTATGATTTCTCTTTCCTGTTTACCTTTTCATGCTTCTCTTCATTCTTGTGTTTGAAGGTCAAATTTTCTTTTCAGCTCTGGTCTTTTCATCAAGAATGCTTGAAAGTCCTCTATTTCATTGAATATCCATTTTTTCCCTTCAAGGATTATATTCAGTTTTGCAGGGGAGGTGATTCTTGGTTTTAATCCTAGCTCCTTTGCTCTCCAAAATATCACATTCCAAGCCCTCTGATCCCTTAATGTAGAAACTGCTAAATCTTGTGTTATCCTGATTGTGTTTCCACAACCCTTTAATTTTCTGCTTGCTTGCAATATTTTATCCTTGACCTGGGAATTCTGGAATCTGACTGTAATATTCGTAGGAGTTTTTCTTTTGGGATCCCTTTCAGGAGGTGATTGGTGGATTCTTTCAATTTCTATTTTCCCCTCTCATTCTAGAATATCAGAGCAATTTTCTTTGATAATTTCTTGAAAGATGATATCTAGGGCTTTTTCTAAGCATGACTTTCAGGTAGTCCAGTAATTTTAAAATTATCTCTCCTGGATCTGTTTTCCAGGTCAGTTGTTTTTCCAATGAGATATTTCACATTATCTTTATTTTTTCATTGTTTTTGTTTTGTTTTATAATTTTTTGATTTCTAATAAAGTCATTAGCTTCCATTTGCTCCATTCTAATTTTTAAGAGATTATTTTCTTCAGTGAACTTTCGGACCTTCTTTTCCATTTGACCAATTCTGCTTTTCAAGATATTCTTCTCCTCATTGGCTTTTTGAACCTCTTTTGCCATTTGGGTTAGTCTATATTTTAAGATGTTATTTTCTTCAGTATTTGGGGGGGGGGGTCTCCTTTTGCATGCTGTTGACTCATTTTTCATGATTTTCTTGCATAATCTCATTTCTCTTCCCAATTTTTCCTCTACTTCTCCTATTTGATTTTTCTTTTTGAGCTCTTTCATGGCCTATGAGCAATTCATATTTTTCTTGGAGGCTTTGAATGTAGGTGCTTTGACTTTGTTGTCTTCTGGTTGTTTGTCTCCATCTTCTTTGTCATCAAAGTAAGATTCTATTGTCTGAGGGTTTTTTTCACTGTTTACTCATTTTCCCAGCCAATTATCTGACTTTTTAGTGCTTTGTGAAGATTGTTAAGAGAGTCCAGGTTTTGGAGATCTGAGAATAGGTTGACCCATCTCAGATGACAATGGGGCATGGAGGAGAACAAATAGCCTCCTGTCCCTGGAAACTTTGCAGAGATAGCCTGACCCTCCCAAGCTTCAGGGGTTTTGTGCAGTTGTTTTCAGAGATATGTCTAGGGACCTGTAAACTTTTAGTTCTTTCAAGATTGTATGATCAAAGGAAAGATGTCTACTCCTCTCTTGGCCTGTGCTGTGGTCTGTGAGTGACTACGAGCACTCTTTTCTGCCTTGGAACTGTGAGGAGGATTCTCTCTCCACCACCACCACAAGTTCCACCATGCCAGCACTCTTCCTTGACCCAGGACCACCACCCAGGACTGCAACTCAGATCCAAGCACAGGCAAAACAAGAGAATCCTGCCTCAGTGCCAGCAAAGATCCCTGCAATCCCCCTCTGATCAGCTGCTTGATCCCCACACTATCTGTGGGCTGAGAGCTCCAGAAGCAGCCACTGCTGTAGTCCTGAGGTCAGGACTGGGCCAGACTGCCCTCCTCTCTAACCCAGTTTCAACAGACCTTTCCTACTCACCCTGTAAGTTGTCTTTGGCATTTGTGGGCTGAGAAGTCTGGAAACCACCACAGCTGTCAGTGATTCAGTCCCCTGGGGCCTGCTCTGTGTTTGCTAGGGCCCTGTCTATGTCAGCACAGTACAAGCTAGACTGCAGTCTTCTCTCAGACTGGTACAGCAGACCCTTTCTGTCAACCTTCCAGGTTGTCTTGAGCTGGTAATTTGTTTCACTTTGTCATTTTGTGGGTTCTGATGTGCTAGGATGTGTTTAGAGTCATTTTTTACAAGTGTTAGGAGGGGTTTGGAGAACTCAAGCAAGTCTCTGCCTTTATTCTGCCATTGTGGCTCCACCCCACATCTCAGATTTCTTTTGAGCTACTTCAATTCTGCTTTGCTCTTAGAGCACAGCACCTTCTTTGATGGGACATGCCAGGCCGAGTCATCCTGTGCCAGTGTCTCTCATGTCATACAATCAATTAACCAAAGTTCTTAAGAGAGTGTCTTTGTGTCCTTATTAAAATGAAGGTAGTAACACCTTCACAAGGTTGTTGTGAAGTGCAAATGAATTAATATAGGTAAAGATTTTTCAAATCTTAGAGCACTATATAAATGTCAGTTATAATTATTGTTATGACTATTATCATTAACTTTAAAAGGTTTTCACAGACTAGCCTAGGAGCCTAACTACTATTTATAGCTCTGTTTCTATGGGGAAAAATGCATCCCCAGTTCCAAACAACTAACTTCTAAATGAATTTTGGTGAATTGACTCATTAGTAAGTTGGGAGGATCTGTAATTTTCCTCAAAATCCTAAAGTCTAACTACACTTAAAAGGTTTTAAGGGTTTATGTGAAATGTATCAATATACCCCCCTTCCCCAATAAAGAGAGTTCCACGAAGTCCAATAACCCTATACCCACCCTACAGTTCTCAGGAAGATTATTTGAAAAACCTTGAGAAGAGTTAACACACTGACTTAATCCCCTAAAATCCTCAAGTACTGGTGAGAGTCCAGGTTTTGGAGATCTGAGAATGGATGACAACGGGGCATGGGGGAGAACAAACAGCCTCCTGTCCCTGGAAGCTTTGCAGAGATAGACTGACCCTTTCAGGGAGCCTACTCTAGCTACTTTTCCTCTAAGGCTTTCTGATTCAATTAGCTCAGTACTTTAGAGTAACTGAGAAACCTGACTCTGTTTAATAATTTTGTGAACAAACGATGGTGGTTTCCCTTGTTCATAAACATGAACTATTTCTGTTTTTCTGGTACATTGTTTCCACTGACCACAGCTGCAGTTTAAAGACTGCACATACATGGGAAAGAGGATCAACATGGTAGGTACTTAATGCATATAGGATCAGCATAGGGCAAAATTGGGATGTGACGTAAGCTTGCCTTACAGATCCCTCACATCTTCTTTAATAATAATAATAGCTGACATTCATAGAGGCTTTCAGGTTTGCCAAACTCTTTGGCAACATTATATCATTGTCTTCATTACAACCCAATGAGGTAAGTACTTCTAAAAGTATTATCATCCTCATTTTACAGATGAGAAAACTAAGTCTCAGGGAGGTGGGCTTTGAACCCATGTCTCTCTAGATTTCAAATACAGGGCTATTCTATGTTAACACCTCTTCCTCAGTTTTTCTGCCAGGGTCCAGTGCTCTTTGGAAGCTCAGACTTTCCTCATACTTTGGAAAATAATTGACCAACCTGTCCCCTTATTGTACACATGAGAAAACTGAGGAAGTTAAGTGACTTGCTCAGAGGCTGCATAAGTAAGCTGAGTAAGTTATGCACTAAGTAGCAGAGTCAGGATTTAAATCATCAGCCTTGACTCCAAATTCAGTGCTTTGCCCAGATACGGGTAGGTGGCACCATGGATAGAGCACTGAGCAAGGACAGGAAGTTCTGAGTTCAAAAGTGACCTCAAACACTTACTAACTGTGTGCCTTGGGCAGTCACTTAATCTCTGGCTGCCTCAGTATTCAACTATAAAATGGAGGTAATAATAGCACCCACCTCTGAGGGTTGTTGTGAGGATCTGTATGTGAAGTGCCTGACACATAGTAAGAGTTTTATAAGTGCCTTTTCCTTCTTCCTATTCACAGCTGCTTTTCTTGCTCGTTCTCAGAGCTCCCTAGGAAACTATTTAAAACAAATGAACTAATCATAACAAATTTCAGACATGAGTATATGCGAAATGTATCAAAATATTTCCCTTCCCCAATCCCTTCAGGGGGCAGCTAGATGGTGTGGTGGATAGAACATTGACTTGAAGTTAGGAGTTCTTATCTTCCTGAGTTCAGATCTGGGCTCTATGTGACCCTGGGCAAGTTACTTAACCCTGTTGCCTCAGTTTCCTCATTTGTAAAATGAGCTGGAGAATAAAATGACAAACCACTCCAGTATCTTTGCCAAGAAAATACCAAAAGGGGTCAAGAAGGATAGAACACAACTGAAATGACAAGACAACTTCAGGCAGCTAAAATTGTATTACATCAAAGTCTTTCTACATGCAAGCTAAATATACTGTGTGACCCATTTTCTGATTTGTAAGTCAGACTCTGTGTTTTATAGAGACCATTTCTCAGTGTTTATTTGTAAGATTAGAAATTTGTCTCAACTCCTTTTAACACTATAGTAGGAATAGAATGGAATGAACTGATAAGTACCAATCACCAGAGAAGAAACAGCACTGAGCTATTGAATCTCAGGATCTGAGTTCTACATGAGTATTGACTTTGGACCACTCACTTAACTTCTCTAAGCCTCAGTTTTTTTCAGTCTCTAATATGAGAAAATTGAACTAACTGATCTTTAAGTTGTCTTCCCCTTTGCCTTCCTTTCAATTCTCCCTTGGGGACTCTCTCCTTGAGGACCCCCAGACTCCGTAAGACCAAAAGGGGAAAAGTGATAATGGTTGTTGACACTGCTTGAATGACCTGGGAATCAGCTGTCCTTCCAGTGAGAGGAAGGACCAACTAAGGCCTTAGCATCTATCCTTCCTAGATACTCTCCAGGACAATGGCACTGTTGTCTAGCCTGATGAGAAAGCCTTACAAACCCTCTTTCCTTGTCCTTTGCCTTGCATTTGAATTGAGCTCTCCCTCAATTACCATGAGAACAAGGACTGTCTCATTTTTTTCTATGAATATCCCTAGTGCTTGGCCTATAGTAAGTGCTTAATAAATGCTTTTTTATTCATTCATTCATACAAAGAGATTGTGCAAGATAATACAGAAATCTGTACCTGAGGCAACTGGGTTTAACTCTACCTCTAACTTACCTAACTCAATTTTTCTTTCCCTGTGGTTCCCCCAACCACCTATTACATACTAAGGGACTAGTCCTGGTGAACATTATGTTATAGAATCTCTGAGGTGAGTAGTATCTCAAAAGTTATCTAGTCATTTCCTCTCTGAAATATGAACTCCTTCCCCAGTGAATGTGAGATTTGGTCATCCAGGTTTGAAGGTCTCACATGATGGAGAATGTACCACATACTGGAAACTCACTCATTTTATGGACACTTTTAATTTTTAAGAAGTGCTTTATCCAAGTGTTACATCCAACTGAATTCTGCCTACAAAACTGTATGGATATTCTGAGACAGTCCTCCAAAACATGGATAGGATACATATCCATTTCCCTAAAAGGTATAGGCAAAATCAGACAGAACCTTTCTTCCCTGTGACATCTTAGAACAATTAACAAAGGCTATACGAACCTAAAATGTATGAGAATAATACAAACTTCTCCTGTGCTGGCATTTATAGCTCTTATCAATCTGGCTTTCACCTATCTTTCTCAGATCACTATATACTCTCCCTCCTCACAAACTCTATGTTCTAGCCAAACTGAGATATTTGTTGTCCCATGTACATGACCTTTCATCAGCTACCTCTGTAAGTTTATATATACTGCCCCCATGGCTCCAATGCCCTCCCTCATCACTTTCACCTCTTGGATACTCTGACTTCCTTCAACTTTGAACCCAAGGACAACCTTTTTCAGGAAACCTTCCCCAATTCTCCCATTTTTAGGACTTTACAACATTTATTTTGTATAGTAATAATAATAACAATAACATACAGAGCTTGAAGTTTTGCAAAACACTTCATATATACTCATACATACATATATAATGGGGATCTGGTGTGTGCTTAGGTCCCACTAGCAACCTCTTCACTTAGAAGACATATTTGTAAAGTGCTTAGCATAGTACTTGGCACATAGTAGGCCCTTAATAAATGCTTGTGTCCTTCCTTTCTATTCCCTAGGGATCTTGCTTCTGGGATGATTGTATTGACATGTAATAGAAATGCCTTGGACAGAATGAGGAGTATGGGCAAACATTGTGTAACTGGTTCCAGCTGGCTAAACTTATGGTTGGGGGGGAGACTTTGTCAATAGGATGTATAGCCAGAACTGTCATCATCTTCAAAAGGAAGTCTGACTTCTCTTTGGCCTCCTCTTTGCTCCATTCAGTTGGGGGAGCTCAAGGACTTTTCTCTCATGATGTTCAGTGATAGACCATGTAGTAAGAAAGGCCTTAGGACCTTCCTTCTCTGAGGCCAATATGGACCCCAAGAAACAGGGCCTTCTTGGCTTTTTTGTTCATTATTTTCCTTTCTGGATGAAGGAAGTTTCAAAGGTCAAGAGGGAGAGCCATAGGAATTTCAGAGTCAGAATCTAGACCAGATGTTACAGTCAGTCCAGGACCATTAAATCAGTCTTCAGGAGTAACCTTCTGGACCCATGCTGGAAAAAGCTAAGGACTCTTCTAGCACTCATAATGAATATGGACATGAAGTTGGTGGAACCGGACACTATACACCAACTCAGCTAAGTTTTGAATCTATACCCCTAGAGATGAAGGTAAGGGATACACTCCTGGAGATACTGGGGGAACTGTTGGCATATTTATTATTATTATATCTGTGAAATAAGCATTGCTTTGTAAAAGCCTGTCTATGTTTAGTAGTTAAATGGAACTGGAGGTGCTAGTTACTGGTTCTCTTGCAATGGAGAGAATACATCCGATGTGGGCTTAAGAAATGGCAGTAGTTAGAGAGTCCACTGAAACCCCTCAAGTACCCTAGAACCCAGATGGAGTGATAGCAGACCTGGTTCTGAGGAAGAAGATAAAAGGGTACTCACCACACACACACACACACACACACACACACACACACACTCACACACACACCTCATTTGATTCTCACAACATCCTTGTAAGGTAGGTCCTAGTATTAGCCTCATTTCATCAAGATGAAATTGAAGTTTAGAAGGATTAAGACAGTGAATTGCCTGACTATTAAGTACCTGAGGCAGGTGGTGAATTCAGAGCTTCCTGCTTCCAAGGCAGGACTGTAGCTAGCTTCCCCATAACCTATACTTACAAATCTCTTAACCATGTTCTATCCACCCTGCCTCCCTCCCCACCAAAGTAAGCTACTTGAGTACAGGTCCTTCACTTTAGTATTTGTACCTTCAGCATCTAGCACATTGCCTAAAACACAATAGATACTTAACAAGTACTAGTTTATTGATCATTATTGAAGCTCTTGCCCTGCGGCTAGTGGAAATACAGTTACAGAAAACAGACTTCTTCCATCCAACTGGAAGAAAATTGGACTGTATCAGATGAGATCAAAAGGTCTCAGATGTACTTTACTTCTTTCAATACAATTTAGCCCATCAGTTTTAGTACCCACATCTGGAATTTTGTGATCTGTCAACAGAAAATTCCAGAAAATCTCTGTCTGGAATGAGACAGACTCTACATTCTTCCTCTGGCAAAAAATATTCTGATTTTGAGGGAGGAGATTCTCAGTGATGGTGGTTGTTTTTCATTCTGATAAAGAATGATGAAATCAGAGCATGTGAGAAAGAATCCTAACTTTAAGAGTATCTTGAGCCTAGAAAAGACCTACATCTTCATTGAGAAATCAGTAATTAGTATAAAAGGTAATTTGCTCCTGTAAGGTGGTCTAGTAACAACAGGCTCATGTTCTGTCCACTGCCACATAGAGTGCTCAATCATAAAAGCATAGCCTTAGGTCTAGAAATCCAGTAGAATCATTTATGGATGAGGAAACTAAGGCACAAGGAAGTGAAATGACTTACCCAAGATCTCACAGCTAGTAAGTGGCAGAACCAGGATTTGAACTCAGGTTCATAGACGAACTCAGACACTAAGGAAAAGGGATAGGGTATGGGCCTATGATTTTATTGTCGAGTGATAGGGAACTCCTGGATAAGGAAACTCCCTCTACTAAAGTAGATGAGCACTTTTTTTTTTAAGTACTCCTTATAGAATTGCCTGAAGGACTCTGTAACTCACCCAGGATCACATAACCAGTATGTATTAGAAGGAGAACTCAAACCCAGGTCTTTCTGGCTCTGGGACCAGCTCTTTGCCCACTATACCATGCTGGCTCTCATATGTTCCTCCTCTTTAAAACTGTAGCCATTGTGGAGTAGGAAGTAAGCAGCATAGTTCGCCTTCTGAAAAACTGAACCCTTCTGAAAATCTCTACTTTTCAAAGTTTTTTCAGTATAATCTTTACATCTTCAGTTTGTATTGTTGTTGGCTCAATGACCAATCTTTGGGCTATGTGGACCTCACTACTTGCTGAGAATGCAATCTCCAAAGTACTCTGAATGTTTAATCTTTGAATCAACTCAAGAAGATGGAGTTACCCCGGCTGGAAAACTCTAGCCTGATTTCAAGGAAACTGCAGCTGCAACAATAAGATGGAAATTCAACTACTTTGGAGGAGGCAAGGATGAAAGGTAAGGGGTTCACAAAGGCCTGTTTGCGCCTAGGAGAGAATGCACCACATAAATCAATGGCTAACCTTGGCTCAGCTTTGCTATGTCAGGCTCTGTCCTGGCCCAATGTCATGGTTATCGGGATTTGTCATCTTGGGAACCAGTACAGGGAAGCTAGAGGCCAAAGAGGGGCCTGGAGAAAGAAAAGGGGATGAGAAGGAAATTAATAGCTTTGGTGACCGTGACTACTATTTTGATACAAAGCAGAACTTCTGCAGTATTTCAAGGGACATGCATAAGGATGAGAGCTGTTGGAAGGATGCCTTTGACTTCAGAATGTGCTTGATTACAAAGAATGCTGATAAGAGCTAAGTGGAGAGCAGCTGGAACTCGGGCTGCTGTGTGAGCCCAAGCTTGCTGTTTATTCCTAGATCACATTTGCAGCTGCTTTTATCTCTCCTCTAGAAGTTCCTGGGGATTGTTGGGGGGTGGGGGTGGGGTGGGGTTGGAGAGGTGAATCATTAAATGTAAAATAAATACCTACTTGCTGACAAGAAAAGTAATATATTAGCCTGTTGCTACACCAGATGTCTTAGCGTGCAGGTCCTGATTTAGGAACAATTCAGCATCTCCTCTATCCAAGCATGGACATAACACTCTATTTTAATTTGGATTATCCACAGACCTATTGTCTCAACACCCCCCTCCCACAAAACTCCCTAGAAGAGGGAATAGTACCTTGTCCCAGGAAAAACAGTACCCTGTCCTAAAGCAAAGTTACTCGTTTTTCCATTGCTTTTGCACAATTTTAGCTATTTCTAATTTATGTATTTACATATTGTGTCCCCTGATTGAATTGAACCTTCTTGAGGTTAAGAAATCTTTTTTTGTCAGTGTCTCTAGTACCTAGCGTAGTGCCTGACACATGGTAAGGGATTAAAAATATTTATTGATAGATTGATTCTATTTCTATTCTGCTTATTCCCCTTCCCCTGGAACCTTGAACTCTGACCCTGGGATTCTGAGCTCTGATAGGTGACTTTTTGCCTTATTTTGTCCAGAACCAGGCCTCTACGCACTGTCACTGGGCAATCCCTCCACCCTTTTCTTCTTTCTCATATGTGTTATTTTCCACCTTTAGAAGGTAAGCTCCTCGAGGGCAAAGACTATTTTGCTTTCTTTCTTGTACCTATACCCCCAGTACTTAGTTCAGTGACTAGTGATCCATCTATCTGTCCATCTTTTCTCTATTTTTCTCTGTCGGTCTATCTTTCTGTCTATTTCTCTCTGTTGCTCTATTGTCTATCTCTCTATCTTTGTCAATCTATCTATCTATAAATCTATCTTCCTCTGTTGGTCAATCTATAAATTTATCTTCTCTCTGTGTGTGTGTCTCTCTCTGTATCTATCTTTCTATCTCTCTCTGTCTGTCTCTCTGTGTCTCTCTCCATCAAAATTACAAGTAACTGAGGGAATCAGAGAGGGGTCTATAGATTAGCTACCAGAGCTTTCTTCAAGGATACTCAGAGGCAGGGAACACAATTGTAGCTGAAAGAGCATTTCACTAAGGCAGGACAAGGCAAACCATGGTACGGGGGTCCTTCGGTGGGTCACCTGTTGGCAATAAGTTCTATGTTCTCCATAGGGATACTCCAGAGGGAGTACACATTCCCTTTCTCTTCTCTTTCTTGATTTTCCATCCTCCTTGTACATTCTTCCTCTCACATATCCTTCAATCATGTCTACACCTTAGGTCTGTCACTGGTACCACAAGGATTTCTTAGCCTTGGAATGCAAGGATAAAAGTTTGCTGTCTACTGCCTTGGAAGGAGCCTTGAATCACTGTTATTCCAAGCAGCAGTTCTTTGCTAGAGTTGTGGAATGGTAGCAGATTAGATTGCCTTATGAACCAGTAAACTTTCTTTTCTAGCATCTTGAAATTTCTTGTATTGGTATCTTTTGTTTTTATGTCACCTTTCTTCCCAAACACAGTTCCTGCCCCTGATCACAGAATGTAACTTGTAACATTGTAAGAAAGAATGATATAGGAAGGGGCGTGGGGGTGGAGAGGAAAATAATTCAGCAGAACTAACCAAAATATCTACTGACTGTGTTCCACACCCATAGCCTCTCAACTCTTTAAAGAGAAAGTAGTGTCTTTTCTTGCTGATCATTAAACTTTATTTTTTATTATTTTTTCAACTGTATTAAATTATCAATGAACTATTAACAAACCTAACAAAATGGATATACTTCCACAAGGGTAGGAGGAAGGAGAAGAAAATGATAGTTTTAACACCCAGGCAGAGGAAGAGCTTCTTACTATATAGATATCCTTCTTCCCACTACTCCTGCCCCCCACCCCCTGCTGCCCCAGTATCTTTTAGTGAAAGCATTTCCATGCTTCAAATGCTCTGGGAAGGAAGTTCATGGTATTTTCTATCAGAAAGAAAGAAAAATAACCAGAAAGAAAAAAATCTCTAAAAAGTAGAACTATCCAATAATAGAATGGATTGACTCAGAAAATTGATAGTGACTCACCCTCACTAGTGGTGTTTATGGGGCAGCTAGGTGGCACACTGGATGAAGCACTGAGCAGGGAATCAGGAAGACTCATCTTCCTGTGTTCAAATCTGGCCTCAGACACTTACTAGCTGTGTGACCCTAGGCAAGTCACTTAACCTTATCTGTAAAATGACCTGGAGAAAGAAATTGCAAACTACTCCAGTATTTATGCCATGAAAACCCCAAATGGAGTTGTGAAGAGTCAGATATGACTGAACAACAGTAGTCTTCATGCAAAGGCTGTTATCAGGTGCAGGGGAAATTCAAGTTTAGGTAGAAGTTGGGCTAGATGGCCTCTGAGGTCTCTTACAACCCTGAGATTCTGGGATACTGTGGAAAAGCAGACTGTGATCTAGGTAAAAGCCATCACCTTCCTCCAAAATGAGAGGCTAAAACATCCATCTAAATCTATGCTGATTTAATCTTTTCTGAAGTATTCCCTTCTCCACACCCAACTCTGTCCTGATTAGGGTGATGGGGCAGGGGGAGGGGGAGGAGGGGAGCCAGGGGGTATCATTCAGTTGTCTCGTTTATCTCTGTCTCCTTGTGACAACTCTTAGGCTCAGTGAGAGGTATTGGCTTCACTTAAAAATATATCTTCCTTCCATCCTAGCTCAGTACTTGTTTCTATCATGCCATATTTGTTCCTTTGAACTATTTTTGTATTTTTCATGAAGCTAAAAAGACTTCAGCCTGGTGATATAGCTGTTGTAGCTACGGTAGGATAAGTCTAGCTAAATTCATCACTAGGTTGGTCCCTGGAGAATAATCTTTCTGAAGTAACTCATGACCACCTCTTAACTTATGACCATCCCTTGAGATGTGATAGATATGCTACGTGGCACAGTGGATAGAGTTCAGGACCAGAACTCAGGCAGACTCATCTTCCTGAGTTCAAATCTGGCCTTAGACACTTAGTAGCTGTGTGACCCTGGACAAGTCACTTAACCCTATTTGACTCTGTTTCCTCACCTGTAAAATGAACTGAAGAAGGAAATGGCAAACCGCTCCAGTATCTCTGCCAAAAAAACTCCAAATGAGGTTGTGAAGAATTGGACACTGCTGAGCCACAAAAATGATGACAACAGTCTGCATTTCTGAAGGGAGTAGCCACAGCAGTGAAATCAAAAATCCTTCAAGTACTGAAATAATAAGAATAATGTCTGGAATTTATATAAGCGTTATGCTGCTCACAGTGCTCTTGCCTTCACAGAAAACTAACAGTAACCTCTGTGTTGGGTAGCATTTCAGTCTTCAACAGCCCTTGGCAGAATGCAAATACCAATGATGGTGGCGATAATAGCAAAAACTAGTTTCTATATAAGACTTCAAGGTTTGTGAATCACTTATATAAAATTCCTTGAGGGGAGGGACTACTTGTATCCTCAATACCTAGCACATGGTAGAGGCCCCACAAATTTAATTAGCTCGAACTACACTCTTGAAGTATTCCTAGTTTGGTGCTGAAGAGTGTGTTGTGATGTTAAATATACTGGGAGTCAGGAAACTAGGTTCCAGTGACAGTTCTGCTATTAACCATCTATGGAACTTTAGGCAAATCTCCCCCTCTTAGAACCCCATCTTCTTCATCTGTAACATGTGATATTGATGAGTTCTAAGTTCCTTTATAGCTCCATAATTCTATAAAGAGATAGCATAGTGGAGACCAGTGTTTGAATCAGAGCTGCACTACAGACTACCTATGTAACCTTGGACAGGTCACTTAAATCTTTCTAGTGTTTATTTTCTCATCTGTAATATGAGGGAGCTGGACAAGTCGAGGACTTAACCTAGGATCAACAAACTTAAAAGAAGATATATATGTGTGTGTGATTATTTTTCAATATAAGTGATTTTCTTTGTAATCTTTGTAAAAAGTGATAATCTTTGTAATTTTTTGTAATAAAATTTTTATTTTCTGCATTTTAAAATATTCTCCTGAGAATGAGATAATAGGCTTCCCTATAGTGAAAAAGGGATCCATGAAGCAAAAAAAATAGTTAAGAACCCCTGGACTAAATGGTCTCTAATCTCCATTGCCATTCTAGCTATAAATATTCTAATAATGTTTCTGATAACTAATCCTAATAAAACAACACAACAAATATTGATTTAGTAATTGAGTAACATAATAAGTGTGATAGCATATTTTCACTTCTTTCCAAGAATGATTTGATTTGGGGCAGCTAGGTGACTCAGTGGATAGAGCACCAGGCCTGGAGACAGGCAGACTTGAGTTCAAACCCAGGCTCAGAAATTTGCTAGCTATGTGACCCTGGGCAAGTCATTTAACCCTGTTTGTCTCAGTTTCTGTAAAATGAACTGGAGAAGGGAATAGCAAACTACTCCAGTATCTTGCCAAGGAAATGCCCAAAAGAGGCCATGAAGAATCAGAAATTACTGAACAACAACAACAAAAACTGGTGTAGGATACAGAGCATTATAATTGGACTCAGAAAGACTTGAATGTAAATCCTACCTCAGATACTTAATTAACATGACCCTCTCAGCCTCAGTTTTTTCTTTTTTTCCTTTTGCCTAATAAATGTTTTTTAATTTTATTTTATCTTGAAAATTTTTAAATTTTATTTTCCCCAAGCACATGTAAAAACAATTTTCAACATTCATTTTTAAAGTTAAGTTTCAAATTCTCTTTCTCCCTCCCCATAGCATTCTTGAGAAGGCAAACAATTTGACATAAGTTATACATGTGTAATCATGCAAAACATTTTCATATTAGTAATATTATAAAAGAAAACATAGATAAAAATAAAAACCAAGAAAAAATAAAGTAAAGAAAGTATGCTTTGATCTGTATTCAGATTCTATCAGTTCTATTTCTGGGGATGGATAGCATTTTTTCACGATAAGTCCTTCAGAGTTGTCTTGGATCACTGTTTTGTTTAGTTGATCATTCATAGTTGATCATCTTACAATATTACTGTTACTGTGTACAATGTTTTTCTGGTTCTACTCATTTCACTTTGTATCAGTTCATGTAAGTCTCTCCAGATTTTTCTGAGAGCATTTAGCTTATCATTTCATATATAACAATAATATTCCATCATCATCATATACCACAAGTTTTTCAGCCACTCCCTAATTGATGGATATCCCCTCAATTTCCAATTCTTTGCCACCAGAAAAGAGCTGCTATAAATATTTGGGTGTAGTTCCAAATTGCTCTACATAATAGTTGAATCAGTTCCCACAGCTCCATCCATGGTGCATTGTCTCAATTTTCCCACACTTATCATTCTCCTTTTCTGTCCTATTAGCCAATCTAATAGATGTGAGCACCTCAGTATTGTTTTAATTTGCATTTTTCCAATCAATAGTGATTTAGAGCCCTTTTTCATATGACTATAGATATCTTTGACTACTTCATCTGAAAACTGTTCATATTTTTTAATCATTGGTCAATTAGGGAATGGCTCTTATTTTTATAAGTTTGACTCATTTCTCTATATATTGAAGAGATGAGGGCTTTACCATAGAAACTTGCTTCAAATTTTGTTCACATTTATGACTAGTATTTCCCTCTATCCAATTTCCCTTGTTTTTCCCTATTTCCCTATTTCTCTCTCTCCTTTCACCCTGACCCTCCTCAAAAGTGTTTTGATTCTGACTATTGCCTCCCCCAATCTATCCTTCCTTCTATGAACACCCCTCTTCTCTTATTCCCTTCCCCTCCTACTGTCTTGTAGGGTAAGATAGATTTCTATGACCAATTAAGTGTGTGTGTTATTCTCTCTTTGAACCAACTCCAGTGAGAGTAAGGTTCAAGAATTCCCCACCACCTCCCTCATCTTTCCCTCCACTGCAACAGCTTTTTTATGTCAGATAATTTATACCACTCTATCTCTCCCTTTTCCTTTCTCCCAGTGCATTCTTTTTTCTGATCCCTTAATTTTATTTTTAAAGATATCATTTCATCATATTCAACTCACACCTGTGCCCTTGGTCTACCTATACTCCTTCTAACTGCCCTAATAGTGTAAAAGTTCTTATGAATTACAAGTATCATCTTCCTATGTAGGAATATAAAAAGTTTAACCTTATTGAGTCCCTTGTGATTTTCCTTTCCTGTTTACTTTTTTATGCTTCTGTTGAGTCTTGTATTTAGAAGTCAAACTTTCTATTCAGCTCTGGTCTTTTCATCAGGAATGCTGAAAGTCTTCTCTTTCATTGAATGTCAATTTTTTTTTCCCCTGAAGGATTATTATAAGTTTTGCTGTGTAGTTGATTTTTGGTTTTAATCCTAGCTCCTTCAGCCTCCAGAATATTGCCAGTTATCCTGATTGTGGCTCCATGATACTTGAATCGTTTCTTTCTGGATGCTTGCAATATTTTCTCCTTAGCCTGGGAGATCTGGAATTTGGCTATAATATTACTGGGAGTTTTTATTTTGGGATCTCTATTTTTTCCATTTCTATTTTACCCTCTGGTTCTAGAATATCAGGGCAATTTTCCTTGATAATTTCTTGAAAGATGATATCTAGGCTGTTTTTTGATCGTAGTTTTAAGGAAGTGCAATAACTTTTCAATTATCTCTCCTGGATCTGTTTTCCAGGTCAGTTGATTTTCTAATAAGATATTTCACATAGTCTTCTATTTTTTCATTCTTTTGGTTTTGTTTTATTATTTCTTGATCTCTTATAAAGGCATTAGCTTCCACTTTCTCAATTATAATTTTTAAGAAAATATTTTCTTCAGTGAGGTTTTGTACCTCCTTTTCCATTTAACCAATTCTATTTTTTTAATGAGTTCTTTTCTTCAGTGAATTTTTATGCCTCTTTTTCCATATGGCCAATTTTACTTTTTAAGGAATTTTCCTCAGTGAAATTTTGCATATCCTTTTCCTTTTGGCTAATTATGCTTTCCAAGGCATCCTTCTCCTCACTGGATTTTTGTACCTCTTTTATCATTTGGTCTGTTTAGTTTTTTAAAATATTATTTGCTTCAGTATTTTTTGTGCCTCCTTTACCAAGCCTCTGACTCTTTTTTCATGATTTTCTTGCATCACTCCAATTTCTATCCCCAATTTTTCCTCTACCTTTCTTACTTGATTTTTAAAATTCTTTTTAAGCTGTTCCATTCCCTGAGACCAATTCATATTTTCTTTGGAGACTTTGGATATAGGAATTTTGACTTTGCTGTTTTCTTCTGAGTGTGTGTTTTGATCTTCCTTGTCACCATAATAACTTTCTATGGTCAGAATATTTTTTCAGTTGTTTGCTCATTTCCCCAGCCTGTTTTTTGACTTTTAATTCTTTACTAAAGTGGGATTCTGCTTGCTGGGTGGAGGGCACACTGTCCCAAACTTCAGGGGGTTTTGTGCAGTTATTTCCAGATATACTTCTAAAGACCTGTATGTTTTCAATTTTTCCAAGGTGGTATGATCTAAGGAGAGGTGTGTTTGCTAATCTCCCGTCCTGTGCTCTGGCCTCTGAGTAACTACAAGAGCTCTTTTCTGTCCTAGAATTGTAAAGAGGGTTCCCTCTCCACTGTGGAAACAAGCTCTGGTGTGCTATTGCTTCCCCTTGCTCTGGGACTGCCACCCAGGACTACCGCCCAGATCTGATTATGAACAAAGCAAGAGAATCCTTTCCCCAGTGCCAGCAAAGAGACCCCTGTAACTCCTACTGACCAGTTGTTTGACTCCCTTACCATCTGTGAGCTGAGAGCCCCAGAAGCAGCTTCTACAGCTACTGATTCACTCTCAAGGCCTGCTTCTGGTTTGCTGAAGCCTGGTCAATACTGGAACACCCTGCACTTGATGGGGCTCCACTCTTACCTTGGTGTGGCAGATCCTTTGTGCCATATTTTTAATTTGTCTTGGGCTGGAAAATTGTTTTGTCTCAATCCTTTTGTGTGTTCTGCCACCCCAGGGTTTGTTTTAGGGCATTATTTAAAGGTCTTTGGAGGGCTTTGGGGGAGAACCCAGGTGAGTGCCTAGCTTTTTGGGGCCATCTTGGCTCTGCTCCCCAGACTCAGTTCTTTCAAATGTAAAATAGAGATAATAACAATGCCTACTTCACAGGGTTGTTATGAGAATCAAATAAGATAATGTAGATGAAGCCCTTTACGTAACTTAAATTTCTATAGAAATGCTAGCTTTTAAAAGTACTTGCTGTAACAGAAATATTGTTTTAATAACAACTTTAGAAACTAAGTTATTTTGAGTATTATAAAATACACAAATTAACTACCAAAGACATATCAAGAAAGACATTAGCTGAATCCAGAGAAAGATAAATAGAAGTATGGATATCATAATTTTACATATATACATACATATACACATACATTTATTTGTGTCTAATGGTGGTCATCTCTGGGGTGAGGGGGAAGGGAAGAAAGAAAAAATTTCCATGATAATTTTGTTGTATATTTAAAAGGAATAGAAAGTTATATATAGTAGATTTGCAGTTTCACATGCAATCATCTTTATTATTATTCTGTGTTATGGAAATGCTTGTTTTATTCCATAAATTTAAAATAAGATAATTTTTTAAAGAAGTGCTCTCTGTATATGTCAATTCCTCTCCTGGACTCATCAAAAAATTTATCTCAGGCCGTGTTTTCAGATGCCCCTAAGCTTTCCTTATTCCTAGTGTCTTATACCTACTTACCTTTCTGGATAAAGAACAAGGAAACTATCATGTGGCTGCTTCTCCACCATTCCACCTACCTTGGACCAACCTGTCCTTCGCAGTGTCTTCACAGCACACTGTGAGGCCATAGCTGGAAGTTCTAGCTGGGCCCCCAAGGCACTGAACTCCATGCCTTAGGCTGCAACTTCACCTTTTTTCCCCTAGTTATAATTATAATTTGTACAATTCTGATATTTACTTTCCTAGCTCAGTGCAGGGGTAAGTTACTAAATATCATAGTGTACCAAGTAATCCTAGCATTTCTGTGGCACATCTGAATTGAAAAGATTACAGCCCTTTATCACTCTAGTTCAGAAGGAAACCATTACTTATGTGATTACAAGTGGAACAATGATCCTCTGTCTTCTCAGAGATTTAGATGGAACTGTGGGGTTAAAACCTTTATGTGGATTCAGTTGTTTCTGACTTTACAAAATTTTCCCTTAGAAAAGGACAAACCAAATGCCCACGTTTCTAGGACTTCCAGGAAGAAGGGTTGGCCCACATGAGCTGATCAATGGATGGCCTTTTGAGTATAAAAAGCCAGAAAAACCATAACATAAGGGGTGTGGATATGCCCTGTTTACTTGGGGATTAACCTTAAAGCTTAATTGTCTGAGACAGTGACCTCCATACTCACCCACTGCCAGGGAATGAAAAAGCCAGACTGCCCAGATGGAATTTGAATTTCATACTAGGGAGAATATGGTCAGATAGTGCCTGTAGAACAAATCTAGCCCAAGGAGAATGGATCTGATGGGCACATGTCTGTACTTTCTTCCTCAACACCCAGATCAGATTCCTAACCTACATCTGGTTCCCACTGGGCTTCTGCTCAATCCATGCTTCTGTTGTTGATTAGATCCCTGATTACCTCCCAGCCTTTCCCTTCTGACCTGACTTGCTACAGAGAGAGAAGGGATGCTCATAGAAAGCTGAGCCAAAGACTGAGACGAGCCCATTTGGCTCCAAAGAGTTCTCTCCTTTTCCTTGGGGAGAGCATCAAGGGGATCAGAGAGAGGATCTACTGGTCACCAGGTCCCTAGGCAGGATTTTGTCTGGAAATTTTCTCTGCATCTGGCAGAAGAGAGGGAGTTAGAACAATGCTTGGATGATACCATAGATAGCCAAATAAATAGAATAATAATAGGCTAGGAAATAACAGAAAGCAAGGGGGCAAGCACACAGCTCATAGTGTATAATGTCTTTTATGGAAGGGCAAACCATACAATGCTGGAGAAGCACATGCAATTTTTCCCCTTTTTGGCAAATATCTTACTAATAAAACAAGGGGAGATGCAAATTATCTAAGTAATAATAATGATAGCTTTTAGATGGCACTTTAAAGTTCACAGAATCCTGTACATATTCAGTGTCCCAGTGCAATTTAAAGCCATACTGCATACTCCCAAAAGTCTTCGGGCAACATGTCTTTAAAATGCACTAATACTTTTTGGAGACTCTATATTAACTAATTTGATACTCACACCAATACTGTGAGGTAGGTACTATTAAATATGAGAAAACTAAGGCTGAATGGGGCTAAGTGAGAAGTACAGGGTAACACAGTTAGTAAGTGGTAAGGGCAGTGTTCATCTATGGATAAAGGTATGCTTAGCTCTTCAGACATCAGTGGGAACTCTTCAGAAAATTTTCAGAGGAGTAAACAGTGACTTATTATTGTTCCTATGACAGTGTAATAAGGACAACTGAAGAATTACTACTTAAGATGCAGAACCAAGATGCTAGAGTAGCAGGAAGAAGTATGTTGAGCTCTCTCTCTGACATTCTGATGAAAAAAAAATTCTTCCAAACAGATGTAGAAAATACACCAAACTAGAGGGCAGAGACAAGATGGCAGAGTAGAACGACACACATACTGTAGCTCTTCCCCCACAGCCCATAAAATACCTGTAAAAAATGACTCTCAACAAATTCTAGAGCAGTAGAAAGAAGCCACAGAATGACAGAGTGAAAGAGATTTCAAGCCAAAAGCAACCTGGAAGGCAGACAGGAAAGGTCTATCCCATGGGACGCTCAGCAGAGAGGAACCCAGCCCTGGCCACATGGCTCTGGGAGGAACAGGACCAGAACAGGCCTCCAGGGCAGAATCTCCAGCAGGGAGGGTCTCAGAACCCTCAACCCACAAGCACCAAAGAAAGCTTCAAAGGTCAGTGAGAGGGCTTTCCCAGGTGGGTGGGAGGGGAGCAGGGTCCCCCCCAGCATGGACCCTAGGCAGCGGCAGCAGCAGCAGCAGCTGGACGGCAGTGCTGCATGGCAGTGGCCAAGTTGGGTGGCAGCTTCCATTTTGGGAGTGGCTCAGCTTAAAGCCCCTGGGGGAACTGAGCCGATGATCTGAACCTCAGCCCTGAGTGGTGGCCCTGCCCCCACCTAAAGCCCCTGGAGCAATCGAGCAGTTGATCTGAATCGCAGCTCTGAGCACTGTCCTGGGGTGAGGAGGAACACTAGGACCCTCCTCTTGACAAAGGATTCAAAAGTCAAGTAACTGGCTGGGAAAATGTTCAGAAAAGTAGAAAAAAATAAGACCATACAAGGCTACTTTTTTGGTGAACAGGTATTTGCTTCCACCCTTTTGGATGAGGAAGAACAATGCATACTGTCAGAGGAAGTCAAGGCTTCTGCAGCCAATACCTCCGAAATGAATATGCAATGGGCTCAGGCCATGGAAGAGCTTGAAAAGGGAGTCAACAGCTTGCTAAAGGAGACTCAAAAAAATGCTGAAGAAAATAACACCTTTAAAAATAGGCTAACTCAAGTAGCAAAAGAGGTCCAAAAAGCCAAGGAGAAGAAGGCTTTAAAAAGCAGAATTAGCCAAATGGAAAAGGATGTTCAAAAGTTCACTGAACAAAATAGTTCTTTAAAAATGAGAATGGAGTAGATAGAAGCTAATGACTATATGAGAAACCAAAAATTACAAAACAAAACCAAAAGAATGAAAAAATAGAAGATAATGTGAAATATCTCATTGGAAAAACAACTGACCTGGAAAACAGATCCAAGAGAGACAATTTAAAAATTATGGGACTACCTGAAAGCTATGATCAAAAAAAGAGCCTAGACATTATCTTTCATGAAATTATCAAGGAAAACTTCCCTGATATTCTAGAACCAGAGGGCAAAATAAATGTTGAAAGAATCCACCAGTCACCTCCTGAAAGAGACCTGAAGAGAGAAACTCCTAGGAATATTGTGGCCAAATTTCAGAGTTCCCAGGTCAAGGAGAAAATATTGGAAGCAGCTAGAAAGAAACAATTCAAGTATTATGGAAATACAATCAGGATAATACAGGATCTGGCAGCTTCTACATTAAGGCATCAAAGGGCTTGGAATAGGATACTCCAGAAGTCAAAGGAACTGGGATTAAAACCAAGAATCACCTACCCAGCAAAACTGAGTATAATACTTCAAGGGAAAAAATTCTATTTCATTCAATGAAATAGAGCACTTTCAAGCATTCTTGATGAAAAGACCAGAACTGAAGAGAAAATTTGACTTTCAAACACAAGAATCAATAGAAGCATGAAAAGGTAAACAGGAAAGAGAAATCATAAAGGACTTTCTAAAGCTGAACTGTTTACATTCCTACATGGAAAGATAAGATTTGTAACTCTTGAGACTTTTCTCAGTGTTTGGATAGGTGGAGGGATTATATACACACATGCACACATAGACAAAGAGCACAGGTTGAGTTGAATCAGAAGGGATGATATCTATAAAAAATAAAATTAAGGAGTGAGAGAGGAATGTATTGGGGGGAGAAAGGGAGAAATGGAATGGGGCAAATTATCACTCATAAAAGAGATAAGAAAAATCTTTTTCAATGGAGGAGAAAAGGGAGGAGGTGAGAGAAGAAAAGTGAAGCTTACTCTCTTCACATATGATTTAAGGAGGGAATAACATGCTCACTAAATTTGGTATGAAAATCTATCTTACATTACAGGAAAGTAGGGGAGAAGGGGACAAGTGGGGTGAGGGAGATGATAGAAGACAGGGCAAATGAGGGAAGGGAATAACTAGAAGTAAACACTTTTGGGAAGGGACAAAGTCAAATGAGAGAATAGAATAAAGGAGGGACAGGGTAGGATGGAAGGAAATTTAGTTAGTCTTATATAACATGACTATTATGGAAGTTTTTTGCAAAATGACTCATATATAGCCTGTACTGAATTGCTTGCCTTCTCAGTGAGGATGGGTGGGGAGGGGGGAAGGGAAAGAGGTATTGGAAACTAATGTTGAGAATTGTTGTTGCATATAATTGGGAAATAAGAAATACAGATAATGGGGTATAGAAATCTATCTTGCCCTACAAGAAAAGAGAGAAGATGGGGATAAGGGAAGGGTGGGGTGTGATAGAAGGAAGGGCACATGGAGTGAAGGGGTAATCAAAATGTAAGGTGTTATGTGGTGGGGGGAGGGGAGATATGGGGAGAAAAATTGGAACTCAAAATTTTGTGGAAATGAATGATATAATCTAAAAATAAATAAATAAATAGGTGAAGAAATAGATAAATAAATAAATAGAGGAACATCTATAGGGAAAGAGTGCTAGGGTTAGAGCTAGAAGCCCTATAATTTCACTTCTGACATTTTACTAGCTGTGTTTCCATAGGTAAGTCACTTAATCACTCTGTTTCTTCATCTCTAAAATGGGGATAATATCTATAATAGCAGCCTCATAGAGGTTTTGTGAGGATCAAATGAAATAATAAATGGAAGGTACTTTGTAGTCCTTAAAGTATTTTGTAAATGTTAATTACTGTGGTTTATCATTCTATTTGTTCTCTTATATCATCCTAGAATTCTTGGTACAAATCCAATTTGATCATAATAAATATTTGTTTGATTTGTTGCTGTACTTACCAATAAAAAAATGTAATGCCCATGCTTCAATAAGAGGATAGATTTTTTTAAAATCAATAAGCAATAATGTTATTAATACCATCTTTTAAATGATTAAGGTTTTGCCTAAAAATGATCTGTCTACATAGTAAATTAAAATCATTTAGGGTATGACTCAAGTTGAAAATGGCCACATTAAAAGAAATACAACAGCATAACAGAAACACCTGAAACTGGGGGTCCAATTATGTAAATTAAAGATGAAAATTTTTCCAGAGAAGTAAAATCTTCCCTCTAATTTTAAAGTATGAATTTCTCTCTCTTTTCATCTTACCATGACTACATAGTAAAAGATAAACTGCTTTAATTATGTGCACGTGACCCTCTTTCTTATTCAATCATGACACTCTGTTAGGCTACAAGTAATCTTATTTTATAACAATCTTATTTTATAACAATCCTAATCCTAATCTTATTTTATAACAAAATGTATGACCTAGTAATTCCCAAAGCAAACTGTTCTACCTTTCTTCTTGCGTCTTTGTTGTCTTTTCCACCAATCTTTCCTGAATTCTCTGCATGCCTAGAAACCAAACATTACCAAGTTTTAGATAAGGCTTATCATATTTTTCACATGACAGAAAGACTAAGTATCTTCATAGGCAAAATATTAATAAGGTGTCTCCATACTAAAAAAGTATAAGCCTGTTATTTTAAGTACTTACGGTTGAGTCTGTACTCTTTGGCAGACTTTTGAGCAAATCTCTGAACTCTCTTGTTATATATTTCATCCTAATTTGGACATAATGTGAAACTTGTAACTCTACAAATCAATATGAGTTCTCCTTTAAAATTAACCCTATTTCTTATTCTGTTGTGTACTTCTAAATGGCAAATTACTTGGCTGGCAAAAAAAAAAAATAAAAGCTATCAAAAATTTTGACATTTAAAAAAAAAAAGAAAAGAAAATACACCAAACTGAATTCTGATTGAGAAGTCCAAGAATAAGTCACAGTGAATGACTTTTCCTGTCCAGTTTACATAAGGAGATACAGAGATCTGTGGACCCTGGGGATAGCACTTGATAAGTACAGCACAGAACATTCTAGAGCCCAGAGACTAAAAGAGAATTCAGGATTAGCACCACAGTAAAAGGAGGTCCTGGACCCATTGTAAGGAGGGGAAAGGAAGGGAACAAGCATTTTTTAAGTACCTACTATGTGCCAGACAGGACAGCTAGGTGGTGCAGTGGATCTAGAGTATAGAATGCCAGACCTGGAGTCAAACTCATCTTCCCGGGTTCAAATCTAACCTTAGATACTTACTAGCTATGTAATCCTGCTCAAGTCATTTAACTCTGTTTGCCTCAGCTTCTGCATCTGTAAAATAAGCTGGAGAAAGAAATGGCAAACCACTCTAGAATCTTTGCCCAGAAAATTCCAAATGGGTTCACAAAGAGTCAAACACAACTGAAAAAGGACTGCACAACAATGTGCCAGATACTGCGTTAAGCACTTTATAAATATCTCATTTGATCTTCACAACAACCCTGGGAAAGAAGTACCCCATTTTACAGTTGAGATAACTGAGATGGACAGAGGTTAAGTGACTTTCCCAGAGGTCACACAGTTAGTAATTATCTTAGGCTGCATTTGAATACAGATTTTCCTGACTCCAAGCCTACTGCTCTAGAGACTTGAAATTTATTGGAATCATTGGGTGAAGGACATAGGTCTCAGCTTCCCCATTGAAGATCCCCTTCAGATCTAAGATACAGTTTTGTTTTGTTTTTTACTGGATCAGCAGTTCTATCCTGAAGCAGCATTTTGGGACTAATATGATTGTATTACACAGTATACTGTAGTAGACAGAGTATTGGACAAAGAGTTAAGAAACAGATTCTAATCTCAGCTCTTCCACTAATTAGGCTGCAGTTTTTAAACTTTCTGACCCCTTTACAACAAAAGGACTGGGCTAGGCTGCCTGTAAATTCACTTCATGATTTCACATGCTGGGTGACTAAGTATTGCCACATTGGTGAGAAGCAGGTTCACTCATTAAAAAAAATCACTGGCACTTTAATAGTGCGTTATATATGTTATTTCATTTGGCCCAGTCTGAACATTTTTGCTGCAAAATTTAACTAATGTGCATAGATTGAATATATTCATATTTATACATCTAATTGCACATGGCGGGGTTGATAAAAGGAAATGACATTGTATACATATTGAAAAACAATATCTGATTTAAAAATATCATAAGAGTTGGTATAAACAAATCATAGCTTACAGATGTGTGTGAAATCTGTGAGAGTTCTGTACATTTACTATTTGGAGAGAAGGCTTGGATAGTACGTGGTTTGTTTTCTTTTAATTGTTTGGACTATATGTTCTTTTCATTTTTTGCAGGATAGAGAGCCAAAGGAATTAAGTTACATGGGAGAATATACAAGAGCTCCTTCAGGAAACAAACTTTTAAGAGGAACCATGAGCCCCTGCTCTCACAGGCAGCAAAACCAGCCTGGGTTGGTATGAATGTACACAGTCTTTGTCGCTCAGGTTTATGCAAGGGAGAGAATCATGCTCCCCATGAGTGATCACTTCTCTGCTACATGTTACCACAGTAGACTCCTGCAAGAGGACATGGCCTTGGTGAGAATAGTGTATAAATAAGGTGGAAAGGTGGGGTTTTGTATACTGAGAAAGAAATGATGCCAGAACTCTGCTAGGATCATAGATTTAGAGCTGGAGGACACCTTCAAGATCATTGAGGCCAGTGGTACTCAAGATTTTTCCTTGGCTGTGAGAAATGTCCGTAAACTACAGAAGAATTTAAAGATTCCAGGATATGGTTGCAAGGATGAATTCCACACAGTTCCCAGAAGTTCTAGTGAGAATTTGAACACATTCATGTTCTGCGGAATGGTCTTTGACATTCACTGATCTATGCTGATCTCTTCATTATACAGATGAAGAAACTAAGACTCAGGGGACTTAACCAAGGCTATACAACTATTAAGGGACAGAACCAGGATGCAGACCAAGGTCCTCTCCAAAATGTAATCCTCTTTTCATTATACCTAGTTATCACTACTATGGCATTTAGTCAACAAATATTTATGAAATATTTTCTGCATATCAGGCACTGTTCTAAAGGACTGGGAATAAAAAGAAAGGCTCCACAGTTTCTGCCCTCAAAGAGTGTTAGAAGAGTGTTCCCCTCCTAGAGGGGGAATGACATGAAAATAACTAGGTATATACAAGATGACTAGAGAGTAGAAGGGGGACAATCTGAAAAGAGAAGACACTAGTAGCTGGCGGGACTAGGAAAGGGCTCCTGCAGAAGATGGTCTTTGAGTTGAGTCTTGAAGGAACCAGAGAAACTATGAAGCAAAAGTAAGGAGAGAGGGCACCTCAGGTGTGGGAAATGGCCAGTGTAAAGGCGTGGAGAAAGGTGGTGGAAAAGTGTGTTTAAGGAAGAGCCAGTGGACCAATGTCATTGCATCATATAGTTCATATCACATAGCATATTAAGGTTTTCAAGGACATTGTTTTCTAAAACAACAAATTTTATAGTACAGTTATTATTATCACCCCCCTCCCCACGTTACAGACAAGGAAACTGAGTCTCAAAGAGGATAAGTGTCTTGCCTCAGCTCACATAGCTAATAAATGTCAGGGCTAGAATTCAAACCCAAGTGCCCTCACTCTCAGCCCAGTCCATTTTCCACCACAGCCCCTCCTTGTGTATTGACAAGGGGCAAGAGTCTTTTTGGACTCTTCTCTAGACTTTTGCAGTCTTGAAAGGCCTTGATCACTGGCAATTTTGACAGAAAAAACTGGCAGTCCTTTCCATGCTATGGATGCTTGAAGACTGTCCTTTGGTTTCTGGTCATGGTGTTATAGTGGATAGAGTTGGACCTGGAGGCAAGGAGACTTGACTTCAAATTTAGGCTTAGATGCTTAGTGGCTGTGTGACCCTGGCAAGTCACTTAATCTTTGTTTGACTTAGTTTCCTCACCTGTAAATAATGGGGCTAAGAATAGCCCTTCCTTCCCAGGGTTGTTGTGAGAATCAGATGAGGAAATATTTGCAAAGCACTTAACACAGTGCCTGCTACAAAGTGCATGGCATATAAATGGTGGTGGTGGTGGTGGTAGTGGTGGTTGTTTTTGTTAATCTTTGTAGTCATCTGCTGGATCTGCCTTGTGTTCTCTCCCAACATGTCTAACACTGCTTCTCTAAAAGAATCCTCTTACTTTAATCAGGGCTTGGAAGTTTGGTTTTTCTACTGTCGTGGCTGCCAACCAACATTTTTGCTACAGTTATATTATATGGCATGAAGCTGTGCCTTGCTTCAACTTGACAGACAGGTAAGAGAAAAATGCTTTTAACTGAATAGAGGCAATGAATTAAGCTCCCCCTGGAGCATGGGGACTGGATTGCATAAACCTAAGCACAGTGGATTTATTAACGGTTTCATGTGAAATTCATTAACCAATCAACTGACAAGCATTTATGAAACACCCACTTGATGACTGGCAGCAAGCCCAGTGCTGGGTATGCAAATACCAGAGTGAGACAGTCCCTGTCCTTTTAAATAGCCTACATTCTATTGGGTGGACCCAACATATGGGAAGATATGTGGAAGTAAATGCAAGGTATTTGCAAAATAAATACACCACAACTTGGGGAGAGTACTAATACTTAGAATTAAGAAAGACCTTCTGATGAAAGTGGCATTTGAGTTGAGCCTTGAAGGAGCTAAGGGTTCCAAGTGTGGGAGGTGAAAAGGAAGAACATGCCAGGAATGTCCACAAAGGCAAAGAGGTGGGAGATGGTATGTTGTGTACAACGCTGATAGGGTCATCAAATCCAACCTCCTCAGTTGAAGAAATTGAGGCCCAGAAAAGTTGTGATTTTTCCAAAGTCACACACTTAGGGAGTGGCTATCAATATTTGAACTCTTGTCCTCTCACTATAAATTTAACAGTCTTTACCCTCTTCTTCCCACCCTCCCAAATAAGCAATCAGGCCAGTTTGGCCAGAGTGTAGAGTGACTGCAGAAAATAATGTACAACCAACCAGGAAAGACAAAATGGAAACTTTCCCCCATACAGCTGTATACTTTTCAACACATTTTTACCCTCACCTTCCACTCCATTGGAAAGACTTGCCTAGGGTCATACAACTGGTGAGTGTCTGATGCCAGATTCGAACTCAGGTCTTCCTGACTTCAGGCTTGGGCTTTATCCACCGAGCCACTCAACTGCCCAGTGAAAGGAGCTAGAGTGGGAGGGAGGGTGGGGGAGGAGGAGATGGGGGGATGCACCACTGCACCAACACGACCAGAAGCCAAAGGACAGTCTTCAAAGTGTTCAAGCATCCACAGCATGGAAAGAACTGCCAATTTTTTCTGTCAAAATTGCCAGTAGTCAAGGCCTTTCAAGACTGAAAAAGACTAGAGAAAAGTCCACGAAGACTGAGGGGAGAATTGCTCCTTGTCCCCTGTCAATACACAAGGAGGGGCTATGGTGGAAAAAGGACTGGGCTGAGAGTGAGGGTACTTGGGTTTGAATTCTAGCTCTGACATTTATTAGCTATGTGAGCTGAGGCAAGACACTTATCCTCTTTGAGACTCAGTTTCCTTCTCTGTAACATGGGGGTGATAATACTTGTACTATTAATAACAGGTAGGAAGGACAGGGATTATTATCCTTATTTTACCATTATAGAAAGGGAGGGTTATAAAGGTAAAATGACTACCAATTCTGTGAAGTTTGAATTCAGTCAAATAGCTGCACTTGAGGACCTAGAGGACCTTATGTGGCCTCAAAACTGCAGATTCCTCATTCCTAAGCTCTAGCTGAGTTAGAGAAAGATAGAAAGACAGACTGACACATAGACACATGGATGTTAGATAGACAGACAGACAACTAGATAGAACATGTATAGCTAGATAGAATGTTTACTATGTGACACCCCAAATATTCACACAGACTATCTGTGCCCAATCTGTAGTAGAGCATTCCGAGCTCGTATTGGTCTAATCAGTCACAATAGGACACACTGAAACTTGACTTTATCACGGTGATGTCATTTTGGTCCTTTTCGAGAATGAAGGACAACAACCTATGTGCCAGGCACTGTACTATGTGCTAAGGATAAAAATTAAAACAACCTAGAGAGTCCCTGCCTTCACAGAGCTTTCATTGCAATGGAGTAAGACAGCAAATAAAGGGATTCTGGAAAATGGGGGTGGGGTGGGATGGGAAAGGTAATCATGAAAAATGGTGGTAAAGAGATTGTTGCATGGAGGTTGGGGCCCTGGCTAGAGGAGGCCAAAAGTTCACTTATCAGACTGAAGAGAACAAGGAGTAGAGTCTAAATTTCCAGGGGCATCAAAGATGGAAGGAGGGAAAATGGGGCCATAGTATGGAGACAGCAAGAAAGAAGCCTGGATTTCAAGTCAGAAGGCATAGGCTAGAATCCCAGCTCTGCCATTTAGTGGCCATGTGACCTTGAACAAGTGCCTGCTCTGAATCTCTGTTTCTTTATTGGTCAAATGGGAAGGTTAGACTAGATATGCTCTAAGGTCCCTTGAAGATCTAAATGTAAATTTTCTTGCACTGAATTTTCAGCTTGCCAATTTACATTGATGTGGAAGCAGCTCAAAGGCCATGATAGCAAGGCATCCTCTCTGGTCCATCCTACCACACTGAAATGGACGCACATTTCTGATATCTGGGGAACTGGCCTAGTTAAATTTGAAGAGATTCATCATCAAGTGAACTGCAGTGTGATGAATTTATCAGCCACAGTTCACCCAAAAAGATCAAGCCAACAAATCCTAGGGGAGTTGTCGTATTTATTGACCAAGTGGAGAAACATCCCATATTGGCAAAACCACATACCACTGAAATAACAGGTAGGAAGGGAAGAGATTATTATCCCTAGTTTAGAGTTATGGAAATGGAGGCTTATAAAGGTAAAATAATTTTACCAAGGTCACCTAGTAGATGGAGAGCTAGAAACTATATCTCGTTACACCTACGATTAGGCAGCTAGGTGGTGAAGTAGATAAGAGTGCTAGATCCAGAGTAAAGAAGACCTGAGTTCCAATCCAGCCCAAGACATTTACTAGCTGTGAGACCCTGGACAAGTCATTTAAACTCCATCTCCCTGAGTTTCCTCAGTTATAAAATAAGGATCATAACAATGCTGACTTCCCAGTATCAAATGAGATAATATTTGTAAAGTGCTTAGCTTGACATATACTCGACACTTAATAAAGGCTTGTTCCGTTCCCCTAAACCCAGGGCTCTTATCATTGAACCACACATTCTTCCTTCTCCTCCTTTCCCCCTCCGTATATATCACTGAAATTGCCCATGCCCAGAATTTCCTCTTCTACTTCCCTCCACATCCCCACTTCCATGTCTCTCTTTACGATCAGACATTGCCTTACCATCTTTCAGACACTATATAAGGAAGTTACAAAAACAGTAGTCACTAAGGACAAAACTTCAGGGAGAATGAGAATAGAGGGTGGAAAAGAGGATTTCCCACTGCATGCCTGGAAGAGCCCATTTTTCCCCGAAGCAAAGGGCTCATTATCCCTTTATTTTAAAAATAGTTCCCTTTCTAGTAGCAGCCAGGTTTCCAAGTTTCAAGCCCAATCCTGCCACCCTGTGTGATATTTAACTCCCACTGAGAAGTGCAGTGGGGCCACTTAAATCTGCAGAAGCCCAGCCCCTGTGAGTAGAGACACTGCCCACCCTGAAGCTTCCTCCACCAGCTATAGTCCTCTCGTGAATATTAACTGAGCAGCTGACATATGGACACCATTCATCATCTTTGTGAGAGAGTAACACCCAAAGTAAACACTTGGGAGGGTAATTGGCTGTTACAACATCCATGCATTACAGGATCATTGTATGCCTTTCCCTGATTCTTATAAAATGGAAGAGAAAAGAAGCTTTCTTTTTTACTGAGTACAATGAAGTCTCATGTACAACACAAGTTTCCTATTTTTCAGCAATGACAGTGGAAACAATGTTTCATTTCCCTCTCCCCTCACTCACCCCCCCAAAAAAAAGGAAAAGAGAGGGAAAGGGAAAGCAAAGAAAAGAGGAAAAAACAGGAGAGAAAGGGAGAAGAGGGAAGAGAAAAAAGGGGAAGGGAGGGTAGATGAGAGGAAAGAAGAAAAGAAGAAGGGACAGAATAAAAGAGGAGGGGAGGAGAGGAAAGGAGAAGAAAGAGGAGGAGAAGGGGGGAGAGGATGGGAAAAGAGAGAAGGGGAGAAGAAAAGAAGAGGCCTATTTTTAAAATTAAATTTACTTATTTATTTTTAGTTTTCAACATTCCCTTTCATAAGATTTTAAGTTCCAAATTTTCTCCCCATCCCTCCCACCCTCTCCATCCCAAGATGGCATGTAATTTTATCTAGGCTCTACATACACATTCATATTAAACCTATTTTCACATTAATCATGTTGTAAAGAAGAATTAGAACCAATGAGAAAAACCATGAAAAAGATGAAACAAACAAAAAAGAGAGAGAGCAAATAGTATGTTTCAATCTGCATTCAGACTCCACGGTTGTTTTTCTGGATGTGAATTTTCCATCATGAGCCTTTTGGAGTTGTCTTTGATTACTAAGAAGAGATAAGTCTATCAAAGTCATCACACAGTGTGACTGTTACTATGTACAATGTTCTCCTGGTTCTGCTCACTTCACTCAGCATCAGTTCATATATGTCTTTCCAGGTTTTTCTGAAGTCTGTCTGTTCATCATATCTTACAGAACAATAGTATTCCATTACATTCATATACCACAACTTGTTCAGCCATTCCCCAATTGATGGCCATCCCCTGTATTTCTAGTTGTTGGCCACCACAAAAAAAGCTGCTACAAATATTTTTGTCCATGTGGGTCCTTTTCCCATTTGTATGATCTCTTGGGGATACAGCCCTAGAAGTGGTATTGCTGGGTCAAAGGGTATGCACATTTTTATAGCACTTTGGACATAGTTCCAAATTGTTCTCCAGAATGGTTGGATCAGTTCACAACTCCACCAATTAGTTCCACCAATTAGTGTTTCAATTTTGCCACATCTCCAACATTTATCATTTTCCTGTTTTGTCATGTTAGCCAATCTAATAGGTGGGATGTGGTACCTCAGTGTTGTTTTGATTTGCATTTCTATAATCAGTAGTGATTTAGAGCACTTTTTCATATGACTATAGATAGTTTTAATTCCTTCATCTGAAAACTGCTTGTTTGTATCTTTTGACCATTAAGCAATTGGGTAATGACTTGTATTCTTATAAATTTGACTCAGTTCTCTATATATTTTAGAAATGAGGCTTTTATCAGAAACAGTGGTTGTAAAAATTCTTTCCTAGTTTTCTGCTTCTCTCCTAATCTTGGTTTCATTGGGCTTTGTTTGTGCAAAAACTTTTCAATTTAATGTAATCAAAATTATCCATTTTGCATTTCTTAATGTTCTCTATCTCTTGTTTGGTCGTAAATTCTTCATTTCTCCATAAATCTGACAGATAAACTATTCCTTGCTTTCCCAGTTTGTTTGTAATATCAGTCTTTATATCTAAATCATGTATCCATTTTAACTTTATTTTGGTGGAGAGGACTTTGGGTTTATCAAACAGTAGATTACTATAGTGATTAACTACCCTCTTGTGTACCTAACCTATTCTACTGATCCACCACTCTATTTCTCAGCCAATACCAAATAGTTTTGATGACTACTACTTTATAATACAATTTAAGATCTGGTATGACTATGCCACCTTCCCTTGTATTTCTTTTCATTAATTCCCTTGATATTCTGGATCTTTCGTTCTTCCAGATGAATTTTGTTATTATTTTTCTAGCTCTATAAAATGTTTTTTAGTAGTTTGTTATGGGAAGAGGTCTAACTATTAAAGCAATACCATAGAGAGAACTGGGGCGGGGCACTATGTATCTTGTCTCATATAAATATTTGAGGAGATTATTTAATCTATTAAAGCTGCAACTGAGGCCTACCACATAATTAAATGTTTGTCACTGAACCCAATTTCCTACCCTTCCCAATTTCCTCCTCCACCAACTTTGACACCAAGAGATCCACTAAATAGGGACTAGGGAATAGAGTGTCATAACTACACAGTCAGCTCATGGTAACATGATATATAATGATGCCATGACACTGGATCCCTTGCTTATGCATCCCTGATCACCCATCGCCACTGACATTCAGAGATTTCTCTGGTGTCTTGTAGGGTTACCTGAACTTTTCAAATTTTTCTAAGGAGTGACAGGAACAGAGCCTACCATCCTATTAATCTAGCAGTGTTCCAAGACTGCTTTTTGGTTGTAGTCTGACCTGCCAAACAAGCTGACACTTTTCAGGGATACGTATAAGCTATAAGATGAATCAGTCAGGTGGCACAATGGATAGAATGCCAGGCTTGGAGTCGGGAAGACTCTTCTTCAAGAGTTGAAATCTGGCCTCAGATGCTTACTAGCTGTGTGACCCTGGGCAAGTCGCTCCAGTATCTCTGCCAAGAAAACCCCAAATGGGGTCATGAAGAGTCAGATGTGACTGAAAAAATGACTAAACTGAAAACTGTAAGAAGGGAAACTTGGATGAAAATAGTTGAGCCGTCTTCTGACAGCCAGACATCCATTCAATGACATTGGAGAATAGAGAGGAGTCACCTCTGTGCAGTGAGAATACAGACCATGAAGCCTCCTTAGGATCATTGGTTCTTTGTGAAATGATGCAGTCTAATCAAGGATGTGCTGGTGAATATTTAACAACCAGATCTCTTTTTAAAAAAAAAATGGTTAGGCTGTTAAATTTAATCTGCATTAGTAACATTTTCCTTATCACTGTTTTAAGACTAAGAATCAACAAAACAATAAATCAAGCCTTGATACGTAGGATTTGTGGATTCTGAGGAGCTGGGAGGAGCTGGCTCCAGCATGCCCCTGAGGCTAATCCTCTGACCTTAAATTCTAGAGAGGATTGTCACAAACCTTTTGGGGAAACTCTTTAAGGGCCTTTATTTCAGACTGATTAAATCCTATTATCTTCCACTCACTCTCTTGGCTCTTTCCCCTCTGACAGAATGCCAAGAGAAATGTCTTTTCTCCCTGACTCCAAGGGGCTTCTCTCTCTGTTTCTTTCTCTGTCTCTCTGTGTCAACCTCCCTTCCTCCCTCCCTCCCTCCCTCCCTCCTCTCTCTCTCTCTCTCTCTCTCTCTCTCTCTCTCTCTCTCTCTCTCTCTCTCCCTCTCTCTCTGTCTCTCTCTCTCTCTCTCTTCCTCTCTTTCCCCCTCTCCCTGTCCCTGCTTCCTACAGTCAAAAAATGAAAACTGACTTGAGTGAGGGATAATCCCATGATAGCACCAATACTACATGTCATCAGGCAATGACATTCCATCTGCAAATTATTGCTTGCCTTAATAGGAGAAGCATTTGGGTAAAATGTTGTCATGATAGTAGCACAATCCAAACAGAAAGTGACAATATAAGCTCTATCCTGGCAATTACTTTCTAATAAATAAACTGGCTCAAACACCAATTTTCTCTCCTCTACTAGTAAAAAAAAAAATTCTTAAAAAATATTAGAGACTTCAATAAATAAAAAGTTACCACTAGGTGCAAATCCACTTGTAATTTAATAAGTTCAGGTTTTCTTTATCATTATTAATAACCTCATCCAACAAGCATTTGTTAAGTACCAACTATCTACCAGGCACTGTACTAGGCATTGGGGAAACAAAAATTAAAATGAGACATTTTCTGCCTTCAAGGAATTTGTATTCTAGTAGGAGGAGATTTCATATATATATATATATATATATATATATATATATATATATATATATATATATATATACACATATATACATATATATGCAAATAAGTAATTACAAAAATATACAAAGTAGTTTTTCAAGGCAGAAACAGGAAGGGCACTGCAACAACACATTCATATAGTGCTTTAGGGTTTGTAAAGCAGTATTACCTAGATTTGATTCTTATAAGGTAGATACTCTTATCCCCATTTTGTACATGAGAAACTGAGGCTCAGAAAGATTAAATGACTTGCCTAGGGTCACATAGATAGCTTCTGAGGTAGCATTTGAGCCCAGATCTTCCTGTTCTGATCTGTTAAATTACGCTAAAGGCCTTAGGTCAAACTTGAGTCTTCTTGCTCCCAGTTCTATATCAATGGCAATCCTGTATCCTCTACAAGAATAAAAAATAAATATGTACAGATGAGTATCCATTAAAAGATATTAAAATAATACTGACAGTTACTTATATGGGCATCTAGGTGGTGCATGAAGTCTGGAACCAGGAAGACCTATCTTCCTGAATTCAATTCTGGCCTCAGACACTTAATAGCTATGTGACCCTGGGTAAGTCACTTCACCCTGCTTGCCTCAGTTTCTCATCTGTAAAAATGCACTAGAGAAGGAAATGTCAAGGCACTAAAGTAGTTTTGCCAAGAAAACCCCAAATTGGGGTCATGAAGAGTTGGATTCAACATTTACTTATACGTAGTAGGTGATCACTAGATATTTGTTAAATGAATGAATGAATGACATTTTTAGAGACTCATTTATTTGGATTAAGTTCAGGGGTGGAGCATTACCCCTCTGTAGAATGTTCACAGGTGAACAGGAAGACATATTTTCCTTTATTGAAACCTGTGACTCTAAAAGTTCAAGCCTATCTTTTAAATAATCCATAGCTTATTTTGAATATGTCAGATTAATAATTGGTACTGGAAAGAGAAATATTTGGATCACAGATCATAAAATGCCAGAACTGTAAGGGACCATAGAGATCATCCTGATCAGCTTTCTCTTTTTATAGATGAAGACAATGAGCCCCAGAAAAGTGAAGAAGCTTGGCTAAAATCACACAGGAAGTGTGCAGGAGTCAGAAGCAAAACCCACTCCTCATGAGTCTCATCCAATGTCTTTCCACTGTACTAGCCTGGCTAACTTGTTCAGAAGTGTAATCATTGTTCATAAAGAAATAGAGTCTATCAGGTGTTGCATATTTGGAACATCTCTACAAGAAAAGATCCTCTGAAAATAGCTAAAGTTTCCACTTTAGTGCAAAGCTGAATTTCTGGCTCCTCAGTGCTGGCTGGAAGCAGCACTGGAAGCTATTTAGTTGCCTCAGGGGTAGCTGGAAGGAAAGCCCATGGTCTAAGGGACACTGCTATTCCCAAGACTTTTGGGTTCAGGGTCATGGGCCATCTCTGTCATGGTATAAAGGGTGGAATTAACAGTGGTGGTTTGATTTGCTTAGCACCCTCTGCTTCCAGTCACTCCCTCAGGGTACCTTGCAGCTTCAGTTTGGCTGACTTGCCTGTCCTATTGGTGAAGAGAGTAGTCAACAGCTAGATTTTCACTGCTATGAGGTAATCTTTAAACACTGTATATCCTCTACAGCCTAATACACAGTGCCCTCTACAATTGCATAGATGGTGCACTGGATATGATATTGGGCTTGGAATCAGGAAGAGAGTTGAGTTCAGATATGACCCTAGCAAGTTAGCTGTGTGGCCCAGGGCAAATCACTTTACCTATCTCACCCTCAGTTTCTTCATCTGTAAAATGGGCATAAGAATAGCAACTACCTCACAGGGTTGTTATAAGGATCAAAGGAGACAACATATAAAAGTACTTTACAAATCTCAAATGGTGGGTTTTGCATTAAAAAAAAAAGTTTTCAGAAGAATGAATGACTTTTTTTGAAGAATTTAGGTGAGTGCACCCACCTTCGGTGGTTTTCCTTATATTGAGTGTATTCTTAATAGAATTAATCCAATTTTAGATAAATTAAACATTTTTAAATGTTCTGTTGATGTTTAAAAAAAAAACCATCTCTGTCACTTCCCAAAAACTCATTCCTGTCCCCAAAGCCCTCACTTCTAATAAACAAATAAGGGTTAAGCAAAGGATCTGATACATAGGCTATATCTGATAGTTTATGCCTGGCACGCAGTAGGCACTTAATAAATGTTTATTGATTGATTTATATGCCTCATTCTACATCAGTAGAACACTTCTCCATTCGAAAGTGTATGCTTCAATTTCAGAGTTCAGTAGGCAAGACTGATTATTTCATCAACCTGAGTTGGATGTCTTTTACTATTGTTTTCCTTTAACCTTATTGCAATCATTTCTATGCTCATTTCATTCCTTACCAATGTGAAATAGGTCTTATTAAGAACAAATATTTATCATTGGTCTACTATCTGCAAGTTCCTGTTAACCCGTGAATCCCAATTACTCGGTTTAGTTCCTCTGAAATATTGTACCTCCAAATCAGAGCAAATGTGGAACTCGGAAGAACCCTCGGCCTATCGGAATCGCTTCATGTTCCTTACAGCCAGCTAGCTCAGCCTCCCCAATGACCCTGGGGTGCGCACATCCAACAAGAATTGAGAACACATCAACTCCTCCTCCCCCCTCCCCAGAGACCTTCCGCTCAAAGCCCTCCAACCCCCAACTTCCAGTTCTATGTAAGGTCTTAAAGCGAAAACATGTGTAAAAGGGAAGCTGAAATCCCTTTGGTGGGAGCGATTAGATGCCGATAGTCCTTTAGCCTCTGGGCTAAAGTCTAAGCAGAAGACACTTTGTCTCGGGCTTATTTTCAAGGAAACAGAAGTAATTTGAGGGATGGAAACGCGAAGTGAATGAAGCCCCAAGGCAGGGCAGGGTTAAAGGGAATTTCGGCTCAGAGATTGGGGAGGGGGTACTAGAAAAGGGGGATGTGTATTTCCCACCTGGAGTCCCGAAGGCAAGGATTCCAGTCGAGGCCGCTTAGTGCAGCGGCAGTCTCCACCACCAAGGTCGGCTATCTAGCGGACCCCAAGACCTCGAGCTTAGCGAGCTACTACTTCATTAGTCTTGGAGACTTGGAAGGGGCAGAGCCAAAGGTTGCCGTTTTCAAGGTCGGCTTAGCCAGGTCAGTCAGTCCCTGCTGAGGGCACCCACACCCATACCCACATATACACACGGAACAACCTACAAGCCAGAAGACTAGGGGTGAAGTGAGTGAGACTGGAGAAAGGGGAGACAGGGAGGAGGAGAGGCGGGAAGTATCAGTTCCTAACACGGGAATTTTGCTAAATCAAATCCAGAGTTGAAATAATAATTTTAAAACAAAATCCCGCTGTTCCAAACTGACAAAAGGTTTCTTCAGACGTGGCTCTGGAGACTGTGAGGGAAGGAAGGCAAGCGGTTTCCACCGCTCTTTCACCCGGAGGGAGTATCTTTCTTCCTATCTCCTCCCTCCACTCTCATTGCCAGAGGAGTTGAGTAAAGGGGGTTAATGAAGGTGGGGAGCAGAAGGAAAAGAGGGGCAGAATGAAGGTGTGGAAGAGAGAGTCTCCGGGTCCTCTCTGGAGAACAGCTTACTTAAGCTGAGGTGGAGGTGGGAAAGGGGGTGTTCACACCCAGGCAGGCTTCCAAGATTACATAGGGAAGGCACAGCAAGTCAGAAGATGAATGAAGCCTTGTAACGGGATTCACCAGGATTTGGGAGACCTAAATCCAACTAGTTTGGAAGAGTAGGGAGAGGAAAAAACAAGGTAGGAGAATGTAGTGGTGGTGGTAGTGTGTGTGTGTGTGTGTGTGTGTGTGTGTGTACAGTACACATAACCTCATAAATCTAATAGATGAGGAGGTGATGTTCATACCCGAGATCTTTTCTTGTGCCCCTAGGATTCATCCTGCTTTGTCTTATCCATATCCTATCAATGTACATGTCCTATCTCCCCTATGAAAGTAAATCCTTCGAGTGCAGACCTTATGTTTTTTTTACCCCCCCCCCCCCCCCCAGCACTTATCTCAAAACCTTGCACACAGGGTGCTGAGTAAAAACTCAGTATTTCTTCCCTTAGTTGGGAGAACTTGACTGATGCAATTGCATTAAAGTATAAGCAGAAGTAGGGTGTGTGTGCGTGTGTATGTGTGTGTGTGTGTGTTTATGTACACAGTGAAAGGATCTTCACAGTCTCTCTCCCCACACCTGGCACAGAGTGCATGAGTATGTGTGAGGTGGGGAAGGTGGAGTTCCTAATTTCTTTTCTCAATTGTTCTAGCCTGAGGTCTTCGTTCCTTTCTGTCCCTGTCTGGGGGCTTTCTGTCTTCACAGAATCAGGCTCCAGAAAGAAAAAAGAAGGAAGTCACCAAGAAATCGAAGCTGTTTCTCTCTTGGTGAACATCTGAGGCAGCTCTCCTCCTCTTGGACTTGATTGAGAGCCAGAAAGTTTTCCTCAGGGCTTGCGCGGGGGCACGTGTGTACAAACTGTGCACATGTGTGTTGGTGTATTGATTTGTCTGGGTGTATCTGAGGACAAAGGCTTGCTGTCTATGTATGCACGCACCCCACACCCTCACATGGTCTGCCGGGCACTGAGTAGATGAAATAAGCCCAAGGAGCTTCTTGGGGACTGTCCTCAGCTCAGCACCCCACCCTCAGCGCACTTTCCACCTCTCTCCACCCTTGGGTTCCGTCCGCTCGTTCATTCGCTGTCGGGCAGCTGCAGCGGTTGTTGACCCGCAGTGCCGGGGTCGCGGGGTTACTTCCAAACCAAGAGGACACAAGCAGTGGCCTGGGTGATTGACAAGCCCCCCGAAATTCTATGACGAGTAAACAGGGAGGCCCTTGAGCGGGCTGAGCAGGACTCTCGGTTCAATCAATTTCCAGCAGCTTCCAAAGGCCGAAGGTCTTAGTCTGGAGGCTGCTTCTACTGCTGCCCAGGCACCGGTACCCCCCGGAAAGTCAGAACTTGGCTCGCTACAACCTACTTTTCCTAGGGTTAGCCCCGCCTAAGGAAGGAACCTACTATTCACGACCCTTTTCTCGTGGCAGCTAATGTTCACATAGGGTCCTCGTCTGGTCTTCCCACGTTTAACTCTTTCCCCAACAATTCCCCAAGTAGTTCTTCCCCGTAGCAGTTGTCACCCTATACTCCTTGAAGCGAAGCCTACTAAGTGGAAAAAAGACTGGGGGAAGGAAGGGGGGGTGGTCGGCGTTTAGGAAAGCAGGGGAGAAATATCTGAAGTGATGAAAAGAGAAACGAGCTTGAGGGAAGGGGTAAGAAATCTCCCTTTACCATCCTTCTCTCTCCCAGAGAAATTGAACACGGGAGAGACGGATCTGGGCTTGACAGAGGTAAAAACGAATTCTTTTACAAGAATAAGGGAAGATTGAGACGGCTGAGGTTGGACGGAAGTTTGAAGGAAAGGGTATTTTAGTTTCTGTTCTTATAGCTAGGGGATGGAAAACACCAAGAGGTCCTGAGGCCCGAAGGGCAGTAGTCTCTCGAAGGCCCGCGGTCGGTGTGCTCTCACGCCTACGCGAAGCTAGGTTCGCCATGTACCCTGTACATGTACATCCTGCATTGATTTAAGGCTGGAAATCTAGGTCTGATTCGTCGACTTCCAGGCGGCCGCAATTGCGCACAAACCCTGCTACCTAAATGCTACCTAAAACCCTGTTCTGCCCTCAAACGGAGTGGAGAGCAGGAAAGGGCAATGCGGCGCTGAGGGTCTGGGCTACTCCTTTTTAAACTTGACCTTCTCAGGTTTCGCTGGGCAGGTGGTGCTGGAGTCAGTCGCCTTCCGCAGGATGGCGGCTACCACTTGGCACCCCGAGCTCTGTGCCGAATGAGCTCCAATAATTCTAAGGCACCTGAGGTCGGTCCAGAGAGCCTAGCAGAAGGCTCGTCTTTCCCCCAGGAAACCAGCCCCAGAGCAGAGGAAGAGAAAATCTACTAGCTCGGAGATTTGTAGACAAGTCTGCGGCCTCGGAGAGAGTTTGAAAAGCAGGATACACAGAGGAAGAGGTGCACCTTGTGCCACCCCCAGAGGGCAGGGAGGGGATGAAAGCACCCGCACTTCGAAAATGTACACTCTCCACTACCCCTGCACACACGCATACACGGAGCGCCTGTGTACACTACTCCACGAACTCCCGAACACCAAACCAAAAGAAGCTCGTTTGCGGGTGGTTTCGCGTGCTGGAGCGGTGAGCCAGGGATATGCGCCAAGCCGCGTGTCGTGCTGGGTCTGGGCCTCCAGGGGGAGCTGCAGCTCTTCCACCCGCCAGCCCGCCCGCTGAGTCTCGGGGTCGAACCGTTCCGCTTTCCCCTAACCTTAGGGTCTACTCCCTCGCTCCATCCCCGGATAGATAGAAGGCTCTTTCTTTCCCTCCTACCTTCATCCCCCGCGCGCCCCTGTTTGAAATCTTGGAGTCTCATCCCGAACTTCGGTGCCTTCTGCTCCATATATCAAATCTTCCCATCTTCCCTCGCCCTCTATATCTCCCCAAACTGGACTAGCTCAACTGGGGAGAGAGGGCGTTTAGAGGGGTGAAGGGTAGCCCCCCAAGGCCAAACTTGGAGTTAAAAAGTAAAACTGTGAACACGAGCGTCATTTTTCCAAGAAAACTCAAAGCCAGAGGTGGGGTGGGAAAGGGACTGGAGACAAGGGGGCCAAGGTTAAAAGGCAAGGAGGAGAAATCCCCGAATCCCTGGAGACAGGTGGAATTTTCATGATTTATTTGGGTGGTAATTTTCAAGACAAAAAACAATTTCTACACTGTGAGATGGGGGTGGGAGAGGGGAGGCCCCTCAGACTGACACCCGATCTGTTCTTAGACCTGCAGAAGTAGCAGCCTGGGTGGGCCCCGGGGGAAGGGGGCCTGCAAATGGTCCCTTCCACCGAGGTTGCTCTTCCTTCTTCCCCCTTTTCCATTTCCTTCCTTCCTCACCTTGATGGAACTTTGAGTGCTTAAAGCCGCAACCGTCCTTTTCTTCTTTTTTTTTTCCCCTGTTCGTAATTTCTTTGGAAGTGTCCTTGGTGTCGAAAACCTAAAGCTGGCGAGGACAGCAGATAAACCCCCTCGGCGGAAGTGTCAGGCTGAACTGAACTTCGATGTTCCCCAAAGACCAGGAGTAGTGAAAGGGAAACGAGGGAAGGAAGGGGTTCAGTTCCCAGCTGCCAGAGCTAGAGGACCATTAAGGGTCTCTGAGCCCTGCCAGACCTCCCTCTTTCTGCACCCCCAGGGCTCCCTGCCACCCACCCAGAGGTTCCAGCTGCTTTTTTGCACCATGCTGACAATCTCATGCACCATACGTCCCTGAATTTGTATGGGGAGAGGGGGGAAGATACTGGGTGGGTGGACTTTGCTGTGTGTGTGTTTATGTCATGTTGGAGTGTGTGAATGTGCTTGTCTGTGTGCTCCCCACAAAGCACCCAAAATCACTCTCCCGCAACAACTCAGACTGTGAAGTTGGGCTGTAGTGTGGATTCGACGGAGAGCTCCCAGGGAGGGCTGGGAAAGAGCAGAGACCCCTGCACAGTAATTGTTGGTTCAGAACGCTCCTCAGCTCTTCCCACACCTTCTAGCCATTCTCAAACACCTGCACCTTTCCATTCCTAAAGTCTCCGAGGAGGGAATGGGCAAACAATTCTGGGCCGCCCGCCTCCCCCAAAGTACGAAACTTGTTCAGATGAAACCTTTTCTTCCTACCTTTCTGGCCTCAGCATTCAGTGATGAGGAAGCATGATGCGAGGGGAGGGGGCGCTTAATTTTTGGCAAGGTTTAATTCAGTTAAACAAAGCACCCGATGTTCAGTTTGCTTGCAGAGAGAAGTCTCATCTCCTGAGCAGGTTCTCAGTCCTGTCACAGTGGGAAAAAACACTAGAAGGGACAAATATCTACACCCACACCCCTAGAAAAAAAATCTCAGAACGGTGAAGGAATTTACCCTACTGCAGAGAGAAATGACTAGATGATCTAGCCATATCCTTAGGGATGGATAATTGCCGGTCAGTTGGTGGGCAGAGGCAGTGGGGCTTGGGAGAAAGAGCATCTGATAGAAGTTGCCGTAAAAAGCAGTCAAATGAAGAGGGGTATAACGATCTCCGAGCACTCCTCGCAGCACTAAAAACAAAGTATCTTATTTAACTCAACATTTGGAAGTATTTTTTCCTTCGAAAACTCTCAGTCTACAAGCATCCTTCCTCTCCCAAGTTGCTTCAGCCAAATTGTATGGTAGCAATTCAATACGTCTTTTATATGTAGCACTAAATACAGAATTAGCAAAAGTTCTATTCTCTGTTCCAAGATCATTTATTATCATACCGAATATAACATGGAAAAGGGGAAATGATCTGCTATCCCTTCCAAAAGAAACGAAAATTTCTCTTCCCTTCGGCCAAAATGAGAGATAGTTTATCTTATACAAATCTGAAAAGAAAGAAAGAGCTTTTGCCTGACCCTCTACCGGAGCCTTGACCTTTCCGAGAGTCTACTCCTGCCTGTCCGGCTTGTATTTCTATGGCCAGTAGCAAGGTTCAGATTATTTTCAATGTTGCTTTGCAGAGTTCATTTAAAAGCAACTTTTTAGGGATGAGTGGGTTGGAGAAACCATTCAACCTTCAACTGGAGGAATAGGATCAGCCAGAAAGCAACTCCTCCTCATTGGGGTCGTTTCAGACTGAATGTTTTTGCTCCATTATTTTCTCACTGATGCTGTCAATGCAAAAAGATTGGCACAACTCGGCACCAAAGCCTTCGAAATTATATCCAGTAATTGTACTAATAGAGCCAAAAAACCTCCGGGGAGGAGGAAAAAACTTTTTAAATTTATCACTACATCTTGAATTCGATTCAGTTACTGACGACTGCAGCGGGCAAATGAAATCCATGCTCGGCCCGGTAGGGAGGTGAAGGCGTTTGCAAAATAAAACTTTCTAAGTAGTGTTTTTTAGAAAATTATGGGGTTACTGCTGTGGCATGGTTTGTAGTTTGTGGGGGCGACAGTAGATTCCCATAACTTTGAGCAAGTGACTGAGAAACCTCCTCTGAAGGTAGAAAGTGCAGCTGTAAATGTGGGAAAGAAAATATTGAATGCCACGTTCTAAACATAATAGAACTTTCCACAATATCATTACTGTACTAAACATCCATAAGCAAGCAACGTTGGGGGGAAAACAGTAGCCGAAAACAGAACACACATTTAGCAGCATACATTTATAGAACTGGCAACATTAAGGTACAACGTTGTATTTTAAATTAGGGAGGTGGGGGAGGAGTAGTGGAAGACGAGAAAGTCATTGTTGGTAGTTTTGATTATATATCATTTAAATGACTAAAATCGGTAGTTTACACCATCTGTACATCACAGCCACACAAAGAAGAGGCTTCTGTTGACTCTGCTAAGAACTGAAAATAAAGTGGACTTAAGCCCTGCGTTGGAACTACTGCCCGGTGCCCTTTTCAGTGCTATGTAGGGTCATTGGCGTGGTACGGAAGCAGTTATTGAATTTCTTACAATCAAAGGAGTCAGTGGCACAAAAGAGGAGGGTGGGGGGTGGGAGGGAAGGAAGGTTGTGTTTATTTTTTTTTAACCGAGTCACCTTAGGTAATGTAACAAGGAAAACGTCAAGAAGACCTGTGCCTTTAAGATGCAGTTGCTATCCAAACACAAGTAAACAGAGCGGACCATTAGTGAGAAAAGGGAGGAGGAGGAGGAGCTGGAGGCGGACTCCGAACTTGACAACCCCAGAACGTTCGGGGGGTAGGCGGGGCGGAAAGCTCAGGCAGCGAACATTCGAATGTGTGCAGCTCTGGGTGGGACAGCGGGCGGGGACTGCAAGTTCTACGCCACTTAACTGCTGAAATGTGATGGACCTGGGAGGGGAAGGCTCAGACTTCATCCAACTTCGCTAGAGTTGAAGGCGCAGAGGCTCCGAAGAGGAGCGTGATTGAAGCAAGATCTCCTCCGAGTGACCAAAGTCAACCAGCACTTTTTTCCTCCCTTTTTTACGCTTTCGCTTCGGGAAACCCAAAGACAAGGATTCCCCTTGCCCCGCCATCCCCGGAACGGCTCTTCTTCCTCCATATCATGTCCAAGGCTCCGGGGAGTCAGCTGGGAAAGAGCTTGCTGAACTTCTGACTGACGGACGGACTGCTCCGCCAGTCCAGTGTGGATCTAATGACAACGCAAAGACAAGCGCGGCTCGCGGCTAGAACTTTGCATTAGGAGGGGAGGCCCTTTCTGCCGGAGACCTTTTCTGCCGAGGTAAGTCTCTAGCCTGGGAATAGGCTGCAGCCGCCGCCTTCATAAAGTACAGTCTCTATTAAAGAGGGTCGGCGAAGGTGGCGATAAAAGTACCGATTCTCTGTCCAGCGTGCCACTGTTTCACGCGTGGTATTGTCCCAGGAACGTTACCCCTTTGAAAAGAACTGAAAATCGTTTAATTGTAGGTATACTCAGTGACCGGACGGTGTGTTTCTTGCATGCTATGCTCTCCAGGACACCCCCCTTCCCAATCTCCTAATTAATACAAATTCACACACACACACACACACACACACACACACACACACACACACACGGGAATGTTTTTGCAATTTGTTTCCGGACATTTTAGCTCAACCACGAGGTACCCAAGATCTCAGCACTGTAGTTTCTTAAACGGGTTCGGTAACTTTAGCAGATATTAGAGGTTCTCTTACGCTCTTCAGTGTTTCCTTTTCTGTTTTCTCTCTCACTCTTTTTTCTTTCCCTCTTTCCGTTTCTCTCATCTTTTTTCTTCTTCCTCTATTTTTCTCTTTCCTTCTTTCTCCCTTTCCCTCTCCCTGATTCTAGCGCTCTCCTTTCTCTTTTTGTCTCCTACCCTCTTTCCCTCTTCCCTATTTTCTTCCTTCCTTTTTCTCTCTTCCTCTATTTATCCCTTTCCTACCCTGTGCCTCCCCCTCTCTGTTTCCTTGCCTTTCTCCTAAATCCCCAAATGCTTTTTGCCCCCGGGCTAGAAATCCTAACTCACCTTCCACTTCCAGAGCCTGTAGTAGAGCGGGGAGTAGAGATTTTGATCCTCAATACTCAGTCTTTCTGACCACGGGCAAGGAATGTTTTAAGGATGAAATAATGATGTTGGCCAAACCTTGATTAAACCTACAACCATGTGCTTGATGCCTGCAGTGCCCGTGGTGGGGGTGGGGGAAAAGGAGGAAAGAAACCCAGAGTGTTGTAAGTGTCTGGATAAGCAATAAATTACCACGGCTAAGGATGTGAAGTGGGTTTCCAGAAGAAGATTGGGGGGCGGAGAGAGTGCCAGAGCAGAGAGTCCGAGGTAGGATGAGTCTGCCTACCTGTTTCTCGGAGAACAGAAGACTCCTGGCACTTCCCCATGTGAAAGATCACACACAGACAGAAAGCTAGCTCTCTTTCTTCTACACCCGCCGCTCCCCAACCCAACTAAAGTAACTGCCACCCGAACAGGAACAAGAAAATCACTCTTCTCGCTCAGGAACAGGGCCAGCGAGTGAGAGCAAAGAGTAACAGAACACGGAGTGTGCGGAAAGCATCTTAATTTAATTAACTCCTCGGGAAAGGAGAGGCGGTTAGGAGTGGCAAAGGGAGCTACAGCGTGGCTGGCGGTGATTCCCACCTGCTAGAGAGAAGGCGACTTTAAAAATAAAAATCAAACTTTCATCTGATTTCTTCTGTTTTTCATCGAGTCTGCTCTGGCTGTTTTTAATTTCAAACAAAACAACAGCATCAGGTGCAATTCGACAACAACCAGCTGATTTATGGGAAACCCTGTTAGGCTGAATTTCAGCCTCTGATGGAAATGCAACAGTTTTAGAGAAGAATGGGGGCTGCATGCATATCATTCTTAAGATTATCGATCCTAACGTACAAAAACTCCTCATTAAGTCACCTCTAGTCACTTTAGCTTTTTTATTTTATTTTTGCTTTGTTTTGTTGAGATGTTTGTTGTGTTTGGGAAGAGGGGTTTACTCAAATGTTGCGAAAGCTTCGCTGAAACTTCAATTAATAAGTAAACATTTCACTTGTTGACAGACACAGAACAAAGTTTTAAAAACTGCTAGACATAACTGGAAATTCCTGTAAAGTAGGCTGGTAAAAGAGGACTGGTCCCCTTGCCACTGAAGTTGTCAGGACTTTTTTTTCCCTCTCTTCCATAATTTTTCACTTCAACTGTAAAATTAAAAGTAGCAGCTTATCCAGAGTTGGGTGGAGGAGACATCAGGATGGCTTTGATAGCTGGTGTTCTTGACCAAGGCAGGGGAAAAGAGTAGTAAAAGTCTTGAAAGAGACAAGACAAAACGAAACTACCTTCAGATCTGGGAATTGATCGAAAATATCTTTTGACATATATATCCAGCAGCTCAGCTGGCTAGTGGAAGCCCAAACTCCTCAGCTATTTATGGAGACAGTGTTTGGGAGATATTTGGGGGCGGGGGGTTGTTTTGTTTTGTGTTTTCCACAAGGTATCCAATATGGCTTTTACCCTGTAAAGAAAGAAAGCGGCTTTTCAATACAGTTGAAAGCACACACATTACTCGGAAAAGGCAGGTCTTTTTGTGCAACTTTTAGGTTTAACTATAATACACAATTGGGAATTTCAGCGTTCTAAGCCCTTAGGAAAACCGAGAGGAACCGAGCACTTAGCTTTTTGACTGGAGAATTAACATTTAACCTTTAAGGCAGATGTTAGTTTCACGTTTTAGGAAATGAGATTCTAGGTCCTGGATTTCCCTTCCTCGCCCTTCGCCCCCAATCCTGGGATGTGGTGGTGGTTGTACTTTGCCTCCTGTGTTTATTTCTAAGAAAAGAAGTCAGGAAATAAACTGAAATACCAAATTTCTGTTACTTCTCTTTGGATAAAATGTCAGCGGTTCAGTAATAAGGAGAGGGGAAATCACTTTAATTAATCTACAAGCAATGAAATCCTCAGTTACTAAAAAGATTGAAGTGCAAAATCTTAGATGACCTAAAGACAAAATAAATAAATAAGTAATGCACAGGGGCCCCATAAGGAATAGATTTCCAGGGCTATTTGCAGAAAAAATACTCCTAGAGCTATGGGGGTGGGCTCAAGGATTGTCCCTGATCAAAAATGGAGAGTGATTAGTGGTGGGAAAGTTTATTATAAAGGGAGGTTTATAGTTTCGGTTGAATGGTCTGAGTGAAATCCTCTGACTGTCACACACCTCTCATTAACTCCCTGCCTGCACTCCCAGCTCACATACCACTAGGCAGACGCTGGTTCATTAATAAATCCCTGTCTCAGGGAAGGGAAAGGGGGCAGAGAAAGTGTGGGCCTAGAAGAGGGAGCCAAATCCTCCTCCCTTGAGAGGGTTTTATTTTTATGTATTAACTCTCCCCCACCCCTACACACTTTGCACTCAGATACATGCCAAAGGGTAACTGTTCACAGATTGAAAGGAAGAAAAATCAGACCCCCATTAGGAGGGAGGAGGAAAAGGCAAAAGAATGGGAGAATACTCCTAGCTTCTTAGGGGGAGTACAAATTCAAAGTGGAGAATTATGAGTGGAACTTGATGTTTTTAAGGCCTATTTCTATGGGGAAAATTTCCTAGCTGCTTGTGACAACACACACACCCCTCATCTTGGACTCTAACACAGGCTGGATCCAAATATGTCAAAGAATATGTATCATACAAATTGCAAGTAGAGCTTTGGGGGATGCCCTTGGGAAAGTGAGTGTGAAAGGCCATTCGACCTTCACTAACCCTTTTTTTTTGTAACTGAAGAGAAAGTGAGTGGGGTAAGGGAGAAGTGTGGCATTTGGGAAAAATGGGGAGATTAAAATTCTCTTAGCTCCCCAACTTTGCAGGCTTCAGAACTAGACAGTTGATAGACACTTTGTTGTTCCAGTCTTTTAGCAGCCAGGCTTGAAGCAAATAAATACATTAACACCCCCCCCACACACACACACACACAACCTGTTCAAAGTACCCTCCAACCTTTTGAATTATCTCCTACAAGTATCTTCTAGTTTTCCTTCCTAGAGAACAGATCTCTCTGACCTTGTTGGGATCAGAAAAGGAGGTGGGGACTCGGAAGGGGAAGACATGAAAAAAGAGTCTTCTTACTAAGGGTCGAGCTCTAGGCCACCTAGAATGAGGTCTCTTCCGAAGAACTAGGAAGAATAGGTGTTATCTAAGGGAATCCCCAAAGGCTTAGGAAAAGCTGGGAGGTCGGCTCTCCCATCTGGGGGAAGTCGGAAAGCTCTTAGACTACTCTCTCCTCTTCTCTTCCCGACTACTACCCGACCATCTGGAAGGGATCTTTAGGTGGGGGAGGGAGAAATGAATAGTGGAGCACGGCAGCGGGGGAGAGGGAATGTTGGGGACCAAACCCAGAAGCTCGGGCCAAGGTGTCACCCTTCCTTCAGCACCTCACTCCTGATGAATGGGGTTAATGTAAAGGGAAGAGAGAATTAAGGTTCCGAGATCAGAGGGAAAGTGTCCTAAACCTCTGACCGGGGTGAAAGGAGAACAGTCCCAAACACCCACCTGAAAAACCTGGATACTTGCTCCTGCATTTGCTACACCTCGCTCCACCCGCCACACACATTTCTAGAAGTGATCTCTGAGTCTAGCAGGAAAATGGTGGTGGCCTCCTTCTCGGACTAAGGAATTGTGTGAAGTGGGTGGGAGTTGGGGGGAAGGGAAGAGGAAGACCCTAAGGCACTATCGGTCCAGCGGCCTTGGCCTGAGTATCCAGAGGCCCACAGAAGAGACAGCACCGGTGGCAGACTCTTCACCCACTCATTGCTCCGATGGATCCGGGTCCAGAGCTTATAGGGCAGCCTCCCTGGTTCAGAAAGTGATAGGTTTTGTTGTCGGGAAAATATCGTTTGACCTGCAGGTCCTTGCTAGTGGAAGGGAGCTTGAGGGAGGGCTCCTGGGTAAGTGTGCCTTTGCCTCCCAGCAAAAGGAGGGCCGACCTTTATCTAAGTTCGCTGGACTAGTATGTAGCCCAGACGCCCCTCTCCCCTTTTTCCTCATTTCCTTGGCGATGGTATTTTTGTTTTGTTTCCCCCAGACGAATAGGGTTGGGAATCGAACCCTGTAACTGAGCCGGGGTTGTGCACATTTTCCCAGGGCTCTCTCCATGGGAGGTTAGTAGGGAACAATGAACCGAAGGAAGGATCTAGAGCCAGCGCCGAGTTAACGTGCACCCCAAACCCGTCTGGATGAACATTCATGCGCTGTATCTACTCTTCCTTCTCTCCTCCCTCCTCTTGTAGGGTCTTATCTCCTTGGCGTCAGCCTCGTTGGATTTGCCTCCGAATATCCCCGTGAGCCCCTAGTCCTGGAAGAAAGGGGCAGAAATCTCTGCACCCACCGAGCCCGGAAGATGGGGAGCAAGGCTCTGCCCGCGCCCATCCCTCTCCACCCTTCCCTGCAGCTCACCAACTACTCCTTCCTCCAGGCTGTGAACACCTTTCCGGCCGCCGTGGACCACTTGCAGGGCCTGTACGGGCTCAGCGCAGTGCAGACCATGCACATGAACCACTGGACGCTGGGCTACCCTAACATGCACGAGATCACCCGTTCCACCATCACCGAGATGGCTGCGGCGCAGGGCCTGATGGACGCACGCTTCCCCTTCCCGGCCCTGCCCTTCGCCACCCACCTCTTCCATCCCAAACAGGGGGCCATTGCCCATGTACTCCCGGCTCTGCACAAAGACCGGCCTCGATTTGACTTTGCCAACCTGGCCGTGGCCGCCACGCAGGAGGACCCCCCCAAAATGGACCTGACCAAGCTGAGCCCGGGCCTGGGCAGCCCCATCTCGGGCATCAGCAAATTGACTCCAGACAGAAAACCCTCTCGGGGGAGGTTGCCTTCCAAAACGAAAAAAGAGTTTATCTGCAAGTTCTGTGGCAGGCACTTTACCAAATCCTACAACTTGCTCATTCACGAGAGAACCCACACGGACGAGAGGCCTTACACTTGCGACATCTGCCATAAGGCCTTCCGGAGGCAAGATCACCTGAGGGATCACAGGTGAGCTTCCCAACCCGCCTTTGGTAGGTTAGGGGGTGGGCAGAAAAGTGGCCCAGTAAAGGCCAGAGAAAGTGCCTGAAACCTAAGTGTCCCCTTCACCAACCCAGACTGGAATCCCTGATCCTTCTGTTACAGGAGAACGTGTGACTGACTATAGGTTTGCCCCCCGTCAAAGAAAGCTAAAGAAATTACAAACAACTCCCCCCAAATTTATACCTCTCCTGCCTAAAGAAGTATAGCAGTATTTCTTGAGGAAAAGCAATGGAAAGTTCTTCATCCCAGTGCACCGAGAACCAGGTGTTCTGAGGTTTTCCTCTGTTCTCTGGTTTCCGACTCCGGTCTGGGTTTCCAGGCCAGGTGGAGGGACTTGGGCACCTTTTTCTATGTTCAGCTGCCTGTCTCGTCTTCCCAGAGCTGCCTTTCTCTGCCATTAGACTCTCAGCCCGAGTTTCCAGGGCATCTCTGCTTGCCAGTCCCAAAGTCCCTAAATTCCTCCCTCCTCCCACTCACCACCCATTTCGGAGGCAAAGAAGATTTCATGCCGGGCCTCAACACCTCCCTGGCTGCAGCAGCAGCACTATTTAATTTAACCTTTGTTTCCCGGGACTTTTCCTCCTTGAATGAGGCCAGCGAGTTTAGAAAATGCTGGCCTCCTCTGCACCTCAGCATCAAATCCCGCATTACTACTATTATTGTTATACCTCATAATAGGCTATGCCCGACATGGTCTCGGCTCAAGGTTCTTCCCCTATCTCCTTCCCTCCTCTCCTTCCCCCCATAATGGAGATCAGAATTCCTTGAAGATTCTCCCGAGTCCACAGCTGGAAGGTTGCAAAACCTCTTTTCTCTGGGCTGTTGAGGGATTTGTTGAAGTCTGTTCCCCACTAACCCAGTCTTGCGTTACATCCTCATTTAGCCAGTTTAAGTCCTTGGTTTGAAAAGAAAGGAAAAAAAAACCTAATAGTAGACACCACAGAAGTGCTTACTCCTCCCGTTTTGTTTTTTTTTTTTTTTTCGAGATCTCGAACCAAAGCACCACCAGAGAGGGCGATCAAGTGTAGATAAGCCGGCGCTGTGCCTGGTTTGAAGAGTCTGTTACACGAGGTTAACCATAAACAGAATTACCTAAGGAGGGGGGAAATCTAAAGAGAGAAGAAGAGCCAATTTCCTTTTGTCCTCTCCCTGTTCTCCTTTAAATAATTGTCCTTAAATGCTTCTGGGAGGTGATAACATTCATCCAGGCCGTTTAACTGAATCCTTATATCAATTTTCAGGTATATCCATTCCAAAGAAAAACCCTTCAAATGTCAGGAATGTGGGAAAGGATTTTGTCAGTCTAGAACTCTGGCTGTTCACAAAACTTTACACATGCAGGTAAGCTCATTTCCTTATCTAAGAAACTTTTATTTCATTTTCTTGTGTCTGTTTTCCAAGAAGTTGTCAAGGGCCTGCTTTTAAAGTCTGAGTTCAAATTTGTTCGTCGTTTGACTGGAGAGGTGCTATATTTTTCTCTACTGCTTTTCACTGAGGAGAATAATTGTCCTTCCTCCTCATTTTATGTTCCAAACATCTCTGGTTCTAGGAAACAGCAGTAGACGTCCCATTCATAATTTAATTCCTGGTAATTAGCAGCAGTAAACACCACTGTTCATTATCCACATCCCTTTTTCATCCCACTCCCTCCTATTTTGAATTTAAGGATTTTATGCTTGAGAAAGCAACGAAAAGTAATTTCTGGAAAAAAAAAAAACAGCAACAGAACAGCTGTCTACACTGGAGCTCCCTCTCCCCATTTTCCTCGTAGAATCTCTTGCGTTGACCACAAATAGTGGTTGATCTGTCTAGCACTTCGGATCCTTGCTAGCCTGAAGAGAAGAATACCTTAATCGAAGATTAGAACTCCCCCAGCCCCACCCTTTCAGCCCCTGGCCCTTTTCTTTCTGTGTTTGACACTGCGATGACACGTAAGGAGTTGGAAAACACAAAGTCTAACTTTCAGGGATGTGCCCGTGCACTTTTCAGCTCTGCCAGTGTGTCAGGCGTGTACCTGGGGGCGCCTGTGTGTGTTCCCCGCTGGAGCATTGAGTATCGCAGATCTGTCTATGCAGGCTCCCCCTAAACCACCCCAGTTGCCTCAGGGGTGGGAGGTAGAACGGCGAGGGGGTGGAGGGGAGGGCACTGTTGTGTGTGGTTGTGTAATGTAGTACTGCAGATAAGAGAAGGGCACAGTGGTGGTGTGAAGGATTAATCCTTTGCTTGCTTCACATCTGAACAGGAATCTCCACACAAATGCCCCACATGTGGAAGAACCTTTAATCAGAGAAGTAATCTGAAAACTCACCTTCTCACCCATACAGACATCAAGCCCTACCACTGTGAGCAGTGCGGCAAAGTGTTCAGGCGAAACTGTGATCTGCGGCGGCACAGTCTGACCCACACCCCGCGGCAGGACTTCTAGAGAAGCCAAGCATCTGGCCCCCCTTCCCCACCCTTGCCTGCCTTCCCCAGCCAGGCCCTCCTCGGGCCGGACCTGTCCCCGACCGACCCCAACTCGCCCCCTGCAGCTGCACCTGCAGCTCCAAGGAGCTAATAACTCTTCTGGCGGACTCAAACTATAGAAAGCCACACACAGAGACACATACACACACACACACACACATCACTACACCTACACAAAGAGCATATGCTAGTCTCTTGTAGATATTCACAGCTCATTTTAGAGCTCTGTACAGAATGTCGTGAGGGGGGTTGTTTTGTTGTTTCATGGGGTTTTTGTTTGTGCAGTTGTGTTTTTGGGTTTGTTTGTTTTTGTTCTGTTTTGTTCTTTTGGTGGCATCTTGTCAAATGCACCTGGACAAGGAAAATAGAAGTCAAATTTATCTTTAAGAACTGTATTTCAAAATAAAACATTTTTTTCCAACTTGTTACTTGTGCTTCCCTTGTGGGCTGGCGGCACTGGCGGTGGTGGTAGTAATGGTCACAACCGAAGTATTTCCATACTGAAGAGAAGGAACCCATTGCCTCTGTCTCTTGGATGGATTAACCCTCTCCCTCCCCTATTAGAAGCAGATATTCTCTTTTTATATAGTCCTGTGACTACGTGAATGTATTGTGTTTTGTTTTCCTGAAGACACTAAAAAGAAAGTGGCCTTGGGTCTCCCTTCCCTCCAAACATAGACATACGCATATAAATACACACACTTTCATCCTGTCTGCACCTAACTTGTTATTTCTTCCATGCAATATTGTTGTTCTTGTTAATGAAGACAGGCAGTGATTCTGGGGCCTGTCCCTAGGGCCCCAGGCAAGGAGACACTTTTCAGCTGGGGCTCTTTCCACAAAAACCAACTCTTCCACCTTCCCCAGCAAGTCTGTTGTTTTGAGATTGGGGTGGGGGAGGGCAGGAAAGGGGAGAAAAATAAGAAGAAACAAGTTGAGTACCAAGCTCTTCCAAAAGTCCTTGGCCCGAAGTCAAAGCCTCTGATGGGGCAGCTTCTCTGAAGGATTAGACTTTGAACGCTTGCTGTCATTTATCACCACAGACAGGGACTTTATTCTGCCCTTAATGGAGAAGCCCTTCCCCTCAAATCAACTGCCAAGCAATGGAGAAATGCCATTCAGCCTCCAGAAAGGTGAGGAAGGTCAAGGGGGGAAAGAAAAAACTTAGCTAAGTTTTTTCAGCTCCTTCCAAATTGGGTACAACTTTCTATCCAATATAGTTTTGGCCTATCTCCACAAAGAAGACTGGGTACATTTCCAAGATGCCAAGTCACTAGACAGAGACTCTAGGAGTGGCAAGCTGCTCATTTCCTCCTAGGCAACTGGGAAAATACAGAAAGTACTGGTTGCCCCATATAAGCCACAGAGCAAATTGCCTGCTTATTTTTAGAGGTAGTCTATCCCTTTCTCTAGGGTTCTTGAAGAGATATTAGTATGATGACAACCTGAAGCAGAAGGTATGAATTTGGGTGGAGAACATTAGGTGGAGGGACAAGAAGGTATTATGGGGACACTACAGAAGGCTCAGGAACTGGATTTTGGTATAGTTCTTAAAAGTGAGAAATGAGAAACTGCTTAATAGGAGAGATGGGGAGAGAAATATTCCCTGCTTCCTCTTCTTTATGATAGTGTCTTTCCTTTTGGTGAAGGTATATGTCCTTTCCTTCTGGGACTTGACATATGGCAGCCTCAAAGACAAGGTAGTAGGAACTAGGATGTAAACTCCTCAGAGACAGAACTTACTATGTCTTCTTCCAATCCTTTAGTAGTCTTTGCCTATCCCCCAGGCTCAGACCCTGAAATAAAGACTGTGCAGATAAATGAGATAAATGTTAGATCACTCTTTTCATCTTGTTTTTGAGGATACATCATTGGAGCTGGTCCTTTCTTCTGCAGGAAAGCCATGGTATTTCTTGAACATCAATTCTGTTTCCATTCCACAGAATATACAGATACACACACAGGATTCACAAACTCTAGCATGGAGCATGCATAAAAGCCTCCATTATTTAGATAAATGACTTTTGTGTTTGCCATTTTGTGTGTGATAACATTTAATGGAACTGAATAGGTGTTTAATTTGTTGTGTTTAAACTGACCACTCAGGAATCTCTCCTCCTGAATGTAGAAATTGTTCCCTCTTGGTCAACAAAGTTTGAGGAATATTGGGAAGAAGGCTGCCCCTCAAGTCCCTTTTACTCTTCAGCTGGGGCCCCACCCATCCCTCACTCTGGCACTCTGTGCACCATTCCACTGATTGTCAGAAAATGTCCCTTGACCTTTATCAACAACCGGCAGATCCCCTAAGTCCCTATCCCAGCTCAAGGATATCTAGATAGTCAGAGGAGCCCTTCCTTTTCATTCAGTATAACAGTGACAGAAAGTGGGAGTGAAAGGAGAAGGGAAACCAGGGGAGAAAAGTTAAGGAAATACAGAGTCCTGTAACACTCAGCTTAAAGGTGACTATTTCCAGCAGAAACTGATTTCCATTTCCATGACCTTTTCTGCCTTTCTAGGTCCAGTGATACTTTCTTGGAGACTTGGACTATTCCGTGCTCAGCACTCTAAATATCCCTGAGGTAAACTGAATTCCGCAGACACTCACAGTCACAATTCTCAGCCCCTCCCCCTAGCATCTTGGAGGATTTCTTTCTAAAAATTGTATTTAAAAATAAACCTTTTTTCTACTGCCTGATATTTGAGGCCACACTTGCTGCATCCTCTGCAAGGTTTTACAGGTACCTTAGCATTCCATGGTTTTTGTACCATGGGCTTCCTCCCAAATTCTGGTTATTATTTCAGTGTTCCTCTTGCCTAGTTATCAAGAGAGTAGAAAAACAGTATTTCACTAGACCCTTGCATAATATGGTACAGGGGAGCTAGAATGTTACAAAGCAAATCCCATTGGATTGGGAGATAAGAAACCCAGTTTCTAATCCCAGTTCTCCTAGTAACTATCTCCTTGGCCTTGAGAAAAAAAAAAAAAAGAAATAACATTTCTGACCCCCAGTTTCCTTTGCTGAATAAGGAGTTTGGAATAAACGTACTCTGAGTCCTTTCCTATGTGTTTCACCTTTGGAAAGTGAAATTATTGCTTTCTTGTTTCAACTCAGAGAAAAAACTTTCTATTTTTTCCTAGATCTTTGTCACCAAAATGGCAGGTAGATGGAGAAAGTCATTAACTTTAGATAGAGCTCAATTCAGTTCCATGAACATTTATTAAATGTCTGCTACCTGGAAGACAGGATGCTAGGTGCTAGGGATACAAAGACAAAACTGAAATGATCCTTATGCTAAAGGAGCTTATTTTTCTCCAGGGTGGGGAAATCTATATCTAAAGAAAGTACTTCACAGGGAAAATTGAAGAGGATGAGAGTACTAAATGGTGAAGGTAAGGAGGGGAATCAAGAAAGATTTCATGGAACAGGTGCCACCTATCTTAAGTCTTAAAGGAAAACAAAGATTCTGGAAAACATCGCAGGCATGGAGAATCTCCTGTGCAAACTCAGGGCAGCTAGAGGATGGAAACTCAAGTTTGGGGAAAACATCTAGTAGTCTTGTTTGACTGGAATATAGAGCTGGTAAAAGGTAGTAATATGACATAAAGCTGGAAAGGTAGATGGGAATCAAAGTGTAGAGGGCATTAAATGCATTTAACTAGGGAGATTTTAAAAATAATTTATCCAAAGGTGAACTATCAAAATTTTTGTAATTTTTTATTCATATTAAACTTATATACAAAATGAGAAAAGAAGAAAAGAACATTGCCATGTACACAGCAGAACATGAGACAATGCAACATAAAATAATAAATTTCCACTTCAAGAAAATCTATATAATAAATGCTACACGTTGTTTTCAAAGCTAGCCAGCTTTTCTTTGCTTCCTTGTAGGCATTCTGTTCTCTGCTTTACACTTTTTACTTTTTTTTTCCATCCTCTCCCCTCTCTTCTCAAGAAAGCTACACTTAAATTCAGATATATACATATACATAAATATCTATAAACATACACATATATACATATATGTAAAACTATGCTATGCATATTTCTAGTCGTCATCTGTTTCTCTGAAGGTAGATAGCATCTTCCTTCATAAGTCCAAGTTTTTCTATGTTTTATTATATCAACCAGTTCCTCATTTCCTACACTAAGCAATATTCCAACCTAATCATATCTTATCAGAGAGATTGTCTATGAAAGTTTCCCCCCAGTTTTATGCATTTCTTCTATTCTTGGCTATGTTGGTTTTATTGTATCAGAACATTTTAATTTAAAATAATAGAAATTATCCTATTTTATTCTATCAATTTTTTTTGATCACCTGTGCCTCAGACTGTTTTATAAACTGGATAGAGTATTGAAGAAGAAAGAGTTTGGAAGCAAGGAGACTGATTAGGAAGGTTTTACAGTAATCAAAGCAAGAATTCATGAAGGCTTGAATTAAGGTAAATGGAGAGTAGAGGACTACAATGAGGAAATTGCTGTGGAAACAGAATCACTAAGACTAGGTAATTAACAGAATATAGTGGACAGGGAAGGGCCACAGATAACTCTGAGTTTTGACCTTGTGGTGATAGGATTATTTTATTGACACCCCCTACCATAGTCAAGTCATAAATCAATTCTCTTGCCATTGTACCAACTACATATATGTCACTGGATCATACTCCATATACATCACAATGTTCAAGAGATTTGTTAGCATTTCTGACCTGTGAATTCAAATTTCATTTGATGTGATTGCAAGTGATGGCATTTCAAAAGATCAGTAACCTTCCTGAATATACAAATGCTGCTAATATGTATTTTTCAGTGCACCTAAGTGCATTTATTAGATACCACTTTTAAAAGATAAATCAATGGGGTACCCTTCAATTTCCTTTTTGGGCCATACCTATGATTTCTTTACTGTAGAGACTTCTGAAATAAAAAAACCCACAACATCCTTTACCAAGGTAAAGAGTGACCATTAGACATGACTTGAACCCATAGGTTCCTGATTCCAAGGCCAGCTTTCTATCCAACATGTCATTTTGCCTCCTTCTGGTAAATGTATGATTATTTCTATCATAAATTATCCAGCCAAAATGACTGTCTTTCTATTTCTCACACAGGACACTCCATCTCCCATTCCTGTATCTTTTCATTGGCTGTTCTCCATATATGCAACTCCCTCCTCACCCTCACCTCATAGAATCTTCTTTCTTTAAAAAAAAAAATTAAAATAATTTTATTTTATTCTGAACTAACTTCTAAAATGAGCTTAAACTAAACTAAAATTCTGAAATAAAAGAAGCATTTCCATGACATAGTACAAGAGGAAAAAAGATGATTGCAAATAAGGTATTTGGAATAATAGACAAAGAAGGAATTCAAGCAAAATCCTTTTATGAAACAAATATGATAGTGATACCTAAACCAGGAAGAGTAAAAACAGAAAAAGAAAATTGTAGACCAATTTCATTACTGAATATGGATGCCAAACCTTAAATAAAATACTAGCTAAAAGAGTATAACAACATATTACAAAGATTATACATTATTACCAAGTGGGTTTTATACCTCCCTTCTTTCAAGATGCAGCTCAAACACCACTTTCTACATGAAGCCTTTCTTGATTCCTTCCCCCAACTACTATGTATTTATTAGTAATTACCCTTTTTTATGTTTATTCTGTGTGTACTTATATGTGCATTTTGTTTCTTCCATTAGAATGTAATCTCCATATAAGTGGATAGTCCTCTTCTTTATACTTATATCCCCAGTATCTGGCACATAGTCAGCACCTAATTTATGCTTATAGATTGGTTGATGGGCAGAAGCATTTTGCAAAATCTGACACCCAGGAGAGTTAAAGAATGATTTAAAGAATATTAAAAATAAAAGTAGTACATATTTCACTCAAGAAAAAAGAAATAACAAACCAACCAACTGAGCAACAACACTACCTAACCTAAAACCCACTACAGTTGATGAATGATCAAACTCTCATCATGGATAAAATCCAGAGCACTTACTATGAGTGCCTTCTGTAATTCCTTTGATGCATGTTATCATAGACATATAGGAGATCTCTTCCTTCGTTAACTGATATACAACTTTGTGTTGATCTTAGAGCTGCAGCAAACCCCTCAAATTTCCTTTGGAGACACTGATGGCTGAATAAAATCTACTTGCTAGGCTAGACAAGCATTTGGCTTGTCCCCTTTATAAGACATATATTTAAAAACTTATTTTAAAATATTAAAGTTACTGGACCAGGAATAGAAGCTAGTTTTAACATTGACTTGATCAAAGTATAATCAGGGAAGAGGAGGTGAATTGACAAAATTATATAATGCAAGCCAAACATGAATAGCACTTTTATTATCTCATACTTAATACCACCACTCATATTATTAATTGGTGGGTATGATGGAGAGTTTAGTGCATTTCCCAACTTTCCCTTCAGAAGTGGTCCTTTTTACCTATTATCACATCTGCAAACAATGGGAAATAATGAAAGAGGAGAAGAGTGATGCAACTTTGGTGGTCTGACATCATTCTCACTTTCCCCTATTTTTTCCTGATTAGTCATCTTATTATTTCTCTTTCCCTCTACCTATGTAGTCTTATTCTCCTATGCCATTTTTTTCTTTAGAATATCCAATACCCAGGCTTGCTTACTCAATATTTTTGTTTCCTAGTCTTTCATTTCTAGTTTCATATTCTATTTCTTCTTTTCCCCTGCTTTTAAGTCCTTTATTTTCACCTTGATTGTCTAGTTTTCCTTTTGTATCTTACTCTTCATTTAAAGTCTTTCCCTCCCTAGGTCCTGTTTTCCTATCCTTTTCTAAATTCATCCTATCAATACTTATTCTGATTTTGTTTTTTCTTTTTCTTCACTGTTTCAGTAAGTCTCTAGTCTTTGCCATTCTTCTATTTATTCATTCATTAGTCGTCATCTATTATGCATCACTGTGTATCCAAAAGAAGTCTAGATCCACTTTACCTCAACCAACCTGTGAGGTACCTTTATACTCACTATTCTTCAAGCCTGTGAAATTGACTTCTATTCTGCACCTACTTTTTTCCTTTTTATCTGTCTCATGCAAACCTTTATAGTAGTATCATTTTCCCAAATTTTAATTTTTCTCCCAATAATTGCAAAGATCTTTATCCTTCTTTCTTTATTCCTTTCTTCCTCTCTTGACCCCACACCATCCACTAATTTAAAGCAGCAAGAGAAGAAGAATGTGAAGATTTAAGCTGAGAAAAATCACCAAAAGTTTAAAAGAATCTCTTTGCTATTTGCTATTTGAAATGTGTCACCAAATAGCTCAACTAAAATTTTGTGTCAAGAGCATTCAGATGCTAGAAGTAAGAATATGTGTATAATTTTATTTTGTCTTTAAGAATGTAAGTATACTACATGTTTCTAAATAGGTTATTCTGACTATCATTGTATTTTTAATTTTCCTGTGAATATAGCAGAGAATACAGCAATTATATGTTTTTACTTTGGTATCATGTTTATGCCTTTAAAAATATCTGATTCAATTAATGATAGGTATCTCTTTTCTTATCTCTTACAAACAAAGAGATGTTAACTCAATATGAATTAATAGCATTTAGAAGGTAATCTCTACTTAGTTTTTTCCCATCATCTGTGGCTCAAAGACAGTTGAAATTTTAAATAACCTATAGAAGAATGTCAATTAATTATTGTTTTCATCATAAGAGATCAATGTGTTTCTGGCCTTCACTCAGCCCAACTCTCACTCACCATTATGAGAGTTATTGAAATGAAAAAAGGAATTTAATTGACTTTAAGGATTAATTGATGAGAAAAATAGGGAAATAATTCTATTACTGAAATTGTTTATGAGACGCTTTCTTTGTCAACCACCAACCTTTAGTCTCATAACCATCTGTCTGAATATTGCCTGAAGGGTTTGGAGGATGCTTCAAGGTGTGTCACAACCTGGCTCACATCAGTGCACACTGATATATCTCTCTGGCAGGAACTGAAAGATACAGTTCTTAAATCCCCCAGTGACCCATTATGCATGGATCATTGACATGATAGAATGCAATCATGCCTGTCTTTTTTTTTTAACCACAGTGAGCTGGCCTGTAAAATTCTATCATTCTCTCCTACATTTCTTTTTTGCCTTAACAAAAATATCAGTGTTTGAAAAAGAAATTTTATTGAACAGGTAACTCAAAGTTATTTCAGTTAGTTATTCTTTTATCATCTATTTAGGTAGGAAATAATCCTTGGAATGTGACACAAGTTTTCTTTAAGACTGAAAAACTTTTTCCCTTAGTTTAGCTTTCAGATAGATCACTGGAGATATGAGAACAAATGAATGGCTCAAGGTTGTGCACAATGAGTCCCTAATCCTACAAGTTTTGTGCGATATCCAAACACTGACTGAATCAGTAAGCATTTTGCCTGAAACAGTAGTTCAGTTGGGATTACAGCTAAGAATTGTACATTTCTCATTCTTTCACTGTGACCCAGAGGTCAGTAGTCCTCAATCTTGAAAGCTCATTCATTAGTAGATAGAATCACAAAGAGTCATAAGATCACAGAAGGACATTCTCACATGCTTCTGTGATACATGCCATGTGGCACTATTTTTGTAATATCCCATATTCATGCAGTGGGATGATGAAATGACAAAACTGCAATACATTATGTTCGTCTTTTGGGGAGCCTTCTAAAACCACTTTTCCTTAAGTTATGTCTATTTTTAATAGCACGTAGAAGAAAATATAGTCTATTTCTCCATCTTTGCTCTACCTGTCTCTGCTTAGGAGTGGAAATTTAATGATGTGGGTAGTGTAAAGAAGACTAAATTTTTAAGCCTGTCACTTACTACTTACGTGACCTTGGGTAAGTATTCTAAATTCATTTGGTCTCCATCTCCTCATTTATAAAATGAGGGGGTTGGATAGAGGATCTCTGAGGTTCCTTTGGGCTCTAAATCTTCTGAACCTACGACCCACTTGTCCAGCTTCTCTTTTCCTGGTCAGAAAAGGAAAAGGAGGGAATGACCTTTACCCTGTCAGCTAGTTCACTATGAGTACAGATAAATGAGCTCAAAGACTTGCAGAATGTTATAGCTGGAAGGGACTTTTTCAATCTTTTAATCCAGCCCCCTCATTTTATAGATAAGGAAGCAGAGAGGTTGAATGACTTGCTCGAGATTTTGCATCTAGTTCATAACCTAGGTATGGATTAGAATCTACATTTAGGTTCACATACACATACATACAAACTAGTTCAATGAGTTTCTTATGATCTATGTTAAAAGTGACAATGATCTGACATGTGAGGTACAAATTCATTAAGAATAAACAAATATATGTTTTTGAATACCTCAGACACGTTCTAAATATGATTTATCCAATCCACATAGTCCCTTTGTGAGGAAGGTCAATATTATTTTAATTTTATAAGGAAGAAAGAGACATATAGATCAAGTAAACTCCCCAAGGGTACTTCAGAATTAAGAGTGACAGGGCTCCGGTCAGAATTCAGAACTTCTGACTAATCTAATGGAGAATCTTGATTGCCTTCTCACAGATCTTCCCTCTCAGGTTAGTGTGTTCCTCTTCTGCACATTCTTGGAATCCAACACCTCCTTTTCCCTTGAAAATTATGGCAGAGGGGGCCCCTAGGCATTGATATCCTGTCAAGCAAGCCCAGTATGCTTTGAGCTTCAAAGTTGTAAATACATTGATAAATGTTTGATGTAAACAGATGTGCCCATTTAAGTGTGCAAAGGATGCCCTGTTGAAATTAAGCATTATTGCAGGTTAGTGAGAGGTTATATTCCTTGCCAGATGGCTCAGAAAAGTTTACACAGAGATAGCTCCCCAACCTCAGTATAACCTGACGGTAAATGTTAAGTTTTGAACAGAATTCAGTTCAATAGAATGCTAGAAGCATTTATTAAGCACCACTTATGCCCCAGGCACTGACTTAGAACTGGAGATAAAAAGAAAAAGTACTCTCTCCGTTACGAATCCTACAATTTAAAACTTATAATACAACAAATATAATTCCAATTATGATAAGCTAAGAGAATGGTCCAAAGTACTAAGAAATATGAGGAGAGGAAAGTCATTTCCACCTGGGGGAATCAGGGAAGGCTTCATGAAGTAGCTCCTGAGTTCAGATGAGAAGGAAAAGTGTCCACGGAAGAAGACTGGAGAGTGAAGAAGAGACTAGCAAAATAGGATTTAGGTTTATCTGGGGAAGAGGGAGAATAAATTACTTCAGTGAACAAAAACACTCAAAAGGTGAGCAGTGACATCTGTGCTTCTACATAGAAACTCTATTGGGGTTACCCATTTATTGACACACTATTTGACAACATGTCAGATGAAGGGGTTCTTTTTCCCTTGTATTGTCAAGACAAAAGAAAACCTGAATCTCAAATAAAAGCTACAAGATATGAGAGAAAAGCTCTATTGGGTTTGGGGGATGATATCCTGGACAGAACAATAACAACAAAATAGCTAAGAAAAAATTCTTAGCACTGGTGCTATCTGGAGCCTCCGAAGCAATTAATCCTCATCACTGTGTTAAAATAAGCTCAATTATAAGTCTTTATTATAGTGCTCAAAAGATCTTAGCTGGTCAACCCCAACCCTAATCCTATAATCACAGAATGATACAGTTAGGGTAAGGACACTGAAAGAGTTTTGGTCTTGTTACCTTCCAGTAAAGTTCTTTCTTCCCTCCTTCAATTGCTATGTAGAGGTAGGATTCCAGCTCCTGTTTCACTATCCTTATTAAGAACACCTGGAAAGAGTCATCAAGTTGGACTGTGGAATTTCATCCAGTTGGATTTCATTAAAGTGTCTATGGCTATCAAGCATAGAAGTCAGGACACCAAAATTTGGGAGTTTGACCCAAAGGAATTGATGTTGCATCAGGGTCTTCATTTCAGGAGGAGCACCTGAGCCAACATCCTTTAGGAGATCCACCCCAGAAGAATGAACTTACATGCTAGAAATTTCAAATGACAGGTACAATTTTTTTCGTATAGTCAACTGAGAGGAAAAAAAGAACATTTGAGTTCAATTTCTTACTTGCTCAACAAAATTGCCAAGGATGTTGAATTTAAAAAACAGTTTAGAATATGACTTTCAAAATGTTGAAACATAGTTTAAAACATAGTTACATAGACTATGTATCTTTGAATGGGAACAAATGAGGGATTCTGACAATTTTAAGCTGTTAGACACACAAAAAAAGTCAATTCAGAGGAGGATAATAAAAAAATATTTGTCTTATTGGAAAAAAAGTTTAACTTTGGAGTTATAATAAAATAGGGCCCTGGGAGGCAGGGGGTGCAGAGAGGTATTGGAAATGTTGCATTGTATTGTAGTTAACAATGGGAAGTGCTCTATTCATTCAGTTATATAATTGTTTTAACTATGGTACACTAGCATAGATTAGTTTGTTTAGTCATTTAAATCTACCTTGACTTGAATGAAGCTTTTTCAAAAGGGATGAGAAATGAAATTGAATGGTTGGGGGGGTAGGGGTGGGAGGAGAGAAATCATGGGATAGTTTTAAACTATTTGCTTTACATATTTTAAACAACTTAATGAAATAATTCAAGGTGATCATAATAACATTAAACGTAGCTGTAGGCAGGTAGATGGTATAATGAATAAAGAGCCAGAGCTGGAATCTGAAAGACCTGAGTTCAATCAGCCTCAGTCTCTAACTAGTTCTGTGAGTCTGGACAAATCACTGTTGTTGGCCTCAGTTTCCTCAATTGTAATATGGGGATAATAGTAATGCCTACCTCACAGGATTGTTACGAGGATCAAATGAGATAATATTTGTAAAGTGTTTAACACACCGCTTGGCATGTAATAAGCACTATTTAAATACTTATTCACTTTCCTTCCCTATCTTGCACTGGTATCATTTTGCAAAACTTGAAATATCCCATCAGGAATAGCTATAGAAAATAGCAATTTACCTACCTCGTCATGAAAAGTCAGCTTTTGAACAGGAAAATGTTTTCCTTGAGTTCAAAAAGATTAATTATTCTATATGTTGAATAAGTGTATTTTTTATTGTGGTTTTCTGGTGAATCATCAACTTAAGATTAGCATCGAAACATCAAATGTAGAACCCTACCATGAATCTTTCATTAATAGGCTTATCTGCCATTCACCTTTGTTTTATATCCCAGCAATATGTGCGGGTTATTCTTTGAGTTAAACTTCAAACTTTAATTTGGCCTTGCTTTTTTCATTGTCCTCCTCTTCCAGTTGCTTTTGCTCTCAGGCAGCTCCTTCGCTCTCCCATCCATGCCCTCTACTCTTTTTCATCTGATCTTGGCTGTTTTCCCAGTCTTCTCCATCCTCTTCCAGATCTCTTGGAACTTCCCTCTTGATGTTCACCAAACAGATAATTCCCACTTTGTTATGTTGCCCTCTGACATATCACCAACCTTTCTTTTTTGTGCTCTTTCATATGCTTTACAATCTACCCTCTTCCCAAACTCCTTTGGTATTTGAGCTTCATGCTAACTCTCCCACTGATTTCATTTTTTCCCTCAATCTAACTCTCAAAAGCTTACTCAAAGGAGTATACTAGTAAAAAGTTTATGTAAAAAGTGCTGCTCTAGAGAATATATTCAAGGTCCTATTATCTCCCAAGTTTCAAACAAATTGCCTCTGATAGATATTTACTGTCAGTGTGACCTTGGGCAAGTCAACGTAACCTCTCCCAGCTTCAGTTTTCTCATTTATAAAATGGGATAATGAGGTAGGTGTCCATCTCACAGTGTTGTTTCAAAGATTAAATGTAATAATGTATGTAGAGTGCTCCATAAACCTTAAAACTGATATAAATTATAGCTATCATTATTGTTGTTACTATTTTCATTTTTTTTATCTTGAAGCTAGGATGCTTTTCAGGAGAAAAAATATATAGACATTAATATATATTGATATATATGTATATATATAGAGAGAGTTTATACATATATTATATATGTATCCATGCATATGGATATACACATACTACACATATACATACATATATACACGCATGTATGTTATGTGTGTATGTAAAATATATAGTGTTGTACAAGAGTCAGGTATTTATTATTACTTGCAAGATGGACCCTTCTGACTTAAAGATTGAATCTCATTTTTTAATCTTGACTAGGTTTACTATCATAAAACCATTTAGGTAATGCATGATTAAGACCTAACACAGGTGACTTAGAAGGAAGATGCACATGAATTGGAGAGGGCTCAGATGTCTCAAAGAAAATAGTCTAGTCCTAAAATAAATTGGGGCAAGCTAAGTAATAACTTTAAATGTGCAGGGTGTTAGTACTACACTCTTTGACATCAGATGTAATAATGTTTTAGCATTGGCAAATGTGAGAAGGCAGGTGAAAATTTTTCAAGAAGGAAACTGGTCAAAAAAAAAAAACCCACCTCTTTCTTTGTAGCTGTTCTAAAGGGAACTTTAAGGAATAGGAATGTAAAATTCTGTGTTGTACTTACACTGATTCATTACCAACTCCTGCCATCATGGCCTTGTAGCTTTGTCGAACAAACCATGACATGTTACAGAGAAATGTTCCGGTGCATTTTCTACAGAAGAAAAGAGATAGCTTTCTACTTTTGATTTTAAAAAAAGGCTGGAGTAAAAATATGGCTGTAATTCTGGGAGATGAATCTTCAAGATATGCTTTAGTTTCTGAAGAGGTTTCATTTCAGCATAAGCTTTTTTTTGTGTGTTTTTTTTCTGCCTCTCAACCCTCCCTCCCTCTCAACTTCTTCGGGCCAATGAGCCGTGGAATGTTATGTATTGAAGAAGGCGAGGCTCAGAGTGGATAGCTGATAAGGTTGATAGAGCACTGGATTGATTACTAGTCAGGAGAATTAGGTTTTGTTTTTGGCTCTGCCCCAGACTTGTTTAACTGTGAGCAAGCTGCTTCTTCATTTGACTGCTTACCATTATAGAATCACAGAGTTGGTAAGGACCAAAGAGGTTATCGAGCTCAAGCTCCAACCCAATGCAGACTCCCTTCTAAAGCATTCCTGGTAAATGGTCATACAGTCTCTTCTACAGCACTTAAAGCAATAGGAAGAGATAGGTCCCATAGTGCACAACTTGCTAGGATTAGCATCAGATCAGAAAGACTGTAGCTCAAATCTTACCTCCCATTTTTATTGGATGTGTGGCCCTGAGCAAGCTCTTAGTCTCAGTTACTTGATTTGTAAAATGGAGACAATAATAGTACTTACTTCACAGGATGGTTATGAGGATCAAATGAGAAAATGCATGAATAATACTTTGCAAACCTTAAAACTGTATAAATGTCAGTTATCATCATCATCATCACCACTACCACTACCACCATCACTACTACTACTACTGCTATCACCACCACTACCACTAGTACTACTGTTATACTACTACTACTACCACCACAACTACTACCATTACTACTACTACTGCTATTGCACTACTACTACTACCACTACCACCACAACTATAACTACTACTACTGTCACTACTACTATTACTGTGACCATTACAATTACTACTACTTCCCAAGACAGTTAATTAGAAAGCATTGATAGTACCAAATGTTAGAAAGTTATCCTTTATATTAAGCCAAAAATTAGACCTCCTATAATTTCCACTGCTACGTTTTCCTTTTTCCATCAATAAAATGGGAGAGGGGAAGAGAACTTTCTCCTTCATAAAACAACAGAGAGACAGATCATGTTGTGCAAAGTAAGTAGTCACAGCTCTTTAAATTGAGTGCTCCTTTTAGTGGTGGAATTTGACAGCCTCAGAAAATGTACCCCTTGATCTTTATTCACTCAGATCCTCAGGAAGATTTCATATCCTATGTAATTTGCCAAGGAGTTTGGCTTAAGTTCAGTATTACCAAAGGTTCTGCCAAGAACTACCAATGAATCATTGATCACACACCTTGAAGAAGGAATTAAAAGCCTGAGCTTTCACAGTTCTATTTCCTGATGTAGTGTGGTAACAGGGAGGATTTGTTAGGTAGAGATAAAGGTTTTGTTGCCTACCAGTCCTTTGCATCTCTAGACAGATCAACTGACTGAATCTAGTTCTGTGTCCACAAAGTATAGGTATCATACTCTTTGTATAATAACAAGGATTATGACTGCAACCACCTCCACCTTTCATATGGAAGGAGAACCAGAGTTCTCCTCCCTCAGGTCCCAGCATGCAATGCTTCTATCTTGATTAGAAAGCCATGTGTCACATTCCAGGACCTTGAGCTCCCACAGAACAAAGCTTCCTTATGTAATGGGTGTAATTTTAAAAAAATAAACAAATAAATAAAGAAATAAAAAGGGTGATCTTGGTCATAGGTCGAATAGAAAGACTGTCTACATCCATCTTTCCCTTAACCTGGCAAAAGAACCCTTTTTGCATCCTTTCATTGAGACTTTCACATCTACATATTAACTCCTTTAAATAATCACGATAAAAAGAAATTAAATGTTTAAAACATAAAAAATTAGTCATTCTGATGCCACACCTTAGATAACACATCAGCTTTGATCAAATGCAGGGACGTTTAGAAAAATTCACTTTTACAACACAAGTGTCATCTTCAATTCTTCCCGAAAACACTTTACTAAACTGTTGCTTTTGATCATAATTTCAAGACGTAATTAAGTATTCCTTTCCCCATGGTGTTTTCTCTTTTGAACTACAACTTTATGGAAACAATCCAAAAGAATCATGCAGCTACTGTTGCACTCATGAATGCTCTTTGTAATGATGAGGATTGACTGGACATTGTCTAAGACAATAATTCCTTATAAATGGCAAAGGCTCTCTGGTCAGATTTCTTTTTTTTCTCCACTACAACATGGTGATTTTCACTGAACACTATTCTTTGTTATTGGGGAGCTTGGAGGGTGTGGAGGAAGAGTGATAGTGTAGAAACAGAAGAGAGAAAAGATATATTATCTTAGTGGTGACCAAACTGTAGTGGTATATATCACTGAATTTCTTTAACTTAAAAATATATTTGTCAATTTTTGAAAGACTTAAGAATTTTGATCAATGCAATGACCAACTACAATTCCAGAGGGCTGATGATGAAACATGCTATCTATCCACTTCCTGACAGAGAGGCGATTGATAGAATGAGACATATGTATTTTGGACATGTACAATGTTAGAATTTGTTTTAGTTGAGTATAATTAATTGTTACAAGGGCTTCCCCTTCTCCTCCCCCCCCTCCCATCCTGTGATGGTAGAGATGGGAGGAAGAGGAAAAAAATTATTTTTAAAGTAACAAAAATTAAATTAAATTAAAAAAAAGAAATGGATTTGTTTCAAGCGTAAATTATGATGTTTTTGTATTCAAGTCCTCATAGTGCATTTTAATTTCCAAAAGGATTTGTTCTAATTTTTCTATGCTTCACACACACACACAAACACACACACACACACACACACATACACAATTATTAAACAAATAGTAAGTAGAGATAGCCAGCTAAGTGGCTCAGTGGAGAAACCACTGCAGCTAGAGTAAGGAAGAATTCAAATCCAGACTCAGACATTTACTAGCTGCATGACTCTGCATAAATAACCTCTGTCTGTTTTAGTTTCTTCAACTGTAAAATGGGGATAACAATAAATAACTTAATATTAATAATAGCAATAAAACAACATCACTATGTTGGGGTCAAGGTAGCCCATTTGGGTCCTCTGTGAGAAAAAAAGACAACAACTGACTATGTGCCAGGCACTGTGCTAAGTGCTATATAACCATTTTCACATTTGATCCTCACAATAACCCTAGAAAGTAGGTGCTATTCTTAGCTCCATTTTACAGTTGTAGAAACTGAGGCAAACAGAGGTTAAATAACTTGCCCCAGAGTCAAACAGCTAGTGAGTATCTGAGGATAGATTTGAACTTGGGTCTTCTTGACTCCAGGCTCAGCACTGTGTCACCTAGCTGAATCAGAAGTTTGATGAAGAAATTAGATTTTGAAGTAGGATTTCAAGAATGGGTAATAAAATGTTTCTATATGTATTTATATAGCTCTTTATAGTTTACAAATTATTTTCTTTACAAAAAAACTTATAAAGAAGGTAGATAAACATTATCTCCATTTTACAGATGGGAAAACTGAGACTGAAATGAATGATGTCCACAGTTAAACAGGTAGTAAGAGTCACAAACAAAAGAACTTGAACCAAGGGTTAGGCTTTTCCCACTACATCTCAGTGTCTAACTACAGATTTTCAATTGGTGAAGACAAAGGATTTGTATATGGTAGGGCATTTCAAGTGTAGAAAATAGTATGGGCAAAGGGCAGTATATATTCATGGAATGGAGTAATCTAGTTTGGCAGGAATGTTGATATGTGAAGAAAAGTATTGTAAGATAAAGTAGATCAGAGCCAGATTGTAGTTCTTGAGTACTAGGATAAGAAATTTAAAATGTTTCATGTGGCCAAAGGGCTTCCAAGAAAGGTTTTTGAGCCAGAGGATGAAGTGAGCCTAGAAATATATAATAGTGAGACTGGGCCCTTAGAGGACTTACGGAGCTCAAATTTTGCCCAAAACATGAATTCCATCTACAACATTTCTGTTAAGTGGTCACCCAGTCTCTACTTAAAGATCTCTAGGGGTCCTCAAGACTGCTCATTCTATTTTTACGTAATTCCTAAATGCTACAATGCTTTTCCTTATGTGGAGCTGGATTGTAACCTCCCCCTAAATGCCTACTATGTGCCAAGACACTGTGTTCAGGAGAGGGAGAGAGAGGGAGAGAGAGAGAGAGAGAGAGGGAGAGAGACTATTGTAATAGTTTAAACGAGAAGAATACAGAACAACTCAATAGTCATAACCATGAATGTGAATGGGATGGATGCACTTGTAAAAGCGAAGAAGGTAGCAGAATGAAACAGGGAGAAAAACAAGATGTTGTTTACAAGAAATGCAAAGATAAAAAGCAGGGGTGGTGATGAACTTAGACAATGCAACAGTAAAAATTATCATATTTAAGAAAGATAAATAAGGAAACTACATGGTACCTACAGACACTAAAGACAGAAACAATAACAATACTAAATATATAATAAATATGAAATATATACTAAATGTCATACCATTTAAGTGGGGCTTTAAGAATTAAGTATTTAAAGGAAAAAGTGATACAACAGCGAGAAGTAACAGAAAAACAATAGTTTTGGGGGGACTTCAATATTGTCTTTTCAAAATTAAACAAATCTGACAGAAAGATAAACAAAAAAAATTAAGGCCTAAATAAAATTTTAGAAAAATTAGATATGATAGACCATTGGCATTTATTGATTGGGAATCATAAGGAACATGAGTATTTTTAGTTTTTCAAGCACATTTATAAAAAGTGATCAACAGTAAGGTTTTGAGGAAATCATACATAAAGGAAAAAATGAAGAAATATTAAATATCCTTTATATGCAATATAGTAGGAATCATGATAAAGATAAATTTGAATAAGGGATTCACTTAAATAGAAGTTAAATATTATACTGCCAAAGAATGAGAGGGTTAAAAACATCTTGAAGGAAAAATAAATAATTTTATCAAAATTAATGATAACAATTGAACAACATACCAAAACTTAGAGGAAACAGTTAAAGGAAGTAGACTAAGCAACATAGGAGGTCACCAGGAGTTCCATGTTTACTATGTTCTCATGCCTGTGTCTTGAGAGTATCTCCATGGATATTTATCAGAAAGCATTTAATAAACATCTGCTATGTGTCTATGCTAGATGCTGGAGATACCATGAGACAGTTCCTGCCCTCAAAGAGCTTATATCCACATTAGAATTCAAAGGGGTCCAACATATGATCATAGTCAGTACCTACTATGTGCCAGGCACTGCGCTAAGCACTGGACACAGGTCTTGAGATCTTTACGTGTGTCCTTTAAAATAAGCGTGAATACATTTATAATCTATATCAAAATGCTTGCTTTTTCAAGGATGAAGGAAAGAGAGAAAGGGAGAGAATTTGAATTTCAAAAATTTTTAAAAACAAATGTTAAAGGTTGCTTTTACATGTAATTGGAAAAAATAATATAAATTTTCACTTGGAAAAACTAATAATTGTGAATAAAAATATTACTATTATTACCTTAATATCTCAAGAGTTTCTCATTTTGTCAGCATGGGTAGTCCCCCTGCTAGTGTAGATTATAAGGTCATTATAATTTAGTAGAAGATTTTTAAGAGCTGCTATGGCCAGACTTGTGATAGAACACTCTGAAATTAGTGAGGATGATCTTTGGACCATAGACATACAGTAACATTTCTAGGTCCCTAAACAAAGCCTCTCCATTTGGTCAGATCTTCCAGAGCTTCCACTACACTAGCTTAGTCTAGAAACTGCAGGGCTACCTCTATACTACCTCCTCTTGCTATTATAATTTAAAATAACTTTGTCTTTGAAATACATAAATAGTATAATATTTCAGAGAAACTTTACCTCTGACATGGACTTGTCTGAAAGAACAGGGAAAGATTCTGAAAACCTCAAGGACATAGCTATCACTGACCTTGTGACATAGATTCATTACTAACACACAATTTGGTGATGTCTATGCCCAAGACCTTCAGGCAGCTTGCAGCTCAGCCCAGCACACATCACTTCTTCTGGAATATGCTTAATACCAAGAATATAAATATAGTCACATACCCAAGAGCACCAAAATTCTGCAACCATACTACTCTATGATAGAGCAATTACCTGGCATATACCCTCCCTCCTTCAGTGGCATCCAGCTTGGCTACAGCGATATAATTGGCTGACCTTTAAATTAGAATGAAATCCTGCTTCTTCCAAGTTTTGTGTACTTGCTTGCAAACCCTTCCAGTACCATGGAGAGATTGGTGCTGTGGGCAGGGCTATTTGCAGCAACTGCTGCCTTCTCATCCCTACAGCTCAACTGCTCTGCATTCCTGAAGCTGGTAACTAAGTCACAGACAGAATTCAAAGAATGCTTATCTCTGTATTTTCTATCTGTATCAGTCAGCTAACATCTATTAAGCTCCTACTAAGTGCCAGACACTGTGCTAAGAACTGGAAAAATGAGGGAGTGGGAAAGTTGGCTTATAGTTAATCTCAGAAGATCACACACTAGTCCGCCTATCTATAAATGGAAGTGATAAACTACAGTGCAGGGAGGAGTTCTGCCAAAGGGGCCATAGTACATTGCTAGGGGTTTGAAGGTTCCTTAAACCCCAGTTCTCTCTTACCCACTCCCTCCTTTCACAGTTCTATTGCTAAGTTACAACACCCTAGAAACATTAAGATAGAACAGCTTTGGGGCACACCCAGAAGAACAAGCAATTAAGACAAGAAGTGAGTCCCATCTGGAAGCAGAAACTGAAATGGGGTGATTAGGACCTACTTTAAGGACACTTACCCCATCCTTTCAAAATGTCAAGTATGGGGTTCTATGGACCAATTTGGGCCGGTGCTAGAAGCACGTTTGGGCCATCATTTGGTTCAAATTTATTTCCTCTGGAGGAATCTGGTTTTTTTTGTTTTACTTTCTCATCTTTTCTCTTTCCACCCTGACTTCATCAATTGCTGCTTTCTCACAGTACATAATGTTATCTGGGTCCATTCAGTTGTTTGGCCATCCTTCTGATTTACTCTTTTTCATAACTGATCGGCTTCTCACTACAATTTCCAAAACTTTTCTGCCCTCCTTCAATGCCACCCCCCTCCCTCAAGCCCTCACTCTTAATCAGATAACTATTAATTAGCCTCCAACTGAGGCCAAGAAGATTGAGGTTATTCAGTATAAAAGTTCCTGAGCCCCCTCCTCCATTTCTAAAGAATTGTCAGCCTCATTCCCTGATTTCTTTCTTCCTCTCACAGAAGAGGAGATATTGCTTCTAAACATCTGTATTCAAACTCTTGACCTAGTTCCCTCTTATCTTCAGAGCTTTTGCTCTAATAATTATATAATCAGTTTCAATGATCTTCAATCTCTTCTTCTCCACAAGACCTTTCCTTATACATATGTTCAGCTCCTAAGAAAAACTTCCCTCAATCTTCTATCCAATTCAGGGACTATTTTATCTTTCTTCTTTCCCTACGAAACTTCCTAAAGTAGATGACTATACCAAATGCCTTCATTTCCTCACCTTCCTTTACCTCTCCTCAGCCTCTTGTAATCTGACTCCTTCCTCACCACTTTACTGGCACTGTTCTCTCAAACATCACTAATGACTTGTTAGTTGGCCTTTCTGCCTTTGTTTCAGTTCCCATTTTCCTTGATCTTTTTACAGTATTAGATAAAAACTGTTCACACTACTGAATACTCTCTCTTCCTCTGGTCTTAGATCTTATTATCCTGGTTCTCCTATTCTCTTTCTCCCCTACTAGTTCCTTACCCTCTTCCTGATCCCTTAAGATGAGTGTTCCGCAAGGTTCTATCGCTGATCTTTTCTAGTCTCTACCTTGCTTCACTAACATCTTTGTGGCAAGCCACTCTGACACTGGAAACTCTACATGCTCTCACATAGACTTTTACTGAGCTTCTACTACGGGACTGTAATGTCCTTAGTGGTGGGAATTCACCCTATGTAGCTGGACCCAGCCTATGACCCTACCTTACTGAGATCTCCCAGTCATGACACTCATTTTCCCTGCTTTCAGCTTTCTAGTATTGTGCTGAGCACAGTAATAAATAAAAACTACCATTGTTTCATGAGCAGATATGTCACTTGGTTGCTCTACGGATCAGTTCAATATCCCTGTGACTCCTCTGACTAAAATTCCTTTCTCTGGCCACCACTACCTTTATAGATGTAGTATAGTTTCCCCCATTATAACGTAAGCTTCTAGAAAGCAGGAACTGCCTCTCTTTCGTATTGGGGCTCCCAGGGCTTCACAGAGTCTGATATATGATCAACTGTTTATACATGTTGGGGGGTTGTTAAACAACCTTCAGTCTGTTGATGACTCCAAATTTCAATCTCCCTCTCTTCAGACCTCCATACCTGAATCCCCAACTGCCCATGGACGGAGTTACTAAAATGTCTCATTCACATCTTAGCCTTGACATGTCAAAACCTGAGCCTGTTATCTTTCTTCTTAAATCTGCTCCTCCCTCTGACTTCACTCTTTCTGTCAGTGGTACCACTATTTACCCAGCCTCCCATGTTAGAAAACTTAGTGTTATCTATTACTCTTCCTTCTTCCTGACTTCTCACATCTACTAAGTTATTAAGTTCTGTTTATTCTGCCTCTGCAACATCTCTTGCATCTGCTCCTTCTCTATTCCCACATCCTCCACCCTAGCATAGGCCTTGATTACTATCCACCTGCGCTATTGAAATAGGCTGCTAACAGGTCTTCCTACCTCCACTTGCTCCACCTTCTAATATAGCCTTCACACCCTTGTCAAAACAAATCTTCCTTATCTATAGATCTGGTCACATTGTTCATCCACTCAAAAATCTTCAGTGGCTAACTGCTGCCTACTCAACAAAGGTCAAATTCCTTTGGCTATCATCCAAAGCTTTGTACAGTCTAACATCCCCCTACCTTTCCAGCCTTATTTATTGCATATCATTGCTTTCCTTGTACTCTATGCTCCATTCAAACTGGATTATTACTGTCCCCAGATTTTTGTTCTGTGCTTTCTCGCCCTTGTTTAACCTACTCCCTGTGCCTGGACAGTCTTTTCCCTTACTCTTTGCCATTGAATTCTGACCTTGAAATTCCTTAAAAGTCCAATTTAAAAGGAACCTACTTCATGAATTCTTCCTTGTTCTCCACCCACCCTCACTTTCATAATTTTCTCCACTGGTAACAACCTCACCCCTTAGTTGTCACATTAACAATCGGTTTTACACTTTTCTAATCCATTTGCAATGTAAAGTTGAGTATCATAGTTATCTATGTTGGTGTCTTATTTCCCTGCAATAAACTCCTTGAGTCCAAAGACTGTCTTAATCTAAACTTTGTATCTAGCCCTGTGCCTTGAACACAGTAGGCACTGAAATAAAAGTTTATAGTTGAAGCATCCTGGACCATCACCAGTGGTCTTGACCCTTGTCTTGTCATTGAACTTTGAAGACTCTGGAAGAGAGAATGAGGCTGATGACTGCCTTTTTGAAGCTCTGCTCCACTCTTGTCAGTTCATCACCCTCATGATGTCATTGGTCCGATTTGATAATGACAAATGAATGACAACAATGTTCAGTTGAATGGCTGGATTCCCATCCTCCTTCCTGTTTTTCCATCTCTGACTTTCTTTTCCTTTTCTCTCAGAGAAGAGGAGAGGAGAAGAGGGAGGAAGGGAATGGAGGAAAGAGGAGAGGAAAAGAGAGGAGGGGAGGTCAAAAGAGAAGAAAAGAGGGGAGGGAAGGAGGGAAGAGGAGATGAAGCAGGACTCAACAACAAAAGAATTGCATTTCCTAATAAATACTTTCTTTTTGTTTGTAAAGTAAAAATAAATAGGTACCTGAATCAAGCCTTGCTTCACTTCTGAGAAGGCTTCATGTCTTTAATATTGTCTTACCCTTAATACAATTATACTAGTGCAAGCTCCAGAACTCAATGATACTGTTAAAAAAAACTGAAAAGAAGAATCACCGCAGTGCGTCAGTAGTAATTTATTCTACCCCACTTTGTTGAATTTAATTCAACAAACATTTATCAAGCACCTACAGCGTGGAAAGCCTTGCACTGGGGATGTAAAAATGAAGAAAAAAAGAAAAGAAAAAGCTTCAGTACTCAGAAGGCTTATAGTCTCCTTAAGGGAGGATACAATGCTGTATTGCATTTAATACAATAGTGTGCTCTCCCCCAACTCACAAGCAGATAATTGATAATATTGTATCTCACTAACACCGCAGCCTAATTTATCCTGAACATACAGAGCATGGAAGGTGGTGGCATCCTAGCATGGCAGGTTGAGATGGAATTGAGGAGTATGTAGTATATCATAGAGGCAATAGGGAGTCACTGAAGGTGTTTGAGAGTAACCATTGTCAAACCTATGCATTGAAAAGATCATGACAAAATCTGAAGCTGCAAAAACTACAGGTATCTAGGTGGCATGGATGTTTCTTCTCAGAGGGTCCTTTAGAGCTTCTTGGATCCTCAGTGTTTCTGGCTATTTCTTTCCCGTCTTTTTCTACCAGAGAGTAAAAAGTTTAATGAAAATCAAGTCCTGCTTAAATGCTATGCCTTGAGGATGTTACAAACCTTCTGCCCTGAGGTAATAATACCTAACAATTACCTTGGTTTAAAAGTAGTGAAATCAGAGCTCAAATAGGAGTTAGGAGGAGGATCTGGAGAGTAGTCTCAACTCTGACACCTCACAAGCTGTGTGACCACAAAGGCAAATCATTTAATCTCTCTGGGACTCAGTTGTCTCATCTGCAAAATTGGGATAATAACATTTGTACTACCTTCTTCACAGTGGTATTGGGGGGAAAGTGCTCTGTAAACCTGAAAGTGCTATACAAATGTGAAATTATTATTGTTTATCATTATTATTTATTTTATAAGTACATTACATGTAATATCTCATTTTGTCCTCCCAACAACCCTGTGAAGTAGACTTTGGAAAGCTTATTTCCTCTATTTTTTAGATAAAGAAATTAAGGCTTAGAGAGGTTGTGATCAAAGATCACATAGTTACTGTGATACTGCTAGCCAAATTTAGTTCCACAAACTTTAGTGAAAAGTTTCTGTGCAAGGCACTATCACAGGTACTAGAGAGACAAAGGTGAAAATAAAAACATGATTCTTCTCTTTAAGGAACTTATAGTCTAATAATGGGGGTAGAGTGAGGGAAGAAATACCATATTTTTCAAGGAAGCATAATATAGAAGAAAATTTAATATGGCGAAAGGAGTCAAATAAAGTCCTATGAGAAATCTGAGAAGACAGAAATCACTTTCAGTTGAAGGAGTTTAGGAGTTTGAGGGAAGAAGGGCCAGGAAAGGCTTCCTGGAGAATGTGGCCTTAGAAACAAGTATTGAAGGGAGGAGGGACTTCAACAGAGAAAGGGGAAGGAGAAAGGGGAGTCTATTCTAAGTGTGAAGGATGAAATGAGCAAGGAATAATGATAAGAAATGAGGGTAAGAAAGGATTTGGAGAAGGGTAGTACATTCAAATGGAGAAAGAGTAATATTCTTATTGGGTAGTTTGCAAGTAGATTGTGGAGGACCTTGGAGAGAGCAAATCTTTGAAGGTTGGTTCAGGGCTCACCTGCTTAGCCAGATACAAAATCAGAGTCATATCTTGGCAACAATTTTAGCATGTGTTAGTAGGTAAAGAGAGATTAATATGGGAAAGAAGGTGGTGAGGTCATTATCTATAACTCTGAAGGGTTCAATTTTTCCAAAAGTCTGAAGACGGTGTGTGTGGAACCCGTAAGACTGTTCTCATCTGGTCTGCAACAGATGACTTGCTTGTGGCAGAGTGATGGATCAAAGCAACTAAAGAATACCCTTTTACTCATTTCTGAAGGTGAGGACCGGGCCTTACACACACACACACACACACACACACACACACACACACACACACACACAATCTCTGCCAATTCTAGCTGACAATCACAAATAGTCTTTTGTCAGGACAAAGGCAGTTAGACTACAATAAGAAGAGGCCCTTACAAATGTGTCTTTTACACTATTCTCCACTCCTTTCTCCACTTCTCCCCTCCTGGGTATATGCTTTGTGTTCATTTTTGTCCCTTATGTATCACCCCTAGTGAGTGATTGTTGGATCATAGATTTAGAGCCAAAAGGGACCCTAGAGCCATCTAGTTCAATCCTCAAATTATATAGGAGAGGAGACAGAGACTTAGAGAGTTTAAATGGCTTCCCACAGTCACACAGGCTTTAAGTGGCAGAAGTGAGATTCAAATACAGGACTCCTGTCTCTAACTTCAGAATTCTTTCCTCTTCCATGAAGAATGATTAATCATCTTTTTAAAACGGAGACAGGGAAGTCTATTAGTTCTGGAAAGATTCTATTTTCTTTTCTTTCAAAGGCTGCAAAAAAAATTTCCCTTCTTTCTTCTCCAAACCTAATTTGTGACAGCCAAGTTTTCATCACCTCTATCAGCTTCATCAGACTCATCACTAGACAGTTTTCTCTTAATGAAAACAAAACAAAACAAAAAAAATACACTCCCTTCCCATTTCCCTGTGTTGACTTGCAAGGCTAATGCTTTCTGGAGTCTGAGTGCTATATGCTCTCTCTCTTTTCATATCACGTTGCCCCATCCCTTCTGTTCCCAGGAGCTATGGTTGTTTGAATTTGGGGGAACTGCCAAATATAGTTCACCAGGGTACTTAGGTCTAACTGGCCATCTTCTTGAATATTAAATGCCCAAACCATCCTCAAACCCCTTAAGAGCAACTTCAACATGAGTACCACTTCATTCTTCTCCTTCCTTTCTCCACTTTCTCTTAAAAGCTTATAGAATCTAGGGCTAGGACCTTAAGGTCAATTTAGTCCAAAACTTTCATTTTGCAGATGAGAACCCTCCAAAGAGGTGAAATAATTTGCTTAAGATCTATAGGATACAGAGTTAAGTTATAAAACAAACTTGTACTCAAAATAGGAAGAAAAAAAGGGTTCCACACTTATGTATACTTTGCTTCCCCTAGTAGGATAGAAACCTCACAAGGTCAGGGACAGTTTCATCTTTGCTTTACATTCTAAGTACCTAGTGCAGTGCCTAACACATGTTATTCCTTGTTTGTACTTAGAAAAGTTAGGTCTGAATCCTGGCTCTTACTAGTTGTACAACTTTGAGCAAGTCACTTAACTGTTCTGTGCCTTAGTTTTCTCATTTGTAAAGTTAAGCTAATTACCACCACTAACCCTATATCCCAAAGGAATGGAAGAAAGATTAAAAAGTTCTTTATGTGCAAAAATATTTATGGCAGCTCTTTTCATGGTAGTAAAGAACTTGAAACTAAAGATGTGCCCATCAATTTAGTAATGAATAAACAAATTAAAATACAGGCATACCTCAGCAATATTACAGGTTCAGTTCCAGACCACTGCAATAAAGCAAATATCGCAATAAAGAGAGTCACACAAATTTTTTGGTTTCTCAGTACACATAAAAGTTGTGTTTATACTATACTGTAGTCTGTTTATGGTGCAAAAGTATTATGTCTAAAACAAACCCCTTAATTTAAAAATATTTTATTGCTAAAAAATGCTAACCATCATCTAAACCTTCAGTGATCTGGAATCTTTTTGCTTCGATTTTGACGATGGATTGATTCTTCCTTTCACTTGAACACCTAGAGGTCATTGCAGGATTATTAATTTGCCAGGTTTTATAGTCTTGTGTCTCAGGCCTGAGGAAAGGGAGAGAGACAGGGAATGGACAATTGGTAGCATCAGAACACACACCATATTTATCAATTAAATCCTTCATCTTATATGGGTATGGTTTATGGCATCCCAAAGCGATTACCATAGTAACATTAAAGATCACTGATCACAGGTCACTATAACATATAATAATAATTAAAATTCTTGAAATATTTCAAGAATTACCAAAATGTGACACAGAGACATGATGTGAGAACGTGCTGTTGAAAAAATGGTACCAGCAGACTTGCTTGACTCAGAGTTGTCACAAACCTTCAAGTTATGAAGTTCAATAAAGTGCAGTAAATAATATGTGCCTGTGTAGGAATACAGTAGAATGCTATTGTGCTGATATTCTTCATCCTTCACTCTAGAAGGGGATCAATGATATCATGAGGGTGATGTTTTGACTTTTGAGCAAACTGGATTTAAGTGAGACAGAGCTATGCAAAGTTATCAGCCTTTTTGTCTCCTTTAGGCATTCAGGTTTGGGACAAGATACAAGTCAAGACCTCTAGCAAAGGTCCAGGATGCAGTGGGTTATCTTGGTCTTTCTGAATCAAGGTTTTTCCCAGGTCTTGGTTTGTCTGAAACAACACCCATTCAATAACTAAGGGCTAGAATTGAGAAACGATAGCCTAATTTGCCATCACAAAATTATCCATCTGAGAAGGGAAGACCCTCAAAATTTCAAGTCAGAACAGAAAACAATTTCTATTTACACTCATTCTAAGCCATCAAAACCTAAACAATGAATCATTTATGAATATTTGTATATACTTAGGTAAGGGGATGTTTTACATACCCCCACATTAATGAATGTAATATAATCAGGGTAAGAATGAATGAAATTTTAGGCATGTTCTCTCCTGATGACCTCTTTACAAGATATGCACCTCTTTGATTGGGTCAAGTAGCAGATGAATGATTACCTAACTAAACAAACTTCGTACCCCTCTGAGGACTTGAAATAGATGAGAAAAGTTCAGTACAAAGGCATTTGTAGCTGTGAAGCAGTCAATGGGAAAGAATTTGAAACCCACCCTTGAGGAGTTGGTCTCCTCACACAGACAGAATTGTGTCTATACTAGAAGGTAGCTCAGAATGTTATTCTCCCTCCTTGGCCACATTGCCCATGTAAGTTTCTTTTACTTCCATCTGGAAGTAGAGAAAGGCACAGTGAGGATAAATGTAGACACAGATGGGTACAGAAATAGTTCACCAGAGGGAAGAAATAGCCTCAATGAGTGTGACTCCTTACACCAGAGAACTGCCAACTGTGAACTCTATAGAAGCACTGAACTTTGGAGCTCAGCAGAAAGTTCCACTTAAGGGAAAACTTACAGACTCTATAAAGGAATAAAAAAATTTCTGATGAACAGAAGCTCTAAAGTATTCTTTTACTACATGACTTCTCTACAATGTGCCTCATTATCTTCATACTTTAAGTTTGAACCCACTCCTACCAGGGACCTTGTATATGCAAGGAGAAGATTGTATTGTTCCAATTTGGGAGACGTGCTTTTATAACTACTGTTTAAGCTGTAGTATCTTAGTAAATACCTTTGCTCAAAAGCTAAATGAGAATACTGACTGATATTGAATGGGAAGCACACTGGTTGGGGCTCCCAAGAAGTAGCACTAAAAGCCACAGCTTCTTTGGACTACACCTAGAACTTTGAAGGAAATAAGATTTAGTTACTTTCTGAAGAACAAGACCACTGATGTAGCCAGGAGATGGGGATATAACCTAGAGCGAGTTCCGTGTTTATTTGTATACATTTGTCTCCTCTGATAGACTGTAAACTACTTGAAGGCAGATTGTTTTATCTTTGTCTTTGAATCTCCAGTATCTAGAATAGTGCCTGGTACATAGTAAGCACTTAATGAATGCTTATCAATAGGTTCCTATTTTTCTAAAAACTAAAAATGGAAATCTATAGGTTTGCAAACTATATTAGCTCCTCTTAGAGCTAATATAATATTGGAAGGATGACAATATTTTGTTGACTTTACTTAGTAAATAATTGTTGAATGAATGAGGCAGTACTTTCATTGACGAAAGTACAGGAGTGTTAATGCTAACGGGAGATATTCTGCCCTGCTGCATTAGAAAGACTATTTTGATTTAAAAGAAAAATACCAACTCACAGTCACGGCATCTCACTGGATTTGCAGGTTCATTCTGAAACCCACCTTTGGAAAATGTTACTTGTCTTCTCCCCACTTAAGAAAGTTGAGAGTGTCAAGCCCTTCACTGGACTGAGAAAGCAGAATGACTTTCTGGTCTCTTATGTTCTCTCTATCCTAGATATAAAAGAGCTGATCTGAGTTCAGTTTCTCTCCTGATAATGTGCAAACCCTAAGAATTAAACTCATTCTCTCCATGGTACATGTTATTGTTGTAAATTAAAACTAGTAAGTAAGCTAATTTAAATTAGTAAGTTTAAGTTAGCTTAACTAAATTAGTAATTTACTAGCAAATTAGCAGAAGTAACTTACTAATAAATTAATACAAGTAATTTATTAGTAAATTAATACTAGTCATTTACTAATGATGGGCAGTTAGGTCAAAAAGTGGATAGAGTACCAGGCATCGAATTAGGAAGGCGTGAGTTCAAATCTATCCTCAGGCACTTACTAGCTGTGTGACCCCAGCAAGCCTGTTGCCTGTTTGCCTCAGTTTCATAATGAGCTGGAGAAGGAAATGGCAATCCACTGCAGTATCTTTGCCAAGAAAATCCCAAAGTGGATCATGAACTACTACACTACTGAACAGCAACAGCTACAAATTTACTAGTGAAACTAGTAAATTAAACATATAGTGCATAAAGTTATTGGAAGGGTAGGTTTAGAACCTGTAAAAAGATCCAGTCCCTGGATTACACCAGGACCACGTGCTCAGATACTTCTGGGGTAGGGCTGAGACCTTGATTGATTACAACAAGAATATCTCATATCTGTAGTACTTTATAATTTACAAAAAGGCACCTGTAGAAGTCTTCCTCAGATCCTTTCCCAGAGCTCCTAATTGTGCAATTTGTAGACACTACTGTAAGGAGAAGGAGGAAATCTCATTTGAAGGTAAAACGAAAGCAAGGAGGGGACCAGTTCTACGGAGCTAAATATAAACTCAAGAGTGGTGCAAATTTTGTACCTCTACTCAGCTGATAGATACTTATTAAGCACCTACTATGTGACAAGCACTGGGGACACAAATAAGATGGGGGAAGAAAAAAACACAAAAGAAAGCTGAAAAGGGAGTAGAGGGAAGAAGGCATCTGGAGCAAGCAGTGTGGTGGAGTCCATTCCAGGGTGTACAGCTGGTGGGAAATAAGCCCTTCAGAGAGTTTGCCCTTTCAAGAGTGAAAAGCAAAGCTGAATCAGCCCCAGGATGTTATCCAGGCACTTGGGACTGGATTGGGATGCGAGAGAGCATTTGCATATCCTGAGCTTAGCTACCACATTCCTTGCCCTAGAAGGACCCAGATTCCTGTCACTCTTTCTCCAAATCAGCTTATTTTGATCATCCAAGTTGCAGGTGCCCTCCCTCCAGAAATTATTTATTCAGTTTTTATATATCTTACTTGTCTGTACACGTATAGGGTGTCCCAAGAGTCTTAGTGCAGTTTTAAGCTATCAAAACTCAAAGCTTTATTTAAGTTCTTTGTGACCCTATTTGAAGGTTTCTGGGTAAAGATACTAGAGTAGTTTGCCATTTTCTTCTCCAAATTATCGTACAGATGAGGAATAACTTATCCAGGGTCACACAGCTAGTAAGTGTCTTGAGACTAGATTTGAACTCATGAAGATGAGTCTTCCTGATTCTAAGCCTAATGCTCTATCCACTGTACCACCCAGTTGGCACATAGTAGGCACTTAATAAACATTCATTGACTGTTGAGCCCAGAGGGAAGGTCTAAGATAAAGATAGAGGAGTTGTTGATAGAGGAAACTAGGTGCAGGAGTGAATGCTTGGACCTGGGACCAGGGCTAAACGATAGCACCCTCTCACTGTCACTCATTCAGTAGGATGGCTTCCTAGTATAATTCTAAGAGTGTATTTCCCAGGTTAATGAGCTCTTCTTCCTCCCCACTGGATCCCAGAGGAAAGCCCAGACAAATGAACAGAAGAAGCTGTCTGCCTTGCTTCCAAGCCAAAGATTTCTTCCTTAAGTGAACGTTAGTCATAGAAATACAGAATCTCAGACTTGGAAGGGACCCTAGGGGTCATCTAGTCTAATCCAATTCAATTTAACAAATATCTTTTAAGTTCATTCAATAGTCAAGACAAGAGGCAGCCTGACTTAGTGACTTGGGAGCTACCCTCAAAGTTCATCTCGTCTCTGACACATTGTCGGTGAGTTCCCGGGACAACCTCTTAACCTCTTAGTGCCTCAGGCAACTCTCTAAGACCATAAACTGCAGAGAAATTGCTGATTTGCATAATAAGGGGGGTGTAAGGTTCCTCCCTAGAGTAATACACTAATAAAAAGGTGGGTCTGGTTAAAAGTATAAAAGGTGCGAGGTGCTGGGAATACGAAGACAATTCCCCTCAACTACTCTCAACAATCCACATACAGTGCTGCCCTCAAGGAGTTTACCCAAACTGGAACAAGAATAAATTGCCCATTATCATACCTTCATTCAATGATTTCAAGTGTGTTTTGGTTCCTTGTAGGAGAAACAGGAGGAACATCATTAGATTTAGAATCAAAATACCAGGCTTCCAGTCTCATATCTGCTATTTACTCTCTGTATGACTCAAACAAATCACTTCCCCTCTTTGTGCCTCAGTTTCCTAATCTGTAAAAAGAGGTGATTGGTCTAGATGATGATGATGATAACAACCAGTAACATGTATATTGTGCCAGGCACAGTGCTAAGCACTTTACAATTATTGTCACATCTGATACTCACAGATGAGGAAACTGAGGCAAACTGGTTAAGTGACTTGCCCCACTAATAAATTACTGAGCTCAGATTTAAACTCAAGTCTTCCTAATTCTAATTATGTTACTCTATCTAGTACATTACCTAGTTTCTAGGTCTAGATATCAGTAGGTCATTTCCATCTGTGAATCCCATCAAATTACCCTTCCAGCTGAATATAAGTACAACCATCTGGTCCTCAAAGAGATTTTTGAATCATTTTAATATGACTTTATTTTTCTTTTAGACCTTATTTATATGTAAATATATGACTTTACTAATTCTTGTGTTTAGTAGGGAACTCAACCAAAACTGATATTTCAAGGAGGTCATTATTTCATCAAGGCGATACTTTTCAATGCTATAGACTATACACCATCTCCACATCCTGTAGGATTCTTTTGTCACCTGTAAGTCCTCTGTACGTGAACTATCCAATTTCAAAAGCAACCTAATAAAATGACAGCAACCGCTCACATTTATGTAATGTCTGATTAGGATGTTCATGATTAAGTGCCCAGTAGATAAGACCACTCTATGGGGAGGCAGGAAGACCTGAGTTCAAATCTAGCCTCCAGCATTTAATTTACTGTGTGACCCTAGACAAGTCCTGTAACATCTGTTTGCCTCAGTTTCCTCATTCTTATAATAGCAGCATTCATCTCTAGGGTTGTGAGGATCAAATGACATCATAACTGTAAAGTCCTTAGTACAGTGCCAGGCATAGAGCAAGGACTATATAAATATTATTATTATTATTATTATACTTTGCAAACCTTAAAGAACTATATAAATGCTAGTTATTAAAAATCTTTTTAACAATGAATTTAGCAATCACCAACAAACAGACATTTCAATATACAAAGCAGGGGGGAAAGAGGATTACTTGTGAAACCAAGGACTTCTCCTACATATGATTTGCTTTTTTAAAATACTAATTAAAATTAGTAGGGTAGAAATACATTTGTCTCATTTGAATCACCTTCTAAACTTTTCATTTTCTTCTGTGAATTTTTAATGCTTTACTAATTTTAATGTTTTATTGATGCTCATTTCGTTCTTCCTTTTTTTGCATGTCTATCAGTATTCATTAACTCAGCTCCCTTTCTTCTTAGAAGCCTGCCTTTGTAGCTAATAAGCAGTGTAAAACAATTACATTTTCATAAATATATCTCTCCTTAAGTTTGAAGGATGATGGCAGAAATTCTGAATCTTCAGTATTAAGCACCTATCACTGTTGGTTAATGATCCCACGTCACTGGTTCCTCTCCCCTTCCCCTCAACCCCACTCCATACCACTAAAACAAGGCATCATTCTCAGAGTTTTGGGTCCAGATTCCCTTATGGAAATGAGTCTCTATAAAGCTACTTCTGTTTTATGTCATCTTGGTGAAGAATACATTTTGGTGACAGAACTAGGGTGAAGTGATTCCAATGTGTGCTGTGATTCCAGGATATAATCAGAATAATATTGCCTTTATGACAGTTTTTATCAGACTACCTCATCGTGCTCAGTGGGGGGAAACCAGCCTATAATCTGTGAATCTGTGACAGCCTATGAATCACTGCAGGACCCACTGAGACTGAAGGAGCCATGAAAAAATGAAAACTATCATTTACAGTATTTTCATGCTTAAGTGGGTACTAAATCCTACCATTGAGGATTCTGCTGAAAATGCTGATCAGAAATCAGGGGAAATCTCTGAATTGGGCTGAATCCAATGTATCTTTTGAGTTTGGCATCAAGGACTATAGTTCTGAGGGGTTGGATAGATCTGAACTCTATCTGTGGTCTGTCAGCCACCAATCACTAGTCTCAGAGATTGGGGTTGTGGTAAAGGTTGGCATTCTTGGGTTTCGGGTGGGCTTTTTTTTGTTCCAGAAGAACTCTACACCACTTTGGAAAATTTCTTCAGAACTCATTATAAACGTAGAGTGGACAATGTTATACGGAACATTTTCTTTTCTTAAAGAAATATTTTATGTTATGTTAACATTCCGCTTAAAAATAGTCTAGAATAAATATTTTTTAAAGCAACATAAGCTTGCATCTCAAAGGAAACCTTTTCTTTAGTCTATGGAGAGTCTTCAGTGATGCCATTTCCATGTGTCCAACAACTATTTTTCAGGACAGTCAGCGATCGTTTCTTAGACTTAGTTTATGCTTGGATGTTCACTGGATTGGACATTCCTCCTCAATTGTTTTCAAGTACAAAGCATCAGTATGACCTGTTTCTGAAGGTCTAGAAGTTTCTGACAGCTATATGCTTCCTTTTCTTTGAAAGCATTGAATTCCAAATGCAGGTGTATGTTATATCCTGGTCAAGCACAGACATTCTTTCAAATACAGGACACTCCCTTAAGTAGGAGTTTTAGCCAGGTAAGGATCAGGTTAGAAGGCAGGGTACTTTTTTCTCATGGGCATACTACTGTCTTGCTGAATAGAGCTATGAGTAAAATGAGAGGTGTGGGTCGAGTCTAAATTTTGACATTTGTCTTTTAAATAGAGCTTATTTCAGTCTTATTTGTTTTTGAATTTCCTCACCAGAGTTCTTTTTTAATTATCCAGTTTAGATTATTAAATAATCTACCTTTTTTCTTCCACTGGACACAACATAGACTGAGAAGCAATGACTATGAGAAGCACTATATGAAAAATTCAATGAGTTTTTTTGCAAATATCCACAGCACAGGGATTCTTAACCTTTTTTGTATCATAGACTCCTTTGGCAATCTGATGAAGCCTCTAGCTCGCTTTTCGGAATGTTTTAAATACACACAAATGCACAGGATTATGAGGGAAATATTAAATTGAAATAAAAAATGTAACTTTTTCCCATCCAGATTCAGAGACATCTTGAAATCATAGACCCCAGGTTAAGGATCTTTTATATTGTGAGACCATAAAGCTGTCATTTGTTCTCCCCAAGCCATTTTCCACCTTGAATCTTTTGTACTGGAAACCACTGGACTCTTTGTATGCATAATTCATCTTCACCTTGGCCATTTTCATGCAGCCTGCACAAGCTCTTTTCTCTTCCACTTCTTTCTCTTTGAATTGATCAAATCAACACAGTCATTGCCTCTCTGGAAAAGGCCTGCTAATGAATGGACAGCCCTATTGTTTCATTCACTATCTTGGTGACTTCACAAGACCTTCACTCCCTTTTGCTAGTATCAATCCAAATCAATTCAATAAACATTTATGAAGTGCCTACTATGTGTCAAGCACTGTCCTAAGCACTGGGCATATAAAAAATGGAAAAGGCAGTCAGTCCTGGCCCTAAATCTAATGGGGGAGACAACACACAAACAAATACAAAGCCTGCTCTATATAGAATAAATAGGAAATAAGTAAAAGAGAGATAGCACTGGAATTAATAGGGGTTAAGGAAGGCTTCCTGTGGAAGTGGTATTTTAGTTGGGACTTAAGGAAACCAGGGAGGTCAGTAGTCAGAGCAGAGGAGTAAGAGCATTCCAGGTGTGGGGAACACCATTCTCTACTATATGTTGTTTCCCTTCCATTAAAACATAAGCTTCTTGAGTATACAAACTATATTGATTTTTGTATTTGTATCCTAATGCTTAGATCAGTGCTTGACACATAGTGAATGCTTAATAAATGATTTTCATTTAAGGGAGCCTTGGATTAAATGTCTGATTCTGTCCTGATGCTGTATATGCTTCCTTCATGGATTTCTAAGGGTCTTTGTCCCTGTTGAACTAAGAATGACATTTTTTGGTCTAATATGTACAATACACAATCCATTTTTAGAGGCTCAACTTGAATTCTGACTCTTCCAGGAAACCTACCCCGATCTTCCCTGCTGGAAGTTATAAAGTCATAAGATTTAGAGCTGGCAAGGGATCTTACAGGTAAATGAATGGAAACCCCTCCTTTATTTGTTTTTAATTTTAAAAATTTGAACTTCGCAAACACCAAATAAAATAAGCATTTTGTGGTCAGTTTACTTTACCTTTGAAATGTGTAATAAATTCATCATGTAACTTTCAAGACTGTCATTCTTGTCTGTGTTTCCTTCTGGCCTTCCTTCCGTTCTCTTCTGTACATTAAAAAAGTCTTTCAAATATCCTGTTTTCTTTTTCTTGACAATCTTATTACTAGTCTTTTCTTCCTCTTGCTATAAAAGTTTTTGCACAACTCTCAATTCCCACCTTTGCAGAAATGGGAGGCCATTGGTGTGGCAGATATGATATGTTTTGAGACTTTCTAAGGTACTGATCAGTTATGCTAATTTTTTCCTGTTTTTTTCTTTAAAAAAATTTATAGAATGGTTTTCTAGGAAGGAGAGGGGTAAGGATATTGAGGAAAACTGTGATAAAACAAAAAAAATAGAAACTTACTTTAAAACATTTTGGTGTATATGTACAAAACCTTTTTTGCATATATATTTTCTCTTTATTTTCTCTCCGTGGTATACCACCCAGTGGTATAGCTGGGCCAAAGGGTATGGATAATTTAGTGATTTTTTTGGTCAAATTTTCCAAATTTCTTTCTGGAATGGCTGGATCAACTCACAGTTTTGTTCTTTTTTGTTTTTTTTTTTTTTGCCAATAGTATATTTGTCTGTTTTCTTATAACCCCTCCAACAGCTATTATTTTCCTTTTTTTGTCATCTTTGCCAAACTTATGGGTATCAGCCTTATGAAGTAGAATTTCAGAGTTATTTTGATTCTTATTTTTCAAATTGTTAGTGATTTGGAGCACTTTTTGTTAGACAATAGATTGGTTTTCTTCTTTGAGAACTGTAGGTCTATATCCTTTGACCATTTATCTTTTAGGGAATGGCTCTTGTTCTTATATATTTGAATTGGTTCTTTATATCTTGGATGGACATCCCCTCAATTTCCAATTTTTTGCCACTACAAAAAGAGTTGCTATAAATATTTTTGTACATGTGAGTCCTTTTCCCCTTTGTATGATCCTTTGGATACAGACCTAGAAGTGGTATTGCTGGGTCAAAGGGTATGCACATCTGTATAGCCCTTTGGGCATAGTTCCAAATTGCTCTCCAGAATGGTTGCATCAGTTCACAACCCCACCAACAATTCATTAGTGTTCCAATTTTCCCACATCTTCTCCAATATTTATCATTTTTCTGTTTGTCATGTTAGCCAGTCCAATAGGTGGGATGTGGTATCTCAGAGTTGTTTTGATTTGCACTTCTCTACTCAATAGTGATTTACAGCATTTTTTCATATGACTATAGATAGCTTTAATTTCTTCATCTGAAAACTGCCTGTTCATATCCTTTGACCATTAATGAATTGGATAGTAATTTGTATTCTTATACATTTGATTCAGTTCTCTATATATTTTAGAAATGAGGTCTTTATCAGAGACAATTGCTATAAAGATTGTTTCCCAGATTTCTGCTTTCCTTCTAATCTTGGTTGCATTGACTTTGTACAAAAAATTTCAATTTAATGGAATCAAAATTATCCATTTTGCATGTCATAATGTTCTCTATCTCTTGTTTGGTCATAATTCTTCCTTTCTCCATAAATCTGACAGATATACTATTCCTTGTTTTCCGTCTTTGTTTATATTATCAGCTTTTATATCTAAATCATGTACCCATTTTGATTTTATTTTAGTATAGGGTATAAGATGTTGGTCTATGCTTTGTTTCTGCCATACTATTTTCTAGTTTTCCCAGCAGTTTTTGTCAAATAGTGAGTTCTTATCCCAGAAACTGGAGTCTTTGGATTTATCAAACAGTGGATTACTACAGTCATTGACTACTGTCTTGTGTACCTAAACTATTCCACAGATCCTCTTCTGTTTCTTAGCCAGTACCAAGTGGTTTTGATGATTGCTGCATTACAATACAATTAAGATCTGGTATGGGTAGGCCACCTTCCCTTGCATTTCTTTTCATTAATTCCCTTGATATTCTAGACCTTTTGTTCTTCCAGATGAATTTTGATATTATTTTTTCTAGCTCTAGAAAATAATTATCTGGTGGTTTGATTGGTATGGCACTGAATAAGTAAATTAATTTAGGTAGAATTGTCATTTTTATTATATTAGCTTGATCTACCTATGAGCAATTGATGTTTTTCCACTTACTTAGATCTGACTTTATTTGTGTGAAAAGTTTTTTGTAATTGTGTTCGTATAGTTCCTGGGTTTGTTTTGGCAAGTAGACTCTCAAATATTTTAGAATGTCTATAGTAACTTTACATGGAATTTCTCTTTCTATTTCTTACTGTTGGGTTTTGTTAGTAATATATAGAAAAGTTGATGATTAATGTAGGCTTATTTTACATCCTGCAACTTTTAAAGTTAGTATAAACTTTTAAATTTTAGGTAAGTAAAGTTTTCTGTTTTATATCTTGTGATCCTCCCTATCTCTTATTTGGTCATTAACTCTTCCCTTTCCCATAGTTTTGAAATGCATTTTTTTCTTGCTGCTTTGATTCGTTTATAACATAACCTTTTACCATTTCCTTCACTAGTTCATTTTACAGATGAGGAACTAAGGCAAAGAGGATTAAGTGACTTGCCCAGAGTTACATAGCTAGTAAGTATCTGAAGACAGATTTGAACTCAGATCTTTCTGACTCCAGGCCTGGTACTCTATCCACTATGCAACCTAACTTCTGGCCATGTTGTTTGAATACAAAAATGTGTGCTTGCCAAAAAGACTGTTTTATGGAGAACTCACACAGAGCAAGTGTTCACATGGTGGTCAGAAGAAGCGATACAAGGACCATCTCAAGGTTTTGCTTAAGAACTTTGGAATTGATTGTGTTACATGGGACATACTGGCACAGGACCACTCAGAGAAGGTGCTGTGCTCTATGAGCAAAGCAGAATTGAAACAGCTCAGAAACAGGATGTTCAGATTTAGAGTATGCACTCCAAATGTTCACATGGACTATTTGTTCCCAACCTGTGGTAGAGCCTTCCAAGCTCATATTGGTCTGATCAGTCACAGTCAGACACATTGAAACATGATTCTAGCACAGTGATGTCATTTTAGTACTCTAAGAATGGATCACAACCAATATAACCTTTTATTTCAAAGTCACATATCCGTTTGGAACTTATCTTGGAGTTTGATATGAGATGCTGATATATACCTAATTTCTGCCAGACTAGTTTACAGTTTTCCCGGTGTCATTTTTCATTTTCGAAAAAGAGCCATGAGAGGAAGTGAATTATATCTTAATTTGCATGTAAATTAGATTTAAGTGAGATGTAGTTGCACAAATTGTTAACCTTACTCTTCCAGAGTCAACAAAGTCCAGTGGCAAGACAAAAGTTGGGATGACTGGCAAAGGCTGGGATGCAGTGGATGATCTTGGTGTCTTAGATATCTTACCAAACACTAAGTGCTCCACAATATTTGCTTCAGCCACCTTAACAGTTGTTGGAACAAATTGTTCTCATTCATCCATTCTGCTGGGAATAGTCTTCACACATTCAGGATAGACATCCCCCTAACTCACCAACTGGTTTAAAGCCTGTCAGTTACCCTCAACCTGGTTTAGACCTTCTGCCAAGATGGTTTTACTGGGATGTGGCCACTGTACATGCTACAGTTTCCTGGAACCACAGGCAAGAGTTGAGTGATAAGTGGACGCCAAAAGTGGGTAAGCAGCCCTGAAAAGCAAGCCCCACAATCTAGAGGTAATAGTCTTCCCAGAACAGCCCATACACCCAGATTTTCCAGTAATTTTTATTGAATTGTAAGTCCTTCCTGAAGTAGCAAGGTTTCTGGGTTTATAGATCATGAGGCTTTGCTTCTGTGTGCCATGTGCACAATCTGTCCTTCTGACTGATTTTTCTATTGTTTTTTTAACCAGTGCCAAGTAGTTTTGATGATTACTACTTTGAAGTAATACTTTGAAATTTGGTGTTGCTAGGACACGTTCCTTCCTACTTTTAAAATATATATATTATTTCCTTTAGATTCTTGACCTTTTGTTCCTCCAGATTAGTTTTGTTATTGTTTCTTCAATCACTATAAAGTAATCCTTGCATGGCTTTATTAGTACTGCATTAAGTCAATTAATTTCAGTAGTATTGTCATTTTTGTTATGCTGGAATGGACTAGCCATGGACAATTAATATTTCTCCAATTATTTAGATCTGCCTTTATTTCTGTAAAGAGTGTTTTAAGTTCTATTCAAAGAATCCCATTGTATCTTGGTGGATAGACTCCTAAATTCTGTAGTTCCTTTGAATGGAGTTTCTCTTTCTACTTTTTCCTACTGAATTTTGTTGGTGATATAGAGAAATGTTCATGATTTATGTGGATTTATTTTGTCATTTACACATTTTCTGAATTTATTGCTTCAATTAAATATTTTGTTTTAGTAACTCCCTCATTTTACAAAAAGCCTTTTGGAGCCCAGAGAGATTGAGTGACTTGCCTCAAGGCTTCTGTGGAGTAAATAGCACTATAGGTTTTGAAGTCAAAAAAAGCTGTGCCCTTGTCCTCTTGGTTTTTTTCTCTACCTTCTTTGTGTTCCTTCAACTCTTTGCTAACCTTTATTTTATGGCGCTTAACATGTTCTACCTTGTATTATTTTTGTACGTGGCTAATCTCTCTTACTAGATTAAGAGGCAACATGGCATGGGGAAAGGAGAACCCAATTCTTATGCTGTCTTTATTAGCTCTGGGATAATAGATGTCAGCTTCGGTTTCTTTATCTCTAAAATGACATTTTTACTACCCATGCCATAGTTGGGTTTTTTTTTTTTGTGGGGAAAAACCCTTTGCAAATCTTAAAATGTTATATAAATGCAGGTATTATTACTGCAACTTTTCAAGAATAGTGTTTTATTTACTATTTTCAGCAAGAACAGCACCAAGATCAAGGTCTTGCACAAAGAAGGTATTTAATAACATTTAGTGGACCAATGAATAAATGTAAATAAGTTTTGGAACAATAATGTAATGGGAAGAGATAAATCTATTTTTAAAATTTATTTATTTTTAGGTTACGACATTCACTTCCACAAGATTTTGAGTTCCAAATTTTCTCCCCATCTCCCACCACAAGACACCATGCATTTTGATTACCCTTTTCCCCAATCTGCCCTTCCTTTTATCACACCCCTCCCTTCGCTTATCCCTATCTCCTCTATTTTCTTGTAGGGCAAGATAGATCTCCATACCCCCATTACCTGTATTTCTTATTTCCCAGTTGCATACAAAAACAATTTTTAATATATTTTTTAAAAACTTTGAGTTCCAACTTCTCTCCCTTCTTCCTTCCCCACCCATCCCCACTGAGAAGGCAAGCAATTCAATGTAGGTTATACATGTGTGATTATACAAAAGACTTCCATAAAAGTCATGTTGTAAAAGATTAACCATATTTTCCTATTCTCTCTTTTGACCTTGTCCCTCCCCAAAAGTGTTTACTTACAACTACCCCCTCCTCCCATCTGCCTTCCCTTCTATCATCCCCCCCACACACCCTACTTCTCCCCTACTTTCCTGTAGTGTAAGATAGATTTTCATACCAAATTGAGTGTGCATGCTATTCTCTCCTTAAACCAAATGTAATGAGAGTAAGCTTCACTTTTTCCCTCTCACCTCCCCCCCTTTCTCCTCCATTGAAAAAGCTGTTTCTTGCCTCTTTTATGAGAGATAATATGCCCCATTCCATTTCTCCCTTTCTCCTCCCAATATATTCCTCTCTCACCCCTTAATTTTATTTTTTTAGATAGCATCCCTTCTTATTCAATTCATCCTGTGCCCTCTGTCTATATGTATATAATCCCTCCAACTACCCAAATACTGAGAAAAGTCTCAAGAGTTACAAATATTATCTTTCCATGTAGAAATGTAAACAGTTCACCTTTAGTAAGTCCCTTATGATTTCTCTTTCCTATTTACCTTTTCATGCTTCTCTTGATTCTTGTGTTTGAAAATCAAATTTTCTATTCAGCTCTGATCTTTTCATCAAGAATGCTTGAAAGTCCTCTATTTCATTGAATGACCATTTTTTCCCTGAAGTATTATACTCAGTTTTGCTGAGTAGGTGATTCTTGGTTTTAATCCTAGCTCCTTTGACTTCTGGAATATCATATTCCAAGTCCTTAGATCCCTTAATATAGAAGCTGCTAGGTCTTGTGTTATCCTGATTGTATTTCCACAATACTCAAATTGTTTCTTTCTGGCTTCTTATAATATTTTCTCCTTGACCTGGGAACTCTGGAATCTGGCTACAGTATTCCTAGGAGTTTTCCTTTTTGGATCTCTTTCAGGAGGTGATCAATGGATTCTTTCAATATTTGTTTTACTCTCTGGTTCTGGCATATCAGGGCAGTTTTCCTTGATAATTTCTTGAGAGATGATGTCTAGGCCCTTTTTCGATTGTGGCTTTCTGGTAGTCCCATAATTTTTAAATTGTTTCTCCTGGATCTATTTTCCAGGTCAGTTGTTCTTCCAAAGAGACATTTCACATTGTCTGCTATTTTTTCATTTTTCTGATTTTGTTTTATAATTTCTTGATTTTTCATAAAGTCATTAGCTCCCATCTGCTCCATTTTAATCTTTAAGGAATTATTTTCTTCAGTGAGCTTTTGAATCTCCTCCATCTGGCCAATTCTACTTTTTAGGGCATTCTTTTCCTCACTGGCTTTTTGGATCTCTTTTGCCATTTGGGTTAGTCTATTTTTTAAAGTGTTATTTTCTTTAGCATTTTTTTGGGTCTCCTTTGGCAAACAGTTGACTCATTTTTCATTATTTTCTTGCATCACTCTCATTTTTCTTCCCAATTTTTGTTCTCCTTCTGTTATTTAATTTTCAAAATCCTTTTTGAGCTCTTCCATGGCCTGAGACCAATTCATATTTTTCTTGGAGACTTTTGATGGAGGAGCTTTGACTTTGTTTTCTTCTGTTTGCATGCTCTGGTCTTCCTTGTCACCAGAGTAAGATTCTACTGTCTGATTCTTTTTTTCAGTTTTTGCTCATTTTCCCAACCCTTTACTTGACTTTTGAGCTCTTTGTCAAGGTAGTTCTCTGCTTCCAGTGGAGGGGGGTGTACTGTCAGTCACTCAATCCCCCCCATAATTTGTGGGTCTAGAGATCCAGAAACAGTTGCTGCAGCTGCCCCTGCTGCTGCCGTGGCTGCTTCAGGTTCCTCAGCCCCCTTCCCACTCTGCTGCCCTGGGGTTAGGGCCAGACCACTCCACTTTCATACTCTGGTCCCACAGGCTTTTCCCAGTGACCTTCCAATTTATTCTCAACATTTTGGGGTCATGAAGTCTAGGAACCACCACAGGTACAAGAGATTCAATCTCCTCAAGGCCTGCTCAGGTCCTGTTTGTGTTGGCTCAGCCCATGCTGGACTGTGCCCTGCCCCCTGCTTGACATGATAGATACTTCCCAGTGACCTTCCAGGTTGTCTTGGGCTGGAGATTTGCTTCACTCTATCACTCTGTGAGCTCTGTAGCTCCAGAATTTGCTTAGAGACATTTTTTACAGATATTTGAGCAGTACTCTAGAAAGTCCATGCTGTCACTCTGTCATATTGGCTGCCCACCCCCCACCCCATAAATCTATTTACAGAAATTTATTCCACACCTCCACTGGGTACAAGGCTTCCCAGAGGCACACTCACTAGTAAATTGACTGAGAGCATATCGGGTGGTATCCTGCTATTTCAGCTATGCAACTACAAAACTCAGCAAACAGGGACGTTGTACACATTTTTCAAATTCCCGAGAAGATTCCATGTTCCTGAACCAATGAATGGATTGCAAATTTTGATTTAGTGACTAGTAAGGCAAAGTTCCAGGTTTGGGATGAGCAGGTGCTAATGTCCAGTTACAATTTCACTAGTGGTAATTTTCACAATGGTAAAGAACAAAACATGATTTATTAAAAAACATTTCTTATAATTGATATGAGTTAAATAATACTGCTTGCATAGTATATCCAGCAGAATGTTAAACTCCAGTGACTTCCTATAACCTCTAGGATCAAATATAAAATGATCTGTTTGACATTTAAAGCTGTTCACAAACTTGTACCATCCAATCTTTCCTCTCTTTTTACACTTTACTCCCTTCTACATACATTAAGATCTAGCAACATCTGCTTTCTTGCTATTCCTTTCATACAACTCTTCATTTCCCAACTTCATGCCTTTTCAATGACTATCCCCCATGAATGGAATGCTTTTCCTCCTGACCTCAGCCTCTTGGCTTTCTTTAGTACTCAGCTCAAACCCCACCTTCTGCAGGCAGTCTTTCCCCGTGTCTCTTTCTTCCATAACATTGCCTTTCCTTTGAAATTATCTCCCATATATTCTGTATATATCTTAGATGCATGTGATTAGTTGCATATCCCATCACAATGTGAGCTCCTCAAGGCAGGGAGCGTTTTGTGTTTTTTTAGATCCTCAGCACTTAGCACAGTGACTGACATCTAGTAGGTGCTTAATAAATATTTGACCACTTATTGACTTTAGCAAATTCAATGAAATTATTTTTTAGAACTGATTTTCTTGATTTTTGAAATGCTTAATAATCTGGTCAAGTGAGAAAGAAGAAAAATGAAAGGGATATATTTGGGGTTTTTTTTATCCTGAACTATATATAGTCTACTGTTCTTCCTTTCCCTTTGTCCCCCCAAACCAGCTGCTTATGTTTAACCTACATTTCGTAATTTAAGCATGATACTTACATTTCTCTAGTCTCTCTTCATCCATATGCTTTTTAGGCAGCAATACATTATGTAAGGCTCCTTCAGCACAACTTCCTCATCCTCTTATTAAGAAAACTTCACACTCACATTGCAGGCTATATTCATCAAGTCACCCTTGGAGTAGACATCATCTGATATCACTTACATGGTGCCTTTCATCTCTTGCAATAATAGTTTTTGCCAGGTTATTCTTTCCCTTCAGACAGCTGTGCTGTTCCTTCCCTCCTTCTTCTCCCCCTTATTTAAAAAAAAAGAACCCAGCTGATTAAAAAAGTCTTCCATTTCTGATATAAGGTAATAAAGTAATTCTTCTGACAATGCTTGTCAACCTACACTACATCTATGGCTGTATCAGCAGCCTCTTCAGAGACATCATATTGTAAAGATCATCTTGCAGAAGCATAATAAAGGATCTTGTCAAGACTCATGATAATTTTTTAGTCAATGCAATCAGGAGAGAACATTAATGCTTAGGAATATGGAACAAAGAAAACCAGAATGGATTTTCCCCTCTGCCTTGTAATCTGAAATCACATTTTATGTTCTTGGTTCCTGTTGCAAGGGGATTTGAGATCTGGTGATCACAATTGTGGTAGAGTCTACATGGCTAAGACATAGAGGTAGCTAAGTGGCTCTAAGAATTGAGTGCTAGATCTGGAGTCAGGAAGCTCTGAGTTCAAATCCTGCCCCAGACATACTTACTAGCTGTGTGATTCTGGGTAACTTAACCTTTCTGTGTCAGTTTCCTCATCTATAAAAATGAGGGGAAAATAGCATCTGTCCTACAGTGTTGTTGTAAGGATCAAATGAGTTAATGTGTAGAGTGCTTTGAAAAACTTCAAGGGCTATGAAAGTAATAGCTATTATTATTAAGCACAAATCAGGGTTTTTTTGTCTAAAAATTCATTTGATGGCTTAAGTGAGCCAAAAAAAAGAAACTTAAGTCACTTGATAGAAACAACAGTAGTGATTGAGACTTGGGAGGGGGTGGAGATGAGGGTATATTATGACAAGAGAAATGCAACTTGGTTTTTTTGTTTTTGTTTTTTAGTAGTATACTTGGAAAAGGATGAGATGAAAAGGATGAGAGATGAAGAAGCTGAAAGGGGAAATGAAAAAGAAGAGATGGGGCAGAATGCAGAGGTAAGTGAGTTCAGTATCTAGGAATTCTTGGGTGCTCCTGAGTGCCATAAGATAGATAGTGAGGCAAGCTGCAAGATGTATTTGGAGTATAGAGACAGAAGCTCTGGAACTGACATAGATTTGCTACACCCAGGAATCTTCATGAAATACTAATGAACCTAGAGGCAATCCAAGAAGCTTCAGCAGATTTTTGTATGCTGCCCAAAACAATAGCAAAGCTCCATGCTAGCCACAGAGATTGTGATGAGAGGAGATGGAAGAATGATTGGTAACTTTCTCTCCCTATCCAATCATGATCAGACAGTTTTCTATCCCTCCTTGTCAGTTTTCCCCAGAAGATTTCTATCTCCCCCACCACCACCTAGACTTAGATGATTTCACTCATTTATGTGTATCCGTGTGTGGGAAGCTAGTATGATTTTGTTGGCTGAGCCCCCCTTGTTTACATTGCTTTTATGGTTTAATGTCTTATGTGTGGTCTTTTAATAGAGTGTTATGTAAGTTGGGGACTTGGAATATATGAATATATGAATCATACACACGATTACCTTTAAAAGTCACATTAAATCTGGTTTAAAAAAATCAATTGACTGCAGAGGCAGAATTCTTATTTGTTACATCTAGAAAGTTATATATTACAGTCAACAGAAGGCACTATCAGAGTTGTGTGAACTACTGCAGTCCAGGTTCCAAATTACACACTAATTTTTATCCAAGTTACATGCTACTGTGCTAACTCAGGCAACTCCAAGATACTCTATAAAGCTGCAGTTTTTCCACATATATTGATAGCTCCCTATTCTGAATTCCATTGGTATTTGCCTCATTCATTTTGTCGTTTTATCATAATTTGCATAGTTGCATAACTTTTATGTATGCATATTTTGTCCACAAGGACAAGAGGAATGTTTGTATTCCATCTTATTAGAAAAGATGAAAAATTCATGCACAGGATAGAAGAAATCCTCTATGAAAGAATCTGGGAAGAAGAATATTCTGAGGAAGTGAAGGAAAATAAAAAAACCTGTATCAATATGTTGACAGGTACAAAAAATATGGCACATAGGAGAAGAAGCAATGGAACTACGCAGTAGGTATTATGAATATTTGGTCTGGACCTTCTCACAAACAAATATCATCCCATGCTCAAAGGAACAATAAGAAAGGTCCAAAGATGGCAAATGGTATGGGGAAAACCATATTGACCTAAGAGGAAAAGATATGTTATAATAATCAATGATTCTGTGCTGAGGGGACACAGAGACAGTTATGTACAGACCTGACATGGAAAGTGTATCTAGGATACAATGGAGAGAATACTGAGACTCATTAGACCTGTTCACTTCTACCCACCATTTCAAAATCATGTGGGAACGATATTACCACCAAAACACCTGGAAAATATCTCCAGTTCAGAATAAGGAACTGTTGGAATTGAGCCACAGGTGATGTTTTTAATCTCTTCTTCCAACTGAAATTTGAGACTTTGGAAAAGAAAGAAAAATATAAGGAGGGAACAGCTGTCTACACTGATGGTGTAAAAGACAGGATTTTAGCTTGTGATACTGAAATGAAGGGGTTCTGGCTAGGGATGGAGTACATCTCCCCAGGTCTGGAAGAGTGTGTTTGGCTAAGGAGTTGCCAATCAGATCAATGGGACTTTAAACTGAAAATAGAGGGCAAGGGAGAAAAATGTCTGGGTAAAACTCCAAAACAAAATAAAACAGAGACCATCACAGAGGAGACAGAAAGCAGAATAACATCAGAAGAGGGAACCAGAAAAGACTTAGAAACAACATAGCCTTAGTTGTATCTCTATACAAATGCAGAGAATATGAGTAATAGGTAAAATGATGTTGATATTTTACCAAAAAAAAGTAAACAGGAACTCATATGTAGCATTAAGAACTTGGAGAAATAGTATGGCAAAGTTGGAGGGGGAAGAGAATAACAGAAGGGAAGATTGATAGAAGGAAGGCAGATTGGGGGATGCAGTGGTCAGAAGCAAAATACTTGTGAGAAGGGAAAGAGTGAAAGGAAAGAGAGAAATAAAGATAAACAGGGGGAAATAGAACTGAGGGAAATGCACAGTAATCATAACTGTGAATGTGAATGGGAGAAACTCACTCGTAAAATAGAAGCAGATAGCAGAATGGATTAAAAATCAGAATCCTACAATATATCATTTACAAGAAGCAAATTAGAAGCAGGAAAACACACAAAGTAAAGGTAAGGGGCTGAAGTAGAATCTATCATACTTCAGTGGAAGTAAAAAACAAAGCAGGTGTAGCAATTTTGATCTCAGACAAAGGAAAAGCAAAAAGAGACCTAATTAAAAGAGATAAGGAAGGAAACTACATCTCGCTGAAAGGTTTCATAGACAATGAAGATTATAATATCAATGCTAAACATTTATGCAACAAATGGCATAGCATCTAAATTATAAAGAAGTTAAATGAGTTACAAGAGGAAATTAACAATAAAATGATACTAATGAGGACCTCAACTTTCCCCTCTCAAAACTAGATAAATCTAATGAAAAAAATAAGAAAGAAGTTAAGGAGGTAAATGGAATTTTAGAAAAAATAGATATGATAAACCTGTGGAGAAAATTGAATGGGAATAGAAAGGAATATAACTTTTTCTCAGTGATATATGGCACCTACACAAAAATTGACCATGTATTAGGGCATAAAAACCTCACAATGAAATATGGAAAAGCAGAAGTATTAAATACATTCTTTTCAGATGATAATGTAATAAAAATTACAATTATTAAAGGGCATGGAAACATATATTAAAAAATAATTGGAACCTAAATAAACAAATCCTAAAGAATAAGTGAGTCAAAAAACAAATCATAGAAACAATAAATGATTTCACTAAAGAGAATGACAATGAAACAACATACCAAAATTTATGGGATGCAGCCAAAGCAGTACTTAAAGGAAAAATTAGATCTCTCAATGCTTACATCAATAAAATAGAGAAAGAGCTGATCAATGAATTTAATATGCAACTTAACAAATTAGAAAAGGAATAATTAATTATCCTCAATTAAACACCAAACTGGAAATCATGAAAATCAAAGGACAGATCAGTAAAAAGAAAGTAAAAAATACAGTGAGCTAATAAAACTAAAAATTGGTTTTATGGGAGGGGAAACCAATACAATAGATAAACCATTGGTAAATTCAATTTTTAAAAAGGAAAGAAAAAAACAAGTTGCCAGTATCAAAAATGAAAAAGATGAATTCATCAGTGAAAAGGAAATTAAAGTAATTACTGAGAGCTATTTTGACCAGTTATATGCCAGTATACCTGACAATCTAAGTGAAATGGAAGAATATTTACAAAAATATAAATTGCCCAGATTAACAAAAGAGGAAACAGAATACTTAAATAATACAAACTTAGAAAAAGAAATTGAAAAAACTATCAAATTTTTTTCAATCAAACTACAACCATTTATTTTATTTGTTTGTTTTTGGTGATATCTTTTTTTTAATAGTTTTTTTCAAATTATATATAAAGACAATTTTAACATTTATTTTAAAAAATAAATTAATTTCTTTTTAGTTTTCAATATTCACTTTTGTAATATTTTGAGTTCCAAAATTTTTTCTCCCTCCCTTCTTCCCTTTCCAAAGATGGCAAGCAATCTAATATAGGCTATACATGTGCAATTACATTAAACATATTTTCATGTTAGTCATTAACATTTTTTTAAATTTTGAGTTCCAAATTTTCTCCCTTCCTCTCTTCTCTCCTGCCTCCCTAAAATGCCTACCAAACATTTAAAGAACAATTAATCCCAATACTATATAAACTACTTTGGAAAAATAGGTGAAGAAATCCTACCAAATTTCTTTTATGACACCAATGTGGTGTTGATACCTAAATCAGAAAAAGCAAAAACAGAGAAAGAAGACTATAGACCAATTTTCCTAATGAATATTAATAAAAAATTTTAACAAAATACTAGCAAGGAGATTACAGCAATATATCACAAGAATCATATACTATGATCAGGTGATATTTAAACCAGGAATGCATGACTAGTTCAATATTAGAAAAAGAATGAGCATAATTGACCATATCAATAACGAAACCAACAGAAATCATATGATTATCTCAATATATGCAGAAAAAGTATTTGACAAAATACAGCACCCATTCCTACCAGAGAACATGAGAATAAATGGAGCTTTCCCTAAAATGACAAGATGTATCTATTTAAAACAATCTGTAAGCATTATCTATAACAGGGATAAGCTAGCAGCCTTCCCAGTCAAATTATGGGTGAAACAAGGATACCTATTATCATCACTATTATTCAATATTGTACTAGAAATGCTAGCTTCAGCAATAAAAGAAGAAAAAGAAATTGAAGGTGTCGGACTAGGCAATGAGGAAACAAAATTATCATAATACTCTTTGTACATGATATGATGGTATACTTAGAGAATCCTAAAGAATTAATTAAGATACTAGTTGAAAAATTAACAGCTTTAGCAAAGTTGCAAATATAAAATAAACCCAACATAAATCATCAACATTTCTATATATTACCAACAAAGTACAGGAGCAAGAGATAGAAAGAGAAATTCTATTTACAATAACCTCAGACAACATCAAATACTTGGGAGTCTACCTGTCAAGATAAACCCAGGAACTATATGAACATAATCATAAAACTCTTTTCACACAAATAAAGTTAGGTATAAATGATTGGAAAAATATTAACTGCTCATGGAGAGGCCAAATCAATATAATAAAAATGACCATTTTACCTAAATTAATCTACTTATTCAGTGCCATACCAACCAAACTACTAAAAATAATAGAGATGGAAAAAATAATAACAAAATTCATCTGAAGGAACAAAAGGTCAAGAATATCAAGGGAATCAATCAAAAAAAATGTTAAGGAAGGTACCCTAGACATACAAATCTCAAACTGTATTATAAAACTGTAATCATCAAAACAATCTGGGATTGGTTAAAAAAAATGGAATGATGGATCAGTGGAATAAATTAAGTACACAATACATAATAGTAAATGACCATAGGAATTTAGTGTTTGATCCAAGCTTTTGGAACAAGAACTCAATATTTGACAAAAACTACTAGGAAAAGTGGAAAACTGTATGACAGAAACTAGGTACAGACCAAGATTTCAACACTGTGTACTAAGATAAGGTCAAAATGGGTACATGATTCATAGTATTCAAAATACTGTTTCCTGTTTACTGATTCTTTCCCAATTAATACTGCTTACTGATTGCTGATGAAAAGCCTTTTAGTTGGCCACTAAGCTAGAATTTCCCCAGAGGCTTTTGAGTAAAGAGGAAGGAAAGTTATAAACCTCTGTATCTATTCCTTTCTAATTTGGGGGAAACGAGTAACATACACAGAATAGACCAGATCATAATCTGTTACCTTTGAAAGGTTGGAAGAGCCAACAATAGGAGTCCATAGGAGAATCTGCTGGTTGTAGCAACCACACCCTACAAGGAGCCTGCTTTAGCTGTTTCACCAATAGATTGACCCAACAGCATAGGTTCTTTGTCTTGAAAGTCTCCAATAGCTGTGCTATACCAGAATCGAACTTGTTAGGAGTGGATGTTTGAGTTTAAGTTTGAGCCCACTAGTGCCACTATTACCACTATACAGTGGTAGTAGAGGAGAATATGCTACCAATTTGGGTGATTCCTGTGCTTTGGGTCTTGCTATAATCATATCTCTCTCCTCTGAATTCATACAGTCACCACTTCACTTCATTCTTTCATCCCTCTCATATGGATTATTGTAATAGCTTCCCCATTGGTCTCCTTGCCCCCATTTTCTCCCCTTTCCAATCTGTCTTCCACATGACTTTGAAAATAATTTTCCTTAAGCTCAGATTTGAACATGTAAATACCCTATTTACTAAACTCCAGGGGCACCCATCAACTCTAAGATCAAATATTATTATATCTTTCTGTTATCCTTAACACCTCCCCACAAAACTGAGTGTACCTCTAATCCGGGCTGGAAGTAGAGGTTCATGACTCCATTGCTGACATAGAACCTTTGAGCTGCTCCATTTCTGATCACTCTCAGGCAACCTGATGTTCTGAAGCTCCAGGTTCCAGAGCTCACCATATTAATACCAAACTTAGTGCAAGTACCAGAGCACCAAAGCTTAGAATTCCCAAGCTCAAGAGATTCACCAGGTTCAGCCTCCCAGATAGTTGGGGGTTCTAGGCATTCACTACTATGACAAATCTTCACCCTTTTTTCATTTCTATTTTTTGTGTAAAGTTCATAATGGACATCATTATTAGCACTGTAGAATATTTATATAATTTATAAATCAAAAGATGTTCAAATATTGGGGGCACAAGCTCAAAAATTTTTTTTTGATACAGATGTATGACAAAAAAGAGTAATCACTGGAACAGATGATTTTCAAAATCCTATCTTGCTCTATAATACTAGCTTGTATATATGAATGTATTCTATTTCAATGATTGGTTTTAAGGGGTAGGTAGTGTACTTTATACAGATTCTATTTCATCATATATGTGTGCGTGTATTTATATTTGTGTATATATGCATATATACATACAAACATATAAAATAAAACAATCCAGATTTATATATAAATTTGAGTATGTATATATATGCTAACATACCTGTGTATATATACATATGTTTCAACAACACGAATGTTTATTTACACGTTAACGTTAAAAAAAATCTTGAAAGAGTTAAAATGACAAACAAGTAAATATAACTAACAAACTCCAGGAAGCTCAGTTATGTTTCACTGGCATGAATCAGCTTCTAAAAGCATGGTATGACTGGCTATTCAGCCTCTTGTTGGGAGAGCTAAATCTCTAAGTGTTTCGTAATATAAACGTTTGTAAGATTTCAGGTCTACTTCCCAGCTAGCCCAAAAGTGATCTATGATGAGGGAAGGAACCTGGAACCTTCCAGAGCAAGGCTTGGTATAGAATTTAGAGCTATGTTACCAGGAATGATTAGATGGTGTTTCCTAGACCAGCCCTTATCCGTCACCCTCACGTCCCTCTTCCCTTTAGTCCCTAAGTGTGCCAACGGTCTCACATCTACTTTACTTTGTGTCATATTGACTAATGGTAAAAGCATTTAGTTGGAACAGCACAGCATTATGATTGACTGGTGAACATTCCAATAAAGGAGATCTAAATAAAGATAACATTTTTTTCGAGAAGGATGTTGCTGGTGCTTGATTACCTGTTCTGTGAGGCGTTTATTCAGACTTGTCAGTTACCGTAGAAGGAAGCATTTGAAGTTGACAATGTGTGTTCCTCACTATAGGATGAACCAGTTGGTGAAAATCCCTTCTTTGTTAGAGCTTCCTTACCTTAACCCTTTCTTTGAAGTCATGGTCTCTTGACTGCCCTTAATCCAGTCTCAGAGACTCTACTGCATCCGTGAGGTTTCTCTAGAAAGAATAAGAGAAACAGTAGGAAAAGATAATGGGAAAAGGATATTAGGAACCAACTAATTGGCCTTCCTTCTGGGAGCTGCCAAAGAAACTTTCTTAAAGCCTTGGTCTGACTATATTATTATGCTCCAAACCAAAACAAAAAAAAGTAAACTCCTGATTTTTAATCCTTTCAGTAGCTCACTTTTGTCTCCAGGATAAAATGCAAACTTCTCAGGTTTGTATTTAAAAGCGCCTGCATTATTTTCCCACATATCTCCAACATGATTTCATATTAACATCCTTTACACACTCTATATTCCTATCAAACTGAGAGAATGCTGGACTTGGAGTCAGAGAAACCTGGGTTCAAATTTTACCTCTCCTGTTTACTAGCCGTGTAACCATGGACAAGTCATTTACCTTCTCTGAAACTTAGTTTTTAATATGTAAGGTGAGAATGATAATAATCACAGGGTTGCCCTGAGGTTCAAGTGAGATAATTTATGTAAAGTGTTTTGTAAAGTTTGAAGAGCTTTACTCGTATTAGTTATTATTGTTTTTAATATTTTAAAATAATATTCAGGGCAGCTAGTGGATAGAGTGCTGAATCTGAAGTCAGGAAGACTCCTCTTCAAGAGTTCAAATCTGGCCTCAGACACTTACTAGCTATGTGATCCTAGGCAAGTCACTTCAATTAACCCTGCTTGCCTCAGTTCCTCAATCTGTAAAATGAGCTGGAGAAGAAATGGCAAACCACTCCAGATGCTCCAGTATCTGCCAACAAATGCACAAATGGGGTCGTGAAAAGCCAGACACAACTGAAAAACGACTGAATGCAATACTGTCGTATTAAAAACAATAATGCATACACATACACATATGTATATATAGGGCAAGATAAAAGTTAGCATATTGTTAAGGAATAACATACTGTATTATTTAATAAAAGTAGTATATGTATGTATATATATATATACATATATATACTCAGTATTAGCTTGTATACTGAAATAAAAATGAGTATTTTTTGGCTAATTCTGAGCTCAAAACTGACTCCCTTATTAGTATATCTAGAAATCACCCTGCTACTATTTAAGGATTTTTGTCTCAGAATGTATGTGTGTGTGTGTGTGTGTGTGTGTGTGTGTGTGTGTGTGTATTTAGGGAGTTATAAATGCAGCTTAGTTTTGAACTTTTGTGAGATTTGGCTATATTTTATGTTCTTGGATAAAATAAATTTACGTATCTTAAAGCTTATTTTCTTAAGTAATATTTCATAATTTTATTTACATGTGAAGGCACTATCCTAAGTTAGAAAGTATTTGTGTAGAAATTACAAAGAACCCCAACTATTAGAGTAAGGACTCACTATAAGACAAAAACTGCTTTCCAGAAGTCTGGCAGAAATTAGGAATAAACCAACATTTCCCAATGTATGTCAAGATAAGCTCTAAATGGATGTTTTCCACAACAGACATAAAAGTTGATATTATGAGCAAATTAGTGGAGCTAAGAAAAAATTACCTTTCAGATCTATGGAAAAGGGAAGAGTTTGTGATGAAACAAAGTGATAGAGATTATCACAAAAGATAAAATGGACAATTTTATAAAATTTTAGTGTTTTTACACAAATAAAACCAATTTTCCCTAAGAAAGGAAACAGGAAAAATTGTACTAAATTTATGTGATAAAAGTCTCATGTCAAATACATATAAAATATAAAACATGTAAGAAGAGATTCAAATTTAAAAAAAACAAGACCCATTCTCCCAAAAATAAATGGTCAAAAGATATGACTAGACAGTTTTCAAAAGAAAAATTAAAACTATCAACTATTCCAAAAAATGTTCCAAATCACTAATAATTTAAAAAATGGAAATTAAAGCAGTTCCACAATTTCATCTTATACCCATAAGATTGACATAGATGACAAAAAAAGGGAATTTGATGATTATTGAAGGGGATTCAGGAAAACAGGTATATTAATGCACTGTTAAGTACTACAAATTGGTTCAGCCATTCTGAAAAGCAATTTGCAACCATCCCCCAAAAGTCACTAAACTGTGTACAAACTTTGATCCATATATTTCACTAGTATGCCTACATGCCAAAGAGATCAAAGAAAGAGAAAAAGGATCTATATGTACAAAAATATTTATATATCTCTTTGTAGAACTTGCCTCCCAACCCAGAAATTAAGGTGGTATCAATCAGTTAAGGAATAACTACACACACACACACACACACACACACACACATACACACACACATACACACAAGGGGATATTATTGTGGTTATTGTGCATTAAGAAATGACCAAATGGGCAGTTTCATGAAAAACTTGGAAAATTTATGTGAACTGATGGAGTATGAAGAGAGCAGAACCAGGAGAACAGGAGCATAATTATACAACAACATAAATTTAAAAAAATAGCTTTGGAAGACTTAAGAACGCTGATCAATGACAAGACAAACCATAGCTTCAGAAGACAAAAAGATGAACCATGCATTCCATCTCCTGACAGAGAGATGATAGACTCAAAATGCAGAATGATTCATACAGTTTTAAACATGGCTAACTGAAGAAATTGTTTTGTTTGACTATATATTTTTACAAAGGTTTTTTTTCTTTTTTGTTCAATGGTGGTGTTGTGAGAAGAAGAGAAAATAAATGCTCAGCAAAAGAAAAACTTAAATAAAAAAATCACAAAATACTGAATTTTCTGCTCCACCTCCTCAGAGTACAAGATTGTTTGTAATTTTATTATCATATAATCCTAGAATTTTATAGTGGGAAGAATCTCCTTTGGGGTTATCTGGTTATTTTAGAGATGAGGAAATGAAACCCAGAGACCTGAAATTAACCTTTGATCTTGTAATAATCTTGAAGACACTGGCTCATTTTAATTTTTGTCTGATTTACTAATACAATTCTTATCCTTAAGAAACCCAGGATATTTTTAGAAATCTGATTCACATCATATCCTAATTTTAAAAAAATTCCTATCTGTATAATAGAAAGGTTTCTAAGCAAGCCATATCTGATGGTCTTTTCAAGAAATACAATACAATTTCAATGGAGCAAAAGACCTTGTGCAATTCCTTGGAGTTTATTGTCATAGGATTTGATTTGCCTAAACAAGGACAAAAACACAAGAAAAAAATAATCATTAACTGTTATCATTGGGCTAAAGGAGGGTTAAATTTACTCTGATTGGCAGAACACTGGGAATTAGAAATTGCTAGGGACAGGAGGTTCTGAGATCAAGGAAATCTCAAATGACATCAATACAAGGCAAAGGTGGAAACATAATACCATAAGACCAACTCTCCCATATTTCTGAAAAGTGTATGCTACCGCAAGGGTACTTGTCTAACTGCTTAAATGCCTCTGGACTTGCCAAACCCTAGAACCTAGAACTCAGCTTATTAATTACAATATATGATTGATACATTAGTAAGACCCTAGCAGAACTGGATACAGAATTAGACTAGTGTTCTTTGAATAATACATTGGTCATCGCTTCATACCAACCCACATACCTACCATGCCATCTATGTGAGAATCTGTGAAAATATCTTTTCTGAGAATAATCTACAAAGACACAGAAATCTCCTTCATGAGTCAAAAGACAAGAGAAAAATGTTCGTTAGTTACTTTCCACAGTAGAATACATCTTTAGCATTGCAGAATTGACTGAAAGATGTAAAGCATACATGATGTTTTTGTTTGTTGACATGAAAGTAAAACATTTGCTTCAGTAGAGCAAAATACCATTTAAGTTTTTTAAATTCATTTTGAACTTCAATACAAAAAGACAAAAAAAGAATATTTCCATTTACACAACACAAAAAGGATTCAATATGAAACCATGAATATCCATTTCACACTATTTATGCTAAAAAAAAAACTGTAATAAATGCTACACATCATTTGCAAAGCCACCCTGCCTTTCTGTGCTTCCTTCTAAGTTTGCTTTTATTCTCTGATGTGCACTTTTTTTCTCCCTCCCTCCCCACCCTGCTCTAGAGAAGGTTACCATTAGACACAAATATATGTAAACCATACTATGTATACTTCTATTTATCAATTCTTTATCTGCATGTGGATTAGCATCTTACTTCATAAGTCCTTTGTAGTTGATTTGAGTATTTATAATATTCAAAATGCCAAAGTAATTCACATTTGTCCTTACAACAATATTATTGTTACTATTTATAGCATTCTCTTGGTACTGTTCATTTCACTCTTCATTATTTCATGCAAGTCTTCCCATGCTTTTCTAAAATCAACTAGCTCATCATCTCTTATAACACAGTAATATTCCACAATAATCATATACTACAGTTTACTTAGCCATTGTCCAATTGATGGGCATCCCCTCAATTTCCAGCTCTTTGCCTCCACAAAGAGAGCTGCTATAAATATTTTAGAGCATATAAATTCTTTTCCTTTTCCCCTGATCACCTTGGGAAACAGATATAATAGTGGTATTATGGGTCAAAGGTATATATGCAGTTTTATAACTCTTTGGTCATAATTCCAGATTGCTCAAAATGGTTGGATCAGCAAAATGCCACTTTCAAGGTTCCAACAAAATACCATTCTCAAGGTTTTCCTCCAATAAGATTTTTTCTCATGCACAGGTCATATATATAGAATATATCATATATGAATTGGAGTTCCCATGAAACTTCTAATGGATGCTGACTCCAAGAGGAGAGGACACATGCTCTGGCCTTTTGCTGAAGAACACACATAAACAAAGGCTCCTGGTTGGTCTCTTGATCCCTATGATAGCACTGGGGTAGGGATAAACTAATTGACTATTAGGCCAGGAAGAGTCACTCCCTCTATGGACCATGGGAAATAAGATTAAAAGGCTTCTACTCTCTTTCAAGGAAGCCTCTTTGCTGGGAACCAACTAATGCCAACTTTCCATTAGATTTCCAGCAAGGGGCAGGGAGAATTTCACCCCACCATCTAGCAACAATGGCAACTACACACAGCAGCAGGTATTTATGCTTGTTTAGACAAGTCTGAAACTGAATACTAAGTCTTCTACTTCATGGTATTCTCTCTGAGCACAGGTAGCAGATTATGATTCTCAGATGTTTGCATCCTTGGCAGTTAATTCATGAATCCTATGACTGCAGTCTGACTTATAGAGAAAGTGATTCCTACTTCACTTCACTTCTAGGAAGAGAAGACCTCTACCACTAGGAGGATTGACCAGCCAAAAGTCTAAAATCCAAGTAATTCCTGAGCTTGACGGGAAGTCCATACTTTGCGATTTGCTCAGGTAGTATAGATCTAATGAATGTGAAATGTGTATGTGTGTGTGTTCATCCTTCGTTGCCAAAGAAGACCATGCCATCAGAGAAATAATGACATGACTTACACTTGACTTTGTTTTGAGTGAGGAAGGGCTGTGCAGGTCACCAGCCTCACTTCTCCTCCAGAGCCATCTGAATCCAGTGACCAGATATTCATCAGGATGACTAGAGATGACCCAGGATGAGGCAATTGGGGTTAAGTGACTTGCCCAAGGTCACGTAGCTAGTGCGTGTCAAGTGTCTGAGGTGAGATTTGAACTCAGGTCCCCTTGACTCCTGCACTGCTGCTCTATCCACTGTACGTTCAGCAATGCCATAAGTCTCCTGGGAGTCTTCACCTCCTGGAATAATATAATAGCAATGATGAATAAGCATTTGTCAATGCGTTCTTGTAAGTTCTTTATGTTTTAAGCACTTATTTTGTGGTGGAAGAAAGAACAGCTGTCCTATACCTGAGATCTACAATTTTGTACGTTGAATAATTTTTCTAAAAGGGAAGTTCTTTTAGTTTCTCTTGGAGAGATCTTATACATGAGTCATATCCAGGTTTTACTTAAGAGATTTTTTCCTAAGAGCTCTTGAGTGGGCACCTAATGAGCCAGAAAGTGTGACGAAACCCTGAGTCTCCTTGCTTTGAGATCAGACTCCTCCAAGAATGAACCTGATCTTCCTGAACCCAAAGCAGGAGTCCCGCTATGGGAAACCTACTCCTCATTATTCTGGCTGCAGATAACATATACAAGTTTCCTTGAAACATAAAGCAAAAGACAGAAACTTGTTTGATGACTGTTCACCAAATGTGTTCGCCTCTCTCAGAGGAAATGCAGAACAGAGTCCAAGATGAGGAGAAATTCTCTATGGTTGGAAAGGTTGATCAGATGCTTCTCTTTTAGGATGGCATTGTTATGATTGTATCAAGCTGCAGAGCTTTGAGGATCTTCCTAAATAATATCCACAGTCACTCTAAAGACTTTTTCCTAACTATCCACACAGAAAAAACTAAGTGGATGAAGAATATTTGTTATCTACCCTAGGCTTATAACATGCAGTTGAATAGATAATTTATAGAACTCAGAAATATACATACATCCATTAATATAATACATATATATTTATGCAATATATACGTGTATTTATTTATTTTGTAGACTACAAATGAACAGTGAGTTGTGCCTAGAAGTGAATATGGGGAAGATTGCCTTTGAAAAGTCCCAGAGTTCTTTTAATGAACCCAAACATCTCTCAGAAACAAAGACTCATCTTTTTAATGCCAATATTCTTCTGGTATTATTGTATGGTTGTAACTCCTACAGTCTCCAAAAAAAATGAAATTAAGGATCAGTCAAAGGGTAATACAGAAGTTCATGGTGGGTATGAGCAGGCTACAAAATATTGCAGACTTGTGAAGAAGTGGTATAAAAGATACCATCAAAGAAATGGATGGTATGAGCAATAACAATTGGTTAGCTATGTGTTAAGATTGAGTGGTAACTGATAGTTTGTATTCCAGTTAGTATCTTTGCAATGTCAAATGTAATTGTAGAAGGCCTCCAGCACATTGGGCAGACACCTTGTGGTGTGGAATGGCTTGAATAAAAGTCATATAGGAAGAGTACGTCTGGATAAGTTGTACTCTACAATTGGAAGGAATATTCCCACTAATGAGGCCACAGAGACATTACAGTATATGAGTATAATTGTTCTAAAATAATTTCATGTGTGTATGTTTTTTTCCCCTCCCAAACAGTCTTACTCTGATGTCCCATTTTGACACATAGGTGGCTCTGGGTTCTCCCAGGCTCATCCAGCAGAGGATGAACACTGGAAGGTTTTACCATACTCGTAAGAATTCAAGTATAATCCTAGCAAAAATTTGTTGGGAAAACACCTTTGCTAAGGATAGAGAGCCTCATCACCTGGAGGGTGATGACTACTAGAGGTCCCTAGAGGATGACTACTTTCTTCATAGCAACCCATGAGTAAAAGCACAAATATATGATGCCTTTTAGTTCTATGTGACCTCTTCTGCTTCCTCAGTGATAGTGGTTAAAGAAGATAAAAGGGAGGGCTCTAAGAATCACATTTTTTAGCTGTTGTTAATTATTCAGTCATATCTGATTCTTGGTGATCCTGCATGGGATTTTCTTGGCATTTCCTTCTCCAGTGGATTACGGCAAATAGAGGTTAAGTGACTTGCCCAGGGCCACATAGCTGTGGGTGTCTGAGACCAGAATTGATCTCAGATTTTCCTTACTGCAAGCCCAACATTCTATTCACTGAGTCATCTAGCTGCCTCTATTTTTTAAGCATTCTATAAATATTAACTGTAGATACTTCAAATATGAAATTTTTGTCTATTCACCAAATGGTCACCATATTATATCACATCATATCACATAAATATTCACATTCTTGTAATAAAATCAGAAGGTATAAAGAAGTTGCAGCTAAATAGAAAGATAAACCACAGATTATCCTTGAAGAGACAAATAAATGAACCCATACAGTTGGATTCATTTGTTTCTAAAGGCAAGAAAAACATCATTTCCTGGCACACTTGGTCATCTTGCCTCATATTGTTTATGATAAGCAATTAGACCACCATAATGACAATTATAGGTGGTATGCCAACATCTATTGCAGAGGATGAAAAGGTAGAAAATTTCTGAAAAGAACTTGACAATGTTTTCCAAATGAAATCAATGTATACTTTATTACTTTGCAGCTTCAATGCCAAGGTGATGCTTGTAAGGCAGGCTGGTGAAAAAAACATTGAAAAATATGGCTCAGAATCATAAAACAAAAGAGTAGGTTATATGGAAGCTTCACAGTTATATATCATGAATATTTTATTCAGAAAAAGCCAGAAGGTGCTAATTATAGCAAACTGAACAATATGACAAAAAAGAAATTAATTATATTTTAACAGAGAAGGAAAACTAGGTTATCGATATGAAAGTCACTTCTGAATTAGTTATCTATATAGTCATACCATCACTTGTTGGTAACAAAATAAAAACCAACAGCAAATTAGACAGAAAGATAAAGTCAAGAAGATATGATGTGCAATTAAAACAATGCCTACTTGATATAGTCAAGAAAGATATTAATGGAAAAACCAGGGAAATGGAAAAGGGAGAAGACATTGACATACATTATCATCATTTCCTACAGATGTTGAATAATTAGAAAAGCAATTACCATAAGAAAGGGCAAAAGGATACTAGAAACTATGATAGCTGGCAAACATTTTACCTTGTCAAGCAGAATGACCAAAGCAGAGGTCAAGACTAGCTTAGCATATAAATTTATTTTCATAATGTTTTGGACAAAGGTGGAAAATTATGAGGACTAGCAGCTCTTATAATGATGGAATAATGAAGGGAAACACTGGTGTGCAGAAACCTTGGTGTGAGTGTCCATGAATTCAGATTTTGCCAAAGAGAGCTGAAGAAAAATTAAAAGGACCACAAACAGAGGAAAGATGGGAAAGATCTATCAAGATTACGCTAGCAAACTCTTTTCTTCAGTAATGACAATGGAGCTATCATATTTGGGCTCTAGTAGCACAGTCCCTGAGGAATATAAGGATGTGGAAATGACCCTAAAGAAAATAAAGTTGTAAAGACTAGCTGGACCAGCCCAATTGTACACAAAAGTCTCATGTTAAAACCAGCACAATTTTCAGTACATCAAGGGTATGATTCTGAAGGTGACTGAAAGAGTGGGAAAATACCAAATATTAGGAAAAAGTTACAGATAGTATTATTATTACTGGAAAGTCAAACAATATTAAAAAGTACTAGTTTATTGACTGACCTATAAATCTAAAAAAGGCATCTAAAAGGACATCAGTAACCACTGACTTATGCTCCTACTTTTTGATCTCTACAAAATATTTATGAGAATGATCTGCAGGTGTATTGAAGGTATCCTAATGAAAATATGAGAAGGAAACAGGCATTCACAAATATAGAGGATCACATTTCTAGTCATATAATTGAAAGTTATAAAGAATACATGTGTTTATTGATTCAGTAATGTAAAATGCACTCTTTTTTATTTTTAGTGTTCAACATCACTTCCATAAGATTTTGAGTTCTAAATTTTCTTTCCCTCCTTTCCCTTCCATCTTCCCAAGACAGTTAAAATGTGTCCTTAAAAGCCTTATTCCGATAAGTTATCTTCCACCCACATGATAGAATCATACAAGATTCCTTGTTAGATTCAACAACAAAGTTAACTTTAACATAAACTTCTGATTATTGATATTAATGAGGTGCAAAACAAGAAGTCATATGTTTTCTACAGGTGTACACTGCTATCATAGTAGATGCTGAACACAGAGTCGAAAGCCAAATGGGTGGGGGATTGATTCCCTATATAGATGATAGGTCCTTCAGACATTCTTCTCTGTGGATGACAGTGATGATTGCATTAAATGCAAAGTATTATAGTGCCTTCTACACGAGATTCACAGATAAATTTAAGAGTTCAGCTTTCATCATTGTCCTCTAGAAAATGAATCAAGTTGATGAAAATGCCCATATCCAGGTTAAGGTATGAAACCGAATGGACAGCTCATTGAGTTGGTTCATCAATACATCTATTTTAAAAAGACAATGCAGATAGTCAAGACATGAATGGAAGGAAGACAGTAAGTTACTTTAGATTTGGGGACTTGTGAAATACTTTAAATTACTCTGAGCTTGTCCTGAAGCAAAAGCTCCTTTCCCACTCCCCTTCAGCATCAGTGGAACAATATGATATCTGAAAAATTGAAATTGTAAGTCCCTCAAAGAGTAATGGAGAGACGTATGTTGGGTATAAATAGGCTTCAGCATACAACTAACAACAACTTTCTTGTAAGCACTGTTGTAAAAAATATCAAAGATGACAAAAGAGGAGAACAGTCAATGTTGGAGGGGTTGTGGCAAGGCAGGCATATTATTAATACGTGACTGATGGAATTGTGAAGCAGTACAACCATTCTGGAAAGCAATTTAGAATTATGCAAATACAGTAGCCAAAACTTCCATAACCTTTGATCTAGACATTCCAGTGCTAGGCATATACTACAAGGAGGAATTGAAAAAAAAATTGCACCATCCTCTCACTCAGGCTTGAAACCTAGGTGTCATCCTAGATTTCTCCATCTCTTTTATCCTCCATATCCAATATGTTTTCAAGTCCTGTCATTTCTATTTTAATAACATCTCTTGAATATACCTCTTCCTCTGCTCTGAGACTACTACCATCTTGGTTCAAGCCTTCATCACCTCAAGCTTGAACCATTGAAATAACCTGATGGTTGATCTCCCTACCTCAAGTCTCTCCCCACCTCAAGTCTCTCCCCATTCTAGTCTGATCACTACTCAGCTGTCAAAGTGATCTGCCTAAAGTACAGGTCTGACCATATCCTCTCCCCACTCAATAAACTCCAGTTGTTCTCTGTCACCCCACCCCCAGACTTTTTTTTACACCTGAAATTCAGTGACAGTTCTTCACAGAAGGCTCCATTTTCCAACTCAAGGTATTTGCACTGACTAAACCCTGTGCCTGAAATGTTCTTTTTCCTCACTTCTACCTCCTGGCTTTCTCTGGCTTCCTTCAAGTCCCAGACAAAATTCCACCTCTTATAGAAAACCTTTCTGATTCCCTTTAACTCTAGCGCTTTTCCTTTGTTGATCATCTCCACTTTATCCTGTAAATAGTTTGCTTGCCCATATTTGTTTGCATGTAGAACTCCTCCATTAGACTGTAAGTTCCTTGAGTGCAAGGAATCTTTTTTTTTTAGCTTTCTTTGTATTCTCAACTCTTAGTAAAATGTCTGGTAAATAACCTTAGGTGCTTAATAAATATTTATTGACTGATAGACTAAGAAAGAGAAAGGTTGCATGTACAGCAAAATGTTTAAAACATCACTTTTATGGTAGCAAAAAACCAGGAAACATGCCCATCAATTGGAGAATAGCTAAATAAATTGTGGTAGGCGAGTATAATGGAATATTACTGTGCTATAAGAAATAGTGGATATGATAAACAAAAAGAAGCATGGAGATAACATGAACTGATGCAAAATGAAGTATGAAGAGACAAGAAAGCAACAGAATTACTATAACCATATAAATGGAACAAATAATGACCATAAAATAATCTAAAATTAATGTTATAAGATTGCAAACAACTTAGCTCCAAAGAAAAGAATTTGGGGGAAGCAGTATTTGCTGGTTGTGGAACTTTGCATATAATACCAGGTTTCTTCAACATGTTGATATTTTTTACTGAATTTTTGTTCTTTTCCTCTTCTAAAAAAAACTGAATTATTTATCATAAGAGACCATTCTCTGGAAAGGGGTGGAAGGAGGGCAGAAGGGATCTAGGAGATAAAACAAAATATGATGATAAAACAAAAGATATCAATAAAAATGTCTTTAATAAAAAAGATACCATCAAGTTTAAGTACAATACTGATAGCCTCATGAATTTCAAAGACCTAAAGGAAGGAAACCACCATATTCAGCACCCCCTCTAGAGAATGTGTTGGGAAATATTTGTTGGGAAGCAAGAGTTTCATGGGATGGGAAAGTGTGGGCGGGCTATCATCCACACCATTGGAAAGAGTAGCTAGAGTTGTGGTTATTGTTTAATAGTATCTGACTCTTCCTGACCCTGTTGGGATTTTCTTGGCAGAGATACTAGAGCTATTTACCATGTCCTTCTCCAGCTCATTTTACAGATGGGGGCAACTTAGGCAAACAGGGTTAAGGGAATTGCCCAGGGTCATATAGCTTAATATTTGACTCTTCAGGAAGATGAGTCTTCCTGATTCCAAGTCCAGTGCTCTAGCCACTGCGCCACCTAGCTGTCTCAACTAGAGTATTCTAGATCTATTGAAATAGTGTTTTTTTAGTTATTAATTCTTTGAGGATGACTCGATATTTTATTTCTTTTGTAATTCCTATAGTTCTACTACTGTCCTCTGTATACATTAGGTATCCATTAAGTGCTTTTTAAACTAATTTTAACCTAAGTTATTTCCTAAACATCCTAGAATCATTTAGATTGATTAGTTTTTTTATATGGTCTGGTAGATAATTCCTAATACTAGAAATCACAAAAAACTGGATTATGTCAATAGCTAGCAGTGTAAGCTTAGGCCAGTCACTTAGTTTCTCAATTATCTCATCTGTAGCATGGGAATAACAAGCAATATCTCCCACTAAGACTTGTTTCTCTTACCTCCACAGCATTTGCCCTTTTCTCCTCACCCACATATCCTGTACTTCAATTCAGGTTCTCATCACCTCTCACCTAGTCTACTGAAATCATCCCCAAATTGATCTCCCTGCCTATCCAATCCAACCTCCACACAGCTATCAAAGTGACAAGTTAACACATAGTTCTGCCCATGTCATCTTCCAGCTTAGAAATCTTCAACATGCCCAGGAGGAAACTCATGATCTGGCTCTCTCAACTCATCCTTCTTTCAAACTTCACTCTTTCTGTTGAGAACAATCAATCATTCTAAAAGCATGTATAAGTTCATCTGTGGAGTAGTGGGCATTGGAGATAGGAAAGCATAAATGAAACAATTCTTGCCTTTAATAAGGGAAGTTTAACTAGGGGAGACAAATGTGTACATGCCAACTATATGCATTTAATGGAGGGACAAGCCAATGAGGGCCCAGTCCTTAGAACATGCTTAGATTTGCCCTTCCTGGTAGACTTATCCTGTGTATATGTAATATGCTAAGTCATTTTCTGACCACAAATGACTGAGAAGTTGATACTGTGGGATGACAAAAGGTCTTCTAGTTGTTGCCTGAAGAGCTGAAAGATCCGATAACTCAGGAGTTGCAGAGCTGAAACTGAATTCCCATACGTAAGAAATAATATGCCCCTTCCTCAGTCCTGGTAGTTTTTCAGGAAGAGTATTGCTTAAACCTTCCAGGAGGGGGCTCCCTCTCAGCATATGGAGCCTTTGTTTCTTTGGAATTTATTGTTTCTTGATCTTAGGTGAATGAGTATCTGGACATGAGAATCCCCAGGAGTCTAGTGAGACCAGGAAATCAATCAAAGTGCTCAGAGGTCCTGCTGGCAACCAGAGCCAGTAGCTTATAGCAACTGAATCCAGTGAGAAGATCCAGCTCACCAATGGACTCGCCCATCAGTGGAGGTACAAAAAGTCAACCTAATTTAGCAAGGGGGTGACTCATCCATCACCAATGCTGTTCATCAGAAGTAAACTTGGTGAGGAATCCAAAGAAGGAGAAAGGACTCCCAGGGCCAGAATTTGCCAGGCACCTTTCAATCTCATGTGTTATCTAGACGTGTATCTCACTAGCTTTGTCCTTTAAGCTTGAGTCCACTCATTCCTTGGGAACTCATGTGTGTGCAGAGGGGAGAGAACTCCCCTGAGATTAAAGGACTGTTTAGAACTCAGTACTTTAAGTTTAAACCCACTTATACAGGGGCAGGGTAGAATAGTGGAAATAGTAATGGACTTGGAGTCAGGAAGACCTGGGTTGAAGTCTCACCTGAAATACTTACCATATGTGACATTGGAAAAGTCATAACTTTTTTGTGCCTCAACTTCCTTATGTGTAAAAGGAAGGTGTTGGTCTTGATGGCTTCTCAGATCCCTTGTGGCTCTAAATTGATGTTCTTATGACCCATATTTCCCAAGGGACTTTATGTATGGAAGAGGAGAGTGCATCTCCAGTTCAGGTGATGTCCCTGACATACCTTCTTAGTAAATGTCCTTTTGTAAAAGCTAATTGATGCCAATTGGTTGACTGATACTGAAGAGCACATCAGATGGAGGCTTGTGAGTGGTAATATTAGAAATCCCAACATCTTTATGTTATTCCCAGAATGATGTAGTTACTTTTCCTCTGGGTTACCCTGGGAGTTTGGAAAGTGAGCCCCAAAGCTGCACTTTTTACAATGTAGTCAAAGGCTACATACATAATAGATATAAGATGCTTTTGCTGGGTTGGACCCTAGCAGAATGTGGTACTTGAGCTGAATCTTTAAGGAAACCTGGGATCATAAGGTGTAGGGGTGAGTGGGAAAGCATTCTGGTCATGATGGACACCCAGTAAAGAAGCACGGAGTTAGGAGATGGAGTGCCATGTATGAGGAACATTAAGAAGGTCAGTTTGGTCAAATGCATGGCAATGTTCTTGGAGGGAAAGTGCAGCAAGACTGAAAAGGCAATTTGGGACAGGTTTCATATTTGATCCTGGCAATAATAGGGAACTTCTGAAGTTTATTGGGTAGCAGAGTAGCATGATCAGAATTGTTCTTTAGGAAATCACTTTGGCAATACTGGGAAAGATGGACTGGAGGGGGAAGAAAGGAAATAAGGAGACCAGTTAGGAATCTTTTATAAATAACATACCTGCAAGAGGTGATGAGGACCTAAACTGGGGAGGGAGTAATTGTGTGCAGAGAAAGGCAGATCGATGTGAGAGATGCTTTGGAGACAGAAACAACTAGATTTGGCAACTGATTGAATAAGTGGGGTGAGGGATAATGAGGGAGACAACTATGATACTGAGTTTCTGAGTCTGGATGACTGGAAGGATGGTGGTGCTCTAACAATAATAGCAAAGTTCAGAGGAGGTATGGATTGAGGGAGGGGAGGAAACCAACAAGTTCTATTTTGGACATGCTGGTACCTATGGGACATCCAGTCATTGGAGTCATCCTTAGCTCTTTCTTACTCTTATTTTCCCTCATGTCCATTCAGCTGCCAAGTCTGGGTAATTCTATCTCTACCTCTTCAGAATCCATCCCCTTCTCTCCACTCACATAGCCATCACACTAGGTCAGGCTCTCCTCACCTCTTACCTGGATTATTGCAATAGTCTCCTAATTAATCTATCTGCACTCAGTCTCTCTCTCTCTCCAATTCATTCACCATAGTTACCAAAATGCTTCTTAAAGCATTAGTCTGAGCACATTACTCCCCTACTTAGTGGCCCCCTATTTTCTTTTGGATAAAATAAATACTCAGCCTGACATTTAAATTCCTCCACATTCTGGCTCCAATGGATCTTTTATGTTTTTACCAACGTTCTCCATTCAGGTCAAACTGGCTAGATAGCTATTCCCAGTGGACAACATTCCATCCCCTTTCTCTGTTTTTGCACAAATAACCCATGTCTGGAATGTACTCCCTCCTCAATTCCACCTTGTAGAATCCCTTGGTTCTTTCAAAGCACAGATCTGATGCCAGCTTCAAATTCAAGGCCTTGCCTAAATCCCCCAGTTATTGGCACTGTCATAAAATTATTTTGTGTTCCTTTGTATTCAATATGCATTGTGTTTTCTGACCTGTGTGCATGAGGTTTTTCCCTCCCTCTTTGAAGGCAGGGGCTACTCTTCTCTTTTTGTAATTCCAGTGTTTAACTCAATGCATGGAATATAGTAGATGCTTAATAATGTTTGTTAATCAAAACTATTTATTAGGTACCTACTATGTGTCAGGTATCTGTATGTAAAAAAAAAAAAGAACCAATCCCTATTTGCAAAGAGATTATATTCTAACAGGGAAGAAAAGTACATAGACATATATATATGTATATATATATCTAAAATATAATGTGTATGTATGTATATGCCAAATAAATATAAAGAGAATACATGCAAATACATATAATATTGTTAAATACAAAATAGTTTGGGAAGAATGATCCTAGCAATTTCAGCAATTAGGAAAGGTTTCATATAGAAGGGGTAGTTTGAACTGAGGTTTGAATAAGGGAATTGTATAAGGAAGAAAGGGTACATTTCAGACATGAAGGATAGTCAACTCAAAGTCAAAGACAGGAGACGAAGACCATTTTGACTGGATTGTAGAGCACAGGAGGAGTCAGATTGTGAAGGGTTTTCAATGTTAAACAGAAAAGTTTAAATTTTATCCTAGATGCAACAGGATACTTACTGGAGTTGGCTAGCTGATATACCGATTTGTGCTTAAGGCAAATCATTTTGGTAGGAGTGTATAAGATGGCCTGGAGGCACTGAAATCAATTATAGTACTGTAATCATCTATACAAGAGGTAATGAGGACCTGCACTAAGGTGGTGATTGTGTGAATAGAGAAGACTGGTTGTATGTGAAAAACGTTGTAGAGTTAGAAATAGCAAGATTTGGGAAAACTGAGTGGATATATAGAGTGAAGGAGAATAAGGAGTCAAAAATAACACTGAGAAGATTAGAAGAAAGTGATGCTTTAAACAGAAGAGAAGTTTGGAAGAGGGCTGGGTGTGGGGGGAAAGATAAATTCTTTTGAGATATCTTTGGAACATCCAATTTGAAACGTCTAATATGCAATGGAATTGATGATGTGAGACTGAATCTCAGAGACAGAGGCTGGATAAATAGATCTTGGGAGCCATCTCAGAACAGAATTCATTTTATTGGGTTATTTTGATGATTAAATGGAATGATAGATGTGAAAATCCTTTGAGAAGGCTAAATGTGTGTGTGTGCGTGCATGCACGTGTGTGCGTTTGTGTGTGTGTGTGTGTGTGTGAGCCCATGGAGCATGTGATCTGACTCTGGGCATACATATTAGCTTCTTGTTGAGGTATACACATCCTTCATTTTGATGAGATGACATAGTAACTCCTAATTGATCTCCATATATCTCTGTGGCTAGCAATTGTGTTGAAGAAGACTGAACACTGGAAGGTTTGGGAGTCAGGCTATTGTAAAAGAACCCTTCCCCACTATCTCCCACTAAAGACAGATACCATTCCATCTCAAAATATATCTGATACATTTTGAGTACATTATTTTGGGACTGCTCAAAGACAACCTCCCCCACAAAACTTTCCCTGATCTTCCAGCTGAAATTTTCCTAAAGAATTTTGTGTTCTCATCCTTGCTCTCATCTCATTTACTAAAGTATTGTATTTATTTATCTGTGTACATGTCATATCACCATTTCCCTAAATAGAATATAAGCTCCTTGAGAGCAAGAAATATATGAGTGTATATACACATGCACATAATGCATATGCATATAATTATCATATTATCTACTTAAATAGAATATAAGCTCCTTAAATTAAGTACTCATTGAAAAAAAATCTTTGTATCTCTACAACCTGGTATAGTGCCTTACATATAATAGGCACTGTAATGAATGTTTGTTGAATTAAATTATATCATTGGATTATTTAGTTGGATTATTGTTTGGATTATTTAATATTTACCATCTGGGAAATCATAGTTGCTTTGATGAAATTTTACATCCATTAAATAAAACTGATTTATTATTTTTTAAAAATTAAAGACAAAGGTATTTTAACCATCAAGACTTTTGTTAACAGAATAAGATTCTAAGTGTAAATTTTGCTAAGTAGATGGTAATCACACCATAACAATGCCACACTAAATTTCAATAGCTAGATCCAATTTAGACAATTACATTTTACTTGCCTAAATTCTTCCTGTGGTTCCAGTGGGGCACAGCAATCTTTTTTGTATTTTATCTTAAGCTACCATTTAGTGTTGCCACGTCTAGGTTAAAAAAAAAGTCAGCTATCACTTAGGACAATTCCATTTCTTTGACTGGATTCCAGTTTCTTTCATTAGTAAACAGAATTTGTGTTTTTAAAGATGAAAGCTATGAATATTGAAAATAAGATTGACATTTCATGTTTAGTAACAAGGAAAAAAATACATTCTTGTCTGTTTTTGTGATTTAATTAAGGGGCTTTTGTTTGGGGGTAAAATGTTAGAAAAAGGGTAGACAAACATTTGTAACTTTTGTTGGACTTGGTGAGTGATTCAGGAACTGTTTGTGCTTAACAATCCAACAACAACTTGAGTTTTCTTGGCTATGCTTTTGCAGCAGTGGGAAGGTATCCCTGCTTCCAACTCTTAACTCATTACTTTTTATTGGTTGGTTAGATTTCCCATTCAACACCACTTCCCTTTCATTCTTTTGGTCATTAATCTGTTCACTTTGGATGGATAACTAACTGATTAGAACAGTTTTTACAAGTTTTATTTGTGATATTTCACTGGAGTGCCTACAAAACCAATAAAGATGTCTGTCCAAGCCAACAATGAAGAAGGTGTTATGTATGCTTTGAAGTCCAGAAAGCAAAACAATCATACTTTAAATTTTTTAAAAAGAAGCCAAATAAGCTACACTCCCTTCCCATACTTCCAAATGAACTTGTCAAAATGAATAGAATGCAAGACCTCCCCCCAAAATATGCATATGTATAATGATTGTAATTTTATGAATTGCAACAACTTTATAAGAAAAAAACTCAGATTAAAGATGTTAGTATACTGTTGTTGTTTTTGTTTTCAAGGAGGATGGATGACACCATGGGATGATGTCTTGACTTGTTTGTGAATTGGATTTAAGTAAGTTAGAGTTGCATCATTCTCTCTTCCAGAGATCAAAGTCCTGAGGCAAGGTAAAAGTCAGGAGACTGGTTATGGCCCGGGGTATAGTGGATGACCTTGACATCTTAGATATCTGACTAAGCTCTAAGTACTCCACAATATGCCAGGAGAAGTCTTCACATGCTTGGGGGGTAGACATCCCCCTAACTCACTATTGATTTACCTCTACCTGGTTTAGCCCATCTGCCAAGAGGGTTTTATTGGTGAGTGGCCACTGCACATGTTACAGCTTCTTAGAGTCACAGGTCAGAGTTGGGTGACAGGTAGACATCCAAAGGTGATGAGTAATCCTGACAAGGCCTTGGGCAAGCCCTCACAGTAGAAATGCTAGTTCTCCCTGAACATCCCACACATCCCCGTTAGTATACTAGCATTAAAGCTAAAGCATACACCTATTCCTCCACTTTTAACAAATGATTAACAACTGAAATGTAAGGATAGTACACTATTAGGTTGCTGTATATAAGGCTGTATACTACTAGTTGCGACTCCTCTTTTACACAATCCACAACCATAAAGTCCATATATTCTAGGAGACTCAACTAGTTTGTTGTGATTTGTGGAATGTTTTAAACAGCCAATTTTCTTTTTAAAAGGAAATATATAATTAACAAGAGACCTTTTTTTGAGCATTTATGTTTATCATTTATTGGATCTGAGGAGTAACATGTTTCTTAGCTTGATAGAAAGTTTGACACTATGGATAATGCAGACCTCTAGCAGAGCCTGGAGTTTGAGGTTATAGAGATGCCCCTCTGTTTCCTAACCTTTTAAAGAACATATTTATTTTTTCATCCTACCTATTAGCACTTTGTACTTCTCCTATGCCCTTATCTTATTCTATTTGTATTTTGTTAATCTGTATGCAAGCCTTATCATAGCCTACTAGATTCCACTTGCAATATCTATCCAGTAGACCAGATGAGTTCCTGGGAAGAAGACCTTGCCTCATTTATCTTTGCCATTTCCGCAGTGCCCAGCAATAATGTATTGCATCTAGTAAACCCTTAATAAGTATTTGTGGAATAAATGAATGAGTCGGTCTGCTTTCCTACTTCCTCTGGCATCTGACATTGTGCTGCTCAACTAGGAAAATTTCATGACAGCTCTCAGCTCTGTATCACCGAAGATGATCTTTGACAGTGTATAGGGTTCCCCTGGTACAGACTGGTACATGATGCCTGGATTGTTCAAACTGACTATGAAGATCATACTCTAGTTGTTTTTTTTTTTGTCTTATATTTTCTATGGTTCCCTCAGTTTGTGACCATATTTCCTTTCTTTGGACATTTTTACTTTCACAGATAGAATTCTTTAAACAATCTTATTGTCTTCTGACACTTTGGACTTTTCTACTTAGCTCTTTCCTCCTATCCTTTTTTTTTGTTCACCAAGTTACTGCTGTTATCGATGGCTTCTGGAATGAGAGTTTCCTCACTTTTAGTATTTATTTGCCTACTATCAACTCTGTTCTTCAGAAACCTTTCCTGTTTCTTCCCCCCAGTACTCCTTTTTAAGGCTAAGTCTACATAGGATAAGTGAAAATGGAGAGTTAGCAGTTACCCATTGAATTAGAATCATGAAGGCAGCTAGGCCAAATAATTCAAGTTAAAGATACTACCATCGCAACTTTGGGGAAGGGAATTACTGTATATTTTTTGTTGTTTGTACCTACCTAGAATCTCCCACTCTAGATTTTTCAGACAAACTCCACTTTGTTTCGGTAGTATAGCCTGCTCTAGCCTTACCAGAGTTTTCTGGTAAATTAACTTTTGAGAAAGTGTCACAGATGAAAAACAATCACCTTCACAGTGAATCACAATCATCTTCATCTATGTGAATAAGTAGGACTGCTAGGTGGAGCAATGGACAAAGTGTTTGGCCTGGAGTCAGCATATCCATCTTCCCAAGTTCAGATCTGGCCTCAGACACTGACTAGCTCTATGACCCTGGGCAAGTCACTTAACCCTCCTTGACTCAGTTTTCTCATCTGTAAAATGAGCTGAAGAAAGAAATGGCAAACTATTCTGGTATCTTTGGTAAGAAAACCCCAAATAGGGTCATGAAGGGTCAGACACTTCTGAAAAACGACTAAACAAATGTGAAAAATTCCCACTCTCACCTCTCTGTAGAGACGGAAAGGCTGGTGTGAATGTCTTGGTGCATATGTATTTCTGCCTAAGAGGGAAGTGTTCCCATTGTACTAGTTCAGGGATTCTGTGATCTACCCAAGCCCATTCTGGGCTTCCCAACCCCAATGTGAGGACCTGCCTCAGGGCAGGGTGGAGATAGCAAAAGCATCCAATGGCAGCTTAGCTATGTCATTCCTTTGTACCCCTCAGGAGTCATTTGTGCATAGCTGAGGACTTTTCTCAGCACAGAATAATGCAGCTGCTATCATGGCCAAGTTATTCTCTGGATCAGTTAAGGGAAAAGTCCAGAAGCTTCAGACAATCAAGAAGTGGGATGGAGCAAAGGGAAGACTAAAGCCAAATACAAGATGTGCCAAAAGTCTTAGCACAATTTTAAACTGTTAAAGCTTAAGACTTTTTTGCACTGACTTTTGGTACTCCTGTATATGACTGTAGTTTTAGACCACAAGATTAAATAATAGCTTAATAGGTTGGATTGCTACAGAGGTCAGCTGGGTATTTGCCTGGTAGTCAGAGCTTTTTTGATATTTTTCCGTTTTGTACGTCTATGACAAGCAAATGAGCAGCCAGAATCATTAGCACTGGCCCACTAGCAAAGTCCTGATCAATCCAGATCTGGGAGGGGAGCTCTGCCTTCTCCTCCAGAACATTCAGGATGGAATCTGTAGGACTGGCAGAAGACATGGGAGAGGTATATTCCTCCCCCTGTCCTTGGAATCCTAGGGGAGGAATTATGTCCCCCACTTCTGGCCTTAGATTACTATCAACCAAAGTATCAATCAGCGAACATTTATCAAGTGCCTACTATGTGCCAGGTACTGTGCTAGACGCCAGAGACAAAAATAAAGATAAAACAGTTTCTGCCCTCAAAGGACTTACATTTTATTGGGGGAACCAATATATACCTCTGTAAGTAAATGCAAAGTAATTTCAAGGTGGGTAATAAGAACTAGGGGTGATCAGGAAAGACTTGTGCTGAGATTTGAAGGAAGGCAGGGATTCTAATATAGGTGAAGGGGAGGAAGGAATGTGTTCCAGGCATGGTGGACAGTGATAGGTATTGATGCAACAGAGACAGGACTCCTTATGGTCCCAGTGCTGTCATTCCATCTCCCAAGGTAACTTTCTCCATCTGATCAGGGTTAAGTTGACTGTGGTTCCTGTAGCCTGGGAACTTGTGCCATGCAGCATGTCAGAGATTAGCAGTGATGGCAGCACATAATGGCTTAGATCTATCTTGCAGTGTCTGGTCCCCTCTCCCAAATTATTTTGCCCCTGGTGTTGTAATTTCTAGTTATGGTTCTGCCAGTCTTACTCTCCTAAAATCCTTGCCTAATTACCCTACATAAAGGAAATTTCATTTGTTTTATAGACATAATTCAACCCTGGTATGCATGCATGTATATATATATATATATATATATATGTGTGTGTGTGTGTGTGTGTGTGTGTGTGTGTGTGTGTATACAGATCTATGTATAAGATGTATCTATATGTATATATAGATCTATATGTATACATACTATACATATAGTATACATACTATATGGAGAGATGTATCTATATTATATATAAATGTATATATAGATATGTGTGTATATAGATCTATATGTATATATACACCTATGTATACATATCGATATACATATATATATCTATACATACATGTATCTATATATATCTCCATATCTAATGCATATATATTTATAATACTATATATAGAGAGATTCATATATATATATATACATACATATAAACTCACAGGTCATTTTAGAAGTGATTAGAACTGTATCTCAAGTATATTTCTCAAATTTTGTTGATGATATAAGGAAAAGTATGGCCAATATCTTCCTTCCTAGTAACCCCCATGCTTTCTCCAAAAGATTTTGGCAAGGAGTAGATTAGAATGTACTGACTGTCCACAAATTTTGAAAAGGAAGGAAACTGTGGGAGAAAAAGTTGTTCCCACCAAAACAACTTTTTACATTTCTGGGACATGGATTTTTTAACCTCCCCCCAAATCAAGAGGATAATAATGAAATCTCAAAGCACTTTAGAAGAGCACATGAATGTTAAATATCCACTCCGACTCACTCTCTTAGGGTTGGATTTTACTCCCCATTTAATTCTGGGGAAGAATTTCTCTAAAATAATGGTGGGGAGTAAATTATTTAATCAGTAATCAGGCCCAGATGGGCTCTGACGGGACCAGATGCAGTTGTCAATTATTTTTTTTAAGAGCAAGGGTGAAAGTGAGGAATGTCTTATAGTATATGTGAATTTAAAGAGCATTTAATGAACTGGATTTCTACAGACATTAACCATATGAAACCAAACACCCCAGATCACTACTTTTATTTTATTCTAATTTTGCTAAATTGTTGTCTTTGCCCTACCTCTTCAGTTATTTCTCTGAAAGCATACATAAAAAGCATGTGCTTTTTAGTACTTTCCTTACAAAGTGGAAATACAGTATTACTTTTCAGTTATCATTCAAATGGATTACTAACTGGTTAATTATTATATTGATTATTGTTGAATTGAGTTCAATGTTTGTTGAATCTTCATTCAGACTAAGACCTACAACAGTAGGTCTGTAAGGTATCATCAGGATCATCAAATCTGTTTTAATGAATTACCTAATACATACAAGAAAAGCAGTACACAAGGTTCAGGCAGTTAATACATAATGAGTACCATTGTCTTTGTTTCCTTCATTAAGCCAGACTTACCCTCTCACACCAGATAGCCCCCTAATAGCCTGAGTCAATACAATCCGTGGCTTACTTACTACCAGGGTTAACTTGGGCTTCTTAAAAAGCTATGACCCTTGTTCTCCAAGGAGTCTACAATTCATGGTAAGGAGGAGATAGTACATAGTATTTGACCTGTATTATGATTTTATTACAGACAACCTAGCACTGTCTCCAAGTGTTCAGATTTTTATCCTGCCTGTATTATTGTCCAGAATTTCTAGGACCCAGTTGTAAGCCTTAGAAAATTGGGAGGTGGATCATCCATTTAAATGTTAAATACCAATTAAAAAAAGAGAGGATGTTCCTTTTGTACTGACCAAATGAATTAACATCTGCAAAGTGTGTTGGCTCTATAAATGCCATGAATTTGTCATTGCCATCACGTTATAGTCTCTGTTTAGGCTTGCAAACAAAAATCCTGCAGTCTTGTCGAATACAAGTGTATGTATGTGGGTTAGAAGTAGAGGGAAGGAAAGAAATGGAAGATGTCAGAGCAGCACTGGAGGAGTTGAGGTTAATAAAGATAAATCAATTAGCGAAATATGGAGCTAAAGAGAATGTGGGCTGAATCTTTTCCAGCTTTTACTGTGATCCCATCAATGCAGAGTTCAGAGAAGATGGGCACCTGGGTGGTGAAGAGGAGGAAGAAATATTGTCTGGAAATTATTGTTACATTGAAGAAGGAGGTGAGATTAATGGGCAGCCTAAGGAATTCAGGATAAATCAGAAGTGTGGTCTAACCCCACATAAAGCTTCTGCCAGAGTGAAATAAAAAATTCCCTTCCCAATACCACCTGCTTTCTATTTTAACCAGTTCCTCATCATCTCATTGCATACAATCTTCCTGTTTCCAGCTAAAGCATATGACACAAAATTTGTAATATGCTCTTTTCTCTCTCACTTCATTGGTTCTCCAAGAATCTGGGCTATGTGACAAGTTGCTATCAGCCCTCTCTTCATCAGCCTCCAAAAATTTAGAGTCGTCAGTTACAAAGCTAATCAGAGTGAATTTTCTTCTGTTTTTAGAGATGAGAGCCCCAACAAACTTAGACTTAAAAAAAAAACGGTAGAAACAAAAAAAAGCCAGTAGGAACATACAAATTATCTAAAAACAAATAAAAACTGGCCCAAACCTTCACCCTAAATTCAAATCAAATCCATTTAAGATTTGATTAACTTTTTCCCTTAATCATGTTAGGTTTGCAGTGATGTGCACCTCTGGGCATGCAGGTTCTGTTTGGAATTGCAAGTGGAAATGCCAAATAAAATACTGAGAGCTAGGTTGTTCTCAAGACATTCTTGGCAGAGCTGGGGGCATAAAATGCCAAAAATCTTCATGAGAAAAAGAAAACCTGTTTTCTCAAGGTTTCTGGTCCAGCTATGGAAATTCAAGAAAGTTACAGGAGAATCAAACTCCTGGTATCGTCCTTATTACAGAGGAGAAACCCAAGGCCAGAGGTTAAGTGAGTTATTGAAAGCGAAGTAGTAACAAGGATGCTGTCAGTCTCTGTCTTTACTTCAGTAGTGTAACTTTAAAAAAGAGCAGAAAAAGAAAGGATAAGGGAGTAGAGGCCCTGTGAGGGCTGGGTTCAGGACAGATTGTTAAAGCCATAAGTATTCTATATTATTTGGTGTTAATTTGCCCAGTGTCTTAAATTATCCCTCTCAAAAAAAAGTTTGAAGAGAAAATAAATAAAGCTATCTAGATACAATTACAACCTTTTCTTTCTACTCAACAGCTGCTGAGGGAGCATCTCTCTCGTTCCTTCTGTCTACAAACTTGAAGGATCTGGCCAAGCAGAAACAGTGAATCAAAAAAAAAAAAAATCCTAAACAAATATTTAGACTGACATGCTCAACACCCTCTGCTTAGGACCAGGCTCCTCTTTGTCTCCACACCTCAGCCGCTCCTAATCTACCTTTCTCCTCCCATGACCTAAATTTCATCTGCCTGACAAGAAACACAGTTGCATCTGTTTCCATCCCAGACTTGTGTAAGGCTGTTTTCTCTCCTCAATCCTGTTACTACACCTTCATTTGGGTTACATCATACCTTCATTCAGTAGCATCAATCTATGAAGTGAATTCTTTTTTTTTTTTTTAATTTACATGGTAAATTCTTCTGTTCCACATCCATTACTCCATTTTTTTCTTCTAACTCTGCTTTATCATCATTTCTTATTTCTGTTCTTAGGTCTAATTCCATTTCCTCTGACCACTGTTCTGTAGTAGAGTTAGGATTTGAACTAGCTTTCCCCTTGACTATCAGATTGGGTGTTTGTATTACATTATGCCACCTTTCCTCTCACCTCCCACTCTAAGCCCTGGTATCTGCTCTGCATATGTGACTTTCACTCTCCATGTCATCCCATTGACCCACTTTTTTTTAATTCCTGAGAAAAGATAAAAAACACCACAAGGCAAATTTACTTTTAAAGGCATAGATATGAAACTTTAAAAGATACTCCTCCCTCCTAACTAGGTGAAGCAGTGGATAGAGTATTGGGCCTGAAGTCAGGATGACCTGACTTCAGATCTGACCTCAGTTACTAACTGTGTGACCCTGGATATATCATTTAACCCTTTTTGCCTCAGTTTCCCCATCTGTAAAATGAGCTGGAGGAGGAAATGGCAAACCACTCCAGTATCTTTTCCAAAAACACCCCAAATGGGGTCACAGAGTCAGACACGACTAATTGACAAAACATCAACCTCCCTCCTTTCAGATTGTCAAGACCATCATCAGAGTTGGACAAAGTTGCTGAGATTGCTTACAGTTTACCACTAAACACTTAGTGCCTGACGTGTCTCTCACTATAGCATTCAACAGGTAATTTATTGAGCATCTAGTCCCTGACTCTAGGAGCTTCCAGTCTTGTTGAGGGATGGGGGATAAGACACATGAAAAAGGTCACTAACATTTCTAGGGAGAAAGAGCAGTACATGTAAAAACTGCTCAGCAGAGGGAGAAATCTCATCTTGCCAGGATGGTCAGTGAAAGCTTCTGAGATGAAGTGGAGGAAGCATGAACTGAGATGGGCTAGACGTTTGGGAAGGAGGTAAAGAGACATTAGGGAGAGGGGTCAGGGCCAAGCTAGGAATGGGAAAAGTATAAGGAATACAAGGGGTCAGTGGATAGTGCTTGCGATGTACCAGGCACTGTGCAAAGGACTGGGGTTACAAAGAGAGGCCAAAACAGCTCCTGCTCTCGAGGGGTTCACGGTCCAATGGAGAAAGGCAATATGGAAATAATTATGTGCATGAAAGACGTACGCAGTATAAATGGAAGAGACTAGAAGTAAGGAATGGAGGTGGGTATGGAGGGATTGGGAAAGGTTCCAGTAAGGAACAAAAGGTTTATGCAGGAGAAACTGTGGTAGGAAGACTGGAAAGGTAGACCAGGGTCCAACTGCTGCTAAGTTTGGGATCTCAAGATTCAATTTTTATATCCCTATATATAATTGTTCTTGTTGAAGCTCCATTTCTATATTTATCAAGTGAAGAGAGTAGGAGCTATAGAGGAGAAAGTCTATCCCCAGGCCCAGGGCAACATCACAGGACTCTGTGGACTCTACTTCCTTGTAGTTATAAACACTTTTGCTCAGATCCTCAGTCATTGCCCTCAGTCCTGAGTCCACCACTGTGGCCCTCCGTTCAGCAACCACAGTAGTAAGGATTGGCACATTGGTAGACACTGTCTGCCTCAACTGTGGTTGGAAAGTACAGGAAAGATGTACAGAACGTCTGTTGGAATTCCTGTGGTAAGGATGGGTGGGGAATATCACAGGGCTGTTCATTTTGCCCAGAATTCCTTCCTTTCAGGAAAGTGAAAGTTTTTAAGGTTCCTTTTCCTTGACACCTTAAAATGACTGTTTTCCTTGACAGGGTTGCAAAGCAACCAGTCTTGGACTATCTAAGTCACAGCATTTCCCTACCATACTCTTCATCTTGGCTTGGCCCCCCTTGGTCTGCTATTTTCTCCTCTCAGCTCTTTTTATGAGTTTTCTTTATTTCCTTGTGTCTCCATTCTTAGGATACAGGGGAAAAAGAAATCAGAAGATCACTTCAACATTAACTCAAGAACTGGGTGGACTTTCTCACACCCTCATACATAATGTCTAAATAAACATATGAAAAAAGGAGTGTGTAAATAAGGAAACTGTCTCTCAGCACCACCTGCAGGGGAGGAAAAAGTCTGCACAAAGATTCAGGGCCTTTTTTGTGTGCCCCAACATGTCTACACCCCATCCTGCGGTTCTTCACACACAGTATTCCATCTCTTGTCTCCATGCTTTCCCGTAGGTTGTGGGCCCCGCATACCTGGAAGACACTTCTGCCTCTCAGAATCCCAAACTTTGTTTTAAAGTCCTCACTTCAAAGACATCCTCTATACAAAGTACTGCCTGATCCCCCAGGCAGTAGTGCCTCCTCCTCAAGAAAGACCTTTTATTTAGTGTGTAAATATTTATATTTGAATATGAACATTTAAATATTTAAAGATGTGTACACGACATCTCTCTCCCTGTAGGAGGTAAGCTGCTTGACGGTGGTTTATTTTGTCTTTGTGTCTACTACTACCAAGCATGGTTCCTGACTCATGTTCTTTTTGTTGTGCAGTCATGTGGACTCTTCATTCCCCTGTGGACCATACAGTCCATGGGATTTTCTTGGCAAAGATGCTATGAGTAGTTTGCCATTTCCTTCTCCAGTGGTTTTGGACAAGAGGAGAATTAGGGTTCTTCTGAGCAACTGTACCAGTAGATAACACTGGATCACCCCGTTTAGATGCTAAGAACAAAGGTGATTTCACAGTTTAGGCAAACAGGATTAAGTGACTTACCCAGAATCACACAAGTAGTAAGTGATTTGAGGCTGGATTTGAACTCATAAGGATGAGTCTTCCTGATTCCAAGCTACCAGTGCTCCACCTACTGCCCCACCTAGGTTTCTAAAGCTCTTTATGTATGTTATCTCAACAACCCTGTGAGGTAGCTATTATTATCCCCATTTTACAGATAAGGAAATTGAAGCTGAGAAAGGTTTAATGACTAAAGCAACTAATGTCTGAGGCAAGATTTTATTTCATGTCTTCCTGACTCCAAGGTTACTGTACTGAAGATAATATATCATGTCATATCATATCATTATATATAATAAATAATATAAATCTAAATGAATATATTAATATAAATAACATAATATAATAATATAAAAATAATACTGACATAATAGGGCAAGTAGGTGGTACAGTGGATAGAGCACTAGGCCTGGAGTCAGGAAGACCTGAGTTCAAGTCTAGACTCAGCTGTGTGATCCTGCAGTCACTTAACACTGTTTGCCTCATCTTTTCTCATCTATAAAATGAGCTAGAAAAGGAAATGGAAAACCATTGCAGTATCTTTGCCAAGAAAACCCTAAATGGGGTTACAAAGAGTTGGACACGATTGAACAACACTATTATAATAATAAAGCTGATGATAGCAATATCAAATTTCTATCCAAAAGACACCAAATTCATTCAATCATTAAGCATTTATTAAGTGCCTATTATTTGCCATGCATGGCATTAGATGGTGAAGATATGGGAGAAAAAATGAAACAGTCTGAGCCCTCAAGGAGTTTACATTCATTTGAGGGAGATAAAAATTGAAGTAAGTAAATATATACAAAATAAGCACATGGTAATGGAAGGAAGGGCACTTGTAGTGGGGTGGGTGGAATCAGGAATAACTTTCTGGAGAAGCAGTCACTTGAACAAATTTTTGAAGGAAATGAGATTCTGGGAGGTGGAGACGAGGTAGGGGTGCATCTCAGGCATGAGGGACAACCAGAGCAAAGATTCAAGAGATGGGAGATTGAGGGTCATGTGTGAGGAATAGAAAATGCCCAGGATAGTCTCTGGGGGACACTTGCACATGAAATAGATGGAGAACCCATCCAAAAAAGACAGAACAATTAGACAAGTAGGAAGAGAACCAAGAAAAAGCAGTATCACAAAAACCCAGGGAAAGAGAATATCCAAGAAGGTGGCCAACAATGCTAAATGCTTCAGCGAGGTCAGGGAGGATAAGAATTGAGGAAAGGCCCTAGAAGTCTAGAAGAATTGTTATCTAAACCTTTGCCCATTTTCTCCAAACCGACTCTCCTTGGTGTTTCTGTTTGTCAGTGGCATCACCCAGGTTAGAAATTTTGAAGTCATTTTTGTTTCTTCCCTCTCCTCTGCTTCTGCAAATCCAATCAGTCGCCAAGAGTCTTGGCAATTCTGTTTTCAAAATTTCTCTCACACTCATTCTCTCTTTTCTAGTCCCACTGGGATCACTCTAGTTCATGCCCCTAGTTTCTTTTACGGTGGTGCAGTAGATAGAGCACCAGTGCAGGAGTCAGGAGGACCTGAGTTCATATCTCACCTCAGACACTTGACACTCACTAGCTTGTGTGACCTTGGGCAAGTCACTTGATCCTAATTGCCACATCCTGGGTCATCTCCAGTCTTCCTGATGGATATCTGATCACTGGATTCAGATGACTCTGGAGGAGAAATGAAGCTGGTGACCTGCTCAGCCCGCCCTCACTCAAAAAAAACCAAAAACAAAGTCAAGTGCAAGTCATGTCATTATTTCTCTGATGGCATGGTCTCTTCCGCAATGAAGGATGAACACACACAGTTTCTTTTACGTGGGCTATTAAATTAGTTGATTAACTGGCATGTCAACTGTCAGTTCCTTCCCTCTTCAATATATGCTGCATACTGCTATCAGAGTAATTTTCTCAAAGTAATGTACTTTGATCATGATACTGCCTGACTCAAAATTTGCAATGGCCTGAAGAATACACTGCCTTTTAAAGGCCATCAATATTTGGTCCAGACTTACCTTCTCAGTCTCAGTTTTTACTAGCCCTTTTATAGTATTTTCTGTAATTATATTTTTGAATTTCTTAACAACCCTGTGAAGTAGGTAGTGCAGGTATTAATCTGTTTCTCTTTCTCTCTCTGTACACACACACGCACACACACACACACACATATGCACACAAACACACAATTTATAGCTGACATAATAGAGGATTAGAGAGGTTACCACTTTTTGACATTTAAATAACTAGTAAATGTTGGAGGGAGGATTAAAATCCAGATCTTCCTGACTTCAAATCCAGTTCTCTACCACTGTACCATGGTGCCTCTACTGTATTTTTTAGCCATCTTGACCTATTTGTTGTTCCTTAAGCATATCATAAATTTTACTACCATTGTGTCTTTGCTCATACTACTCCTTATTCCAAGAATGCCCTTTCCTCCCATATGTAGTAAAAGGCTCCTATGGAAAGCCAATATTCACCCTGAAAGGCCCAGTTCAAATGCTATCACTTTCATTGAGGCTTATCCAGTTATCCTAGAGAGAAGTCATCTTTACCTCCTTGAGGTTCCCATGGGGCAGCTAATGGATAGAGGGCTTGAGTCAGGATGACTTAGTTTTCTGAGTTCAAATCTGACCTCAGACACTTACAAGTTGTGTGAGTCTGGGCAAGTCATTTAATCCTGTTTGCCTTGGTTTCCTCATTTATAAAATGAACTGGAGAAAGAAATGCAAACCACTCCAACATCTTTGCCAAGACAACCCCAAATGGGGTCAGGAAGGGTAGGACATGACTGAACAACAACAAGGCTCCCTATAGTACTTTGTATTATCTATAGGTGTGGTAAAGTGGATAAGCTGCTAGATAGAATGAGGAAGACCAGGATAGGAAATCCATCCCTTGATATTTACTTAGGTGTGTGTCCATGTGGGAGTTGTTTAACTTCTCAGACTCAGTTTGCTCATCTGGAAAATGGTACTAATAATGCTTTTCAAACATACCTTGCTAGGTTTCTTTGAAGCTCAAATGAAATAATGCATGTATAATGTTTTGCAGACCTTAAACTCCTATGTTGTTTAGTTGTTTCTGCCTTTTTGTGATCCCATTTGGGGTTTACTTGGCAAAGATACTGGAGCAGTTTGTCATTTTCTTCTCTAGTTCATTTTATGATGAGGAAATTGAGGCAAAAAAGCATAAAATCACTTGTCTAGGGTCACACAGCTAGTAAGTGTCTGAGGTCAGATTTGAACTCAGGAAGATTAATTTTCCTGACTCTAGGCCCAGCACCCTATCTACTGCACCACTTAGCTGCCCTTTAATTGCTGTATGTGTCAAGTAATATAACTAAATCTTGCATGCCACCGAACACATTTACTTTGCATTATGTTTCTTTACATATATATATATTTCTTCTATTAGATTCTTGAATTTCAATTCATCTTATTTCAATGCATGATCATCATAGATTTTATGCCAAATTTTTACAAAAAAGTAGGATGTGAACATATGAAGCTTTAAAAAATTATGCCAGCATTACTTGTCTTTTAGTTTCTGCCAGTCTCTCACCAACTTTTCACTCACTGAAAACTGTCTTTCTGCAGCTCTTTTTCTGTGCTGTTCAAGTGTTCCGGCTTGAAGCCGGAAGAATAGGTTTTATATTTAACCATAATTAGAAAGAAATGCTACCCATGTTAATGTATTTTCAGATGAACTGTGCAGTTTAGCCAGCTCAGGAAGATGCAAGTCTTACCATATAACATGACTGCTGACCCGTTCCCTTTGCACCTACAGCTTTTCAGTGGTTTGACTGACAATATCATTAGTACTGCAGGACTCTAAACAAACCATGCAGGTTGACTTTGGGACTATACCAACAACGTGTGTGTGTGTTGAGAATGCTTGCAATATGCAAAAGATAAATGTCTTTACACATGCCACTGGTGAAGATATCGCTGCAGCTCTGTTTACCTTTTAAGTGGCGTGAATTCTAAAAAGCAAACAGAATTATGCCATGTGATCATTATGCAATGAAAAGTTATAAACCAGTTTTTGGACTGGAAAAAAAATACCACGGGTGTGACGATAATGTGGTGGTGATGATTGTGTGGTGAAATGTGGTATTGTTACTATCATAATTATCACTACAAGAGTTTGATCTGCTTTTCCATAAATTAAGGTTATCAACTATACCTCTCTCTATAATGGAACCCCCCATTATAGGCAGCTGGTAGTTTTAGGAAGTCCTGAGTTCACATCTAGCCTTAGGCACTTACTAGCTGTGTGACCTTGGGCAAATCACTTAACCTCAGCTTGCTTTGGTTTCCTCAAATGTAAAATGAGGAAAAATAACAGAATCTACTTCGCAGGATTGTTGTGAGGATCAAATGAGATAATATATGTAAAAAAGTGCTTAGCACGGTGCGTGACATCTAGTAGGCAATACATAAATGCTTATTTCCTTCCTTTCCCTAATCCTCATATCCCATGTGTTGTGGGTTAGTAAATAGTATTTCATGTGTTAAAGCACAACAGAATTTAATAAAATAGTGAACCTTTTGGAGTTCTGTGTTCCTTCCCCATCATCCCTTGATAGGGTAAAACCAGTTATTTACAATTTATTGAGCCCTCATACATATTAGATTCACTGCTGTTTGAGTTTTGGTCCTTCTGAAATGTAGGCCACATCAACTCCGGAAATCGTTCACAAAGGAAACTTACCACAGGACCTTTTCCTCAGTATGAAAATATGAACTCTTGCAGAGAGATGCTTCGTTAATAGGAATAGTACACCAGCTTCTGTCAAATCAGAAAACAGAGAAAACAATAAAAAAGAAATTGGACAAGCCTTTGCTACTAGTGTTAAACACAACTTATCTCACCTTCTCTCACCGCACACCAGATGGTACTTCCCTACCTTGTTCAGGTTTCACCTCACAATTTATTGCTCGGCTTCCTGACAGCAAGCTGTGCAAGTCAAAATGGAATCTGACTGAGGTGAGTTAATTAATGTGGTGGCCGCCTGGAATGTTGTCCGTCTGCCAGGGAGAATTATGTTTGTTTGCTTTTGGCACAAGTGTGAAATGATTGGCTGCTGATTTCAGAAGTGTGAGTGTACATTTTTATATCTCACACGAATGAACACTTTTTTTTTTGTATCATACATTTGGGAAAATGCTAAAATTTATTGGGCAATGTTATTTACCACTTGTGTGGCACAAAGAGAAAGGTGGAATTTTGCCCCAGAGGTTGAATTTGCATCTTAAAAGAAAAAACAAAACAAATGCAGGTGGCATATTAAACCTAAAAGCAGTTAAAGAAGCCATTTTAAACTAGCCAGACTGGGCTAGTGTCTCAAGGTAAAACAAAAAGGGAAGTCACATTTTTGAACTTTTGAAGAACATTTGGTAGTGATGGAAGAGTTATGTAAGTTAGGAACATCATTTGGAAAGCAAAACTTCCTTCGAAAGATGCAGTTTTCAACTTTGCTATTGATTTGTGTTCGGAATTTTTATTATCCTTCCATCAGCCAAACCCCCTTGTTGAAGGACATCATCACTTCACATAATCTCCTCTCCCTTCATCAGACTGTGATAGCCTTGCTGGCACTGTTTTTTATGTTAAAGATTCGATAGAGTTCTGAGCTGTTGTGGTCGATAGGGTCAGTGTTCTCTCTACCTCAAGCTGTCAATAACTGACACTAAACCAACAAAGTACAAAGTACATTTGCAGGGTGTCAGATACTGTTGATTTATAGCTCTTTTTTTTTTTCTAGGTAAACCTGCATTTTAAATAATTGTCATGACAAAAGTTTATTTAAGTAGATTAAGGAAATAGATACTTTAAAAATATAGTATACACATAAATTTATTTCTATTTCCTTCCTCTTTCCCTTCCCCTTCTTTCTTTTCCTCCCTTCTTTCCTCCTTCTTTATTTCTTTCCCTCTCCTTTCCCCTTCCTTTTCTCCCTCTTTCCTTCTCTCCTTCCCTTTCTTCCCTCCTCCCTTCATCCTTCTTCCCCTCCCTTTTTTCTTACCTTTCTCCCTCCCTTCCTCCTTTCCTCACCCCTTTTCTTTCTTCTTTCCTCCCTCTTCCTCTCCCTTCCTTCCCCTTTAACTTACATCAAATTCACTTGCATTTCAAGGCGTCATCTCCCTGATGTCTTGGTCTTCTTTGAGAAAAAAGAACAAACAACAACCTTCCCCTTTATTAAAGGAGAAAAAAAATTTAAATATAATACAACTAAGGGCAGAAATGCTTTCTTTTTTTTTTTTTAGACTGGACCTATGATTTCAAACAGTATGGGAATCTTACAGAGAGGAAACTTGTTCTTACCGATGGGTACCTACTCTGCAACTTAAATCTTGGAGAGCTCTCTGGAACTCTGACAAGTGAGGTGATTTGCCCTGGGTCACATGACTGGTATGTGTCACAGGCGGGACTTGAACCCTGCACCTTACTAACTCTCTTCTCCCTGCCCCTCCACCCCCCCAGCATTTACATGCATAACTTTATTTGATCCTCAGAGTAATCCTGTGAGATTGAGGCTATTGTCCGAGACAGGATTTAAATCTGTCTTCCTGCCTATAAATCCCCCATTCAACCCACTACACCACACAATCTCCCACAGGATATTGCTAGCTAGCATTTGTATAGGCACAAACTTCGAAAAGTTTGCAAGATTTAACCACAAAAAATAACCATCAGGGTCTCTTTAGATCACCAAAATATTGCTGAATCAATTAGCACTCATCAAATCATTGGCCTAATCATTTAATAAGTCAAGAATTATTTATTAAGCAGCTAAGATGTTCATATTGGGGTTATAAAGACTAAAACAAGAACCAGTCTCTGTCTTCAAAGCATTTATATTCTAGTAGGGGAGGAGGGATACAATATGTATGCTAGAGGACCAAAAATCTGGTGGGAGACAAGTTAGTAAATTTAGTATCCATTATTTGGAAGATAATATTAGTTTAAGTTTTCAGAAAAATATTTAGTGACAACACTAGTGATGAATATTTATTGAATTTTTCCAGAATACAAGGGTTGTACAAAATAAATGCAATACATATATGCTACCTTTCAGGAAATAAGATAGACACCATTTAATTGCCCTTTGTAGAGGTGAGAATTAATTTGGGCTTTCTGATTGACTTTATCAGAAGCTAGAAAAGGATGAGTATTTATATTTCTGGTCTCCATGAAATGTACCAGCAAATTTTTGCTTTTTTCCCCAAGGGTGAGTTGATAAATGGTACTTAGAATCAGGAAGATCTCAGTTCAAATCCGATCTCAGACCTTTATTAAGTCACTTAGCCTCTCTCAGTCTCAGTTTCCTCATCTGTAAGACCTATCTTTATGGTTTGTAAGAATAAAATGAGATAACATGAAAAGTTCTTTGCAAACCTTAAAGAGATTATATAAATGTTATTTAGTATTATTATTATCAATCCACCATGTTAAAGAAGCTGAAGAAATTATTATAGCTGTCTATGTAGACTTTGTAAAAGTTTGATTAGGCTACTACATATTTTAAGTAGCTATAAAGATTTTGTGTACCTAGTAACCAGCAAAGACTTGAAAGAAAAGCTAGCTTGGTTCACTCTCACATCAAATGACCAACAAGTTGATGAATACTCTTATACAATTCAGATTGTAAGGTTATCATAACCTTGACCTTTCAGGCAAAAATATACCTGAGGGAGTTGTTCCAGAGCCTATTAACACCAGAAATGAATAAGAAAACAAACATTTTTATCTAATGTACACTATCCACTGAACTCTAAAGGCAGGCGGCAGGTCGAAAAGAAGATGAAACAGATCTAGACTTTAAATGCGCACACACGCACACACACACACACACACACACACACACACACACACACACACACACACACACACCCCAACTATTGGAATTTGTCTCCCAGGTTCCCACAAAGAACTCTAAAATTTCCTAAAGTCTCTTGCCCCAGGAAGCTACATGTTTATGTAGGCTGTAGTATTAACCCTTAGGGTAAGATTTTCAGGGTTCAGAAGAAAGCAGTACTTGATATAGAAAGTGCTATTGAAGTGCTTAAGAAGCAGTGGCCAAACCAATTTATATAGGTCCTGTGGATAAAACTACTTATTTCAAGTATTTTGGTACTGGAACTAGTGAGTCTTTTTTGGGCAGGATCTAGGTGTTTCTGGATCCATTAAACTTTTATTGCCTTGAAGAATCACAGAATTTCAAGAAGCTTAGTGGAGAGCTCAATAAGAATTCCTAGACAACACATACAATAGAGGACAATGTAGATTTTTTTTTTTTTAAACCTCCAATGAGGTAGAATATACTGTCTCTCAAAGCAGCTCATCCCATTTTGGGATAACTCAAATTATTAGTCTGCTTTTTGTGACCTCAATTTGCCTTTTTGGAATTTCAACACATTATGTCTAATTCTTGGGGTACAAAAGAAAAAGTCTAAATCCTTTTTTTTTTTTTTTTTACACAAAAGAGAGTCTCAAGTTGTTGCTTGGTCCTTTCAGTTGTGTCTGACTCTTCATGACCCTATTTAGGGATTTCTTGGCAAGATACTAGAGTAGTCTGTCATTTCCTTCTCCAGCTCATTTTATAGGTAAGGAACTGAGACAAATAGGACTAAGTGACTTGCCCAGGATCTCAGAGCTAGTACGTATGTGAGGCCAGATTTATACTTAGGAAGAGGAATCTTCTATTCATTACACCATCTAGCTATCTTAGAGTTTTCTTTCTCTAGATCAAACATCCCCAGGTCCTTTAACTGATTCTCATATAGTATGGCCCCAAGGTTCTCCATTCCATCCTCCACACCACTATCTAACAAACAATTATGAACTCTATTCAAAATCCTTCAGTGGCTTTTCATTGCTTCTGAATAATGTCATGATATTGTCACACAAATATCATCGTGCCAATCTCATATCATTGTTGCACCAACATCATGGAAATATGATAGCAAGCACAGGCTAATACCATGCCATTGTCATGCCCATATTATGTAAACATCATGCCATCATGCCCTGTAAAAATCATGCTATTGTTACACCAATATCACAAAACAGCAATTGCATGCCAACATCAAATCAATAGTAAACAAAAGTAAACATCATGCCAATACCAGGGAAATGTCATGCCAATTGCATATCAGTGTCACACAAACCTCATGCCAATTATTCATAAGTATCATGCAAAGAAATATACTTCAACATAATACAAACATCATACCAATTACATGCCAATGCTATTCCAATATTATGTGCCAATGTCACACAAACATCATGCTAATATTAAACAGGCAATCACAAAAACATTACATCGATTATATTACAGTCATACAAACACCATGCCAATGTGATGCCAATAACAAATACCATGCCAACATAAACAAAACATCACATGAATGTCACATCGACATCATGACAATTACCCACTAATGTCACACGAATACCATGTGAACAATACACACTGATATCACAGAATCTTATGCCAATTTATACAAATATCACACCAATGCCATACCAATTACATGCCATTAATCACTCAATTACCCATACCAGTATCACAAATTACACGCTGCCATCAGTCAATTACACACCAATATCATATTAGACACCACACCAGGGGCCCATCAATTACACATCAATGTCATACAAACACCACACCGAATGCATAGCAATTGCACATTAAAAATCACACAATTACATGCTAACACCACACAAACAACATGCCAATATCACCAATATTACAGAAACATCATGCCAATGCCAGACTATTACAGCAAATATCATGCAAGCTATTACATGTTAACATCACACAAACATCACACCACTTACACGGCAATGTCACAGACATCATGACAATTACACGCCAGATAGAACACACTGGCATTACTGTCTCTGCTGAAACCTCTGTATCATCATTTAGCAGACTCTTCTGGGGAGTTTCAAAGGCCCTTTTGAGCTACATATTAAACTCCCGGTATTGGCTAAGTAAATGACACTTGCCATTGATGTGATAGATCTCTTCCCATTTAAGCTTATCTCAAATTACTCCCCAATCTCCAGGTCTATTGGCATATCCTTTGAGCACTCTTCCCATGCACAGACTACTGGATATTTTGTTGTTGCTGAGTCATTTCAGTTATGTTTGACTCTTCATGACCCCTCTTGGGATTTGCTTGGCAGTGATACTGGAGTAGTTTGTCATTTCCTTCTCCAGCTCATTTTAAAGATGTGGAAACTGAATGACTTACATAGGCTCACACAGCTAGTGTCTTGAGACTGAATTTGAACTCAGGAAGAAGAGTCTTCCTGACTCCAGGATTGGCATTCTATCCACCGTACCACCTAGCTGCCCTTACTGGGACTTATAATTGTACCATTCAGATTTAACAGTATTTACTCCTAAAATACTGAAGTTCCTGCAAGAGGAGTCACTGCCACTGAGATTTATAGAATTTCAGTTCAGAGCACCAACCTATGAATCAAGATTCCATCACAAGATATTAGGGCTCCAATGCCTGAATCCTTCCAACTTCTTCATTTTTTACTCATCTCAGATTAGTCAACCTTTCTTCCCCTCTCCCTGGATTCTTAAACCAGCTACACCCTTAGTGACTTGCACTGACTGTCCCTATTCTCTCTATCTCTTGCACTTATCACTAATTTCTGCATCAGCTTAATCACTCCTACCATTCACTTTGCACACCAAGGGGTTCAGTCTCTGTCAGTCTAAACAATGATCAGAAAGGGTAAGGGAACATTTTCTTGATTCTCTTCTATGGCCTGAGGAGTAATTATCATTCATGGGTAGTGGCAATCATCTTTCATTCACGACTCTCTGCCTTTCAAGGCTTCTTTCCCTAGATTATAATAATATGTTCATGGATAGACTATGAAGAAGTCTGTGTACTAGTTCTAGGAATAACACCAATCATGGAAGAGACTTGGGCAAGTCTTTTGTGATCACCTTAAACTTTAAACTTAATGGTGGGATTTGGGGAAGAGGAAGGAGTGAGCAGACGGTAAAATGAAAAAGCATCATAGGAGACACTGAAACTAGAGCTCTAATCAGATTTCCAGTGGGTCAAGGAGGCTCGGGTTTATAGTTGCTGGTTGTCAACTAAGTAATGAAGGATCCCTATTCTCATATATCTTCCTTCTATGAGGCTAGAGTAAGCATGTGTTATTAATTAGAAGACAATGTGATTCAGCTCTGTCTGACTCTCCTTAGGGTTTTCTTGCCAAAGACACTGGAATGGTTTGCCATGATCTTCTCCAACTCATTTTATGGATGAGGAACTGAGGCAAACCCCTGTTTAAGAGACTGGCCCAGGGTCACACAGCTAGTTAAGAGTCTGAGGCCAGATTTGAACTCAGAAAGAAGCATCTTTCTGACTCCAGTCCCAGTGCTCTATCCACTAAACCACCTAGCTGCCCAAGGGGACAATTAACAAGGCCTTAAAGAGAAAATCACAGTAGAGAAGAACAATATGGTCCAAGTTGTTATCTGAGAAGACAGAATGCTGTTCTTCATCAACCCAAACTTCACAGTGTAACAAATATAATGGGTTATGGAGGAGCTGGGGAAGACACATTCCAAAGCGGCTTATGAGGGTTGGGAAAGGGTTTTTCAGCACCAAATAAAAGAAAATGCTATTAGACATTGCTGAAATGATTGTATGTTTCTCAAAACTTCTTTATTCAAGACAGTGTTGGTGGCAAACTAGCCAGTAACTCTGCCCTGCTTCATCAGGATCACTGTGGACAGAACTAGCCTCCTTTACCAAATACTCAACTTAGAACCACAGAGTGGTAATTTATTTCACTACTTATGCAGGGAGATAGTGCCTTCCTCCACATATCCTAATTATGTGGGTCATCTGAGCAACACATTTTTTCTGATAAGCTGTTGCCAGGACAGAAAGAGTTAACATGTGGCACAGGTGGCATTGAGCAGAAAATGGCCACTGGAGGGCAGCTGAGAGGCTGGCAGGTGCTTTATGGATGATTGTGGACTTGTACCAGCTGTTAGCAGGATAAGCATGAAGATAGAGCTCCCAGAAGAAGAAAGGAGTTCAAGTTAGAAATAATTTGTTAAAGCTGAAGGCCCAAGGATTTAACCTAGCCAAGCTAAGTCAATACTGCTACAAACACATTACTCACATAGTCATGGACTTAGAAGTCTAAGGTCAAAGAAAGTAGATAGATATGAGGATGGTCAGCTAAATTTCCAACAGTGCATCTATAACAAAGTAGATGAAGGGTACATACATTATGATCAACTGACCATGTTATTGTGATTTTATTGTTACTGTGATTTTCTTAAAGCAGGCACTCCAAAACGCAACTGCTACTTGTTTGTTTTTTGTTTTATTTTAGTAAAGATGAAGAAGCAAGGGATGAATTGCATCCATTTTTAGATTTATATAAATTGGTGGCTAATTATCCTAGCTGCTCAAGAGATTACATGTCATAAGAATGGGAGGGAAAATGATCATTAATACATATAGCATCTCATATACAGGACCAAGACATACTAGTCTGATGGAGATTAGAGTGGGCTAGTTAAAGCTGGAGCAGGCCAGATTTTTGGGAGTCCAGTTGCAAGACTCACCTTCAAGTACATTAAAAAAATTTTTTTATAGTCCATTAGCAGCATCTTCCATTCTCTTAGCAGTCCAAAAAGATTTAGAGAACACTAAAAAACATCCAAATGAAACCCAGTGTTACATTTTATTTCAAACAGTTCCTTTATTTCAAATTCATTTCAAACTTTTATTCAGAGAAATGAGGTATGGCACATTGAATACCTAACTGGCCTTGAAGTCAGGAAGACGGGATCAAATCCTGCTTCTGATACATAATGGCTAGGATTAGGGCAAGCAAATCACTTAACCTCTTAGTGTCCTAAGAAACTCTGAAGAAAATAAGTTATAGAAAGCTTGTGGACATATTCAAATTCAGACCAAACAATGAGTACTTAAATACGCAGACTGAAGGGGCAGCTAGGTGTCCCTTAGTGGGCAGAGCACCAGCCCTGGAATCAGGAGGATGAGTTCAAATGCAGCCTCAGACACCTACTAGCTATGTGACCCTGGGCAAGTCACTTAACCCTGATTGCCTCTCAAAAAAAAAAATGGAGATTGAATTAAGTGTTAAGACAGTTAGATAAAACCATGCATTTAAAAGAAACACATGTACAGGAATAAAGGAGAAAATTATACACCATAACCAATGGTAGCTTTCTCTAGTTCTAAGTATATTCTAACATCTATTCAGCTAACAAGTATCTTATAAAGGGCAGTTTAGTTTTTAATCTTTTAAAAGCCATTCAAACCTTCCAAAGTTCCACCTGACTCTACTGAACCTTTACTGGTATAACCTATATATCCCAAATGGCCATTTAGGATATTAAAAAAATTAATAGTGTGGAGGGAAAAAACCTATGCAATTTAAAAAAACATATAAAATGGGAAATTTGGGCAAGGTTGCACATTCGACATTTTTGAGGTGATTTAAAAAATATGTTCAATGAAATATACATAGCCAAAGGAATTAGAGGTGTTCAAAAAGTAAAATCTGCCATTACCACTTTTTTCCATGTAACCTTTGGTCATTGCTTGTAGAACCCCAGGGTGTCATGGAACACAGGTTGAAAACCACTGATTTATGACCCTTTTATTTTTTTTCCCTTCAGAGTAGTGTGAACAGAAATTTTCCCAAAGCAAGGTATTTGGCAAGGTCTTGCTGGCTCTGAAAAGAAAATGGCTTTTATGGAACAAAAGGTGGTCAGTATACCACATGTTGTTCTGTTTATACACCTTAGTCATGTGTCTACTCCTATTTATTTTAAATGGCTGGCTAATTTATCCTAATACACTGGTTTCCATCTATTAGACTGTCACATGAGCAAAGTAATGGACCTTTCTCAACACTTGTAGGTTTCTGTTTTGGATGACATAGTCCTTCCACAGTTTAGTAAAGTCATTTTCTCCATAACATTTAAAACATTTCAGTGACATTATCAACGTTTGCTCTCTACAGCTAAGGAAAAGCTGAAAATAGATACTTAAGATTGTTAACCTAAGATTATTAGGTTTGGGGTTGAATTTTGCAGGCCCTTTGTCTGGGGTAGGTGGGAGGCGTCTGAATTGCACTAACAAATACTATCATTCTTCACCTTGGCTTTGTACTTTTCTCCAACAACAGAAGTCTAATTTTTTTTTTTTGCATCCTCACTTAGAAACTTTTTCATATCTCTTCTAATTGTTCAAGATACTTAGGAGATCAGAAGCAGAATGCCAGTAAAGATCACAGACTGAGAGCTGGGAAGGATCTCAGAGACCATCTGATGAGAAAACTGAGATCCAGAGAAGTTGTGTAACCTTCCCCAATAAGTGGCAAATTCAGGATTTGATCCCAGTTCCTTTGATTGCAGACTCAGGGCACTCTCCAATGCATTCCTGCTACCTTCCACACAACTTAGAGCTTTTTTTCAGTTGTTAGTCATCATGCACTTCTTGCTAAGTATTTTCACAGTACATTCATAAGCTATTATCCCTACTTTTCAAAAATATAGTGGTTAAAGAGTAAAAAATAAAGTTTAGTATGCAACACAATTTCTGATGGAGTCTAACGCCTGTTGCTACCTTTGGTGACACAGGAGATATGCTTGATTTGGTCCACTTCCTTGGTGCATAAAGGACTTCCAAGAATGACAGACTTAGAGATGGGAAGGTCCTTAAAGGTCATCTTGTCCAAACCTCTCACTGAACACAGGAGGAAAATGAAACCCACGGAAATGAAGTAACTTATCTTTCCCCCCAACCCCCCCTCTCTTAATTTTTTTCATTAACAAACATTTATCTTCTCTCAATCGCCCTTCCCCAATCCCATTGGATTAAAAAAAAAAAAAAACCCTTGCAGGAGATATGCACAGTCAAGCAAAGCACATTCTTGGCTATGTCCCCAAACGGACCCCTGTCCTTCTGCCCTGTCTGGAGAGATCTGCAGGCTTCCTCTCTGGTCGTCGGTATGAGTGGCTCGGCACTGAAATCCCTCAGTCCTTCTTCACCACGTGATTCTCACTGCAGAAACTGTTCTGGATCCGCCGAGGTTAAGTGACGTGTCCAAGGTCACCAAGGTCGGGGTTCGAGCCCGGCTGGTCGTACACTTTTCATGCACCTGCGTAGCCTAACGAACAATCATTTACAGGCCCCGATTCCTTCCAGCACTGGGCTCCCCCGGGCCCTCGGGGGCACCTCTGAAGTCCCTTCTGGCGGCATCCTATCCTGGGGTCACCGTGGTGCCCTCTGAGGATTGAAGAAAATAAAGCACACAGTTAGCGCCTACTGTGTGCCAGGAGACAGGGATAAAGGTGGGAAGGAAACGATCCCTACTAAGGTGACACTCCGGTAACACTGGATGAAGACGCTAGCCCTTCCCCTTTCGGAAAGTCCTCGTCCTCTTCTCCAGCGGTTTCCGGTTTCTCCGGACCGCCTCTCTCCCTCCGCATCAGCTCTGGCTCCCAGCTCCTCCTCCCCGCTTCTTCCCTCGGTCACAGAGCGGGTCCAGAAGAGAGACAGAGCGCGGCGTGGCTTCGTGACCCCACTTCCGGCTCCGCGGTGCTCCAAGAAGCACGTCCGTCTGCCGCCCAGGAGTCTTCTTCGGGTTCTCCCCAGAGGCGAGGGCACCGGGGAACGTTTGAGAAGGGCAAATTCGCGTTTGAGCTGTCAGGCACCGCGGACGGAAGCCGGGAGGGAGCTGTGGGGCCGGGCGTGGGAGTGTGAAAGGACGGGGGCAGGCGCGGGGGCGGAAGGTTTATGGTGAGGCACCGCTTGGAGCAAACCCGGAAGTGGGAGGGTGAAAGGGTGGGGGAAAGGTGGAAACCGCCGCCCCCTTCGCCGCCGCCGCCGCCGCCGCCGCCGCCGCCGCCGCCGCCGCCGCCGCCGCCGCCGCCGCCGCCGCCGCCGCCGCCGCCGCCGCCGCCGCCGCCGCCGCCGCCGCCGCCGCCGGGGGCCAGCGTGAGGTGCCAGGCCACGGAGTTCAAGTTCATGCCGCGTTGCCCCGTGTGCGTGAGTGTCAGCCGGGGGCGGAGCCGCTGGGGACGGGTGGGAGGGAGCGGTAGCGGGGAGCGGGCCTGGTTCCGACTCCGAGGTCCGGCTCAGGCTGGCTGCGGGTCCGCCGCTCAGGTGAGCGGTGCCTCAGGCCGGGCGGGGAGCGCAGAGAGGCGGGGCCCGGGACGCGGTGTCCGGCGGGCTCGGACGCTCCGCTTCCTCGAGCCGAGCGAGCCCCGGCCGCCCCCTCCCCGGTCCCCGGCCGCGGCCGCTCCTGCTCAGGATGCCCCCCGCGGCGCTCCGGGAGCCGTCCCCTCTCACGTCGCCTCTGCTTCTGCCCCTGTAGCCCCTGACGGCAGCGGCACCCCCGGGCCTTGCGCCATGCTCGAGTCCTACGTGACCCCCATTCTGATGAGCTACGTGAATCGCTACATCAAGAACCTGAAGCCGTCCGACCTGCAGCTCTCGCTGTGGGGAGGAGACGTGGTCCTGAGCAAGCTGGAGCTGAAGCTGGACGTCCTGGAGCAGGTGAGCGGGAGCCCTTCTGTCTGGGCAGCGAGCGCTGCTGCTTCTCTCCTCCCCGCCGCCCGAGCCTTCCCCGGGCGCCCAGAGACCTGCGTTGTATGTTTACGGGCTCTCGTCGGGGGTGGTTAGAACGTAGTTAGAAAGATATGACAGCGTAATGCTTTAGAATTTTAAATATAATTTTATATTTAATTTTAGGATAAAGTTTAATATCATGATGCTTCATTTTAACATTCACTTTAAAAAATTGGGTTCCAAATTCTCCCCCACCCCTCCGAGTCAGTTACACATGTGAAGCCATGCGGAACATCAGATAAGTAATGCTTTGATGAAATTTAATTTGAATACTTTAACACTTAGTACTGTAATACTTGAATAAAAAAGTGATAAGGACCTCTTATCAATAAACCTCTGTTTACTTACTTATGTTGTCAAGGTTCAGTCTGCAGCCCCCTAAGAGCCGAAAGGGAAGGTCTTTCAGCCAAAATAACCATTTAGAGGTGCACTTTTCATTCTCTTCAGTTCACAAAGGCAGTAAGTAGAGAGAGAAGAAAGTTGTGCTTTTCATCAGTCTGAGATATGATGTGCTCCATCCCTTTTGCAAGGAGAGGGCACGACGGAAGTATCTAAAGACAGAGAAGCTGGAGACCTATCTAGCCATTCTTCATTATTTTATGTATGTTACTGAATAGTCCCAGAATAGCAAACGTATAGGTAAGTGAAGTATACAAGTACACTCTAGTTCATAGATCAGCAATTTTCAGATTAACTGTGTCACTGCTTCCCTGATTTTGGATGAATAAATGTTAACTGTGTAGAATAAGAGTTGGGTAAGTGTGCTGATTTTAAAAGCTCTTATTGATATTTTACTTACTCTTTGCCTGTCTTTAATAAAGAAGTCAGTCAGATTGAAAGAGAATAAAATATTATGATAATTCATATTTATATAGCACTTTAAGGTTTACAAGGTGTTTTCCTCAAATTTCTGTTATGTAGGTAATGTTTTATTTCCATTTTACAGATAGAAGATTTTCAGGGTAAAATGATTTGTTCATCTCATAGCTAGCAAGTGTCAGAATCTGGCTATGAATTCAGTGCTCACTATCTTTGTAATTAATATACACTAAGACATCTGTTAACTAAGAGCTTGTGTTAAAGTTACATATTTTATTGTGAAAAATTTGATTACCATAGTTACAAATAGTGTAGGTGGCATAGGGCGAATTCCTAGGATGTGGGCTTCCTTCTCTGCCTTACCTCATAAAAGCATTTCTTTCTCTCTAGGTGATACAGGTTTTTAGTTTCCTGGTTTTCTGGCTTATATGGGATTTTTCTGTATCTTTTGAGATGGGTCTCCATTTCTTATAGGTTCAGTTTAGGCCTCACCTCCTTGAAGCATATTCTGCTCTCAAACAGACATAAGTAAGCAGTTCTGAGCAGCACAGTTAAGAGAGGATGTTGTCACATTGGACAGTGTCCAGAGGAACGTGATTGGAATAGTGAAAGGTCTTGAGTTCGTGGCATATAATGATCATCTAAAAAAATTGAGGATGTTTAGCTTGCAGGAGGAAAACTTAGGGGGAACATGATAGCCATTTCCGTATTTGAAAGTCATGCGTGTGAAAAAATAGTATAGACTTGTTCATTTTAGTTTCAGAGGGGAGAACTAGGAAAAGTGGGTGGAAGCTGCAAAGAGGCAAATTTAGAGAAAAAGAAAAAGGCATAGCTTATAGAAGCATAGAAAGTAATATTTCTATTGTATTTTACCCTGGTCAGAATTGGTCTGGATTATTGCATTTTATTTTCATTGTCATATTTTAGGGAGCATATTAACAAGCTGGAGGAGGGTGATCATGATAAGGTGCCTGTAGACCAGCAGTGTTGCTTGAGGATTAATTAAATTAAGAACATTTAGTTGGGAAGAGAGAGTTTTCTTCATGGGGAGACAAAACAGTTTTCTTTAACCACTTCCATTCTTATGTGGAATAAGAATTAAAACTTGTTTTGGTTGGACAGGCCCAGATGACAGATCTAGAGAGGCAGTGTATAGAAATTGCAGAGAGGCAGATATGGCTAAATATAAAGAAAACTTTGTAAGATTAGAGCTCTCTAAAAGTGGAAGAGAATACCTTGTGAGATAAGCATTAGAAGTCTCCTTGTGGATTGTGGATTTTGGGAATGCTCTATATTGGTGATGTTGTATAGGCTGGACTAAATGACCTCTTAGATACTCTGTGTGTGACATGTGAGGACTAGGACTTTCGCTGAACTTTCCAATATATGACTTTTTTGGGATTCTTTTAAGTGACTTGCCCAGAATCACACAGTTAGCTGAAATACATTTTCAAATTTATTTCACTGGGATTGTGAAACTGCATAGGATTGGCCTTTTGTTAATACTTACCAATAAGAGAACCTTTTTTTAAGAACTTTTGTTTTGGCTCCTTTATTGGTTAGTGTTTGAATGCCCCTTCTGTGCTTTGTGCTTTACAGAATAAGGAACCCAGTCCATACCAGTTGGTAATTTACAGTCTGAAAGTCTAATAGGATCTTAGATTTCAGACTGAAAGGGACCTCAAAAGTCATCCCGTCCAATCTGCTTCATTTTACTGCTGAGGAAACTGAGACTTAAAAAAGTTAAATGTTTTATCTAAGGTCACTTGATAAGAGGCAGAGCCAAGATTTCATCCCAGATGCCATGACTCTATATCCCATGTTCTTTCCACTGCACCATCAAGCGTCCTTTGTCCCAAAAGAATAAGGTTTTCTCTCTATTGTTCCATTTTTAAAAGTAGTTACTATAGGTGAAATGAAATTCTCACTTTGTATTATGTCTTCAGCATTTAAAATAATTAGTGATGACTTTTATTTGGGTTGTTAAAAACATTGCTGTTTATTTTGGATTACTGTGCCATACTTGCTAGTATGTCAGCTGCAGTCATGGGTCTGAACTTGAAGTGTATTCAAACTGTGCTCTTATCACCTGTTTGCTGCTTGGAAAGGCAGAGAAAGCCTGGCTGTGGCTGTGGTTTATATTAAGATGTCTCTCTTCGAATTAGCTAGGGGCTGGTATAGGATTAGTTGATTCCTTCTCTTTTTTCTTCAGTATGATGCAACAGGTACTTATGAATATTATTATGTTCCCAATAGTGGATCTGGTATCCTGAGGCTAACTTAACAAGTATAACACTATTTAAATTTTTGAGTTGAAGGGTGATTTGGTGATGAAAATGTCTTTTGGTGGTTGAGTTTAGCATGGATTGGAGTGGGACCAGACAAGATAGGGAGACAAGTTAGGAGATAGCTTTAGTAACCCAGATAAAAAGTATTAAGACCTTGGACCAAGGTGATTGACCTGGGAATGGAGAATGGAGGATATGGTGTAATAGATACAACATTGGTTTGGAAGTCAAGGGATTTGGGTGCCTGAACTTGCTCTGCCACTGTGTGATGTTGGGGAAATCACAACTTCTTTAATCCTCAGTTTTTTAATTGTAATCCAGAGAGGTTTTACTATGATCTTTAAAGTCCATTCAAATTTTAAAATTGTGGGGTTTTAATCCACTTGATCCAAGGAACTGAGATATAGAAACCAATTCAAGGACTTCATTTGTCTCTTTTACAGGCAGATAAACTAAGAAAATGAATCTGAGGTCTCATTATCATATAAGGCAACAGATATATCAGTATATTAGTACAATTATCCAGAGTAATACTATTATGGGTTTAGGAAATAAAATTTATTTAGTGTCTTCTTTGTCACTAATTTTGGAATAATTTGATGGGGTGGAGAAAATTTTGAGATTGTAAATCCATGCACAGAGATGGGATACCCTATCCTCCTCTTCTTTATTCTATGAAGGATATTTAAGGATAATGCAGATTTAGATGTAGAGAGACTTTTTCTTTTCTTTTTTTTTTTTTGTTAATAAGGGATTAAATTCTGTTGAATTGAACTATATTATATTTGACTGTTATATTAAGCATTTGGCTCATTTGAGCAAAATGCCACCTTATAAGCTCTCTTCCAAAAAGAGAGATATCATTGAGGCAATTTAATTTGGTTGCCTCCCAGCCTCATGTCCGAAACATTCAAGATTCTTTGAAAGATAAGAAAAACAAAAGTAATACTCGTCAATGACCCTCTGATCATAAACATGATTTGAAGCTTAAAATAGGGAGATAAATCCCTGCCCAAGGTATTTGCTGCTATGATGAAAGAGATATAGCGCAGAGTCCAAGTTAAAATGGGACTGTCTGTTGCTCAAATTATGACATCAGTTGGATAGACAATCTTTAGAGCTTGTGCATCAGTATGTATATCTGGAATGAACAGTATGAATGAACAGTGAGTTGAGTTTCAGAATGAAACACAAGAACATAATAGACTATATTACTTTCAGGAAATTGGAACTCTTTTAATCACCATAGTTTTTCCTGGAAATAAATGCTCATTTAAAAAAAATACCAGTATTCTCTCAATATTATATGGTTTTGAGGACATGGAACACAGCAGTCTGAAGAACTGAAAATGAAGATTGCAGTGGAGAGATGCAGGATTATACAGGGTACCCCAAAAGTCTTAGTGAAGTTTTAATAACTTGTGAAATATAAGAGCTACAAATTAAAAAATATACAAGTGCAATTATACTTCTTTTACATTTATTTTTATAAATTTTTAATATTTAAAAAAATTTTTCTGATTACGTGCAAAAATTTTTGACATTCTTTTTTAAAAATTTTGAGTTTCAAATTCTCTCTCTTGCTGTCCCTTTGCATTCCCCCATTGAGAAGGCAAGCATTTTGATATAGATTATACATGTGCAATCATACAAAACATATTTCCATAATATGTTGTGAAAGAAAACAGACTACAAAAAATTTAAAAAGTATGCTTCAGTCTCCATTTATACTCCATTAGTTCTTTCTCTGGAATTGGATAGCATTTTTCCTCATAAGTCCTTTGGAATTGTCTTGGATCATTGTATTGCTGAGAATAGCTAAGTCATTCACAGCTGATCATCCTTACAATATTGCTGGTACAGTGTGCTCCTAGTTCTGCTTACTTCACTTTGTATCAGTTCCATATAAGTCTTCTCAGGTTTTTCTGAAAGCATCTTGCTCATCATTTCTTATAGCACAATGGGATTCCGTAACAATCATATACTACAGTTTGTTCAGCCATTCCTCAATTGATAGGCATCCTCCCAATCTCCAATTCTTAGCCTCCACAAAAAAGAATTACTATAAATATTTTTGTGCATGTACGTCCCTTTTCTTCTTTTCTCTCCTTGGGATGCAGACTTAGTAGTGGTATTGCTGGGTCAGAGTATGCACAGTTTTATAGTCCTTTAGGCCTAGTCCCAAATTGCTCTCCAGAAAGGTTGGATCAGTTCACAACTCCATCAGTAGTACATTAAAGTGTCCCAGTTTTCCCACATCTCCCTCTAACATTTCTCATTTTCCTTCTCTGTCACATTAGTTGAGCTGATGGGTGTAAGGTGGTTCTCAGAATTGTTTTAATTTGTAATAGTATTTCTAATAGTAATTTAGAACATTTTTTCATATGGCTGTAGATAGCTTTGATTTCTTCATCTGAAACTTCCTGTTCATATCCTTTTATTGTCTCTCAGTTGGGGAATGACTTGTATTCTTATAAATTAGACTCAATTCTCTGTATATTTGAGAAATGAAGCCTTTTTCAGAGAAACTTGCTGTTTTCTGCTTTTCATGCTTTTCTACTTTCTTTCTAATCTTGGAATTTCTGTTACTATATTGAATAATAGTGGTGATAATGGATATCTTTGCTTCACCCCTGATCTCATTGGAAAGGCTTCTAGCTTATCCCCATTACAGATAATTCTTGCTGATGGTTTTAGAAAGATACCGTCTATCATTTTTAAGGAAAGCTTCATTTATTCCTGTGCTAATATTTTAAGCTTTATGAATTTTTTAAGGCTAGGATTACAAAGCCAAACCTTTCTGTCACTTAGTAGCAGCTGATGAAAGTTTTTACAAAGTCTAAAAATTGACTACAATGATAAATAGCAGCAAGACAGTGGTCATATTGAATTTTAATGAGAAACATCAAAACTTTTAAAAATTTAAGTGATCTTTCAGATTTTTTTTGTAAATTTGTATGAGTAGTTTTAAAATTGTACTAAGACTTTTGGGACACTGGGGCTATTACCCACTAATGATTAACCTTGAAATACAAGTGTAAAAGATGTCAACAGGGTTATGTTACTAGAAAGGAAAGATGGGTTAGTTATGTGACACTGAGATAATAGGTGGCTAACCCAAGTGCTTTACTGGTATCCTTTTAAGTGTCAGGAGAAAGTGAGGAAGCTGTTGTTGTGTTGGGTCCTTGTGACCTTGTGGAGGACAGGGACAAGAATTGCCTAGAGGATAGCTAAGTATGGATAGATTGTAGTCTGCATTGTTGGAAAGTACTTACGAATTGACAGACTTACTGATCAATTATTGTGTTCTATATTATGTAAAATAATTTGGTGGCTCCCTGTTGTCTCTGTGATATAATTCTGTGTCTATCTGGTACTCCTCCCTCCCTAATCTAGCTCTAACCTGCCTTTCTAGCCTTATTTCATATATTCCTTTTTACATCCTCTGTGTTCTAGTTAAATTGGAGACCTCTTGAACTTCATATTCTATTTCTTGTTTTCTGTGCTTTCACGTAAACTGTCTCCAAAGTGCGGAATGTAGCCTGCCTCATCTCTGCCTCTCAGTCATCTTATCTTCTGTTGAGACTCATCTCAGGTGCCACTTCTGTGAGACCTTTTCTTTGATTCATGTCCCTTATGCTTAATTAGCAGAAATACCAATTCCTATAGGTGATAGAGAGGATATTGCCCCATAGTAGGAATTTTCCCATGTTCCTGATTATTAAGCTTTGCCCCTCCCATGGTTGTTTTTTTTCCTTTGCCATAAAATCTCTTCCCTGGTTCCCTGTCCCACTCTTCTGGTTGTCACTTCTCTCCAGAAGCTTTGATTTCCCTTTTACTGAGGCAGAATGAGTGATCTCTTTGACTACCACATTACTACAGATTATACAGGTCACCATCTCGCTTTATAGAATATCTCTCTTCTTCCATGGGAGTGTTCATTAGCAATACCCTCTCCCAACACTGAAACATTAAGTCCCCTTTTCATTTCCTGTTTCAGCCCCTCCCTTTACTTACTTTCCTGTCCATTCTCCTATAGCCTCTCTTCCTGAGAGACTAAAGCAGTTTTTTTCCTGCATTATTAGCTTTTGACTTGATTACTTAGCATATATCACATGTGTATCACATACACCTTTTGTGTGACCTTCATTCGGTTAACTTATTGTCCCAAGGAAATCCTTGATTCACTTGTAGGTGGAGTGTTGTAAGGTCTATTCCAAAACCTTTCAGGCCTTTCCTCTATTACTTCACTTTGACTTTAGATTTCACCTTTGTCTTGTGTACTTTCAGAAAGGATTATCTTACTGGTCTTTCTGTTGTTAATTTTTTGTTGCAGTCCTTAGTTTTTAAAAATTTGTTTACCTTTTCCATATTTCTATTGTCATGGTGTTTACAAAGCAAATAATTTGTTCTCGTCTGCTTTTCCTTCTAGGCATGATTTGAATACTTTTAAAATTTAATGTCCATCTTTTTTCCTTAATGATTAGGCTCAAGTGTGCAGGGTGTGTCACCTTAAGTTAAAATCATGAACTCCTTTGCTTTTTTAAAACATATCTTATTCCCTCTTGTAGTTTCTGGTGGATGCGGAATAGTCTCATGATATTTGAATTTACTTTCCTTTATAATGGCATCTTTTTCTTGTCACTTGTAGAATTTATTGTCATTGAAATTTAACCAACTATTTGTCTTGGAGTTTGTAGCACGTGTGTGTGTGTGTATGTATGTATGTATGTAGATGATTTATGGATTCTTTTGACTGATACTTTATTTTCTGTGTTTGGAAGTTCTGGGCAGTTTTCTTGTATTTATTTCTTATCTTATGGTGTTCAGTTTTTTTGACTTGTGTTTTTCTGGTAGACCAATAATACTTAAGTTGTTGGTATATTCTGTCTTCAAGATTGATATTTTGCTCATATGGGGATTATGTTTTTTTAAATGTTAAATGCTTTTTGTGTCATTTCTTCCATGTTGTTTTTCACTTCTGTGTATTTGCGTTCCTAATCAGTTTTCCCCCCTCTTTTTTGAGCGTATTGATACCCTGGATTGAAATTTTCTATTCTGCCAATTGTTTCTCTTTTTACAAATCTTATTTTATTTTTAAACTATTCTGGAATATCTTCCTGTGGTTCTGATGAAGGTTGGAAAGGTGGGGGTGTTCAGAATCCCCCTCTACCCCCAGAGACTGCAGCATAGGACAGTGTTGTCGGACTATTCCGCACCCACCAGTGAATTTGCGGACTCAAGCATTCTCAAAGTCAAGGTGGCAAAGATTTATTGTTATGCTTTGCAGTGGGCAAGAGTTCTTAGGGAACCTGTAATTTGAAAGGGGTATAGGTAAAGTTTATATGGAATAAACTGAAGCAAAACATATGCCAGATATGCTAGCTAGGTGATTCAGGGCAGGATTAACAAGTGGTCAGTTCTTAAAGGAACATACACTTTTAGTATCTACTGCACAGGCATTTTCCCAGAGTTTACTGGGAAATCACAGTGAGGGGGGAGGCTGCATGGAGTTGTGATTTTTAGGCCTGAAACATCACTAAGTCAACTAACTGGCAGGGCTGACTGAGAAATACCCAGTCTGCCCTCATCAGTGTCTTGTTTTGACAAGATAACATGGGGAGTATACATATGTCTAAGTCTAGGATGCACATAATGAGGAGTCCAGGATGCATATAATGAGGTAGGGAGATAGTATAGATAGTCCAGTGAGTACTGAATATCTTTTATGAACCAGTACACAGCCAGGTCTGCCAGTAATAGCTAGTGTAGGTACAGCTGGCTTCTGTAACAGGAAGAGAGATAAATGTTTTGCTGGGGCATGCTGGGAGAGACCTGGGGAGAAACTGCCAGGGACAGTGTTTTGAGACTAGGAAAAATGTGATTTTGGAATTGGGGTCCAAGCACAGGCACCCAAGCACTCCATCAGTTTGATATTCTCTTTAAAATCCACAGGGTCCTTTGCCTCATCAGGTATTGATTGATTTTCTTTTGTCTTGCAAGTTTATTCATAAATTCCTTGACTCTTTACCCAGTCTGGAGGCCATATTCCCTTTTGTTTTTAATATCTTTCCTGTTTGTTTATCTGCTTATATTCAGTCTTTAATTGAGTTTTCTTCTTGATATCGTTAGTAATTTCAGTCTTTTTTACCCTCTCATATTCCCCTGTCGCTTTCTGATCTCTTTCCATTTGATGGTAGTTTCTTTGGGATCTGGAATTCATCTGTCAGTATGCATTTATTAAGCACTTACTATGCCCAAGGTACTGTGTTAACTTCTGGGGATGTTAAAAAAAAAAAAAAAAAGACAAGGAGCTGACAGTCTAATAGGAATTAGCCATTTTGACCTCCTCCTTTGCTGGTCGATTCAAATTTCATTGGTTCTAGTCTTCACCGCAAATGATTTATAGGGTCTAGGGGATGATATAGCATCTAACTGGATGCTGGACTCTTTCTTTCTAACTTGGAGGACCTCACACACCATCCTGCCCTACTTTTCTCAGTTTCTCAGTTCTCTGGCTCAGTTCTTTTGGCTGAGCACAGAACACTGCAGCCTCAGCCTGATCAGGTAAGCCACTGTCTTTTTGTTTTCTACATCATGAGGGGAAGGTGGAAGTAAAGGTTGAGTTCTCTTTAAAGTGATTTTTCCACTTGATTAGCTTGTGTAGCCCTAGATGGTGGTTCTTCAGGAGTGGATTCTGAGTGAGTTTATTGGGGGGCTAGAGATTAGCATTCTCTGCTGTTAGTTCATTGAATTGTTAGAGTTCTTAATTCTTGTTAGAATGTCTTAGATTTTAGAGACAACTGAGGTTGCTTTCTTTCTTGCAAATAATTCTTATTTTGGAGAGGTATGAGCGATTGGTAGGATGAGACACAAACATTTGTTCTTCCATCTTGTCAGTCATATGTCCCAGAAGTTTTTCCTCATCCCTTCCAGTTATTTGTAGTACTTTTCCCCTCAAAATTTCCAGTAGTGCTTTGTTCATTTCCTTTCTTTCCCTTTTTAATTTCTTTGATCATTCTGTTGCTACCACCTCGTAAAACATAAGCTCTTTGAGGGACAAGATTTTAATTTGTCTTTATATCCCTAGAGCCTTAAACAGTGCCTTACACAGAGCAGACACTTTAATGCTTGAAACTTTGTCTATCTATCTGTCTGTCTATGTTTATGTGTGTTTTAAAGAGGACAGTTTACCATTTGGTCTCTTTAGTTTTTTATCCTGAACTATATTTTCTAAGGGAGGATCTAGGTAGTGCAGTGGATAGAGCACTGGGTCTAGAGTCAGGAAGACTTGTTTTCCTGAGTTCAAATCTGGCCTCAGACACTTACTAGCTGTGTGTTCCTGGGCAAGTCACTTAAGCAGGTTTACCTCAGTCTGCTCATTTCTGAAATGAGCTGGAGAAGGAAATGGCAAGCCATTCTAGTGTCTTTGCCAAGAAACGCCAAATGAGGTCATGAAGAATTGGACATGATCAAAACTGACATTTATGTAATTTTGTAAGGTTTGCAGAATGCTTTACTTGAATTATCTTATTTGATCCTTACAATAGTCTTGAATGGTAAACACTATAAGTATATTATTTTCACTTTTTAAAAAAAATTAACTTATTTGTAGTTTTCACATTCACTTCCACAAGATTTTGAGTTTCAAATTTTCTCCCCCTCTCTCCCCTCCGTCCCACCCCAAGAGATTGTGCATTTTGATTACCCCTTTCCCAAATCTGCCCTCCCTTCTATCACACCTCTCCCTTTTCTCATCCTCTTTCCCTCTGTTTTCTTGTAGGGCAAGATAGATTTCTATATCCCATTGCCTGTATCTTATTTCCCAGTTGCATGTAAAAACTTTTTAACATTTCATTTTTAAAACTTTGAGTTCCAACTTCTCTCCTTTTCTCCTTCCTTACCCGTTCCCACTGAGAAGCACATAATTTGATATAGGTTATATATGTGTAGTCATGCAAAACACTTCCATAACTGTCCTGATATGAAATGCTAACTATATTTACCTCCATCCTATCCTGCCCCCCTTTCATTTTATTCTCACTTTTGACCCTGTCCCTCTTCAAAAAGTATTTATTTCTAATTACCCCTCCCCTCATTTGCCCTGCCTTCTATCATCCCTTCCACTCCCCTGCTTAACCTCTTCCCCCTTACCTTCCTGTAGTGTAAGATAGATTTTCATACCAAATTGAGTGTGCATGTTATTTCCTTAAGTCAAATCTGATGAGATTAAGGTTCACTCTTTCCCTCTCACCTCCCCTGTTCGACCTAGAGGCCCAGGGCTACCCGAGTCTTCTTACCTTTCGCAGGTCTTTGGTGGCCATCTGGATAAACATTTCAAGAGAAGAGACTTTCCAGAGTCAAACAAGGGTTAGGCTTTATTCAGGGTCTTAGTTACGTATCCATATGCAGGGCAAATTCTTCCCCAGGAGAAAGGAACCCTCCTCTTCCCAAGGGGCAAGGATCATACAGCAAGAGGATGGGAGCAGAAGAGGGGAGGAACCCTCTTCCCTCTAATGGCCCCGAAGCAAGAAGAGGGCCCTCAGGCTTTCCTGTCCCTACTTAAGCTCTCCCAGCCACATAGTTTGCACGTGAATACCGTGCATGCTCTCAGCCCCTAGCTAATTAACAACAGGTGTGCTCAGAGCGAGGACCAATCTCAAGGGTGGGATGCTCTCCCCAGCAAGTTTCCACTGAAAAGAGGTGGAAGTACAAGATAGCTCGTGTTTCACGCCTCAGTTCCCAGCTGTTCCCTGGGGGGCCTCATGAGAGCTCTGAGGTTTAGAAGCCCTCACTTTTACCTGCCTGAAACCGTTCACGTGAAAACTGAGCTTACACCCCAACATTCCCCCTCTTCCCCTCTATTGAAAAAGCTTTTTCTTGCTTCTTTTATGTGAGGGATAATTTACCCCATTCTATTTCTCCCTTTCTCCTCTCAATATATTCCTCTCACCCCTTAATTTTATTTTATTAATATCATCCCTTTGTATTCAACTCACCCTATGTCCTCTGTCTATATATATAAATTCCCTCCAACTACCCTAATACTAAGAAAAGTCTCAAGAGTTATGAATATGAACTTTCCATGTAGGAATGTAAGCAGTTCAACTTTAGTAAGTCCTTTATGGTTTCTCTTTCCTGTTTACCTTTTCATGCTTCTCTTGATTCTTGTATTTGAGAGTCAGATTTTTCTATTCAGCTCTGATCTTTTCATCAAGAATGCTTGAAAGTCCTCTATTTCATTGAATAATCATTTTTTCCCCTGAAGTATTATACTCAGTTTTGCTGGGTAGGTGATTGTTGGCTTTAATCTTAGTTCCTTTGACCTCTGGAATATCATATTCCAAGCCTTTTGATCCCTTAATGTAGAAGCTGCTAGATCTTGTGTTATCCTGATGGTGTTTCTCCAATACCTGAATTTTTTCTTTTTGACTCCTTGCAATATTTTCTCCTTGACCTGGGAACTCTGGAATTTGACTACAGTATTCCTAGGAGTTTTTCTTTTGGGTTCTCTTTCAGGAGGCGATAGCTATTTTACCTTGTGATTCTGTCATATCAGGGCATTTTCCTTGATAATTTCTTGAAAGATGATGTCTAAGCTTTTTTTTTTGATCTTGGCTTTTAGGTAGTCCCATAATTTTTAAATTGTCTCTCCTGGTTCTATTTTCTAGTTCAGTTGTTCTTCCAATGAGATATTTCACATTGTCTGCTGTTTTTTCTTTCCTTTGATTTTGTTTTATAGTTTCTTGATTTTTTTTCATAAAATCATTAGCTTCCATCTGCTCCATTCTAATCTGTAAGGAATTATTTTCTTCAGTGAGCTTTTGGACCTCCTTTTCCATCTGAACAATTCTGCTTTTTAAGGCATTCTTCTCTTCGTTGGCTTTTTGGACATTTGGGTTAGTCTATTTTTAAAAGTATTTTCTTTAGCATTTTTTTGGGTCCCCTTTAGCAAGAGGTTGACTCATTTTTCATAATTTTCTTGCATCATTCTCTTTTCTCTTTGAAATTTTTCCTCTACTTCTTGCTCAAATTTCAAAATCATTTTTGAGCTCTTCCGTGGTCTGAGTTGAATTCACATTTTTCTTGGAGGCTTTGGATGTAGAAGCTTTGACTTTGTTGCCTTCTTTTGTTTGTATATTTTGGTTTTCCTTGTCACCAAAGTAAGATTCTGTAGTCTGATTCTTTTTCTGATTTTTGCTAATTTCCCCAGCCATTTATTTGACATTTGATCTCTTTGTCAAAGTAGTTCTCTGCTTCCAGTGGGGGTGAGGAGTGGCTTGGTAACACCACAATCTGTGGACCTAGAGCTCCAGAAACAGCCACTGCCTCTGATCTTGGGGCAGCTGCCATAGGCTCTTCCACCTCCTTTGCTACTGTGGGGCTGGAGCTAAGGTTGGACCACTCTACTCTCTCACATAGGTGCTGCAGGTGTTTTCCACTGACCTTCCAATTTGTCCTGGGTGTTTTGGGGTTGTGACGTCTGAAAACTGCCACTGGTGCCAGAGATTCAGTCCCCCTGAGACCTGCTTAGGTCCTGTCTGTGCTGGACTGGGCTTTGCTCCCAGTGTGGTCTGATAGACACTTTCTATCAACCTTCCAGGCTGTCTTGGCCTGGAGATTTGCTTCACTCCATCATTCTGTGGGTTCTTTAGCTCCAGAATTTGTTTAGTCATTTTTTTACAGGTATTTGACGGGGCGTGGGTGGGGAGAGCTCTAGCAAGTTTCTGCTTCTACTCTGCCATCTTGTCTCTACCCCTCATTCCTATTATTTTCACTTTTACAGATGAGGAAACTAATAGGGTCTGATGTGGGTTTGAATCCAGGTTTTCCTGACTCCAAATTCAGCATGCTATCCATTGTACTTATACATACTATTATTATTTGCCAATAGTATAGGATTTCATCAACTCCTATTTACAAGTGATATTGTGCTAATAGTCCTGGTCTTAGAATAAGAAGATCTGGGTTCCACACTGGTTATGCCACTTACATGCCGTGTGGTCATAAGCAAGTCATATTTTTCTGAATTGCAATTGCCTTATCTGTAAAGTGGGGCAAATCACATTTGTACTTTACAGGGCTCTTATGAGAATCAAAAGAAATAATATATGTAAAGCTTTTTATAAACTATAAAGGATTTTAGAAGTACCATCCATCACCATCTTCATCCATTCATTTATTTGTTCATCCTTGTTCATTTATCACTGCATCTTCACTAATACTTTGTCTTGAATATTAATACTATTAATAAATTAAATACTATTTATTTCCCTAGTACTATTCGTCTTGAATAGAAAGAGCATTGCATTTTCATCCAACATTTCTATCATACCAAAATCTTGGTATGATAGAAAGAGCACCCAATTTTCATTCAGGACTTAAGTTTAAGTCATGCCCCACCATCTGTTTTCTGTGTGATCTTGGGCAAGCTGACTTCTCTGGGCCTTGGTTTCCTCATCTATTTTAGGAGGTGGTTGGGCTGGATAATCTCTAAGGACACTTCCAGCTCTAAATCACTTGTGTATTTACAGCAAGCCCCAGTAGCACTCTAAAATGTACTCAGTGAAATCTGTAGTAACACAGAAGAGATTAGTTTAATCCTTCACATTGGAGAAATAAAGTAGGTAGAAAAATGCACGTTGTGCAGATTATGCCTTGAAACCAAATGGTTATTACTCAGTTGTGTCGGTCATGTCTGACTCTTCATTTGGGGTTTTCTTGGGAAAGATACTGGAGTGGCTTGCCATTTCCTTCTCATTTTACAAATGAGGAACTGAGGCTTACAGGGTTAAGTGAGTTGCTCAGGGTCACACAGGTAGTAAGAGTCTGAGGCCAGATTTGAACTCAGGAAGATGAGTCTTCCTGACTTCAGGACTAGTGCTCTATCCATTGTGCCATCTTGGTGCTGCAACTACATGGACATTCTGTCAAATTAGTCTCTCATGGACAAGTGATGAATATTGGATTGAGCCTTGAATTAAGTAGATGGAAGAGATTAGACTTAATTGCATCTGAGAAATTGTATCTTGCTTTCAGTAATACAGAGCTGTTTGTTGCCCCAAGTCCCATCTCTTTTTACATCAATAATATCCTAATGAAAGGCAGTGTGGCATAACAGATAAAGAACTAGCCTCGAAGTCAAGATAACCTAGGTGCAGATACTGTCTCTGATACATACTAATGTCATTGTGGGAAAGTCACTTAACATCTTAGTGCACCAGGAAAATCCTTAAGTCTGGAGTTCTTAATTTGGTCCAAAGACCTCAAAGAGCAGTATGTGGATAGCTCCTAGGGGCTCCATGAATTTGGATGTGAAAAAAAATTATACCTTTATTTTCACTAATCATTGGTTTCTTTTTTTTATTTTATGCATTCAAAAGCATGTAGAGAGCCCTGGGGACTAGCTGGATTGAGAGGTAACTTCTGCCCCAGCCACAGGAATTTTTACCCTAGACAGTGTGAGGAGTCTGGGCCTCTGAGAGGAGGAAGATAAGGAACACCAAGCCTTGCTGAGCTGCCAAAATGTAGCCCTGGGGGGGAAGGAACCAGTGAGTGTAGTAGCACTAGGTAGACATTTACAGCAGGCTAGAGTCCTTGGTTTGGTTCTAGGCCTGAGAGGAGAACTGAAGGAGGATCTGAGGTCAGAGGTACCATCCCCCCTACCCCAGGGCAAGAGATGATTACAATAATAAGCTGCTACAAACAAAAAAAATGATCAGGCAAAGAAGAAAGAACACAACTATAGAAAGTTACTATAAGAATAGAAAAGACCCCAGTTTGTCTTCTGAGGTATACTGAAGCAAAAAAAGCCTCTTCCACCCCAAAGAGTAATGTGAAATGGTCACTTGCCCCAAAAGAATTCATAGAAGTACTTTAAAAATCAAATGGGAGAGATTGAGGAAAAATTAGCAACAACAAAAAATAATAAAAGAAAAACAATAGGACTGAAAAAAAGTCAACCAACTGGAAAAGGAGATACAGATTCTTCGTTTTAAACATTAATTTATTTCTTTTCAGTGTTCTGCAATCACTTCCATATATCTTAGATTTTTTTCTCTTCCCTCCCCACTCTTTCCCCAAGATGGCATGCAATCTTATATAGGTTCTACACATACATTCCTATTATATACATTTTCTCCTTAGTCATGTTGAATAGAAGAATTAAAATTATTGGGAGAAACCATAAAACAAAACAGACAAAACATAACAAAAGAAAATGGTCTGCTTCATTCTGTGATCCAATTCCATAGTTCTTTCTCTGGGTGTGGAGTCCATTGGGAATTTTTTAGGTCTTTGCATTGCTATGAAAGACTGAGTCTACCAGAAAAATTCCTCTCACACTGCGGTTGTTGCTGATTCTGCTGATTCTGCTTCTTTCACTCAGCATCAGTTCATATAGGTCCTTCCAGGCCTCCGTGAAGTCTTTCTGTTCATCATTTCTTTTTTTTTTAAATTAAATTATTTGTTTTCAGTGTTCGACAATCACTTCCATATATCTTAGATTTTTTTCCCTTCCCTCCCCCTCATTCCTCCCTTCCTCCCCACTCCCTCTCTGAAACAGCGTACAATCTTATATAGGTTCTACATGTACGTTCCTATTAAATACTTGTTGCGTAGAAGAATTAAAATGAATGGGAGAAACCATAAAACAAAACATAATACAAAAGAAGATGGTCTGCTTCTATCTACAATCCAATTCCGTAGTTCTTTCTCTGGATGTGGAGGGTGTTTTGCCTCAAGAGTCCTTTGGAAATTTTTTGAGTCCTTGCATTGCAATGAAATACTGAGTCTACCAGAAAAGTTCCTTGCACACTTTGGTTGTTGCTGTGTACAAAGTTCTCCTGGTTCTACTCCTTTCACTCAGAATCAGTTCATGTAAGTCTTTCCTGGACTCTCTGAAGTCTTTCTGTTCATCTTTTCTCATAGCAGAATAGTATTCCATTACATTCATATACCATGACTTGTTCAGCCATTCCCCAATTGATGGGCATCTCCTTGACTTCCAGTTTTGGCCCCCACAAAGAGAGCTGCTAGAAATATTTTTGTACATGTAGGACCTGGGAAAGGAGATAGAGAATCTTAAGGAAGAAAATGACTCCTTGAAAATTAGAATTGGGCAAGGGGAAGCCAGCAAAGTTATAAGGGATCAAAAAATAATAAAATGTAAAGAATAAAAAAATAGAAGAGAATGTGAAACTTCTCATAAGAAAAACATCTCATCTGGAGAACAGGTCAAGAAGAAAAAACATGATCTCAGACAAAGTTTTGCTAAAATAGATTTAATCAAGAGAAAAATGGAAGATAGTGGAGCCAAGATGGCAGAGTAGATGGACCTGTAGAAGCTCTCCCTCCACAGCCCATAAAATACCTGTAAGAAATGACTCTAAACAAATTCCAGAGCAGTAGAAGCTACAAAACGACAGAGTGAAAGAGATTCCCAGCCAAAGGCAGCCTGGAAGGCCAATAGGAAAGGTCTATTGCACCAAATTCAGAGCGGAGCACAGCCGATGCTTGGCTAGGTGGTGTGGCACAGACAGGATCTGAGCAGGCTGCAGGGCACCATCTGCAGCAGCTGTGGTTTCCAGAATCCTCAACCCACAAATACCAAAGACAGATTCAAAGGTCAGTGAGAAAGAAGGGAGCAAGGTCCACATCTTGGTCCTAGGCAATGGTGGCAGCAGCATCATCATCCATTTTTGGAGCCCTCAGTCTAAAGACCCTGGGGTTATTGATCAGCTGATCTGAATCTCAGCCCTGAGTGATGGTCCTGGGGTGAGGGAGAGCACAGGAGTTGGTAGAGCTGGTGCAGGCTCTAGAGAGGGAACTGTACTCAGAACTGTACTCAAGGATCTTGGTCAGAAAAGCTTGTGGTTGCTCCCAGGCCAGGAAAGGAGTAAACTCTTCTCCCTTGATTGTGCCACCTTGGAGGAATTAGTCAAATGGCAAAGGAGGTTCAAAAGCTCACTGAAGAAAATAGTTCTTTAAAAATTAGAATGGAGAAGATGGAAGCTAATGACTTTATGAAAAATGAAGAAATTACAAAACAAAACCAAAAAGAATGAAAAAAATGGAAGATAATGTGAAATATCTCATTGGAAAAACAACTGAACTGGAAAATAGATCCAGGAGAGACAATTTAAAAATTATGGGGCTACCTGAAAGCCATGATCAAAAAAAAAGAGGCTCGACAGCATCTCTCAAGAAATTATCAAGGAAAACTGCCCCTGATATTCTAGAACCAGAGGGTAAGATGAATATTGAATGAATCTACCAATCACCTCCTGAAAGAGATCCCAAAAGAAAAACTCCTAGGAATATTGTAGTCAAATTCCAGAATTCCCAGGTCAAGGAGAAAATAATGCAAGCAACTAGAAAGAAACAGTTTGAGTATTGTGGAAATACAATCAGGATAACACAAGATCTAGCAACTTCTACATTAAGGGATCAAAGGGCTTAGAATATGATATTCCAGAAGTCAAAGGAACTGGGATTAAAACCAAGAATCACCTACCCAGCAAAACTGAATATAATACTTCAGGGCAAAAAATGGTCATTCAGTGAAATAGAGGACTTTCAAGCATTCTTGTTGAAAAGACCAGTGCTGAATAGAAAATTTGATTTTCAGACACAGGAATCAAGAGAAGCATGAAAAGGTAAAGAGGAAAGAGAAATCATAAGGCACTTACTAAAGTGGAACTGGTTACATTCCTACATGGAAAGATAATATTTGTAATTCTTGAAACTTTTCTCAGTATTTGGATAGTTGGTGGGATTACACACACACACACACACACACACACACACACACACACACGCGCGCACACACACCTACATGCACACACACACACACACTGTAGACAGAAGGCACAGGGTGAGTTGAATAGGAAGAGATGATATCTAAAAAAATGAAATTAAGAAGTGAGAGAGGAATGTATTGAGAGGAGAAAAGGAACAGTGGAATGGGGCAAATTATCTCATAAAAGAGGCAAGAAAAAGTTTTTTCAATGGAAGGGACAAGGGGGAGGTGAGAAGGAAAAAGTGAAACTTACTCTCATCACATTTGGGGTACAGAGGGAATAGCATGCACACTCAATTTGGTATGAAAATTTATCTTACACGACAGAAAAGCAGGGGAGAAGGGGATAAGTGGGTTGTGGGGGAGATGACAGAAAGGAGGGAGGAGGGAGTGATTAGATATAAACACTTTAGGGGAGGTATAAGGTCTACAGAGAGAATAGAATAAATGGGGGGCAGGATAGGATGTGGAGGGAAATATAATTAGTCTTTCACAACATGACTGTTATGGAAGTCTGTTGCGTAACTGTACATGTAACTATGGAAAGGCCCTTCTCCCTTCTCAGCCAGCTGAAAAAAAACCCCTCACTGACCTTTGGCGCTTGTGGGTTGAGGGATCCGTGAACTGCTGCTACTGGGACTGGGGATTCCTCGTTGGGCTGGGCTCTGCTCCGAGTCCAGTGCAACCAACATTTCCGTGGGCCTTTCAGGTCATCCTGGGCTGGAAATCTCCTCTACTCTGTTGTTCTCTATTTTGCCCTACAAGAAAAGAAAGAAGATGCGAACAAGTGAAGGGAGGTGTGTGATAGAAGGGAGGGCAGATTGGGGGAAGGGGTAATCAGAATGTATGCTGTTTTGGGGTGAGTGAAGGGGAGAGATGAGGAGAAAATTGGAACTTAAAATCTTGTGGAAATGAGTGTTGAAAACTCAAAATAAATAAATTATAAAAAAAAGAGGAAAATAGGATAATTATCCATGCTTAATTGTATTGTTCTTGGGGGAGGGAACAAAAAAAAAAAGAACAGTAAAAAGTGCACAGCAGAGAACAAAAGAAAACTTACAAGGAAACAAAGAAAAGTTGGACAGCTCTGAATACAATGTGTAGTATTTGTTATATAGGCTTCCTTAAAATGGAAATTTATTGCTGTATATTTTGAATTTTCTTGTGTTCTGCTGTGCACATGAATGCTTTTTCTCTTTTGTATTTTAGTATTTAAATTTATGTTTCTTTCTTTTCTTATTGTTTATTTAAGTTTAAAAAAAAAAGTAAAAAAAGATTTCTTTTATGGTAGGCACTGGCCAAGAGTTGACCATAAGTGATTTTCATTTAGAGCAACAGAAATTGTATAATAGAACAAGCCAAGGAAACAAATCAGCAAGAATTTATTAAGTACATTTGCTGGACACTGTGCTAAACACTGGGAATATAAATAAAAGGAGAAGAAAAACTGCTCCTACTCTCAATAAGCTTATAGTCTACTAGAAGACAAAACATACAAAATACTGTGTACAAATAGTCTATGCATATATATGTATGTGTTTACATATATAGGCATATATACATATATGCGTATTATGTATATATGTATACACACATATACATAAACGTATGTTTATGTGTGGAACAAGGGAAGGCACCAACATTAGGAGGGATTGGGAAAGATTTCCACTAGAATGTTGGATTTCCGTTGGGACTTGAAGGAAACCGGGGAAGGTGGGAGATGGAGATGAGGAGGAAGAGCATTCCAGGAAGTGAAAATGCCTCGAGTCAGAGATTGGGCTTCTTATATGAGGAACAGGAATGAGACCAGATTACGAAGGGGATTGGTAGGGGTAGTAGTGATGGTGGTCGTGGTTTAAATGTAAACTTGAAGAAGTAAGTTTAAGAAGACCAGAAAGATTGGAAAGGGTTAGGGTATGATACTTAGGGCTTTAAAAACCAAACAGAGGATTTGATATTTAATCCTGGAGGTAGTAGAGAGCCACTGAAATTTATCGAATAGTGGGGTGAAATGGACAGAATTGCATGTTAGGAAGATCGCTTTGATAGCGTAATTGAGGCAAAGAGACCAATTAATAGGCTTTTGGAATAGTCCAGGTGTGAAGTAATGACGGCTTCCATCAGGATACTGGTAGTGTCAGAAGAGACAATGGGACATATGTGATAAATATTGCAAAGGTAGAATTCGCAGGCCCTGGCATCTGTTTTGATAATGGTGGGGTGAGAGAGAGTGAGGAATGAGGGTAACAGTTGTGAGTCTGAGTGACTAGGAGGATGGTAGTGCCCTTTGTAGTTAGGGAGAGGAGAGTGCTTGGTGGAGGTGAGGGGCAGATAACAAATTCAGCTTTAGATATGTTAAATTTAAGATTTTTATGGGACATTCACTTTGAAATGTCCAGTTGGCAGTTGGAGATGGGAAACTAGAGATCAGGAGAGAGGTTAGAGCTGGATAAATAAATCTGAGAATCGTTAACATAGAGATAATAAGTGGAATTTATGGGAGCTGATGAGATCACCAACTGAAATCATTTAGAAGAGGACCTAGGACAATGCATTGAGGAACACTCACAGTCATGTGCTCTGGATGAATCTCCAGCAAAGAAGACTGAGAAAGAGCTGATTGTGGGAGACAGGTTGGAGGAGAAACCACAGAGAGTAGTGTCATGGAAATCTAGAGATGAGAGAATTTAGAAGTGATGATTGACAAGGTTAGGGACTGCAGAGAGGTCAAGAAGAATGAGGATTGAGAAGGAGAGGCCATTAGATTTGGCACTTCAGAGAATATTGGTATCTTTGGAGAGAGCAATTTCAGTTGAATGATGATGTGAGAAGAGAAAAGGAAGTGGAGACTTTAGTTGTAGATGGTCTTCTCAAGAAGATCATTTTCTTCGTGAAAGGGAGAAGAGATAGGCGTTGAATGGATCAAATGAGTATTTTGAAGATCGGGGTGACTTTGGTTGTGTTTGTATGCAGTAAGAACCAGTAGACAATGAGAGATTGAAGGTAAATGAGAGAGTGAGGATGATAAGAAGGGGCAATCTGCTGGAGAGAACTGGGTTCATTAGTCTCACTTGTCCATGTAGAAGGGTTTGCTTTGGCAAAATGAGGCCATCTCTTCATTTTGAGATAGGAGGAGATAGTGGCAGAAGGCATCTGGGTAATGTAAGGAGGGGAGTAGAGGGAGCTTTTAGTGAAAGTGTTTTCAGTGAAATGTGGAAAGGTTCTCAGTTGAGAGGGTAGGGGTAGGGCAACTCAGGGTAGATCTGTGAATGAATGAAAAGATTTGCAAAAAACCACAGTGTCTTATTTTGCTACACTGGTGATGGTTTTCATTTATGTTTTTATTTTATTTTTAGTTCTACAGTCTCTCTCCTTCTATATGCTCTTCCTTTCACTGAGAATGTCAAAAACATGATGCCCATTATTCATATAGTTATGAAATATTTATACATTAGCCATGTTCTGAAAACAACACCCCCAAAAAAATTGAATAGAAAAAAACATGCTTTAGTCTGTGCTTCTGAAGTTCATCAGTTTGCACTTTGAATCTATCAGTTCTCAATCTGGAAGTGGATAGCATTTTGCGTCATGAATCCTTTGGAGTTGTGGAGGATCATTATATGAATTAGAGTTGTCAAGTCTTTCACAGTTGATTTTGCTTCTTACAGTATTGTTGTTGATGTGTAGAGTGTTTTCTTGGTTCTGCTCACTTGATTTTGCTTCAGTTCCTATGGGTCTTCTGAGGTTTTTACTATCCTCTTCATCTTTTCTTATAGCACAATAGTATTGCAACACATTCATATACTGTAATTTATTCAGTTGTTCCTCAGTTGATGGGCATCCTTTCAGTTTCCAATTCCTTGCTGCCACAAAAAGAACTGCTATAAATATTTTTGTACATATGGGTCCTTTTCCTTTTTCTTTGATCCTATTCTCTTCTTTTTATCCTGTTCACTCCTGAAAAATCTGTTTTATTTCTAATACTTCTTATAATCTGTCCTCTCTCTTTATCTCATCTCTGTGTTTTCCCCCCACTTTCTTATTGAGTTAGATGGATTTCTATACTCAACTGTTTTCTGTCTCTGTCTGTCTATCTATCTATCTCTCTCTCTATCTATCTACTCTCTTTGAACCAGTTCAGATGAGAATGTGGTTCAAGCATTGCCCACTCCTCCCATTTTCCCTCTTTTGTATGCTTCTTTTTATATGAGATTATTTTTTTCCCCAGTCTTCCTCTCCCTTTTCCCTTCTCTTCCTCTTTCTCACCCTTCTATTTTTCTTTGGAGATTATAGTAGAGTTATACCCACACCTTCTGTCTCAGTAGACTCTTTTTATATCCCCTAATGATGATAAAATTTCTTAGGGGTTACACATATCATCTCTCCATATGAAGATATAAACAATTTAACGTTGTTTAGCCTCTTATGATTTTTTAGTCATGTTACTCATTTTATGTTTTTCTTGAGTCTTGTGTTTGAATTTCAGATTTTCTATTCTGCTCTGACCTTTTTATCAAGAATGCTTGAAAGTCCTTTATTTCATTAATTGTTAATTCTTTTCTTTTATGCTTTATACTCATTTTTTTTTTCTGATTAGGTTATTATTGGTTGCAAACCTAGCTCCTTTGCATTCTGGAATATATTCCAAACCCTCTGCTTCCGTATAGTGGTAGCTGCTAAATTTTGTGTGATCCTGACTGTGGCTCAATGTGACTTCATTCTTTCTTTTTGGTTGCTTAAAATATTTTCTCCCTGACCTGGAAGATCAGGAATTTGGCTCTGGCATTTTGGGAGTTTTCAGGGGATTTCTTTCAGGAGGTGACTGGTAGGTTCTGCTTCTACATTGCTTTCTGGTTCTGAGATATCTGGGCAGTTTTCCTTTATACTTTCTTGAAATATGATGTCCAAGCTCTTTTTTGTAGTCATGGCTTTTCAGGTAGTCCAGTGATTCTTAAATTATCTCATTTCAGTCTGTTTCCAGGTTAGTTTTTCCTATGAGATATTTCATATTTTCTTCCATTCTTGTCCGCTTTTTGACTTTCTTTTAATGTCTATTGATGTTTCATGGAGTCATTAGCTTCCATTTGGCCAATTTTTATTTTTAAGATTATGTTCTACAATTTTTTTGTACCATTTTTTACCATTTGGCCAATCCTGATTTTTAAGGAGGTATTATTTTCAATATTTCTTTAATATTTTCAGTGTGTTCAGTATTTCATATTTTCTTCAGTTTTTTACTGAACTGTTTATTTACTTTTCATAATTTTCCCACATAGTTCTCATTTTTCTCAGTTTTTCCTCTATTGCTCTCATTTGATATTTAAGGTCTTTTCTTGCTCTTGTTTGTGTACCTGTCTGTCTGTCTGTCTATCTATCTATTTGTCTATCTATCTATCTATCTATCTGTCTGTCTGTCTATAACTCTTCTAGGAATTCTTGATGGGCCTGCTTTTTTTTTTTTTTTTGGGGGTCTTTGCTTGTATATGTTTTCACACCATTGGCACTTATGTCCTCAAATTAAAAGTTGGAGTGCTGCGCTGAACTGGAGCAGTTACTTGGCAAGAACAAAAGATAGATAGGGAGAAGTATTGCTTCTCTATAGTTTCTAACTGGTTCATAGATTCCAGAAAACTAAAGAGAACCTTTGCCTTGAGACTTCTGGTTTTTTTTTCTTTTAAATTCTTTCTATTTTTGTTACCATGTACTAAATAGATAATAGATTTAGAGTTGGAAAGGGATTTTTAATTCTCTCATTTTATAGATGTGGAAACAGGCCTAGAAAGGTGTGAATATGTGCACAAAGTCTCATATGTAATCCAGTGATCCCTCTCGTGTTTTCCCTAGCTCCTTGTTTTTATATGTTTGCTTGCTCATGACTTTCAGATTGTTAATGTAAATAGTTTATTGAATCATTTCTTAAAATGTTTAACATACACATTGGATGTGCATATAGGGCAAATTTCTTTTTAACAGTTAATGTCTTCATGTAGTTCAGTTTGTTGAGTGCTTCAGTGATTAAACATCATCAACATCAATTGAAAGTACAAATTGTACAGACTGCTCATTTACTAATTTATAGGAGAGAGATTTGCTCAGGGTGAACTAGAAATTTTGGGAAAAGTAACTGTGGAGCTATGCATAGTGGTTTAATTGCTACTCCATGTCTAAGGAGAATAAGAATTGATTAGATGGTAAACACTTAAAATTGGTGACAAACAGGATCCATCTTATGGAAGTGAATGTAGAAAACTAAAAATAAATAAATTGACTTAAAAAAAGTATCCAGATACTCTTTTTATGTAGGAAAGGCATAATAAATTTGTGTGACTTATTTTGCACTGCAGTTGAAGAAGTTATGCCATGATGATATAGGCCTTATGAAGTAGCTATTTTTAAAAATTTATTTAGTATTTTATTTTCCCTAGTTCCATGCAAAAACAATCTCAACTTTCACTTTTAAAAGCTTGAAGTACTTATGTTCACATTAGCAAATTAATCTTCTTTTAAGGAATAAATTTGTGTTTTTTACCATTCTGATTTTAAAGTTAAATAGCTCAATTTCTTAATGAATGTTCCTGTGATATTGTTTGTTTTAGGAACTGAAATTGCCGTTCACGTTTTTAAGTGGACATATTCATGAATTACGCATCCATGTGCCATGGACAAAATTAGGTTCAGAGCCAGTGGTAATCACTATAAACACAATGGAGTGCATCTTGAAACTCAAGGATGGATTACAGGTAAAAAATATTATATTTCTTGTATTTTAATAGCTGTTAGTAGTGTAGTGTAGTGGAAGGAGCTCTGGATGTAGAATCTGTGGACCTATCTGAATTACAGCTCTGGCACTTACTATATTTGTGACCTTGGGCAGATTACTTCTTTGGGAATTAGTTTTTTCATTTTGAAAATGTGTGAGTTGAACCCAGTGACTGTCTCTTCCAACTCTAAATATGTGACCTGAATATTTGCATTTTTGTTAAATTCCAAAATTTATGATTTATTTGATTTATATGATCATTTTTGTATAAAATAAAACCTTTAAATCTAATTTTTAAAACCTTGCATGTGTATTTTAGGAATAAGCATGTATATAGTACCTACTATGTGTCACACCCATGTTAAGCACTTTACAACTATTACCTCATTTGATTCTCTTAACAACCCTTTGGCGTCGGTGCTGTTATTATCCTCATTTTATAGTTATGGAAACTGAGGCAGACAGAGGTTAAGTGACTTGCTCAGGGTTACACATATAATAAATATCTGAGGCTGGACTTGAACTCAGATCTTCCTAACCTTAGGCCCAGAATTCTATCCACTAGGCCATTTAGCTTCCTCATTGTACAGTAACTGACCTCATTGCAAGTGGGGAAAACCAAATTTCAGATACATTTTAAATAATCTTCAAAAAACATTTACTTTGATTTGAGCATAAACTTTTTTCTGGGTAGGCACTCATAAATTTTTTTTGAGTAAACAAATTGTTTCTCTAGATTTTTTTCTGTTTTCCTTACTTGTCAAAGTCATTTTCCCAGAGCTTGAATATCTCATAGATAGCAAGTAATGTTCATTTGTTATTTAATGTAACTTAATATATTTTATATTGCTAGTAGACCTCTTTTAAAGTGTGTTGTTGATATTTTAGTTGGCTTTTAATGAGACTTAATGGTTATCTTTTTGGACAGGAATGAGTTACATGAAAGGTTAGATTTATCCCATTTTTCTCTGAAAGTCAGGACTAAGAGGAATAGGCAAAAATATTAGGAAGACTAATTTTGGCTCACTATAAAGAAAAATTTTTTAATTATTAGAACTATCAAAAAAAAATGGCATGTGCTGCCTTAGATGTTAATAAGTTCTCTGTCAGCTGCTATTCAGCCCCAGTTGCCCAAGAGTAGAGAGGGACTATGACTAGTATACACTACTGCCATAAAAATGTGCCTTGGATGGGGAGGTCTGTTGATGACAGTTAACTTTACTATTCTTCCTTCATTTTAAGTGTTTTTGCCTCAACAGGTTTGAAGCTGACAACTCTGGCTTTAATTTTTTTAATCTATTTTTTCATTTAGCAAAAATCTACCTTCCACACTATTCTCCATCCATTTGAGAAATAAAGAAAAAAAAATCTCCTGTTTCAAACGTGTAGTCGACCAAAATAAATTTTCATGTTGACCATGTTTAAAAAAAGATGTGCTATTTTGCACTCTGGATCTTTTGCAACCCTTTCAGGAGGAGATGGGTAGCATGTTTTGTGATTAGTCCTGTGTAATTATGATTGATTATTATGATGATCAGTGTTCCTAAGGCTTTCAGAATTGTTTTGTCTTTATAACAATTATTTTTGTATAAATTTTCCTTCTGGTTCTGTTCACATTATTCTGCATTAGTTCATAAAGGTCTTCCCAGGTTTTTCAGAAACGATTCTTTTCATTATTTCTAACAGCAAAATAATGTTCTGTAACATTTATATTTCACAATTTTTTCAGCCATTCTGAATTGAGTGACACTCTCTCAGTTCCAATTCTTTGCCATAACAAAAAATATGAAGTATTTTTGTACCTCCTTATTCATAGTTAGTTTTTATTCAGAACTAATCCCTCACTTAATATATTCTCTTCAGCTTGTTTCCTTGTTGAGTAAAATGCATTTCCATACCAGATTCTGTGTGTGTGTGCGCGTGCGCTCATGCAAAGTTAAATGTCAACTCTTCCCTTCATCCCTTCCATATGATTTTATAGATTCCCATATCCCAATTATGTGAAATAATTTCCCCTAACTTTTCTTTTCTTTCTTTCCCTAGTGTATTCCTGTTCCTCTTCCTTTCCATTTTCTTTTAGGATCATCAAGACATAGCAAAACCACTCCCAGGCTTTCTTTCTAATTTGACTCCCTCTGTGATCTCTAAGGATAATAAGTTTCAGAGGAGACACATATCATCTTCTCATATTAGAATATAAGTATTTTATCCTTGTTCTGTCCCTTTTGACTGTTCGTATATGTTTACCTTTATATGTTTCTTTTGACTCCTGTGTTTGTCCTTGAGAGTTTCCACATAGTTTTGGATTTTCCATCAGGAATGCTTGGAAATCCTCTATTTCATTAAAGGTTCATCTCTTTCCCTGTGAGGTTTTACTTAGTTTTGCGTGATAAATTATTCTTCACTATAAGCCTGTCTCTTTTGCGTTCTGGAATGTTGTACCTAAAGCTCTGTGCTCCTTTATAGTAGAGGTTGTTGAATCATGTGTAATTCTTACTGTGGCTCCTCAGTATTTAAATTTTTTCTGAATGCTTTGCAGTATTTTTTTCTTTGACCCAAAAGTTCTGGACTTTTGGCTATAATGTTCCTGGGAGTTTTCATTTTGGGGTTTCTTTCAGGAGGTGACTTGTGGATTCTTTATTTTTCCTTTTCCTTTAGGTTCTAAGAGGTCTGAGCAGTTTTCTTGAAATATTTTTATTCTTCTGGAGGGAATATGTAGGCTGGTCTTTCATGGGTTATTAAGTATTATATAAGCATTTCCTGGGTATGTTAAGTATTAAGTGTTATTCCAGGATCTCAGGAAGAGGTCAAGGTGAGGACCTACAAGTTTTCATTGCTCCCAAAGTGATCTTCTCAAGGGGCAAATCAGTTGCTGCCACTCTGATTGAAGTTCTATGAGTTCCTGAGCTTCACAACTGCTTCTTGTTCTGATTTTTCGTCTCTTAGGACACATATCAGGGCCTGTGACAGCTCTTTATCCTGGAACACTGCTGAGTTCAGGTCCCCTTCTCAGTCCATCCTGCATCTGTGACCTGGAATTTGGGTAATGCGTGATAAAGTTGCCACATAAGACATGTATGAGGTCACAGTGTCCTGGCATAAGTCTGTTGCCATGTCTTGTTTTGGTGCATATTCTTGGTCCTCTTTAAGTCTCTTGATACTTGAATGGTCCGAGCGGCCCCTGGCTAGACCCTGTCCTTACTGCTTCTTCTTCCCTCTTGTTATGCTGACCTCAGCCAGCAGGTGACTATGACTTTTCTTGGATTTCCCCATCAGGATTGGTTCAGGTGTGTTTGGAGGGGTTTTAGGGGGAGGAGCTAGGGGCCTTCTCCCTTCTACTTAGCCATCTTGGCTCCCTTCCCACCCTGTTTAAATTGCTGTTTCATACGTGTTTCCTACTTTATCTGGCACCCCTCTGGATATTTTTAGCTCAGTTTAGGGAAGGCTCTAGTTTACTCACTATTGTTAATACCATCTTTTATGAAGTTCTTAGCATGAATTGGTATTATCCTTTGTAGGTCCTGCCCATCAGGTCTTCATGTAGAGAATTTTTAAAAATACAAAAATGAAGAATGACCTTACCCTCAAGAAGCTTATATTCTAATTGAGGGAGGTAGTATTTATAGGGAAGGGGTATCCAGGGAGGGAAACTTTGGTCCTAAAATTGTGGGATTTTGAATGGAGCCTTAGGGGAGTAGATTGACACCTTCTGAACAATAGTTTAGTTGATATAATCATAGTTCTCAGTTGCAGAATTGGTGTTGGAGAGAAGAAGAAAAAGTGAAGGCAAGGCTGTTGGATAGGCTGTGGAGGAGAGGGGTGGAGAGAGATAAAAATGATCTGTCAGGAGAATGGGGATGACTACTTGTTTTGGGTAAGAGTTGGAGTAGATTACTCCAAGTTCCCTTAAAAATCTTGAATTCTGTGATCCTATGATTGCTCTTTTATAGGAAAGCAATGTACTGGTTTCCATATATGGGCCACTGTATATACTTACATTAGCATGATTGTGGATGGAAAAAGAGATATACTTATTTTTTCAACTTAGTTTTCTTTTTTCTTCATTTAAAACCTGAGAATTAGCTGCTAAATCTTTCTCAAGTTCAATTGTAGAGAAAATATTTGGGAGTAGTAGGATTTTGAGGCTTAGGGACATTTTTAGTACAGATTTCTTCTAAAACATCCACAGTTTTTGGTGGCTAATAGTATGTATAAATTGTAGGAGTGGTGCCAGCTGCTGGATTAGAGCATAGGTTAATGTTATTTAATTTTTGGTACATAGCTTCTGAATTTTCAGTTGAAATCATTTCTCACTTGAGATAAAATAGCTTATGTGGAGAAAAATAAATTAGAATTTTCTAATTCATGACTTAGAAATTGATTTTTTAAAATAGTTAATTTTTTCTTCATTCTTACTCACATTTATTGAGCCATGCTCTTTTTCTCAGGGGCATAAGCGTTGCTGTACCAAAACTTTTCTGTTAGGAAGCAAAGTCAATAAATCCCAAAGCAATTTAACATTATTTCTAGTTTCTATCATCATAGTATTAGTATTCTTTCTACAATAAACATCTTAATTGTTTATTGCTTTTGAGGTTGTTTTTTTTTGGTATAACCTTAATTTTTTCAGAGGAAGCTCTTCTAGAGTAATATGAATTCATGAGTGATGTTAAAATGACGAGTATTCATTTTCATTAGTACAATTTTGGTGTAATCTAAACATAGCTTTAAGTATTGTGAAATTGTTTAGAGTCATTGTTGAGCTATTCTAGTTATTACATTGAAATAGGTTGTGTCTCAGTTTTAAATTCAGTTCAGATCTTTTTCTTATGCAAATCATTTATTTCAAATCTGCATTTTATAATTTAACTTAGGTTTTATAATTTCTAGAGATACACAGGCAATTGATATGTTCCTTTGGAAATTTTATAATTTACTCACTGGGCTTTAAACTTTTGGCAACATGATTTAGAAATCTGTAAATAATTACGTTGAATTTTTACATTAAATTTATATTCTGTAATATTTAAATCAGTTTTAATGAGAATCAATCTATTCCTGGAATTTAGAGATTTATTTTTTGGAAAAATCTGGACTTGGTTATGCCACCCATGCAGTGCTTCATAGTAAAAAGAAAAAATCCAGACACTAAGTATTTTTTCAATGAGAAGGTGGAAGTTTCAAGGCCAGATGTCCCATAAGAAACACATTTTAGAAGAAGCAAATTACAACTAATTATAGAGGCTGCAGAAAAAGATTCGTAACACATGACTTTGTGCAACCCAGAACTAATATTTGATATTGAACCATACAGATGGCTACTGCTGGAATGATCAGATTTCCTGCTTGCGTGGTATTTGAAACTTGAATTTTCTGGTGTGTACAGCAAAAGGTCAAGTGTCATGAATGTAAAGTACTCCCCAAACAAGTATTTGTTACAGATGTTTAAAATTCTGGAGTAGAAAGGATTTTTTTAAAATTACAATTGACATTTGGACAAATTATTCAGTGGTATGTATACCCTTAGAAATTAACACTTGTGTTTGTGCCATTGATAGTCTGTATCTTTGAGTAATAACAATGTTGATGAGAATGCTTTTTCCTAATTTCTTTTGCTATTCTGGACAAAAACGAATGACTTGATTTCTTACTAATGTTGTGTTTACTGGCCAAATAGACTGTTGATCCAGCAATTTTTAAATTTTTGCTGTATCATTAAATTTGGATTCACACAAACTGAATAGAAGATCTTTTAAAAAATAAAACAGCAAAAAACTTCTTTATTTAATTGGGGTAGAATTGTAGGAAAGTGAAAGAGATTTATGGAAATGGAGTTACAAAAAGATGTGAAAATATTTTAGCTAAAATGTTCTAAAAATATTTTGAAAAACTTAAGTTGAATGGCATATTTCAAACAAGAATACCACCACTAAAATGCAATATTGCTAAACTACCTTTGATTCAATTACGTATTTTTGGATAAGGTATTGTACCATTCATTGTGGAACATACAACAGACATTTCTGCCTTTCAGGAGCTTGCAGTCTGTTTGGGGGAGCAATAGTAAATTGCATTAAATGGCTTCTAAAGACTCTTCAAATGTCTAGATTCTGTGAACTTAATCATAGTCAAAGTAATATCTGAATGTCTGTAATTTTTTGGGTCGTGATGAATTTCTCCATTATGTTTATGAAGTTTATCCAGAGGAAGTACTTGTGATGAGAATAACAAAAATGTTGAAGAAGGAGTCTATTAAAATCTTTGAAGACGTGATGTGGTAGATTGAAAGGTGGGCACCAAATTAGGGGCAGCTAAGTGCTGCAGTGGATAGAGCACCAGTGCAGGAGTCAGGAAGGTCTGAGTTCAAATCTCACCTTAGACACTTGACACTCACTAGCTGTGTGACCTTGGGCAAGTCATTTACCCTCAATTGCCTCATCGTGGGTCATCTCCAGTCATCCTGATGAATATCTGGTCACTGGATACAGATGGTTCTGGAGGAGAAGTGAGTCTGGTGACCTGGACAGCCCTCCCTCACTCAAAACAAAGTCAAGTGCAAGTCATGTCATTATTTCTCTGATGGCATGGTCTTCTTTGGCAACGAAGGATGAACACACCCAATTAGAAAACTCTGGGTTTAAGTTTGGATTCTGTTACATATTGGCTTTGTGACCCTAGACAAATCAGTTAATCTTTCACTGCCCCAGGCATCTTTCAAAGACTTTAAGTTGAGGAGTAAATGCAAATTTGTATTTGTACAGGTAATTTCCACATCATAAGTTCTCTATACTAATGAAATCATAGGTTGTTTCAAAAAACAAAAAAGCAAGAATTCTGGGTGTTGAGGTGGTCTCAAGTGGAATAGGACTTGGAATTTTTTGTTGTTCAGTCGTTTTCAGTCATGTCTTACTCTTCATGACTCCATTTGGGGTTTTCTTGACACAGATACTAGAGTGGTTTGCCATTTCTTTCTCCAGCTCATTTTACAGATGAAGAAACTGAGGTAAACAGGGTTAAGTGACTTGCCCAGAGTCACTCAGCTAGAAAGTATGTGAGGTTGGATTAGGCCTGGTGCTCTATACACTGTACTACCTAGCTTCTCAGACTTATGGTTTAGAAAATCAGTGTTTGAATTCTGGCTCTGCTTCTTGCTAAGTGGGCCAAGTCTTTTAGGTTCTCTGAGCCCTGCCTACATCATGGTTTTGAGGAGATGCTCAAATGAGCTACATAAATTGTAATGGCAGCAGCTTTGGATTTGAAGTCAGAAGACCTCTGGGTTCAAATCCCACACTTTTGCAATTTTCTGCATTCTACAAGAAGCCTTTCCTGGTACTCCCTAACCTTAATGTCTTCCTTCTTGAACTTTTATTATATATTTAAGAAGAAATGTAAGTTGTACATAATAGAGATGTTCAGTTTCACATACAGTCCTTTTTCTGTTCTACTTTTGATGTGGAAATAACCATTTTATTTGATAGTTAAGTTCATAATTTAAAAAAGAAATCACAGTTCTGGTAGATCCACTGCTTCAAACTCCCTCCTTCTCCCCCCAAAAAATCTGAGAGCAAATAAACCAGTAATTTGGTGCAATAATTTGAGGCATCTTCTTTTACATTTTTCAACCTGTAGCTTTTAAAACAGTCTTTTCTTGTCTGTGCTTTTATCTGGGCCTCCTTCTGCTCTCTTGGCTATAATTTTGTTTAGTAGGCCTGAATGACCATCCTTTTTAATTTTTCTTTTTTTGCTACCCTGACCTTGCTCTCTTACTTTCCTTCCATGCCCAAATTGTGAGGCAGGGAAAGCACTTGTAACCAATATGCATAGGCAAAGAAAAGAAATTTCCACTTTGGCTGTGTTCAGAAAGGTTTATGTTACCCTGAATTTTGAGTCTGTCTCCAGAATTGTAGTCATTACATTCAATCAGAGTTCTTAAGTCTTTCATAGTTATGATTATTATCATTTTTTACAGTGTTGTTACTTTATCAATTGTTCTTCTGACTCTACTTATTTCACTGTTCATATAACTCTTTCCAGGTTTTTCTGAAACCATTTCAACATTTAAAAAAATGACACAATAATGTTCCATTACATTTATGCCATAATTGGCTTATCTATTCCCTAATTGATGAAAGCCCTCTGGTGATGATGCAAGTCTCATTGGAATGATCAGTATAAAGTATTTATTTTAAATGGACATTTATTACTTTCTTTTCCTTTTGGTGACTCACTTTTATCTTCTGCCTTTGCCCCTTGTTCACCTATCTTGACTATTTTAGAAAATTTAAAAAATTATTGTTATAATTTATTTTTTCCTATTGATTTGACATTTGACTTTGCATAAGTAATTGATTTTCAAACTAGCAAATGGAGAGAATACTAGTGTGGAGCTGTGTTGACATAACAATTACAAGAATGCCTAGCATTTGGGGAAGATGGGCCCATTCTCCACAGTGATCTCTTCCTCTCACTGATGACTTCGGGAACTGGACTGGAAACATATCTGGTGGTTTGGAGTGAGGGACACTGCTATTTCTAAGGCTCTTGCATTTAGGGTCCTGCACAGTCTCCATCAAGGTCTGAGGGAAAATGGTGGTGGTGGTGGATTGACTTGCCTGGCATATACTGCCTCCTGGATTTGTAGGGGATCTAATAAGCCTGATTTTCTTGGTCATATGTTGCAAACAACAGTGGCAGAGAAAGTAGACAGTAGGGGATACTCTAAGATGAAGATTAACAGAAGCATGGTTCAGAGGGGGAAATGAATTTGTAGCATTACTTGACTGTGGAGTTCTAAACTTGCTAGAGAAAAAGTTGAAACAGGATATGGGTCATGAACTCAAAATAGTGAGGAATCAAGAAGCTAAAGGTCATGATAAACACAAAGTTCAGGCTCAAGAAGATTGAGGCTATGAGAGGTGGAAGGAAGTTACAGTTAGGAAGAGGAAGCTCAGAGTTGGAGAACTCAAAGATATAGTAGTACCAAGCTGAAAAATGGGTCTGAGAAACTGAGGTCAAGGGTACTGGAAGAGTTAATAATATGTTGAAGTCAACAAAGACAATGGAAGGGAATAGAGACGAAGAGTTAGTTGCTGAAGTTGCAGATGGAAGGAAACATCCATTTATTAAGTGCCTACTTGTGTGCTAGGTACTATGTTAAACTTTGAGGATAAAAATTTAAACAAAAAGAAAGACAGTCCTAGCTCTCAAGAAGGTTCGGTTCTCCACCTCTCTAACTTGATTTTCAAAATCCTTTTTGAGCTCTTCCATGGCCTGAGCCTATTGGGTGGGCTGGGATACAGAAACCTTGACTGCTGTGTCTTTCCCTGATGGTAAGCATTGTTCTTCCTCATCAGAAAGGAAGGGAGGGAATACCTGTTCACCAAGAAAGTAACCTTCCGTAGTCTTATTTTTTTCCCCCTTTCTGGGCATTTTCCCAGCCAGTGACTTGACTTCTGAATATTCTCTTCACCCGCACTTCTCCTCCAGATCTGCCCAGCCAGCGCTTGGGGTCTGAGATTCAAATGCTGCTTCCTAGCCTCAGGGCTTTGGGTGGGGGTGGGGCTGCTATTCAGTGTGAGATTAAGTTCAGGTGCTCAGGTTGGGGCAGGGCCGCCTCACGGGCTCAGTTCCCTCAGGGGGTTTATGCAGAGACCTTGAACAAATGGATCCTGGCTCCTGCCAGCTTGGGGAGCCCCTGTCAGCCGCTGCCTCTGCTGCTGCCTCCTGAGGGGGCCTGAGTTATGGGGACACCCCACTCCCCTCTTTACCAGTCAAAGAGACCCTCTCACCGACCCTTGTCACCTATGGGTGGAGGGACCTCCGTGGCCGCTGGAGATTCTGTCCCTGAAGCCTGCTTGGATCTGCTCCTCTTGGTGCTGCGAGGCCAAGGCAGGGCTGGGCCCGGCTCTAGGTCTGCAGCACGATGGACCTTTTGCGAGAGGTTTTCAGGGCTCTCTGGAACGGAAATCTCATCCGCTTCGTTGTTCTGTGGCTTCTGCTGCTCCAGAATTTGTTGGGAGTTCTTCTTTACAGATATTTTATGGGCTGTGGGTTCGGAGCTAGCGTATGTGTGTCTTTCTATTCTGCCATCTTGGCTCCGCCCCCCCCGAAGGTTCTGTTCTAATAGGAGAAGTTGTTTTTCAGTTGTGTCTGACTCTTTGTGATCCCTTTTGGCATTTTCTTGTCAAAGATACTGGAGTGGTTTGCCATTTCTTTCTCTAGCTCATTTTACAGATGAGGAAACTGAGGTAAACAGAGTTGAATGACTTGTCTCGGGACACCCATCTGCTAAGTGTCTGAGGCCCTATTTGAACTCAGATCTTCTTAACTCTAGGCCTGGTGCTCTCTCCACTGCAGCTGCCCATGCTGCAGAGTACCAAATCATTATTTTTTATTTGCAAAGTTTTATACATAGAAAGACTAGGTTCTACAACAATGAGCACTGTAATTAAGGTTCTGCTGGCACTTCCATTATGACTCAGTATTTTCATTCATAACGTTCTTAAAGATTCTCTTTTGGAGAATGAGAATGAGAAAATCTTCTCCTTTTTAATTTGAATTGGACTGCAGTCCCCCCACGCCTTCCTACCAGCTTAACCTAAATTCATTTTTCTTGAGTTGTAAAAAATCTAAAACAAATTTACCTTTTTCAGTACAGGAAAAAATGAAGAAAAAAAAAGACCTTCTGAACTCAAACACTTCTAACCTAACAAGCATTTGGGCTTTAAGAAGAATCACTCCAGTAAATAAAAAGATAGGAACCAAGGAAACTAAAATAAAGCACTTACCTTAAGCCAAGTTTTGTTCCTGTTTATCATAAATTTTAGTCATTGACATTATCTCGTCTCCTCTGGGATCTCCCTGCAGCAGAGCAATTCTTTGATTCCTTCCTAATTCTCTATCCTGTTATCAGATTGACTGTTACAAATCTTCTTTTCTCAAGCCCTATAACATCCTCCCCCTTTCTCTCAGCTGAGGACAGTGCTTCATATTTTACTGAAAAAAAAAAAATGAGACCATTTGCCATAAACTCTCTTTTCTTTACATTTTACAACCCCTTTATCCCTCATTCTCTCCTTTACTCCAGTTCCCAGGAAAAGGTGTCCCTTCTCCGTGTCAAGGCCAGTCTCTCTACGTGTCTTGTTCCTCTGCCCTCTTTGCCAGTAGATTTCCCTCCCTTCACTTTGATTCTCCTTTATCTTTCTAGTTTTTATTGTTTTCTTATCCATTGGTTCCTTCTCTGCTACTTACAAACACATTCAAAACTCCTGTATACTGAAAAAACCCTTACTAGATCCTACCATTCACTCAGGTCATCATCCTAAATTCCTCCTTTCTTTCTCAGAGTCCTGTAAAGTATTCACTCAGATTGCTCTTCATGGCCTCTTATTTCATCCTTTTTGATTTTCATCTCTTAACTCATCACTTAGGTGAAACTGTTCTCTTTCTTTTCCACCTTTCTGGCTGTTCCTTTTCAGACATTTTTTGCATCACACTTTCACTTTGAGTGAATCCTAAAGATCTGCCCAGGATCTTTTTTTCTTTCTAGCACTCTCTTACTTGGTGACTTCATCAGCTCCCTTTAGTTGAATTATCTCTCTGCAGATGACTTTTAGATTTTTGTTTTCAATCCTAATTTCTCTCCTGACCTCCCCAATTGCTTTATGGATATTTTGAACCTAATGTCCTGTAGGCAGTGAAAATTCAACATGTCCAAGACAGAATTCGTTACTGTTATTCTCAAATTCACCTTTATTCCAAACTGTCTTATTACTCTTGAGGATACAACCATCCTTTTTCCACCCAGGTTCACAACTTTGGGTTTCATTTTTGACTCCACAGCCTCTCTCATTCCACATATCTAGTTAGTTTTCAAATTCATTTCAATACCCATAAATCTTTAGTATTTGTCCCCTTCTCTCTACCTACATAGCCATCATAGTTTAGACCCTTATTACCTCTCACCTGTTCTGCTGTAATAGCCTTCAAATATTGCCCTACTTTAAACCATCCTCCACAGAGGTGCCTAAATTATTTTTCTAAAATGATCATGTCACTCAGTCAGTAAACTTCATCACTCTTTGTTAATTCTGGGAGCAAATAAAAACTCTTCTGCATTTAAAAAACAATCCCAACCTGTCTTTCTACCCTTATTACATACTTCTTTATATACTCTATAGACCAGTCAATCTATGGAAGCTACATCTATGGAGAAGGATCCAGCTATCTCTATTAGCTGTCAACTGACTGTCACACACACGATAAACAAGACATCTTGATAGAGAAACAGGGGGCAGCCAAGGCAAGTAAAATCATCATCACCACTTGTAGTACCATTTTTCTTCAGACCCTGATGGAGACAGCCCAGGACCCTGAACCCAACAGCCTTTGGAGTAACTGCTTCCAGGTCAGGGCCCTCTGCCAACATCCTGGGAAACACTTATTCCTTCAGGGGCTGCAGCCGCAGCTACTGAAAAACCAGAAAAGAAAGTTCTCATCCCAAAGTCCTTGATACTTTATGCCACCATAGTTCAATATCAGAAAGTGATTTTATCAGTGGAAATGACATTTAAAGAAGAGACATTATCTTCTGCTTTGACTGCAGCTCCCTAATGACGATGGGATCTTTCCACTTGACTTGCAGCTGACACCTTCCATATGTGTTGTCTCCTCCATTAGAAGCAAGAGCCAGGACTGTCTTATTTTTCTGTTTGTGTCCCTAGTGCTTTGCACATAATATAAGTGCTTAATAAATACTTTATTCATTTGTTAATAAAAATCCATACTGTCTAATTTCAGCATATCTTTTTGGAAATTCTTTTTATTCATCTTTTGTTAATGCCTTATTGCTTTCTCCATAATGATTATTCCACTTTTTTCCATGCTTACCAGTTTTACAAATATAACTCTCTCTTTTTCATTATTAGCTGAAAACTCCTTTCATCACTAAATCTGACTTTACCAAGAAAATAAATAAGTAAAGGCCATTTAGGCATGAACTCTGTCAGCTTTCTTCTTCACTTCTGTAATGATTCTCAGTAGTCAAACCTTTCTGTCCCCCTTCCTCTGGTCTTTTACCTGTGCTTCTGATCTTGTTCTCTCTATCTCTTCTTTCTCCATTTCTAACTTCTTGAGTCTTTCTGTCTCTAACTTCTTTCCCTTTTCTTTCTAATGTCTTTCTCTGTTGAATTCCTGTCCATTCTTTAAACCCCCAGCAACTTTATGCCACCTCCTTTGAGAACTCTTTACTATTCCCTGTGGCTTGTAGGAATCTTCTTTTTCAGATCAGCCATAACACTATGTTTTGTTTTTTGTTAATTTTCTAATAAACATAATTTCTTCAGAACTTTGGGTTTCTTATCTTGTCAGTGTTGGTTCTCCCTCAAATGATGCAGAGTTTGACTCTCACGTGTCCATTCATTCTGAGATTCTTTTCCATATATTCCCGTAATTCTCCACAATAGATTAATTTAATACACTCTTTCTAGTGATCTTGACACTGTGTGGATACCAGTAAAGCAGGATTTTCTATTTGTCATCCTTCATTTCTTCTACATAACTGACCTGTTTCTTTCTGGTTATATAACTCTGATACTTTTTATACCACTTCTCCTCTGAAGTTTTGAACCTTTCCATTGACCTTGGAGTAACTGCTTCCACTTTAAATCTTTGGCAACTGTTAGTATTCCTTGACTCTCAACCATACTGTATTACTAGAAGAATATTATTACTAAAAAGCTGGGCGTTTGTTTCAGGGAAATTATTGTAGTCATTACAAGCTGCAGTTTCCCAAAGGCAGTTCAATGTGTTTTTCTTCTCCTTTTCAGCTTGTTGTTCATTTGCAGTATCTTTCCAATATGGATGTATTGTCACTGTGAGATGTCCCATCCATTATCTTGTTATAATAATGTGAAAAATAGAAATTCTTCATGCATTTAACTTTTACTATGTGTATGATTAGGATAAACATTTTTGGTTATGATATGCAGTGTATAATAGAAGTGGTGTAGTGGATGGTGAGCTGGCCGTGGAGCCAGAAAAGACCTCAGTTCAAGTCCTGTCTCTGCCACATACTGGTTTTATTACCTTGGGCAAGTCACCTAACCTCTTGGTACACTAGGCAATTCTTTAAGACTATGTTGCAGAGAAATTGTTGAATAGGATTGATAGAAGGAGTCCCCTTTTCCAATGGAATCACAGCTTTAACATTTATCTTTCTATCCTTTTGTCCCTGAACAAGATCCCTAAAACATCATACCATCAGTTTCCTTATGTGTAAAATGAAGATTAATATTTGTATTACCTACTAAATGGAATTAGAAGGAAAATTTTTTGCAAACTTTAAAACAATTTATGAATGTAAGCCATCATTAGTAGTGCCTCATATCATTTAACTATTTCATGCCCCTGTTTTGTTTTTCCAACCCTGTGTAAAGAATTGTGTGTTTGTTTAACATTTGGTATTCTTCATGGTACTTGTGAATCATCTTCATAGAGGAGGTATTTAGGAGCATATGAGATTACCAAATAAGAGGAACATAGAAGAACCTGAGATCTCAGGACAGAACCTTGGGAAACAGAAACCTTGGGGTTTGATATGGATGATGAGCTTTGATAAGGAGACTGAGGAAGAATAGTTTGACAGGTGGGAGAACCTAGAAAGAGGAGTTTCACTAAATTCCAGGAGGAGAGATTGGTTCATTCAAATTAAGCAGACAGAGTGAGAAGAATGAAGATGTTTATCTTTAGAAAGCTTATTATATTAAAATATGACTTCATGATATAAAAAAATTACTTGTTGCCCAAGGTTTATTCTGTGTAATAAATTCAGGCACCAAACTTTATTAGAAAATTATTTGAAAAGTTTTCTCTCTGAAGCTATAAAAGTTGCATGGTCTGTTGATAGTTTGCATGTGGTCATAATCCCGAAGTTATTCCTACCAGTAAATTGAACAAGTGTTAAGAAAAAGTTAGTGAAAGTAATCAAATTAGAAAATGTATTTCAGAATAGTTAATACACTGGAATCTGTGTTTCTTCCTTGTCTGATCTAAATCTCTTGTGATCCTCTCAGTGTTTTTGAAGATAGAGATTAGGACTCTTCAAGCTAATCAAACCTTTGTTATGTTAAACAATCATAAAATGAACCAGATCTGTAGATAGATCCTTCATTTAAACAACACAGTTTATGCTATATCTTTTCTTGAGAACCCAAAGGTCCATTCACAATTTAAGTGTCAATAAATATCATAACCTGTATAATTAAGAAGTTGTAAATGCTGTACTTGTTAATAGTTTTACAGTGTGTATTTAAACTTTTTTCACCATCTTGAATCCAAGTCTTCTATTAAAATTTCATTGTGGCTTCAGTGGTATTGTTGGGGTTGCTCTTTGCTTCACTGCAGTTTAAAATGCTTCACTGCATTCTTTTCTCCTTACACACAGAATACTCCCCAGGCTTCTCCTTTTGGCATCATATAAGAAGATTAAAAGATGTTTCCAAATTTTTCTTTTTCCCACACTCATATCTTTTTCCCAAGTTACTTTTAAATTGCATTTTCTACCCCTCCTGTTGGCCAATTTTTAACCTTCACTTTTGCATATGTTCCAACACATTTTAATATGAAGCAGCAGCAACCTTTTTTCCCTTTTGCAGAAATATTTATATTTTCTTTTTCCCTTGGGCACCTGGAATCCACTCCCTCTTTGTTTCTTGCTGATATTCACTTTTTTTCTCTTATTAAGTCTTTGCCCTTTCTTTCCTTATACATTAGACCAAGGGTGACAGAAATAACGAACTTCTCTTTGAGGCTATACTTTTGCCAAAGCTGAGGGTTTGTGGTTCTCATTAGGTCTCAGGTACTCTAATAAATGGATAACAAAGAAAGTAATACAAATTGAATAATTGCTTTTCCTGTCATTCTGCATGGGAGAAAAAAAATTGGTTCTGTGGTCATTTTGAAAAAATAGGTAACTTTGTGAACTGAGTGCCATTTATTAAAAAAAAGCATTAATTGAAAGACCACAGTCTAAAATTGGTCAGTATAGTAAGTATTTGTGTTGATAGCTAAAGCCTTAAAAATTAGATTGTATAATTGAGAAATTATTCCAAATGTGGAGCAGTCAGCCAGAGGTCAATGAGAGGATCTTTTCCTCCCTTATTCTTGGATATTATGTTATTCATAATAGAGCCTAAGATTACATTGACTCTTTTGTTTTGGTTGCCATATTATATTGTTCATTCATTTTGCTTTCCACTTAAAAGCCACACTCCACCCATATTGTATTTGTGAAGTTGATTTTTTTCCCACTTAAAGTGTCACCTACTTGGCTTAAAATGAAACATGAATACCTTTCCATTATATTTCCTTCAAGAAGCAGCTTTGTGTTTCTTTGCCCTGTGAGGCTACTGATAGTCTTAACTATTCAGATGTTCTCCTAGTGAAGCTGAAATCTACATTAATTCTCATTTGATATGCAGAATTATTTAGTGTAACTTTTAAGCTATTAATCACAAATATTCACATCCTCAGCTTTGAGTATAAAATGAATTTTGCCTATGCCTTTAACAAATAAATATCATCAGTGGCACAATTTATTTAGTGTGTGTTTTGACAATCTGAGAAATAAATTTGAAATTTGGTAGTTAAATTATTAAATAAAATTATTCTTTCATTTAATCAACTAGCAATTATTAAGTATTGTGATAGATAATGGAGTTATCAAGACAGAAAAGTGAAATAATCCTTGTGCTTGAGGAGCTTCTGTTCTATTTGAAGATTATATGTACTTAAGTATATGTGAAAAAAATATATCTGGAATAAAAATAAAATAAGAGGTAGTTAAATAAAAGGTAGGTAGTACAAGAGAGCTGATGATTCCATGTATGATGGTTTGGTGCTGGCTGGGAAAGAATCTGTGTTTTCTTGGTGTTAATTTTAGGCCAAAATTAATACAAGTGGCAGAGACCCTATCCATACTCTGTTGCATCTTAGCCTCAGAAGCTGCATTGTGTGCACAATCATCTGTGAACAAAAAGTTACACACTGACTCTTTAGTACCTCCATGTTAGTCTTGGCTTATAGCTTTTTCAAGTTAAATAATTTACCATCAACGTGATAACTGACTTTGATGTTGTTTTCGTCCTTGCTGACACCAGTTATCACCAAGAAAGCAGGTTCTCCACCAGCCAGCACCACACTATCCATACATGGAATCATTGGTTATAGCAAATAGAGAAATTTTGAATACTATGTATGGATAAGTTCAATTACCTTGGCAGTATACTTTCCAGGGATGTACACATATAGATGATGAGGTTGATGCACATACTGCCAGAATTAGGTCAGTGTTTGGGTGACTCCAAAGGAAAGTTTGGAAATGAAGAGATAATTGGGCTGCCTACCAGATTGAAGGTCTTCAGAGCTGTTGTGCCAACCTCATATATTGTATGGGCAGTCTACCAGCGCCATGCCAGGAAACTAAAGCACTTCCATTTAATTGTCTTAAGAAGATTCTGAAGATTACCTGCAAGACCTGCAAGATAAGGTAACAGACATTGAGGTTCTTAAGCTAAAATGCTAAGCATCCAAACTCTTGCAGAGAGTGCAGCTCTAATGGGATGGTCACATTGTTTGGATATTAAACATGCATTTGCCTGAAAGACTTACTTTAAGGAGAACTCACACAAGGCAAATGTTAACACAGGTCAGAAAAAGTGTTTATAAGAACACTCAAAATCTTTCTGAAGAACTTTGGAATCCATTGCGTGATGTTGGAGACACTGGCACAGAACTGCCCAGAATGGCTTGCCTGCATCAAAGAAAGCATTGTGCTCTATGAGCGAAGCAGAATTGCAGTAGCTCAAAAGAAATGTGAGATGCACAAAATTCATTCTAAATATTCATGTGGACTATTTGTGCCCGAATTGTGGTAGAGCCTTCCAAGCTTGTACAAATACGTCATCATCATAACATGATAATGATGATAATGATAGATTCCTGAAATGAATGTTCCTTCTAAGTTTGTTATTCTGTTCCTCCTTCTCATTTTTTTGACTATGGTTTGTCCTCCCAATCTCAGGGGTCTCTTTGAGTTAAAGTTGAGAGACTTGGTCAGTGGCTTCCAGAAATTTGCATTTACTGTGTCTGTAGCATTTCCCAGATCTCTGAGTCTATGAATAGTGTCAAAAAAGAATAAAATTAATCAATACCTTTTCTTCTAGTCTCTGGTGATCATGACTTCTTTTTCTTTTTTTTCTGCATTTGAATAACTTTTTTGTTCTGAATTGAACAAATGTAAACTGTAACAAGCATTTTCATTAGTGATAATAGTGCTAGTTACTATGTGCTAGGCAGTGCTATACTAAGCACTTTACAAAATATTTCATTTGATTCTTGCAGTAATCCTGGGAAGGAAGGGCTACTATTATCCCATTTTACAGATGAGGAAACTGAGGCAGCTTAGGGTTACACAGCTAATAAGTAAGTATTTGAGGTTGAATTTGAACTCATCTTGCTGACTCCAAGCCCAGCATTCTATTTCTACTCTGCCACCTAGCTACCAAAGCATAGTAAAACAGAAAAAAAAAAAGGACTATGTGAAGCTATGAACTTCTGTTATGTACAGCTTGCTTTTCTTTTTAAGTATATGATAAACTCAACATGTAATATTCATAGTTGGCGTGCTTGTCTTTGTTTCCTTTCTGTCTTTTTTCTGTTTTCTTCTTTGAATTTTAAAAACATTTTTTTCATTGACTCTTTTCTCTCTTTTTCTTCTTGTCAGCCCTTTTTGCTCACTCTCCTGTCCCTTCTACATCCTTCTTCCATTGAAGGGGGGAAATCTAAGCCCTTACAACAAATTGGCACAGCCAGATGAAACACATCCCACATTGACCATATCCAAAATTTTGTGTCTTCTTCTGGGTCTTGAGTCTGTCATATCTTCTTCAGGAGGTGGGTAGCATGCTTGGTCTTCTGAAATTGTCATTGTTTTGATCAGAGCTTTTAAGTCTTTCAGAATTGTTTCTTTACAAAATTGTTGTTATTGTTTACATACCTTATCCTTTTGGTTCTGTTCACCTCATCCTGTGTTAGTTCATACACGTTTTCCCATGTTTCTTGGAAATTTCTCCTTTCTTATGGTATAATAATATTCTATTACATTCATATACCATAATTCTCAAGCTATTTCCTTTAATTACTTGTTCTTTGTTATAACAAAAAGAACTTATAGAAATGTTTTTATACATATTGGTACTTTATCTTCCATCTCTTTGGAGTATAGTATAGGCTTAGTAGTGATATCACTGGGTTAAAGGGAATATATAGTTTTGTTATTTGGGGGGAGATATTTCCAGTTTTCTTTCCAGAATTGCTGAATTAATCCATAGCTCCACCAATAATGCATTAGTGTGATTATTTTTCTACAGCCCCTCTTAAAACTGTCATTTTCATTTTTTATCATCTTTACCAGTCTCATTATGAAATAAAATCTCAAGGTTACTTTATTTTTCTCTAAGTTTTTGGTGATTTTTGAGCACTTTTCCATTACTTCCCTTTCTACGCACCAAATTATGTACTTAAAATAATCTTTTAGAATTTCATTAGGGTTTTTAATTGTCATATCTCTTTTTCACTAAAAATTTTTACCTTCAGGATTATGAACTCTGTAAGGGTAAAGATGTGATCTCATCAATGATAGAAACGTCATTTTTAAAAAGACAGTTATAAAATGCATACACAGGGTCTCACATTGCTTCTTGGGTCATCTCCAGTTGTTCTGATGATTATCAGGCCAGTGGAGCCAAATAACTCAGGGGAAGAAAGTGAGGCTGGTGACCTTGCACAGCCTTGCCTCACTCAAATCAAAATCGACTGCGAGTCATGTCATCATCTTGTTGTCAGCGTCGTCTCTGAGAAAGAAGGACAAACACAACAAAGGTAAAGATGCATTGTCCTTCATCGTGTATCTCTCAGAAAATTCTCTTCTTATTTGTCAATCTTTATGCAGAAGACTCTCACATTTATGTATCCAACCCAGTCCTCTCTAATGAGCTCCCGTCCTGTATTACCCTCTTGCTGTTTGATATCTCCTCTTTTTGTCCCATAAGCATCTCAAATTCAACATAACCTTACAACTCATATTTTTTCTAAAATAGCTCTCCTCCAAACTTCTCCCCAGTCATCCAGTTTCGGTCATCCAATTCCCCTGAGTTGCCAAGTCATGTTAGTTCTGTCTCTGCAACATTTTCACCTCTTCCTTTTTCTTGAATCCCACAACCTTAATCCTACTGTGAGGCAGCTAGATGACTCAGTGGAAAGAGCTTTGGGCCTGGAATAAAGAAGACCTGAGTTCAGATTTCACCTCAGACACTGTGTGTCCCTGGGCAAATCACTTAATTTCTATATGCCTTAATCCACTGGAGAAGGAAATGGCAAGCCACTTTTTTTTTTTTATCTTTGCCAAGAAAATCCCACAGACAGCATTCATGGGATCACGAAGGGTTGGATGCAACTGAACAACAGATAACTGTATTGTAGGTCTTGTCACTTTATGCTGGGTCTGTTGCTGTAGCTTCCCTATCCCTATTCTTTTTTCCACTCCATTTTCTCCTTCACACAGATTTGGCCATGTTACTCCTGACATAAAAAGCCTTCAGTGGTACCCTGTTGTTTCTACAACATACAATTTCCTCAGGCTGGCATTTAAAGCTTTTCACAGTATGGCTCCCACCTGCCATTCCAGTCTCCATGTCAGGTCTGTTGTCTCTGTATGAAATCCCATCCTTTCTTTGCTTTTGCATATGTTTGTTCTTCTCTTTCTTCATCTTAATCAAATTCCTAGCTTCTTTTGAAGCCCAGCTCAGGTGCTACTGAAGCTTTTTCTGATTATCTCCCCCTCCTTTCGCTAGTAATTTGCCTCTACTTTGTACAGTCTTTATATCTATTTGCGCACAGCTGAATCGTTCCCTACAAGTCCCAAATTTTGAGTCCCCTCTCCCTCCATTAAAATGTAAACTTCTTGAGGGAAGAGATTGTAATGTTTTTGTTTTTGCATCCCCAGAACTGAAATATGTGACTGGCATATAGTAGGGACTTGATAAATGTTTATTGAGTTGAATAGTAGTTTTTAGTTGAATGAAAGACTTGGCTTTAGGTATGTCATCAGGTCATAGGAGTCTCGGGCTGGGGTTGAAGAAATAAACCTTAAAAGAAAATCATATTTTCCTTGTTGTTCTTTTCTCTTTTCTTGCATGTTCTTCATTTATAACTTTAGTTGGATGTCTGTGTTAAAAAGATATTTTTCTTTTTGAGACCCAACATTGCTGCTGATACCCACTGCCTTTTGCTATTGATGTTGCAGGAGGTGAAAAAAGAGTGAAAAAAAAAAATAGAAAAACTAGGTCAGTTTGTTGCCGTACTGCTTTCTAGGTTTTCTTGCTGTGTATATCAGTAATGCAGTATATGATAGCCAAAATTTCTGGAGCCTGTATTTGTTCTGTTCTGTCTTTTATTCCATGTTTCACTTTAAAACAGGGAAAGAGGAAAAATCTGTAACTTTTAGGTGACAGTTGCCACTGTTTCTGATATTTATTCTTCTTTTTGTCCTGCCGTTCTTCTCTTTTGTTTATTCATGAGTGAAGAGGGGATAGTACTCATATAATGAGTGACTTAATTGTTTATGGAACTTGGTAATCCTGAATATAATATAATTGTTATTATATTTGAGCTGAGTGTATCTTCCTACAAGTAACTTGGTAGTGGTGGGGAACGTATGTAATGCTTCTTGAGATGAAGCTATTATTGGAGCATGTTCCGTACACATGACATGAGTTTGTGGCAAAATGCTTAATGAACAAACATATTTAAATGCAGCTTTTGCCATGTTTTTGTTCTCTTAAGAACTTTTGTAAAGAAATGACATTCTTTTATGGTTTCATGAGAGCAAAGGGCAATATTTTCAGAAATAGCCATGTGGTCCCTAAGGGGAAACATTCTTTTGCTATGAAGTATATTTAGCAGACATTTTGGAAATATTGCAACCTAAACAAAAGAGAGATGACTATAATGTGTGTTTGGGATTAAAAAATTATCTCAAAGTATTTTACAGATTTTTAATAAGGAATTTTATTAATCATCAATTTTTGGATAAAGTTAAGTGCTATGTTGTTTTTTTTAATGGTAATAATGGGCTTTCACTTTGGTTAGTACTTGGTTTAAAAGTAGAGGTATCATACTTGGGGTTGGAGCTACAAGCGGCCTGCCAAATTATGGAGAACTAGATTAGAATGCAGTTGGGCAATGTTTCACAAAATAAATACAAAATAGATATTAATTTGTAGTTTTCGAAGTTGACATGTGGCAGGGATCCTTTTCTATTTGAATTTTACCCCACTGATAGATAGAAATTCACCTTTTAAAAAATAAATCTGCTTCCATTTTTGTGTATTTTGTTAATGATTTGAAGGACAAAATACTGTTTTAATTGATACAAATAAAAGCTTATTAGAATGCAATCATTACCTATTTACTAGAATAATTTGTAATTTTAAAAACATATATAAACAACATGAATCTTTGAGTCTACTGTAAAAGTTTATTATAAAAATGAAAGTTTATTATAAAAGTAAAACTTTTACAATTGATTGGTAATATTTATTTTTTAGTAAATACATCCATTTGTGAATTATGTAAATTGGTGGTTACTTTTTTCTAAATTCACAGAAGTTACAGATTTATTTGTATAATTTTGTTTAAACAAATAAAACAACTTTAGTTTCATTTAAAAACTTCAAATAAATCATGTTGTTTATAAAAGCTAGCTACTGTTAAAACTTATTTTTTTAACCATTCCCATTAGAAGACTTGTATTTAGCTTACTTAAATTTATCTTAGCAGTTGTAGCTGATCACCTTAAAAATAAAATAAAAATATTGTGTTCTTTTTACTTTAAGATGTTTGTTATATGGTATAAGACAGATTTATTGGATTGCAGTAGTTTTAGTACATTTTGGCTAGGATGTTTATTATGACATCACTGAAATCTATATACAGTATGTGATTTCATTTGGTTCCAGTGTTAAATATTTTCATAATTATGCTGGTTTTGGCAGTTCACTTGGAATCTTTTCACATCTCTTTTAATGAACATGTTTTACTTCTGGGCTTATGAGACAGCCACATGTTTGAAAAATTAATAGTGTGCCTTTAACTTTAACAGTGTGCAGAAGTGTATGACTGCAGACATTTTTAAGGATGTTAGTTGAATTAAAAGTAGTTTCAGTAAGGCTATACCCACAGTAGTAACTTTTTTATTAATTAAAGATTGTATCATTTCATACGATAATAAAAGATGTCATTTAAAAATCTCTGAATGGAGTTTTTTTTAGAATGAATCATATTGTGAAGATACTATATCATCCTGAAACTTAACGATCTTGAATGTCAATTTGCTTTTCAACTTGTGATTTTAAATACATTATTCTCACCCTTTGCTTATATTGATAGGCTTAACAAAGCATTTATAATCTTTTAGTGGGCTTACCAGTGTTCTCTTAATTATGTGCTATATTAAGTATTCTTATTTTTTTAAACTTAGAGTTGTATACAAATACCAAGACATCTCATAGGATACAAATTTTAGAGCTAGAATGGAAATCAGCTAGTCCACCTCTCTCCTTTTACAGATGACAAAACTGAGGCTGAGAGTTTAAAGTGACTACTCAAGTTAACTCCATGTTAGAGTCAGGATTTGAACACAGATCCTCTGAATTCCAAATCCAATACATTTGTATTCCAGTACCATATGTATATGTGCCAATGCATATATGTACATATACATATCATATTTACTTTTTAATTGAATATTGTTATGTATGTTGCACTGAACAGTAGTTAACTTTATTAGATCATTTAATTGAGAAGTTGAATATATTGTCTCTCTTTGAATATCTGAGAATTGCTTAATTTTTAAAGAAAAGTTGATAAAATAGTTATTAGTTTTAATTTTACATATAGGAAAATAGGTTTAAAAGAAAATTCAAGTGAATTGGCCAAGTTTATATATTGAGTTATCGTGTATTATAGTTATTTGTGGATTATTTAGTATCCCTTCTCCCCTCCCCCTCCCCCCCACTAAACTAGGTGCTCCATAAGGGATGATGTCTTAGGTAATCTTATTAAGTCTTTTCGTAGTTCATGGCATATGTTGTCTCCCTTCTTATAGTCTAAGTTCCTCCACGGGGTCAGGGACTGTTTTTTTTTTCTTTGTATCCCAGGGCTTAGCACAGTGCTTGGCACATATAAGTGCTAAATGTGTTGACTTGTTAATAAGTGCTTATTGATAGATTTATTGATTGATATTTACATCTCCCCAATATCCCAGCTTAGTGATCTTTATAATAGTAGGTTCTTAATCAGGCCTGCACAACTTGTGGCCTGTGGGCTACTTGCAGCCTGCCAAAGGATTTTGGGCAGCCCACAAAAAAATATAGAGGATGTAAAAGAAAGTAAAGATGTGGCAAGTGCTTTGTCCATGCCCTGATTAACCCACTTTCCACTAGTCACTATTGTGAGTGTCATGTAACTTGGAGGGTGGTTTGCGACTGCATGCTCTTTCCTGTTTGTCATGTGTGAGGATTGGAAGTTCAAATCCGTGTGGACGGTCTCGGGCGGGTAAAAGTGGGACTTCTAAATCTTAGAGTCTTACGAGGCCCTCCATGAACAGTAGGGAATCGAGAAGGTCAGACCGAGCTAGCTCGGCTAGCTCGGGTATTTCCGCCTCTTCCTGGGAGATACGTGATGGGTGGAGTCTCCCTGCTTTTGAGGCCATCCCGGATTGGGCACACCTGTTGTCTCCTAACAGGCTCGATATTGATATGTAAACTACGGGCAAAGGGCTTAAGTAGGTTCAGGAAAGCCTGAAAAAGCCTCTTGGGCGAAGGACCAAGTGTGAGCTTACTAGGCTCCTCACTTTCCTCTCTCTTTCTCCCCCCTCCCCCTCTCTCCCCACTTACACTTTTATTCCTAAGCCCTTATTGTAGATCTTTGCCTCTTTGGGAGATATCTCTCTCCTTCCCCCTATCCCCTGCACTTGTAACTGAATCCCTGAAATAAAGCTCAACCCTTGTTCGACTCTGGAACGTCCTTTCTCTCATATGAGCATCCGGTTTTGGCCAGCCGAAGACCTCGGGAGCTGAGGTAAGAAGACTCGGGTAGCCCACAGGCCACTAGGCTTGGCAGTCATGTGGCCCACGGGGACCAGCCATTGTCAATTAGTTTCTAGTCTGAGAATAGTGAGAGTTGTATCTTTTTGCTGTGTTATCAGTAACTGGCATTGAACTGAGATCAAAGTGAGGGTGGTCACATGCCAACACAGCTGACATCCTCTACAGACTCCTGCTATGCAGTCACCTGATCAAACCTTTCTTTTAGGAAAACCATTTTGGTGGAGAATGGATTAGAGCAGGGAGAGACTTGAAGAACACATATCCACCAGCAAGCTTTTGCAGTAACCCAGGCATGCAGTGATGAGAGACATCAGAGAAAGACTAGGTTATGATAGGAAGTTTTAGGGACTTGTGGAAAACCATGGACTAATAGATAACTCAGGGTACTTCCTTTTGTCATAACTGCCTTTCTTCTAGTAAAAAATGGCACCACTAGCATAAAAGAAAAGCAAACAACAAATTAGCAGACAAACTTTGGAAAATAAACTAAAAAACCAATCCCACTAAAGTCTAAGGAGTATTTCAAGATGAAAGTGTAAGAAAGTTGGCAAGAACCCATATTAATATAAATCATAAAATTAAATAAGTTAATATAAATCATGAAAATAATGATGGCATAATCTCTTTACACTGTGTGAAGATTCTCAGAAAATTGTAGAGAAATTTATCTTAATTACTCTAAGAGAGATTCTTTCTCGTACAAATTTGTGGTTTTTTCAAAAAAAGGAAGAAATAATGATTTCAAAAAAGTAATTCCATTATGGAAAGATAACTCTAAACCACTGGAAGGTATAGAAGTACTAAAAACAGAGTGTAAGGAGAAGAAAGGAGTTGGCAGAGATAAGGATAGCATTAACACAAGACATCAAAATTACAGCTAGATTAAGGAAACATCTGATGATAATTCCAGAGAAAAACAAAGAGCTGTAGAACAGGTAAAAGAGATTCAGCTTGAGAATAGTAGAAGTGGGGGAGGAAATAAAGTATAATTAAGCAAACAACATTTTAATTGAAAAATGTAAATTTTTCGGGGGCAAAGGTTGTTTGATTTTTGTGTTCTCATCTTTATTGTTAGGTATTATGTAGAAGACACTTTAACAAATGTTTCTTGAATTGGATTGAAGGTTGATGTTAGGTTGTGGAGTGAGTACAGAGAATCCTTTTTAGGAGCAGGAACAGTTTTCAGAGAAAGACTTCTAGGTACATACTTGTAAAGTTTTCATGTTTTGAGGGAAAAGCCAGGAACATATTGTCAATAAGATAGGAAAAAAGGGTCAGCATGTGCATAGTGAAGAGTGTTGAATTTAGAGTAAGAAGACCTGCATTCAAATATTGGCTCTGATATTTACTGTTTATATAACCTTGAGTAAATCTTTTCATTTCTGTAGGCCTAAGTTATTTCATCTGTAAATTCTAAATCTTACTGTTTTATTAATATTGAGAATTGAGAATAAAAATGACCTCTGCTTAGCATTTCAGACTTAAGAGAATCATAGAGTGTTAGAAGTGCAAAAATGTCAGTATCAGTTGACAATTATTCTTCTTCATGTGTGGGTAAGATTGTTAACTAAAATGAGCCTGGTCTGATTATCTCATCTTGTCATGTTGAACCTGGGTTTCCTGCCCTGTGCCTATATGGTCTGAATAATTAACAGAAACCCAGGTTTCCACTTGGTAATCAATACTTTTACTTCTTTTTTTGTTACTACTTAATCATTTTTCCTTTCCCATTTTCTTTGTGAGCACATTAACTAGTTACATTGTGACTTAGACCTGAGACACTTTATCTTTTAGTACATAATCATTTTGCCTACCCTTCTGATGTTACAGATAGAATAATGCAGCAAAGTACTTTTGCCCATGTTCTCACAGCTAATTCATGGGAGTGTTGAGATTAGAATCCAGGTTTTTGGACTCATTGTTCAATTCTGTTTCCTCTCTATCAATTAAATGTAAAATTGATCCAAATGCTAAGTGTAACATAAGCTCTTTGAAGGCAGGGACGATTTTTCATTCTTTTAGCGTGTTTCTTGATACTTAGCAAATAGAAGGCAGCTAATTATATTTGTTGAATTTATTTATTGAAGCAAAATATGAAACAGCTCTCTATGAGTAAAATATCGTATTAGACCAAAAGATCTAAAAACGAATAGTTCTAAGTTTTTCAAGGCTGTGTGAATCAGCAAACAGCAAGGGTAAAACATGGCATTATCATAGGATCATTGATGGAAAGGGCTTTAAAAGCCATTTAGTCAAGTGTCTTATTTTATAGATGAGGATACTGAAGCCTGGAGAGGCAAAGTTACAAATGAAGGAGATTTTTAGTAATACAGTAGTTGGCCAGATATGAGGCAATCAGGTTTAATATTAAGAGGAGGAAAGAATAAAACACTCTCTAGTAAAATTTACAAGTCCTCAGTAGTTCAGGAATAGAATGTTGTTGTAGAGAAGATTGATAATATTGATTCAGTATGGTTTGTGGATAAGCTGTGAATGTTAACACAGTTACATTCATGAATTTAAAGAAATGTGTAGTTCTTTTTTATTGGGGGCTTCAGAGTAGACAAGTTATCATAAAAGATATATTTTTTGTTTGAAACATATATAGCAAGAGTTATGATAGTTTACTTAGAAAATCCCAGGGAATCAGCATAGATACTAATTGAGACAATTAATAGCTTCAGCAGCATGGCAGGCTGCAAAACAATTCCTTAAAAATCAACAACATTTCAATATAATAATAACAAAACACAAGAAGCAATAATAGATGGGGAAGACCCATTCCAAATGTTTATAAAATTTATAAAACATTTGTAGATCAGCCTCCTAAAGCACACAAAAGACTTACATAGATTCATTACGAAGGCTCCTTGAAGAAATAAAAGATTTAAATAGATGAAGGAATATTAAGTGCTCGTGGCTAGGCCTTGCCAATATAATAAAAATGAAAGTATCACCCAAATTAATTTACATTTTTGATGCTATACCAATCAAATTACCAAGGGGACACTATATAGAGCTGGATAAAAGAACACAATTAATTTGGAAAAAACAAGAGACATAGAATATCAAAAGAAGTGATGAAAAGAAGTGTAGGCAAAGAGAAAAACAGGAGTCATCACTGTCATGTGTTATTGGCTAAAGGAATAGAGTGATTGGTCAGTAGAACAGACTAGCCAAGGGTGAATCATAAACAATAGAACTCAATAATCTAGCTTTTGATAAAGTGAAAAACTTGTCACCTAGGAAAAAATTTTCTACTTGGTAAAAACTACTGGGAAAACTGTACAGGTGTCTGGCAGAAATTAGGCTTAAACCAATATCTTATACCACAATACAGTCTAAATGGATAAATGACCCTAATATTAAAGGTTATACCCTAAAAAAATTAGGAGAGAAACAAATCATATACCTCTCGTGGCTATGGGTTAGAGCTGTAGTCTTAACTAAATGAGTTAAAGGCAGTTGTGAAAGATAAAATAGATAAACTTTCATTACTTGAAACTTACAAGCTTCTACACAGATAACTTTAATTCATCTAGGATAAGAAGAGAAGTGGTTGAATGGGAAAAAAATCTTTGCATCAAATTTCTATGAAAATGGTTTGACATATAAGATATATGAACAATGCACACGTATAATTTATTTCTGTCTTCCATATCCATATATATATGAATATATATCCTTATAGACATAGATATATACACAAATATGTATATATAATCTATTGTGTTTATATACACACATGTACATATACACACATAAACATATATGCATACACATGCTACTAATAATCATTCCCTAATAGACACATGGATAAAAGACTTGAACAGTTCTCAAAAGAAGAACTGCAAAGTATTCACAACCACTTGAAAAAATGCTCCAGATTACTAATAATAAGAGAAATACAGATTAAATCAACTTTTAGGTTTCACCCCCTGCAAATAGTTAAAAATTATGAGAAATGAAAGCAGTCAATGTTGGAGGGGGTGTGAGAAGATAACCATATTAATACATGTTGGTGAAGCTGTGAAGTGGTACAACCTTTTTGGAAAGCAGTTTGGAATCATGCAAATAAAGTGACTAAAATGGCCATGCCCTTTGAACCAGAGACTCCATTTCTGGACTTATTTCCCAAGGAAGTCATTAATAAGAAAAAATCCCCCATATACTCAAAAATATTTGTAGCAGCACTTTTTGTAACATCTAAGAATTGGAAACAAAGTAGATGTCCATAAGTTGGGGAATTACTAAATAAATTGTGGTAAGAAATAATGTGTGTGATGAATACAGAGAAGCATAGAAAAATCTATATTAACTGATACAGACTGAAATAAGCAGAGCCATGAAAACCATATACACAATAACTTTTTGTTGTTTGTTTCAGTCATGCCTGACTCCATTTGGGGTTTTTTTTGGCAAAGATGCTGGAGTGGTTTGCCATGTCCTTCTCCAACTTATTTTATAGATGAGGAACTAATGCAAATAGGGTTAAGTGACTTGTGCAGAGTCACATAGCTAGCAAGTTTCTGAGAAAAGATTTGAACTCTATAACTTCCTGGCTCTATACACTCTATCCAGCTGCCCTTATGTACACAGTAACTACAATGATGTAAAGAGAAAGAACTTACCAAAAAATAAAAAATGAATGTTACAGAATCGTAAAGATTTAGCAGGACTAGAAGAAAACATACTCCCAGCCTACCCTTTTGTGGATGTGGGAGATCCATAGATGTTACATACTGAACATGTTTTTAGACTTTTTCAATGTATTGATCAGTTGTGCTGACTTTTACTGTTTGTCATATGGGATGACTCTTTGGGAGAGGAAGGGGGAGGGATACATGGGATTCTTTGGTTATGTAAGAAACAGAAAATATCAGTGCTTATTTAAAAAAAAAGAAATATGCATAGCAAGTCATAAAAATCATGATTTTCAAGTGCTGAATTTCCTTCAAGTGGAGGTAAGACTGACATGGCCAATGCCTGTTGGAGAACAGTGTGATGTTAATAACTTTCGGCTGTACTTTGGTGTGGCTAGGAGAACTGAATTGGCAAAGATCTCAGCCATTGAGACCAAAGGAAATCGTATTAACAAATAGCATGGAGAACCTCAGATTTGCCCTTTGGTATCTAAGTACATATTCTTCTGGCTTTTACCCAGACTTGTAAGTGGATCCCTGTGGTGGCTGCTACCTAACTTAGATTCTAGGACTAACTCTGTAAATGGATGCTGTACTACTAGTTGTAGCTCAGTGATGTGCTTCCCATTAACAGACAGTAGACTCTATCAGCTTTTTTTATCAGAGAAGTTTATTCATCAGGTATGGCAAAAATAACAGTTACAAAACTTCTTTCTCCACCACAAACCTGGGATGTATTCTTCTATAAATGTACACAACTTCCGTGGGGAGAGTGAACTCAGACTTAGAATGTGATGGTGATGGGCGTACATGTAGGATGCACGTGTGTCAGACACCTAACAACAGTTAATACCATGAGGCTTGGAAGTACTTTTCATATCATCATCACACTGGGTTCTTGGTGTCTGCTCTTCCTCCTACTCTGAGTGTCTTCTTTGCTTTGATGAGTTATGCTCTTGGAAATTGCTCCCTTCCTCAAGTGACTGTATCTCTGTATCTCCGTGTGTGTGTGTGTTTAAAGTCTAAATGTGTGTGCTTCCTGCCACTCCTACCCTTTGATGTAGGTTTTATGTCTCCTCCATAACTATCCCAACTCATGGACTCTGGATATATAATTTATATGCTTCATAGTTAGAGACGTGACTAATTGGAGGTGGGAGAGGTGAAGACCAAAGGAAATCCCCTCCTCTTCCCTATAGGACTTTTACTTTATAAATGCTGAGAGCCTTAACTGTTCTTCAAGCTTTAGCTATTTAAAACCCCATAGGTCTGACTAATTTGTTTTCTTAGCCAACCTATTGTTCCTTTTTTTACTTATTCAAAGGAATGTTCTCATCTGTTTAAGGGTTTGAGGTGTAAATGGATTTCTCCATTAAGTCAAACAGTTCCTTAATGTTATGTGATTACATTCTGACCCCTCTTACTAGAAGCATACTACTGTCCCTATGGTCCTGGGATTTGATAGGTAAGCCCTTACCTTGTTTTACCTGTCACCAGACTCCAATATTACTTCCTAGACATTTCCAGTCCATGCCATCTTCATTCACTATTTCTCCCTTCCTCTTCACACTCTGACTATTGATACTGTCCCTTGTGCCTCTGATTGACAGATTAGACAAGTTCATGCTTTCTTGCCTGGCACCAGGCCACCATGCCCATGACTTGCCTTTGATTAGAGTCAGAATTTGAATCTAGATCTCCAAATCCAGCACTTTCTGCCCCAAGGTCGTTGCCGGTATTGTCTTCTGATAGTTTCATGGAAACTTCAGTGTTGTGGTCTCTACTAGTCAGACTTTCTCATCTCTTTATAAAACCTTTAAAATATTTGACCTTGGTCAAATCCTGTGCTAAGTATTAGAAATCTGGTAGGCTAAGAAGACAGAAGTAAAAGTCCTTACCCTTAAAGAGCTCACATTCTAATGGAGGAAACAATATGCAAATAACTATGTCTGTACTGCATAGGTAACAGTATAAATGGAAGATAATCTGACCAGGAAGGCTATTGTAGTGCGACAGATGTCCTGTAGAAGGTGGAATTTGAGCTGAGTCTTGAAAGAAGTTAGGAGATCTAGGGGTTTGAGTGGAGGGGGAAGAACATTCTAGGCCTGGGAGACAGCCAGTGGAGATACTTGGAATTGGGAGATGGAGTAGCATATGTGAGTAGCAGCAAGAAGGCCAGTGTAGCTGGATTGTGAAGTGTGTGCAACAGAGGAAGGTGTTAGAAGACTAAAAGAGGTCAGAGGGGGTCAGGTGCTTAATAAGATTTTATATTTAATCTTGGAGATAATAGGGAACCATCAAAGTTTATGGAGGGTTTGTATAGAGATGACATGGTTAGACCAGCACTTTCAAACTGTTTGAGTTTGTTTCATGAGTCAATTTTTTGACCACTATATAAAGGTAGATTACACATCTTTTGGTAGCATGTATTTTGGAAAATTACTTTAAATTTATTTTGACTGAATTAAAACACATTGATGTCATAATAATATTGTAATTTGTTTTGATAATTTTTTGAATGTACTTAGAAGTAGGATTTACATTTGAATCTAAAACATAGTTAACTAGAAGTCAAGTTTTATGCCAGCAAAATATAAATAGTAGATGCTTATTCTCTATGGTGCATGTTGAATAAAAGTAGAAGAGGATAGCTCCTCTAACTTAAAACTATAAATCGTTTCTTTTCAACAACTCTATACTTCTTGGCATTATGTTTAATGGGTTTTTTTTTGTTTCTTTCTTGTTTTTTAAATTAAAAATAGGATGACCATGAAAGTTGTGGTTCTAGTTCAACTAGCAGAAGTGCTACTGAGAACACAAAATCATCAGTGAAACCTAGACGAATTCAGCAAGCCACCCCTACGGACCCTGACTTGCCACCAGGTAACTCAGAATGGGACTTACGAGAGTGCAGGAAAACTGAATATACTCAAGTATCTTTAATAATGAGATAGTTATTTGGAGGATTTGATGAATCTGTCATCTTATAAATGCAGATACTCCCTCCATTAGGGCAGTTCCCTACCCTTTGTGGTTTAACTCCTCACTATCTTTCAACTCCACTTGCCTCCCTGCTTCCCCAGTCTGATCTGCTGCTAAAGCCTTTCGATTTCATTTCTGTAACAACTCTTAAATATGTCCCTTCCTTTCTCTGGTGTAGGCCCTCATCACCCATGTCTGTATTACTGCAGTATTGTCTACTGGTGAGTCTGCCTGTCTCTCCTCACTCTAATCAAGAAGTCAATCAGTAAAGATTTATTAAGCACCTCCTATATGTTAGGAACTGAGTTAAGTGCTGGGGAGAAAAAAAAGAGTCAAAAGATAGTCCCTGACCTCAGTTTACAGTGTAATGGGGGGAGACAACATGCAAGCAAATATATACAAAACAAGCTATATAGAGGATAAAAAAGAAATCATTAACCGAGGGAAAGCACTGGAATTCAGAGGATTTGGCAAAGGCTTCAGATAGAAGGTAGGATTTTAGTTAGATCTTAAATGAAATCAAGGAGATCAGTAGTTGGAGCAGAGGAGGATGAACATTTCAGATACAGGGGACAGCCAGAGAAAATACCCAGAGTTGAGAAATGGACAGTCTTGTTCATGGAACAACCAGGATGCCAATGTCACTGGATCAAAGATTATATGTCAGGGAGTAAGACATAAGAAGAGTGAAAAGATAGGAGTCAGGCTAGGTTGTGAAGGACGTGGAATGCCAAATGGAGCATTTTATATTTTGTCCTAAATTTATTGAGTGGGAAGGTGACATGGTTGACCTGTGCTATAGGAAAATCACTTTAGTGACTGAATACAGAGTGGATTGGAATGGGGAGAGAGTTGAGGCAGGCAGACCTATTAGCAGGCTGTTGCAGTAATCCGTATGTGAGGTGATGAGGGTCTGCACTACAGTGGTGGCAGAGAGGTGAGAGATACTGAGAAGTTGAGAATGACTCCTAGGTTACGAGAATGGTAAGGGTAGGAGTGGGGAGATGGCATAAGGATAAAGATAAGGAGTTCTGTTTTGAACGTGTTGAATTTAAGATGTCTGCTGGATATCCAATTTGAGATGTGTGAAAGGCAGTTGAAGATTCAAGATTGGAGGTAAGCAGAGAATTTGAGACAGAGTAATAATAGGCAGATTTGAAAAGCATCAGCATAGAGATGGTAATCAAATGCAAAGTAACTGATGAAATCACCAAGTGAAATATTAGAGTGGGAGAAGAGAAGATTGCCCAGAACACTGGGCTCTGGGTCACCTATGGTTAGAAGGCATGATCTAAATGAAGATCCAGCAAGGGAGACTGAAGAGGACTGGTTAAATAGGTAGGAGAATCAGAAGAGAGTGATGTCCTGAAGACCTAAAGAAGTGAGTGTCAAGGAGGAGAGAGTGATCAGCAGTGTCAAAGGCTACAGAGAAATCAAGGAGAATGAGGAATGAGAAAAAACCATTGAATTTGGAAATTATGAAATCATTAGTAACTTTGGAGAGAACAGTTTCAATGGAATGATAAAATCAGAAGCTGGATTGTAAGAAGAGAAGAGAAAGTGGAGTCTCTAGAGAGCCTTTGCAAGGAATTTAGCTATAAAAAGCAGAAGAGGTACAGGACAATAGTAGTAGGGATAGAAGGATCAGGTAAGGGTTTTTTGAGTATTGAGGAGACATAGGAGTGTTTATAGGGAGTGAGAAATGAGTCAGTAGAAGGGGAAAGATTGAAAATAAGTGATATAGAGGGGATAACATAAGGGTAGGAGTTGGAGAAGATGGGGTAGAATGGAATTGCTTGTGGAGATAGAGGGATTAGCCTTGGTAAGGAGTAAGGCCACTTCTCCAAGTGAGACAGAGGTGAAGGAGGAGATAATGGCAGGAGACATGTCAGTGATAGGAGATAATGCTGAGTGGTGGGAGTGATCCAAGGTTTATCTATCCTCCCTTAAAGTGATTTTTAAAGTACAGTCCCAACTTTGTCACCTCCTACTCAACAGATTTCGGTGGTTCCTTCTTTTCTCAGGATCAGATACAAGTATTATCCAGGACTAGTGCTCTGTTCATTGAGCCATTGAGCCACTGAGCCACATAGCTGCATCTAGAGTATCTGAGGCAGGATTTGAGATCAGGGATTCCTGACTTCAGTCCCAGCGTTTGGTCCAAGCACCACTTAGCTGCCTGATTCTTGCTACCTTATTTTAAAATCTTTTCTTTAAACATTGTGTCCTGCAAATAGTAGGTACTTAAATGGTTTTTGGATTGGGCTGTTTTGGTTTAAATCTTCACTTAAAAGAGGTTTTTAAATTTTCATATTTAAATAATAAAAAATACCACTTATTTTCAATAATCTACCATATTTAGAAAATATTAATTTATTGATTCTTTTAATGTTTTTGGGCAATAGGTATTAAGTTTTTATAATTTCTTATGGTTGGAAGGATCTAAAAGTGACAATAATTTCTTTTCTTAAAAATTTTTTTATTTTCAGTTCCAAATTCTCTCCCTCTTTGTACCCCCTTCCACACACTGAGAAGATAAGAAGTATGATACACACATTATAGATATCATGCAAAACATATTTCCACATTAGACATGCTGTCAGAAAGAGAAAGCAAGAAAAATAAAGGAATTGGAAAAAAATTCCTCAGTCTGCACTTAGATGTCATTAGTTCTCTCTCTGGAGGTGGATGGCATTTTTTATCATGAGTCCTTTGGACTTGTCATTGTCTTAATGATAGTTACTGAGATTTTTTTTTTTAAGATTTAAATTTATTTATTTGTTTTTAGTTTTCAACATTCATTTCCGCAAGATCTTAAGTTCCAAATTTTCTCCCCATCTTTTCCTCACCCCCACCCCGAGGTGGCATGCATTCTAATTACCTCTTCCCCCAGTGTGCTGTCCTTTTTATTATCTCCCCTCTTATCCCCTTCCCCTTTATTTTCTTGAAGGGCAAGATAGATTTCTGTACCCCATTGCCTGTATATCTTATTTCCCAGTTGCATGTAAAACAATTTTGTTTAACATTTGTTTTTAAAACTTTGAGTTCCATTTTCTTTCCCTTCTTCCCTCCCCACTCACCCCCATTGAGATGGCAAGCAATTTAATATAGGTTATATATTTGTAGTTATGCAAAACACCTCTGTAATAGTCATGTTGTGAAAGACTAATTATATTTTCCTCTATCCTATCCTGGCCTCCAGTTATTCTATTTTCTCCTTTGACGCTGTCCTTTTTCTAAAGTATTTGCTTCTGACTACCCCCTTCCCTAATCTGCCTACCCTTCTATCATCCCCCTGCCCTTTATCACCTTCCCCTCTACTTTCTTTTAGGGTAAGATACCCAATTGAGTGTATATTTCCTCCTTAAGCCAAATCTGATGAGAGTAAGGTTCACTCATTCCTTCTCACCTCCCCCCTCTTCCCCTCCATTGTGACACCTTTTTCTTGCCTCTTTTATATGAGATAATTTACCCCATTCTATCTCACCCTTTCTTCTCTCAATATATTCTTCTCTCATACCTTAATTTTATTTTTTATGTATCATCCCTTCATATTCACCTCACCCTGTACCCTCTATCTGTCTGTCTATCTATCTATCTATCTATCTATCTGTCTGTCTGTCTGTCTGTCTGTCTGTCTGTCTGTCTGTCTGTCTAGCTATCTATGTTTGTGTATAATCCCTCCAACTACCCAAATATTGAGAGAAGTTTCAAGTGTTACAAATATATTTCCATATAGGAATGTATACAGTTCAACTTTAGTAAATGCCTTATGATTTCTCTTTCCTCTTTACCTTTTTATGCTTCTCTTGATTCTTGTGTTTGAAAGTCAAATTTTCTGTTCAGCTCTGTTCTTTTCATCAAGAATGCTTGAAAGTCCTCTATTTCATTGAATGACCATTTTTTCCCCTGAAGTATTACATTCAGTTTTGCTGGGTAGGTGATTCTTGGTTTTAATCCTAGTTCCTTTGACTTCTGGAATATCCTATTCCAAGCCCTTCGATCCCTTAATGTAGAAGCTGCTAGGTCTTGTGTTATCCTAATTGTATTTCCACAATACTTGAATTGTTTCTTTCTAGCTGCTTGCAATATTTTCTCCTTGACCAGGGAATTCTGGAATTTGGCCATAATGTTCCTAGGAGTTTCTCTTTTTGGATCTCTTTCAGGAGGTGATCAGTGGATTCCTTGAATACTTATTTTGCCCTCTGGTTCTAGAATCTCAGGGCAGTTTTCCTTGATAATTTCATGAAAGATGATGTTTAGGCTCTTTTTTTTGATCATGGCTTTCAGGTAGTCCCATAATTTTTAAATTGTCTCTCCTGGATCTGTTTTCCAGGTCAGTTGTTTTTCCAATGAGATATTTCACATTATCTTCCATTTTTTCATTCTTTTGGTTTTGTTTTGTGATTTCTTGGTTTCTCATAAAGTCATTAGCCTCTATCTGTTCCATTCTAATTTTGAAAGAACTATTTTCTTCAGTGAGCTTTTGAACCTCCTTTTCCATTTGGCTAATTCTGCTTTTGAAAGCATTCTTCTCCTCATTGGCTTTTTGAACCTCTTTTGCCAATTGAGTCAACCTATTTTTCAAGGTGTTATTTTCTTCAGCGTTTTTTTGGGTCTCCTTTAGCAAGGTGTTGACCCTCTTTTCATGCTTTTCTTGTATCTCTCTCATTTCTCTTCCCAGTTTTTCCTCCACCTCTCTAACTTGATTTTCAAAATCCTCTTTGAGCTCTTCCATGGCCTGAGCCCATTGAATATTTATTTTGGATGTTTGGGATACAGAAGCCTTGATTTCTATGTCTTTCCCTGATGGTAAGCATTGTTCTTCCTCCTCTGAAAGGATGGGAGGAGATATCTGTTCACCAAGAAAGTAACCTTCTGTGGTCTTATTTTTTTTTCCCCCTTTTCTGGGCATTTTCCGAGATGGTTACTTGACTTCTGAGATTCCTCTCCACACCCACCTTGCCTCCAGATCCACCCAGCCAGTGCTTGGGGTCTGAGATTCAAATGCTGCTTCCCAGCCTCAGGGCTTTGGGTGGGGGCAGGGCCACCACATGGGGCTCACTTCCCTCAGGGGGTTTATGCAGAGACCTTCAACAATGGATCTGAGTTCCTGCCTGCTTAGGGACCCTGTCTGCTGCTGCCTCCCGAGGGGGCCTGGGTTATGGAGACACCCTGCTCCCCTCTCAGCGAGCCAAAAAGACTCTCTCACTGACCTTTGGCGCCTGTGGGTGGAGGGGCCTGTGGGTGGAGGGACCTGCGCTGTTGCTGGAGATTCTGTCCCTGAAGCCTGCTGGGATCTGCTCCTCTCGGTACCACGCGGCCAAGGCAGAGCTGGGCTCTGCTCCTGATCCCGTGCACGATGGAGCTTTCCTGTCGGTTTTTCAGGTCTCTCTGGAACAGAAGTCTTTTCCACTCCATTGTTCTGTGGCTTCTGTTGCTCCAGAATTTGTTGGGAGTTCTTCTTTACAGGGATTTTATGGGCTGTGGGTTAGGAGCTAGCATATGTGTATCTTTCTACTCCGCCATCTTGGCTCCTCCCCCCCTGTGTATTATATATATGTACTCTGTTTCACTGATCTACCTTACTTTTTCTTAGCCAGTAGCAGATAATTTTGATAATTATTGCCTTATAATATAGTTTAAGATCTGGTACTGCTAACCTCCTTCCTTTACATTTTTTCATTAATTTCTTTGATATTCTTGACCTTTTATTCTTCCAAATGAATTTTATTATTTTTTCCAGCTCAATAAAATAAATTTTTCATAATGTAATTGGAGTGGTGTAGAATAAGTACATTACTTTAGGTAGAATTGTCATTTTTGTTACGTTAGCTCTTATGCCCCCTCTTCTGTGGACAATGAGTATTTTTCCAATTATTTAAATCAGACTTTATTTGTATAAAAAGAATCATATAATTATGTTCATTTACTTCTTGGATTTGTTTTGGCAGGTAAACTACCATGTGTTTTATACTGTTTATAGTTACTTTATTTTTTAATAGTTATTTTAGATGAGGCATGTCTTACTATTTCTTTTGCAGGGTTTTAGTGGTGATATGTAGAAGTATTGACAATTTGTGTGTTTATATCCTTCTACTATTCTAAAATAATTTTTTCATTTTACATAATTTATTAAATTTATTGCCATATAATTGGGCAAAAATGACTCGTAATGATTGCTGTGATTTTGTCTTCATTAGTGGTATATTCACCCTTTTCATTTTTGATAATAGTGATATGTCTTTCTTCTCTCTTTCTAAAAATCATATTAATCAGTGGTGTATCTGTGTTATTGGTTTTTTTCCCATAAAACCAACTCCTAGTTTCATTTATTAATTCAGTAATTTTCTTACATTCACTTTTATTATTCTCACCTTTAATTTTTTTGATTTCCAGTTTGGTGTTTAATTTTTTTTACTTTGTTCTTTTTCTAGTTTTTTAAAAAAATTGTATACTAATTCTTTTGTCTTCTCTTTCTCTATAACATTTGGAGATTTGATTTATCCTCTGATTACTGCTTTTGCTATATCCTGTAGGTTTTGGTACATTGTCCAAATTCTATCCATTCCTCCCTACCTGCCCTTCCTGTCCCTGAGGTGATAAGCAATCAGATATAGGTTATTCATGGAAATATGAAACATTACCATACAAGAAGACTCAAATGAAAGAAAATAAATGAAAGTGAAAAATAGCATGCTTCAGTCCATATTCAATCAATATCAGTTCTTTCTCTGGAGGTGCATAATGTGCTTCATCATTAGTCCTTTGTGATTGTCTTGGATTGTTGTATTGCTGAGAATAGCTAAGTTGTTCACAGTTCTTCATTGAACAGTATTGCTTTTATTGCATACAGAATGCTCCTGATTTTGTTCACTTCCATATGCATCAGTTCATGCCAGTTTTTCCAGGATTTTCTGAAATCATCCTTCTCATTTCTTATAGCACAATAATAATCCATTACAATCATATGCCACAGCTTTTTTATCCATTCTGTAGTTGATGGGCATCCCTTTGAATTATAATTCTTAGCCACCACTGCTTTGAATATTTTTGTATAAATAGGTCCTTTCCCCCTTTTTTGGATGTCTTTGGGATATTGACTTAGCATTGTTATTGCTGAATCAAAGAGTATGTATAATTTTATAGCCCTTTGGGAATAGTTCTAAATAGTTCTCCAGAGTGGTTAAGTCATTTCACAACTCCACTAACAGTGCATTCATTAGTGTCTGTTTTCCACCATGCCCTCCAACATCTAGCATTTTTCTTTTCCAGTCTATTATCTAGCATTTTTCTTTTTTGTCATATTAGCCAATTCTTCAGAGTACTTCAGAGCATTTCTCTGATCTATAGTAATTTGCAACTTTTTTTCATAAATAGCTTTGATTTCTGTCTGAAAACTACCTGTTCATATTCTTTGACCATTTATCAGTTGACAAATGAGTTGTATTTTTGTAAATTTGGCTCACTTCTCTACATTTTTGAGAAATGAGGCCTTTATCAGAGATACTTGTTGCAACATTCCTCCCCCAGTTTTTCTACTTTCCTTATAATTTTGTTTGCATTTGTTTTGTTTGTGCAAGACATTTAAATTTTATACAATCAAAATGATCCATTTTACATTTTGTAATGGTCTCTGTATCTTCTTTGATCCTAAATTCTTCCATTATCTGTAAGTCTAACTGATAAACTGTTCAATGCTTTCTTAATTTGCTTATGGTACCACTATGTATAAATCATGTACCCATTTTGACCTTATCTTGGTATAGGGTGTGAGATGTTGGTCTATACCTAGTTCCTCTCTAGTCTTTTCTGGTTCTCCCAGCAGTTTTTGTCAAATAATGAGTTTTTGTTCCAAAAGCTTGCATCTTTGAGGTTATAATATTCTAGATTACTATGGTCCATTTGCTATAATGTAATTTGTATGTAATCTAATCTGTTGATCCACCACTGTGTTTCTTAGCCAGTACCAGATTGTTTTGATAATTACTGTTTTATAATTGCAGTTTGAGATCTGGTAATACTGGGCCACCTTATTTCACATTTTTTCATTGATTGCTTTCATATCCTTGAATTTTTGTTTGCCCAGATGAATTTTTTTATTTTTTCTAACTCTCTACAATAACTTTTTGATAGTTTGATTGGTATGGCACTGATTCAATAGATCAGTTAAGGTAGAATTATAATTTTTATTATATTGACTTGGCCTGCCCATCAGCAATTAATATTTTTCCATTTGTTTAGATCTGACTTTATTTGTATGAAATGTGTTTTATAGTTGTGTTCACATAGTTCCTGGGTTTGTCTTGGTAGGTAGAATCCCAAATGTTTCATATTGTCTACTGTTATTTGAAATGAAATTTATCTATCTCTTGCTGCTCTGCATTGTTGGTCATATAAAGAAATGCTGATGATTATGTGAGCTTATCTTATATCCTGCAATCTTGTTTTTGAAGTAGTTTTTTAGTTAATTCTCTAGGATTTTTTAAGTATAGCATCATCTCATCTGCAAAGAATGATAGTTTTATTTCCTCATTGCACATTCTAGTTCCTTTCTTTTTTATTCTCTCATTACTATAGCTAACATTTGTAGTACAATATTAAATAATAGAGGTGATAATGGACATGCTTGCTTTATCCCTGATTGTATTGAGAAGGCTTCCAGCTTACCCCCATTAAAGAAAATATTTTTTGATAGTTATAGATAATTATTACTTACCATTTTAAGGTTATCTCCATTTATTCCTGTGCTCTCTAGTGTTTTTTTTTTTTTTTTTAATTTTTATTAATTTTTTTATTTTTTTTAATGTTTAACAATCACTGCCATACAATTGCGATTTTATCCCTCCCCACCCACCCCCCACTACCTCCCTCCCTCCCCACGACTGCATACAATTCTGTATAGATTCTACATAAACTTTCCTATTGAGTATATTTTCACTATCGTCATGCTGTGTAGTCAGACTAAGATAAATGAAAGAATCCATATAACAAATCAGAACATGATACACAAACAGATACACATACACAAACATGATCTGCTACATTATGTGAGTGACTTCCATATTTCTCTCTCTGAGTGTGGAAGGCTTTTTGCCTTGAGGTCCACCATTGGGATTTTTTTTTTTTTTTCAGAAGTTCTTGTGTTATTACAAAAATCTAAGTCTACCAGAAAAAACTCTCACACACTGTGGTTGTTGCTGTGCATAAAGTTCTCCTGGTTCTGCTCCTTTCACTCAGCATCAGGTCATATAAGTCCTTCCAGGCCTCTCTGAAGTCTTCTTGTTCATCATTTCTTATGGCACAATAGTACTCCATTACCTTCATATACCATAATTTATTCAGCCATTCCCCAATTGATGGACATCCCCTTGACTTCCAGTTTTTGGCAACTACATAGAGTGCTGCTATAAATATTTTTGTACATGTGGGACCCTTTCCCATTTTTATGATCTCTTGGGGATATAGTCCTAGTAGCGATATTGCTGGGTCAAAGGGTATGCACATTTTTGTAGCCCTTTGGGCATAGTTCCAAATTGCTCTCCAGAATGGTTGGATGCGCTCACAGCTCCACCAACAATGAATTAGTGTTCCAACTCTCCCACATCCTCTCCAGCATTTATCATTTTCTTGTTCTGTCATGTTTGCCAATCTTATAGGTGTGATGTGGTACCTCAGAGTTGTTTTGATTTGCATCTCTCTAACCAATAGTGATTTAGAGCATTTTTTCATATGATTATAGATAGCTTTAATTTCTTCCTCTGAAAATTGCCTGTTCATATCCTTTGACCTCTCTAGTGTTTTTAATAGGAATAGGTGTGGTCTCTTGTCAAAGGTTTTTTTAGCATCTGTTGAGATAATCCTATGGTTTCTGTTGGTTTTGTAACTGATATTGTCAATTTGCTTATACTTTTCCTAATATTGAACCAGCCCTGTATTCCTAGTATATAATCCTTTGATATATACTGCTGTAATCTCTTTGCTAATATTTTACTTAAATTTTTTTCATCCATATTCATTAGGGAATTTGTTCTGTAATTTCCTTTCTCTGTTTTGGCTCTTCCTGGTTTAGGTATCAGCACTATATTTATGTTGTAAAAGGGATTTTGTAGGAGTCCTTCTTCACCTGTTTTTCTAAATAGTTTATATAGTATTGGGATTATTTATTCTTTAAATATTTGGAGTAATTCACTTGTGAATCCATCTGGTCCTGGCGATTTTTTTCTGAGGAAATTTATTGATGGCTTATTCAATTTCTTTTTCTAAGATTGGGTTATTTAAGAATTTTATTTCTTCTGTTAATCCGGGTAATTTACATTTTTGTAGATATTCATCCATTTCATTTAAATTGTCAAATTTATTAACCTATAATTGGGAAAATAGTTCCTAACAATTGTCTTAATTTCCTCTTCATTGGTGGTGAGCTCACTCCTTTTATTTTTGATACTAGTGATTTGATTTTCTTTTTTCCTTTTTTAAATCAAATTGATAAGTGGTTTATTTTATTGTTTTTTTCCCCATAAAACCAGCTTTTAGTTTTATTAATTAGTTCAATGTTTTTCTTTCAGTTTTATTAATCTCTCCTTTGATTTTCAGAGTTTTCATTTGGTGCTTAATTGGGAATTTAAAATTTGTTCTTTTTCCAGTTTTTTTAGTTGCATGCCCAGTTCATCTGTTGATCTGCTTTTTTTTCTGTTTTATTGACATAAGCAATAAGAGATATACATTTTCCCTTAAGTACTGCTTTGAATGCATCCCTTAAATTTTGTTATGTTGTCTCATTGTTGTCATTTTCTTTATTGAAATTATCAATTGTTTCTTTGACCCACTTGTTTTTTAGAATTAGATGATTCAATTTTCAATTAAATTTTCTTCTTTTTCTATTGTTCATTATTGAATGTAATTTTTATTGCATTATGATCTGAAAAGGATACGTTTACTATTTTTGCTTTTCTGCATTTGTTTGTGAGGTTTTCATGCCTTAATACATGGTCAGGTTTTGTGTAGGTGCCATGTATTGCTGAGAAAAAGGTATATTCCTTTCTATTCCCATTCAGTTTTCTCCAGAGATCTATTCTATATAACTTTTCCAGAATTTTATTTACCTCCTTAATTTCTTTCTTGATTATTTTGTGGTTAAATTTATCTAGTTTAGAAAGGGGAAATTTGAGTTCCCTCACCAGTTTAATTTTTATTGTCTATTTTCTCTTGCAACTCATTCAGCTTCTTCAAAAATTTAGATGCCATACCATTTGGTGCTTATATGTTTAGTATTGATATAACTTCATTGTCTGTGGTACATGCTTCCATTTTATGATTGAGTTCATCCCATTCACATTTATAGTTATAACCATGCTATTATTCTTTGGTTGTATTCTTTCTTGCCCCCTACCTTTTCCCTCCTCACAATTGTTTTACTTCTGATCATTTTCTTCCTCAATATACCCTCCCTTTTATCAATCCCCTCTCTCCTTTCTATTGTCCCTGTCCCTTTTTTGCTTCTTTATAGAGTATGATAGATTTCTATATCCAACTGAGCATGTATGTCATTTTCTCTTTGAGCCAGTTTTGATGAGAGTAAGGTTCTAGCTTTGCCTGCCACCCCTGCTCCCCATTTTCCCCTCCATTATAATAACTCATGCCTCTTTTATGTGGGATAATTTACCCCTATTCAGTCTTCCCCCTTCTTCTAGTGCAATTTTCTTTCTCATGAGACCCTTTATTATTTTTTTGAGTATCATCCCATTAAATTCACCTCATATCCAGACCCTCTGTCTACATATACTCCCTAATGACTCTAATTGTAATAAGTTTGAGTTACGAATATTATCTTACCATATAGAATATAAACAGTTTAACTTAAATTTCTTATGTTTTTTTTCTTTCATGTTTCATTTTTACCTTTTTATGTTTCCCTTGAGTCTGTGTATTTGGAGGTCAAATTTTTTATTCAATTCTGGCCTTTTAATTAGAAATGCTTGAAAAGTCTCTATTTCATTAAATTTTCATTATTTTCCTTGCAGGATTTTATTCAGTCTTCCCAGATAGGTGATTCTGGGTTGTAATCCTGATTCCTTTGCCTTCTGGTATGTCATATTTCACGCCCTTCAGTCCTTTAATATGGAAGCTGCCAAATCCTGTGTAATCCTGACTATAGCTCCATTATATTTGAATTGTTTCTTTTTGTCTACTTGCAATACTTTCTCCTTGAACTGTGTGCTCTGGAATCTGGTTACGATATTCCTAGGAGTTTTCATTTTGGGATCTCTTTCAGGTGGTGATTGGTACATTCTTTCCATTTCTTTTTTTCCCTTTGATTTCTAATGTATCAGGGAAATTTTCTTTGTTAATTTCTTGAAAGATGTTGTCTAGGTCACGGCTTTCAGGTAGTCCAATACTTCTTATATTATCTCTCCTGGATCTGTTTTCTAGGTCAGTTGTTTTTCCAGTGAGAAATTTCACATTTTCTTCTGTTTTTTAACCTTTTAAATTATGTTTAATTGTATCTTTAGTTCTCATAGATTCATTAGTTTACACTTGTTCAATTCTAATTTTTAATTATTTTCTTTAATGAGATTTTGTACTTCCTTTTTAATTTGGCCAGTTCTATTTTTTTTAGGGAGTTATTTTCCTCAGTTAATTTTTGCTTATCTTTTCCCATGCTATTGACTCCTTCATAATTTTCTTGCATTATTCTTATTTCTTTCCCCTGTTTTTCTTCTACTTCTCTAATGTGCTTTTTAAATTCCTTTTTAAGCTCTTCCAGTAATTCTTTTTGGGCCTGAGACCAAATTACATTTTTCTTTGAGGCTTCACATGTAGCCATTTTGACATTGTTGTTCTCTTCTAAGGTTTATGCTTTGAATCCTCCCTATCATCTTAATCACTTTCTCTAGTCAAATTCTTTGAAAATTTTTTGGCTCATTTTTCTACCCAACTTTTTTGGGGGTCACTTGGTGTTTTTAAGTAAGAGTTGGGCTCTGGTCCTGCACTATCCCGTGCTTTTTGTGCTGGGGCCCTGAATTTTTCTGCTGACTTTCACTGGGCTTGAGGGCTTAGCTGCTTGTTTTCTCTGGAGGATAGGCATCCCTTCTGTCTTGTATTGGAGTGTGGGGCCTTCCTATTTACCTCCCCTGGGTGTGGCTTTAGCTGCTGGTCTGCCCTTGGGGTGGGTTTCTGCTGTTGAAATAGGGTGTCTCTGCTAGAAGGCCTCAGGGGCAGCATCTTCCTGTTGGCCAGCCTCAGGGGAGCCTGCTGGTTAGCAATGGGGTCAAATTGTTGTTGGTGGCTTGTACTGGGAGTGCTGGGGTAAGGGCTTGCTCTGCTTACTTGCCTTGGGGCTGCTGGCTTGCAGGAGAGGAGGACCTTGCTGGTAGATTGCCCCATGCTTGGAGCCTTGCTGTAGGTCCCCAGTTGTGAGACCAGCTCGGTTTCTGCTGCTTTTGGGCCTAGTACTTCTCTCACCCCAGTGAGATAGACCTTTCCTGCCTTCCTGGTAAGCTGCTTCCTTCCTTCTTGATCAGTTCTAGTTGTTTGGAGGGAATTCAGGAGGGCTTTAGAGGATTCTTTCCTCACTCGGCCTTCTTGGTGCCAGAAGTCGTCCCTTCCTTATTAAAAATAATTTTTATTGTATTATGAATTGAAAAGGATGCATTTGCTATTTTTGCTTTTCTGCATTTAACTATTAAGTTTTTTTGCCCTAATATATGGTCAGTTTTTGTAAAGATACCATATTCTTCTAAGAAAAAGACATATTCCTTTCTATTCCCATTCAATTCTCTGTAGATATCTATGATGTCTGGATTATCTGATATTCTTTTCATCTCTTTGACTTCTTTCTCATTTATTTTTTTGGTTAGCTTTATCTGGTCTGAGAGGGGAAGGTTGAAGTTTCACTATTATAATTTTGCTGTCAGTTTCTACCTCTAACTCAATTAGCATTTTCTTTAAAAATTTGGATGCTATAGTACTGGTGCGTATAAGTTTAGTGTTGATATTACTTCATTAAATATGGTACCTTTTAATCATAATATAGTTTCCCTGTTTATCTCTTTTAGCTATATCTTTGTCTGAAATCATGATTGCTACCCTTGCTTTTTTTTTTTGCATCAACTGAAGCATAATAAATTCTAGTCCATCTCTTACTTTTACTCTTTATCTCTCATTTTAAAATGTATTTCTTGTAAACAACATAATGTTGTGTCCTGGTTTTTCATCCATTCTATTTTCCATTTCTGTTTTACCTCCTTACCTTCTTAATCCTCTGTGCTTGTGGGCCTGTCTTCTCAATATATTCCACATAGGAAAGGATTTCTTTTAGTTTTTTTCTATTTCAGTCTTTAAGTTAAAAAGAAAAACTGCCTGATGACTAGTACAAATGAGTAGAAAAGGTAATTGTATCTCAAAATGTATTTGACCTGTCCTTACTTTGAAAAATGTGTACAATCCTGCCAAATGTTTGTTTTTAGGATGAGAATGAGCTTTAAAGTCTGTGCCTAGTATTGCTTTACTGACATTATAGGAATAGAAAAAGATTAGCCTCTTCCTTGAAAATGAACCATATTCTTTTCAGCTTCTGTTGTGATTTTAGTGTTTTAAAGATATTATTTCCTTTGGCACATACTTTATATGCTATCTTATTCACAGATACTTATAGTTGAAACACAGAATTGAATTGAAACTAAAATTGAGAAAATTTGACTTTGTTTATGATCCCTAAGGAACTATCTTAAAGGTGATTCTATTAAGATTTCTAGTGTCTCAGAGACATTTAAACATTCTGTGACATAAAAAATGCTAGAAGTAACCCTCCCTCCCAAAGGAGAAAACTCCTTGTTTTCAAAAATTAAATAATTTATTTGTGGATATTTAAGTGCAAGTTATTAAATGTTCACTTTTGTGGAATTCTAGAATAGGCTTGGTAATTATTTTATGAGGAATCATTAAGCCTATATTACTTAATGATAACTCCTTTGGGTATATACAAGATGGATTGCACAAAGACCTCCACTCATAAAAAAGTTACATTCTAATGGGGGAGATACAGATATTGAGAAATAGTGGTCTGAAAAGGGTGTTTTGTTTTGGAAGTCACTGTGAGTGGTGACATAGTGGAGTTGGTTTACACACATTTTCTAGCAAAAATGTCAGTTTTGATAAAAAGTTTTTTAATTTAGAAAGCCATCCTTTGTAAACATTTTTTTAATTTAAAAAAAGAGAATAAAATAAGCAAAACTGATCTGTACATCAAAAAATCTGAGAATATATCCAGCATTCCACACATGTGGACCTAACTACCAATTTGACAACAGAGTGAGGTGGGGGTATCTTCCCATTTCTTTTTTTGGGACCATTCTTGTTTTTTATAATTTGGTAACATTTATTTTGTTTGTTGTTCTTTCTATTTATTTACATTGTTGCAGCAATTTTAAATATCATTTTCTTGGTTCTGTTTATTTCATTCTACATCATATTCTCTAAATATTTTCATGCTTCTCTGTATTTTTTGTTTCCATAATGCTTGACTTATTTCTTTCTGGCTACTTGTAATATTTTCTCCTTGACCTGGGAATTCTGGAATTTGGCTACAATATTGCTAGGAGTTTTCCTTTTGGGATTTCTTTCAGGGGGTAATCAGTGGATTCTTGCCATTTCTGTTTTGCCCCCTGGTTCTAGAATATCAGGACAATTTTCCTTGACAATTTCTTTTTTTTTTTTCCTTTTTCTTTTCTTTTTTTTGATCTTGGCTTTCAGCTAGTCTGGTAATTTTTAAATTATTTCTCCTGAATCAGCTATTTTTTCAATGAGATACTTCAGATTCTCTGCAATTTTTTCATTCTTTTGGTTTTGTGTTATAATTTCTTGATTTTTCATAAAGTCATTAGGTTTTATTTGCTCCATTCTAATTTTTAAAGAATTATTTTCTTCAGTGAGCTTTTGGACCTCATTTTCCAATGGACTCATTCTGCTTTTTAAGGAATTCTTCTCTTCATTGGCTGTTTTTTTTTTTGCCATTTGGGTGAGTCTAATTTTATTTTATTAAAAAAAAAATTTTTTTAAATTTTATTTTTCATTTTTAACACAGCTTATTACAGATAAAACAATTCAAACTTTTGGTCAGGTGATACTTCTTTTTAAAGCATTTACAATATGGACCACAAAAGAATTTTTTTTTTTAAACATTAACCAACTGAGACACAAATAATATTTATGTTGCTCACTTCACAAGCTCTTGACCTAATTGTCTCCATAGTGTTACTAAGAATTAAAGGGCCCTAACTTATTGTTGTTGGTCTAAAGTCCTATGCCTAATAGCTTAATTTTAGACTTAACCTCGGATGTTTCCCTACCAATAATCTATAATTTAATAGATCTGGTATTCAGCCTACACACCTTTTGACTATAGGAAATTGCCACCAAGAGTAGGGACATTGCAGGGATACAATATCTCCCCAACTTCAAGTCAGTTCCAGGCAGGATTAGATTGTCCACTTGCATTCAGTCAGGCTTAAAGTCTGCCAGATGTCAATGGGGAAATTGAGTCAGGAGAATCCTATCTCATCTCAGGCTGAATAGCTACTTTCCCACCCTTCCAATGAGATCACCTTTTGCAGTTCATACCAGCATCTCACCAGCTTACTGGCATCATGGATTGGAGGCTCAGACTGCCTTTCTTGCTATCCATACCTGGTGTTAGACTCAGAAGAACAGTCACTTAATAGTCCCATAGCATCTAAAAATGGCAAGTTCCAATAACCAGGTTTCAAATATGATTATAATTTCACTTTGGCTAAGGAACATGTTTTGAGGCAAGTCTTAAGTGGCTTCCATGCCTTTCTATATATGTTCTAGTTCCTGATTAAATGGCAATCATTAAATCAGATTTACCATTAAAACCTTAAATTTTCCATCAAAGCAAAATTATACCTGAGGTTACCTTCCTCTAGGAAATTTAGACTACAATTCTTTTCCCCAAACTAAAGATGTCATTGATTTATTCTCAGTAATTAATTCAGTCAATTGTTTTAATACTGATTGCTTTTAGCTCACTTTGTAACATGTCCAATTTTTCTCCCCATCACTCCCCTCCCTCTGCTTCCTAATACCTTGCATTCTGATTACTTCTTCCCTCAATGTACCCTCCCTTCTATCACACCCCACCCTTCCCTTATCTCCATCTTCTCTCTTTTCTTGTAAGGCAAGATAAATTTCAATACCCCATTCCCTGTATTTCTTATTTCCTGATTATATGCAATAAAAATTCTCAACATACATTGCTAATACTTTGAATTCCAACTTCTCTCCCTCCCCACCTTCCTCCCCAGCCCCACTGAGAAGGCAGGCAATTCAATACAGACTAAATATGTGTTGTTTTGCGAAAGACTTCCATAATAATCATGTTGTGTAATACTAATTATATTGCCCTCTGTCCTACTCTATCCCCTCTTATTTTCCCCCCTACAGTTGACCTTGCCCCTTCTTGAAAGTGTTTATTTCTAGTAACTCCCTTCTCCCATTTGTCTTCCCTTCTAACATTCCCCTTACCCCATTTATTGCCTCCTTCCCTACTTTCCTGTGGTATGATATAAATCTTCATATCAAATTTAGTGAGCATGTTTTCCCTCTTTCAGCCACATGTGGAGAGAGTAGCTTCGTTTTTCCCCTCTCCCCTTCCCCCTTTTTTCCTCCATTGAACAAGATTTTTCTTATCTCTTTTATGAGTTATAGCCTGCCCCTTTCCATTTCTCCCTTTCTCTTCCCGGTATTTTCCTCCCTCACCCCTTATTTTATTTTATTTTTGTGTGGATATCATCTCTTCTGATTCAACACACCCTGTACCCTCTGTCTATATATGTATATGTATGTGTGTGTGTGTGTGTGTGTGTGTATGTACGATCTTTCCATCTACCCAAATATTGAGAAAAGATTCAAGAGTTATAAATATTTTCTTTTCATGTAGTAATGTAAAGAGTTCAGCTTTTAGAGAGTCTTTTATGATTTTTCTTTCCTGTTTACCTTTTCATGCTTCTCTTGATTCTTGTATTGTAAAGTCAAATTTTCTATACAGATCTGGTCTTTTCCTCAATATGAATGATTGAAAGTCCTCTATATGGTTGAATGACCATTTATTCCCTTGAAGTATTATACTCAGATTTGCTGGGTAGGTGATTCTTGGTTTCAATCCCACTTCCTTTGACCTCTGGAATATCCCATTCCAAGCTATTTGATTCCTTAATGTTGAAGCTGCCAGATCCTGTGTTATCCTGATTGTATTTCCACAATACTCAAATTGTTTCTTTCTAGCTGCTTGCAGTATTATCTCCTTGATCGGGTAAGTCTAATTTTAAAGCTGTTATTTTCTTAAGCATTTTATTGAGTTTCCTTTAACAAGCTGTTGACTCATTTTTCTCTTCTCAATTTTTTCTCTACTTCTCTGACTTGATTTTCAAAATCCTTTTTGAGCCCTTCCATGGCCTGAGACCAATTCATATTTTTCTTGGAGGCTTTGGATGCAGGAACTTTGACTTTGTTGTCTTCTTCTCACTGTATGTTTTGAGCTTCCCCATCACCAATGATGTAAGAAAATGCATCTTCCCTGAGAAAGTAAGACTCTATAGTCTCTTTCTTTTTCCTGTTTGACCATTTTCCCAGCCAATTACTTGATTTTTGAGCTTTGCTAAGTGGAGGGCTCTTGAAGCAGCCTCTGTTTCAGTAGTGGCTGCCATTGCCCTGGGGCTGGGGCTGGGGCTGGACCACGTTCCCCTCTCAGCCAGGTGAGAGACCCTTCCCACTGACCTTTGAAGCTGTCTTTAGCATTTGAGGGTTGAGAAGTCAGGAACCCATGGCAGTAGCCTGTCATTCAGTCCCCTAAGCCTGCTCCTGCTTGTAGAGTTCAACTGCACTCCGCTCCCAGTGTGATAGACGCTTCCTGTCGACTTTTCAGATTGTCTTGGGGTGGAAATTTGCTTCAGTCTGTCATTTTGTGATTTCTGCTGATCCAGAATTTGTTTAGTCATTTTTTACAGGTTTATTGAGGGTTTGGGGGGATACCTGTAGCAAGTCTCTTTTACTCCTCTACCATCTTGGCTCCGCCCCTTCCCCTTTTAGTCATTTTGTAATTTGCCAAAGTTTGCTTGCTTGTTCCTCATTTGATGGACGCTTATTTTATTTCCTATTCTCTCCTTCTACAAAAAGTTTTTTTATATATGTGAAGCTCTTTATTAGTGACCTCTCTGGGGGGTATGAACCTACCTATGTGACCCTGAAGAAGTTATTTAACCCTTATTTCTCTGTTTCCTTAACTGCAAAATGGGGATAATAACAGTGCCAATGTCACAGATTTGTTATGAGAATCAAATGAGTTGATGTTTACAAAAAGATGCTTAACACAGTGCCTGACACATTGAAAATGATATATAAATGCTCTTTCCCTTTCCCTTTCCCCTTTCCCTTTTATCTCTCTCTTCCTTCATCCTTGCCATCTTTTTCTATTTGATTATATCTTGAACTTCATATAAATTATTCGCAGAAAGTCTTTGCAGTATCCTGGAAGCCTTGTTCTGTTCCATATCTTAGCATATGGTTACCAGTGTAACAATACACTGTTTTCTGTTTCTTACTTTTGCTAGGTTGGAAGGGGCTAAGTTATAAAGGGCTTTAAAAGCTAAATAGAGGATTTTATTTGAGATTTTGGTGGCGAGAAGGAGCCATTGGAATTTGTTGAGTAGGAGATGGTAGTGAAGTGATCAGACCTGCACTTTAGGAAGGTAAAACCTTTGAAACCTTAGTAGAGAATGAATTGGAGTGTGGAGAGCAACCTGCAGGCTGTTCCAATAGTCTAAGCATGAGGTCATAAGTTTTTGAACCAGGGTGGTAGAAATGTCAGAGGAGAAAAGGGGACATATATGAGATGTTGTAAAGTAGAATTGACAGGACTTAGCATTTGATTGGATATATGGTCAGGGAAAGAGTTGGGAGTCAATGATGATACCTAGGTTGTGAGCCTGAATTTACTGGGAGGGTGATGATGCCCTTGATAGTAATAGGGAAATTCAGGAGTGGGTAGGGTTTTTTAGGGAATGATAATGAGTTACTTTTTGGACATACAGTCACATTTCTATGTGACACACAGTTTCACATAATTGACATTTGAAGATGTGAGTTTGGAGGTCATTAAAGAGGTTAAGAGTAGACAAGTAGATTTGAGAATCATCAGCATAGAGATAATTGAACTATTGGAGCAAATATGATTATCAAACAAAATAGTATAGAAGAAGGAGGGAACAGAACCCAGAACATAGTCCATTGGGACACCCATAGTTAGCTGGCATAACTTGGATGAAGCTCCAGCAAAGGAATCTGAGAAGGAGCAGTTAGACTGGTAAGAGAATAACCAGGTTACAGCAGTGTCATGAAAACTTAAATAGAAGAGGGTATCAGGTGGAAGCAGTTGTCAGAGGATGATCAAGAAGAATGAGGATTTGAAAGAGGCCATTGAATTTGGCAATTTAGACATCATTAGTAACTTCCTACTCTTTTGTCTTCACCTTGACCTCCAATCCCTCTTCCCTTACACTAGCCACTGTCCTTTTTTCCTCATCTTGACTTCTTGGTGAATCAGTTCAATTGGTTCACCAAACTGTCTTCTTTTCTTCAGTCCCTGGCCCTCTGATATTGTTAGTTTCACTCTGCCAGCCCTCAGGCTTACATCACTGCCACAATCCACTGCCATCTTTGTTGCTACACATATACTACTGAATGAAGATGGAGAAAAATCACAGAACTGTTCTGACTGGATCCACTGTAAATTTATGTTGCACAAGTTCAACTGGGTCTTCACAACTGCTAGACAGTCCCAGTATACCCTACCATACCAACTCACTATTTCTCTGTCTAGAGCAACTTTGTCAAACCTTTTCATCCTTCCTTAAACCTCCCTTGACTCCTCCCCCCACACTTTGAGTTGAAAACCTTGACTCATATTTTACAGAAAAAATTGAGACCTTTTATTGTGAGCTACATCTTCTGCCATCTTCCTAATTTCTGTCACTCAGATGTTGTCTTCCACTTCCTGTTTCACATGGAGAAATTGCCTTACTCCTTACTCTAAGATTAACTCCCTATCTTTGCACAAGCAATCCCATTCCATCTAGTCTTCTCTGACAGATTGTCCCCATGCCATCTTTCTATCACTTATTTTTAATCTTTTCCTGTCTGTTGGCTCATTCCCTACTGCCTATAAACATTCTCATGTCTTCTCCCATCCTCAAAAACCTTCACTTGATCTTTCTGTCTCTGCTAACTATTGTCCTATGTCTTTTTTTTCTTTTGTGGTTCAGCACCTTGAAAAGGCTGTCTACAATAGGTCCTCCACTTTCTCTTCTCTCACTCTCTTACTATCTATCCCCTTACAGTTTGGATCCTGACCTTATCCTTCCACCAAAACTACTCTTTCCAAAGTTTCCAAATCCAGTGGCTTTTTCACATTCCTCATTCTCCTTGACCTCTTTGTGACCTTTGACACTTGATCACTCTCTCCTCCTTGATACACTCTTCTCTAGTTTTTTAGAACACCATTCTCTTGGTTCTGTCTGTTTGACCATTCTTCCTCATTCTCCTTTGCTGGATATTTATTCAGACCATGCCTTCTAACCATAGGTGTCTCACAGCCCTCTTTCCTGGGCAATCTTCTCGTCCCTCTGTATTACTTCACTTAGTAATCTCATCAGCTCCCATGGATATAATTATCATCTCTGTGTTGAAGATTTTCACCTTTTCCTGTTCTGCCTTAATCTCTCTGCTGACTTCTTGAGAGAACTGAAGGGGTTAGGATAAGTAGGGTGGGAATTGAGTGAACTACACTGACTTCCATCTTGTGGTTCAACTCTGGAGCTAGCTCAGTTCCCTTTCTATTCAGTTATGGGTCTGGTCTAGGTTCTGTCCTGTGAGAAAACTTTATTTAAATGTGGGAATTAGGAGAAAACCTTGTTGTGTTATTTAAACCTAGTACCTCTGCCTGCTGTTTAGAGACTCTTAACTAAAGACCTAAGTTATGCTGACCAGAAACTTAGTCACATCCAAAGATTGATGCAAGGAGTTTTTCATAGCGTACATCTCAAGTATGTTATATCTGAGAAGTGCCTTTATACTGATTAATCGGTTACTGTTTCCATGTTGCGTTTATTGTTTATGGACACATTTTACCCCTTCTTTCAATTCACGCAATTGCCCCCAATATTCCTTAATGCTAATGCCTCCTCTGTGATTTTATCTAGTTTTTCTCATATATCTTTTTTGTAGATTGTTGGTTACATGTTTTTCCTATATTAGAGTGTAAGCTTCTTGAGAACATGACATTTTTTTCTTTACCATTCTTTCTATCCCCACTGCTTAGCACCATGCATAGTACCTAATAGGTGCTTACTAATTATGTCCTGTCTTGATTGGCCCCCTGCGTATCTGAAGTTGGGTAGAGGAGTATGTCATGGTAAATAAGGAAATAGCTACTAGAATCTTGATTTTCTGATAAATGTGGATTGAATGAACCCTAAAGAGGAGAGATTACTGAGTGTTGGTGGTGAAATGATAGTGAAGAGCAAGGAATATATTTCATTTCCCGCCATGACCAGTAAATTGGGGTCATTATGAATATAACTGCAATTAGTGCTGGAAAAAGTAGCCCAGGAGACTTTTGTCTTCTCAGTAAAAGGAAGAAGTTGGAAGGAGTGAAAAAGAAAGGTTTAAGGTGAAAGCAAGTTTGTTATCAATGCAATAGGCATTCCAGGAAGCACATGGTTAAGTGGTGGGTAGATTTGGAATGTGAAATTAAGGGAGGAGATTCAATGGAGGTGGCTTGAAATAACAGTGCATACGGTGGGGAGTGATATTTGTACAGAATCACTGTAATGAAAAGATTATGATGGAGTTAGATTATGCTAATAATCAAATAATGAGATCAGTAAGTATATTCTCTTGTGGCCAGCAGCCATTGTAGAGATACTGTAGTGTGGAGGGTGAGCAGGTAGTAGAGGATGAACACCATAGGTTAGTGGACAGGGATTCAAATGCTGACTTTCCCATTTAATAACTCCATAACCTTAATCTTTAGTCACTCAGTCTTTCCTGGCTCCAGTTTCTTGACATTTAAAATTAGGTTATTGGACTAGGTAGGCTCACAGATTCCTTTCACCTCTAATTCTTTGATTCTTTGATCTGTGGGATGACCTTACAGCATTTGAATTGCTTGCTTCTGCCCTAATACATAGTCGTATGAACATATATAATATATTAGCTTAAACCTAATTTCTTTCAAACTACTTACTGGTTTTCCCAGCAGTTCTTGTCAAGCAAGGGGTTCTTGTACTTGAAATTTAAGTTCTTGGGTTGGATCAGATGTTTGTCTACTTCTTTTTTTGCTTGCAACTAATTCTTGCTTATCTAATGCTTTGCTTCGCCCTTCTCTTAGCTTTCTGAAGGCGGAGATAATTTTTTCATTTTCATTGTATGTCTCTTCCAGTGCTTATATAGTATATAGTATAGTGTTTAGCATATAATAAATGGTGATTGAATGAATATCTATTAAAACATATTCTAGTGTTAAAATCCTTTTTAATTTTCATTTGGGGGTGTCCAGATTGATTTATTTTTATATAATTTTGCTACTCTGAATTAGTAGTCATACTGTACATTATAATTTTGCAGAACCTAGATTAGAAACAGATTCAGTGACTATTTTTGTTTTAGTAAATTTGGGGGTGTAAACCACTTTCCTCAACTCTTTCTTTTTCCTCCAAGCTTCTGAATAATTTTTATTTTGTTGGAGAAAAAACCAGTGAGAGGAATTGAATTTAAAAAATATAAATAATTTTGTTAGAGTCTGTCTCTTTTATGTTACACCATAGAAACACAGTCAACAAGCATCTGTTAAGGGCTCACTGTGGGCCATGCACTGTGTTAACCAAGCATAGAGGATACAAATACATGCAAAAAAAAAAAAAGGACATTCCTTATCCGAGAAGGAATTTGCACTCTAATAGGGGAAGGCAGTACATCAAAGGAAGTTAAAAAGTAGAGGAGAGGGAGGATGATGGCAAAACCAGAGAGAGAGAAGCAGAGCTGGAGGAGGAATGAATGTTGACTGACTAAAGTTTCTCCCAAAGATGGAACCTCAGGAGGAACTCACTAGTGAGAGGAGGGGAGTAGAAAGATGTCCTAGAATAAGAACACTGTCTTTGAGTGAAGTTCCAGGGTGAGAAGACAGCTAGCTGATGCTTGGTGGGGGAATTCCAGATAAGCACCCTGCTAAGTACTGGAAATACAAAGAAAGACAGTCTGTTCTACAGGAGCTCACATTCTAATGGAGGAGATGAAAAACTCAGTATCTGTTTTACATTCTTTATACTGAGTGATCATACTATAAATATGTATATATGTGAAAAACGATGAAAATAAAAATATAGGATCAAGGAATATTCATCATAAAAGATATATTATAATAAAATCAAGGAAGCACAGGTTTGTTAGAGAAAAGAACATTGGTATATATTATTTATGTTTGTGTAGTGGATTTTTTACCTTGGATTTTAAATTATAGTCCTTATTTTCCTTTGATTCTCTGTTTTATTTGCCTAGGGAAGATTATATGGGTCTTAATTGAGGAATTGTGTCTTCTAGTAAGTTAAATGAAAGAATGCAGGAAAATTCAATGAAAGACATCTGGATAATTGAATTTCTTTTTCCTTTTGTTTTTTCATTTTTCAGGCTATGTGCAGAGCTTGATTAGAAGAGTTGTAAACAATGTCAATATTGTTATAAATAATCTCATATTAAAGTATGTGGAGGATGACATTGTTCTTTCAGTCAACATTACATCTGCAGAGTGCTATACAGTAGATGAATTTTGGGATCGAGCATTCATGGACATTTCTGGTGAGTAAACTTCAATAGTTGTTTTCCTTTTCCTTTTGTTTTCCTTTGTATTATAGTATTTTAATTTTTAAAATGTATTTAATCATAACTTATGATTTTTAATTTATCATATAATGACCATTGTCAGGTACCTGTTGGGTGCAGAGCACTATGCTAGATGTTGGGAGAAATGTAATAGTTTTTGCATTTTCTGTTCTTTCCCACCTATCTTTTGAATATCTCTAAAGTGATCTGTATTTATTTGTTAATTGGTGATTTTAAAGGTAAAATGCATTGTCACTTAGTTCAATTCTCTGAGTTTTGTAATAATAGGAGTGACTTGTCTGTTTGTATCCTAATGGAGGCAAGGGTGTGTGTGTGTGTGTGTGTGTGTGTGTGTGTGTGTGTGTGTGTGTGTGTGTGTGTGTGTGTGTGTGTGTGTGTGTATGTGTGTATGTGTGTGTATGTATGTGTCTTGCCAAGGCAATATTCACAGCACACAAACCAACTCTGCATATGCCAGCGTAGTTCTGAATTGCTAAGTGTAACAGACTCTCCATATAGAAGGCAGAAGAAAAGTATTTATTCAGACACCAGAAAGCCAAATCCATCACAGTAACCAAGAAGTCACACATTAGCACTGCAGGAAGCAAAACCATTCCCAAGCCTTCCCCTTCTCCCCTTCCCCCAACCCACTGGGGCTTTCCCACAAACAAACAAACAGATACTCAGGAGCCTAGCTGTCTGCTGGCTTGTGTCCTCTCATCCCTCCACTCTAACTGCTCTCACCAACTTCTTCTAGCTCTGGTCCACCCTTTCTGTTCCACCCATTCACCAAGCTCCTCCCACCACATGTGACTTAGGCTTCCATGTGATTTAAGCAGGTCGCATGTGCCTATTAATGAATGGGAAAGATCTTCCCATTTAAATGACCAGTGTGTGTGTTTGTATAAAATTAAATAAAAATAATGAATCAAATTCTTTCATTTTTCAAATTAAATTTTGAATTCTGAATTTCTTCCCTTTCCACTCCCTCTTCTATTCTTCTAGACTTTTTAAAGGCTAACAAACATTGAAATGCTGCCAAAGATTAGGCTGTAGACCTAGATAGAGGAAAACAAAACAAAACAAAACTGAATAATAAAACAAAACAAAACTGAAAAATAGTGAAATTGAATAATCATTCATTATTTGAAAAGTCAGGAATTGCAAGGTAAGTTCCTGGCACCAGCACCAATTAGCTCTATCAGTTTAGTTTAATCATATGACCTCTGGTATCTCAGTTTTATCATATAGCCAAATGGAGGTAATAGTATCACTTATACAACTCACATTTTGAAGATGACAGAATGACATATGTCAGAGTGCTTTCTAGATCATAAAACAATGTGATAATAATTAGGCATTGCTTTGTAATGAATAAAGTACTGAACTTTGAATTGGGAGATGGACCAGAATCTGAAGTCTGATATTTAATAACTACGTGACCATGAGAAAATTGTATATTTCAGATCCTTAGTTTTCTTATCTATAAAATAGGAATAATACCTAGTATTTACCTCAGATGCTTGTTCTGAAGCTTGAAAGGGATGATGTGTGTAAGATGCTTTGCAAATTTCAAAGTGCTATGTAACTATCTGTTATTATTGTTGTTGTTTAAAAAGGACTTAAAAATACAGACTATACCATCAAATTCTAGAGGAAAGACTACAAGAATTCCACTCCACACAAGAAAGGTTTAGGGATAAAGCTATTTTTTTAAAATACTGTGGAAGTTTTTTTTTTAATGTTTGTTTATTTTTACTTTTCAACATTCATTTCCACAGAATTTTGAGTTCCACATTTTCTCCCCATCTCTCCCCTTCCCCCACCCCATAACACCTTGCATTCTGATTACACCTTCCCTCAGTATGCCCCCTCTTCTATCACACCCTCTCTTCTCTTATCCCCATCTTCTCTCTTTTCTTGTAGGGCAAGAAGATTTATATACTCCATTACTTGTATTAGTTATTTCCCAGTTGTATGCAAAAACAGTTCTCAACATTCTTCCTAAAACTTTGAGTTCCAACTTCTCTCCCTTCTTCTCTCCCTATGCATCCCCACTGAGAAGGCAAGCAATTCAATATAGGCTATATATGTGTAGTTTTGCAAAAGACTTCCATAATAGTCATGTTGTGTAAGACTATATTTCCCTCCATTCTGTCCTGCCCCCCATTTATTCTATTCTCTCTTTTGACCTTTGTCCCTCCCCAGAAGTATTTACTTGTAATTACTCCCTCCTCTCATTTGCCCTCCCTTCTATCATCCCTCCACCCCACTTATCCCCTTCTCCCCTACTTTCCTGTAGTGTAAGATAGATTTTTGTACCAAATTGAGTTAGCATGTTATTCCCTCCTTAAGTCAAATGTGATGAAAATAAGATTTACTTTTTCCCTCTCACCTCCTCCCTTTTCTCCTCCATTAAAAAAGCTTTTTCTTACCTCTTTTATTAGATAATTTGCCTCATTCACCTGCTTCCTTTCTCCTCCCAATATATTCCTCTCTCTCCCCTTAATTTTATTTTTTTAGGTATCATCCCTTCTTATTCAACTCACCTTGTTTTTCTGTGTGTGTGTGTGTGTGTGTGTGTGTGTGTGTGTGTGTGTGATCCCTCCAACTACCCAAATACTGAGAAAAGTCTCAAGAGTTACAAATATTATCTTTCCATGTGGGAATGTAAACAGTTCAGCTTTAGGAAGTCCCTTATGATTTTTCTTTCCTGTTTACCTTTTCATACTTCTCTTGATTCTTGTGTTTGAAAGTCAAATTTTCTGTTCAGTTCTTTCAAGAAAGCTTGAAAGTCCTTTATTTCATTGAATGACCATTTTTTTCCCCTGAAGTTTTATACTCAGTTTTGCTGGATAGATGATACTTGGTTTTAATCCTAGTTCCTTTGACTTCTGGAATATCCTATTCCACGCCCTTCAATCCCTTAATGTAGAAGCTGCTAGATCTTGTGTTATCCTGATTGTATTTCCACAATACTTGAATTGTTTCTTTCTAGGTGCTTGCAGTATTTTGTCCTTGACCTGCGAACTCTGAAATTTGACTACAATATTCCTAGGAGTTTTTCTTTTGGGATCTCTTTTAGGAGGTGATCAGTGGATTCTTTCAATATTTTGCCCTCTAGTTCTAGAATATTAGTGCAGTTTTCCTTGACAATTTCATGAAAGATAATAATGTCTAGGCTCTTTTTTTGATCATGGCTTTCAGGTAGTCCCATAATTTTTAAATTGTCTCTCCTGGATCTATTTTCCAGGTCAGTTGTTTTTCCAATGAGATATTTCACATTATCTTCCATTTTTTCATTCTTTTAGTTTTGTTTTGTAATTTCTTGGTTTCACATAAAGTCATTAGCTTCCATCTGCTCCATTCTAATTTTTAAAGAACTATTTTCTTCAGTGAGCTTTTGGACCTCCTTTTCCATTTGGGTAATTCTGCTTTTTAAATCATTCTTCTCCTCATTGGCTTTTTGGACCCCTTTTTCCAGTTGAGTTAGCCTATTTTTAGAAGTGTTATTTTCTTCAGCATTTTTTGGGGTCTCCTTTAGCAAGCTGTTGACTCACTTTTCATGATTTTCTTGCATCACTCTCATTTCTCTTCCCCATTTTTCCTTCACCTCTCTTACTTGATTTTCAAAATCCTTTTTGAGCTCTTCCACTTGAGCCTGAGACCATTGCATATGTATTTTGGAGGTTTTGGATGCAGAAGCCTTGACTTCCTCTGACAATATGCATTGTTCTTCCTCATCTGAAAGGATGGAAGAAAATACCTGTTCACCAAGAAAGTAACCTTCTATAGTCTTATTTTTTTCCTTTTTTTGGGCATTTTTCCCACCAGTTACTTGACTTTTGAGTCCTTTGTCAAGAGGAGGTATACTCTGGGGACCTGTAAGTTCTCAGTTCCTCCAAAGTGGCACAATCAAGGGAGAGGAGTTTACTCCTTTCCTGGCCTGTGCACTGTTCTGGGAGCAACCAAAAACTTTTCTGCTCAAAATCTTAGAGTAGAATTCCCACTCCACAGCATTCTCCAGCTCCACCAATGCCAGAGCCCCTCTTCACCCCAGGGCTGTGCTTCGGTCTGAGATTCAGATCAGCTCCTCAATTCCCCCAGGAGTTTTAGGGGGAGGGTTCCAAAAATGGATGCTGCTGCTACAGTGGCTGCTGCTGACTGTCCATACTGCGTTCCTTTCTCCTGGATGAAGGAACTTTCTCACTGACCTTCGAAACTGTCTTTGGCATTTGTGGGTTGAGCAGTATGGAAACTGCTGCTTCCAGTGGCACCCTAAAGCCTCTTCCAGGTCCTGTCCCTGCCACACTGCCATGGCCCGTGCTGGGCTCTGCTCTGTACCCCGTGCGGTAGACTTTTCCTGTCAGCCTTCCAGGTTGTCTTGGGCTGGAAATCTCTTTCACTCTGTTGTTTTGTTGTTTCTGCTGCTCTAGAATTTGTTTAGTCATTTTTTACAGGTATTTTATGGGCTGTGTGGGGGAGCTTCTACAGGTTTGTCTTTCTGCTCTGCCATCTTGGCTCCCAGGGATAAAACTTTTGTTATAGTTTTCATTAATTTTTTTGGGAAAAAATTTGAACTCTTACTGGTTATTTGTTATTTGGACATTGAAAAGTAGTGATTTTCAATGAAGAGGAGAAAACACAGGAAAATCAAGATCTCTTCTACTTCTAGTTCTTTTATTATATATTTCCTATCTTTGAGTACATTTACAAAATTTGTAAATCTGCAATATTATCCATATTTTTTCTCTCTTCTTGTGTATATCGGGTGAATGAGATGTAGAATATATAACAGGCTTGATCCTGTACATATGTGAAACTCCTTGGTTTCATAACTAACTTAAATCCTTTTTGTAATTTGAAATGTTAGAAAATGTCCTGAGTTCTTTAATATGGTTATGGTAAGATTGTACCTTGACTGAATGGACTAGGACACTCTAGCTACTGAAATAAAACTAGTGAGAGCAACCTAGAGGTGAGATATTCTCCATATTTCTGTCTTTAGTTTGTGATTTTGAATTACTCATCAAAGTTACCATTTTCCCTTCTAAAGATGCTTTATTCTGTAATTTAACCTTAACTTAAAAATGTTTACCTTTTTTTTTTTTTTTTTTTTTAGCAACTGACCTTGTATTGCGGAAAGTTATAAATTTTTCTGACTGCACAGTTTGTCTTGATAAGAGGAATGCTAGTGGTAAAATTGAGTTTTACCAGGATCCTTTGCTGTACAAATGTTCCTTCAGAACTCGACTTCATTTTACTTATGATAACCTCAATTCCAAGATGCCATCTGTCATTAAAGTAAGTGCCACAAATAGTGGTTTGTTTGTTTGTTTTTACTTAAGTAGTCAAAAGTTGCATGTCTTTATCTGGCTTTCTTACATTTTTAACTTATAACCATATATTTTTTTCCATTCTAGTTTTTAAGAAATTCATTTCAATGGTACCCCTTCTACATTTGATTTCTGTTGAAAAGCATAGTTATTTTGGTTAGTTTGACTTGGCCTACATCCATAAAAATACATAAATTTGAATAGTCATGCAACCATTTAAAATGGAGATAATGGTTAAGTTTCTCTTGGATTGGTGATACAATATGTTTTAACATAGGCTTTTTGAGTGATTCTTCTTTCACTCCAAAATTTCAGTGGTCCAGGGTAATATTTACCAGATAAGAAATTTGTGTAGGTTTTTCTAATGACATCTGAGGAGTTTCTGTTTCAAAGCCCTTTTTTAAAAAGTGGCATGAATTGCTTTTCATATTTTGTAGCACCAATTTGAGATAGTAGCCTAATTATTGATTGAAGAATATTAAAGATGTGAAAGTTGGAAAATTGCTTTCAGTAGTTTGGGGATCATAGAATGATAGATTTAGAGTTGCAAAGAATTACAGAGATTGCATTTTGAGCTTAACTTTACAGAAGAAGAAAAAACTAAGACCATGGGGTTTAGTAAATTCAAAGTCACGCAGATAGATAAGTATCTGAGGTAGGATGTGAACCCGGCTTCTCTGAATCCAAATCCGAATCTTACATCATTTGTCCTTTTCTCCTTGTCTTCAGTAATATATGTTGCTAGATTCCCCCCCATTCATTGAATTCTGTTGATGGGGTTTGTTGTGTGTAGGCTTAGTTTAAAAAACTTACTGTATGGCCAGTGTTTCTTTTTTTCACATTGTGCTCTTTTGAAATGTTTTTGACTTTGAAACTGTTTATAAAATTTGTTGTAATTTATATCTTTTGACTTGTCATTTTTGAAATTGATAGGTTTGTTTTAGCTCTGTTTGCAATAGTCAGTTCCTTTTTAGCACACAGACATTTTGTATCTACATCTTTGAAATTGGAAGAAAATGCTTATTGAAAGTAGAATGTGGCTCATTGCTGCTGCCATCTCTTGTTCCCCAAAGAGTCTGGATATTTGTTTATTAAGTGCCTTCCATGTGTACAGGCTTGTGCTGTGAGAGGTATAAAGTTTAGATAAGGTATAATGCCTCCCCTCATGGAGTTTGCCTTTTGGTAGGACTGGATTACTATAATGCAAAATATTGTATAATAAGCACACTATAAAAATGGTAAGAATTAGAAGGTATGATCTGGAGGCAGATACATCAGAGGAGACAGGAGAGATGACATAGGAGGAGATCCAGGAGGGAGGAGTGCCATGAAAACCTAGAGAAGAGAGTATCCTGGAGAAAGAGAGATCAGTAGAGTCAAAGGCTACAGAGAGGGCAAGGAGCATGAGGATTGAGAAAAGGCCAGAGGATTTGGCAACTAAGAGATCATTAGTAACTTTGGAAAGAGCAGTTTCAGTGGAATGATAAGATCTCAAGCTGGATTGTAAGAAGATACTGTGAGGAGAGAAAGTGGAAGCACCTATTATAGATGACCTTTTCAAGGAGTTTAGCTAGAAGGAGCAGAAAAGATATAGGAAGATAGCAGAATGGAATGATCAAGTGAAGGTTTTTGAGGATGGGGGAGATGTGGGAATGTTTCTAAGCAATAGGGAATAAGCCAGTAGACAGGGAGAGATTGAAAATAAGTGATAGACAGGGAATGGCAGAAGAAGGCAATCTGTTGGAAGAGATAGGATGGAATGGGATTAAGCAGGTAGAAGAGTTAGCCTTGGTAAGGAGTAAGGTTATCTCTCCATGTGAAACAGGTGAAGGAAGAGATAGTAAAAGAATTCATCTGAGTGATAGGAGATGAGAAAGGGAAAAGAGGGAGCTCATTGCAAATGGCTGTACTTTTTTCTGTAAAATATGAGGCAAGGTTTTCAGCTAAGAGTATAATAGTGGGATGAGGAGGACCCATGGGGGTTTTGAGGAGGAATCAAAAGGTTTGGAAAAGTTGCTGTGGAGAGTGGGATAGTGAGTTGGTAGGGGAGGTGTACTGGAATTGCCTAGCAGCAGACAGGGCTCAGTTGAGTTTGTATAACATAAATTTATTGTGGACTCAGAATGGTTGTGAGATTTTCCTCACCTTCATTCAACAGCATGTGTGTAAGAACAAAAGTGGCAGTGGATGGTGAGAGTGATGTAAGCCTGAGGGGTGGAAGGGTACAGCTGGCAATATCTGAGGGCATGGACTCAGGAGAAGAGGATAATGTAGAGTTGAACTGGTTCACCAAGATAGAGAGAAGAACACAGACGGAGTGGCTTGTGTAGGACAGATGGCTCAGGAGAAATTGAGGGGTGTCAAGGGATTGGAGTTTATAGAATAGATGAGTAGTAGGGTTTTTTAAAGGAACATAGAAGTGGTACATTTGTGGGTGATAGCAAGATCAAAGGTATGACCATCCTTGTGGTTGAGATGGGGTTAAGTAACGGGTCCTTGGAAGTGAGGTGGTTGAAGAATTGAATGCTTAGAATATTTGAAAGAGTCAGTAGGTATGTTGTAATTCCTTTGTATGAGGGTAGAAATTGGAATTGAAAGAAAAATTGTTAGCCAGGTATGGAACTCATTGAGAAAGGAGAGTGACCTAGGGTTCTGTAGACAATAGCTCCCCGGATTTTGATTGGGTGGTAGATATGAATATCATGAACCTCAAAGGAAGAGAGATTACTGAGTGAAGGAGGATGGGGTAGAATCTGGAAGTGGCCATAGGGAGCAAGGAGTGTTGTTGTTGTTATACCCAACAAGAGTTTTTCAGTCCCTAGCTGGATGACCACCAGGGATTGTATAACTCAAATCAATTCTACTTTGAAATAAGTTCACTTGTTAGGAAAATTTTCCTTATATAGAACATATTTGTCTCTGTAACTTCTAATCATCTTTTCTGGCTCTTCCCTTGAGTCAAATTATATCTAGTTCTTGTTTCACATAACATTTTTTGTACTTGTAGACCTCCCTTATTTGCCTAAGAGAAGGGAAAGGGAGAGGATTTTAGGTACAGTGGAAGGTCAAATAAAGAAATGCTGTTCAAATGTCCAGAAGACTTCTCAGTAAATTGAGACTGGAATATTTTCTGGGTAGTTCAGATGTGGGAATAAGGTAGAGACTGAATGATTTAAGTCTCAGTCAGAAATGTATTAGCAGAGGCATCTCCAACTTGAAGGAATTTAGGAGCATGGCAAACTATCACAGGATTTTTAAACGTTTACAAGAAGTTGAAGTTCACAATATTTAATTCTCTTCCCTTTTGAAGTTGTTTGCTTCCTCATTTATTCATTTTCAAATTTTATGATTTTTGTCGTAAAATACAGTCTCCATTATTCTCTCTTTCCCATGTTTTATAGATATTTCAGCAGTTAGTAGGGGAAAAAAAAACCTTTTTTTTATTTTTTAAGCTTTACAGTTTAGCTAGTTTCATTTCCATTGATGTTCCTTTTTCCTTAAGAATTTATTTTTTGGCAACTTTCTATCCCTCGTGTTGGCAATTCATCTTATTTCTGTTCTGTCATTGATTGATATCAAATAATAATGTTTAGGCGATATTTAAAACTATCAATTTACTTCTGAAAACATTCTGAAAGGTGTACTTCATTTGGTTTTCCATTTTTGAGACTAAAGTATTTTATTATTCAGTATTTCCACAGCTGCTTTTTAAAATTATTTTCTTTGCTTACATATGCCTTTAGGATATGTACATATTCTTTATGGAACAAAACTATCAGTGGCAGTCACATAAAAATTTTGCTAAGATGACATCATGAGACATTCTCTGCCCCATATTTTACAAGGAATGTTTCTATTTATTGCTGAATATTGATATAATTACTTATAACAGTAGATCAAGTATTTTGGTTACAGGATATATGTAATTTCTTAAGTTTTCATTTGCATGCACATAGTTTTACATCTAAAACTCATTGCTCCCAAGGAAAAAAAAAAGAATTACTTTAGTTTGATTTCAGTGAGATTAAGGCAAATGTCTATGCAAATATTTTTTCTTTTTTGGTAATTCAAGAGTATGAAATGAAATTTATGCATATTTTCCGTTAAAAAGCATTCCCTTTCAACATGTTTTCCATTATTTTCTTGTTCTTTTTCCTCAGATTCATACCCTAGTTGAGAGTTTGAAGCTTTCCATCACAGATCAACAACTCCCAATGTTTATTCGTATAATGCAACTAGGTGTTGCTCTTTACTATGGAGAAATTGGAAGTTTTAAAGATGGAGAAACAGAGGATCTCAGTTGTCATACTAAAGATCTATTAGGAAGCATTCCAGGTAAGTTTAATCATTATACAGAAGAAGTAAAGATGAGACAATTCATATTTTTTTCAAGTTTCTTTCACCAATGGGAAATTTACGAAAACATAATTAAAGCTAATTTTTCTTATTCTGTGATATTTAAATGGGAAGGATTTTCATTGGTTGATCATTCATAATATTATAGATTTTTCTTTGCAAATTGCTTTAGTATTAATAAAAATTGAATATTATTTGTGATCAAAATGTGCATTTTAAAGAAGATAAGACAACATAGTTGGAAGATTTCTGTATTTCAGTTAGAAAGTAGTAAACTGGTAATAATTTAGATTTTGATAGTCTACACTTTGATGTAGCATATGGTGACCAGAAGTCCTGTATTTTTAGGCTTTTCAAGTTATTAAACATGTTGTCCTTGTGTCCTCAGGCATTTTTTGGGAGTAGAAAATAATCTCTGTTTAGAAGTAGGAAGTATCTGCCTCAAGGGTGATTTATATATTGATATGTCAGTATGTCTATATCTATCCATATCTAGTCTGGACAATCTTTTCCTGCCATCAGCTGAGGTTGCAAACAGTATATACTGCACCTTTTGCAGAGCTATAATCTTGCCGAACCAAGATAACTTTCTAAAGAACACTGTATTTTCATGTGATTTGCTAAGAATCTTCTGTTTTTATAGTTTTTCAGTATTTCAGAAAACACTCTTGAGCAGAAATATTTTCAAGTCAATAACAAGCATTTGTTAAATGCTTTCTGTGTTCTCGGCACTGTACTAAGTTTTGGGGATATAAAGAAAGGCAAAAAACAGTCCATAAACCACTATGTGCAAACAAGATGTATACAGGTTTAATTTGAGATAATCTCAGGAGGAAAGCGCTAAGATGAAGAAGTACTGGGAAAGACTTCTTGCAAAAAGTGAGACTTGAGCTGAGGTTCAAAGGAAGCCCGGAAAGCAAGGAGAGGAAGATGAGAAGGGAGAGCGTTCCAGGCATGGGAACACATTCAGTGAAAATGCTTGTAGTCAAGATGTGATGTTATGTTCCAAGACCAGGAAGGAGGCCAGTGTCATTGTACTGCAGAGTATGTGGAGAGAAGTAAGGTATAAAAGAGTGAGCCAAATACAGCATTTTATATTTAATCTTGGAGGCAATAGGTAGCTACTGGAGTTTGTTTATGTATAGGATTTTTATTTTACAAATGTGGCTATACAAATAGAACTTACAGTTTTAACTTTGATGGAATTCTGGTATTTGCCTCTTATTTATAGGTAGAAATTATCCTTTTAGATGATAAAAAATTATTTTACTGATTTGTAACTAGGAAAAGGATGTTCCAAATCAGGATAGTTATTAAATATTTGCTTTTCTTTAGCTCTTAAACTGTTACATATAAAATGCTTTGCATGGCCATTTTCAGGGTTGTTTATTTCTATTTCTGTCTGCAAAATAAACTCATACTCCTCTCTACTTGTGATTCCCTTGGTCTAGTGTATGCCTCATTTGTGACTGACAAATGTGTAGTTCAGCTTCCTTTGGCTGTTCTTCATGTACTTCCTAACTGTTCAGTTAGTCAGCATTTATTAAGCACCTATTAAATACCTGATGCTGTCCTAGGTGCTGGGGATTACAATACATAAAGTGCCTGTCACATAGGAGGCACTTAATAAATGCTTATTGACCAACTGACTGAAACAGTTCTTGCTCTCAAAGTATTTACATTCTGTTGGGAGAAATTGTATATATGCATAAGTATATCTAGAGTAAATATATGTAGAATAAGATGAAATAAGTATAGAATTTAAACAGATGTTCCAAAAATCTTAATGCAGCTTTAAGCTTTAGTAGCTATGACTAAATGCCTAGAGTAAGTCATTGGAGTATGAAAGTTTAAAACTGCACTAAGACTTTTGGCACTCCTTTTATAAGGTAGATAATGAAGGCAAATGCTAGCTGTTTGAGGGATTCATCATACAGAAGTTGGTGCTACTTCTTAAAAGAAATGAAGTATTCTGTAAAGTGAGTGTGAGGAGGGAGTACATTCCTTTTTTGGAATAAGGCCAATAAAAAGGCACAAAGGTGGAAGATCAAGTACCTTGTTGTGTGGAACAGCAAGAAGGCAATCAGTTTGATTAGACTGTAGAGTGCAAGAAGGAGAGTATTGTATAATGAGACTGAAAAGGTTGACTGGGGCTGTTTTGTGAGAGACTTAAAAAACAAACAGGAGATTTTATTTGATCCTAGAGGCAATAGGGAGCAATTAGAGTTTATTAAATCCATATCTGACATGCTCAGATATGTGTTTAAGAAAAATCACTTTGGTGTCTTTGTGGAGGATTGATTGGAGTGGGGAGGGAATAAATAGAGAGAGACCAATTAGAAGGCCATTACAGTAGTCCATGGGATAGGTGATGGAGGCCTGAACTAGGTTGGTGGCTCTGTACATTGAGAGAGGAGGTCAGATCTAAGAGATGTTGTGGAGGTAGAAATAGCGAAATATGTGTATTAAGCAAGAATGAGGGGACAAGGCTAACACCAAGGTAATGAACTTGGGAGACTTAAAAAATGGTGTTGTTTTTGACAGAAATAGGAAATTTTCAGCCTGCTGACCAAAGTACAGGTTTGCTTGGTAAGTTAAATTCTTGTACACTGGTGGAAGACCCGAGCAGTTTCAAGCTTCAAATACACAACTTTTTGTTTATCTCTCTGATGTGCAGAAAACAGTGTAGAATTGAAAGGGATGATTTTTGTAGTTATGCATCTTTATTGTTGCTCAGTGTTTGGTATTGCATTTTTTCTCTAGAAAGTAATAATGATGATAGCTAACATTTATATTTCAAATATTACCTCATTTGATCTACATAACAATTCTGGGAGGTGTTTGCTATTAAAGTTGAGGAAACTAAGACAAATGGAAGTTGGGTGTTGCCTCAGTCACACTTAATTTCTGGACTCCAGGCACAGAGCTCTATTCAATGCAACTTGTTTCCTGAATAGCATAACATAACTCTCTAGTCTTGATGTCTTATTCTTCTCTCTACCATGAAATAAATAGTACTCCCTTCTAGACGTTTCAGAACTATCACATGAAGTATGCTCTTAGATTATCTATGTCCACTTATCCAAATAGGTTAAAGCTTTAAATATAGTTTCTTAATTATGCTTAATTTATATTTCTCCCACATGAATATTGGTGTCTGATTTTCTGAAAATGAAAAACTACTATTACCTAGGAACTGAAGATGAGAAAAATTGTGCTATTTTAGAGCTTGTTATATTTAACTATGCAATACTGGTGAAACAGAAGCCAAATGAAACTTTGGATGCATCAAACACTTCACTAAATTCATACTGGTTTCTGATTTCAGTCTACTTCACAATATGAGGCATTAGTTGTGGTAGGAGTTATATAATATTTTGTAACAAAGTCTAGGGAAGGAGAATGTGATTCTGACCTTGGTCTTGATGTTTTTCTCACTTTTTGCTTAGTTTTAGCTTTAAATTCAAAACATGCATAATAAATTGGCATATATAACTGACATTTACGTTGTTAAATAGTAATTGTTTGCTAAAGTCCTGGTAATAATAATAATAATAAAAGAGTAGTAGTGTCTACAAAGGGGGGCTAACCTTGTCCATTAATAGAGGTTCCTAATCTAATTATTTTAAGTGTCCTTAAAATGTTGCCAGTGAGGCAAATGAAATCTTGTGTGTGTGTGTGCGTGTGTGTCTGCACACGCGCACGCATTCTAGATATAGAGGCATCTAAATATCTTCTTACGGGGGTGGAGCCAAGATGGCGGAGTAGAAACACACAAATACACTAGCTCCGAACCCACAGCCCATGAAATATCTGTAGAAAAGAGCTGCCAATAAATTCGAGAGCAGGAGAAGCCACAGAACAGCAGAGCGGACAAGATTTCTGTTCAAGAGAGCCTGAAAACCTCTCGCAAAAGGTTCTTTGTGCCGCAGACTGGGAGCTGAGCACAGCCTTGCCGCGGCCGCCTGGTGCCGAGAGGAGCAGATCCGAGCGGGGAGCAGATCTGAGCAGGCTTCAGGGACAGAATCTCCAGCAGCCGCGTGGGTCCCTCCACCCACAGGTGACAAGGGTCGGTGAGAGGGTCTCTTCGGCGGGTCGAGAGGGGAGTGGGGAGCCCCCATGACTCAGGCCCCCTCGGGAGGCACCAGCGGAGGTGGGAGCAGACCAGGGCTCCCCAAGCAGGCAGGAGCCCAGATCCATTGTTGAAGGTCTCTGCATAAACCCCCTGAGGGAACTGAGCCCAAGAGGCGGCCCTGCCCCAACCCGGGCAGCTGAACTTGATCTCACACTGAATAGCAGCCCTGCCCCCGCCCAAAGCCCTGAGGCTGGGAAGCAGCATTTGAGTCTCAGACCCCAAGTGCTGGCTGGGAGGATCCTGAGGCGAGGTGGGTATGAGGAGAATATTCAGAGGTCAAGTCACTGGCTGGGAAAATGCCCAGAAAAGGGAAAAAAACCAAGACTATAGAGGGTTACTTTCTTGGTGAGCAGGTTTCTCCTCCCCTCCTTTCTGATGAGGAAGAGCGGTGCTCACCATCAGGGAAAGACACGGAAGTCAGGACTTCTGTATTCCAGCCCACTCAATGGGATCAGACCTGGGAAAAGGTCAAAAAGAGCTCAGAAAATTTTGAAAATTATGTTAGAGAGGTGGAGGAAAAACTGGGAAGAGCAATAAAAGACTTGCAAGCTAAGTATGAACAGCAGATCAGCACCCTGCTAAAGGAGACCCAAAAAAAATGCTGAAGAAAATAACACCCTGAAAAATAGGCTAACTCAATTGGCAAAGGAGGTTCAAGAAGACAAGGAGGAGAAGAATGCTTTCAAAAGCAGAATTAGCCAAATGGAAAAGGAGATTCAAAAGCTCACTGAAGAAAATAGTTCTTTCAAAATTAGAATGGAACAGATAGAGGCTAATGACTTTATGAGAAACCAAGAAATCACAAAACAAAAGCAAAAGAATGAAAAAATGGAAGATAATGTGAAATATCTCATTGGAAAAACAACTGACCTGGAAAATAGATCCAGGAGAGACAATTTAAATATTATGGGACTACCTGAAAGCCATGATCAAAAAAAGAGCCTAGACATCATCTTTTGTGAAATTATCAAGGAAAACTGCCCTGATATTCTAGAACCAGAGGGCAAAATAAATATTGAAAGAATCCACTGATCACCACCTGAAAAAGATCCAAAAAGAGAAACTCCTAGGAACATTGTGGCCAAATTCCAGAATTCCCAGGTCAAGGAGAAAATATTGCAAGCAGCTAGAAAGAAACAATTCAGGTATTGTGGAAATACAATTAGGATAACACAAGACCTAGCAGCTTCTACATTAAGGGATCGAAGGGCTTGGAATATGATATTCCAGAAGTCAAAGGAACTAGGACTAAAACCAAGAATCACCTACCCAGCAAAACTGAGTATAATACTTCAGGGGAAAAATTGGTCTTTCAATGAAATCGAGGACTTTCAAGCATTCTTGATGAAAATACCAGAGCTGAAAAGAAAATTTGACTTTCAAACACAAGAATGAAGAGAAGCATGAAAAAGTAAATAGCAAAGAGAAGTCATAAGGGACTTTACTAAAGTTGAACTGTTTACATTCCTACATGGAAAGACAATATTAGTAACTCTTGAAACTATTCAGTATCTGGGTACTTGGTGGGATTACACACACACACGTGCACATGCACACGCACACACACATAGAGACAGAGTGCACAGAGTGAATTGAAGAGGATGGGATCATATCTTAAAAAAATGAAATCAAGCAGTGAGAGAGAAATAGATTGGGAGGAGAAAGGGAGAAATGGAATGGGGCAAATTATCTCTCAAAAAAGAGTCAAGCAAAAGACTTATTAGTGGAGGGATAAAGAGGGGAGGTGAGAGAAAAACATGAAGTTTACTCTCATCACATTCCACTAAAGGAAGGAATAAAATGCACACTCATTTTGGTATGAAAACCTATCTTACAATACAGGAAAGTGGGGGATAAGGGGATAAACAGGGTGGGGGGGACGATGGAAAGGGGGGCATGGGGAGGAGGGTGCAATTTGAGGTCGACACTCACGGGGAGGGACAGGATCAAAAGAGAGAATAGAAGTAATTGGAGGCAGGATAGGATGGAGGGAAATAGAGTTAGTCTTATACAACACGACTATTATGGAAGTCATTTGCAAAACTACACAGATTTGGCCTATATTGAATTGCTTGCCTTCCAAAGGGAGGGGGTGGGGAGGGAGGGAGGAAAAGAATTTTGGGGTAGGGGGAGGGGACAAGGGGGGAGAAAATTTGGAGCCCAAAAATTCTGTGAAAATGAATGTTAAAAGTTAAATAAATAAAAAAATAAATAAATAAGTAAATATCTTCTTACCTATTCCTAACCACCCTGCAGCAACATGGACATTATTCCAACATCATACTGAGATGCCAACTGGAGACAACTTAACCTTTACTGAGCATCATATATCAAAGGCACTTCTGACATAGCACTGAAATGAGGACTCTTAATGTCTAAATAGTATCCGGGCTTTTATAAAATAATATTCTTCTTCAGAGCTGATATATTGATAGTTCACATTTGAGGCAGCTAAGTGGCATAGTGGATAATGTTGGATTTAGACTCCAGAAGATGGCACTCTGTCTTTATTTGTGTAAAGAATATTTTGTAATTGTGTTCATATAATTCCTGTGTGTGTCTTGGCAGGTCAACTCTCAAGTATGTTTTACTATCCATAGGTATTTTAAATGGAATTTCTCTTCATATTTCTTCCAGCTTGATTTTGTTGGTAATATACAGAAAAGCTCATAATTTGTGTGGGTTTGTTTTACATCCTGCAACTTTGCTGAAGTTAATTGTTTCAATTCTTTTCTTAGTTGACTAAGTTCTCTAAGTAAACTGTCATATGATCTGTAAAACGTGATAGTTTTGCTTCCTCTTTTCCCACACATATTTCTTTTTCTTGTTCTGTTGCTATAGCTAGTGTTTCTTATACTGTATTGAATAATAATGGCAGTAATGAACATCCTTGTTTTACCCTTGATCTTACTGGAAATTTGTCAAGCTTATCCCCATTACAGATAATTCTGCCTCTTGGTTTCAGATAGAGACTACTTATTGTTTTAATAAAAGCTTTGTTTATCCCTAAGCTTCCTAGTGTTGTTGTTTTTTTTTTTTAACAAGAATAGATGTCATGTTTTGTTAAAAGCTTTTTCTTCATCTATTGAAATACTCTTATGATTTTGTAGCTTTTGTTATTAACATGGTCATTTATGTATATCATTTTTTTAATATTAAGCCAGTCCTGCATTTCTGGTATAAATCCAACCTGCTCATCATTTTGTTGGTGTACTTCTGAATTCTCCTTGCTAATGTCTTACTTAAAATTTTTATAGCAGTATTCAAGAGGGAAATTGGCCAGTGATTTTCTTTCTCTTGTTTTCACTCTTCCTGATTTAGTTATCAGTACTGTATTTGACTCATAGATAGAATTCAGTTGCATTCTTTCATTACTTGTTTGTTTTTTTTTTCAAACAGTTTATATTGTATTGATATTAATTTGTTTTAAAATGTTTGGTAAAATTCAGTTGTAAATCCATTTGGTCCTGTATTTTTGTTTTTCCCTTAGAGAGTTCATTTATCCTTTGTTCAATTTGTTTCTCCAAGATAGAGATATTTAAGAACTTTGTTTCCTGTTCTTTTTATCTGAGCAATTAATACTTTTATTAATGCTCATCTGTTTACTTTAGATTGTCAGTTTTTTTGGCACATAGTTGGAAGAAATGGCTTCCTATTATAATTGTTTTCATTCTTCCTTGATTGTGAAATCATCTTTTTCATTTTTTGATACTAGTAATTTGGTTTTCTTTTTAAAAGTCAAACTAGGTAATGGCATTAAAATTGTTTTTAAAGTAGCTAGTTTAATTTTTTTCCTTTTAGTTTTGTTAACTTCTTTTTTGATTTTCAGGATTTCTATATTGATGTTTAACTGGGAGTTTTTAACTTGTTGGTTTTCTAGTTTTTTTAAGTTACATGCCCAGTTCATTTATTTCCTCTCTCTTTTATTGATTAAAGTGTTGAGATATAAATTTTTCCTCAGTTACTGCTTTCTGACCAAATCCCACAAGTTTTGCTGTATTGTCTCAATGTTGTCATTGCATTTAATGAAATTATTTTGTTTCCAATTCATTTTTTATCTCTGTTCTAAGGCTTGTTTATTGAACGTATTTTTAATTTCTTTGTCAGTTCAGCATGCACCTAATATTTCTGCTTTTTTGCATTTTTTTTTGTTTTGTTTTGGTGACTTTTTGTGTTCTAATATATGGTCAGTTTTTGTGAAGATGTCATGCAGTGCTAAGAAGCAGGTACACTCCTTTCTTTGCCCATTCAGTATTCTCTGGAGCTCTATCATATCCAACTTTTCTAAAATCTTTTCAGGTCCTTTGTTTCTTTTTTTACTTTTTTGGTTAGATTTTTCTAGGTCTGAGAGTAGTAAATTGAACTCTTTCTACTGTTATAGTTTTAACTCATTTAACTGTTCCTTAAGAGTTTAGGTGTTATGACATATGGTGAATATTTGTTTAGTATCAATATTAGTTTTGTCTGTGGCACTTTTTAGCAAAACGTAATTTCCCTGTTTATAGATTATAATTGCTGTTCCTACCTTTTTTACTTCAGCTGAAGCATAACATATTTTGCTCCAGCCTCTTATTTTAACTCTGTGTATGTCTTTCTATTTCAAGTACGTTTCTTGTAAAACACATACTGTTGGATGCTGATTTCTAATTCATTCTGCTATCCTTTTGGGTTTATAGGTTAGTTTTGTTTGCATATTATGTATTCTTCCCCTGCCCCCAATCCTTTTCTTTTATACTTTAACTTTTCTTTGTTTCCTGCCCCCTCTTCAGGATTTGTTTTCCTTATTAATTGCTCCCTTAATCTGTGCTTTCCCTAGCCCCTTCCCCTTTCTTTTTAACTCCATACCTTTCTGTTTCCTTGTTGGGTTTGATTTATTTCTGTACCCAACTGTGTGTGTGTATCTGTGTGTGTCTGTGTGTATGTGTCTGTGGTGTATATGTATGTGTATCCCTCTTTCCTTTGATAAGTTAAGATGACATTGAGGTTTAGGTGTGGCCCATTCCCCCACAACCCTATTGTACTAAATTTTCAGAGCCTGAAAATGAATGACCCTTTGTCTGGCTGGAATGTGGGTACCATTTCTCATAAGGAAGTCACCTGGCAGCCCATTGTTGTGACCAAGCCCCTTCATTTACCCTGATTGTGGGCAAGTCCTTTAGGCACAAACCCTTCCTGGCGACCCACCACCACATGCACACAGGTGAGAGGCCTTATGCCTGTCCTGACTGTGGCAAAGCCTTTTAGCCAGAAGTTCAACCTTGTGTCCCACTGGCACATTCATACAGGTGAGCAGCGTTATGCATGCCCTGGTTGTGTTTTAGAGGTATCCAACCTCATCACACACCACAAGAGCCAAAGTTGAGAGGGGCCATTCATCTTTGCCTTCAAAGATGGTGAGAGCTTCAGTCATGAGCAAAAGCTCTTGACCCATCAGAGAAAGCATGTGGCCTGAACTGGTGGGAGTAGGAGAGCAGAGAGGGGGAGACAAACTTTGGGGGGATAGGCAAAGATAAGGGACAGAGGTGTCATGATGAAGAAGGTCTGGGAGCTCTTAGTCATGGTGATGAGATAAGGGATGAGATGCTTTTAGTAGAAGCTGGTCAGGACCCTGTGCCCTTGCCCCAGCAGGCCTGTTGGAGGTTTTGCGATACTCCAAGCTGTTCCCACCTCACTGGAATTTCTACTTCTCTTCTTGCCTTTTGGGGAAAAAGTATTTGATTCTTCTGAGTATAGGATAAGAAAGATATACTTTGAGTCGTTTCTAGAAAATACTTTAGAATTATATCAAATATATGTGCCCAGACCTCCATCCTGTTAAATTAATAGCAAGGGACAGGAGAGTTTATCAGAAAGATATTTAAGTAACTTCAGGCCATTCCTTACTGGGTGATCTCACCAACTTGGGTTTAGTTATCTTCTTTTTGCAGGTGATCCCCAGATCTGTATATGTAGCCCTAGTTTCAGTCACTTGTTACCTACTTCTTGTGGACATCTCAGATTGGATGTTTGTAGATCTCACATTCAGCATGTCCAAAACAGAAATCTTTCCCCCTACAAACTCTCCCTTCTTTTCAACTTCAACGAAACTATTGAGGATCCTATATCCTCCTAGTCTCACAAGCTTGCATCCTTGGTTTGATCCTCATCTGCTCACTTATACTTACTCCAGGTAATCAATCCATTACCAAAATTTTTTCGGTTTCTACTTTTGCATCTCCTCCCTTGATTGTCTCCTCTCCCTCACACAGCTTCCATGGTCTCAGTTATTATGTCTATGCAGATAAACTTGCACCTTGGATGAGATAAGTAGACCCATGCTCGTTAAAAAACGTCTATTGCATCCTCTACTCAGTACCTTCTTGTTACGTCCTTGTTAAAATATACAATCTTCTTTTTGGCATTTAAAATTCATAATCTAGATCCTTCCAAGGAGGCAACAGGATGGATAGCAGTGGATAAAGCACTGGGATTGGAGTCAGGAAGTCTTGAATTCAAAATGAGTCACAGACAGTAGATTTGTGATTCTGGGTAAATCATTTAGCCTTTTTCTACCTCAGTTTCTTCAACTGTAAAATGGGACTAATACTAGCACCTACTTCACAGGGTTGTTATGAGGATCAAAATAGGTATTTGTAAAGCACTTAGTAGAGTGAATTGCACATAGTAGACACTCTATGATCCTGATACATTAGCTTACTTTCTTTTCCTTGAACATGACTCTCCCGATCTTTTCTAATTATACTCCTAATTTTTACCCAGTGTTTTGCCCATAGTAAACCCTTAAGAAATGCTTCATTTGTTTATTCATTTAATCATTCTTCTGTCATCTGTATGTCTTTCCATTGTCTATTCCCCATGCCTTAAATGCCCTTTCTAGTACTCGCAGCCCTTGATTTCTGGCCTCTTTCAAAACTCATCTCAAATAACTTTAGTAAAAAATCTTTCCTGGTCTTTCCAGGTCCTACCTTCTGAGAGTACTTTCTATCTACTCTGTTTATATCGAGTTTGTACCTAGTTACTTGTGTTCTGCATTAGAATGTTCACTATTTGTGGGGAGGAAGTGTTTTTTTGCCTTTCTCTTTATACCTAGAAGGTAGTAGTATCTGACACAGTATAACCACTTAAAAATCCTTATTTATTCCCTAAACTTTGAATTCTTTACAAACTACAAAATTAATTCTAAAAGCAACTGAGTTCTCATAGAACTTGCTTTAAAATGCATGAAATAGTTTACCTAATTTATAACATTGGGTATTCCTCAGCTTATAACCATCTTAGAATGTGACCTTAATTTTATAAGATATTATTACAAGATAATTTTATAAATAACAAGGACAAAATATCAAGTTCCACATAGAAAAACAGAATAAATCACATCAGTACAAACCAGTACAAAATGCCATTTCTACTGATTTGAGAATGCAGAACAGTAAGAATATTCTCTCCATAGTCAGCCTAACATTTAGGTGCATGATAACAAAGAATGACTTCACCTTGGCAGTGCTTCAGGGACAATATTTAGGTGAGAATTAACTGTTCTTTATAGTTTTTCAAATATTTTTAAGCCTATAACAAATTATATCAAAATTAGCCAGAAAAGTTTTGTGCCAACATTTTCTAAATACATATATTTATCAGTGGTAGTACAAAGGAAATGCCTCCCTATCAATTGTATAACCACATTACAATGAGCAATTTTACTCTAAAAATATGACAACCTGGAAATTCTTTCAAAGTACAAAATCTCCAAAACTGACTAATCTTCAGTCTTTGGAGGGAAGAAAAATGTTGAAGTTGGTCTCCTATCTGGTTACCTGACCATATACCTTCCATTTGAGAATACACTTATCTCTAGCCCCATCTCTACCCTCTTGAGAGAAAATGATATCTTGCACTTAATAATAGACATTCTGATACATCCCAGTGTTTGTGTATCCTTATAGGTCATTGTTCAAACCTCATTCCCCACTCCCTTTTCTCTATTCCTTATTTCTTTCTCCCTCCTCCCACCTCAAAATTTCAACCAAACACTACCCACCCCTTCCATTGTGCCCTCTGGAATACCTGTTTCACGGGCAACAGGCATCATTTTTTTCTAAACATTTTCCTCTCCCTGACCTTCCATCTACTAGCTATTATTAAAACCTGCCTCCCTCCTGATGACATAGCCTCCCTGGCAACCCTTTTCTAAAACTGGCTGCACCTTCACTCATTCCTTTTGGTTTACTGGTCAAGGTAGGGGAATTGGATTATTCCTTATTTCACGTTGCTGTGAGACTTCGAACACAACTGTCTGTTTACGTCTACCATAATAGTAATTATAACAATAAGAACTAATATTTAATGTCATGCCTACTATGTGTCAGACACCATGCTAAGTGCTTTATAAATATTATCTCATTTAATCCTCACAACAACCTTGGAAAGTTGGTGCTGCTATTATCATCCTCATTTTACAGTTGAGGAGACGGGTGAAATAACTGGTCCAGGGTTACATAACTAGTAAGTTTTTGAGGTTGGATTAGAACTCAGGTCTTCCTGACTTCAGGACTGGCACTCCATCCAGTGTACCACCTGCTGGGGAGTTAGTGAGATGTCTACCCCAAGCATGTGAAGACTTCCCCTGGTGGAATGGGCAAATGCAAACAATTTGTTCCAGTGACTGTGAAGGTGGTCAGAGCAGGCATCGTGAAGCACTTAGAGCTTGGTCAGGCATCGAAGATGTCAAGGTCATCCACTCTATTCTAGGCTGTAGTTGCAGTCATCTTGACTTTTGTCCTGCCGTGGACTTCAGTGCCTGGGAAAGAAAGAGTGGGGCTTATGACTCTATACAACTCTGCCTTACTGAGATGCAGTTCATGCATAAGTCAAGACATCACCTCATGATGTCATCGGTCCTCTTGGAAAACAAAGGACGAGCAGCAAAAGCAGTAATAACTCTGCCTCATCATGTTATGTTTTTGCAGTATTACTGTCATTGATACTTACAGTTGAGGTACACACATAACACACATGCAGACGTTCACACACACAGACACACAAATGTTCTTTGTGTGTACGTTGCATTAAATAGCATAATTTCTCTATGTGGAAAAAAGCTCGAGACTGGAAAAGTCTCTAATTTAGATTCTACGATTTAGTAGCCCTATGCCTTTCTTAGTCTTTTTACTTCCCTGAACTTCATTTTTAAATTATAGATGGAAGAGGTAGGAGGATTTATTCAAGAGATCATGTAAAGGGTGTCCTAAAAGTCTTAATTCAGATTCAAGTTTTAATGGTATCTTCCCATCCTCTAATCTCCTTTCAATTAAAACAGTTTTTGTTTTTTTTTTTAAAAATTCTTCTAAGAAATCATAGAATTGTAGATTTAGAGCTGAAAGGGACCTTGGAGACCAACAGACCCAATTCTCTCATTTTACAGATGAGGACTGAGGCATAAAGACGTTAAATAACTTTTTCAGGGTCTCACAGCTATTAAGTATCTGAGACAGAATTTGAATTAGGGTCTTCCTGACTCCAAGTCTGGCACTGCATTTACCACATTGGACAAACTGAAGGTTTCATTTTGTACTTTGAGTCAATTACTTCTCTGTCTGGAGAATAATTTGCTTCATTTCGATTCTCTTGAGCATTTGGTCATTGCCTTGTTTAGAATTCTGAAATTCTTAGTTTCAATAAATTTCTTATATTTGGATATGGGACCTTTATCAGAGAGGCTTGGTGTAAGAAATTTTTCCCAGTTAATTGTTAATCTTATAATTTTTATCTGAAGTGATTTAGTTTGTGCAAGAGCCTTTTAGTTTTATATAATTGAATTATATAATTGAAAGTCCATTTTTCTAGAAATAGAATTGTCCATTTCTATAGCAATCTCATCTACAGGAATCTTTTCTCAAATTCTCTTAATTTTGGTGCCTTCCCCCTCTTAATTATTTCCTATTTCTTCTGATTATTGCTTGTTTGTACATATTTGTTTGTTGTCTCATTAGATTGTGAGCTCCTTGAAGACAGGGACTATCTTGTGCCCCTTTTTGTATTTCTAATGCTTACCATAATTGTGAAAGGTATTTCCTTCCTTGTTCTTTATTATATTTAATGTTTGACTTTTTATATCCAGGTCATTGATACATTTGGAGCTTATCTTGATTGATGTTGACTCAAACCTAATTTCTGCCAAACTGTGTTCTAGTTTTTCTGACATTTTTTGTTGAGTGAGTTCTTACTTCAGTAATTGAGGTCTTTAATTTTTCAAACACTAGACTAATGTGTTCTTTTGCTTTTCTGTATTGTAAATCTAACATCTTTCTCTGACCGACTATTTTTAACCAGTACCAGAAAGTTTTGATTATACCTCCTTTGTGATATATATAGAAATCTGGTACTGCTATTGTCCCCCTTTTCATAATTTCCCTGGAGATTCTTCATGTTGTGCTCTTCCAATGAATTTTACTATTTTTACTATTTTTTTTACTATTTTTACTATTTTTTTTTACTATTTTTACTATTTACTAAAAATTTTGCTATTTTTACTATTTTTCCTATCTTTCTAAAGTAAATACTTAAATAGTTGTGTTTGGTATCTAAATAGATAAATTGTCAAGAAATAAGTAAATTTAGGTAGTCCTGGCATTTCTATTATGTTGGCCTGGCCCAGTCATCATAATTATTATCTCTTCAGTTATTTAGGGCTGTGTTTATTTCTTTAAAGACAAACATTGGAGATGGATGAATACATTCTTGGAAAGAGGAAACTGGCATGACATTGAATGACTTTGGCCCTGTTGGCCTCTTTTTTACTTAGGGTGCCTTCCATCTCATTATTGCAGATAAAATTGCTTATAAAATCCAGGTACTTTTCAAGGTATATTCTAATCAAAGATATGTAGTTATTATGTGATGGCATATGATAATAGTTTTTGAATGTTATCCTCTTACATTATATTTCAGTTATCTGTGTAATGTTTACTTTTGATAAACCCTCTAATGCCTCATCATGTTATGGACATAGGATTTTGATTTCTGGCTGTATAGTCAATGCTTAAGCTCTGGCATGTTCAGTGAACCTGTCAAGACTTCAGGCTAAGATCATATGAAGAACCAGATAATAATGAACCAACCTGAGTAAGTTTAGCTATGTATTGCTAGTAGGTTGACTACCATGTGTTGTTTTGTTTTGTTTTGCCACAGCAAACTACAAGGATTACTCAGGTATGGAGGGTATATAGTATACATACCTCAATGAAATTAATATTACTAGTTGAAATCAGATCATGAAGTAATGAAGTTAAGGATTTTTTAACTTTTTAACATTTTTTTTTTATTTTTTTAAAAATTTTTTTTTTTAATTTAACTTTTAACATTTATTTTCACAAAATTTTGGGTTACAAATTTTCTCCCCTTTTCTCCCCTCCCCCCCCCCCCCAAACCCAAGCATTCTAATTGCCCCTGTGACCAATCTGCTCTCTCTTCTATCCTCCCTCTCTGCCCTTGTCTCCGTCTTCTCTTTTGTCCTGTAGGGCCAGATAGCTTTCTTTACCCCTTAACCTGTATTTCTTATTTCCTAGTGGTAAGAACATTACAGTTGATCCTAACACTTTGAGTTCCAACTTCTTTAGCTCCCTCCCTCTCCACCCCTTCCCTTTGGAAGACAAGCAATTCAATATAGGCCAAATCTGTGTAGTTTTGCAAATGACTTCCATACTAGTTGTGTTGTATAGGACTAACTATATTTCCCTCCATCCTATCCTGTCCCCCATTACTTCTATTCTCTTATGATCCTTTCCCTCCCCATGAGTGTTGACCTCGGATTGCATTCTCCTCCCCATGCCCTCCCCTCTATTCTCCCCCCAACCCTGCTTGTGCCCTTGTCCCCCACTCTCCTGTATTGTGAGATAGGTTTTCCTATCAAAATGAGTGTGCATTTTATTCTTTCCTTTAGTGGAATGTGATGAGAGTAGACCTCATGTTTTTCTCTTGCCTCCCCTCTTTATCCCACCACTAATAAGTCTTTTGCTTGCCTCTTTTATGAGAGATAATTTGCCCCATTCAATTTCTCCCTTTCTCCTCCCAATATTTCTCTCTCACTGCTTGATTTCATTTTTTTTTTAAGATATGATCCCATCCTCTTCAATTCACTCTGTGCACTCTGTCTCTATGTATGTGTGCGTGTGTGCATGTGTGTGTGTGTGCATGTGTGTGTGTGTAATCCCACCCAGTACCCAGATACTGAAATGTTTCAAGAGTTACAAATATTGTCTTTCCATGTAGGAATGTAAACAGTTCAACTTTAGTAAGCCCCTTATGACTTCTCTTTGCTGTTCACCTTTTCATGGTTCTCTTCATTCTTGTGTTTGAAAGTCAAATTTTCTTTTCAGCTCTGGTCTTTTCATCAGGAAAATTTGAAAATCCTCTATATCATTGAAAGACCATTTTTTCTCCTGAAGTATTATACTCCGTTTTGCTGGGTAGGTGATTCTTGGTTTTAGTCCTAGTTCCTTTGACTTCTGGAATATCCTGTTCCATTCCCTTTGATCCCTTAATGTAGAGGGTGCTAGATCTTGTGTTATCCTGATTGTATTTCCACAATATTTGAATTGTTTCTTTCTAGCTGCTTGAAATATTTTCTCTTTCACCTGGGAATTCTGGAATTTGGCCACAATGTTCCTAGGAGTTTCTCTTTTTGGATCTTTTTCAGGTGGTGATCAGTGGATTCTTTCAATATTTATTTTGCCCTCTGGTTCTAGAATCTCAGGGCAGTTTTCCTTGATAATTTCATGGAAGATGATGTCTAGGCTCTTCTTTTGATCATGGTTTTCAGGTAGTCCCAGAATTTTTACATTGTCTCTCCTGAATCTATTTTCCAGGTCAGTTGTTTTTCCAATAAGATATTTCACATTATCTTCCATTTTTCCAATCTTCTCGCTATGTTCTGTGATATCTGTCTTTCTCACAAAGTCCTTAGCCTCCATCTGTGCCATTCTAGTTTTGAAAGAACTATTTTCTTCAGTGAGCTTTTGAATCTCCTTTTCCATTTGGCTAATTCTGCTTTTGAAAGCATTCTTCTCCTCATTGGCTTTTTGAACCTCTTTTGCCAATTGAGTTAGGCTAGATTTCAAGGTGTTAATTTCTTCAACATTTTTTTGGTTTTCCTTTAGCAGGGAGCTGATCTGCTTTTCATGCTTCTCTTTCATCCCTCTCATTTCTCTTCCCAGTTTTTCCTCCACCTCTCTAACTTGATTTTCAAAATTCTTTTTGAGCTCTTCCATGGCCTGAGCCCATTGGGTGGGCTGGGACACAGAATCCATGATTTCTGTGTCTTTGCCTGATGGTAAGCATTGTTCTTCCTCATCAGAAAGGAAGGGAGGAAATGTCTGTTCTCCAAGAAAGTAGCCTTCAATAGTTTTATTTCTTTTCCCTTTTCTGGGCATTCTCCCCAGCCAGTGACTTGACCTCTGAATATTTTCCTCACACCCATCTGGCCTCCTGGTCCTCCCAGCCAGCATTTGGGGACTGAGATTCAAATGCTTCTTCCCACCTTAGGGCTTTTGGCGGGGGCAGGGCTGCTATTCAGTGTGAGAATTAAGTTCAGATGGCCAGGTCGGGGCAGGGCCGCCTCTCAGGCTCAGTTCCCTCAGGGGGTTTATGTACAGACCTTCCACAATGGATCCAGGCTCCCACCCGCTTGGGGAGCCCCTGTCTGCAGCCGCCTCTCAGCTTCTATCTCCCGGGGGGGCCCGAGCCATGGGGGCACCCCACTCCCCTCTCGACCCGCCAAAGAGACTCTCTCACCGACCCCGTCACTTGTGGGTGGAGGGGCTTGTGCGGCCGCTGGAGATCCCGTCCCTGAAGCCTGCTCGGATCTGTACCTCTCGGTGCCGCGGCCGTGGCAGGTCTGTGCTGGGCTCCGCATCTGTAGCGTGACGGACCTTTTGCGAGAGGTTTGCAGGTCCCTCTGTGGGTGGAGGGACCCGCCTGGCTGCAGGATATCCTGTCCCCGTAGCCCGTTCGGATCTCCTCCTCTCGGTGTCGCGGCTGCTGCAGGGCTGCCCTCAGCTCCCAGTCCCGGCTCCCAGTCTGCAGCGCGAGGGACCCCCCGCGAGAGGTTTGCAGGTCTCTCCGGAACAGAAATCTCCCTCGCTCCAATATTCCGTGGCCTCTGGGTGCAGAATTCACCGTGAGTTGGTCCCCTGTAGCCGTTCTGTGGGTTGTGGGTTCGGAGCTATGTGTAAGTGCGTCTTTCTACTCCGCCATCTTCACATTTATTTTTAATTTTGTTTTTTCTCCATTACACATAAACAAAAATTTTTAACATTCATTTTTATGAAAAATTTTGAGATTGATATTCCTTCCCTCTTTTGTCCCTCCCTCCTCCTTGAGAAGACAAGAATTTGGTATAGATTATACATGCACAGTCATCTAAAACACTTCCGTATTGGCCATGTTGCAAAAGAAAAGCCAGACAAAAAGCAAAGAATAATAAGAAAGTAAAAAAAGTATCCTTCAATCTGTGTTCAGGCTTTATCAGTTCTTTCTCTGGGGAGGGAGCATTTTTCATCCCAAGTCTTTTGGATCATTGTATTGCTGAAAATAGCTAAGTTGATCATCATACAATATTGCTGTTACTGTGTACAGTGGTCTCCTGGTTCTCATTTCTCTTGGCCTCAGTTCATGTAAGTCTTCCTAAGTTTTTCTAAATGCATCCTGCTCATCGTTTCTGATAGTACAGTAGTATTCCATCGCATTCATATATCACAACTTGTTCAGCCATTCCTCAGTTGATAGGTATCCCCCTCAATTTCCAATTCTTTGCCATCGCAAAAAAAGCTACTATAAATATTTATGTACATTAAGATCCTTTTTCTTTTTCTTTGATTTTTTTGGCATATAGAACCTCTTATAGTATTGACTGAATCGAGGGGTGTGCTTCATTTTATAGCTCTTTGGGAATTGTTCCAAATGGCTCTCCAGAATGGTTAGATCAGTTTAAAACTCCACTAACAGTCCATTAATGTCCCTGTTTTTCCATATCCCCTCCAACATTTGTCATTTTCCTTTTCTGTTGCTTAGCCAGTCTAATAGGTGTGAGGTGGTACCTCAGAGTTGTTCTAATTTGCGTTTTTCAAATCAGTAGTGATTTAGAGCATTTTTTCATATGACTACATGAATTTGTTCTGAAAATTGCCTATTCATATCCTTTGACAGTTTTATCAATTGGAGAATGACTTGGGTTCTCATGAATTTGACTCTGTTCTCTACATTTGAGAAATTAGACCTTTGTCAGAGAAATTTGCTGTAAAAAAAAAAAATTTCTCCCAGTTTCCTGCCTTCCTTCTAATCTTGTGTGCATTGGTTTTGTTTGAGCAGCCCCTGTTTAATTTGATGTAATTAAAATAATCCCTTTTATATCCCATAATGCTTTCTGTCTCTTGTTTGATCATAAAGTCTTTTATCCATAATTCTGACAGGTAAGCTATTCTTGGCTCCCCTAATTTGCTTACGATATCACCCTTTATGGCTAACTCAGATAACCATTTTAACCTTCTCTGAGTATATGGGGCGAGATGTTGGACCTATAAACTTTTCAATAATTGTATTTACATTTGTAGCACCTAACAAAATGCCTCTGTTTGATAATACTTAGTAAGCGATTTTTTTAGTTGAATTGAAAAAAAGGTATTTTAAACTAAGGGTATAAAAATTGGTTATCTTGTAACTAATAATAACTTGAACATCCTGTTGTAAATTGTTTCTTTAGTTTTACTTTTTTAAAATTTTCTCTAGGTGATTAGACTTTTCATAAGACATTTACCTTTAGATCTGTCATTGTAAATACATGGAAAAAATGATGGCAAATAATGCACTGTAATTGAACATAGCCTGATTGGGACTCTTGAAGTTGCTTTTAAAATATCATTTTGAAGCTCTTCAGTACAGGTCAAAAGATGACTAAGTTGATTTATAATTGGTAAGAAAAGGGAAACTGTGGTAAACAAAGCAGGCTGTATTTTACCTGCTGTTATGGGCACAATTGGATTCTTATCTGTCTAAAGGAAATAGATTATTTGTAAAACTCCAGTAGATTTATGAGAGAGGGAAGAATGAAATAGTCAGGGGTGTGTGTGTTAGGGGTAGGGATTATTCATTGAATTATCTTATGAGATCAGATTTGTTTGAATCTCCATTAAACTTCCACTCTACTTTGAAGCATCCCAGAATACAATATTGTAGTATTCTTTGATCATGATAGTATGCCTCTTTCTAATAGAAGCAAATCAGATTTATTTTCAGAAAGGTGGCAGCTTGATTCAGTAGGTTAGAGAGTTTAGGAATTTTATATATATTTGTGTGACCAAAGAAAATATTTGTGCTTTTTAGGTTCTTCATATGTCAACAACAGTCGTATTGGTATGTTGTATTTGTTTGTGGCAAAGATCAGGTAGCACCATTATTATAGGTTAGATTATAAGTAAAATACACTTTGTTGTATAGGTGTGTAGTAAGTTATTTTTAGGGATAGACTTCTGTTTTTGAGGATTGCCTGCTTTAGAATATTTTTCCTTTCATTTCTCAAGTGGCTAGGCTTAGAAAGCTTGGCTGTCATTCAAGGTCATTTCCACTCTTATCCTGTGAAAACATACTTCCAGTGTATTTGATCATTTGTTGTAAAACAATTTGTTGCAAAATTAGCCCTAGAGACTTTTATATGTCCATTTCTGTTGAAGAAGGAATTCGTATAGATGCACATTTCTATCAATTAGCAATCAAGACTTTATTGAAGATCTGTTGCATGCTCAATATATTGTATCAGGCATTGAACAGGTAAGGTAAACAGTGGGGAAACACAAAGGTAGTATGATACAATCCTTTCCTGTAAATTTGCTGTCTTTTTGGGAGAGCACCTTTAATGATATATACTCTAATATTTTTTACTTACCTGTGAATATCTATCTATTTACCTGTGGATACTCACAAATACAGAAACATAGATGTGATTTCCAAGTGTCAGAAATAGAAAGGGGAGAATCTGTTAAGTGAATCTTTTTCTTCTTGTTTACTTTTCCATAGCTAAACCTAATAGCACTGCCTATTTGCATTTTTGTGTTGTTAGGTGGTGAAGGTGAAACTGGCATAGATATGCAATATCCTACCCAATATAAAGCTCAAGAATTTTGTGCACAACAAGATGATGAACAGTCCCAAGGATGGGTATCCTGGGCTTGGTCATTTGTTCCTGCCATTGTGAGTTATGATGATGGAGAGGATGACTATCTTGGAAATGATACAGTATCAGCTCTGCATCAGCAGAAGTCTCAGGCTTTAAAGGATCCAATTGTTTCTATAGGATTTTATTGTACAAAGGCCACAGTGACTTTCAAGGTAAGTTTTCTTTGAAAATATATTAAGTTTAGTTGTTTAAAATAATCAGTACATGCTCTTTTATACGACAAAAAAAAAAAAGAAAATTCAGTATGCTTCTGGAGAGGAATTATCATTATATTATAATAGAATTATAGTTGCTTTTATTGATGCTTGCTGTATAGTCAAATGACTTTAAAAACTTTTTTTTATCATTATTAAAGTTGTGACCACGAAGCAAATTACAATGTAATTTAGTTATGACATGGGTTGGTGTTGCATGGATTTGGATTCATTACAAGTCAAATCATTCTCTCCCACTTTTCCTCCCTCCCCCCTTTCCCTCATTATATGATTACATTGCAAGATATAACAGTCTGTATGATGGGTGTGAATTTAGTTGCCCTAAAACAGTATGAGTAAAGGATTCCATTATGCAGAGAGGGTGGTGATGATTTTTGCTTATCCATGGTAAGATAAATTTCTTTATACTAAGGAGTGTCTGTGGAATTAGTTTTTACTGATAGAGTGGCTTGGCAGTTCCTGGAATTCATTTATTTGATTGACATAGTAATGAATCCAAACAGAGCTGTTATTTCAAAGAACCCAGGATAAAAGAGATTTTACATGTTGACATAATTTAATGATTTTTCTGGTTTGGTAAGGATCATTGTACTTTACTGAATTAGTAGATTGTGTAGAAAATGATTTTTGACAAAATTAAACACAGTTTATATCATTTGGTAAGTATTTTCCTTGATAAGTCTGCTTTTAAATTTCATGGAGAATACTGAAAACTTAATTTGCTATGAAATTTTTGTGTTCTGTTAAAATGAATTAGTGTCGTAATTGAAGTTGAAAGCTTGAATTTAGCAAAATTAAAATAACAGGTAATCTTTAAAATGATTAAGAAGTTAAAAATGTTCCTTTCCTTAGATTATTTCAAATAGAATAAAAACTTGTTGGTAGACATTTTTTACTATGGTGTTACTATTTTTATATGAACAAAATATAATATGAGCCAATCATTTGTACTGACTAGTAATCCAAGTTTATAAAGAAAATTAAAGTTAGATTGGTAGAGGAAGTATCATGTTTCAGGTCATTTTTGTGACCATATAGTTTGAAACATGAAAATAATGAAGCCTTATGCTAATGCTTCTGTTGCTTTTACTGATGAAAATAATAGCGTGTAATTGAGTCAGGATGGACATTTACATGAGAAATACATATGTCTATAAAGCATAAGGGAAATATTCTGATAGTTGAGGGGAAAACATTAGAATTCGTTGTTTGGCTTGCATGCTAAAAATGTATGGAATTAATTTGTGGTTCATATTTTGGTTAGAAAAAAAAAGGTCATGTTTCTGCATTAGTAGTCTGAACAAGTTGATACCATCCCAGCAAAAAAACCATGCCAAATTAAATGTAGCATTTTTCTAATAATGTTGAAAATTGTTCTTGTAATGTCTGAATTCTTTTAATCAATTAATTGCTTTTCCTTTACAATAATTGCAGACAGCTGAAGAGCAATCAGGTTTAAGAAAATCAATTTTTACTTCAGTATTTGACTTACAAAATTTTACTTTAAAACAGCAACCATGTGTACTTCACTGTTGGAAACAGCAAAAGAATGAGAACTTGTGATTTCAAAAATATTTTACATAAGAAGTAATGATTTGGTGCAAGATAGAGTAAGTCGTAAAATTCTCAAACTAAAAAGATCCTGCCTAAAATTGAACTCTTCCATGGAGTTTAAAAGGGTATTTGAGTATTACTGTGTTTTTGTTTTACTAGGATGTGATCATTGATTTGACTGTATTAAAGTTTGAAGAATATTCTGATTTCAAGGACAAAGGTTACTTGAACATATGCGGAAGGCAATGAATGCTTTTTCTTTTGAAAATAACAGGAAGAAATTTTGGTAATGATTAAACAGAACTAAGCCCAATTTAGGTTGTAACTATGTGAATTGATATAGTATTTGGAAGATTTTAAAGCTCATTATAGATGTTCATTTGCTATTAACATTTCTGTTGCAGCTGCACAACTATTGCACCTTTTAAAGCAGTGTTATTGTAACAGGAAACTAAATAAAAATACTGTGGTGGTCAAGTCATATGCCATACATGAAGTTAAATTGGCATATTCAGCAACAGGGTCGTATGTTCTAATGTGGATAATATGTTACAGATGTTTTTATTGCACCTGCGTCCTGCACCGTAATACATTTTGACCAATAGTAAAGTTTAATTTGTCTTCATCAATTTGGTATAGTAATGACAGATTGCTGCTCTTTAGTGCTAATTTTGGCATATTTAATTTGTTTATCATATTGTTTCATAGCTCACTGAAATGCAAGCTGAGAGTAGTTATTATAGCCCTCAGAAAGTAAAATCAAAAGAAGTAATATGCTGGGAGCAAGAAGGAACCACAGTTGAGGTAATTTTCCATTATAAATGTATATATTTAATTTTATAGTAATAGTTCTGGAAAATTGATGTGCAATAAATATTTTTCACCAGTTACATATTTTAAAATGCCATTTATGTCATTGGTTTAGCATTGCTCTTTTATTAGACAAAAGAGATCATTAAAATACTTCCCTTTTAAAAGCTTTACTGTATTGTGTAACATTACAGTAGAAAAAAACCATGATGCCACAGATTGTTAGACAGTCCAAAAGGTTCACTAGAGTCTTGTGATGCTTGATCTTTATTTCAAGTTCTTGTGTTTATTGTACTACTTTTTCTTTCCATAGGCCCTGATGATGGGAGATCCTTTCTTTGATTGCCAAATTGGTTTCGTAGGTTGCCGAGCCATGTGCCTTAAAGGAATTATGGGTGTTAAAGATTTTGAAGAGAATACGAATAGATATGAAGCTGTAAGTAAATACTTTTTAAGAAGCTAAAAAAATGTGATTTATTATTTATCATGCAAAATATAGTAACCTCACATGAAATTGCGAATTGATTATAGGGATTTTACTTTTATTTTTTAGTCTTTTCATAGTTGTGGGGGAGAAATATTAGTACTCAAGGGCACTTAAAAAGTGAACAAAGCAAATGACAGACTACAAAAATAGGAAGTGTCTTGTACTTTGAGGTGGTTTTGATAACTTTTTTAATGGAGGTACTGTGCAGGGATTGTTTGTTGGAAACGTCAAAAAAAAGAAAGTGAATAAAACTGAGTACTTAGATGGTAATTCCAGATATTTTCCAATGTAGCAGTTATGTTTCTGTTAAAATTCACTAGGAATTTTGTGTAATGGCAACCTCATGAAAAACCAATTTGGATAATATATTACTATTTAATTTTGTTGTATTAATATGTTCTATTTTTCAATAGTCAGTGAACCGTAATCTTCATAGTATATATGATAAAAGCAAAACTCTTACTTGCTGTAATTGCCTAATAGTGCTTTTCCTTCTTTCCCTTCATATTTCTTTTTTCATTTTAAGGAAGCATGTTTCTTCATTTGTGGTGAAAATCTGAGTACCAAAGGTTTGACATATCTTACAAATTCACTGTTTGATTACCGAAGTCCAGAAAATAATGGCATTCGTGCAGAGTTTATTTTGAATGCAGCTCATCATAAGGTCAGAGAACAAACTGCTAAGTCAAATTCTAGTCTGTGTGTTTGGCAAACATACTGAGAATACTTGATTACTACCATTGCTGTCAACTGTCATTTGTCGAGTACTCTTTATTTATAGTAATATACAGCAGAAAGCTTTTGCCCTGTTACTGCCCCCCCTAGTTTTTTGAAAAAGGTTGTTTCATGAGTGCCCTGTTTTGTTTGTACAGCATGGAAATATATTTTACGTGTTTTCTTCATGTTTATGTTTTCATGCTCAACATTTATGCCCTCTGAATAGTTTTTGCTGTGCTTAGTCATAATACATTTTTGATTATTGGATGATGTAAATTAAATACTGTTAATTGATTCAGCAACATGTAGTGGAAAGAGCACTTGACTGAAATTTAGAAGACTTATACTAGTCTGTAGTAGTATCTAACAGTGTTACCTTGAGCAAGTTGCTTAACTGTTCAAATTCTCAGTTTACTCATCTAATGAATAAAGGAGTTTGACTCAAGTTCCTTTCATCCCATAAATGTAATAACATGGAATTTCTTTTACTTTTTTGGTAATGACAGGTAGTATAGCATAATGGATAGTGAACCTCTTAAACCTTGTGGCTTTGTGATTGTGGGCAAGTCATTTAACTTCCCAGTACTGTAAGCAACTTTTAAGAGTATATGTTAAAAGAAGATACCAATCCATAAGTAGAAGGAATTTTGTTGTTTGGGAGTTCCCAATTTCATTGAAGCACCAGATCCAAGTTCTTTTATTATCCCATTTATTTCAATATCTCCTATTATTAGACTTTATTTTTCCCCCCATTCTTTTCCATTTTTCTAATTTATAATAAAGTAATCTAATCTAGTAAAGTTAAATAGGGCCACCTACGTTGGTGTTTTTGGAAAGAAAACCTCCTTTGTTGGTCTAGATCCTAGAACTATTCTTAATCAGAGTTGCAGTGGGCCTGTGATTTTATTCATGAATATTATTTCCATTCATGCAGACCACAACTTCTTATTCTGTGGAGTTCTTGTCTGTGTACTCTCATAAATAATGTACAAAGATCCACCCAATGTAGTGGAGGTGTTCTTGTAGATCTTTTTGCATTTTATAAGGATGACATGTGAGTAAAACATGGCTTGCAGGATGCCTTTGAACATTTATATTATTAGAAATGGAGGTGATCATCTGACTAGATTAAGGGATAACAGCCTTCAAGCAGTACAGGTACTCACAGAATATAAAAGACTTAGTTTTTACCAGTCAAAAATTACTTCTCCAATTTCTACAATGTGCAAAATCCTGTGAATGTTACTTTGCGGAATATATTCATTTTAAAACACTTTAAGTGCTGGGTGCAAAGATACTTTTATGTGATGCAAGAGAGACTAATATATTAATACTTAACATTAATATAGTTTTAAGGTTTACAGATACCTTACTTCATCTGATTTGATGAATAAGAAGTGTTTTTTTTCTTACAGGATTTATTCATTAGAGTAATAAGGCATGTTACCAAATAATGTGTACGAAACATTATAGAAGATTGAATGTAAAAAAAGTACCATAATGAGAGAATAGAGAAATTTTCATATTAGCTCATAAGGAGGGATCATGAAGGAATAGACAGGAAAGACTTCAAAAAGAAGGTGGTCTTTAATCCAGAGCTTTAAGGATTGGTGGAATTTCAGTAGTCAGAGATGAATGGGAAGGTGTTAGTTTAAAAGAAGAGTATACACAAAATCTGTAGCATATTCTGGGAATATTAAGTATAACTTGAGCATCAGGCATGTAAAGGAGATTACTGCAGATACTGGAAATAGAGCATCAGGTTAGGTGTTGGAGGAGCTTGAATGAAATGTTAAAAGTTTGGAAGTTATTTGGTAGACATTGGGGAACCATCAAAGTTTTTTGAGCATTAAAGTGTTTTGAATGGAACTGACCAACAGTGTAACTTAGATTGGAGAGGTGGGAGTTTAGAAGTAGGGATATTCGTTAGGAAGTTCCTACAGTAGTTTAGGAAGAGATGATGAAAGGCATTGGAAATAGAAAAAGAAATGGATGTGAAATGCATTAAAGAGGTAGAATCAGTTAGACTTAGTTACTGGTTAACTGTAGAGGATGAAAGAAAGGAAGGAATCTAAGGTAATAACTAGGATTTCAAGTATGGGTCACTAGGATGGTAGTGGCATCATTAACAAAAATTAGGAAGCCAGAAGAGATAACTGTATTAGAGTGAGAGATGCAATTCATTTTTAAACTTATTAAATTGGAGGTGCCAGGGAAGTGTGCAAATAGTTTATAGAAGGCATTTAGAAATTTGAGTCTGGAATAAACAAAAAACAACAGTATCAGAAAGAGATTGAGACTGAGGAGACTTTGGAGTATCTACAAAAACTGATAGTAAAGGGAGTTTAAGATTATTTCTTTAAGCTTATTTCTTGGATTGCATACCTGGTTTTTGATTGGATTTAGTGATTATGTCATAATGATCTCAACTAGTGTTTATTGAATTTTATAGTGTGTAGTGACTGAATAGATTTATTTTTTATTGATTGATAAAACTGTCATTTAGCCAATAATGTATTCTGTTTAAATTTAAATAGCTGAATATTTTGAAGACATCTACTCATGTTAATCTGTATGTGTTTGGATAAAAACAAATTTTAAAAATGAGAAGGCAAATTTAGTTAACGAAATTTGTAATAAAATGTAGAATGGAAGTAAAAAGTATAAATATATATATATTTTGGGAGTGGAGATTTCTGATATTAGGTTTAGAAGACTTTCTGAAATTTACTATACATTATAGACTGAAGTAATATAAAATGAGATTAATGAAATTACAGGCCTTATATTTTTGTCTTTGATTTGTTCAGAGCTTTGCTGTTAACTTAGGTTGCAGTTTGTCACCAAATAGAAAACCTTACTAGCCTGATGATTGTGGGTCAAAAATCTGTTTTAGCTAAGTTACCATTTTCCCTATATTTAAAGTAACAATAATACTTCCTCTACCTAACTTCCAAGGCTATTGTGAGATTCAAATGAGATGCTGTATATAAAGCACTTATAAGCCATAAAGTGCTAAATATATATATTTTTTTCTGTGAGCTTAAAACTTTTCCATAAAAGAGGCATTGAAATACTTAAGAACTAACTAGCTTTTGGGGGGAGTATTTGTTAGAAAGCATTGTATAGCTGAGAAAGGTCAAGAAAGGAATATGTTCTCCATTAAAGGTATTCATTAACTAGACATTATTGATAAAGTGGTCAAAATGTCCAGTAAAATTATAGATGTTTCTTTGTGGGGCCTATAATAGAAATTACAATACCTGCCTTAGAAGTGAATTCTTTGGATAACCTCTGTTCTTTTGTTGTGATAATCTTTTAAGTTGATACACAGCTCAAGTAAGGATATGTGTCTGATTCTTGTAATCTCAAGATTCTCTTCTTATTCAACTTTTGTTCTGTTTGCTTTGCTTTGTTGGCAGGAGACATATACTGAGATAGCAGGAATGCAGAGGTTTGGAGCTTTCTACATGGATTACTTGTACACAATGGAGAGCTCCAGTGGCAAAGGTACTAGTTGCTTTTCTTAATGTTTGCCTTTCCTCACACAACAGAAACAAAGGCCTCTTCACAGCCACCTGGTCCTTGACCGGCTGTCCTCAGTTACCTCAGGTTTACCTTTGGGGTTGATTTGGGGAATGACTTAATCTGTAATGACATGTGTTAGAATTTTGTGATATTCTTGGTATTTTGATTGATTTCCTTTTACAGGTAATTAGAAATGCATTTTTATAGTCATTTGGTATTAGCTTTCATATGTAGTTATAATTTTGATAGATGAAAATTAATATTCTATTCCATTGTCATAAAGAATTAGTCTTTCTTTTAAAAAAATACCTCATGAATGTTATGTAGTTTTTTTTTTCTTAAGTAAAGGTTTGTTTAATGTTTCTTGGTGTAATTCCTATAGAGGTCTTGTGGCATATTGCTTAATTTTTGTGTTTTCTTAGTTTTTTCTTATTAGGAAAAGAGGATCTATGCTTTCTGGGTTTTTCCTGTAATTCTTTGTGAAATATAGTTAGATCATCTTAATTCTTTTTGTCAGTTTTTAGTAATTTCATGCAGGTTGAATCTTTTGTTACGTTTTGTTACATATGTTTAAGAGTTCCTGTTGCGGTTTCAAATTTTATTATGAAATTTTTATGTATCTGTAAACTCTGTATGTGTTTTGGAAATTTTTTGCCTTTTGAATAGGCAGAATATGCAGTAATACTGAGATTTCTTAAGTTGTAGAGCTGGAAAGATCTTAGAAGTCATGTAGTCTGAGTCTTTTATTTTACATACCTGGAAAATAGTATGGGGGATTTTACACAGCTAGTTAATAGCAGAGTGAAACTTTGAACCCAGATGCCCCTTGACTACCAGTCCATTCCTCATTGCATTATACAATTAGAGTCATAGGATTTAAAAGTGTAAAGTGACCTCAGAAATCATCGAGATTAGTCACTTCATTTAAAATATTTATTAACTTAAGACCAGAGGGTTAAACACTTGTTCAGGACCTTAAAAAGTATTAAATGACAAAGTAAGGATTTGGACCTAGGTTCTGTGACTACTAGGGCTTTTTCTTTTTAATTAACACACCCTCATTAAGATGAGCATTTCTATATGAAGAGCAGGACGGAAAGAGTGTAACTATGAATCTGCACCACTTACAGCTTGCTTCTCCCTTCAAGAATACGACAAATTCATCAGGCTATTTTTAAAGCCATTTTGCTTTGTCTGTTTCTTTATATTCTCTTCATTTCTTGAAAAGGGTTTTTTTTTTCAGATGTTTCAGTGAACCTTGTTCTTCTCCTTTTCAGTTTCACAACCCTATTCTTCCCTTTCCTATGCCCTCCCCCCCTCCTGCCCCCCCCCGGTAAGTCAGAAAAATGAAAACAAAACCTTTGTAATTAATATGTATATTCAAGTAAAATAAATCTTCACATTAATGATACCTGAAATTATGTATCTCATTTTGTTTGTTGAGTTCATCATTTTATTCTTAGGAAGGTGAGTACCATGTTTTATCACCAGTTCTCTGAAATTATGTTTGATCATTGCACTGATCAGAGTTCTTAAGTTTTTTCAAGTTGCTTTTCTTTACAATATTGTTAATATTGTATAAATTATTCTTTGAATTCCACTTATTTCATTTTGCATCAGTTCATGCAACTTTCCCCAGGTTACTAATGCTTGTTCCCATATACTTGGCTTTGCCACTGTTTTTTCATGATGAATACTGCTCAAATTAACCATCTTAGCACATGTATATATACATGATAGTTATAGCTCTGTGCTGCCATTTTGAAAGGAGAGGTACATATATTAGGGTAAGTTACTTACAAGTTTTCTATTTCAAAAGCTCAGATTTTTTTATCTGTCATATATAACATTTATTTGCTTTCTTGGAGAGGTAAATAAAAGAGTTGGTAGAATTGGTTTTACCATGTGCTTAGGCTGCCCAAAGATAGCAAGAAACATCATTTCATGACATACTTGGGCATCTTTCCTTGAAATGCTTAGGAGAAGCATAAACAAAAAGATTATCATTAAAGTAATTGCATCTTATGTATGATCATCTATTGTAGATCATAAAGAAATTCTGTGGGGAACCTGGCAAGATCCTGTAAACCAAATTACTATATATATTGATATTTATTGATATCAGTCCAAAATTAAGCCTAGTTATGGTTAGGGAGCACTGTGTTTTGGAATTAATAAATGAAAAAGAGTAAATGCTTATGGACTACCCCAGAGTTGCATACCTTTCTATCATTGATACTTTTAGAAGAATGAGGAAAAAAATTATAGTATTCTAGGACTTAGAATTTCCTAATTTGTTTGGCCTACCACCCCCTTTTCAAAAAAAATGAATTACTCAACTGCCCCCAGATATCTACTTTCTTGGTGGTTTTTTAAAAAATTTGCATCATTTCAAAAAAATATAACTTTTTAAAAAATGATTCATCTTAAAATTTAATAATTTATTGTAAATTTGTGGTGTTTTTCTGCATTAAAATTTTGATGATGTAATATTGTGTCATGTAACTGTTATGGTACATATTGTAAACAAGTCATTATTCATACATATTCCTTGCTGATGCATGTTGGATTGCACGACATGCTTGCCTTGCCAGCACTGGCTTGTTAAGACCTGTTGGTGGACTTGACCACTGATCACTTATAACTTACATTTTATGCATTTATTTGGAAAATAGTGTAACTACTACGACTTTAAACTCTGTTACACAACAGATGAAACATGTCTGAATGGTTTTTCAGAATGTTCTTCTCTTCTTAGCTTATGCTTCCACTACCCCCTTATTTTTATTCAATGCCATCCAATTGCATCTGAGGATGCTACTGTATTTCTGGATCATTCTAGTGCCTCCTCCCCCCAGGGATGGTATCACCCACTTTGGGAACCTCTGCATCTAGACAAAGAGCCACAAACTGTATACCACAAATGAAATAACCCATATTTTAGCATATAAGAAAGTTTTGGTTAAAGATGTGGGAGTTACTTCATAGGAACCTCAATTTTGGGCTACATGAAGACCACAGTGGCCTCTGGTTCATCTTCTTCCCTTTACGGATGAGGAAACTAAGCTGTAGAGATAGGAAATCATTTGCCAAAGATCACCAAGTGGTAAAAGTGACAAAAGTCAGATTTAAAACCAGGCGTTCTGAGTCCTAATTTAATGGTTTTCTCCTATTTTTGCTACTTTCTTTGTGCAGGCAGACTGTTTACCTATATGAAATGATAAGAAAAGTTAAAGAAGACACTCTTGTCATGACACTAGTTCCAACTTATTCAAATAAGCTAATGGATAAAAGAAAAACACCAAACACAGACCATTACCATTTCCTACAGAAGTTTAATTTCTATAAACCACCGCCTTAGTCAGAAAATACTTGATATTCTTGCCAAGTGGAGAATATGGTAGTCAAAAGACACCGATATTTTAAAATAAAAAGTCATGTATAGCACATTATAGAAGAGAAGGATGGAAAATTTCAAATAATACTACTTCACAAAACAGTGAGGAGTAGATGTGGTATAGGCACAGAAGAATGAATCTGAAAAAATCTTTGCCCAAAACATAATTAATCCAGATAATTTAGAGAGTACTTATAGATGAAATTGAAAAGAGGACAGGGACGTAGATAAAGTATTAAGTGCTTACTTGGTTCTAGACATTGTGCTAAGCACTTGGACAGATAAATATAAACAAGACAATCCTTCCCTTAAAAGAGCTTGCATTTTTATGTAGATAGACAATAGGTAAAGAGATCCTAGAAAGGGGAAGATGTGCTTGCATGGAGATTTTTGAGAAATAAGATGAAAACCTGGATGAAACATGATATCTATCCATGTCAGAGCCTCATGATTTTATGAGTATTGTCCCAAGTTTCTGCTGGGAAGAACTGTAAACAGATATAAAATGTAATAGATCTGTCAGCATTTTTGAAACCATTTTCATTAAAGATTGCAGTATAACCAGTACTCTTAGACTTTAGTACCTCAGTGGAATTTGAACTAAAAAAGATGAAGAGAACAGATAGAATAAATCAATTATATATAGAAAATAAATCCAGGCTGGAATTGAGACAGTTCTAATAGCGTTGAAGTATCATTTTTGAAGAATATGACTCAGGAGAAGATAACAAACAATGAGACTCAAATTTTTGATCATATTATCACCACAAAAAGTAATTAAGGGGACAGTGTCAACTACTTACCATATATCTACTTTCTGTTTCCCAGTAAACTTGAAGGAAATGATCTACACATTAATCAGGGGTATCCTTGATGAAAATATGAAAGGAAACAGATTTTCTTAAATGATTTTAGTTGCAGACTATATCTTAGGTTCAAAAAACTACTGAAAAGACTAGACTGTAGAATATCTAGGTATATTTGTTACTTGATAATTATTTAAAAAGTAATTTTTCTTTCTATAAAGTGTTTGCCTTGAATATTTGTTAACAGATTCATTCACCCTCAGATATTTGTAGTTTATATTCTGCTTATTGCAGTAGGTCCTAGAATACTATAAGCAAAATATTGATTTAGAATGCCAAATGGATAGAGAATCAGATTGTGATATGCTTTAAAAGCTAAACAGATGAATTTCTATTTTATCTTAGTGGTAATAGGGAGGCATTAGAATTTAATGAGTAGAGCATTGACTTGGTCAGACCCGCATGTAAAGAAAATCACTTTGAAGACAGATTGGAGTAAAGAGAGATTTGAGGTAGGGAGACCAAGTAGGAGGTCATTGTAATAATCTCGGTGAGTTCCTGAACTAAGATAGTGGTTGAGTGAGAAAGGAACAAATGCAAAAAAAAAAAAAAAAAAGTAGGGCAGAAATGACAAAGTTTGTCAACTGATTGCATATGTGGGTGAGGGAGAGTGAGCAATTGAGAATGATCTGAAATTGTGAACTTGAGAGATTGTAAGGATGATGGTACCCTTGACAGAAATAGGAAAGTTTGGAAGTGCAGTTGGTAGTGGGGAGAAGATACTGAGTTCTATTGTAGACATTTACTGAGTTTAACTCTATAAGAGGCAACCTTGGGGAGGGGTGGGGAAAAAGAGAATTTATTACCTTAATTACCAGAAGCACTCCTCTCTCTCACACAAACAAATAAACCAACAAACAAGTTATCCCTTTAACCAGGGAAGAAATGAGGTCTAGGCACCCAGTTCACGAGCTCCCTCTACTGGAGAAGGGAAAATTTGCCATTGATAAAATGCATCCATAGTTATTTCTAAGGACCAGAAGCAGCTTTCTACTTTGTTTAGTTCTTCTATCTCCTCTCCAGATCTGATCAGAGAAAGACTTGGTTTATCTGTTCAAAGTAAAATGTGTATTATTATATAGACATGATATAACACAATATTTGTTAAAATGTTGAAAAAAGTATATGTGAAGCATATCCTTAAATATGCCAAATTAACTCTATTTATTTAGAAACCATAATGATACTTAGGGCTTTGCTATGTGAAAAACATTATGCTAGATATTAAAATACAACTCCTGGCTTCATGGAGTTTGCAGTCTGTCACGGGCAAGGGCAAATAAACATACAATAAAACAATACTTTTCATGGGGAAGCAAGCCCTCATGAGGGAATATGTTGGAGTCTGTTTATACTTAGCATGCATATTAACTTCATATTGCTATTTTGATTTTTCTGAGACAATGGATTTTCATGATTCAAAACCATGTTGTATTTCCAGGAGAATATTGGTATTAAAAATGTGATTTTGTAGCAGGGTAATATGTAACAACATTGAAAAAGCACCATGCAGTTTCCCTAATGTAATCCAGCCCACTGCTGTTCTCTTATTCAATACTGACTGAATCTATCTGTAATGTCTGTCCAGTATGTACTAATATACTAAATTTGATTGACCAAATATTATATTTTTCAATTAATATGCATTTAAGTAACATGAATAATTTTTTTCATCTTAAGTCATTTCCTTTCCCACTCCTTTCATCTTTTGACTCTTACTCAACCTGGGCTCCCTTCTGATGACAACCATTTCATGAAAACTTTTCCTAGCACTGGTTGTACTTTTACTCATTTCCCCCAATTATTGATTACAGTGGAATACCATACTCCCAATTGCCATTTTTAAGCCCTCCCTCTTCTACTGTTACTTGATGAACTTCACCTTCTTTGAGGTTTATTCAGTTTATATCTGCCATCCTATCAAAGTTCTGGTAACTTTTGTATACTGGCTTCTAGGATACTCCCATTTTGTCATTGATTTCAGTGCTTCTTTCACATTCTTTCTTCTTCAACTCCTTGCCTTATAGTAGAGGACTTCAAAATGCATATGCACCCATAAACACCCTAATCTCTTAGATCTTTAATTTACTCATTTTCCATGATCTACTCTTTCACCTCACCATAGCTACACAGAGTTCATTTTACCTCTGATTTTGCCATCAGCCATGAAATGTATCAATTTCACTTTTATAAACTCTGAAATTCCCTTATCTGTTCATAGTCTATTGTCATTCCACCTCTCCTTCTGCCTTGAAATTCCTAACCTTGTTCTTTGTCCTCAGTGTGCCCTCTAATTCCTCAACCCCTCAATTCTTTGCCAGACCATCACTCCTGCACTGGTTACACTCTCCTTTCATCCCCATCTTTACCTCTTCATGAACCAGTTCAACTCTATTCTGTCCTAATCTCTGGGATTCTTTGCCCCCTTCAATTTTTGCCAGTCTTGTCCTGCCATATTTCTATCTTGGACTGTTTTCATCATCTCATTGCCTTTATTGCTACTTAAATGCTGAAAAAAGATGAAAGATCGCTAAACTGCCCTGACAGTAGTCGTTACATGTTGATTACATAATCTCTATTCAGTCCTCATTGTGGCAAGGAGAAATCTTTTTACCTCTTCCCAGTTGACTCATTATCCAAAACTTTTTATCTCTTCTTAGATCTCCTTTTGATCTCTTTTCACTCAGTCTCTTAGCCAACAGCTTATCTCATATTTCACTGGAAAAACTGATGCTGTTCACTGAGAGCTTTTCCTTCTCCCTTCTTCATCTCACATGACTTAGATGCCCCCTGTAACTACCTCTTTCACCCATTTCACATAATGAAATAGATTTTCCCCTTGCCAAGGTAAACCCCTCTACATGCACAAGTGATTCTATTCCATAATGTCTTCTCTAGCATATTGGCCTCTCTGCATCCCCACTCTCTTACATACCTTCAATTCCTCCTTGACTAATCTCTGCTTATAAATTTATCCTGCTGCTAATAAACAAGCCCAGATATTTCGCATCTTCAAAAAACCTTTGATCTATTCATCCTTGCTAGCTTTTGTCCCATCTCTCTTCTCCCTACTGTGGCTACATTTCCTAAGAAATCTGTATGACGGATGCCTTTACTTCCTTTCCTTTCATTCTTTTTTTTTAATTTTCAAGAGTCTGGCTTCTGACCTCATCATTCAACTCTGAAATTTCTTTTTCTTAGTTACCAATGAGCTCTTTAAAAAAAAAAACAACTTAATTCTTTTTTCAATAAGCAAAATTCTTCCCTTTCTTCTTCCTCTCCTAATTGAGAATGCAAAAACTCCCATTACAAACATGTATAGTCAAGGAAATAAATTTCCACATTGGTAATGTTGAAAAGGAGAAAAACAACATGTAAATATATATGTATGCATATGTATGTATACATATGTACATGAAATTATTAAACACACATACATACACAAATACACACATTTTTTTCCTTCTTAACTGAGTCATCATTAAACTGATGAGAATTCTTAAATCTTTCAATATTATCTGTCTTGTTGATATTGTTATCATATAAATTGTTCTCCTGTTTTTGCTCATTTTATTTGTGCATCTTTTCATTCATGTCTTTTCAAAGTTTCTTGAAAGCATACTTTTCATCATTTCTTATGGTATAATAATATTGCAACACATTTGTATACCATAATTTTTTTCAACCATTCCCCATTTAATAAGAATCCCTTTAGATTCTGATTCTTTGACACCTCCAAACTAACTATAAATATTTTTTATTATGTTTATTTATTTTTAGTTTTCAACATTCATTTCCACAAAATTTTGAGTTCCAAACCTTCTCCCCATCTCTCCCCTCCCCCCAAAAGGTCATGCATTCTGATTACCCATTCCCCCAATCTGCCCTCCCTTCTATCGCATCCCTCCCTTCCCTTATCCCCATCTTCTCTCTTTTCTTGTAGGGCAAGATAGATTTCTGTACCCCATTACCTGTATTTCTTATTTCCAGGTTGAATGCAAAAACAATTCTCTACATTAATTACTAGGACTTTGAGTTCCAACTTCTCTCCCTTCCTCCCTCCCCACCCATCCCCACTGAGAAGGCAAGTAATTCAATATAGGTTATATGTGTGTAGTTTTGCAAAAACTTCCATAATAGTCATGTTGTGTAAGACTAACTATATTTCCCTCCATCCTATCCTGCCCCCCATTTATTCTGTTCTCTCTTTTGACCTTGTCCCTCCCCAAAAGTATTTACTTGTAATTACTCCCTCCTTCCATTTGCCCTCCCTTCTATCATCCCACTTCTCATATAGCGTATTTCGCGCCCTTTGATCCCTAAATGTAGAAGCTGCTAGATCTTGTCTTATCCTGATTGTATTTCCACAATACTCAAATTGTTTCTTTCTAGCTGCTTGCAATATTTTCTCCTTGACCTAGGAACTCTGCAATTTGGCTACAATATTCCTAAGAGTTTCTCTTTTTGGATCTCTTTCAGGAGGTGATCAGTGGATTCTTTCATTATTTATTTTGCCCGCTGGTTCTAGAATATCAGGGTAGTTTTTCTTGATAATTTCATGAAAGATGATGTCTAGGCTCTTTTTTGATCATGGCTTTCAGGTAGTCCCATAATTTTTAAATTGTCTCTCCTGGATCCATTTTCCAGGTCAGTTGTTTTTCCAGTGAGATATTTCACATTATCTTTTGTTTTTTCATTTTTTTGTTTTGTTTTGTAATTTCTTGGTTTCTCATAAAGTCATTAACTTCCATCTGCTCCATTCTAATTTTTAAAGAACTGTTTTCTTCAGTGAACTTTTGAACCGGCTTTTCCCTTTGACTGATTCTGCTTTTTAAAGCATTCTTCTCCTCATTGACTTTTTGGACCTCTTTTTCCAATTGAGTTAGCCTATTTTTAAAGGTGTTATTTTCTTTAGCATTTTTTTGGGTCTCCTTTAGCAAGCTGTTGACTTGCTTTTCATGATTTTCTTGCATCACTCTCATTTCTCTTCCCAATTTTTCCTCCATCTCTCTTACTTGATTTTCAAAATTCCTTTTGAGCTCTTCATGGCCTGAGACCATTGCATATTTATTTTGGAGGTTTTGGATGCAGAAGCCTTGACTTTTATGTCTTCCTCTGATGGTATACATTGTTATTCCTCATTGGAAAGGATGTAAGAAAATACCTGTTCACCAAGAAAATAACTTTCTATAGTCTTATTTTTTTCCCTTTTTTGGGCATTTTCCCAGTCAGTTACTTGACTTTTGAGTCCTTTGTCAAAAGGGGAGTATACTCTGAGGACTTGTAAGTTCTCAGTTCCTCCAAGGTGGCACAATCAAGGGAGAGGAGTTTACTCTTCTCCTGGCCTGTACTCTGGTCTGGGAGCTACCAGAGCTTTTCTGCCCAGGATCCTTGAGTACAGTTCCGTCTTCAGAGCCTCCACTACCTTCACCATGCTAGCCAGCACTCTTCCTCACCCCAGGCCGCCACTCAAGGCTGAGGCCCAGATCAGCGGCTCAATTCCCCCAGAGGCTTTAGGCCAAGGGCTCCAAAAATGGATGCTGCTCCTGCTGTTGCTGCTGCTGCCACTGCTGCCACCACCACCACCTGGGGCTGGGGCTAGGAGAGGACCCTGCTGCCTTCTCACCCAGGTGAAAAATCTTCCTCACTGACCTTTGAAGCTGTCTTTGGCATTTGTGGGTTGAAGGATCTGAGAACTATAGCTGCTGCCAGTGATTCTGCCCCTGAGGTCTGTTCCAGTCCTGTTTCTGCTGGTGCTGCATGGCCAAGGCTGGACTGGGCTCTGTGGGATGCCCTCTGCTCTGCGCCTGTGTGATAGACCTTTTCTGTCAGCCTTCCAGGCTGCCTTGGGCTGAAAATCTCTTTCACTTTTTCATTTTGTGGCTTTTGCTGCTCTAGAATTTGTTTAGAGTCATTTTTTACAGGTATTTTATGGGCAGTGGGGGACAAGCTAGAGTAGGTGAGTCTTTCTACTCTGCCTTCTTGGCTCCGCCTCCTATTTTATTACTTTTAAAGTTGATCTCTGCTCCTGGGTGGGCAGCACTGTTGCAGACCTCTTGCGCTGGGTGCTACAGGTCCTCACTGCTTGCTTGATGTTATGCAAGTGCTGTGGTGGGCATGGCTGCTCATCTGGTACAGCACTGGGACTGTGTTAGGAGCCTGGCTGCTCTCTTGCTACTGCTTTGGCTCCCACAGGGGGCCTGGCCAGTTGCCTCTTGCTGTGCTAGAGCCCTCAGTTGGCCTGGTGCTGCCCTGGGCCCATAGTGGGGACAAGAAGGGCTGTTGGTTATGGGCCTGACTGCTTGCCTGGTATTGCATTAGGGTCCATAGTGGGCCTGGTTCTACTTTGGGGCCTCAGGGTGCCTGGTCACTCTGTGCCCTGCACACAAGGAGCCTGGTTTTGTGCCAAGGGGTGCAGGAGTGAGGGGAGGTAATGTCACTGTAGGACCATGGTCACTGACCTGCCTCCTGCTAGCTGCTGCATGGTCTGCTACTGACTTGCCTGACATTTCCTGCCTTGGATTGTGATCCCCTTTTACTTGAATGAGACAAACCTTTCATGCCCACTGTCCAAACTGTTTTGAGCTGGAAAATTGTTTCACCCTGTCTTTTGGTTGGTTCTGACTTTCCAGAATTTGTTTTAATAAGTGCTATTTTATGGTTGTTTGGGAGAGAAATTGGGAATTTCCTGCTTATTCAGCCATCTTGACTCCTGGAAGTCTCCCTTACTCTTACTTAAAAAAAAATTCGGAGGACTGGAGGATCATAGATTTAGGCCTTCTAAGCTATTGGTTTTTAACTTTTTTGTCGATTAATTGGTTGATTGTATCATGGGTATCTTTGTCAGTGTGAAGAAGATCTCTTCTCATAATAATGCTTTTTCATGCATAAAAATAAAATCACAAAGGAAACCTGTGATGTTGAAATAAAGTTGTAATTTTTTTTTCCACTTTGTGCATCTTGTTAAATCTATGGGCCCAGTGTTATGACCTCTGGTCCCTAGGAAATAGATCACCCTACTCATTTTACATATAAAACCTCAGATCCAGGTATCTTAAGCTCTTTCTTTTGAGTGCTACTCCTTCATACTACCTGTGGTATGGTATGGCGTGGAACATCTTATATTTTAGATGTGACCACTTTTGGTGAACATACTCATGTATTATGTTTTAGTCTTCCTCTGATTTTTATACTCAAAAGAACAAAGATATTTCTGTGGTTGTATTGATCATGAAATCTTTTATGAGATTAATGACTGCATTAGGATTCCCTTGCTATTCCAAAGAAGTGAATCCTTTTTTGGAATCACTAAAATATTGTTATAAGATATTATATTCTTGTCAATGCATATATTTAGCTATAATCTGCTCTAGAAAGTCTTCTGTAGATGTCTATTTCCTTTTCCTTCCTTCCTTCCTTCCTTCCTTCCTTCCTTCCTTCCTTCCTTCCTTCCTTCCTTCCTTCCTTCCTCCCCCTTCCCCTCCCCCACCCCCCCTCTCTTTCTCTTTCTCTCTTATCAGGCTTATATTATGTATATGAGTTATTGGTACTTTCTCCTTACCATATACATTAGATATCATTTTTAGTTATTTTAGAATCTTTCTGTATCTGAGATATATTGAAATTTCATCCATGAATATATTTGAAATTGTGTCTTATAGTGTAGATATCTTCAATATGTTCATTTTTATTTCTTCTTGTAACCTGTCACATATTGTATATTCAAATTCAATTTTGCTGATTGCAATGTAATTGTGAGACTATACCATTGTAGAAATGCTAGTAGAGCTGTTTCATTTTATGTTTATTTGCTTTCTTCTTTTAGTTTAATCTGTGCTTGTGAAATAGTCTGGTTTTACTGAGTTTCATTCCAAGATTGATGAAAACTACTTTTCACTGTTTTGAAATATGATGTTACACATAATGGTTTATAAATGAATTTGTAGTCTAACTGATATTAATTTTGATTGCTAGATCTCCCTTTGTCATGAGTATTTGCTGGCTGGGCTAGTTTCTGTTCTTTTAAAAAACTCTGTTTTGATAAGTTTTCCTTTGGTTATATGCCTTTTATTATATTTATTGTCAGTGTCTGGTTAGTTCAGGTTAGATGTGTTCATTTCGTATGGTATACTTTTCCATATTTATTCATTTTTCCAAGTTGTTACTGATTATTAGCTTTCTAATTCATCAGTGATTTTGATCTTTTCTTTAACTGAGTTCTTTGACTGTTCAGAGGCAGTTGATGCAGAAGTGTTTGACATTGTTAGCTAATTGCTTTTTATTGTAATGTAGCCAGTTTTATTTTATGATGTTTAGCGTTTCAAAGATCTGATGTTTTATAACTTTATATATAGTTTTGAAGCCTTTTGGTAGTTTGCAAATCTTTGGTCTCGTTAAATTTTTAAGCCCAAACAGTATATTTCTAGCATTTTTCAGTTTTCTTCATGCTTACCTATGCATTGAATTTACCATGTATTAAGATATGTGGTGTTATCTGAGTAATATTGTAAGATTCTTTGTAGAATTTTAGTTACCTGCAGTGGTTACCAAATGTGCAACATTGTACAATAAAGAGAAAATAATATGTAATTGTGGCAAGAGAAAGGATATAATTAATGGAAAATGCACTTTAATTACACCAGATTATATATGGTTAGTCAAATTAAATCAGTGTTTGTAACTACTTTATATTGTTCATGATTCTGTGCTAAGTGAATGGAGGCTTAAAAAAAATAAATAGTATCAGTCTTTAAGTAGCTTCAATGTAAGAGGAAGAGTCTCCAAAACACAACGAAGAAAAATGGCAGTGTTGTAGATGGACAAAACAGAGACACCTGCAAGAGGAGGTGAGAGATGGTTTAATGAGGAGAAGGGGTGAGGTGAGAAGGATCATGTATGCTTCCTGGAAGAGAGGACATATCTATGTCGGGCCTTAAAGAAAAGGAAGGATTTCAAAAGGTAGCATTGAAGACACAGTGTGTTTCTGTGTGGAAGATAGCATTCCTGAGTGTATGAAGACAGAAGAATGCAAAATAAGATTAGATGGAAAATAGGTAGTAAGTTCAGTGTTCTTAAAACATAAAGCTTGTGAAGGGGCATTATGTGTTATAAGATAGGTAAGCTTGTTTAGATCCATTCTATGGAGGGCTTAAATGCTGTGCCTATGGAGTTTGCCTTTTAACCTCTAGGCAGTAGTGAGCCATTGAAGTCTTTTTTGATCAGAAAAGTGACATGGTTTGGTCTGTGCTTTAAGATTATTTTGGAAGTTTTGTTTGGGATTGATATAGAGGAACCAGAATTGGCTTAGGCAGACCAGTTAGGAGGCAGTTACAATAGTCCAGGTGAGAAGTCATGGGCCCCTGAGTTAGGGTAGTAGCAGATTGAGTAGGGTTGGGTACTAGAGTTATTGTAGTCAAATTTGCAGAATTTGTGTACTGATTGAATGTGATATATGTAGGAGTGGGAAGAATCAAATCAGACTCTGATATTTTGAACCTGAGTGATTGGGAAGATAGTGGTTCTACCAATAGAAATATGAGCATTTTGAGGAGAGACAGGTTTTAGGTTGAGAAGATGATAAATTCACTTTGGACATGTTGCTTTTGAAGCACTCGTATGACATCTAGGTTGAGGTATACATGATTGAGAGTCCTTACCGATTTTCCTAGTTGTATGATTTGAAGTCAAAGGAATCATTCTGAAGAATCACAGAATATCAGCAGATAAAGGGACTTTAAAGGCTATCCCTATATTTGAAAAGCCTGTTGTATAGAATTCATGACTAGTGATCATACAGACTTAAAAATTTTCAATTGATTAATCCAGCAGTTCTGGAGAACAGTTTGGATCTATGCCCAAAGGGCTATAAAACTTTGCAAACTTTTTGACCCAGCAATGCTGTTTCTGGTTCTATATCCTAAAAAGGTCAAAGGAAGGGGAGAAGTACCTCTATGTATGGAAATATTTATATTAGTTCTTTTTGTGGTGGCAAAGAATGGGAAGTTGAGAGGATGCCCATTGATTGAGGAATGTCTTAACAAATTGTGGTTTATTATTGTGATGGAGTACTATTCTGATGTGACAAGATGAAGGGAATATTGTAGAAAAACCTGGGAATACTAGTATGAACTGATGCAAAATGAAGTGAGCTGCACCAGGAGAACATTGTATACAGTAATAGCCATATTGTAATGATGATCACCTGTGAAAGCTACTGTGATCAATACAGTGATGCACAACAATTCCAAAGGACATATGATGAAAAATACTGCCTGTATCAAGGAGAACTGATGAACTTTGAGTGTAGATTGAAGAATATATTTTTCATTTAAAATATTTTTCCTTTTTTTTCCTGCAACATGGCTAATATGGAAATATGTTTTGCATGACTTTATATATATATATATATGTATATATATATGTATATACATATATATATATATAATGGATATCACATTGCTTAGTTTCTCAATGTGGGGGAAAGGGTTGAAGGGAAGTAGAGAATTTGGAACTGAAAACTAAAAAAAATTAGTATTAAAATAGGTGGTTAAGGGGGTGCGCATTATTTACTAAAGGAGCCAGTTCTATTTTATGATAGCTGTTATTGGTAGAAAATATTTCTCTATCTCAAGAATAAACTTACCCCAAACTTCAGCCGTTTGCTCCTAGTTCTGTCTTCTGGGGTCAAGGAGAACAAATCCAATCCCTTTTCTGTGTGATAGCCCTTCAAATACTTAGCTATCCTACTTCCTTCCCCCAGTTTTTTTCTGTGCTAAATATTTGCTCTTTCTTTAATTCATACTCATACTGATTATATTGAGCCACCTTACAGTCTTAATCTGACTGTTCTGGATGCATTCAATCTTGTTCTTATGTTGGGGGTGTAAGCTCAGTTCCATGTGGACAGTCTCAGGCGGGTAAAGGTGAGAACTTCTAAACCTTAGAGTTCTCATGAGGCCCCCCAGGGAACAGCAGGGAATTGAGGTGTGAGACCGAGCTATCTCGTGAATTTCCACCTCTTCCCGTGAGAAAAGTGATGGGAGAGAGCATCCCCGCCCTTGAGATTGGTCCGGGTCTGAGCACACCTATTGTTATCTAACAGGCACGGTATTCAGGTGCAAACTATGTGGCAGGAGAGCTTAAGTAGGGTCAGGAAAGCCTGAAGGCGCTCTTAGCGCTGAGGGACCCTTACAGGACAGAAGGCCCCTCTTCCTTCTCTCTTCCCTCTCCCCTCTCTCCCCACTTCCACTTCTGCTTTCATTCTCTTACTGTAAGATCTTTGCCTCCTTGGGAGATTTCTCTCTCTCCTAAGGAAGAGTTCCCCCTGCACATGTAACCAAGACCCTGAATAAAGCCTAACCCTTGTTCGACTCTGGAAAGTCTCTTCTCTCATACGTTTATCTGGTTTGGCCAGCTGAAGACCTGCGATAGGTAAGGTAAGACTCGGGTAGCCCTCAGGCCTCTAGGCCTGGCATTCTTATCCTTTTTAAAATGTATGCATAACTGAAGACTCTAGGTTGGTGTGACCGGAGCACAATTTAGCTGTAATATCATCTCCTTAGTCCTGGAGACTGCACCCATTTGCCTCCTTGATTGCTCTGTTACATTTCTCGACTTATATTAATCCTCAGGTAAACTGTCTTTTAGTCTTGCCTACCTGATTTTGTCTTTGTGAAAATGTTGGTTTTGAACATAAGACTTCATATTCATTTTACTAACTTTCTTAGTATAAAATTAGACTTCATATTAGGTTAAAAGTTCTTACTAGATTAAAAAATCTTACTGTAATCAGTCCCTATAATTTAATCTATTGATATTTTTTAATACTGTCTCTCTTATCCATGGTGTTAGCTATCCCTTTTGACTTTTTGTTATCAGCAAATGTCATTGATGGTCTTTTTCTTGATCACTTGCAGAACTTACTGTTTCAGAGTTAAATTGTTAAATTTAACTACTACGAGTCTTGGGGTTTGTAGTCTTAGATTTTTTTGGGGGGGGAGAAGGCAATCTATGAATTCTTCTAGTTGGAATTTAATTTTCTGTGTTTAGAAGTTCTGGGTAGTTCTGTTGTATTATTGTGCTTTATGGTGTTCAGTATTTTTGTCTTGTCATGTTCCTTTGGGGGATCTATAATAATCCTTGCCTTGTCTCTGAATCCTATCTTTGAGATCAGTGTATTTTGTCTGCATAGTGAACATATTTACTTTTTTTTCTTCCTAACATTTTTGTTTTAAGTTTTGAATTCCAAATTCTATCCCTCCTTCTTTCCCTCCCTGAGATGATAAGCAATCAAACATAGGTTATACATATGCAGTTTTGCAAAACATTTCTATATTAGTCATTTTGTACAAGACTACTGAAAAAGAAAAAGAAAAGGAAAGTAAGAATGTGAAAAATAGCATGTTTCAGTCTATATTCATTCAATATCAGTTCTTTCTCTGGAGGTAGTATGCTTCAACATTAGTTCTTTGGGATTGTCTTGGACCATTGTATCGCTGAGAATAGCTGTCATTCACAGTTCTTCATTGAACAATATTACTTTCACTGTGTGAAGTGTTCTCCTGGTTCTGTTTGCTTCATTATGCACCAGTTCATATAAGTTTTTTTTTCTGAAATCATCCTGCTTTTCATTTGTTATACAACAATAATATTCCGTTACAGTTATATACCACAGCTTGTTTAGCCATAACCCAATTGTGGGCATCCCTTTGATTTCTAATTCTTAGCAACCAAAAAAGTGAGCATGTTTATTTGGCCTTTATTTATGTATGTTTACCTTTCTACTCTATTGTTCTTGCTTTTGTTTTTTTTGGAGAAACTTACCATTGCATATTTCAGTTTTCCTATTCTACTTTTCATTTTTGCTCTGCTGGCTATAAATTCTGCTCTCATAATTCAGCATATTGTGGTTCTGTGTTCTCAAAATCCAAAGGGTCTTCTATCTCATGACATGTTGGATCATTTTTCTTTGTTTTCAGTATTTATTTATAGATGCCTGAACTATTAGATCTGGAGGCAGGCCCTATTTCCCTCTGCCCTTAATGTTTTCCCTGTAGATTTATCTACTTGTGTTCAAGGTCTGTAAGTTTTGTTTGTTTTTTTTTTTTTCCATTTCACAAGAATCCCTTAAGAAACTTAATGTAATTCTTTGCTGAAATCTAGGTAGAATATATATATATATATATATATATATATATATATATATATATAGAGAGAGAGAGAGAGAGAGAGAGAGAGAGAGAGAGAGAAAGAAAGAGAGAGAGAGAGAGAGAGAGAGAGAGAGAGAGAGAGAGAATTTACCTGAAAGAAGTGAAACTAATCTGAAATGACTTGTTCTTCATGAAACCACCCTGCCTTAGTGATCATTGTTTTATTTTCCATGTATTTACAAATTGTCTCTTGTCATTAGTTCTGTAAGATTTCACCAGCTTTGGTAATCTACCTGATTGCTACTTTTACCTCTCTGATTGGAGGGTAAGGCCATGAACTCTAAACTTCCATTTAAAGAGAGATCTCACCTCAGATGTCTCCTCAGTTCTCACCTTACTGTACTACTTTGGAACTTCTCTGATTGACTCAGATACCTTCTCCTCTTTCTTTTTCCATCCCTCCCTCTCTCCTTTCTCAGCTTTTTGTGTTTGGTTTTTTCCCATATAGATTGTAAGCTTTGTTTCCTAGCATAGTGCCTGGCATATAGTAGGTGCTTAATTGATGTTTATTGACTATTTCTTTAGTGATACTTTCTAGAGTTTTGCTAAGAATTGAAGTCATTCACTGGTTTATGGTTTGAAGACACCATCTTGCCATTTTTATTGTACTAAATGATTTTGTTGAAAGTATGTGTTTTGAATCTGTCTGTAGACATATGACTGTTGAACTCATGGAAATGACGTTGAAGTTTTACTTCATCAGTTTGAAATTGTATAATTGTTTTCTGTACATACCTTTAGATACAGATGTAAAACTTGGGTTTTCTAGAGTTTATATTTTTTAGATAATGCTGGGAAATTTAGTGTGAAGAAGCTTTACTTCCATATCCTTATTTTGTATAGTTTATTGGGAAGAACCTTTGTTTTGAGAGATATCAGTTTGTTGTCATTCACATTAGTGAATTTACTTGATAAAAATAAAGATTGAAATGTGGCATTAAATTATTCCAAATGATGTTCTAACAGACCTTTGATCATGAGAATTGAGAAATGTTAAAGTTTGTACCTAAAATGTAATTAGCATGTTAACTATGAAATATATGTGTATTTAACTAGCACCTGGAAATCAACAAGACCTTCCTTCAGCAAAAAGTGAAGATTTGGGGAATATTCAGGAGAAGTCCACGAAAAGTCTTGTTGTAGGTCCTCTTGATCTACGCTTGGATAGCAGTGCCGTACACAGGATTTTGAAAATGATTGCTTGTGCCTTGGAACATGAATATGAACCTTACAGTAGGGTAAAACAAGGTAAGTTGTCAATTTGATATTCATTCAGTTGCCAATTGAATTAGATTAGTGTTTAAATGCATTTTCCCTCTTTTTCTGATACTACACCTTTTCCCTAAATAATTTGTTCATATGCTGTGCCTTTTTAAATGGGGAATGATCTTTATTCTCAGGAGTAATATTTGCCTTGAAGGTATGGGACAAATGTTTAAATGGAGATAATTCATATACCCCCCCAAGGTCTGCTCAGGTCCCTTCTGTGCCTCTGCAGCGCACACTGGACTGCTTCTGCGTGGCACAATAGATACTTCCCATCAACCTTTCAGGCTGTCTTGGGCTGGAGTTTTGCTTCTCTCCAGCATTCCGTGGGTTCTGCAGCTCCAGAATTTCCTTAGAGCCATTTTTTATGGATATTTGACTGGGCTTGGGAGCAGCACTCTAGAAAGTCCATGCTGTTACTCCTCCATCTTGGCTCCACCCCCTAAATATATTTCTAATTAGAGATAAGGCAAAGCAACTATTTAATAGTTTGAACCTATGATCACTATGATGTTGTTAAGGTATGAAAATTTACATCCACCTTCTACTGGATAACAAGATCATGGATAATTTGTCAATGTGGGTATAATGTAATATTTGGGTAGAATAAACCCAGTATTTGTTCCTCCATAGTGTTGTGTGGGAGCAGATATGCATAGCATCACTGAAAACAATAAAACACATTTTTCTTCTCTTCATTGATTCCAGTTCCCACCTCTGCACATGCTGGTTCCAATTTTATCATTCTTAAAATGCTTCTCACCTCTACATCTTTGAACCTCTAGTTTATTTCAAGTTTCAGTTCAAGTGCCACTTCCTTTAAGTTGCCTTTTCTGAGTCCCCTCATTGTTTATTCTCCCTAGAAGAATCACTGCGATGTTTTTTTGTTGTTCTTATCCTGGATTCACTTTAATGTTAGTATAGTTACTCTCCAAATCAGTGTTCTCCAAAATGGGCAACTGTGACCCCAAACCAAGAGGTTTTAATTAATTAGGAGATGGGAAGATAGATCATATCCCATATTTTCCACAGTAATGAGTCATGAAATTTACCTTCAGTACAACCATATCTACCCTTATTCCCCAATAATTTCATACTCTGACCCTTTCCTCCACAGCATAAACTTCCACTTGATCTTCTGAACCAGATGTTGGCCCACTTGTAAATTAGCTGCTACTTTGGTACTGACGTAGCAGATGTACAGGTGTCATTTGAAAAATGGCCAAAAGATATGAAGAAACACTTCTCAAAAAAAGAATCTCAAATTTAACCATATGAAAAGACTGTGATAAGTTATTAATAATGAAGGAAATATAAATTAAAGTCAGATACAGCAAATTTTCAGATGACAAGATGGGAATAGTCAGTATTAGATCTATGTTAGAAACACATATTAATACACTGTTGGTGATCATTGAATTGATTCTACTATCCTGGAAAAAAATTTGAATTTTTTCTTAATAATGACTAAAAATTCTTTAACCTTTGACCCAGATATCCTACTGTTAGACAGAAGAAGTCTAAGTTAACTGATTGACAAGCATTCATTAATTGTCCTCTGTGTGCTAGGCATTCTTCAGGGTGCTGGAAATATAAAGAAAAAAACCCTTGGAGTTTACATTCTAATAGGGGAGATAACATGCATTTATGTATGTACAAAATACAACATAATTAATTGAAGGGAACCATAAAATGTCTCATGCAAAATATGGTTCTTGAGTTTAATCTTGAGGGAAAGTCAGGGATTGTAGTGTAGTTGTGGAAGGAGAGCATTCCAGGCATGAAGGACAGCATAGATTTGGTATGTAGGAATGGTGATGTGCTGGAGTCAAGTCTTAATGTGCTTGTGAGAGCCATTAAATTTTCAGTGTGAGCATTTGCACCTCAGAAATTGGCAATTGCTACAAATCAAGGCTTAAACACTTTTTAAAAAAGAGTTAATGATTTCATATTAAACTTCAAAACATGTATGTGCATAGTTTTTTTTCCACTTTGAATACTCTTGTTGTTGAATGTACATGCCGGTATTATTGCTCTATAAGTATTGCTTGAGCTCGGAAAGAGTATAGTGGAAAGTTGAAGGAATGGAGTCATCACCTGAATGGAGACTTGTGATTGTTGGCTAATAGTAATAATGATAATAATTTAATAGTAATAACAGTAACTCATTTATATTATACTTTAGGGTTTACAGAGTACTTTATATCCATTATCTCATTTGAACCTCACAATACTCAGGATCGGAGTGCCATGTGTGATAAAATGCAACATAACTTGTATGATAATACCACAGAGTGTATGCAAAGCTGGCAAAATTCAGTGTAGCCATGTTGAAAAGTTTTGTGTGTCAAACAAATAAGTTGGTATTTGTTCCTACAGATAATATTGAGCCACTAGAGTTTATTGATTAGAGCTGATGACGTGGTCAGACTTGGAGTTAAAGAAAAGTACTCTTATGGAGGGTGGAGTTGAGTGGGGAGAGACATCAGACATGGTCAGTTAGAAAGCTATTGCAATAGTCTTTGCAAATGATGAGAATATGATCTAATCTGGTGTGTAGGGAGAAAAGAGGATGTATGCAAGAGATGTAATGGATATGAAAATGATAGAAATTTAGTATCTGATTAGATATGTGAGGTGAGCAAGAATGATGAGTTGAGGATTGTGTTGCAGTTGCAAACCTGATTTAAAGGTTGGTGGTGTTCTCAGCAAGTATGGTAGTTTAGAGAATATGTAGATGTGGAGGAGGATGATAATGAATTCTGTTCATTCTGGACATATTGAATATGAGATGCCTTTGGGACATCCAGTTTGGAATATCCAGTAAATGGTTGGTTATGTGGAACTGAAGTATAGAAGATAGATTAGGGCTGGAATTATACATATGATTGTCAGTAGCAAAGAGTGGTTAGACAGGTAGGTGAAGAATTACAAGAGAATAGTGTCATGGAAACCCAGGGATGAGTGAATTTCTGGGAGGAGAGGGTATTTAGTAGTGTTTTGTGTTGAGCAAAGCTCAAGAAGGATGTTACTATTGTTGAATCGTTTTCAGTTATGTCTGACTTTTCATGACCTCATTTGGGATTTTCTTGGCAAAGATACTGGAGTAGTTTGTCATTTCCTTCTCTAGCTCATTTTACAAATGAGGAAGCTGAGGCAAATAGGGTTGAGTGACCTGTCCAAGGTCACACAGCTAGTAAGTGTTTGGGGCCAGATTTAAACTCAGGAAGATGAGTTTTCCTGACTCCAGGCCCAGCACTCTGTCCACTGTACCAGCTAGCTGCTCTCTCAAGAATGATGATGTAGAGAAAAGGCCATCACATTTGTAAACTAAGATGTGTATATATTATTGTAACTTTGAAAAGGGCAGTTTCAGTGGTTGGAAACCATAATACTCAGGGTCAGGAAATAAGCTAGAGAAGAGAAAATGGAGATACAGGGGAGAGGAAACTTTTTCTAGGAGTTTGGCAGAGAAAGGATGAAATGAGAAGGGAATGTGGTAGAGTTAAGTGATTTAAAATTTTTTTTTATTAAAGATGTGGGAGACTTGGTCTTGTTTGTAGGCAGTTTGAAAGGAGCTTGGTTAGTGAGGAATGAGTGTAAAACCTTAATATAAAAAGAATGAATTCAGCTTAGTGAAAATTAGTCTGGATCTAAGTAGTATCACTTTTATTATGTAATTAATATTTGTTAAAAGAAAAGCATTTTTAGATCTTGATGGATACTATGTGAATAGGTTTTGTGAAAATATTTAGAAATATAAAATACTGCTACAGTTAAAGAAAAAATTTAGTCTCTTTTGTAAGAATATAATTAAGGGAATTTCCCCCCTTCTATTTTGTTTTCCTGGCTGAATTTTCATCATATTTTATTACAGATGTTGTGGATGAAAATAGAACCATACCAAACACTGAAGAAGTAGCATCTCTGGAGGAATATATTCCTACTCGACTCACTTGTGTTACCATTCTTAAGTGTACTGTTACAGTCTTCATGGCTGAATTCAACTTACTAGGTCATTTGATTCCTGTTATCATGGGCAAAAAGGTATGACAATGTTTATAACTTATGTTTTCCTGTATGTATGATATTCGTTTTATATTTTCAATATAACATTTTATGCTTATATGAGTATAACATTTTAACTGAATATCTTTATAGGTCCTTTAATAATTACTAATACAGTTGCGATCTTTTACACAAGAAATTGCCTAAAATAGGGATTATGAACTAATACAGTCATATCAGTATTTTATAATACACTGTGTGCTCTCTTATATCTACTATTCTGGAAATATTTATTGGGTGTCATGTTATTGGATAAATAATAATTTTCAGAAAATTTTGGTGAAAATTAAAGAGATCAAAGAGTTAAAGAGAAGATTAAAGTATCATTGTATATTGTACTGTTTCACTGTTTGCAACAAATTTGTTATCTTTCCCTATAAAGGCTTGAACATTTAAACGCACCATGGATAGACACAAAGACACACACACACACACACACACACAAACACGTTTATATTTGAATTTCATGCCATTCTAAAATAATCTTTAAAAACCTGGACCTCTGGAGGGTCTTCACCTCTCTGCTTTACACTTGTAAATCAGTTTGGTCCTGTCTCACTTTCCATCCTCAGAGAGCTTTCTAGATTTTCAGTTATTTCCATCAGAAGAAAAAGAGAGGCAAAAATTGTTTTCACATTGTAGATAACCATATGGAAATTTCTGAACCATATCAGTACACTATTTTTCGTCAGAGAAGGGGCCCTAGTGTAACAAAATGTTCACAGTCATGAGCTTTTTTTCTGTGGGGAAAAGTCTTTGAATGTAGCTAAAATAAGCACAGAACTTTTTCTAGTGTCTTCTTTTGCTAGTTAGGAGCTTTCTTTTCTTTCAATTCATTCATCTTCCCTCCTTGTTGATTAGTTTTCTCTTTTCAGTCTCTTTAGTTATTGATGTGAAACTAGATATGTAATCAGTTTGTATATCTTTACTAAGCAGTACTTCTAAGCAGTACCTTAAGGTCAATTTAAACACTTAGCATGGGTAATAGGTGGTAGATCCAGTCCTGGAGCTCCTAGAGTAGATTATTAAACCTTTGGATATCTCAAGTTTTCTGGCCTACTTGGTTATTGCTCAAGAGGGCATAGTGGGACAAGTTTCTGGGCAAAGTTACCAATATCCCTTAATTCATTTATGTCTTCACAAATTTATAGAAACATTCATGAAAATGGCTGCTCGGATCTTTGTCACAATATGAAATGATCAGGTTTCATTTACTTTTACATAATTATTGTAATTGTCAAGTGTTGTCATCACTTAGAGTAATTTTAGTATTTAGCTGCATTCAAATTGCTGTCCTTTGTGAATGAGTCCTCATTGAATTGTTGGTCAGGGGCTGTTAGATTTCCTGTTGTGTTTTCCATAGTGTTTTGCGTATCATTTGCCACCTTCATGGATTTCAGATCCTGAGAGGGCTACCCAGTAGCCTCTACAGGCAACCAGAGCCATTCCAGAAAATTGAATTGTGTGAAGGCTCAGGATGAGCGATTTCTTTGGAAATGGTCAAATAGATTCATGTATTTCTCAAGTATTCTAGAGAACTCACTGATAGTTTGTACTTCTTGAGATCAATTTCTAGTGACTTGCAATCCTCTAAAGCACTGTTGTCAAATTCAAATGGAAAGGATTCCTGTCAACATATTAACTTAGAAAACTGCAAATTAATATAATATCTATGGTATTGTATTTTTATTTTGTTAAATGTTCCCCAATTCTGTTTCAGGCTCTACTCAGTAAGGCTGTTACAATGAGTTTGACTCCTTCACTTTGAAGCACCCTGTATAGTGTTCTACACTGTATGAAGGAATTTCTGCACTCTTTAAGAGGTGATAGAATGTAATATTATCCTAATTTTAGAAATGAGGAAATCAAAATCAAGACTCAGGGAAATTGAGTGACTTAACTTTTGATATATAGTTGCAGAGCGAAAAGGCAAGTTACTTAACTGCCCTGAGTCTTAATTTCCTCATCTCTAAAGTGAGGATAAAAATAAAATTTTACTACCTCTACCACCATTTTTGAGATACAGTAGCAGAGCCGGGGTGTTGCAGTGAATAGAGTACCTAGTCTGGAGTCAGAAAGACTCATCCTCCTGAGTTCAAATGTAGCCTTAGACCCTTCCTAGCTGTGTGACCTTGGGCAAATCACTTAACCCTGCTTGTTTCAGTTTCTTCATCTGTAAAATGAACTGGAGAAGGAAATGGCAAACCACCCTAGTATGTTTGTCCAAGAAAACCCCAAAATGGGGTCATAAAGAGTCAGATTTGACTGAGAACAACTCAACAATAACAAAAGGAGAGCCAGGACTAAAACCCAGATCACCTGATTTTAAGTCCAGTGTGCTTTTGACTATACCACATTGCCTTGATTTAATTCTGTATTAATTTGATACTGCTGTATATTGAAGCCATCTGAATCTTTTCTTTGATACATTGATTTATGAAAATAAGATTGTGAGCTCCTTGAGGGCAGGGACCATATTTTACCTTTTGTTTTCTTAAAAATATTCCCAGTGCTTAACACAGTACGTGGCACATAGTAGGCATTTAATGTTTATTAACTGGCTAGTTACTGTAGTTCTGAAAATAAATTGAACTGTATATGCATTTTTTTTTTTTAGAACTCCAGTAGCTTCATGAATGCCACAAACTTTCAGCCATTACGACCTTTGCCTTCTATTCAGATACTTGTCGATAAAATTAATTTGGAACATTCTGTGCCTATGTATGCTGAACAGTTGGTATACACAGTCAGTAGCCTTAGCCAGCCTTCTGACAACCTACTTCATAACTGCTATGCACACTGCTACCTTAAGGTAAGAAATGTGAACTCTAATACCTTACTATTCTGTGGTAACACTATTCATAAGTACAAAGTAGTCCTTCAATATAGACTATGTAATTCGTTTGTGTGAACTCTTTCAGTGAAAAAATATAGGTCAAGCTCAGGCTTTTTATTCAAGAACCAGTGGATTTACTTTTCAGCCACCTCTCCCCTCATTTAGTGGATGTTAATTTCTTAAGGCAAAGGGATAATCGTTCTGTAATCCTTTTAAGTCAGGTTGTAAAAGAAGTGTTATTGGGGGTGGTCACTGTTGGCCAATCTTTTCCTTGTTACAATCCTTTTATATTACAAGTAATCAATCCCAGTGCAGGTGCATAAAAAGATACATTTATTGCTCAACACTTGAGTTTATTTGCTAAGCAAACACAGATGTATAGTCTAAGCAGAGACAGTGTATACCTAAGGAAATACCAGTTTTATGTGAAGAGGAAACTGTAAAAACAAACAGTAAATTGAAGAGAAACTACTTGGAAGCTCTAAACTTCAGGTAAATTACTGAGAGATCAGAAGGCTACACAAATAGATCACATGTCTGGTTCACTTTATATATTTTGGCACTTTAAACTTTTAAAAAGTTTATAAATTGGTACAATGAAAATAAGTCATTATAAAGGCTATTCTAGGCTTGGTCTTTCCAGGTATATATGGATTAATGATGTTACAGTGACACAGGCTCTTCAGAAGAGAACTTGTTATTCTATGGAATATAAACTGTACAGTTTGGATGGTCTAAATCAGCAGTCCTCCACCCCCTCCCCCAATAAAAAGGTGTGATGATGCTGATGGTTAACAAATCTTTTTGGAAGGGGTTAAGGGAAGGCAGAAAGGAATGAGTTTTTTTGAAGTGCTTAGTGCTCTTTATTTATTAGGCTTGTCAACTCTTTTCCAGCTGCCTTTTTACCCTGGAAATACATCTGCCCCTGTGGCCCTCTCTTTTCATTGATTAATTCTTGCCTGGAACCTCCATTTGAGGAAATGCCCACCCAGTTACTCTCCCTGCCTAACCTCATACCCTTTGACTTTTTAGCTCCTTTTAATGTGTCTTTTTATCCTATTAGATGTGGACTCCCTTTTTTCTTGCATTTTCTTGTAATTCTCTTTCTCTGTCTCTGAATTTACATGACTTTTTAAAAAAAATTTAATAAATTTATTTATTTTCAGTTTTTAACAGTCACTTCCATAAGTCTTAAATTTTTCCCCCTCCATCCCCCTTCCCTCCCTGAGACGGCTTGCAATATTACATGGGTTCTACATGTACATTCTTATTAAAAACATTTTCACATTAATCATGTTGCATAGAAGAATTAGAAAGAATGGGAGAAACCATGAGAAAAACCACACCAAAACAAAACATAACATGAGAAAATAGTCTGCTTCATTCTGCATTTGAATTCTGTGGTTCTTTCTCTGGATGTGGATGGCATTTTTGCCTCAAGAGTCCTTTGGGAATGTTTTAGGTCCTTGCATTGCTGTGAAGGGCTTAGTCTATCAGAAACAGTCCTCGCACACTTGTGGGTATTACTGTGTATAATGTTCTCTTGCTTCTGCTCCTTTCACTCAGCATCAGTTCATATAAGTCTTTCCAGGTTTTTCTGAAGTCTGTTCGTCATTTCTTATAGCATAATAGTATTTCATTACATTCATATACTACAACTTGTTCAACCATTCCCCAGTTGATGGGCATTCCCTCAATTTCAAGTTCTTGGCCACCACAAATAGAACTGCTATAAGTATTTTTATGCATTTGGGACCTTTTCTCATTTTTATGATCCCTTTGAAATACAGCCCTAGAAGTGATATTACTGGGTTAAAGGGTATGCACATTTTTTGTAGTCTTTTGGGCATAGTTCTAGATTGCTCTCCAGAATGGTTGAATCAGCTCACAGCTCCATCAACAATGAATGTTCCAACTCTCCCTACATGACTCTTTCCTTCCCTCCCTCCTTCCCTACTCCTAGTCTCTGTCTCTGTCTGTCTCTGTCCCTCTCCCTGTCTCTCTTCTCTCTCCCCCACCCCCTCTTCCCCTTCCCTCTTTCTCCCTTCCTTCCTCAAAGGATCTTTCCATCCAGGGCCAGTATTAGGGTGGTGGTGAAATGAGCTGAGAGAAAGGTTGTGAGACATATTTTGGAGACTAAAATCACCAGAGTTCACAACTGATTGGATATGTGGAATGAAGGAAAAGGGAGGGATCAAGGGTGACTCCGGGGTTTTGAACATGGCTGACTACAAGTAATGTCTATACTGTTGACAGAAATAACTGGGAGAGAATAGTGGGCATGGAATTAGAAAGACTTGAATTCAAATATGGCCTAAGACACACTAGTTGTGTAATTTTGGGGAAGTCATTTAACGTAAGTATGCCTCTGCCCTTTTCCATTAACTGGGAAGAACTGTAACCTGTACCACTAAAGGTTCTTGGAGGATAAAATGAGTGGTATTTGTGAAGTGCTTTAAAAACTTTAAAACACTATATATGCTAGCAGTTATTATATTATTGTTGTCATTTGTCATTGTTGTTGTCGTCATCATCATCATCATCTTCATCATCTTTATTATCCCTTCTTGGTGGATATAGTTCAGACTTTATGTTCATTTATATGTAGATACTGTGCTTTTCTATGTCCATAGAGATACTAGTCATTTATTTCTAATAATGATAATGATTGTTGTTTTTCCTTTGTTCTCAAAGAAGAAGGTGATGTCATGACTTGCAGATGAATTGAATTTAAGTGAGGAGGGCTGTGCATAGTCACCAGCCTCACTTTATCCTCAGGGGCTATCTGAGCCCAGTGACAACAAATAGATCAGGACTACTGTAGTGGCCCTGGTTGTAGTGGGAGACTTTGGCCTTTTTAAGCTAAGGTCTTTCCCAGGACTCAGTTTGACTGAGGCAATTATCACTCAGTGATTAAGGCTAGGTAAGAAATGAGCAAAGAATGGCCTCTTTTTCCTAGTTTAAAAAAAAAAAAAAGCAATTAGTCTGGGGAGGGAAGACCCTCAGGTTTCTGGCCAAAACAGAAACAGTGGCTATTTACATTCATTCTGGCCCATAAGGGCCCAAACAATGACCAAATGGGGCTTGGGCTAGGACTTATTGTTGGCCAATCAATAAGAGCCAGAGTGATTTGAGTTTAAGGCCTGATCCTTAAGAAAGAAAGAAGTCTAGCCTATAAACCTCAAGATATCTTGGGAGGTTTCAGTGATCAAAATTTATGTTCTTTTGGGTAAAGTGTCTGCAGGTAAGGGTAGTATGCCCTGTGTAGACAGGGAGAGAGGAAGAAGGAAAGGAGAGGAGAGGAGAGAGGGGAAAGGGGAAAGGGAAGGGAAGAGCTATGTTGCCCAACTGGAACTGGCAGGTTGGGTTTTTAGAGGGGCAGCTTGTATCACTCACAGGTTGTTGTTTGTCCTTTGTTCTCGAAGGGAACCATGACATTAAGGAGGTGATGCCATGACTTGTGAATGAATTAGAGTTAAGTTAAGGGAGGGCTTTGCAAAGTCACCAACCTTACTTTCTCCTTATATGATAAGAAAAACTTCCTAATAATTTGAATCATGGACTAAATCAACTTGAAGATAGTGAGTTCACGGGAGATTTTAAAGCAGAGTATTCCTAGCCACTTTTCAGTGATGTTGTAGCGATGAATCATAATTTAGGTATGGGTTAGACTATTCTGAGATCCTTTCCAACTACAAAATCCTATAAAACATCACGACAATGATAATAATAAAAACTAACATGTATATAGTTTTTTATACCAAGCATTGTGCTAAGTACTAATAAAATTATTATTTCATTTGATTATGGTAAAATTCCTTTTTGAGTCAAATTCAGATTTGATCATGATCAAATCATTGAGTCCATGGGCTCATTCATTTTTTAAACATTCTCAAGCTCCTGCCACTGTGTGCAGAGCTCTGTGAGAGGTCCTACTGATAGAGCATTGCCCCTGCTCTCTTAAAGCTCACAGGAGAGACCAGAATAAGCAAGGTAGAATGAACATTGGACTGGAGTTAGGAGAACTCCATTCTCAGACACTTCCTAGATCTTGGTATTTATGTCCTCAGTGTCCACTATATAGCACAGAGTAGGCACTAAACAAATGCTTATTAATTGGTTATGAAATCATTTGTAGGTCAGCCTCTAAGAGCCTGTTTCCTTGTAACAAGTAATAATATTTGTGCTGCCTGCACCAGAGTTTTACGGAAAGTGCTTTAGAAAGTTTAAAGCACTACATTAAAAAGTTACTGCTGTAGACTAGTAATTATTAAAATGTGTTATAATTCATCCCTTAATCATGTGCTACAAAGAAAGTATTAGTACTGAGTAAGGGTCATACTTTCACTGCCTCCATAAGCAATTGTATCATGAATAGATCTGTATTTTTTACTGGATGTAAACATATAACATTTATGAAAACTTAACTTTTAATTGGCCATATACAAGTAATAAGAAGTTTTTATACTTATTAATAGTTATCTGTGCTAGATTTTTGTGTATAGCAAGTGTGATTTTTGTGTATAGCAAGTATAATTTTTGCTAATTATAATGATTTTGCCTACAACCATCTGTAGAGCAAGCACCCTGACACATCCAGGATGGCCTGCTGGCACAGGTTCTTAAATCTGCTTTTCTAAAAGGAAAGCAACTTTTGAGAGGTCAACAATCATTTTTAGTTACATATACAAGCAGAGAAATAAAGACCAACAGACAGGGCTTCTGTTTGTTCATAAGCAATACATACATCATGGATCAAAAGAGAGATCCAACTGTCTGACCATTACATACATACATAGCTAAAGCAAAACCTCACCTCAGAGTACATAAGCACTTTTCAGAGGCAGAGGGAAGGCAAGAAGACCCTAGTGACCCAGTTCCTCATTAATTAAAAAAAGGTGTGGGCCTTCCTACAAAACAAGCCTCTCCTAAAATAAGCTTCCCTTAATGGGCTTCACCTGAGGCCTGTTAATGGGAGGGGAAAATCTTTCATTAGTAAATCTTGTTAACATTACACCATCAGAGCCACTTTGACCTTTTCTCCTTGCCTATCTGCAGAGCCAGTGGTTCTTATGTTGTCCTAATGTTTCACCTGTTAATATCATGACCTTTCACAAACCTTATATATCTCCTTGTCACTTTATATTTTGTGGAGTGTCTTTTATCTTGCTTTTTACTAGTGGTACTTGCCACATAGGTTTTCTTTCTCAACATAGGCCTGTGAAATATACATGCTTCATTTTTTGTTTGTTTGTTTTGATTTTTCATGAATGGAAGGACTCTAGGTATGGGATTATCTGTCATTGAAATTTTCAGACAGAAGCAGAATGACTGAGTGGCATGAATGGGCTACTCATGGCCTTTTCAACTCTAAAATTCTATGAAAGTTTGCAAGAAATAATTAATGTTGAAATATGCACAAGTGTGAAAAGTAGAAAGGAGTAGAAAGTGGGTTTCGTAAATTTGAACATTTTTGGTCATCATTAAGAGGAGAAAGAAGTTTCATACTCCCAACGTACTGCTTTTTGATCTGGTGATTACTAGGAAGTTTATGATAGCCAACTATATTTCACTTATTTGCTTTGAGATACAGATATGCTGATGATATAACAGATGCCTATAAAAACTCAATAGATTTAAATAAAGGTTATTTTTAATGAGTGTTATTTTATCCTTTGAGAAAACTTCTTATTCTTTTTTGTTTTAAACTCATCATAGGATTTTGTAGTTGGAAAGGATCTCAGAAACCAGCTAGTCTACCCCATACCTAATTTATGATTCATTGCTGCAATATCACTGAAAAGTGGTCAAGAATCCTCTACTTTAAAATCTCCTGTGAACTCACTATCTTTAAGCTGACTTACTCCATGTTTTCTATAGTTCTTTTTGTTAGGAGGTTTTTCTAGTCATATACAGTAAGTTTTGCCTGACATCCAGCCTAAATTTGCATCTTTGGAACTTCTATTCATGGCTCCTGATTTTGCCCTCAAGGGTCAAAGAGACCATGTCTAATTCTAGCAGGAAAGGTGTCATGCAGAAGGTGTCCCTGATTAGAGTTTTGAAGGTATCCTGGAATTTTAAGAGGTGGAAGTGAGGTGTGAATGTATTCCTGGCATTGAGGCATCCAGAACCAAGAGACAGAAATGAGACTTGGAGTTCCATGTGTGAAAAAGCAGAGACCAGTTTGACTAGACTACAGAGTACAGGAAGGGAGGAACTAAGGTTGCAGTGGTAGATTGAGATCAGGTTGTGAAAGACTTTAAAAGTTAGATAAGAGTTTGTATTTGACCATAGAGACAATATGGAGACATTAGAATTTGTTGAGAAGGGTTGGTCCATGGTCAGACCTGCACTGTAAGAACACTTTGGTATCTTCATAGCATGGAGCATAAGTTGTTGAATAGGGAAGAGGAGGAGGGGAATTAGCGTTTATATATACAGCATCTACTACATGTCAGACATCATGCTAAGCTTTGGGAATACAAATATAAATACAAAATAAAAACAGTCCCTTCTTTCAAGGTGCCTATGTTACAGTGGAGGAAGAAAGCACTTAAAAGGAAGCTTTAATGTTTTGGGCAGGGGTGAGTGGGAGGAAGTACCCTTGTAGGAAGTATGCTAGAGAAGGATGTCTAGAAAGGAATGAAGGAGTAAACATGGACAGATTGCAGACCCTGCTCAAAATGGAGGTTCTGGGAAGAACTGACCAGTCAGAGGAAGAAGTCACAGAGGTCAGAGAGATCTTCCAGGCTAAGAAGACTTAGAGGGAGGAGTGATCTTCCAGGGTCATTTCACTATCTTAACTTTTTCATCATGTTCTAAGGAATTATCTCTGGTCTCATTGTTTATGCTACACTTGTCATTAATACATTTCATACTGTTACACAGTTTAACCAATCTTGTGCTTCTCTTTTTTGGAATGTACCCATATTTACAGTATTGTCCTATGTTTTCCTTGTTATTCTGATGACCCCAGATGCTTTCTTGATAGACTTAAAATGATTTGCTTTCTGTAAAATTATTTCAGCTACCTTTTTGCTTACTTATCTGTCAATTTCACTCATTTCTCATATGGAGAATTTTTTTGTTTTCAAAAAGCTTAAACACTTAAAATATTTTTATTAATTTTTTTTTGTACATCACCATGATATCCCACATCTTTACTATTTTATTCCTCCAACAGCCATCCCATATGACAAATAGTATTATTTTTTAGAAAAAAAGGAAAGTCAGCACAACTGATTAATACATTAGATTTATCTTTATAATGACCTTTCCTTACTAGATTTTCTTCAGTTTGTGATGGCTTATTCAAATCTCTGCTGATGGGAAGTTACATTTCCATAAGACTTTATAGGTTACAGTGTATAATCAGTATTTCTCTCTCTCTCTCTCTCCTCTCTCTCTCTGTTTCTCTGTCTTTCTCACACATGTATGCACACAAGCACACGTACAGATTTAGTGAAGTAAGTTGTACAAGGTCACAGAGCTGCAATGAGTTATTGCTAGAACTTGAACTCAAATTTTTTGACTTCTTTTTCCACTCTGCTGTATTATCCTGCCTTGTTTTTCAAAGTAAAGTGATAGTGAGCTCTTGTTCATTTGAAGTATCAATTTAATAAGTTTTATGAGTGATGCTGCCTTAGAGAAGAGAAATTATTACTAAAACTTGAATGAGTGATTTTATCTTTTCTAGACTTAATTTTTGACTTTGAATCTTTTCCTATATTTTTTGTTAATCTTTGCTGTTTAAAAAGAGTGCTTGTTCAAGTTTTGTGTATATGAAAGTACATTGGGGGATAATCACCTACCTTTAATTTTCCTTTTTATAGATTTTTATAGATTGAACAGTTGCAGTCTTGTTAGAACTGCTGGCAAATTTCTGACTTACACAAATTGTGTTGGCTAGTTGAGCCATTACCTGATGCTAATGAAGAGATTGGGCAGGATTATAATTTTTCAACATTAGAAGCAATGTGAAAAGAGACTTGTGAAAGAGGATCAATTTCAGAGTCAGGATGATTGCAGACTCTGGCTCAGAGCTCTTATTTGTGAGTCTAGGTGAATCACTGTAAGACAGATAAATGCAGCACACTTGAGGGCTGCTAGCTCAGGTTTACTCCTGATTTGGTCAGACAGGAAAGACACTAAGAAAAAGGGGTAAATAATCTTACTTTATTCTAGTCTAGTTTTCTCAGAAGAATATTGCTGATAAGGGGAGCATAAATCCTCCAGCATTCCCTAATCATCCTTCTCACAGGGGCTGGTGAGAAGGGGGCCAACTACCCCTACATCTCAATGGGGTCAATGAGACAGGCACAACTTGTGCTTCCCCTAAATCCACTCAGGTCTCAATGGGGGCAGGTTGAAGCAAACACAGATTCCCCCCAAGCCTTGTTGTAGTCAATCGAAGCATGCACAGCATTCCAGCTTGTGCATTCAACCCTAAGGGTTCCCCATTCACTATCTCTAGTGATCACCTGTTTTATAGACCAACAAAGAAGGCATATTGCCAGCAAAAGCCTCACAAGTTTACGTCACCTCATCCCAGTATCTCACTGTGTAGCTGCAGCGGATGTTTATATTATTTACCATTATATAACTGAGCAATAGTGGAGATGTTTTGAATCATAACTGTGGGAACTCATATCTAGTACCTGGGAACAGGAGATTGTTATGGCTATGGATTCTGGGAAACTGAATTCTGAGAAATAATAAGAAAAATTCACTTTATACATACCAAAATCCACCTTACACTAAAATTCATCTTATGTACAGACAGTCCCTTAATCTGTTAGTGTCCCCCAGCAGTTCTCTAAGATTATACAATGCAGAATAGTTACTTATATGTGTTGGAAGAGGGATTTTTGTCACTGGAAGCTCCCTATACTGATGAATCAGGCTTCTGAATCTTCTTCTGGCTTGCACAATATCTTTATAGATGTATTATTTATTTGTAAGCATTTTGCAATTTTACAAATATTTGTCTAAAAATAGTGGTAGAAATATTCTTCCTAGGCATTATATGGAGCATTTTGTCCAATAGAATTCCAAATTAAATGTTTTAGGTCATTTGTATCAGAAATTGTAATTGTTTTGTCTTAGATCTGTGTCTAATATCCTTGTGAAAGCATTGCTAGACAACATACGCAGTAAAAATAAAAAAAAACCAAAACTCATTGTATCTGCTGTGTCCAAATAATGTGCAACATTTTTTGCAGGCCTGTGAGATAAAAAGGTTATTCCCTCCCCTATTATTTTTTATTGTATCCATGAATAAATAGGGATATCTTATGAAATAATGCATTGAATTTTACATCATGAAATCATGGATTGTTGGGTGTATATGAAATCCTAGGTAAAAAGTTCCTATAGTTAGAAAACAGTTATGTGATATATAAAATAATATTTATAGTGTGAACATTATTCATTAGCAAGATCTTTAGAGTAATTCATTTAGTGTGTGTAACAAGTATAAATATAGTGTAGTGTCTAATGGAATTTTTTCTTTTGGGAGGGTCCGAAAATTTTTGCACCTAGGAGCATCTCCTGCTTAATAAATATTTACTGAATTGAATTGGAAATTTGAATTAGATACAGCACTGTGAAAAAGTGAATATTTTGTGAAGAAGTAACATTCTGGGGGAGATTAGATTCTGAAAAGTTTCTTAATTTGGTCATTTAATTTAGAATATCACATTTTTTTTGGGACGGGTGGAGTTATGTGGAGGAAGAATGGCTTTAACTTTTGTTAAAATTAGCTTCTTAAGAGAATTTGTTTCTGTAGTTATCTAGCAAGGCCAAGCTCCGCATCCCACTCAGTAATTGATATAAAAAACCCCCAGCATTTTTCTTAAAAATATATTCTAGAAATATTGTTTCTAAAAATGTTTTTCTTTTCCTGAAATACTGATTTTGGAAAGAAAGGATATGGAACTATCAATTTCAGAAATCTTTCAGACATACTGATTTTCTAAAAATATGTAATAGTGTAATATGGTTATAAGAGACTATATTTATTAAAAATTTGCTATATTTATATTAAAAGATAAGGACCTGGCTATACTCTTTTTAAAAATAATATTAAAGCAGTAAATCAGTATTTTGTAATTATGTGTCCATTTTTCTGTTGTGAAATGTTTATTTTCTACCTTATTTGAAATAATTGGAAAAGAAATAATAAGTTTAATTCTTTACAGTGTTTTACTTAAAATGTCATGTTGTCTTGTTTCTCTCAGAAAGTCAAAATAATGTTGAGGAATCCAATTAAATGCTTTAAGATATTTTTAATGTGATCTGTTAGTTTTAAGTGTAAACACATGAAGCCTCCCTTTTTGGAATTTTGGAATTCCAAGTTTGTTGGAAGAGCTCAACCCTACAATTAATTGAAAAAAAAAAGTGAAAACAAAATGCCATATTTTAACATTATACCATGAAATGTCGTTTGTGTATAATTTAGATGAAAGAAATAGAAATGAAAGATATCGCTTTGTTTTAGTTGCCCTCCTGATTTTGTTCAGATTTGCTTTAATCATAAACTAGATTGATGATAACTAATGTACTTGACATGTAGTATAAAATGTAATCAAAGACATAGAATGAGTGATATGTGTATTGTAGTAGATACATGGAAAACATTTAAAATTAATTGATGTGTGGTTAAACATGTGACACATGTATATGTAATAGTAAATTCCTAAGATCAAAAGAAATATTTTCAAACAGTATTTCAGGGGTGTGATAGAAGTATTATTGTCTAGATAAAAAATTTCTATCTATAATCATATGAAAAAATGCTCTAAATCACTATTGGTTAGAGAGATGCAAATCAAAACAACTCTGAGGTACCACATCACACCTATAAGATTGGCAAACATGACAGAACAAGAAAATGATAAATGCTGGAGAGGATGTGGGAGAGTTGGAACACTAATTCATTGTTGGTGGAGCTGTGAGCGCATCCAACCATTCTGGAGAGCAATTTGGAACTATGCCCAAAGGGCTACAAAAATGTGCATACCCTTTGACCCAGCAATATCGCTACTAGGACTATATCCCCAAGAGATCATAAAAATGGGAAAGGGTCCCACATGTACAAAAATATTTATAGCAGCACTCTATGTAGTTGCCAAAAACTGGAAGTCAAGGGGATGTCCATCAATTGGGGAATGGCTGAATAAATTATGGTATATGAAGGTAATGGAGTACTATTGTGCCATAAGAAATGATGAACAAGAAGACTTCAGAGAGGCCTGGAAGGACTTATATGACCTGATGCTGAGTGAAAGGAGCAGAACCAGGAGAACTTTATGCACAGCAACAACCACAGTGTGTGAGAGTTTTTTCTGGTAGACTTAGATTTTTGTAATAACACAAGAACTTCTGAAAAAAAAAAAAAAATCCCAATGGTGGACCTCAAGGCAAAAAGCCTTCCACACTCAGAGAGAGAAATATGGAAGTCACTCACATAATGTAGCAGATCATGTTTGTGTATGTGTATCTGTTTGTGTATCATGTTCTGATTTGTTATACGGATTCTTTCATTTATCTTAGTCTGACTACACAGCATGACGATAGTGAAAATATACTCAATAGGAAAGTATATGTAGAATCTATACAGAATTGTATGCAGTCGTGGGGAGGGAGGGAGGAAGTGGGGGGTGGGTGGGGAGGGATAAAATCGCAATTGTATGGCAGTGATTGTTAAACATTAAAAAAAATAAAATTAATAAAAAAAAAATTTCATGATTTTTGTTTTGAGTACATTGTCATGTGAAGTCAAAGGAAATGTTTGATAATTTGGGAGATGTATAAGGCACTGGAAAATATTTAATGTGCAGCTGTTCTACAGAAAGTTGAAGCTGGTGTGCTTCATCCTATGCTTATTAAAACTGCCTCCTTGAACATTTGGATCTTTTCTGTTTGTTTCAGATATTTGGTTTCCAGGCAGGATTGACCTCTCTGGACAGTAAAGGAACATACTGCTCACCTGTTCCGCTTATTCCCTCTTTTAGCATTGCTCTTTATGGAAAATTGCTGAAACTCCCCATGTGTTGGTAAGTGTTATTTATTAAAATTTGTAATACTGAGAAAGACATGGCTTATTTTCCTTTTCACTTATTTGGCCTTTGAAAAGCAAATGTGTTTTTATGTTATTTCAGTTTAAGAAATATCACTTCAGAACAGGAGAAATTTTTTGTAAGTTATACCTTTTTTCTGAGAACCTCAAAACATCCTTTTATCTTTCGAGCATATCCATTAGTAATGAACTTTTGGATAATGATACCTATTGATAGGATCACAATTGATATTTAATATTACTTTTGTGCCTGACTTTGATAGTATGCTTAAAAGAAATTTCCAAAAATGTTTCTATTTCAGAGTGGACTAGTTTTCATTCTTGTTTTTATTTTTCAGAGAGAACTTATTTCTAAGATAAGGACCCCACTAGTTGACATTAGAAACCCAGTGATTCAACTAGTTAGCTATTCATTTCCTTTAACAATTTGTTCATTGACTCAGTAACCCTGGTGTTATTTGTATACAGAATATGATATTTCTGACATGTCTAGTTCATTATCATTTAAACTGTTTCTGAAATGACATATCTATTATTGATTTAGTACTTAGATGTATGTTACTTGAATGAAGTTTTCTCAATTTGAAATTTTGTATTTGAGATAAGTTCTCATGCTTCTCTGTATATAAAAATTTTGTATCTCTTGCCTAGTGATGGATTCCTTTGAATATGTAATAAATATAATTATAAATTGTAACATCTTTGAGAGCATGTAATTATAAATTTGTTGCATATTTTTGGTTTGACATGCAAATTATTTGTAGAATGATTTATCTTTGTTTTATACTCTTAATGAACTTTTTTCATAAGAAATACATCACCCAGGTAGTGGTCATTAAAATTTTTATGGTATATTTTCATTATGTCTTGTGAAAAGTAATGCTAACTCTTTAAAAGTTATCAGCTCTTTCCCCCACACCCCCCAAAGTACTATATTCTGACAGGAAAGATGATTTAATGTAATAGTGTATAACTGAGCATAATATTTTTGAAGTAGCCTGATTTAGTGGAATATACACACTACCTTTTCTAAGAGATTTTCATTCTTTATCAGTACCAGTTCTATAAAAATTTCATAAGTTAACTGTTAGACCTGATGTTATGAATTCATGTTTTTTAATAATTTGATAAATGACTGCCCCCTCCCACTTTTTATTTTACTGAAACATATTGGTCTTGTATATTTTGATGTGTTTAGTCTCTCTTGAAGTATTTTATTTTATACACTCCTTGTCACTCTTACTCATATGCCTTTCATTAGGTAGGGTGGAGACTGGTTTTACTTTTTTTAATTGCATCTTTGAGTGGTGCATACTATATTTCATATTAGCCAAATGTTATCTCTTGATCTATAAAGACATGGCCTGGAACATGTACTGTGTTTATTGAGAAATAAATAAGCATGTTCTAAAATAACTACTCAGTAAATACACTTATTAGCTGTACTAGTAAATGTACTCTGTCACAGATACTATATTTATCTCAAGGCAAGTTTCTATATGCATATTAGTAGTGTTTTGAACTGAAGTATTCTTTGTAGATATTTAATACTTAAAATATACTATTTATATGTAGTAATCATTGTGTCTATGAGGATTTACAAAATTAAGCTTTGTTATTTGTATGAGACAGAAATGAGAAAATGCATAGTGCTTTGCAGACCTTTTACCACTGTATAAAGAATAAGCAAGGGAATATAATTCAGGTATTTGTGATTAAGAATATTCTTCCATAAAATCATTTAAAACTTATTAATAGAATAAGTTTTTCAAATTTGCAAAATGTTATTGACTCTGAGGTGGTTGTTTCAATTATTATTTCCATAGGTGAGTGTACCTCAAAACTATTCCAATAATCTTTTAACTTCTCTTTTACAAACTTTTGACTTCTCTTTTGCCCTTTCATATGTTTTAAAATCTGTTTTTCCTCAACAATATTATTGTACAAAAAAATCATTTATTTTGAAAATAAGAGATAGAAAACAATGATATAACAACTTAGTTAAATGAAGTGTAGTTTGAAGTGAATAAAACAGCAGATGAAACACATCAAATAGCACTTGGAGTAAATCGAAATCAGCACGAGGGCTGAGAGCTTCATTGAAGTCATGCAGTGAATGAGAATTAGTTCTGTAAGGTAGCCTGGTAATGTCATTAAACTTCAAATCATTCTTGTCCCATGGCCCTACCTTTTTCCCACTCCTCCCCCAAATTATGCCACCTGCTTTATTTGGATTTTTAGATTTCACATTCCAGAGTTTCTTAAAGTACACACATCTGATGCTACATATGTTCTTCTGTTTCTTGAGAGAAAATATACACTGCAGGAATAGCTTTTAAAAATAAAGACATTTTATGGACTGTTATGGAATCCCTTAGGTAGTGTGTTTTGAGTTAGCAGTGAAAATCTCAACTTTATTTCTGACATAAATCATTAAAATAGCTTTCTTTTTTTTGTTACAAAATAATAACTCCATGCTATACTGTTAATTATGTATGATTCTAGATTTGGGTTTTATTTTTTCCTCATTATTATTTTCCTCCTTAGCTAATGTGACTTTTTTCTTAAAATTATTGGTTCATTTGTTTCTATGAATGGTTGACTAACATTAAAAGTAAATTAATTTTCTTCCTACCTAAATTTTCATTTTTCTGAAATGAATATTCATTGATGGAAAGCATAATGAATTATCTTAATACAAGTCAACAAGCCTCTGATTTTAATATTTAGAAATGAAATATTCTATTAATGTAATTGTTTTAATTTAGAGTATAATTTATGTTACACAAATCTAAAATATAAAAAGCATGAGATTTGTGATTGTTTCATTCATTCATTGTTTCTTATCAGATTGGTAACTTTTAGATTACTAACTGATGTGTGTTTGAATGGATATGGTCAGTAATGACACAAATCTAAAATATAAAAAGCATGAGATTTGTGATTGTTTCATTCATTCATTGTTTCTTATCAGATTGGTAACTTTTAGATTACTAACTGATGTGTGTTTGAATGGATATGGTCAGTAATGACCATCAGTGTTAAAATGCAAAGTTAGATGCAAAAGATTTCCATCTTGTTAGTGGTATTAAATTTTTTGTTGGAACAAGGTTTACCATGAGAGAAAATATGGTATAGTAGAAAGAATTTTAGCTTTACAGTCAGAGAACCAGAGTTCAAATTTTCTTCTCTGTGTGTCTCAGTTTTCTCACCTGTAAAATTAGGTTGGACCTAATGACCTTGAGGGCTCCTTCTAGCTTTAAATCTGTGATCCTGGGATTCTTTTTTGAGGAGTTGGGGGGTGGGGGCGCTGAGAATGGAGCAGTTTTAATCCTAATACTATTACTGACAACAACCACAACAGCTGACATTTCTATTATGATTAGTGACAAATACTGTTATATCCTGTGATCAGTTAATTAATCACTAAGCATTTATTAGGTGCCTGCTTTTTGTCAGGCACTGTGCTGTGCTGGATGGTGAGAATACAAGGATAAAAATGAAAACAGTTCCTGTACCTGTAGACCTTGTATCTGAATTTTAGAGAAAATAGTGTGCTTTTATAAAATGTAAAAATAGATGTCAAGTAAATGTAGGATGATGGGATGGGACAAGGCACCAGGAATTGAAGAAATCAGCAAATGCTTACTGTAACAAGTGGTGCTTCATGGAAATTTTAGAGTCTGAGAAACAGGAGGAAAAAAATCCACCCCAGGCATGAGAGGACAGCCAGTACAAAGGCACAGGACTGAGAAGAGGGGTATTTGGAATGAGAAGCAGCCAACCAAGAAGGCCAGTTTGACTGGGTAGTAATTGGCATGGAGAGAGGGAACATGGCTAATGAGACTGGAAAAGAAAGTTGGGCTAGATTGTGAAAGCCTTTGATTGCCAAATACAGGAATTTATATTTGAATCTGGTTGTGATCATAGTGGTGGTGGCAGCTCTAGCAGTAGCAGCAGCAGCAGTAGCAGTAGTAATAACTAACATTTGTTACTTTGTGTCAGGAACTGTGTTAGTAAGTGATTTACAGTTATTTTTTTCATTTGGGCTTTACAACAACTCCGGGAGATAGGTGCTATTATTTATCTCTATTTTATAGATTAGGGAACTGAGGCAAAAACAAGGTATGAACCTTTTCTAGGTTCATACAGCTAGTTAAGTGTCTGAGACTATATCTGAACTCAGATCATCCTGATTCCAGGTCCAGTGCTCTGTCCACTTTGCCACCTAGTTGCCTAGCTCTGGTCACTGGAGTTTATTGAATAGAGGAGTAACATGGTCAGATTTGTGCTTTAGAAAATCAGTTTGGCAACAACCCTGTGAGGTAAGTGTTGTAGGTGTTATTATCATCCCCATTTGATAGATGAAGAAACTAAAACTAAGAAGTTTGGTGATGTTAGACAAGGCATAGTCTAAGTATTGTGGGATTTGAAACTTGATTATTTGTTCAAGCTTTTAGTATGCTAAATAATATTTTTAGTTTAAAAATGAGCAAATGTTAAAAAAACTTACTTTAAAAATGTTCTAAAAACATTTAACATTTTCTTTTTTGTACATGTATTTTTGTATTATTTTGGATATTTTGTCAGGATTTATTGTGTATATAACTTTTCTTAGATTTTATATTTTATTTTAATATAAATGTTTAAAGATATTTCTTATCATAGTATTTTCTGTAAGTTCTATTACTTCTGGAGCCTCTGATAGTCATATTTAGCTCTTAGGAGCCCAGTTACAGTAATGTAACTCTCCAGTTAACTGGTACTATGGTTTTATGCATTTATGAGAGTGATATTTGAAAGAGCATTGAATTTTTGTATTGGAAGAGACCTTAAAGGTCATCTAGTCTCATCTTCTACTCAGAACAGAAAGCATTTCTCCTGAATGTAGTCATCCAACCCCTGCTTTTGAATGCTTTTGGAATTCTACTTAGAGAAGCAGCTTGTACCTTTGTTGGACAGTCCTAATTGTTAGATCATTCTTGTGTTAAATAGAAATCTACCTCTGTAACCTTCACTTTATCAGTCCTAGTTCTAGCCTTTTGATATACAATACATTGAAGAAATCAGTTCTTTTTTTATGTCTGCCTTTTCATAACTTTAGGACTTTTATTATTCAAATCCCTCAATCTCAATTTTAGAGTTAATTGGTAAGGAAATTTTTAGAAGGCTTTTATAAAGGGACATAAGCATTGTCTTTTCTAGTTTTCTATTACCATTGCCTTTTTCTGCTGATATAAGTCTTTAAAATAAATTTTGGAACAGTATTTGATTACTTTGGATTTCTGAATCACATGAAGCTTTACCTATTTTGTGAATAAGTTTTTTTTCTTAATTTCGGCTTCAACAAAAATAGAACCTGTTTAGGAGCTCATATTGTAAAGTGGAAAGCCCTGATAACGAGAATCATTTATGATATACCTCAGCAATTTTACTTTTATAGAATGTTTTGTTAATAGTAAAGTCAACAAGCATTTGCTACCTGCTTTCTCACAGATTTGTTGTGTTACTCTTAACTTCTCCAAGAAATATCACACACACACACACACACACACTTTTTTTTTCAAGCCTCAGAATACAAGGAAGGATTGCAAATTTTTTGAAGTCACAAGATCCTCTGTTTAAACCAATAAAAATCATCTTTGTGCAGCTGCACTGCTTGTGCTCAGCTGCTTGGTAGCTTACTAAAGACCAGTTTTTGAAACTGGTGTGTGCAGATAATTCAAATTAACTGCACGCGGGAAATTTTAAAAACATGTGCCAAAATTTAAAACAAAATACTTACTAAGCAACAATGACAACTTTTTTGTTCAAGAACTATATATAGAAGAAACTAGTTAATTGCTTTACTTGCTTCAGAACACTTGTATCCATGGCAAGACAGGATGCAGATCAAATCTATCAAGCCACAAACTGGCTAGAACAAGAAGCAGACTTGGAAGCCTTCTTCTTTGTATTCAAATTCAAAGACCTAGAGATCAACAATAAAAGGATTACATGGAAACATTGCCACAAACCAGGCAAAAACCAAGACAGAAAAGATGTCTACACACAAACCATCTCCAGACATTTAGAGTACATGAAAACCAACATAGCCGAAAGCCAGTAAATCTCTCAGAAGACATCAAAACTGTAACATGCTTGTCTGTGCACAGAAATGCTTATTTGACTTTTTTACAATGAAAAAAAATTGAGCCAGAAGAAGTAACTTGGTTTATCCAAGCAGAAAAAAGTAAATATAATGGAGATCATATCCATATGCTTTTACATATCAAAGATAACAATAACAGAAATGGAAAGTGGATTACAAAAAAATTAGAAGAGTTGTGTAGCAAATGGCTCTTAACTATTTTATCAGTGCAATTCACCATTGCTGAATGCAATACATTCAAAAAACTAGTTTTTGAAGGAAATTGAGTTAGACATCTTAGGATACAAATATAAGCAAACAAAAAAAGAGTATGATAAGATAGATAATATGAAAAATCTGATTTTATGCTTCTTTCTAGGAAAAAGCCATGAAATAACGGATGACAATTGCTATATCAGAACAATTTACTCTACTAATATCTTTGACTTCACAGACTATCCCACCAGACTCAGTGTACTACTAAAGCAGTTAAAAATAATGAAAACACCTAACAGAGATAGGTGGTCCAGAACCTGAGGGAAAGCAAACAGGTGCAACCCAAAAAGATGAAAACAGTGACTGGCACCAGAGAAATAAGTATCAAAGATTTCATGAATGACTTGTATGAAAAAAAGAATAATCTCAGCAGAACAATGGATACTTGAAAATCCAGATAGGTATTACTATCTGGTGCACATCATTACTCAGCCAGCAGGAGAGACACTAATTAAAACCATTGCAGACATGGTCCTCTTAAAAACATCTAAAACTAAGACAGGTTTTCACCTTATCCTAGAAAAAGCAACCAATTCAAGCGAACCACTGAAAAACACCAAATTCTTTCAAATATGGGAGTTTAATGAATTTAATTCATATAAAGTGGCTCATGCTATAATATGCTGATTGAACAGATGGGAAAAAGAAATACCATCTTACTAAATGGGCCATCTCTTACAGGGAAATCCTTTATAGCCCCCAAGATATGCCAGCTTGTTGGAAATGTTGGTTGCTACAGTCAAGGAAACATTTCATTCCTATTCAGTGACTCTACTCATAAAAACATGGGTAGAAGAAGTTGGAAATCTCAGATGGCAAGTAAACCAGTTAAAACAACTGATGTCAGGAAGATCAAAAAGAAAAAGGCTCAAAAACAATTGAACTTACTCCAGTAATCATGACAACCAATGAAAATATAACTGAAGTAAGAGTTGAGTGTGAACTGTGACCAGAAAATACAGAGCCATTCAAACACAGATGCATAAATATTAAACTAAGCAAACTCTGAGATATCAAACAACTTGAAAACTTTAACAATGCTAAACCTAGAGCCAACCATGAGCAGTTATGTCCGTTACTGGAAGGAATTGCCCACGTGGCCTGAAAAGTGGGAGGAGCCAGCACAACTGTGTGTGTGTGTATGAAAATAAGCAAAGTGTCTACATACATACATACACAATATACATAGACACATACATATACATACACATACATGCATATATACATACACACACACACACACACACACACATAAGAAAAGTGTCTAGGCTGGAGAGATCCAGAGCCACTTGAATGGCAATCATCACCAGAATATAGCATTGAAGACACCACAGCAGTTAGCTTCTTCAATATTGAAGCACTGGCTAACACTGACTACTGTTCAAATCTCTGCTGAGGCAGAAGCAGTTGATTGGGACTCATTTTTCACTGAAAATATGTAATGTCCTCGCTAAAATTTCTTAGATGAGGCAAGTTTCTCTATCACTGCTTCTAACCTAACTATTATCTTAACTCAAAACTAATAAACTGTCTTCCAACGCATTACCAGGATATAACTGTCTAGGACCAGGCAACATACTTCATGAACAAGAACCTACAAATGACTCAGACAGAGCAGCAAAACTGCATGATGAAACTTATGAACAACTGCAACTGTAAGGTTAGAAATCTTATACACATTTTAACCAAGCAGGCAAAGGACTAATACAGCACAAACAACATTCAAAAAACTGAGGAGGCTGGATAGCAAGCAGTTTTCAGAGCAAAAGAAATGCTAGCACTTACAGCAAAAAAAGCAAAATCTTGGCCTAGGATAACACAATTTGGCAAAACTAAAAGACAGTTGCCTAGACATATATTCATAAATCTAGCAAAGAAAAGGAACTCTAGACTGACAAACCAACCAAACATGTCTGGTACAGAGCCTGAACAACAATCACAAGAAATAACTAACCAGGTATCACAAGGAGGAGGTGGAACAATAGGAGGACCTGGAGGACGTGGTGGAGTTGGAATATCAATAGGAGACTTCACAAATGTGACAGTGTGGGACTATGACAATGGCTATGTAACTGTAACTTGCCATGCATCAAGACAAATAAGAATGCCACCAAAAGATACTCTCCGCAGAAAGTAGAAACAAGCTTGGCAGGAGATGTCATCACAAGAGCAGGACAAGAAAGACAACTCATACATGCAAATATAAACACCTTGGAGTATTCAACACATCCAAAATAAGGTTAGTGAGTTTACTTCAGTCTTACTAGAACAAGAATTATTCGACATTGCCTTTAAAACAATGAACAAAGACCAGAAGGAGCAAAAGTAAAAGTTTTTAATAATGACCTCACTGCAACCATACAAGTTGCAGAAGACACAAATAACATAATGCCATGGTCATGATAATGCCGTCACACAATGGAGGAAATCTGGCAACATCAGGAATACATCCCATGGGAAACCAACAGACTATATTCCTGGGCTACTACACAAACTTTCGTAGCTTCTTTACACAAGGCAAAGAGACAGTAGGGAGCACAGAACCAACTAACTACTCACTATAGAATAGCGACAAAAAAAAAACAAAAAACCTTTCTTGACCATAGGAAACACAATATCTAATAAAATGCTAAGGATTGGAGATTACTTTCCTACTGGCAAATATTTTTTTAAAATCAAACCATCTAGAATGACAATGAGCTACTAAGACCAGAGAAAATCTGGCAGAGCTTCAGAAATCCCACCTACCTTTGACATTCATCAAAATGCAACAGTGAATCAAGAAAGTTCCTGGAGGGTTGGTAGATCAAATATCTCCAAATAACATTCGATGTTGTCATGTTTTACCCTGAATGGACTTTTAGGACTGGAAGATCTGGACCATCTATAACATTGGATGCTGCACAAATAATTTATAGAGTCCAGAAGATGGGGCATGAACGGACATTTTTGATTATCAACATGTAGGAAGAAGTCAAAATGAAAATGATGGAAAGTGGTTAATACAGCATGAATGGACAGAGAATCAAGATCTAGAATGGTCAGAAAGTTGGAGACAGACTAGATTAGATGATAGTAGGCCAGCAAAAGCAGAAACGTACAGAGTAGTTGGTAACTTAGATACATATGATCCTTGGACAGCATTGGATGACCCAGGCCCTCAATATCCATGGGGTCTTAATTTGGGACAAGCATCCAAATACAATGTACAAGCCACATCTTAGAACATTAGCACCATTCATCTATGAAAATAATCCACCCAGGCAACTCTTTGTTAAACTTACAACAAATTGGACAGATACATATAATGAAACAGGAACACATCAAAGCAGAGTCATTACTTATGCAACTTTCTTTGGGAAAGAAAAGTTAGTTCAAGAAAAAAACTAAGAGCAATTACAAGAATTTACATGTATGGAATCTTTGCCCCAGATTCAGTTTAGTTTGCTGAGCAATTTCCAGATGTAACTGGAGTACAGGCACGTAGCTGGAAGAACAATTCCTGCATTTACTTACTAACCAACCTTAATAGCAAAATAAACTCAGTAAACCTACCAACCTTTTACGAATACCGAAAAACAATAAAGTCTTTAAAATTCTAAAACTGTCCATGTCTGTTTTCTGTAGGAAACCAACAAACTTTATGCAACTGCTTTAATTAGAGTTGGTGGATGGGAATGCCATTATTTAGCCCATCAAACCTTCCTTTTCACAAACTTCAGTTTGTCAAATATGATCTCTTGATCAAAAGTCTGTGACTTTTTGTCATGGTATATAATGGTAATAAAGTAAATTTTATGTCATTTATATAATTAATAATTTGTTTTAAGGGATGGGGTCTGAAATAATACTAATGTAAATAAAATATTGTTAGTTATATTGGATATGCGGATTATGATGTTTTTAATAGAAATTCTTTCCTTTTTTTTATTTTTCTCCTTACGTTGATTATGACAAGTAAGTTTAATAAGTATTTGGCCTATAGGGGGTACTGTTTGTTTCTGTTTCTTTTTCACTTCCTAGCAACATCTATAATTGTATTTGGAAATGAGTACAATGATACATGATGATTATGAAAGTATCATTTATAAATAGAAGAGAAAAGAACTATATCCCTATAATTAGAAATAATGTTCTCACAGATACTTAAAATAAGAAAATTGCCCAGTGATTTCATAGAATTGTCTAATTCTACTTGCAAAATTGCCTATGGAATCCTTTTCTGTTTCTGGAGAACGCTGGATTCTTTAGAACACAGTTAAGATCCTTCATTAGGTTGTCCTTATTGGAGTAAATCTTTTGTTGTGTAGTTGTTTTCAATTGTGTCTGACTCGTCATGACCCCTTTTGGTGGTTTTCTTGGCAAAGGTACTAGATTGGTTTTCCATTTCCTTCTCCAGCTAATTTTACAGATGAGGAAACAAAGTGGCTTGCAAAGGGTTACACAGCTAGTCAGTGTATGGAGCCGGATTTGAATTCAAGTCTTCCAGACTCCAGGCCTGGCACTGTATCCATTGCACCACTTCACTGCCTTATATCATGTACATTAAGTATAGTATATGAAACAATTTTGTAGCCCAACACTACCCTCACAAGGTTGGTATAATGTAGGTCAATGAGAAACATCAATTTCATTTGGTTTCACAATAGTTTATCCATTTAGTCGCTCTCCTCTAATAGTCTGGAATATTCTTTGCTTTCTTGGTACTATCACTGTAGAAAATCCTGTCCTATGTAAAGAGAGGAGTAAAGGTACATTGGACAACCTACTGCCTTCTATTTAAGAATAGAAGCAAAAAACTTTGCCTTTTAAGTTTACTCTTTATTCTGGCACTATAGAAGATTACTTCTTCTATAATGTTAAAAAAACCATTTCATCTAATTATAATCTTTGTTTTTCTAATGAAAAATCTGGCCTTCAAATGGATTTGGGATTTCTTAGATGGCAGTATTTTCTCCACTTATGGAGATTGTAGCCCATGCACGACTGCCCATCCTTTGTGACTCTTATCCATGTCTTTCCATAAATTCACTACAAGGTTTCCAGTCAACATGCTGAGGACCTTCTTCATTTCTCTTGATATTCATTGCAAAAATGGCATTGTATCCATTGTTCTTGCCACATGCCTGTAGTCTTTTTTGATCATATATTTCTTTGGTGCCATCCTTTACTTAGGTTTTTATTTGCGGTTCCTTATTTTTTATGTGTTGTAGCCTTCTCACCAACCCTTTGTCTTTCCACTGCTGTGTCATGGAACACTACAGTTTCTGAAGACTGTAACTGATCACTTTAATTGTATTTCTGATGGAGATATGTACATATTCTTTGTATTCTAAAATTGGTTTTCTTTGGTCATGTCATAAAGTTCTATTTTTTGTTGTATTTTGACAGTCCTTGTAAGTTTGTGCATGTCCTATATGTTACTCTGAATTTTAATTGGCCTTAACAGCCCAAGTAATGTAGTTTTGGGAGGGGAAGTATGACATGATAAATGAAAGCTCATTTGTAAATGAATGACAGCTCATACTCTGTGAGGTTCTACAAACTCTGGAACTTCTTCCAGTATAATTTTGCAATATGCTTTGTTTTTGGAGAACCATTCTAGCTAAGTAAGAACAGACTCATCCCAGTAAGTTGGCTACTTAGTAATGAATTCTTTTACCATGAAACAAAGGAAAATAAAACTCCTTATTGCTATGCAGCTTCTTTTTGCTTCTACACTGATGGTAACAGTACAAAAAAAGGTGACAGAAGGTAAAAGAATGACATGGTTTTTAGACTATCTTTAAACTTTAGCTACAGGAACTCTCACATAAGTAGACAAAGCAGAGAACCTAAGTCCTATAAATCTTGATAAATCATCTTTCCTTAGATGAATTCCAAATCAGAATAAAGTTGTAGCAAAATGTACATTTGACTCACTAGCTGTCCTTGGAGAATCCAATAAAGAAGTTGGTGGATAGGTTTTCTTGTACAGCCAAAGGCAACAGGGTCATCTTGTATTGTAATTCTCATATAAATTATTTTGGAAAAGATCATCATGCACATGATTGCAACTTATATGTGGACATCTGTTGCAGAGTGCCGAGGCAGAAAACCACTAAGACTTCAATAAGACCCTCTACATTAAATCAGCCTGTTTTGAAATTACTCACAAATATTTGGCAACTTCATTACAAAGGTGGGAATTGATGAAGATACTGAAAGTTGTGTGGGAAAAGATGGATCAAGAATAAAGAATGAAAAAGGCTTCAAAGTTATGAACTCCACAGTAGACTTACGTTCACATCCTGAGTATTTAATAAGATTAATAATAATGATAATAATAATTTAATTCTTAATAGTAAGGCTTAGAAATCACTTTAGAAATATTATCTCATTTTATCTTCAACAATCCTGGGAGCTAGGTTATATTGTTATACTCATTTTACAGATGAGGAAACTGAAGCAGATAGTGGTTAAGTGACTTGACCAGGGTCCAACAGCTAGCAAGTTCTGAGGCTGATTTGAACTCAAGTGTCCTGGACTCAGTTCCAATGCTCCATCTACTGTACCACCTAGTTGCCTCTACTTTGTTTGAGAAATGAAGCTAGAGGTGCTGGGCAAAGTGTGCACGATTTAACATTGCAAAAAAATTAATTGAATATGTTTTAATGGATAGGAAATGACTCATCATTGATGAATTATTCCTGAATCCCCTGAGTGTGTTTGGGTAGTCAAGTCAGCAAGCTTTTATTATATTCCAGGCTTCTTGCTAAGCACTAGGGGAGCAAAGAAAGGCAGAAACATGGTCCTTGCCCCCAAGGAGCTCATATTCTGGTGGAGACAATATACAACCTAATGTGTACGTAAAAGATAATATACAAAATAGATGGAAGAAGGTGGATTGACCACTGAGTTGTTACAGATAAAAATTACTACAAGGCTAGAGGCCTTGATACTAAGCAAAAGTGCTAGATTTGAAGTGCTGAGTTTGAAACCCAGCTCTGCCACTTGAAGGTTTTTGGACAGTCATTTACCACTATGGGTTTCATTTTCCTTATAGGAAAAATGAGACGTATGAGATCTTTTCTAGGTCTAAATCTCTGATCCTAAAAGAATAAAAATAAGAATCTATGTATTCAGTTAAATCGCCCACATTAGAATTCATTAGAAATCATTTTTAAGCAATATATTTATCATAAATAATGGGAGATGTATGTGCATACACACATATGTATACATGTGAATGGTTTCAGTAATAACATACAGCAGTTCCACCAGTATAAATCCCCATAGTGAGGACACTGAAGGCACCTTAGTCAGCAGATATTTGAGTTTTTTGCCAGGAGAATATATTCTCTCTTGTAAAATATTATGGAAAAGGATAGTGGAAGATTGAAGAGTTCTACCTTTTAAACAGAGAAGTATTGGAAGGTAAGACCAATTCAAAGAAATTTTGGTGAGTAACACAAATAAAGCATTAAGGATAAATCTGCAATTGGGACAGTAGTCAAAAGATGGAAAAAATCTGCAAGTATTTTTATAACAAATTACTTTCACCATTAAGGAAAATGAAACCATCATATTCACAGATGGGCTTATAGATGAAGTAAAAATAAAGAGAAAAGAAGGGAAAAGCAGTTGAATCAGACCGTGGGTACATAGAAGTTATTGCTGGTGAAAGCATGTAAATTTTGAGGGCATTGTGAAATGAATTTTTAGAGTGTCTGAAGAAATGGTAGATACCAAAGTTGTGGGGGAAAAGTTCTCTCACATTATTACAGAAGATAAAAGTAAATACTTTCCTATATACTTTCAACTAAAAGAAAAGGATGTAGAGGAACCTGAGAGAACTTTAAAGATTAGTGATGTACATTAATGACATGCCTTTTGGTTTATGTAAAATTTGCATGAGATTAAGAGAACATTCTTATTGAGGATATTAGAGAGTGTAGATAGGTTTTGGCTATCATTATTCTACAATGGATGACATTTTGCCACTATGTAATAGCCTGAAAGATATGGAAAATATAATCCCATTACATTTTCCACTGTTCTTATTATTTCTTGACCCTAAAACAAGAATTTGATTTGATAGAACAAAATGCTGTCATAAAGGCTATCTTATGGAGTGTCGCCCATACGTATAGAAAAGGTCAATAATTTCTGAATAAAAATAACAAAATGAATGGACTGAGCATTATGTTAGTTAAGAAATATAATAAGGAATATATGTTTACCAAAAGAATTTGCTGTTGTTGTTGATGAAATCCAATACAGAGACCAGGTTTTAGAGATATTTTCTCTTAATAGTGAAGACTTCCAGGTGCTCCTACTTGTAGATGATATATTTTGGTTGCACTAAAATCATGAACCTTGCAGAATCTTCTGGGAAAGACCCAGTGGCATTCAAAAAAGACCTAACCATCCATCTAGGAAAACCAGGATGTTAAACAATGCTTTTAATCCAGATTATGACATACAATTGGATGGACAACCTGTAGTGCTTTTATGTATGAGACTATAATACAGGTCTTCTGATTACCAGCATAGTGCTTTGATTAAATGTAAATGAAGACTTCCTACCAAGATGACTGCTTGAACAGCAGACAAGTCACTCATCATCCACATATTTGTCCCAACAAGAACCTGAAGTTAACACCAGATCAGATAATGTCGAAGAAGTCGAATGAAGAACTGTAAATTACATCTTCTACTTCAGAGCTGCACAAAAAGCCAGACGCCCGTGGCAATAGAAAAGGTTCTCAAAAGTGACACAAGCACTCATTTTGAGTCAGGACACTTGTAGTTAGTAGAGCTCTGTGTCTAGAGGCAGCAAGAGCAGAAGACTTCCCTGAGAAAGAGCCAAGATGGTCAGAAAGACATAGATGGGCATATTGGAAACTGTAGGGAATGGCAGTGGACATGGAGAAGCAGCGCTTATTCTCTTCTGAAATACTCTATGGGGGTCCTGAAGGACCAGTGCTCTAAACCTCAAAATCCAGGGGCCATTACCCCTCCCCCATGCTTCCCTTTTCCTTGTGGAAGTGGAAGCAAGCACACAAACCCAGAGGAACTAGAGCCAGACTAAGCAGGGCTGACCATCCCACACAAAAGTACAGCTCAGAGGAGTGGGATTGACCCTAACACAAAGCCCCAGTTCAAGAACAAATGCTGGAGAGACAAGTAAAATCATAGGGGAAAGCCAGTCAATATAAAAAAATTATTGAAAGTCTAATTCATAACAATTGTAAGCAGATAGTCAAAGAAAGGAGTACATTTTCCAGAAGGGCTTCATAAATACCTAGAAGAAATGAAGAGATAAAAAATGAAATAAAATGATTTGAAGAAAGAATTGGAAGGAGAATAAGTAGCTTAATAGAGAAGGAGGCAAACCTTATTCATATTTCTAAAAACTAATATGGAGCAAATGATAAAACCAAGACATTGAAAAAAAAAGAAAAAGATTATGATTAAAAAAAAGCAATTGACCTGGAATGCAAGTCAAAGAGACATAATTTAAGTACCAATGAACTTCTTAATCACCAGGAATTAAAAAAAAAGGGCCTAGAAACAATATTTCAAGAAATAGTAAATGAAAACTGCCCAGATCTATTAGAACCAGAGAGCAAAGTAAAGGTTGGATATAACAATCAATTCCTGAAAAGAACACTAAAAGCAAGAATCTCAGGTATGCCATAGGTAAAATCCAAAGCTCCCAAAGAAAAGAAAAAGAAAAACAATTACTAAACAGTTGTGGTCAGGATCAAACAAACTGTGTCACCTTCTATTATAAACGTGAGTTCTTGCAGTACAATATACCAGAAGGCAAAAGATAAAGCCTTAAAACCAGTAAAAATTTATTCTGTGAATCTGAATATTATCCTATGAGGGGAGAAGAACTTTAATGGATTAGGGAACTTTCAAACATCTTGGGTGAGAATAGCAGAGCTGAATAGATGTTTTGAAATAGAAACCAAAAAGTCTAGAAAATCTAGAAAGCTAAATTTATTTTAGCAATTGGAAGGAGCTTTTTATGATGATGTATCACTGACATTCTTATGGAGAAGAAAAAACAAGCGTCCCTTCAGTACCATAATGTCAATTAGAGGCATTAAAGGAATTAAATTTTTAAAAAGCTGAGGTTCAAGGATTGGGGGTAGGGAGAGGTTTGAAGATTGGTACTGCTTTTACTGCTTTGAGATTTTTGAGAGAACAAAAAGGAATTAATAATAATGGGAAGAAGGGGTGGAAATTGTTACTTATCATGATTGAGTTGTGTAAGAATATGCAAGCATAGAGGAAAGAGTGGAGGTAGAGGGAGTTGGCATCATATGAACTTCATTCCTATCTCTTATAGACAGAGTTGAGTTGAATACACACAGGTTGGTGTAGGAATACGTTAAATTTAGCAGGGAAAGTATGGAGATGTAGATGGGGACAGGACAAAGGAAAATACTAAAGAAGGAATAATTACAAATAAAACAACATTTTTGAACCTGAATAAAACCAGGGTTGAGTGGATTATAAGGGAAAAGAAGAAAGAACTGGAGAGTGTCTTAGATGGCTGACCAAATTGTGCTATTCACATGCCACCTTGGACTTCAGAGAATGGTGGTTAGTATGTATTAACATAGAGAAAAGTGAATAGAACCAGGAAAACAATACATAAATGGATTGCATCATTGTGAAGAAAAACTTTTGAAAGACTACTTTATGCAGAGAAGTGACTAAGCATTTCACCAAAGGACCTATAAAGAAGCATGTTACTCATTTGCTGACAGGAGAGGTAATAGACACAAAGTTCAGAGACATTTTGGTTGTGACTAATGGATAGATACCTTTTTTTGGTTATTTCTCTTATGAACATTTTTAAAAATTGGTTTGGGAAACAGGAAGAGGAGTTACTGATTGTGATGTGTGCTGATCCCTCTTCCCCTCTTCCCTTGAGGGTCTTGGAAACATTTTTAAAAATACACAGAAGAGACAGAAAGAATTTCTAAAGGAAACATGGACAAATTTGGATTGGGAAGGAGCAAGGAGAGTTACTGTTAGTGATGTGTACTGTGCATCTCCTTCCCCACTTTCCCATGAGGGTCTTGGAAACATTTAAAAAAAATATACAGTAGAGAGAAAAGGGATTTCTGAAGGAAACATGAACAAACTGGACAGTTTTAATTTGTTATATATTTGTCTTGATTTTCCCTGTTGCCATAGTAGCTTTTTATTTTCAGGGTTCTCTTCTGTTTCTTACTCGTTTTTCAACCTATTTCATGATTTTGAACTCTGCTCCTGGGGCACAGAGGGTACTTTCCTAAATTTAGAGTCTGGGCCTGGTTTCTGACTTTTCATGGTGCCTCAGGTGCTTGCAGCTCCCATCCCCTCATCTGTATTGGGGGTGGCCTGGCCTAGTCTTAACTCTTGTGCTGCGTTCTGGGACTTGTAATTTGCCTTCTGCTCTGGGACTGGAGGCTTCACTGCTGACCTGCTGGGCTGGGACCAAGGAGCCTTGGTTACCGTGGCAAAGAACCTCCCACTGACTCTCCTGGACACTGTCTATGCTAGACTGTGCTCTTGTTTTACCCAGGTGGGACAGATGTTTCCTGAAGTCCTTCCTTCTGAGTTATCTTAAGCTGGAAAATTGTTTCACTCTAGTCTTTTTGTGGGTTCTGTTGCTCTATAATCCATTGAGAGGCTTGATTTAATGTTTCTGAGGGAACTGGGGAGAACTCAGGCAGCTTCTCTGCCATCTTGGCTCTGGTGAATTTGTTATATATTTGAAACAAAGCAGATGGCATATAATGGAGATTCATGGTTTCATGTAGGATATACTTTTTGTTCTGCTGCGTGTATGAAAATGTTCTTATTTTTGGTGCTTAAATGAAAAGTTAAAAAACTACTAAAATATTTAGTCTGACCTCTTATTTTTCAAATTAGAAAACTGAGGCCCTTAAGAGAAAGAGGTGAGATAAAGTTTTTTCATTTCTCTGGCTCCTACAGTAGAACGCTATCATTAAGGAAAAGAATTTGGAATTATGTTAATAAAGTGACTAAAATGCCTGTTCCTTTGAATGATGGATTCCATTGCTAGGCATATACTCCAAGGAGATCACTGATTAAAAAAGAAGCCTCCATGTATACCAAAATATTTGTAGAAACACATTTTGTGGTAGAGAAAATTGGAAACACTGATTATGGAATGGCTAAAGAAATTGTTGTTCAGAAATATAATGAAAAATTATAGTGCTTCAAGAAATTAACAAATATACAGAGTTAATTTACATAAACTGATAGAGGGTGAAGTAAGGAGAGCCAAGGAAACAATATACATAATGATTATGACAATGTAAATGGGGAAAAAATACTACAAATGTTACAGAATTACAAAGAATAAGCTTGGTACCTAAGAAGAAATATGGGAAGATACTTCCTTTCCCTCCATTTGCAGAGGTAGGAGGAGCACAGGTGTGGAAAATTGCATTTATTTTCAGACTTTTTTCAATATATTGTAATATATTCAGATTTATTTCAATATATTGATTATATTTTGCTGATTTCTTGCCCTTTTTCTTTAAAAGTATTATATAGAATGGTTCTCTAGGAAAGATAGATAATGAGAAAAAATGGTGATTTGAAAATAAAACATAAGTAAAAATTTATTTAAAAAATACATAGAAAAGATTAGAAGAAAGTTCAGAAGGAAGCACAGACAAGCTGCACAATTTCAAAAAGCCGGTAATGTAAAATGGACACCTGTGGTTTTATATAATCCCTTTTGACTTTTTTTTGTTTTTTTTGTTGTATATGGTGTGTGTATTATTTTTTGAGGGGGGGGTTGGTGTTTAAGTTCAGAATAAAAAAGATTCAAAAATAAAAAAAATTAAATGCAGTATGTCATTGTAGATAGAATACTGTTCTTGGCACCTCAAAGGCCTTGGTTTAAATCCTGCCTATGATGATCACTTAGTTGTGTAATCATGGACAAATCATTTAGCTTCACTGAAACGAATTTATTATTATTGTGCCATAAGAAATATTGCATATGTATACACATATATGTTATATATATGTCATTATATGATTGATTTCATCCAGGAGTCATGAGCTTGTATAAGATAACATGTAAAGTTTAAAGTGCTATGTTGTAGTTATTACTTTGTATAAAGGGCCATCTTTACTTCTGGTATTACTATCTGTTCTATTTCATTATGTAAATAAAGACTTGAAAGTCAATATTTTTAATCTAGAACTATGGTTAACTTCTTTTAATGTTCTAGACTTTAGCCAGTTGGACTCTGGTTAGAGAAGACTGAAGTTTTTATCATCAGTTTAGTATAAACTGATGAGTCTGTTAGCCATTGAGGTTGTGAGTTTTTTGTGGATTTTGTTTTGTTTTGTTTTGTTTTAAATTATAGTGCAAAGTAAGTCTCCGTGGAAGCTAATTTGCAGAGAGTAGTTTTTTTGTTGGAGGTTTATTTGAGGCTTTACATTCCTCCCTTGGGCTAGCTACCTTTTCACCATGAAGAAACCTTTACCTTGATCTATTGCTGTCCTGATTGGTGACTTCCTTATTTCAAGAAGGACCCCAGTCATGCTTTGCCTCCACACCTAAATTTAAGCACTTAACAAATGCCCTATGCCTGTCTGTCATTGTCTTTGTCTCTCTTTTTCTTTCTTTGTATCTCTCTGCTTCTTTCTCTTACTCCTTTTGTTTCTCTGTTTCTCTCTGTCTTTAAAGGACAAAATAGAAAAACACTGTGTACATTTACCATGCTAGATACTATAGAGAAAGAGAATAAAGCAAAATAAGAATAGTAGTAGACACCAAGAAATTTATAAGCTAAAACATTTAAGAAATGAGTGAATAATAAACTCTAGGGCTTTGCATAACTAATACCCCAAATATGGGGAAGCATAATGAATTAGTAATGATCCTATCAGAAGGAAGTGAATATGACCTCCTCATCCTGATATTTCTCATCTTAAAAAGAAGACAAAGAAAAAAATAGCACCTACTTCACTGAAGTATTGTGATGATTAAATTAGAAAATAAGTAAGTCTTTTGCAAATCTTAAAAGTGCTGTGTAAATATTTACTATGCTGCAGCTGCAGCTGCTGAGAGGTTATTGGAATACGGCTTTGAAGAAATAGACCCAATTCAGCCGAAAATCACAGAAAAATTGGAATAAGATTTGAGAGTAGCATTGTGAATCAAGAAAGTATACTGATGGGAATTTTAAATGTTGGATGGATTGTTGAAGGGTAGACTCATTAATACATTATTGATAAAACTGTGGAATTGGTGTAAACCTTACAGAAAAAAATTTGGAATTTTTGAAACAAAGTGCTTGCCATGCTCATGGCCTTTGACTAAGTAGTATCAATGCTAAGCATATACTCCAGTGATGTCATTGAAAAGGAAAAAAAGGGCCCACATGCATCAAAAAATTTATAGCATCACTTTTTGTATTAATAAGGAATTAGAATCAAAGTAGATATCCATTGATTGGGGAATGTTGCTCTAAAATTGTAGCACATGGATACATATTACTGAGCTAGAAGAAATTGGAACAGGTGATAAGCATGGAAAGATACATGAAACAATGTAAAATGAAGTGGTCAGAGTTTGAGAACAATATACACAATTACTCCATAAACGTAAAGTGAAAGATGAACTACCACAGGACAATTGAGTTTGTTTGTTTTTTTCAATTTGTTAATAAGTTTTTCCAAATTTCTTTTCTCTTTTTCTTTAAAAATTCTTTTTAAGGGATAGCTCTATGGGATGGAGGAAGCTTACTCAATGTTGATAATAAACTATATAAAAGCAAAATATTAAAGTAAATTTTTCTATAAAGGAATGAGAATAATAATAATAAATAGCATTTATATAGTGCTTACTTTGTGCCAGGCACTGTGCTTATCACTTTACTGTTATATATTATCTCATTTGATTCTTATAGTAATCCTGGGAGGTAGATGCTATTATTATCCCCATTTTACAGTTGAGGAAATTGAGACAAACAGAATTAAGTGACTTGCCCAAGGTCACATAGCTGCTAAGTGTCTGAGGCCACATTTGAATTTGGGAAGATGAGTCTTCCTGACTCCATGTCCTACACTCTATTCATCATGCCATGTAGCTGTCCCCTATTGTAGAGATAGTGACATGAAATTATCTTATCATTTTCTGGAGATCTCTGTCAAAAGCAGAAAAACGAATTGTTTATTGATATGTCTTTTAATGATAATTTAGTTCTTCAGTGATAGTTGAACAAGTGAGGCAAGCTATTATTTTGGATCTGATTTTCACAAAGTAGAATGAATTGGATAATGGGATAGAAATAATGGGAATATTAATTGTCCTACTTCATCTTTGAATTTGTGCTGGAGGAATTGAAACAGATAGATTATTATTATTATTCATCCTACATTTGGGGAAATATTTCAAAAGTTATAGAAAAAGAATGGGTGAGTGTTCGGCCTAGAGGCCGATGGACTACCCGAGTCTTACCTTTTCACTGGTCTTCAGCAGCCAACTGGATAAACGTATTGAGAGAAGGGACTTTCCAGAGTCGAACAAGGGTTAGGCTTTATTCAGGGTCTTGGTTACATGTGCAAGGTGAATTCTTCCTCAGGAGAGAGGAATCCTCCTCCTCCCAAGGGGCAAGGATCGTACAGCAAGAGGATGGGAGTGGAGGAGGGGAGGGACCCTCCTCCCTCTAAGGGCCCCTCAGTGCAAAGGGAACCTTCAGGCTTTGCTGACCCTACTTAAGCTCTCCCACCGCATAGTTTGCATGTGAATACCGTGCCTGCTCTCAGCCCCTAGCTAGTCAACAACAGGTGTGCTCAGACCACGGGCCAATCTCAAGGATGGGATGCTCTCCCCAGCAAGTTTCTCACTGAGAAGAGGTGGAAATGCACGAGATAGCCCGTGTTTCTCTCCTCAATCCCCAGCTGTTCCCTGGGGGGCCTCATGAGAACTCTGAGGTTTAGAAGTCCTCACTTTTACCTGCCTGAGACTGTCCACGTGAAAGCTGAGCTTACACCCCTAACAGGTGAGCTTTTTTTTTTTGTAGTCCTAATCATGTGAAGAGCTTACCAGTTCATAAATTTTAATAATTTTCCTGTTTTTGACTCTTATTTTGGTTTAGATTTGATAGCTTACATGGCAAATGAAAATATACAAAGAATAACAGTATCTTTTGCTGGATCTGACTCTTCTCACTTTGTATTTTACTGAAGGCACAAATAAGCATGGAACATATGTTATTAAATAATATAAATTAAATAATTAGATGAGAAAATATAGTTTTATTTCATTTTCCTTTTGGAAAATTTGGTGTTATATACATACAGTTATATGATTGATAGGGTGGATAGTTGGATAAGTAAATATCTGCTTCCAGTTTCTGGTGGAGCTATGAATTGGTATAACCTTTTTAGAAAGTAATAAACATCGTACAATGAACATTATAAAAAACTGTCCACATAAGTTGACCTGTTGGTCACAGTAGCTGGGAAACAGGCTTAGAATTGATATAGAGGAAAACTTTCCAACAATTAGAGCTATTCAGTATATCCTTGGACATGTGAAACCTAGTAACAAAAATCTAGAGGGGAGCCTATCATTTACCAGCAATCCCGTTTCATGGTCTTTTAATAGGGAAGGGAGAGAGCTCATGGGTACATTTTTTGCTCTCTCTGAGATTTCCTATGATCTTCCTATAAAAGAAGTGTATATTACAGGGTTTTTCTTCCTTTGGTTATTGTACCCCATACAGTTGTTGTTGAAATCTTTCTTTTCCCCTGCCCCCGCCCCATTTCAGGCTACCTGAGTGATATTAGTAGGCATAGGATGAATGAAGTTAGATGTTAGTAAAAATGCGTAGGATTTGATGACTAACGGAATTGTATGGTAATGAGGAGCCAAGGCTAGTCCAACATTTACAGCTTGTGTGACTGTGAGTGTTGATACTATCAATAGAAATAGAAATATAAGAGAGCAAGCTGACTGAGAATGAGTAGGTGGAAATGACATAGAGTATGGAATGATGGGATATCTATGTAAAAATGTCCACCAGGTGGAGTTGCATGGCTTGAGCTCACTAGATTAGGTGTTTGAAGTATATTGTATGTCTTTCCAGCCCACACACATATCCATAATTGATTTGGTAATATGTGGTAATATTTGGAAAATGTACATATGTACGTACATATGTATTCCTAAACTCTGTACACATATGCCTGCTCTATATATGCAGGTAATCAATTGATCAGCAAGCATTTCACTTCCTGCTCTGTACCTACTGCTAGGCACGTACAGATATTAAAAAAAAAAAAAATCCTACTCTAAATGAGCTTATGTTCTATAGGGAGAGACAATATGTACATATGTTTATTCAGACCCTAGTTTTTTGCTTTTATTATAGACTTCTTTTAAAAAAATGATTGAGGAACAGAATCAGGCTCAGACTTGGATCTATACTGGATATTTTTTTCTTAAGCTTTCATAAAGGGTTTAAAAAAGTTTGCTACTCTTATTTTTTTCCACATTCTATTTTATTTTGTTTTTAGTGTCACATTCTGTCTTTTTCTCATATGAAAATGAAATTGATAGAGCGAATGCTTGTAGCAGCTGCTTTCAGGTAGAGCTCACTTTCCCTTCATATTGAGGTAAAGGAAAGAGTATGTCCCAATTTATGTCTGTTCTTGCTATATCTTCTGAGTTAATTTTCCTTTATAAAAGTTTAAATGCATTCAGCACAGAGTAAAGTCTGAGTCTGTGGTTCTAGTTGGAGAATACAGTTACTACTACACAATGGACATTGTTTATGCCTTTAGAGATCTTTTCTTTCAGATCTTATCTCTAACAAGACACAATCCTCATAATAGAAAATAAGATAACAGTATATAGATTTACCAGTTCTCAGGCTATTAGAGCCTGCTTTTTAGGATTTGCTAATGTCATTCTAGCTCCATTATTATTATGATCATGATTTTGTGCTGTTGGTCAGAAAAGTTCTTTATGAAAAGTTATGCTGCATCAAAGTAGTTAATCAACAGACAAGTATTTATTAAGCAATTTGACAGTCTATGCCAAAGGAAGATTAATTCAGTAGTGTTAAACAATAGGGCAACTTTGGGCCTTTTAGTTATCTGGGTTGTAGAAGGAAGACTGTGACTAGGAAAAACACCCACTTGATTTTAGTGACAGATCCTGTAATTCCTCTAACTGATTATTGCAATAACCTGCTTGTTGGGACTGTCTCAAGTTTCTCCCCACTTCAGTCCATCCTCCATTCAGCCACTAAAGTAATTTTCCTAAAATGCAAGTGTAATCATGTACCCCTCTACTATATAAACTGCAGTGGCTTCCTTTACCTTCAGGAACAAAAACAAAATGCTCTGTTTGGAATTCAAAGCCCTTCATAAAATCTAGCTCCCTCCTACCTTTCCTGTTTTCTTACACCTTAATCCCCCAACATATATTTTCAGTCTAGTGACACTGGCCTGCTGGCTATTCCATGAATAAGAAACTCCATCTCTTGGCTCCAGGAGTTTTTCTCTGGCTGTTTTATGTAATACTGTAGAAAACTAGTTCTTGGTTTCATATGTGGTACTCAAGTGTCTAAACCTAGCCCTTTTGACTTAGAACCTAACTAGATTCAGTTAAAAAGATATTTATTGCTTATTATATACAGGGCACTGAGAGGGACAAAAATAAAAGAGAAAAAAACCCTGCTTTTATAGAACATCCCTTTATTTACAACTGACATTACAGAATGCATCTATTCCATGTATTGAAGTAGCACTATTAATTAAAATTGCCAAACAAAAGGCAGTGTGGTATGGTGAAAAGAGGAGAGACCTCCCCAGAGCTGCTGAGTTAATTTTTATAAAAGATAGGTCTGATGGTGTTATTTCCTTGTACAAAAATTTTCAGTATCTCCCTATTGCTTAGATAAAATACAAACCCTTTGGGCTAGCATTTATAGCCCTCACTTTCCTTGAGAGACAAAGAAATAATGGTACAGTAGAAAAAGATCTGATCCTAGATTTAGAGGACCTTGGTTACAGTCTCACCTCTGACACTTTCTTCCTCTGTGAATTTGGAAGTCTTTTAACCCCATGGGTTTGTAGAGGTCTCTAGGTGGTTTGGAGTCATTGGATTTAGAGTCAGGAAGATGTAAGTTCAATTACTGTTTTAGAGCTGTGAGATCCTGGGCATGTAACTTAATCCATATGCCTCACTTTCCTCATCTCTAAAATGAAGGATTTGGACTCAGAATCTATAGTCCCTTCAAGGACATAATGTATAAGACTACGATACTCTGCATTTTTGCTCAACTGGCCTGCTATGTTCCCTGCTCTCCTCGTTCTCTCTCTTTTCACCATGAGTTGATGTAGACTTCATGAATGCCTTCTACTCCCATACCTGAAATATGCATATACCTTGCATTACCTCCATCTCTTAGAATTTTTAACTGTTTCAGCTTCCTTCACATGCCATGTTGACTGTAGTGCAATTTCTTATTATCTGAGTTGTTAATGTTTTCTTCTTCCTCAAATTGCCTTGTTTGTATTTACCTTTGTTTGTGTTTTACTCCTTATATAGCAAGTGAACTCCCTAGATTCAGGGATGGTTTCATTTTTGTCTTAGTATTCCTACCACCTGTCTCAGGGCAGCCTTCCCTTCCTCTTGGCTAGCTCAGTTGATTAGTCACAGATTATCATGGATAATGAGGTGTTAATGTGTTAACAAGGTGTTAACACCCTGTTATCACTTTAAGAAAAAGCTAAGTCTATGTGAGTTAGAAGGGAGAAAGCCATTGAGTAAATCATAATTGACTACACCTTTGGGTGACTCTTACAAAATACAGTTGGAGAGACAGTTATGGTAGTAGCAGTCCATGAGGATAAACCCTGGCCCTGTAGAAGAAATTGCTCTAGTAGGAAGAGCAGAATTTCTCTCCTTCCCACCTCATTGACCATAGGAATTGTACTGATCATTCAGAAGGAGACATTTCATGAACCAATTGGAGAATGTTAGATATGAGGAAACAGACACACACTCTCCAGCTAGACACAGACACAGAGAGGCAGTCACTTGGGGAAGGAAGCAGTATGACCACTGGCAGCAGAGAAGAGAGCTCTGGCTATTTACTCAAGATAGAAATAGTACTTGCAATGGAGAGCTGGGACCTCTGAGAAGAGAAAAGAAAATGAAGACTTAAAGTAGTGCAATTATGTGTTGCTTAGACCATGTGTGTTCCATGTTTGTTTGTCTTACTACTGCTGTACTCTAACTTTGTGCCCAGTGTGTGCTTGTTGTGTGCACTTGTGGAAGGGTTTACTCCAGGTTTGTAGGGGCAAGGGTGAGATATTTTGTAGCCACCATTTTTCTATGCCATTTTAGTAAATACCTTTACTTTGAGACAACCATGTCTACTTGCTGATTAGTAATGATTATCATGTTATAGGGTATCTTGAGCTTTAGTTGGAAGAAATTTAGAGAGTATACCTTAGACGCTCGAGGTAGTAGTCACCTTCTGAGGAGTAGCTCAGAAGGAGTGCTGTCCCTAGCACAATAACATGAAAAAATAGGTGTTTAATTAATTCAGTTTTCCTAACTCCTGGTCCAGTGCTCTATCCACATCATCTACCATATGTATCATATATAGCAGTGATCAAAGTATTGAAGTACAAATCAGTATCCTTTTTAAGGTCCTAGAACTTTGAAGCATGCTAAGATAGTTTGTATTTAGGTCATGTATTTCCTGTATAGATAATAATACTTGTAATCTCATTTTGAAAACCTCTGACTCAGAACTGACTGAAATGCATTAACTAACCAAAAAAAATTATTTTTGGATGATTTAACAAGTCTCATCTCATTTTCTGTTTTCTGTTGTAAGTCACATAAATTGTTATTGAAAAACTCCTTATTCAGACATTTTAAAAACAAGTATAATGTAAATTATATGTAGAAATATTTGCCCTACTCTTAAGAAAAGAAAAAGCCAAAATCTAAGTATGTAAAAACCTAGGCATATTGCTACTGTGTGCAGAAATAAATCTAAATTTTGTTAACTTTGTACAATACATTTGTAATCTTAGTAGGTTTGGGAAACTCTAGTAGCAGGTTAAAAAATTTTTTTGGGGGGAAAAAATGAACTAATCGTATTTTACTGTACCAGGATATGAGTAATAACAAAAATTACATTTTTGGAACATTTTGCAGGTTTGAACCTTGCATTTGGGGACTCTATGTAAACTTTTGGAGCCAGCTGTTTGGGAGTATATTCTTTCACACACTATGAGGTGTTGATTTTAAAAGAATGGGTTGCTGTTCTTAAAGTTTACACACTGCAAAGTTTCATGACACTCTTGTGAATGTGAATGGATTGGTTAAAACAGTTCCTTTGCTTGAAACATACAGGCTCTATTCTTTGTTTTGTGTTTTATTTTGTTTTGAAACAGAGTAGAAAATTATTTCTTTAAAGATTTGCCAGATTTATTCTGTGATCTCAACAAATTGGTATTACATTTTGTTGTAATAGCAAGTTTGAACTGAGTATTCTAAGAATCATTTAATGAAGATTAATTTTCAGTCTTTGCCACTACCTATAAGGACTAGCTAGTTCATTCTTATTTCCTTAAATTTATCCTGGAGTTTGTCCAAGTTTAATTTTAATGAGTTGTTTATCCCGCTAGTTACATTAGGATTTATTTTCCTCTAGAGTATAATGTTTGAGTTGAAAGTTTTTTAACCTGTTCTGTTAAATGAACATGTGTTTAGATGTAAACTTCAGCTCTGAACATTGGAAATAAATATTTGTGATATAAATGATCTTAACTATTGTTGATAAGTACATTTAAAATGACAGTTTTAATCATATTTTAAAAAATTGCATATGGTTTGCTTGTAGTGAAGGTCTTTTAATTACTAATTTTTAATCTCAGTTTAGAGTATTTTTATGCCAAAAAAGATAAAAAATTTTACCCAAAATATATTTGATAGCTCTAAAGTATCTCATCCTCCCTTCCCCCCATATATATAGAAGATCTCAGAGTATCATATATATATGAGCATCAGTGGTAGGATGTATTGTACATATGTGTGTGTGTGTGCGTGTGTATGCTTATTTAGTGTTTCTTATTCAAAGTTAGCTGAATATAGTTCATGATCATTTGACATATTTTGTTGTATCAACAGGTGCAATATGGTAGCAAACGTCTATTTTCAGATTGTTTTACAATAAAATATTTGGCCACACAGTCATCATCATGATGAAGTATTATGAAATGCACTTTTATCTGTGGCCAGTTGTAGTTAGTTTCTTTTAAGAAACATTTGTTGCACATGTGTTGCAATTAATTCATTCTTTTTAGTATTGTGATTTTATGCATAAAGTGAGTTATTTCTTAAACTCTATATTAAAAAACTGTGAAAAGAAAAAGACTAATTTTTTCTTAGATGTTATTAAAAACTGTTTAAAAATAGATGTTTTATAATTTGCATATAATTATGTTCAATACAATGTTATTATTCATTGGGGAAACTTTTTATGAGAGTATGTTACTTTCAAAGTCAAATTAAGTCAGAATAGTAACTGAACAAATCAAATATATAGTTATCTTTCACATTAGAATAAAGCAGTTCTGGCTTGTTTCTTTGTACCTATTGCTATAACCTTCTGAATTTGGCCTTTTCTATACTATAGCTATTTTTAAATGCTGGACTGTTACTAGTTGCAGACATTGATTCAATTAATGATACCCATTGCCCAGTAGGTGCATTGTTCCACTGACTTTCTATTGTCATTTTTCACATTTCTCTTAAGAAATTATTTTGTTGTCCAATTCCATCATCAGGAATTTGAGAAATCAAGTTTAGAAAGCCAATTTTCTTTTTTATAAAACCTATTTTAAACCAAAAAAAAAAAAAAAGTAAAGTAAATGATTTAACAAGTCTAAATTTAGAGAAATAGTAAGGAAATAATAAAGATGAAGCATAAACTCCTGATTTGGGCTTGCTTCATATGCAACATAAATGAAAGAGCACACTGGGTTTCTTAACAATGGCACAATAGTAGAACACTCTAAGAGAAAACTTATACAGCTTCTCTTAATGTTGCAAAGGCTTTGTTAATAGACATTTTTAGTCCAATTAATGAGGCCTCCTCCTTTCCTCTCTCCTTTCCTCTTCTTTGCTTATGTAACTCTTTCTTTTTGTATACAATTCAAGTCCTACCCCCTCCATCAATTCCTCAATCTAACTGTCCTCATCTCTATGCTGAAATTGTTTACCAGGCCTCTAATGATCTACTTCAATCTGGGGATTTACCTGAGTCTTCAGTCTACTTGAATTCTTCAGAGAATTTTGGTACATTTCATTCATTCATTGTTTATAGAGTATACACTATAGTTATTGTACTGTGCATTATAGAAGGTAATAGATTAATAAAAAATAAGCGTTATGTACTTACTATGTGTAGGAACTGTATGAGTTGCTAGTATAGAAAGCTGAAAAATTATAATCTCTCTGCCCATAGAGCTTAAAATCCATAATAAGGGGATGAGATATGCATACATATAATTGTATTGCTACCCCGAGGAATCTGTGATATCATTATTATAAGTGTTCTCTTGTACAGTGCTTGTCATAATACATCCAGACTCTCTCATGCTGTGTGCAAGTAAGAAAATTAATGTGTACACAATAGAAGCATTGGCTTCAAAGACAGAACATCAGGATTCAAATCCCACCTCTGTCATTTACTACCTGGGTAACCTTGAGCATGACACTTAGCTTTTGTCAGTCATGACGTTCCTTACAGGAGTGTTATGAATGTCAATTGATATGTATATTATATCTAGACATCATATATGTACAGATATATATGTGTATCACACCATATGATGTGTGTTTAATATTTGTGTATATGGTATATGTAAATATATGTGTATATACATATATATGACATAACTTTGTGAGCCTTAAAGCATTATATACATTTTAAACTATTATTACTTTAAATGTATTGTTATTGGTGTCTTTTGACATTACTGCCCCTATATCTCTTTCTTTCCCCCTTCCCATCACTTATGACAAAGGAAAAAAGGAAGAAATGACAAATCAATAAAACCAATCAACATACAGAAAAAAAATCTTGCTATAAGCAGTGTTTCCTATCTGTAAAGCCCCTATATAAAATTTGGGGAGAAGTGTATTCTCATATCTCTTCATTGGGGCCAAAAATGTTCATTATATTTCCCTGACATTCAATTTCAGTTGATTGGTGGATGTCGGTCTTTCTAATTATCAAATCATGTCAAATCAAGAAGCATTTATGATGTGTCAGGCACTTGGCCAAGTCCTAGGGATATAGAAAAAAGGCAAAAACAGTAATTCCTTGTTTCTAGTTCTTTGTGACCATGCTCTAAATATTTATTTGTAATTTTTTCAATTTTCAATTTTAATAAAAAGTGAGAAAAAACATTCCCATGTACACAGCAGACCATAAATAAGAGAAAATTCAATATAGAACAATAAATTTCCATTTCAAGAAAACCTGTATAATAGGTACTACACATTATTTTTAAAGATGCCCAGCTATTCTTTTCCTCCTTGTTGGTTTTCTTTTGTTCTCTGCTGTGCACTTTTTACTTTATTTTACCCCATTACTTTATTCCAACATCCTATTTAAGAGATGGTCATTTCCCCCAATTTTCTGCGTTCCTTCTATTCTTGGCTACACAATTTTTATTTGTACAAGAAAATATTAATTAAAAATGGTCAGAATTATCCTTTTTACACTTCAACAATGCTCTCACTTTATAATGTAGTTTAAAGTCTGGTACTGCTTAATCTACTTCCTTTACATCTTTTTTCTCTGATTTCTTTGAAGTTCTTTTCTTTTTGTTCTAGCAAATGAACTTTTGTTACTATTTTTTCTAACTCAATAATGTAATTTTTTAGTGGTTTAATGGGGATGCCATTGACTACATAGGTTAGTTAGATCTGAGGTATTTGTATAAAAAGTGTTTTATATTTATGATCATTTAGTTCCTGTGTCTATTTGGCATGTATACACTCCAGTATTTTATAATGTGTAGGTATTTTAAATAGTCTAAAACAATATTGAGTAATATTACTGACCCAGTGTAGATTCTCTTATTTTTTCATTTTGATTTAATTGGTTTTTACTTATTCTGAGATCATGATCACTATTCCTGCTTTTTTTACACGCTAAATTCTGTTCCTACCCTTTATTTTATCTTTGTATATATCTCTCACTTTTTAAATGTTTCCGGAAAACAGTATGTTGTTGAAATCAAATTTTTAATCTGGTACTCATTTCCATTTTATGGGTAAATTTGTTCCATTTACATTCTAAACTACAGTTATGTGTTGTGTATTCTCCTCCTTCCTATTTTTCTTCACTATCCATCTTATCCTATTTACCCTATCCCTCCTCCGCTGTATTTCTACCTGCTACCTTGTCCTCTTATTCCTTAACCTGCCTGCCCCTCAAAGAATCCCTACCTTATCCTCGCCCCCCCCACCTTATCTACTTCCCTTCTTATTTCTTCCTGAATTTAGACTTTTATACTCTTCTAGATATATATATGTTGTTCTCTCTTTAATCCATTATTGATTGAGAATAAAGTTCCAGTACTACTCACCCTCCCTCCTACTAGGTTCTCCTGTATTAATTTTTCCTTTTGTACCTCATTTGTATGAGATAAAATTACTGTTTTATCTCTCCCTACAGTTTTATTTTTTAGAATCACCCCATCATTCTCATTTCAGCTCTTTCCTTTCTTTCAAACGACCCAAATAATGATGATAATCTTGAGTACTGCTAATATTTTTATATATATATGAAGTAAACAAGTTGACCTTATTGAGTTCCTTATAATTGGTCTTTAATGTTTACCTTATATTTCTCCTGGGTGTCATATGCCATATTTTCCCTTAAATTCTGGGGTTTTTGTTAGAAAAACATGATGAGTTTGTTAAATGTTCATCCCCACGCCCCCACCCCCATTTAGGATTATACTTAACTTTGCTGAGTTAGTTACCCTTGGTCATAACCCCAGCTCTTTTGCTCTATGGTATTCCAAGACCTATTGTCCTTCAATGTACTAGCTGCTGGGTCTTGTGTAATCCTCATCATAGCTACACAATATTTAATTTTTGTTGTTGTTGCTACTGCTTCCATTGTTTTTTCTTTAACCTGGGAACCTTGAAACTTGGCTATGATATTCCTGTAAGTTTTTCGCCTGGGATCTCTTTCAGGTGGTGATTGGTGAATTTTTTCTATTTCTACTTTGCCTTCTTATTCTAGAACTTCAGGGCAATATGGCAATTTTCCTCAATAATTTCTTGTAATAGTATGTCAGAATTCTTTTTTTAATTGTAATTTTCAGGAAGCTCAATTATTCTTATATTATTTCTCCTTGATCTGTTCTCCAGATCAGTTGTTTTTCTGATGAGATGTTTTACTTTCTCTTGTATTTTTTCATTCTTTTGATTTTGTTTTATGATTTCTTGGTGTTTTAGAACATTATTAGCTTCTGCTAGTCCAATTCTAATTTTTAAGGAATTATATTTTTCCTTAAGTTTTTGATTTTCTATTTCTAGTTGATTGACTTTCTTTTCATAATTTTCTTGATATTTTTGCATTGCTCTTATTTTTTAAAAATTATTCCTTAATCTCACTTATGTGATTTTTCATGTCCTTTTAAAATTCAACAGTTCATTTTGTACTTGGGACCATCTCATGTTTCTCAAAGGAGTAATTTTTTTAGCTTGTATTATCTTCCTCTGAATATGAACCCAGATCTTCTCCACCCCCATATCAGCTATCTATGGTTAATCATTTGCTTAATCATTTTTATTTATTTTTTGTTTTATTTTGTTTTTAGCAGCTATTAGTGTAATCAAGTTGTAGTCCCAAGCTATGGGGAATGATGCCTCAAGCCTCAGGTCCTTTTTACTGTTATTTTTTGAGGCTTGAGGCTTAACCTTGGTCTGTCCCACTCCACCAGTAAGCCATTAGTAGGGCCCCCAGCTACACTATCCTGCAAATGATCATGCTTCCTGTGATTCTTCTGGTGGCTGCAAAGGACAGCTGTCCTCTCTGCCCTGTAACTGAAACCACAGACTCCACTCTCCTGCAAGTGACCATAGCCAACAGGTCCTTGCCCCTCCGCTACTGCACTCACTAGTTGTGGGCTATCTCCTTCTGCTTGCAACTATAGTCGACAACACATCTGGTCAGCACAGCTGTGCTTGTTATTCCTAGACAGTGGAAGGTCCTTCAGTCTTTTCCTACTTAGCCCTCAATAGGGACACTCTCTATGAGATGAAAGTTTCTAAAGCTGAGGCTGCCTTTCAACTCAGTTCCTCCGAGGGCTTGTTTGTTGATTCTGCACAGTTGGCCTGGAGGTGTTTGCACTTCACTTGGGCCAAATCTCCACCCCTGGAAGTCCAGTTTTTCCTGGGATCTTCTTAAATTGTCTTTGTAGGACAACTGCTTTACCCCATTTATTTCTCCTGCTTTAAGGTAATGTTCTGTCTTTTTTTGTGGAGGAATTTGGAGAGCTGAAAGTTTTCTGACCTACTTTGCCATTTTCCCAGAATCCTCTATTAAATACTTAGATGCATATTGAGCTTTTCTTTTTATCAGTGTCTTCCATAAGGCGTAACCCTAGGAATTTCTCAAAGGGTGTGGACATTTTAATCACTTTATTTGCATAATTACAAATTGTTCTCCAGAATGTTTGAACTAATTCTTATCGACAATACCTATCTTTCTACAACTTTACCAACGTTGACTTCTCGTTTAAATTTTTTTTTTTACCAGTTTACTGACTGTGATGTGAAACCTTAAGGTTTTTAAAAATTTGTATTTCTCTTATTTTTAGTCATTTCTTTCATAATTTCATATGGTTATTATTAGTTTGCACTTCTCTTTTTTTTTAAAGAAATGTTCATATCCATTTTCCACTTACGTATTGGAGAATGGCTTTTAGTTACTTATTGCTTTTATTTGTGTCTCTTGTATATCAAAATCTTATCTTAGATAAATGATACAAAGATTTTTCCAGTTGACCCTTTTTTTCTTATTCTAGATATCTTAATGTTGTTTATAGGGTAGATTTTAATTTGATATGTTCAAAAGTGTACATTTTTCTTTTTTAATTGTTTCTGTTTCCTGTTTATGAATTCACATTCTAGTTGTAGCTCATTAACATTTAAAAGTAAGATTCTGGCAAAAAGATTGCAGGAATTTATTTTTAAAATGATTCATTAAAAATATTGGAACCATACAAATATGGTTCAACATTAGGAAAATTATCAGCATACTTAGTCTTTACATAAAAATCCCAAAACACGAGTATCACAATAGATTTTTTAAAAAGCCTTTGTCAAAGTACTTTAATCGTATTAAGAACCTTACAAAGTATAGGCAAAGAGGTATATTTTAATATGATAAAATCTCATCTTAAACCAAAAGCTAGCATATTATATGCAATGAAGAAACACTAGAGTCTTTTCTTATTAAAAATAGACTCAAATGAAATAATATTTTAAAAAATACTTAGCAAAGTGTCTCACACTATTCCTTTCCCCTTATTCCCTGAAACAAAGCATGCCTATTCCCTTTCTTTTCCATTATCTTATAAACATTCTACAAATGCTAGCCACTGGAATCACATGAAAGAATTGAAAGCTAAAGATAAGCAAAGAGATGAAGCTATCTCTGCTAAGGATATGAAGGTTTATTTATTAATTCTAGAGAATTGGTAAAAGCTGAGGAAATTAATCACTTCTGTAATATTATAGGCTGCAAAATAAACTTTAAAAAGCAGCATCATTTCTGATGTTTAAGTCCTGGAAGCAGTAGTAAGAAGGGAAGTGCCATGTCAAACACCTACAAAATGCATTAAATTTTTTGAGTTAGTCTAGTAAAGCATTCTCAGTACCTGTGCTGACTCAATTACAAAATGGTCCTTAAAGGGGAAAAAACCCCCAAAATCTAGCTTAAGTAGCTAGAGAAATATTCATTGCTCATGTCAGTGATATGCTATTTTAAAAATCAAAGTACTTCTGTATCCCCCAGGCAATATTCACAGCACTGAGGGTGACTATGAATATGCCTGCAAAATATAATGGTCTCTCTATATAAAATGCAGACAACAACATTTATTCAGATACCAGAAAACCAAATCCAAAAACTAGAAAGCGAATCTGTCATAGTAGCCAAGAATTCAATGCACATTATCACTGCAGGGTCCAAAGCCATTCCCAAGCCTCAACAAACACTCGTGACCCTAGCTGTGCCTGCTTACCTGTGTCCTATCTCTTCCTCCGCTCTTAATAACTTCCTCTCAGTTCTGTTCCACCCTTCCTGTTCCATTCATTCAGCAAGCTCCTCCCACCACAGTGACTTAGACTTCCATGTGATTTAAGCAGGGCCTATTAATAAATGGGAAAGATCTTCCCATTTAAATTACCATTACATTTGACCCCAAGATCTTTCACATTCATTACATAGGTCATTGGGGCAACTGCTATCAACAGAATTATAACAGGAATAACAGAAAATAAGCATATAAAACAATATCTCAGGCAACTGGTGTCAACAGAACTTTACAACAGTGTAACAGGGATCACACAAAATAAGCACATAAAACAACATCTTAGGGTGGGGCTTGAGCAAAACCCCCTTTATCCCCTCAAATAAATCAGGCTTAAAATCTTGGGGCAAAGGGTGAAGTTCTCTTCTTCTATAGGTACTTCCTGATGAAATTTGATATAGAGCTATCTGCCCCAAGAGGTCCCATTCAAGAGGTCAGTTCTTTAGCTGGCATCCACAGCTAGGTCAGTGACACATCACAGTTGTAAACAAGGGGTCATTTCAGGCATCTGCATGTGGAGGGTACTAAGCCTGCAGAAAACAAATCTAGCAAATAAGTTTAACAGACAAAAACACCAAAAAGAAGCAGGGAGACAATAACCAGAAGCAGAATAGATATAGGGTCAGCTATGCTTCTGGAGACCATGAACCTACTATCATAGCCTTCATTCACGATAGAGTGTATGAATTAAGGGTACAATTTCATAATCATTTTCTGAATAAACAACAGTTGTTGTGTTATCTTTCACAGGTGCTATGATTTCTGCAGCCTTTGGAAAATTGTCTGACTTCTGTTTTACCCATACTCTAGCTCCCAATCTTATTCTATCAGTAGAACCCAATCCTGCAGTTCCTCTACTAGTTATTTCAAAAGGAGAGTCAGTTTCCACAAGGGGTTTTGTTTCAAAAGGAATAATAATGACTTGAACTATTCTGTCATTATTACAAAACTGTATGGGTTCTTCACTTAAATTTTGGAATGTCACAACAATTTTTCCTTAATGATTAGAATCTGTCACTCCAGCCAATACATGTATTCCTCAAAGTGCTACTCCTGATTTAGTATCCGTCCAAAATGATTTTTATGGATTCTCATACACATCCCAGTAAAGCTTTTCTTATTTTTTTTCTGTCCAACCTTAAGCCCTCTAAACAGTGTAAATTATATCCTTCTTAACCAGGTGTCCTTAGATACGGTGCTGGGACATCTGGTCTCACTGTCCAGTACTCATTATTTGGGATCTTATGTGTTTGTTGTTTTCTAATTTGCAGATTTTGGGTCATCATTCTGGCTAGAGGTGTACATCCTTACAATAATCTATTATTCAAGTTACACAAGGCAGTAAACAAATTATCTTTCTAATGTTGATCAGGATTATTAGAACTTAACTTCCTTAACTATTTTTTCAATAATCCATTCATTCTTTCAATTAACCCAGATGCTTGTGGATAATATGGAATATGATATATCCATTCTATGTTGTTTAATACACAGTATCTCTTCATTTCATTTCCTTTGAAATGTGACCTATTGTCACTTTGGATCTGCATTGGGGTTCCATAATATAGACTTATGATATGTAGAGTTTTACAGGTGTTTTTCTTGGTCACATTCTTATAGGGACTATAGTAGTCCCTATGCCACTAGTACACCTGAATAGGTTTCAACATAAGTTTATATAACTTTGCATTCTTATCTTGGGGTAGGGGTCCAATATAATTTATTTGCCAAATTTGGGCTGGTAATTTTCCCCTTGCTATCTCTCCTGTTACTACCAGATGAACAGTTTGTTCCTTTTCCAAGTGGCATATATAACGTTCCTCTGTTTCTTGTTTTAAGCATGAATGGGAGATACTAATACTTTGGTCTTGTGCCCACTGGTGTGTGGCCTGTATCCCTAACTGGCCAACTGTAATAGTAAGCACCTCAACATACACAGAGGGGGGCTGCTATCACAAGTTCTTTGATCTGACTCTAAAAGGAAAGGCAACCTTTGAAGGGTTAACAGTCACTTTAATCAAGCACAGGTATAAGAGAAAATCAAAATCAAAATTTCAGAGAAATCAAAAGTGAATAGACAGAGCTTCCAAAACTGTTGGACAATTACATACCTATACAGTTACCAGAGAGGGAAGCACCAACTTTGGGTTTTAGCTGGGGGGCTCCTTAGTGGCTTTCCAGAGTCTCTCTGGTGAAAGAAACACTTTCAGTAAAACCTCACCCTCAGATTATTTATATACTTTTCAGATCCTGAGGACATAACTCTCTGACCCAGTGCCTTAATAGAAAAAAACAAAAGGTACTTGGGACTCTCTTGCAAAACAGCTCCCCTAATCAAGCTTCCCTTAGTGGGCAGGTACATTAATGGATAAGGAAGATCTTCCTTAATCACATTATTCAGTCAGAGGCACTTTTAGTAAGACAAAAACAGCAGAAGATCCTAATTTGATTGCCATCTCACAGACCATTTGATGGACCCATTTTACTACTACTGGATCATTATTTGGTATCAGAGCAGGGACAACATGTTGAGTAGCAGCCTTTGTTAGTCAATCAGTATGTTCATTGTATTCATGTTCTGGCATGGTGAGGGCCATGTGAGCATCTACATGAAAACTGACAAATTATTAACCAAAGACATATGTTTTCCCATAATTCTCTGCCCCAGATTTGTTTGCCATGAATTTCCCAATTCTGATTTTTTCCACATGGGCATCCGTGTAGCTAATGTATTAGCTACCACCCTTGAATAAGTGAGTGTATGACACTGCCTTCCTTGTTCTGTTTTGATAGCCATTAGTTCAGCATATTGATTACTTCTACCTGTTCCAGTACTTTCCAAAGTCCGCCTAGTACATGGGTTATAGGCTATCACTTTCCAGTGTCTTTGTGGCCCAGATATTTTATTGTTCCATTAGTAAAACATGCATGTCTCTTTTGTTCTTCAGTTAATCCATCATATCCCTCATTCCCTTCTACCAAGGACTGTGTACCAACTGTTGCTTTGGTTCAGGGGGTGTATCATTTCCCTCAGTATCTGTGTTTGTTATAGATTCAGGTAAAGCAGAAACTCCACTTTTGCCTGCTTTAGATCTATTTTGAATAATCCCATTTCCATTTAATTATGCCAGTTTATGCATATCCAACTCTGTGAGAAGCTGCAGTACTCATTACCCAGGTCATAATTGAGATTTCAGGCCTTAATATTACCTCATGGCCCAAAGTCATTTGTTCACTCTCTACCAAAGCCTGGTATGCAGCTAATAACTGCTTTTCCAAAGGGGTATATTGAATTGCAGATGAAGGGAGTTTCCTAGACCAAAATCTTAAGGGTACATTTTGGCTTTGTTATTTTTGCCATAAACTTCAGTTTACCTAATTATCCTGTACAGTCACTCGGAATATCACTGGGCCACTTTGTATAGGCCATATATCTGCTGCCAATTGCATAGTGACCTTTGCTTCTTCAGAAGTTTTACTGTACTCAAGTCCGCAATCAAATTCATAATTTTTTCTACTAATTTTATATAAGGGTTTCAAAATTTGTCCTAGGTGTGATATGTGATGTCACCAACATTCAAATAATCCTATAAACTTTTGGGCTCTTTCTTATTGGTGGGGATAGGAAAATTCCGAATCCTTTGTCAGATTTGTGGGAGAATCTCTTGCATCTCCTTATTCTATTGCATACCCCACTTTGCAATACAGTTTGAGCTGGCCTTTGAACATTTGCAAGGTTAATTTCCCACTTTTTGCTTTTCATATGCTCAGTTAAAAGCATCAAACTCTTCTCAAGCTTCTTTTACATTTTTTTCCCTATATCGTAATATATCATCTATGTAGTGGATAAGCTGTACACCAGGAACCTCGAATTCATCTAAATGTTCAGCCACAATCCTATAACAAGTAGTGGGACTATGTAGATATGCTTGTGGCAAGCATGTAAAAGTATATTGTCAGCCTTGCCAAGTGAAAGCAAATTGGTTCCATTGTTTGGAATCTATTTGGAGAGTAAAGAAAGCATTGTCTAAGTCAGTAATTGTGTGCTAAGTGCCATCATATTTCTAGATCCTGTCTAGTAAGGTAATGGTATCTGGAATAGCAGCATACAAGGAGGAAATCACCTTATTCAATTGTTTATAATCCATTGTCATCCTCCATGTACCATATGATAGGTGGCCAGACAGGACCATTCCATAGAGTGGTTGTAGGGACTAAAATTCATGCTTTAATGTATTCCTTTATGATATTGGCAATTTCATCTTCCCCACCTGGCACATGATACTCCTTTAAAGTAATTACTTTAGATATTTCAGATAAAGTGATTAGGTTCATTTTTATTTTACCCACTAAAACCATATTAATTCCTATCTTCCTCACTGCAAATAATTGGTACCTTCCTCAGCTAAATTTAGAGTCATACCTCTCAATTTATCTATTCCAGTATAGTATTCTGGACTGGGTACATTATTTTTTCTTAGCTAGTTGTCCAACTTTCATCCTTAGTTTGACTTCTCTGGCTGATGTGTCAACCCCTGCCAGTCATGTGATGGTGATAGGAGTTCCATGTTTAAACTTATCAGGGTTTCCATATATAAAGGAGGCCCTCGCCCCAGTGTCTATTAATGACCTAGTTACAGTATTTTATCCATTTTCCAATATGTGGTCAAGTTGATATGGGATCTGTAATCCTATCCTTGTATTTCTTTAATCTGAGCTTGGGCTGGACCAATTTCCTATTCTCCCTGAAGGTGTGAAGAACTTTAATACAATGTTTCAGGAGGATCAGTAGGGGCAGTTCTTACTTCTCTGTTCCTTGTGATGTAAAGCCCCTTAATACATTTTGGTATAGTTCATTAGTTGCAGTACCATCTGTGCTTCCAAAATCTAACCCTGCTCTCAATAGAGCACTAAACAATTCTTTTCTTGTCAATCTATTCTGACTTTGAATCTGCTGGCTATTTACTTTTCTCTCTTGAGGAAATTTGTCTTTTCCTCATTCCTCTAAGTCACTTAACTGTGAAATTTTGTCCAACATCTCTGAAAGAATGTGCCCTACTTCCCCAACTATTAGAGTCAAAACTAGTTGCTTGTAAGCAGGACGAGCCATCTTCACTATTATATTCCTCTGAGAAACTGCTAAGGGGGCATCATAGTATGCATCTGCAGTTCCGATCATTGTGGCAGTCTTTTTTACCTCCTCCTTCAGCTTTCTTATGTAGTCCCTAAGTGAATATCAGTGTTTGTCTCTACTAGGCCGCATAGAATCTGTAGGATACTGCTTACTGCATGCTTCTGCAACGAAAGCTAACGGATTAGTTATCTTGTTACCTCCTTGCATATTTTAATCTCTAAAGGCTTGCTGTACAAAAGGATTCTAATACCTATAAATTTCAAGCAGTCAGCACCATCTATTGATACTCTTCCACTCCTTCATCACTGCTTCTCACCAAACAAGATATTAACAATTTTCCCAACCTTTGGGTGAACTGACTCAAAATATCTGTGACCTCCTGCTGAATAAAATCCTCAATTATGTCCCTAAACAATGTGTTTCCTGTTTGGTTCTCTTGTTTTCTCCTTAGTGTGGGGTGAGCTTTGACCTTAGAAGTCTCCCTCTACAACATTGTTTCATTTTCCAACTCTGACTTAGTTACATTTTCCATCCTTGCACTCTCCTGGCAGTTGCCATCATGTCAACTAGGCTGGGTCTGTACAAAGGTTGTTTGCACACTTCCTTTGCCAGCCTTCAACTTCTGCTTAGCTAAATGCTATCCTTTTCTTCTACCTGATACCTCCCTCCCCTTCAGCTTTCTCTTTTAAAGGGGAGCCTGAACACTGAGAATTCCTATGCAAACTAGGTAACTCTTTTTCCATCTGAATTTTTTTCTTCAGCAGCTTGTCTCTGCTTTCACACATAATATGGTAACCTGTCAATAAAAATCCATCCTCTCCTACATGCCCCTGCCAGCTCTTTTCCTGGTTTTATTGGTATTCCTTGCAAACACCTTTCCAAGTCTCTAAGTTTCCCCTCCTGTAACCTTGCTTCCCAGTTTTCAAAGGGTCCAGTGCTTTTAGCCCATTCCCTTGCTAAGGAAGAACACTGTAAATCCTCCCATCCTGGGATATCCATTTCTTTCTCTAAATCCTTTCTGCCTCCAAATAGAGATTTTATACCCTGTGATCCTGTTCGTGATGCCAGATATATCACCCAGACAATATTCACAGCACCAAGGGCAACTATGAATATGCAGGTGTAGTTTGGAATCGCAAAGCATAACAGACTCTCCATATATAAGGTAGAAGAAAAACATTTATTCAAATGCCAGAAAGCCAAATCCCCAAACCCAAACACCAAAACCATCATAGTAGCCAAGAAGTCAACACACATCATCACTGGAGGGTACAAAGTCATTCCCAAGCCTTCTTTCTCCTCCACTTCCACCCCACCTCCGGGGCCTTCCCATAAACAAATATTCAAGATCCTAGTTGTGCCTGCTTGCCTGTGTCCTCTCCCTCCATCCACCCTAATTGCTCTCAATAACTTCCTTTCAGTTCTGCTCCACCCTTCCTGTTACACATATTCATCAAACTCCTCCCAGCACATGTGACTTAGGCTGTCATGTGATTTAAGCAGGTCACATGGGCCTATTAATGATTGGGAAAGCTCTTCCCATTTAAATTACCATTACAAATTTTAAAATTAATTTATAGATTTCATGCAGTGCTAATCATACTGCCAACTTTGGTTTAAATGTTCCTCAGTGATTAACATAGTAATCTCTCTCCATCATACTCTCTCATCCTAGTGATTCTGAACCCCCTGGATGTCATTGTTCAAAGCTTCTTCTCCTATCATCTACTGACTGCTGTTAGTACCATTATTCTTAACCCAAGTTCCCCAGTATCCTATTATACAGCTGCCCCAATCTTCCACTGTGCTCTCTGGAGTACCTGTTGTGTAAGTAATACACTTGCCTTCATCTTAAACAATTTCCTTTCTCACTCCTTTTCTCCTGTGGATCTCACTGAGAAAAAATGGAAAGTGGGATGGTTGGGAAAACTATTAGAAACCCACACAATGATAGTAAGCAAAGTGAAATGCTTGGTAAAAAATAAGTGATAGATATAGTCGGTTAATAGACTCAGATATACACTCAGGTCTTAAATTCAAACTTCAGGTTTGCCACTTACTACGTGGTCTTAAATTCAAACTTCAAGTTTGCCACTTACTACCTTAAGTAGTAATTTTGGGCAAGTCTAACATGTCTGGGCTTCATATCCCTTCTTTGTGAAATGAGGGAACTGGATTAAATGACCTCCAGATTTTCTTCCAGCACTACATTATGACCTGTGATTCTATGTACAAAATATTCTGTTTAAGAAGAAATGTTCTTTAACATTTTGTTTGAGATATAGGAATCTTCTAGAAATTTTTCTTTAAGAGTAGTTAAAAAAACAAAAAACTGGCTTTTGTTGTAAGTTGTAAATTAATGCAACCCACCCTATTCCTCCATGGTATTCCTCTGCCTGATAAAAATAAGAGCTTTTACTGCTAGAGTTATTTTCATTTGTCTATAAAGTAGAAGATTGGAAATAGTGTATACATGATATAAATACTCAGTGATTGAAATTTTCTTTAGCCACCTATTCCCTTCTTTAATATATTCCATATATTCCCTTCTTTAATGCCAATGCCATACCCGCAGCAGCCGCTATGGATATGCATGCATATTTCCAGGGTAAATTTGCAAAATATAAACTCTCTTCCTCAAAGATGAAACCATTCAGATACCAGAAAACCAAATCCATCATAGTAACAATGAAATCTTTACACTGCACCATTGCAGGGCGCCTGGTGTATCAGTAAACACCCCAACATACACAAGGGGGCCTGCTATCACAGGTTCTTTGATCTGCCTCTCTAAAAAGAAAGACAGCTTTTGAGGGGTTAACAGTCACTTTATTCAAGCACAGTTATCCTTCCTTTAACTTAGCACATATATCATTCACCTAGTTCAGGGGAGTCAGCACCCCGAACTTGAAAGAAAATACAGAGAAATAAAAGTCAACAGACATGCTTCCAAAATGTCTTACCATTAACATACATACATCTTTACCAGAGAGGGAACATCTGGGTTTCTCTAAGCCAGGGGGTGGTAGGTGGGGCTCCTTTGCTCCTTAGCTCCCAGAGTCCTCTTCTGGCCAAACAAACACTTCTAGTCTGTAAGCCCCTAAGTAAAACCTCACCCTCAGATTATTTATACACTTTTCAGAGCCTGAGGGCATCATTCGACCTAGTGCCTCATTAGAAAAAACAAAAAGTAGTACTTAGGACCCTCCTACAAAACAGCTCCTCTAATCTAGCTTCCCTCAGTGGGCACGCCCATCAATGGGTGGGGTACTACTTCTTTAATCGCATTATTCAATCACAGGCTCTTTTTAGCAAGACAAAAACAGCCAAAGATCCTAATTTGGTTGCCATAACACCTGCCCGTCCCTAAGCCTTCCCTCAATCAGGCCACCCCACGAATAAGATCCCTTAGGCAAAATCACTCCCTCTCCCATTTACTAGCTGCTCTGCTCCTCCTGCTCTCTCTCAGCTCTGCGTTACTCTCTCTCCCTGCTGTACCCTTCCTGTTCTACCCATTCAGCAAGCTCCTCCCATCACATGGACTTTGTGTGACTTTGGCTGTGGACTGGGTCACAGCCCAAAGCAGGTCATATGGGCCTATTAAGGGGCAGGGAAGATCTTCAAATTCCCTTATCATTACAGCTTCTTACCACAATCTCTTACAAGCTAATGTTTCTTTTAAAACTCAGTTAAAGTACCATCTTCTGTCTGGGACCTTTCTTGATCCCTCAGTTGATGATACTCTCCCCTGAAAATTATATTGTATTTATTTGCATATATTTTATGTACTTAATGTGTGTGCTTATTGTCTCCCCTGGTAGATTTTAAGATTCTCAAAGGCAAAGGATGTTTGATTTATTGTCTTTTTATCCCTAATATCTAGCTTAGAGCTGGCAAGTTGTAGATACTGAGTAAGTCCTTATTGATTGATTGGATGGATGGATATGTATTATATTTATTTTGGGGGGAGAGGATAGTATTTTGATAACCTGGGTACTAGAAATCACGTATTTGATTTGAAATTAATAATTCTCCAAATAATTTCTGTATCTCATTATAGAATTTTATGAGCTTTTAAAATAGTATTTGTTTATCTGAGTCTAGGTTGTAAGTTCATTATTATAGGACACTCCCAGTAAGAAAAGTCCTGCCAATGCAGAGTAGTAACTGATTTTTTAGTCCTAGTCTTTGAGATAGCTTAGGCATTCACTGGTTATATGACTAACCCAATATTTTTGTCTAAAGCTGAGACAGGATCAAACCTACCTCTCCCTGGTCCTGAGGCTAGCTAGTCCTCTAGTAACCATGCGATGCTGATTCATTTTTGTTATCCTTGGGAAAAAGACTACAAAAGAGTCTTAATAAGACAAAAATTAATTTGTTTCTACATGGTGTATCATATCTATTTTAATCTCTTCATTTGAAAATACTGTTGTCACTTTTTCCTTTTGTCATTTTAATTTGGGGTATCCAGGTTTATAAATACTACATGCTCTCTAACTGGTAACCCTCTATGATTTGTCCTGGGCCCCCTATTCTTCTTCTATACTACTTCACTTAGTGATCTTACTGGTTTACATGGATTTAATTCCCTTCTCTATGCTGACAGTTTTCAAATCTACTTACCCTGCCCCAAACTCCCTACTGACCCCCAGTCTAGCATCTCTTCCTGCCTTTCACACATTTTGAGCTGGATATCCAGCAGATATCTTACACTCAGTATATCCAAAACAGAACTCATTGTCTTTCCCCCTAAACCCTTCTCTCCAGCCTCCATGTCCTCACCTTCCTTATTACTGTGGAGAGCACCACAACGGTCCCAGTCCCTCACAACATAGAAGTCATCTTGGATTCCTCACTGTCTCTCATTTTTCATATCTAAGCCATTCCCAAGACCTGCCTGTTTCACCTTTGCAAATTCTCATATATTCCTCCTTCTCTGATGCTGTTCATCATTTTGATCACTGTAGTAGCCTGCTGGTAGGTCTATTTGCCCCAAGTCTCTCCCCATTCCAATTCATTCTTTATTTAGCCGCTAAAATGATTTTGTCAAAACAAAGGTCAAATCATGTTCCCCTCCAGCTTCATTTGCAAAATACTCAGTTTGGAATTCAAAACCCTTTATAACCTAACCTATCCTAGCTTTCCATTCTTTTTGATTTAGTGAAACTGGCCTTGAGCAGGACACTCCATCTCTCTGTTGTTGGCATTTTCTCTGACTGTCTCCTATACCTGAAATGTTCTTCTTCCTCTCTGGTTTCTTTTGTGTCCCAACTAAAATCCCACCTTCTAAAAGAAACCCTCAATTACCTCCCTTAATTTCATCACTTTTCCTCTTTTAATTATTTCCCATTTATCCTCTATATAGTTTGCTTTATATATATTTGTTTTCATGTTGTCTCCTTCATTAGATTGTAAGCTCCTTGAGGGTAAGGACCATCTTTTTGTTTCTTTTTGTATCCTCAGTGCTTAGCACAGTGCCAGACATTTAGTAAGCAAGTAATGAATGTTTATTGATTAATTGATTGATTTTAGTTAATTATTGTTATTGTCCTAAACAGGAGCAAACGATCTCAGGTTCCTTTAAATGAATGCATATTTGAACTTCCCAACCTCACAATTCAAGCAACAAGGGCACAGACCCTACTGCTGCAAACAATTTACCAAAGTTGGTCTCATACTGGAGGTATCACTTCTTCAGTTGTGAATGAAACTTTGATGACTGACATCTTCCAGACTTCAGGTAATGTCATAATATTTCTGAAAAGCTCATTCAAACCTGTATCTCCAGTGTTCTATACTTCTCATATATTTCTATAATAGTGTATATTTATAGCATGTGTTTAGAATTCAAGAAATGAGTTATGTCCCTGTCCTTGTCCCTCCGCTTTCCCTCTCCCTATTTTCTACCAAACTAGGAACATTTCATTGTCACATATAGGATTTTTAAAAACTTTATTCTGCATTTGAGATATCATTCTTTTCTGTTTTGAATGCATTTTTTAAATGTTAAGTTTGTGAACTTTTTTCATTAGATATATTTGTGATCTGTAAGTCAAAGTTTTAGTGCAATAGAAGTGTAAGGCTTCATCTCTTTTTTACCAGTGTAATTTTACCATTCCATGGTAATGAGAGGGAATATAATTGATATAATTGATTTCTGAATTAAAAATGAAGAGTAGGAATTGATATATGAAAATTTATGCATGTAAATTTATCTCCTAAACAACTTTTAAGAAACATATCTTTCTTGTAAATTTTCTTTTGGCTAATATGTCAGTTTTTTTTCTCACAGTATTTTCTATGCATGATATCCTGATATTTCTTTGTAATAACATTTTTAAAAATTGGAAGTGGAAATTTGATTTGTCATATAATATTTGAATTACTGAATTCTGATATTGTCTTTCCCTTTATGTGTATATTTGGTGAAGCATATGTACATATTTGGGATTGCAATTTCTGGGGCATAAAGATACATTTTTTGGAGGTCCATAACATAGTTCCAGTGAGCTTTAAATCCTCTGTGATATGTTTGTATGTGTGATTGTGTATGCCAAATAACTCTAACATAACTTTTTTAAAGGAAAGTAAAAAAAAAAAAAGCTAACTTATTTCACACGTATAATATTGATGGGATTGTAAAACATATTTAGAAATCTCTACCTGCAGGGAGCACAAGAAGGGCAACTGCAGAATGACTCTTAATTTTACTGTTAAATTAGGCTTTGACTTTTCAAAAATTATGCAACTAGCGTTTTAAAGTTTCAGGTATTTTCCATATGCCATTCTATATGATGCTCTGTCATATACTTTCTGATCCTTGGTCTAGTTATCTCTTGTCTTATGTTTATATATTTTATTTTTATTTTGCTTTGAGTATGTTGAATAGCCTTGGGTTTTATATAGTCACTAAGCAGATGATACATTCTTTTATATTTTTGTCTTTCTCTTATTTTTGACATAGACCAGTGAAAAACCTTTGATTTAAAATCTGTGATATTTGTAATGTTCTGTGATATTGCTAACAAAGTTCTGGCAATAGGTATTGTAAAAAATGGTCCTAGACAATTGACAAAAGATTAAGTGATTCATATTATAGTTTTCTGTCACTGGCACATCTGAAATTAGTGGAACTAATTTTTTACAGATTTGAGAGAATATGATGTCAGTAGTTTGTTCTCTTTAGCCAAGGAATTTGATCTTTATCACAGAAAAAAGCAGTGAACATATTGTAGCAAGTAAAGGAAATCGTTGGAAGATGAAATATCGAATTTCTTTGAAAACCTAATTTGCAAAAGGGACAACTTTCCTTATCTCCTCATGCCCAGTGAGTTTTACTTTTACATGAGGTGTATGTTCTCAGTTTCAGGAAGCTTTCTGGCCACATAAGAAGAATGTTTGTCATGTAAGTAAGATTTCAGTATCTCTCTGGGCTTATTCAGTTACATCTTGTCAGTCAAGTAATTCTTTTTTGACAAATGGGCATGTTTTCTTTAGTTGGTGGCATTAGATTCATCATGATGTTGTGGAATATTGCTTCAATGGGAGTCAGAAGATCTGTATTCTAACCCTCACTCTGTCACTTAACTTTGTAGAGAGCTTTCATTGAATCCAAACTGCATATTTTCCCAAAAAGCCTATCTCTTTAAGGTTAATGTCTCTTTTGGTGATTATATATGGTTGTAATTAATAGAAAAGTGAAATCTCAAGAGAATCAAATTTACCAGGAACTCAGAGGGCAAGGGAAAGATGCATGTTGGGGCTAAGTAAAATATTGTATATTGATACGTGATGGATATGCATGGTAGCTCCATGAACTGACATGGAAGAGAGGCAGGAGAAAGAGATCCTTTATTGAGAATGAGAAACCACTAGGAAAGGTCTCCAGTGGCATATTGTTTCTCCCTAGCAGCTTAAAAAAAGAAACAATACAAAAACAAGCCAGAAGTCTCCCACTGCCATCTTTGGCAATTGTTTCATGGATTTAATAAAAAGATATAGATGATAATTGTATAAACAGAGTGTGTGGGAATCACTGTGATTTTAACCAGTGGAAGAAATGTCTTCGCAGATGCATTTAAAGTATTCGCATTTTCTTATTTTGTTACTGAGGCATTTCTACTTGTCTTAGATTAATAGAATCATAAATGTAGAGCTGGTTGGGACTTCAGAGACCATTAGTCTAATCCTCTTATTTTATTAATGAGAATTTTATACATTTTATAAATAACAATTTTATAAAGAAGAAATTGAAAGGGGTTAAGTGACTTGCTTAGGGTTACAGGGCATCATTGATAGGATTTGAACCCACCTCTGACTCTGAAGTTACTGTTCTTTCCACTGTGATGTGGCAGCCCAGATCACTGTTAAATAATTGGCCATTTGTTAGAATATTACAAAAATTTAGGCACATCATACTTTACGTGCAGTTTACTTCTTTGCTTGTGTCCAAATTGATAATGTGTTTTCTGAAGTTTATATCACTTTTCTATTTGATCCTTCAATCATTAGTTCCCCTTTCTCCTAAAAGATGCTGATTTTAATAAAGTGAGATAATCTGTTTTAGTATTCTTAGTACTTAGCCTTTCAATTTATCTTTTTCTTCCATGACATTGACTTATTTTGAACAAAAAAACTCTTAGTATAGTGAAGTAGTAGTTTTTGGAGACCCTTGTTTTAGGGGGTTTGTGAGGACAAAACTTTTCACAGTAGTACTAATACAGTAAATGTTCATAAATATAACTCATAAATAAATGCTCTTGGGCAGGGGGGATTCAGTAATGTTTAAGAGTGTAAAGAGGACCTGAGACCAAAGTCTGAGGACCAATAATTTAAGCTAATATCATTCTTTTATATTCTTGACTTGTCAAATATTTTCTAAAGAAGGTAAGTATTTAGTTGTTTTAATAGTTCAGAATCTAGAAAATGTTTTAAACTCTGTCTTTATTTGCAAGGAGGCCTACATTCATTCTAACAATTAAATGCCTGGCAACTAGCTGAAGGTTTCAGATTTTCAGTAATTTATTGTTGTCTTTGTAGTGTTTTGGGACAGCCAGGTGATATAGTAGGTAGAGTGCTGTGCCTGGAGTCAGGAAGACTCGTCTTACTGAGTTCAAATCTGGCTTCAGACACTTGCTAACTCTTTGACCCTGGGCAAGTCATGTCATTCTATTTGCCTCAGTTTCCTCATCTGTAAAATGAACTGGAAAAAAAAATGGCAAACCACTCCAGTATCTTTGCCAAGAAAATCCCAAAAGGGGTCACAAAGAGTTGGAAATGATTGAAAAATTCTTGAACAGCAAAATAGTGTTTGAAACATGGCATGTAATGTGCAATATCAACCAAAATATTCATAGCAGCTCTTTTTTAGTTAGTAATGAATTGAAATGAAAAAGGCATTCTTTGACTTGGAAACTTGACTCAATAAATTTTGGCATTGAATATAATGTAATATTACTGGGCTGTAAAGAACAATAAATTTTAATTATGAACCAATACAGGATAAAGTAAGTAGAACCAAGAAAGCAATAAATATAGCCACTTCAGTTCTGTAAATGGAAAGAACAACAACAAAATAAACCAAACACTTTTATTTGTAATGACTGCACTTGGTTTTCTCCTATTTGATCCTCTTTCTGTCTCCTTTGCTAGATCCTATTCCAGATCATTCTCTCTTATTGTAGGTGTTCCTCCAGATACTGTCCTAGGACCTCTTCTCTTCTCTCTTTACACTATTCCACTTGGTGATCTCATCAGCTCATATGGATTCAATTACCAGCTTTTTACTGATAATTTTCAAATCTACCTTTCCAGTCCCAATGTCTCTGCTGACCTCTGCTGTCATGTTTCCAACTGCCTTTCAGACACCTCAAACTGGAGGTCCAGTAGACACTTTAAACTCAGCATATCCAAAATAGAACTCATTATTTTTCCTCCTAAACCCTCCTACCTTCCCAATTATCAGAGAGAGAGCAACATAGTTCTCCCAGTTCCTCAGGCTGAGTCATGTTAAATTCCTCTCACCTCCCATATACAATCTATTTCCAAGGCATCTTGATTTTTTCTTTGAAACATCTTTTGTATGTGTCCCCTTCTCTCTTCTGACACTGCCACCCCCCTGTTACAGGCCCTTATCATTTCATGCCTTGATTATTACAATAGCCTGCTGGTAGGTTTTCCAATCTCAAGTCTCTCCCATTATGATCCATCCTCTGTTCATCCACTAAAGTGCTTTTCCTAAAGCACAGGTCTAATTATGTCACCCACTCTCCTCAAACTCCAGTGGCTTCCTATTGCCTCTAGAATTTAATACAAAGTACTCTTTTTGCCCTTTAAAGAAAGCCCTTTTTAACTCAGCCCTTTTACTTTTCCATTCTTTTTATACCTTCCTCCTCAATACATACTCTTTGATCTAGTGACAGTGGCTTCTTGACCATTCCATGAACAAGACATTACATCTCTCTGCTCCAGAAATTTTCTCTGGTTGTCCCCCATACTTTGAATACTTTTCCTCTTCTGCTTGGACTGTTGACCTCCCTGACTTCTTTTAAGTCCCACTAAAATCTCAACTTCTATAGGAAGCCTTCCCTAAACCCTCTTAATTCCAGTGCTTTCTCTGTATATTTTATTTCTGTATATTATTTTCTGTATATCTTGTATACAGCTTGCTTTGTGTATATTTGTTTGAATGTTATTTCCTCATTAGATTATAAGATTCTTGACTGAAAAAAAGCAGTGTGTTGCCCTTTTTGTACTCTCAGAACTTCGCACAGTACCTGGCACATAGGCGCTTAATAAATGCTTATTGATTGATATTTGTTCAATTTCCTATAATTTTTTGAGAAAAAAACCCTACATTCATTAGGTTTTAGAGTTGGAAGGAAATTTTTAAAACTTGAAGTTTTTAGCTTTAATAGCTCAACTTCATTAAAGGTTTTGGAGCATCCTAAATGACAGCAATAATTAACTTTGTATATCCTGTAATCATTTGTTTTCCAATTTCTTCCAGAAGCCCTTATTCCTTGAGTAGCCCTTTCTACTTTTGGGCAGCTCTGATTCTTTTTTAAAAAAATTTGGATTCATATACATACATTTTTATGAACTCAGTGAAGCACCAAAAATTAATATTTCCATATAAAAAGTAAAATAGAAAAAGAGAATTATGTATGAAACCATAAATCTCTATTACATGAAACTTACTTTTAAAAAATATATAATAAATGTAACAATTTACTTTCAAAGGTTTTCTACTTTTCCCTCTTTCCTTCTGAAATGCCTTATGGTCCATTTTAAGCACTTTAAAATTGCTTCAATGACCTGTTCTTCTTTTTGGGGGAGGAGAATTATACTCTTTTTCCTTTCCCCACAAATTCTCCTCAGTATAATAAAGAAAAATGCAATCCTTGTAATATGCAAAATCAAGCATTAGAAATCCCTATATTTCCTGTGTTCTAAAAACGAAAATTTCATTGTGCACATTGAGTCCCTTACTTTTTTGTAAGGAGATGGGTAGCATAATTTGTGTTGGTTCTCTAGAATCATGGGTGATCATTGTGTTGATCATGGTTTTTAAGTCTTTGAAAGTTTTTCTTTATTCTAATGTTTAAGTAAAAGTTAGTCTTCTTGTTCTGTTCACTTACTGATTTTTCATTTGGTATAAATCTTCCAGTTTCTTTAAAACCATGCCATTTGTTACTTTTGATCAAATGAAATATTTGTAAATGCTTAGCAGTACCTCATAGTTAGCATGTGCCTATAAATATTAGCTATCATCATTATCATAAACATTGTCTCTTATGGCACAGTGACATTCCATATACCATAATATGTTATGCCATTCCTCTATTCATGGATATCCCTTTTATTTTTAGTTCTTAGCTGCAACAAAAAAGCTCCTGTGAATTTTTTGTATTTATGAATCCTTTTTTTCTCTCTCTGATCTCTTTGGAATATAGTCACAGTGTTGGTATCTTGGGGTCCAGTGGTATGCATGGTTTGTTGTTTGACATAGCTCCAAATCATTTTTCAAAATTTTTAGATCAGTTAATTCACATCTCCATCAGAAATGTACCAGTGTACCTTTCTTACCTTAGCTCCTCTAGCATTTGTTGTTTTGTCAAATTTTGGGAATATTAGATAAAACGTTAGAAGTTTTATTTTTTTTGTTGAGTCTCTCTAATTAATGGTAATATGGAGCACTTTTTTATATGAACTCTAATTTCTAGGATTTTTCTCTCTTTTTTTTTTAAAGATTCTCTTTCTGTTGCAGCCATCTGCAGCTATATAGCTTATTTAATCCTATTGACAGATTGAGCCGTTCACATATTTGAACAATCCTCCTGCTCTCCCAGTTGATAGCGTCTCTCCAAAAATATGGTACTCAGAACTAAATAGTGCATGAATGCCCTCACTGAAGGCATTTGACAACATGACTGAAAACATCATGCTTCTAGTCACGCATCACATGACTACTCCATAAAAATACAGTTGGATTCTGTTATATATTCTCACATATTGGGGAATGAGTTTAATACCATGTTTTGGACACTTATGCCCAGGAAGAATGCACACATCATGGCATGTGTCAGATTGACACATAGAACTAACTTCACCGGGTAGGTCAAGAGGTTCCTTCCATCCTTTGTTAGTAAGTTAGTGTAATATTATATAAATTAATGTCTAAAATAACTTTATGAAGTAGCCAAAATATATTTATTACAATTGTAAAATAATTAATATTGTCTATTTTATTTGATGGAACCTGCATATATTTTCTAATCTTCATTTCTCATGTGAAATTGTTTTTTCACTTTTTATGTTTTTTTGCCTATTAATGTAATGTATGTGTCTTTTCAGTTATATGTAACATGGCTACTCTGTAAAAGCACAGTTGAATTCTATTTTACAACTCACATACCAAAGGATGAGTGTAACACCAGAATTATATGCTGATTTATTTTATAATGAGAGAATTATAGTATGTGTCACTATGTATCTGGAGGGATATGATTCAATTTAAAATATACTTACACTTAAAGCTGTATAATGAGAACCTACATCATCAAGGTTTTTAGTATATACATGATCAATTACATAAGCCCCTAATTACTTTGGCACAAAAATAACCAATATATTTTCGGAACCAAGAAACCATTGTTTGGAATGAAGTATATCTACCAATAAATGTTGTTACTAATATGATCACTTATAAGGATACCTTAAATTTGTATAGTGTATTGCTTTTCCAAGCACTTTTATATTCATTATTTGAATTGACAATGAAACGAAAGCCTGAGAAGCTAGAAAATTTGTTTTAATGTAGATAGTGACAGAGCTGAGACAAAACCTAAGTACAGTACATTTAATTCGTTGTTTATTCTGTGATCTTGCTTCTCTGAGTGGAAAGAATAAAGGAAAACAATTATAACCAGCTATAGATTATTTTTTATGAGTAACAGAATTAGAAATAAATTAAAAATGATAGAATGAGTGCAAAATGGTAAAATATAAAATACATTTAAAAGAAATTACATGATAATTTTTATTTTGAATAAGAGATGTTGAGATGTATTTTTTTTTTGTTTGTAACCATTTCACCTAAATTCTAACCCCATTATGCAGCAAGAAGAAAAAATATAGTCACACGTGGCTTTAGTTTGCTCAGAAAAACTAGAACTTGCTACCACTTTTCCTCGTCCTGTTCAGGTAGTTCATTATTTTGTTGACAATCCAGTTCCATTAATCTGGTATTTTGGGGAAAATTACTTACAGACCTTAAATTCTGTGCTGAAGGTGATCAAATAGACGTTTGAATCCCTCATGTAAATGATGTCTTAAAGTTAAAGTAAAATCTACTTTCCAGAAAGTAACTGTAAAACTATTTTATGCAAGATTTCATGTGGGATACCTTAATGGTTGAATAATAAATTTTACCTCATAAAAATGAAATTCAATAATACAGTAGCTTTCTCAGCGCAGTAGCATCTGGTCGATTCTCATGAGAGCCAATATTTTCCAACTCATTAGGATCATGTCGTTCTGTATGTCGTCAACATTGACTTAGCCAAGCTACCTTTACTTACATAACCGCCAAACTATTAAATAGGTCTCTTGTGGAGTGAAGTCAAATATTCCTCTTTATTTTGCTTTTGCCTTAGAAGAAGAGAAGAAAATGTACATACTGTAACATTTAAACATCTGGTCTAAACCACATCAGTGTAACACTGAGGAAAGTAACAGGATTCAGTATTCTTCCCAGGTGTGCTTATAAAAAGAGTTTTAAAGTTGCTGTATAGTTCTTTAGCCATTTAGGAAAGAGGTTGAAATATGGTGATATGCTGTTCTAATGCCTCTGTTATAAACCCTTTTCCAACCTTAAAAAACAAAAACAGCAAAAAAAAAATACTAAGAAACTCATTTTGGATTAACTTCTAATGCATGCTATTGAACTGTAACAATTTCCTTTTTGTACAGGTACTGATTCTGTTTCATAAAATATCAACAGAATTTATTTCTTGTTCTAGACTACAAATAAAACGTCTTGTTGATTAAATACAAATATGGCAATGCATTGGTTTCATAAAAGTTGCATAGTATGAACATTTTAAACCATTCCTTTTAGGATGATGTTCATGATACCTCTATTCATTCTCTATGTTTTTGCACATAGTGCTGAACAAAAGCAGGTACTTACATCCCTGTACAGGCCATATGCAGCATAATGTTGATTATAAAGCAACTGGTAATCTGTAGAAAACTTGATAACTTTTATTAATGCTATTATAATGCTGTAGTTATCAATTTTTATTTGTGCCCATGAAGATAGTAATTAATTTTAAAGTTTTTTTGGCTTATGACATTGAATTTATTGGCAAAATGTTGTACTTTTGATAATTAAGTCCAAAAACTCAGGTTCTGTGTTTTTCTTTCAGTATCATTTAATGTATATAAATAAATTTTGAATAGTTCTGGTGATCTTCTTTGAAGCCTGCTGGCCAAGTGACTGAATTTATATTGTCAAGTAAGACATATATAGTGCTGATTGATTAAATTGATTTCCAGGAATAAGCGTTAAAAATTTTTCTGTGTTAGTTCTAAGGATCAGAGATCAACATAATACCTTTAATCACCCTTAGGTATTTTTCTTTATATTACTGCAAAATAGAAGAAGTCTTTGCTGTGTGATTAATCAGTGTTGTAGAAAAGTTTCAGGGTGTAGTTCCTAACACATCCCGAATTTCAACATTAATTGATGGTGATAATCATGTGAAACTAAAAGAGTCAAAATGAAGTTTATGGAAGGTTTTAAAAAATAGTCATTTTTGAAAGCATAACTTAAGAGTAGTTCTCAATATAAAATTTCTGCATTCTAACATCTTCACCTCATCATCCTGCATCCTCCTTGTCAGTCACTAGAATGTCATACTCTTTCCCAAGTTCATTGAATGGTATAATCTGAGAAGGTCCAAAATGGACAAATAAGAAGAACAATGACAAAATCACTTTGTATTTGTAGGATATGGCATAATTTAAGGTACTGTACAAATGGGAGCAGAGAGCTAGGAAATACAGGCATGGACATCCACTAAAAGACTTAATGACTTTAGCATATTGTTAAGTTTTAGCAAAACTGTTAAGCCTTCCATCCATGATAGAACAGAAATTATACTTTGAATTTCACTCACATCAGATGCTTCCTGTTTTACAGAAAATTTAATGATGTAGTATTAATTAAAACATGTATCTTTCAAAAGCATACATATACTTGTGCTTTGGATACATATTTTCTGTTTTAGCAACTATAACAATTGGACTTGAATTTATTGAAACCATGAAACATATGTTTATTTGATCAAAGCAACAGTTGTGTGGTGAAGTTATACAAACCGATTTGAAGAACACTTTTTTTATGTAAAATTTCTAGGGTGATGGTTGCCTGGTGCATATTCTAATGCAATAACACAGCAACAATTATGGATTGAACTCCTGAGTGAGCAAAATGAAACTGCAAAAAAAATTAAAATATTTGCTTGCTTGTATTGAAATTTGTAAGCTACATCCTTGTTTGTGAGTGAAAGTTTCTGGGTGAAAGTTTCTACCAAATAGTAATGGAATTTTCTCTTGAAATAATGTATTGATATAAATTTATTCCAAAATGATGTTCTTTCTACTTTGTTTCTTATATGTTTTGTATTAGAGTTTATTTTTTTAGTAATATTTCTATTTTGATAAGTGTTAGTATTGGTGATAGTATTATTATTTGTAGTAATAATAGTAGAATGTGATCTCCCTCTAGTAAAATAGAAGTTTATTGAAGGCAAGGTGATACTTTTTATTTGCTTTTTATATCATCAGTACTGTAAGCATAGTGACTTGCATATAGTGTGTGTGTGTGTGTGTGTGTGTGTGTGTGTGTGTGTGTGTGTGTGTGTGTTCGTTCATCCTTGGTTGCCGAAGAAGACCATGCCATCAGAGAAATGATGACATGACTTGCACTTGACTTTGTTTTGAGTGAGGGAGGGCTGTGCAGCTCACCAGCCTCACTTCTCCTCCAGAGCCATCTGAATCCAGTGACCATACATTCATCAGGATGACTGGAGATGACCCAGGATGAGTCTGTTGGGGTTAAGTGACTTGCCCAAGGTCACAAAGCTAGTGAGTGTCAAGTATCTGAGGTGAAATTTGAACTCAGGTCCTTCTGACTCCTGCACTGGTGCTCTATCCACTGCACCACCTAGCTGCCCCTGCATATAGTGTACATACTTGTTGAATGAAGGAATAAATTATGTAGAATTAAACATTATGAGATCATCTAAATTTAAATCCATCTATATAAGACTACTTTAATGAGAATTTTATAATCAATTACTCATTGTGCAGTAAGGTGAAATCATAGTGAATACCATAATAATTATGACTGTAGAAGTGATTTTTTAATTCAAGCTGTTGAAAACTCTTAATTTTAAAATCAAACTTTAAGATAAATGAAAGAGAAAGAAAGAAAAGATAAATGAAAGAGAAAACTAAAATAATACTGACTTTACTTGTATAGTGCCTGTTTCCCAAGGACTTCAGAGTTCACTATGGGAATTTTTTTTTTTTTTACCCTGCCTTACCTATTCTTATGAAATAGACACTGTGATGAAATCCAGATTTCTTGAGAAAATTACTAAAAAGTTACCCAACAGAAAGACATGGGGGCCAAAAGAGAAGTTGGTTTCCTGACTGTAACATAGGGTTTTTATCCATTAGAACATCCTGCGTCTTACAAATGTTGGGAAAGTATAGATGATGCTTTTCTTTTGAATGAATTTACCAGCTTTAGATCCTTTGAAATTTCTTACTGGCTTTAAGTTAGTGAAGTTAAGACCATGATCTGTAAACCATTCATCTAAAGGCTAATTGTTGTTGATCTGTTTTACAACTTAATTTCTTTGCCCTGAATTGTCCCCTCTCCTTGAAGCCTGCCCACCCCCACCCTGTGCACCCCCCCCCCCCACCTCCCACGCCCTTTTTTGGCTTCTTTAATGTTTTGAAAAATTTCAAATTTGCTGTATTCTAATGTATAAAAAGAGTATTTAAATATATTCGGTACAATTTAATATATTATGCATTATTCATAAGAATAACACTTAAGGGAGATTACGTATTTTATACATTTAAGTATTTTTCAGTACTTTTTCAGTTTTATCAATTTGTAAAAGTTGATGTTATGCTTATAAGGTTAAACTTCTAAAAATCAAAACATATAAATATCATTGTTATGAAAATGGTAGCTCATATGCATTTCAAATGATAATTTTATTAGACTAGCAATAAAAAAGACATAGCTATAGCCACAACTTTGTTAGTTATTTTGAAAACAGTGATAATAGCAGAATTTATATAGTACTTCAGTAGTACTAACAGAACCTCTCTATCTGTTTCTCTCTCATATATGTAAAATTTAGTCCTTATTTTGCAACAAATAGTATGACTGTTATATTTTGAATAATATGACTATTCTCATTTTATAGATGAAAGATTCAAAACATTTAATTGAATTGCATAATCAATTGTGGGATCCTAGCCCAGGCCTTCTGTTGCCTTGTCCTCAGCTTTCTTCTGGAAAATCCCATCCTGTTTGAAATTATTGAATGTATAAAAACCTGATTGATATGTAGATAGGAAAAAAAAATATATGAAGTGTTACCGAATTCCCAGCATTCTACTATGGGCTGGAGATGCTAATCCAAGTGACAAGATAGTCCTTGGCCTAAAGCAATTTACATTCTAATGAGAGAAGAAAACTTACCAAAAGGGAGCTGAAAAGTAGAGGTGTAAGTGGTGGAGGCTGGAGTTATCTGACCCTGAGGCCTAATGTTGAAGTCTAGAAAGTCAGGGATAGGGCAGGAAGGGAAATATAAGCAGGTAAAACTAGGCCTCTTTAGAAAATGGAGGCTCAAGGTGGCCTCACCCATGGAAGATGAGAAATATTCATATGAAGGAATATTTGATAGTGAACAGGACATAGAGGTGGGATGGGGCAAGGAGGCTGTAAGTGCTGAGAGAAGTTGCAGGATGAGAAGGCAGGCATGATTTTGAAGTCAGAAACAGGGCCAGGAAGAAAATAAAGGCAATCCCTTCATTTAGAGATAGAAACCTTTGTGGGAATAAAGGAAGAGGGAAAGAAAAAGGGGGATGCAATTAAGTCCATCCAAACTCATTACTCCTGTTTTGCGGCAACCTTGCCCGATGACTTCTTGGACTATACTTTCCTAAAGAATCCCCTAAACAGGACACTTGAATCCTATCTCTATGAATACTTTCCAATCTAAGTATTACATTTCACTTTAGAAACTGATTCCTTCCCACTTTTTTAGTTCCTTCCAGTTTGGAATAAATTTCATGGCATCTCAATAAAAATTTATTAACCACTTACTCTTTTGGTAATATCAGTCTTGCTGGTGCCTCTTGGTTTATGAAGATTATGGTTATGATAAGCAGCCTTAATAATCTTCCTATTCCAAGGAGAAGAACCATTCCATTTTATTTTAAAATTTCTTTTTTTTCTTTGACCTACACTGAATTTTGGTGAATCAAAACTAGACATTTTTATGTTTTGAGATTTGTTTACAATTTGCATATCCAGTGAGTTCTTGCCCACTAAATTTACTGGAATTGAATTGTGATACATAGAATTTTTTAAAGAAATTTTTTAAGTAATTGAAGAAGATAGTATGGAAATGGCCTGGCAGATATTTGTTAGTCAATTATGTTTTATTCTTTTTTATATTGTAGTCATAAGTAATTTTTCCTAAATATTGAAAGTACTTATGTTTATTTTAAAGTGCTTTTTTTCAAAATAGTCTTATGGGTCAGATAGTGATCATACTATTAACTTCTTTTTAATGGAGGAGAAGTTGAAAAATAGTGATTTGTCCAAGCTAGTAAGTATCAGAACTAGGACTTGAACTCAACTCTTTTGTCTCTAAGAACAGTGCTCTTTCTGCTTTCAGGAAACATGCCATTTACTTACTTCTTTAGCTTCTGACGTAGAATCTCAGCATTGCTGAAGAGGAAGGAAACTCATCACTGAGAAATGTCATTATGCTTGGTACTCACATCTCATCAGCACCTTCTATCCCTGTTGTTAGACTCTCTGACTTGGAGGCCAGAGGCACACACTTCAAAAACTTCATTTAAGAAAGGGGCTCAGCACAGTTTTCTCCCAATTTTTCACCAGCCATATTGCTTTTGGACTAATCTGGATTTTCTTCATCAATTAGATTGTAAGCTCCTTGAAGGCAGAGACTGTCTTCCTTTTTCTTTCTAGTATATTGCATGACGCCTCTCACATAGTAGGTACTTAATTAAGTGTTCATTGTCTGACTGATATTAAAGTCAAACATTACTGGAGAAAGCAGATCATTGGAAAACAAGTGAACTTTATTGATATTGTACTTTTTTTTCTACACCAGACTTCTACTGCCTGATCTAGTGACCCTTTACTTTTCTATTTCAAAGATTTCACCATTGTGTATGCTATTTTCAGTATAGAAGGCCACCTCTTTAATTAGCTTCCAATTTGCTTTGGACAAAAATAAATCGCCAGTCTTAGCCAGCTTAGTGGTGGAGTCAAGAGAAGCAAGGATATTTATCAGATGAGATATCCAATCTAAACTACTACTTATATTTTAAGCCTTGTGATTTTGGTAGAGCCTGCCAATATTTGTTTTCCACTGGAATAACCTACTAGTAGATCTGCTCCTGTAGTCTAGGTATGAGGTGATAAGGGCCTATACCAGGCTGATGACAGGAGTCAAGAGTAACTCCTACGTTGTGAGCCTGAGGGATTAGGAATAGGGAATAGGGAAGGGAGGAGAGGGCCAGGGTTTAGGGGGAATGATAAGTTCTGTTTTGGATATGTTGAGTTTTTTCAGTTGTATATGTCTAATTGACAGTTGGAGAAGTGAGACTAGAGATCAGCAGAGAGGTTGAAGTTGGACAAGTAAATGAGGTACTTAGGGTCCCGTGCTTACCAGGATGTGTTAGTGGATGGACTTGAATCCAGGTCTTCTGACTCTAATGCCTGCTCTCTGTCCACTGCATCGCTTTTCTACCCTCTAATTACTAATGTCAACTGAAACAGGAAACAGATATTCACCAAATGATTTGCATTATCATCAAGAAGATTCTGTATAGAGTCCAAATAGAAGAGTGAATTCATATTTCATTTGCATTCAAAAATCATATTGTGCTGATTCTATGAAGCCCTATAATACTACAGAGCCTCATAAAGGAGATTCTATCTATCTGCTCACAAGAAGTTGGCCTAACTACCAGTTACTTGCACTTGGGCTTTTTACCACATCTCTTGACTAAAATTACCTTGTCTAATGATTTCTTTATTATTGACTCTAGGGGCATTTTTTTCTCCTCATCTTTTTTTTTTTTTTTGATCTTTCTGCAGCAGATATTCTTTCTTTCCTAGATTTTTTTTTTTTTTATATTGCTGTCTCCTGGTTCTCTTTATATTTGTCTGGATGTGTCTTCTAAGTCTCCATTGCAGGATCATTGTTTATTCACCCTCCCCTCCAGTCATCGGTTTACCCCATGGTTCTTTCTTTGGCCCTGTTCAATTCTATTTAAACATGCTTGGTGATCTTGTCAGCTTTTATAGATTTCACTAAATCAACTCTATACAGACAATAAGAAGAAGAACTTACATTTATATAGTGCTTTCTGCGTGCCAGGCACTTTGCACAACACTTTGCAATTAGTTATCTGATTTTATCCTCACAATAACACTGGGAGATAGGTGCTATTATTGTCCCCATTTTGCATATCAGGACACTGAGGCAAAATAAGATTAAATCACTTGTCCAGTGTCAAACAGTTAATAAGTTTCTGTGGTGGATTTGAACTTAGGTGTTCCTGACTCTCAGGCCATTGCTTTATCCACTGGGCCACTTAATCATCTATCCTTCACCTATCTACTGACTTTTAATCCTACAGCTCCCATATCAGACTCAACATATCCAAAACAGAATTATCTTTCTCCATAAATCTGCCTTTTTATCTTCTCTATTTCTGCTGAGGGCAATACCATTCTTTGAGTTACTTACGTTTCTGGAGTCACACTTGACTTGTCATTGTGACATCTCCCATATTCATTTAGTTGTCAAGTTTTGCCAACTTATTAGAGGTAAGGCATGAGTGAGAAGGCAGGACTTGTGGGACAGAAAATCTCTGCCATGGCTACCACTATAATTAAGGCTATCATTACCATTTGCCTGGTCTATTGAGAAAGTTTCTAATTTATCTTCTAATAACTATTGGCTGCATGAATGAAGAAATACACACAGGAAAAAGCTAGTATATGAATAATGACTTTTTGCAGATTATGAGGTATAGATGAATGTAGAAAATATAAGTACAGTCAACAGACATTTATCAGCAAATGCTAGATACTGGGGAGGCAAAAATAAAAGTAAAAATGTCTTTACTCTTATAGTCTAGTTGGGGGAGACAACTTGAACATGTAGAGTCATAGCAAAAATAAATACAAGATAGCTATAAGAGAATTTGATGGAGGAGGTGGGGAAAAATATTAATAACTGGGGATATGACTAAAGTTTTCATGTAGAAGGTTGTCCTTAAGCTGAGCCTTGTTGGAAATTAGAAATTCTAAGTGGTGGAGATAAGGATGGAGAGCATTCTGAGTATGAGGGAATAGCCTCTACACGTGACCAGAGATGGAGCCCTAAGGAGGCCAATATTGGTTGAACCATAGTGTGTGTGAATGTATGGTAAGGCAGGAAATGCAGGCCGAGACCATGTTGTTAAGTGCTTAAAATGCCAAATGAAAAAATTATGTTTGACCCTAAGAAAGTGAGGAGCCACTGGAATTTATTGAGTGGTTGACATGGTCAGACTTGTTTTCTAGGAAAAATCACTTCGGCAACTGCATGGAGGATGGATTGGAGAGAAGAGGTAGGGAGACCAATTAGGCACCTATTGTAATAGTCCTGGTGAAAATGAGATTAGATGAGAGTTTGAACTTGTGTGGGGGCTATTTGAATGGAAAGGAGATAGATATGAGAAACATTTTAGAGGTATAAACTAGGTTGGGTAATTGATTAAATGTGTCAGATGAGAGAAATTGAGAAGTTGAGGGTGACAGTTTTAGGCAGTGAACCTGGGTAGCTGGGAGGATGGTGGTGTCCTAGACAGAAATAGTAAAATTTGGAAGAGGGGTTTGAGAGGAAAGATAATGAGTTCTGTTTTGAATATGTTGAGCTTGAAATGGCTTCTTGTTAAGTTGTATTTCAGTCACTTCAGTATCTGTGACCCCATTTTTTTTTTTTGACAGAGATTCTGGAGTGGCTTGTCATTTCCTGCTCCAGCTCATTTTACTGATGGGGAACTGTGGCAAACAGGGTTAAGTGACTTGCCCAGGGTCATACAGCTAGTAAGTATCTGAGGCTAGATTTGAAGTCAGGAAGAAGAATCTGTGCCACTTAGTTTCCCTTTGAAATGGATATCATCTTATAAATTCCTTCAGAAAGCCAAGTTCACTTGGTGCCTCTACTTCTTCTACTGTCACTCTATTCTAAACCCTTTCCATTCTGAAACTACCATTTCTCAAGTTACCAGTGGTCCTTTAGTTACCTTTTCGCAATCCTTATCCTTCTCAGCCTTTATTCAGCCGTTGACACTTCACTCTCTCAGTCTCTCCCTACTCTAATCCATTGTCCACTCAGCTAGCAAGGGGATCTTCCTAAAGTGCAAGTCTCACTATGTCACCACCACTACCCTCCATACCCTCCACCCCAACCCAAAATTCCAGTGACTTTTTACTGCCACAAAGAGCAAACACAAATTCCTCTGGTTGGCTTTAAAGCCATTCACAATCTGACTCTTTCCTGTGTTTCCAGTTTCCTCATACTTGACCAGTCTAGTGACATTGGCCTACTTACATGGCACTCCATTTCCCAACTCTGCATTTTAACCATGTTGGTATGTCTAGAATGCTCTTCTTTACCTCTTCCTCCTGGTTTCTTTGGCTCCTTCAAGAATCAGCTCACATCCCATCTTCTGTAGGAGGCTTTTCCTGTCCCCTCTTCCACCACCTTCACTCTCCACCCCTACTAGTGCCTTTCCTCTCTGATTATTTTCTTTTTACACTGAATGTATCTCTTATACTTCGGTTTGTGTGTTGTCACCACTAATAGAATGTGAGTTCCTTTGTATCCCCAGTGCTTAACACCAGTGCCTGCCTCATAGTAAATGCTTAATAAATGCCCATTAAACTTCTGAATAACTAGAAAGATGCTTAATGTTTTATCTTGAACACAAAGTTTTAATTACAAAGAATTAGCATGTATTTGTCAAGCATAGGTCATACCATGAGGTGAGAAGACTTGCTTTAGAGTACCAATTTTTTCACTTAATATTCTAAATGTTTTCCCCCCTTTTCTACTACTAAGGCCTTTCCTCTGACATTATCATTTTTTAAATACTCTATATATTTTATATGTATAATTGTTTTTCATATTATATCTTCATTTAGAATATGAGCTCTTTGAGGGAAAGAATCACCTATTTTGTTTGTTTCTCCAGGATTTAGCACAATTTCTGGCATGTAATAAATGATTAATAAATGCTTGTTAAGTGACTGAAAAAAAAGAATAAACTAAGCTTATTTCCTTTTTCAATAAGCTTACTCAAGTAGTAGTTCAGGGTATTGATTTAAGTATTCTATACCTGGATTTTAGTGCAGCATTTGATAAATTTATCTCCTACTATTCTTGCAAAGGAGATGGAGAAGAGTGTACTAGAGTACAATATAATGAGATGGATTCAAAACTGTTTTAATGGTTAGACTTAGAGTGGTTGTTAATCATTTAATGTAAACTTGGCAGAAGATCTGTCCTGGCATGCTTTAAGGGATCTGTGCTTGGCCCTGTGCTGTTTAATATTTTTACCAGTGTCTTGGATAAAGGCATGAACATCAGATTTGCACATGATACACAATTGAAAGGGATACCTAATCCACCAGGTCATAATCAGGTCCGGAAATGTCTTTGGCCATAGCATTGGATTGCATCTAATAAGATAAAATTCAGTAGAAATAAATGTAGTTCACTTAGGTTCAAACTTTCAACTTTACAAGTACAGGATGGGAGAAGCATAGCTGGACAGCAGTTTGTCTGAAAGAAGAACTTCAAGCTTTAGCAAAATATAGGCTCAATATGAATCAGCAATGTGATATGGTAGCCACTCTCCCCCATCACCCCCCCATTCCTTGTTGTCCTCCTATTGCCTCCCCAAAAAGATTAAAAACTGTCTTATTGGACTGCATTGAAAGGACAAACTTCTAGGAATAAGGAATATTGTGTTCAGTTTTGGTGTGATGCTTTACACAGCATATTAAGAGTATATAGAACTCCCATTCATTTTAATTCTTCTATGCAACCTGACTAATGTGAAAATGTGCTTAATAAGAATGTATATGTAGAACCATATAAGATTGCATGCCATCTCAGGGAGGGGGAGAAAATGTAAGACTTATGGAAGTGATTGTTGCAAAACTGAAAATTAATTAAAATTTTAAAAAAATTTTAAAAAGAGTATACACAGGAGGCTAGATGGCCTGGTGAATGGAGCACTGGACTTGGACTCAAGAAGATTTGAGTTCAAATTCTACTTCAGACGCCACCTGGGCGAACTTGGCAAGTCATCTACCCTCTCAGTTTCAGTTTTTTCATCTGTAAAAAAGAGGGTAATAGCACCAACCTTTCAGGGTAATTGTGAGGATCAAATGAAAATAAATTGGTAAAGTGCTTGCAAACCTTAATGTGCAATGTAAATGCTACCTATTATAGTAAAAGGTCTTGAATCCATGTCCTGTAAGAGTTGATTAAAGGAGCTGGTGATGTTTAGTCTAGAAAATAAAAGACTTCAGGAATATGACAGTTTTGTTTAGGTGTTCCAAAGGCATTTTGAAATTTGGTCAGTTACAGAAAAAAACCCCTAAAACCCCAGAACATAAAAAAAAAAACAAAACCCCATTCAAATGCTTGTTGTTTAAAAATTTGGTGCTGTATGAATCTTCCGTACTATAATTGTTGTCATTATACTCTTTAATTTTTAGTTAATTAGTGATTTATTGATTTAATGTTTTCAAAATTTAGGTATGTATCTGGAACTACTCTATTCTTTAAAGCAGTTATTATGTCTTGGAAACATACAGTGAACTCAACTAATAATTTCTATTATAGAAATGTCACTAGTTTCATAAGTCCCAGAATATTATCATGCTTTTATTTGAATATATTTATGTTGCAGAGAAATCTTACTTTCTGTAGCCCAATGACTAAGAGAGAAGTAGTGTTTCATAGTAGTAGAGTGTTGACCTTGGAACCAGAAAGGCATACTGTGAGGGGCCTTGGAGTGAATGAGAATGCTAGTGTGGAGCCTGCACCAGTGAAAGTGGTTGATGTTATGTAGGTCACTTAAACTCTCAGAATTCTAGGCAGCTCTCTCAAACTGTAAATTGCAGAGAAGATGCTGACCTGCACTGGAAGAGGGAGCTTCCTTAGACAACAGTCCTTAATAGAAATGCAATCAATGACAAGTCCAACCCTGTCCCCAGCTTAAAAACCAGATAAAGGGACTTTTGAGTTATTTCCTTTTTCCTTTTTATTTTATAACTACTGGTCTCTGAGAAGATTGCCCAACTATGTTTATAGAAAGTTAATTTTGTCTATATTTCTTTTGCAGTTTTAAATAGTATTGCATGAATAATATCTGTGCTTCAGAATTTTTTAAAATAGTAGTATGATGTATCTGCAACTATGATGTAAGAGTCATATATTATATCTCAAAATAGAATATTTTTGTTATGACAATTCTAAACTTAAGACATAAAACCAAACTAGAAACCTGATGTTTCATTCTGCTGTTTTGGATTATCCTTTAAGATAATAATTTGTAGATTTGTCAGACTTAAAAAGTTTTCCATTTATTTATAATTGTTGCCAAACAACATAATTCTACAGAAAAAATGCAATTTACTCATTTTTAAGAATTATCTTGATATTAATCATTTCTTCTCAGCTAAGTAGTGTCAGTGTTGACTTAACAAAATTTTGGAGAAGAGAAAAAAGAATTGACTTTACTTTTGGGGAGCAATTGTTTGTTTCATATGCTAAGTTATTAAATAATTGGCTTTCATTTTAGTAACCTTCACTTAAAGATAGTATGAGTTCTTAATGATCTAAACTGTTGGCTCTTCTCAAGAGAAACGGGCTTTATTTAAAAAGAAGGTAAATGGCTTGTTATACTTGCTTTTTCTTCCTTTGTAATATGCTTAATTTCTGGTTGAATTGTTAGAAAAATGGAATTTTTTTCTTACACTTCTTAGAAGGCAAAGGATAATTGAAGTAAAGTATGTTTCAGCAAACAATACAAAATTATTGTTTGCATGCAGTGTTGAAAAAAAATCTTTTAAAATAGAATTTAGAAATCTCACAACCTGACACACTGGTAATGCCAGATAATTAACAATGTACAAATGTACATATGATGTATTTGTTTTAACTAAAAGCACAAAAGTAAGTGCATTTCAGGACTTTTTTTTTTTTAATATTGGGTAATCAGTAGGCCTCATAATTTGTCACATTTCAGCAATTCATTATTTAAGTGACTGTTATTGTCAGGCCATGTTCTAGATCTGTCAGTGAAATAAGTTAACCTGAACTGCTTCGTTGATATGGGCATTTAATATCCTAATGTATGAAATTAGTGAAATATTCTCAGCCTGTAGATGGATAGGACAATAGTAGAGTGTTTGTACTCATATAGTTCCCATTTTTAAATTTCACCTCACATTCTAAAATTAGTTTCTTTTGATAAAGTTGCAGTGAATGTTTGGTTTGTTTTATGTTTCACTTAGTTGATATAGTGGAGTGTGTATTGGGTCTGGAGTTAGGAAGAAAAGAGTTCAAATCTGGGCTCAAATATGTATGAACCTAGGCAAATCACTGTCTGCTTCAATTTTTTTTTTAAATCTATAAAATGGGATAATAATAACACCCACCTCTCAAGGTAAAGGAGAATAAAATGAGCTAATATTTATAAAGTATTTTGCAAAACTTAGCTATGTAAGTGCTAGCCATTTCATTTGTTGTTGTTTTTGGTTAGCATTATTTTAGTGTTTGAGCTGAATTTTTAAGCGATGTATTTTGACCTTAATTATAAACAGTATAGAATAAATTTTACCTGTGATTGCTCTGGTTATTTTAGTTATAGTTTGTGCTATATCATACCAGAAAATGGGTCAAATCCTATTGCATGTTCTTATAGGTTGAGAATTAATTTCATTTTTGCCAATTTAATTGGAAATCTTATTTTGCAAAAATTTCTTTGTCACTAATACTTTGCTATGCATTTGCAAGCAATCTTTTCCTTTTTGATTGTTTATTTAAATATTTGGTAGTTTTTGGATATAGATCCATTATTTTAACTTTTCATTTATAGCAGTTTAGCAATTTTTTTTTTAAAGTATGCTTTAGTTGGTTACATAGTGCAGAAACTCAGAATACAAAAATGTCTTAGAAATGTGAAGCTTCTGAAGCTCACTGACTGTGCCTCATTATAAAAGATATATGAGTTTGGCTGTCTTTCCTTGCAAATCCTTCCAGGATAGAAATGCTTTACTGATTAAATTGTTTAATACAGCTGTTGAGTTGGTACTAAAGCAAGTAAAGAAAATGAAAGTTCCTTGCTTGTTTCACTAGTATCTGAAATGGAGTTTTTGACTCCTAGTAGTTTTTTAAAATAAAAATTTAGATATTTAATCACCTATAACTGTTTTAGGGAAGTAGTTGCTAAAACAATATTTTCTTCTAATGTTATAACAATACTTATTTAACTATATTGAAGTATATTTAGGAAAGTGTTTCTTTTTATGCTGGAATCTATGTACTAACAACTATAGTTTAAATATTTGGTATGAAGGAGTTCAAATTTAAATCTCAGACTGAGAAAATTTATTGCTGAGTATACTATAATTTTGTTATGTCTCTGTTTGATTTATAACATTCTCATGATCACAATCTTGAAAAGAGTATTAAGACAAATCTACATTTTATATGTTCTTTTCTGAAAGGATGAATATTTTATTTGATGAACTCAGAAAATGTTAGTAAATATTTAGAAAAAAAATGACTTCTTATTTTGCCCTGGATTATTGTTCTTAAAAACTCCATAGGCAACATAGGAATAGCTTTGTAAATTCATATTCATAGAATCACTCAGTGTTTAAGCTAGAAGGAAGCTTATAAGTCATATAGGTAAGCCTTTTCATTATACAAATGTGGAAAACTGAGAAAGAAGTCTCATAGAGCGATGGGGCGGAGCCTGGAAGGACACAGACCTTATCTTCTGAATCCAAGTTTAGTGTTCTTTTTGGTACACCATGCTGCATGTGCTTATGTCACGAGAAGTAGTTTGATTATCTTTGTGGAGAAAAGTTTTCTTAAAATGTACTTTAGTTGTAGCTTATTTTTCCACAAACTGTTTTCTATTAAAATTCTGTAATAGTGATGCTAAACCCTTGCCCATATAAGTGTATCATTAAGTTTATCAGGGTAAAGTTTAATTCACAAAGACCATAATGTCTTAATGTTGTATAGTGTGTAAAATATTAAGATAATAATAGTTTTTATTTTTCAGTTGTTCCTATGCCTTTGGGAAATAGAACTCAGTAGGGAATGTGTGGTTTGAAATATGGAATGTTGAATAAAATAATTGAAGCACAAAGAACTTGGTTGAAGGTTGTGGAAAGCTTTGTTATAAACTAGGGAATATCAGAATCCATTTTTATTTACTTTGTCTTGAAGTGGTGCTTTTTTGTGGGAGGAGTGATTAACATTCACGTGTTTGTTCGTTTTTTTCCCTCCTTCATCTTCAAATAAAACAAACCCCAAAGAATTTGCCAATATGTATGTATGTGCTTTATGCATGCAGTAAACTTTTGGGCATCTGTTGCTTGTTTCTCCATCAGCAAGTGGAAGAATGGATTCTGAATATTTCATTACTTTTCTAAGTTCCTTAGAGTTTTCAACATTTTGGTTGCACATTATATTATTATACACAGAATAGTGGTCATAGAATTACCCCCAAAATTCTTCTAGGACTTAAATTTAAAAAATACACACTCACAATTAGAATGTTTTAAGTAGGCTAAAATTCATCAATAAAAATAGATTTGAAACTCGTATTTTATGAGTTTCATGGGTTTTATATTGGCACTTTTATCCCTGTCATTCATTAGTTTTGTACATTTGTAAATATGTGTTGTTTTGTTGCTAGGTATTTGTGAATAACATAGCCTTACTTTAATTCCAGTTATTTTATTTAGACAAAAATTTTTACAGACATTGCTTCTAGATATGGTCAAGGTTGAAAATTTTTACTAGTAAATTAAGGAGAAATCTAAAACCAAGTAATTTATAGATCTTCATAGCTCTGTTTGACCCTAAGAAATTCTAATATTGTTCATTTTGGTTTTGAACAGATTATCTTATGTATTTGCTACTTACAGCAGCAGTAACAATAGTAGTGGATGAATAATTATGTGACACTTTAAGATTTTCTACATTTTATCTAATTTGATTCCCATATTAACTTAGAGAAGTAAATCACTACAGATAAGAGACATTTTGCACAAAGGAAACAGTAGAAACATCTGTTTCTCTCCATTTGAAGACCACCTTCTTCATCTGGTACCTAAGACAAATATCTTAGCATTTTTTTCAACACTTGACCATCTGTCACACATAGATTTCTTTTTTAGTGCTCATCTTAGCCTGCTTTTATTTTCTCATTATTCCTTTCTACAGCATTTCACCTTTCAACCTTAGGGATGTTTAGTCATTGGCAAAATGGAGTAATGTACTCTGAGACCAGTATACCTTTCCTTCACCAGATCCTAATTCTGTTCACTTCTCTATGTTATCAGATTGACTCATTTTCCTGCAGGAAATCCTATCCTAAAATTTTATAATATTGCACATATTTTAGACAACTCTTCGTAGTAAATTTTTCTACAGCAAAAGATGTCAGCTATTTGACACTTACATTTATCTAAAAATTAGAATAGAATGGATTAGAATAGAATAGCTTGTTAGAGTTGGAAGGGGCAGTAGCAGTCTGTTTCTCAAACTATTTGATGGACTTCATGGAGCTGCATGATGCAGTCTGATAAATTTTAAAAAGGCAAAAGTTGCAGTTGCAGACCAGCACACACAGCAAACATATTCATTTTACTCTTTGCTCAGCACATTGTTACCTGCACACATTGTATACACATTCATCTGATGTGGATCCTCATAATTTTACATGTGACTGAAACCTTGACCTCTGTTATCTAGAACTAGTCATTAAATGCATTCAATAACATATAATGGACAATCATTTAGTTTTTTGATTAATGAATAAATACAAATATATAGAAAGTAGTTTAGTATGTGATACTTTGGCAGAGAGGACACTAGTAGTTGGGGAGGACAGGCTTCACGTAGTAGATAGTGATTGAGATGTGTTTGAAAGAAAGAGAGGGAATGTATAAAACATAGATAAAGAAGGATTATATTTTAGGCCTATAGGATGGTCTGTACAAAGTCTTAGATTTGGAGTATTAGGTGTGAGGTACAGAGAAGCCAGTTCAACTGTGTCATAGAGTGTGGGATGGGGAGTAATATTCAGTGTATCTATTTGGGCCAGCGTGTGCAGGTCTTTAAAAGCTAAACAGAGGAGTGTATATTTGATTTTAAAGGCAATAATAGCAAGTTACTGGAGTTGATTGAGTAGGAGAGTCACATGGTCATATCAACTCTTACAGAAGGTTCCTTTGGTAGCATCGTGTGGAATGAATTGGAGTTGACTTGCAATAATCTAGCCGGTGAGAGTTAACAAGGGCTTGAACTCAGCTGTGAGAGAAGGACTATGAGAGAGATGTTGTGAAGGAAGGAACCAAAAGATTTGACAGTTGATTAGATCTGTGGGATAAAATCCCAAATACGGAAGATGTGACAATATGAAAAGTCAAGTCAGCAAACATATATTAAGCACCTACTGTGTTCTGGGCACCATGCTAAATCCTGGGTATGCAAATAGAGATGAAAATGGTCCCTGTTCTCATGCCGTCTCATAGGGAGACTGCGTGTGAACAACTATGTACAAACATTGGAGGTAATCTCAAAGCTAAGGCACAAGTATGAAGGAGAATATTTCGCCAAAAAATGGGAGTTTAGTTGAGTCTTAAAGAAATCCAGGAGGTAGAGACAAGAAGGGAGAACATGTGGGGCAGCCAGTATAATGCACAGTTGACACATAGAATAGTGTAAGGAACAGCGAGGAAGCCACTGTCAGTGGGTTGCAGAGCAAGTGGAAGGGAATAAAGTTTCAGAAGACTGGAATGGTAAGAAGAGGCTAGATTTTAGACGAATTTAAAAGTCAAATATGATTCTATGTTTGTTCTTGGAGCTAATAGCAAGCTGCTGGAGTTTATTTAGTAGGAGAGTAGATTTGACCAAGCCATGAGCTTAAGGTAAATGAGTTTGTCAGATGAGTAGAATATGGACTTAAGTGGGGAGAGAGTTGAGATAGAGGGACCGATCAGAAGACTGTTGTATAATGTAGGTGTGATGAGGACCTGAACCAAGGTTGTGGCAGTGATAGGAGAGAAGGTAGCTTATACATCAGACGTTGTAATGGTTAAGGCAGTGAGATTTGGCAGAATATTAGCTAGTGGAGGTACAAAAGAGTGAGGAATTGAAGATGAAAAGTAGATTGCCAGCCTGGGTGACTGGGAAGATGGTGGAACTCCAGAGAATAATAGGGACATTCAGAAGAGAACGAGGAAGGTTAAGATAAAGAGTTCAGTTTTGACCATATGGAGTTTAAGATGTCTCCAGGGCATCTAGCTGAGGATGTGTGATAGGCATTTGGAGATGTGAGACTGGAAGTTAGGGGAGAGGCTAGGAAGGAATAAATAAATCTGAGAATCATATGAATGTGCTATATCTATTTTTATTTTATAGCTATTTCTAGTGATACTGATATGCTGAGTAATATGTCATTAACAAAGTTATTCCCAACCATCATTCTCTAAATGATTTATTTGTAATATTGTGAGATTTGGAATATATTTCAAATTGAGATTTGAAAACAGCTTTGTTATTAGATACCAGGAGAAGTAGAAATTAAAAAGAATATTAGAAGAATTTCCTGAAACTCACCTCAAGTTTGTTTCATGAAAAGTACTCTACTGTGTTCAAAACTTGAGCAACATTGCTTTGTATACCTACCTTGACACTTTTTCTTTCCTTCTTTTTCCTCCAATTTCATCTTTTTAATCTTGTCTTCATTTTTTTGAAAGTGATTCCCAGAGTTTACTTGCCAAAATCCACATGGTAGGTTAGTGATATGAGCAGAAGTAGAGCATTACTTCTCCAGATTCCCACTATGATACTTTTTTCTATCACCCTGAGTGTCATGAAAAGATTAGGTAATAATCCTTCCTTTATGTTGGACATTTGGCAGACTGATTCTGACCAATGTAGGTCTCCACACATGAGTATTTTTTTAAAATAGAGAGTATCAATCAGTCAACAAACAGAACTTGATAATTGACTTTTTATGGTATTTTAAGTTTCTTATTGCTTCTTACATATTTTATTTGATATTCACAACTGCTCTATGCAGTAGTTACTAGAGTAGTTTTTTAATAATACAAATAAGGGATTGGAGTCCAGAACAGCTGAGCGATTTGCCCATAGATACTATGTTTGTGGCAGGGTATTTTAACTCAAATCATCCTTTTCAGTTCATCATTCTTTTCACTAAACCATCTTATCTCTAGAGAAACAAAAACTAAGGAGTGATTTGATTGGGTCTTCAACTATGAAATGTGATTGTTATGTCTTTTATATTATTGACTTTTAACAAAAATACTAGAATTCTTCTATTTAAATGAATGCTGTACTTCAAAGTAGTTACCTTGAGAGAACATAATGCTGTTCTATTGAGCAAACTATTTTTAGGCCTCTCTCTTTGAATTCGTCATTTAAAGCTTTTTACCCCTAGACACATAGGCTTTATAGTCTTGCTTTGCTTGTGACCAAAAATTATATTATGCAGCTCTGCTATCCATCTTGTTCACCACACTAGTATCCAGAAGCCAATGTTCAAACTTTGTGGCTTCTAGACAGTTGTTTGATCAGTGTTAAGTGTTAGTAACTTATTTAACAGATCATTTATAAATAATTATATGATATACACTTTAAAATTATTTGGTATGTAATAGAGACATCATTTGTTTGCTGTAGAATATGCTACAACTAGAGTCTTTTGCAGGTTTCTTTATTTTAATGCTAAAAATGAGATATCTATTGTACTTATTGATGACATATATTCTTTTCTAAATATTGTAACATTTTTCAAGGATTTTTTTTCTTCCAGTCACTTCAGCTATCTTTTCCCACTGAATTCATGCTGGAGGTTTTTATCGATTTTCAAATAGAATTTTCATCAGTGACAGATGGACTAAAAGTTTGTTTTTTTTTTTTTTTTACCAGCTGCTCAATAGTAATCACTAATAACCATTGTCCCTTTATCTAGGTCATACAATAATTTGACCTCTTATTCAGTTCATCAGAAGGTATAGTCCTTTGCTCTGTGTAAAGGTATTCAGCGGTAGCCATGGTGTAAAAATTATGCTTTCAATGATCACATGTGTGAGAGCAAGGATCTGAATATTCTCTCTGTATTTTACATAGGTGAGGAGAGAGGAAAGAAAGGAGTGGGAGGGTAGGAATAGAGAGATAGAGAGAATGACAGAAAAGTATTGTATAAATATACTAATGAACCATATATTACTGCTGTTTTATCATGGCTTTGGTTTGGTAGAAGTAGCACTTAAAAAAAAGCCCCAACAATAACAACACAAAGTTTAAATGCAACCCATACAAATGCACCTTCCGTTCCAGCCCTTCCTCCTCCCATTTCTACACCTGCTTCTCTGAAAATGAAATATCCAGAATTTATAACTATAGTAATGTTGGTTTTTTAGGGTCATTCACAACTGTGCTTGGAACTGTTTGATATTTTAGTTTTAAAACTCTGTTTCTCAACAAAAGTCATGTGACATCAGCAGTGAGGTGCAATAAGAGCTCTCTTAGGATTACTTTAAATAGAATGGAAGACTTTAGGTCTATAAGGTTGTGTGGGCTTGAATGTGATTTTTATTTGATATATGAGCTGTGACATAGCTATTGCATGACTGAGATGTGCCTGTAAGCGTTGTACTATGCAGATGGAGTTTCTCTGAAACAAAGCCAGAAGCAAAATCTGAATGTGCTCATTTAGAGGGGAAGAATACTTCATAGAACATATGGAAACATTTCTTAAGTTTTTTTTCATTAAATAAGCCTTTTACTTTCTAAGCATTTTTTATGATTGTTCATGTTAACATGTCAGTTGCCTCCCTAAATATACCAAGTTCAGTGAGAGGGGAAAAAAGGCATGATGTTGTGATGTGGAAAAACAACTAGAATCACTGGAGGAAAGTCTTAAATTCACAACTTTTGTTTTATAAATATATTATTAGAAAATTAGTATTAAAGAATGGGTATCTCTTAAACTCATAAATATCTAATTAGCCCAAGATATTCCAGGCATTTAACATCAATATTTGGTTGATCTTTGCAACACTATGATGAAGTATAGAGATAACTATGGGATGTTTATTCTCAAAGGTAGTTTTATATAAATTTTTTGTCAATATAACAGTTATTGAAAATAGGGAGATCCAGGAATCATTATTATCTGTTACATGCTTTTGAAATAATATAACCTTTTCCCTAAACTGGCAAGCCTGAAAAATAATTTTTTCCCCTAACTTGTGCACATTTTTTTCTGTATAGTAAAGAAAATGACTTATGATCAATTGTTGATAGCTATGGCTGCACTTATCTATAATAGGAAAATTCTGCCAGAGTAAAATCTATGCCTTAATGTAGTAGACGTTCTTAACTGTTTTTGTGTCATAGCCTTCTTTGGTAGCCTAGTAAAGCCTGTGGCTTTTTTGTCGTAAAATATTTTTAAATACATAAAATAAAATGCATGAGATTACAAAGAAAATAAATTATATTGAAAAATAGTTATTACAATATTAAAAAAAAAACTAACCCAAGTTCATGGACTCCAGATTAAGAAGGCTTGCTTTACTGGAAATATCTCAAGTAGAATAAAGTGTTATTAAATGTATTCATAGGCCATGTCAATTAGTTGAAAGTTATATGTGTGTCCCTTTTTATATCTGATATGAAATATAAATTACCTCATGTCATAGTCATTGAGTGCAAAGGGAAAAATAGCCTGTAATTTCACTGTGTTCATTCCAGGTTGTATATTTTCTAAATACATTCTTAAGCTTGTTTAAAATTTCCTCAGCAAGCCATGTTAAAATTAACCAAATGATACGGCTTTGTGTTTAAGTAGGGGTGGTTTACAAAGAATTTTCTCAAAGAGATTATCTTTGATTCTTACAACTACCCTAGAGGATAAATTGGACACCAAGGTGTCATTATTCTAGTAAAGTACACAAGAATATTAGGTCTCTGAGATGATAAGTAATTTGGGTAGATCTTTGGACCTTGGGACAACAGCTCTTAGCAGTGCTGCCTTGTACTATCCTTAAAAAATGTGTTATTCTGTCTTCTATCTCCCACCCCCCTTCCCACAGTATAGTCAGGATGTAAATGAATCTATATCAAGAGTTAAGAAAACAGTATAGCCATCTTCTTCATAGGATCCTGAATTGTAGAATATCTGCCTTCCAGACTCTTGGGCAGCTCTGTTCCTGGGGAATGTCATTTTATACTTATCCTGACAGTTGCGATCTTTACCTCTCTGAAACTGATTTTACAGCACTGTCTTCTTTTCATTGTTCAGAATGGGAAAAGGATAAGCATTTTATATACCATCTACTATGTAACAGGCATGATGCTAAGCACTTTACAGATATTCTCTTATTTCATTTCTCTCAACAACACCGGGAGAGGTGCTGTTATTATCTTCGTTTTTACAGTTGAGGAACCTGAAGTGAACAAGTTAATTGATTTGTCCAGGGTCACACAACTAATTTCTGAGGCTGGTTTTTAACTTGGATCTTTCTGAGTCTAAGCCCATTGCTTTGTACACTTTTGCCACCTAGCTGCTTCTTATATATGAGTATAAGTTGTCTTCAGGAATGTGTGGTCTTTGTGTGCTTTATCAACTGATAGAAAATCTACATGGGCTGCCCATTAACTAAGTATAATTCAGTGCTGCATTTAGTATTGCAACTTCAGGGTTTTGATTTAGTTGTTAGAATTGCTTGATTGAAAATGGTGCTTTTTTTTACATGCTATCAATGCAAAATCAGTTGGTGACATTTTGGGTTCTTCCCAGATTTACTTAAATGTTGACAAATGGGGAGGTAATATATGCCTAGGTAGATTCATGTTTTAATAATAAACTTTAAAAGTGCATTTAATATTGTATTTCTTGGTAAAAAATGATTAGTATGACTACCGAAAGAAATATATAATTCTATTTCTTTTTATGAACTTTAATAGGACAATACATATATGACTGAGATTTACTAAGTATTTATTTCTTTACCTCAATTTCTGCATTCTGGTGTTTTTCATTTTCCAGTATTAAAATGTAAACAGATTATTACAGAATTTCTTGTACATGTTATCTGTACAAGAACTCTTTGTACTGTTGGCTGTGCTCTTACACAGTTCCTTACTACAGTAAGTAAATACATTACCTCAACCTTTAATCAGCCTACTATTGCCACTGATGACCCAATGCTTAAGTTGTAACACTATGCTGCTGACCCAGACTCTGGGGGCTTATTTTATTTTATTTTTTGATGCATTGCTGTAGGCAATTTTAAGGGTGTGGAGCCAAGCCATTTTCTCCCTTGGATTCATTTCCACATTTATTTCCTATGGGAGGCTTAGCCTTCCCTCCAAATATTTGAATTTTAAAATTATTCACCTATCCTGTGATTAGTGGGTGGAGGAGCAAGTCTGTTCCCTACTTTTACCCACTGAACGTAATATAAGATTGCTTAATATTGAAGGCTAAGTAATTCTTGAAATTTTGCTATTCTTATTCTTCCTTTTTTGGTAGCAGCTTTTAAAACTTGAGTCCTTTTACTTTTTTTTCATGGATTAGTATTTTATGCATTCGTGCTAGTAATGTTTTAGACTGATTTTGGTCCCTTGAGAATGTAATTGAGAACCTTCAGGTTATATGCAATTGAAAAAAAGTTAAATGAATCACAAAACTTAGTTCTTCATTTTTTATTAGTAACTAATGTATTGCTTGTAAGGAAAGATCCTGAATAGTATAGCCAGAATAAATCTCTAGTTAATAGTCATTTCAAATATTTGTAATATTTCTTTAGAAAAACAAAATTAGATAATTTAGAAGATTAAAGGTAGTCTTTCTTTTTAGAACATCTGGATGTTTCAGGTCTTGATTGTTCATACCTATAGAAACAAAATCTTTTTCAATGTACCTTTTTTAAATGACATTTTTATTTGTAAAGGTTATTTTTTTAAACCTAGTTAAATTTTAAACTTTGTCCTTTTTAATATGAAAGTCATAGTGGGAGTGGAGATAAAGGCAAGAGGATGATCCTCATCTAAATAATTAAGTCCATTGATATTTTAGAGATGAACTACATAAAATTTGTATACCTTTGTACCTGAACCAGTATATTTGGAAGTGGTTTGTCTTGGAGCATCAAACTATATTTTTATATATATTCTTAGGGGAAAGAAGGAGCACATGTCTAAAACTTACATTTTTAGCCACCAGTGTATCACCTATGTGACAGTTGTAGAAGATTAAGAACAAAGACAAACTTGGGTTCAAGTCCTGCTTCTGCTAACGTACTTACTGGCTTTGTGAATAGGAGCAAATCCCAGTGCTCAGCCATGGACACTTACTAACTATGTGACCCTGGTCAAGTCACTTAACCTTGTATGCCTCAGTTTCCTCATATATAAAATGAGCTAGAGAAAGAAATGGCAAACCACTCCAGTATCTTTGCCAAGAAAATCCCAAATGGTATCACGAAGAGGTGGACATGACTGAACACAATACAGTGCTACATTGGTGAAGGAAGTTTCTTCACTTGGGGTTCGCTGTGCCATTGAAATCAGATCTCATCTCTGCCCTCTATATATGTGAAAAACTAGATGGATGCAGCCAGCGTGAAGGAAACAATTTAGAGACATTCAGAACTAACTACACTGTGTACGTATTTTGAAAAAAGACTTAGTGTAACTCAGATGTCAAGTTGTCTCTGATTTGAGCCAGGCAGAATAAAGCAAACAATGAACTCATTAGAAGGTACTTTTGAGACATGTATGATGACTTGACAAGCACAGAAAGGCTAGAACTCCTCTCATGGAGGGGAGGTTTGTTTATTATGCTTAAATCTAGTCATGGTTAATGGTCTTAATGGTTTTGAATGGTTCTAAATGTTTCTTCAGACTTGGGAAGAGTCCATCTGGCCATCTGAGGATAGACACACATACTTGTGGAGAAAAATTTTTTGTAAAATGGCCGATACACACACACACACACACACACACACACACACACTCACACACTCACTCACTCACTCGCTTGAGTTAGGCACTGTGTTAGTTAATAGGACCATAGATTTAGGGCTGAAAGTAACAGACATAATCAAGTTCAGTTCACATATTTTACAGATAAGAAAACATAACTTGTGCAAAGTCACTCTGTTAATAAGCAGTAGGACTTGAACTCAGGTTCTCTATTGTCAGATTCAGCACTGTTTCTACAGAGTTAATATAGGGGATGGTAAAGAATGCTCATTATGTTACTTTACCAGTACATGGTACAATATGGCTCTGACTTCCTTTCTTTGAACACAAATTAGGGAAGCAATAGTACCATTATTTGCTTTGAGATATAATTGCTGAAGTTAAAATTATAGGACAAGTCTATATATCAAAGTAAACTGGCTTCTATAAGGACTTGAATTCATAATTGCAGTCTTCTAAATTTGTTCTTTATGCCAAAAAAAATATTCTTTTTATTGCCCTTTTGACATTGCCAAAAGAAAAGGACCCCAAATTAATTTTAAAATAGAATTGCATTTGAATAAATTCAAGAGTCATCTTGGTAAATCAAGTTAGATCGTTAGCATTTATTAAGCACATATTATGATCTAGATACGCCTGCATTCTAATGGGTAAACAACATGCCAGTCAAAATATGAGATTCAGGAATACTGAATGGAGAGCATTGAAGACATGGCAGGCCAGTCCTCCCTAACATGGGGTTTCTGAGGGGAAGCAGTCAATCAGAGGAAGAGGCTTTAGGGGAGGACAGTATATTCCTGTGTGAGATGGCCAGGGGTGGAGTCCAGGGAACTTCCAAGAGAAAGAGGTTTCTGTGACATAGTTGGTAGAAAAACTCTGTAGAGTTAGGAAAGAGCCTAGCCTAGAAAGGTACTTTGGAAAGAGTGCTGCATTGAGGTAGAGAAGATCTGAGTTCAAATCTGGTCTTGTGACTTCTTGTTAGGCAAATTACTTAACCTCTTCATTGAGGGTTAGTAACCTCACCTTTAAAATGAGAGAACTAACCAAAAGATTGAAAAAATAGAAGATAATATGAAACATCTCATTGGAAAAACAACTGACCTGGAAAATAGATCCAGGAGAGACAATTTAAAAATTATGGGACTACCTGAAAGCCATGATCAAAAAAAGAGCCTAGACATTGTCTTTCATGAAATTATCAAGGAAAGCTGCCCTGATATTCTAGAATCAGAGGGCAAAATAAATATTGAAAGAATCCACCAATCACCTCCTGAAAGAGACCCGAAAAGAGAAACTCCTAGGAATATTTTGGCCAAATTTCAGAGTTCCCAGGTCAAGGAGAAAATACTGCAAGCAGCTAGAAAGAAACAATTTGAGTATTGTGGAAATACAATCAGGATAACATAGGATCTGGCAGCTTCTACATTAAGGGATTGAAGGGCTTGGAATAGGATGTTCCAGAAGTCAAAGGAACTGGGATTAAAACCAAGAATCACCTACCCAGCAAAACTGGTATAATACTTGAAGGGAAAAAATGGTCATTCAGTGATAATAGAGGACTTTCAAGCATTCATGATGAAAAGACCAGAACTGAATAGAAAATTTGACTTTCAGACACAAGAATCAAGAGAAGCATGAAAAGATAAACAGGAAAGAGAAATCATAAAGGACTTTCTAAAGCTGAACTGTTTACATTCCAACATGGAAAGATAATATTTGTAACTCTTGAGACTTTTCTCAGTATTTAAGTAGGTGGAGGGGTTACTTACACACACACACACACACACACACACACACATACACACAGAGTACAGATTGAGTTGAATCAGAAGAAATGATATCCATAAAAAAATTAAATTAAGGGGTAAGAGAGAAAACTATTGGGAGGAGAAAGGGAGAAATGGAATGGGGCAGACTATCACTCATAAAAGAGATAAGAAAAATCTTGTTCAATGGAGGAAGAAAAGGGAGGAGGTAAGAGGGGAAAAGTGAAACTTACTCTCTTCACATATGGCTTAAGGAGGGAATAACATGCTCATTAAATTTGGTATAAAAATCTAGCTTACACTACAGGAAAGTAGGGGAGAAGGGGGCAAGTGGAGTGTGGGGGATGATAGAAGGGAGGACAAATGGGAGAAGGGAGTACCTAGAAGTAAACACTTTCGGGAAGGGACAAGGTCAAATGAGAGAATGGAAAAAAAAAAGGTGGGGGACAGGGTAGGATAGAGGGCAGTATAGTTACACTTATACAACATGACTATTATGGAAGTCTCTTGCAAAACTACACATGTATAGCCTGTATTGAATTGCTTGCCTGCTCAGTGGGGATGTGTGGGGAGGAAGGGAGGGAGAGAAGTTGGAATTCAAAGTATTAGAAATGAATGTTGAGAATTATTATTGCATATAACTGGGAAATAAGAAATGCAGGTAATAGGATATAGAAATTTATCTTGTCCTACAAGAAAAGAGAGAAGATGGGGATAAGGGAAGGGTGTGATGGAAGGGCACATTGAAGGAAGGAGTAATCAGAATGCAAGGTGTTATGAGGTGGGGGAAGGGGAGAGATGGGGAGAAAAATTGGAACTCAAAATTTTGTGGAAATGAATGTCAAAATCTAAAAATAAATAAAATTTAAAAAAATGTATGTTTCTCCAAAATAAAATAAAATGAGAAGACTTCTTGAGGTTCCTTATGCCTCTGAATCTATGGTCCTATGATACAAAAAAAGTGAAGTAACAGTGTTGTACAAGACTTTATAGTCGGGCCTGGGAATGCAAGACAGATGCAGGGGCAATGACACTTCTGTCTTGGGAATATAATGGAATATTCTTGTCCTCTGAGGAATGACAAATGAACACAATGAATTTAGGAAAGCATGGAATTCATTCAAAGTGAGATAAACAGAATCATGAGAACAATATATACAATGACTCTGTTGCTCATTGGTTTTGCCTGAATTTTCTCTTCCTCTTTGAAAAAATACAAGTGATAGATCTTTGGAAAGTGAGAGGAAAAATATAAGGAGAAATGTTGTCAGCAAGTATTTGTTAAACACTGTGATGGTCACTATACTAAACTCTATGGATACAAAGAAAGGGGAAAAAATAGTCCCTGTCCTCAAAGAGCTCACAATCTAATGGGAAAGACAACATATATACAACTTTGTACATATAAGATGTATACAGAATAAATTAGAGATAATTATTAGAGGGAAGGCTTTGAGAAGAGATAGAAGTTTCTTGGATAAGGAAAGATTTTAGCTGAGATTTGAAGGAAACTTAGAGGTGAAGTTGAGGAGAGAGAGCTTTCTTGATAGAGGATAACCAGGGAAAAATCTTGGAGTCTGGATATGGAATATTTCCTTTCAGGAATAGCAAGGAGTCCAGTGTCACTACGTTATAGAGTATGTAAAGTATGAGAAGAATGAAAGGAAAAGGAATTGGTTAGATTTTGAAGTGCTGAAGTATTTTATGTTTGATCTCAAAGGCAAGAGGAAGCCAATGGGGTTTTTATGGAAAGGGAGTTGGTGATGACATGTTCTAAAAGATCACTGTAGAAGCTGAGTGAAAGATGGACTGGAATGGAAAGAGACTTGAGCCAGGGAGAATATCCATAAGCTTAGGGTTGTAGTGATGAAGGCAGAGTGAATGGAGAGAAGGGGGTGTATATGAAAGCTGTTGCAAAGTTAAAATCAACAGGATTTGGTAGCAGATTGGATATCAGAGATATGGTTTGTAAAAACAAATTATCAATTAAAAATTTTTTTAAAAGAAGGATTTACTGACTTCTAAGATGGTGGGAGGTCCATCAAGTCTGAGGAAGTCCAAAGTGTAGGCTGTGTTAGCAGTTTATGTTTTTGTCTTCCTAGACCACTTAAGATTCTCAAAATTTCATTGCCTTCTTAGGGGGCAAAATAGCCCATATGCCAAGGATCTGCTAATCTTCTTTGGCCATATGTGGTAAATTTCTTGCTTCACAGTGGAGCCATATACCATGGTACACAATCAGAGTAGTAGTTGTTGCTCCTGTAATATACTAGGCACTGTACCTCACTCACTTTGTGTTAGGATCACTTATTCAGCTGTCTTTTTTAATTTTTTGATTGGGTTGTACAGCTCTGAACCTGTGATTTCACTTTTGTGATGAACCCTTGTGGTTGCAAACTCTCCACTCATGCAGGTGAGCATGTCATTCATAATTTTTTGCCTTAGAGAATTGTAAAAACCGACACTGAGAGATTAAATGATTTGAATATAGTGACACAGCTACTATGTGTTACAGGCAGGACTCTTAATATTCTTGAATCCAGATATGGCCCTTTATCCCCAATTCCGCACTACTCCTTTGATTCCTAAGAGCTTATTCACGAGTACAGTCTAATGATGGGAATATTACACAGTAAGTAGCTAATAAATAGTAAATGCTTAATAAATGTTTGTTGGTTAATTGATTGAAAGAATAGGTACCAAATTGTATATTGGAAAGGTAAAGTAAAAAGTTGATACCAAGGTAAAAGAAGAGTTCCATTGTGCTGAAAGGAAATTTGAGAAGGAAGAGAGCACTTTCACTTGGGTGGAGGATTAAGGATCATTTTATAGAGAAAGTGGCACCTCTGAGTGATCTCTAAAGAAGAGGACTTGTCTTTTGTGTCAGAGTGCCAGGCTGTGTAAAAGTTACGAAGCAAGAGAAGAGCAAGGTGAGATTTGAAACTACTAGTAGTTCAGTTTGATAGGAACATGCAACGTGAAAAGGCGAGTAAGGTAAAATAAATATATAAGGATAAACTGGTGTCTGATTGGTAAGTAACTGGTAAAGTAATATATGCTTTGTTCAGTAGTTACCAAGAAGCTATTGAATGTTTGAGATTAGAGGAATGCCGTGGTCAGATCTGTTTATTAGGATTATTGATTTAGTATTGATTTAGCAATTATTGGGTAAAGAAAGGATTAGAGAGGAGAGAGAGGTAGCAGATTGGCAACTTAGGAAACTGTTACAAGAGTCCAAGAAGAGGAGGATGGAGCTTGAGGTTGACTAGTGGCAATAGGAATGGATATAAAAGATAAACTCAAACGTACTTGTCATGGGATTGATGATTCCTTCTCTTTCATGCCTACATGACCTTGAGGCTTCTGGGCTGAATACTAGGAGGATGATCACCTAACTTTGGATAACATCCAAGATTAGGAAGCCAATTTTTAAAATAAACTACTTCAGTTAACATAGATAATGTTTTAAAGATAAAATCCTTTTGAAAATTTTTCAGAAACGTCATAGGACATAAACATGTACAGAAAAAAAAGTTACACAGATTCCCACATTAAAATATATAGACATGTTTATATTTATTGTAAAAGTTGGAGGCAGTGGCATATGTTTATAATATAGAACTACCCCAGCTGAGGGAAGAGACCTAGCACATGTAGTATTTGCCACACATATATTGCTACAAAATTTACTTCCTTGTTGGCTGAAGAAGAGAAGTAAAGAGAGGATGGTAGCAATGAATTCTAAAGTCTGCTTAACCCCTACCTCACTAGAGGAACACTGAAATATGGGGCAAACAAAAGTCAATCTGGGCATGATTGCTGGTTATATTCAGATTTTATATAACCCTGTTGTTGCTCTGTGCGTATGTGTTTTGAGTTGAGATTGTGAGGGGCAATAAGACTTTTTATATTCAGATTATGATGGTAGATACTTCAATTTTAGGCAGATATTAACTCTTTATAGATGGCTTTTTCCCCCCAACTCTTTGTGTATTTTCAGTTGTGAGAAAAGCAACTAAAATTTACTATTCAAGAGCCATGAATCAGTACTTTAAACTCAACATGGGAATGTGGTCAGGGTATTTAAAGTTTAACTAGTCCCTTACTGTAATTGAGCACAACTCTGGCATGGTACAGAGCAATTTAAAGATCCCAGGTTCCCTGCATATATCTCAAAAAGTGCTTCTAGGACTACTGTCATTCCTTCTGGATTTGGAGGTTTACCTTTACTCATAGGCCTTCATCCCACATAGTTGTCCACTCCAAAGTAGAAGTACCTCTTTCTTTGTTTAATTAATATTTTGGGTGCTTTGTGGCCTTCAACTAAATAGTCATATCTCTGAATTAAACTAGGATTCAAGCCCTAAAAAGCACTATCTCAATATACATTGTGTTGCTGTCATTGAGAAGCTTGCTGGACATGTAGATGGAGAGCTGGTTTTAGAGTTCAGGTAAGAGATTATTATGGCTTGAAATATAGATTTTTCAGTCATCTCTGTCGAGGTGATGGTTGAATTTATAGAAGTGACTGAACTTATCCAGGGAGAAACTATAAAAACAAAGGAAAGAAGGGGGCATGATAGAGTAGGAGGAAGACGAAAGAAACTTAAGAAAAATTCATCAAATAGTAGGGAAACAATGTCATACGAGTTCAGGTAGCAAACAGTATTCAGAAGAGAGTCAAGGAGAATGAGAACTCAGAAAAAGGCCTTTGATTTACCAGTTATAAGGTCATTGGTAACCATCCAAAATATAGGTGTAGTAGAGATCAAAGGTAGGTTAAAAAAGATTGAGGAATAAGTTAATAGTAAAGAAATGTTGACTTTCTAGGACGTTATCAGTGAAAGAGAAAATAGGTATGGATGATTACTTACAGGGGCAAAGAAAGTTTTTAAAATGATATCTGGAATCCATTTTCATCATAACTTCAATAAACTTTTATTAAGACCCTTTATGTTGTTTGTTCTTAATTTTCAAGGACCAGTGACATCATGGGGCGATGGCTTGACTTACGTGTTAATTGAATTTAAGTAAGGCAGAGTTGCACAACGTTGTCAGCCTAACTCTCTTCCAGAGTCTGAAACCCAGTAGCAAGGCAAAATTCAGGATGACTGAGGGATGGCTCAGGACTCAGTGAATGACCTTGGCAAGATCCTTTAAAGTTGGTGAACCAACAATAGAGGAACCACCACATTTGATTCTAACACCTTTGTCCCTGAAAAAGCAGAAATAATACTTGAGAAGACATATTCGGAAAGAGTGGATGACTAAATAAATTTCCTCCTAGAAAATCTTTGCTGGAGGCAACATATTGTCAAGGGATTGCTTTATTAGCTAACACAGGGGAGAGAGATATCAAAAGAAAAGAAAAAAACCACATGTAACATGAATGTCCCTCAGAGCAAAGAAAGAACATTAATAACTGCTGACTTAGGTTTTCTTTAAAAATTATTTTTTCTTACCTTTATTTTTTTGTTACTTTCATTTCCAAATGTACACTTGTCATCTCCTCAGCCTTTCTTTGTAATAAAGCATGAAATGAAACTGCTTTAAAAAGCAGTTCAGCAAAACTAATCAACCAAGTGTGACATATGAAATGATCCACATTTATAATCTTCACCTCTCCAAAGAGGTGAGGGAGTTGTATTTTCTCTTCTGTTCTTTGGGGCTGAACTTCATCATTATAATTAAATAGCATCCAGTTTTAATTTGTTGTGTTTTTCTCTCATTTACATTGTTTCATTGTATATATTATTTTCCTGATTCTGGTTACTTCTCTTTATATCAATTCATGTATCTCCCCATGATTCTCTTTTTTTAAATGTTCATCATACATTGTACATATCTTTGTGTATATATTTATGTATGTATGTATCCATTGATCCATCCATGTACCAACATCTGTTTAATCACTCCCCAATTGATGGCTGTCTTTGTTTTCAGCACTACTATGTTTCCAGTTCTTTTCTAAAGAGAATGAGCCTATGTCCACCAAAATATTTGAAGGAACACTTTTGTTACTAACTGTTGCTCAGAAGCCAACTTATCATGTCTTCTTGAGTTGCCATCTTTTCCAGAAGTATTGTAGTTAACATAACTGAAACTAATTTAGACACCTGTTAATAAATGACTAGACTATAGTACATGCACATAAAGGAACATTACTACATCCTAAGAAATGAATTTGAAATATGGGAAGGCTTATAAATAATAATCATGAGTGCAACAATAAAAATGGAAATAACAACAAAATAGTCATTATTACGTGCTATGAGATTATGATGATCAGACTTGTTTCCAGAAAAGAGGACAAGGATGTACCTTCAATTCTTTTCAGACATTGGAGACTATGGGTATTGCATACTGCACTGATAAAGATAGTATACAGTGGGATCAAAAAGATACAAGTCTTGGCAAGAAGAAAGAGTATTGAATCCTCTAAGAATAGAGAAAAGGAGGAGATAAATATAGCATGTGTGAGGTTTTGGGATAGAATAGATGAGAGAGTATACTTCAGCTCACCTTAATCTTCCAAGTGAAACATTAAGGAAGGGCATTTACTAATAAGGATTGAGTAGGAGAAGATAGAATTCATAGGATCAAAGATTTAGAATCGAAAGCAACCTTCCTATAGTCGCACCCCTTCCTTTTACAGATTGGTAAGCTAAGTTTAGAGTTTAAATAATTTGCTTAAGGTCACTCAAGTAACCATAAATGGCATAGCCAGCATTTGGACCTAATCCTTTGAATTCATATCCACTGCAGTTTCCATAAATATCCCATGTTGAAGTTTTGAGGAAAGAGATCATTGGGAAAGTCTTGGTGAGGAATGTGGAAAAGTGCATGTGAGAAGTAAATATAGTTCTCTCTTTATGAAAATAGACTGGTCTGCAGACTTCTGCATAAGAATTACATAATGCAAATTTGTCCAAGGACTTGGGGAAGGGAGGGAGTGTGAGAGGCAAGAAAGAGGACAAGCAACTGTGGAGGGAGGGTGCTGGCACATGGTTCAGTGACACATTAGGGGCAGGGACAGAAAAGTGAGAGCAGGAAGAATGCACAGGACCAGGTAGTCTGTTCTGTTTTCACTTGGACGTGGGGTGTGTGTGCATGTGCAGTGTGTTTGGTGGGGATAGGAGACTGAAATTCAAAATTGAAGGGCAGGAGTAGGGAGAGAACACAGTACTATAAAATTAAGTTTTTTGTTTTGAAATGTGATTTCTTTCAGAATTCTTTACTTAAGACTGACTTTGTTTATTGCAAATTTACATAAACAAGCTCTGTCTATATAAGGATTGTTACTACAGTGTAGTAAGCAGTTAATTGAGATTGAATAGCATACATTTAATTGACCCAGTGGTTATGATTATTCTGTATTTTACTTTGTTGTCAGTGGCTCTGGAGTAGCTGGAAAGAGTTTATATTGGAGTCACCCAGGGTTGAGCATTTCTATGGCTTAAACTACAAAAGAACAAAAGATGAATAAAAATTTTAAAATATAGTTTATATTTACATAGGATTTTAAGACATAATATATTTTTCATTGATCTTCACAACATTTCTACATGTAGGTGAATGATAACACCTTGTTAAACTATCTAATTGTTGGTCACAGACTGAAAGGAAGACCATCAAGTCACCACAAGAGCTATTTATTGGGATAACAACTGAATTAAATTTAAGAGGAGTAAGAAAGTTGGAAAAACTGTAAGAGAGGTAACTATTCAGAAAGGGACTTTCCGTAGTTATCCTTCTGTGTGATACCTGTCCTTATCTCAACAGTTGATCAAGTACCCTCTCCTCAGAAAGTTTTGTATAATTTTGTATTTTTTTTTTTGTATATGTGTTTTTTTCCCTAAAGAGAATGAGTTTCTTGAAGGAAGGAATTCATTTTTATAGTTACTGATTGAATGACGTGTTTTGATGAAATAATGTTTCTCTTTGTCACACTGACTTCTTTCAGTATCCTTATCTTTCTTCCTGTCTCCTTTCCCATAATCCAGTTATCCCATTTTAACTCCATGGTTTCTTACACCTATAATTTCTTGCCCCAGGAAGGTTTTAATACATTTTCTCCAGTTAGTACAACTTAACTTTTTAAATGGGTAGAAAGGTGCTTATGTCCTTGTACCCTGCTACCTGTCTCATTGAAAATCTGATGTCAGAAAGGTAATTTTATGCTAAGGTGGTAGTGAGTAATTATACTTGTTATGGAACTGTTTGTATTTTAATTAGATATGTTTTAAGAGGAATATATCAGTTTTAGCATGTCTAGAGGAAGGCATGCAGCTTGATGAGTCTGGAAACCATGTCACTGAGTCAATAGGAATGTGCAACTTGAAGAAGAGAACCATAAAAGAGATATATAGGAAAAGCATGTTCGTTCTCTCTCTCTCTCTCTCTCTCTCTCTCTCTCTCTCTCTCTCTCTCTCTCTCTCTCTCTCTCTCTCTCTCTCTCTCTCTCTCTCCCCCCCCCCCCCCCCCTCTCTCTCTCTGGCTCTCTCTCTCTCTCTCATTCTTTCCTTTCTTCTCTCTCCCTCTCTTCTTCTCTTTTCCTCCCCAGTCCCACCATTATATGGTGCAAAATACCAGTTAATGGAAGGTGCAGAGTAAATTTTCATTTAAAATAAGGAAAAACTTTCTAATAACTGAAGTCATCCTCAAAATGAAATACTTTGGTAGCTAATGAGTTCTCTGTCACTAGATGTATTCAGGCGGAATCTGTGTGATCACTTGTCAGAACTTAGAAAAGTATACTTTTGAATTATGCAGAATCACTTTGCTGCTACATCTCAGTTTACTCCAGACAAAGCAACAGTATCATTCATTCTTGTTCAGTGCATATTTCTTAAACTCAAGGCAGTCTTTTAGCTATTAGGGACACAAAGCTAAAAATAAAAGTTTCTGCCTTCAAGGAATTTCTGTTCTATTGGGGATGAGGAATCTACATCTCCAGGAAGGAACAAATGGAAAGTGTATAGGAGGGGGTGACAAGATTTTTTTTTTCTTGTTCAGAGAAGAGTTGAAGATTTCTGAGAGGGAAGGGCATAAAAGAGAAAGAACCTTTGCTTTTGCAATCAGATCTGGACTGTAGGACCAATTTGGAGCTAGACAATTCTTGACTTTGACCATAAATAGCTAATTTAACCTATTTAAACTTCAGTTTCTTCACTTGTAAAAGTGAGATTATAATACTTAATACTGCTTGCCTTACAGGGTTTTCTGTAGCAGGGCCAGAACATAGGGAAATGACTAGTTCATGTGATTGAAAACTGTCATACAAAAATCAGTGAAGGGAAGTGGAGATGGGGAACAAACCAGTCAGGGAGAAACAGACATAATGGTTGCCTCCAGAAATTTGATGGGTATTTAATGGATAATCCTGAATGTCATTTGTCACATTTTTTAAGAGGTGCAGCTGCTTAAAATATTGCTATGGCAGATCTTGACCTCGTTGAATTTTCCAAATCCAAATATTCAAGCGTATTTTGTAGCCAAAGCTAAGTGGAAGGTTTGGATGTTTTCTGAGTAATTATTTGATAGAAATTCAGTTTCTTCCTTAAAATATCTTAATAACTGTGTGACTTTTCACATAAGCTTCATAAATCTATCTTTCAGTGGAGTAGAATTCACAACAAAAGGAGATTTGGATAATCTCAGTCCTATAAATAATATTCAAGTCTGAATACACTGACGCTGAAATACTTTATGAAAGAAAGCAGAATAATACAACCATGATACTAGTCTATATCCCAATGTAATTAGGAAATTATTTAAAATGAACAGAATGTTAGATAAATACAGACTAAAATTTTAGATTTAAAACCAGCTGTTTCTAACTAAAATTATTCAGACGATGAGGGATAGTTTCTAGTTTATTTAATAACCCAGGAGATTGCATAGCTAAATGTAGAATATGAAGGATTTCTTAGAAGTTTCAAAAGTAGAGAATCAAAACTGTGCCAAACATTTTTCTTTTCAACCAAATATTACATTAAATTCATATAAGAACTAAAGTACATTCTGAAGTAGTTTATACATAAAGAGTAGTACTATGCAAAATATTTTGTATGGATTATATCATTTCCCCTTTAGGTGTAAGCATTGATCTTTTTTTCTCCTATTCTTCATGTGTTAGACTAACTGAAACTACTTTCGTATAAAACATGAAACTGAGACTGAAGCTGAAATAAAATGACTTTTTCATTTGACTTTGCCTTGAGATACTACAGTAAAGCACAAAACAGGGGTAGCAACTTACTGATTTAATTATGCGTAGATGCAGCAGATAATGTTTACTACAGCGGGAAAATCTTAAAGTTTAAAAGCACTTGTGTAGGTTCCAAACAAGTAATATGGGACACATTTCAAAAACATAAGAACTAGTTTAATTTAATTAACTGTGGTCCAATATGTTGTGCATCCCACTCATGGCAAACCACAGCGGCATTTACTGGCTAACGCTTCAAAGCACTACTGTTTTTCATCCACTTTCATTGGCCAAATGTGTCATAGGAGCATTAACTAAAGTCTGGAAAACAGTTCTCATGGATTTTACTTTAATGATAAACCTAACATATAGTACACTTGCTGATATCAAATGAATGGAATTTCCAAAATCTTGACTTAATGTCTTTTAAGTATGAAGCAGTAATGGTTTTATGAGGTTGTTTTTAATGGCATTTGTTGAAGTGGAGAGCAGACGGATTAGAAAAGTCTGTTTCTAGCTACAATCAGCAATGATCATAGTATCCCATTACAATCACCCTATAAAGCAGCCTGTATTTTTAAAAAGAAGGGAATGGAGAACATAGAAAAAAAGTTAATTTCTGTGAGTGGTCTGTAGTATTCTGGAGCCTGCTACAGTTGCATGTTGTTGCATCACCTGGCTTTGTCCTGATGAGGTTGCAGAACTTCTCTGTCAGCTAAATGTAAACAATTTTTCAACTTTTCTTTTCAGTATTATTTTGATAATGAGATCTTTTAAAAAGATGGCATTGTAAAGTACTGTCTTGATAATGTTATTGCTTTTAATCATAATTTCTAAACTACTTCATACATTTTCTGTCAGAACTCTGAATTTATATAGTAACTGCTTTTGGTCACCTGCATTTTTACATGTTTTATACAAACTTGATGTGACACTAGGATACTTTTGAAAAAAAAAAACTACGGTGTTTTAAAAGATTTTAGGAAATGTAAATGAATATTCCTGTTTTATTTCTTTAAAGCTGACTGCGGAAATAATTTCTTTTAAATGTAAATAGGTGGCTTGGTGAGGTAAGAAAATTACTGGTATCCAATTCTACATTTAATTGAGCTATCTTTCCTCTGCTTATGACTTAGATTTCTTTTTGTTCTCCCATTGACCTTGGTTATTTCATCATAGTTACTGTGTAATTCTTGCAGTTTCACGGAAACTTAGGTTCTGGTACTTAATATCTACTTTGTCATGTTGGGATAAAGAACTATTTATAGTTGATAAATCTTGTCATTTCTGTCTTTACAATATCTGTCCCTTATTTCTACATATGCTGCCAATACCCTAATTCAGGCCTTTATCACCTCTTGCCCTGATTATTGAAATAGTCTCTAATTGGTCTCCCTGCTTCAAGTCTCTCCTTTCTCCAAATCATCCTTCGCATAGCTGTCAAACTTATTTTTCTGAAGTACAAATCTGACTATGTTACTCTCTTACTCTGTAAATTCTAGTGGCTTCCTATTATTTCATGATCATATATAAACTCTGGTTCATAAACATGTAGCAGCTTAGTTCTAACATACCTTTCCAGTCTTGTGGCACATGACTCTCATCTATATATGCTATGATCCAGCCACACTGACATGCTGGTTGTTCCTCATGTACAACACTCCTTTTCTTGACTTTGGGCCTGTGCACAGGCTATCCTCCATACCCATGATGCATTCCCTTCTCACTTCTGTATCTCAAAATCCTTCATCCTTTTTCTTTAAGAGTAATTTCAAGGATCTCCTTCTCTATGAGGCCTTTCCTGATCCTTGTAATTGCTAAGGTCTTTACTCCCAAATAATGTTGTATTGATTTGCTAGATGCACAGATTTGTTGTCCTTCTTGCTGGTCCCATCCCTTCTCTCTCCCTCCCCTTCTTCTCTAAACTGGATTGTAAACTCCATGAGAATGGGAACTATTTTTGATTTTTGCCTTCGTATCCCCAGCATTCAGCAGGTGCCTGACATGTAGTAGGTACCTAAATGCTTACTTGATTAGTTGATATTTATAATTTCAACAGGTTTTTATATTGGCAAGTATTCTATGAGTTATTATCTAGACTGTTCTAAAAAAATAACTGTATAACATGTACTTTTGTGTTTTCATTTTATAAGCTGGGAAAACTGAAGTTGTGAATTTCTCATTGTCATAGAGCCATCCATTGGTAAAACACTGAGAATTCCTGAGCCTTTAATGTTTAGGCATGTGTTGATTATATCCAAGTACTTGACTAGAAAATGTTCTTAAAACACAGCAGCGCACAGATTAACTTCTTAGGTGAATATTCCTGAGCTATTTGGGCACATATGGGGATGCGGTCATGAAACATTGAGTCAGAGTATTTAAACTCATCCATATAATAGTGAGTATTGTCTCTTTCAAAGAATGTATACATTTAGGTGTCACAGTGACTGTAGTCTGGAAGAACTGAATTCAAATTCATCTTTAGACACTTACTAGCTATTTAACTCAGGGCAAATTTTTTTTTAGCTGTAAAATGAGGAGAATAATAACATCTATCTGGTAGGGCTTTTATGAGAATCAGATGAGGTAATGTAAAACACTTCAAACAGTGCCTCGCACATAGTAGACACTATATGAATATTTATTCCTTTCCCCCCTTATTACACCAACCTGCCGTTGCTCAGAACATTTTTCTGGCTCTTTTGGGATTGCCTTCAGAGCCCCAATATTGGCACAGTTTTTACTCTCTGAGCATAGATTTGAATTCTGGAAATAGTTAAAGCCATAGTTAAATCTGAGCATGATGAGCAGAACTGTGGATTTTGGGGTGGTGGTGAGAAAGACGTGGTTTTCTTATGTGGTGTATACACTGTCTCTGAGGGCACTTCCCAAAGAAGAATTCCACCTGTGTTTTGAGCAATGGCAGCACCATTAGAATAATTGTACTGTTTTCTCAGATGACTTTATAGAAAGTTAGTGCTCATGAAATTTTGATTCTTTTATATTTATTATTAATTTAAAATATTTGTTTCTTTTTTTAAAAGCCATAAAATACTCTGTAAAGGGAAACAAAAGAGTTGCCTGTGGAGCCCCTAAGTTCCACTGAAGCGCCATCATCAGCTCTTTTCTGGGGACACCATTCTTTTCTGGTTCTTCTCCTACCTCATTGATTGCTCTTTCTCAGTCTTCTTTTCTACATCCTCATCCACATCACAATCTCTACTGTAGCTGTGTAATGCTAATTTAAAGTTCATGGTAATTGGGGGAAGAGTTAAAGATCTTGCCTGCCCACTAATAGGCCTCAGTACCTTTTGTTAATTTCTATTAAGGCACTGGGTCAGAGTCCTACCCTCTGGCTCTGAGAAGTGTATAAATATGCTGAGAGTGACAGGGAGTGAAGAGTTGAGGGTGACACGTAGGTTGCAAGCCTGAGGGACTGGAAGAATGGTACTACTAAAGTAATAGGGAAGGGGGTGAAGAAGATGGTTTAGAGAAAAGATAATAAGTTCCACTGATTGATGGGCTCATGTAACAGTTTTCTTTCTAGTGGTTTCTTGACATATTCAATAGTACGGAAATTTCTTGGGACAAGCAACAGTTTTGATATGTTTTCATGTTATGACAGGAATGGAGTAAATTTCTTTTTTGCCCATTCATATCAACCATTCAGCAACACTTAATAAAACTGTTAACTTAAGCCAATCAAACGGTTAAATAGTTTTACAAAAACGTAAAATTCCTAGATGAGCAGGATCAGAACAAGAGCTTCTCAATAACTTGATGTCAGAGAAAAAAAATTGAGTGAGACATAAAGTATCTCTTACCCTTCCTAACATTTTCTCTGTCCTCCCCTGCCCCCCACAATGAACTGGCAGATTCACAAATGAATTCTATCTAACATTCAGATCAGTCCAACAAGCATTCATTAACACCTGCTATGTCAGGCACTGTACTGGGCACTAGGAATACAGATTCAAAGAATGGATATCTCTGTTCTCAAGGAACTTATATTTTAATAGGAGAGGTGACTAGTACATGTGTAAGTATATATAGAATAAATGCTAACGTAAATTCAGACAAAAAGTAGTGAAATAACAAAGTTGTTTAGTTGGAAGCATTTTAGGAAACCAGAAAAAACTTCATGTCATAGGTGGTTCTTGGGCTCAGTCTTGAAGGAGGAGGTAGAGGTGACAAGGGAGTCTGTGCCAGTTACAGGAGAGAACATTGTAGATGTACAGAGGTGAAGAAGAAGCAGTATATGTGAAGAAGAGAGAGAAGTCCAGTTTTCAAAAGAGAGTTAATTCTATTATTACTGATTTTGTTTACCAAAATAGAAAAGAGACCTGACTGAACTCCTATGAGAAAAATATTGTCCTGATACTTAAATGTGAAATAGTAGATAAAGCAGAAAAAGAAAATTGTAGACATATTTTGAAACAAATAGACATCATTGCAGAGCAGCAATAAAGGCTGGTAATAATATGATTGTATTTATTGATTGTAACTGAAAATGGTTTAACTCCAGATTAAGCTCATGAAATGGCTAAAACAGAAGAATGGCATCACAAGTTCCTCGACTGTTGACATCAATGCAAGCAGAGTTGGTAAAGAAGTGTCAAACAAATGGATACTTAGTAGGTGAACAACTACCACCTATTAAGCACCTTTTCCAGTTTAGAAGCCTGCCTTTAGTCTTTTACCTCTTTTCCTTCATGTGGCTTTCACAGTAATCATCTTAATGTACATGTCTGACCTCATTCCCCACTTTTAAAATTTTTTTTCTTTAAATATATAATTTATTTTTCAGTTTTCAACATTCACTTCCACAAGAATTTGAATTCCAAATTTTCTCCCCATCTCTCACCCCAGGACAGCATGCATCACATCTACCCCTTCCTCCAGTCTGGCCTCCTTTCTGTCAACCCCGCCCCCATGCCCTCCAGGGGCAGCTAGGTGGTGCAGTGGATAGAGCACCAGTGCAGGAGTCAGGAGGACCTAAGTTCAAATCTCACCTCAGACACTTGACACTCACCAGCTGTGTGACCTTGGGCAAGTCACTTAACCCCAATTGCCTCATCCTGGGTCATCTCCAGTCATCCTGATGAATATCTGGTCACTGAATTCAGATGGTTCTGGAGGAGAAGTGAGGCTGGTGAACTGTACAGCCCTCCGTCACTCAAAATAAAGTCAAGTGCAAGTCATGTCATCACTTCCCTGATGGCATGGTCTTCTTCGGCAATGAAGGATGGACACACAAACACCCCTTCCTCCTTCTATCCCCCTCTCCTCTATTTATACATCATTGTCTGTACATCTTATTTCCCAGTTGCATGCAGAAATAATTTTCAGCATTCTTTTTTAAAGATTTGAGTTCCATATTCTCTCTTTTCCTTTCTCCCCACCAACTGTGATTGAGAAAGCAAGCAATTCAATATAGATCATACATGTGTTGCCATACAAAACACTTCCATAAAAGTTATGTTGTTAAAGACTAACTACATTTCCCTTTGTCCTCTCCTGCCCTCCATTTATTCCATTCTTTCCCATGACCTGTCCTCCCACAATAGTGTTTGCTTCTGATTGTCCCTTCCCCCAATTTTCTGTCCCTTTGGTTGTTTACCTGCCTTCCTGCAGGATAAAATAGATTTCCATATCCAATTGAGTGTGTGTTATTTCCTTCGTGAGCCAAATCCCATGAGAGTAAGGCTCACTTATTCCCTTTCATCTCCCCCCTCTTCCCCTCCATTGTGAAAGTACTTTCCTGCCTCTTTTATGTGAGATGATTTGCTACATTCTACCTCTCCCTTTGTCTTGCTCCTAGTACATTCCACTCAACAGTAAATTTTATTTTTTAGGTATTCTCTCTTCATATTCAGCTTACTCTGTACCCTCTTTTTACCTTTTCATGTTTCTCTTGATTCTTGTATTTGAAAGTGAGATTTTCTATTCACCTCTGATCTTTTCAACAAGAATGCTTAGAAGTCTTCTATTTCATTTAAATTCCATTTTTTTCCTTCAAGTCTTATACTCAGTTTTGCTGGGTAGGTGATTCTTGCTTTTAATCCTATCTATCTCCTTTGACTTCTGGACTGTCATATTCCAAGCCTTTCAGTTCCTTAGTGTAGAAGCTGCTAAATCCTGTGTAATCCTAGTTGTATTTCCATAGTACTTGAATAGCTTCTTTCTGGCTGCTTGTAATGTTTTCTCCTTGATCTGGGAACTCTGGAATTTGGCTGCAATATTCCTAGGAGTTTTCCTTTTAGGGTCTCTTTCAGGAGATGATCAGTGAATTCTTTCCATTTCTATTTTATCCTTTGGTTCTAGAATATCAGGGCAGTTTTCTTTGATAATTTCTTGGAAGATGATATTTAGATTCTTTTTTTGATCATGGTTTTCTGGTAGACAAGTAATTTTAAGTTATTCCTTCTGGATCTGTTTTCCAGGTAATTTATTTTTCCAGTGAGATATTTCACATTGTTTTCTATTTTTTCATTCTTTTGGTTTTGTTTTATAATTTCTTGGTTTCTCTTAAAGTCATTGGCTTCCATTTGCTCCCTTCTAAGTTTTGAAGAACTATGTTCTTCAGCAAGCTTTTGGACCTTCTTTTCCATCTGGCCAATTCTGCTTTTTAAGGCATTCTTCTCCTCATTGACTTTTTGGACCTCTTTTGCCATTTGGTTTAATCTATTTTTAAAGGTGTTATTTTCTTTAGCATTTTTAGGTTCTCCTTTAGCAAGCTGTTGACTCATTTTTCATGATTTTCTTGCATCACTCTCATATCTCTTCCCAATTTCTCCTCCATCTCTCTTACTTGACTTTCAAAATCCCTTTTGAGCTCTTCCATGGCCTGAGACCATTTCATGTTTTTTTTTTCTTTTTGGAGTCTTTAGATGTAGTAGCCTTGACCTTGCTATCTTTCTCCAGTTATATGCTTTGCTCTTCCTAATGCGAAAGCATGGAAGAAAATACGTTTTCATCAAGAAAGTAACCTTCTATAGTCTTATTTTTTCCCGTTTCAGCATTTTCCCAGCCAATTACTTGACTTTTGAGCCTTTTGTCAAGTAGCAGGTATACTACCCCAGGCTCCAGTGGTTTTATGGAGCTGTTCTCTGAGATATCTCTAGGAATCTGAAAGTTCTCAGTTTCTCTCAAGTGGCATAGTCAAAGGAGAGGTGTTTATTCCTCTCCTGGCCTGAGCGCAACCATGAGCACTATTTTCTGTCCTGGAACTGCAAGTAGGGTTCCCTCTCCACAACTGCCACTAGCTCTGCCAAGCCAGCACTCTTCCTCACCTCAGGACCACCACTTGGGACTGAGATCCAGATCATCCACTCAGTACCCCCACCATTTGTAAGCCAAGAGCTCCAGACATGGCTGCTGCTGAGGCATTGGCTGCCGCCCTTGGCCTGGGGCCAGACTGGGCCGGACCATGTTCTCCTCTCACCAAGGTGAATGAAATTTCTCACTGAACTTTGAAGCTGTCTTTGGAGTTTGTGAGATAAGAAATCTGCTAACCGCAGCAGATGCCCATGATTCAGTACCCTGAAGCCTGTTCCAGGTCTGCCCGTGCTGGCTTGGTTCATGCTGGGCTCTGCTCTGAGTCTGGTGCAATAGACCCTTCCTATTACCCTTCCAGGTTGCCTTGGGCTAGAAATCTGATTCACTCTGTCATTTCGTGGCTTTTGCTGCCCTAGAATTTGTTTAATTTTTTACAGGTATTTTAAGAGCTTTGGGGGGAGAGTTTGAACAGGTCCATGCTTCTATTCCACCATCTTGATTCTTCCCCTCTCATTCCCCTTTTTGAAAGTTTTGTGTGCCTCTTCCATATAGTTGGGCATTTCCCAATAGTTGGGCATTTACTGCTCTCTTCACTCTGTTTTCAACCCACCTCTTTAGCTTTATTTCACATGTTCCCCTGCACATACTCTACTTTTAGTCAAATTGGGTAAGTAACTATTCCATAGATTGGTTGTTCCTTCTATTCCCACTGTTTTTGTTTTCATGAACTATCCCTAAACCTGAAATTCTCCTTCCTTTATTTGACCTTGTTATCCTTTAGTTTCTTTTCATGTCATTTATTCCTGTTTAGCATTTTCTTATCCTTCCAACTGATTATTTCTCCTTCCAAATATTCCAGGAACACATTGTCTGTTATTTCCTTTCCTTAAATTGTTCTCTTGTGTCATACTTCACTAAGTAGTATATCTTCCTGAAACTCTTGAAGGTGTTGATCCTTTCCTTTCCTTTCCTTTCCTTTCCTTTCCTTTCCTTTCCTTTCCTTTCCTTTCCTTTCCTTTCCTTTCCTTTCCTTTCCTTTCCTTTCCTTTCCTTTCCTTTCCTTTCCTTTCCTTTCCTTTCCTTTCCTGTTCCCTTACAGTTTTCCATTTCCCTTTCTTTCTCTGCCTCCTCCATCCTTCCACTAGAACCTAGCATACTTTCTCTCACATTGTAGGTCCTCAATCGCAGGTGCTCAGTTGCTCAAAAAGTATTTGGGGAATTGAATTGTGTTCCTTGAAACATTAGAATTAGCTAGGGATTAGGAAAAGTTTTTAGGATGGTGGCAAACTTTTTAGGTTATGTTGAAAATAATAATGATAAATAAATAAACATGTTTCTAGATGTGAATGTTTTAATGCTAATACCTCACACACACATACAGCTGAATTATTTAGTTTAATTTTTGCTTTCATCTTTGTCAAAGACAATGATTTTCAGATTTGAAAGTACAGAGCATTGTTTTGCTCAATTCAACAGTATTAGGAATGACATTTGCAAGGGTATGGCAATCTTTGAAACAAGTTAAGGAGGAAGGAGTGTATTCCAGGCATGGGGAACATTGTGTGGCAAAGCTTGGAAACAGAAGATGGAATATTGAATTTAGGGAACACCTGGAAAACTAGTTTTACTAGGATGTAAAATATATGAAAAGTAATAATTTGAAATAAGCCTAGAAAGGTTAAAGAAGTCCAAAATAAGTGAGGAAAACAAGTAAAAGAGACTTCTGGTAGTTCTAGAAGGGACTTTAGAAGTCCCTAATGTAATACATTTGTTTTTCATCCTCCAAGCTCATCCCTCATTTTACAGAGATAGAGTGTGAAATTACGTGGCTCTCTTAAATTCGTACTGATATGGTAGGTGTGGAATTTGGATTCTTTGAGTCCAAATCTAGCCCTATACCTTCACATCTTCAAGCTTCAATACATTATTTAATATGAATTAACATATAGGGCTTTTGATTTTATAAAGTTCTTTACATATATTATCTCGTCTGATTATATCCAAGAGCACCTAAAGAACTTGTGGATGAAATGACCAAAAAGTTGTCAGTAATCTTTCAATTAGTTTTTTTGGTTGACTCTCTGGTGTTCTCTAAGCAAAACATCATATTGTCCGCAGAAAGTGATTTTTTTGAATATTCTTTGCTTATGCTCATTCTCTCAATTTCTTTGGCATTTCTAACACTATATTTAATAGTAATGGTGACAGTGGACATTCTTATTCTACTCTAGATCTTTTAGAAAGTCTTCTAGTTTTGCCAGTGACAGATAATGCTGCCTCTTGGTTTTTGAGACTCTTGTAATATTAAAGAAACACCCGCTTATTCCTATGCTTTCTAGTGTCTTTAAGAGGAATGGGTCTTATATCTTGTCAAAACTTTGTCTTGATCTATTTATATAATCATGTAACTTTTGTTCTTTGTATTAATATGTCAAATTGAAAATGATAATTGTTGGAGAATATGTGGGAGAGTTGGAACACTAAGTCATTGTTGGTGGAGCTTGAGCTGATCTAGTCTTTCTGGAGAGCAATTTGGAATTATGCCCAAAGGACTATAAAAATGTGCATACCCTTTAACCCAGCAATACCACTTCTAAGGCTGTATCCCAAAGAGAGCATAAAAATGGGAAAAGGACCCACATGTACAAAAATATTCATAGCAGCTCTTTTTGTGGTGGCCAAGTACTGGAAATCGAGGGGATGCCCATCAGTTGGGGAATGGCTGAAGAAGTTGTGGTATATGAATGTAATGTAATATTATTGTGCTATAAGAAATGACGAACAGACTTCAGAAAAATTTGGAAGGACTTCTATCAGCTGATGCTGCGTGAAGTAAACAGAACCAAGAGAACATTATACACAATAACAGCCACAGTGTAGGTGGACTGTTTTTGATAGACTTTGCCCTTCATAGCAATGCAAGGACCTAAAATATTTCCAAAGGACTCATGATGCAAAATGCCATCCACATCTAGAGGAAAAAGCTATGGAGCCAGAACGCAGAATGAAGCACACTGTTTTCTCTTTTGTTATGCTTTGTTTTGTTTTTCTCATGGTTTCTCCCATTCATTTTAATTCTTCTATGCAACATGACTAATGTGAAAATATATTTAATAAGTATCTATGTGTAGAGCCCATATACAATTTCATACCATCTTGAGGGGGGAAGGAAGGGGCGAAAATTTAAAACTTATGGAAGTGATTGTTGAAAACTGAAAACAAATAAATTAATAAAAACAGAAGTATTCAAAAATATGTTCATTTATGTTTACACTTTTCAAATATTGTCTGGGCTTTGTGTTCCTGGCATAAATCTAACCTAGGAATATTCTCTATGCGGATATCTTTCAGGAGGTGATTGGTGGATTCTTTCAGTATTTTGCCCTCTGTTTCTAGAATATCAGGGCAGTTTTCCTTGATAATTTCATGAAAGATGATGTCCAGGCTCTTTTTTTGATCATGGCTTTCAGGTAGTCCCATAATTTTTAAATTATCTCTCCTGGATCTATTTTCCAGGTCAGTTGTTTTTCCAATGAGATATTTTACACCACGTTCTATTTTTTCATTCTTTTGGTTTTGTTTTGTAATTTCTTGATTTTTTACAAAGTCATTAGCTTCCACGTGCTCCATTCTAATTTTTAAAGAACTATTTTCTTCATTGAGCTTTTGAACCTCCTTTTCCATTTGGCCAATTCTGCTTTTTAAAGCATTCTTTTTCTCATTGGCTTTTTGGACCTCTTTTGCCAATTGAGTTAGCCTATTTTTAAAGGTGTTATTTTCTTTAGCACTTTTTTGGGTCTCCTTTAGCAAGCTGTTGACTTGCTTTTCATGATTTTCTTGCATCGGTCTCATTTCTCTTCCCAATTTTTCCTCCACCTCTCTTACTTGATTTACAAAATCCTTTTTGAGCTTTTTCATGGCCTGAGACCATTGCATATGTATTTTGGAGGTTTTGGATGCAGAAGCTTGACTTCCTCTGATGGTATGCATTGTTCTTCCTCATCTGAAAGGATGGAAGAAAATACCTGTTCACCAAGAAAGTAACGTTCTGTAGTCTTATTTTTTTCCCCCCTTTTTGGGCATTTTCCCAGCCAGTTACTTGACTTTTGAGTCCTTTGTCAAGAGGAGTGTATACTCTGAGGATCTGTAAGTTCTCAGTTTCTCTAAGGTGGCACAATTAAGGGAGAGGGATTTAGTCCTCTCCTGGCCTGTGCTCTAGTCTGGAAGCAACCAAAAACTTTTCTGCCCAGAATCTGCAAGTAGAATTCCCTCTCCACAACCACATCCAGCTCCACCATGCCAGCCTTCCTCACCCCAGAGCTGGGCTCAGGGCTAAGATTCACATCAGTGGCTCAATTTCCCAGGGGCATTAGGTGGAGGGCTCCAAAAATGGACGCTGCCCCTGCAGTGGCTGCTGGGGGCAGTCCAGACTGCGTTCCCTTCTTCTGGGTGAAGGAGCTTTCTCACTGACCTTTGAAGCTATCTTTGGCATTTGTGGGTTGAGCAGTCTGGGAACTGCTGCTGCTGGTGACTCTATGAAGCCTGTTCTGGGTCCTGACCCTGCTGTGCCATATGGCCCATGCTGGGCTGGGCTTCACTCCACATCCAGTGCGATAGACCTTTCCTGTCAGCCTTCCTGGCTCTCTTGGCCTGTAAACCTCTTTCACTCTGTTGTTTTGTGGCTTCTGCTGCTCTAGAATTTGTTTAGAGTTATTTTTACAGGTATTTTATGAGCTTTGTGCGAGAGCTTCTACAGATCCATCTTTCTACTCCGCCATCTTGGCTTTGCTCCCATCAGTTATTTTTTTGTGAAATTGTGAAAGATGATTGAGTGTGGGTGAAATTGCAAAATTTGGGTGACAGCATCTTCTTCCTGCATGTCTAATGTCTCCTTACCCACTTCTTCAGCAGATTATAAGTTCTATGACAGCAAAAAGGATATATATAATAGATATTGAACTTCAATCTCTCTTATAATCTCTATCAACAATTGCCTCCTGGATATTTCAGATTGGATGTCTCAGATATTTCTTGCAGGAACAACACCTTTTTGACAAAACTAGTTTTTCTCTTAAAAGTAAATTAAATTCTCCTGGTGACATAATTTTTCCTGGAAACTAAGGCTTGAAACATACACATACTTTCCCAGTAACCTAAGGCAAGGTCACAAATAATCTGCCCTTTTGAGCTTTGACATCCCTCCAGCTGGCTTTCAGTGCTACAAATTTAGAGATGGGGGAGCTGCTTTCATTTCAATCAGTATTGTATCCTTGCTCAATATCCTTCTCATGGCAATGTTAAATGTACTACTTTTGTTAAATATTTAAAAATGGGGGAGAAATGATGGATGCCGCCAAATATGGGATTCATTTCCAGTAGATCATTTGTGAAGAAGCAACAGTTCTTTAGAAGAACCAGCAACAATTCTTGGAGCCTGATGATACTGGGTACTGCCAAGCCTTTACTGTGAACAAGTCATGTTAGAATAAAAGCATTTCTTTTTTGATGAACTTTCTTGGTGGGTAAAACATGAGAATGCAGTAGATATAACGAGTTCAATAAGCAGATTTCAATAAGCAGATGGCAGAGGCGTTCATGGCATCCTAGTTAATATGGTGCTGTTTGAATTGGATTGGATAATAGTACAGTTTGGCAGATTCTTTGTTGATTGAGAAACCATCTCTAAAACTTAGTATATTTTAATTATTCTTGTTAAGGGACTTGAATTCATGAGGTTTTCTTAAAAAAAAAAGTGAGAATAAAAAACCTTAGAGTAAAAATGACTTTACATATTTGAAGGACTGAGTACACGAGAGGGATTAGATTTATTCTATGAGGTTCCAGTGTACAGAATTCGTACTGATAGATCACTTGATTTTTTTTTTTTATAAGTATCAGGTAGAACTAAAATGAAATATGTTCCCTTTACCTTTCTCTAGATATCTTTGAGGAAAGTACATCACTTTTCAGGTATTCTTATTTGTTTCTTTTGAACTAAATTTACCTCCAAGATATATTTGAGCTCAGAGGTTCTTTGAGTCTTTGAATATCTGCACTGCTTCTGTACTTAAAAATAAATCAGTCTAGTTATGGTGGTTGTGGAGACCATGAAAGAAGGTTTTGAAGATTTCCTTTAAGACAGCTTTGACTCCCATTAGTCTTATTATATAGGAGCAAGGAGGTACTGTGCATATATCTAGGGTGCATTCTCGACCACCTGTGTTGCTCCTGCAGTATTGACTCTTGGGACAAAATTTTAATTACATGCTACCTCTTTGTGACATTTGTTAGCTGCTGCATTGTTTTATAAAGTATAACAATGACACATTTCATTTGAAAATAATTTATTTTAGAGAAACTAGATGTATATGAATCAGTTAATTCATGCACACATCTCAGGCACTGTTTCTTTTCTTCATCCACTTCATATTTCAACTAAAGTTGATTAACTTCATGGAGAAATTAGGATTTGTGGTAGGCCAATATATTTAGATATCTGAATTCCTTTTCAGACATTAACAAATAAATCCCCTAACTTTAGATAGCTGTTATAATTTTTTCTTATTAAGTTATCTTATTTCACTGAAATTTATTGGCAGCCACAATCTAGTTGAATATATTTAAGTTCATTATCTGATGTATAATTTATGTCCCATCAGCTGCCAAGTGGACTGACCGTTCTTTGAAAAAATTAGATGAGAGTATGTAATTCCCACCTACCTGAAATATTTACCAGTTTTCTTAAAATATATGATTGTGGTTTTCACAAAAAATTATCTTGCCCCCAGTTCCTTGTAAAAATTGTCAACAGGAAAGTATTTTTGGGAAAATATTAACTTACTGTATTTTCACAATGAATTTTTTAAAAAAAGTTATTTACTATCTGACAAACCCTGTGGCATTAGGGAAACTGATACAGACATTCACAGTTCTCCATTTAATAATAATCACTTACATTTATATGACCTTTTAAAGTTTACAGAAAATCTCTCATCTGATCTTCACAACTTTGTGAGTTAGAAGGAACAGTATTATCCCTATTATATATATAAGGAAACTAAGACTTCCAGAAGTTTTGATTGATCATCATAGTGTGATGCATATTTACTGTAGAAGCAAATATATCCATACTAAGAGGAAAATGCAATGGAATTACAAACAAAATAGATGGATAACTTGCAAAAATATTCATTATACTAACTATAATTGATTCCAGTGATTTTTGTGTTACATTCAATGCAATTATTACAGCATCTGTCAAAAACCAACCTCTAGCATGGAAACCTTTTAAGGTATTACACTTAATAAACTATGTAATATATAAATTACCTGATTGTTTATATTTAAAACTCAGAAGTATTCTGTCTTTTCTAGCCATTCTAACCAAAACTTTAATAAGTAGACATTGCATTTAAAAAATGACACAATCCAGCAGTTATTTGGTAAGGCTAGCATAATCATAAATTTGCCATCCATGCTTTTTCCAAAAATACTAACCCATATTGTTCTCCCCGGACCTGTTGCAAGGATGACTAATCCAACTGCTGAGGTCTCCCTTTATGTGTTTGATGGAACACTTGGCTTACTAGTCTACAGCTGTGTGTTTATGTGCAGTGCACACCTGCAGGGGCCTGACAAATAGCTGTAGTATGCAGAGGATACAAAATTACCCTGGCAGTGCTGCAAATAAGGAAGTTTCTGTTTTGAAGTCCATATGTGTGTGTGTTTGAGATGCCAGCTGGTATATTTATGTTGCATTGCACAGATGTAAAACTGCCAACTGATTTTATACCAAATAAAGTCTAATCTTTTTATATATATTTGGTGTCAGAATTATGAAGTGGTACATAAGAATGTTCTCACGATTTAGCCCTTTAAAAATAAAAGCTAATGCTAAAAAAATTATGAACTCGTGATATGGTTAAGAAAGATAGCACAGAAGCCGTTTCTTCAGTAGTATGCTAATGTGTAATACAGATTTTATTGATATGTTATTATATGTAAGTAATGATAAAGATTTGATTTATTGAACAGGCAAGTGATTCATATCCTCCTTTGTTGGTTTAGTTCAGTTAGCTTTAGGTTGATTATAATTTATGAGTTCTGAAATGTGAAAGCCACCTTTATATAGTTACTTAACTTTAAAGCTTTGGTCTTCCTAGTTTTCAAGTGCACTTAGTTTTTAACAGGTTGAAAGTTTTCAGAATAAAACATAAGCTCATGCTGTATATTTTAACAATGCACTTGCAAATTTATTCTAGAAATACCATAATGTATTATATTACAAAAATATTTTCCCAAATGTATGGGACTATGATAATATCAGTATTATATACCAGTATCGTAAGATGAATTTAAAGAGTGTTTTCTACCTTCTCTTTTGTGTTTTTCTCCATTTTCCTTGCAGGTGAAATAACAGATATTGGGAGCTAAGGATTGGAATTATACTGCCGTAAAGAATTGATTGTATACGTAGTGATTTTTCAACAGTTTCTTCTTTTATATTCCTTAATTCTATTTTCTTTTTTGGTGGTGGGTGTTCAGTTCCACTGTCCCCTCAGGTAGTGTCTGAGTTAGTTTCTGTTAAGAAATTGTAATCTTCTGCTATTAATGACAGTTTATTTTTTTCATGGAATTAATTTAGTGGAATATCTTTTTAGGAAAATTTTTCAGTGAAAGTTATTTACTTCTGTTTGACATAGTTACACATAAGGAGAAATTTTTAAGATTGCATATGTTATTGCCATTTTTGGATCCATTTTACATTTAATTGTTTATTTAACTTGCACTTCTTTTCTTTTCTTTTGTTGTGTTTTATACATATGTAGAATTATAGGGGAGAGTTTCCAGATATTTATCAGAACTAATACTGAATTTCTGGTTATCCAACTTTTGAGGATGCTTTCAAAGTAAAGCAGCCAGTATTTTTCATTCAAACTGTGCATTTGAGTCACGCATAAAAGACATGAAACTTAGTTCACTTTTAAATGTATGTTTATAATGTTTTGGTCCTTCCTATAGAATGTTTGTGTGCTATGTTATGAATGGTTTTTCATTTAATTTATATCTTAATATAATTATGTAAAATTTGCCAGTGATCATTATTGTTATTTGAAATAATGCCTCTATCTACATAAAATATGAAGATTAAATATTTGTTAAATATGATTTCATCTGTATGTGAAATGGCAACAACTCTCCGTGTCCTCAGAACACAGTCTGTCTACAGCTTAATCTCTCCAAGTCTCTGACAGTTCTCTGAAAACTTAGAAGTGTCTTGCCTGTGGTCACACAGCTTGTGTCACTTTAAATTTAATCATTGATTATAGGGAAGTGTTATATTCTTTCAGAGGTAGGTAAATAGCCTCTCAGTATTTATGAACTGCATTATAATGAACAGAAGTGTATGTGTAGTTTTTTTATGGTCCAGTTTTTCTTTTTACTACTTATTTCTGATTTAGAAAGAAATGTTTACTCACAAAGGCCTTATATTGTCTACTGTTTCTAGTCCCTAAAACACGGATGTAGACTTTCAAAGAAATTGTGTGGAAAAAGTAAAATGATCACATATAAAACACCTAAATAGCTTTTCTTTGTGGCTGACATGAGTGATTCTGTAAGTAGTCCAGCTAAATCACCTTGTTGAAAACAAATTGACAGAGAAATTAAGAGAAGTAAGCATGTGCAGTGGGGGATGGCAGAGAGGATATTGATTTGGGAAAGAAGGAACCCATCCTTTGTGAGGGGGAATAGGAAATTTGAACTCTTAGTGTAGGCCATTTTTCCAAAAAAAAAAAAAAAAGTTTTGAAAAAGTACTAAACCTCAAATTATAGTTCCAAGAGGACTTCTCATGAGTGATTACATTCCATCTCTTGCTTGGTTGTTTAGTGCCAGGGCCAACCCTCTTCTAGGAGGGTATCACTTCAAACACTACTGCCGCCACTGCAGGTTGCAAACACATGATTGAAGGCTTCTAGCACTCAGCTCATGCCCAGATGGCTTTCAATAACTATAGCCAGTAATTTCTTCAAATTGCTCAGTTTATCAGCAGCACATGTCATCAATCCTGAAGTGGTTGCTCAAGTCAAACTGCAGAATCTTGAGCTTACAGACGCAGCTGCAAACAGGTGAACAGGCAGAAAGTAATTTGTGCAGCTTGGTGGCTGTCAGACGAAAGACAGACAATCTGTGTTTAAAACAGATTGCAGGCCCAGTTTGGGCCAGACAAAAGAGATTTCTCCAACTGCAAATAATTCCAAGGTTAACATATTTTCCTTTCTGCCATTAGGTGATTTGTTAAAATTGGAAACAATGAACATTATAAATCTACACAGAAACTAGAGACAAGATGAAAGAAAAAGGCAGATCACTAAATAGGTTTACATCCTTCTTTCCAAAAAGGTACAACTGGCATTCATATAAACTGCTTTCTCACAAATTTAGCCAAGTAATAAAATAATTCTTTGAAACTCACAGGAATGCCCTTATGTGAACATGTCCTCAAATTTCTGTGATGTTAAAAGGGCCAGTGATATAAAAAAGAAAGCACAGGCTTGAATGTTAGCAATGTTTATATTAAACATTTTAACTTCAAAAAGTTGAGAAAAAGTAATGTACTTCCCAGGTAAGTAAGCTAAACTTGTATTTAGTTTTGCTTTTGAAATTTTGAATTTTTCTTTTTTTTGTCAAAATTATTTCTATAGATATAAACTCTTGCTTTAAATTACTGTGTAGATCTGCTAAAGATCTACTAAAAAGAAACTTGTATTTGATATGTCACAAATTTAAATATTAAATAATGTGGAATGTATACATAATTTTTTTGTGTGGAAAACATATCTGAGAGCTAGTACAATTCAGTTTATTTTTTTAATTTATTTGTCTTTGATTCTGCCTTTGGAATATGACTCTGAAACAGCCATCTTTTAGAAAAATATAATCCAAGGATTAAGGCTGTGAAATGTCTTGTCCAAGTATCGCTAAACTGATCAACTTTGTCAGAATAATCTGAATCAACATAGTATTATCAGCTAGTATTAGACCATGTAAGTAAGAAAATTAAACAGGATAAAAACTAATGGAAAACTAAATGAAGGAGTTGTGAGGTCAGTTGAAGTTTATATAGCCCATGAAAAGGAAAAGGATTAGACCTTTTGTATTCATTTTGACCAAAAGTAATACTCATGATTTGGAGAACAAATGTAAGTATTTGTCTGATAAATCTTTATTTGGCATCAATATTTAGCAGGTTTTTTTTAACTTCTCTACAATAGAGTAATTCTAAAAACTTGATGAATAGAGACACTTTGGTTTGCCACTAGTTGACTTTTTAATGGTGTTATAAACACTCTTCCCCCCACCCTCCTTACATGTCTGGATGCTTATTCTTCTTTTCAATCCTAGCTTTAGCCTCCTTTGAGTAGGAGAGCCCTCAAAGGAGCAGAGGAAATGCTTGTGCTGCAACTAGTTTGGCCCATCTTTGGGCTGAAAATGGCTGGAAAGAAATAACAGGTTTAAGCTGTGATTAGAGTTACCACATTTATAGTAACCATTTCTATTGTTTTAAGATAAAAAGACATTCTTTTCATGGCATCCCTCTGAAGTATCTCAAAAGTCACATCTCCATTTTACAGATGAGGAAATTGAGGCTAAAGGATATGTTATTTTCTTCATGTCGTACAGCCTAGAATTATCAAATCCAGATTTCTTGACTCTTGTACTCTTTCTGCTGTGCCACCTTCTCAGTTGTTGACCCAGTTTGGGTTGGGGGCTTCACTTGTAACATCTGGTATCTAGAGAGGACTGTGTTTCAATTTGACTTTTGCTGCTTTTTATTGATATATCAGTGTTTGATGGCAGCGTGTCTGATAACTCTGCACTGTGCACTGTTTCCTTTTCTAAAAATTCTCTTTCTCCAACCAGATTTTGAGTTCCTTGAGGTTATATACTATGCCTCGTAAATGTCTCTGTATCCCACGAGATCTACCTTTTACATTATATATGTTCAGTAAATATTTATTGATTGAATACTGGTGGCAGAAAGCTTCTCTCATGCTGTTGGTCTTATATCTTATGCAGGGAGGATTCAATTTGGCAGGGCACCACCAAGGGGCAGCATGGAGCTGTTGCCTAATATTTACTTTTTATCTTTCAAATAGGTGATATGACTATATGAATAAGAAACATAGTAACTTAGCTAAGAATATTTCTAGTATCTTTCCTTATTTGTCCCCCTTATTCTTCCCCTGACCACTTTTTCCTGAGATTTGTGCCTGGTACATACAGTACAGCAGTATTTTGTACACAGCAGGTATTTAATAAATGTTTGTTGACTTAAATTAATCTCACTTTAAGATCACTTCCATTCATAATTATTCTCGCTATTAATGCAATGACTAGAATATTTATGTTTAGACTTGCTAAGTCCAGTATAGGCAAATCTTAAGACTACCTTAAAGGAAAATCCAAAATTATCTCAGATTTGCTTCCCAGGGTGGCCACAGTAATTTTAACAGGAAGTTGCCTAGGAGTATGTTCTTTCATGAAGGTAGCCTAAGGTTGTCTCTTTGTATTTTCCTGCATGGGCTGTGCAAAGAATGTTTGACTGCCAACCAAACAAATTTTCTTACACTTCTGAAAATGCGCATTAGTATGTTTTATCAAACATAGTTAATATGCATATATGTATTGTGTATATTCATTATGAAGGTAAGATTAGCACCTTAAAAAAGTTTGTTTTATTTTGACTTGTTGAATAAAGTGAATACTTTATTTGAGGGAAAGAGGAAGAAGCACTCATGCAAGTTGCTTTCTGCAGTCCAAATTGCTGATCAGAGAGTCTTTATATGCATTGGTAATGTGCTGTGCAATATAAGCTGAAATATATTCCACGAGGGAGGAAAATGGAATAGGTTACATACGCTGTTCCTTGAGTGCAATGAATATAAAACTCCATTACTCACTGTAGGCAGGTGCTTTTTATAGGAGGCTTTAAAGAAATATAAAACGCTGGTGAAATGATTGGTTTGTACAGATACCACTTAGCTTCTAGTGCTTTGACCAGATAAAGAGGCTAAAAATATTCGTGCAAACATTTCTTTAATGATTCAGGGATTAAAGGTTAATATCCTCCTGGTGTAAGAAACTGTCAATCTAGACACAGTAGTACAGTATATGAAAATTGCTGGTAACTTGGTAGTGAAATAGATTATCTTTAAGGAAGGAAACAAGGACCTTTTTATATTTTCTTTTGTGTACTAATATAGAATTCTGTTTATCACTGTTATTTAAGTTGTATATATAAATTTTAATATTACTTTGGAAAACTCTAAAACTTTTGTCATTTTCCTGTTTTCAGTGGGAAGAGAGAATTTGATTAAATTCTTTAATCTTGCTCATTTTTTCAAGATGCAGTAATCCTTTTAGGTTATAGGTACAGAATTGCAAGTGAGTAGGGAAAATAATGAAACAGAAAGCATCTGACCCTTCCAAAAATGTTTGTCTTTTCTTACCACATTTGCTACTACCAACCTTTTCTTTCCTATTGCTCTCTGGTAGATAGCATAAACATGGACTGTTGGTTGACAAATGAAGTTTTTCCATAAACAATATCAGATATGTTCAGGACAAGGGGAATAAAGAAGAAAAGTGTTTCATATTAAGCCTATGATGATTTTTTTTAAGGGCTTGAACGTGTGAGCTAGTGGTTATTTTCATAGCTGCACCAGGTACTATGCAATGATCTGGAAAAGTTTATTTTCTCCAAGGTACTTGAATATTTTGAAAGAGTGCGGATACTCTCCATGAAGTGGACACCTTGTGTTTTTTTTCCCCTGGTATCAACAAAATGGTTATTTAATTATTATGCTCAGCATGCCTGTTATATTAAGTAGTGCTATTCTAATAAATGTAAGCAACTATTATTATAATTATTATAAACAAAAACCGCATTTGGGTGTTTTAATGGATAGCCTGAGGAGAAGAGGAATCTGTCCTTTAATTAATCTGAGGAGGCTTCTTGGAGTAGATATGATTTCAGATAGTTTAAGAGCTATTTGGATTTGGGATAGGGAGAGGTAATCATTACTACATTTGGCTGTACTTTAGTAAAGGTAGGAGTAAGATGAAGAGACTATAAAAAACTATAAAAAAGACTATGTAGGTGGGACTGAAATAAAAGGAGAGGACACATCTGTGTGCTTCTGGAAGACGAACTTTTCAGTACTATTGTAGATTAATTCATATAGTTTGTATGGAATGGGCTAGGAATTGAACTTGGATTTCATTGTTATTAGGAACTACTGAATGAGGAAACTCTCTGTACTAATGTAGTACAACTCCATCTCCATAATTTACAGTCTGAGAGAGTTGCATGAAATACTGAGAATCTAAAAAATGCCTGTCTTTTTCCATATTTTAAGTTTTTCATCCCAGTTTCAGAAGTGATGTGTTAGGTCTTCATTCTTTTGGACTTGTGCATTGATTGGGGTTCCAAAGTCTTTCAAAGTTGTTTTGCTCTAAAATGTTTTTGTCACTGTTTAAATTTTTCTGCCTTTGTCAGTTCACAAGAGACTTCCCAGTGTCCTTTGAAATTGTTCATTTATAATTTTTTATGTTACATTATCATTCTGTTATAATTACATAAAACAATTTGTTTAGCCATAATAGAGGATATCTCCTTGGTTTTTAAGTTTTGGCTACTATGAAAAGAGGTACTATAAAATTTTTTAAAAACTTATTTACTTCTCTTTTTTCTTAAGTTTCTTTTGGGTATGCTTAGGAGGGAATAATTGGGTCAAAGGGTATGTACACTTTGGTAACTTTCTGGGCATACTACCAAATTGTCTTACAGAAAGGCCAAACCAATTTATAGCTTAACCAGTATGCCTGTTTTCCCATAGCCCCTCCAACATTTATCATTTTACTCTTTTGTCATCTTTGCCAGTGTCATAGGTATCAGGTGGAACCTCAGAGTTGCTTTAACTTGTATTTCTTTAATTATTAGTGATTTAGCATAGTCATATCATTCTCAAATACTTTGACCCACCCATTAGCAGTGAATTTTTAACCAAATAGCTAAGTCTTGTCTGTATTTATGCAAAGTGTGTTTTATAGATAGGTTAATATTGTCCCTAAGTGAATCTTGGAAGATATACTCTCATATATTTTATATATTTCAAAGTTATTTTGAGTAGAGTTTGTCATTTTAGTTCTCCTGGGTATTTGTTTTTGTTTGTTTTTGTAGGGATGCTAAAATTTATGTGTATTTAGCCAGTGTACCTTGCAACTTTGTCCACGTTATTAATTATTTCATTTAATTCAAAGTTTTCCCTTTGCTGCATGTTAGAAACTCTGGTATGTTACTTCATTATTGTCATTTTTAATGACATTCTCTATTGTTTCTATAATTTGTTCTTCAACCCATTTTTTTTTTAGAGTTTTATCATTTAGTCATGTTCCTTCTTTAAAGATAATTTATTGAATATAATTTAATTGCATTATGACCAGCATATGATGTGTGTAGTGTTTTTGCTCTTCTTCATTTCTTTGAAGAGGTCTTTATGTGCCAGTTTTTGTAATAGTGCTATGTGCAGCTTTTCCAAATGTGCGTTCAGTCCCCCTCAAACCTTCTGTTGCATCCCCTGCCTGTTAGTTCTTAGCTCGTTGAAAAAGTTGAAACAATTTGCCAAGAGCACCTTCCTCTTCCCTCCTTACATCATATTAGTCAGATGCCTTCTAGTGTCTCTTCCTTCACCTCTGTTTCACATGAAGATGTGACTTCTCCATTCTGTCCTCTCTTCTAGATAGACCTCTTTATCCTCTCACTAATCATCAATCTCTCCTGGTCTTGCTACCTATAAACATGCCTATGTCTCTCCCATCCTTAAGAAACCCTCACTTGATCTATACATCCCTCCTACCTAAAATCTGTGCCTTTATTACCTTTCCTCTCATTCCCTTCTCTTTTGTAAAAAATTTTATTTTAGACTCAAGCACCAGAACACAAATGCAGAATAGAGAACAAAACAAAAAATGTATCATAAATCTAAATATTGGAACTTAAATACAAAGTTAGAAGAAAAAAATAGCAGAAGAGAATTCAAAATATGTAAGCATAAATTTTCATTTCAAGAAAGCCTGTATGGTAAATAATATGTGTTGTATCGAGAATTGTCCATCTTTTCTTTGCTTCCATATGAGCTTCCTTTTTTTCTCGTTGTGTACTTTTTTACTTTGTTCCTTTTCCCCTCTCCCTCCACCTACCCAGAAGGCTACAACAAAGTTTAGATATGTTTCTCTATAGTTATAGATATATACATACACATATACATATATGTGTATACATATATAGACATATACTTTCCTACACATATTCTACTCCTGATTTTTGTTTTATGTTGTGTATATCTCTTGTTTTTTATTCCTCCTGCCTGCTCTACTTTACTTCCACCCACTACCTTGCCTTCCTATTACATGCCTATTACCCCCTCCAAGATTCCCTCCCCTATTCTCCCATTCCCATTAGTCTAAACACCCTTCTATATACCCCTTTTCCCTATTTCCTCATTCTCCATTCTAAAGATCCCTCCCTTATCCTCTCCTCTATCCCTATGCCCCTACCGTTTTATTTCTTCTGCATTTAGAGGACTTTTATACTCTTCTTAGTATATATGTATTATTCCTTCTTAAACCCATTCCCCATGAAAGTAGGTTACCAAAACTACCAGCCCTCCTCCCCTGTATCAGTTTTTCCTCTTGCACCTCATTTGTATAAAACAATTACCCTTTTTAGCTGCTCCTAAATGGTTGTATTTTTTAAATTCATATCATACTCAGGTTTGCCCTAATCTTTCTTATGAGCTACCCAATTATTAATAAGAATCTTAGACATACATTTTACATATATAAAAAGAAAACAATCTGTCCTTATGAATCCCTCATAATTAGTCTTTGATATATTTCTCTTGGCTCTTTTATGATGAATCTCCTATTAACTTGAGGATTTTTTTCAACAAAGTCTTGAAAGTCTGAGAGTTTATCAAATGTCCACTTTTTTCCCTTCAGGATAATACTTAACTTTGTAGGGTATGAGCCCCAGTTCTTTTGCTGTTCCATATATTGTGTTCCAAGACCTGTGGTCCTTTAATGTGTGCGCTGCTATGTCTTGTGTGATTCTAATTGTGGCACCATCATAGGTAAATTGTTTTAATCTTGATGCTTTTAATATTTTACCCTTCAACTGGGGGTTTCAGAATTTGACTGATATTCATATGAGTGTTAACTCATAGGTTCTCTTTTAAGTGGTGTTCAATGGATTTTTTCTACTTCTATTTTCCCCCTTGTTCTAAAGCTTCAGGAAAATTTTCTTCAATTATCTCTTACATTATTTTTCTAGATAATTATTTTGACCACAATTTTCAGTTAGTCTGGTTATTTTTATATTTTCTCATCTTGATCTATTTTCCAAATTTATTATTTTTCTTATAAGATAGTTTGCTTTCTCTTCTATTTTTCCATTAGTCATATTTTGTTTAATTATTTCTCGATCTCTTATAGTTTTGCTGGCTTAACTTTGCCCAGTTCTAATTTTCAAGGTGACATTTTCTTCCTTAAGATTCCGTATCTCCTGTTATTATTGGTTGACTTTCCTTTCATAACCTTGTTTTTCTTGGATTATTCTTATTTTTTCTTTTAGTTTGTGCTCCTTCTCATTTGATTTTTGAAGTCTTTTGGGGCAGGTGACCATTTGCCATTACTCTTTGGCGGTTTCTTTAGTATCCTCTGAAGATGAACCCCAGTTATCTCTACTCCCAGAATAGCTTTGTATGGTTGGATTCTTTCTCCTTTGTGTGTGCATTTTTGTGATAATAGCTTAATTTTTGCAATCACCTTTAGCCCTGGAATAAGGGGGATGGTGCTTATTGCCCCCGATCTTCAGTTCTTCTAGCTTGGAACTAAGGCCAAGTAAATGCCCACATCCAGGTGCTTTTGGCCTCACTGCTTCTGCAGTCGCCAGGCCTGTGCTGGTTCCTTCTCACCCCAGGTCTTTGCAGCACAGCTGGGTCTAGTATTCCTTGTCAGCAGAGGTTCCCTCAGTCTTCTCAGGTTGAAATGCCCAATTCCGCTCACTGTCGGGGGGAGGTGTAGAAGTTCCTGTAGGTGGGGCCTGTGCAGCTGGGAATTGACTCTTATTCTTAGAAATTTTATTCAGTTTTTTATATCTTAGAATATGAGGCCTTTATCTGTAAAACTTGCTACAAAGATCCTCCTCACACCCTGCATTTACCTGCTTCTCTTCTCATTTTAGCTGTATTAGTTTTGTTTGTGGTAAAATGTTTAAATTGTATATAATTGAAATTGTCCATGTTACTTTCTGTGATTCTCTCTGTGTTGTTTGATTATGAGCCCTTTATACATATATTTCACAGCTAATTCTTCCTTGCTCCTCAAATTTATTTGTAATGTCTCCCTTCATGCCTAGCTCATTTTCCCATTAGTAGATTATTTTGATACATGTTGTTAAATATTGGATTAGACCTAGTTTCTGCCCAACTACTTTCCAATTTCCCAATAGTTTCCCAAACACTTTTGTTTTTCTCTATTTATTCCTTTAATTTCTTTTTCTTTTCTTATTACTATAGCTAGCATTTCTAGTATCATATTCATGATAAGTGCATCTTTGCTTTGCTCCTGATATTATTGGAAAGGTCTTTAGTAAAACTCCCATTACAAATAATGCTCCTTTTTGGTTTTTGATTGATGTTGTTGTTTAGTTGTTTTCAGATGTGTTCAACTCTTGATGACCCCATTTGAGGTTTTCTTGGCAAAGATACTTTGCCATTTCCTTGTCTAACTCATTTTACAGATGAGGAAATGAAGCAAACAGGGTTACGTGATTCTCCCCATGTCTTACAGCTTGTAAGTGTCTGAGGCCAGATCTGAACTCAGAAAGGTGAGTCTTCTTGATTCCAGAGCCAGCACTCTATCCATTAAACCACCTGCCTGCCCCTTTTGATAGATACTTCTTATAATATTGAGGAAAGTTATATTTATTCCTATGACTTCTAGTTACTTTAACACGAATGAGTATTGTACCTTGTCAAAAGTATTTTCTGTATCTATTTATATAATCATGATTTTTGTTTTTTTGTATTAATAGTTATGTTTATATGTTTATAGTTCTAATATTAAAGTAGCCCTACATTTCTATGATGAATCCAACCTGATCATAGTATATAATTTTTCTGATATATTGCTGAAATTTCTTGGCTAAGGTTTTGGTTAAAATTTTGCATCAATATTAATGATATTGCTCCACAATTTTCATTCTTTGTTTTGAATCTTCCTGTATCAAGTTCTTTTTATATGTTATAGAAAGAACTTGATAGTGCCAATTCTTTTCCTTTTTTCTTCTTTAAATAGTTTATGGAGAAAGGAATTAATTGTTTTTTAAAATGATGAAATTCACTTGTAAGTCAGTATTGGATTTTTTTCTTTCGGGAGTCCATTTGCTTCTGCAGTTTCTTTTTCTTTTCTTTCTTTTTTTTTTTTTTAAAGATTGAGTTGAATCCTCTTTTTTTTTTTTTTATTAATCTCATCACTTTCATTTTGTAAATATTCATTTCTTTCATTTTGATTTTCAAAGTTATTGCATATAATTAGGTGATAATATTTCCTAATAATTTCTTTTATTCTTCATTAGTTTTGAATCACTTTTTTCTATTTTTGATACGATTATTTGGTTTTCTTTTAAAAAATCAAGTTAGGTAGTGGCTTATTAGTTATGCTGTTCATTTAAGAAAAGCCAACTTCAGGTTTCATTATTGTTGTTATTATTATTTTGAATTTTATTAGTGTCTTCTTTGATTTTTAGGATTTTAATTTTGGTGTCTAACTTGAGATTTTTAATTTGATTAGTTTTATTCCCTATTAGTTGATTAGAGATATAACATAGTCCCTAAATACTGCTTTCACTAGATCCTAAACATTTTGTTTTGATGTCTCATTGTTGTCATCATCTCTAATGAAATTATTGTTTCTGTGATTTGTTTTTTTAGACCCATTTTTATGATTATTTAGTTTCCAATTAATTTGTTAACATTTTATCCTTTGTCCTTTATTAAATATAATTTTTATATCACTGTGGCCCATAAAAGTTACATTTAATATTTCTGCTTTTTGTCATTTGTGAGGTTGTTGTAATACACGGTCAATTTCTATAAAAGTATCATGCACAGCTGAGATAGATAAAGATATAACATATATACACATGCTTATGTATATGTATTCATGCCTACACACTCCATTTCTATTCAGTAATTTCTAGGCTTATCATTGTTAACTTTTCTAAAATTCTATTCAGATCTTTCACTTCTTTTTTAAAAAAAAATATAGATTTATTCTAGTCTGAGAGGGGTGAATTGAGGTCCTCTATTGCTATAATTTTACTGTCTATTTCTCTGTATATGATTTGATTTTTTCATTATTTTAAATGTTATACAGTTTGGTGTATATATATTTGGTATTGATATTAATTCCTTCTCTGTGATACTCTTCACAAAATAGTTTTCTTTTTAATAACTTCTAATTAAATTTATTTTTGCTGTTGCTTTTCTGATGTGTGATACATTTCTCTCAACAATTAACTAGAGCATGGACTATAGTTATCTTAATTTAAGGACCAGTGCTTTATAATTCTCTCAAAATGATTAAAGAACTTCTTTATAGTGTTCAATCAAAGTCTGAGAAAGGGACATTCTTTATAACGTTCAAAATGGGCCACTTCACAGTCCATCAGTCATTAAATAGGTATGAAGTACCTACTGTGTGTCAGGCTGGGATTACAAAGAAAGGCAAAAGATAGTCCCTGTTCCAAAGGACACTTTAACATTCTAATAGGGAAGAAAACATGTAAACAACTATGTACAAACAAGATATGCACATGGCAAATTGGAGATGATCGGTAGAGAGAAGGCACTAGCATTTTTTTTAAAAAGCTGTTTTTCTTTTCAGTTCCAAATTTTCTCCCTCTTCCCCCTCCCTCATCCAATGAGAAGCCAAGAAATATAATTGCCATTATACATACGAAGTCATGCAAAACATGATTTATCTTAGCTATGTGGCACAGTTAAAAAGCAAGAAAAATTAAGAAAGTAGAAAATATGTTTCATCATGCACTGAGTTCATCAGTTCTCTCTCTGGAGGTGGATAGCATTTTTCATCATGACTCCTTTGGAATTGTTGTGAATTATTGTGTTGATTAGAGGAGCTAAGTATTTCACAGTTACTCATTCTTACAATATTGCTGTTCCTGTACACAGTGTCCTTCTAGGTCTGTTCATTTCAGGTTGCATCAGTTCAAATAATGTCTTCCCAGGTTTTTCTGAAATCATTCTTATAGCAGAAATAATATTCCATTGCAATCATATACCACAACTTTTTAGTCATTCCCAATTAATGGACCTCCCTTCAATTTCTGGTATTTTTTTTTTTTTGCCACCACAAAAAAGAGCTGATATAAATATTTATAGGTCCTTTTCCTTATTATTTTATATCTTTTTGGTACAGACTTAGTATCAGTATTGCTGGGTCAGAGGAAATGCACAGTTTTATAGCCCTTTGGGCATTATTTCAGATTTTGCTTGAGAATGACTAGTTTCTACTGTTCTACCAACCGTGCATTGGTGTATCTGTTTTCCACATCCCCTCCAGATTTGTCATTTTTCTTTTTTGTCATGTTAGGCATTCTGATGGGTATGAAGTGGTACTTCAGAGTTTTAATTTGCATTTCTCTATTAATGATTCTAGATAATTTTTCATTTGGCTACTAATAGCCTTGATTCTTCTTTTGAAAACTGCCTGTTCATATTGAGAAGGCACTATTAGCATTAAGGGCTCTCAGGAAGGACTTTTTTGTCAAAGGTGAGACTTTAAGTGAGACCTGAAGGACCCAGGGAATCCAGAAGCCAGAGATGAGGAGGGAGAGCATTTCAGGCATGAGGGACAGCCAGCGAAAATGCCTGGAGTGTAGAGATAGTTTTTTGTATAAGGAACAACAAGGAGACCAGTATTCTTGGATCAAAGTGTAAATTTTGAGACTGAGGGAGGGGGTAGGAAAAGGATAATGTGTAAGGAGATTTGAAAGTTTGAAGGATGTTAGGTTGTAAATGGTTTTAAATGCCAGAGAATTTTTTATTTGATCCTGGAGAAGATAGAGTCAATAGAGTTTATTTACTTGAGGGAGGTGGGGTGTGACATGGTTAGACCTGTGCTTTATAGGAAGATCAGTTTGACAGATGAATGAAAGGTGGACTACAGGTTGGAGAGACAAATCAGGGAGGTTGTATGGGTCTGTACCAGGGGACTGGGAGTGTTAGCAGAGAAAGGGAACTATATAAGAGAGATGTTATAAGAGTAAAATCAACAGACCTTAGCAACAGATTGAATATGAATCTGAAGCTTAAAAGAGAAGTTATTACTATATAAGTAGATCTGAGAATTATCAGCATAAGAATGATAATTGAAATCATGGGATCTCGTTTTCAATGTTTCATACTCCTAATCTCTTCTTATATCTATTAGCGCAGTAACTTCCTAATTGGTCTCCCTGCCTCAAGTCTCTCTTCACTCTAAATTTATTTTCTACAGTTACCAAAATGATTTTAGCTAAAGCACAGATCTGAAAATATCAACCTCCTTGCTCAGTAACCCCTTTTTTGACGCTTAGAGTTCTTCACGATCTGTCACCATCCTGCCTTTCAAGCTGTACAAAATTAATTTGTGCACAAAAGTAATTTTTCAAAATTTTTATTTTTTCCTCCTTCCTCCTGTTCTTTCCCCTTTCCCTATCTCCCTTCCCATTCCCCTTTTCTTTTTTTTTTTTTTTTTTACTACTTTTCCTTGGAATTAAGAGGAATACCTTCAAAATTTAGGGTGGAGCATATTAGAAAAGTGAACTACTTATATTTTCTTCTTTTTTGGTTATGCTTGCTCTTTGTTCATTTTTTTTCTCACAACCTTTTGTTTGTAGTAGCTGGGAAAAAGAGGGCAAGAACTTTTAAAGTCAAGTGAGATATTGATTGATATTCCATGGGGCTAAAACCTGAGTGGCAGTTGAATAATTACAGAGTTATTATTGAGGAGCTGTTAAGGTTTGTACCTAAGTTGTCAGATGTTCTTACTCCAGTCTTTTCAAAATAATACACTTAGATAATTGAATTTCCAAAAATTTACAGTAGATATTTTTCAGAATTCTCATTTCATTATTCCTCTTGTGCAACAAAAGTTTATTCATGCTAGAGACTGATTGCTTATCAATAATCACTTTTGAAAATCAAATTCATTTTGGGGTAAAATAATAACAGATGTTTTAAAAATATTTTTATATTCTGTAGTACAGTTTTGGCTACTGGTGTGGGAAATAGTGACAAGAAACATCATTACTATCTCTTGGAAATTCAGTTCTAAAAACCAGATAGATTCCTGAGACACATGCAAATGTTTATTCCTGAGAGACCTTAGGTGAAGTTTAGACACTAATATGAAGAGGCATATTCATGTAATTCTGCTAGGATGTGAAGTTGTATGAGAGAAAAATCATTGTCTCATGAAGTGCTCAAGTAAAAGAATTTGACTGGAAAATCCCTTTTCAGTATGACCATCAAATATTATTCTTCCTCTGTAGTAGCAGTAGTTGAGTCAGATCTGTATATAAATATTGATGTTACTTACCTTTACTTTAAGGTTATTCCTCTCTCCCGCCTCAGCTACATACAGAGATGGTCATAATTTAAGGGTCTTGCCACCATCCACAAACGTTGCATTGTCCATGGTCATGAGTTCAGAAATTCCTTTGTCTGATCATAATGTTTTATTATTACACCTTTGTCCCTTCTTAACAAACCTAAGCCTAGTTCATTCTCACCTCAGTTCTTTTTCAGACAATTATTCCTGTACTGGCTACTCTGTCCTACCTTACTTAGCTTGACCTCTTGGTGAATCAGTTCAACTCCTTTATCTTATCTCTGGTCTTAACTTGCCAAACCTCAACCTTGCATGCCTTCCACTGTCCTGCACCTTTGCATCTATTCAGATGTAACTGAGTAAAACTAGAGAAAATCCAGAAACTGTGCTGACTGAATCTACTAAAGATTCATGTTACATAATCTCAAGTGAGCCCTCATTGCGGCAGAACAGTTCTTTTATGCTTCCCAAAGTGATTTATTTCCTTCATCCCAAGAGTTATCCCAGACTATTTCATCCTCAAGATTCCATGTCTTTCCATACTCTCAAATTAAATGGTAATATTCCAGTTCTTTAGTTTATCCATTTCATATAACCTACTACTCCTTGCCACTTCAGCCACATGCAAAGATATCATACTCTTGATCTTGCCTACACCCATAAAAGCACCACTTTCATATTCATGAACTCTGAAATTCCCTTATCTGTTAATCATTCCATTTCTCCCTTTACCTTGCAACCTTAAAATTCTTCATCCTCATTGAGGATGTTTAGTCATCCTCTTAGTTCAGAGGTGGGGAACCTGTGGCCTCAAGGCTACATGTGGCTCTCTAGGTCCTCAAGTGGGGCCCTTTGACTGAATCCAAACTTCACAGAACAGATTCCTTTAAGAAGAGGATTTGTTCTGTAAAACTTGGACTCAGTCAAAAGGCCTCACCCAAGGACCTATAGGGTCACATGTAGCCTTGAAGCCTCGTGTTTCCCACCCCTGCCATAGTTCTTTCCCAGACCATCATTCTTGCACTGGCAACGCTTTCCTTTCCTCCCCATCTTGACCCCTTGATGAACTAGTTTTACTTTATACTTTTTCTCTTGAGTGCCTTGCTCCCTTAACCTATGTTCTGTATTACTATATTGAACTTCATCCGTAGAATACTGCCATCATTCACTGCAGTGATTCCTCCCTTTGTGCTGTTGACAGACATGGAGAAAACTGATAAATAAGTCCATTGCAAATTTATGTTACTTAATTCCAAATGTGTACTCAGTGCACAAACATTTTATACCTCTCTAATGGGTTCATTATCCCGCTCATCACAGACACTTTTCATCTCTTCACAAACCTTCCATGGCTCTTCTCTCATCCCTCATCATTGCACTCTCTCACCTAAAACCTTGTTTCATTTCATTGATATGATTAAGGCTATGTGCTCTTCCCCTTTTCCTCATCTCACATCAGATGCCTTTCCACACTATCTCTTCCTTTAATCTATCTTACCTTCTCACCACTACACCATCCGTACGTGTAACTATGGGTTACAACAAATGGAGAAGTTTTGAATGCAGTGGATAAGTTCTCTTCTGTTGGTAGTGTACTTTCCAGGGATATGCACATTGACAATGAGGTTGATGCACACATTGCCAGAGCTAGCTTAGTGTTTGGGAGGCTCTGTAGAAAAGTTTGGGAGAGAAGAGGTATTAGGCTGACTGCCAAGTAAAGGTCTACAGAGTTGTTGTGCTGACCTCATTGTATGCCTATGAAACATGAACAGTATACCAGCGCCATTTCAGGAAACTGAATCGTTTCCATTTGAACTGTCTTAGGAAGATTCTGAAGATCACCTGGCAGGATAAGGTACCAGGCACTGAGGTCTTTGCTCAAACTAACGTGCCAAGCATTCAAACTGTGCTTCAGAGAGCACAACTCCTGTGGGCTGGCCATGTTGTTCGAATGCAAAATGTAAGCTTGCCAAAAAGACTATTTTATGGAGAACTCACATGGGGCAGGTGATCTCATGGTGGTCAGAAGAAGTGATACAAGGACACTCTCAAGGTACCTCTTAAGATCTTTGGATTTAATTGTGCGGCATGGGAGGCACTGGCACAGGACTGCTCAGCATGGTGTGCCCACATCAGAAAGGTTGCTGTGCTCAGTGAGCAAAGTAGAATTGATATAGCACAAAAGGAAACATAGGATGTGCAAATTTGAAGTATCCACCCCACATATTCATCTGAACTATCTGTGCCCAACCTGTGGTAGAGCATTTTGAGCTCATATTGGTCTGATCAACCACAGTTGGACACACTGAAATTTCACTTTATCATGGTGATGCCATTTTGGTCCTCTTCAAGAACAAAGGACAACAACCAACGAACCTCCTCCCCAAGGCAAAAACTTTTAAGTTCACAAGTGATTCCATTCTACCATGTCTTCTCAATACCCTCTCATCTCTAGGTTTTCTGTCTCTTGATTCTCCTCTTACATGTATGACTACTCGTTCTGAGTCTTTGCTGGATTTTTCTCCAAGTCATATCCTTTAAACATCAGTTTTCACTGAAACTTTGTCCTGGGCCCCGTTTTCCTTTTCTAACAGAGGTTCTGAACCTGAACTTATGATTTAAATTTTTTTTTCAATCGCTGTATTTAAGTATAATTGGTTTCCTTATCCCTAAGGGGTCTTTATCACATTGTGTAATGGATCCATTGACCCCAAAATATTAAAATTCCATGCTGTAGTCAGTCACTTCATAACCTCATTAGCTCCCATGGGACTAGTGATCTTCTCTTTTCAGGCCTTTGTTCTGAGTTTCAGTCTCATTATCAATTTCCTGTTGGACATTTTGAATTGTGTAACTTGAAGGTATCTCAAATTCAACATATCCAAAACAGAACTCATTTTCTTTTGCCCAAACCCTCCCTAATTCTGGTTTCCTCTGATTGTCTAGGCTATTTATCCTTTCAGTTATTCAGCCTTATACCCTTAATCATCCTTGACTGCTTCCTCTCACTCATTACATACATCCATTTTATTCCCAAATCTTGTCATTTTTGCCTTCACTGCATCCTTCATATACGTCCCCTTTTCTCCACTTATAAGGGTGCCATGCAAGTATAGACCCTTATCACCTCATTCCTAGAGTATTGCAAGACCCTTCTGGTTGTTCTCCCTGCCTCCCATTTTTCCCCACTTTTGTCAGTCCTTCACTTAACTGCCAAAGTTATCTTTCTAAAGTTCAGTTCTGAGCATGTCATACTGCTCCCCCCAACTCAATACACGCCAGTGGACTTCCTATTACCTTCATGATTAAAACCCTTTGTTTGGATTTTAAAGTTCTTTACAGCAATTCTCATTCACATACTCCATACACATAATGATAGTGGACTTCTTACTCCTTTGTGGTTTTTGTTTTTGTTTTTGTTTTTTGTTTTGCACAGGGTATTTCTATCTCCTAATTCCATGCCTTTTCACTTCCTAGAGTGCTCTTGTTTCTCACCTCCACCTCCTGACTTCCCTGGCTTCATGACTCAACCCAAATCCCGTCTTTCACAATAGCTTTTTCTCAGTCTCCCCCAACATTACTGTCTTCTCTCAGAAATTTCTCTCTCTCTCTCTCGTGTGTGTGTATGTACATGTAATACACACATATACACTTATATGTACATATTATATACACACTTATACATGTATATGTGTGTGTATATATCTTGTATTTGCAGAGTGGTTTGTGTGTTATCTGTCATTGGTATGTAAGCTCCTTGAGAGCAGGTCCATGACATTTTTTTTTTTTTTTTGGTATCCCTACAACTTTATGAAGTGCCTGTCACTTGATAAATGCTGGTTCATTGACTTACAGATTCAGATAACTATTGAATAGTACCTGTCTGTCTTAAGTACACATCCATGTATACTGTTTGCATTTTTGTATGATTCAATTAAAAAGCTTTTTTCATCTAGCTATACGTTTTTTCATTCGAATACAAACATTTTCATTTCCCTTTTTTCTCTTTTATTCGTTCAGTTGCTAACTTACTATTTTCCTAATATTCTGTGTTAATTTAGGCATCAATATGAGGGATTAACAGTTTGTTATTATTTGATACAAGATTATCTTCACTATTCACTTCTCTTTCTCTTCCTTTTGCCTTAATTTTTGACTACTATTGAAAATTAATATAAGATGGAGGAGAAATCCACAATTGTTTGTCATTTAGCAGCTGTCTTTATTAGAATAGGCTATCAAGATTTTATTATAATGTGTTCTCTTTGTCTGTTATTTAAATTTATAGTAGTTTAAAAAATGTTAGCTTTAAGCCCCTAATTCTTTTTAAGTTTGCCCCCAGAATAAATTATGATTCTGATAACTAGTATTTTGGGTATCAAAATTTCTATAAGATATGGCTAAATAAATGCATGCTTATTAAAATAAGAACTTTAAATACTATTGACTGAATCAGAAATTTTGTGGACAGTTATTTAGTAAGCCTGTCTTTGTGGGTTTGCCAATTGACTTTTAACTTTGACCTCCAATGACACCTCTGCTATTTCACTTTATTTCTGAGCCTTTTATTAGGAAAGGGTATAAAAAACACTTTCCTGTGTCAAATAGTTTTATAATTACCTAATATATTTTAAGATATGGACTAATATGAAAGCACTAAACCCACTTTTTTCTTGTGACCAAAGGCAAAGTATTTTTCAAGTGCTATTAAGTGCTGAGTATAATAGAAATCATGATAAATGATCATAAATGAAGACAATTAAATTGATGTACTCAGATGCTTTTAGATATGTCCCAGTTTCAGCTTATAAATCCTGACTACAATAAAAAGCCTTTGAGAAAATCATTTGGGAGCTTCTGTGTGCAAATGAATTCATCTGCTGAAGAGAATGGGAAAGATGAATGGATTCTGTAGCTTGTTTTATTTTTCAGACTTTACACATTGCTATTTACCTCTATTGAGCTTGATATTTGCATATTATAGAAGACATTGGGGTATTTAAGTAGTCAATTTATGGTAAAGGGAAGTTGAATGTTTAATTTTGTCTTATTTCATACTTTTCAAGACATGCTGAAGTTTTAGATGATGCATCATAAATGTCAGGTCCTGAAAAAGAATACAAAATGTATCAAATTCACATAATCACTGTTCCAGATTTAGAAATGCAATTGCTCATTTTGAATTAAGTCATTGGAAGGCAGCTTGTTGCTAGAAAGAGTGCCAGAGTAACAAGACTTGGGTTCAGATTTTGGCCTTGTCACTTACTCTGTGCAAGACACTGACCAAGTCATTGAGACTTTCTGGGCTTTAGTTCCTTGTCTATAAAACAAAATAATAGGACTAGATAATCTCTAATGTCCTTTGCATCCATAAATCTATGATCTTATCATCTGCCAAATAAAAGAAGTGTGTGGGCTTAACAAATAACAGCTATAGTTAGAAAAGAAAGGCAAATTATCTTTAATGTGTGCAGTTGTGACCAATAATTGAAAGTTTATTTAGTGACTTTGTTAGTCATTCACAAGAATCTGTAACATGAAGGATAATATATATCTAACATGAGGAGTGAGGAGAAAAGAAAGGGAGTTATAACCAGGTATATTCATTTATACTTAAATGTAGAAACTTGTGAATTATGGATACGAATATAGTCAACTTTTCAATAGGTATAATGTCCTTTCCTCTTATCTCTCAACCTTAATCCTATCCATAATTTGAGACCTGTTCCAAATCCTGTCTAGCTTTTCTCTCTTACTGGTCCTTTTACCTTTCCTCAAATCCTATAATACTTCTAAATTGCAGACTTCTTGAGGATAAGTATCCATATCCAATAGAATGTTAGCTCTCTGAGAAAAGGGACTATATTGTATTTATCTTTACAGCCCAAATTTAGGATAGTGGCAGGATATAATAGGTAATAAATACTGAATTGAATTGGAAGGTAAGCCTTTAAAAAATAATCCCCCACTTAGCAAATACTTAGCATTCAATAAATACTTATTGGTGGGTAGGTTGAAATATAATCCTTTTTAGATTTATTTGGGAATTATTCACATGTAGATTATTTACTATTTAAAAATTATGCTTTGTCATCCTTTTGTGTCCTTCAGTCTACTGTTAGGGAGTCTAAGCTCATTGCCTTTGCAAAATAATTTTACTTAAAATCTAAATGAAATTAATTAGGAAAGCAAATGTTGCAATTCCCAGTTCATAGCATAAATATCAAAGCCATATATAAATATTTTAAAAATTATCTATTTCTGAATAATCTGTTTTTCTATATAATTTTGGTGGTTGACTGTATAAATATAGTTATTACAGATCATATATTTTAAAATTGTATTCTCTCACCTCCTAAACACTAAACTATGAAACATAGCACAAATATTATAAGAACATCTGAGGTAGATAATTAAAGCATAATTAAGTTTAAATGCCTTGGTGAAGGAATATAAAAATTATTTAAATTCAACCAGCTAGTACATTTGCAGTTTTCTTTTATTAGGTGTGAAATCTAAGAATCCCTTGCCAACTCTTGAGGGCTCAATCCAGAATGTTGAATTGAAGTACTGCAGCACATCATTGGTCAAATGTGCCTCTGGGACCGTGGGATCAATAAAAATTTGTGCCAAAGCCCCAGGTATGTGCAGCTGGACCATGTAAAACTTTATTGCCTGTATAGGAGAATTGGCCTTACTTTTTACAAGGAGCGTTACTGAAACAAGAATTTACTCATTGTTCCTATGAATCAGAGGGTTTTTAAATTTTTATTTCTCTTTTTTCCTTTTTATTTTGCCAGGATGATGCTACTTGGCTTAATAAATTTTTTTTATTTAAAAAATTCTCTTTATTTGTAAAGATTAATTTTGAAGAAAATTAGAGAAATTATTTTTAAAGAGTTTCTTGAAAATGTATACATTTTTTACACCAAATCGTAATGTAAGTTTGTGTGATACACATATATACATGCATACATATGTATTATACATATCTTCTTAGCTGCAAAACACTTTTAAGGTATTTTTTTTTCCTTCACTGGTATGCTTGGGAGGAGAATTGACCATGATAGACAACTAGATATAGCCTGTCATTGTAATGATATATCAAAAAATTTTTTTAAAAAGTTCATGTTACTAATTTTAAAAATAGTCTATATTGAGAAGCTGGTCAACTTTCTTATCCTTTATTTTTTATATTTGATTTCCACTTAACTCTATTTACTTTCAGTTTTGAATTATAAAATACATTTGTGCTGGTTATGTTGAATATTTTCTCCTTTTTTGTCTTTAAAATATTCTGTTTGTTACAAGATTTGGCTTTCTGGGGTTGTGGGGAGAGGGTTAACTGATAATGTACATAATAAAAAAAAGCATTAAAAACTCATTTAATAATAAAAAAAATAGATTTATATTAGTTAAATTGTCTTACTATTTGGGTTCCAAATATTATAGCATTCTTTAGATGACGTATTTCAAATGATTTGAGGGGCATAACTGTTTTAAGTGAATTTATAATTTGGACTTTTAATTTAGGATTATTTAATTTATCTCAGATTATAGTTATAAAAAGATAAGTGCAGTATAAAATAGATTGATGAATATAATGGATATAAATTCTAGTCATTCTGCTAATAATATTGCCTGTTAACTTGATATTTTAAGATATGTTAAAACATGGGCCAGTTGCCCATGGGAGAAAGTGTTTGTAATTTAAAGGTTAACACTGATATTTTTATTTAGGTGAGAATGGAAAAGAGAAACTGATTCCCTTAATTCAGGGCCCTTCTGACACCAAAGACCTCCACAGCAGCAAATGGCTCAATGAAAGCAGAAAGCCAGAGTCCCTGTTAGCCCCAGATTTGATAACCTTTACAATGCAAATTCCCCAATCTGTGGACTACTGTCATAATTCAGGTAAGTACAAAACTTTTTTTTAAGTTCATATTATTTTGAACTTTCATTTCCGGCAAGACTTCTTTTGAGTGAAATATGTCTCTTGAAGACTGTAACTATTAAGTATAAAACTTAAGTTATCCTTTTTGAAAATCCAAATGAATAAATTGTCATTTTATTCTTTTCTTAAGTTGTAATGATTTTAGGTAAGTAAATTTGCCTTTATGAACCATATCCTCTTCACATACATGTGCAAACATCCAATGGGTTAGAAAAGTTGAGAGTTCTACATATATATATATGCATTCTCCCCCTTAATTTGTAATAGAGAAAATTTACTTTTATTTCTTTTATTCATCATTTGACTTTGACCAAATGCCATAATTTTCTACTTTTTCCTCAACCTCAAAATCCCAAACCAGTAGGACTTTTAGGTGGAAGCAGTGTTCTTAGGAAGTAGTGCATTTCCCTTTCCTTTAGAATGGGTGAGTGTGTGCGTATGTGTGTGTGTTTTGGATGGCTACTTGTTGGGAATGTTGTGGAGGGGATTCTTGTTTAGTCGTGGGTTATATTAAGTGCTCTTCCGGATCTGATTTGGTATGATTTAACTTGTCAAGATGGCTCAAATAACTTTTTGATATTTTTATCAACAATTTATTAATTATTCATTTTTATATATAGTTCTGATTTGTTCTAGGTAACTTAAAGGGAAATCATAAATGTAATAATAAATCTATGGTTATAGCTGGTCCTTCATGTTGTTTTACACTTTATTTGGGAAGATTCAAAACCATGACTGTTTGTGATGTGTTTAATTGGGAATGTTTGTAAATTTGGAATGTGAACATTTGATTGATATTTTGAAGATTTTCCTTTAGCTTGGCTTTAATTTTCAAAGTTAATATGTTTTTCTTAAAACTAGGTCTGGTTACACAGTGGATAGAACATTAGGCTTGAATCCACAAAGGAGCCTGAATCTTGTTTCAAGACATTCACCTGTTTGCTCACATGACCATGAACAAGTCACTTAACATGTCTTAGTCTTAAATTCTTTACTTCTGAAATGTGGATAATAACAGCACTTATAGGGTTGTGGAGAAGATTAAATGGGAAGTGTGCAAAGTGCTTCATAAACCTTAAAGTGCTATATAAGTGTTAGTTCTGTTATCATTATAATTATTCTCGTTATACTATACACCCAACAGAGGTGTTCTGTTTAAATTTTCTATCCCATTCCATCCCAGCACACCTATTTGTTCTTGAGGAATTTATTACATGGTTTATAGTGCCCATACATATTGTTATTAATTAAACCAGCTTTAAAGTAATTAATTTTCATCTTACATTTGTGTAAAAGATTTAAATAGGTCTCTGTAGGACAGGTGCTCTGCATAGGATGAGCAAGTGCACTTGGACTTTGGAACTTAAAAAAAATACAAAGATGTCTCAATTAACCAAAAAACCCCAAAGTAACCAGAATAGACTTAGCTTTTTTAGGAAGCAGTAAAATATGCATCAGGTGAGGTGCTCAATGAATTTCCCCTAGGACTTCTGGAATTTGTGGGATTGGTAGTGGAATGCAGAATACTGTATGAATTGAGAGGCTTAAGAGCTAAAGTCAAATGTTTTTAGCGCAGTTTGGTAAAAGGCTTAACAGACTTCCTTTAAGAATCATGGTAGGAGTTAAGGGATGGGAAAACACCTGGCATTTTGTGTAAATGCTTCCACAAAAGAAAAAAAATTATTTATTAAAAGCACTGACCAACAAATTATATGGCCATTAAACAGAAGAAAACCAAAAAGTAAGCTTTAAAGGAAAAGCTGTAAGGAAGAAGGAGCAGAATATTTACTGCATGAATATAAAAAGAAAGTAGGGAACCATGAGTGAGAGTCAGATGACTATGAAAAGAAGTAAGAAATTTATTTTCCATGTATTGGCAAGTATATATAGCAAAACATATATGTACAAATATAAACTATTGTCATAATAAATTTTGTCTCATTCTTTTCTGTGATTAGCATAGTTTACTCTGCTTGAGATCCAAACACATCTCCCTTAGCCCTTTTTTTATTTGAACGCATTAGAGTTATTATTTGAAATTAAGTATTTATTAAGTCATTAAGCATTCAATAAGCAGTTACTGTATTCCAGGCACTGCGCAGATTTAAACACAACTTTGTTTAGGGAAGTTTTGGAGAAAAAAATGAGAAACAGTAGCTTTCCTTAGTTTCTTTTTTTCATGAATGTGAAATCTAAATGAAAAAATTGTAGATTTTGCATTTTAAAGGAATCTGAAAGCATTTTCTAGTCCATTTTATTTATAATAGTCATTAAGAGTAGTTTTAGACTACCTATCTTGCAAGGGGAATGTCTGTAAAAATCCTGTGATTTGTAGTGTTTTCCCTGCTTGGAAAGAGATGAAGCTATCTTGGAACCAGAGAGTGAGTTTTCCACATTTTGGAATCACTCTGTAAAAAAGTACCCTCTTCCTTAATTTATTGCCCTGTTGATTAATTGATTGATTAATTGCTTCGTGGTGTAAGGAAAAGAGAGCTGACTTTGAGACCAGGGAACAGTATCCTATCTATAGTTTTTAACTACCTGTCACTGAGACCGAAGCAAGACACTCAGTGACTTCTGTTTTGGATTTAAAGCTCTTCATTACCTGATTTGTCCCTGCCTTTCTTGTCTTAACACTTTATTTCCATCCATTCACTCCAACTGTAATGGCCTTTTTGCTGTTCCTCAGATAAGACACTTCGTCTTCACTCTGTGCCTTTTCCCTGGTAGTTTCCATGTCTAGAATTCTCTTACTCCTCACTTCTACTACAATTTCCCTAGCTTCCTTCATGATTCAGTTAAAATACCATCTATTTATACTTAATTCCACTTATTCGTGCCTATATATCTTGTGTGTACATAATTATTTACTCCCCCATTAGAAGGTTAGCTCCTTGAGGCCAGAACTATTTTTGCCTTTCTTTGCCACTTAGCATAGTTCTTGGTACATAGTAAGCTCTTATTAAATGTTTAATCCCTTGACCAGACCTTCTGAAGGAGACCTTTCCTATTCCCTCCTATTTCCTTCTGAGATTACCCTTTGTCATCTATGCTGCATATAGATTGCATGTACCTAATTATTTACGTATTATTGCCATCATTAAAATGTGCTCTTCTTGGTGTCAGGAAGATTGTTTTTGCTTTTCTTTACATTCTTAGTGCTTACCACAATACCTGACACTTAAGGTAATAAAAGGTCGTTAATTTAGTAAGCATTTACTACATGCTTATGGATTGACTTACTTACCTATCTAGTTGATTAGATATTAAGGTATTAGAGTGAAAATTATATTCCAGTACATCTTCTGTTTTTGTGCCAGTGCGGAAAGAAAACTCAAATAGACTGCAAAAATTTTCTCTCAATTCCTGAACCTGATACTTAGAAATAAATTTTAGTGATTAACAAAACCTCTTTGAAACCCTCAGTTTGCTTATTTATAAAATGGGGATAATACTGCTTATACTACATACCTCATAGGGCCATTATTAGAATTAGTAAAAGGAATGTATGTAAGGAGTTTTATAAGTCTTAAAACTTTGTTTAACTATAAGCAGTTGTTGTGATTGTGGAAGTATTTTACATTTCCTTATATTCAGATATAAATACAAAAACATTTTACAGCCTAAGGTATTGAATACCATAGTTGATGTTGGGTAAAAGGGTATACTGGTTAAAGAAATAATATGTCTATTGTGTATTATCCTCTTTGTGCTATGAAAATCAGGGGCTTCTGCATAGGTGTGGTAGCAATAATATCCTAAGCCTTGTTTCCTTCCAAGTTAGGCTAGTTTTTCCTTTAAAAAATATTGAGAACTATTGATTTTTTATTTTTTCTCTGAAAATTTTGTCATGTGGATGGCTTTCTGAAAGGGAAAGTGATAATAGGAAAATTTTTGGTGCTATGAAAAAATGAAAGATATCAATAATAATGTATGTTTCTTAAAAAGTATTGAACCTATCATTGGGACTTCATTGGCCTCAGGGACTACTAACAGGTTAGGCTGTTAACATTACTTCCTGGTTGCCTGACTACAAAATAGCTGTGACAAACCCTAGGAGCTCTCTTCATCTTAGATGGTGGAAAATGATGGACAACTCATGAGAGAGTTTCTCTCAGCTGGATCAAAACTAGTTGTCCTTAATGTATATCCACATTGTCAGTCAAACAGTCAATTAATGTTGATTTATTGCCTACTACATATTAGACACTATACTAAGTGCTGGGAATACAACAATAAGAAAAAGACAGTCCTTGGCTTTGAGAAACTCATAGTATAATTGGGGAGATAAGCAAACAAAAATGTACAGGCACTCTTTGTATAGGATAAATAAGGAATGGTTAACATTTCTTCTTTCTTGTGATTTCTCTCATTGATTCTAATTCTTTTTTACAACATGACTAATGTGAAAATATGTTTAATATGAGTGTGTATGTAGAGCCTGTATTAGATTCCACACTGGCTTGTGGCGGGGGGGAATGAGGAGAAAATTTGGAACTCAAAATCTTATGGAAGTGAATGGTGAAAACTGAAAACAAATCTTTTTTTTTTATAAATATAATTAACAGAGAGAAGACCTTAGAAGTAAGCGGGTTTGGGGAGGGCTTTCTTTAGAAGATAGGATTTTAGTTGGAACTAAAAGGAAACTAGGCAAGCCAAAGATGAGGAGAGAGAACTTTGCAGGGATAGGGGACAGCCCTAAATTAGTTGTTATTTACTATTCTTCCTTCTATTAGGAAGTTAATCTCTCTTTTTTAAAAACTGTTACTTGACTTAGAAGTATTTTTATCTTATATCACTCAGTCCTCCAGAGGACGTGCTGGAAGCTGGTTCAGTTCAGAGAAATAGTATATAAAGACTTGTATTACTAGATTGTTTTCTTACCCATAATGTCCTTTCACTCAAGCAATCCAGCTATCAACCTATTTTGAAAAAACCCTAATAAAAACAAAGTTAAAAATTTCATTTTGTAACTTTAGCTCAGTAGAATTAATCTTTTCCAAAACTAGATACAATTAGAAAGAAAAAAAAGTTGCAGCATATCATTGAAACAGTGGTGTTGGTGATTGTTGTAAATTGATTAGATATGCCCTCCAGTAATGTAATGAATGTGTAGTAATATAGATTTGGGTATTGCCTTCTCATGATGTAGATCTCACCCTTACCTGTTTAGTGTGCTCATGCCTTAGTTCCTGTAAATTCTATACAAGGGCTATATCCAACATGTAGTATACTTCCTTTAAGTTGTTTGATGTTGTGAGTCTTGAGTCAATCAACAAATATTAACCACTGGCCATGTGATAGGCATAATGTTGGGGAGCAAGTTTCAGAATGAAATAGTCCCTTCTAATAAGAGGGACTGGTGGAAGGAGACCAAATAGCAAATATAAAAAACATAGATACAAATTGAATAAATGTAAGTATATATAAAGTGGTTAAGAAGTAGGTTTTTTGGAAAGGAGAGCATTGGCAGTTTGAGGAACTAAGGAAAGCTTCTTATAGAAGATGTTGCTTGAGCTATATCTTAAAATAAGAGTAGGACACAGTGAAGTAGAAGTGAGGAGACTGCCTGAGGCACATGAATCAGCCAGAGGCAGGGAGAAGAGAGATGGAGCATCAGGTTTGAGAAGGATAAAGAAGGCCATTCTGGCTAGATTAGCTAGCCAGAGCTAGCTAGATTGTGAACGTATTTGAAAATGTAATGGCAAGTATTAGTTAATCTATATAATCTGAAAATAATCCCAGAGGTAAGAAGCTGGCAGTGTATGGGGGAGAGGGTTGAAAAGTTTTTTTTGGTTGTTGGTTGTTTGCTGTAGGTGGGATTTGAGGTGATTCTTAAAGGAAGTTAGGGAAGCCAGGAGGTGGAAAAAAGGAGGGAGATCGTTTCAGGAATGGGGAGATCATTAGTAGAAAGGTGCAGAGAGTGAGGAGCAGCAGGAGGGCTAGTGTTACTAAATCAAAAGGTATATGGAGGAGAATAAAATATAAGAAGACTAAAGGTAGGGAGGAAGGAGCCAGATTGCAAAGAGGTATAAAAACCAACCAGATAATTCTATATTTTGTCCTCGAAGTAATGGAAGCAACTATAATATGCTGAGTAAAGGAGAGATGGTGTTTTAAGAAGATTACTCTGACAACTGAATGTTCGACTGGAGAGGAGAAAAACTTGAGGCAGGGAGACCAACCAGAAGGCTATTATAGTAGATGAGGTGTTAGGTGATAAGGACGTGTACTTGGGTGGCAAATGTCATAGGAGAGGAGGGGATACATATGAGAAATATTGTGAAGGTAGAAACAACAGAATTTGGCAACTGATTGGCCAATGGAGGTAAATAAGAGTGAGAAGTCAGGTATGACACCTGGGTTTGGGCTGTTAGTAAAATGTTGACATCCTTGACAGTAATAGGGACGTTAGGGAGAAAGGAGAACTGCAGAGGAAAGATAGATTTTGGACATGTTGAATTTAAGATATCTGTGGGTCATCCAGTTGTTGTATCCAATAGACAGTTGGAGGTTTAAGACTAGAGGTCAAAGGAGTGGTTTCTCCTATTTATTACTCATCTGCATAGAGAGGAAAATTGTATCTGTGGGTGGTAATGAGATTACCAAATTAGATAGTATAAAGGGAGAAAAGAGAGCAAAGGACAGAACCTCAGAAGGTATCCCTGTTTAGCAGGCCTGACCAATATGAAGATTCCAGAAAGAGACTGAGAAGGAGAAGTCACACAAAAAAGGAAGAAAATCAGATCAGAGTGGTATCACAAAAACCTGGAAAGGAGAGAAATGTTGAAAAGGTAAAAATGGGCAAGAGTAGATAGGCTATTTATTAACAGATTCTCGCCATTTTACCACTACATCTACTTTTTGATACTTTGTACATCAACAAGCATTTATAAAGTGTTTGAACACTTTAGTAAGTGGACACTATACTAAGCCCTCAAAGAGCTTAAATTCCATTTGGAGGGACAGTGTGAAAATATGTGAGTATGTATCTGTATAACTGTAAAATGCCCACAGAAAAAAGGTAATTTGGGGAGGAGTAATTAAATTATTTCTGGCTTATCCTTTATTTAGCTTGTTTGTGCATAATTTTTTGTATTTTTTCTCTCCCATCAGGTTGTGTGTAACTTGAGAGCAGGGACTGTCTTTTTCTTTTTATTCCCAGTGCTTATTGAACAATACTTGCCATATAATAGACACTTAATAAATGCTTATTGACCGACTGCATTCGAAATTATGATGATTAGCAAAATTTTCATGTAGAAGGTGGTGCTTGAACTGAGTCTTGAAAGTAATCATAGATTCTAAGAGGCAGAGAGGAGGGGGAAATGCATTGTAGGGATGGGGAACAGCTTAGTGCAAATGAATGGAGAACAGAAGATGGAATATCATGTATATGGAACAAAGAATGGAACAGTATGACAGGATTTCAGATTGTGAATCAGAAAGTAATGTTTAAAAAGACTGTCAAGGCCAAAGGGGTTGTGGAGAGATTTAAATGTCATATGTGTGTATGTACACATATACATACACACAGACCTGCACTTATATATGCACATGTTTACACACATAAAATACATAATACAGTATACTTACATACAAATATCTATTGTATATAATATTATATAATTAATATCAAATATATAAGTAAACGGTATGTGTTTGAGTGTTTGCATGTGTGCATGGTTTTGGGGGGCAGTAGGGAGCCACTGGAGCAGGGTGATGATACAATTAGACTTAAGGTTCAGGAAAATCACTTTGCCAACTTTGTGAAAGATGAACTGAAGTAGGAGGGGACTTGAGAAAGAGAAACTCAATAGATGGCTATCCAAAATCTTTTTTTAGTTATTTATAATCTTGGAGTATTATAAATTCTTGGAATTTAAAGGAACCCTAGAGATAGGTTATCCAGTTCAAACTCCCAGGTAGGCCAGAAGCTATAGTGCCACTCTAGGATAGCTGTACTCAGAAAGATCTGTGATTGAATTAATTTGGTGTTCATTTCAGTGATCATAGGCGTGCCAATCTATATCCTCCTACAAGTTCACCACATGAGGTCTTCACAGTATGCTAGAGGCCTTCCTCAATTTTTCTTTTCTTTGCAAGGATACCAGTTAAGCTTTTAGATTATTCATTTGTCCTCCCTGACCCTCACTACATTTGATGGAGATGTCCATCATCTCCTATGGACATACATTTTCCTGTTGACATTTTTACCTCTTTTTTGATGTTCTTCATTGGTCACATTTTACTGCCTACTCACACCCATCATACAGCCCTTTTTGTACTCTGTGATATTCATTTTACATTCTTCAGTGTTGGATTCCATGTTTCCCAGTGATATAACATGGGTGGAAGACTGGTATTAAAATAATGGGGCTTTGTTTCTGGGAGAAGACTTGTCATTAAAGATATTTTGCAGTTTTCTAAAAATAATCAGTCCATTCTTCTCTTCCTTCTCCCACATAATTCTGGACCCAACTCACCTATTTGTATTGTTTGTCTCTGATATGCTTAATGATGGACAAGCTACAGGTTTCTGTAAAAGTGTGCAAGAGATGTTTATCCACTTCGTAGTTCCTGTGTGCACCATCAAGCCCAAACTCTTTTGTTGAGAATGTTAACAGTGGTTATAGACAGCTTCTGCAGGTTCTGCAATGTTCCAGCAATCCTGTAAACATAAAGCAGGAGTGTCTGGAGGATTTCACTATACACAGGAAATCCCTGTTGAATTTGGATTCTCTGTTTGCTCTTGTCAATCCCAGCGTTAAGGATTTTGATGTTCATCCTTGATCAACAATTTTTGTATTGTTTAACCTTATATTTATGTTTGAAGAGTCATTGAAAATGGTTATTTCTATTAGAGATTTGGAGGTATCTTGAATGATTTAGATGTACACAGACACACACACAGACACACACACAGACACACACACACAGAGACACACACACAGACACACACACACAGAGACAGACACAGACAGACACAGACAGACACACACACACACAGACACAGACACAGACAGACACAGACAGACACACACAGACACACAGACACACACACACACACACACACACACACTTACCAGAAGAGACATTTGTGGTTGCCATGGGCAAATCATATATTTTTTCAAGAGCAAGGATGCAAAATGCAATTATATTAAAATTACTGTGTGTAGACAGGAGATCCATGCTGGAGGCAGCAGAATTGTATGAGTGTTCAAGATTTGGTTTCTAAAAGATGGAAGATACCAAAGGCATGGATGAAATCTTGGACTTTATTAAAGACCTTGGAAAAAGTCTTATGCCTTATGTATATAGATGTATCACCCTGAACAAGCCTTATCTCATCTGGTCGTGAAAATTGTGCAGGGCTGTGCCTGCCTATTATTTGGAATGGAAACCTTGAGAATTCCGCTTGCTATTTGAGGTAGCAATGGGGCATGATGGGGAGGGTGCTGACCCTATAGCTTCACAGACTGGGGTTTAAATGTTGTTTTCAGGGATATTTAATTGCTTTGAGATCATGGGCAACTCACTTAACCTCTCTCAGTCTCCTTTACCTTATCTCTAAAAATAAGGGCTCAGACTTGGCCTGCAAGGTCCAAATGTTTGTAGGACGTGCATAGCTATTAAAATTTTACTTTTTATGTTGACTCTGATACCTACCTTTCTGAAGTTTCTTTTCAGTTCAGTGAACATAGCAGTATTCTAGGCTATAGGAATATAAAGATTTAATCAGAACCATCCATTTCTTCAAGGATCTTACATTCTTTTTTAAAAAAAGTAATTGCATCTTTATAACAAAGAATAAAGGAAAAAAAGTCACCAAAACTATCCGATACATCTGCTGAGTTTGACAATATATAAATGTTTGCAACCCATGGTTTTCCCTCACCTCCTCCCCCCAAGCAACAAAAGGAAGGCAGTTTCTGTTTTTTAAGGTTGTAAAGGACTGCCTTAATACCAGCAACCCGCTCAGGTTCACTGGTGGGAAGAAATGAGCCACCCTCATCATTGAGTGCTGAAAAGAAGGAGGTTAACTTTGCTCTAACACATAAAGAATATGCAACAATGATACAGTGACACAGCTTTTCTGGATGCAGCCCTGTCTCATCTCCTTATGGAAATGTGTCAGGTCAACAGGGTAGGTTCTGGGAATTTACATGGTCTTCGGAAATCTACCATGAAATTTATGACTCCATGTAAATGGGTAGAACTTTTTATGATCTTTGGTGACCATGAAGTTGTCAAGGGAGACAGGGATATCAGGGATATCAGGGATCGCTTCATTGCCTTTTAAGGAAAACTAACCCCTGTTGTGGGAAACGAAGGATCCCTGGTCCACAGGGACATAAGGGCCACACCTGATCGTTACAATTACACCAAAATGTTTGTTTCTTTTTATTTGTTTTAACTAAAGAACTTAAATTCTATTATTTCCTCCCATTTGTTTTAGTTTTACTCTTAAAAAGCACCACAGCATGATTCTATTTCTACCTTTATATTTTAGCATTTAGGAAAGTTATCATATCTTCCCTCCATCTTCCATCACTTCGCTATACTAAACTAGTCTTTGAATTGCTTCATATTACCTTGTTTTCTTCTCCCATTCTCTGTCTCTGTCTCCCATTTTTTTCTCCTCTTCTCTGAGTCTTTGTCTTGTCTGTCTCTCCCTCTGTTGGTAAATGCTTGTCTTGGAGAAGGGTCCAAAATTGAATATTGTACCCCCCATATAATCTAACTAGTGTCAAGTACAGTGGGGCTATTGCTTCTTAGGATTTACTCTATGTATTTGTATTCATTCAGCTCTCAATTGAGGTGAATATTGTGATCTAGATAAAATTAAAGTAAGTTAGATAGCACTAGAAAGGTATACAGTGAGGCTGCATAGGTTCTCACTTCTTATAAGGTGATGACTTGCTCTTGTACAACGGCATAAAAGTGATCATGTATATCATGTATTGCTGATGTAGGAGAGGAATCAGTCATATAGGAGAATGAGATTACCCACTAGGTATTAAAATGAGGTCTCTGCTGTATTATTCTGACACTCCCCCTTACTGTCGAAGATATCGCTGTTTTTTCATTCACACTGGTTTACAATCTCAGTGTCATCCTTGAATCCGCATTCTCAATCCCCATGCCTGGAATAGTCTTTCTCCTCACCTCCATTTTTTTTTAGTATCTCTGGCTTTCTTTAAGACTCCTCTAGCACATTTTTCAGTATGGTTGTTAGTTCCTTCTCCTCTAAGGTTATTTTTATGTATCTTGTCTGTACCTATGTTTGTACTTATTATTCATAAAATATAAGGGAACACTTGAGTAACAGAGACTATTTTTACTTTTTCTTTGCATCTCCAGTGCCTTGTACATAGTAAATGCTGATTAAGTTTATTGATTTAATTCATTAAATGGCTTCAAACTGATGAAACCCTCTCTCATTTAATCAAGATCCCTCATTTTACATATGAGGAAACAATGAAGAAAAATATAGAGATGTTTAAGTGACTTTGCTTGCATGTCATAGTCAATAAATAGTTATTAAGCATCTATTTGCCAGGCACTATGCCGAGCACTGGGGATACAAAAAGAGGCAAGAGCAATCCTTGCTTTCAAAGAGCTTACAATCTAATGGGGGAGACAAGAAGAAGACAAGTATGGACAAACAAGCTATAGACAAGATAAATAAGAAATGTTCAATAGAGGGAAGACATTAGAATTTATAGGATCTTCCTCTGGAAGATGAGATTTTAGTTGGGACTTAAAAGGAAGTCTGTAAAACCAGTAGGTGGAGATGAGGAGGGAGAGCATTCCTGGCATGGAGGGCAACTAGAGAGAATGCCTAGAGCTGAAAGATGTAGTATCTTGTTCATGGAACATCTAGGAGGCCAGCGTGTCAAGAACGAAGACTACATTTTGAGGAATAAAGTAATAATGAGACAGGAGAGGTAGGCGGGGACTAGGTAATGATGAGTTTTTAAAGGCAAAATGAAGGTTTTGTATTTGATTCTGGAGGAAATAGGGAGCCATGGGGAAGTGAATATGATTGGCCTTGTACCTTAGGAAAATCACTTTGATGACTGAATGGAAAATGGTTTGGAGTAGGGGGAGACATTTTTTCCCAGATTACGAGTGTGGATTGTTTCATCATATTCATATCCACAGAGCCTAGCACAGTATTGAATATAGTGACTGCTTAATATAGTAATTGCTTGGTTCTTGATATGTTGATCATATCAACATTTGGAATTGGATAGGACTTCCCTGCACTTTTTCAGAAAAGGCTTTGTGGAGTCAGGCATACATGAACCCAACTACTTAGTTTTGCCCAAGAATAGTATTGGTGATTATTCTCCATGTAAGGTAAGCCATATGCAATTGCAACAGGTCAGCCATGCTGATATTTATCCACTGAGCAAGTAGCTGAGCTGAGAATTGAATCTAGATACTCTTGACACCAGTGTTCTTTCCATTGTATCACAATGTAGCTATTAAAGTTTTTTTTTTGGCTGGGAAAGAGAGCATAGGATGGTTGGGGGACTTGAATAAGACAGAGTTCGAAGATGGTGATCTGTATTGTATCACCATGATCCACCAAAGCAAGATTAATTTTTTAGTAGCCAAGTCCTATTTTTGGTGAATATTTGATGTGTTCAGATGTTAAACCCTAGTTATTTTTCATACAGACAGCTGTAAAATCATGTGTCCTGCATACTTTACTTGTATAATTGATTTTTTTGAACCTAAATGCTGTAATTTGCATTTATACCCCCTATTAAATTTTATCTTGTTGATTTTGGTTTACCTTTTTGAAATGGTTTTGAATCTTCCTTCTGTTATCTATCATTTTAGAAATATTCGCTTCTTGGCATTTGTAGATTTAATAAATAACTTTTATATCTTCACAAAATCCCTATCATAGGACAGAATTGTTCTCCCATACATTTAAGAGTGACATCTTTCTTGAAAAAAAAAACACATTTTTTTTCTTCTGAGTTGGACCAAGTTGGTTTAGAAATGTTAATGTCAAATTTTGTAGGAGTTAATGATTAACTGCGATCTTTTTAAGCATTTGCTCAAGAATTTTGATAGTTTCAGCATGGCACATTTCTTCTATGGTAAATTCCTAAGAAAAGTGACAATTAAGAAAATTCCTAGAATTTAAGTAAAATCTGTGTATGTAAATAGTTTTGTCTAATTTTTTGGGCATTATGAGCTGTTAAAGAACAAAAATGATGATGTATCTTAAAATGATTTTAAATTACTGATAGAAGTTGAATGCTTTCTTTTTACATTTAAAATATAAAGCTAGTTAAAAATGACATTTCCTAACTATGTTTAACAGTGCTGATTGGTCATCTTGGATTAGAAAATAGACTGTGATCCTTTAATTTAAATACTTGACAAACTGAATTTCTCTTAAAATAGTGTGGTAATGAAAATTAATAGTTTTTAGAAGTTCCAGTTTAAATATAGTCTCACTTTAGGACATTTCTCTTCGAAAATAGACTAGGTTTTACACACACACACACACACACACACACACAGCATAAAATTTCATTGAATGTCTATATATGATGAGCCTAACAGTGGCATGAAATGTTCATCGTCAGATAAAGGTGACTTTGTTAAGTAAGTGCTATTCAAAAAGAAAGCCTAGGTCTACACATTTCAGTCTTCTAAAATTAAAAACCATTCTTGGGATTCCCCGTACCCCCCTTTTCTTTGGTAACATTTATTTTGCTCCTCTGCTTTGATTGTTTGTATTACAATGAAGTATTGAAGTAGTTTAAAGGTGGAAACAGAATTTTATGTTCTACATTTTAATTTATTTGGAATGTCCTTTATGTTCTGAAGAAATTGGCTTCTCAATGGAGAATTAAGTGAATTGCCTTGAAGTATGTTTTTAGTATTTTGGACAGGATATATGGGTAAGAATGCTTATATATTGTAGCAATTAAAGACAATTCACATTTGTGGCTTGGGCATAAATGTGTAAAAATTATACCCATCTATCTTATTACATTTCCTCTCTCCTCCCTGAGGACTTCACTATATACTTTATCTGTAATTGTTGCCAGTTTTCTATCATGTTCCCACTGGGCTTCTGGTGCAAAAAATCTTATCCTCTCGATGACAGAGCTTGCCTGAATGATTTCATGCTCCTAGCATTTTTGTTCACGGGAATTAGGGGCAAAATGTAACTACAGCTGAACAGAGCGTCTAGTTTTGTAATTTGGGAGTTTAGGCTCTGTTATTGGAACTAAATGAAGAGATGCAGGTGTTCTCCAGTGCCATTCCTTTGGGACTTCTGATGGTAGATGCTTGAAAAGAAAATGCATGTGTTTCCAGAGTCAAACAGCAGCTGTGAGACAAGAATTTATGTTTTTCTCAGAACTTTGGGATTTCAAAATGTTACATTTAATCACATGCACCGAAAGGAGAGCAAATGTTAAAGATGTTACATATAAAAGTAGGGTACTGATCTCTTTACCATACCATCTAGTTGTGGGAATATAGGAACAAAGTGATCTTTAATCTTAATATGAACAATTTCAAAAGGATTATGATAGTTGCCAGGACACGGTCTTTTGAAAACTGCATTTTAGCAGAGAATGTTGTTAGCCTACTAATTACTTTCGAAATCTACTTTATTCTTTGTCTCTTAGAGAAATAATAGATGCAAAGTAAATACACTAAGAAATATAGACAAGTATAAGGAAAATGAAGTCAATCTAAAATATTCCCAGATTGCATTTTTTGGGTGAATAGATTGCAGATACAGATTTTCCTATAATAAATAGAACAAAATATTTCTAAGTTACAAAGAGCATGAAAAACTTTTTTTTTCATATTCTATAAATGCTTGAAGAAAAAATTATTTGTAGGATCTTTTTATATGTTTTAGCATTTTCTAAAGAACATTTGAAATAAAATAAAAGTTACTTTTATATTTATTTGAATGTCTGAATTCTTTAATTACTTTTTTGAAAATGGGCCATTGCTAGAATTCCTTTTGTTTTAACTTTTTAAGGATATTATCTTTAAACTGTTTACTCTTTTAAATATGTTTATATTTTTAAAATTCTCATTTGTATAGAAAAATCAAGATTTTATGTTTGTTTAAAAAATCTGTTACTGTTGAAAGTTAAAATGGATCTTAAATGTTACATGATGTAATAGCATTTGATTTGTAAATAAGAAGAAATCTGCCTGTACTGTATTTTTGTTACTTAAGATAGTGGCTTAAAAAACCTAAATCCATTATAATCCACAGAATATCTTTAAAAAAAAAACCCAACAAACATCTAACAAATAGTATCTTCTAACAATATTGCCAATAAAAACTTCAAACAATTTTAACAACTAATGACATTTGTTTTGAATATTTGATAGAACAAACTTTTGCTAGTACAAAGTAATTTTTAGAGTCTCTCAAAATGTTTACTTTAATGCAGTTTTGAAATGTAATGATCAAAATTATGTATTTTTAAAGGAATATAATTTAAAATTTCCATGTAGATGTATAATTATTAACATTGCTTGCCTTCTCAATGGCTAGGGGAGGGATGGGAGAGAGGGAGAGAATTTGAAACTCAAAATTTTTAAAAAGAATGTTAAAAATAAATATATACATAATTTTAAAATAATTTCCACGTAGAGTACTGGTACTGGGTCAGGAAGATCTGAGTTCAAATCCAGACTTCAACATGTGTTAGCTGTGTGACCTGATCAAGTCATTTAACCTGCTTTCATTTCCTCATTTGTAAGATGAGGATGATAACAGCACCACCAGCAACCCAGGGTTATTGTCAGGATAAAAGTAAAGTGCTTTGCAAACCTTAAAGCACTACGTGATTGCTGGCTATCATCATTATCATTTTAAGAATAGACAATTATTACTAACATCTTGTCCATCTGCTTATTGTCATTTATATTTGTAATTAATATATGCTAGTATTTCACAGCTGAACATGACTTTGATGGACCAGCTTAATTTCTTTGTCTGAACAGAAAATTATCTCGATTTCCTGATCCTCCTGGTTCCATTCCATGTTTTTCCTCTCTTATTTCTTTAACTAGAAGTTGGTAATCTCTACTTACTATTTTCCTGTTGTAGAGCTTTTGATAAATTAGGTATTTGCTTGAGACCCTTTTGCCTGCTTTTATTTTGGGGTGTTTCCTGAGCCTTTCAGCTGACTTTCTAGCAGTACTCTAATCTGATGCGTAACACGGGAATCACTGTGGGTGGGCAGCTCTGAACATAGGGGTATATACTCGGCTACAGCTCCAGGGTCAAGCTCACCTTTTAAAGGTTAATCCTTCTCTAGTTAGTAGCAAGGGAAGGAACTAAGAATCAGGACTAGGCAGGCAAGAGGAAGTGACTTCATTGTCTCTCTGGAAAGTGTCCCAGGCCTGAAGAGCTTTGGCAGTGAACTAAAAGCAGAGTCCCAACCTTTTAACTGACATGACTTGGCTCTGTGGCTTGGAGGGTAGGGCCCCTGTGTACAGCACAGTGTCAGGGTTCTTGAAGCGGTTTCTGAGCATTAAGTAATCTAGTACAATAAAAAGCATTTTTGAGATTCTGATACAAAACAAGAAATACCCCCCCCCACACACACACACACACACACACACAACAAAACAAAGTGTAGGAAAGATTTTCTAACTTCTTCAAGTAGGTTATTACATTTAAGGGTAATGTTATCATTATGGTCTCAATTTCTTTTACATTTTGGGACGTTTTAAATGTCTCTAAGTGAGTTATTTTTGCTATTTTTCCCAACCTCCTTATGAGTTGTTTGTGAGGCCAGGTTATCATAGCATTATAATAGTTTCCAGGTTTTCAGCCTATATAGCTATGTTTTTGACCTAGCCCAGAGGAGAGAGATTTTTGGCTAGAGTGCTGAATTATTAAAAGCCGTTTGAATTTTTAGGGGATGGGCTTTGCTTTCAGTCTAATCTTAATACCTCCCCTCCCTTTTCCTCTCCTTCCTTCACCAAGTATATCTACTGGCATCATACTGTCCAGTTTGAAGGAGGCCATTTGATAAACTTTTAATTTCTAATAGAGCCTATTAAAGAAGATAGTAGAGGATTTTAAATGAGGGAACAAAAGTTGAAGGAATTTTCTAGGCAGAAAGTGATTTGTTTAGTAGGTACTTTCACTAAACGATAAGTGACCACAATTAGAGTGAATTTAAACTGATTACAGTAGTCATTTTAATTTGCCAGGTTTAAATATTGAAAAAAATAATTTTGTAATTTTGTTCCATTTCTCAGCTTTTTGGAGAGGTGCGGTGGCATAGGGGATAGGGAACTTGCCTAGGAGTTTATCCAGGTTCAGATTTGGCATCTGACACGCAGGCAAGTCACTTAACACATAGTGTCTCAAGTAACTATTTAAGACTACTTTGTAGGATGGGCACTGATCTACCTTAGTAGAGGAACATCCTCTACTGTTAATCATAGGTCTTGTCTCTAACTAACTGAACAACACCAGCTTGTAAGGCCACTTTAACCCTCCCTGTCCTTTCTACTGTCAGTCTTCTCTTCCTGTCATTCCTTGAGCTCTTTATGCTTGAACATGTGTTTCCTCTGAGGTGCCTTTTTGTTGTTTGCCCACTAACTCTTGAATTGTTGACTTTGCATTTAGGATCTTCCAAAGACTTGGAGCCTCAGAATCAGACATAAAACTGTACAGCTAGATGGTAACCCTTTCATTGTATGTTTGAGGAAACAGAATCAGAAAAAAAAGTTGTTTTGTTCAGTCACAAATAAAACCCTAAGTGGTTAAATAGACATCCTGATTTCTACTTCACCTGCTTTTGTCACTATAGGAAGCTGACGCTGAAGTCAATTTTGCCATTAATAGTTTTTGTTAAGATTTTCTGAAAAGGTTACTGCCATAGCTGCTTGAAGGTGACCTATCTTTTTTAGTAAGTCCAGATGACAAGATGCAGACCAGTGGGAAAAGAGAAACATGGTCGCCAGCAGAGGGCATACTTGCAGAAGCAGTGTCATTAAATGGTCAATACAGAGTTTTGGCTTCACCGTTTCTGGCCTGGAATATTGCATTATAGAATTGCTTCGACCCTTCACTTTAATTTGACCTTTTAGTCCATACCAGTCTTTGTTTTCTTCACGATTGGTCATCCTGGTGCCTTGCCAATATGTGTAATATTCCAGATTAAATTTTCTCTGTTTTGCTGCATAAAAAAAAAACCAAACTGAGACTTAGTAACTTGATGAATTTTCCTACTCCCCCCCCCCCCCCACATACTCTCTCGTTTCTTTGTTATTTTACTAACTAATGTGTTTTAAGTCTCTTTTCTTATCAAACTTTTTTGGATCTTTTTGAAAAATGTTCTAGATATCCTATCTCATATATATTCTAATCAGATTTAATCAGTTTTAAAATATCTGATCTAAAATATTTGATTAGTTGCTTTGAGTCTTGAGAGAGTCTACACTAACATTCATGAAATATATCGTTAAATCTGTCTTTTAAAAGTTTTTTTTCACAGAGGTCCTATGAAATCATTATTTAGCTTAAAAAGTAAGACTTATTCTGCTATTTCTGACATGGCCTTGACTATGCGAACCAAATTGAAACTGGGAGTGCACATGTGGGCTTCTGAAGCCAGGGAGTCTACAAGGCCTTTTTAAAAGATGATCTGGGATCTTAGTGTGCATCTGGATAGCATACCAGAGGGTTTTAAGAATAGGATAATTTGCATTCTTCTTTAAACAGTTTTATTTCCAGTGATGAACTCTACTTGAAACCTTTGATTAAATTCCCTCTTCCCCCTTTTGTTTTAAACAATTTTAATTCAAATGTTCTTTGGAGAATCCAGTTAAAGTTCTCTGTTAGTGTTCAGCTATCTGGGATGCTAGAAAACTGGCATTCTCTAACTTACAAGTAGGTTGCATTCCAAAAGTTAATTTGTAAATAGGTTGCTTGTTCCTCACTTGTTTTCCATAGAACCAATTTTAAATGGTGATTAGATTCTCCAACCAGTTTACAAAAAATCTAACTCACAGTGTAGTTAAAATACTATAAATTTGCAAAGAAAAATATCAAATAACTTTTGTTGCAATATGAGTAATTAGAAGAATAAAATTTCATAGGAATTTTGGATTTCTGCATGCTATTTGATTAGGATAGAGAAGGTAATTGTAGGCTTCTGTGGAAAGTATGAAAGGAACTGGGAGTTTTATTGGGTTTTTGAAGTTGGTTCTTTATGTCAAATGCATTCAAAATTTATACTGTCCTTTTCTTTGATACAAGTATATCACTAGCAAAATTCTTCTTATTTGTCATAATTATGGTCCATTTTATTTTATTTTATGCTTCCAATCAGAGAGAGGGTTAAGAATTTTCCTGAGGGCAAGAGAGGAGTTTAGAAGAAGTAGGGTGTCAAGGAGGATGAACATCTAAGGAAATGAACTAATTTTGAATTAATCCTATAACAGAAGTTTGGGTGACACATAGTCCCTGAGGATGTGAAGAAAGTTGTTGCTTAAGTTAACTGTCATCTGCCAGTGAAAGAAATTGGAAAGGAAAAAATACCCCTAACCACCCTTTCATAAGTCTGTAAGGGAATGTCTGTAAGATGGCTTGTGTCTGTAATTAACATTTAATTACATTCTGTTAAAAAGCTGCCATATAGTATAATTGGTTAATATAGAACTGTAGAGTTGATAATTAGCTTTGAAATCATCTCTTTCAGCTGTTGCATTTTACAGCTAAGTAGTTTGCCCAAGATTGTCCGAGTAGTTAGTGGCAAAGTTAGGACTAGAATTCAACTCTCTTTATTCATGCCTCAGTATCAAGTTCTATTCATGTAGTGTTTTTGTTCTTTATTTTTTTGAAATACATTTCTTTATCTTTGGGAAATGTACTCATAAATAATGTGTAGCAGCATGCTTTTGAAAAAGTCACGTATCTGCTGGTGTTGTACACATTTGTTCTTAGAAATGAAGATCCAGGGTAAATTAAGAGAAGTTATTGTCTCTCTTTCCTTTGACCTTGTTATAGAATGTTTCTCTTATGACTGCTCTCCTCTTCTCTATTTCTTTAAAAAACAAACAAACAGGCAGTAGCATCAGAACTGAGTTTGAGTTCAGTAGTGTGACGAAGTATCGTGCATTGTATCTTTGAAATGTAGTTCACTAATATATTTTGTTCAGTATTATGTGATGAGTCATTGAATTAATGCTTCAAAAGATCATTGCTTTCATTGGTTTGGGTATTCTTCCCCACAACATTATCAAAATCACTGCCCCATGACTTAGTAGATAGTCTTCATCAATTGGTATACCTGCTAATCACCTTATACCTCTGGAAATTTATCCCTAGGTGAGTGATCACCCTTCTAGTGATAAGGCTCTCCAAAATTGGCTGTCTTTTCTTGGGCAATGTTCACACAGTTCATAATGAATCCTTTCCAGTTTGGCAGGACCTGCCTTCAAAGAACTTAAATTCTACTGAGAGAAAGCAATATGTATCCAAATAAGTAAGTACAAGATTGTTTGAGGAGGTAGTATTTTAAAAACGGGTGGAACTGAGACTTGTCATGGAGGTGACATCTGAATTGATTCTTGAAGAAAAATTCTGAGAAGTGAATATGAGGAATCTAACATTCCAGTTAGATCAGTCAGAAAGCACTTATCCAATATCTTTTATCTGCCACTTCAGGCATAGAATACAACTTGTTCAAATTTATAGAGATGGGGGTGGAGCCAAGATGGCAGAGTAGAAACACACAATTACGCTAGCTCTGAACCCACAGCCCATGAAATATCTGTAGAAAAGAGCTGCCAATAAAGGAGCAAGGAGGCAGGAGAAGCCACAGAACAGTGGAGCGGACGTGATTTCTGTTCCAGAGAGCCTGAAAACCTCTCGCAAAAGGTTCTTCGCTCTGTGGACACGGAACTGAGCCCAGCCCTGCGTTGACCACCCAGCGCTGAGAGGAGCAGATCCGAGCGGGCTTCAGGGACAGAATCTCTAGCAGCCGCGTGGGTCCCTCCACCCACAGGTGACAAGGGTTGGTGAGAGGCTCTCTTCGGCGGGTCGAGAGGGGAGTGGGGAGCCCCCATGACTCAGCCCCCCTCGGGAGGCACCAATGGAGGTGGGAGCAGACCAGGGCTCCCCAAGCAGGCAGGAGCCCGGATCCATTGTTGAAGGTCTCTGTATAAACCCCCTGAGGGAACTGAGCCCGTGAGGCGGCCCTGCCCCCACCCGGGCAGCTGAACTTGATCTCACACTGAATAGCAGCCCTGCCCCCACCCAAAGCCCTGAGGCTGGGAAGCAGCATTTGAGTCTCAGACCCCAAGCGCTGGCTGGGAGGATCCTGAGGGGAGGTGGGTGTGAGGAGAATATTCAGAGGTCAAGTCACTGGCTGGAAAAATGCCCAGAAAAGGGAAAAAAACCAAGACTATAGAGGGTTACTTTCTTGGTGAGCAGGTTTCTCCTCCCCTCCTTTCTGATGAGGAAGAGCGGTGCTCACCATCAGGGAAAGACACGGAAGTCAGGGCTTCTGCATCCCAGCCCACTCAATGGGCTCAGACCATGGAAAAGCTCAAAAAGAGCTCAGAAAATTTTGAAAATTATGTTAGAGGACTGGAGGAAAAACTGGGAAGAGCAATCAAAGACATGCAAGCAAAGTATGAACAGCAGATCAGCACTCTGCTAAAGGAGACCCAAAAAAATGCTGAAGAAAATAACACCCTGAAAAATAGGCTAACTCAAATTTATAGAGATGAGAGATGAAATGTCTAGTACAAGAAGCTGGTAGTTCAGTTTGGCCAGAATGTATTCTGTATAAGGGAGAATAATGTGAAATAATACTGGAAAGATAGTTTTAAGACAGAAAATGGAGGACTTTAGTTTCTATGTTAAACATTTTCTTTTTTCTCTTACAGGCAGTGAGTAGATAGCTATGGAAATTTTTTGAGCAGGAAAGTAACATGGTGTACTCTGTGTTTTAGAGTGATTGTTTGGCAGCTGTGTAGAAATGGATTAGAGAAGGCAGGGACTGGAAGCAAGCCTCAATTAAATTATAAATCAGGTAGTAACATATTCAAAACTACCCTTTTTTATGCTTCTCTTTTTTACAGTACAACAAAGCATATTTTTAGAAATACAGCTTTGGTTCAAACTCTGCCTCTTACACATATTAATTGTGTGACCCCAAACAGTAACTTAATTTCTCAGTACCTCAAGCAAAAGTATGTGAGATTATGGTGCAATGAAAAGTGTTGAATCCATAATCAGGTTCAAACCCTGACTTTTCTACTATGTAACCTTTGAACATGTTACTTCAGTCAGTCAATCAGTCGGCATTTAGTAAGTGTCTGTTGTGTGCTAGGCACTATGCTAAGCACTTCATTTATTTGGGTCTCAGTTTCCTCAAATATAAAATAATGAGGTTAAAGAAGGTGATCTCAAAAGTCCCTTTCATCTCTAAATCTGTGATACTCTGATCCTATAGGTTACAGAACTGTTGTTGATCTATATCAGTGGAGTAACCATCTTACAATGGGAATTTCCTAAACCTATGAAATCATAGGTCTGGAACAGCCACAACAAATGTCACTGAAGCTAGTGCTAGATGAAGGAAGCTTCTATGCAGTTAGTGCTTTGTTTAGCTTTATTTGCCTCTTCATGGATAAGAGCCTTTTTAAAACAGTCATAATGATGATTATATGATTCAGCCTTAATACAAAAACCAGCAAGTCTTTGTGGAACATTGAAATTTTACACATGAGCACTGAGAAATCAGCTTGCTGCTGGTGAGGAATGGAGAGCTTTTTTATTTGATGTCTTAGATGAGAACATATTAATCTTTGGATAACAGTGATAACCAGAATATTGAAAATGCCTTAGAATCCAGGAGGAAGAAACACCAGACCCTTCTTATTGCATTGGCCCAACATTTTAGTGGTTTTTATGGATTTTCTTTCTTTTGGTATTCCAATAAAAATCGTGCTAAAAATAACCTGCTAGTAAAAGTACTGATGGGGAAGTTGGGTGGTGCAGAGTTTACAGAACAGTGGGTCTGGAATTAGAAAGGTTGGAGTTCAGATTTGACTGCAAATACAAGCTCTGTGACCCTAGACAAGTCACTTAACCCCTGCCCAAAGCTAGAGAAAGAAATGGTAAACCAATCCAATATCTTTGCCAAGAAAACTATGAACAGTTGGTCCATGGAGTCAGAGAGTATGACATGACTGAATGACTGAACAACAAGAAAAACAACAACAGAAGTGCTGATATGTTTTGGTTGTAGATTGGGATAAAAATAGATATTTGTCAGTTATTGATTTTCCATTCTGGGAAGGGGTATTAATGAACTTCATTATGTATACAGACTCCTCATTTTGAAAATCTGTATCAACTTCTTAAATCACTGAATCTTAGGCAACTAGCTGGCCTAGCTAGTAGTGATTAGAATGCTGAATCTAAGTTCAGATCCTGCCTCATGCATATATGGAACCATTGGTTACACAGAGGGGAAATTTTGAATACTGTGAATATTTGAAGTTTGGAAAAAAACTTATCTTGGCAGTATACTTTCCAGGGATGTACGCATGGATGATGTGGTTGACACATGCATTGCCAGAGCTACCTCAGTGATTGGGAGGCTCTGAAGGAAGTATGGGAGGTATTAGACTGACTGCCAAACTGAGGGTCTACAGAGTCATTGTGCTGACCTCATTGTTGTATGCCTGTGAAACCTGGACAGTCTAACCTGCACCATGCCAGGAAACTGAATTGCTTTCATTTGAATTGTCTTAGGAAGATTCTGAAGATCCCCTGTAAGACAAGGTGGCAGACAGTGAGATCCTTTCTCCAACTGAATTGCCAAGCATTCAAACTCTACTTCAGAGAGCACAGCCCTAGTGGGCTGGCCACATTGTTTGAATGCCAAATGTACATTTGCCAAAAAGAGTATTTTACAGAGAACTCACACAAGGCAGGGGTTCACATAGAGGTCAGCCGAAGAGATAGAAGGATACTCTCAAGGTCTTCCTGAAGAACTTCAGAATCAATTGTGAGACATGGGAGCCACTGACCTGGGATTGTCCAGAATGGTGTGCCCAAATCAAAGAAGGCACTCTTCTCTGTCAGCAAAGCAGAATTGCAGTAGCTCAAAAGAAATGAGAGATGTGCAAATTTAGATATGTTTCCACTCCAGATGTTCATATGGACTACTTCTGCCCAACTTGTGGTGGAGGATTCTGAGCTTGTATTGATAATCAGCCACAGTCTGACATACTATACCTTGACCCCAACAGAGTGATGTTATTTTCGTTCTCTTGAGCATGAAGGACAAACAACAACAGCTGGATGGCAGGGGACAAGTTATTTAACCTTCCTTAGCCTCAATTCATATGTAAAATAAGGATACTAATAGTATCTACCTCATAGGACTATTGTCTGGATCAAATGAAATAATACTTATAAAGTGCTTTGCAGAACTCAAAGCTATCTATATAATTGCTACCTATTATTATTTGCAAAAAAAACCCCAAAACCCTTGTAACAATGATAGTGTTTTTTCTTCCTTATTGCCTGTAATTATTAATTTTGCCACTCTTATGTGGCATTTACTTTATTCTATTGTAATTTAAATATTTCATGTTGATGCCTGGCACATAGTTGGCACTAATACATGGTGATTTCCTCCCTCCCTTCCTCCCTTCCTTCTCTCCTTCCTTCCTTCCTTCCTTCCTTCCTTCCTTCCTTCCTTCCTTCCTTCCTTCCTTCCTTCCTTCCTCAGTATAACCTTCTAGAGGGCAAAGATACAATTAGACTTTTATTCATTTCTGAAAAGCTTTTAAAAAGTGCATACTGTGCTCATGGCATTGTGCTAGACCAGTAATGGGGAACCTGTGGTAGGTTACCCAACCCTGTGCCTACGTATTGGAAATACAAAGATGATAAATGACATTCCTTGCCTCAAGATGTTTCCAGCCTTATCAGGGCCACATAATTTGTGTACAAGTAATTATAATACAAGGTAGAATGTAATAAATGCAAAGAAGAAACCTTTCTCTTATATTCTCCAGTATTACTACTGGGTGCTCCAGAAGTGCTTGTACAAACAAAAACTTAATATGTGTATGAATATTTGTATTTGTAATGAGCAAGCTTGATTCCCTAAAATAAATTCAGAGACAGTTCCCCCCATTTCTTTGAAAAAATAAGAATATTGCATATTTAAAAATTTTGTAAAAATATGTTAATTTTGTAGAACTTTGTTACTGTTTAAAAGATCTTTTTATTATGAGGGTTGGGTCAAATGGAGGTGATATAAAAACAAAAGCTAACAATGAAAAGGTACTTTTAAAAATAATTTTAAAGAAGTATTTATAGAATTTATAGAAGAATTTAAGCTCTGTCTTTTTTTTTTCTTTCTTACCTTCTGGAAATGAGAATCAGCAGATATTTTAAAATGATTACTGAATATTACATCTACCCATTCTTCTATCAAGTACTTTTTTCTGCAATTTATAGTCTTATCCATTGTGTAGAATACAGAAAGGTTTTGTGATTTGCTCAGGGTCACAGGAGCATCGGCATTGAGCATCTGCCACATCATGCTGTTTCTCTAGTTGCTACAGAAATAAAGACAAAAATAAAAGGTGTCCCTGCCCCGAAGAGCTTGTATTCAGCTGGAATCAGTTGTTCTTTAATTTGACATGTTCATGCTTTAAGCCTCATATGGTGGGTGCTTAATAGGGAAGTTGGTGACAATATGTGGGGTAGGGTCAGATAGGAAGTTTCGAGTTAATATAGATAAGGACAGTGAGTCAGAGAAGGTAAAAATCTGTCTAAAATGTGCCCAGGCTTCTGGAGGAAACATCTGTCATAAAATTCCTTGTTATTTTAACATTTATTCATCGCTAAGAAAAACATCTTAATTTTAAAATGTGAAAAGTTAATCTCAATTTAAATATGTGAAAATTCATTACAAAATATTTTCAGTGGATGAAATAACTATAGAATATGAAAGATACTACTGTCAGTCTTCAGCACTAATTTTAACATAAATATGTGTTATTAATATATAATTCATCTGTTTGGAGTTAATTATTAATCATAATTTTATTTTTATCCTTAAAAATAAGTGCCAAAGTTAATAATGTTTTTTAAAAAATTTGATTAATTGTTAACAAAGCATGACAGAAGTAAGCTTCACTCAGCCTGTGAAAGGGATGACTTAACACAACTGTTGATGCATATGGAGTGAAACATCTTTATCAGGTTAATACAAGAAGCAGTCATGCCCTACTTGAATTACTCATTTATAATAGCTGAACAGCAGCCTGCATGTGGACTTTGAAATCCTGGGAAAATAAGATGCATGCATGCATCCAAATGTCTAAAGGATTTACTCTAAGCAGCTGGAAAATGTTGAGCTATGTTGTCAGCTACTAGGTTTTTGGCCTTCAGGGAGATGTGATCAATTTAATTACTGACCAACTTCAATGACTACTTTAATGATTATTGCCTAAATTCTTAAATCTCAAAGTTTTTAACTTCAAAGACTCTGTTTAGAGTTTATTTTAAAATATATAAAATAAAAAGTCAAAATTAAGTTGTGTTTGAAAAAATGTACTTTGCTTAAGTATGTCAAACATCCTGTAGAGCATATAGTTTGAAAAACTGTATCTTTGGAAATTAAATAGAGTATTCCAGATATTAAACATTTTGCATCTGGAAATTAATATATTATTGTTATTAAACAAGTAAATATAAAGCGTGCCTCTTCACTTTAAGGATCTTATTCTACCTTTCTGTCCCTACTACTTCTGTCGTTTTGTACATACGATGGGTTCATGGAGGTATCTCTGTTTCTTCTATAGTCTTATTTCATAAATGGACTCTGAAATTTATTTTTTGAAACATTGCAGATAAATTCACTACTTGCATTTATTTTCCATTTACTCTCTTACAAATGTCTTATCCAGAATAGATTTCTCAATGATTTTCTGGTAAAATACATATAATTCACCTCATAACAGCTTTGAAGATACTGTCATGTTTGGGGGAAATGTCCTTTTCAGACTAAAGATATATACTAAGGCAGACATTTTTAAATTTGATCCTCCCTGTGGATGCTCTACTTGAGTTTTCCTTTGATAAATCACTTGATATTTTCATGATTGCTTCTTAATCTTTTAAGTGAAAGCCACAGTGATGACCTCCCCCTCAAGGGCTCTTGTGTAGGTTAACAAAGGGTAGTTAACACTTCGAAAATATGTCAGTACTAAAGATTATAATTCATCATCACCACCATCTCTATCAGCTAACAATTTAGCATGTGGCCAGTTGCACAAAGAGATGATATAGAAGGGGGATGTAGTACCTGAGTTTAAATGAGTAATCTATAGGTAGCTCAGGAATGAATATACTTTCTGTGTGTGTGTACTTATGTAAATGTGTGTAAGTATATATAGCTTTTTGAGATGGTGGTGAACCCTGATTGAATTTGAAACAAAAGTGAAAAGGTAAGTGAGTGTAAATTAAAACTTTGAGAAGTCTGCAAAACATTTATAAAATGTAAATTTTATGAATATAAATTATTTACTAATTAATTTATTTAAGATTTTGAGTTCTAAATTTTCCCCCTTCTTTTTTTTCCCAACACGCAGTGCAGTTTGATATAAGCTCTACATATACATTCATATTAAACATGTTTTCACATGAGTCATATTTTAAAGAAGAATTAGTGGGAGGAACCATGAGAAAGAAGAAACAAAACAGAGAGAGCAAGTAGTAGGCTTCAATCTATAGTTCTTTTTCTGGATTTGGACAGCATTTTCCATCATGATTCTTTTGAAATTGTCTTAGATCCTTGCATTACTGAGAAGGACTGTCTATCAAAGTTAGTCATTGCGTGCAGTTTTTTTCTTACTGTGTATAATGTTCTCCTGATTCTGCTCACTTCACTCAGCATCAGTTCATATAAGTCTTTCCAGGTTTTTCTGAAGTTCACTTGCTTATCATTTCTTATAGCCCAATAGTATTCCATTACATTCATATACTACAGCTTGTTCAACCATTCCCCTCTTGATGAGTATCCCCCCAGTTTCCATGAAAAGAGCTGCTATAAATATTTTTGTACATGTGTATCCTTTTGCCATTTTATGATCTCTGGAATACAGACCTAGAAGTGGTTTTGCAGGGTGAAAGGGCAGTGTACCTTTTTATAGCCGTTTGTGCATAGTTCTGAATTCCTCTCCAGAAAGTTTGGATCAGTTCACAATTCCACTAATAATGCACTACTGTTCCAATTTTCCCACATATTCGCCAACATTTATTTATTATTTTCCTGTTTTATCATGTTAGCTAATCTGATATATCAAGACAGTTTTTAACATCAATTTTTCCCCCATTAAACTTTTTTTTAATGGTCTCAAAATTCTGTGACAAATTTTTGGTCAAGTTTCCATTTAAAAATTACTTATTTTAAAAACTAATAACTTAAAACTGCCACAAAACAAATGGTCCACAAAAACATTTCTATCCTTCTGAAACTTTTATGGTGCATTTAATCATTTATCAGTCTTTTACTATTAAGCTTAAATGACCAATTGAGATAAACAGTTCTGAGACTGTGCTTCTACCACTGATTAAGATTGGGGTGGCAAGTGTTGTACAGAACACTCGTTTAGACTTCTGGGTAGATTTTGTGACCTTGCCAGCTCCAGGAGCCTTCTTGTCAACTGCCTTGATGACACCAACTACCACAGTCTGCCTCATATCACAAACAGGAAAACAACCTAGAGGAGGATAATCAGAGAAGCTCTCCACACACATGTCATCGATGGCAATGTCACCAGATTTCAGGAATTTAGGGCCATCTTCCAGTTTCTTGCCAGAATGATGATCAATCTTCTCCTTCAGTTCAGCAAATTTGTAAGTAGTGTGACAATCCAGAACAAGTGCATAGCCAGGACTAATTTGGCCTGGATAGTTCAGGCTAATAACCTGTACGGTGAAACCATTGCTTCCATAGGTGAATCATTCTTGCTATTACCAACCACAATTCCACAGTGGACATCTTTGACAGACATGTGCTTGACATTGAAATCAACATTATCTCCTGTAAGACCCTCACTCAAAGTTTCATGGTGCGTTTCAACAAAATTTTTACTTCAGTTGTAGCATTAAATGGGGCAACAGTGACCACCATGCCTGGCTTTAGAACACCAGTTTCCACTTGGTCAACAGGTACAGTACCAATGCTACTAATCTTGTAGACATCTTGGGGGGTAGATGAAGGGGCTGGTTAGTTGGATGCGTTGGTGGTGGGATGCAATCCAAAGCTTCAAGCAGTGTAATTCCATTAGCATTCCCATCCTTATGAATGACTTTCCATCCCTTGAACCAAGGCATATTGGAGCTTTACTCCAGCATGTTGTTACCCTTCCAACCTGCATTTGACACAAAAGCTACTGTATTAGGATTGTAGCCAATTTTCTTAATGTAGGTACTAAATTCCTTGACAATTTCCTCATATCTCTTCTGGCTGTAGCGGGGCTCAGTGGAATCCATTTTGTTCACACCAACAATCAGTTGTTTTACACCTAGTGTGTAGGCCAGAAGGGCATGCTCATGGATCTGCCCATTTTTGAGATACCAGCTTCAAATTCACCAACACTAGCAGTAACAATCAGGACAGCACAGTCAGACTGAGATGTGCCTGTAATCATGTTTTTGATAAAGTCTCTGTGTCCTGGAGCATCAATAATGGTCACATAGTACTTGTTGGTCTGAAATTTCCACAGGGAGATATCAGTAGTGATACTATTCTCACGTTCACCCTTCAGTTCATCCAAGACCCAGGCATATTTGAAGGAGCCCTTTTCCATCTCAGCAATCTCCTTCTTGAACTTCTTAATGGTTCTCTTATCAATTCCACCACATTTGTAGATGAGTTGGCCATCAGTGGTGGACTTGCCAGAGTCTGCACATCTAATGATGACAGTGTTAATCTGAGTCTTTTCTTTGCCCATTTTTGTGGCTATTTAGTGATGATTGTTCACAACACCTGTGTTTTGGTGGCAAACCCGTTGTGGGGAAAAAAAAATAAAAACATTCTTTTTTTTTTTTTTTACAAGATTTTGTGTTCCAAATTTTACTCTCTTCTTTCCTCTCTTTCTAAAATGGTAGGCAGTTTTATATAGGTTATACATGTGCTATCCTGTGAAACATATTTCCATATTAGTCACAATTGTGAAAGAAGAAATAGATCAGAAAAAAAAAACACAAGAATAAAGTGAAAAAGTATACTTTTATTCAGTCTATCAGTTCTTTAACTCGATGCATTTTTCCTCATGAGTCCTTTGCATTTGTCTTAGATCATTGTTGCTGAGAAGTGCTGAGTCTTTCATAGTAGATCATCACACAATATTGCTGATACTGTGTGCAATATTTTCCTAGTTCTGCTCATTTCACTTTGTATGAGTTTGTACAAGTCTTTCCAGGTTTTTCTGAAATCTGCTTGTTAATCATTTCTTATTGTGTAATAGTATTCCATTACATTCATATCCTACAGCTTGTTCAGCCATTCCCCAGTTGCATGGGCATCTCCTCAGATGCCAATATTTTTTCACCACAAAAAGGGATACTATGAATATTTTTGGACATAATAAGTCCTTTCCCCTTTTTCATGATCTTCTTAGCATATAGACCTAGTAGTGGTATTGCTGGATCAAAGGATATACACGGTTTTATAGCCCTTTGGGTATAGTTCCAAATTGCTCTCCAGAATGATTAAATCAGCCCACAACTCCAGCAACAATGCATTAATGTTCCAATTTTCCTGCATCTTCTCCAACATTTATCATTTTTCATCTTTTTGTCATATTAGCTTCTCTGATAGGTGTGAGGTGGTACCTCAGAATTGTTTCAATTAGCATTTCTGTAATCAGAAGTGATTTAGAGCACTTCTTCTTATGCCTATAGAGAGATTTGAGTTCTTTGAATACTGCCTGTTCATAACATTTGACCATTTATCAATTGGGGAAATGTTTGCATTCTTATAAATTTGACTCACTTGTTGAAAAGATTGTTTCCCATCTTCCTGCCTTCCTTCCAATCTTGGTTGCATTGGTTTTGTTTGTCCAGAAGTTTTTTTTTTAATTTAACATAATCAAAATGATCACTTTTACATTTCATAATGGCTCTCTGTCACTTATTTAAAGTCTTCCCTTCCCTTAGATCTGACAAATAGACTCCTCCTTGCTCTTCTCATTTCCTTATGATGTCACTCTTTATCTCTAAATCATGCACCCATTTTGACCTTATCTTCATATGCAGTGTGAGATGTTGGTCTGTATCCAATTTGTGTCCTGTTATTTTCCAGTTTTAGCAGCAGTTTTTGTCTGATAATGAGTTCTTATCCCAAAAGTTCCAGTCTTTGGGTTTATCAAATACTAAGTTACTATGATCATTCAGTCCTATGATCTTTTGTAACTAATCTTATTCCTCTCATTCACCACTCTATTTCTTAATCAGAATCAGATGGTTTTGATGATTATTATCTTATAATTTAGTTTGAGATCTGGTATTGCTATGCCACCTTCCTTTGTATTTTTTTCCCTTAGTTCCCTTGATATTCTTGAACTTTTGTTCTTTGATATGCATTTTGTTATTTTTTCTAGCTCTATCAAATAAGTTTTTGGTAGTTTGGTTGTTGGTATGGTGCTGAATAAGTTAATTAATTTAGGCAGAATTGTCATTTTTTTAATGTTGACTATTTTATCATATTGACTATTTTATTACATTGCTCATGAGCCACATCATATTTTTCCAGTTATTAGCTCTGATGTTATTTGTATGAAAAGTATTTTTTAACTGTGTTCATATAGTTCCTAGGTTTGTCTTGGCAGGTAGATTCCCAAGTGTTTTATATTGTTTACAGTTCTTTTAAATGAAATTTGTCTTTCTGTATCTTGCTGCTGAGTTTTGTTGGTCTTATAAAGAAATGCTGATGATTTGCCTGAGTTTATCTTATATCCTGCAACTTTGGTTAAAGTTATTTAAGGTAATTTCAGGTAGTGTTTTAGATGATTCTCTAGAGTTTTCTAAGTATACCATCATATCATCTGCAAAGAGTGATAGTTTTGTTTCCTCATTTCCTATTCTAATTTTAATGCTTCTTTTTCTTCTCTTATTGCTATAGCTAACATTTCTAGCACAATATTGAATAATAGTGGCGATAATGGGCATCTTTCCTTCACTCTTGATCTTATTGGGAAGGCTTTTACCCTTTCCCCATTAAATATGTTTGCTGATAGTTTTAGATAAGATAGCCACTTATCATTTTAAGGAACACTCCCTTTATCCCTATGCTTTCTATTGTTTTTAATAGGAATTGGATGCTGTGTTTTGTCAAAACCTTTTTCTATTGAGATAACTATATTATTTCTCTTGGTTTTGTTTTTGATTTGCTCAGTTATATTGATAGTTTTTCTAATATTGAACCAACTCTGCAGTCCTCTATAAATCCCACTTGATCATAGTGTATAGTCCTTGTGATATATTGCTGTAATTGCCTTGCTGGTACTTTTTTCAAAATTTTTGCATTGATGTTTATTAGAAAAATTAGTCTATAATTTTCTTTCTCTGTTTTAGCTCTTCCTGGCTTAAGTGTCAGCACCATATTTGTATCTTAAAAGGAGTTTTAGTAGGATTCCTTTTTTGCTTTTTTTTCCAAATAATTTATATTGTATTGTAATTAATTGTTCTTTGAATGTTTGGTACAATTCACACTTGAACCCCTCTGGCTCTGGGGAAGTTTTGCTAGGGAGTTCATTAATGGCTTGTTTTCTAAGATGGGGTTGTTTAGGCGTTCTATTTCCTTTTCTTTTAATCTAGGTAATATATGGTTTCATAAATATCTGTTTTGCTCAGATTATCAGACTTATTGGCATATAATTGGGCAAAATATTTCTTAATGATTGCTTTAATTTTTTCTTCATTGGTGCTGATTTCACTTTTTTTTTTTTTTGGATACTGAACATTTGGTTTTCTTCTTTTTTTTATATCTGAAATTAATCAATGGTTTATCACTTTTTTAAACCAGCTCCTAGACTTAGTTATTAGCTCAGTAGTGTTTTTTATTTTTTTTTTTTACTTTGAGTCTTATTAAGTGCTCTTTTGATTTTCAAGATTTCTAATTTGGTGCTCAATTGGGAATTTTTAATTTATTCTTTTTTTTAAGCTTTTTTAGTTGCTTGTCCAATTCATTGTCTGTTCTATTTTTATTTTGTTGACATAAGAATTTAGAGAAATAAGTTTTCCACTAAGACTGCTTTTGTCTGCATCCCATAAATTTTGGTATGATTTCTCATTTTTGTCATTCTCTTTAATGAAATTATCACTTATTTCTGTGATTTGTTCTATAATTCACTTTTTTTAGGGTTAGATTATTTAGTTTCCAATTAAATTTTAAACTATCTTTCTACTGCTTCCTGTTGAATGTAGTCTTTATTTCATGATGATCTGAAAGTAATACGTTTAGTACTTCTGTCTTTCTACATTTGATTTTGAGGTTTTTATGCTCTATTACCTGGTCAGTTTTTGTCTGTGTGCCATGTGCTGCTGAGAAAAATGTGTATTCCTTTTTCTTCCCATTCAGTTTTCTCCTAAGATCTGTCATATCTAAATTTTCTAATATTCTGTTTACCTCCTTAGTTTCTTTCTTGTTTATTTTTGGTTGGATTTATCTATTTTTGAGAGGGAACAGTCGAGGTCCCCCACTAGTATATTTTGGGTGTCTGTTTCTTCCTGTAACTTGCTTAACTTCTCCTTTAAGAATTTGGATATTATACCACTAGATGCATATGTATTTTAGATTGATATTACTTTATCGTCTATGGTACCTTTTAGCAAAATGTAATTTCCTTCCTTATCTCTTTTAGTTAGGTCTATTTTTTTGCTTTTACTTTGTCTGAGATCAGGATTGTTATTCCTGCTTTTTTTTTTTTTTTTATTTCAGCTAAAGTGTAATAGATTCTGCCCCAGCCCCATCCCTTTACTCTGTATCTGTCTCTATAAGTGTGTTTCTTGTAAACAACATATTGCAGGATTCTAAGTTTTGATCCACCCTGCTGTCCACTTCCATTTTATGGGAAAGTTCATTCAATTTGCATTCACAATTATGATTACTGCCTCTGTATTTTCCTCCATCCTATTCTTCCTCCTGTCTGTCTTCTCTTTCCTTTCACCTTTTCCCTCCTCACAGTGTTTTGCTTCCATCTGTCACCTCCCTTGATCTTTCCTCCCTTTTGTCATTCCCCACTCCACTCCTTACTTAATCTCCTTCCCTCCAATTCCCTGTCAGGTAAGATAGATATCTATATTGAACTGATTTTTTATATTATTCCCTCTTTGAACTAATACTGAAGAGAGTAAGGGTCAAATGATGCCCATTACCCACCCTCCCATCTTCCCCTCCAGTGTAGTAGGCTTTTCACTCTTCTTCATGTGAAGTAATTTACCCCATCCCACCTTCCCTTTTCTTCTATACATAGTGTACTCCTCTTTCTCACCTCTTAATTTTTTTATATCATTCTCTAATATTCACCTTATATCTGTACTCTCTATGTGTATTCCTTCTAGCTGTATTATTAGTGATATGATTTTTAAAAATTATAAGTATTGTCTGCCTATGTCAGGATATATACTGGTTAACTCTATTGAATCCCTTTTGGTTTCTTTTCCCTTTTTACCTGTTTTTGATTCTCTTGGGTCTTGTTATTGGAGATCAAATTTTTGTTTTAATTGTGGTCATCTCCTTATGAAAGTTTGAAATCCTTCTTCATTGAATGAACATTTTTTTCTCCTAGATATATTAATGCTTAATTTCACCAGGCAAGTAATTTTTTGGTTGTAGTCCTAGTTCCTTTGCTTTCTGGAGTATCATGTTCCATGACTTCTGATCCTTTTTTTTTTTTTTTACTTTTAATGTTTATTTATTTATTTTTCATATTCATTTCCACAAAATTTTAAGTTCCAAATTTTCTCCCCATCTCTCCCCGCCCCCCATTCCATAACACCTTGCATTCTGATTACCCCTTCCATCAATATGCCCTCCTTTCAATCACACCCCTCCCTTGCCTTATCCACTTCTTCTCTCTTTTCTTGTAGGGCAAGATAGGTTTCTATACCCCATTACCTGTATTTCTTATTTTCCAGATGTATGCAAAAATAATTGTCAACAATCATTCCTAATACTTTGAATTTCAACTTCTCTCCTTTCCTCCCTCCCCACCTGTCCCCACTGAGAAGGCAAACAATTCAATATAGTCTTTATAAGTGTAATTTTGCAAAAGACTTCCATAATAGTCATGTTGTGTAAGACTTAACTATATTTTCCTCCATCCTATCCTGCCCCCCATTTATTCTCTTCTTTTCACCTTTTCCCTCCCCAAAAGTGTTTACTTCTGATTACTCCCTTCTCCTATTTGCCCTTCCTTCTATCATCCCCCCGCACCCCACTTGTCCCCTTCTCTCCTACCCTTCTCTAGTGCAAGATATGCTTTCATACAAAACTGAGTGAGCATGTCATTCCCTCAAGCCAGATGTGAAGAGAGTAAGCTTCTCTTTCCCTCTTACATCCTCCCTTTTCGCCTCCACTGAAGAAGCTTTTTCTTGCCTCCTTGATGCTAATAATTTACCCCATTCCATTTCTTCCTTTCTCCTCCCAATATATTCCTCTCTCACCCCTCAATTTTATTTTAATTTTTAGGTATCATCCCTTCTTATTCACTCACCTTATGTTCTCTGTCTACGTGTGTGTGTGTGTGTGTGTGTGTGTGTGTGTGTGTGTAATCCCTCCAACTACCCAAATACTGAGAAAAGTCTCAAGAGTTACAAATACTATCTTTCCATGTAGGAATGCAAACAGTTCAACTTTAGAAAGTCCTTCATGTTTTCTCTTTCCTGTTTACCTTTTCATGCTTTTCTTCATTCATGTGTTTGAAAGTCAAATTTTCTATTCAGCTCTGGTCTTTTCATCAAGAATGCTTGACAGTCCTCTATTTCATTGAATGACCATTTTTTCCCCTGAAGTATTATACTCAGTTTTGCTGGATAGGTGATTCTTGGTTTTAATCCCAGTTCCTTTGACTTCTGTGATATCATATTCCAAGCCCTTCAATCCCTTAATGTAGAAGCTGCCAGATCCTGTGTTACCCTGATTGTATTTCCACAGTACTCAAGCTGTTTCTTTCTGACTGCTTGCAGTATTTTCTCCTTGACCTGGGAATTCTGGAATTTGGCTATAATGTTCCTAGGAGTTTCTCTTTTTGAATCTCTTTCAGAAGGTGATCTGTGGATTCTTTCAATATTTATTTTGCCCTCTGGTTCTAGAATATCAGGGCAGTTTTCCTTGATAATTTCATGAAAAATGATGTCTAGGATCTTTTTTTGATCATGACTTCTGATGTTTTTATGCTGCAACTGACAAGTCCTACGTAATCCTGATTGTGGCTCCCTAATATTTGAATTGTTTCTTTTTGGCCACTTGCCATATTGTTTTCTTGATCTGATAGTTCTGAAATTTGCCTATAATGCACCTTGGAATTTTTATTTTGGAATCTCTTTCCTGAGGTGATTAGTGGATTTTTTCAGTTGCTGTTTTGCCCTCCGGTTCCCAAGACATCAAGGCAGTTTTCCTTGATAATTTCTTGAAAGATGTTGTCTACCACCTTCTTTTGGTTATGACTTTCAGGTAGTCCAGTGATTCTGATATTGTTTCTCCTGGATCTGTTTTCCAGGTCATTTCTTTTTCTCATGAGATATTTTACATTTTCTTCTACTTTTTCATTCTTTTGAATTTGTTTGATTGATTCTTGATGTCACATAGATTCATTAGCTTGCACTTTCCAAAGTCAAACGTTTAAGGAGTTGTTTACCTTAATTAGCTTTTGTACTTTCTTTTTCATTTGGTCAATTGTAGTCTTTAAGGAGTTGTTTTCTTCAGTTGATTTTTTATCTCCTTTTCTATTTGGCCACCTCTACTTTTTAAACAGTTATTTTCTTTTTTTAAGCTTTTGACACTTTTTTCCATAATTCTCTTCTATCATTGTTATTTCTTTTCCCAATTTTGCTTTTACCTCTCATGTTATTTTTAAGCCCCCTTTTAGTTCTTCTATGAGTTCTTTCTGGGCTTGAGATCACTTCCCATTTTTCTTTTGAGTTTTGCCCACAGCTGTTTTGACAGTTGTTGTCCTGTTCTGAGTTTGTGTCTTGATATTCCCTGTCACCATAATACTTTTCTTGGTCAGACTTTTTTGATTGTTTTTTTGTCCATCTTTTTTTTTTTTTTAAAGGCATTTTCCCTTTTAAATTTGCGCTCTGCTGCAGAGGTTGAAGGGGCACTATCTCAGACTCTTTGTGCCAGAGACTTTAGGCCCTGGCTCTTTACCTGGTGCTGCAGTGATGTTGCCCTGAGGCCCATGGGGTACCCTCATGTCTGGTGCTATGCTGAGGAATTGGGGAGCTTCTAAGGGTATGACAGCTTACCAGGTGTTGTAGTGGTAGTGTGTAGAGTGAGCTGATACCAGTAGGAGTGTTTCTCCTTTTCCCTAGGGCTACACTGAAGCAGGAGGCAGTGTGGCCACTGGATGTTTCCTGTTTTCCAGGGGCTATACTAAAGCACATGGAGGTCTGGTCTCTGGAGAATGCTTGTTTACCCAGGAGTATGTTGAAGTTCAGGAGGTTCTCAGAACTGTATTCTTCCTGTTCTCCTGGACATGCAGAGGCACTTGGGGGTTCCTAATATTGGTGTTTGCCTGTTCCACTGCATTGGGGCTCAGGATTTGCCACTGGTTTGCTGAGGTGGGAGTAGCTGTAGGCTTGCTGGGAGGCTTCCTGTCTTGGATTGCACTCCTCTTTTACTCAAGTTGTCTTGAGAGAACAGAGATTGAGTGTTTTGTTTGTGGAAGAGCCAAGAGGCCAGTGTCACTGGATCAAAGAGTATGGTTTAAAGGAGTAAGATATAAGAAGTTGTTCAGTCATTTCAGTTATGGTCAACTCTTCATGACCCCTTTTGGGCTTTTCTTGGCAGAGATACTGGAGGGGTTTGCCATTTCCTTTTCCAGCTCATTTTATAGATGTGGAAACTGAGACAAACAGGCTTAAGTTACTTGCTGTGGGTCATAAATCCAGTAAGTGTCTAAGGCCAGATGGAAGATGAGTCTTCTTGACTCCATGTCCTGCACTCAACCCACCATTCCATCTAGCTGCCCCAAGATATGAGGACTAGAAAGCAAAAGGGAGCTAAATTATGAAGGTCTTTCAATTTGAAGGAGAGCATTTAATTTTGGTTCTGGAGGCAAAAGCAAACCACTTGTTTATAATCCATTTGTGAGGTGATGGGTGCCTGCACTAAAGTAGTGGCAATATCAGAGAAGAAAAGGGGGAGGGTTCAAGAGATGTTGCAAAAGCAAAGTCACCCGGCCTTAAGAGAAGATTGGATATGGGGTGATTTGAAAGAGTGAAGAGTCAAGGATGACTCATAGGCTTTGAGCCTGAGAAACTGGGAGAATGCCCTCTACAGCACTGGGGAAGATAGACGGGGGCAAAGTTTAAGGGGAAATGTGAGTTCCTTTTTTAGATTTTAGAGTTTTTAGATTAAACTTATTTTTAGTTTAATTGGTTGGTTGGTTGTTGTCCTTCATTTCCAGAGAGGACCAAAATGACATCACTATGATAAAGTGAAGTTTCAGTTTGTGTTGACTGTGGCTGATCAGACCAATATAAGCTCAGAATGCTCTATCACAGGATGGGCACAGATAATCCACATGAATTTTTTGGGTTTGATACTCCAAATTTGTGCCTTCTATGTTTACTTTGTGCTGTCTTTATTCTGCTTTGCTCATAAAGCACAGCACCCTTTCTGATATGGATAGGCCATGCTGAGCGGTCCTGTTCCAACGTCTCCCACATTGCACAGTCAAATCAAAGTTCTTGAGAGAGACCTTGAGAGTGTCCTTGTATAACTTCCTCTGACCACAATGTGATCGCCTGCCCCATGTGAGTTCTCCATAAAATAGTCTTTTTGGCAGGCATGCATTTTACATTCAAACAACATATCCAGCCCATCAGAGTTGCGCTGTCTGAAGCACAGTTTGAATACTTGGCAGTTCAGCTCGAGCAAGGACTTTAGTGTGTAGTACCTTGCTTGTCCTGCCAGCTGGGGCTTGAAGGGAGTCAAGAATTCAAGACTGAGAGGGAGAGCATTTGAGGGATAGGGGATAGCTAGTGAAAAGACATGAAGTCAGGAAATGGAATATCGAGTGACAAGAATAGCAGGTAGTCAGTCCAATTGCTATATCTTAGAGTTTTGTGGATGGAAGTATAGTATAAGAAGACTGAAAGGTAAGGGGCCAGATTGTAAAGGGCCTTTAAAAGCCAATGAGAGGATTTTATATTTGATTTTAGTAAGAATAAATTGCCATTGCAGTTTATTAGAGGCAGGGAGCACATATGAAGAGCTAAATAAATGTTTAGTGTTGGATTTTGAATACCTTCATGGTGCAGCTGAAGGAGTGGTGGATGTGGAATCAGTGAGCTTGACTTGCACTCCTGGCTCTGACATTGTTTCTGTGACCTTGAATAAGTCATTTATCTTAGGTCCTCAGTTTCCTTATCTATAAAATGAAGGGTTTGACTAGGTGATCTTGAAGAGCTTTTCTGCCTCTGGATATGTGACATTGTCCTTTCTCTTACGACCATTCCAGTCTGCTATAAAGAACAGTTTTCTAAGAGTTACAGTTGTCCAGAAACTGAACATATCACATATTTCCTTTCTTATTAAGGTCCCAACCTGTTGTATTCTCTCTCTCTTGCTTTGTGATATGAAAAGAATCAGAAGGGTTGATTCATGAAATGGTGTTAGGGCAGAAGGTTGGGAGTCTTTGTTCGAGTAAATAAGAGATGAGGAAGTATCTAGTTCAGGAAAACTTACCCCAAGAGGACAATAGTATGTTGCCATTTAATTTAAGGCCATATTTCCTGAAGAGATGGCAGGATAACTTATATAGCCAATAAGGAGGTCTGACCTGTGTGAAGGCAATGAGTTTAGTTTTTTGTTTCTTTGAACAGGGTTCTAGTTATGGTCATCATGCTATATTTTCATTCTCTGTAAATATCCTAGTCCAACAAAGGTATAACTAAAAACAGAAGATGTAAGTTCAGATTTATATAGTGAATATGCTGAAGTAGTTTTCTGTGCCATTAGCGGAACAAATTAAACTTTCACTGGTTGAGTGCATATGCTTACACAGTATAGTGTGGGAGGATTATCAGCCAGTTAGCCTTACTGGTTTATTGGCAGCAGAACACACTTAAACCAAATTTTCCCATAGAAGAAGTACTGTAGTATAAATCTCAGAAGTTTTACTAAGAAATTTATTAAGTGGGATGATAGTAAATTACTGAAGAACCTTCAAAGCAAGTATGTAATTAATTGACAATTTATTGACTTCATCCTCAGTGCCAGTTTAAAGAAAAGGGTTGGGAGGGTTAGATTTCAAGCTGCACTTTGAAAGCTGTGTGAGGTCTTTTAAACATATTTTAGTTAAGCTGTAATTAATTAGCTTAATTAAACAAATATTAGTAAAAGAATAAAAGCACTTACCAAGCCATAGGGGATATTGTAATGGGCTCAATGCAAATAACTGATAGAAAGTGTCATTCTGAATCTAATTAAAGTAGAATGAAATACAAAGTTCACTCCTCACTTTTTGATTTTCTGGCAATTAAAAATACACTGGTATTTTTTTAAGTTATGCTTTTAAAGAAAACCATTTACCTACCTTCTAGTTATCATATTTCACTGAAAGACTCTAAATGTTTACTTGATACACAGTAACATTTAACTCTTATAATGTGACTATTGTATTTATGAATGGTGGTAATTAAAACTAGTTTACCTTGTAAGATATTGTAAGAGTTGTTTTTTTTTTTTTCTGGTTTATATGATTATAAAGCTTTAAATGATTTTTAGTAACATAGTGGTGATTTTTTAAATTTTGCTTTTGTTTTTAGTTTTATCATTTGAATTTAAATACAAATATCTCTATGAAAGGATATGGGATGACTTGACCAGTTAAATGGTGAACTGAATTTCTGTAGCTCAGATCTCATTTCCCTTCTTTTCTAGACTGAGAAGATTAAGGTACCAGCTGCTTAGACACCTTTCTCTAGAATCATTGCTTTTAGGTCATTCTTGTGCACTGGAAACATAATTAATTAGCAACACAACCAACAAACAGTCTAGATGCTCTTTCATTTCTGCCACAGTACAATAAAGTATTGCATAAAACAGTTTTTCTTTGGTGGATCTTAACCTGGACACTGACATGTGTCTGGATTTCTCTAGTGCTCCCCTTTTTTTATATTCAGGTCTTTCTTTGCTCACTGCCAAGTAGGCCACCAGAGTGCTACTTTTCCTGACTCCAAACTTAGGAACAGAGTCATAAAGGAAATGCTAAAGAAGAAATATGTATCTTATTGAACACCAACTTATATTTTTAGTTTTAAAAGACTAGATAACTTTTGTAGTGGCCATAAGTAAAGGAAACAAAGATTTTCTTTGTATTAGGAAGGAGAATTATATTCCTTGTTTTGAAATTTATGAGTCAGTTTTTTTAGTATCTACTGCAACAACAGCCATCGTATTTTTGGCAAAAGAAATAAAAAAGAGATTTGATTTTCTGCAAATCAGTATTTTATTATTAGCAAAAGTTAAAATGGAGATCCTGCAAAAATTTTAGTTTTAGAACCCAGAATTTAAACTTAGGCTGCATGTTATAGGACCTCTTATTTTATTCCTTATATTGTTCCTTACCTCTTATTTTCCTCTCATTTACCAAGATTTATTTTACCCTTAAAATAATCTCTCCTTTAACTTTTCCATTTCCTTAAGGCTTAATCAGTTGCCTCTTTCCTTTCATTGTACCAGAATTCCCTTTTATTGCAAGAATCTTCTGTGCTTACTATCTCTACTTCCTTATGTTGTCCTCCACTCACTTCTTCATCATTTGCATTCTGGTTTTCAATCCCACAATTTGACTGAAAATTATGTCAAGATTACTAATAGTCTCTTAATTTCAAAATGCAATGGCCTTTTCTTAGTCCTTATCTTCCTTGACTTCTTGTCAGGTTTTGATGCTGGTGACTATTACCATCCTCTACAATATTCACTCTTCCTCTACTTCCACAATACTGCTATATTATGATTACGCTCCTACTTGATGGATGATCCTTTCTGGTGTCCTTTGCAGGATCATCGTATGTCTTCTTTACCCTTAGCATGGATGTTATCTGGAACTCTGGCCTGGGCTTTCTCTCTGTATACATGCATTCTTAGGTACTTCCTTTGTTCCAGTGGAGTCAGGTATCATCTCCGTGCAGATGATTTTCAGAGCTGTATGTCTAGACTTAAACTCTTTCCTAGGTTTTCTCTCTTTCAGAATTCACTGTTTCTAATTTGGACAGCTTACATGAACTGATGCTGAGTGAAGTAGCAGAACCAAGAGAACATTGCACACAGTAACAGAAACATGGTAAGATGACCAATTTGGATAGACTTGGCTCTTCTCAGCAATACAATGATCTGAGACAGTTCCACAAAACTCATGATGGGAAATGCTATCCACATCCAGAGAAAGAACTATGGAGTCTGAATGCCGATTGAAGCATATTATTTTCTCTCTTTTTTTCATTTTTCTTTCCCATTTTCCCCCCTTTTATTTTGATTCTTTCACAACATGACTCATATGGGAATACGTTTAATATGATTGTACATGTGTAGCCTATATCAGATTCATGCCCTCTTGGGGAGGGGGCAGAAATTTGGAACTCAGTTTTATAAAAGTGAATGCTGGAAACTGTAAATAAAAAAGAATATAGATCACATATACAGGTTGATCAACTGGTTTTCCTCTTTCACTAGATTTACATGAATCCCCCATATTGTGGAGGAATGTGAGACTCATTTTATTTGTGTTTGTGTTGTTGAATCAAAGGATTTTTTAAAAATTCGATATTTCATTTGCACATGGAGCTATCCTTTGAATTATCCTACTTTGTAACCTCAGAGCCAGCCATACTTGACTCTTCTTTCTCCCTCACCCTCAATATTAATCAATTGCTAAATCTTGTCAATTCTACTTCTATAACATCTCTAACATCTGGCCTTTTTTCAGATAGCACTTTACCTTAGTTTAGGCCCCTTTTATTTCTCTGCCTTCCAATTGAGCATCTTAAATTGTTTCTAGTTTCTCCCTTCTCTACTTCTTTCCTCACACAGCTGCCAAAATAATCTTCCTAAGCCACTGATCTGACCATACTATTCCGACCAAAACCTTCAAACTCTTTATCCTGGCATTTAAGATTCTCCAGAATCTAGCCTCTCTTCTGTTTTTCCAACATACTTTTCTTCACAAATTCTACCTTTGAGCCAAACTGGACAGTCAGAAGCTGTTTACTGACCTGATGCTTCTCTCCTTCCTTTACGCAAACTGTTCTTCAGGTCTAGAGTGTGTGCTGTCTTCATCCCTGCTGCCCAGAATCCTAGTTACCCTTCAAGTTTCAGCACAGTTACCTACCACCTTCTCCATGGAACCTTCTCAGATAACTTTGTTGTTAGGATTCCCTTTCTATTCAATTTCCCTTTCATTATATTTACTTGTTGTAACCCCTTGGAGAATGTAACTCCTTTACTTGGCTTTTTTTCCCCTTTGAAACCCCAACTCTGGCATAGTACCTTGCATATAGTAGGTGCTTAATAAAAATATTTGTTTAATTGCCAGCAGTTGGCATGTTTTTATCTACCAATTCTCCTAATTGAATTTCTAAATGTTATGTTGAAATGAAAATGTATGTATGTATGAAGAGACTTTATTTTTCATTATTTTGGATAATTGTGTAATTTTTCTATTGCTTGCTTTCTCATTGAACAAAACATGTTAGATTCTACTAAGGGTTTTTGCATCAGTCTTATTATTACTATCAGTCTTCCTAAATCCTCATTTTATCATTCACTGACTGGTCCATTCATTCAGAGCTGTACATCAGTCATTGTAGTGAAAGCTTGTTTCTGATGCACATTAGGTGCTGAATACCAAGCTCTTCTGTGCTTGTCATCAGAAAAACCTGGATTCAAATATTATCTCAGACCCTAGGCAAGTTATTTAACCTCTCTCAGCCTCAGTTTCCTCATCTGCAAAATGGGGATGGTAATAGCACCTTTCTCCTAGGGTTGTTGTAAGGATAAAATAAAAAAAGCATTGATAAAATGCTTTGCAAACCTTCAAGCTCTATATAAATATTAGTATCAGTTATATTTAGGGGAGAACTTTAAAGTCCACCAATCAGTATCAAACAGTAAATATTAAGTGCTCGCTTTGTACCAAGCACTGTACTAAGCACCAGTCTTAGAGGACTATGTAGGTCCCTGCAGGAAAGTGTGGCTCAACAGATGGGAGGTTTGCTTTGCTTTCTAATAAAGTTGACCTTTTTTTTCCTTTGTGGAGAGGGGCACACACTCCAGAGATTTAAATAGTCTTTGAGAACTATAATACTGTTTTGAGCAGGTTTATCTTCCTGTCATTGACCATCTCCTATCCTTCTTGTTCCTTGTTCACAAAAGAAAAATTATCTGATTTGCTAGAATGCCATGTACCCTTCCACTTGGTTAGTCACAACTCCATAGGGGGCTGCGTAATCATCTAGATTTATGGAATTCTGCTAGGTGGTACTCCCTGAAAAAGGAAATTCTTATTTTCATAGCAAATGGGTTTTCTCTCCCCTTACTTAATGTAGCTCACAGTAGCAGGGAGGGATAGGGCATTTCTGTATTCTGGTTCTGTTCCTGGATGTTCCTCCAGTTCTTGCTTGGTCCAATAATTTCTCTTTTAGGTCTAAGGACTTCTGCTTTATTTATCTTCAGTTGGTGTCTATTTCTTAAAGTGTACAATTCCCTAGAGATACTGTGTGGATCTAGAAGCCTTCCTCCAAAGAACTGAAGCTGGTTTTTCCTCTTCTTTTTACATTTCCTTGGTGTGTTCGTCCTGTAGTGTGTTGCTTCTTTGAAAGGCAACACTAAGGGTGTAGGTAAGGTGTAAGGACATTGATTCATCATCAGTTGGGCATTAAGTATTCATGAATTTAATTATTATGATGGGATTAGCTCATTAATACCTATTTACTTCCTGTGTGGTAATTTTGAATTTGAAAGGACTTCAGAAGACATTAAGTTCAGTAATCTAGTATTAGAGAAGAAGAAATCATATGAAGAAACAGTTTCAAATAAAAAAACATAAGCTATTAGTAACTACAGAATCACAACATTTGAAATTTGAAAGGGACTTCATTAATCATTTAATCCTACTCATACATGAGTGGAATCCTCATTATAACTAATGTGACTTTCTAGCCTCTGCTTGAAGACTCACTAGGATAGGACACATACTACCTCTTAGATAGCTCATTCCATTTTGCAACATCTATAATTGGTAATGATAGAGAGGGAGACAAATTGAAAACAAAGAAAAGAATCATTAAGAAAATATACAGAAGGAAAAGAAAGATCAGTTCTAAAGGAGGCACATGACAATTATTAAATTTAATAGTGTGCACTTTAAAATGATAGAATACCTAACAAGTTTAGGATTTCATGTACAGCCCTCTATATTTTTGTATGCTGAAATGGGCATATGTAATGAAAATTGTTAAGTTCATAATAAAAAGAAAATTTTAAATTAAATCACATCAGATCTTTACATTTTTCTGAACCCTATAGAATATATGCCTAATAGGTTTTTAGTTACTTTTAAAAACAAAATTCTAGATTGTCTTTTAAAAGGTTTGTATTTAATTTATATCTCCACAGACAGTGCTTTAGTACATTTATCTTCCTACTTGTTCTCCTACATTTATCATTTTAGTCTTTTATCATTGACAAGCTGATGGGTATGAAGTTCTTTTGATTTTCATTTATCTTATTATTAGTGATTTGAAACATTCTCAAAGGGTTAATCTTGTCAAAGGGATTTCACTTCCCATGAACTCTTTAATGTTAGTGTCTTCCTTCTGAAGTTATCTCCCATTTATCCTTCATATATCTTCTTGTCTTCTTTCTGAAGTTATCTCCCATTTATCCTTCATACATCTTGTTTATATATAGTTGCTTCCATGTTGCCTCACCCTATTAGACTGTGAGCTTCTTGTGGGGCAGGCACTGTTTTTGCCTTTCTCTTTAGTTCTTCAAACAGTGCCTGGAATATAGAAGGAACTTAACAAGTGCTTGTTAACTTGCCCCTGTGCTGCTATTTCTAGCTTAGCTCATTAACTCCCAGGTAGTTTTGGGAATACTGTATCCTTGTTGCTACACTCTTATAGTCTTCCTTTCTTTCAGCCTCCTCTCACACACCTTGTGTTTCCCTTTAAGATCTCCTTAGAGGGCCTTGAACCCACTTTCATCCTGTAAAATAATAGTACCAAATTGCCATAAGAGCAAAGAGGAAATGCTTTCCCCTTTGATCTACAAACTACAGGATGCCAGGTTCTCAAACCGGTATCAGTTTAACTGATAATCTAACTTAGAAATAAATGTAATTTTTCAAGTTCTCTTTAATCTGGTCCTTCCTATCTTTATTACATCTTACATGCCACTGCATTCTTTGCAGTCCGGTGAAACTGACTGCCTTGTTATACAATACTCTGTCTCCCTACTCTGGACATTCACCAGCTGCCCACTATGTCTAGAACCGTCTCCCTCCTCATCTCTGCCTCATGGCTTTCTTGAGTTTCTCCAAATCTCAGCCAAAGTCCAGCCTTCTGCAGGAAGCCTTCCCTAGGCCTCCTTAATGTAATGCCTTCCCTCTTTGATGCTTTCCACTTTGCTCTCTTTATATCCTGTTTGTTCCTAGTTGTTTTCATAGTGTTTCCCTCTGTGTGTTCCACCACTTAGTGCAGTACCCAGCACATGGTGGGCATTTAATAAATGCTTACTGAGTGACTGACAACAGAGTGGATGTGGGGGATTAGGAAGAGTGAAGAGTCAAGGATACCACTGGAATTGTGAGCCTGGGTAAATGGGAAGATGGTGGTACCCTTAATAGTAACAGAAAACTTCAAAAGAACAGAGGATTTGGAGGAAAAGATAATGTGTTTGGTTTTAGACATGCAGAGTTTAAGATGTCTATGGGATACCATGTTCAATATATTCCATAGGTATTTGGAAATGCAAATCTGGAGGTTAGGAGAGAGGTTTGTGCTAGATAAGAAAATTTGAAAACCATAGAGCATAGAGATGATAATTGAATCCATAGGAAATGAAGAGATCACTAAGGAAAATCTTATTAAGGCACTAGAAAAGAAGGCCCAAGGCAGAACTTTGAGGAACATGCTCCTTTAGTATGCACATCTGGGATGGAGATGCAGCAAAGGAAACTGAGACGGAATAGCCAGATAGGAAGAAGAACCAGGAGAGGGTAGTATCATGAAGAGAATATCAAGAAGAGGATGATGAGCTGTGTCAAAGGCTGCCAAGAGTCTCATAGCTTAAGGGAATCAGAAGGTCCTCATTAGAATGCAACACTTGAATTTGACTTCAAAAGGAACTAATGATTTTAAGATATAGAGATGAGGGGAGGGCACATTACAGACACGAGGGGACAATCTTTACAAAGACACTGAGATAGGATAAAATAAAAATAATATAACAAATAAACATTGGCAAATGATGACAAAAACAGTAATATTCAAGTTTAGCATAGATATAGTATAAAAGGGTCTCTAGTGAACCAAAGCTGCCAGTAAATTGCTCTAATAACTAAAAACAACAGAATAGTAGAATGCATGAATAAACAGTAAGGTACTCAAGAGTTTTATTCCAAGTCTCATATTGTGTCCAGTTTTGTTTTCTCTATTTTAAGAAGGATATGAAGAAACTGGAAGGCATCCAGAGAATAGCAAGAAAAAATAATTAAAAGAATGGAAAATGGAACATATGTGGAAATGTTACAGAAATTTGGTTGATTTAACCTAGAAGTTTGACTTAGAGTGGTTAAACTCCATCCTTTAGCTCCCTTGAGGATTTTCTTTAATAATGTATGCTACTGCCTTGACCCTGTTTTGACCCATGAGGTCAATGGGCTTGCTGCTTAAAAAATAACTTCTAGAGAAGAATGAGCTTATAGGTTTCCTTGGATAGCCAGCACTAAACAGTGTGAATTTGGGTTTCTTTCCTTTTAGCTCCCTGGAGCTCTCCCTTTTAGTTTTCTGCTCTCTTAAAAGGACGAACTTGGGAAGAAGAGGGAATAAGCACCATGAGAGGGGCAGTGATGTCACTCACTAATATGCTACTGAGTTTTCATGGCTTTCAGTCTTCAGCTAATAGTAAGTAGAATGGAAATATTAATATAGAGTCACCTTTTGACTTGGTAGGGGTTTAGAGATCATCTAGGTTCATCCTTTCCATTTTATAGATAAATAAACTGATAGAAAAATAACCTGCATTTGCTCAAGGTCTCACATATTCTACTAAAAATAATAGAACTCAGCAGTCACAGTCAGACTTTCTGACTCCAGTTCCATCACTCTTTCCATTATACTACTGCATGTTGTCAGCTTGGACATTCATATTGGGCAAGGGGATAGTCTTAGTTCAGTTTGTGCTCACTTATTCATCAATCCTGATAGCTCTACCCAGGGCAGGATTTGAGAAACTGAGTGAATTAATTCCTTCCAAAACAAGGAGCAGTTTTTTCAATAGGTTCGCTCAGAGGGGTAGCTTCAGGCATGGAGAGGGGAAACAGGGAAGATAGCAAGATATGTAGGTTGTATAGTTGTAGAATGGAATATGAAACATGGTCTTCTCTGGTGATCTGATGTTTTCTAGATAAAATGGTCTAGTTGAGTCTGTGCTCACTCATGTTATAGACATTTCATGACATGTCATGTGGAAGAAACAGTGAAATAAATTATCATACAGTAATACATTTCTCATCTCTGGAATTAATAAATGTGTCTATTTCTATATGAAGGAATAGGCTGGTCAGTTATATAACTAAATTCTTTGAGGGTTTGAATGACTGTCCAGCAACTCCCTATATGATTGTGAACACTTCATAACTACCTAGATTATTAAGGAAGTATCATTTTTGAAATACTTATTCAGGAGACAAATATTTATCCTTTACTTCTCTTCCGGTGGATTGGTATGCAGATACCTTTGGGTACAATCACCTCATGTGAAAATGGTATACAAATGTGTGTTGCTTCACTCACAAATTCCAGAAAGAAAAGGAGGAGCTGGGAGGGTTCAGCCTGCATTTGTAAGGAACAATTTCTTGGGTCAGCCTAATTATTCTGTCCATTCTTATTATGGTGAGGGATATAGGTAAAAGTGTGAAGGAGGTGGTGGCAATCTCCATGGTCAGTCAAAACATAGTCACTTTTAACTTCTTTCTCTTTTTCCTGGTCACTGTGACTTAAGGAAGTTCTAATACTATTGACAAGGAAGTAATAATAGTGATAATTATACTGATAACAGAGCTCTAAAGTTTTTCTCTAGACCTTTGCCATTGTTTCCTTGGGAGTTGTGATTTAGTTTACATAGTTTTTGAGATGACTTGTAGATTATTGTAAAAAGTATGCCAAATAACATTTCTGTCCCCAGGAAAGACAGACCCTTTCTTAACTGCCTATTTGACCTTAAATTTTAATAGAAGGATTTTTTTTTGTTAGCTTCTTGAATGCTAAAGCAATTAAAATAAGCTCACCAGACACTTGAAATCCTTGCTGTTGTTGCTTTTTTCCTAGCTATGTTATATTATCAAAAGGCCTGGTCATATTTTGATGGAACCTGATTATGTCCTGATAAAAATTTTTGTTCTTACCTAACTTCTAACCAGCTTTATAGAGATAGTAATTTATTGAAAATCTTGGAAGTAGAGTTTGACAGGCAGTATTTCAAGGTGAAATTGCTGTGTGAGGGTTTTGTTAACCTGACATTTTGTGGTTTCGCCTCATAAAACTGGCAAAGGGCTCTCAGTATGGAATGTTAATGGGGTGAAGTAATGAATGCAGGCTGGGATGTAGCAACCAGACCCGAGCTAGCCTGTAGTTCATACGCCATGGTTCTTGGGGGAGGTCTTTGTAGACAGTAGCTTTACTACAGATAAAAGCAGTAGGAAGTCTTTTTAACTCAGCAGTTGATCATATTCTTTTGTTATAACTTGGGCTCAGAAGTCAAGCAGTCTATGAACATGGGAAAGTAATTAAAGTCAAGTCATAAAAATCTTTTCTAATAATTCTGAGTTTCCTCAAACTCTGTAGCAGAAATAAATTACTTATTATTGACTGCCATTTTCCCTAACTAAATATTACCTTTTTTAATGCTCTTAAGCATTTACATTGCCTTTTTTTACATTAAGGTAAATTGTTTTAATTGCAGTTGTTTGTGATGGAAAATAACTACTAACGGCCACAAGAAATGTAGAAAACATTTTTCTTTAAAAGATTATGTTTTAAGGTATCATTTGACAAAAGAGGATATCAGTTATTAAATATGTCTTCATTACTTATTTCAGGAGATGGAAGGTAAATCCCTGAATCTCCTATATCTAAAAAGAAATTAATAGTGTTAATAGTTTGGAAAGAACTTCAAAGTAAACTACTGCGGGTTTTTAATACTGATGTTAGTTGGAGAAATGCATAAATTCTTAAGCAGTCGTTGTAGGCAGACTATAAAAAAGAGATTAAAAAAAGCAGACATCAATGACTTTTTTATGCCCTCAATATATGGGCCACTTGATTTTTCCAATTTCTTTTGAAACATGTGAGCCTTTCTTCACAATTTGTGTGTGTGTGTGTGTGTGTGTGTGTGTATTTATATAAAATTGACAGCATGATCCTTTCTTTTAAGAATATCTTGGATTGGTTACTTTCTTTCTGTATCTGCTCCTGCCATTTAATTTAAGGCATCATGATCCCCTCATGCCTAATTGTTGCACTAGTCTCCTATCTCCCATTTTCTGTTCTCTTCTCCAACCTATTTGTCCTTTATGCAGTTTATTTTTCATAATATACTGCTTCAATTGTGCTATTCTACTCAAGAGCCTTTACTGCATTCCCAGGGCCTTGCAGATCAAGTTCAGCTTCCTCAGCCTCTCATTACCCATGGTTGTAAAAAACATATCAATTTTTTATATTTAATTTTCTCTGTAAAATATTCTGTTGAAAGGAATTTTAGCCCTTTAAAAAAATCTCTGTCATTTTGTGAAAGACTACAATATCTAAAATTACAAAGATCAACCTTAGCTGAGTAACTGAGGTGATTATAAGCAGCTTTAGTTCAACTCAGTTATAGCAAAGGAAGCAAAATAAGTTGAGAAGAGGGGTGATCTACCTTATAGGAAGCATAATGCTGTGAAATATATGACTGGAGATAACTTTGTTATAAGTATTTCTTTAAAAATGTTTTTGAATACTTTTAAAAAAGATTTGAATTTAGATACATCTGTATGCAATATATTAGCCCTACTATGTTAATAAAGTCATCAATTGTATTAAGTAATATTTTGCAAATTTATGTGAAGTAGACCTTGGTTTTGATGGCACGTCTTATTTGGAAGCTTAATTAACTTTATTTTTAAATGAAGAGTCTGAATTTGTTTATTAAAGAAATATCTTCAGAACAGCATAGTTTAGGTCACCTTAAAGATATTTGCCTCAAGTAGCAACGTTTTACTAGGCTTTATAATACCATCTTATCACTCAGTGTCCTTTTGAGGAGTCATCACTTCATTCAAAAGGCTGCTAGTATTTATGGACTTGTAGTCAGTACTTACATTGTTGTAAGATCATTTTAGTGATGAATATTTCCATTTCTTTGGAAGAGCAGCTACCTTTGTTTAACTTTATTGAATGTGAATTTTGGAGGGAGTTGAAATAAATGTTGGTTTGAAGATTAAGTGATAAGGTTTATAAATTCTTTTATGACTAAAAGCCTTGAAGTAACAAATCTGAATTGAAGTGGCCTAGCTTGCCACCATCTCCATTTTCCCCATGTAAATTGACTGAATTTGAAATGAAAGCTAGGCTGTTAATCATGACAAATCTTTAAGCTTATCCATTAGAGTTCTGTTAAAAGGATTTAACAATTCTATGTTTTACCAGAAACCAGCAATAGGTAAGGTTTATATTTTACTGGTTGTTATTTTCATCTTTACTTAGCATGTGTGCATCTTTTTGGGGCCATCTTATTGTTTATGGGTTTTGGGTTTTTTTTCACATTTGTTTCTCAAAGCCAATCAGTGGCAGTCTTTCAATTTCCCAATTTTTCCCTATTGCCCTCTCTTTTATAGAAATAAAACCAGTCCAGTTATTTTCTTTTTTGCTTATACAAAGGTTTTAGTATGTAAAGAAAGGAGCATCATTTTGTTTTCAATTTCCTTTTTTGTTTTTAATCAAGATTAGATATATTGTCTCTTATCTTCTGTTGGCTAAACTAAGTTCTGAATCAGAAATTTTTAAAAACAAAGCAAAACCCTATACTTGAGTTTTTTGTATGATCTTCCAAACTATCCCTTTCCTTCTCTAATGTTTACCTCCTTTAAATACAGATTTGCATACATCTGACTAGTAATTATGTGCCTGGATAGTTGTTCTGGGAGGCAGTGAAATGTTTTTGTATGCCCTAATCATAGTTTTTAGTGGTAGTACTTCATATCTGATGATATATATGCAATTCTAATAACTGTTAAACAGTATAAGGTTATTAGTTTCCCAGAAGATGATTACTTTTGACTCATGGTGACTCTTTTGGGTGTTTTTAAAAAATATTTAATATTTTTATTACTTGAGTGTTGTTTTTTTTTGTGATTTTAGATCCATTTCTCCTCATCTTCCCTTTCCTCCCCCTCTCCCCTTATATCTAGTCTGATGCTGAGTCCTGTCAATTTTACCCTTGTGACATACTCTCACATATGCTCCCTTTTCTCCTCAGACCACTACTCTGGTATAGGCCCTCATTATCTCATACCTGTACTAGTTGGTCATTCTCCCAGACTCAGGCTATCCCATCTCCAGTCCATTCTCCATTCAGCAGTCAAATTGATCTTCCTGAAGCACAGGTCAGACTGTTTCTCACCCCCTTTCAATAAATTCCAATGTCTCTCTGCATGCATTGTTTGAATGTACAACATACACTTGTGAAAAAAGACTATTTTATGGAGAACTCACACAGGGTAAGCACTCACATGGTGGTCGAAACAAGGATTACATGGATACTTTCAAGGTTTCTCTTAAGAACTTTGGAATTGGTTGTGCGACATGGGAGCCCCTGGCACAGGACCACTCAGCATGGTGTGCCTACATCAGAAAGGGTGCTGTGCTCTATAGGCAAAATAGAAATGAAGTAGCTTGAAAGAAATAGGAGATGCATAAATTTAGACAATCTACCCCAGTTGTTCACAGATACTATTTGTGCCCCACCTGTGCTAGAGCATCCTGAACATGTATTGGTCTGATAAGCCAGTCAGATACATTGAAACTTGACTCTAGAATAGTGTTATTTTGATCCTCCTCAAGAACAAAAGACAGCAACCAACTAATCAGTGCCTCCCTGCTGCCTGTAGGAACAAATATAAAATCTTTTGTTTGGCATTCAAAGCACCCTATAACCTAGCTCCGTCCTGCCTTTCCAGTCTTCTTATATTTTAAACTCCTCCAGGTTCTCTGTAATCTAGTGACTATGCCTTCCTCTAGTAAGAAATTTGATCTTCTCACTTTGAATATTTTCACTGGCATTCCATGCCCAGAAACCTCTCCTTCCTGTTCTCTGTCTTCAAGTTCAGCTAAAATTCCACCTTCTTCAAGATGCTTTTCTTAGTTCTACTTAAACTTGATGCCTTCTGTCTGAGACTACTCCCAGTTTTTCTTGTATATAGTTGCTTTCACAGTCTCCCCCATTAGACAGTGATCTCCACTCCTTGAAAGCTAAGACTGTCTTTTGCCCTTTTTTAGCATCCCTAGCGCTTGGCACAGGGCCTAGCAATATAGTAGGTATTTTATTTAATAAACACTGACTGACTGAGATATAAAGCAGGAAGCATATCTTTTACTTCTTTTTTAACTCCTCACCAATTAGAATAATGCTTTGTATAGTATTTTTTCAATTTACTCAACTTGAGAGAAAGTACAGTAGGTGAATATAAAGTAAGAAAATTCCTATTCCACTGCCTCACTGTGGCATGGAGTTGACTAGATTATAAAAAGCCACACTAGCAGCTCTTTTGAATGGTCTCATATATGGTCCCAGTAACAGACTACATATGCTTTCATATGTCCTGACTGACTTTGTACTGAAAAACTTATTTCTAATTGGTTTGCCATTTCATGATGAATTCTTTAATTATGTGAACCCATGAAACAAGAAGACTAAAGGTCATATAAATGCAACATATACAACTAAGCTAATGATTTCTGTATTGTTACTAGTTACGTTAGGTACATTAATGGTGTGATAGTTATTTTTAATTTATTTAGCTTTAAGGCTTTAATCCATTTAAGTTTTCATTAGTAAGAATTTCTTTTTTCTTCAGTAATACTTCTACTATGTTTGGGACATATAGAAAGTATATCAAAATGTACACGTTACAAAAGGTCATATTGACATAAGTAGTGACAATGGTAAGGGAAAAAAAAGTATGTATGTAAAGTGTGTAAAGCTAAATGAAAGAAGACATTAAATAAATATGAAAACCTAAATTTAGGCTTACTATGGTCACAAAAACAAATATTGACATTGAAGCTGATATAAATAGATTAATTAGTGCTATGCTTCAGGGCTTATAAAGTGCTTTGTATTCATTATTTTATGTGAGCCTCCCAAAAATCCTGTGATACTGGAAACTATAGATACCCTTATACCCATCATCCCATGAGGAAAATAAAGTAGAAAGATCAAGTGACCCTTCTGTAGTCACTCCTTTTGTCAAAGGTAGGATTGGAACACAGACCTTTCTGATGCCCAGTTCAGCACTCAATTTTATTGTGCTATAGTTGATTTGTAGAATTAATTGATGAACAGCATCTAATTCAGAATACTGCAATTAAAAGAACATAATACTTTAAATGTGGTTTGATCAGGACGAGTCTGATCCGCAGTTTTGGATATTGTGCTGCTAATATAGCTCAAGAATCTATTAACTTTCTTGGACGTGATATTATAGAGGTGACTCATGGAACTTGTGAGCATCTAGAAATTTCAGATCTTTTTTCAGATGAATAGCTACTTAGGCACACATTTTCTTCCTTTTATTTGTGAAGTTGATTTTTTTAAAACCAAGTAAAGATTTTTTCATTTATCCATATTAAATTTCATTTTGCTCGATTTCATGTAATTAGGTTTGACTGAATGTTTCACTCCATAATGATCATTTTACACTCTGTCATTCATTGTGTTGGCTTAATGATACCTATAGGCCAAAATCTTCTCCCTGGTTGAGGATATCTAGTTTGCCTTGTTTATTAGCTATACTTATAATATTTGCCTTTTAGAAGACAAACTCCTTGAGTGGAGGAACTGTCTTTTACCTCTTTTTGTGTTCCCAGTGCTTTGCACAGTGAGTGGCACAAATGAGTGCTAAGTTAATGACTAAAGCTGTATGTCTTATTACTGACTCTTTTCTTGGATTTTGTGTCCTGTGAACTTTGGATGCCTCTATTGCTGTTCTTATTGTATCTGTAGATGCTTTTTATTGTACCTAGCTCACTGATATTGATATTAATATCATATTCAACAAGGTATAAGCAGCAGGGTATAAGTGTATAGAGTTGGCCTAAGAACCAAGAACAACTAAATTCAAGTATTGCCTCTTGATAAACAGTTGTGCTGTGACTCTTGACAAAAAAAAAATTTAAGTTCTCCATGTCTGAGGTAACCCATTACACAACAGTTGCAGACATAAGATTGATGGATAGAGATTCTTCAGTGGAAGTTCCCAATACTAATCCAAATTTGTAATTTGACAGATTAGAAAACATTCTTAGAGAGGTCAACAGACTTGCTCAGGATCACATAGCTAATTAGTCAGGGAAGCTGGGAATCTAACCCCTCTGTCTCTGACTTCTAAGGTTGTTTTCCTAAAGCCAAACTGTACTGATTTATAAAAGGAAATAATTTGAACTCCTAGAACAGACAGGGTACTAAAAGAAGACTGTGCCATCATTTGTGGGGCAGTACAGTGGTGTGGTCTAGACCATGGAAATCAAGAGTATTTTCTGAGTTGCTTAATTAGGAGTGAGAGGCAGGAGCCCAGGAAACTTAATTCTAAGTGGGCCATAGCACAAAAGTTCCTGGAGGCTAGGGTAGTATCCTTTTTACACGGGCTCACACTCGAGAACAATGCATTTTCCTTGAGGCTAATTTCTGTTATTAGTCTGTAGGGTAAGAAGGGAATAGTGCTATTGTATATTCCCCTATTAGTTTAAAAGACTTTTTTTTTGGCTGCTGCTTAAAAAATTTCAATGGAACATTGGAATTTCTGTTTAGAAATTTGTATGTAACAAAGATTCGGAGACTAAGAACTGGGAAAAAAACCCCGAGAGATCAACTAGTCCAATTCAGTCATTGTAAGGATAGAGATAGGGACTGAAACTGTGATTTCATCGTAAACTCCCAGAGGATTAAATTCACTCCACTACTGTAGGCTTGCACTTTCTTTGTAACTTGTGTCTTTTTTAGAGAGTACTGAAGGCTTATCTTGCTCAGGGTCCCACATACAGAGGCATGACTTAAGGTCTTCTTGACTTCAAGGCCAGCTCTTTATCTTCTATGTTATAATGCTTCTCACCTTGTATCTTCATTTATAGATGAGAAAACTGAGGTCCAGGAAGGTTACAGGATTGGCCTGAGGTGCCATAGGTAGTAATTGTCAGAGGAAAGGGTCTGAATCCAGGTTCCCTGACTTCAGAGACCTGTACCTTTTCTCCTGTCTTAGTTTTAGCTTTTAGGATCCTGTTAGAAGGAAGACCAAACAATGCAAACAGCTTTTTTTAAAAGCCAGAAAACAATCTTAGGGTACTTTTAATTTTATCAGGCTATTAGTTAAGATTATATAAAGCCTTTCTTTTAAAGAACTTGACATACTTTCTAGTCTTAATCATACAAAACCCTTGTAACATTCCTGAGAAATAGATATGTTTTATTGTCTCCATTTTCCCAATATGGAAGCAAGGTAACTTTGTGATAGGTTTGATGGCATTCTTTCATTTCCTTCCTTGTATGAATATGAAACTCTTATTGGTACTGAGGTAATCTCACAGTCTAGTCACCCATGTCACTTAGTTCACCCCAAATATAAATTTATCATTGATTTCTGTGATTTACATTTATTTTTGTACTATTGTGCATTACTTCAGTTGTAACAGTGTTTTAGTGATTTCTACATGACTCAGAGGTAAGGGAATAAATAAATACACTGCCTTTTTTGGTATTATTAACAGCATACCTTTGCTTTTTACATAGAATCAAGTCCTGGAAATATTAATCTAATCACCCCTTGTATTAACATTTCTATGAAATCTGATCACAGCTAATGCTTAGTGTGTGTAGTTAGTCTGTAATTTCTTTTTGCACAATCAAAAATCATATTATCTTCTTTAGCAAGATGGTCATTATTTTATTTTTAAAAGTAGATCTGTGCCATTTAAATGAAAATTATATAATTTTGCAATGTAATTGCAAAGAAAATTATAAAAATTTTACAAAGTATATTTGTCTTTACAGTAGAAAAAATGATTTTCTTTAAAGATGCTTGTAAACAGCTGAAAATTACAGAAGTGATATCATAAAGATATTCCTTGACCAAAGGTCAGAGACTCTGTTTCTAGTGAGAATTCTGACAGTTTGGAAAGGATGACTTAGTTTAAGATTTAGAACTGGCCTCTTTGAAATTGTGTTGATATCATAGAAATAGCAAATACATTAATATATTCAGCAAGTATTTATGGAATGCCTATTTTGTGCAAATCACTGTTATTTCTATATATACAGTGATGATTCGTTTGTCTGCTATCATTGGGAAATGAGGCATTGTACATAAATGAACTTTATAATCAAAGAATACCCATGCAATTGTAATTATGTTTGTGTTTATCCATACATTTTTAGGACATTTTTTTGAAGGGCATTATAGAATTCTATGTCTTCCTTTTAGTTTACATTTCCTTCATTTCCAAATAGATCTTGCTTTGCTTCTCTACCAAGAGAGCTATCGTCATACAAAGAATATAAATGAAAGGGGGAAAAAGGAAAAAGCAGTTCCAAATAACTAGTCTACAAAGTTTCAAAGATATGAGATGTTCCATATTCCCTACCTTTGCAGAGGTAGTACACTGTCTGTAGAATTAAACTTGTTTATTATAGTTACATGGCATTCAGTTTTATGGAGCTTTTTTTTTTCACTTGACATTCACATTTTTGTAGTTATTCTGAATATTACTTTTCCTGGTTATATTTCTTGACTTTGAATAAGTTCATGACTTTTTAAGCAAACTAGAAAGTATTTCTGATGACTCAGGATCAACACTTGTGAACATTGGTTGTTCTGTGCACTGTTGTCATGTTAGCAGTATCTCAGACTAAACAATACTGAGCTAAGAAAAGGCAACAGTTAGGCCAAATCATCAGCAAAGGTTGTGCAATAAGTAAACTAGTGGGATGGAATCAGGAAGACTCATCTTCATGACTTGAAATCCAGTCTCAGACACTTACTAGGTATGACTTGGCAAGTCACTTAATCTTGTTTGCCCCAGTTTCTCATCAGTAAAATGAGCTGGAGAAAGAAATGTATCTTTGCCAAGAATGTCTCAAATGGGGTCATGAAGAGTCAGACATGACTGAAATGACTGAACGACAACAGAATAATTTGTTGTTAAGAAACTTCATTGAGAGTAGCATATACATGTAAAAACATATCCACAACTATCAAAAACATACATTTAATTTTTCCAGCAGTGAATTTGTATGATTTGGGGTTGGGAAAAAATTGAGATATAGAGTCCTAGAGAACTGGAATTGTCAATGGTTTTGAATCTTTTCTTCCTAACCCCAAAATTTCTCTTTTGGGGTTACATGATGTCCTCAGTATATGTTATCTAAACTTCTTTGCCTTAATGCTGATGTTTTCATCAGTTCGTTTTCTTACTTTTTCCTCAATGGTCTAGTCTTCCCTTGGTGCCAGAATTGTCCCTGTGGACATTACCATGTGATGGATATCTCAATGACTATTTTGAATTTGGTCAGCAACTTGGTAATGTGTGTTAGACACTTTAAATTCAAAGATGAAAAACTAAACTATCTCTGGCTGTAAGGATCTTACATTTTAACAAGGGGATGGAGACATGCACACACATTATTATAATTCCATTTGGAATGAGGTGAAGAATGGCGTAGAATATGGAAAGCACTGAACTTGTATTGGGAGATAAGTTACAATCCTATCCTAGAAAAGGTGTAACCGTAGGTAAATTACACAATCTCTAAAAACTCAGTTTTGTTCATTAGTAAATCATAGATAACAATATTTGTACTGTTCTGTATCACAAAGTTGTTATGTAGGTTGGGTTTTATAAACCATGAAGTACCAAATAAATGAGATAATGATTATAATTATCGTTGCCATAATAAATTACTCTTCTTATGGCATGTTCCATACTTAATACTGCTCTTATGGTTACTTTGTTCCATTAATATAAACATTTATTTCAGTCATGTTACTAAATTATTTTTGAATCATTAATACATGCTATTAAACTATCACTCATTACAGAATGAAAATCATTAGCCTTATTCAAAGATTTCCCCAAAGTAAAATCTGGGTGTGTGTATAACCCCAATTAAAGAGTAATTTGTTGTGTCCATCCCTTAACACTTAACCTAGTCCATTTAAATATAGGATGCTGAGGCATGAATCATGTACAGTTGACTCCTCTGAGGGAATACTTGCCTTCTGAGCCTCAATCAGGTAATTATTTGGGGTTTGCCTGTGTCTTTTCAGCAAGGTTTATCTCATGAACATGCACACACTTTATAAAGAAGTATGAGGGTGAGGAGAATAAAGAAAACCCCTTCCTCCCCATGTCTCCAAACAAAGGCTCACACCCTTTAACTCTCCCCAGTAGAATATAAATTTCTTAGTTTTAGGGACTGTTTCCTTTTTGTGTTTGTGCCACCAGAGCCTAGCAGAAGTGCCTGCTCTACACCTAGTTGATACTTAGAAGCTGTAGAATTGATAGTGTCAGGTGTAATTTTGGAACTAAAATGTTCATCCCTGTATGAAATAACATATTTCTTCAGCTGACACTTCAGCTTCTCTGACAAAATAAATTACATGACTCATATGAGAGCTGTTTTCCTTGCTGCTGAGATACCTTTTTTGCTTTCTGCTAGTGTGGAAATGGAAAAAGGTAAAGTTGGGAGAGGGGCTCTGCTTTCAAAATATGAGGTAATCTGACCTTTACATAACTATGGCATTACTAGATGATGAAAAGACTTACTTTGCCTCAAATTCTTTCCCTACCTCTCTGGTTTTGCACTTCTCAATAATTTTTTGTCTCCAGAAAGTCCATCCAGGTAAGTCCTGTTAAATGGCAAGCTTGTTATTTAGGAAAAGTAATATAGCTGTACCAATTATTGCATTAATTAGCTAGGAGTAAACGTAACAAAGTGATAGGTCATGATAAAAGTATCTATCATGATTGATGGATTTGGCAGATCTATTGAATATGAAAGATTGATTTCTCCTAATACTCTCCTGGTCTTTTTATCTGTCTGAGCTTTCCCTCTTAGTCTCCTTTGTTAGTCATCTATCAGTCCTTATATGAAAGTTTTGTCCTGGGTTCTGTTTTCTTCCTTAAAGTCTTTCTTAGTTCCCACTGTTTAATTATCATCTCTCTCTATGCTGTTGACTCCAAAATATGTAAATTTTTACTTATCTTTCTTTCAAATGCCAATCCTTTATCATCCAGTATATCTAAGACCAAGCTGGTTGTCCTTCAGTAACCTTCCCCTTTTCCAGTTTTACCTATTTCTTTTGAATTAGTACTATCATCTCAGGCACCTAAATTCTTAGCTTTTGATTTATGCTTGACATAAATAAGTGTTTTGAAGTGAAAAAAGCCTTGTATCTGTTGTCCAAGGACTTGGGTTCGAATTCCTGCTCTGCCTCTTCCTACCTTTGTGATCTCAGGCAAGTTACTTAATCTTTTGGGCCTTAGTTTTCTTATCTGGAAAATGAGTGGGTTGGACTTGATGTCCTTGAATGCTGCCTTTCAGCTTCAGTTCTGTGATACTGTTCCTTTTTTCACTTCCTAGATCTAATCAGTTTTCAGAACTCATTGATTTTACCTCTACCTCTAATATTTGCATCACTCCTTCTCCCTGAATTCTCATGACTATCATCTTATCACCTTTACCTGGATATTATCACAGTCTCTTAATTTATCTCTCTACTTAGAATCTCCCTTCTTTAGTGAATTCTTCACATAGAGACAAATTGACTTTTCTAAGGCGTAAGTGTTGCGATGTCAGTGCTCAGAAATTGTCTGTGGTTCCATATTGACCCCAGGATAGAATTTTAAACTCCTGAGCTCAGCATTTAGGGCCCTCCACAGTCTGGCTTCAGCCTATCTTTCCAGTTATATTTGAGCTGACTCTTCTATGCCTGGAGTGCATTCTTCTGTCTTTATTCTTGACTCTCAAATTGTTTATCTTTATTCAGGAATCAGCAGAAGTGCCATTTTTGCTTGTGTTTTCTCCCTTTTGTCAGTACTCTCTTCTTGCTTTCCCAACTGCCTAATATTTATTCATTTTTATATTTTATTACCACCCTCTCAAGTAGAATATAAATTCTAGAAGTCAGAACCATTTTGTTTTTGTCTATTTTCTGTTCCTTAGCATACTGTCCTATTTTTAATTACTGAGCTAGATCTTCGATCTTTTTGATGTAAAGTATACAAGCCCTCCATTGATATAGATTGCAACCCATCTGTGCTTGTCTTTCCCATGTGCCTTTTTTCATGCCTTAACATAAATTCTTCAAAGGAAGTTCACCCAAATTTATAGGGAATGGGTTATTTTTATGACATGGTACCAGTGAAACACTTGGGCTGTCCACCTATTATCTCTTGTCCTTATTAAATGTTCAGCCCCATCATCTTTTATGATCATACATTTCTTGAATGAAAACTCTTTGATCCTGTTATATGTCACACCTTCTTTCTATGTGTTCTTCCATTCTTGATAATATACTTGTTCTTAATTTCTTGGACAGTCACTGCACCCTTTCATATAGCTGATATATAATAAATGTTTGTTAAATTGATTGACATACTCTGATGCAAAGCCTCAAGCAGCTAGAGGATGTACCTGTGCCTTCTGAACTGTGAAACTGGGGATAATGAAGAGAAACTCTTACTTGTATGATAACTACATATTGAATAAGCATAAGCAATTATTTTTTAAGGCAGGATATCTGAATATTCTCTGAGTTATTAATTGTCAATTTAAGGAGGAAAAACCCATGGTTATATGTTTATCTTGGCTATATGGACCAAGTTTTTCTTTCAGTAATTATTAAACAAAACTGAAGCATTGATAAGAATGAGAATTAACATTCTATCACATATCATTTTTGTTTTTTTTTTCTGTTTATCTATTATCTTATCTCTTTTGTCTTCCATATAAGTGTTATGTAAGCACAGTTCTGCTTGTACTTTTTAGAAATTGAAACATCTGTTGCTTCCAAATTCCCATATGGTATATTAATTTGATAAGGGAGATCACTTTTAAGTTCATTGTAATATCATAGGTTTAGTTCAGCATTATGTGTGAAAAAAAACAAAACAAAACAGATCTTAAAGGTTTTTAGACTTGTCCTACTGACTAACTGGATTTTGTTGAGTTTATGAACTTTGCTGTTGAATAAGCTATGTGGTAAAAGTAGATTCCTTTGTTAACACTTTCCATATCATATTCCTTTTCTTTAGTACTTATTTATTTCTTTTTTCTCCACTGAAGTCTGAGAAAAGAAAGAGCTTCCTCTGCCCCCATTGTAATATGCAATATAATATGTTGTTCTGACTCCTGACACTGAGTAATTTTAGAGACATTCTTTAAAGTATGCTTGTGTTCATGAATGTGTCATTTTCTGCAAGGAAGTTTTACATACCCATCATTACATTCTTGAGAAATTCATCATCTGCTTTTGTTACTTGTTTGAAAACAGTCTTTGAATTTTTACCATAAGATTTTTTAACTACTAGAAATTATAACAATGTTTAATTTTAACAAAAATTGAACATATAAAGCTATGAAATTTGGCCAATTCTTTGATAAAATTTTAATTTAGAAATATTCTTAATATCTACCATCTCTAGAAATAGACAACTGACCAGTGAAGTCTAAAATATATCAATATATCAATAAGTCAGTTTCCTGTGATTTCACCAAGATGGTAACTCCCATCATGAGAGTTCTTCCACTCTTTCACCTAGTCCATAATATATCATCTTAGAGCAGAACTGCACAACTTGCCAGTAGGTAAGGGTCCGAATTAAAATCAGCTAAATTTCTTTGGGCTACAGATAAATTAGATTGTAGAGATAGATTGATGATGGTTGGTTGCCCTGGATCACATGACAAACAAGAGAAACTGTGCAGTGGCCACCCTAACATTTTTTGTGGGATGCAGAAATCCTGTGGCATGCTGCAAGTGGCTCATGGGCTGTAAGTTTTACGGGTCTGTCTTAGAGAGTTTTCTGAAGCTTGGAGAATTAACTTGCTTGTACCAGCAAATGTCACAAACAGGGATTTAAATATAGTTCTTCTTGACTCTCAGTCCAGTTATTGTGTCCCAGGGTATATCTAGGAAGACTTAGTTGTTAAGGGGAAAAAAAATGAAAGGCCTAATTAATTTTAAACAAACAAAAAATAATTACTTTCTATTAATTTACCTTCATTAAAGGCCTTCCATGAGGTTTTATTGTTGTGTGGAGTTTATTATACCCGCAGAATACAAAAGGAAGCTTAGTCAGGAAAGACTATATATGTGAACTCAAACAATATATTGTATGTATATTGTTCAAGGATCAATGTAGTTAAGCTCAGAGAGCTTGGATTCAGGAGGACCTGAGTTCAAACGTGGCTTCAGACAGTTAGTATCTGTATGACCTTTGGCAATTTATTTAACTCCATTTGCCTTATTTTCCTTATCTGTAAAGTGAGCTGGAGAGGAAATGGCAAACTACACTAGTATCAGTGCAAAGAATACCTCAAATGGGGTTAGGAAGAGTCGGACACAGCTGAATAACAACAAACCCAGAGCAGTGAAATCCCAGATCTATAAAATATTGAGGATGTATTCCATTAATATTAATTACACTTAGAAAAATTTGATATTTTCTGTAAGTCATAATTTTTTCAGTTTACCTTCTTGAGTCAGCCTGAAAAAAATTGTGAAATACAATATTTTCTACTATGCCTTCGACTTTCTTGTTCTCAGCCATTTTTTTTTGATTTTCACTCATTTCTCACCAGGTACCCAATGTCCTCATTTGTATTTGTGTCCACTCCTTATCAAAACTTTATTTCATATTTAGTTCATGTTAAAGTATTAATAATAGATAATTTTAAATTTAAACCCTGCCACCCATATTTGCATTTTTACATATTTCAAAACTGACAGTAGGTGACAGTGACAGAAGTTGAATGTCAAATGGGCCAAGGGAAATTCAGTGATGTAGGCAGGAGTAAATTGGGGAATCAGGGTTTTGCTGACTAGGTAGGTAGGTAACACGGTAGAGTGTTGGACTTGTAGTCCAAAAGTCCTGAGTGCAAATATTGCCTCAGACACTTACCAGCCTTCCTCCCAGGGTGGTTGTGAGGATCAAGTGAGATATTGTTTATAAAGTAATAATAGTAACAAAGCTAGTATTAAAATAGTGCTTCAAGGTTTGAAAAGTTTAAAAAAAAAACCTTGTACATCATGTGACCCTCACAGCCATCTTAGGAGGTAGATGCTATTTATTTTTCAAACCTTAAAACTCCTTACATATGCTAGCTGTTGTTTAATTTAAGGATTTCAGGGAACTCTGTGATTGACATGAGACAGACCATTCTGAGCATGAGGTTATTAAGAAGATTAAGAGGTGGAAATATAATGATCCAGTGGAACTCTGACAAAAAGAGTCTCAGAAGAGAGGATCTGTTAGCTGTAAGGGAAGAAAAGAAAAACAATATGGTAGTCTAGGGAGTGATTATAGACTTGGACAAGTCACTTAATCTCATAGAATCATAGAACCACTATCAGGCTTACCTTTCTTATCTTTAAAATGAAGAAATTGGACTATCTTATTTTTAAAGTCATTTTAGTTTCAAAGCTGTATAACTCTTTGACTCTAAATTCTTATTTCTGTAATGTAAAAAATGGTGCCATTTTAGATCTTCTCTTTGTTAAGAGAACAATTTGTAGGCATACTCTAAATTGCCTGTGTAGGTCAGTTGGTGATTTTTCTTGCTGTTCTTAATCTTGACATTTCACTCTCTTTGTCACTTTTTGTGACATATGATACAATATGATATATTGTGACATGATAGCATAAACTTTTATTCAATGCCTACTGTGTGCCAAGAACTGTGTTTAGTGCTGCAGATACAAATAAATGAAAGAAAGTCCCTACCTCTCAGGGAGCTTTCAGTCAAATAGAGGAAGACAAAAGGAAGTGAAAAGTGTGAGTAGGTGGGAACATGATGCTGATGATGGTGGAGTTGAAATCAAGCAGAGCCACTGGTGGCAAATGAAGAGATGACTGGCATTTTGAGCCCCCTATGAACGGGGCTCATTGATCAGACAGGCAGAAGCAACTCAGGATATAAATGAGGTGTCACTCTAATCAACAATGAAGAGCTTCCTAATGATGAATTTCCTGGTGATGAGTTTATCTTGAGTGAGGCATGATAAAGATGAAGATGATGGAGTTAAAACCTTCCAGAGTGCTGGTGGCAAGTGAATGTCAGAGTCTCAGAGCAGGAAGGGACTTAAGAGGCCATCTGGCCTAACAAAAATCAGTTCTGTAACAGAGCTTGATAAGGAGATATCCAGCCTGTGTTTAAAGACCTCCAATGAAAAGAACCTACTATCTCTTAAGGCAGTCCCCTACACTTTTTGGAAACTCTGCTTGTTTAGGAAGTTTGGATCAAGTCTAAACTTACCTCTTTGTCATTGTTACCCTCTGGTCCTACTTTAGCTGTCTAGGGTCAAGCAGAACAAGTCTCATTCTTCGAATAATTGGACTTAAAGAAAATTCTCATTACCCATTTCTTCCCTCCTCTCCCTCAAATCTCTTCTCCAAACTCAACATTCTTGTTTTCTTCAACTGATCTTCAGCATTTTATTACCTTTGCAATTCTGGTTGTTGTTGTCCTCTGGATATTCTCCAGTTCATCAGTGTCTTTCTAAACTGTTTCCCAGAACTGGATAGAATGCTCCAGGTAAGGCCTGACTTGAGTAGAGTACGGTAGAACTGTTTCTTGTCCAGTTCTAGATACAATGTCTCTATCTGTCTCTGATAATATTTATTATGTCTTTGTCTTTGACTCTCTGCCTCTCTCTTTCCCGGAACCTCATGCCTCTCCCACATATATTTATTTTAATTTTCATTCATATTCTTCGTTTTTATACTCCTGCCTTTCCCAGTATATTCTTCTTTGCTAATTCTTTCAAAGACCTAAGCCTTAAAGCAAAATTTAAAGAAAAACAATTCAGCACAACTTACCTATGCATCAGTCCAATAGTGTATGCAGTGTTTTATACTCCTACTCCCTGGTCTCTTCAAAGTAGGGAAGAAGTTGCATATCACTAGAATTTTACAACATGTGGGGCCAACCTTCTTAAATATACAGGCTTTTGTAAAAAAAACTATTATAAACCCTAAAGTACTTTGTCAGTATGACTCATTGCTATTGAGGGATAAGATCAACATGAATTCTCCCAAACATCGACCTTTATAGTAGCCATTGGAAGCTAGGAACTAGTGGATAGAGGGTTTCAACTTAGAGTAAGGAAGACTTCAGGTCAAATTTTCTCTCAGGTACTTACTAGCTGTATAACCCTGGGCAAGTTACTTCAATTCTTTCTGCCCTCGTCTTCTCATCTATAAAATGGGGCAATAATAGCACCAATTTCATAGGGTGCTCTTAGGCTCAAGTGGGATCATATATATATAAATAAAGTGTTTTACAAACCTTAAAGTGCTGTAGTTATCTTAATGCTAGTTGACATTATTATTATTATCATTATTATTGTCACAGCAGCAGGGCTCCAAAGTGAATTGCTTTATTCTTATAGATCAAATCCAAAAACCTTCGTTTTGAAATCTTTTACTGGGTGGCCTTATTTCTTCGTTTTTTTCCTCTACCCTAACTTGCTGTCTCTTCGTTCTTCAGAGAAATATTTTCTATTCTGTTCACTTCTTTCATTCCTTTCCTCTAGCAACTTCCTTGGCTGTGTCATTCAATTCAGTTCAGTTCAAGTCAATTTAGTTCAATTAATTGTAATTATTACTTGTTAAGTATCTATATTATGAAAGGTGCTGTATGCTAGGTATTGTGCTATAAATATAATGAGTGACAACCTTTGCCCTTTTGGAATTTGCATTGTAATTTACAGTGAAGATGTCAATGCTTTGAACATATTATATTGTATAGTTCTGTTCTGCAGTATTATTAGATTAATTCTGATGCCAACTATTCTACAATATCTGTGTCTGATTTAACGTGAATGGATCTTACATCATAAAACTTTTTATTATGAACTTAACAGTCATTGATTAAAGGATATGTGCAGTTTGGTGACTTTTGTGGTATGGTTTGAAATTGCATTCCCAGAATGTTTGGACCAATTCCCAGCTCCAGCAGTGGGCCATTTAATGTACCTGGCTTTCCATATCTCTTTTGTCCTCTTATGCAGCTAGGTGGTGCCAGTACAGGGCTGAGTTCAGGAGTTAGGGAGACCTGAGTTTAAATCCAGCTCCAGACACTTACTAATTGCATGACCCTGGACAAGTCATTGAACCCGTTTGTCTCAGTTTCCCCATCTGTAAAATGGGAATAAGAAAAGCATCTGTCGCCCATGGTTGTTGTGAGGATCAAATGAAATACAATGTTTGGCTCATAGTGAGCACTACATTGTAAATGTTAGTTAATATTTTTTTTGCAGTCTGATGGATATGAAGAGTAATCTTAAAAGTTGTCTGACTTTTTTGTACGTATCTTTTTCCATCCTATTAATAAAATAGCAACAAAATGGAGCAGTTCCTACCTTGAAGAAGCTTAAATTTAAATATTTCACAAAATACATCTCACTTTAAAATCTTAGAATAAAAGTAATTTAATTCAAAACTAATTAAATTATCCCTTCATACATACTTAGGTTATTATCACTTTGTTTTCCAGGAATTTTCATTATTAGAAATAATGAGCAATAATTTCAAATTTTTGATTTATATAATCTTCTTAGGAATTTATTTAATAGGAAAAATAATGTAAAGTGGTGGCCAAATCCTTGTATTTTACTACAAGCTACTCAAGTAGCTGCACTTTAGTTCTAGTTCTTCCAAAACCATTTTCTTAAAAGACATCTTGCTTGTCTAACTGAAAAATGATGAGATGGGATTTATTTGGGAAGAGTTATTGGAAAGGAAATTCATTTCTTGGAAAGAGCTTATTCAGTTAAATTTTATGGATGGACTGTAAATCCAGGAACTGTGTAATTTTGAATGGAAATGACAGGTCTTTAATTAAAGTTGCATTAGTAGAAATGACTATAACAATTTGCAGTGTGAATTTTTGCTTGTCATTGAGTCTTTTGATGAATTATTAATGAAAGTTACTTATTAGGGTTTGAAGAAATATTCTTTGGAATTACATGTAATAGATTATTGCCCTGGATTTGAAAACTCACTTGAAAAAAATGCCTGTTTAGGACGATTAATTTGGAAAATATATACATTTCATCTTTTAGATTACAAATTTAGTTTCCTCACCTGTAAAATTAAGATAATGCAGCACCTACCTCACAGGGTTGTTGTGAGGATCAAATGAGATAATATTTGTACAACACTTAGCACAATACCTAGCACATAGTAGGAGTTTAATAGATACTCAGTTCCTTTTCCTTCTGTCTACTTCCCATTTGGTCACATCTTCATCAGCTAATGGCAGCCAATTGCTTATTAGATTGTTGTTTAAATTTCTCCTGCAGCCTCTCAAGTTCTTTGGTGATGAGATCTTGTTCACCCTCTAACTTCATTGTGAAAGAAGTCACCTAAGATTCTTTTGTTTCTGTGAAGGGTTCCTAGTTCTCAGTCTCATTTTCATTTCCATTCTCTTCCCTTACATTCTTTCTCTCCATCAGGTCTGTACCCGGTTTCCAGTGAGTTGAAGGCCATAACTCTTATCTGCATGTTACTGGTTCTTGTCCCCATCTTGTCCCTTTCACGTTTGCTGTTATTTAGTCCATATGTTCCTCCATCTTCTTGATTCTTACAAGGAAGAATCTTATGATTCTTATAAGGAAGAATCTTTTGGATCTATCTCTAATTTCAGAATGCTTAAAGATACTTTAAATTTCTTGATAGTGATGATTCAATTTTTGTAAAGCCATTAAGAACCAGAGAATACTAGCCCTTGGAAGTCCTTTGCTATCCCTTTCAACTTCCTTAAAATACCCATCTGGCTAATCCTTCAAGATCATTAGGGGGTCCTTCCCTACCTGTTGAAATAACTTGCCATGTGTGGCCAGAACTGTGGCAGACACTGGGTGCCAAGCTCCTGTATTTTACCATCTATCCACCTGAAACTTCCTTTCTTCTCCTCCTGGCCCTTGCCCCATTTTAACCATGTAATCAGTCAGCCACAGTGTCATTCTGATCCATTCTTGCCAACTAACATAAAATATTCTGGACCAGGGCTAACTTACTGCTGTCGTTGAAACAACACGAGACACTGTCTGGATGAATCAAAAGCTGGAATTAAGCTCCCTGGGATATGCAGATGGTCCCACTCTGATGGCAGAAAGTGAAGATGAATTAAGAAGACTTTTGAGGAGGGTGAAAGAGTAAAGTGTAAAAGCTGGCTTTTGATTCATCCAACTAACATTTTACATGATATACTCTACATATAAGTTAAGTGAAGGAGGTGACAGTACATAGCCGTGTAATACTCCTTTCCCAATCTTAATCCAGTCAGTTGTTCCATGTTAGGTTCTAACTATTGCTTTTTGACCCACATGCAGGTTGTTTAGGAGACAAGTATTCCCATCTCTTTGAGGATTTCCCACATTTTGATGTGATCTACACAAAGGCTTTAGTGCAGTGTAGATATTTTTGTGGAGCTCCCTTGCTTTCTCCACAATCCATGAAATGTTTGTCATTTGGTCTGTAGTTCCTCTGCCTTTTCAAAAACCAGCCTACTCTAGTGAATGTTGAAAATTGAAAATAAATAATTTTTTTAAAAAACAGCCTACTTTTATGGTAATTCTCAGTTCATATATTGCTGAAATCTAGCTTGCTGAATCTTACGTGTGACCTTCTTGGCATGTGAAATGAACACAATCATTCAGTTCTTTGAACATTCTTTGCCATTGCCCTTCTTTAGGATTGGGATGTAAACTGATGTTTACCAATCTAGTGGTCATTATTGAGTTTTCCAAAGTTGCTGGCATATTGAATGTAGCAATTTAATAGCCTTATCTCTTAAGATTTTAAATAGCTCAGCTGAAATTCCATCACCTCCACTAACTTTGTTGTTAGCCATGATTCTTAAGGTTCACTTGACTTCATTTTCCAGGATGTCTGGCTCTTGATCAATAACCACATCATTGTAGTTATCAGTGATGTTAAGATCTTTCTTGTATAGTTCTACCGTATATTCTTTTTTTTAATTAAATTTATTTATATTCAGTTTTCAGCATTCACTTCCACAAAATTTTGAATTTCAACTTTTCTCCCCACCTTTTCTCCCCTCTCCCCACCCTCGGACAGCATATGTTCTGATTACCTATTCTTCCAGTCTGTTCTCCCTTCTACCACACCTCCCCTACCCCTTTACCCCCTTCCCTTTTATTTTCCTATAGAGCAAGATAGATTTCTATACCCCATTGCCTATATATCTTATTTCCCCATTGCATGTAAAAACAATTTTTAGCATTCATTTTTAAAGCTTTGAGTTCCACCTTCTCTCCCTTTCCCCCTCCCCACCAAGCCTCATTGAGAAGGCAAGCAATTTGATATAGGTTATACATGTGTAGTTTAGCAAAACACTTCAACAGTCTTGTTGTAAAAGACTAAGTATATTTCCTTCTATCCTGTCCTTCCCTCCATTTATCCTATTCTTTCCTTTGACCTGTCCCTCCACAAAAGTGTTTGCTTCTGATTACCCCTTACGGAAATCTGCCATCCCTTCTATTATTCCCCTTTTGGTATCCCCTTCCCCTTCTGCTTTCCTGTAGGGTTAGATAGACTTCCATACCAAATTGAGTGTATATGTTATTCCCTCCTGAAGTCAAATCTGATGAAAGCAAGGCTCATTTATTCCCTCTTACTTCCCCCCTTGCCCTCCATTGTAAAAGCTCTTTCTTGCCTCTTTTATATGAGATGATTTACTGCAGTCTACCTGTCCCTTTCTCTTTCTCTCATACATTCCTCTCAACACTTAATTTTATTTTATAGGTATCATCCCTTCATAATTAGCTCACTCTATGCCCTGTGTTTATACATACATACATATACATACATACACATACGTGTGTGTGTGTGTGTGTTTTAATTCCCTCCAATTACCCTAATACTCATAAAGGTCTCATGAGTTACAGATATCTCTTCATGTAGGAATGTGAACAATTCAATTTTAATAAGTCCCTTATGGTTTCCTGTTTACCATTTCATGCTTCTCCTGATTCTTATATTTGAAAGTCAGATTTTCTATTCATTTCTGGTCTTTTCAGCAAGAATGCTTAGAAGTCCTCTATTACATTGAAATTCCATTTTTCCCCCTGAAATATTATATTCAGTTTTGCTGGTAGGTGATTCTTGATTCCTGATTTCCAATCAGGAGGCAAATCAAGTGTTGCTCAAATTTGACATGCCAGTTATCCTTTGTGGTACCCACTGGGTGAGCCTAGAATACCTCTGCTGTGCCAGCAATCACAAGACCATCTCAAACTGTTTCATACTGGCCCCAAAATGGACAGAGCTTGCACAAACATCCTGGTCCTGGGTACTCTGTATTCTTCCTATTTTCCTGCCTCCCGTTCTTGTAAAACCATATAAACCGCTCTCTAAACCTCCAATCTTTAGAGCAACAGATTGGTTCTACTATTCTCTGCAGACATGTGTGCTGTCCTTGCCAGTAAATGCTTCTGGGTTTTGCACTTTCTGTGCCTCTGTTCCCTGTATTCGGGTAGATGCTGTATCCCACTTAACTAAAATTGGAATTAATTAGTTCATAGATCTTACATTTCAGGTTCCTCTGCAATATTGATCTTTATAGTTTCAAACTCCTTTTGTCACCAGATTCATCTACAGCTGAGCTTCTTCTGGGTTTGACTCAGGTGCTTCATTCTTTCTGGAGCTTCTTGTAGTTGTCATCTATACTTCCTCAATAACATATTGGATACCTTCTGATCTAGGGGCTCATCTTCTGATGTAATATCTATTGTCATTTTAATAGTGTTTTATTGGCTTTTCTTAGCAAAGGTCCTGGAGTGGTTTGCCATTTTCTTCTGCAGTGGATTAGATTTTGTCAGAACTCTCTACTATGACCTGTGCATCTTGCATAACACTGCATGCCATAGCTCATAGTTTCATTGAGCTACACTGGCCCCTTTGCCATGATAAGGCAGTGATCCACTAGTTCAACTAGGTGGCGGTGGATAGAGTACTCACTCACTCAAAGTCAGAAAGACTCATCTTCCTGAGTTCAAATGTGACCGCAGACACTAGCTGTGTGACCCTTGGCAAGTCATTTAACCCTGTTTGCCTCAATTCCTCATCTACAAAATTAGCTGGAGAAGGAAATGGCAAACCAGTCCAAGAGTGGCCTTTGCCAAGAAAACCCCAAATGGGGTCACAAAGAGTTGGACATGATTGTAACAACTAAACCAGTACATCACACACACACACACACACACATATACACACATAACATATATATGTATATATATGTACATATACATACACACACTTAAGCCTTTTTTGCACAAAGATCTTACTGTCTGATAGATATCTTAGTTCCTTGCTATCTCATGATAGTGATGGTTAACTTCTCTGTGAGGTCTGATGAAGGAAAAGAGGGCTATAATTTTTAATAAAGCAAGAATTGACTAGATTGTGGAATGTGGCAATAGATACTGGAATGGATACAGATTGAAAATTTATATAGATGAAGGTATTGATTTGGCATATACTCCAGTGGTGCAGTAATACACAAACTATGTGAAAGTGATGAACAGTTATATGATCATATATTTAAATTTGGAAAATACTTTAGAGGTCATCAAGTATAATCCATTCGTTTTGTGGATGAGAAAACTGAATTTTAGAGAGTGTATGTGACTTGCCAGCATTTTGGCATAGATTCACTGATTCTGCGTAAAATATTCTTTCTCCTGCACCACACTCCTTCAGATTTTGGGCAAATAAAATATATATAAAAAATTATCCCAAGCATTCTAATTTGGGTAGTGGTGAATTGATCAAACTTAAGTACTAGACTGTGCCAAAAACTGTAGTTCTAGGGTAGACAGAATCTACATGTCGTGTATGATGAACCTTGGGTAAAGCAAATTTGAAAAGTAACTTAAGCTAATTGAATAGTTTTTGGGGGGGAGGGAGGAAGGGAAGTATTTTGACCTCATTTCTACCAAAACAAAAATAATTTTATTTGGCAGGCATTTTCTAGCATTTGAATGAAAATTGCTACATAACCCTATCTAACATATCAATTTATTCAGCTAATTAGGTGTGCTTTTTACAGCTGATTATTCAGGTGGGCTGCTCCGCATAAAGTTCTGTTCCAAACCAAATGTTCTAAAGGAGCCATACTCAATTCTTTTATGTTTGAGATAGTTTATTAGTAACAGGTGTGGTAAAATTTTCACAATAAACTTGTCTTTTTCTGTGTTACATGGCACAGAACTTTAGGGGCAGAGGTCTTAAACAAGTGCTTGAATAAACTGAGAACTATTTTTAAAGGAAAATATCCTCTGTTAACTGTAGCCATACTGGTCACCTGTATTGGTCCAACCATGTTTATGTCCTGTATCTGAACAATAATACAAATCAAGTTCTTAAACATGCCATAGAGAATTGCCATGATTCTTGTCTTTGTAGTATTGATATGGATCCTGCTCTGTTTATTCGTGACTAGCAGAAAATAATGAGCCCAAGCAAGGGAATAATCACTGTTCAATTATCTCAGGTGTCTTCAGTGCCTGTTGTTGAATAGCCTTCTCCTGCAGGTCAAGGCTGAGTCAGTCTTTTGTTAACTGTTGAATGATCTTGTTCTGTTATTGAACCTAAATTGCCATGGTATTGACCCGAGTCAGTCTAGAACAGTTGTTGTAGTAGTGCAGTTTTGGAACATAATGAACTTGTTGAAGTGGAGCATAGGCAATGCAGACTTGGTATCTGAGCCTGAATTGGTCTTTATACTTCTGCATTTGGGAGTGCCAATAGAGATGGCAATTGTTTACGATGCAGCAACACCACCACACCCCCTCTTTTCTTTTTCAGAGAGTAAACTACAATTACCTGACTCAAGGAGAGTCTGATAGGAATATGCTCTGTGTGCTTAAGATCTGTATACCTGGAAGATAATTGCAGTGTTTTGCTTTGTTGTCCGTATGCTTTTTTACCTGGTAATTTAGACCTCCTCTTGGTTCTGCCAAGGGATTTTTATCAAAATTCAATTTATCTTCCCACAGCTCTTGAGGTGTTGAATTTTATGGTTTGAAAAACATTTTTTTTTCTCTCTAGAAAAGGACCCTCTCTGTGATTGAATCTCTTTGTATTGCTAAATGGTCATCATTACCCAGTCTCTTTGTAGGTCTTCCAAAAGAAGACCCCTTCCAGCTTTAAGGGAGTTATATTTACATGTGAATAGAGGAAAGAATTGTTTGGTTTTGAATGACTTTTTGGAAATGACTATACTATTAACCTAGAAGTTGTCATTCCTGTAATTTTATATGAACGTACATAGTAGATTGAGGGGTATCATGTGAGAGAATGCAAACCAAGACAGATCGTAGAGATTTTAACATTTTTAAACTTTGATGAAGAAATTTTATTTTTCAATTTGAAATTTGAGAAGCTGATCAGAATTTTTGCCAAATGGACTTTATTGTGTTTGTTTGGTCCAAACCGTTGGGGCAGTCACTTGAAAGGACATTGCTTAATTCTGCCTGGAAGCCCAGGGACTTTCTTGAAATTGAGTACCTGGACAAAGCTGCCAGTTGCACTTCAGTTCATTTGCTGAGGACAGGTAGGATATTATATTAGTTTGCAGAGTCTTTCCCCTGGACTTCCCCCCCTCCCCCAGTAATAACTGTGAATTGGCTTACTTAAACAGTCTAAATGGGAAAGGGAGAGTAGCCAGTGCTGGGACAATGGACTGGGAAAGAACTGAGAGGTGAGGGAAAGGAAAGGGCCAAGAGAAAAAGCATTTATACACTTACTATGTGGTAAGTGCTTTTATTATCTCTTTTGATTTTCATACCAACACTGTGAAGTATATGATGTCATTATCCCTAGGAAAAAGAGGCAAACACAAGTTAAGTGACTTGCCTAGGGTTACAAAGTAGGTATCTGAGGCCAGATTTGAATTTAGGTCTTCCTAAATCCAGACCCAACACTGTATAGATAGACTATGTCACCTAACTGCCTCATTAAGTAGAGGGATTGGAGACCATGGTGAGGATAAAGCACAGGGTTAAGGGTGGTACAGCAGGTGGAGAGAGAGAATAGCAACAGATTATGATCATATAAGGCACTTTCAGAGTTCATGTACATTGAAGGTAGAACATTTTTGGATGAGGGCAACATTAGTATAAAACCGTCTCTGTGTAACTGAAGTGAGATGGAGGTCATGGGAAATGAGTAAAATAGAGGCACTGGAAAGTTAGGTTGTTTGAGGAAGTATCAATATGCATGTGAAAGTTCCCTACTATGAAGGCAAACGTTAGGGCAAAGAGAAAAACTGACTTAATCAATGAACTAACTCTTTAAATGAAGTAGAATGTCTTGGAGTTTAGTAGACAACTACCAGAATCTAAATTGGTGACAAATGTGAGTTGAGTGAAGCTTAAAATAGGAGGGGTTACTGAATAATGGTGGTAGGCAGAGAGTTTTAAGTGACAACAGTGAATAAGAAGTATTCTCTCTGATCATGACCTTTGACTCAGAAGAAGGGGAGAGTGAGGTACAACTGGTCCTGGAGAGGAAAGCCAGTTAAGCTATGTCATCAAGAGGGAGCCAGGTCTGTGTGAGTTCAAGATAATGTAGGTAGTAGGAAAAGATTTAAGATAAAAGCAAGTTCATTACTTATGGAGCAGGTATTCCAGAGAACGCTTTCAAAACTTAAGAGTGAAACCCTGTGTAGGTAGGTTGGAGAAGTGAGATTAAGGGGAATGAGAATAAAGGAACATTCTGTGGGAGTTGTAGACAAAAAGATGGCTATTCCAGAACCACTAGTGATGAGGTTAAGGGGTGATTGAGGACCCCAAAATACCGACAGTCCGGGTCGTGCTCGAATGAATTCGACTCAAGCCTTCTTAAAGCCAAAGAAAACAAAGTTTATTAAAGATTCGCCAAACTGGGTTGCCTCTTAAGGAGCCTAAGCATTTGTGATGCTTGTATTCATAAGCGGGCCAGATAGAATTCCACCTAGACAGAGTCTGAGCTGGATTGAATCTCAGAGCCTTCATGGAGGCAAGATGGAATTTAAATACAAAAAAGAGTGTAGGAGGGATGGGGGTGGGTGGTCTGGTAGTCCAGGGTGATGGGAGGAGGGATTTAGGAAGGGTCTTGAGGAGAATCAACAAACATCAGACTAGGGGGCGCCTAGGTGGTAAGCAGGTAGGGCAATCAAGAGATAACAGACAATGGTCAGGTTCTGTGGAGAGATACAAGGGGAGCTCAATTTGAGTATGAAAGGTCAGATTCTGTGAGGAGATACTAGGAGAGCTCAATTTGAGTATGAAAAGCCAGGTTAAGTGAGGAGATTCCAGGGGAGCTCAAGGAAGTTCTCAGAGTCTGAACCCCATCACAGGATGAGTGGATGTGACATTGCTATTCATTGAGGAATGAGTTTCAATAGATGATGAAGAGTCCTCAGGCACCAGTGTGTAACTTGGAAGCTAGAAAGGTGGTATTATGGAGACCTAAGAAAGTGCTGGTGGCAGTGAGATATCTTCTAGGATAGAGTAATGGGCTTGGAGTCAGACCTGCATTCAGATCTGACATTTACTAGCTGTGTGACCCTGGGCAAGTCATTTAACCTTTGTTTGCCTTAATCCAATTGAGAAGGAAATGGCAAACTACTTTGTATCTTTGCCAGGAAAACCCAGTGAACAGTGTGGTCCAGAGGGTCACAGAGTTGGATACAACTGAACAATAAAGGTGATGCTTGGAGCGATCCCAAGTGGATTGGCTAGCCTAGGGCAGCTAGGATGCACAAATTCTTTTATTTTTCTCCTTACCTTTTTACTAGGTAAGCACAGACAGGCAAACCACTTAGTAGAGGTGGCATTGTAGGAGCCTTGGGAAGAAGCACTAAAATGTTGCTACTATAGAGGTTGGTAGAGTTTGGTTTTGTGAAGGAAACAGGAGCATAACTGACTGATCGACATATCTATGTATTAGGAATTTTTTACCTGGGATCCGTGATTTTTAAAAAGTCCACATATTTAATAATTAGTTCAATATACTTGACTTCTTTTTAATCCCATGTATTTTATTTTATGTATTTAAAAACATGATTCTTAGAAGGGGTCTGTACATAGGCTTCATTAGACTGTCATTGGGGTTCATAAGCAAAAAAAAAAGTTAGGAACTCCTACTGTAAATGATTCAAAAGCCAGACCCAGTCAGATAAACAGATGACACCTGAATCCTGCTGTCAGAATCCAAAGATCATGGACATGATTGTATACTCCCATACCACCACCTAGTGGGCTTGCAAAGGGAAGCGACCATGAACACAAAATACCCCAGGGGTTGACAGTGTTAGTTAACTTTATATCTGCAGTATATAAGAACTAGCTTAGGCTCTCAATCCCAGAAATTCTAGACTTTCATCTGCTGCTTGCAGGCAACCCCAGAGTGGGAGAGAGGTAGATGCCTTTGTTAAGACTGTTACTAGCTGCCTTTGCCTTATTCTTTTAGCTTAACTTCTTGGCTTTTCTGACAGAGGTATAACACCTTGTGTTAGAGTGTACATTATTAAGCACCTACTATGCATCTTGTACTAAAGATACAAAAGTCCTCTTCCTTTCTTTCTGTTTCTTCTTTCCTTTCCCTTCTCTTCTTCCTTCCTTAATTCCTTTTTTCTTCTCTGTCACCTTCTGCTTTCCCCCTTTTCCTCTTTCCCTTTCCCTTCCCCCTCTCTTTCTCTCTGTCCTCCCTTTCCCTGTCTTTCATAGAGGAAGTCCATCTGCTTTCAGGGGAAACACCCTATTAGTTCCAGATTATAAGTAAAATTGATCTCTCTGGAAGATTACTGCCAATTCCATTTATGACACAGTCTCTTTCTTTCCCGGCTGTCAGCTGCAGTGGATTACATTAAACATAATCACTGAGTATTCTGAGTAATCTTGACCTTTCTTGCTATGCTATAGTTATACTCCCTTTGGGATTTCGTTGAATAGTGTCTTCCCTTCATTTTCTCTCACACTATCTCCCCAGGCAGCCCATTTCTCTTTGGGTTTTAATTTCTGGTAATTTTAGCTCTAATTGTTGAGAAATTTTCTGAAGATCAAGAATAATTTCCTGTTTGCTGTGCACAATTACATACCAACAAAAGTGAGATTTCAAAGGACGTTGATGAATTCGAATATAACAAAATGTAAAACCCCCAAACTGACAAATCAAGAAAGAGAAACTTCAACAACTCAGTTCCAGAAAAAAAACTGAACAAGCTGAATTGCCAGAAGGTGAAAAAAACACTTGGACAAGGTATATATAGAAGTCAATTTACTCCAGTATTCAAAAAGTAAATTATATTTTGCTAATAAAATTATTCCCAAAAATAAATCTAGAAAGCAATATGCTGACCTCTTTTATGAAACAAATGTGGTACTGATAAACAAGGGTGAGACAAAGTGGAAAGGAACTGTACCCAAAAAAATTGCTGTAGGAAAACTACAGAAAAAATATCTTGAATATCACTCACTATGACCAAGTTGGATTTATACCAGCAATTCAAGTATGGTGGAACATTGGTAAAATACTTATGTAAACAACAAAAATTATTTTAAAAACTACATTATTTCAACAGCTACCAAAAGATCCTTTGAAAAAATTCAATACTTGTTTGTGTTTAAAAGTCTGAAACACTGTTTAAATATGATTAGAATCATACACTCAAAACTGAGCATCATGTACAGTGGAGAAATTCTTGAATAGGTTCTTAGGTGGTTTTTTGATCATGGTGCCTATTTTGCAGTCTAATAAAGCCCCTACACCTCTTCCATGAATCATGTTTTTAAGTGCAAAAAAAAAAAATTAAATTAGAGGAGTATAAAGAAATCTCAGTATATTGAAATGTTATCAAAATTTTTAAAAAAACAAGTTCATGGACCACTGGTTAAGAATATTTGCTCTAGAAGCTTCCCTGATACAAACAGGGATAAAGCAATAATGACCTTTCTCCCTGCTTGTTAGTCTTCAAATAATAAACATAATTTGGCAAGTTCTGAAAGTTCAATATGTAGCAGTAAGACTGGAAAACAGAATCAGAGACACATTTTGGCAAAGAGGAAACAAAACTATTTATTTGTTGATGTGATGTTTTAATTTGAAAATCCCAAGGCATAATTCATTAGAAGAAGTAAAAAAAGGAATCAATGGCATCACCACATGTAAACTATATTATCATTTTGATTAATGTCTTGTATGAAGCATTAGGTCTTGAAGAACAGCTGTAGTTGTAAGATACCTAGGTAGCAGAAAATCTACCTGAGTAGGTAGATACACTCCTTATAGTAAAATAAATTAATTCATACTATTCTTATGAGAAAGATGGAGAAATATCTATTAGACAATAATACAAACTAAATGGATTCAAAATTGATTGGATTGTCTATCTCAAAGTCTAGTTATTTGAGTGACAGCATGGGAAGGCTTCTCCACTTGATTATCCTAGGTATCTTTGCTTAGCCCTGGGCTGTTTAACCTTTTTTAAAAAATCAGTGATATAGACATAGAATGTTCATTAGACTTGCATAAGACACAAAGTTGAGAGGGGATAGTTTAATGACAGAGCTACTATACGAAAGGACCTTGATGAGTTGAAGCATTGAGCTAAATATAAGGTAACATTTAATAGAGATAAATGGAAAATATTTGAGAGTCAGAAAGAATCAAAACAGATGTTTAGTTGGACACATACACAAAAGGAATGCCCTCAGTAATATACCTAACTAATAGTAATCTAGTCATTGCTTGAAGTTGAACAAAATAATAAATTTCACAAGTGTAGAATTGGGTAGTCATTGAGAGAGAGAGAGAGAGACAGACAGACAGACAGAGAGAGAGACAAAGACACAGAGACACAGACAGAGAGAGAGAGAGAGAGAGATCTGAGGGTTTTAGTGTATTATAAGCTTGCTATGAGTCAGTTCTATGATGTGACAGTCAGAAAAACTTGAGGAGTCCTGGGTGGGGAATGGCATGGTGATCATCCCACTGTATTCTGTTTTTATCAGACCTCACTTAGAATGGTTTGTTTAGTTGTGCTTACTGTGGTATAAGAAAAGTATTGATAAGCTGGACAGTGTTTAGACAAAGCCAGCTAAGATGGTGAAGATCTTGAGTCCTTGTCACAGAAGATTTGTGAAAGGATTTTTGCATTTTTAGTCTGGAAAAGAGAAGAGTAGAAAGTCCCAAGTTTGAATCCTAACTCAGTTACTTACTTGCTGTGTGACCCTGGACAAGTAACCTTACACTTCTTGACCTTAATGTACTCAGTGGTCTCTAATATCCCTTTGAGGTGTGAAGAGAAATTAGATTTGTTTGATTTGATTCTAGAGGGAAAGGAAGAAGAGAAAGAGAATAAGCATTTATCAAACTCCTCATGTATGTCAGGCACTGTATACATTGCTTTAAAAATGAGGCCTCATTTGAGCCTCACAAAAGCCTTGGGAGGTAGGTGCTATGATCTTTATTTTGTAATTGAGGAAACTGAGGCCACTGGAAGTTGTTACTTAGCTAAGATCACACAGCTAGTAAATGTTTGAGACCATATTTGAACTCAGGTTCTCTGATTCCAGGGCCAGCATTTTACTTTATCAAACCTAGCTGACTCTAAAGGGTAGAACTCTATTTTGGAGGGTAGAAGAGAGAGGAAGGGTTATTGTTGCAAAAAGACTACTGATTTGAATTTGATGTCAGTAAAAAAACTTCCTAATAATTACATATGTCTAAAAGCAGAGTTAGTTTTCTCAAGAGATGGTGGAGTTCTCTTTCTGTAGAGGACTTCAAGTTCAAGCAATGGCTAGATTACTACTAGTTAGGTATGTTACTGAGGGCATTCCTTTTGTGTATGTGTCCAACTAAACATCTGCTTTGATTCTTTCTGACTCTCAAATATTGTGATTCTGTGATTATTCTTCTAATACTTTCCTATTGCTTATCATGAGGACTGTCCTGAATATTCTATGCAGAGATGTCGATCAGTTAACAAACATTTGTTAAATATTTACTATGTACCAGAAAGGTAAAAAGGAAGTAGTAATGGTACCTATATTTTGTCAGGGGAGACAAGGCCACTTATAAAAAAAAAATTGAGATAAAGTAATTGATGTTTCTGGAGGGATATTATTAGCTGAGAGGTTCAGGAAGTATAATGGGTAAGATTTGAAGATTGATTGTCCCAGAAGTAGATGACTTCTGTTAATTACCTTTGATACTTTATATTTTGTTGTTAAATAATAATAATAGTAATAGCTACAGCTTTAAGGTTTGCAAAATATTTTTCACATGTTGTGCTATTTGATCATTACAACAAACCTGGGGTGAAACAGATAAGATGACCATAAAAGTAATTTAATATAATTTGTAAAGAATTGAAAAAAATTTTAATCCATTTTGATCATTTGGGTTGTATTTTTCCAGCATTACAGAAAAATATTGCCTTGAAATTCCTTTATGTTTTTGTGTACAAATTTATTGCAGATAATTGTAATAGTAAAGATTGGAAATTAAATTAGAACTTAACCATAGAAATGGTAAAATACCACTTACATATTTTTAATAGGAAGAGGTAGTTATTGGTAGTTATAGAGGTAAAGTTGGGGGTGGAGCCAAGATGGCGGAGTAGAAAGACGCACATACACATAGCTCCGAACCCACAGCCCATAGAACATCTGTAAAAAAGAACTCGCGGCGAATTCTGGAGCAGCAGAGGCCACAGAACGGTGGAGGGGAGGAGATTTCTGTTCCAGATAGCCCTCTAGAGGTAAAGTTATTGCTTTATGTAATACTAAATGGAAGTTGTTTGACAGGAAATATTAATATTTTGAGTTCTTTCTTTGATATGGCTATGTATTGTTTAAAATATCTTTATATTCAAAAGCATTTTCTAAAAAAAATTAATTGTATTTGATGCTGTTTTAAATGTTAGAACTGTAGCACATATTCAGAATATGCAATGACATGAGGGAAAGACAGTATTTAAAAATATATCCACATTGAGAAATAGTTAAATTGCCCATCACAGTTCAAAGGCCTATTACTTTTTTTTTTTTTTTTTTTACAATTTTACAATTTTAATTACTTGATCAAAAAAACAGCATACATAGTTTGTTCATATGTAATATAATATAAAAATGGTCTTTATGAGTACTTCAGAAATAAATTAGAGGGGAGGAGAAGAGGGGAAAAAAACTTAACATTTTACCCCCTTAACAAATGCTCTAAAATTTTCTGATTAAAAATGTACTCATGATATCTTCTAAATCTTTCCAAGTCTTTTCTGAAAAAAATTTACTTTTCCGACACTAATCTACTTTAGCCTTTTTGAGAGTATTAAGCAGCAAACATTATTTAATTTTACACCTATTTTTTTAGCAAGACTGAGTGACCAAAAGCATCTTTATAGCAACCTTTTGAAAAGTCAATTAATGTGGATTTCAAAAGATGCAGGCCTGTTGACACATGAGGAAATCTGATTTTTTGTAACTGTTTTGAAGGAAGACAAATGGTAGAAATTTGATTTCCCTTATCTTCTTATTTTATTGAGAATATCTCTGTTAAACTGAATATACAAACAAGAACCCATGGAGTTTTATGAATAATTAAAAAATGTGGCTTATCTTTTATAATATTTTATATTTTCACTCATTTAATCAATCTTTAATTTTAAAATCTGAATTGCTTGGATTCAAAAGATTATTTTTTAACAAGTCCCAGTATATGTAGGGAAATCCAAAAATCAGGAATTAATAAAGTTAAGATTTACTGTTACCACAACAGTATATTCATAAAATGTCCATTTCCTTGCAGGTAGGGGAACAGTTAAATTTTTTTTTCAATCACTTAAAGTGTTGCAGGCCAAGTCAAGTGTTCTCTATTTATTCTGAGTAGCTCCTTCAGTGAATTTCTTGAATGTCCCAAGGGGCTCAGTTTGGAAAGGATGTTTACAAGTACAAAGTTAGTGTTATATATAGTATGCTTGCTTAACTTCAGTGTTTTATGGATATTGACCTAGGTTACCATTTGAAGCATTATTAAATGTTTAATGCATTTTAAAAGACAGAAGAACAAGTGATACTGAATAATAGCAAGTTTAGATTAAATATTATAATCCCTTTTAATTTCCCAATCTCTTCATTCTCATATTATGTCCAAATTTCTCCCAATTTAAAATATGTGGCTGTAAATATAAAGGTTCAGCTATTAGATTATATCACCTTAAGTTTGTTTTTCTGTCAATACCTGCTTTCCGTTTGCAGTTGTGTGTAGAATACAGCAGCACAACATTCCTTTAGATGCATGTTTAAAGGGAATGAAATAATATTTGTTCAGATTCTCTGAGACATAGTGATCAAGTGTGATAGTGCTGCTTATTTTCTTTTATATAGTGGAGTAAAGAATGATTCCAAGAACTGGTTGGATTGTTAAAGCTTCAAATGACATGTTCGCATCATCCCTGGGGAAGCATAGTTCTCTTGTTTTATCAAAGTAGAAATCTCTTTAAAATATAGTGACATCCCTACCTTGTATGCAAATCCAAACTGAAGAATTTTACTTTTAATAGCATTTGTGAATCTAGGATCCAGTTTTGTGTATTTCCTCTCCAAATTAAATAGAATTTTAGATTTTTAAGTGGTTTTTTTTTTTTTTTTTAAAGCAGGACTGCCCTGGGAGTAATAATGTAGAAAAGGTTGCAGAGGGGGAGCCAGCATAAAAAGACTTTGAGCTAGTGAGAGAGGAGATAAGGAAGAGAATAAACAGTAGCATATATACTTCTTTATTGTGCTGCAACTGCATGGGAGGGAGCAGGAAGGGAAAGATCAAAGAATTGGAGAGGTAGAGATGAAAGGAACAGAAAGTGGACATAGAGAAAGGATAAAGGAATTAGCCATGTCCTAAGGAAGCTTACTGTTGCTTCCTCTTTTTGTTTCTTTTTTTTCCTATTTCTATAACCAGCTTCACTCTCCCTCTTCTTTTTTATGTTTTTTATTAAATCTGTTTCTGGGTAAATATTTTTTCTATAGGAAAACATCTCTAATCCTGATAATTCAAGAGAAAATGAAATTTTATGAAATTTTATTCCTCATGTATTTTCAGTAATACCTATGCCATCTATGTTGCAGACTATAGTATATACTTTTATATTAATAATTTTAAGATTGCAGATATCATAGAATAGATATAGAACTGGAAAGTACCTTAGAGACTATCAAGTCTAAGTTCCTAATTTTACATATCAGGTTAAGTAACAAGCTCAAGGTCATAAAGGGTAATCGTTAGAGGAGATCCCCTGAATCTAGACAACTAGCAAGAGGCATCATGATGTGGTATAAAAAAAACTTAAGTGATGGTGAATATTTCAATAGAAAGATTCTTTCTAAGTCTGAATTTCCTTAGGATAATACTGCAGGCAGTTCTTGGGGAAAGATTGTCGTAAGGATTAAATGAGATAATGTCTGCCAAATCATTGCAAATTTTAAAGCCCTTTATAACTGTCACCTATTTTTATTCGCATTACTATAGATGTTTAATACAAACATGCTAATAGACTTAGATCTGGGAGGGACCCCAGAGGAAGATGCTGTAGTCTTCTTTTTAAAGATGAGGAATGGAGGTCCTGAGAAGTCAGGTGATTCACTTAGGGGCCCACATGTTGTAAGTTACAGAGTCAGAACTTGAACCCAGGTCCTTTGTATTTTAATTGTAGATTTCTGTACGTGATAAATAAGAAAACCTAAATGTTTACCTGTCTTAATTACTTTATGAGATGTACAATAAGTCTTATTTTTAACTAATAATAAATTTTAGGATCACATCTATTTAGCACATTATTGTTTTGGCTTAAATTTAAGCTTAGAATTTTGCTATAATCATTTAAAGTGTTGCATCCTTTCAGTGGGAAAAATTAAATAATCAAATTATTGTAATCTTTATCTGGATATCTCATGAAACACCTCAAACTTAGTGTATCAAAACCAAAACTCACTAAATCATTAAACAGCAATAAAGTTGCTCTTTCAAATTAGTCAAAGCCTTCACACTAGAATAGTTTTTAATTGTTCAATATTTCTAAAAGGAGGAGGAGTTTGGAGGCATGTGGGTAGGGAAGGGAGCTTTTGCCACAAGACAAAATAGATTTATGCTCCTCTCTGATCATTGGTGCGTCTTTGCATATTACTTTGCTGCAGCAAACAAAAAAATCATAGCTTAGTGGAAAAGACAATTGAAATCTGGATTAATGGGTTATTGTTCAGGCTTAGATTTTGAAGTTAATTCACTTAATGTTTCTAAGCCTCTGTTTTCTTATTTATAATTATATATTAGGGATGATACTTATTCTGCCTGCCTCAGCATTATCATGAGCTTCATGTGAGATATCTGTCAAAAATTTTTTGTAAGCTGTGAACAAATACTGTCATTGTTTAGTATTAGTAATAATCTTTCCTAATCTGGCTGTTGATCTATACTCTGAATATTAGAACATTTTACCATAGATTCACTCTATTTCATGTGCATTCAGTTTCCTCCCTTCCTCTCTCCCTCCCTTTGCTTTGATTGGTATAGGAAAGTCCCCCTCCCTCCCTTAGTTTTAGAAATTTTCTTTCACTATTCAGATAAGCAGCTGCTTGGCAACTTAGTTTCCGGGGGTACTGCCCAGGGTCAAATATCCAACTGGTATGGGAAAAGGGACTTGTAAATCTTCCTAACTCTGTAGCCCACTCTCTCTATTGACTCTACCATGAACTTCTGGTCTTCTGTTCATGGTACCTTTTTTTCGTGATCTGCATTCAGCCATCACTAATCTCTCTCTCTCTCTCTCTCTCTCTCCTTTGTTTGTCTATCTGTCTGTCTGTCTCTTTCTCTGTATATATATATTATATTACATATATAATATATATGCACACACATAATTATGCATACACACATACATATATGTAGTGATAATATTCCTCTTCCCTTAGGAAGTCCCAGCATTTTTCCTTGAACACATTATTTTTAAAACAATTTTTTAAAGTTGCCTAATGAAATTATGTCAGAGAGATAAGTATGAATTTGGAGATAAGTATGAATTTGGTTATAGTATCTTAAAAATTGTAAATTCTTTATCTTATGTTATTATTAAAAAAATTGTCTTTGGGCTTTTCAGAAAGCTACTTGATAAACTAATGTATTTTATGTAATTAAAGTAGCAGTAGAAGGCTTGTTGATTGGTGAATTAGAAGAGTTTTGTGGGAAAGAAGGAATGCTGTTCCTCTTTGTGCCAGTTCTCATGGTTCCTTGATTTCACATGAATTACAGTTTTTCCAGAATATTATTTTGCCAGATAAAAATAAGGTTTTGCCATAAAGTGGATTGCATATGGATTGGACGGCATCTGTGGATTTGTTTAGAATACAAGCAGATCTTGTGAGCTTGTTTGACTCTTTAGACACTAGCTCAGAAATTTTTAGTTTAGATTTGTTTCTGGCTGGTTAAGTATGGTTTGGCTCAAACAACCTGAGAACAAACACAAATTTCCTTCTTATGGAATTTGTGGAAATATTGAGAGAACTACTGTCTGGCAAGATTTTGAATCCGTTTAAGGTTTTTATTCAAAACAGTAAAAAGAATACTGGATGTAAAATCAGAGGACTAGGTTTGAATCCATGCTGTAGTTTTGGTCACACAAATGTTCTTGAGAAAGTCACTTAATATCGCTTACTCTCATTTTAGATGACTGTAACATGATGGGATTGGACTGCGTCACCTCCTTTCTAGCCCGAAATCTGTTATCCTAGTTTTTAGTTTAAGAAAACAATATTTTAAAACAGCTCACCTCCATAAACAAACATTTCTTCTTTTTAACATATAATTTATTTTCAGTTTACAACATTCACTTCCACAAGATTTTGAATTCCAAATTTTCTCCTCATCTCTCCCCACTCCTCCACCTCAGGATAGGGTGCACCCCATCCACCCCTTCCCCCGATCTGTCCTCCCTTGTATTACTCCCCACCATCTCCAATCCCCTTCCCCTCCATTTTCCTGTAGGGCAAGATAGATTTCTGTATCGCCTGTGCATCTTATTTCCTAGGTGCATGCATTGAGAAAGCAAGCAATTCAATATAGGTCATACACGTGTAACCATGCAGAACACTTCCATAACATCATGTTGTGAAAGACTAAACACATTCTGTTCTATCCTGTCCTGCCCTCCATTTGTTCCATTCTCTTCTTGACCTGTTGCCTCACTATTGTGTTTGCTTCAGATTACCCCTTCCCCCAATCTGCCATCCCTTTTATTATCCTCCCTTTCCTATTGCCTTCCCCCCTGTCTTGCTTCAAGTAGATTTCCGTACCCAATTGAGTGTGTGTTATTTCCTCCTTAAGCCAACTCCAATGAGAGTAAGACTCACTTATTCCCTTTCACCTTCCCCCTCTTTCCCTCCATTGTAAAAGCTCTTTCTTGCCTCTCTTCTGTGAGATGATTTGCTACATTCCACCTCTCCCTTTCTCTCCCAGTATATTTGTCTCAACAGTTAATTTTCTGTTATAGGTATTTTCCCTTCATATTCATCTCACCCTGTTTCCTCTGTGTGTATACACACACACACACACACACACACACCCCTACACATATATTATATACACACATATATACCAACATGTATATAATACACACTCCCTCTAACCACCCTAATACTGAAAAATGTCTCATGAGTTACAAATATCATCTTTCCATGTAGGAATGTAAACAGTTCACCTTTTTATGATTTCTCTTTTTCTGTTTACCTTTTCATGTTTCTCTTGATTCTTGTGTTTGAATGTCAGATTTTCTATTGAGTTCTGGTCTTTTCAACAAGAATGCTTGGAAGTCCTCTATTTCATTAAAATTCCATTTTTTCCCCTGAAGTATTATACTCAGTTTTGCTGGGGAGGTGACTCTTAGTTTTAATCCCATCTCCTTTAATCTCTGGAATATCATATTCCAAACCCTTCAATCCCTTAGTGTAGAAGCTACCCGATTCTGTGTTATCCTAATTGTATTTCCACAATACTTCAATTTCTTCTTTCTGGCTGCTTGTAATATTTTCCCCTTGACCTGGGAACTCTGGAATCTAGTATTTCTAGGAGTTTCCCTTTTGGGATCCCTTTCAGGAGGTGATCGGTGGATTCTTTCAATATTTATTTTGCCCTCTGGTTCTAGAATATCAGGGCAATTTTCCTTGATAATTTCCTGAAAGATGATGTCTAGGCTCTTTTTTTTAATCATAGTTTTCAGGTAGACCAATAATTTTTAAATTATCTCTCCTGGATCTATTTTCCAGGTCAGTTTTTCCAGTGAGGTATTTCACGTTGTCTTCAATTTTTTCATTCTTTTGGTTTTGTTTTATAATTTCTTGGTTTCTCATAAAGTCATTAGTTTCCATCTGCTGCATTCTAATTGTTAAAGAACTGTTTTCTTCAGTGAGCTTTTGAACCTTCTTTTCCATTTGGCTAATTCTGTTTTTTAAAGCATTCTTCTCCTCATTGGCTTTTTGGACCTCTTTTGCCATTTGGGTTATTCTATTTTTAAAGGTGCTATTTCTTCAGCATTTTTTTGGTTCTCCTTTAGCAAGCTGTTGATTCACTTTTCATGATTTTTTTTTTTTGATATAAATGAGTATTTTTGTTTCTTTGTTTCACAAATAAACTCGCTAAAAGTTGTTTCCCGTGGGCTAATCAAACAGACCAAATCCCATATCTTCATCAGACTCCTCTGACTCTTCCTTGGCTTCCACCTTGGCCAGAGTGGCAGCAGCTGGTGCAGCAGCAGCTGGAGCAGCCATTGCAGGGGCAGCCACTGCAGGGGCAGCCACTGCAACTGCTGAGGGATCAGCCAGGAAGGCCTTCACCTTCTCAGCAAGTGGGAAGGTGTACTCCATCTCCACAGTTACAGCCAAGACTTGCTTGTACCCATTGATGATTGAGTGGGGTACTGATGCAGCAATTGGGTAGCCAATCTGCAGATAGAAGCTGGCAACGTTACGGACACCCTCTAAGAACCGAAGGTGCAAAATCTCCTCTGTGATGTCCAGCACTTCAGGGTTGTAGATGCTCCCTTTTTCAGACACCTGCTGAATGATCAGCCCAAAGGAGAATAGGGAAATGTTCAACATGTTCAACAAAGTGGCCTCACTGGCACCCACTTTGTCTCCACTCTTAATCAGCTGCACATCACTCAAGATTTCAGTGGTGCCCCTGGAAGTCTTGTGGTGATACCCAGAGCCTGGAAGAAGGAAGTCTTCTTGGGACTCAGACCAGTGTTCTGGGCGGGTGCAGTGACATCACATGGGGCAGTGGCACCAGCATGGGCAGCAGCTGCCACCTTATTGGCCAGAAGCATATCCCTAGTCTCAGTCAGATCCTCCTTGGTGAACACAAAGCCCACATTCCCCTGAATATGAGGCAGCAGCTTCTCCAGGGCAGGGTTGTTCTCCAGATGACCACGAATGGCTTTGCGCATCATGGTGTTCTTTCCCATAAATACAATGGTCTTACCACGGAGGGATATCTGGATCTGCTGAATCTGCTTGGAGCCCACATTGTCTGCTCCCACAATGAAGCATTTTGGATAATCATCTAAAAGTTGGATGATCTTGAGGAAGTAATTGGATTTACAGGTAGCCCTGTCTTCCCTGGGCATCTCGGTGGTGCTTCAGGGATTGCCATGCGGGGTTTAAAGACGATGTCTCTTGCACTTGGACACCTGGGGAGAGCTTTTCATGATTTTCTTGCATCACTCTCATTTCTCTTCCCAGTTTTTCCTCCATCTCTCGTACTTGATTTTTAAAATCCTTTTTGAGCTCTTCCTTTGCCTGAGACCATTGCATATATTTTTTGGAGGTTTGGTATGTAGAAGCCTTGACTTTGATGTTTTCCTCTTATGGTGTGCTTTGTTCTTCCTCATCCTAAAGGATGGAATAAAATACCTTTTCACCAAGAAAGTAACCTTCTATAGTCTTATTTTTTTCCCCTTTTTGGGACATTTTCCCAGCCAGTTACTTGACTTTTGAGTCCTTTGTCAAGTGGGAGGGTATACTCTAGGGACCTGTAAGATCTAAGTTCCTCCAAGGTGTCACAATCAAGGGAGAGGATTTTCCTCCTCTTCTGGCATGTGCTCTGGTCTGGGAGCAACCACAAGCACTCTTCTGCCTAGAATCTGTGAGTAGGATTCCCTCTCCTGAGCCTCCACCAGTTCTACCATGCCAGTGCTCCTCCTCACCCTAGGACTGCCACTCAGGACTCAGGCCCAGATCAGCAGCTGGATTCCCCCAGGATCTTTTGGCTGAGGGCTCCAAAAGTGGATGCTGCTGCAGTGGCTATTGCCACCCTGGGACTTGGGCTGGGGTTGGACCCTGCTTCCTTCTCACCCAGGTGAAAGAGCTTTCTCACTGACCTTTGAAGTTGTGTTTGGTGTTTATGGGTTGAGAAATCTGATAACCACAGTTGCTGCCCATAATTCCGCGCTGTGAACCTGCTCCAGTCTTGTCCATGCAGTGCAGAGTGGCAAGGCTGGGCTGCACTCCACTCTAAGCCTGGCACGATAGACCTTTCCTGTCTCCTTTCCAGGCTGTCTTGGGCTGGAAATCTTTTTTGTTGTGTCATTTTGTGGCATGCTCCTCTAGAATTTGTGTAGAGTCACTTTTTGCAGGTATTTTATGGGCAGTGGAGGCAGAGCTAAAGCAGGTCCATCTTTCTATTCTACCATCTTGGCTCCACCCCAGGATTTTTCTTTTGGGATCTCTTTCAGGAGGCGATTGGTGGATCCTTTCAATATTTATTTTACCTTGGTTCTAGAATATCAGGGCATTTTTCCTTGATAATTTCATGGAACATGATATCTAGGCTCTCTTTTTGATGGCTTTCAGGTAGTCCCATAATTTTAAAATTGTCTCTCCTGGATCTATTTTCCAGGTCAGTTGTTTTTCCAATGAGATATTTCACATTGTCTGCTATTTTTTTCATTCCTTTGGTTTTGTTTTATAATTTCTTGATTTTTCATAAAGTCATTAGGTTCTATCTGCTCCATTGAAATCTTTAAGAAATTATTTTCTTCATGGGCTTTTTGGATCTCTTTTCCCATTTGAGTTAGTCTGTTTTTTAAAGTGTTGTTTTCTTCAGCATTTTTTTTTTTTTGCATCCCCTCTAGGAAGCAGATGATTTGTCTTTCATGATTCTCTTGTATCACTCTCATTTCTCTTCTCAATTTTACTCTACTTCTCTTACTTCATTTTCAAAATCCTTTTGCAACTCTTCTATGGTCTGACACCAATTCATATTTTTCTTGGAGGATTTGGATGGAGGAGCTTTGACTTTATTTTCTTCTGTTTGCATGCTTTGGTCTTCCTTGTCACCAAAGTAACATTCCTATAGTCTGATTCTTTTTCTGGTTTTTGCTCTTTTCCCCAGCCATTTACTTGACTTTTGAGTTCTTTGTCAAGGTAGTTCTCTGCTTCCAGTGGAGGTTGCGATTCTACTGTCAGTTGTATGTGGACCTAGAGCTCCAGAAGCACTGGCTGCAGCTGCCTGTGCTAGGAACACTCCACTCTTCTGCATTGGTCCCGCAGGCTTTTTCTACTGAACTTCCAATTTGCCCTCAGCGTTTTGGGCTCATGAAATCTGGAAACCACCACAGGTGTGAGAGATTCAGTCCTCCCAAGGCCTGCTCAGGTCCCATCTGTGCACTCGCAGCCCACACTGGATTGCTCTCTGCTCCCAGCTTGGCACAATTGACACTTCCCAGTGACCTTCCAGGCTGGTCTTGGGCTGTAGATTTGCTTCACTCAGTCATTCTGTGGGTTCTGCAGCTCCAGAATTTATTTAGAGCCATTTTTTATAGGTATTTGTCTGCGCTTGGTAGGAGTGCTCTAGAAAGTCCATGCTGTTACTCTGTCGCCTTGGCTCCATTCTCCCTGCACCCCGTTCTCTTGTTTTAAAATGTTTTATTAATACCCTTTTCTTTTTTTTGGCATCTCTGTCACTAACCACTAACTCACCTTGCTCTGAATAAAAACCCTCCCTCTTAAAAAAAATTTGATGCCAATCAAAAGAACGCAATATGTTGTCTATAATTAAAAAGGTAGTTATTTTCCACCTCATCTTCATCTATTTTTCACCAAAAGGTAGATGACTTGTTTTACGATAAGTCTTCCTGAAAGCTTTTTCAGATAGATATGTGACCTATTAGAGTCTTTGCTCCCATGGCAATAGCATTGGAAGGTCTAAGGTTATCTCTATACATTGCAATAAGAATATGGTAGCAGAACAGTAGTGGTAGTTGACATTTATAAAGCACTTTATAGTTTACAATATATTTTACATACATTATCTAGCTGATGTGTTTGTTTGCTAAACCACAGTCAAAGATCTTAAATAAATAATTGACAACAGGAAGAGTACTGCAGACTGAAGAAGGGTAAATGTTGCTTTGATTTTTAAAAAAACAAATGGAATCTCCAAGCTATAACTTAAATGTAGTTCCTGGAAAAATTATACAATGTAAAAGGATGGTTTATGAGGAAAAGAGAGGAGAGAATAAGCATTTAATAAATGTATTCTATGTTCCAAGCACTATGCTGTGTTTTACAAATGTTATTTCATTTGAGCATTTATTTCTTAAAAATGTGAACAATGACATTTAATCTATTTACTTCCTAGATTTGTGGTAAAAAGAGAGTTTTGTAAATTTTAGGGTGCTCTGTAAGTATGATCTATTGTTATTACTTAGGTAATTTAAGATTACTGAGAACCGCATAAATGCATTCAGGACAGATCATAGCAAACTAACTGTATTTCCTTTTATTTTTTAACAGATTTACTAAACTGGTATTTTAGTAGAGTAGTTTAGATTTAATGTTTCTGGTATTTAGTAAAGTATTTGATAGAGTCTTTCCTGAAGCTGTTGTCCATAAGATGGATAAATGGAAGCTGAATGGTAGTACAGTTAAGTGAATTTGAAATTAGTTGCATTACCTTACCCAAAGAATGTTGATGTCACCCTTTAATAGGATACTTGATATAGTCCCCCAAAGACTCATTTTCAGCTTGTTTTGTTCAAAGTGTCTATCCGTGATTTTTGTGAAGGAAGGCATAAATGGCATTTCTGCCATATTTGAATCTAATAGTGCTTTCAAATTTACAAAACATTATAAATGTTAACTGATTTTATCCTCACCACAGTCCTAGAAGGTAGGTACTATTAATGTCTCCATTTTACGATGAGAAAACTGAGGCAGAGGTTAAGTGATTTGCCAAGGGTCACATAGTCTTTCTATAAATATTTATGAAACACTGTTCCATGCACCATGATAAATACTAGGAGTACAAAGAAAGGCTAAAATTGGACTCTGCCCTCTAGGAGCTTCCAGTCTAGTGGGGGGAAAACAACCCCTAAAAGGAAGATGAAAAACAAGGTGGTATGCATGATAAAGAAGTCCATAGTGCTGCAAGGTGGAAAATGAAGAGATGGACTTGGAAGAGTTCTTCCTTTTCCAACTTGTGCTCAGAGTGTGTGAGGGGTTCCTGGGCCAGAAAGTAATGAATGAGTTGTGAGTTCCAGGGCTGAAGTGATCTTGCGATGAAGGACTTCCTGAGACATAAAAGAGAAATCCAGAGGATTGCCCCCTGATGAGAAATGAAGAGACAGCTACCCTGGGCATTCTCCTATTATATGTCTGGGGCCATATTTGGACCCATGTTTTCATAATTCCAAGTCAGGCATTCTATCCACTGGGCCGCCTAACTGCCTAATATGAACCTCTTAGGGATAACTAAGATATTGGATTACAGAATTAAGACCAAAAAGATCTCAAAAGATTAGAATATTATGCAGAAACTAATAAGATGGAAACTGTGAGGTGTCAATATATAGTCTTATTCTTCATTTCAGAAGGAATTGTCTGTATAAATTTATGATCAGGAAAATGTGATGGATGACATTTCATGTGAAAAAGCCTGCAAGTTTTAGAAGACTGCAAAGTGATTATGATGCAGCATTATGCATGATAGGTGAATAGCTAATGAAGTCTTAGGTTCAATTGAGAAAATTCTCAGAATTATAATGTTGATAGCCCCAATGTTGCATGGTCAGGCTATATCTAGCACATTTTCTGTTTAATTTTCACTACTGCTATACATGAGGGACATTTATAAAATTAAGTTGGTATATCCAAGAAATACAAAGATGATGAGAAGACTCATGACCATATATTAAGAACATTGGTTGAACGAGATGATGTTGTTTAAATTTGAGAAGCTAACCATCAAATCACTGTTTTTCAATCTCTTTTGCTGGATCCTCATCCAGATCATGCCCTTTAACTCTAGGTATCCCACAGCATAATTCTGTTTTGGGCCCTCTTCTCCCTCTATACTCCTTAATTTGGTGATCTTATCAGCTCATGTAGATATAACTACCATCTCTTTCTTCATGATTCTCAAATCTACCTGTCCTCCCTAACATCTTTTCTGACCTCTGATCTCACACCTCTAAATGCCTGTTAGACATCTTGAACTAGATGTCCACTAGATACTTTCAACTTAACGCATCCAAAACTGAACTCATTTTCCTTCCCCTTTACCCTCCCATACCTCTAACTTTCCTAGTACTGTTGAGAATACTGTTATCCACTTAGTCCCTCATACTTATAACCTAGGTATCATCCTCAGCTTCTCGCTTTCATTCTCCACATCTAATCTGTTGCCATGGCCTGTCACTTTCTCCTTTACTGCATCTCTGGGAATTATCCCCTTCTCTTTTCTGACATTATTATCACCCTGTGGCAGGCCTCCATCTCCTTTTGTCTAGACTATGCAGTTACCTCCTGGTGGGTTCACTGGCTTCAAGTCTCTCTCCTATCCAGTCCATCTGCTACATAGCCACTAATGTGGTTTTTCTAAAGTGCTGGTCCTGAGTATGGCACCTGTCTACTCAGTAAATGCCACTTGTTCCCTCTTGCTTCCTGGATCAAATGCAAAATCCTCTGCTTGGAATTCAAAGCTCTTTATAGCCTAAGCTCCTCTTACCTTCTCGGTCTTCTTACATCTTATTCCCTGTCATATGCTCTTCAGTCTAGTTAAGACTTGACTTCTTGCTATCCCTGGAACAAGACTTGTATTTGAGCGTTTTCTCTGACTGTCTGCTATGCCTACAATGCTTTTCCTCCTCATCTCCACCTCCTGCCTTTATTGAGGTCCCCAGCCCTTTAAAACCCAATTTCCTCTTAACTTTTCAGTCTTCTAACATCTTACTCCTCACCAAGTACAATTCAGTCCATTGATACTGGCATTCTTGCTATTTCTTGAATAAGACATACCATTTTTCAACTTTTGGTAGTTTCTCTGTCTTTGCCTCATTTCTAGAACACTGTCCTTCCTCATCTCACCAATGAACTTCACTTGTTTCATTTAAGTTCTAACTACAATCCCATTTTCTGCAGGAGGGCTTTTCCCAACCAATTCTCATTCCTTACTTTTCTTAATTATTTCCTATATTCTTTTAATGTAGAATCTGCTATATATTGTGAGATCCTGATTATGACTCCATCATATTTGAATAGTTTCTTTCTTAATAACTTGTAATATTTTCTCCTTGACCTGTGAGCTCTGGAATTTGGCTATAATATTCCTGAGTTTTCATTTTGGGAGTTCTTTCAGGAGTTGATTGGTGGATTCTTTCAATTTCTGTTTACCCTCTGGTTGTATATAAGAGCAGTTTTCCTTGATAATTTCCTGAAATATGATGTCTAAGATCTTTTTTTGAAATATGATATCTAAGCTCTTTTTTTTTTTTATGGCTTTAGATAGTCTAAGAATTCTTAAAATGGATCTATTTTCCAGGTTAGTTTTTTTCCAGTGAGATATTTAACATTTACTTTTATTTTTTCGTTCTTTTGAATTTGTTTGAATGTTTCTTGATGTCTCAAGGAGTCATTGGATTACACTTTCCCAGTTCTAATTATTTTTTTAATAATTATTTTATTTGTTTTCAGTGTTCTTCCATTACTTCTATGTATCTTGGATTTTTCCCCTCACTCCCACTTCCCCCACCCCCCCTCCCGGAGATGGCATGCAATCTTATAAAGGTTCTACACATACATTCATATTAAATACAATTAATAGAAGAATTAAAATGAATGGAAGAAACCCTAAAACAAAACAAAACATAACACAAAAGAAAACAGTCTGCTTCATTGTGCGATCGAATTCCATAGTTCTTTCTCTGGATGTGGAAGACATTTTGCCTCAAAAGTCCATTGGGAAGTTTTTAGGTCCTTATATTGCTATGGAATACTAAGTCTACCAGAAAAATTCCTCCCATGCTGTGGTTGTTGCTATGTACAAAGGTTTTAATTTCTTCCTCTGAAAACTGCCTGTTCATATCCTTTGACCATTTATCAATTGGGGAATGACTTGTATTCTTGTACATTTGACTCAGTTCCCTATATATTTAGAAATGAGGCCCTTATCACAGACACTCGTTGCAAAAATTTTTCCTCAGTTTTCTGCTTCCCTTCTAATCTTGGTTGCACTGGGTTTGGTTATGCAAAAACTTCAGTTTAATTTAATCAAAATTATCCATTTTTCACTTCATAATGTTTTCTGTGTCGTTTAGTCCATTCTTCATAAATCTGACAAATACACTATCCTTGCTCCCCTAATTTGTTTATAGTATCAGTCTTTATACCTAGATCATGTATGCATTTGGACTTTATTCTTGTGTATGGTGTCAGTGCCCAGTGTCTGCCACACTGTTATCCAGTTTTTCCAGCAATTTTTTTCAAACAGTGAGTTCTTATCCCAGAAGCTAGGACCTTGGGTTTATCAAACAGTAGATTGCTATATTCATTGACTAATGTGTCTTGAGTACCTAACCTATGCCACTGATCTACCCCTCTGTTTCTTAGCAAGTACCAAGTAGTTTTGCTGCTTTGTAATAAAATTTGAGACCTGGTAGGGCTAGGCCGCCTTTGTTCTTACAGATGAATTTTGACATTGTTTTTTCTAGCTCTAGAAAATAATTATCTGGTAGTTTGATTGGTATGGCACTGAATAAGTAAATTAATTTATATAGAATTGTCATTTTTTATTATATTGGCTCAGCCTATGAGCAACTGATGTTTTTCCACTTATTTAGATCTGACTTTATTTGTTTGAAAAGCATTTTGTAATTGTGTTCATATAGTCCCTGGATTTGTTTTGGCAGGTAGACTCCCAGATATTTTATACTCTCTACCATAGCTTTAAATGGGATTTCTCTTTCTATCTCTTGCTGTTGGGCTTTGTTAGTAATATGTAGAAGTGCAGATGATTTATGCGGGTTTATTTTGTAACTTGAAACTTTGCCAAAGTTGTTTATTATTTCAAGTAGCTTTTTACTTGATTCTCTGGGATTCTCTGAGTATATCATCATATCATCTGTAAAGAAACTTTGTTTCTTCTTTGACTATTCTAATTTCTTCAATTCCTTTTCCTTCTCTTATTGCTACAGCTAACATTTCTGGTACCATATTGAATAACAGTGGTGAAAATGGACATCGTTTTTTCACCCCTGATCTTTTTGGAAGTGCATCTAGCTGATCCCCATTGCATATAATGCTTGCTGATGGTTTTAGGTAGATACTGCTTATTATTTTATGGAAAGTTCCATTTATTCCTGTGCTCTCCAGTGTTTTCAATAGGAAATGAGTCTTGCATTTTGACAAAAACTTTTTCTGAATCTATTGAGATAATCATGTGGTTTCTGTTAGTTTTGTTGTTGATATGATCAGTAATGCTAATAGTTTTCCTAATATTGAACCAGCCCTGCATTCCTGGTATAAATCCTACTTGAACATAATGTATTATTCTTGTGATAAATCGCTGCATTCTTTTTGCTAATACCTTATTTAAAATTTTTGCATCTATATTCGTTAGAGAAATTGGTCTATAATTTTCTTTCTCTGCTTTGGCTCTTCCTGGCTTAGGTATCAGAACTATATTTATATCATAAAAAGAATTTGGTAGGACTCCTTCCCTAATTTTCCCAACTAGTCTATATAATATTAGACTTAACTCTTCTTAAAATGTTTGATAGAATTTACTTGTAAATCCTTCTGGCCCTGGAGATTTTTTCCTAGGGAGTTCATTGATGGCTTGGTTGGAGATAGAAAGGAATATACCTTTTTCTCAGTTCTAATTATTAAGGAATTATTTTCTCTTGTGAGCTTTTGTACCTTCTTTTCGATTTGGCCAGTTTTTGTTTTTTTTTTAAGGTGTTCTTTTCAGTGGATTTGCATGCCTCTTTTACCATTTGACCTATTCTATTTTCTAAGGTGTGATTTTCTTCAGTATTCTTTTTTTGCGCCTCGATTACCTAGCAGTTGGCTCTTTTTCCAAGATACTCTTTCATCACTTTCATTTCCTTTCCCAGATTTTCCTTTACTTCTCTTATTTGATATTTAAAAATCTTTTTTTCAGCTCTTCCAGGGCCTGAGATCTAGTTACAGTTTTCTTTGAGGCTTTGCATGAAATTACTTTGATTTTGTTGTCTTCTTCTGAGGTTGTGTTTTGATCTACCCTATCACCATAGAAACTTTTCATGATCAGGTTCTATTTTTGTTTGCTCATTTTTCCAGCTTATTTTATACTTTAACATTATGTTAAAGTTGGACTCTTTTACTGGGGTGGGGGTGGGGGGCACTATTCCAAGCTTCAGGTTTTTTTGTACAGCTATTTTTAGCGCTCACTCTGGGTATCTGTAAGCTCTCATTTTTTCCAAGGTGGTATAATCTAAGGAGAAATGGGGCCACTTGTCTCCTGGCCTATCCTTTGATCTGTAATTGAACATAAGCACTCTTTTCTACTCTGAAACTATGACCATTGTCTTCATTCCTGCTAGCACTTTTCCTTGCCCTGTGACTGCCACCTGGAGCTTTTTGTGAGCAATGCAACAGAGTCCTGCTTCCAGTGCCAGCAAAGGGTCCCCTGTTTTCTCCTTCTCCCAAGTTGTCTGACCCCTTTACCATCTGTGGTAAGCTCCACCACTGCCCAAGGCCTGCTGCTGGTTTCTTTGAGCTAGTCCTGGTATGCGTGTACTGGATGGCACTGCACTCTTACCCAGTGAGACAGACCTTTTTTGCTGACCTTCCAAGTTGTCTTAGGCTGGAAAATTGTTTCCATCTGCCCTTTTATATTTTTTTCCACTCCAGATTTTGTTTTGAGGCATGATTTTAACATCATTTAGAGGAATTTGGGAGAACTCAGATGATTCCCTTACTTAACTCTGCCATCTTGACTCTACCTCTCAGAAACATGCCTCTTGATGGCACGAGCTACATTGTTATTGTTGTTTTTGCTTAGTATTATCCCCAGTCCTATAAGAATGTCTTACATAGCAGGCACTGAGTCAGTCAGTCAACAAACATTTAGTGTTACGTGGCAAGCACTATACTTAGTGCTGGAAATACAAATACAAGCAGAAAGGAAGATATTTTCTTCCCTCAAGGAGCTTATGTTTTAGTTGGGGAAGATAACACATAGTACATGATGGAGAAGCTGAAAAGAAATGAAAAGTTGCGTGACCATCTCGTATTGAATTGAATTAAACTAGAATTGACAGTCAATAAATGAAAAAAAAATTGTTAAACTTTTACCGTACTCGAGTATAGTGCTATGAGTTGGACATACAGGTAGAAAATCAGCATAGTCCCTGTTCTCTAGGACCTCCCATTCTAATGGGATCAGGCAACACTTATAGGTTTCAACAATAAGGCATAAGGAAAAGTCCCGTAGTCTTTTGGGTACAGCAGTATAGTCAGATGGTAATGCAGATGTTAATGTCTTTCTACTGATAATCATATATATTTCTGATATTGACCCCATGGTAACAGTTAGTAAACAGTTGATTCTGGTTGTGACAAGGAAAATGGGCTCTTTCTCCATAGTGATTATTCCCTTCAAAGATGATTGAAGAAGATCCTAGGCTGGAAATAGGACTAGCAGTTCTATAGACACTGCTACTCTCAAGGTTCTTGGGTTTAGCATCCTGGGCTCTGTCCATTGAACTGCAAAGGGAGGTGATAGTGGTTTGACGTCTTGGCACATGCCACCTTCTGTTTCCCTTTCAGAATCCCTTACTTCTTCAGCTAGACTTCCTCTCTTGCCCAGTAGGTAGCAATCAGTTGACAGTTGGTGGGAATGGCTAACACTTTGTCCACAATACTTCTTTTATGGTAGTTAATTCATGAAGTTTGAGATGACAGTCTTAGTTCATTAGCTCCATGTTCATTCAAATAACTTTTAAGCTTTAGAGCTGTCACTGTGTATTCTTATTAAACCAGTGTGACTATTTCTGAGGAACATTGATATAAGCTAATCAGTTGATTCTGTATAAGATTTTTAACTGCATAACTTCTGCCACTACCCACAGTCCAAAGACTTCCAGTTTTGCTAATGCATTGTCTCTTCTATGGCTTTAATGAATCTGCTTACTTTATGACATCATGTATTTTCTGTCTAGCTATCAGCACTTTATAGATACATACTAAATATATAGTGAAGATCATATCTTTTGATCATATCTGAGGAATATCCTTAGTGGTCTCATCAGTCTGTTATCAGAGGGCATTAGCACCACCTTGTGGTTCCTATCTTACTATATCATTTATATATTCAGTGCCCATACATCCAATGTAAAGGTCATAAAATTAGCAAAAGGAAATATAGTAATAAGGCCCAGTTTGAGTTAATGACAGATTTAGTATACTCTCTTCAGAGCTTGTAAATTTTTTGTTAGAAGTTACTTATTATTTGAACCTTTGTTGTTAAACATCTTTTTGTTTTCCTTAAAATCTTGCATGTTATATATTGCCTATTGTGGTGATAACTGAGCTTGAAGTTATAGCTTAACCTGTGCAGTTCATGAATAAGTAACATTAAAACAGCAAGAACAAATTGAAAATAGTTAAGACTCAGACATAGCTTATGAATATAATGTGAGAATATTTTCACATGGACCTCTTTTAGAAGATGTTTTAAAGTTAGTATTTCATTGAGTGTAGTGGCACATGAGGCTGGCAAATCTCTTGAGCTTGAGAGTTCTGAACTGCATTGAGGTATGCCAAATGCATATCCTAATTAAGTTTAACATATGAAGAATCTCTGGGAACAGAGTGCTGCCATGTTTCCTAAGGAGTGGGTAGAACATCTTGGGTTTGAAACAGAACGGATCAAAGCTGTAGTGTTATTGATCAGAGTATAACTGGACCTATATGTAGATCTTTCACTTGCAGTCTGGCCAAGAGAAGACGACTCATCTTTAAAAAAATAAAATCATTATTTCATTTTTTTTTTTATTCCAGTGGCCAGATAGTTTCCTTTTAGCTAACCTTGAGTAAGCAAATATCTTTTTAAGTATTTTATGATAGTATTTATTGATTTTTGTTCATATTTTAGACAAAATTCATATACTAGTCAGTTTAAAATCAATTTCATATAAATATAGCCTTTTCTGTTTTCTGTCAACTTCTCTTTTCTGTATTATTAGGAAAATTAAAAATTAGATTCTTTAAATGCTGATTTAGATAGTCTAAAGACAGCTCCATTTAAGTTTGTAGATTAATCTTAATTAAAAAAAAATAAGTATTGACAAGGATTGCACCTTATCCAGAATAGGAAGTTAAATTATGCTAATGGTTTTAGACTACAATAAAACTAACCAGTCATCTGTATAATGAATGAAAATCATTACAGGTTATAACTCAGTCAATAAGTATTTATTAAGCACCTATGATCTCAAAGTAGAAAAAACTGATTGTCTGGAAATGTAAATTTAAATTTGTTTAAAGTTATGACTATTTTTTCCACATTATGTCAGACAAAATTATGGCATGTATTCATATCTTAGAGATTCTAGCACAGGAAAATGTGTATAGTTTGCATAAGAGTTATTCCAGTGTAATATATGGTTTATTACATAAGCACAATAGTCATTATGTAACGTGCATTTTATAATTCATATGCCTGAGTTATTGCATTAACGTATCTCTGAAATTGTGCAACATTTTTCTTTAATTATGAGGTGTTGGTGAGTTACCAGGACTGATCAGGCAGTAATAACATCAGAACAGTCACTATTGCATTCATTTTCAAAATGTTTATTCTTTTATTTGAGGAAAACATATAAAATGAACCAATCATTTTTTCCAACTTTGAGTTGTTTTTCTGAGTTATGCTGTTATCATGCCTTAATGTTTAGTTAAGTATAACAGTGATTTCCAATGTTTTTTCCTCAAATCCCTCACAAATAGAGCAACAACAATGTTGTGATCCCCAAGAGTAATTTAATATACTACTCATTCTTTTATATTTATTCAGTGAGTGTTTAAATGCAATAAATACAATGATAAATTTTGCTCAGAAAAGCTCCAAACTAAGATTTACATTCCACAATTATGAAAATAGAAAATTTCATTATAAGTATAATTATGAAAACTCTAAATATAAAAGTATAAAACTGTTAATTATAATGTAATTTGAAATATTTTATGTGAGACATTCTGTAAGATTAGAAAAGTAATCCAGTAGGACCTCATATTCTTACTATTATTGGCAAGACTTTATGGTAAATTTATTTTATTAATCTTCTTGCATATTAATAACATTTTAAATGAAATTAATTATAATTTGGAGAAATTTAAAAATTATTACATAATAACCATATTTACACTTAATTTCAATGTTAGACTTGTATTTGAACAAAAGTTTGCAATATTTAGCTCACTCCTAGATGCAGTTTTATGCTTATGTGTCTGACCATCTGTTGGGAATCAGTTTGAGTGCAAATGTTGAACCCTTGTGTCTGTTTGGAAATAATTTGATGATATGTTGAGAAACTGCAAGAACATGTTGTACTTAGAAAGAAGTGGTCAGTTTGATGTATTTGAACATGAAGACTGAAATTGTTGCATGCATGATCATAATGGCTTTAAATTCCTGCAAGAAAAAAAAACCTGTGATGCTTCAAACATTTACACATGCTTGTTGTCACAGAAGCAAAAAATGTATTTGTAACATAATTGGGCAATTATTCATTGCTTAAGATATCATTAAAAAAAATTTTTTTAACCCTCAAGGAATTCACAAACTGGTAGGTAGGAATTATTTATCTAGTGTAAAGATAGCATCTGATTACACAGGATCATACCTGTGCTGTAGAATGATTCTGACAGTATCTCAGTGTCCTTAAGCAGGTCACCCAATTTTGTTAGAATAAGCTTTCATTATGATCCCAGAATCACTATTGTGACCTTGGACTATAAATTAAATTACTTAAACCCCAATCCTCATCTGTAAAATAAAGATAGTGCATTTTCTTATCTTGAAATTCTCTTCCACTGCTAAAATTATTTTATCTTTTTTCATTTATTAATTGGACATTGAAATCTGTTTAGAAATTTGTCTTTTTACCTCAGATTTGTTGAAGGCTGAAAATGTCTCAAAAAGGTAAATAGCAAAACATGATGCAAGTTTTAGTAGCCAATACATTTGAAGCTTGATATAATGGTATGTACTATCACATTATAGAATTAGTAATAATAGTAATACTTAATAGTAATAATAGTAGTAATTGAAATAGTAATAGAAAACAATATTTTGTGACTTTGCAATTATGTATATACAGTTGTGTACTTAGCTATCTCCTCCTATAGTCTTCATCTTAGCTTTTAAGAAATATTTTCTGAGTGGAATGGTATAGTCCATTATCACTTTCCAAAATCAGTGTTGGTGTTGATTTGATTACATTTCTTAGAATGATGCAGGAAGGTGGCAGGGAGGAGGGCTTAGCATATTCCAGACAGCTTTGACAAGTAAGAAAATGGCCTGAGTGAAGATGAGGGTGCATGGTCTCAGGGAGTGCATGGCTATGTGGCCTGGTTCTTCCTAGGCACAACTGTGGTTTGGAGAATGGAGTAACAAGTGGCAGGACTGAAAATATTTGGAGTGAGGATGAGGGCACTTTCAAGCATACATTAAAGTCTTAAAAGAGTTGACCAGGGCTCTTAAAGGTTAAGTCACTTACTTGTCCAGGGTCACTCATCTAGCATGTGGCAGAGGGACATCTTGAAAGTCCATCTTCATGTTTGTGTACCTCTCTCTTTCTATTCTGCCACCCTATTAAGTTGAAAATGGCAGAGGCTAAATTCTTAATGGCTCTTATCCCTTTAAAAAAGAGGTCTCCTTAGACTTCAAGACTTGGGGTGAAATGTTATAATACTACTGAAAATATATGGAACCATAGATGGTAAATTAACAATTTGCAATTGATGTTTCTAGAACATATTTCCTAATCTAAGATTTTTATTTTTCTGTTGCTAACCTTGCTGATGAATATGATAATGTAACAAGTATATAGGGTAGATAATACACAATGTGCACTTACTGGGCTTGCTGCACTGTTATGGTTAGATTCCCCAAGAAGGACATTGCCTCATGATTCCATTCAGACTCTCAGAGTTCTAGGAATAATCCTGTTATGTAAAATACTTTCTTGCCAGTTGGTACTTTTGTTCTGGAGCCCCTTCTTAAGTGCTTCCACTTCCAGAAAATTAGCCACTCAGGGTCATGGACAGTTTTTGATTTTAAGTATAACCATTTACTTAAGAAAATAACACCAAAAACTTCACATCAAAGTTCACATATATACTTATGTAGTTCTTTCCCACCAATGCATTTATTGTCTGTGAGAGATAACGGGCATTCACAAAACCTGAGGATGAAGCATGAGTGAAGAAAACTCACGTGCTCAAAATAACTCAGCTATAGAACTGTAAATTTCAGTATGTCTTTTCATCTCCAGAATTATCCGCAGAAGTTCTTTGATAAACTTATCTGTTGAACAGATGCTTCCATTATTAAACCAAATTCATCTACTGTCGTTTTTTGGGGGTTTTTTAGCACCTTACTGGGCAAGGTATCTCATCCAGACTAATTAATCTGTGGATGACTGCTTTGATCTCTTTGCTCAGATGGATCTTCTTTTTAATAGCAATTATTAGTATCACTTCAGTTTTTGCTGATGCCATTCTGAAATCTGGCTTTTCATCTTTCCATCTGTGTGTTTGCCTCTATCTTTCTTACTTTTACAATTAGATAAATTACATTTGTCCCATAATCACAGAAGAGTTCTGGTGTCCATTTTTTTCCAGGATACTATAATTTATCACATTCAGAATTAGCAGCGACTGTCTTAGAACTAAGAATCAGAGTATCTGTTTTTCTCTTATAATTCTGACCAGCTGTCCCCCACCAAGTGAAATGCCAAGGGTCACTTTATTCTTAAAACAGAAACAGGTAGTCTCCTTTTTCTTTCCATAGCATTAGTCATTTTCATCCTAAAAATTAGTTTGGTTTGAGGAGGATTAGAGTAGGATTTCTGGGTCTTTGGAAGAGTGAGTCTTGCAAAGTATCACTTCATTCATTACCTTCTTGGGTATTTTACCTCAGAAAAAGGGACCAGGAGAAGCTCATGTGCACAGTATCTTAAGTGGTAGTATGCTGCCAGGGGAAGAGGAGGGCTCGCAACAAAAATCACAGCCCTGTGCCCATATACAGTCTCTGTTTTATTTCATCAGTCTCTCATGCCACTGTGAAAATCTGCTATAGCTTTTCAAGCTCTCAGCCATGCCTATCCTTTCCTTAAATTCAAAGTTTCAAGAATATTTTGCTTTTCCCAAAATTTTCTCCTTCATTCTCACTAGGTTTGATTTTCTAATGTCACAAAAGTATACCTCCAGAATTCATCCCATACTGGTGGAGATTGGTATTACCGTCTCTTTTCCCTCAATCCCAGTGTCTCAGGCTCCTGATTCACCTAGAATAAGCGCTTAAAACTTTGGAAAATAATTTTCTGATCTCTAGGAAAAATAATCAGTAAATCAGTATTCTTTTGAAAATTGAGCATCTAGGTAACACAGTGGATAGAGTATCAGACTTGGAGGGAAGAGAAACTGAGTTTGAATCCAACATCAGACACTTATTAACTATGTGACCGTGTTCAAGTCACTTGTCTTCTTTTAACCTTACTTTCCTCATATGTAAAATGGAGATAATAATAGCACCTATCTCATAGTCTTTTTGTGAGGATTAAATAAGATCACATGTTAAATACTTTGCAGGCATTAAATTAGTATATAAATGCTAGCTATTTTAAAAGTGTTTTAAAATGCATATTGCATTTCTATATCTGTCAAAATTATTTGATATCGTGTCCACCCTTAATAATTTTCTAAAATACAGAATGTCTGAAATTATTTTTACTTGTTTACCAGTGGTTTTGAAGTAGTCAAGTCATAATGCTAGTAGAAGTACTAATTCATAATTTATTCAAGAAAAGTTGAATTTTATTTTATTATCCTATAGGTAGACAGTTATTAAGTGACTTTAAGAATAACTTAATTTAATATTATTTTTATCCACTTTTATGAAAACGTGATGTTTTATATCAGCTTTATGTTACATTATATAAGAAAATTTTTGTGTGAGTTTTGAGATATGGCAGTGTCTTTTAGGTTCATATGAGTTCTAAAATTCATTGTAACTGTGCCATGAAGATTTGAATGCCAGCTTTAACTTAGTCCTTCAATTTTATGCCCCTAGTCTGAACCATGAGAGAATGCCTTTATTACTCATCGTTTTTTTAATGATAGGGTTTAAACTTATGCAGCAGTATTTCTAAATGTCTTTCTCACTGTCTTTCAAATACTTAACAAAAGTAGCATAAAGAAAATGATTTAGCACAAATTAATACTTTTAAAATAATTTCAAACATGTCATTTGAGGCTTATTAATAGCAGAACCCTATTAAATAAGCTCTGTAACTCACAAGCAGGTTATTTTCTTCACTGAGCATATCATTTGAAGAATATCATTAATTTCCTTCTGAACTTACCAGTGTTCCAAGTTAATGGACTATAATTTCAACATATCTATCCTTGGAATAAATGATTTCTTAGCTTTATATAAGAAGCAGTTTTAACACTTTTATTGATTACTGACCTTGGAATTAGGAAGACCGAAATTTAAGTTTTCACGAAGAATGACTGTGTGCACATGGGCAGGTAATTTAATCTGTCAGTCCCATTGGTGGAGGGAGTTTCTATACTTGGAGTACCCTTACTCTAATGAAATTATAGGTAATGAATCCTCTTTTAACTCTTCATAAAAAAGTTTTACATCTGATATTGTTTCATACCCCCTAATTTAACTCAGTTCAATTCAGCAAATATGTAGCTCCTATGTGCTATATACTGTTTTATATGCTGAGCATGAAACTTGAAAAATGATAAAATTTTTTATCCATTTTTATGCCATTATTATTTCGCAGTCTCCATCCTATATTGAACCTTCTCTTGTAGCAAAGAAACCGTTAACCAAAACCAATCAGAGATAATGTCTGATGATGAGTTTCCTCAGCCAAAATGGGAATAATAATAACCTTATGTAGGAAGGTTGTTGTGATGGTCAAATAAAATAATATTTGCAAAATGCTCAGCACAGTGACTGCCACATAGTAGGTACTATATAAATGTTAGCTGTCATCATTATTATCACTGTTATTGTGGTAAATGCAAGATTCCACATACATAGTCATCACACATAGTGTGCTACCTCTGTACCAAGAAAATGAAGAATGAAGATAAAACACATTGAAATTTTCTTTTAGGTAAAATTTGAAAGTATTTGTAAAGGAAGAGAAAGGTTTTTCTAGAAAAGGCTTCTGTCTTCAAGCTTGGTTCTTTTATTGTTAAACTGCCACCTTAGTGAAAATGTTGTTACAATTTTCTTTAAGTAGCTTAACACAGGGATGAAGGGAACCTTTAATGAAGTTAGTGTGTTCAGAGTAATAGATCTCTTAGAATGTCTGCCTTGTTTCTTTCCTAGTGGATTTAGGTAGAAGTTGAGGAAAAGAAGACATTATAGTTCCCAGGCAATGAATAATGGAGTCCATTTTCCTTTTCTAACCAATATTTGGAGGACTTGGCAAGCCAAGACTTTACTTTTTAAAACATTTCATCATAAAATCTTGGTACCTTAAATAGTCATTAAAAAGTGAGCCTTATTATAGTGTTTGAGATTTTATACTTGTGTATGATATCATCTGGTATTTTTCTGACCACATATTACCCCAAATCTATTTTCAGAAGTAAAATCAAAAATAGCATTTCAATTTGTAATTTTTTTCCTTCCTTTTATTTTTTCTCTTGCTTTGAAATATTATCAGGAAGTTTCAGGAAGTGACTTCTTGGGGAATTTATTAATATCAGTTTTATAGCTAGTGGTTTCCCCACTAGCAATACAATAAAAGAGAACTAAATTATTTGAGGGGAGGTTAATCATTTGTTCTAACCACTGAGAAAATGGTTAAATAAAGATGCTATGGCAGAGTTAAGATAAAAATACAAAAGCAGGCAAAGGGTTAAATGAAAGAAGTAGCTGGCTACTTGCTACTGGCTTGATTTTAAGAATGGAGAAATGTGACAAACTGCCGAAGAAAGATAGATGCATTCAGAAGTATAAGAAGTTAATTGAAAGATTAAATAGCTATTTTTAGAAAATTGTTTTACTGGAAAATAACTTTAAAACAAAACAGGATTTTAAAAATGGGTTCATATATTTGTCTGTCATAATAGTATTGATTTCTTTTCAATGTTTTCATCAGTTGTTGCATTTAGTGGTCCTTCACTTGGGAACCTAGATTTATATCGCAAAATAACCTTAGATATCTTCTAACCTCCTTGTTCTACTGATGAGGAAACTGAATCCCAGAGGAGTTAAACTATTTGCTCATGTTGTAGAAATATTCTTTTTTAATTTCTAATGTCTCTTATTTTGTAACTAATGTGTTACAATTCACCCATGAGAGATAGAATTTTTTTTAAATTTTTAAAAATTTATTTGTTTTCAACATTCATTTCCACAAAATTTTGAGTTCCACATTTTCTCCCTATCTCTCCCCTCCCCCCACCCCAAAACTCGAAGCATTCTAATTACCCCTATCACCAATCTGTCCTCCCTTCTAACATCCTTCCCTTCTCTTATCCCCATCTTCTCTTTTGTCCTGTAGGGCAAGATAAATTTCTATACACCATTACCTGTATTTCTTATTTCCTACTTGTATGCAAGAACAATACTCAACAGTTGTTCCTAAAACTTTGAGTTCCAACTTCTCTTTCTTCCTCCCTCCCCACCCATCCCCATTGGGAAGGCAAGCAATTTAATATAAGCCGCATATGTGTAGTTTTGCAAATGACTTCCATAATAGTCATGTTGTGTAAGACTAACTATATTTCCCTTCATCCTATCCTGCCCCCCATTTCTTCTATTCTCTCTTTTGACCTTGTCCCTCCCCAAGAGTGTTTACTTCTAATTGCTCCCTCCTCCCATTGCCCTCCCTTCCATCCTCCCCCCAACCCTGCTTATAACCTTCTCCCCCAATTTCCTGTATTGTAAGATAGATTTTCATACCAAAATGAGTGCATTTTATTCCTTCCTTGAGTCGAATGTGATGAGAGTAAGCTTCATGTTTTCCCTCTCACCTCCCCCCTTTTTCCCTCCACTGAAAAGTATTTTACTTGCCTCTTTTATGAGAGATAATTTGCCCCATTCCATTTTTCCCTTTCTCCTCCCAATATAATATATTCCTCTCTCACCCCTTAATTTCATTTTTTTAGATATGATCCCAATCCTATTCAACTCACCCTGTGCTCTCTGTCTCTGTGTATGTGTGTGTGTGTAATCCCATCAACTATCCAGATACTGAAAAAAGTTTCAAGAGTTACAAATATTGTCTTTCCATGTAGGAATGTAACCAGTTCAGCTTTAGTAAGTCCCTTATGATTTCTCTTTCCTATTTGCCTTTTCATGCTTCTCTTGATTCTTGTGTTTGAAAGTCAAATTTTCTTTTCAGCTCTGGTGTTTTCATCAAGAATGCTTGAAAGTCCTCTATTTCCTGAAGTATTATACTCAGTTTTGCTGGGTAGGTGATTCTTGGTTTTAGTCCTAGTTCATTTGACTTCTGGAATGTCATATTCCACACCCTTCGATCCCTTAATGTAGAAGATGCTAGATCTTGTGTTATCCTGATTGAATTTCCACAATACTTGAATTGTTTCTTTCTAGCTGCTTGCAATATTTTCTCCTTGATCAGGGAACTCTGGAATTTGGCCACAATGTTCTAGGAGTTGCTCTTTTTGGATCTCTTTCAGGAGGTGATCAGTGGATTCTTTCAATATTTATTTTGCCCTCTGGTTCTAGAATCTCAGGGCAGTTTTCCTCGATAATTTCATGAAAGATGATGTCTAGGCTCTTTTTTTTGTTCATGGTTTTCAGGTCCCATAATTTTTAAATTGTCTCTCCTGGATCTATTTTCCAGGTCAGTTGTTTTTTCAATGAGATATTTCACATTATCTTCCATTTTTTCATTCTTTTAGTTTTGTTTTGTGATTTCTTGGTTTCTCATCAAGTCATTAGCCTCCATCTGTTCCATTCTAATTTTGAAAGAACTCTTTTCTTCATTGAGCTTTTGAACTTCCTTTTCCATTTGGCTGATTCTGCTTTTTAAAGCATTCTTCTCCTCATTGGCTTTTTGAACCTCTTTTTCCAATTAAGTTAGCCTATTTTTCAAGGTGTTATTTTCTTCAGCATTTTTTTGGGTCTCCTTTAGCAAGGTGTTGACCTGCTTTTCATGCTTTTCTTTCATCTCTCTCATTTCTCTTCCCAATTTTTCCTCCACCTCTCTTACTTGATTTTCAGAATCCTTTTTGAGCTCTTCCATGGCCTGAGCCCATTGAATATTTATTTTGAGTGTTTAGGATACAGAAGCCTTGACTTTTATGTCTTTCCCTGATGGTAGGCATTGTTCTTCCTCATCCAAAGGATGGGAGAAGATATCTGTTCACCAAGAAAGTAGCCTTCTATAGTCTTATTTTTTTTTTTTCCTTTTTTGGCCATTTTCTCAACCAGTTACTTGACTTTTGGATCCTTTGTCAAGATTAGGGTATACTTTAGGGATGTATAAGATCTCAGTTCTTCCTAGGTGGCATAATCAAGTGTACATACTGGTCTGGGAGCAAGCAGAAATTTTTGTGCCCAGAATCTTAGTAGAGTTTCATCTTCACAACCACCTAGCCTCCAGTTCAGCCAAGGCAGACCTGTGGGACTGAGATTCAGTTAAGCTGGGAGGGCAGGGCTACCACTCAGTGTGAAATAAATATCAGCTGCTCAAATCCCCCAGGAGTATTAAGCCGGGGCAGGGCCTCTACACAGGGCTGAGGTGAGAATCAGCTGCTTAGTGCCCCCAGGGGTTTTACAATTGAACAATGACTGCTGGCTGCTGTAGGGGCTGCTGTGGGAGCTGCTGCCACCCACCCAGTGGCCTCTGCTGGAGGCTGGAGCTATGGGAAGGCCCTTGTCCCTTCTCAGGCAGCTGAAAAAACTCTGTCACTGACCTTTGGCGCCTGTGGGTTGACTGCGACAGGGGATTCTGCCCCCAAGACCTGCTGGCATCCTCCTCCCAGAGCTGTGCAGTGCTTCCACTGCTGGGCTGGGCTCCGCTCCGCATCTGGTGGGACAGACATTTCCCATAGGGCCTTTCAGGCCACCCTGGGCTAGAAAACTCCTCCACTCTGTTGTTCTGTGGCTTCTGCTGCTCTCGAATTTGTTGAGAGTCTTTCTTTACAGGTATTTTATGGGCTGTGGGGGAAGACCTAGAATATGTGCATCTTTCTACTCTGCCATCTTGGCTCCACCCCCCATGTTGTAGAAATATTAAGGATTAGAGCAAGGATTCAAACTTGGTACCCAACTTTCTCATACTCTGCACTCCACTTTGATACACTTTATTGACTCAAATAATTTTCTCAAATGAATTAATTTGTCATAAATATCTATTACAGAATTACTTTGCATTCTTAAAAAGAAATAGGAGAGCTGCCATTTTTAACTTAGTAGGGAATTGCTATAACTACTCAACTCTGTGGTGTTGTTGCATGCTCATTTAAAAAAAATACGTGTATTGCCAGAAACAATCTTATATTTACCAAAACAGCTAATGAATCTTGTAACCTTTTTAGGACAGCCTTTTTAAATTCTATGTGACTTTGTCACTATGTAATTGGGTAATAATGTCAAAGATTAATGAAGGTTTCCAAGGATGTCAGTGGACCAGAACCTGGGTGAACTCATTTGTCACATTTTTTTTCCTTTTTCATGGTTCATTGAATTATATAATGTCAGACAATGTATTTCATTTTTTTTTCACTGAATCAATCAGTCATTTCAGTGTTTGGGAGATAAAACATGAATTAAATAGAGTTAACTTGTTTCTTTTCCAGACTATTTTTCCAGCCTTATTCCTCTTCATAAAACCTGTGCTCCATTTATGTGCTACATTATATTTAATTTAGGGCTTCTTTTAGTATATGACTGGTGGATTTTTTTGTACTCCCACTTTGCCTTCTGTTCCTAAGAGGTCTGGATAGTTTTCATTTAAGATTTCTTAAAATACGATGTCTAGGCTCTTTATTTCTTTATTTTTATTTTGGTAACAACTTTCAGACAGTCCAGTGATCCTTAAATTTTTTCCTTCATCCCTTTTCCAGATCATTTGTGCTATGAGATCTTTTATGCTTTCTTTTTTCTTGTTTTGTTTTTCTTTTTGTCAATAGCTTCTATTTTCCAGGAAGTTTGTTGCTTAGGCAGGATTTTGTATCTCTTTTTAATTAATAAGCTGTTAATTCTCTTTCCAGTTCTTTCTTCCACAGCTCTCTTTTCTTTTTCATACAGGATTAAGTGACTTGCCCAGGGTTCACATGGCTAGAAAATGTCTGAATCTGAATTTTAACTCAGATATTTCTGACTCCTGACCTGGAGTTCTCTGCACTATGTTGCCTAGCTGCTCTTAAAAAAAACAACAACAAAAAAACAACAAAAAAACAAACATTGATTGATTTTGTTTAGATAGTTTTGTTTCATTTTTAACAATTTTTAAAATATTTTTTTATTCTTTGTAACATGTTGGCACATAAGGTACAGTTGTAAGGAACTTTGCAAATCTTAAAATACCATGTAAATGGTAGTTATTCTGCACAGAATTGAATGCATTTTTCCTGAAAACTGAAATCTGAAATGAATAAATATTTTCATAAACTGATATTTCTTCATGAATTTGGGTGCACACTAAATTTAAGTCATCTTTTTATTTCTTTGTCACCTAACCCACATGTTTATTAAAAGATTATAGAATTTTAGACAGAGCAAATATAGTATTTTATAACTGTCCTGTTCCCTTCATTTTTACAGATGAGGAAACTGAAGCGTGGAGAAGCTAAATGTCTGCCAAGATCACAAAATTAATGGCAAATACACTATTAGAACCCAGTATTTTGACTCTGATATGCTCACTTGAGTTTGTTATTTTGGCAGGATAACGGGGAGTTGTTTGACATAATTATAAACTAAGCAATGAAATATATTTTAACGCTATTTTTTCTATTCTAATTTTAAAAACAATTTTTTTCATTTAAGAAGTGTGTATTTGGAATTATCTGCTTTCAAAAATTGTTAAACGAGTGAGGAATTATTTCCATTTTTATTTGAATAGATTTTGCTTTTAATTTTGTTTCTTTGAACTACCAAATAGCATCGTTATTCTCAATCAGTAATTCATTTTATATTTCTTAACTAAATTGTTCATTGAGTGATAAAAAGCAGATAAATTTACTATTGATGCAGTGCGCTCTAAATCCACTGTTTGTATTTAATCTGTACCATCATACCTTTCTTTAAGTCATTACATATTCTTTTGAGGACAGCATTTTTTCTTTTTTTAATTAACCTTTTCCATATCAGTGAAGCAATAAGGAATCTGTAAGGTGTTTTATATCCATAAATACATAAGATAATGGTTGTGATAATAATAATAAAGACTATAATAGCTAGTATTTATATAGACATTGAGGTATTTGCAGGTGTATTGCAAACATTATTGTATTTTATCCTCACAGCGACTCTGGGAGGTAGTTTCTGTTTTTGTTTTTTTTTTAATGGACGAAGAAACTGAGAGATGTGAAATAATTACCCAGTATTGCATAATATTTTTAATGTCCGAGGTTGGATTTGGGCCCTTACCTTCCTAACTCCTGGATGTCTAGTACTATTCACTTTATTATTCAGCTTCCCTAAGTAGTTCTTTCCTTTTGAAAAACTACTGTTTTTAGATAGAGAATATATTTTAAAATAGATTAAAAATTAGAATAGATAAAAATTTAAAAAAGTTATCTGGGAATGGCAGATATTTTTTCACGCATTTGGAGTACTATTTTTATTTTAATAATGCTTATTAGCTCAGTTATAAGTTGTGCCTCTTTTAGAAATAAGTTGTTTTCTTGAATCATGTTATCTTGGATTCTTTGATACTAAGTAAGAAAAAGATTTTCTTTCATTTTTGGAAAATTTACCAAAAAATAGCAGGAAAAAAAATCTTTGCTTTCAGATACAGACTGCAATATGCCAAGTTTTGGTTACTTTAGGGCTGAGGGGAAGGAGTGTGGGGTAAGGATAATGGAAGTGCTGCACTATCTTAGCTGCAGTGTCATGTCTGTAAGATGTCTGAGCACTGTCACCCTGTTAGTGTGTTATTCTTAGCATACAAGATGGTTCATTTTTTGGCTTAAAATAATTTTTTTATATTTTATTATTTTGAATGATGAGCAAATATTTGGAAGGATTTTTTTGAATCTTTCACAATCATTTAACTTTTGACATGTTTTAAAGAACCATATACTTTTCATTGCATTTAGGTCCTTAACTTTCTTTTTGAGAATCATTGGATCAGCTAGGTGGTGCAGTGGATAGAGCACCAGTGCAGGAATCAGGAAGACCTGAGTTCAAATTTCACCTCAGACGCTTGACACTTGCTAGCTGTATGATCTTGGGCAAGTCATTTAACCCCAGTTGCCTCAGCCTGGGTCATCTCCAGTCATCCTGATGAATATCTGGTCACCAGATTCAGATGGCTCTGGAGGAGAAGTGAGGCTGGTGACCTGCACAGTTCTCCCTCACTCAAAACAAAGTCAAGTGCAAGTCATGTCATTATTTCTCTGATGGCATGGTCTTCTTTGGCAATGAAGGATGAACACACACACAAGTGCGCTCTGCTACCAGATCATTCATTGGGTGATTTGTTTGAAACTTGAAGAGAAATTTTTGTGGTCTAACTTGCACTCTGGCAGTGATTTTTTTCTTTTTCTTTTTTTATTGAGCACCTAAGAAACTGTATGAAATCTTTAGTCTGTTTCTAGTTCCCTCTGGGGAAGGACAATGTTTAAGACTAAGAAAGAAGGAAAGTTAGTAGTTGTCTGTTGTTCAAAGAATACTTCTAAGGGAAGGAAGGTATATCTTCTTTTAAAATGATTTCTGAGCCTCTCTTTTGCTTGTAAGTTCTAGTACTTTCCATAGACAGAAATTGAAGCCTTCAGTTCCTGAGGAAGGAGGAGAAAATTGTTCTGTTGGTAAACGTTTCATCAGGCTGCTTAGTGAAAGTTTTGTAAGTCAACAAAGTACACTGATAACATATACTAAAAAAGGATCCCATTAGATGCCAAGGAGGTACGTAGGAAGCTGAAATTGTGCTGAAAGTTAATAAATAGCTTTCAAATTGACCTGTCAGAATTTCACATTTTAAGTTGATGTTGAATTCTCATTGTAACATATCAATATATGAATACCATTATCTCAAATAAACTATAGTAAATATTTTGTTGCTTTGTTCTTTTCTGTCCTCATTTGATGTAATATTGAGAAAAAGTGGTGTTTGATTTGTTCTTACCTTTAGGATACCCTGGTTGATTTATTGAATATTTCTGATTTATGGATAGTTTTCTTATTTCTTATAGGCTTCTCTGAACAGAGATTTATACTACTATGTCTTGCTGACTACTAAGTTACATAGAAGGACCAAAGTCCTTAACTAAACACACATGTTCTATTGAGGTTTAACATATTACATTAAATTACCCATTTGACTTGGCTGTTACTAGCTTCATTCCAATAACTGATGTATCATTTTCTTCTTGTTACTGTACCTTTACCACTTTGTGTCTTTTGTAAACCTTTTGTTTCAAATACATTCAATTTTGTTACTCGGTGTACAGATACTCTAAGTAAATAAAATACAGATTTGTCTTGCATGTATCATACTTACCATTCCAACTCAGGTGTCTTCTTGAGTCCATATGCCTCTCCTAAATGTTTAGTTATTTCAGTCATGTCTGACTATTTGTGCCCCCATTTGGGGTTTTCTTGGCAAAGATGGTAGAGTGTTTTATCATTTTCTTCTTCAGCTCATTTTACAGATGAGGAAACTGAGGGGAAAGGGTTAAGTGACTTTCCTAAGCTAGTAATTGTTTGAGGCCAGGTTTTAACTCAGGAAGATGAATCTTCTGTGACTTTAGGCCTGACACTATCCACTTTGCCACCTAGCTCCCCTAAATGCTCTTTACTAAAAAATGGTGCTGGAGCTTCTGCTCTCAGATTTGTCTACAAAATTTTAAAAGTGGACAGAATTCAGACAGGCTATTACAATATGTTTATCAAGTCAAAAACCATTTATTAAGCACCTGCTATTTTACCTTACTGTCTAATTTAGCAATCGCATTCTAAAGTGAGCAGAATTCAGACAGGCCAGTTAATATAATGTATTTGTCAAATTAAATTAGTATTTACCAAGCATTTACTATATGACTCATACTGTGGTAAGGGTTGGGAATACAAAGAAAGTGAAAAACAAATTCTTGCTTTCAAGAAGTTTAGAGTCTAATGGGGGTAGAAAATATGAAAATAGCTACTGTGTAACAATAAAATATACAAAAGATATTTTGATGAACAGAGGGAAAGGTTAGCATTAAACAGGATTTGGAAAGGCTTTTTGTAGATGGAAAGATTTTCCTTAGGACTTGAAGGAAGCCAAGGAAACCTGTAAGTAGAGGTGAGGAGGAAGAATAACCAATAAAGATACATGCACTTGGGAATTCAAATAGAGTGTCTTGTGTGAGAAGCTCTAAGGAGGCCCCTGACAGTAGATTTCAGAGTACATGGCTAGGTGTAATGTTTGAGAAGACTTTTTGTAAATGTAGAAGTGGGCCAGGTTATGAATTGCTTTGAATACCAAAATGATGATTTTATATTTGATCCTAGAAACTATAGGAAGCCACTGAAGTTGATCGACTGGGGAGGTGACATGGTCAGAATTATACATTAGGAAGATTGCTTTGGTATCTGAGTGGAGGGTGGACTAGAAAGATGAAAAATTTGATGCAGGGAGACCAACTAACTGGCTATTGCAATATTCTAGGAGTGAGGTAATGAGAACAGGCAGCAGTGTCTCAGAAGAAAGGGGGCATATAGCAGAGAGGCAGCAAAGGGAAAATTAAGATTTAGCAGGAGTTTGAATCTGGGGGAGGGATGCAGGGGTGAGAGAGAATGAAGAGTTGATGCTGATGTCTGTGTTGAGAGCCTGGGTGACTGGGAGGATGATTGTGTCCTGGGTAGTAATAGGAAAATTGGGAAGATGGGAGGACTGGGATGAGGGAAAGGTAATAAATTAGTAAGTTCAGTTTTAAACATGTTGACTTTAAGATTTGTAATGGATATGCAGCAGAATGTCTAGTAGTTACTTGGAGAAGCCAGCCTGGAGGTTAGGAGAAAACTTGGGACTGAAGAAAAAGATTTCACACAATCATTTGCAGAGTTGACAGTGCAATCCTTGGGAACTGATGAGGTCATTAAGCAGAATAAAATGAGAGGAGGGGTCCCACTAAAAGCCTGCGGGGATGCTTAAGGTTAGTGAGCTTGACCTGAGTGAAGATCCAGTAAAGGAGATAGACAAGGGCTGAACCAGCAGGTGAGAGGAGAACCAGAAAATAGCAACTTCCTGAAAACCTCAAGAGAAGAGTGTATCAAGGACAAGGGAGTGATGAGTATTGTCAGAGGCTGCAGAGAGGGCAAGCAGGATAAGGCCTGAGAACAAGCCATTCAGGTATGTAATGTATAAAGAATGGGGACTCTGTGAGTACTAGTGAGGTAGTAGTCATGGGATCTGAAATTGTGCAATATAATTAGCATGCATAAGCCCGTATTTTCTGATTATATGATTTCCTTGGTAATTTTTTTGAGTCTAGTCTGTAGGGATAGAGACAGCTCTCTGTCTCTCACTCTGTGTGTGTGTGTCTGTTTTGGGGGCAGAGTTCATTAAGGCAGTCACTTAATGTGACAGTGGTAGCTACATATCTAGTCTATGGGGCATTTATGTAGGTCATTTTATGGCAGTAATTTGAAATGAGAGACAAAGAAATGCAGTCTAGACAAGACATCTTCCATTCCTCCCTTCTGGGCACGAGATACTTTATTTTCTTGTTACCCATCTAAAACTTTTGGATCTGAATTTTTTTAATAGTCTTTTCATGTAGCTTTCGAATGTTCTGTTAACTTCCTGCTTACCCATAGCCCATCTCTGTAATCCACCTCTATCTTTCATACAGAAAAGTGCTATGTTGTATGTACATATATGCATGTTTGTAGTCACCCACAAAATTTCATGTGTGTTTCTGGATCTACAGTTTCAGTGTTAATAGGAACTTCCACTGAGGAAATTTCATATATTGATGGGTATCAACTACTCTTGTGAAATTTAATCCTAGAGATTGCCTGGGGCATTGAGAAATTAAGCAACTTGCCCAAGATCATATAGCTAATATGTGTGACAGGTGGGAAGTGAACCAGCTTCTTCCTAACTCTGAGACAGCTTCTCTATTCATTATGCAATGTGGCCCCTATATATGCATCTGTAAATATAGAGGGAGCAAGAAGGATAGAGGAAGATAGGAGGAGGCAGAGGAGAAAGGAGAATAATCTAGTTGAATCACATCCCCATCAAAGTAAGATATCAGCGTAGGTCTTTAGTTGGAAAAATAGTTATATCAGCATTCTTACATTACAGATACAATCTATATTTCAGAAAAATACAGTAAAAATAACTTAGTGGGAACTGCATATGCTTTGAAGGCAGTCAAGCAGACTTAGTGATATAGAAGAACTTTCTCTTGACTGGTTGAGATAATTGTCTACCTCATCCTTTAAATGGTGGCACTATGACTTCATAAGATTGAGGTATTTAGATATTAGTCTTAGGGATGAAGTCCTTCAGTTTTTAAGGAGAGTAGTCTTGAATATTAAGTCTGTTCTTTATTGTTGACTCAGAAATATTTTAACATGACCTCTTGGAATTAAGAAATGTCCTAGGAGATGTGTGTGTTGGGGTTGGGATGGTGCAGAGTGTTCTGTCAGTTTATACATTTCTCTGAACTAGAAATGCTTTGTTTCAGAATAATGTTAATTTAACAAAAAATTGTTTCTGGAAGACTTCTGCCTATTATGCAGAGTACAGTATTAGTATTTTTCTCTTCAGCACTGGGGAGAGGATACTACTATATTATGTTTTTACTCTTTTAAACATTTTTAAAATAAGCATTACAATAATAGGTAACATGTAGTGCTTTTATGTGACAACATGTTTTACAACATTATCTCATTTAATGATGTGACTTTGTATATTTAGCTAGTTTGTCCTTTTGGAATTTATTGTAATATAACAATTTTATCATTTCTTTTTAAAATATAATTTTTTAAAGTAAGACAAGATGTATCAAAAGCTTTAAATCATAGTTTAAAATTGGGATATGTATCTTTATTCCTAATAGAAAACAGAATAATATGTATTTTTTTCTTCTGTAAATATTTTAGTATTGTCAATACATAGATGCCATCTGAGTAATTTTCTGTGATAGTTTATATAAGTATAATTTAGCTCCCCAGTAGTTGTATATAAAAATGAAAACTAATCATAGTAAGTAATGTTTCTTTTTAGTTTCAGTAAATTAAATGAACACATTTTTAAAGTAGGCTACAATATTTCAAATAAATTCAAGTTTTTTTTTTTTTTAAAACACTGAAACCAGTACTGCGTATGTGTTCAACAGTGGAAGGTCAATAGTACTTTTAAGAATATTCAGAAGATTACAGTCAGCTACATACAATGTTAGTTTCATTGACAATGAAGAAAACAGCTCAAAGCTAAAATGAGGCTGTAGAGTCTGTATTATTGTCTCTGTAAAGTACCTAACTGCAAGTCCTATTTTAAATTCAATTGCTACTAATTAACTTAGTAATTTAATTATGTTTCCTAAAAACTTACTGGGAAGAGAAATGACAGAATAGATCTATGGATAAGATTGAAGTTGGTACCTAGCATTTGGAATGTTTGTAAAAGCTTAAGATATTTTAGTGTATTATTGAATGTAATAAACATTTGATTAAGCACCTACTCAATAAAGTATTCAGACTGTGTAATACAAAGAGCTTACATTCTGTTGGTGGCTATAATGCGTATACAGATGAGGAAATAAAATGATAATTTTACAGAACAAAAAAGAGTTAGCATGGAGAAGAGAAGATTGAGAGTTAAGGTGGTAGGAGAGATGTTAGCTTTCTTTAAGTATTGAAGTGTTATGTGGGAGAGATTGAGGGGATGGAGAATTGACAGTCCTGCTGTACTCTGCTTCAGACCCTATCTAGAATATCATGTTCATTTCTGAGTGTCCTGATTTGGGCAACTGGGACAGTGAATCTGTGCTGTAAGATCTGATTGAAATAACTGGTTATATTTAGCTTCAAGCAGAAAAAATAAGAAGAAGGTATGATAGATGTCTTCAGGTATTTGAAGAGTTGTCATTTGGGTGATGCATTAGACTTCTGTTTGACTCCAGAAGGAAGAACTAGCTGCAGTACATTGAAGGTTCAAAGAGGCAAATTCATGCTTTATATATACATACATATATACATATATATATATATATATATATATATACACACACATACATATATACACACACACACACACACACACATACATATATGTCAACTTCCTAACAAAACTGTCTAAAAGTACTTCAAGAAGTGATGGGTAACCTCTCTTTGGAGATTTTCATGAAGAGGCTGGATAATCCCTTTGATGTGTTATAGTAAGGATTCCTTTTGTCCATAGGTGGAACTGGATGGCTTCTGAGAAGTTATATTTACTTATATTTGACTTCAAAAGTAGTAATGCTAGCAGCCTTTTAAAAATTTTTCCTTTTTGTTCTTGGAAATGACCCTGAGTTTTTTGTTTTGTACACACAACACACACACACACACACACACACACACAACACACCCACACACACACCCACACACACACACACACACTCACACCCACACCCACACCCACACACACACATACACCCCTTTCTACTTCTCTCCTACCCCCTAAATTCCCCACTGTACGTTTGTGGGTGTGAAGAGAAATGGATGTGTTGTTGAACTGACTTAGGAAGTTCATTTTGAATATTTGGTAGTCAGCTATCATGTCCTCCTTGAGTCTTCTCTTCTGCAGGCTAACTGTCTCCAGTTTCTTCACCCCAGTCTTATAATGCGTGACCTCAAGGTGTTTCTTTCACTGTCCTAGTTGTCCTCTTCTAAACATTTCACACTTTGCCATTGTACTTCCCAAAATATAGCAATCAAGACTTAAGATAGGACTCTAGATGTGGTCTGGTCAGGTCAGAATACATGAGAAATTGTCACCTCCCCAGTTCTGGGCACTGCTTCTTGTAATGCTGCTCAAAAATCACTTTTTTTTGTTTTGGCTACCATATCACACTGAAGATTTATGATGGACTTAAAAGACCACTAAAACCCCTGGATATTTTTCAGAGGGTCTTTTGTTTATCCATACCTTCTTTTATTTTGTCCACCTTTTATTGCTGTTGCCTTTTTTTTTTTTTTGGTGATTCTTTTTATTATTTTACCTTGGCATTTAGAAATGAATTTTAATGCAGCCAGTACTTTTTACTTCTTTGTTAGTGGATACAATAAAAGGTTATGATAGGAGAATCCTTTTCCCCCAGAAATGATGGTGATTAGAGATAAAAAAATATAAGTAAGATACATTCAATAATAGATTGTCATACTAATCTATAAATTTTATAAATATTAGTTATTTCCTTTATAGGATGGAAATATTGGCATCTTAATCATAATTGAGTTGCTGATTTGACTGTTTTTTAAAAGTCATATAAATATTCTTAGAGGTCTACAATCATGTAAGGACTAAAATATTCCAATTGTACTACTTAATACAAATATAATGAGTTTTCAGCCACTTAGACCATGATTAGATTGATATGTCTGCTTTTCTTGTCTGGTCTAATGGTCCAAGATGAAATGCAGGACAGTGTGTCCCTTAGACATGTTGCTATTTTACAAGGAAATGTAGTTGGCTTGTCATATATGTTATAAAACTGACAAGAAGTTCTATGTTTATACTGTGAAACTTCAGTCTATAACCCCTGTTTCAGCTCTAGTTCTTAGAACTGGGATGTAACTGAAAGTGATTGTGGTGCCCTGGGAGAGCTAATTGGTAAAGCCTGTGTGGAATGTGGATAAAGGAGCCATTTTGGCAGAAAGCAGAGAAGCAAAGCACACTTTTTCCCTTCAGTTGTCTCCTGGGCTAAAATTAAACAGAGTTAGGTATTTCCACATTTAGTGATTTATAGCATATCTGGTCTGAGTCAAACCAACATCTAGTTAATTGCCTGCACACTTGTACATAATGTGTGTATTTTTTTTCTAAGGGATTCTGCCTTTACCTTGTAGTGAGTGTAGACATTTTAATGCTAAATTTAAAACAATATTGTCCTCAACTATACTTGGAAATTAATTGCTTGTTCTGCCTTAACACCTGTTTAACATTCATGAGGTTTAGAACTACCTATAAGTCATGAAGTCATTTCTGGCATAATGTATGGTATAGCTTATGTAACGTTTTGGTGAAATGTTTTCTTAAGCTACTTAGTTACGAAAAAGTAAACAAAACTTGTCAGAGTTAATTTTCTTAGAGAATATGCTCATTTTATTTACATTTGCTGTCCTTTGCTGTTCCCCAAAGTCCATTTTACCTAAATAGTAAGACGACTTATTGAGAATTTTAAAAATTTCATTATAAGATTGTTTTTAGAAATCTGCAAGGCCTTGCAAAGTAACTCAAATTTAATGTACTTCTGTTTTGTTCTGTTGTTTACTAATTTATGTTATTTACTTCTACTGATATTGCTCTTTTCCCTTAGGGTTTTAGTTATTTTGTATCCCAATTTAGTAATGATGATGATAATATTGGAAATTATTATTCTAATTAGGAATTAAGGTAAAATGGCCTTATGGACTTATACTACAATTACAACATACAAACACAATATTTGTTCGTGATTTTGCTTGTTTTATTTTTAAATTTTATTTTCCGTTTATCTTTACCAAACTCTCTTCCACATATTACCTCTGTGACTATGGAAAGTCACTTAACTTTTGGGCCTATTTTCTCAACTCTAAGTGAGAGAGTTTGAAAAGATAATCACTGCAGTAAAGTGAATATCACAATAAAGTAAGTCAAGAATTTTTTGGTGCATAAACATTTATGTTTACAGTATACTGTAATCTATTTAAGTGTACAATATCATTATGTCTAAAAAAGCAACATAGATACCTTAATTTAAAAGTACTTTATTGCTAAAAAAAAAATGTTAACTATCTCTTGAGCCTTTATTAACAAAAACATGGCATAAACGGTAGATGTCTAGTCTAACAGTCAGGAAGACCTTGGTTTATGTTCATATTGATCATGGATAAGATGTGCAAACAAAGGCAGGTCACTTTTTTTAATGTCTCAGTGCTCAGAGATATTCTCTAAGACTCTTAAGTTCTAGATCTTGGGGAAAATTTCTACACAGAAAAAATCTTTGATTTTAACACACAAAAAATTATTGCTCTCAATCCTTCCCAGAGTTTTCTCTCTCTTCACCTTCCTGTCCTCAGCAACTTGATCAAAGATCTCTTACTCAGTTCATTAGATATTTCCTCAGGTATACAATTCACCATATAGTAGGAAGGAGAGAATGATGAGGAGACCTGTGTTGTTTTCCTCAAGATAGATCAAAGCTATAGCAAAGCTTTTTCTCACTTCTCTCCCTTATTCTCTCCCACTCAGTTTCTCCCACAGTGGACATGCAATTTTATAGCTTAATGTGATTACATACTTATGGTACTTGCTACCCCAGAGACCTATCACAGTTAATTTAGCAGATTCTATTAACTTTTCCTATTAAGTACTTGTAGTAGTGAGCATGGTTCCATGGAATAAGAGGACTTGGGTTTGAATGTCATTTGACACTTAGTTTGGACCTCAGCTTTGTGATTTTCAAATTCATTTCTTGATTCCAAGTCCAGTTTTCTTTTCAAATGAATTTTGCTGTCTTTGTCCTTGTATCTCATTGTGAATTAATATTTTTTTTATAATTTGTTGCTTTTAACTTGTAAAATAAATATAAATTTTTTTTGCCAACTACTTTTCTTTTTAGTTTTTCTTTCTCATTTACTAGCCTTTTGATAATGCATTATAATGACTCAGAGTACAAACAGTTTTTATATTTTTATAAATTTGCCTCTTTGTATTTTAGTAAAAGACTTAATTATTATTTCTCTGATTTTATGTATTTGCCTCTCTTTATATTTTACTATAAGACTTAATTATTCTTCTTCTGATTTTACATCCCTCATGTTCCCTTTGTCTTTTTGTACCTACCTTTTTGAAAAATTGGGAATTTATTTTAAGATTTATTCCTGACACTTAAAACTATTATATAAAATTTGTTCTTTATACATTATTTTCTCATTGTATACATTTTGGCTTATAGAACACAACAGATCAGGATCTGTTTAGATGATTTGTCATAATATATTTTATTTATTATTTGCTTTGTTCTTTATGATATACTAAAATGAGCTCATTAAAAAAAGCACTAATTTATGGAATTTGACATTTTGTTAGTAATTATGTATATTCAATCTTGAGAAATTTTTAAAAACTTTAATGTACTATTTAAAATATTGCATTTAATTAGATGACATTCATAATTTCAGTCTGCTTTAAAAGATAATAAGCAAGTTAAATTAGCCTCTTAAAGAATTTAATGTTTATGACAAATTTGGGGATATTACTCTTTTTTGTCTGTCTTAATATTTAAAAACATAATTTCCTAAGTAATCTACCATGCTGTCTATGCCTTCACTATTTAAATCCTCAATGACTGAGGAAGCTTTCTAACTTCTCTCTCAGTTCATGTAACTTAAAAAAAATCATTTAAAAATAAAAATAAACTAGGAACCAGTTTAATTCATTAAACATTTATGAAGTATATCATAGGCTAGACAGTGGAGATAAAATGACAAAAACAAAGCAGCCCTTGCCCTCAAGGAATTTACCTTTTATAGAGAGAATACCATGCTTACAATACAGTAAATACTAGGTAATTGTAAGAGGAAGAGGAAGTTGAGTTCCAGTATCTAAGCTTTTGAAAGAATATGAGGTTTTGAGTGGTGGAAAAAAGTAGAGAGTGCATTCTCAGTGTGGAACAATTGATGGACTGATGAGTTTCTGGAGCAAATAGCAGTCCAGTGTGACTTGAATGTGGAGTCTCTGAAAGAAAGAAGGCTAGAAATGTAGGTTGGAACCATATTATGGAACATCTTGAATATCAGACTAAGAAGTTTCTTTTTTATTCTAGTCACTAAAGAAGTATAGAAAGTTTACTTAAAGCTGATCATAAACATTGGGAAGGATTTTTGTGTATGTGATAAATATTCCATATAATATGCATGAAACATAAACCTCTCATTAAGTTTAGGAAATATTTGTATTCTAAAAGATATCTAAGATGTTAGGGGTGCTCAACAGTTAAAAATAGTTTCATAAAAATGCTTTTGGAAGTTAAGTACTTTATTTTGAAATCAAAGACATGTCTTTGCTTATAGTTATTTCCTTGTTGCAATTTATTTGTCTGTTGATATGAAGATAATCATTACCATCCCCTTCCTTTTCTCAGCATTTTTTATGGAGGTTAAATATATCATATTGTTAATATTTCTCAATTATACAATATTCTTTAATTATATAAAATATAAATATAAATCATTATTGAAGATTTATATGCAGAAAGAAACCAAATCACAGCAGTTTCAATCTAATTTTTTCTTCTCTACAAATTTCAGACTTTATTTATATTTAAGGTTAGGTTTTTGTTATACTTTACTTTTTACTTCAGATAATTAAACTGAAAGAAAAGTTACTTGGGTTATGATTTGATGATCCTTGCCATTGGATAAAAATTAGATAACTCTGGAGAGATCAAATAGGAATTTTATTCATTTTTCTTATTAATCACTTTAAAAATTAACATCCAAAATTTGAGTGAGTTTCAGAGACTCATCTGCAAATATTCTTTGAGAGACTCCTTCAATCAAGTGACTAAAAATAATATTATTTGGTAAATCAATCTGGATAGTTTAATAATTTATTAATGTGCTATTCTAGAGATATGATAGAATGGCAGTTATGTGTTATTCTAGAGAGATGATAAAATGGAAATTAATGTGTTATTCTAGAGAGATGATAAAATGGAAGTTTATGCCTTCCAAGTAGGTAATGCTTGGTTTTGTATCATCAAAAGACATTCGCAGCAAAGCTTGACCTTTTAAAATTAAATGCATTCATTAAAAATTATATTCATTTTTATTTATTTTCAAATAGTAGTTGAAAGGAGAAAAGGACATTAGTGCTGGTCATAAAAATTTCATATAGAAATTTAACTTATATAAATTCGTTTGCTTATGACTTCTCCATCTAAATGAAATTTTTATGAGAATAGTCCAAATAGTTTTCCAAGGTATTAGAGGAAGGCTTATCTAAGCAATATTATTTCATAGTAAACCATATCTTTACTGTAACAAAACTGGTTAAAAGATTTCAAAGCTTACACACTCCTACCCTGTGTACTGTTTGTTGAGTGTAAAAAAAAAAATCTTTTGATTTTGTATAACATATTGCTTTAAAAGCTCTTCTCCAAAAAGGTGTATCCTAAGGATATGCCAAAACAATGTTTCTTGAAAGATACAGCAATGCAGGAAACCTTAGTCAGTGATCCTCTGATTGGTATTAATGTTAAGTGAGGCATAAATCAGAGAGATTGTCTAAGATATCCATCACTGTTTTGGAAAAGCTTGGTCATAGTTTTAAAGTCACAGAGGAATAACTGTAAGTAGTGAATTCCTCCAGATAATCATGTGTGTGAATGGTAGTGTGCTGATTGTATCCCTCCCAGGAATATTGCAGAGCTTCCTAAATGAGACCCATAATCACTCAAAAGAGTTTTTTCTCACTTTCCACGCAGGGAAAACCAAAAGCATAAAGAATGCTTTTTATTCAGACCATAACATGTAGGTGACAGCCTAGGGAACCTACATGTGTGTGTATTTAAGAATCTTCATTTATTTTATGGAGCATTCACATTTTAACAAGTATATACAGTCTGTACTCATATAATTCTTTCACATACCTACTATAAATAGAGTCTATTAGATTAACTGTTACATAGTTAAGAAGTACACATATTAATTTACACCCAATTATTCCCATTTCTCTATGACTTTCCTCTACGTGTGATATGAATAGCAGTTCCAAATACTAATCTGGTGTATAAGCTATAATATAAGCCAATGCAGAGCCATTATAGTAGAAGACAATAGAAGTACAAAACTATTTGTAAAACTGTCTCATACTTTTGAATGTGTAAAATAATATTGTATCAGTTTAAATCAGTGGATTTTTAATTTATTAATTTAAAAGTTCATTAATATTAACTTATCAGGAGACTATTTGTGTCTATTGGTTGCAATAGGGTTTTTTCACTTTGGTAGCTGGTAACATGAAATATTGAACATGAAGAATGCAAATATATAATCCTTTAAAAATAATTGTCTTATGTTTTTATATTATGTACATGTTCAAATGTGCCCCTTACCTGTGCCCTTCCAAGTGAGCCATCTCTTATAACAGAGAATGAAAAAGAGGTGAATCCCATTATCAGTAAAACTAGCCATCACATTAAAAAATGTCTGATGTTACATGCCATGTTCCATATGCCACCTCTTCAAAATATCTTTGGGCTCAAACTTGGTAATATAATTTCACAATCAGTTTCTAATGTTTTGTTTGAGGTTATTCTTTCCATTTACCTTACTGTAGTCCTTCAGTATCTTGTTTCATGGTTTTGCTCATTTCATTTTTACTTAGTTTATGTAACTCTTCCTTTTTCTCTAAATTTATCATATTCACCATTTCTTAAGAGTACATTCATGTACCACAATGTATTTAGTGTAATTGTCATGTTGATGGGGGAATCTACTTGATTTCTGTTTCTTTGATGTTACACATAGTGCTACTGGAACATGGGTAGGGGACCTCTGTCCTCTAGGCTGTGTGTGGTCCTCTAGGTTCTCAAGTGCAGCACTTTGCTTGAATCCAAATTTCACAGAACAAATCCCCTTAATAAAAGGAATTTGTTCTGTAAAAAGTTGGTCTCAGGCAAAAGGCCACACCAAAGGGCCTTGAAGGCCACATTTGGCCTTGAAGGCCACATTTGGCCTTGAATCCTCAGGTTCCCTACCCCTGTGCTAGAAGCATTTTGGCGCCTGTTGAACTTTTCTTTTTGTCATTTATCTCCTCGGATATGCCTACCCATAAGATTTCTGTTTTGTAGTCTATATAGCTTTTTAAAATTCTTTTTCTAGCATAATGTCACATTGCTTTGCAGAATGGTTGGACTGATTCATAAATCCACCAATAATGCAATAGTGTGCCCATCTGTCATTCTTTATTAAATGTGTGAATCTAAAACCATATAAAGTAGGTATTTGTGAAGGGAGCTTGACTTTTATTTGAATTTTTAGTTACTTGCAAATCATTGTATAAGTAGGAATATTCTTCCATCTGAATTATTTTTTTCCATTTTACCTCTTAATTGTCCATTTCATCATTTACTACTATTGTGTTCAGTACCTGCCAAGATAAACAAAAACAAAACATGTTTATGAAAAGGGTTAGATAGTTTTGTTACTACTTAAGATTGCCAAGCTAGAACATATTGTAGCTAGAGACAGATCTGTATCTTTGGATTGATTATGGTTTTCATAAATGCATAGGAACAGCAAAAAAATTAAGAATTATTGTTTCAAAAAATATCACCAACTAATTTTATAATGTGGTTAAGTCACTTAAATTAAGGAGTTGGACCAGATGATCACAAGAGTACTTTCACCTAGTACATTCTGTGATTGTGTGATTCTTTGTCAAAAGCAGTGAATGATAGAAACACATCATAAAAAATACTGTGTTATTTTACTGTCAATAAATAAATAGCCACCTGATTTGAAGAGTTGTGTTTTTGTTAATACATTTTAAAAAAAATTTAATTTCCATTCCATTGTCTTTCCCTCCTGCTACCCTTTTCCCCCACCCTTTGAAAAAGCAAGCAATGTGAAACCCATTTGTTTTTAATATTTTAATGATATTTTTGTTTCTATGTCACCATTTTAACAAATATTTTTTAATAAAGGAAGAAGAGGAAAAAAAGTCAGGGAAACAAATGAATACGTCGAAAAAAATCTAACACGTTTGCAATGTTTCACATTGCATTGGATAGCTCCCAGACCTTTTCAAAGAAATAGGAGCAAGTGTCCTATTTCTTTTTGGGGTCTAAACTTCTTCGTTATACTTTTATAATATTGTTTCAATTGTTTAATGTTTTCATTCTTTTCATTCATATCGTTGGATTTATTGTGTATATCATTTCCTTTGCTCAATTTACTTCATTTTGCAATGATTTGAAAGTCTTTCCATGCTTCTTTTATTCATCATATTCAAGGGTTCTTATTGTATAATAGTATTCCATTACATTAATATACCATAATTTGTTTTTCTACTTCCCAGTAAATAAATCTCTACTTTGTTTCCATTTCTTGCTAGTATAGTTTGATATTTATGGAGCCCTTTTTATCAGTGACCTCCTTGGCAAATATGACTAGTATTAGAATCTCTGGGTCAAAGGTGTGCACATTTTATTTACTTCATTTGCATAATTAAAAAATTGTTGAACAGTATTCTTTTTGAAGAATGTCTATGTGCTCTTAGCACAATACCTGACACATAAGAGTCACTTAGTAAATGTTTATAGATTGATTGGAAGAGATATAATGAACATTTTTAAAAATTTGTATATTTTAGGTGCAGTACTTCTTGCCAGTGTCCAGGGAATCGCAGCCAGTGTTGACCCAGTCTTGTACACATGGCTTATCTACCAGCCACAGAAACGAAGTAGTAGACATATTCAGCAGGTAAAAGTTTTTAAGAATATTTCTTTAACAGAAGAAGTAAATAGCCATCTAACCTTAGTTTTTTGTAATGCATTTTTTAAACTTTCATATGAATTTGATCAAAGGCATTTTTTTTTTCCAGAAAGAACGTTTCTCTTTCATTTACTTAAGTAAAATTGTAGGTCATTGTAACAGCAAGGACCCTGTCATACACAGGAGGGCCTGCTGTACAGGTTCTTAGATCTGCTTTTCCAAAAGGAAAACAACTTTAGTCAAGCATTTGTATCATTCACTTAGTTCAGGGGAAAAAGTCAGCACCCTGAACTTCAGAGAAAATACAAACAGAGAAATAAAGACCGACAGACTGGGCTTCCAACTGTCTGACTATAAGTAATACATATATCACAGATCAACAGATAGATCCAGCTGTCTGACTGTTACATATGTACATAGTTACTGGAGAGAGAAGCAGCAGCATCTGGGTTTTCAAAGCCAGGGGCTCCTTAGCTGCTACGCAGAGTCTTTTCTGGTCAAACCCTTCCAATGAGTAAATCCCAAAACAAAACCTCACCTCAGAGGATATATGTACTTTTCAGAGCCAGAGAGCATCACAACCCTTGAGAACTAGTGCCTCGTTGGAAATTAACAAAAGGTGTGGGCCTTCCTACAAAACAGATCTTCCCTAATCAAGCTTCCCTTAATGCGTAGGCTCATTAATGGTGGGAAAGATTTTAATTCTCATTAACATAATTAACATTAGAGTCCTTTATTTGATATAACTTAAAAGAGAGAGGTCCCTTGATTTGAAAAAGGAGGAAAAGGACTTTTCTCAAGAACAAAAGTCAAGTGATTTATTTGTTTGCCTGGAAGTTGGTAGACTACTACTAGTGGCAATAGATTGAGGGCTTTTCTCTTTTCAGTCTTGATCATTTTTCTTCTTTTTTCATATGTGTTTATTGTGTACCTCATAAGTATGAAAAGAATTGTGCTAATAAGCAGAGGGAACAAAAAGAACTCGGAGTCATCTCTCCTGTCCTCAAGGAGGTCACAGTCTCAGACACAGTCAAACCAGACCCACATGAAAAGTTCCATAGCAATAGAAGCCATATCAAAACATGTCATTTCTCAGAGCTGATTCTTCCCTTATTTCATGTGAAAGTTAAAAATATATATATATAATCAACTTTAATACCCCCAAAATGAGAATTTCCAGCTCTGGAAGAGTTTTCTTACTACTGAACTTAAATTTTCATTTTGAGACTTCTTTCCATTTGTCCTAATTCTGCCATATGATATCTCTTTAATGTTTGAAAACAACTCTCATATTCCCTTTAAATCTTTTCTTTCTAAACAAAATATTGCCAGTTCCTTTAACTGATCTTTGTATTAGATGAACTCAAAGCAGTTCCTCTCTCTTTCCCTCTCCTTCCTTTACCTTCCTATTCCTGCTCCCTTCCCCCTCTCTCTTTTCTTTTCCTTTTTCTCTTTCCCTTGTTTCTTTCTCTTCCTTTCCTTTCTTTTTCTCCCCTCCTCTGCCTTTCCTAATTTAAGATTTACACCAGAAACATAATGATTTCTCCACAGTTACCCTATGAGGTGGATGCAAGTGTTGGTCTTGTTTTCAAAGAAATTTCAAAGAAATTGTAATTTTTCCATAGTCAGACATCCACTAAGTCGCAGAGGCAGAGAAGTCAATAAGTTTCATTTCATCAGAAGTCTCAGTAGTATTTGTTACTTGGCAGACATATTCATTTGTGAGTGATTCATTCCACTTCCGTGGGTTCTATTAATAGCAATTTGGGGAGTAATATTCAATAAGTTTGTGACTTGACTGTTGTTGTCCTGGGTAGCATGAAGGAAATAATTTTTCATTTCACCTTTTCTAACATAGTGGATTCTCCTGTAATTGTTGATTTCAGGATTGTTGAAATTTGATTGATTATAATACTGACTGGAGAATCCACTAGTGCCCTTCCACTCCTCATTTTGATAAACTATAGCATTTGCTTTATGGGTGAGGTGGGTTGTAGACCTGGAAAGTGAACTGCTTGAGATCCTGAATGCCCCACAGTAATTTCTTTCTCTACTCTCAGACCTCTTGAAGCCAAAAAAAAAAAGCCTCCTAAAGATAAAATAAAGATATTTATTGCTTTTTCTACATCCTATATTTCTTTCAAAGCAATCACATCAGTGTTTAGAATATCAAGGAGGTGGGGTAGTTTCTCTCTTCTAATTGACTTTAGTCAGATGTGGTTCAGAATAATAGGGTTTGGATATTTTAGGGATGTCCTCTCCTTATGGCCTTGTGGTTATACTCACTAGCAACACTCTGTTGAAGCCATGGAATCAGCCTACTGCTAGCAGTTGTGTTCAAAATTTACAAATTCATGCCTGCTAGGCTGTCTCTGGCTGTAGATATGTCCAGTGCTGTCAATTCAATAACATTTAAGCATAGTTTATGCAGTGAAGCCTAACTCTCTGAAAAACCAATGGCATTGCATTTAATGGATGTTCTCAGGACTTAGTGCCACCCAACAAATTGATTCCACCAGCTATTTTACTTTTCAAAAATCTATTTGGTAGATGAATAGGTTGTCTGTGACTGATAAAGGGAAAATGAAATCAAGCAAAAATTAAGATGGAGTCACTTGTTCACAGTGAATTTCACTCTACTTGATGAATAACTGCCTGGTATCTCTCTTACTATGGAGGCCTGGTGATGTCCCTTTTTTTGTTCTTAAAAGAACATCTGACCCACAATTTATGGCATGGGAACAGATGTTTTCTTGAGATTGTCCTTCCAAATCTGTGTCCTGTATTTATTTTATCTTGGGTGATTTTGCAACTTTTATGTTTGCATTGGAAGATATTTCACTAATAAAATTAAACCTACTAAAATGACAAAATCCTGAGAAATAATTTTTACAAAATCAAGCATGAGAATTTTCTTTTTGCTTATTTTTAGTTTTGTTATGGAATTTCCTTTATTTCATCTTCCAGCTCTTAAGTTGTTATAGCGTCTGTGCTGTTCAAGTTCACTCCCCTTTGTTGTAATGCAATCTAATATAGCATACTCAAGAACAGTAACAAGGGTTATTTTAATTTGATTCATAGTTTTAATTCATTAACTCTCTCTTAGATGCCTAAAAAAATCTAAATATTCATTTCCCTAATAGGCATTATAGTGTAATCGATAGTTTTAACTGTGAAGTTGTGATATTTGTTAATGATAACCTTTCAGTGCAGTCCAGCCTGACTTACTCCAACCATATTAATCATCTGATACAGCTGTGTTACTCTTATCATCTGTTATTTCCCAAACTTCAATTTCTTCTACACTCTGTGGACGAAAGCCAACATTTTGATAATCATTTTCCACTCAATTCAACATTGATCTTTCATCCTAAGGCAAAGTTATAACTCTAACTTTTATTTTGTCCAGAAACCTGACAAGATTGCGATGGGCGTCATCAGTAACATCAGGCTTCATTTCATTGAGCAGAGATGAAACAGCTGCTTTATTGTCCACTTTAGCACTCATGAATTCAATATATAAGCATAATTTTTTCCAGCTTTGTCTTAACTATGATAGTCTTGATGTTTTTCAATATAATATAATAATGAACTAGACTTACATTTATGGTCAATGAGTAGATGTTGCAGACAATTTGAAAGGTATTTGTCACACACATATTAGCAGCCTTTCCCCTAGTAGTTTCCTAATATTAATCCATTTAGAGTATACTTCTCAGAAAAAATGTCATCTTGTACAATTCTGTAGCTTCTTGAAATAAAAATTCTTTTCAGCTTAATTTTACCTTTTTTGTTTTGGTCATTATTTATTTTATATGAATTGAGTAATTGTTTGAAAGTGTTTTACCCCAAAAAACATTTAGACATTAATGTACCACAATTAGGTGAATTAAGACATGATTTTAAAAATATATATTTTAGGGGTTTGTTTTTAGGTTTTAAAAATTCTCTTACAGGGCTTTGTATTTAAACTACAAAACCACCTTAGGCTGTTATAGTTGAGTTTTTAAAGTTAATTTTTTCCGAGATTTAAAATAATAAAAAAAGTCCCAAACTCTTCTCCTCCTGAAGAGCCTTTTCTGCTAATGCCATGTATATTGCTCACTGCTTGGGGAATAGCCACAGCTCAGTGTTTCATTTTTCCTTTTTCCAGCAGGCCATGGGAGCTGTTCCTCATGTTGTGCCAGTTACCAGAAAGAAAGAGGATGAGGTGTCGGTTGGAAGCATGCCCTTGGCAAAGCAGCAGTCAAATCAGGCCTCTGAGTATGCCAGCAGCCCTGTCAAAACAAAAACGGTAACAGGTATGTTCTCCTCTTTAAATGAATTCTTGAAAACCACACACATATGCACATATACAGACTCTCTCTTCAAGTGATCAGCTGTGCAAATATAGTGAGACACCTTTTAAACTTAAATGTTCTTCCAGAAAGATTTATTTAAATTGCCATTTTTGTAATTAAAAATCACCTTATTTCATTTTACATCATAGTTTCCAGTTTCCTTTTGACCTTTTGTGATAAGGCTACCTTTCTTTTAGATTATTTTATTTCTTAACATCCTTAGAATTGCTCAGTTAAAATATCCCTAAGTATCTTTTTATTTGTTTTGGTTTAGATTTGTGATTTTACTACCAAAGAGAACTCCCAATGAGGAATCTTAAGTGTAGAAGTCAGTAATCTTTCCACACTGGAGATTTGCCTCAGGTCCTGAGAGGTTAAGTGTTAAGTCCTTAGTCACATAGCCAGTATTTGTCAGAGGTAGAATTTGAACTCAGGTCTTCTTTACTTTGAAGTTTACTGTTTCTTCACTATGCCTTGCTGCCTCCTCTTCTTATCATAATGTGAAAAATAAAATGTGTGCAATAAATGAACCAGTAGAACTACTAATCCCTTTCCAGTATTTAATAATAAATTAACTACTGTAAAACCCTTGTGGAATTGTATAGAAATCTATACCTAACCCTGGGTTGTATTATTATTACTTACCAAGTTTGACAATTTCTGTGTCATGTGACCATTGAAATGGAGGACTAGATATCTTTTCTAATTCCCACTAATCCTCAAAAACAAACCTGCATGACTTGGACCCCACAGACTGCTTATGGCCTGCTGGCACACCAAAGGATTTCTGGTGGCCGGCAGGTTTTGCAGGCCTGCTCAAAAACCTCCAAAAGAGGAATTATTCACTAAAGATAGAGCAGTTATAGTTGTTTCCATGTAACAAGAAGGGAAAAAGCCCAAAAGATTGATAGCCTTAATAATTAATAATAGAGTGTTCTCATTCAGCATCTCCACCCCACCAGCCTCCCTTCTCTGGAAGGATGTATATAAATCAGCCTATGGAGTTATGCTTTGGGAACCATACAGCAATTTTTAGGCTACTGCCACTGCTGCCCTTCCTTTACTCCCTTGTTGGAAAAAGCAGCAGAGCTCAATTCTGTGCCCTTTGGTTGATTTGTGCACCGTCCTAGCCTTATAGAAGAAGACTGTTGGGTAAGCACTTTATGGATTAATATTCTCCACTGTTACTCTCCCCATGATTTTGCATTATGCTGCTCTTGAAATTCCCTAGGTTAGGAACTCCAGGAATGCAGAGGTTTTGTTGTAGCACCCATTCCATCCTCTCTCAGTCCTGCAAAAACTAGCACAAGTTGTTTTCAACCAAGGTAGGGAACTAATGATCAGAGGAAACTGGGATGGGATCCATCCATTATACTAGCTTTGAAAAAAAGATACTTCAAATCATGTGGTGCTAGTTCCATCTTCCTAGAATCTGTGTAGAGCAGGGAATGGGAGAAGTGAAAAGTGATTAGCTCATCATGGGGTAGAGGAATAGAGAGGAAGCTGTAACAACTTTGTAGTCCAGCCCTGGGGTTAAATCTACCATTAAAGGGGGAAGACTCAGAAAGAGCATCAAAGAAATATAAGGAAAAAATGTACACCCATCAAATTTCTCAAGAGGAAGAAAAGTCATTTAAAAACTGAGGGTCTTAGCAAATAAATTGAATACTAATATTAGAAGAGGAGTATGAGAATATCTAAGACATTACAAACCTCCCTAAATAATTTTGTAAGAAATTTTAACCAACACCTAACAAAAACAAAGAATCTGGTGTATTCCCAAGAGAATATGGAATCATAGAAGGATCTACTAGAATGGTTCAAAAGAGAAATCAGGATGTTGACAGATGTTCAAAGGGAATAAATGGTAAATTTTATTACCTACATTTCAAGAATAATTAACAGAATAGAAAAAGGTGAGACAGAAAATCAGAGGAGCCTCTCCAAGGAAGCAAAGATAGAATAACAGATTTAGAATTTAAATATATTGAAGTTAAGGACAATCTGGAATAAGAAAATTCTTTGAAAAATGTTAAAAGAACACATACTTCCCCATACAAATAAAACACATGGACTTCAAAGATATACATAGAAACAACTTATGGATGATAGGCATCCAGAAGAACATGCCAGGTCAAAAATCTAAATGCCATAATACAAGAAATAATACGATAATACTTAAGAGTCTACAGATTGTCTCCAGAGGAAAAAAACAAATCCTGTTCTTAAAACTCAAGACATAGGTAATGAATAGTTAAATTTCAGAATTCCACCAACAAACAACTTCTGTAAGGGATGAAGAGAAAGATGTTCAAATATAAAGGAAGCAAAATTCAAATAACATAAAACCCTTCTATACCCATTAGAAACTACAGATGAGAATAGAATAATATTTTCTAAAATATAGACGTACTCAAAAGGCAGCCCAAAATGACTATATAATCCTGAGCCTAATTATGAATGAATAAAAAAGATGGCATTCAATAAAAGGGGCAATTGAAATATTCCTGAAAAAACAACAAGTAAGCAGATTATTTGACTTGTAGAAATCACAAAAAATAGAAACACAAGAAAAGTAAATCAATTAAATTATTAAGAAAAGCACATGTAACACATTACTCCATTAATAGAGACTTTAAAAAACTAGAAAAAAAAGAGATGTGGAATTAAAAAAAGACTTTAAGATATTTTTTTAAATTATATATGAGAAATATGAAGGCAGAATTTAAAGAATAGGAGAACTGATAATGGAAGAACAGGCTTAAAAACTTCATGGATTACCCCTCCCACACCCACCCCTGGTCAGTATATTTTGTGCGACGAAGTTACAGAAAAAGAGGGTCCATAAAAGGAGTGGGGGTGAGATTGGTGATAGAGAGCAATATGTGTTGGACAATAATCAGGCCCCTAGATAGAGGGATGATAATTCATAAAATTTCTAAGCAAGAAGAGTGGTTATAGGATGATTGATGAAGTGACAAAGGGAGAATTCAAAATAGTAGAAAAAAAGGTTTAGATACTAATTCGGTGAGATGAGTACATCTCAATAAAATGACACACCTTTAGGGGAGGAGATATATTTTGTAATGGGAATTGGGGAATTTTACAATGGATCTAATCTATAAGGAGCTGGTGCAAAAGGAGACTGCTTCTTCTAAGAGGGCATTGTGCCTCAATTGACAACAGCCTGTCTTGGAAGAAAGGAAGTTGGAGCTCCTAAGGTCACCCAGCATACAGATGGGTTGGAGAGGACAGACCTAGAAAGAAAATTTCGTGGTAGATGGGAAAGAAAATGAGTTTATTGGGAAGGCAAGGGATAGAAATGAAATACATGATTTGGGTCACAGGGTAATTTCTACCTTGGAGCAATGCTTCTCTTAATACCTCTTTTATGAGTAGACATTTCTAAGAATAAGGCTCAACAGAAGAAAAGGTGCAAGAAGGAAACATCTTAAAAGCATTAATGTGGCAATCAGAAGGAAAGAACCTCTAATTTGGTGCTTTAGACTAAAGCTTTAATTCCACTAGGAACAGAGAGACTAAAGAAAGAATAAGTGCAAACTTGATTTTTGTCCGTTTGGTAGATTTATCAAATAGAGCACAAATTTATAGTAGCACTGTAATTTAGAAGAATGTTATGAAACATTTGTGCTTATTCCCCTAGTTAGAGGGCATAATTCTTTAACAATGGGCTCGGGATTGAGCTCCCAGCCCTGCACTAGTAAAGATCCCTCTTCTCTCGTGTGGCTCCCTTTTCATCCTCATGCTGCAAAGTGTTGCCAAGGAACATAATGACAGGGTTGACTACAGGTGTGTATCAGAAATAATATTAATAAGCAAATTATTCTTTTACAGAATAAATTTAAGAAAGCAAATGGAAATAGGGAAGAGTGGGTCCTACCCATTATTCCCATTGGACTTATTTCTCTCCTCTGTCCTGCTCCTGGGCTAGCACCCAGGATGAAATACATTATCTTCATATGTACCTTTCAATTTGTCCATTTTAACAGAATTCATTTTGCATGGTCTTACAGGAGGGATCTACAGACTTGGCAGCCGCCAGCTGATGCCACTGTTGACTGCTACTGTGGAACTACCACTCTGTTTCCCTTCTCTTCTGTTTCTTATCAGGAGTCCTCATATTCCCACTGTAGACATATGTGAAAATCTCTACCACCACCACTTCTCCAAGGGCCAATCTCTAGTTAACTCACCTTTCTTCCCTAAATAGGAAAAGCTACAAATCCCAAGGATGAGATTAGGGAAATTGTCACCAAACAACCCCACGCCAGGGGCTGTTATATCAGTATACACATTATGTATTAGTAAGGTAGTCAATAAGCAGTTATTAAGTACTTACTATATTCCAAGTACTGGGCTAAGTACTGAGAATATAAATATAAGGGAAAACAGGCAATTTCTGTATTTAAGGAGCTTACTTCTAATGGAGAAAGACAACACATAAAAGAAAGCTGAAAGGGAGCATGATGGAAGAATCAGTAATGCAGCCTGGTGAGAAATGAAAATGATTGGCCTGGGCATCCTCCTTAAATGGAGGTTGTAGGAGGGACTATCCCAGGAGAGTGAGGAGCCCCAAGGGCTGAGGGTACTTCTAAAATCTGAATTCCAAGGCTAAAATTACCTTCAGGATTAAGGATTTTCTGAAAATGATGGAGGAGTATGCATTGCAGTTTGGTGAGAAATGAAAAAAATCAAAGTTTACAAGCTTAGAATTGAAAGGAAAGAATATTCATAAAGAGATCAAATCCTCCTTAGAAAAAGAAGGTACAGATAAAGAAAAAATAACAAATAAATTGAAAGAGGAGGAAGTTATTTGGAATTAATTGCTTAACTCAGTGGGGAAAAACAAAGGGAAGAATTACATTACCAGTTAAAAGGAAGAAAAATAAATATTACTTCCACATTAAGGAGAGAGCTTACAAAGAGGATTATCACCTGTCCCTTATGTCCATTTTTCAATGTCATATTTTGAATTTTGTTTATAGTCGTTATAATCTATTTTTTTCAAGATTTGGGACAATTTTCCCCAAATTTTAATTTTCTTATCCTTCACATTTCCCGAGTTTGCTGTTAACATTCCTCAGGTGATTTTATAAGATAGAAGGTTTGGTGACTTTGATAGCTTAATGGATTATCTGTTTAATATGCTTAATAAGTAATTGTCATATTATATTTTAGTTAATAAGCATATATGTCATTTCTGACTTTCTGCTTTATCTTATATTTTGTAATGTTGCTGTTCAGCTATTTTTCAGTTGTGCTCAACTCTTGGTGAGTTTACCTAATTACATTTACCTAAAAACCCTCATTACATTTAGGGTTTTCTTGGCAAAGATACTGAAGTGGTTTGCCATTTCTTTCTCCAGTTCATTTTGCAGAAGAGAAAACTGAAGCAAACAGGGTTAAGTGACTTGCCCAGGGTCACACAACTAGTAAGTGTCTGAGGACAGCTTTGACTTCACAAAGATGAGTCTTCCTGACTCCAGATCCAGCGCTCTTATCCTGTGTGCCACCTAGTTGCTCCTTAGGTTACATTATCATCCTTTAATAAATTACTGGCCCCACAAATCACGGTCTTTCTTTGAAAAATTAAACCAAACATTATATATGCATCTGAATTCAAATGGTCTATTTTTATGTGTGTACATACACATGTATATGCATGCATACACATAGATTTGTATACATACAAGTGTTTATGTGTATATGTTTATATAAACGTGTGTATATATAACGTACGGTTACACAATGTTGCTTCTACTACTGATACCATTACCCTGGGTTTATATAAGCCTTCCCTAATTTCTCTTAATTCCATTGCCTTCTCTCTGTTAATTATTTTCTATTTATGCTGTATGTAGCTTTCTTTGTACATATTTGTTTTCATATTGTCTCCTCCATTAGATTGTAAGCTTCTTGAGGGCAAGAACTATTTTCTGCTTCTTTTTGTATCCCCAGCACTTAGGACAGTGCCTGTCGTGCAGTAGGTGTTTAATAAGTGTTGATTACTTGAGTGATGTTGTACAGATTATACAGCATATACAATATATATGAATTATACAAATTCATAGGTCATGCAGCATTTAACCAGAATTTGGCTATTTCTAAAATCTACTCTTCCAGGCATTAGGAAAGATGTAAAAATAAATGACATAAATTCTGTCCTCAAAGAACTTTCAGTCTAGTACAGATGATAAAACAGAAACAGAAACTTAATAGATATTAGAAGTAATAAGTGTTTTAGAAGAATACAAAGTACAGGCATACCTTGGAGATATTGCAGATTCATTCCAGACCACTGCAATAAAGCAAATAGCAGAGTGACACTAATTTTTTGATTTCCCAGTCATATAAAAGTTAAGTTTATTGTGCAGTAGTATTATGTCTTAAAGAAGACATACTTTAATTAAAAAATATTGCTTATAAATAGTAACATCATCTCAGACTTCAGCAGGTTGTAATCTTTTTTTTTAAACTTAATAGTATTTTATTTTTTCCAATTACATGTAAAGAGAGTTTTCAGCATCTCATCTTTGTAAGATTTTAGCTCCAAAATTTTCTCCTCCCCTCCATCTTCCACTCTCCCCAAGACAGCAAGCAATCAGATATAGGTTTCACATGTACAATCATGTTCAACATATTTCCACATTAGTCATGTTGTGAAAGAAGACTCAGAACCAAAGGGAAAAACCACACACACACATGAACACGCGTGAAAATAGTACGCTTTGATCTGCATTCAGACTCCATAGTTCTTTCTTAGGATGCGATCAGCATTTTTCATCACAAGTCCCTTGGAATTGTCTGTCACTTGAGCAACATTTTGTACCATATGTTCCGAGCTATTAATTTTCCTTTCATTTCTTCCCTTCAGAGCTATTTTCCACTTATGATTTTTTTTTAATTTCACTTTATTTCTTCTAGGTACTTTTCAAGTCCTTGTAGCCAAGGGCTTTTCTTCACATCACTTCTTCATTTGGGTTTTTGTGCCAGGGCTAACTAGACTAGAATAGACCCTAACCTCTCTCACACCCTAGAATGGAATAGTCAGTCTTTCTTTGGTCCTGACCTGCATTTCTGGGGCTCCTCTCATTTGTTTCTACCTTCTCTTATTTCTCTATTCTCAGAGTTTTTGTAGGAATCAGTTTCTCTGGTCAGAGCCCTGAAGTAGGTTATTCACTATGAAGCTACTATTCTTCCAGGTTCCCATGCTCCCCAGGGCCTCTCCAGTCTGGGCACTACTTACATTTCTTTTCTTCCCTTTTGGACCATGGTTCTTTGATCTAGGTGCTATTTTAGGTTTCCTTTCTCCACAAGTTTCCTCTGCCCCATGTACTGCTGTAGTTTTTTGTCCTCCTTTATGTCTCCTAGGTCTGAGTGTGACTTTGGGCTTTCATTTCCCTGAAACTTTCCTATTCTGGGTCCCAAAACCTGCTTTCATCCTCTTCACCTGTGTTCATTGTGACTTTCCCAGTGGGATGTGACTTCTGACTGTATTTTTGTCATCTGGACTAGATGAAAGAGATTACTGATGTTTCCCCTTGGATTTCTTGATCATTATTCTTCTTGGTGCATTAATATAATTTCAGTAGGTAATGTGAGAGAAGTAAGGTTCTCTCTGGCCTTTCACATTTTCATCTTAACTGAAAATCACTCACTTCTCCACCTTACCTTATCTTTTGTTTTCTCTTGTGTCAAATCTGTATAATGATACTTTAATACATACCTTCTAGGGTACTTGTCAGGAAAATATATATGATTGTTTATTACTCTTTACTGTGCTTGAATCTAAGTTTCACAATGAAAACATTCTTTCTATTTGATAAAACACATTTTAAATATAAATGCTATACTGAATACTTTGTAAATTATAAACTCGTGCATCTGTTTATAATTATATTAATGAGTATTATTTAAATTCCATTTTAAATTATGATAATATTGGTAGAGCATTGCATAGCACCTAAATTTTTTTTTGTAAATTTGAAGATTATATAAACAAAATTTTTGTAGTGCAGAAAGAACTAATTTCATAAATGGTATTTTGAGATACTTTCAGGTGCTCTTCATGTGTTCTTATGTCCACTTTACCAGCATCTTGTAGTTTCTGTTGTTTCTGAATACTAGGGCTGTTATTGTTACTGAAGTAGTCTTGATTTTGCTTCTTAGCTATTTTTCCAGAAGCAGATTTTAAATACTCCCAGTTAAACAATGTTAAGCAGTGAGTTGACTGGATAACATGTCTGCTGACTTGGAGATATATTGACAGCAGAGCATTCTATTTCTGGGACAAGGGTGGGCTAGAGACACTGGTGGGCAGATCAGCAAGAAGCATGTTTCACAATTATACTGAAACTAATATCTAATCACAAATTTCCAAATAATGTTCTAGGGGATCTTGATGAAGTTGATTTTGACAGTCATTCCTTAAAATGGAGAAAACCCCTGTAACCCAAGACATATGATCACACTGTTTTAAATTTGTTAGGAACTTTATTTGTGAACTCTTGGAGAAAAAAACATTTACTTAATAATGGAGGGGAAAACTCAACATGCACATACTTTATATATTATAAGTCAGTTTCTTAAAATATTGCAAATTTCTACACTATATCTTGCATGGATTTGTTCTACTCCATTATCTCACTGCTGCATTATTCAAATGTCAGTGGGTTTTAGAAAACAAACAAAAAGTCAGAAGAATGTTAAAAGAACATCACTTTTGATTGTTTAGAAAACAAAGAAGATAAAACATTTGAAATTTTTTCATTCATCAGTTTTGTTTTGTTTTTTTGTGTGTGTGGAAATAAATTTAAAACTGGAAAGGGACCTGTTGACTGTGTGGTAGTTATTAGGTACCGTTGTGCTGTTGGGTTTATGAAACACTCAAAACTCTGTCCATGCCGTCAAGTTAGGGCAGTCCAGTGGGAGAAAGTAACACTTGTATGTAATCTTAAAAGTATTATAAATTATAAATATCATCTATGATAAATAATATAAGAGTTTGAAAAGTGAGTATAAGAAGTATAGAATAGTATAGAAGTTATCAGGATGAAATGATGTGCTGTAGTTTTCAAGGAAGCCTTCAGAAAGGGAATGATATTTTAATTAAACTTTGAAGGATAAATAGGATTTTGACAGATGGAGATGGTAGTGAAATGAGATGAGTTTCATTCATTTTGAACTTTTAGATTATTTGGGGATTATAGATGATATTAATATTTTTTTAAATCAAATATTTACTATTATTCCCTTTCACCCTCTTGACTGAAAAAAAAAGAAAAAAGAAATCCCTTGTAACAAATGTGCACTGTCAAGCAAAACAGATTTCTGCATTGGTCATATATAAAAGTGTATCTCATTTTGCTTCTTGAATTCATCCTCTCTCTGTCAGGAGGTGGGAGGTAACACACTTAATCACTGGACCTCTGGGATCATGGATGGTCATTACATTTGTCATAGTTGCTCATTTTTACAATGTTGTTCCTAGAATAAATGTTTTTCTCCTAGTAATATACCTTTCCCTTGTGGTCCCCCACAATCCTTATAACATTTGTCATTTTCCTTCTTATTGTCAACTTTATATCCTTATAGCTAAGCCATGTACCCATTTGGATAAGTATAATACAAGAATAATTTAAAAGGGAGATAGCACTAACAACTGGGGAGCAGAGTCACTGAAGGGTACATGAGAGAGGTTGCATACATGCATGAGGTTGAATTATGAAGGAAGACCATGATTCTGAGAGGTGGAGGTTAAAAAAGGAGTGCATCCTAGGCAAGGAGAATTGCTTGGGCCAGTGTGCAAAGCTAAGTGATAAAGGAGTAAGTGAAAGTGAGGATTGGTCGTTCAGTTTGATTAGACTTCATGAAAGGGAGGAGTGGGACATGAGGATGGAAAGCTAAGTGGGGTCCCACAGTGGAGGGCCTTAAACACCAGGGTAAGGGGTTTACATTTCTTACCATGAACAATATGAAGCCATTGGAGGTCAACAAACAGGGATGTAACATAATCCTCAATGGTATAAAGTTTTTTTTGACAGCTATGTGGAGGGTTAGAGAAGATAAAGATTTGAAATTGGTAGGCCATTTAGGAAACTATTATAGTGGTGCTGGAGAGAAGCATTGAAGGACTGGCCTATAATAGTGACTGTTCAGGAAGAGAGAAGGGAATGGATGCAAGAAATGCTACACAGATAAAAGTTTATATGAGTTGCCATCTGACTAGATATGGGGAGGAAGTAGAGGGAAAGAAAATGAACAAGGATGACCCTAACGTCATAAGTTTAAAAAGGAAAACTGAGCTTTTCTCTAGACTGAACTTAAAACAGGCAGGGAAAACATATCACTTATGAATAATGGAGTGAAAATTTATCGTAGATTGTTGAGGGAGATCACATAATTGGAAATAAAAAAGTCATCTAGTTCAGCCCTCTCTTTTGTAGATGAGATTAAGAGTTTAAGCAAAGTTTAAAGCTAAAGCATTCAAAAGGTCAAAGAAATAGTGGAGAAAGTTTTGACTTCATGTAAAACTAAAATTTAAGGTGAATAAGAATCATAGAATTATGGAATTGGAATTGATCTTAGAGGTTACCTAGTTTAAATCTTTCATTTTACTCACATATTAGGAAACTTTGACATAGAGAGATTAAGTGCCTTGTCCAGAATCAAGCTTGTTAGTCACATCTCCTGTTTCCTATTCCAGAAACTTTTCTGTCACTTAGCATCCAGTTTCACTGTGGGTATTTTGTTTCTTTTAATAACATTGAAATGTTACTTCTAAAATAAAATCCAAATAAGTCACCCCACTCCTGGAAAAAAATCCTCAATAGCTCTATTTCTTTTAGCATAAAATATGAAATAATCTAGAATTTGAAGCTCGAATCTACTTTTCTAATTTTATTTAACATTAGTGAGGTTTAAATTGTTTTACTTCAACTAACTTCTCACCTGTCTCAAAGGGAATCCCTACTATAAGGTAATTAGCAGGTGGTCATGGGTCATTTGCTTGAAGACCTCCAGTGGAGTGTAGAATCTGCTAACTACAAGAGTAGCATGCTATACTCTCTTAAGCTATTTCATTTGTTGCAAAATTGAATTTATCAAGGAAATTTTTACACAGGAAATAACACTTGACCACTGTCCTCTTTCAACATGAAGAATGGTGAAAGTATTCTATTTAAATATTTTTAGCAAGTATTATTAATGTAACCTCATTAAAGACAACTACAAAGCATATAATGGTTTATCACTTGTGTAAATATCTTTACCAGGTGTCCACATTTCATTCGTTCATTCATTCATTTTTCTTTAGAGAGGAATTTTTGTCTTCCCCTCCTTCTTTTTCACCAAGACTAAAAGCCTATTTGGACATTCGCCAGAAATGCAAAATGATAAATACTAATGGTATAAATGATTAAAAAAACAACCTCACTTCTTCATAGAACATCCAAAAGTCCTTAGCATTCTCCAACAGAAAGAATTCTAAAATCTATTATTCCAAATATTAAGACAAAACAGAAAAATGTTAACTAGCTAGACAAGTAAGGCATTAGAGGATGTTTTTGAGATAGCTATTTAGGGATCATAGAAATCTCATACATTGTGAGTGCTCTGAGAGCAAAACTGTATTTTTACTTAGCATAATGCCTTCCTAATAGTAGGTTCTTAATAAATGCTTGTTGAAAAACTGAGCTAGTTAAAAAGACATTTGATGAGATCAGACTTCCATACTAAAGAATCTTTACTTTTCCTCTTAAAATATATTTGTAAATTATTCTGTATCTCTTTTTCTATTTTTCACAAAAAGAATAGCCAATAAAGAGCTCACTTTATGTACTTTATGGTTTATAAAATTCACTGCTAAAAACATGTAGTGAGCATGTTGCCACCTTTACACAAAAGGAATATATGGCACAAGGAATAATTCGTTTGTCCACGGTTACACAGCAAGTAAGTGGTAGAGTCGAGAATTGAATTGAGGTCTTTTCAATCCAAGTTCAATACTTTTTTCATTATACCGTGTTGTTGATGGTAGGAATGTTTTTATTAACCAGCTATTCTCAATAATTGCATACAAATAAAATTTATTAGTGGGAATTTAAAAAGTCAACAAACTTTAAATCTCAACAGGTAATCAAATCTGATTTGATCCATCTCATTCAGTATTTCACATTTCTTAATTCTTCCTGCATACTTAAAGTGGTGGTGGGAAGGGAGTGGAGGAATTAGAAGGAAAAACAAGCTCTTAAAGAGAAGAAAAAGTAGATTAACAATTAGTAATCACAACTGTAAATGAGATGAGCTTACCTATAAAGTGGAAGAATGTAGCAGGATGGAAGTAGAAGTTGATATTTTCCACTGTCTTCCTCTCAGCAACAAAAAAGACCTAGAATCTTACAAAAGTAATGGAAATATACAGGAATATGTCATTAGAGCTCAAAGGAACATTTAAAGTTAGTTCTTTCTAAAAAGGAAATATATGAGATGGTAGACTAGCAAAGATGGCAGAGTAAGAGAAATCAATATAGCCAACTTCTTCTCACATCATCTCCTACCAATATCTAAGATTTTCTGATCAAGTATTGATATAGAAATCTAAGGTGAAATTGAAATTGATCATTTTTCCAGACCAGTATTATACATTTTTACCACAGGCATATGACTAGGAATTGTAAGATGAGAGAGGAGGGGCTTTTCATTGCTTTTGTTAATAATATAATCAATTACATTTATAGTTCCCTAATATTGAACCGGCTCTGCATTCTTGGTTGTTTATATATTAATTTTGCATCAATATTTATTCCATAGTTTTATTTCTCTATTTTGATTCTCCCTGTTTTAGTTACAAAGATCATATTTTATAGAAGGAAATGAATGGGGCTTCTTTTTCTTTTCAGTTTATGTAGTACTGAAAACAGTTGTACTTTAACTTTTTGGTGGAATTTATTTATAGATTCACCTTGTCCTGGGCTTTTTTTCCTTGAGAGTTCATTTTTGACTTGTTCAGATTCATCTGAATAGATATGATATTTAAATCCACAGAAGCTGATAAAATTAGAGGGAGAAGAAGGGCCTAGGACAGAACTTTGAGTGATACCCACAGTTAGGGCTTGTGATTTGGATGATGTACTATTAAAGGAGACTCAGAAGGAGCTAGATAGGTAGTAGGCAAATCAGAGAAATTAGCATTATTAAGCATTTAATATGTATCACATATGGCCTTAAACTCTGAGAGTACAAATACAGAGTTTAAAAAACAAAACAAAAAAGCACATTACTCTCAAGGAACTTATAATGTAGAAAGACATAAAAGAGAGCTGAAAAAAAGGTGGGGAGTTCACTACTGGGGGCGAGGTAGAAAAATAGACCAGAGATTTGGGGGCCAAGTCAGGTTAGAAGTAAGCATGGCTGGAATGGGAACTTCCTCAAGTAGTAATTCCAGGGTAGAACTCATCAATTAAAGGAAAAGGCTTCATGGATGAAGATATTGTTTGTGTGAGAAGTGAGTCAGTAAACACTGTTAAACACTTTCTGTGTGCTAGACCCTAGGGTAAGTGCTGGGAATACAAATCAAACAAAACCTAAGTCCTTGCCTTTGAGGAGCTTATGTTCTAATGGGAGAAGAGAATATATAAAAGGAAGCTGGAAGGGGGAGCATGATGAAGTCCAGATGAGTGCAGCTATGTGGAAAATGAGCTGATTTGCCTAGGTAACCATCTTACAGGGAAGTTCTGGGAAGAGCCTTCTACCCTCCAATCTGAGGGAAGGGCTTCAAGAATACAAGGTACTTCTAAGGTGTGAATTTGTGAATTCTAGGACTGAAGTACTGAAGTGATCTTCCAAGATGAAGAGCTTTCTGGGACATGATGGAGAAAGCCTGGTGAGAATTGAAAAGGCCACTGAGGAGGAGATGGAAAAATAGTCTGGGAATTGAGAGCTGAGACAAATTAGTAGGGTGATTGCAGAGGAGAATGCGTCTATAAGAGGACTGTCAGCAGTGTAAGAGGCTTCAAAGTGGTCAAGAAGGATGAGGATTGATAAGAGGCCATTAGATTAGGTAAGATTTAGGAGGGTATGAAAGTTTGGATCAAATATCCAGGGACTTGTCATGTAAGGAAAGATTTGTTCTACTTGGCCCTAGAGAACTAATCAGGTTGGAAGTTTCAAAGAGATAGATATCAGCTTGATATAACAAAACTTACCACTGCTTCAAGCTATTCACCAGCAGAATGGGCTGCCTCTGGAAATAGGAGTCTTGCTTGAGTTGAAACCTTTTCAAAACCTTCAGTCAGAGTCTGCATGATGGCTTCTCAAGTATGTTGTGAAGAAAATTATTCATGGATAGGTTGAGCTACTCGGCCTCTGAAGTGAATTCCAACTTTAGTTAAAATGACATACTGTTTAAGATTCTTTAATAGCCACTCAGCAGAGAAGTAAAATAAGAGTGAAATCAGGTCTTGTCCTATTGAAATAGGGCCAACCATTTAGAGAGAAACATATTTTTCACTTCAGTTGTTGAAAATTATCACCATATAGAGGGAAAAATAATGCCCAAGTCTTTTGACTTTAAACTCTTTGCTTTTTCCACTAAGATACCAGTTGCATGGCAGTACTTTGCTTTTTTCCTCAGGGTTGTGAACCCTTCATTTCTACTTTAATGCAACCAACTTCATTATAAAGGAATTTCATTAATACAGGATTCATTAATTGAGGTATCACTGTATGTAATTTAAAACATGAATTCATGTAACCATAAGTCTCTTTGAAAAGGCATACTAATGTTGTAATTGTAGTGTACATTTTATAAAAATAAAGTACTTCTCTGGAAATGAGCTTATTGTAGCTTTTACAGAAACTGGCAGGAATTCAGCAAGAATTTAACCAAAGTGTTTTCTGTGGAGACTTTTTTAAAGCAGTTAGAACAAGATTATAGTTTCCAGATGAAATTCTGAATGTCACATAGTGATGACATATATTTTCCTGGTTGGCGTGGCATGAGATGCAATTTACATGCCATGTCACGCTGACTTGTAGGATCCAAAAGGCATTATTTCCCAAGGGAGTTTCAAGGGTGATAACATTGAATATAACATGTATCATGGCTAAAAGTCTCAAATAGTGTTGCAGCTACTCTGGCAAGTGGCTTAAGCCTTTAAATGTTGTCTATTCCAGAATGTATTTTTATAGCAGTATTACCAAGTAGATGTTAATTTCTTTTTAAGTTGTTCAAACACACATTACCCCCACCACCACCTCCACCGCCAAAATTCTACTTCAAGAAATCAAATCATAACACTGTGTAACAGTGAAGTATAAAGGAATACTGAACTAAAGTCATAATTTGTGGTCTCATCTCAAATTGGCCATATCAGAATTCTTCTTTGATTATCAGCTGAACTTCAGAAACAAATACAGAGAAATTAAAAGATCAACAGACATGGCTTCCTCTGCCTGAATTCAATAGGCAATTGGACCCCAACTGTCTGACCATAGTTACCAGAGAGGGAAGCACCACATCTGGGTTCTCAAAGCTGGAGAGTGGGATCTCCTTTAGTGGCTTCCCAGAGTCCTCATCTGACACTCAGATCTTTTTATCAAAAACTTAGCCCCAAAGTAAAACCTCAGCTCAGAGTATTTATACCTTCTTTTGGAGCCAGAAGGCATCACAACTCTTTGACCCAGTCCCTCAATAGAAAGAACAAAAGGTACTTGGGATCCTCCTACAAAACAGCTCCCCTAATCAAGCTTCCCAGATGGGCAGGCCCATCAGTGGGGTGGGAAAGATCTTTAATCACATTAAAATAGTTAACAGTACTAATTACATACACTATTTCTTGTGTAATTCTTGTTTCTTTACTTTTCTCCTTGTGAAGACTCTTGATTGATAAAGACAAGATTCAATCAGAGGCACTTGATTATACTAAAACAAAAACAGCAGAAGTTCCTATTTTGATTGCCATGACAGTCCCAATTGTGTCTAACATGTTGATGAGTATTGTGTAGAGTACAAAGAAGTATAAGACATAGCCTTTGCTATCTTGCTTTTCTCTTCCAAATTAGATTTTAATACACCTAAGGAAAATTTGATAAGTGTTAAACTGTTTATAGTACTGACTGGAAGAAATTAGGGAGATTGGGGTTACACAGTGGAAATTTAGAGGAAAGTACTTACACAATGGATGTATTAAAGTATGGTAAATTAATTCAAAAGTTTTCAAAACTTTTTAGTTTTGTTCATTTGTGTCTGACACTTTGTGACCTCATTTGGAGTTTTCTTGGCAAAGATACTAGAATGTTTCCTTCTTCAGCTCATTTTACAGATGAGGAAACTGAGGCAAAGTGACTTGCCCAGGGTCACACAGCTAGTAAGTGTTTGAGGTCAGATTTGAACTCAGAGAGATGAGACTCTATGCCCAACACTCTGTTCACTGTGCCACCTAGCTGCCCTATTCAAAAATGCTTTGAAGTATTTTATTTTATTTAGAAATCCATCAACAAGAATTTGAGTGCTTAGTATGTTCCAGGTAGTGTATTAGGCATAGAGACACAGAGATAGAAATGAAATCATCTTTTCACTCAAAGAACAGAATGTAAGGAGAGAGAATATGTACATATATAAGTATATACAGAATAAATGTATGCAGAACAAAATCAAAATCAACAGAAGGCAGTTAATTAAGTTAGTGAAGGAGGACACTTGGAGTTGAAGGAGTCAGGAAAGCATCTTGTAAAATGTATTATTTGAAGGAAGTTTTGAAGGAAGTTAGAGATGCAATCAGGAGATGGAGAGAAAAGAATACATTTGAGAACTGGTCAATGGCCAGTATAAAGATTGAATAAGCAGTGCTGTGTGTGAGGAACAGAGACAAATTCATTTGACTGGACCATAAAGTGCAAGAAGGGGAAAACTATATGATGAGACTGGAAATACAGCTTAGGGCAGGTTGTGAAGGGCTTTAAAAGTTTAAAAAAAAGAGAAGCTTTTGTTTTATATTAGAGGTAATAGAGGAGGCAGAGTTGATGATCTCAAAGATTCCATCCAACTTTAAAGTCATTTTGCATGTTCTTAGAGACTGTCATGAATGAAGCTATCCATATACTGTGTATTAACTCTTCTACATCTGTCCACATAGGCTCACAGGGACAGAAAACTGCTTAGTGAAATCATCAATTTAGGCCAACAGGGCTGAGCTTGAGCCTAAGCCCAAGGTAGGAGGTTTAAAATTTTTATAGGAAGTAGGCACAAATTCTAGACTCAATCATGTTTCCTGATGCTGTTATTTATATATTGGACAGTTGTCAACATGGTCAGGAAGGGCAAAATGACTAAAACTGTGGATGTCGTTAAAGTAATAGCCTGTTCAAGAGGGCAATGGAGATTGTTCCACTGGGCTTTTAGACTATGAAAGAGATACTGTAATGGATTTTATAGTTGATGAAACAGGCCTCAAGAAGAGGAAGTGACTTGTCTGACATCACACAAAGTAGTACAACTCAAACCTAGGCCTTCTGACCCAGTGTACTACACAACAGCTGCCTCCATTTTTTTCCATCATCTTACTAATGATTTGTGCTTATTTTAGAGTGTCGCAGCCCTGAGGAAGGGAGTTGGAGAGAGATCAGGTCTGGCCAGGGTCAGAGTACAGTAACAACAGAGACCTCAGCAGAGTGTCTCTGTATTAGTCCACAAATGTTAATCTTCCCTGATTTTAGGTCAAGAAGCAAGTAAGCTCAGAACTTGCTGATCTTGCTTGGAGAGCATATCCTTAATATCAATGTCAGTGTTACTGAAATAAGAATAATTTGTTTTCGCCTGTCATAGCCCTAAGCAGTGACCTGGAAACATGCTGATCACAATAGGCCAGGGCCAGATCCCAGTGAAGGACAGAAGCCCAGAAGTAACTAGATGTGAACTGTTGGTGTCATTGCCTTCAGGAGCCTCGGGAAATGAGCTTGCCAATCACTGTACCCTTGGCAGATCCTGAGACCTTAAAGATAAATGAAACTGGCATGCTTCCTCCACTGGTTCAGGTTTCAACCTGTTGATGGGTTGCAGTCATCTCACATGCTGTCTGTCATAGAGATGCTCTGCACAATGTGCTGGAGGCTTGTAAAAATTCTTTTTATTTATTATTATTATTCTTTAATTCTTTTTAGTATGTTCTGGATGCTATGGCTATACTTATTATCTGTCACTCTTGCTCCATATCCAGCACAGTATATGACATATAGTAAGTACCCATCCATTCATTCAGTTAACTCCTTTCTTAATCCAGTCATCTGACCAAGGCCTTTGATACCATCAGTCATGAGAGTTTTTGGAACATTGTGTCAAAATTTGGTTGCCTAGAGAAGTTCATCAGCATTGTGCATGAATTTCACGATGACAAATAATATTATTTTAAGTTAATATATAGTAATTATAATTATTTCAAGCTTTATTTTCTCATCAGTTATCTAGTCCCTACAAAACTGTTATAGGCAGTCCCCTGTAGTTTTCTAGTTGTACCTCATCTTATAACCATTCGTTAAAAAAATGCTTTATTTCAGAGAACTTTAAAATATATTTAAAATATAAATGATATGTTTTGAAAACAGATACATAAATGAACTCTTTATACCATTGACTTAACTAACACATGTCATATTGAGTGAAGTAAGGTCATTAATTTCTAGTTTTTTGTTCAGCGCTTCTCCATAGGATTAAAAATCTCTGATCAAATAGAATGGCAACAGTTCTTTTAGTTGATATGAGAAGTCAGCTACTATTGCTGAACTGGACTAGAGCATGACTTTTTTGGTAAAAATGTCTTTACCCTGAAAGCTGAAAGTTAACTGATAAAATGAGCTTCAGCATATAATAGAGACATTTACAATTATTATCAAACTATTTCATTGACAGCTCAACAAATGTTCTTGGCCCTTTGACACCAATGAATGTCCTTGACACTTTGGACATTTTGAACTTTAAGAATATCAGTAATTTCATATCAGTTGACAAGATTTGATGACATAGGAGTATACCTGCTTACTGATACCAATTAAACATTGACATCATTACCTGAACCTTCAAAACAGGAATTACTTTTTGTTGACTTACTATTTTTTTAATTGCTACCAGGTTTCAAGCCATCCCTGAAAAATGAAAAAAATAAAATGTACTGCTGTCAAGTATTGATTGAAATGTAGTGCTGAAATGATTCTCTAAGTTAATTATGCTATCTGCTCTGTTTGGATTTAGACCATGGATTAATTTAATGCACTATCAGAAGTAAATTAATCAAGAAAGATTACTTGTTATTGAGTTATCTTTGGATCTGGAATAGGAGGTTCAAAGGGGAAGAATCATCTGTGTGGATTTGTTTCTATAAAGTTATTTTATCAATCAAAGAACATTTACTTTGCTTTTTACCAAGCACTGTGCTAGGTCAGCACTGGAGATACATTAAGAAAAGTGAAAAACAGTTCCTCCCACAAGGAATTAGCATTTCAATGGATGTTATATATTTAATTCTGAGAAACATGAAAGATTTCATTTCTGCAAGTATTTTCTACCTGGTAGATTAGGGAAGAAGACTGAAATTGGACAAAAAGAACCTCTGATAAAAATGAATATGCTAATATTTTTGTAAGATAACTTTGATTTTGTGTAGAGGAGGCAAGTTTTAATTCCATCACATTTTACTGCCTGAAGGACCTTTAAACAAAAACCATAATATGTATTTGAAACCATACTGCCATTAAAAATGGAGATTTTGGATCCTAAGATTGTTCCAGCCTTCTCCTGTATTGGGGAAATTACTTTTCACAAGCCTCATCTCTTTCCCCAAGTAGCTTCTAGAGAGTCAGGACTGACCCCATCTGGATTCTAGTCCTCTTTCCTTTAGTTCTGGTATATCCCTACCCCATTTCAGGAGTTCAGTGATGCCTCCATTGTCCATCTCTATAAAGGTAAAGGTTATAGAATCACCTGTGACAATCAGAGGGGGGTCTCTCTCTTAGTCATTGCTGGCAAAATTCTTGCTAGAGTCCTCCTTAATAGGCTGAGGACATTGACCACTTACCTCAGATTGAAGTCAGTCACTCCTTAGCTGAACTTCCAACTGAAGAAGAGGTTTTGAGGGCCATTAGGCTTCTTTCATGTGGCAAAACACCTGGTGCTGATTCTATTCCAGCTGACATTTACAAGGTAGGGGGACCATTGCTTACACAAAAGCTGACTGAAATTTTCCAGATTATATGGCAAGAGGAGGTTATCCCCCAGGAGTTCAAGAATGCCTCCATTGTCTATCTCTATAAAGATAATCGCAGGGGAATCTCTCTCTCTTAGTCATTGCTTGCAAAATTCTTGCTAGAGTCCTCCTTAATAGGCTGATCCTTCACCTGGAAGATGGTCACGTACCTGAGAGCCAGTGTGGCTTCACAAAGGGCTGAGGAACAGTCGATCCAGGAAACTAAATTGCTTCCATTTGAACTGTCTTAGGAAGATTCTGAGCATCACCTGGTAGGATAAGGTATCAGACATTGAAGTCCTTGCTCTAGCTGAACTACCAAGCATTCAAACTATGCTTCAGAGAGCACAACTCCCATGGACTGGTCATGTTGTTCGAATACAAAGTGTGAGCTTGCCAAAAAGACTTTTATGGAGAACTCACATGGGGCAGGCTGTCAAGATCTCTCTCAAGAACTTTGGATTTGATTGTACAACATGGAAGACACTGGCATAGGACCCCTGAGCATGGCATTGCATGTCCACATCAGAAAGGGTGCTGTGCTCTGTGAGCAAAGCAAAATTGAGGCATCACAAAGTAAACATAGGATGCACAAATTCAGAGTACCCACCCCCAAAATTCGTATATCTGTGTCCAACCTGTGGTAGAGCATTCTGAGCTCATATTGGTCTGATCAGCCACAGTTGGACACCCTGAAACTTCACTTTATCATGGTGATGTCATTTTGGTCGTCTTCAGAAATGAAGGACAACAACGATTAACCATTAGCTCCCTAATCCAGTTCTACTCCATTCTTTAGTTCTTTGCTTGAGGTAAAAAGCATTTGCCACCTTTTTGCAGAGTTGTGAGATGGTGGTGGGGCCTTTGCAGCATTTTTATTGTTGTTCATTTTTCAGTAGTGTCTGGTTTTCTTGGCAAAGATACTGGAGTGGTTGGCTGTTTCCTGCTCCAGCTCATTTTTCAGATGAGGGAACTGAAGCAAACAGAGTTAAATGACTTGCCCAGGGTCACCCAGCTAGTAAGTATCAGAGGCCAGATTTGAACTCAGGAAGATAAGTCTTCCTGACTTCAGGTCTGGCGCTTTATCCATTGTACCAAATAATCCAGCTTTGTAGAGGTGGGGGGTGGGGAGTCAATTAATATGAACATTATTATGAGTTTTGATATATTGATCAGTTTTGGTGACTTTTTTTTAAGGATGACTCTCAGGACGGGGAGGATTGGATTATTGGAGAAATCTAGGCAAAATAAACACAAAAGATAAATAAAAACGTTTTTTTTTAATGACGACTTTGTATAGCTCTTGTGAGTCTATAAATATGTTTTTTTGCTTGCTGCAGTTTTAAAAATGATGGCACTCCAATCCATAGTAGAAATATTATAAATCTACCAGACATTTAGACACAGCTGGAAGTCATTGCTTAGGACTAATACAGAGTTTGAATAAGATGAGTGTTATGGATGAAGACTGGCAGAGTTATAAGAATTCCTTTGCATAGCACTTGCCTGCCTACGTAATACTTTCTTGTAGACTTTGTTATAATTTCTTTTCAGAAATACCATTCTAATGTCAGTCATTTGTCTCTCATTAAATGTTATAAAATACAAAATATTCGAAAGCAAAATCTATTCCAAACCTATAAGAAGAAAGAGCTATGTTTTAAAAAAAATTAATAGGTTAGAACTTAATCACAGGCATTTAGCCAATAATAATTGGACATGTTTAAAATGAAATAGTATTTATAAAATTTTTTCTTTCTAGGTGGGAAAAATATTTTTCTTCTTTGATGATTTTGTAGTTCTGTTGGCTAAATCACAAATTTAGTGGAATGGTTATTCTTTTACAGCGATACCACATGTGGTTCTTTTATATGTTGCTAGTGGCTTTTTAAGACTTCTAATTTGTGTATGAGAATTTTTATATTATACCAGATTCTATAATACGCATGGTTCCTTTACATGATAATGAATGCAGATATAGTTCCAGAATCACTTAACTATGAATCATTTAACTATTCAGAAACACTTAAGTATGTGTATTGCTGTTGTTTTGTTAAATTAACACTAAGCCAGATTTCGTTGCCTATTATTGAAAATCTAGTGGTCAGGATTATTTTATTGGAAAAGACAGCCATTATCATAGAGCCAAGAATTCCAAGGCTATTGCACAAAATCTTTGTTGTTCATTTTTTGAAATGTTAAAAATAATTTCTACAATTAAAGATTAAGACATCCATTATAGACATATTTCATTTCTCTCCTCTCAGTGTAAATCAGGTTGCCACTTTGTACTTGCCTTATGATCCAGATGAAATTAAGCTGGCACATAAGAGATGAAACATTCTATAGAAACCAGAAAATTAATTTAGCATGTTGAAGAATTAATTATCACTTTTCAGTTTTTCTATGAAATTTCTGTTAAGTTTAAATTTTGAAATTGGACTTAATTTCATAATGTTTTTAAGTTACCATAAGCAAGATTTTTGATTAAATGCTGAAAAAACTTTAAAACTACCTTTGCCTTAAACAGAGAAGAACTATTGGATCCTAATTTGCTAGTCATAGTGTTTCCTACTTTAAGTAAACATGGTTTGATGCTTAAAATAAAATGTGTGTGCCCTGATCTCTTTTTAATTTAGTTCAGTCTTGCTAATCAACTTCACAGAATATCCTTAAAAGCAAATACCAGACCTTGAAAAACCTAGTAATATTGAGTGTTGTTTATAGGTGGAAGCAGCCCTATATATTTAAACTGTCAGTGAGATCAGTCTTCATTATCTAATGCCAGTAGAGTAGAAGACCCTTGAAAGAGATACTGCTTTATTTTTTAGTTTGTGTCTTTAGCATTACTACAATGCAGTTCTCTTAATATATATGTTATGATTTAGATTGAATTGAATTATTCCAGGAAAATCATTGACATTCCTGATGGTGAACTAGAGTCATCAGAAAAAGGTATAATATTTTTGTTGTTCAGTCAGGTTTTAGTTGTATCTGACTCTTCTTGACCCCATTTGGGGTTTTCTTGGCAATGCTACTAGAATGATTTGCCATTTCCTTCTCTAGCTCATTCTACAGATAAGCAAACTGAGACAAACAGGGTTTAGTGACTTGCCCAGGGCCACACAACTAATAAGTGTCTGAGTTCATATTTGAACTCAGAAATATGAGTCTTCCTGACTCTAGGCCTGTCAGTCTTTCTGTAAACCATCCTTTGAGGCAGTTATCATTTCCATTTTGTTGATGGAGAAACTGAGGGTCAGGGAGGTTAAGTATCTTACTTGTGAATATATAGTCAGGAAGTGTTTTAGTTCAGACTGCCTCTGCCTCCAGCCCCATTGCAGGTTTGTACCTTCTCTTAAGAGGTTGCTCTAACAACAGACTGGGGATAAGTTCAGGAGCTGTGGAGATGGGCCATTGGGAATATGTCTTCCCAGTGCCACACCATTGCCACTGCTGTGGATTCTGGTTGCCACAGGCTTTAAATTGACCCTGATTTTTTAAATCTTAGATCAGAATTTCCAAGCACTAAAGGTACAGGTTTTGTTGTTGTTTGGAAAAGGAATAGTTTTCAAAACCTAGGAGTCATTGTTCCCAGTGTTCCCCTCTTGGAACTTAAGTAGCCCAGCACTATACTTTACCCCTTAACTATGGAATCTGTCAGGACTATTCATGTGCAGAATATGCTCTTGTAAATGACCTACAGGCAGTGTTCCCAGTACTGGAGACCAACAGTCAATAAGTTATACCTTACAGAGTGTTTCTCTTAAAATGTCCTTCTTTCCCCCTTTCCAGTTCTCTTTTTATGTGTTGTCTTTCCTCCATTAGAATGAAAGTTTCTTGAGTGCTGGAATTGTCTTTTTGTTTCTACACAGACACACACACACACACACACACACACACACACACACACACACAGACTCCCTCCCCTTACCACTGTGCCTAGCACAGAGTGTTTAATCAATGTTTTCCTTCCTTCCTTTGTTTTCTTCCTTTTTTTCCTCCCTCCCTTCCTTTCTTCTCTCCCTTCCTTCCTCCCTCCCTCTCTCCTTTTCTCCCATTATACTGCTTTATAAAAGCAGGGGAATGTATTGTTATATTTTAGGATATTTATGAAGAATATGTTTAAACTAAAAGAATCGAACTGTAAAAGAGCAAGTTTCAGTAATTAGGACAGTTCACTTATGGGAATAGCACTGTTCATGAAAATGTTGAATGAATTTAGGTATTATTTAATTTGAATTCTGTATTGTACCAAATGTTACAAATGTCAATTAAGACCCAACATTTGCCAAGATTAGCCATATTACGTTATAAAATACTGAATTTCATAGTTTCCTGGAAAGATATCTAGAAAAAAAATTTGACATATATCTCTGAGCTCACAAAACATATTTCAGACAAATAAAAATTCTTTTTTTTCCTTAGAATCAAGACCACTGTCAGTACCAGTAAAAGCTATGATGAGCACAACTGAAACCTGCAGAAGTCCTGAGGAAAGAATGAAAGAGTTTATAGGAATAGTATGGAATGCAGTTAAGAGGCTTACACTACAGGTAAAATAAAAGGGAGGGGGAAATATCATATATTTTCTGTTTTTATGTCATTTTTTTTCTACATTTGAAGAAACAGTGTGATGGAGCCAATAGGAAGTTAGACTCATATCCAGGAAGATCTGGACTTAAGTTCTGCCTCTTGACACATGGTGGCTCTATGTGACCCTGTACAAGACATCTCACTTCTCAATGTTCAAGGCACTCTCAATTTCAGAAAACATGTTGACTTTCTTTGATATGGGGAGAGTCCTCACCTTAGATTTCTCTATAAATGGAATCATAGGTCCAAACCTTATCCATATCCTTTTCTGGATTTTAACACTTGTAATTTCTATTTTAAAAATTCTCTTCTCTTATTTACATGAATGCGTTGTCTCTCTAGTTTGAGAAGAAAATTTAATTTCTTGTGAATGGGACTCCTTTGCAAACTTGACATAAACATTTTTTTAAATATCAATTTTTTCTATTTACTCATTTTATGTATTATAAATAAAGTAACAGAATTGTAAAATCTTTGTTATTGTTCGGTCATATCCTCCTCTTCATGACATGACCCATGGACCATAGTACTCTAGGCCCCTTTGTCCTCTCAGAGTGTGTCCAACTTCATGTTCATTGTTTCTATGACACTGTATGTCCATCTCATCCTCTGCCATCCTCTTTTCCTTTTCTCTTCAGTCTTTCCCAACAACAAGGTCTTTTCCAGTGAGTTCTGTTTTTTTCATTATGTAGCCAAAATATTTAAGCTTCAGCTTCAGTAACTGATCTTCCAGTGAATAAATAGCCTGAATCAATTTCTTTAAATATTGACTGATTTGATCTCTTTACTGTCTAAGGGACTCTAACACGAGAATTCAGAAGTGTTGATTCTGCATCTCTCGGTTTTCCTTGTAGTCCAACTCTTACAGTCATACATTGCTGTAGCTTTGACTAGATAGACCTCTGCTGGCAAGGTGATGTCCGTGCTTTGTAGTATGCTGTCCAGATTTGCCACAGTTTTCCTTCCAAAGTGCAAGCATTTTTTTTTTTGATTTATTTGTTTTCACTTTTCAACAATCACTTCCATAAGTTTTAAATTTTCTCCCCCTCCCTCTAACCTCCCTCCCCAAGACAGCATGCAGTCTTATATGGGTTCTATACATACATTCATTATTGAACACATTTTCACATTAGTCCTGTTGCATAGAAAAATTAAAATGAATGGGAGAAACCATGAGAAAAAACAAAACAAAGCATAACACAAGAGAAGACAGTCTGCTTCATTCTGCGTTCTGATTCCATAGTTCTTTCTCTGAATATGAATGGCATTTTGCATCAAAAGTCCTTTGGGAATATTTTAGGTCCCCATACACTGTGGCTGTTTTTGTGTATAATATTCTCCTGGTTCTGCTCACTCACACAGTATCAGTTCATATAAGTCTTTCCAGGTTTTTCTGAAGTCCACCTGTTCATCATTTCTTACAGCATCAGACCAGATGAATCAAAAGTTGGAATGAATTTACATAAGATACTTATTTTACCTGAGTTATAACAAAGAACTATAATGCACTGTCTGAATAGACTAAGTAAATAATTCCTTATTGTACCAAATGGGTTATGTTTAGTTTTTAACCATGTTCAAATGAATGAGATATTACACCCACATAGACCACTGCTCTCACATCCTCTAGAGACTCTTTTGTTTTCTTGCGTCTCAGAGCATGTTTTATGTACAAATTTATTTCAAGGATCTAGTCTTACACATAAATACATAGCTCTGAGGTGACAGATGACAAACCCAAGTACTCATCTACTTAATTGTTTAGGATATGGAAAGGATTATAATTTCCAAGCTGAGTAGCTTAGATCTTACTTTGATATCTCAAATGTATTTCAACTTTAGCCTATGAAATAAAAGATTTAATATTGTGTTCATATTTTCACCTGCCATCATTATAGGAATTTATCTTAAAAGGAACAGTGTTCTTCTAACTTGTTGTCAATTCTAGGCAAGAGTCATATAGCAGACAATTTTATTAACAAAATGTCACAGCCAGGCTTAGAATTTTAGGCAGATGGGAATACTTTACATTCAAGAAGAAATGTCAAAATGAAATGTCAGGGAAATCAAGTCAGGAGGGTCCTAACTCAGCTCCTGCCAAAAGTTGCCCTCCTTACTTTTCCCTGAGACAGAACTCCACCTGCAGTTTTTGATGTCGCCTCACAGGGTGGCTGGTCTTCTGAATCATTGACTATCATTTCTCAACAGTCATATCTGGAATCAGACTCAGAATAATATCAGTTATCATGCCATAAGATTCTACCTTAAATAACAAGTTTCACTAATCATATTTGAGATTAAGTGATTTTATTCTTCTCCTGATGTTGCAATAATAAAGTTTACCAGACTTTTAAAATTGTACTCAGTATCTTTTTCTTTCTTTTGTCTTCTTCTCCAAGAGTCTAAACAAATCTTGGTGTAAACATCAACTTGGAGAAGAAGACAAAAGAAAGAAAAAGCCAGAAAATAATATATTCTAGATTTCCTCCAAGTTAATGTGATACTTAATATATGATAGTTTACGCAAATGCCTAGAAAAACAACACTGATTGGTTGCTGTAAACCTCCAGATCGTCAGATGTTTATCTCTTATATGTTAACCCCTACAACAAAATAAAATTTCTAAGACTGTTATCCGTTGAAACTAAGTTGATTAAAGATGTAATGTCAGTATAGACCATTCCAAGTATAATTTCATAATTCACAGTAAATAGTTCCATGCTATAAACAAATTCCTAATTACTTCTTCCCTCTTGTTAAGGAGAATTTGCAAAGAAACAATGCACTCTGTGAGATCAGAGGGAGAAGAACATGAGCAACCAGGGGTATCAGAGAAGATTTCATGGGGATATTGCATTTCTGTTGGACATTAAAGGATGGTAGGAGTTCAACAGATGAGAAAGTGAATGGGAGTTGATTTTTGTTTCATACCGCAAAATGGATATCTAAAAAATATTAGAGAAATATCATATTGTTCCATTCATAGTCTAAATTATAATGTTGAGTAGTATTTATTAAATAATTAAAATCATATTACATTATGTTGAGTATAGTATAAAGCAGACTAAATCGAAATGATTCCTCTTTTTATCAGCTTTTCATGTGAAAAGGACAAGCAAAGAGGAAACATGAATGATGATTATGACAAAAGTAAAACCTGTCTGATTCTAAGGAAGTTACATATGCTTTGTGTTCTCTTTTAAAGTATATCAACAACCTAAAAGACTTAACCTTCACAGCAGGGCTTTGTGACTATCTGATGTAAGAAAGTATTGTGCCACCTTATAAAATGCTCATAAAAGCACCAAGCCATCTTTGAAGAGAATTCTTTGTTCCTAAAATTAAAAACCAAGTAGTAAATGTCATACAGACAAAGACACAGGATATGTTTTCAAAAAAAATTTTTTGAAGGGAATATACTGTCATTCTTTTATAAAAGGATACTTTTCCTTTGGGTTTGTATTTTACTTTATTAGTCATAATTCAAATTTAAAAATTATTTTATTTTTTAAGCTCAAAAATAGTTCCTCTGTAGTTCTGAAAAGGTGTTAGACTTTAATTGCTTGGGTAGGTTTTGAGATTACCTTGCAATTGAAAAAAAGAGGTAGGCCTGTGAAAAATTAGAAGCTGTCGAGGGAAAGCCATCAAAATTAAGTGAGAGTAGAATTCAGAAGGCACTGGAGTCTAGCTCCTGGACCTCAGTATAACCATGGTTATTGAATAGACTAGTTTTGGATACATGGGGATAATAGCATTTAGATACATTTTAGGATACCATTGCAAAGGAAATATAATCTCCTGGTCAGATGGTAATTCCTTTCATTTAATTTTTGGTTGAGAAACTTATTATTTGTCTCCATTGACTCTTGAGATATAAAAAAAGTATTACTGTTTACTACTTTTTTATTTTAGGGATTTCATCATCTCTCAAGAATTCATTTATTTTCTTTATGCAGATTACTTCCAAATGTATGTATCTCATCTCTTTACTGAGATCTAGGCTTGTATTGCCAACTATCTTTTGGACATTTCCAACAAGATATCCTGTGAACATGTGAAAATCAACATGTCCACAATGGAATTGTTTCTTTCCCTCCAAATCTATGCCTCTTTTTTATTTCCCTTCTTATTTTGAAGTTACCAACATTTTTCCAGTCAAATGAAGTTGCAATCTCAAAACATTCTTGACTCTTTTTCTGTAACCCCTGTATGCATTTGTCAATACTTGCTAGTTCTTCCTTCACGAAGTGGAACACTCAGATATTCATTCCCCAGTTTTGGGTGTTCTTCACTCCTCAGAAACCTTTAACTTTCTGTTTCTCCACATATGTGCTTGCTTTGTCTCCACCCTTCCCCCCTGCCAAACTCCGTAGCATCAAAGCTTCTTTTTTTTCTAATTTATTTATTCATTTTTAGTTTTCAACATTCATTTCCACAAGATTTTGAGTTTCAAATTTTCTCCCCATCTCTCCACTCCCCCATCCTAAGACAGCATGCATTCTGATTGTCCCTTCCTGCAGTCTGCTCTCCCTTTTATCACAACCCTCCCTTCTCTTATCCCCATCCCTTCTATTTTCTTGGAGGACAAGATAAATTTTTATACACCATTGCCTGTATATCTTATTTCCCAGATGCATGTTAAAACATTTTTTAATATTTGTTTTTTAAAACTTTGAGTTCCAACTTCTCTCCCTTCCTCCCTCCCTACTCATCCCCACTGAGAAGGCAAGCAATTCGATATATGTTATACATGTGTTTGCATAACATAGTTATGCAAAAGACTTCCATAAAAGTCATATTGTGGAAGACTAACTATATTTCCCTCCATCCTATCCTGCTCTCCATTTATTCTGTTCTCTGTTTTGACCCTATCCCTCCTCAAAAGTATTTACTTTTAATTAAACCCTCCTTCCATTTGTCCTCCCTTCTATCATATCTCCACCCCCTGCTTCTTCCCTTCTTTCCTGTAGTGTAAGATAGAGTTTCATAGCAAATTGAATATGCATGTTATTTCCTCCTTAAGCCAAATGTGATGAGAGTAAGGTTCACTTTCTCCTTCTCATCTCATTTCCATCTGACCAATTCTGCTTTTTAGGTCATTCTTCTCTTCCTTGACTTTCTGGATCTCTTTTGCCATTTGAGTTAGTCTATTTTTTACAGTGTTATTTTCTTCAGTATTTTTTTGGGGGGTTTCCTTTAGCAAGCGGTTGACTTGTTTTTCATAATTTTGTTGCATCACTCTCACTTCTCTTCTCAATTTTTGCTGTACTTTTCTTATTTGATTTTCAAAATCCTTTTTGAGCTCTTCCATGGACTGAGACCAATTCATATTTTTCTTGGAGGCTTTGGATGGAGTAGCTTTGACTTTGCTGGCTTCTATTTGCATGTTTCAGTCTTCCTTGTCACCAAACATTCTATAGTCTGATTCTTTTTCCGGTTTTTGCTTATTTCCCCAGACATTTGCTTGACTTTTGAGCACTTTGTCAAGGTAGATCTCTGCTTCCAGTAGGGGTGAGGGGTGTAGTGTCACCCACTTGATTCCCCCACAATCTGTGGACCTAGAGCTCCAGCAACAGTCACTGTCTCTGCCCGTGCTGCTGCTGTGGCTACCGTGGGTTGCTCTGCCCCTTCCCCCTCTGCTGAACTGGGGCTGGACCACTCCACTCTCCCACACTGGTCCGACAGGCTTTTTCAACACTGACGTTCCAGTTTGTTCTCTGGGTTTTGGGGTCCTGAAGTCTGGAAACTGCTACAGGTGTAGAGATTCAATCTCCTCAAGGCCTGCTCAAGACCTGCCTGTGCTGGCATGACCCATGCTGCACTGCGCCCTGCTCCCTGCGTGGCACAATAGACATTTCCTGGTGACCTCCTGTGCTCTCTTGGACTGGAGATTTGCTTCTCTCCATCATTTTATGGGTTCTGCAGCTCCAAAATTTGTTTAGAGCCATTTTTTGCAGGTATTTGACTGGGTTTGGGGACAGCGCTCTGGAAAGTATGTGCTGTTACTCTGCCTTCTTCGCTGCACCCCCAAACTGAAAGCTTCTTGAGAACAAATTAAAAATCCCCAAATAAACATCAAATTAGAAATAGTGAAAACCAAAGGAGAGATTTATAAAATTAAAATTAAGAAAACTATTGAGCTAATAAATAAAATCAAGAGCTGGTTTTATGAAAAAACCACTAAATAGATAAACCTTTGGTTAATTTGATTAAAAAAAAGAAGGAAACCAAATTACTAGTATCAAAAATGAAACACATGAATTCACCACCATTGAAGGGGAATTAAAACATTAATTAGGAACTGTTTTGCCCGACAGTGTACCCATACATTTTACAATCTTAGTGAAGTAGGTGAATATTTTAAAAAATATGAATTGCCCAGATTAACAGAAGAGGAAGAAAGCTTCTTGAGGGGTATACCCAATAGCCAGCTTCAATTTGTGTTTATATTCACAACTCCTGGCATAGTATCTGGCTTATAGCAGATTTCCAATAAATGCTTGTTGAATTGCTTCCACAGATATTTAGTGTGAAGGTATATATTAAAGATTATAGAGCTGTAATACAGAACTTAATCATACATTGCTAAATATGAAGCATATGAATATTCATTTATTGAGCCTATTAACCATATACTCAGTGCATTAGGTACAAACAGTCTTAGGCACTGAGGGAGATACAGATATATAATGTGTATAAATTGCATGCGTATTTACATATACATATATGTGTATCCATACATATTTGTAAAATGCAAGGTCACTTCATTCAATAAGATTACGGTACATAGGGGAAAATAAGTACCATATAATGTAAGCTAATTCTATAGAAGTATTATGGGAAAAGAAACATAGCAAGAGGGACAGGAACAACAATGGAGTTGACATCTTAAAACCTTGTTTTGAATTCTATGTTTGGCACTTAACTAGCTATGTCATTCATTCTCTCAGGGTCTCAGCTTTCTCATTTGTGTAAGTAGGAATTGAACAAGTTGATTTCTCAGGCCCTTTGTAGCTTTGACCTTCTCTTCTTCAAAGATCACTTCTACCTGAGTAAAAAAGGTGGCAATTTACATTAATGTAAAATAAAGGGTATTAAACAAGTAGAAATTGCAGATGACAGAAAGAAGGCATTCCAGGTACATGGAGGAGCATAAGTAAAGGTACCGTGTAAATGAAACAGAGAAGCAATATGGCATAGGTCAGTTACTGAGTGTAGTTTTTAATTTTTTCTCCTGTACATACTAACTTTCTGAACACAGGCAAGTCATAACTAGTGCTCCAGGAAATTTTCTAAAAATATAAGTTATAGATGGAGTTGCAGATCTATATTTGTGCAGTGAGTTTCCACATGAGGAATTCCCAATGCTGATGAAGTCATAGGTATGTCTCTATCCCCTTCCCTCTTCCTCCCCCCTAAAAGATAATACCATCATCATTTTATCTAGGAATTTATCTAGGGAATAACAAGTTATTCTCATATGACTAGGAGTATTTTGAGTTAGGATTCAAAAGATTTCTTGGTAGCCAGATTTTGGAGGACTTTTAACGTCAAAATAAGGACTCTGGCCTAATTTAGGACAAAGCATAGAACTATTGAATATAATGCCGTGTTGGAATGACAATCAGATATGTGAATTAGATAAATGAATCTGCCAATACTCTTCATGACCCCATTTGGAGTTTTCTTGGCAAAGATACTGGAGTGGTTTGCCATTTCCTTTTCCAGTTCATTTTACAGAGTGAGGAACTGAGACAAACATGGTTAAATGACTTGTCCAGGATTATGTAACTAGTAACTGTCTGACTCCAGAATTGAACTCAGGAGGACAAGTCTTTCTGATTCCAAGCCCAGTACTCCATCCACTATACCAGCTAGCTGCCCTGCATGATGATATGAGGAATGGGGAAGAGTCAAGTGCAGAGCCCTGTTAAGAAGTGAGAAGTAAGAGGTACTAGGATATATTAACTGACTAGATATGGGAAGAAGCAAGGGAAAGGGAAGGGAGGCCTTAAAGAGAAATAGGAAATCATACCAGGGAAGATGTATGAAAGAATGGTTGTGTTTTTCACAATGACAGGGAAGTCATGAAGTAGAAGAGGTTTAAGGTAATATATACTGAACAAGCAGTACCAATAGGATACCTAGATGGCGCTATCCAGTGGGGATTTAGAAATTCATTTGAAGCATCATATTATAGCTTTGTAGAATGTTGAAGGCTATACTTTAAATATGTTTTGAAATTCCTCTCTACCCAGATACTTGAGATCAGGGTGGGCATAACAGATTCATTATATGTTTGCTCAGTTAATAAGGATGTTCTTTTATGTTTTTGCTATCTGATCCATACTCCAGGATATTCACTCTCCTATGCATTTTCCTTATCATCCCAAATTGTTTTCCCTTATTTTTCCCTGTCTCATTTTGTTCCTTCATGGGACTACAGTAGTAGCCTTCTTATTGATTTCCCTTACTAAATCCTTTCCCTATTCCAGTCCATCCTCCATTCAGCTGCCACAGTGAGCTGCTTTTTAAGCATAGATCTGACCATGTCACCTTCTTAGTTAAGGAGCTCTGGTGGCTTCTTGTTACTTCAGGGATCAAATTAAAATGTCCCCAGTCTGGCATTTCAAGCTCTTCATAACTTGGCCTTTTTCTGCATTGTCAGCCTTCTGAGCACTTTGCTCTCCCTTTACATATGCTTCAGTCAAACTACTCTGGCTTACTTTTACCTCGGACCTGACTTACCATCTCCCATCTCTATGTTTTTGCACAGTCGGTCTCCATACCTGGAATATTGTCCCCTTATCTCTGCCTCCTAGTTTCTCTGTTTCCTTCAAGACTCAGTTCAACTCTTCCTTTTTCCAGGAGGCTTCTCTCATTCTCCTAGCTGTGAATCTCGCATTGCTGTCATCTCCAGTGTATATATATTCTAGATATCCTTATTTACATTTTGGGGCGAGGAGCCCCATTAAAACATAAGCACCAACTGTTTCCCCCTGCCCTTTTATTTTTATCTCCAGAATTTAGCAGTGTCTGGAACATGGTAAATCCTTAGTAAACGCTTGTTGAGTAACATCCTGTTTGATTTTCAGGCAACTAGTTCCCAACCTTTTCTTCTTACATTACTGCTAGAATTAGTCCTATAGATAGGTGGAGGAATTAATTCCTTCCTTTCTCAAGCTTATAGATTCCACCACAATAGATCTTTGCCCAAGCTCTACTTAATGGCTATGTTTCGGGTCCTCCTGCCTCTGAAAGAATGTCAGTGGTAACTGTTTATGTTTTGACTAGCAATGCTGAGGGTCTTCTCCTCCCAGTTTGATTTTTTTTTTCTTTTTTTCTCGTTTAAAGGGGCCATCCCTTGACTGACTTCTTAAAGAGGCCTATTCACTTAATGGGCTTTACCTACCTCAAAGTGAGAATCTGAAAAGGCTTTTGCCTAAAAGGGTCAGGGTCTCCTGTTGCATCCTGGGCCATCTCCAATCTTCCTGATAAATATCAGGCCACTGGATCCAGATGGCCCTGGAGGAGAAAGTGAGGCTGGTAACCTTGCCAAGTCTCTTTCACTCAAATCAAAGTCAACTGTAAGTCAGGTCACCATCATTTTCCTTATGTCATGGTCTTCTTCAAAAATGACGGACAAATACAACACAACAACAGGTTAACATACTGTACTTCTGAAAAGACTTTGTTTAAATACAAGTTGAAACAGGGGTAAACACATTAATCAGCTTACCAGAGTTATTGAGGATAACATACCAGATCCGCAGGTCTGAATTTATAGACAAGGAAACATTGCTACCCTGTCGCTACCTGGAGAGAAAAATGCTAATGAAATCACCATGTTTATCCAAGACATTTTTGGGGTGTAGAGTTTGAAAAATGAAAAAAGATAAGGAAGAAAAGGAATGTCAAATTTTAGCCTACCTTAAAATGTTGATTAGGGAAGGTTTTATCTCAGGATGGATTAAAGAAATATCTTGGTGGTTTTTTTTTTAACCTTGAATTCACTACTGTATCTCAATTTTAAAAGCTGCTAAGTAAGTTTATTTTAAGATGTTTAACATTTAAAGTTAACTTCAGGGAGTAATAGAGAAGTAGTTATGCACAACAAAGATAATTCAGCATTGATTCAAGAAGATCTGTGTTCAGTTCTTTGTTCTTGTACCCACTAACTTTACAACCTCTGCTAAATTATAACCTCTCAATGTCCTAGGCAACTTTCTAAGTTAGAACAAATTGCAAATTTGTGTCTATGAAAGGATTCTCCACACTGTGTTAATGAAATCATAGATAAGGGCTATCCCTCTCCACTCCTAAGTCGTCACACACTGTACCCATAAAATAAAAAGATTATTCCATGATCATGTGGATATCTCTGACAATTAGGCTTATTTCTCAGCACTTGTGTTGAGGAATCATGTTAGCTAAGTGGTACATTTTTATTGATTTTATTAATGTAGTCATGGTAGAGGTTCTCCAGTATTACAATGTATTATACTATCTTATATCTCCATGAAATTTTTAAAATTCAACACATTCCAAGTATCATCAGAAATTCTAGAGATTTTTTTTTTTATTAATGATACGCAAAGGAAACACACACTCACATATACTTACATACCCCTTTTTAAATAGCATTATTGAACTCTAAAATGAGGATAATAGCCTGAGGTAAGATACCACAAAAGGTATTATGAATAATACATAATAAAAAGATTTCCATTGACAAAACTGAACTAAAAGCACTAGTTCTTTTACCTAAATGCCATTCTGATTGACAGTAGAATGCCAAGCCAAAAAAAGGTACACCAGATAGATTATGTCATCAATATGATATTAAAATCCAGAGCTAATGGTCCACTAAGTGTTGATACTGTTCAGATTTTTGTTTTTGTTTTCCCCTAGCCCTGAGCCTTAGGTATAGTACAGATATTCAACCCACTTTTTCAAATCACTTCATTATCATTCTTAATCCATATTCAGCATTCAGTTGCAAAAAAGGATCACCATCAAAGAGGTATAAGAATTGTTGTCCATATAAAACACTTCTGAGAATAACCAGGGAAGAAAAAAAATGTCATTAAAGATTTAGCTTAGCAGTGAAATGTTAAGAAATAAAAGCAGCAGAAAGACTGACAAGTCTTTATTATTTCTTTTTTGAAGAAAGATATTATTAAAAAAAAAAAAGGCAAGAGTCCTTTCTTTCTCTATCCATCCATCTTTCCCTTTCCCATCCCTTTCCTTCTTCCAGTCTTTTTTCCTCTCTCTTTTTCCTTTCTACCTTTTTTTTTCTTCTTTTCATTCCAGCCAGCCAGGAATGGACATCTTAATAACAGGCTGAGAAAAGATAATGTTATAGGGTTAGGATAAGGTTATAGGTTTTAGGACAAGCTCTTAGTGTGATTGTAGCAAGTTAATTAATCTCCCAGTTTCCTCTCTTCTAAAATGAGGATATAGAACTAAATAATCTCTGAGATTTCTTTTCACTTCTAAAATTCAGAGTACTTTGAGAAATAGTCACTTTTGCCTTCCTTGCTTTGTTGTTATTAATAGTTTTATACACTTAGTTGGCAAAAACACACACTCATTATAAATTAAAATTATGTATGTCAGTTATTTTGGTCCTAAAAGTTTAACTAGCCAAAGATATTCAAAAGTAAGGCTTAAAATATTTGTGTTTTTGATGAAATGTATCATATAGATATTTGCAGATTAAAAAATGCATTTCTGTAAAGTTTTAACAATAAGAAAAATATATTGTGATCATATTACTGAAATCTGAATTCCCAAATTGTTAGATTTCTTGATGCCATTTTAATGTTCATAGATCTTTTACAAATAGAATTATAGAACCAAACAGCCTGGAGTTGTCATCAGATAAAACTTAGAACATCATACTTAAAATCATCAAAGGATTATTCTTTTAGTGGAAGTTGGAGTAAGTTAATGTGTTTGGAGTCAAAGTAACTGGAAAGCTAATTTTGCAGCCAAAATTGGTACTTTGTAAACCCTGGCCTTCTTTTTTTTTTGCTTAAAATAGGACATAGTCTGCAGAAAGACATTAACAGCTTGCTACTTGCTATATAACCTATTAGATTTTTAGTAGAAAAAAACTTCCACATTGTCAAAATGGATTATTTTATGATATTGTAAATAGTGTTGAATAGATTTAGGTCAAGCTATAATTTAAAAAAATTTGTTCTTGGATTTAAAACTTTTTTTAGGTATAGATCAATATGAACTTAATTGTTCCTTACACTTTTCCTTTATTTCCTAAATTGCAAAGATCATGTGGCCTGGAACTTCTTAATCTCCTCTTGTATCAATGTTTTCACTTCAGAAGCACATGGTTTGAGTATTTTGTAGTACAAAAAGAGAAGTACTGTCATTAGTCTTTTACTAGAAAATAGTAACTGTCACACTTGAGATTCTTCACTTTATATGAAAGATGGTATGAATATCTTGTCAGGTCTGGGTATATCTTGTGACCATTCTAGATTACTCATTCTTGAGAGAGAGCCTATGCAGGCTGATAAGTATATCTGAGAATACAGTATTTTGCCCACAACAAATATTGAATAAAAGCTTATTGATAGTTCCTTCCTTTTCAAATTGCTGGAGAATTTTGTCATCATGTCCCATTTGCTCTGTTCCAGTGCCTTTACCATTCTTCAAGGCTTTTTCTACCTTATTGACTTCTAAAGTAGGCACTAATCCCATTGCTCTTAGCCAGTTATTTATGCTATTATAGAGATGATTTGGAAAGCTCAGGGGTCACACTGAGCAAACATGTACTTAGTTCTGTTTTTTCAAATAGAAACAATTACCACTATAACAGTAACTAAACAAATGAAAAAATGTCTGATGGTCGTTATTTTAATTTAATCTTTTAGGAATTGTGTTAAGTGCTCAGAGTACAAATAAGAGAAGAATCAGTACCTTCCACCCAGGAGTTTTCATTCTAACAGAAAACACATTCAGGGAAGGATATTTTTGGTCTAAAGAGTCGTAGAGGTTGAGAGTTGATATATAAAAAAGAAAGCCAATTGGTATTTGCTTTCTGGAAGTCATGGTATTTTTTATTTTATTACTGTGTTCACAAATAGTGGAAAGGGGAAGGGGAGAAGTATGTTTTTAGCAGTTGGCAGATGACGAGATTGGTTAGGTAGTTGTTCATTGACTGAGTGGGATATTAAAGTGAGGCATAAGCAGGTGTCTATGAATAACTAATAGATAATGTTGGCTAAGCAGGCTACTTTGCATTCATCAAGTCACTAATAAGCTAGGTTACCTAGCTTATGAGATGCAAAGTTGAGAGGATTAGCTCTCCAGTGATTCTAGGTATCAAGGATGAAAAGTCTAGGTTCATTTTAGATGATATTTGAACCACCCTTTGACTCCAAATCCTGCACTCCTTCTGTTGCATCATGCTGGTCTATAAAATTTAGTTCAACAAGATAAATTTGGTTCTTACAGTGGCATGGTGTAGTGGTTAGAGGGTTGGCCATGGAGTTAGAGAAGACATAAATGATAGCTAACAAAGATCATCTGATCAAGTGAGGGTTTTTTAAAGATAGGTGAAGAATGAACATATTTATAGGCAGCAGAAATGGAGCCGGCAGTAGAGAAAGAGAGATTGAAAATAAAAGAGAGAATTTGACAGTAGAAGCAATTTGCTAGAGAAGCCAGGAGGGGACGAGATCAGAGGTGCATGTAGAAATATTTCTCCTAACAAGGAGGCCTTCAGCTAAACTGGGCACAGAACAATGTGTGACACCATATACCCAAATAATGTCCAAATGGGTACACAATTTGGATATAAATGCTGATACCATAAACAAATTAGGGAAGCAAGGAATAGCTTATCTGTCAGATTTATGGAGAATGGAGGAATTTATGATCAAACAGGAGATAGAGAACATTATGAAGTGCCAAAATGGATGATTTTGATTACATTAAATTGAAAAGTTTTTGCACAAAGCCAATGTGACCAAGATTAGGAGGGAAACAGAAAACTGGGAAAGAATTTTCACAACTAGTGTGTCTGATAAAGGCTTCATTTCTAAAATACATAGAGAACTCAGTCAAATTACAAGAGTGCAAGTTATTTCCCAATTGATAAATTGTCAAAAGATATGAACAGTTAGTTTTCAGAGGAAGAAATTAAAGCTATCTATAGTTATATGAAAAAATGCTCTAAATCACTATTGATTAAAGAGATGCAAATTGACTAACATGACAAAACTGGAAAATGATAAATGTTGGAGAAAATGTGGGAATGTTGGAACACTAATTTATTGTTGGTGGAGTTGTGAACTGATCCAACCATTCTAGAGAGCACTTTGGAACTATGTCCAAAGGGCTATAAAAATGTGCATACCCTTTGACCCAGCAATACCTCTTCTAGGGCTTCAGAGCAAAACAGAGCATAAAAATGGGAAAACGACCCACATGTACAAAAATATTTATAGCAGTTCTTTTTGTTGTGGCCAATAACTGGAAATGGAGGGGATGCTTGCCGTTGGGGAATGATTGAACAAGCTGTGGTATATGAATGTAATGGAATACTAGTGTGTTATAAGAAATGATGAACAGACAGACTTCAGAAAAACCTGGAAAGACCTATATGAACTGGTGCTGAGTGAAGTGAGCAGAACCAGGAGAACACTGTACGCAATAACAGTCATGGTATGCAGTGACTGACTTTGATAGATTTAGCCCTTCTCAGCCCTACAAGGCCCTAAAATAATTCCAAAGGGACTTATGATAGAAAATCCCGTCTACATCCAGAGAAAGAAAATTGGAGTCAGAATGCAGAGCAAAGCAGATTATTTTCTTTTTGTTCTGTTCTTTTTTAGTTTTTCTTTCTCATCTTTCCTCCCCTTCATTCTAATTCTTCTATACAACATGACTAATGTGAAAATACGTTTAGTAAGAATGTATATGTAGAGTTTATATCAGATTGCATGTTGCCTTGGGGAGGGGGAATGGGAAGGAGGGGGAGAAAATTTAAAGCTTATGGAAGTGAATGTTGAAAACTTAAAATAAACAAACTTTAAAAAAAGACCTTTTGCTTCATCTGAGACTAGAATAAGAGGGGAGATATTGGAGGAGGAAGTCTGAGTGATGTGAAGTAAGGAGGAAAGGAGAGAAGCATAAGGTTTCAGTCAATAATTTCAACTTTTTCTTTAAAGTATGAGGGAAATTCATTGGCTAAGAAAATGGAAAAAGTGTGGTGGGAGGTTTGGGGGAGAGTTGAGAAGATTTAGAGCAGAAGGTGAGAGGAGTAGGATAAATTATCAATTAAAGAGTAATAGTATGTTTGCCTTGTTGCTCTGAGGTCCTAGTTGAGGTTAGATAGCATAAATTAGTAGTGGGTCCAGTCAGCATGATTCCATGGTTTCTTCTGGTTCTATTCAACAGCATGAAAAGATAATAGGTGGTAGGAATAATCCAGTGCTGGGACTTGAGGAAGAATGATTGGCTGTAGAACAGGGCCCCCAGGGAATTGAGTGGAGGATAAACTAGTGTTGGTTTGTCAAGGACCCAAGAACCAATTTACTTAACCTCTGTTAAATTGTGAGCTCCATGAGGATGAGGATGGTTTTTACCTTTCTTTAGCCTTAGTATTTAGCACATAATAAATGCTTAATAAATGTTAGTTGTTTGCTTGTTTATTCACCAAGGGGTTGAGATAGGAACGGGAAAGTAGCATAGCAGAAGTGATAGCTTGAGTAAGAACTTAAGGGTGAAAGGAATGGAGGTCATGACAAGAACAAAATACAGTGTTAAGACTTAGAAGACAAAGGGAAAGATGAGATGATAAAATATTATTATCAGATAAGGAAATTTCCAAAGTCAAGAACACAGAAGTGCAACACCTGTGGGTGATGTCAAGATCAAGGGTATACTATATATCACTGAGGTAGAGGAGAAGAGTATGTAGGTACTGAAATAGAGGAGAAGAGTGAGTACATTGTGGAACTGGGGTCGTGAGGTATTTGATGAAATATCAATATGTGTGTTAAATTATCCTAATATAGGAGAGAAAATTGGATCTAAAGATTTTGAGCCAGTCATTGAACTCATTGAGGAATACAGCAGAATATGCCTTAAATGTCTATAAAAAATAGCCATGGCAGGCAGAGCCAAGATGACAGAGCTCTCCCTAAATCCCTCCAGATACTTTTAAATAATGACTCTAAAACGCCCTGAAAAATAAGAGTGAAAGAGTTTTTCAGCCCAACACATTTTAGAAGCTTGGCAGGAAAGGTCTGTTCCACCAGGATGAGAGAGGAGCTCAATCCTACACAGGCCACTCTAGCTTAGACTGGGCTCCAGTACACCAGGAACAGGTCTTGGGAGCCACTGAATCAGCAGTGGCAGTAGCTGTTTCTCGAGCACTCAGCCCACAAGATAGTAAGGGGCTCATACAACTAGTCAGAAGGAAATTACAAGGGTCTCTTTGCTGGAACTGGGAGCAGGACTCTTACTTTACCCATACTCAGATCTGGATCGGAGTCCCAGAGCAAGGAGGAGCTCTAGCACACCAGAGCTTTTAACTTCAGTGAAGCAAAGACCCTCTTCACACTTCCAGGGCAGATAAGAATGTTAGTGCACACTCACAGACCAGAGCACAGACCAGGAAAGTGGTAAACATCTCTCTTTAGATCATACCACCTTGGAAGAACTGAAAACTTGCAGGTCCCTATCTGTGAAAACAGCTGTACAAAACCCCTGAAACTTGGAACAGTGTGGCCTCCTCCCTGAAAGCAGAACCTGACTGTAACAAAGACTTAAGAAAAGAAAAGTAGATCTGGAGTTGGACTGGAGGAGATTAGGGAGGGTTGGTTTGAGGTAGAGTAGCCTGAGAGATCATTAAATTGATGGGGTGAATATAAGGGAATGGAAATAAGCTAACCATTGAGATTAGTGTATCAACAGAGTATCAGTGGTTAGAGTGGTTCCCATTAAGGTAGGTGAAAGACTAGATAATTACTAGTCTTCTCTTGAGGTTCAGCCTCCTAAGATGTGTCTTGTTAGATCCATATTAGCACTCACAGTAATCAGGAATAGGCAGAGGTCTAGGAGCCCGGTCAGGAGTCCATGGTCACTTGCTTGTCTTCCCTTAGGTTCAGTTACCTAATAGGTGGAGATGTTCTATCTTGTGACTACTCATAGTAGTCAGGAGTAGGCATCCATATGGGAGCCCAGTCAGGAGGCCATAGTTACTTGCTAGTCTGGGGTCCAGGAGATGGGGTAAGGCCTGTTCTGAGCATAGCATGGCAGTGGAAAACTACTCCTAGGGTAGGAGAGAAATCATAAAATCATAGAGTTAGAGCTGAAAGAGATGTTAGAGACCTAATCACATTATTTTACTAATGAAGAAAGTGAAGCTGAGGAGGTTAGGTGACTTGCCCAAGCTGAGACAGTATCTGTCATGGAATTTAAATTCGGGCCTTCCTAAGTCTGAACGTAGTGCTCTCTTCATTGTACTACCTGGCTGTCTAGATAATGAACTCAATTTTGGACATGTTAATTTTGCGGTAAGATGTATAGTTTAAGGTATTTTATCTGAAGTTCTTCATAGAGGTTAAGATGAAGGAAGGAAATTTACAAAATGTAAAAGGGTAGAAAGAAGGAACAGCTAGGTGATGTAGTAGATAAAATACCAGACATGGAGTCAGGAGGACCTGAGTTCAAATTCAAATTCACCTCATAAACTTACTAGTTTTGTGACCCTGGGCAAGTCACTTGCCCCTGATTGCCTCACCCACACCCCCACCCTCCCCCCAAAAAAAGTGAAAATGGAAAGAAGCTGAAGAGTTCCAAAAACAGTATGAGAAGCTATCAAAGGAGATTGAAAAGAAGTGGTTAGAATAATTAGGGGAGGAAAACTAGGAGGGTGTGGTGTTTGTGAGAGAAGAAGTAGCTGTTATGAAAAAGTCATCAATAATAAATACTCTAGAGACATGAATGAATGTAAAAGTAATTTAAAAAGAATTTATTAAATGCTTACCATGTGTTTACCACTGTGCTAAGCACCAGGGATAAAATACAGGCAGCACATTTCCTAAGGAAGCTCATGTTCTCATAGCAGAACAATGCACCTGAAAAGCCATTAGTCAGTAAATGTTTATTAATGCCTACTATGTGCTATTTAGGTGGTGCAGTGGATAGAGTGCTGGACCTGGAGTCTGGAAGACTCATCCTCCTGAACTCAAATCTGGCCTCAGACACTTACTACCTATATGACCCTGGGCAAGCCATTTAACCCTGTTTCCTTCAGTTTCCTCATCTGTAAAATGAGTTGGAGAAGGAAATGGCAGACCACTCCTGTATATCTGCCAAGAAAATCCCAAATGGGGTCACAAAGAGTTGTATACAACTGAAAAATGACTGAACAACAGTAATGTGTGCTGGGGAGAATGAGGCAATCTCTTGGGGCTAGGTGAAGTTCAGAGAGTCCTAATCCAGGCCTAGAGAAAAATGAATAGATTTAAAACAAAAAAGCTCTTATTAAATGCTTACTGTGTGGTAAGCACTTTACTAAGCATTAGGAATACAAGTACAGCAGTAGATAGTCCCTACCACCATGGCATTTACATTCTAATGGAGGAACTACCATACAAGATTTGGCCAGAGAGGGGCGGAACTTGTATTTTTTTGGGGAAAGACCATAAAAATCTATAAGATGAACTAGGCAGGTTGAGTAATTGCTACTTAGCAGATTTATATTTCATCCTTGAGGCAATAGTGAGCCACTGAATTTTCTCAATGAAGGGAATGATTTGGTTAGGAAGACTATTTGACAGCTCAGTAGAGAATGAGTTAAGAATATAGGCCATAGACTGAGTATAGTTAGGATGCTATTGCAGTCCAGGAAAATATTGATAAGGGCTTCAGCTAGAGTAGAGACCATATTATGGCAAGAAGGGGATGAATGTGGAAAGGATTTTGGAGGCAGAATGAACAAGATAAGATGGATGAAGGAAAATGAAGATTTAAGAATGTCTCCAGAGTTCTGAAAAAATTATGATGTCCTTGACAGAAGTAGCTAAGTCTGGGAGACGGCTAGGTTTAGACAGAGAAAATAATAAATTCTGTTTTGTACATGTTGAGTTTAAGATGTTGGTGGGCATTTGGTGACACAGGGCTATATCTCAAGAGGTTTTGATAGTTGGTTCTGTTTTGGATTCACCTTCTGTGATATGATAGTGGAACTCATGGAAGCTCTTGAGGTCATTGAGAGAGGGTGTAGAGAGAGCCCTGGGACCATGCATGATGATCCAGCAAATGATACTGAGAAGTGAGAAGAATCAAGGACAGCAATATCATGAAAACCCAGAGGAGCAATTATATCCTGGTGATAAAGGGTACTTAGTTAACAATATCAGAGGCATCAAGAAGTCAAGAAAATGCTTTCCCCAAAACAGCCAGATAAGATAGTTGATACACATATAATTAATTCACATCAAGTTCAAATTCGCTTTCTCTGACATACACTCACTGCCATCCCTCCCTTCTCTTGTTCCTCACCTCTCTCCTCCACTTCCTGTTCAAGGTCTCTCATAGAGTCAGAGCTGTGCCACATTATTTTCCACAGTTTCCTGAATACTGAATCACTCCATGGCAATCAACATAGGACTTGAGCATAGGACTTCAGTTTTCCCAGTTGGAAACAAGCTGGAGTCAGTTGCTTCTATTTTCTCTTTTGTCTGTCACCTTTTCAGTTTCCTAAATAAAGGTTTTCTGAGGGGGAACTCTTTGTTCCCACTCTTTGGGAATCTTCATTCAAAGGCCTGAAGCACTGCATCGACTTGAGGTACCCAAACAATTCCCCATTGACATACACATTGACTTGGATTCCTTCCTCCAGGAACATGAAATATTGATCTTTCATCCTTCATACACAAACTAGTTGCTATGTTTTGTCACAAACACCCAAGCACTGCCTTGCAGGCATGCCTACTTCACCAATTATCAGCTTCAAGAAAACTCCCTGATGCTCTCTCATAGCTCTGAACCTGCATCTGTGAAACCTCTTTGCCTTCTGAACAAAGCTGCCACCTCTTCAGAGTCTGTTGTGTTGAAGATGTGGATGGTTTGAATTAGAAGAAAATGTCAGCAAGATATTACTTTATTTTTCATTTTACCTAGCTCTGAATGAGGGGTGGGGAGGGGGTAAAAAGTTTGGTACAGTATAGGGGTAGGGAAACTAATGAAGTGGGACTTATCTTTTAGATGGTATACAAATCAGTAAGAACTCAGAGTAAAATCAGTTGATTTAATTCACTTTTTAAAAGTAGATGACAAAATAATGCTTACTTTGTTGGTTCATCATAAGAAGATGATACTTCACATGTGTAGCCCTTGACATAATAGAAATCAAAATAGGAGGTGATTCTATTTCAGGAATTTGTAATAATTCCTTCTCTTTAACACATGAATGTGTTCAATATTGGCAAAAGGACACGTTGCTACCAAAACTGAAATAAGATCCTTGAAACAGAAAGGATGTTGCCATGGAAAAATGAAGTAACACTCAGTGCAGCTGTGATGCATTAATGAATAGGATATTTTTTTAAAAGATCATTTGTGTTTGGTGTGGCTCAGAGGGTCCCAACCAGATGGTTTCCATGAACAGGATCTGACCCCCAGCTTGAGGACTTCTTACTGGCAGATTACTTCATTTTCTTTCCCTTGGATTGTCAGATCCTTACATTAATGCAAGATTTACTGCTGTAGATTTATATTCAGTTACATAAATCACTCAACATTTTACATTAAACTACAATTTGAGACATACAGTTTAGCAGTTATTTAAAAAGTGTAAAAAGATTTATATGATAGTTTTAATATAGGTTATTAATATAACTTAATAATGACTTTAAACTGTTTGGATTATGTATATAGAGATTCTTTACTCATCAATAAAGGAACCTATTATATTCCTTCTACTCAGTTGTCATTTATACTTGCTGTTTCCTACACTGTCATGTAGTTCGCTCCAGTGAACTAAGCATTTCTTACATAGGCAGCTGATTTTTAAAATATGCTGTATATTATTTCCAGAATTCTAGCAGGGATAGAATAGAGATTAGAACTGTTATTTCACTGATATAGGGAACTTCTGGTTGAGGAAACTGTGGCTGCTAAAGAAGGCTGCTCAAGAGCACTGAGAGCTTGGCTTAGTTGATTGTCCAGGGTCATATGGCCAATATGTACCAGAGTCAGGATTTGAACCCAAATCTTTCTGCCTTCAAGCCTAGCTCTTTATTCATAATGCTGCTGAGGCTCCCACCTATATCAACTTATATTTAATACCTAGTCAGCTATACAGTCAGATTTGTTTTTAGTATTCTTCATCCCTGACTGAGAGTAAGCTAAGCAGAGAGTGCATAAATGCGTAATATATGCATAAAATTCTTTGTATGCCTTAAATCTCTATATAAACTTTAACTATTATATTTCATCTATTGTAGTTTTAAAACTGTATGCTTCCTCTTTTGAACCACAGATTCTGCATGTTTACATAGTTTAAATAGAATAGTTTATTCTTAGAACTGATGAAATTTGAATGTCAAGGATGTGATTATTGTGTATTTTATACACTTTTGATTCTGGCATTTGCCTTTAATCAACAAAATACCTGCATGCATGTTTTTTAGTAATTCAGGAAGCTATGATTTCTTTCATTCCTGGGGCTAATCCTCCAATAAGCATAACCTGTACCACTCTATTTCCTAGTAAATGGCCTTTGAGAGTTTCTATGCTTAAAAAATTCATCACTCTGCCGCTCTTGAACTGGTTTGAGTTTAGTTAGGGTGGTGCTTGAACGATGGATTTGCGTGTAATCTTTCACTAGTTTTATCCTTTGAATCCTTTAAACTAGGTAGAGATCTGCCTTTACTTGCAGAAACTTGAAGAATCCAGGGTCATCTTTACATTGCTGTGAGGTATCAGCTAGAGTGTTAGCAACTATGTGATATATATGAGGTTTACTTAATGTTCGTGTATATGCATTTGAATAAACTTTTCTGATACAAATGATAACTTTGTTATTATTGTTATTATTGGTCCTTAGCATCAGCTATTATTGATTGAGAGAATGTTCTTTCTGTGCATTTTAAAATTTGTATAATTTTAACCATATTTAAAAATCTAAAGTGACATGTCTGTAAGAAGACAAAGTCATTTCTTTTCCTGGGATCTTGGATCAATAAACCACTTATCAAATACATAATTAATTTCATCTTCTAACTCAAATAGCACTAGAATAAGAAACAAGCCCAGACTTCATATAACAATAACAATATATTTATTTTTGCAAAATTCTACTTAGATTTTTTTTAGTAAGTTCATGTCAGTTTGTCTAAGCAAAACTACTCAGAAATGTTGAAGTAAAGATGGATATCTTTGCTCTATTTGCCAGGCTGGCAAATTATTTATGGTATCAAGGAATTCCAACCCTATTACATATTATTGCTCTCATGAGGGAATATATCTGCCCCAAGGGGAGGAGTATCCCAGTATTTTAGGTTTAGTTATCTTTCAGAAAATATGGCCCCATTACTGATATGAATTCCCAGAATATTTGAGGATTTATCAGTCATTGTTGAGTTATAAAGCAGCAAACCAATTTTGTTTTTATCACATCCTTAAATAACATTGTATGTCCAAAACATTTAGAAGAAGCTAACAAACATATTTTGTATTTTCTTAACAAAGCATTCAAATGTGCAAGCTGTTGAGGCTATTTGATATCCAGGTGCAGAGTATTACTTGCAAGAGCCAACTAAGACTAACAGACATTAGTCTACATCGCCTCCGAATTAAGAAGTTATAATGAGTTCAGTTCTTGGTTTGGGCTTAGTCAGCCTTGCTTGAAGTCTCCAAGGGACTGACAAAATTATCAGAAATTTTCCATAGGAGTCTTAGTAACTGTATTGTGTAGATGAGGGAGGGAAATAAATTTCACTTGAATTCATGTCATAGTTCCCAATATGAAGGGTGACAAAAGATATCTTTTATTTATTTATTGATTCCTTCATTGTTATTTGTAATATACATAGAGAAAAATGCCCACACAAATGTATATAATGTCTGGTTTGTAGTGAGCATATCAATATGTAACTAAAAGATTTACTCATTTCAGACTGGCTAGAGTTTGAGCTTGGACCTTTTCCCCTTATATTTTAGTCTGTAAACTACAAAGGAAACAAAGAATTCACATTGAAATAAATCTTGTCAGAAAGTAACAGCATATAAAATGCCAGTCATCTCTAAGGCCTTAGCTGGTGCTAACAAAAGCTAATGAACTGCAAAAGAAGGAGGATTTTCTCACCTTTTTTGCCAGCACATTTTCTAACTCAATCATGTTTCTTGGAAAGAGCTGTGGAAAGGCAGATATATTTTCAGCTTATGTGGCTATGCACTTTTGATCAAGTTTATAGACAGAAACAGCACCTTTTCACATAGTATTTTTTTTAACCAGTAAATGTGACGTTTAAAGACTTAAGATTTCTTTGGTAGTGTTGCGTGTTTATTATAGTGAAGGTATCATAAGGGCATTTAAAAAAATTTAGTCTGAGTCCCAATCTGTGAAACATTTTCATTTCCTTTTGTTTTCCAGCTTGAAATACAATCCTGTTGTGTTTTCATTCCAAATGATAGCCTGCCTTCCCCAAGTACAATTGTATCTGGTGACATCCCTGGAACAGTAAGAAGTTGGTACCATGGACAAATCAGCATGCCAGGAACCCTTGTTCTGTGTTTACCCCAAATAAAGATTATTAGTGCTGGACACAAGTACATGGAACCTTTGCAGGAGATCCCATTTGTTATCTTGCGACCTATTCTTGAAGAAGGTAAACTTATTAAAAAATCTTCCTGTGGTCATTATATTTTATATATATTTATGTTTATATAAATCAAGTTTCAGACTGCAAGATTTTTACTGCTCAAGGTAAGTGAGCTAAGAATATTGGCATTTATATTATGTGTACATATATCCATATATATATATATATATGAACAGACTGACTGACTACAAAAACTATGTGTTTGATTCAGCACTATAGTGCTTGGAAGTTTTTTTGGAGGGAAGGGCAAGTTTTTTGAAGAATTTGCTCTTTTTACTTTATATATTTGAATTAAGAAGAATGATTAGCTATTTAAGAGATGAGGTTTATAAGAACATTTTGCAGGCATTAAAACACTATTTTATAAATGTTATTGTTATTATCTCTTAAAAAGCTGAAGCATCTGACTTTGTTGGCTAGACATGTTGTCTCAAACTTCTGTATTTCATACTTCAATATTAATATCTTTATACAGCACAATTTATCTCTTCATAGCTTATTTTTTTCTTCTAATTTAAGGTAATTATACTTTGATAATCATTTCACTTAATCCCTCCTCAAAAACTAACAGTTCTTGTTTTTGCACAAATTCATATCTTTCTCAACTTGACATTTAATTTCATTTTATATGAGAAGCTGAAAAGATATATTGAGTCAAATCGCAAAGTAAATAATGTTGACTTATATTTTAACAACAGTGTTAAGTTTTTGAAAATGGTAGACAGGTCAACACCTTGTTCATATTACTATTCTGTAAGTGTATGAATCTTTGTGCTTCTCAAGTTTACATCATAATATTGCTATTGAGAAGTAGACCAGATTCTTTGTAGTCTGTTACTCTTAACTTTCCCTGCTTGTTTTTCTTATCAGTTTTTTAGAAATCTGGATGACAGTCTGGGAAAATTCTCTTAAGTGCTACAGAAGATGACATTTTCCTTTCTCTAAGTTGATGTAGATACATAGTATCAAACATAGTTACTATAGAGCCTTGTTGTCATAAAGAACCTTAGGAGTGATCCAGTCTTACTTCCCTCCTATGTAGAAATTTCTTCAACAACTGTCTCCACATCTCTATCTTCTGTATAAGAATTGCCAGTGATATAGAGTTAATTATTGATCAAAGCAACTTTTCCCCTCATTTCCTGTGTCAGTCATGGTTTCAACCTCAGCTAGTACTTGCTTTTTATACTTCCTAATCCAATTGTCATGACATGCTGAACCTTGCCAGCACCTTGACCACACCAAAGATCATGTCCTTCATATTTTAGCCCTTTCATCTCTAGAACATCTGCCCTGGGCATTGTTGTCCTGACTCATGCGTACCTTTTCTGAACCACCATTTCAGGAAATCCCCAGCCTAACTTCACTTTGCTCCACATTTCTTGAGCCATCTCCTCATATCCGTGCTAGCCACCTTGCCAAAACAACTATAACCACGTTTCTCTTTCCCCTTCTCCAGTTCTGGAATAAAGAGCTGGATCAAATCAGTTCTGCCATTGCTCCAGTTTGAACTGTCAGTCTGCTCTACTATGACCACACTTACCATTCCTACAATTTTCAGGTCCCCTCCCTAGCCACAACTCTGCTATTTGCATTGATCCCCAGTTGAATGTAAGTTCCTTTCCTTGTGCTTGTATTGCAAGCACAATGCTTGACACGTAGTAAACTCTTAATAATTTTTAGCTTCATTCATTCATTCATTCATTCATCCATCCATTCATACACCAAAACATAACTGAATGGGTTGGACCCTACATTTTCTTAGGTTCAAACTCCTTTCTTTATCCTTCATATTAGCCTGATCTGATCTCAGGCCTCTACCCTTGTGGTCTCATTCAGCCCATTCAACATTATAGCATCAATGTAGTGGCAGGCATAAGTGTCCTCAGAAAATGAAGCCTGTTTCAGGTCTCTTCATTCGAAACTGTGGCATTATGAAGGAAAATTCAAGTAACTCTGAGGAAGGAAGGTATGATAAACTCCCCTTCCCATTTCAAAACAAACTACCCCTAAATGGATCAGCCGCTGGAATAAGGAAAAAGGCATTAGTGAGTTCAGTAACCCAATACTATTAAACTGGGGCCTGGGGTACCTGTTCTATCATGGTTACAAGATTGGAAGGGCCTATAAATATCAGCGTTGTTGAACTCTTGATAACTTACTATAAGATTCCAAGTACCATATTTGCCTTATTTCTTGGACATACAAGATGTCATGAAGGGAGTTAGCATAACAAAATACTCCAATCTTCATCTCCCTCAAATTGGAAATGATATTACGTACTATGAACTTGAGATGATGGTTCAGACAAATTAAGATTTGGCTCTACACTCAAAAACTAGTGTAAGTTACTGTTAGTGTCCATATATACTGAAACCCAATAATTCATAATATCCATTTCTATGAGAAATTTGCTCTGATCAGCCACTATCACTGTGAACCAAATAGGGTTTCTTCCACCTCTCTTCACCTGAGCAGACACTCCTTTAAGTAGTCTTATCTCCTTCTTTCCTTCTTTTCAACACCATGTTTTAAGGGTCACACCCAGAACTCCTCATTGGAAGAGGTTATCATCACCCTCTGCTTACCCTCATATATTGTTGTGAATGATAACTCATCCTGTCATTACCACATTCTGTTTCTGAGGGCAACCATTTTTGCCTAAACTGTTTTGATTTCTTTCATGAATTTCACAAATGAAGTTCTTGAATTAAATTTTCCCAGTGCCTGATGTATCTTCCTTTCATTCTCAAAGTTTCTGTTTGCTTAGACCTCTAATTTCCTGTTCACATTTCAGCAACTGAGTTTTATGAATTAGTCTTTCCAAGTCTCTGTGGTCACATGGGTAGGCAGACCTATAGCTACAGCTTAACGCTCCTCAGGTGGGGCTCTACCCAGAAGGTGGGATCTAGTTGCCTGTAAGACAAGCTCTTCATGGGAGTAGAGGAGAGAGTGTGTGGGATATGGCATAAATCCAGTTTACCCAAACTGTCTCTTAAAAATTTGACCTCCTTCTTTGCCTATACTGTTAGACAACCAGTTGCAGAGGGAATTCATCTTTATGGGGCAACTCCTCCTCTTAGCCACTTAGAAAGAAACAAAGAAAATTCCCATCTGGGGCTTCTCACTGATTTAACTGGCTTTGCAAAAGCAAATCTTCTATGAGCTCCTCAAGCCAGTGAACTCTGTAGCATGCTAAAAAATCAGGATTGCTACCCATTAGATCATACCCTCACTAACCATTATTTTCATGACTCATTCAGTTGCTATTTTAAACTTCTCATGTAACCTCTTGAATTCTAGTAGTAGAAACCTGCCCATCCTCTGGAAATTTAGGCAATGTAAAAACAAAAGATATACATTAAAATTATTTTTAAAAAGAAATAAATCATCTTATAATGAAATAAAAATATTGTAATTCTTAGTTGCTAATGTGGAAAAACCGCTTTTTTGCATTTATCCCTGAAATAGCATTGTTGAGGCGTATTTCTGGATGGCAGTGGGAATTATTTCAAAACCCCAGACCTCCCACTTTAGAGGGAGAGCTTTTTATATCCCTGGTCCTTGGGACCAACCAAGTCCTAAGGATGACCTTCTTGGCTTCTTAAAGGGAAATAAGTTCAAGCCTATGTAAAGTAAACATTTTTTCCTATAACATTACTTCTCTTTCTCATCCACGGTGTTTTCACTAAGTGCTTATTTTCATGAAAACAGTTAAATGTATAATTTATTTGGACACAGTATACTTTCTAACAAATATACAGAATATATCCTGGTTAAGTGTATTCGTCCCAAAATAGTTCATTTGTTGTTAATGGAAATTAGGAGTATCAATCAGTAAACATTTAATAAGCTCCTACTCCTAAGTGCTAGGCACACAAAAAAGAGGCAAAGACAGCCCCTGCCATCAAGAAACTTAGAATCTAATGGAAAAGACAACACACAAGTAAATACACACAAAGCAAACTATATACTGTATAAAGAGGAACTAATTAACAGAGGAAAATTGCTGGAATTAAGAGGTATTGGGGCAGTCCCTTCAGCAGCCTATTGCAGTAATCCTGGCATGAGATGATGAGGATCTGCACCACAGGGCAGCAGTAACAGAGGAGGGGAGGAAGACATGTTCAAGAGGTGTAGCACAAGGGAAATCAACAGGTCTTGGTAGCAGCCTGTATATTGGGGGTGGGGAAGAGTAGGAGGGCCAGCAGTGAGAAATAGTGAGAATTCCAGGAGAAATCTGAGCCTGAGGAATAGGAAGAATGGTGTTGCCCACCACAGTGAAAGAGACTTCTATTTTGGGTATACTGAGTTTAAAATGTCTACAGGACATCCAGTTTAAGATGTCTGAAAGGCAGCTCAAAGTGTGAGATTAGAGGTCATCAGAGAGCATAGGTCAGGAAAGGCAGATTTGAGATTCATCAGCATAGAGATAGAAATTAAATCCACAAGAGCTGATGAGATCACCAATGAAGCAGTATAAAGGGAGACAAGACAGCCCAGGACAGAACTTTGATATCATAAAATAACTTTTCATCTCCATGCTGCCTTCATTTCTTTTTTTGTCATTATTGTATTGTATTGTTCTTTTTTTCACTCTGTTATCACTTAATACACATCTTCCCTCATTTTTCTGAATTTTTCGTATTCATTATTCCTTATAGTACAGTAATATGCTTTTTTCTGTGTTTCCAGTAAATGACCATTTTTTTTCGTCTTTTTGCAGAAATGTTTTAATTTTCTCAGTTTCTTAAGAGTAACCAGGTAAAAGTCTAGTTAATACCTTCTTGGCAAATCATGGATTTTTGTCCATGTGCCAAAATATCTTTTTAAAATATGATTTGTTGCTATCCCATGTTATCTGGTTTGTACTCAAATTTTTACACCATGTTCACTCCAGGCTAGAGTGGATACCACTCTAGATACCATACTGCTGTTTGCATTGTCAATTTAATTTAACAAACGTTTATTGAAAGCCATATAAATATATTAGTATTTATATCATCAACAAGGTACTGATCCTGTTTTGAGATAGCTAGTTGTCTAGTTAAGGAGATGAGATAAATAAACTAATAAATATAACACCATGCAGAATCTATGCAGAATGTAACAAATGCCTATGGAGAGCAGCAAGCAAAATGCTTTTGGATTATGGAGAAAAGAAGGGAAAGCTGAATAAAAGAATACTTCATGAAAGAGGTGTTATTTGATCTTTACCTGTAATGATGTGTTGGAATGTGATAGCAGAAATGAGAGATAAAGACATTCTGGGCAAAGGAAACAGTCAACTTAAAGCCAGGGAAGTTTGAAAGTACATCTTAAAATTATAAAATGATGAATGATACATTTTAGAGCACAGTATGAAGGGAATATGAAAGATAATATATTATAAGGTTCTGAACTAGGATAGCAACAGTGGAAATGGATGGAAAGGAACAGTTGAAAAGGTGTTTTCATGGAAGATTCAACTGATGAATTATGATAGAATAATAAAAAAAATCCACAGTTTTAAGTCTGAGTGAGAGGAAAGTTGTTGATACAATTAGTAGGTTATGGGAAGTTAGCCAGAGATTGCAGGTTTGGATAGTAATAGTGAGTTATTTTGAGATATGTCAAGTTTGACATGTAGTCAGGACAACTAGATTAGTATGACTGACATGCAGTTGTATATGTGTCTGTCAAGTAGGACATAAGGGCTTTCTGACCTTACCAGTCTTTGTTTTTCCCATTTTAAAATACTTAATTTTTATTCCTCTTGATCTTTTTCCAATTTCCACTTCTAGTCTTTCTTAAATGTCAAATTACCGTTAAATTCCCATCTTATTTTTCCAGTATATCATAACATATATAACAGTTAGAGAGGTCTCCATTTGTAAGGCTTAGATATTCTCCAAATTAGTCTAGAAGCCAGTTAGCCAGGAACAATTAAGTTTATTTTGAGCTATTACTCAGCAGTACAAACCAGATGGAGAGGGATAGAATCAGATTTAAACTTCCAAACTCCGTTCATCAGACTCCCTAGGAGAATATAAAGTGGCAGCATAACCAACCAGTGAAACATAATATAGAAATAGTTCCTGACCCAAATTTTTGCTCTCACTGATCAGCCATACTCTGAGGAAAAGAGATCTTTTCAAGAGATTTAAATCTTCATTTGGAATGAAAATGCTAAACATGGAAACTTCTAATTATCAAATTGAATTTTCTACATTATTTTCAAGGGAATTAAAAAAAAAAAAACTTGTGTGCATCTGTAGCAAGTGCTTTAAAAAAAAACACTTAACATGATAGTAGCTTATTTTGTACATATCTACTTGTAACTTGTACATAATTAGTGCTAGTGCATTTGTAGTAACATTTTCATATATTCTATCTTAAACTCTTAAGTACAAAGCCAGATAAAGTATTTTCTAAATGGTTGAAATGAATCTTATTCCCTTTAGTTTTATATCTTTGTCTTTCACTTTCAAAACAATACAACCTAAGATTGTACATGATACATTGGGCATTTGCCTGTTTTGATTATTGTTATTCCTGGAAGATAGGTGATAAATTTGAACTCAGATCATAGTCTTAATAATTTAAGATGTATCCATGGTTATTTGAGATCATAGCACATTCTCTCTGTAAATTGTACCATGAGTACTGGTTTACCTTTGGCCATATGATCACTGAACCTGGAGTTAGGAGACCTGGGTCATAGGCCTGACTACCACTAACTAGTTGTATGACCTGACATAAGGCACAGGGGCCTCATTTTCCTTTTGGTGGAGCTGAATTAGACAATCTGATTTGTCCCTTCTCATCTCACATATTCTATAATTATGTGGTTTTCTAGCACAAGTGTTCCTTATTAAAAGAAGTATTGAGATCTCTCTTTCTAGAGGCAGAAGTTCTTGAGAGTTCCACTTCTTAGAAGTCAATACAAATTTTTTTTTCCATAGAAATCGTGACCATTTTGGTCACCTCAGATGTTTTTCTTAAAATATTTTTTAAGTGAGGGCAGGAAGTGGGAGACTATTGATATGGAATCTTTTTTAAAAAATAAATTTTTATATATTTTTTTTCTGTTATTACCATAGTATTCCAGGTATCTCTCTTTTTCCCCCTCCCTGAGAGCCATTCATATGACAAATATTATTCTTTAGAGAAGGGGAAAAACAAAAGTCACAACTACTTGATTGAAAAGGTCCAAAAAACTGTGCAATGTGTAATGATTATGGACCTGCCACCTCCATGAAGGGAGAGTAGGTTGGGAGTGTCTTTTCCTATCTCTTCATTTAAGTCCCATTTGATCTTTATAATTTTGATACATGTAGTCCTGATTTTTGCGTGTGTGTGTGTGTGTGTGATTCCATATATATTTTGGTAGTTTCTGTGTATGTTGTTTTCTTGGCTCTATCTACTTCAGTATGTGTCACTATATAGATCTTTCCATGTTTCTCTGTATTCATCATATATGTCATTTCTTACAGAACAGTAATATTTCATTACATTCATATACAGTTTGTTTAGTGATTCCTCAGTCAATCTATGTACTTTGTTTTTAATTCTTAACTATCACAGAAGTAGTTGCTATAAATATTTGGAGGATATGGGGACTTTCTTTTTATTGATTGTCTCCTTGAGGTGTAAACCTAGTAATGGACTGTCTGGTTCAAAGAATATGGACATTTTAGTCACTTTATCTACATAATTCCAAATTGTTTTTCAAAATGGTTGTACCATTTCACAGTTCGCAGTTCCACCAACAATATATTAGTGTACCTGTCTTACTACTATGGTCATTTTTGTCAATTGGCAGGAGGTTGTAAATTCTTTGCAATTCTTTTGAGAACTGTTTGTTTATCAATTGTTTATTCATCTTTACCTTTTTTAATGTTTCTCCTTACTCCCATGTTTCTCCTTCTATGAAGCTCTGGTCTTCTAATTTAGTTAGCTTGTTTTGTGTGCTTGCATTCAAATCATTATAAAAATGTTTAGCTGTCTATGGGCAAGGACAAAACCAATAACACTGTCATAGAGATTTCTTTGAAAACTACTATCGAAAAATTTACCAGTGATTTCTTAATTGAAATCTGATGGCTATTTCTTAGTTTTTAATCTCCTTGACCTCTCTACTGACAACACTGGTCACCTTTTCTTCCTGGACTCTTTCTTTTCTTTGGATTTTCATGACTCCACTACCCTGGCTTTCCTACTGTCTGTCTAATTGCTCCTACTCTGTCTCCTTCACTGACTTTTATTAATATATATATATACATATATATGTATATATGTATATATACATATATACATATATATATGTATGTGTATGTGTGTGTATATATATATATATATATATGTTATGTTGTAACTGTAAATGTTCCCTAAAGTTTTGTCCTGGATCCTCTTCTATTTTCTCTCTCTCTCTCTCTCTCTCTCTCTGTCTCTCTCAGTGATTCTATGTGTCAAATTATATCTTTGAAGATGACTCATATATCTATATCATCAACCCTACCCTCTCTTACATTTCAGTGTGTTGAAAATAAAACTCATTCTCTTTGCCCCCAAATTACCTCTATTCCAAACCTCCATATTTCTGTTAAATGTACTGTTATACTAATCCCCCAGGTTCTTAATCTTACTATAGAATGAATGGAGGGCAGGACAGAACAGAGGGAAATGTGGTTAGTCTTTGGCAACATGACTGTTGTGGAAGTGTTTTGCATGGCTACACATGTATGACCTATATTGAATTACTTGCTTTCTCAATAAGGATGGATGGGGAGGGAGGAAGGGAGAGAATATGGAACTCAAAGCTTTAAAAATGAACGTTAAAATTTGTTTTTGCATGCACCTGGGAAATAAGATGTAAAGGCAATGGGGTACAGAAATCTCTTTTGCCCTGGAGAAAATAGAGGGGAGAGGGATGGGGGTGATAGAGAGAGGGGGATGATAGAAGGGAGTTCAGACTGGGAGAAGGGCTGGATGGGGCGCATGTTGTCCTGTGTTGGGGGTAGGTAGAGATGGAGAGAAAATTTGGAATTCAAATTCTTGTTGAAGTGCATGTTGAAAACTGAAAAATAAATAAATTATGTATTTAAGAAAAAAGAATGATCAGCTGTGAAAGACTTAGCTACTCTGATCAAGACAATCACCCAAGAAAATTCCAACAGACGCATGATGGAAATTACTATCCGCCTCCAGAGAGAGAACTGATGAAGGAATGCAGATTAAGGAACATTTTTTAAAATTTTATTGCTTGTTTATGTGTTTTTTCTTTTGTACCATGGCTAACATGGAAAGATGTTTTACATGAAAACAAAGAAGATCTGACTGTGGCTCCTTATCACCTCTTAGCAAAAATGTAGAGGGCAGAGCTAAGATGGCAGAGTAGAAAGATGCATGTGCTCTAACATTTCCCCCACAGCCTATAAAATACTTGTAAAGAATGACTCTCAACAAATTCTAGAGCAGCAGAAGCCATAGAATGACAGAGTGGAGGAGACTTCCAGTACAGGGTCACCTGGAAGACTGATGGGAAAAGTCTGTTGAACTGGACATGGAGCAGAGCCCAGCTGCAGGGAGAAGGACCAGAGCAGGCCTTGGGGGCAGAATCCCCAGCAGCAGCCATTGGCAGATCCATCAACCCACAGGCTCCAAAGGTCAGTGAGAAGGCTTTTTCAACTGGCTGAGAAGGGAGCAAGATGTCTCCCGTAGCTCTGGCCCCAGGCAGTGGTGGCAGAGACCTCAGCAGGCAGCAGCAGCTCCTACAGCAGGCAGCAGCCAACTTCCATTGTTGGAGGCCTAATTGCAAAGCCCCTGGAGTAATTGAGCAGCTGATCTGAACCTCAGCCCTGAGTGGCTGGCCCCCCACCTAAAGCCCCTGGGGGAATTGAGCAGCTGATCTGAACCTCAGGCCTGAGTGCTTGCGTGGTGGAACTGGAGGCGAGGCTGTTGTGGAGAGGAAATTCTACTACTCAGATTCTGGGAACAAAAGTTTCTGGTTGCTCCCAAATCAGTGTGCAGGCTTGATTGTGCCACCTTGGAGAAACTAAGATCTTACAAGTCCCCAGAGTATACCATCCTCTTGACAAAGCACCCCAAAATCAAGTAACTGGTTGGGAAAATGCCCAAAAAAGAGGAAAAAATAAGACTATAGAAAGTTACTTTCTTGGTGAACAGGTATCTTCTCCCATCCTTTCAGATGAGGAAGAACAATGCTTACCACCAGGGAAAGATGTAAAAGTCAAGGCTTCTGTATCCCAAACATCCAAAATAAATATTCAGTGGGCTCAGGCCACGGAAGAGCTCAAAAAAGGATCTTGAAAATCAAGTAAGAGAGGTGGAGGAAAGAGAAATGAGAGAGATGCAAGAAAAGCGTTAAAAGTGAGTCAACAGCTTGCTAAAAGAGACCCAAAGAAAATGCTGAAAAAATTAACACATTTAAAAATAGGCTAACTCAATTGAAAAAAGAGGTCCAAAAAGCCAATGAGGAGAAGAATGCTTTAAAAAGCATTTTCCCAAATGGAAAAGGAGGTTCAAAAGCTCACTGAAGAAAATAGTTCTTTAAAAATTAGAATGAAACAGATAGAAGCTAATGACTTTATGAGAAATCAGGAAATTATAAAACAAAACCAAAGGAATGAAAAAATAGAAGACAATGTGAAATATCTCATTTGAAAAACAACTTACCTGGAAAGTAGATCCAGGAGAGACAATTTAAAAATTCTGGGACTACCTGAAAACCATGATCAAAAAAAAGAGCCTGGACATGATCTTTCATGAAATTATCAAGGAAAACTGCCAGAGGGCAGAACCAAAGGGCAAAATAAGTATTGAAAGAATCCACTGAACACCTCCTGAGAGAGATCCAAAAAGAGAAACTCCTAGGAACATTGTAGCCAAATTCCAGAGTTACTAGGTTAAGGAGAAAATATTGCAATCAGCCAGAAAGAAACAATTCAAGTATTGTGGAAGTACAATCAGGATAACATAAGATCTAGCATCTTCTACATTAAGGGATCGAAGGGCATGGAATATGATATTCCAGAAGTCAAAGGAAGTAGGATCAAAACCAAGAATCACCTACCCAGCAAAAGTGAGTATAATACTTAAGGGGAAAAAATGGTCTTTCAAGGAAATAGAGGACTTTAAAGCATTCTTGATGAAAAGACCAGAGCTGAAAAGAAAATTTGACTTTCAAACACAAGAATGAAGAGAAGCATGAAAAGGGAAACAGGAAAGAGAAATCATATTGTAACTTTTGAAACTGTTCTCAGTATCTGGGTAGTTGGTGGGATTATACACACACACACACACACACACACACACACAAACACACACACAGAAAGAGAGAGAGAGAGAAAGAAAGAGACAGAGAGACAGAAGAGCACAGGGTGAGTTGAATAGGAAGGGATTATACCTAAAAAAATAAAATTAAGGAGTGAGAGAGGAATGTATTGGGAGAAGAGAGAAATGGAATGGGGCAAATTATCTCCTATAAAAGTGACCAGAAAAAGCCTTTTCAATGGAGGGAAAAAGGGGGGAGGTGAGAGGGAAAAAGAGAAGCTTACTCTCATTACATTTGGCTCAAGGAAGGAATAACATGCACACTCAATTTGGTATGAAAACCTATCTTACAATACAGGAAAGTGGGGGAGAAGGAGATAAGCAGGGTGGGGGGCATGGTGGAAGGGAGGGCAAATGGGAGGAGGGAGCAATTAGAAGTAAACACTTGGGAAGGGACAAGGTCAAAAGAGAGAATAGAAGAAATGGGGGGACAGGATAGGATGGAGGGAAATATAGTCTTACACAACATGACTATTACAGAAGTCATTTCCAAAACTACACATATATACTATATTGAATTGCTTGCCTTCCCAAAGGGAATGTGTGGGGAGGGAGGAAGGAAGAGAAGTTGGAACTCAAAGGTTTAGGAGCAAATGTTGAGTATTGTTCCTGCATACAACTGAGAAATAAGAAATACAGGTAATGGGGTATAGAAATTTATCTTGCCCTACAGGACAAAAGAGAAGATGGGGATAAGGGAAGGGAGGGATGTTAGAAGGGAAGGCAGATTGGTGGAAGGGGTAATCAGAATGCTCGGTCTTTTGGGTTGGGGGGGAGATGGGGAGAAAATTTGCAACTCAAAATTCTGTGAAAATGAATGTTGCAAACTTAAATAAATTTTAAAAAAGAAAAAATGTAAACTTTTATTTAGCTTTGACAACTTGGATCCCACCTATCTTTCTAGCCCTATACTCAGTGATGTAGCTAAATTGATGATCTCTGTCTTCCCTGTATCTCAGTGACTTTTCACTGACCATTCCTCCATGCCTATAATGTACTGTCTTCACCTCTTCCTCATAGGATCTCTCTTTTTCTTCAAGATGCTGCCTAAGTACTACCTTCTACTTAAAATCTTTCTTGATCTCTCCAAGTATTAATGCCATATGCCCTAATGAACTTGCATTTTTACGTATCCTCTTTATATTTGTCTCTGTGTACTTAAATGTGTGCATATTGTCTTCCCTGATAGAATGTAAATTTTTGTTTAGAGTTGCTATTATTTTGTTCTTTATATTTTTATTCCTAGTGTGTACCATAGTGCCTTTTGTATAGTAGGTTCTTAATAAAGCATTATTGATTGATTGATTCTTTTTCAGTTCACCTAGTTCCATTAATAAGTAGTTTTGACTTTCATATTTTGCTTGGCCTCTTAATCAGCCCAATCTCATTGTCTACCAACCCATATCTCTCCATCCATCAAGTATATCATGCAGGTCTTTATCAAAAGTCTTGCCAGACTTCATTTAGATCTATTGCATTCCCTTTTTCATTATAGGTAACCAATAAAAGTGTAATCTACTATCGTTAGGCATTATTTGGTTGTTTTTTAAAATTTATACTGATCTTTAGCAATAATTTCTGCTTTTTATAATGTAGTGTCTGGAATCAAAGTGAAGTACACAGAACTCTACTTTGAAAACTGAACCTGCTCTTTTCCTTTTTGATAAGTGGGATACTGTTTCCCCATCTCCTCTTCATCAAGATACTTCTCATCCTGCATAATTTTCCAGTTTTTCGAAGGTTAGCAAAAGTGATTGAATAGTCACATCTAAAATTTCTTTATTATTTTAATATGTACTTCATCTACTTCTCCTGGTTTCTATGTATTGAAAATATGTACCATTCTCATTTATTTGGAGTATGAGTTCTCCATTAAACATTTTTGTCTTGTGCTGAAGAGCTACTTGGCAGGGAAAGAATAAGTAAAATAGAAGTTAAGCGGTTCTGCTTTCTCTCTATACTACATTTTTTTAAAAAGTGAAGACACTTTGAAAATCATAACATGCATATATTTAGTCTGTGGGGCCTTAATAAACATCTCTTTGTAACAATATTAAAAAAGATCTTTTGTTGCCAAGAGCGTAATGTGAGAAATTTCTCAAATAGCTGCTTTCTTTCTACAGTGAATGATGTTACAAATATGATCACATAAAAGGAGCAAGAATCTCTGGTTGCAAAGATTGTAAGCTTACTTTTCTAAGAATATGCAGTCCTTAGATACCTAGAATTCAAAATTAGCTTATTAATTTATTTCATTTGATTTCAATTGCCTTTTTGAGAGAGGTGATCTCTAATGTACCCACAGTCATTTTAGGTAAAGGATTTTGATCAAAATCAGTGTAGTGAGTTACACTAAAAAGTAATTTCACTGAGGATCACAGATATAATTGGAGGTGTTAACACCTCCAAGCAGATGACTTCCTTGTTATATTATGTGTAGTGTATGGTTTATTTTTTCTTCTTAAATGAGTTGCATGCATCTTTAATAAAATATTTTGACAGTAATGGGAGTATTGAGATCATTCATAAATTAAAATTTTGCTATTATTGGATCCAGTAAGTTTTTATAGAAACTGATGGGAAAATCGTTCATCAGCTATGAAAAACATGAAGGATACTTTTCCATGTAATTCTGGTTCACCCTAGAAGTTTATATATTGTTCCATTGTGGGTTGAGTTTATATCATATTTTGGTCACACTTTCCACTTGTTCTGAAGGCTGGTGGTGTACTGTTGCTATGATTTTATTTCCACTGTAACTCACCATCTTTTACTTTAATCCTTAAACCATGCATGTAAGCTGGTTGGGAGCAGGGAGCGTAGAAGAGATAAGAAAATCTTAGTAACTTTTTAAAAAATTAAATCTATTGGAAGTCATATTTGTTTAGTAAAAAAAAAGGCAAACTCCTGCATTTCCCAAAATATAATTAATATAATTGACAAAGAACACATTATCTTTTCATTCTTGTTATGTTAATGTTAACTTAGGATCAAAGAACTCTGAGATGGTCTAATACTTGTTTTTATGTATGATTAGATTCACACAGTTTTAAAAGCTGAAAAGATTTTAGATATCATCTAGTTGACCATACTCATTTTAACAAATGAGAATACTGAGACCCAGAGAATTTAAAAGAGTTGCTTAAATCACTAATAAAAGTAGATTAGTGGTGGATTCTACACTAGGCCCTAGATTTCCTATTCAGTCCTGTATATTTCTTTTTGTGCCATGCTGTAGTTACTTAGATATGTTATCATACTTTAATGGTAAAAAAAAAATAGAGAAAAAAAATCACAGTGCTCATTTTCTCCACTCTATCCTATTTATATTTTGTTAATCTTGTTCTGCACTAATGTTACCACCATACTAATTTGGGCCTTCATTTACTGCTGCCTAGCCTACTGAAGTATTCTCATAATTGGTTTCTCTGCTTCCAGCCTCTAAATCTCTGAAGTTCCCAGTCTGATAATGTAACCCTTCTGATATAAAATTATCAGTGCCTTGCTGTTGCATCTGAGCTAAAGTATAAACCTTAGCACTTAGGCTTCCTACACAACAGTCTGACAACAATCTAATTTTCCAGCCTTTCCATACTCACATTAGCTTTCTTGCTGTTCCTCACCCATGGCATTCTGCTTCTTGACTATGTGATTTTTCCCCAAGTTTCCCCCCAAGTTTGCAATGCATTTCTCCATATGTGTGTTCTTTGGATTCCCTAATTCCTTCAGAGCTCAGTTCAAGGGCCATTTCCTACATGAGAGCTTTTCTGATCCCCATTGGTAATACTCTCCCCCTACCCTCCAATTACCTTGTATTTATTTTGTACGTATTTTGTATGTATCGGTAGGTGTACATGTCTCCTCCCACAGCCACTCACCAAGAGGTTCCTCCAAGGTAGCAACAATGACAATTTACATTTTTTCTTCATCTCACCTGCATCCAACAGCATCCCCTACCCATAGTAGCCTTTAAAAGATACTTGTTTATGATTAGTCAGTTACTTTGCTTTCACATATTCTTAAGTTACACCCAAAGGGAAGCACCAGTTTTTCCTTGAGCTTAACATTCCATCTTACACCTTTATTAATTTGCTTAACCTTGCCCTATATACCTGGAATATACACACATCTTTTCTCTGCCTTTCAGGCATCTCACCTTCAAAAACTCAGCTTAGCTTTTGCTATGGAGCCTTCCTTGATCTACTTTGTATCTGTTTATCTTTGTACATGCTACTCTCTCCCCAACATCCACCCAGTTTTGACTCTTTGAATAGGAAATTATCTGGTTTTGTTTGCCTTTATATGTCCCATTTTGAGCACATTGAATTGCATATAAAATTCATTCGGTAAACATTTATTGAATTGTTAGATTGAATTACTTATTCTTATTTTAAAAAAAGGGAGTGCTACTGTTAAGCCCCCCAAATTGCTGTAAAAGACATGTTCTTTCCTGATTTTCTTCCTACCAGTTTTGTACTATTCTAAGTCCTGGTAAGATTCACTTAAATTAGTCTCTAAAAATTGAGTCCTGAAAATAATTGTTTTAGGTATTGATTTTGTGATTTTATAAACCTATATAAGTGACATTGACCTAAAACCTTTTGGCTCGGTGTTCCCACTATATAAATTACTTTCTAGATATAAAGGGCAGATAATTAGATTTAGCATTAGCTTTTTCAGTTCATTAGGTAAATCCATTACCATCATCATCATCATCATCATCATCATCATCATCATCATCATCATCATCATCACCTGATGGTCATTTTATAACCTTTCTCTAATTTTATAGCTGAAGTAACTGAAGTGCAGACAGGGTTAAATGACTGACTATAACAGCAAGGGCCCTGTCATACACAGGAGGATCTGCTGTACAGGTTCTCTGGTGTGCTTTTCTAAAAGGAAAGCAACTTTTGAGGAGTCAACAGTCTACTTTAATCAAGCACATATATCATTCTCATAGTTCAGGGGGGAAAGTCAGTTCCCTAAACTTCCAAGAAAATACAGAGAAATAAAGATCAACAGACAGGGCTTCCAACTGCCTGACCATACATACATAGTTACGAGAGAGAGAAGTTTGATTTTTCAAAGCTGGGGGGCTGCTTAGCAGCTTCCCAGAGTCTCATCTGGCACACATACCTTCTTCCAAAAACTAAGCCCGAGCTCACCTCAGAGCATTTTGACACTTTTCAGAGCCAGAGGGCAGGAGCCCCAACCCAGTGCCTCAATAGAAATTAACCAAAGTTATTGAGGTCTTTTAATGATTGGGGAAGATCTTTAACTCTCCCTCCTCCCCCATTAACCTTAAATTACCATTACACTAGCCCAGTGTCACACAGCTGGTTAGTGTCAGGGCTCGAGTCCATTCTGTGACTTTAAATTTTTCCATTGCATGAAAGTGAAGTACAAATGATAAAATGAAATTTCAAATTTATAGAATTGATGAACCCCAGAAGAAAGAAATTATGGGTGTGTGTATGAATGTGGAAATGTATTTACATTCCCTACACATATACATATGTAATAAGAAGCCTCACGGTGTTGAGTTTTGTGATTCCCAAGGACTTCATTAATTCTGTAAATTAATAATTCCCAAATTTAATTAAAAAGGCTGCTGGGAAACAAGTATGCCTCAGAGCAGTGATCATGACCTTTTTGACCAGGCAGTGACTTTGACAGTAGTAAAAGTCTTTAGTTCCAAGACATTGCTATTCTACTTTGCTAGCTTTTTGATTTATCATTTACCATGGTGGGCAATTCTACTATGACTATCACATGGTTCATTGGGATGGCAGAGCTAATAATGAAAATAACTCCTGACGTATTAAGTTAGTGGAATGTCATTAAGGCCCTGTTCTTCTTACCTGAGGTATCCTTTCACCCTCAGTATCAACTTTCAGGTCTCCAAAATAAGTGAAGTTATCTTTTATGAATGCAAAATGTCATATCATATTCATTTCACATCTTAAGCTACCAGTACAATAAAACCTCTTTAGTCCAAACTTTGTTACTTTGAATTTGGGTTAATATCTCTATTGATAAAACGTAAAGGTTTTCTGTAAAATTTTACTCTTACATACTTCACAACTTCAATCGTTCTGTGATCTGATCAGGGTATAAAGTCTAACTTTCCTATACTTTCTCATGCTGTGTAATTCTTCTCAAGATGAACATTCTCATTTCCTTCAACTCTTCCTCACATGATATGATACAGAGGTGCTTCTCACTCTTGATCCTTTTTCTCTAGACATTCTCTATCCATTTCTTTTTACAGATAAAGTTGTACTCTAAACCAAACTCAGTACTTAGATGTGGTCTGAGCAGGGCACCATACATCTTCTAATGTTGCCTGAGCATAAGTTAGGTTTGCCTTATACTTTTGAGCTTATTCACTTCTAAGACTCCCAGTTCTATTTCAGGCAAACTGCATCAAATCGCTCATTAGGTAATTTTGAAGTTTTTTCAATCCAACTATAAGAATGTACAGCTTCTATTAAGTTTTATCCTATTAGATATGATCTAGTATTTTAGTCTGTCAAAACCTTTTTGGATTCTGACTTCATCATCCAGCTTGTTAGCTGTAGCTCCTAACTTTGTATTATCTATACATTTAATAAGCATGTCTTCTAAGTTTTTATCTAATGTATTGATTAAATAGTTAAGACCACTTTCAGCCCATTTACAGGAATTCTGTCAAGTTTGTGGAATCAATAATGGCTACTCTGTAGGTTCTGTCTTGTTATGTAACAGGCATCTGTCTATCTTGTCTATAGTTAGAAGATATTGAGTGAACAAAGACATTAGGCACAGTCTGTGTATCTGGTCATCTGGTTCCTGATTGCTGTCTAAAGTCAAGCTCAGTAACAACAGGAATCAGTAATATGATATTGAGTGATGAAGTGGACATGTGCCAAGGGTGTTCAGAGCAATTTCTCCACAGAGCCATCAGTGAACACCTTCCTTCTTCCTACTATGAACCAAACACCATCATAGCCTCTTTTTAGTTTGAATTATCTTCCTTCTCTTACATGCTTCCAGTTCTGTGTGGAAGACCTAATCCTTAATTCCTTCTTTCTATAAGTTAAAATGTACCAATCAAAGCCTGCTTGTTTTTAGCATCATGATTTGGTCCTACTTTTTGTTTGTATAAAGATTCTTAGTCTTCCAAATTAATGTAAAAAACATGTTCTTTCCTGGTTCTGCTCCTACTTGTCTGATTGCTCCTACTCAGTATCCTTTCCTGAATAATAATTGCCTCTCATCCATAACTTATTGTCTCCCAAACCTCTTTCTTGAACTCTCTACTCTTTACTCCCAGTATATAGTCTGTATCATCAGCTTTAAATAGATTCAGTTACTATCTCTGTGAAGATAATTCCCAAGCCTCTGTTTCCAGCCTTAGTCTCATTTCTGCATCATAGAATTGTTTGCTATACATCTAGGCCTGGAAGTCCTTGCTAGCCTCTCAAACTTATTGTGTACAAAACAGAACTAATTATTTTCTACCTCTAAACCCATTCCATCTTCACACATTCTAATTTCTGTTGAAGATGCCACCATCCTCTGGTCACCTGGTTTCAGAACTTTGGAGTCCACCCTTCTTTTTCTCTCACTTTGTATATCTCAAATTTTTTTACTTGATGTATTATGCTTAATTTTGCCAGGTAATTCTTAGTTGTAGTCCTAACTCCTTTGCCTTCTTGAAAATCGTGTTCCATAACCTCCTATCCTTTAATGTTGCAACTGCCAAGTCCTGTGTGATCTTGATTGTGTGATTCCAAAGACAGGAACCAGTCATTACAAAAGCAGAGACGAGAGATAGAATATCTTATGAGAGAAACAGGGAGAAGGCCAGTTTGGCTGCATTGCAGAAAATGGTAGGAAGTATAATGTATGATGTGGCTAAGAAAGGTTGGAACTGGGTTGTAAAAGTCTTTAAAAGTGAAACAGAGAAATTCGTATGTTATTCTAATGGCAGTGAGTTTATTCAGTCAGGGAGTAGCATTTTTAATCTGGAAATCACTTTGGCAGTTGCATGGAGGATAGATTGGAGAAAGGAGAGATTTAAGACTGAGGCCCCTATTAAGAAGCTATTGAAGTTATGTAGGCAAGAGGTAATGGGTACCTGACCTAAGGTGGTAACTTTGTGAGTAGATCGAAATGGTTGAGTTACAAGATACTTGTCAAGGTTGAAATAGCAAGACTTGACAACTGGTAAAGTATGTGAGATGAGGGGAATTGAGGAGTTCAGGATAAAACCAAAATTATGGACCTGGAAAACTAGAAGACTGGTAGTACCTTTGGTAGAAGTACAAAAGTTTGGAAATGTAGAACCTTTTTTAGAGAAAGATGAAGCAGTTCTGTTTAGGATGTGTTAATGTTGAGATGCCTCCAGAATTTAAAATGTCTAATATACATTTGGTAAAAAAAGAACTTTGAACTGACAGATTAGAGTCATTGGAATATGTCTTCTTGTAATGTCTCTATAATTTTGTTTTTCCAACTTAATGATTGAGATACCCAGTTATAGCCTCAAGGTATATTTTGTTATTTTGTTTCAAAAGTAATATTTAAAGTAGTATACAGACAACTTATCAAACTGTTTTTAGGATGTTATGTTATTTATAATTGCTTTATGATTACATTTTAATTTACATTTTACATTTAATTATATTAAATGACATAAAAATTTCCCTGAAGTAAATTTTAACCACTTTGTATTTGTGTGTTCTATCTGTCTTCAGGTAATGCTTTCCCATGGACAATCAGTTTATATCATTTCAGCATTTATACCCTTCTTGGACACCAAATGACACTTGGGTTAGTACAGCCAATGGGTTGTACATCTACTCTGGCTGTCACTTCCCAAAAGCTGCTTGCCGTGGGGCCTGAATCCAGACATTCATTTGTTGTCTGTCTCCATGTTGACCTTGAGTCACTTGAGATAAAATGTTCGAACCCCCAGGTTGGTACGTTTAACTAATTTATGAAAGGAAATTAAAAATAACTTGATTTAGGTACAATTGTTTTCCATTTTGTTGAAGAGGTTCTTTTCTATTAAGCATCTTATATTTTAAATGGGCCATCAAGATCAGGGTGGTTAGATTAAGTCTTGCTTTGAAGCTCTCTCAAGTTTTGTAATTTAAACTCTTCTGAAAATGTAATAGCTGCAGCATAAATGCATCTTTTGGCTGATGGATTGAAATCAGTTGCAGATGTAGTTTTTAAATGCTGAAGAACCACTTTACTGTCACTCTGGATGTGTCTACTGAAGTGATCAAATGTAATTTTCAATCACATTCTCACTCAGAACTTCTTTGATTCAACATCCAGTGCTTTCACATAAGTGATGGCATATTTTGTTTTGAAAGGCATGTCCACTGTTCTCAAGATGGTTATTTGTTAGACATAGGCCACGTATGTTGTACTCTAGATTTTCATGACTAATTTAGTTATATATCACCCAGACTTGTCTAAGTTATTTAAAACAATTTTCTGCTTTATATTTTTCTGCATATTAACTGGGTTCCTAATTTAAGTATCAGGGCTGTTTTATCTGAAGTTACTTCTATGTGATGTTATTAAAAAAAATTCCCTTTAGAAACCATATCTCAGTTTGAATACATGTTTGTTCCACTGTTAATTGCCATTCTTTTTGAGGTAACTTCAATTTATGAGATATTTGGTGACCTTTTTTTTTTAAAAAAAAAACTCATCTTTTCTCCTTTTATTTGATTTTATCATATTCCTTACTATTTTTATTTTTGTTGACTTAATCTTGTGTGCATTTGGAAACATCCACTCTTTGCTTCTAAATGGGTTTTATTTGAATGCAACTTTCAAGTAAAATATCCATTGTGTCATAAAATCTAGGAATCTGCCTGTTACCTGTAAGAACAAAAATAATTTCTTTGAGAATCCATTGTTAAATATTCTTCTCCCTTGTGGTATATTAATTTGTTCCATTTAGATGGAAACTTGCATGAGCATTGCTGTCAGGAGAGCATCATAAAACTTTCTCAAAAAAGGCTTCTTCTAACATTCATTCCTCTCTGCTAAATTTTGCTCTATGTATATTTGCAAAGAAAAGAAACTGACCCAATTTGTTTGATTTTTTAAAAGTTCCGTCATCGTAGAAAAGTCTAGCAAATGACTGACTGGTAAGAAAACAGAGCAGAGGACATAAAAGTTGGAAAAGGGCATTCCATTATATTTCCCAAATATAAGTTGAAATAAGGAGTATAAAAACACTTGATAGCAGGTGTTAATGCAACTATATCAGCAGCATGCACACAGGTCACAGAGATCTGCAGATTAGTTTGTGAGATTAAAGAGAAATGCACAACTACAAACAAAAATATAATTGGATTTGCTTTGTAAATGACTGAGAAATTTTCCTCCCAACTTTCTCTAGAGAGGCAGCTCTTTGTAGCTGGTCTGCCTCTCTATCCATAGTAGGGGTTTGAGGGTAATGAGGAATTTGACAAGAGTTTTTAAAGGCTTCTGAAAGAAGAGAAGAAAAAATTATTCCCAATGTTTCTCTCTCATATTCAAGCTTTTTCTCTTTCTTCCATCCTTAAGAACCTCTATCCTTTCCACCCCTCATGACTACAACCTGTCTAGGTCTATCTCTCCTGTTTCTATACATTATTTCTCTTTTTATCCCTTTCACTTGTTGCTTTAATACCATTCCCTATATGCATTTGTGCTACTTCCTAAAGGAAAAGCAATCTGAATAAACTAACACATACTAAAGTGTGGATCAATGATTATCATCTCTACCTCCTTTTAAGTGATTGCCTTTTAATTCAAATGAATATATATTTGATAGAATCAGATATTGTTGGGAGAGGGCAGAGGAGAGAAGGGCTCATGCAACACACTTCACCTTTGTGTAAGCTTCTTGCAAATATCTGTTGTGTCTTTAGTTATTTTTATAGCTCAGGAAACTATGTGCAATCTAATACTCCAGTGAATCTGTGTTTTCCTCAGTGTGGATATTCCTACCTACTATGTGGGCATGTGGTTTATAACTCTTGTCATCCTCCAGTAAATTGGCTATGGCAGGCCTTCCTTTTTTTGCTCTTGATTTGATTGAAACCAATGAACATCTAGAATTATAACAGCTTTTAATGCACTATTAGCTGATTTTTCTGTTTATTGTGCATGATAGATACTAGTTAATATCTTGTAAATGAATATAAGGCCAGCCCTTGTAGGGGTGAGAACAGAGCATTTGTGCATGCTCAGCCCCTTCCTTCTAGCTTAGGGAGCAGAGAAGTGAATAAGAAATTGCCCCAATGTCATAAAAACTACCATTTACGTAGCACTTTAAGGTTTGCAAAATGCTTTACAAACATCTCACTTTTATCCTCACTACCATTCTAGGGAGTAAGTATTATTTTTATTCTTATTTCAGTTATGTGAAAACTAAGGCAGAGGGAGTTCAATGAGATGGCTTAAAGTCACATTAATAATAAACTATCCTCACAGCTAATAAGTATCTCCTTTACTCCATGTTCAATACTCTATCCAGGCACTAACTAGCTGCATCTAAACATAAAACAAATATAGCTGCAATATAAATTGTTCTGAGACCTGTCTCAAGACATCTGCATTTTTATATAACCCAAGGCACTGAAATACGACTTTTGGTGGGAAGGAAGGCAACCAAAAGTGTTGCAGAATTCAGTCCTTTCTTTTTTCCAGAAAGAATCATGAAGTATTCAACTGTTTCTTTTCCCATACTTGCCTCCTAGTGGTTCGAACCTAACATCAGTTGACCTTAGTTTCATCGTTTATGTTTCCTTAATAATGGCAGAGACAGCTCATATAGCACAGAAGAAAGGGCACCTCTACTCTGAGCCAAGCCTCCCTTAGAATTCTACTATCCACGTTGCTCTAGGCTCTAAGAAGGATTTGCTTAGATAAAGAAGTTGTAGCCAGGGTCCAACTAGATTTTTAAGAGGGACAAAGTAACTGCATATATAGTAATCATTTTAACAGAATCATGATTAGACATTAATATACTTCAAAGGTGATTTTTTAAAAAATTTATTTATTTTTAGTTTTCAACATTCATTTCCACAAGATTTTGAGTTCCAAATTTTCTCCCCATCTCTCCCTTCCCCCACCCCAAGACACTGAGCATTCTGATTTCCCCTTCCCACATTCTGTCCTCCCTTCTATCACAGTCCTCCCTTCCCTTATCCCCATCTTCTCTCTTTTCTTGTAGGGCAAGATAGATTTCTATACCTCATTACCTGTATTTCTTATTTCCCAGTTGCTTGCAAAAACAATTCTCAACATTCATTCCTAAATCTTTTGAGTTCCAACTTCTCTCCTTTTCTCCCTCCCCACGCATCTCCACTGTAAAGGCAAGCAGTTCAGTATTGGCTATACATGTGTAGTTATGCAAAAGACTTCCATAATAGTCATGTTGTGAAAGGCTAACTGTATTTCCCTCCATCCTATCCTGTCCCCCATTTATTCTATTCTCTCTTTTGTTCTTGTCCCTCCCCAAAGTGTTTACTTCTAATTACTCCCTCCTTCCGTGTGTCCTCCCTTCTATCATTCCCCACCCCCCACAATGCATTTATTCCCTTCTCCCCTGCTTTCCTGTCCTGTAAGATTGATTTTCATACCAAATTGAGTGTACATGTTATTCCCTCCTTAAGCCAAATGTGATGAAAGTAAGCTTTACTTTTTCCCTCTCACCTCCTCCCTTTTCTCCTCCATTGAAAAAACTTTTTCTTGTATCTTTTGTGAAAGATAATTTGCCTCATTCCATTTCACCCTTTCTCCTTTCAATATATTCCTCTCCCACACCTTAATTTTATTTTTTTAGGTATCATCCTTTCCTATTGAATGCATCCTGTTCCCTCTGTTTATATGTATATAATCCCTCCAACTACTCAAATACTGAGAAAAGTCTCAAGAGTTACAAATATTATCTTTCCATGTAGGAATGTAAGCAGTTCAACTTTAGTAAGTCCCTTATGATTTCTCTTTCCTGTTTCCCTTTTCATGCTTCTCTTTATTCTTTTTTTTTTTTTTTCATTTTTAACACAGTTTGTAACAGATAAAACAATTCAAACTTTTGGTCAGGTGATACTTCTTTTTAAAGCATTTACAGTATGGACCACAAAAGAATTTTTTAAAAACATTAACCAACTGAGACACAAATAATATTTATATTGCTAACTTCATAAGCTCTTGACCTAACTGTCTCCACAGTATTACTAAGAATTAAAGGACCCTAACTTATTGTTGTTGGTCTAAAGTCCTATGCCTAATAGCTTAATTTTAGATTTAACTTCGGATGTTCCCCTATCAATAATCTATAATTTAATAGATCTGGTATTAAGCTTACACATCTTTTGAGTGTAGGAAATTGCCACCAAGAGTAGGTACATTGCAGGGATACAATATCTCCCTAACTTCATGTCAGTTCTAGGCAGGATTAGATTGTCCACTTGCATTCAGTCAGGCTTAAAGTCTGCCAGGTGTCAGGGAAATTGAGTCAGGAGAATCCTACCTCAGCCCAGGCTGAACAGCCAGTTTCCCACCCTTCCCATGAGATCACCTTTTGCAGTTCATACCAGCATCTCACAGGCTTACTGGCATCATGGATTGGAGGCTCAGACTGTCTTTCTTGCTATCCATACCTGGAGTTAGACTCAGAAGAACAGTTACTTAATAGTCCTATAGCATCTAAAAATGGCAAGTTCCAATAACCAGGTTTCAAATATGATTATAGTTTCACTTTGGCTAAGGAACATCTTTTGAGGCAAATCTTAAGTAGCTTACATGCCTTTCTATACAAGTTCTATTTCCTGATTAAATAGCAATCATAAAATCAAATTTACCATTAAAGCCTTAACTTTTCCATCAATGCCAGATTTTACCCAAAAATTACCTTCTTCTAGGAAATTTAGACTAAAAATTTTTTCCCCAAACTAAAGATGTCATTGATTTATTCTCAGTAATTAATTCAGTCAATTGTTTTAATACTAATTACTTTTACCTTACTTTGTAACATGTCCAATTTTTCTCCCCATCACTCCCCTCCCCCCTCTTCCTAATAACTTGCATTCTGATTACTTCTTCCCTAAATGTACCCTCCCTTCTGTCACACCCCACCCTTCCCTTATCCCCATCTTCTCTCTTTTCTTGTAGGGCAAGATAAATTTCAATACCCCATTCCCTGTATTTCTTATTTCCTGATTATATGCAATAAAAATTCTCAACATTCATTGATAAGACTTTGAATTTCAACTTCTCTCCCTCCTCCCCTCCCTCCCCAGCCCCACTGAGAAGGCAAGCAATTCAATACAGACTAAATATGTGTTGTTTTGCAAAAGACTTCCATAATCATCATGTTGTGTAATACTAATTATATTGCCCTCTGTCCTATTCTATCCCCCCTTATTTTCCCCCCACAATTGACCTTGTTCCTTCTTGAAAGTGTATATTTCTAGTGACTCCCTTCTCCCATTTGCCCTCCCTTCTCACATTCCCCTCACCCCACTTGTCACGTCCTCTCCTACTTTCCTGTGGTGTGATATAAATTTTCATACCAAATTTAGTGAGCGTATTATTCCCTCCTTCAGCCACATGTGGAGAGAGTAGCTTCATTTTTCCTGTCTCCCCTTCTCCCTTTTCTCCTCCATTGAACAGGATTTTTCTTATCTCTTTTATGAGTTATAGCCTGCCCTGTTCCATTTCTCCCTTTCTCTTCCCACTATTTTCCTCCTTCACCCCTTAATTTTTATTTTATTTTATTTTGTGTGTGTGGATATCATCTCTTCTGTTTCAACACACCCTGTGCTCTCTATCTAGATATGTGTATGTGTGTGTGTGTGTGTGTGTGTGTGTACACAATCTCTCCATCTACCCAAATACTGAGAAAAGATTCAAGAGTTATAAATATTTTCTTTCCATGTAGTAATGTAAACAGTTCAAGTTTAGAGAGTCTTTTATGATTTTTCTTTCCTGTTTACCTTTTCATGCTTCTCTTGATTCTTGTCTTGGGAAGTCAAATTTTCTATACAGATCTGCTCTTTTCCTCAGTATGAATGATTGAAAGTACTCTATATCATTGAATGACCATTTATTCCCCTGAAGTATTATATTCAGTTTTGCTGAGTAGGTGATTCTTGGTTTTAATCCTAATTCCTTTGACTTCTGGAATATCATATTCCAAGCCCTTTGATCCCTTAATGTAGAAGCTGCTATATCTTGTGTTATCCTGATTGTATTTCCACAGTACTTGAATTGTTCCTTTCTAGCTGCTTACAGTATTTTCTTCTTGACCTTGTAGCCTGGAATCTGGCTACAGTATTCCTAGGAGTTTTTCTTTTGGGATGTCTTTCAGGACGTGATTGGTGGATTCTTTCAATATGTATTTTACTCTCTTGTTCTAGAACATCAGGGAAGTTTTTCCTTGATAATTTCATGAAAGGTGATGTCTAGGCTCTTTTTTTGATCATGGCTTTCAAGTAGTCCCAAAATTTTTAAATTATCTCTCTTAGATGTATTTTCCAGGTCAGTTGTTTTTCCAATGAGATATTTCACCTTGTCTTCAATTTCTTCATTCTTTTTGGCTTTCTTTTGTAAATTCTTGGTTTCTCATAAAGTCATTAGCTTCTGTCTGTTCCATTCTAATTTTTAAAGAACTATTTTCTTCAATGAGCTTTCCATTTGGCTAATTCTAATTCCATTTGGCTAATTTTAAAGCATTTTTCTCTTCATTGGCTTTTTGGGCATCTTTTGCCATTTGGGTTAGTCTATTTTTAAAGGCATTAATTTTTTCAGAATTTTTTTGGGTCTCCTTTAGCAAGCTGTTGACTCACGTTTTCGTGATTTTCTTGCATAGCTCTCATTTCTCTTCCCAATTTTTCCTCCACCTCTCTTACTTGATTTTCAAAATGATTTTTGAGCTCTTACAGAGCCTGAGACCATTGCAAATTTATTTTGGAAGTTTTGTATGAAGAAGCCTTGACTTTGATATCTTCCTCTAATGGTATGCTTCATTCTTCCTCGGGATGGAGGAAAATACCTGTTCATCAAGAAGGTAACTTATAGTCTTATTTTTTTTCCCTTTTTTGGACATTTTCTCAGTTACTTACTTGACTTTTGAGTCCTTTGTCAAGTGGAGTGTATACTCTAGGGACCTGTAATTTCTCAGTTCCTCCAAGGTGGCACAATCAAGGGAGAGGAGTTTATTCCTCTCCTGACATGAGTTCTGGTCTGGGAGCAACCACAGGCTTTTCTGCTCAGGATCTGCAAGTAGGGTTCCCTCTCCACAACTGCTTCCAGCTCCACTAGCCAGTGCTCCTCCTCACCCCAGGACCACCACTTGGGGCTGAGATCCAGATCAGCAGCTTGATTCCCCCAGGGTCTTTAGGCCAAGGGCTCCAAAAGTGGACACTGTGCTGCAGTGACTTCCGCTACCCTGGGCCAGATGCTAAGCTGGACTCTGCTCCCTTCTCACCCAGGTGAGAGATTTCTCATTGACCTTTGAAGCTGTCTTTGGAATTTGTGGGTTGAGAAATCTGGGAATTACAGCTGCTGCCTGGGATTCTGGCTGCTCTGGTACTGTCTGTGCTGTCCCACAGCCAAGACTGGGCTGTGCTCTGCTCTGAGCCCAGTGCAGTAGACCTTTCCTGTCGGCCTTCCAGGCTCTCTTGAGCTGGAAATCTCTTTCACTCTGTCATTTTGTGGCTTCTGTTGCTCTAGAATTTGTTTAGAGTCATTTTTACAGGTATTTTATGGACTTTGGGAGGAGAGCTACAGCAGGTCCATCCCTCTACTCCACCATCTTGGCTCTGCCACTTGATTTTTTTTTAATTTTCATTTTTTTTTAGAAAAGATCTAGCCAACTAGTGTTACAGGCAAAGCTGCATTGGATCTTTTGGTTCATTACACAGTTCTGTGGGAGCAAATTAACAGGTTTAGGATCTAAGCCTCAGTTCAAAAATCTGACTTTAGTAGTCTTCAGGATTTTGAACACTCAGTTAGGTATACTAACCAAACTCACATGAGATTGATTTAAAAACCAGAATCCTAGTTTAATATTTTAAAATGGAAGAAGGTAGAATTAATGGCACCATTATATGCTTGATACCCATTCTGGTTGGGTAAGACCTACTTAGGAGATAAAATTACAAAATCTATTTGCTCAATGAGTATAGGATCTGAGCTCAGAAATTTGAGTTTTCTGTTAAACTTGGTTAACTTGATCCATTGTCTTCTATTCTAAGAGTTTTTCGAAGAATTGGTCACAGTCTTCTGAAATCAGAGAACTTTCGTCTATGGACAGTGGCAGAGATAATTTGGGCGCTTCTTATTTTTTTGTATTTCTTTTTTTGTTTTTTGAAATGACAACTTTACCTTATATTAGTTATATTGAGAGACAAGTTGGTGTAGTAGAAAGAATAATGGCTTTGGAGTTGGTGGAATTGCATTTGATACCTGCCTAGTTTTACTTGGGCAAAGTTTCTTGCCTTCCATTTGCTTATTTCTAAACTGAGACAGTTACATGATATAATTTCTTCCGCTTCTAAATTCCTGATCCTATGTTACAACAAAGCTTGGTTATTGTTAGTTGCATTTTTAATTAGTGTTTCCTTTTTGGGGGGGAGGGGAGAGACCCTAGTCTCATTAGCGACTTAAGCTATCAAACATTTCCTAGGATGGTTTGTGTATAGTTGGCTTTTGATTTTTATTGTCATTCATAGGGATAATACTTCATACCCTCAAAACTTATGGAGTTTAACTTTACTCACATTTCCATTGTGCAGTGCACAGACTATAAATATATCATTAAGTATGTACCAAATTAAGATTTTTGTTGGTGAGGCATGGTTGTCATCTCCCAATTTAAAAAAATATTTAGAAGGGACATTGCTAGGCACAAAGAAGTGTATAGAATTCCATCACGTACCTCTTTTAGAATGCTCAAATAGATGTGTTATTCTAGGTTTCTCTGGGATCTTGTTTTTATGCTTCATAATTCTTACTTTACTCTCTTTTCTTTTTCATCAGAAATTGTTGAAAGTCTTGTTTTAAAGATCCAACTTTTCAGTTTAAGTTATGAATGGTTCTAAGTTTGGATCTTTTACCTTTTGTCATATTGCATTCTCCTTTGATCAACAATAGAAGCTGCTAGTCTTTTGTGATCCTGAATGTAGTTCCTTAGTGCTTGAACTCCTTTCATGGTACTTAAGCTATTTTTTTCTATGATGTGGGACCTTTGTATTTTTTGGCTGTGATATTTCTGGGGCTTTTATTTTGGGGTTTCTTTCAGCACATGATCAATCAATTGTATTTTTGTTTGTTTAAATATTTATTTTTAAGTAGGAAAAAATTAAATATACATTTAACCCAGTTTGTTTGCTTAGCTTTTGCTTTTTTCAGCTTGGCAATATGACCCACTGATTTAGGACACAGAACATTACCACCCCAGTGATGATGATCTCATCATACCTGTTATTGTGATTGGTTTTGATGGCTTCTGCCAGCTTAGCCAGGGCTCCCTTATCTTTAGGGTTAACCTCTGTGAAGGCAGTGCCTTATGGAGGTCTTTCTATGAACTAAGCAACCAGTCTAGCTTCATCTTTGATAATAATACTTGAAGGAACCCCCATTTTTCAGCACAAGGCAGGTAGAAAAACCACTAGCTTAATTGGGTCCACATCATGTGCAATTACTGTGCTTACTCGTTTTCTGCCAGGGTAGTAACAGTGTTAACACGTGTTCTGAGGACAAGTGGTCTCTTGGTATGGAAATCTTTGCCTGCAGCTTTTTGTTCAACCTGAGCCAACAGCCTTAGCTTCTTCTCTTGCATTGCCCCTGGTATATACTTGTGAGCCAGTTTAAACAGTTGAGTAGCTGTCTGATGATCCAAATTCTGGGTGAAATGGTTAATTGCTGGTGGCACTTTCAAAAGCTTATAAAGGATAGACCTTTATGCTGTAGTCTGATGTATCAAGGCCATTTGACAAGTTGAGTAAGGTTCTTCTTGGACTGGATGTCTTGACCAATGCCAAAGTTTTTGGGCTACTTCTCAAACAAAGGATTGACCACTTTCTTGGCCTCCTGTGTCTTTACTACAGCAAGGGCCTAAGTCACCTTTTTTCCCTTGGGCCTTCTTCCCTTTTGGCATCTTGGCCAGCAGAATGAGACAATTCCTTGTATTTTTTTTTACTTTGCCCTGTTTCTAATAGATCTGGGCACTTTTTATTTATGATTTCTTAAAATAATAATGTCAAAGTTGGTGGAGTTTTTTCTTAATAATGATTTTCAGAGAATCCAATGATTCCTAAATTCTCTTTTCTTGAACTGTTCTGTCAGTTGTTTTTTAATTCAGATATCTTAAATCTTTTTCTTTTTTTTCAATCTTTTGATTTAGCTCTAATATTTCCTGTTATTTCCTCAAGTCATTGATTTCTATTTTGTCTATTGTAGTTTACAGAGATTCCACTTCTTGGGTAAGTAGCAAGTAGTCTTTTCTACTTTCTTTGCTAAGTTACTTATTCTTCCTGGGGCAGCTAGGTGGTGCAGTGGATAGAGCACCAGTGCAGGAGTCAGGAGGACCTGAGTTCAAATCTTACCTCAGACACTTGACACTCACTAGCTGTGTGACCTTGGGCAAGTCACTTAACCCCAATTGCCTCATCCTGGGTCATCTCCAGTCATCCTGATGAATATCTGGTCACTGGATTCAGATAGCTCTGAAGGAGAAGTGAGGCTGGTGACCTGCACAGTCCTCCCTCACTCAAAACAAGGTCAAGTGCAAGTCATGTCATTATTTCTATGATGACATGGTCTTCTTAGGCAACGAAGGACGAACGCACACACACTTATTCTCCCGCTAATTCTTTCCTGCAGAGCTTGTTTGATTTTTAATTTCTTGCTTCTAGCAATTCATGTTGTTTTTGGGAAAATACACTTTTTGCCTTTTAGTCTCTGCTTGCAGTTATTATAGAATTACACTGTCCTTTAGGGACATATGCAAATTTATAATAATTTTTACGCTAATTGTTTTTTTTTTCCTTTGGTTAACTTATCTCTCCAACTTTAGTTCCTTAAGGGAAGCCTCTTTTCCAGGACTAGTCCCTGCCCCTTGCTATAGTTTTGGGTGGAGTGGTCCATACTTCAATTCAGTTATTGAGCCTATTATGTTCTAGGCACTCTGCTAAGTGTTAGGGATTCAAATAAGAAAAAGAAAGACAGCACCTGCCCTCGAGGAGCATACAACCTAATGGGGCACACCAGAGCAGAGTTTCCCAAATTTATTTGGCCTATCACCCTCTTTTTTTTTTAATAATTAAATTTATTTATTTAACTTTTAACATTCATTTTCACAAAATTTTGGGTTACAAATTTTCTCCCCTTTTATCCCCTCCCCCCCCAAACACCAAGCATTCTAATTGCCCCTGTGACCAATCTGCTCTCTCTTCTATCATCCCTCTCTGCCCTTGTCTCCATCTTCTCTTTTGTCCTGTAGGGCCAGATAGCTTTCTATACCCCTTTACCTGTTTTTCTTATTTCCTAGTGGCAAGAACATTACTCGACAGTTGATCCTAACACTTTGAGTTCCAACTTCTCTTCCTCCCTCCCTCCCCACCCCTTCCCTTTGGAAGGCAAGCAATTCAATATAGGCCATATCTGTGTAGTTTTGCAACTGACTTCCATAATAGTTGTGTTGTATAGGACTAACTATATTTCCCTCCATCCTATCCTGTCCCCCATTACTTCTATTCTCTTTTGATCCTGTCCCTCCCCATGAGTGTCGACCTCAAATTGCTCCCTCCTCCCCATGCCCTCCCTTCCATCATCCCCCCCACCCTGCTTATCCCCCAGTTTCCTGTATTGTAAGATAGGTTTTCATACCAAAATGAGTGTGCATTTTGTTCTTTCCTCTAGTGGAATGTGATGAGAGTAAACTTCATGTTTTTCTCTCACCTGCCCTCTGTATCCCTCCACTAATAAGTCTTTTGCTTGCCTGTTTTATGAGAGATAATTTGCCCCATTCCATTTCTCCCTTTCTCCTCCCAATATATTTCTCTCTCACTGCTTGATTTCATTTTTTTAAGGTATGATCCCATCCTCTTCAATTCACTCTGTGCACTCTGTCTCTATGTGTGTGTGTAATCCCACCCAGTACCCAGATACTGAAATGTTTCAAGAGTTACAAATATTGTCTTTCCATGTAGGAATGTAAACAGTTCAACTTTAGTAAGTCCCTTATGACTTCTCTTTGCTGTTCACCTTTTCATGGTTCTCTTCATTCTTGTGTTTGAAAGTCAAATTTTCTTTTCAGCTCTGGTCTTTTCATCAAGAATGCTTGAAAATCCTCTATTTCATTGAAAGACCAATTTTTCCCCTGAAGTGTTATACTCAGTTTTGCTGGGTAGGTGATTCTTGGTTTTAGTCCTAGTTCCTTTGATTTCTGGAATATCCTATTCCATGCCCTTCAATCCCTTAATGTAGAGGGTGCTAGATCTTGTGTTATCCTGATTGTGTTTCCACAGTACTTGAATTGTTTCTTTCTAGCTGCTTGCAATATTTTCTCCTTGACCTGGGAACTCTGGAATTTGGCCACAATGTTCCTAGGAGTTTCTCTTTTTGGATCTCTTTCAGGCGGTGTTCTGTGGATTCCTTGAATATTTATTTTGCCCTCTAGTTCTAGAATCTCAGGGCAGTTTTCCTTGATAGAACTATTTTCTTCAGTGAGCTTTTGAACCTCCTTTTCCATTTGGTTAATTCTGCTTTTTAAAGCATTCTTCTCCTCATTGGCTTTTTGAACCTCTTTTGCCAATTGAGTTAGGCTAGTTTTTAAGGTGTTAATTTCTTCAACATTTTTTTGGATCTCCTTTAGCAGGGAGCTGATCTGCTTTTCATGCTTTGCTTGCATGTCTCTCATTTGTCTTCCCAGTTTTTCCTCCACCTCTCTAACTTGATTTTCAAAATTCTTTTTGAGCTCTTCCATGGCCTGAGCCCATTGAGTGCGCTGGGACACAGAAGCCTTGATTTCTGTGTCTTTGCCTGATGGTAAGCATTGTTCTTCCTCATCAGAAAAGAAGGGAGGAAATGCCTGTTCTCCAAGAAAGTAGCCTTCAATAGTCTTCTTTCTTTTCCCTTTTCTGGGCATTTTCCCAGCCAGTGACTTGACCTCTGAATATTCTCCTCACACCCACCTTGCCTCCTGATATTCCCAGTCAGCAGTTTGGGGACTGAGATTCAAATGCTGCTTCCTGCCTTAGGGCTTTGGGCGGGGGCAGGGCTGCTATTCAGTATGAGATTATGTTCAGGTGGTCAGGTTGGGGCAGGGCTGCCTCTCAGGCTCAGTTCCCTCAGGGGGTTTATGCACAGACCTTCCACAATGGATTCAGGCTCCTGCCCCCTTGGGGAGCCCCGGTCTGCAGCTGCCTCTCAGCTTCTACCTCCCGGGGGGGGGGGGGGGGGGCGAATCATGGGGGCACCCCACTCCCCTCTCGACCCGCCAAAGAGACTCTCTCACTGACCCCATCACCTGTGGGCGGAGGGACTTGTGTGGCCGCTGGAGATCCCGTCCCTGAAGCCTGCTCGGGTCTGTTTCTCTTGGTGCCGTGGCCGCAGCAGGTCTGGGCTGGGCTCCGCGTCTGCAGCGCGAGGGACCTTTTGCGAGAGGTTTGCAGGTCCCTCTGTGGGTGGAGGGACCCGCATGGCCGCTGGAGATCCCGTCCCTGAAGCCCGCTCGGATCTTTTCCTTTCGGTGCCGCGGCCGCGGAAGGGCTGCACTCAGCTCCCAGTTCCGGCGCCCAGTCCGCAGCGGGAAGGACCCCCCGCGAGAGGTTTGCAGGTCCCTCCAGATCATAAATCTCCCTCGCTCCAATATTCCGTGGCCTCTGGGTGCAGAATTCGCCGTGAGTTACTCCCCTGTAGCCGTTCTATGGGTTGTGGGTTCGGAGCTATGTGTATGTGCGTCTTTCTACTCAGCCATCTTGGCTCTGCCTCCCTATAACCCTCTTTTAAAAAAAAAAATTACTTTGCACCCCTCTAGAAATTGACTTTCTTTAATCCTTTGTTTGTTTGGTTTTTAATTTACATAATTTGAAAAAATATAAAATATTTTTAAATAATGCATCTTAAATTTAATAATTTATTGAAATTTGTGGGGTTTTTTCCTGTGATGAAATTTTGATGACACAGTATTGCGTCGTGTAACCATATAGTATCGTATTGTAAATAAGTCATTACATGCCCATATTTCTGCCAGTGCATGCCGGACTTCAGAACAATGTGTGACATGCTCCCCTTCCAACAATTGCTTATTAAGACCTGTCAGCAGATTTGACTACTGATCTGTTATAACTTGCCTTTTGTGTGTTTATTGGAAAATAATGTAATCACTACAACTTTAATTCTGTTTACACAGCAGATCAAACATGTACGAATGATTTTTCAAAATTTCCTTCTTTTCTTTCCTTATGCTTCCGTTGCCCCTTTATTTTAATTCTGCACCCCCCAGTTACACCAGAGGCTTCTACTGCCCTCCCCTGGATCATTCCAGCATCCTGTAGAGTGTGGTATCATCCACTTTGGGAATCTATGCTCTGGAGGAATCTGGAAAGGGAAGGAGTGGGAGACTAAGTAGCAGAGACCACCCAGTGTCATAAGGGCATCATGTTCAGTAGAGCTGACCAAGCAGAGCTGCAAATGCAAAATGAGGTCATCTACTTGGTCTCACTCACCCTGGGTCCCCTGTGTTTCCATGTTTGTGTCTACCTCCTAGATTTGCCCCCACCCCCTTGGATCTTTGTAGTTCATCATGCTAAGTGTTTAGAGCCCTATATTAAGTTTCAGGACAAACTGTTAGGAATCTTGGAGACCGTGAGTCTGGGGATTTCTGGGATGAGTGTTGTGGTATCATATTAGTCATTAACCCTGCCTGCTTCTCTAGGTTACCAAAGTCTGCACTCTGGGGTTTTCCCAGGGGAAACCTTCTGCTCTTGCTACCTGTAGACACAGAGCTTCAAATGTTACCCTCGGGTGGCAGGCTGCCTGCATTGGTACTGACTTGGCTGGCAACATCTTTTCTTATTGTCCTCTGGCTTGTTGGCAGCTTGTTCAGGTCTTTGGTGGATGTATTCACTGGCTGTAGATTTTCATCAGATTGCTTGATCATTATTCAATTTAGTACAAACTTTAGCGTTTTACTGCAGTTGGTTTGTGAAAGTTGATTGGTCTTCTCTTGTTTGAGCAACATCTTAGTAAGCAGTCCTACCCAAGAATTTTGAGGGATTTTTGTATCTACCAAGTGATGAATGTAACTAGTTACATCTTTGGAGTAAAGATATGCAAAATGTTTTAATATGAGAGAAAGTACCCAGGTTATGCTAGGACATAAAGTCCCAGAATCATAGGAATTAGGACTAAATGGGATATTAGAGATCAAATGCAGCTGTTTTACTTTGGAGATCATCATCTGAGAGGACTCCATAGGTCATGTAGTCCAAGCCCTTCATTTTAGAGATGAGGAAGTTAGAACCCAGGGAGATTAATTTATTTGCTCAAGGTCACACATATAGTGTTCATTAGAGGTACGTCCTCTCAGGCCAGACCTAGACTCTTTCCATTGTGCTGCACCATCTCCTAGATTAACATGCTAAGATCTAGAGAAGTTAAATGACTTAACCAAAGTCACGCAGGCTATTGCTACACAGTTAAGTATTAAAATTTGGAAATTTTGGCTCAAATCCAATGAGGTCCTTTTCCACTAAAAATGAAAAAAGCAAATTGCATTTAAGAGATGTTTATTTCACTATATCTATATTACTATGTTTTACAAAAATTCCTTTGTGTAATTTACTTTAAGAGCTGATGTTGAAATCATGGTAAAATGCTCATATTATCATTTTATATCAAAAAGGGCTCTGTCCTCTGTCTTATAAAGTGTAATTAATTCTAGTATATGTAAATCGATCCTGGGTGAAGAGGTACCAAAAAGAACCTAAATGCTCAAAGGATCAAGAATCAGGCCATTTATTACTCACAGGCTTCAAAGTGTGTGTGCTACCTTGTCCCTCAAGTCCTATGGGCATATATCAGTAGGTTGGCTATACAGTCACCTGTGAATCACAATCAAGACCCCAGATCTCCTGGGTCTTTACCATTACATGTTTATTGTTGCTGAGCAGATTCACAAAAACTGAGTGGAGATGGGACCTTAGGGGCAATTGATCAGTGGGTAGTCTAGGCTATAACATTTCTTCACTTTCCTTCCCTCTCCTGATCCCCTTCAAACACAAGGACACTGTCTTTAATCATATTTGCCAGCCTTGCTCACTTGAATTGGATAAAGTTTGCTGAGCCAATAGTTTGCTAACCTAAACCTAAATGTATCTGATCAAGCCAGTTCTTGGATATATAAGAGTTTCCTGGTATGTAGGTGGTTCAGTCACTGGTCAACTATCACTCTGTCACCTAGGGCCTAGCAATAGTCCTCATTTGTTCTCATGAAAAGCATATTCCAATATATAACTGCCAAACTTAAACAAAAATGTTTCAATGCAACTTGAAAATAGGCATTATTATATTTTTATTATATTTTCAGTGTATATTTAGTAAAATAATGTGGATTTGGAAGGAAGTAAATATGTCCTTGAACTGTTCTCATTTCTTTTCTTTCTTTTGTTATAAGGCTTCTAGAAAAAGCTAGCTATGCTGTTTATCTCTGCTTCCTTTTTTCCTACTCATTTCTTAACCCCATGCAGTCTGAATTCTGACCTGATCACTCAATTAAAAATACGTTTTTCAGAGTTGTCAGTGATTTTTGAATTGCCAAATATTTTGACCTTTTTTCACTCTTTGATTTCTTTTTATGGAACTCCTCTACATTCTTTGACTTTGTTGACCACCACAACCTCCTGTATACTCTCTCCTCTATTAGTTTTCATAATACTTTTCTTTCCTGTTTTTTCTACCTGCTTGTCTATCTACTACTTCTCAGTCTTTTTAGCTGCCTCATCATTAGTGTCTCCCTTCTCCCCATGTGCCCCAACTGTGCCTTTGTTCAAAGGGGTTCTGCAGACTCACTCTAAGAGAGTCAAGAATATTTATTAAAAATCTACTATGGAAACAGCTAGGCAGCACAGTGGATAGGGCACCATCCCTGAAGTCAAGGGGCCCAAGTTGAAATCCAGCCTCATATACTTCCTAGCTTTGTGAAAGTCATTTTAACAATGAGCAAGCCATTTAAACTAATTGCCTCAAAACAAACAAACAAACAAAAAAACAAAAACCTGCTATGCACTAAGCATTGTGCAAAGGGATAGTAGACCATTTCTACTAGATCCTAGAGTAGGAGTGGGGAGCCTGTGGCCTCAAGGCCACATGTGGTCCTCTTGGTCCTCAGTTGTGACACTTTGACTGAATCCAGACTTCACAGAACCCCTATCCTAGAGCATGTCAATGGAATAAACTAAAATAATTCTGAAGAAGTAGGACAGGAACCAAATAGATGAGGGCTTTAAATGCCCACCTAAGAAGTATGCATTTTAGCATAAAATAAATAAGTAAAATAAAGTAAATGAGAAAACACATTTAATTTTTGAACAAGGAAATGACCTGGTCATAACTATATTTTAGAAATATTCGTTTTGATGCTGCGGGTGATGGATCAAAGAAGCAAGTTACCTAAAGCTAATCTCAATCCAAGGCTGGATTTGAATTCAGGTCTTAGTTGCTGCTGATCCTTTGCATTTCTTCTGAAAACTATTTACTCATATCTTTTGATCCTCTGTTGGAGGGATGGCCTTTTAGTCTTCTAAATTCCTGTCAGTTCACAATATATTTTAGAAATCAGATTTTTTTTCCATAGCTATTTAATGCTAAGAGACTTTCCCCCCAACTAATTCCCTCTCCTGGTCCAGGCTTTTGTTTGTAAAAAAGCTTTAATTTTTTAAAACAATTTTCTTTTTCATCATTTATGAGGAGCTCTATTCCTTGGTTGGCTAAGAATTCTTCCCCAAATACAAATCTGAAATATACTCCCTCTTGATTTTTTTTAATGCTATCTCCATTTGTATTTACTATAAATAATGCATCCATTTGGAGTTTTTTGTCATATATGTTATAAGGTACTGATCTAAACTTAATTTTTGCCGAACTGTTTTCCAGATTTTAAATTCTTGTCAGATAGCTAGTCTGAATTCTTTGAAAACTTTTTGTGAATTATACACATTTGAGTTACTAAAGTCCTTTGATCACAGGTTATTCTATGATCATCTCTTACCTTTGGCAATGTTTTACCAAACATATCCGAGTGGTAGCTAAATAATATAGAGTCCTCTGTAACAGGGTTGAATTACAATGAGGAGCTCAACATATTTATTAACAAATTTCATGTTAAAACAGACAAAAAAGAGTGGTCAGCAATCTCATATTGCTTAATTCTCTTGACAAAACCTCCACTTGATTCCTTGCATGAGGCTCAATAAGGGGATTCAGAAAATGTTTCCAACACTACTTCATAAAGGCTGGTGAATTTCACCAGAGATTCTCTGCAGCCTGAATTCCATTCTAGTAAGACAGAATTCTTCCTTCCCCCAAACTGGGGCATGGTTGGCCACTCTGATCATGGAACTGATACAGTTTTAGCATTCAGACCTTTCATGTGGCAGCTGAGATTGATGAGTTGTGTGTAATCCCTTTAAGGGCTAAGGACAAAGTGAATTATTTTATATGTTTGATGAGAAGATTATATTATACTATACATTATTTTCTAAGTATTGTAATGGCTTCGTTGTTTTCAAAGCACAATGAGGGATGCTTTTCCTTAAATAATATGTATTTTGGATCTTTATCCACAGTGGGCTACCAGAATTCCATGAGTTTCTACCTGACCGAAACTTTTTTACTTTAGAAATGTGTAGCAGATAAACATTTTGTACTGTTGACTAGTTTATTCTATTGAACTTTTCCCTGCTTTTAAATGATAAATTAAGGCAAATAATATTTTGCTGAAGTAACATCTTTTGTGTTACTTTTTCATTAGTATTTCCTGGAAGAAATAAAACTTAAAATTTTTTAATTAAAAATACTTTTATATGTTTTTAGGCAACTTACACTTAATACACACTTTTAGTAACCTAAAGCTATTATATCTACCAAAATGACCTAAAAATCTAAAAATGTCATTTTAGGTAAAATGATATACCTTTGAATTATTTAAATTTGTGGATTGTATAAAAGATGATGACTTTTATGTCTACTGTATTTTGCCTATTGGCTTATCATTAATTACATAAATTTTGCAGTTTTATAACCTTAAAAGTTTTAATAGACTTTCCCCTTTCCCCTTCACCTTTCAATATTTGTGATAAAATTACTCATTGAATATTTTGTTTTAATGTATTTACATTTTGAATGTTCAGAGTTCTGTGATAGGAAAACTATTATGACAGGAATTTTTTCTCTATCATTCATGGTATTTTTCATTTTATTATAATTTTAAATTCCACACTTAGACTAAGCAGTAAAAATAATTTTTGTCCAGTGGAAGATTTACCTGTTTTATTTTATTGAGAACTTTTTCTTTTCAATTTCATTTAAGCAAAAGTCATAAACATCAGATTTCCTATCTTTTATACCATATGGTCTGAACAGAAGATGGAAAATAAAATTATATAAGCAGCAGCATCTGATAGTTATAAACTCAAAGTGGGGTAGCTACACCCAAAAAAAACACCACACAACTGATTCTGTAGCATGATAGAGACTGTACTTTTTCTATGACTATTGAAAGAATGACAGCCCTAAAGTCATCTGGTGTTTACTTATTTATTGTATAGTAAAAAATGACAGTGAATTGAACCACTTAATTAAAACATTAATTCTGTTTGTATGTGATTGTTTTTAAAATCTGTCCTAACAATCTGTTCTGAAAACCTTCTAATATCTGTAATTACTTGAATGTTTTCTGTCTACATAATTAGTCAGGAAATTATTTGTTCCTTTTTCATGAGAAAAAAGAATAGATTTGATAATTGTCAACAGAGCTACATTTACTTTTAATCATAGATTTATTTCCTAATTTTTAATAAAAATTTCTGAAACTAATAAAAATTACACATTTTCCACAAAGTTTAGAAGTAGTGCTATGCAGCAAACTGAAAGATACCTCACACTAAATTTGCCCTTTTTAAATTACCAAATTATTTGCAGGAATGTAACCTAGAATTTTTAAATAGTTCAGTTGCCACTATCACAGTCAATTAAAAAACAAAACAAAGCACTTTTCATAGGTTCAACTATTGTCTTCATGTTGGTGACTTCCAAGAAGAAGCTGGATAACCACCTGTTAGGGATATCATAAAGAGAACATGTATTAGGAGATTGGGATAAATACCTCCAACTGTGGTTCTAAGCATGTCCAGATTCCTACAATTTTTTAAAATCTACCTATTCATTCCTGATCTTTTCCCTAAGTTTCTATTCTGTATTTTTTCTTTAACACTTTAAAGATTCATCATTTCTTTGGTGTAAGAACTTTCTCCACTGATACAGTTTTAGTTAGTAGCATAGTTTGGCATGGGCCAATATAGTATACTATGATTGAAAGAACAATCTCTGTATGTGAAGTTTGAAAGACTTGCCTTTGAATTCTGGCTCTCGGGCTTGCTGCCCATGTCACCTTCAGCAAGAAATGTAATCTCTCTGGACCTCAGATTCTTCATCTGTAAAATAGTGAACTAAGCTAGGTAATCAACGAAGATCCTCCCAACGTTAAATCCTGTAGTTCTTTGAATCTTTTTTTACCTTAGTAAATGGTCTGAAAAAGGAGTCATCATTCACCGAGTTTGACTTCATCAAAAAGGAGCTCAGCAGACTAAACTTAATTTTCTTTTTTGTTAATGTTAATGGACTGGTGGAATGAAATCTAGTGCTCTGGATTTTAGCAAAATATTAAAAATATTAAAAAATATTCCTCATGGTATTGTGGACAGAATAGAGACATATCAGCCAGAAGACATTATGGTTAGTGAATTTAGAAATGATTGCTTGACTAAACCCAAAGAGTTGTCAGTAACGATTCATTGTCAGCATGGATTAAACACTGATGATAAAAAGCCAGGGAAAGTATACCTAACAAGTTGTCTCATTTTTAAATGAGATCAAATCAAACATCTTCTTTTTACTTAATAGGTATAAAGTGCAAAGTATTATATTTGGGTTCCAAAAATCAGCTACAGAATAGGATTTGGGGAAGATATGATTAGGTAATAGTTCATCCAAAAAATATCTGAGGAATTCATGGACTGCAAACTTAATGTGAGTCAGAAGTGTGATAAAGCAGATAAAATATTTAATGGCATCCAGACGACAGAACTAGGTACAATGAGTGGAAGATGAAGAGAGGCAGATTAGGAGTGATGTCACAAAAACATTCTGACAATTAACATTTTCCGAAGGGGAAATGGCTTTCTTCATAAAGTGATGAGCTCCCTGTCAGTGAAGGTCTTCAAGTCAAATATGGATGACAACTTTTGAAGAAATTATTGTTCAGGTGTGGATTGGACTAGATGGTCTCTGAGGTTCCTTGCAACTCACAGATTCTGTGATCCTATAATTTCAATTTCTGTCTTGCAACTTTTTTTTGATTCTAAAACTATTTAGATGTTATTTAGATATATTCATTAGTTAATGTCAGTTGATGGTATTTATTCTGAAATATTTTGTTGGCAGCTGAAAGTGATAAAGAGGCAGCAGAAGCATAGGCCATTAAAAACGGGACTATTTCTGTAAATTTTGCCATAGGGACTTTTTTCTTTGATCTGTTCTCTTTTTTATTGTTCTATATTTTACAAGAAAATGTAGTCTTTTTAATAAAATGCAGTTGTCAGTGAAAATGTTTGTTAGAAGGGAAAAAATATACATGAGTGTAAAGGACAAATTAATTTGAACAAAAATAAGATTTTATAAAGTCTCTATATGCTAGCCTATTAAGAAAGGAGCACAGCATGAGATTTGAGAATCCATTACACAAAAAGTAAGGAAAAAAATATACGCCCAAGTACTGTTTTATATCAAATGTGAATTGACAACAATGTTTTTGTGCATCTGTTCTGCCCACATAAGAAGCCAGCTTCATCGTCTGGATGTATCCTGGGGCTGAAACTTCTTATAAATATAAGAATTTCTTTTTTTATAATGGCAAGCAGAGTATGGCATCCAGCTGTGGATCTGCTTATATACTGTGTTTGCATTTTTTCTTGGGCTTGTTTTATACAGTATATGGCAATATGTTGTCATACAAATTCCATGATTAATGCTTATTTACTAAACCTTGTGTAAATATCTTAGAACTTAGTCAAACAATGTGCAAGTTAAACAGTATGTTCTGTGAATATTGGAATGACATATCCCAGGATACTAGTAAGCTGGATAGTGTATGTTCTTCAGCTATACTGTTGTTCAACTTCAGCTGTACTGTTGTTCTTTTATACATAAACTGGGGTTTGCTTTTGTTTTTAAATTTATTTCTTTTTAAAAGTGATCAAATTTCAGATTAATCTGTTAAACTCTTAAATTGAATTTTTAAATCATTTCAAAATAATGTTAATTATTTAACATTTCAGTAAATAAATATGTACTGAGAAGTATTTGATTTCTGTTTTTAAAACTATCTCTTGTTTACAAGTTTCTATTATGTGTTCTCTGAATATAAAAATGCAGCTACTGTCTTATATTTAAAAGGTCACTCACTACATTTTTCACTGATGTGTTATTTTGTATGGAGTTAATATATGTGCTGTATATTGCTTCTGGATTATAGGCTCCATGAAAATAGAGACTGTCTTTGAATTAATAGACTTCAAATATTTTCATAGAGACCCATCTCAGTTTCCTGTATTTTGAATTAGCAAATTGGATTAAATATTTAGGAACTGTACTTAGACAATCACAGATTTTGTTGAAAACTGCTAAAGTTCTTTGGGGATTTTATTATATTGCTATGGGTTCGCATTTCACGTGTGGACAAACTTATCTTCCTCCCCACATTGAGTTAATAAGAGGACTATCTTTTAGGACTCTGAAAGCACTTTGCACGTATTATTTTCTTTGTCCTTAATATCTCATACAGGATATGTTTGGAATAGTTATTTTTCTTCTGTTTTCCATGTGGGGAAAATGAGGTACAAAAGATGACTTCTTTATAATCATACCCTCATCAGGAGTAAAACTTGTAGTTTCCTAATTTCCAGTTGCATCTCAAATTCTACATTTGGCCTTAGCCTACATTTACAATATTTTTAAGAGCCAGTTGTACAGAATTGCCCTTTGTGTTGTTTTTTTCAGGTTCAGCTCTTATACGAACTAACAGACATCATGAATAAGGTCTGGAATAAGATTCAGAAGAAAGGCATTCTAAATCAATCTTCTGGCTATCCAGAGTCTGTGACAGGGCCTGTTCCAAGCTCTCCAATTAGAAGTAGTGTTGGTACAGTTCCACCAGATACCAGCACATGCAGCCCATCTGCTGACATTGGAACTACTACTGAGGTAAGTGTTTTTGAAAAGTGATTTTATCATGTGAAAGATAATATGAAGTATAAAAAGATCTCTGTTACAGTTGAGACAAGTGAAAATGACCTCAGTGAAAATGGATGTGAATGAAAACAAATCAATATTGCTGAGATGTCAGTGGGATCACATCTCTGCTTCTTTTGGATAAACATAGGGTAAAGGTGATTCAGGACAAAGGGTATAATATAATGATGGAGGAAACTGAGTTATGAAAAAGACTAATGTGAGATACAAGGAAAAAAATGGAGGTCTGAGGAAAAGAAAAGATAAAGAACAAGAGGATGGTAGGTTTCTGCCTCCTCACTTTCTGTCAGTCAACCAATCAGCATTTTTTAAGTGCCTGCTATACAGCAGGCACTATGCTAAGCACAGGTATAAAACAAAGTGTATAAAACAAGGCACAGAACAATCTTTGCTTTCAAGAAGCTCAGAGTCTATCATAGGAGACAACATACAAAGAAGAATCTACCAAAAAAGATATGTGCGAGATAAATTAGAAGTAATCAGTAATGAATCATTCAAGCAATAGACATTTATTACGTGCCTATTATGTTCCAAGTACTGTGCTAAGCACTATGCATATAAACAAGGCATGATAGCCCTTGCTCTCAAGAATTTTATGATCTACTGGGTGAAGAAAACTCGAAAGGAAGCTGAAATGTAGATAGGGCAGGATAATTGCCTGGAACAGAAGTGAGGGGTTGAGGAATTAGAGGTCACTGCGTCTACGAAGAATAGGATTTGGTATTAGAGGGGAGAGGGAGAAGTAAAAAGTCAATAGATTATGATCAGATAAGTGAATTTTTGAATTGTTGAACATGTGGGTTTTATGGATCAAGGCAAGAACAAGGGTATGATCATCTTTATGTGTAGCTGAGGTGGGGTGGAGGGTTAGGGCATGGGAGGTGAGTAGGTTGAAGAACTGAATGAAGAACTATGCAACTGGGAAAGGGAAATGAATGGGACTGATTGATCTCAGTTATGATCCTGAAAAGATTAACAAATGCTGCTGAAAAAAAAGTCAGTGGAATCACAATTATTCCCATACAGAGCCCCCCACTGCCCTACCTCCACCCAGTGTGATGCTGTAGCAATTGCTAAAAGGATATTACTCTATAGGTCCTCTTTATCAGTTCCATTCTTGTGCATAGAACATGCACAAAATACTACCCTAATGCCTTTTGGGCTGTGGAAAGAGTTGAGTTCCAGTCCTGCCTGAGACATTTTTTAGCTATATGATCCTAAGTAAGTCATTCTCTCAGCCCCAGTTTTCTCATCTATAAAATTGGGATAATAACAGCACCTACATATCACAGGGTTGTTGTGGGGTTCAAATGAAATAATACAAGTAAAGTACTGTCTAAGCCTTGTACTATTAAAACGATTATTTTTATTCTTATTTTAAATGGAACTAAAAAATGAAAAGGAGTTGCAAATACTAAATATGGTGTCTCTCAGACCTTTGAAAGGCAAATATAATGACCTTTGGTTTTATTATTACTCTAAAGGCAAAAGTAGTGCTTTTAATTCTTTCTTAATTGACTCCCCAGACTCCAGGTAGCTATGCTAAAGTTTCTCTCATCTACTCAAACCTTCTACACCTCCCCAGACCTGAGCTGAGGACTTTACTGCATACTTTCTTGAAAAAATAGAGACCATCTTTCTTGACTTCCCTCTTCTTCCCATTCTACATTTTAAAACCATTGTTAATAATTGTTTCCTTGTCTCTTCTACTTTGTCCATGACTCCGATTCCTTACCAAAATTCACCCTTTTACATTGCTGTCCTTCTGTCCTCAAGTATCTTGACCCTTCAATCATCTCTCTTATTTTCAATTTGTGGTTATTCACTGACTTCCTTTCCTGGTCCCTATAGACATGCTCAGTCTTCTTCAGCCTTCTTTTTTATTTTTATTTGGAACTTTGACAAACACTACCAAAAGCAACCATTTCCACATAAACATTAGAAGAAAAAATGTGGAATACACACAAAGCTACAGATCTCTAATATGTACAGATTGTATTTCTTTGAAAATAAATAATAAATTCAACATGTAACACTAAGCACTATGACCACAACCACCTGAACGTCAGACAGGTTACATTTCACACTTCTCAGTGTTCTCCAGAACCCTAAAGGGGGAGTTGGGGCATATCTAGGCTTTCTGAAAATGACTCCAGCCTCTACCAATGTTTTTTTCTTGGTAATTCTACCATTTCTACGATATATAGAGGTGAGGCAGTAAAACTAAGAACAACTGTGAAAGGCTTCTTGCACAAGGTGAGATAATGTTTGGTGTTTGTTGTCCTTCGTTCTCAAAGAGGACCAAAATGATATCACTATGTTAGAGTCAAGTTATGTTGCGTCTAAATCTCGCTGATTAGACCAATTTGTGCTCACAATGTTCTACCACAGGCTGGGCACAAAAAATCCATGTGAACATTTGGGGTGGATTTTCTAAATTTGCCTATCATGTGTTTCTTTTGAACTACTTCAATTCTGCTTTGCTCATACAGCACAGCACCTTCTCTGATGTGAGTACTCCATGCTGAGCAGTCCTATAACAGTATCTCCTATGTCACACAAATCAGTTCCACAAGGTGAGATAAAGATAATAATTGAATCCATGGGAGCTGATGATATCACTAAGTGAGACACTATAAAGGAAGAAATAAAGAGGGTCTTGAATCTAACCTTGGGAGACAGCCACAATCAACGGGAATGCCCTGGCTAGAGATCCAGTAAAGGAAAATAAGGAGATTGGAGAGGAACCAGGACAGAGTAGTGTTTATTAAAAAAAAAATAGAGAGGAAAGAGTATCTAAGTGACAAGGGTTATTGGTGGCATGAAAGGATATAGAGAGTCAGTCAGTCAGTAAACATTTATTAAGGGCAAGATACTGTGCTAAATGTGGACATATAAAAAGGATGAGAATTGAGAAAAGGCAATTAGACTTTGCAATTGAAAGATCATTGGAGACTTTGGAGAGAATAGTTTCAGTTGAATGATGGGGTTGAAAGCCAGATTGCAAAGTATTTTAAAAGGGAGTAAGAGATGAGAAACTGGAGGTAGCTGGTGAAGACAGCATTGTCAAGGAGTTTAGCTTTGAATAAAGAATAGAGATCAAGAATTATAGCTAATAGGTATAATAGACTAAGGTAACAGTTATTTAATAATGAAGGAGTCAAGGATGTGTTTATAGGCAGGAGAGAAAGATCCTGTAGATGAGGAGAAAATGAAGATTAGCAAGAGAGATTGGGGATTTTAGAGGGGGTAATCCGCTAAGGAAGTTGTAATGGGATGGTTGGAACATGTCAGTTCTCCTTGATACAAGTACCATCTCTATGAAGATATCTCCCAGATCTTTAAATATACTTGGCTAATTTATCTTCTTAACTCAGGTCCCTTGTCACAAACTGCTTGCTAGACATCTCCACTTCTTTGTGTCCTCAGCATCTGAAACGCCACATGTTGAGGGTGAAACACATCCTCTGCCCTCTTAAACCTATCTTTTACTTTGAACTCAATTTCTATTGAGGATGTTATCATCCTTCTCATCACCTAGGTTCAAAAGCCTTGAAGTCATCATTGATTCATCCCTCTCTCTTTTTCCTTAGATCCAGTCATTTTCCAAGTCTTCTTGATTCTCCCACACAACATCTTTTGCATGTGCCTTTTTCTCTTCAATCACAGGGTCACCACCATTAATTAGTCCCTTATCACTTCTCACTTGGACTATTTCAATAGCATTTAGTACCTCTACTTTTCTATAATCAAATTGAATTTTATAGGGATGCAAAGATAGTTCAAAATTAGGAAAATAATCATGATCTTCAAATCTAAAACTTTGTTAATGATATCCCACAAAATACACATGACATAGTTAGACAAAATTACACACAATTCATTTAGAGTAGCAAAAGATCAGGAATATTAAAAAATAAGAATAAAGAGAGAACAGCATTTCCTTGTTGTTGTTATTGAATCATTTCATTAGTGTTTGGGGTCATCTGTGACCCCATCTGGAATTTTCTTGACAAAGATACTAGAGTGATTTGCCATTTTCTTTTCCAGTATTTTCTTATTTCAAACTATATTATCAAACAATAATCATTAAAACTTTTGTGTGGGTTAAAAATTGTTAAAGTAAATCAGTAGAATAGTCTGGGCACAGAAGAATTAGAAATAACTAAATTAGGGGATGGACTCAAGATGGTAGAGTAAAAGCAGGGACTTGCTAAAGCTCTCCCCCTAAACCCCTCAAAATACCTGTAAAAAATGGCTCTAAACAAATTCTAAAACTGCAGAACCCACAAAATGACAAAGTGAAACAAATCTCCAGCCCAAGACAACCTGGAAGGTTGTCAGGAAGTGTCTATTGCACCAGATTGGGAGCACAATCCAGAGTGAGCCACACCAGAACAGAGAGCTGGAGCAAGCCTCAAGGGACTGAATCACTGGCAGCTGTGGCAATTTCCAGGCTTCTCAATATACAAACACCAAAGACAGCATAGAAGGTCAGTGGAAAAACTCTGTGGGACCTGGTGCAGCCTGAGCACCTGGGCAGTGGAGGAGGAGTCAGCAGCGGCTGTTTCTGTAGCTCCCAGCCCACAGTTAGTGTGGAATTGATCAGTTGATACAAAACTCCTGAAGCCTGGTACAGTACACCCACACCCACCCCCATTAGAAGCAGAATCCTACCTTGGCAACAAGTTAGAAAGTCAAGTATTTGTCAGGGAAGATGAGTAAACATTGTAAAAGAAATCACACTGTAGAATCTTATTTTGATGACTTGGAAGACCAGAACATACAACCAGATGAGAACAGCAGAGTTAAAGCTCCTACATCAAAATCCTCCAAGAAAAATATAAATTGGCCATAGGTCATAGAAGAGCTCAAAAAGGATTTTGAAAATCAGGTAAGAGAAGTAGAGTAAAAATTGGGAAGAGAAATGAGAGTGATGCAAAAAAAAAAAAATGGAAAAAAATTGAGTTAACAGCATGCTAAAGGAAACCCCCAAAAATGCTGAAGAAAATAACACATTTATAAATAGACTAACCCAAATGGCAAAAGAGGTCCAAAAAGCCAGTGAGAAGAAAGCTTTAAAAAGCAGAATTGGCCAAAAGGAAAAGGAAGCTCATTGAAGAAAATAATTCCTTAAAAATTCGAATGGAGCAAATGGAAGCTTTATGAGAAATCAAGAAATTGTAAAACACAACCACAAGAATGACAAAATAGAAGACTGTGAACTATCTCATTGGAAAAACCACTGACCTCAAAAACAGATCCAGGAGAGATAATTTAAAAATTATTGGACTACCTGAAAGCCATGATCAAAAAAGAGCCTAGACATCATCTTCCAACAAATTATCAAGGAATAGTGCCCTGATATTCTAGAAGCAGAGAATAAAATAGAAATTGAAAGACTCCACCAATCAACCTCCTGAAAGAGATCACAGAGGAAAACTACTAGGAATATTGTAGCCAAATTCCAGAGTTCCCAGGTCCGGGAGAAAGTATTGCAAAGCAGCCAGAAAGAGACAATTCAAGTATTATGGAAATACAATCAGGATAACACAAGATCTAGCAGACACTACATTAAGGGATCAAAGGGCTTAGAATATGATATTCTAGAGGTCAAAGGAGGTAGGATCAAAACCAAGAATCACCTATCCAGCAAAACTGAATATAAACTTTTAGGAGAAAAACTGGAATTTCAGTGAAAGAGAGGACATCCAAGCATTTTTGTTGAAAAGACCAGAGCTGAATAGAAAATTTGACTTTCAAGTACAAGAATCAAGAGAAACGTGAAAAAGAAGCCATAAGAGACTCATTAAAGTTGAACTGTTTACATTCCTACATGGAAAGATGATATATGTAGCTCATGAGATTTTTCTACGTATTAGGGTAGTTAGAGGGACAACATATGTGTATATATATCTATATATATCTACATAGATATATATGTATGTGTATGTATGTATGTATATATATGTGTGTGTGTATTATATATGAGTATGTATATGTGTAGGTATGTATATTTATATATGTATGTATATATGTGTGTGTGTGTGTTTATATATGTATATAGACAGGTGGCACATAAATATAATGGGAGTTTACCTAAAAAATAAAATTAACTGTTGAAAGGAATGTACTGGCAGAGAAAGGGAGAGGTAGAATGTAGCAAATCATCTCACATAAAAGAGTCAAAAAAGAGTTTTTACAAATGGAGGGGAAGAGAGAGGAGATAAAAGAGAATAAGTGAGCCTTACTCTCATCAGATCTGGCTTAAGGAGAGAAAAACATATGTTCAATGGGGTATGGAAACCTATCTTACCCTGCAGGAAATCAGGGGGGAAAGGGATAGGAGAGGGGGAGGACAATGGAAGGGATGGCAGATTGGGGAATGGGGTACTCTGAAGCAAACACTATTGGGGGGACCACATCAAGGGAAAGAATGGAGTAAAAGTAGGATAGGGCAGGATAGAGGGAAATGTGGTTATTTTTTCACAACATGACTGTTATGGAAGTGTTTTGCATGGCTACACATGTATGACCTATATCAAATTGCTTGCTTTCTTAATGAAGGTGAGTGGGAAGGGAGGAAGGGAGAGAATGTGGAACTCAGATCTTTAAAAATAAATGTTAAAAATTGTTTTTGCCTACAGTTGGGAAATAAGATGGACAGGCAATGGTGTATAGAAATTTATGTTGCCCTACAAGAAAATAGAAGGGAGAGGGATTGAAGAAGGTGGGGAGGTAATAGAAGAAGTACAAATTGGAGGAAGGGTGGATTGGGTGCATGCTGTGAGAGATTCTCACAAACATTGTAAAGATAAGGAAGAGAATGTGTTATATAAAAAAAGGAGGAATATTAATCATAATTTCAGACAAAGTTAAAGCTAAAATAGATTTCATCAAAAGAGGAAAATAGGAAAACTATACTTTGAGTCAGCCATATTATTCAGTATTGTTTTAGACCATTTAAAATAACTAGACAGTATAAAATACTTGAGTGTGTACCTACCAAAACAGACACAGGAACCAACCAACCATAAACATTAAACACTTTTTAAGACTGTGCATGTCTGACCTATATTAGATTGTTTGCCCTCTGGGGAGTGAGAGAATAAGGGGGAGGGAGGCAGGGAGAAAACATTTTGAACTCAGAATCTTATGTAGTATTTATTATATAGGCTTTCTGGAAATGGAAATGTATTGCTTTATCATCTCTTACATTCTGTTGTGTGCATGGCAGTGTTTTCTTTTTTTCTTTTCTTATTTTGCACTTAAGTTTAAAATAAAATTCAAAAACTTAAAGATAAAATGTAGAATTAGCCAAATGGAAAAGGAGGTATAAAAATCTGCTGAAGAAAACAACTCCTTGTAAAGTACATTCAACCAGATGGAAAAGGAAATACAAAAGCTAATTGAGGTAAACAACTCCTTAGAAGATAGAATTAGGCAAGTGGAAACTAATGACTGTGTGAGATGTCAAGAATTAAATACATTTAAAAGAATAAAAAAAAAAATATAAGAAAATGTAAAATACTTCCCGGGAAAAACAATTGACCTGAAAAATAGGTCCAGGAGACATGATATCAGAATCTTTGGACTACCTAAAAGCCTTATTCAAAAGGATGGCCTGAACAGCATCTTCCAATAAATTATCCAGGAAAACTGCCCTGATGTCCTGGAACCAGAGGACAGAATAGGCATTGAAAGAATCAACTGATCACCTCAGGAAAGAGATCCCCCCCAAAAAATCTACAAGGAATGTCACAGCTAATTTACAAAACTATAAGGTAAAGGAAAAAATACTGCACATGGTCAGAAAGAAACAATTCAAATATTGGAGAGCCACAATCAGGGATTAAATAGGTCTTAGCAGCTGTAACATTAAAGGATTGGAGGCCATGGAATATGATATTTCAGAAAGCAAAGGAGCTAGGACTATAACCAAGAATCACTTATCCAACAAAAGTAAGCATAATATATCAAGGGGAAAAATGGACATTCAGTAAAATAGAAAGATTTTAAGCTTTGATAAGGAGAAGACCAGAACTGGACAAAAAAATTGATCTCAAAAAGATGCAAGAAAAGCATAAACAGGTAAAAATGGAAAAGACATAAGGGATTAAATAAAGCTATGTTATGGAAGTGTTTTTTTAATTTCATAATGAAAAATAAAATAATAAAACTATTGTTTTTTTATAAGCAAAGATAGGAGGGGTTAGGTTATGAGGGCTTTGAATGCTAATTGGAACATTTCGTATTTGTTTTTGGAGGCAATAGAAAACCACTGGAGTTTATCAAGGGAGGTGACACGTTCAGACCTGTGCTTTAGGAAAATCACTTTAGTTGCTGAATGGAGGATGGATTGGAGTGAGAAAGACTTGAGGCAGGCAGACCCACCACCAGACTTTTGTTACAAGATTTCAGAGAAATTTGAAACTACTGTGGACTGGAGTGGTCAGGTAAGGTAGTAGATTTGAGAAGAGCCATGGAAGATGAGATGGATTTGTACAGGTGGAGAAAATTCAGGGCATTCCAATCTGGGGAAACAATAAGAACAATGATAGAGACCCAACGTGTGAGTGTAGCGGATAGTAAGCAGATAATTAGTATTGGGGGAAAAATAGAAATTGTCAACTAAGTAGAGGGTGACGAGATAATGGAAGGTTTTGCCATCCAGATACAGAAGTTTAGACTTTGTTTAGTGGGCAAAAGTGAGTCATTGTAGCCTCAAAAGTAGGGGGAAAAAAGTGAAATCTCTGCTTGCTGGTGTTACTTAAGATGGAGTTGGCTAGAAAGAGACTGATGTTAGGAAGAAAATTATAAGGCTGTTGCAGTAATCCCAACATGAAATGATGATGGCCTAGACTAGGATAATGAATATGGGAATTCAGAGTAATGGGTAAATCTGATACACATTGTGAAACAGAAATTGATAAGATTTTGATAAAAGATAAAATTTGGAGATAAAGAGGATGAATCAAGATTTTCTAGCCTGGCAAGACTGGAAAGGGAAGGTTTGGTTCATTTGAGGCAAATAGGTAAATTAATCTAACTTCTTGAAATTCTTAAAATTCTTGAAAACTTTGGTGAGTTTGTTTTAAATATGGAACGTGTCTACTAGATAATTATTGAGTCATATAAATAGAAATATATCATCATAGGTAAAATTTTGCGTGTGTTATAAATTTGATGAGTACATCAGTGTAAATTGTTATAAATCCTAAATATACTTCATCAGTGGTTTCATCTGTGCAGGTATTTCTTCCTCTCTGGACCCTCTTATCTTTTGTAACCTTGTTCCCTCACCTCCCTTAATTCTCTTACAGGAGTTCCATGGAATATTCTGACTGCTGCCTTCTAGACATCTTGGAATTAGTTATGCACACAGTCAGTTCATCAGTTATCTTTTTTTAAAATAGTTTTTAAAATAACTTTTTAAAATTAAATTATTTTATTTGTTTTCAGTATTCTGCAGCCACTTCCATATATCTTAGATTTTTTTCCCCTCCCTCCCCTTCCTTCCTCTATCCCTCTCCAATCCCTTCCTGAGACAGCATACAATTTTATATGGGTTCTACACATAACATTCCTGTTAAATACATTTTCACCTTAGTCATATTGCATAGAAGAATTAAAATGAAAGAGAAATTATAAAACAAAACATAATGCAAAAAAGATGATCTGCTTCATTCTGCAATTGAATTCTATAGTTCTTTCTCTGCATGTGAAAGGCATTTTGCCTCAGGAGTCCATTGGGAATTTTTTAAGTCCTTGCGATGAAGTACTAAGTCTGCCAGAAAAGTTCCTCTCACTCTGTGGTTGTTGCTGTGTACAAAGTTCTCCTGGTTTTGCTCCTTTCACTCTGCATCAGTTCATATAAGTCTTTCCAGGCCTCTCTGAAGTCTTCCTGTTCATCATTTCTTATAGCACAATAGTATATTCCGTTACATTCACATACCACAATTTATTCAGCCATTCCCCAATTGATGGACATCCCCTTGACTTCCAGTTTTTGGCCACCACAAAGAGAGCTGCTATAAATATTTTTGTATATGTGGGACCCTTTCCTATTTTTATGATCTCTTGGGGCTACAGTCCTAGAAGTAGTATTGCTGGGTCAAAGGGTATGCGCATTTTTGTAGCCCTTTGGGCATAGTTCCAAATTGCTCTCCAGAATGATTGGATCAGTTCACAACTCTACCAGCAATGATTCAACTCTCCCACATCTTCTCCAACTTTTATCATCTTCCTGTTTTGTCATGTTAACCAATCTGATAGGTGTGATGTGGTATCTCAAAGTTGTTTTGATTTGCATCTTTCTAATCAATAGTGATTTAGAGCATTTTTTCATATGATTATAGATAGCTTTTATTTCTTCCTCTGAAAACTGCCTGTTCATGCCCTTTGACCATTTATCAATTGGGAAATGACTATTTATATTTTTATATATATATATATATATATATATATATATATATATATATATATATATATATTTTAGAAATGAGGCCTTTATCACAGACACTACTTGCAAAAATTCTTTCCCAGTTTTCTGCTTCCCTCCTAATCTTGGTTGCATGGGTTTGTTTGTGCAAAAGCTTTTCAATTTAATGTAATCAAAATTGTCCATTTTGCACTTCATAATGTTTTCTATCTCTTGTATAGTCAAAAATTTCCCCATTCTCCGTAAATCTGATAAATACACTATTCCTTGCTCCACTAATTTGTTAATAGTATCAGTCTTTATTCCTAGATCATGTACCCATTTGGACTTTATTCTTGTGTACAGTGTCAGGCATTGGTCGATGCCCACTTTCCATCACACTGTTACCCAGTTTTCCCAGCAATTTTTGGCACGTAGTGAGTTCTTATCCCAGAAGCTGCGGTCCTTGGGTTTAGCCAATAGTAGATTTCTATATTCGTTGACTACTGTGTCTTGAGTACCTAACCTATTCCACTGGTCTATCTACCCCTTTTTGTTCTTCCAGATGAATTTTGATATTATTTTTTCTAGCTCTAGAAAATAATTATCTGATAGTTTGATTGGTATGGCACTTAATAAGTAATTTAATTTAGGCAGAATTGTCATTTTTATTATATTGGCTCAGCCTACCCACAAGCAACTGATGTTTTTCCACTTAATTAGATCTGATTTTATTTGTGGGAAAAGTGTTTTATAATTGTGTTCATATAGTCCCTGGGTTTGTAGTTGTCTCTTTTTTCTTGCTACAGGTCAGTCTTCCTCCTACACTCATGTCTCTCTGATCCAACACCACTTCTCTTATATAGTTCTTCATTAGTAATAAGTTACATATTCATGCAAACAATGCTCATCTCAATCATTATCTGAATGACACTCAACTTTAATTTGTAAGACACTGGGGTATTTTATGACTAGTAGCCTTAGGCCATTGCTGGAAAAATTAAAAAAAAAAAAACAACAACTTAAAAAGGTTCATCAAGTGAAATGTACAACTTTAACACTGGAATCCAGAGGCCATGAGGAACTCTTTTTAAGGATATTTTGTATGAAGAGAAACTGCTTTTGTCTGAACAACCCTGTACTTCATTTGTATACAACAGTGAATTTATGAGCTTTTGTATCATCTGGGACTTGCTTGGGGAGCATAACAGGGGAGAGTAGAAAAAGTGGTAATGTTTCTGAAGTGTTCTACCTTCTCTTATTTATGTAGTGTGGTCAACAAAAAAAGCTTATGATTAAATGTATCAGTATCCTGTGATTGCTGGCCTTAAGGTATCTGTTATTGTTGTTTTTAATGTATCATTAAAATTTTAAAAATTTGGGCACATATGCATCCATAGAAGTAACCAAAAGTAGTTTTATTATTTGTTTTTATAATGAGCAGGAATACTTGTATGAAGGTGCTGTACTCTAATAATCAGTGTTAACAATTTTATCTGGTTTCATCACAAAACTCAGTTGTAGGGTTTTTCCCCTTATTATTTACTTTTAATTGTATTCATTCTTTTGCTATCAAGAAAATATTTAGTTCTAGATCCATAATTCTTCACCTTGAGCAGTCTAGTGAAGCACATGGACCTCTTCTCAGGAAAAAAAATAGTTTTTAGATGCATAAAGCAAAATACAAAGGATGACAAAGGGGGAAAATATTGAAATAAAGGTGGCAACTTTTTTCCTGCCTCCCTCTTTCTGTAATCTCCTTGGGGTTCTGAACTCCTGTACTGGAACAATATATGTTAAGCTGACCATTAACAAAACTCTTTGATAATGATAATAGCAAAAAAAAAAAATTAATATTTTCCACTGTATAGGAATGATTGGATTATTGATGTGTAAAGGGACCTTCCAGCTCTAAGTTTATGATCCTGTGCCTCTGTCACTTGTTATCTGATTCTGCCAAACCCTAAAACATGGCTATATATGTTTATTTCCCAATTCCTTCTTTTATATCATACTTTTAGAACAGTGGGCTAGGTTTCTGCCTCCATTCTGAATATCGATGCTTATTTCATTATAACAAATTAACAACAAATGATTTTATGTCCCTTTTATATTTTTTTTGAAAAAAATATAGAGGAAGCACTTTTGGTGGCTTTGTCTCTATATATTCTTGAATGTCATTTTGCAAATAAAATCAGAGTTTACTAGATCACTTAAATTTTATACTCCTGGGCAAGAGAGAGGCAGAACATTTGAAAAGTATGAAGAACTTAAGAGTTGGATGTAACTTTTTATGGATAAGGAAAAGTAGTTAGTGATTATTCAAAATAATAAAGATATTGAGACTTTAGCTACTTAGGTTTTTCCAGTTGAATTTTATAATTAAAAAAAAAAATCTTCCTATGCCTAGGTTGCCTAATGATATTAGTCTTTCTTTTTCACACTTAGGTAATTGAAAGGGAGACAGATGTGGACATGTATAAGGAAGAACTTGATAATAATTAAGGTTATCTCAAAATGCAGAGGATTGCTTTACAAAGTGTCTTAAATAAATTGCTCTTCTGAGTACATTGTTTACAATCTACCATTACAAATATCTGTATTGTTTACAAATTCTAGCCATGTTTTATTCCTCACAGCTTGGAAAAGAGATTTGTTTTTTGGTTGTAATAATCTTTTTTTTTTGCGGACACCTAATTTGGAAATATTTTAGTTATTTATTTGTGCTCAAGGTAGCATCATCAACAGGTATTTATTGAGGAATTATGGTGTAGAGTATAGTAGGAAGTATGGGGTGAGTACATTGGGCTTTTTCTAATCATTTGTCTTTACTACTGCTTTTTAAAAAAAAACTGAGTTCCAAGTGTTCTCACTGCCTCCTCCTCCCTCCTGTCTTCCCTATTAAAAAGAAATACTATGATATCATGTATACATGTGAAACCATGGAAACTTTTCCATATTGGCCATGTTGCAAAAAGAAAATGAAAAAAAATATATATATATATATGTATATGTATGTGTGTGTGTGTATACACACACACACACACACACACACACACACACACACTTGAATTTGCGCTCTGAGTTCATCAGTTCTCTTTCTCTCTAGAAGTGGATGGCATTTTTCATCCTGAGTCCTTTGGAATTGTCTTGGATCTTTGTATTGACCAAAATATCTGTCTTTCACCGTCAAAATATTGCTCTTACTGTGTACAATGATCTGCTGCTTCTGCTTCACTTCACTCTACATCATTTCATATAGATCTTCCTAAGTTTTTCTAAAATCATATCCCTCATCCTTTCTTATAGCACGATAGTATTCCATTATAATCATTTACCATAATTTGTTCAACCATTCCCCAACTGATGGGGATCCCTTCAATTTCTAAATCTTTGCCACTACTAAAAGAGCTGTTATAAATATTTTAGTACGTTGGAATTTGAAACATACAGATCAGATTTCCAAATTTAAGAATTAGTAAATATACCCCATATAAGTAGTTTGCCTCTCAGAAAACTCATTAGCTAACAGACTGAGAAGATACCTGAGTGCATATAATCCAATCCCTACCTGTATAAGAATTTACACTAAAACAGTCCCTAAGAGGTTCCCTAACCTTTGGTCAAAGATCTCCAGTGAAGGGGATCCCAAATAACTCACAGTGTAGCTCTGACTACTCTAGATTTAGGTAATTTTACTTGAATTTTCCCTTATGTCCAGCTTAGTGTGTCTCTTTGCAGTTTCTACCCATGGATCCAGGGTCTTGCCTCTGGCAACAGACAATTCTAATATCTTTTCTTGTGAAGGCATTTTGAATTCTTAAAAACAGCTATCATATGCCTTGTTCACAGTTCGTGTTTAAGAAAGAAGGAATGAGAAGAGCCTTTTTTAAAAGCACCTGATATGTATCAGGCACTGTGAAAAGTTCTTGACAAGTGTCGTCTCATTTGATCCTTACAACATCCTGGCACTACACGATAGCGTTGTTGTTGTTGTTGTTGTTCTCATTTTATAATTGAGGAAGCTGAGGCAAACAGAAAAAGGGATTTGCCAGGGTCATATAGCTACTAAGTAATGAAAAAAGAGTAGTAAGCTTACCATCACCATCTGTGATTTTGTGTAAGTCATTAATAAAAATTTTAAAGGGAATAGAATTTAGTTGAGATCTCAGAGCACTCAAGTAAAGATCTTTCAAGTTGATATTGAACTGTCAATTTCTACTCATTTAGACTAGTTGTTGGACCATTTCTGAATTGTTTTAATTGTCAATGTCTCTCTATCTGGTGCAATGGAATAGCATTAGAGACTTTATGAACTAAAAGACTATGTGTAGCTGACCCTCTAATATGCTTTATATCCATCCACCATGGAAATCTTGGGACATCTTGCCCTTTTCCCTGCCATTGTATCTCCCCCCTTAACTGGAATGGTCCCATCCAGATTAGAGACCATACCTTCTTCCCAGAGTTAGTTAATCCACTCATATTAGAAATCTACCCTAGGGCTGGGCTGGATTGGTCAGTGGGTCAGTACAAACCTATCTATTATACTACATTTGACTAGCCCAGACTACTTTTCACATCCATCTAACCTGGATATATTGGGAATATCTTGCTTTTCACCCTGCTTTAGCCTCTTCACCTCCCCATCTTTCCTTACACCTCTTGCTCTGAGAATAGCAATTAAATTAATATTATCTGTGCTTGTGGAAAAGGCCTGATAAAATAGAATACCTTGTGCTAGTAATGGTGAGTATCATGCTCACCATTCCAGTAATTCTTCAAACAAAAATTTCTCTATTTATCCACTACTCCCCCTCTATATTTTGTCTTCCCCTATTAGAATATAAGCTTGTTGAAGGCAGAGAGCATGCCACTTTTTTCTTTATATTCCCAGCATCTGGTACAGTGCCTGACACAGAGTAATGTATGCTTTTTCATTCATTCATTCACTCACTCATTCATTCATTCATCTATCCTTCCTTCCATCCATTTAGCCAGGTAAACTATCTTTGGCATTCCCCTGATCTGCCAGCCTAGCTAGATCCTTGTCAAAAAGGATCACAGGTTGAGTCAATGACATATGCTGAGGCCTATCACTTTTCTACTATACCAAGGTGCTTTATGATATGCTTGAGATGAAGATGATGAAATATATGTGGCATTATTGTACCATTATATTTAGAATTGATTCATCAGTCATACCCAAAGCACATTGTTTATTAGAGATCAACTTATGTAGAAATCTATTTTAGTGTCACAAAGTGCTCTTCCCTTGGTTCTTTTTAGTTAGAAATTTTTATCAGTAACTTGATTAGGGATATAAAAAGCATGTCTATCAAATTTGTAGGTGACATGGAGCTGGCATGGGTAAATGGAACAATGGGTCAGATCTACAGATGAAAATTAATAATGATAAGTATGCATTTCCGCACTTAGACTTAAAAAAATCAACTGTGCAAGTGCAAGGTGGAGGAGACATAACAAAAAAGTATTTCTACATAAGACTTAAAGATTTCAGTGAAATGCAAGCTCATTGTGAGTTAAAAGATTGATATGGCTCTCTGGAAAGTTGCTTAACAAAATATGATAGAGTATGGTATCCAGAACAAGGGAAGGAAAAATCTTGCTTGTTTTTCTATTTGCAAAATTTCCTATAGTCTTAGACACTGCATTTTAAAATAGATGTTAACAAACTGGAGCAGGTCCTGAAGAGTATGATCCAGATAATGAGGGTACCCAAAAATGTGTCAGCGGTACTGTGAACAATTTATTTTTAAACATAAATTACTCTAGAAATGAGAACTAATGATAAAAGTATTAGCCTCCTATTATAATAGTACTTGGTGCTTTACATAATCCTTTCTTTATGACATTATAAGATAGGTAATCTCAGTATTACCCACATTTTAAAAGTGAAAAAAAGAAGCTTAGAGGGCTTCACCAAAAGTTACACAGCACAAAAATGTTGGATAATTTAACCTTAATTCCTTTTAATTGAATCCTAAGTCCAAGATCAGTGCTATTTCTGAATATGTAACTAGCTGCCTACCTTATTTCCTTCAAATCCTAGTGAAAATTTCATCTTCTATCAAAAGTCTTTCCAAAGTCCCCTTAATTCTAGTTACTTTTTGTTGTTGTTGTTGTTGATGATGATGATGATAAGTTGCTTACATTCAAATCTGACTCATCTTGACACCGTTTGGAGTTTTCTTGGCCAAAAAACTGGAGTGGTTTGCCATTTCCTTCTCCAGCTCATTTTGCAGATGAGGAAACTGGGGAAAAAATGCTAAGTGACTTGCCCAGGGTCACATAGCTTGGAAATGTCTGAGGAAGGCCACATTTGGACTCAGGAAGATGAGTCTTCTAGACTCCAGGCCCTGCATTCTATCTACTGCGCCTTCTATTTGCCCCTTCCTCTATTGATTGTTGCCTATTTATCCTGAATAAAATTTGTACAGAATTGTTTATATATTGTCTCCCCTGATAAAAGGTGAGCTTCTTGAGGGCCAGGATGGTCTTCTGCCTTTCTTTGTATCTTCATCTTAAAACAGTGACTAGCACATGACAGACACTTAACGAATGCTTATTGATTGACTGACAGAGTACCTTTCCTAGTTTCGTCTTTGAATGAAAATGCATTTACCCTTTTGTAACCCCTTTTTAATTTTGATGGTCTTAAGTGTAAATCTTTCTAGAAGACGCTATTTATATCAGCACTTTCTTAAACTTATTGTTTTCAATACAGTTTTTTTGGATAACTCAAAACTATCATTATGAGTATCAAATATATTGTGATGTAAAAAAAGCAATTTCTTCTGCAGCTACTAATGCCTGCTAGGTCTTTTGTCCCTGCCTCTTGTTTTGAGTTCTTGTGCCAATTATTTATATTTTCAAGAAGAGAAAGGGACTCTTGAACTGTTCATTCTCTTATACCTGTCCCCCCTTTAAACTCTCACAGTTATCTTATTCGCATGTACAAAAATATTATTTACATAATTATGGCATTCAGAAAAATATGGAATAGTGTCCAGCTTTTAGCATCTAATCGACTATATCCTAGGGTTCTGATGCATTTGCTTATTAGTAATTTCAGATCATCATAAATTTTACTACTTACTGATTAGAATCTTACCTTTTTAAATTTTATTTTTTATTAATTTATTTCTGGTTTTGAAAATTCACTTCCACAAGATTTTAAGTTCCAGACTTTCTCCCCATCTCTTCCTTTGCCCTACTCATACGCATTCTGATTACCCCTTCCCCCGATCTGCCCACCCTTCTGTCACACTCCCCCCATCCCCTTCCTTTCTATTTTCCTGTAGGCCAAGATAGATTTCTTCCCAATCCCTGTATATCTTATTTCTCAGTTGCATATAAAAAAATTTTAACATTAATTTTTAAAATTTTGGGTTTCAGATTACTCCCTTCCCACCCTCATTGAGAAATCAAGCAATTCAATATAGGTTATACATGTATAGTCATGCAAAACCATTCCAAAACAGTCATATTGTGAAAGACTAACTCTATTTCCCTTCATCCTATCCTGCCTTCCATTTATTCTGTTCTCTTCTTTGACCCTGTCCCTCCTCAACAGTGTTTGTTTCTGATTACTCCCTTCCCTCCCTATTATCATCCCTCCCTCTCTTCTCCCCTTCCCTCCTGCTTTCCTGTAGGGTAAGATAGACTTTCATGCCCAATTGAGTGTGTATGTTTTTCCTTCCTTAAGGTATATCCAATGAGACTAAGGTTCAGGCATTTCTTCTCACCTCCCTTCTCTTCCCACCACAGTAAAAGCTTTTTCTTACCTCTATTATGTGAGATAATTCACCCCATTCTCCTCCTACTACACTCCTCTCTTACTCCTTAATTTGATTTTTTAGATATCCCTTCATTTTCAACTCACCCTCGGGGTGTGTGTGTGTGTATGTGTGTGTGCTTGTGTGTGTGCGTGTGTGTGCTTGTGCGTGTGCGTGTGTGTGTGTACACACACTACCCTAATACTGAGAAAGGTCTCATAAGTTACAAATATCATCTTTCTATATAGGAATGTAAACAGTTAAACTTTAATAAGTCCCTTATGATTTCTCTTTCCTTTTTACCCTTTTGTGCTTCTCTTGTTTCTTATTTTTGAAAGGCAAAATTTCTATTTAGCTCTGGTCCTTTCATCAAGAATTCTTGAAAGTCCTCTATTTCATTGCATATTCATTTTCCCCCCTGAAGGATTATACTCAGTTTTGCTGGGTAGGTGATACTTGATTTTAATCCTACCCCCTTTGACCCCCAGAATATCTTATTCCAAACCCTCTGATCACTTAATGGAAAAGCTACTAAACCTTGTGTTATCCTAATTGTGTTTCCACAATATTTGAGTTGTTTCTTTCTGGCTTCTTACAGTATTTTCTCCTTGATCTGGGAACTCTGGAATTTGGCTATAATGTACCTAGGAGTTTTCCTTTTGTGATATCTTTCAGGAGGTGATTGCTAGATTCTGTCAATTTTTATTTTATTCTCTGGTTCTAGAAGATCAGGGCAGTTTTTCTTGATAATTCCTTGCATGATGATGTCTAGGCTTGTTTTTTGATCATGGCTTACAGGTAGTCCAATAATTTTTAAATTATATATCCTGGATCCATTTTCCAGGTCAATGGTTTTTCCGGTGAGATAGTTCATATTGTCTTCTATTTTTTTCATTCTTTTGATTTGTTTTATAATTTCCTGATTTCTCATAAAGTCATTAGCTTCTATTTGCTCCATTCTAATTTTTAAGCAATTGTTTTCTTCAGTGAACTTTTGGACCTCCTTTTCCATTTGGTCAGTTCTGCTTTTTAAAGCATTCTTCTCCTCGCTAGCTTTTTGGACATCTTTTGCCATTTGAGTTAGTTTATTTTATTTACCCATTTTTCGTGATTGTCTCGCATCACTCTCATTTCTCTTCCCAAGTTTTCCTCTACTTCTCTTATTTGATTTTTAAAATCCTTTTTGATCTCTTCCATGCCCTTCAGCCAATGCATGTTTTTCTTGGAGTTGTTAGATGTAGGAGTTTTGGCCTTGTTGTCTTCTTCTGGTTGTATGTTTTGATCTTTGTTGTCACCAAAGTAAGACTCTATAGTCTGAGTTTTTTTTCGGCTGTTTGCTCTTTTTCTCAGCCAATTACTTGACTTTTAAACTCTTTAAGGTAGAACTCTGCTTCCAGTGTGGAGGATGTAGTGTTTCAAGGTTCAGGAGGTTTATGCAGCTGTTTTCAGAGATACTTCTAAGGACCTGTAAGTTTTCAGTTCTTCTCAGATGGTATGATCAAAGGAGAGGTGTTTATTCCTCACCTGGCCTGTGCCTTAGTCTGTGATGGACCACATGCTCTCCTTTCTTCCTTGGACTTGTGAGAAGGATTCCATCTCCATCATTGTCACAAGCTCTGCCACACTAGCATGCCTTCTCATCCTAGGACTGTGACCCAGATTGAAGCACGGTCAAAGCAAGAGAATCCTGCCTCACTGCCAGCAAAGAGATCCCTGTAATCTCCCTGTGATTAGTTACTCAATCTCCCTATCATCCATATGCCGAGAGCTCTGGAAACAGCTGTTGCCACCATTGCTTCAGCTGCAGTGACCACCACAGCCCCAGAATTGGGGCCAGACTGTACTCTTCTCTCACCCAGGTCCAGCGGACCTTTCCTGCTGACCTCCTAGGTTGTTTTTCCCATTTAGAGTCAAGAAGTCTAGAAACCACCATAGCTGCCAGTGATTCAGTCCCCTGAGGTGTGCTCTAGGTTTTCTGGGGCCTGGTCTGTGCTGGAGCCTTTTGTGCTGGATTGTGCTCCTCTCTCAGACTACTGCAACAGACCTTTTCTGTAGACCTTCCAGATTGTCTTAGGCTGGAAATTTGTTTCACTCTGTTATTTTGAGGGTTCTGCTGCTCTAGAATTTGTGTAGAGTCATTGTTTTTTACAAGCATTTGGAGAGGTTTAGGGGAGGGCTCAAGCAAGTCCCTGCTTTTTCTCTGCCATCTTAGCTCTTCCCCCTTACCTTTTTTTTTTAATGTTCAAATTTTCAGGCCTCCTCTACTAACCTTTCCAACTTTACTTCCTCAGAGAAACCTGGAAAATGAGATGGTCTTCCGTGTTGAGAACCACCTTTCCTTATTACTGTGGAACCCAGGGCCTCTAGTAGAATCCATAATCATGGGAAATCAGATAAACTAATGTTTCAGAAATACCTGTAAAATGAGAATGAACTATATCTGTTTGAGAGTCTTTTGTCTATGAATAAAATACATGGCTTTGTGACATCTCTTTACCTTCTCAAAAGTGTAAAAAAATGTTGTTTTGTTTTTTGTTTACCTTTTGTTTCATAGCTCTCAGACAGTTGAAGTTTTACTATCTTTCTTATATTTGAGTTCTTTTGGTCCATACATATGATTTCAGAGAACTCCTAGTGAGGAAACTCCCTCCATCAAAAACAAAACAACAACTATAATAGCTAACACTTATATGGTGCTTCAAAGTTGGTAAAACATTTCACATATATTATCTCATTTGATACTAGTGATTGTTTTTATGGTCTTGAAAAGAAGCCTTGGGATACTAAGAGAGGTTCAGTAACTTATCTAAAGTTGCATAAGACAGTAAATGTCAGAGAGCCAGCCTTAAACCCAGCTTTACCTGGCTGTGAGATATGTTCTCTATCCATTGTGCTATACTGCCTTTCATTACATTCAAAATTTACTGTTTTTCAGATCACAGTTGACTTAATATAACAACATTGCCTCATTGGTAGAGGTGCTGTTCACTGAAGTTTCCTAAACCAGTGGCAGATCTCATCCTCCCCTCCTCAAAAAACCCCCCACAACAACAAATAAGAGGGCTCCTAACATTTTCCCTGTGTGAACTTTTCCATAGCAAGGAGGAACTTTGCTTTTCTCTTTGGTCAACAATGGAAATGAAAAAGAACAATTGATTATTCTTCTTGATGTAAAAAAAAATTCAGCAACAAAAAAGACCAAAATAAATTCGTAATCACCTGTCTAAAAAACTGTAGCTACATTGTATGAAATTGAGTATTAAGTGAATTGTAGCCCTGCCTCTGTCAGTGGTCATTTGTGACTTCAAGCAAACCAATTTACATTTTTGCTTTTTATCTTCTTTGTCAATAAAGTAAATTTGATAATCCCAGTTTTCCTCACTAGAGTGTTGTGAGAACTAATAAGTGATAAGAACGCTTTAGGCAAATCTGAAATGCCACATAAGCGCTAAAATATTGTTTCTCAGTTCCCTTAAGACAAACTGACATGTTAAGCTCTCAGTAAAATTTGACACCTTATGTTCACAATAAAATTTGACTTCTATTATTTATTGGTTCAGAAATTTTAAGTGCTGTACTAGGAGCTTACTTCTCTGTCGTGTCTAACCAGTGTGAGGTGCTACTATTCTTAAAATTCAGCCTACATGAAACCATTGATTTACAATTCAGCATCCAATTTTTAAAAGTTAGGGCTATCCTACACTTGGGAAAAAGATTCATACCAAAATTTTTGACAGTTTCCCTTCATAAAATACAAATCTTGTAGATTTGGAGGGAACAAACTCTCTAAACTTTTAATTCAAATTAAGCTTTTTGCAAATTTCATTCGCAGATTGCCAGTGCATCAAATGTTTTCACCCTGTCTTCCTTGAACTTGTTACTATTACTCATTACTGAAAATTACTTTTAGATGTATTTCTAAAAACCATTTAATTACCATTTGTATTTTCATGACTTATGTTCAACATAAAATTATATAAACTTTTAAAAAGTGAAGTTATTATGACATTTAGAAAATCTTTGTGTCATTGTTTGAAAAGAACATTTCAGAGCTTAATAAGCAAATGAAGATTTGTTTTGGCTCCCCAAGTTATGCAGCAAAAAATATTTACATCATACTTTTCAGTTTAAAAATATTTTTTAAAAAAATGCTTCACATATAATCACCATTGCTTTACTTTAGTTTTTTCGTTAAATTTCATATTTGAAATATTTTTCTTCCACAGTGTTGCTCTGAGGTTATCTTTCATTTATTGTATTTCTTTAGGTTAATCTCCTATCCATGGATAGTTCTGTTTTTTGAGTTTATTTTTTATCTTACTTTGCATTTTAAATCACAGCTATTATATCTTGACAAGTATTTCTAACAGTCAGTGTATGAATTTTTTAATTGACTATTGAAAGTATAGGTACTTCGTATGCTGTTAGATGTGATGAATATGTTGGTTTGCACTGCTTAACTTCTTCTACTTTAAAATTTTTGGTTATAGGGAGTACTCTCTTGGTGGCAAGAGGGGAATGCTGAATAAAAATGATGTAAAAATAATAGATATCACTTTTTTTAGAGAAAATATTTCTGCTAAATTAGATCAGAAAGATTACTTTTAAAAGACATTTTTATATCATATGGACTTTAAGTGAATCTGATTTTAAAAAACATGAGCATTCTAACAATTGCTTGAATTAAATAGTAAAAAGAGTATTTATTTACATGATCATTTGATGATTTATTCTTTAGGTTGTGAGTAATTCTTTTCATGCTGACAAGTTGATAGGGAGCTCTGCACTTGTGCAAGAGTAAAGCTAGAGCTTCCCGAATTTCTTTCTGGGTGGTTGTAGAGCTAGAAACATGAGTGAGAGGTTTAAGTACTGGGCTTAGAAACAGTTAATCATTTTTACCACCCTTGCATTGAAATAGCCTGAGCAAAGGTAATGCAGACTAAAGCAGGCCACTTGTTTCTGTTGACTTAAGTACAAACAGCGGTCCAAGTGTTTAGCCCTTGGGGAGGTTCTGTGATTGAACAAGAACACTGTAGTTATTTTGATAAGGCTGAGAAAGTAGTAGTGTGGCCAAGCTATGATCATCATCTCTGTGCTTTGAGGCAGGCCAAGGATGGAGGCCTCGAGTGTTTGGCTCTTCCTGATGAATAAAGATAAATTCAGCTAGGAAAATAAACTCAGTATTTTGGTCAATTTGCAACAATTGGTGAAAGAATTAAACTGTATATTTTAGAACTTGGCATCATGAGGTGTGGGAAAATAGTTCAGCATCTCTGATTCTGGCTTGATCTGGCTGTAGATTTGGAAACAGAGCAGAAAATTAATGCATAAACATATTTAACAATACCACACCGAATATTGTGAATCCAGAATGAAAACTGAAACTGCTTGAGGAAGGAAAGCAAAAATTCTTCTTGTTGACAGCTTATGTTTTAAATTTGAGACCATACTTTCTTAAAACTCTTACTCAATAAAACTAATAGTATTAAAAATTGAGGTCTCCTTCATTTGAGATGTGACTACCCCACAGTTCTGTTCTGAGGATTTTGTGTTGTTCTTATTACTGTAGGGAGGATTTAATTTATGCATGCTTAGGATCTGAGAAACTCTGCAAAAGAAGACATGCTAACCACAGTTTCTGTTCCTATTGTTTTCTATTGAACTTGACTTTTGCAACATTTATCTTGTTCTGGTATTAGTTTGTATTTTATTAGATGTTGTGTTGCTTTAAAAAAAAACTAACAAAAGAACCTACATTCCTTTTGTGGTTTCTGGATCTCTTAGGAATTTCAACTGTGGCAGAGTTAGAACTTCTTTTGGAGAAGCATTAACATGAAAATCCCTAGCAGAGAACTGTTTGTTCTGCTTACTGTAGTTAGATCAATAGGCTGTTCTTATTTCTTAAAGCTGAGGTCTGTAATCACAGGTCACAATAAATTATTGAACAGTGGTGTTTTTTGGTCTTCAAACATTCCCACACCAAACACTTTACAACTTTATATATTGCTTTTGTACATTTGCCAATATAATATCCTGGGGGACTAAGAAAAATGAAGTTATTAAAGGGAGCTGTTGAAACACTTTGGCAATAGTAAAAACTTCCTAAAGAAGTTGAATGTATCCACTTCTTAGATAAATATGAGGAGCATAGATTTTGAACTTGAAAAGACCTCAGAGGACTTCTGGTCACAGTCATAGGATCAGAGAATATGAGAGTTGGAAGGGACCTTAGTGGCCATCTAGTCTAGTCCATATACTGCTTTATTTTATAGCTCAATTAACTGGAGCCCAGAGAAGGGACATCTCTTGTCCAAATTCACATAGGCATATGACCTGCTGACTTCTAACTTTTGCCCATGGGTCTGCCACTCTCTCTGGTGCACCATGAAAATACGTATGAGAATGAAATAAAAGGAGTAGTCTGTAACACTGGCCTGATAATAATGAAGAATGGATAATCATGGTTCCAGTACAGTTTACAATCAATTTATTGATTGAGTTCCCCAGGTTATTTTGAAATCTGGCGAATAGAGATTTTTTCTTCTTCTGGTCTATGAAAGGCATTGGGTTACTGATGAATAGCTCTAGCCATCAAATCATGTTTTAGGTGCCAAAGTGTTATAACCTACAATCTTATATTTCAGTTTTTACCATTTTCTTGCATAATTTACGTTGATTACTAAGTCTGTGCTACCTAATGATACCCTTTCTGTAATTTCTGGTGGTGATAATGAGCTTATCCTAAAGTTCCATTGTAAATCCCTCCTTTTCTAGAGACAAATCCACATAAATCAGGCATTTGATATTTAAGTTTTCATTGTTAAATTAATTCTTGTGCATTTTGTCAGTGATGTGACTTTTTATTATATTCTTCTAAGCTTCTTCACAGGCACCATCCTGAAGTAAACTGCTTTGAATTACACTTAATAAAGTCAATTGTGTATACCTGTTATTGGGCAGCTAAGTGAGATAGAGTGCTAGGCCTAGAGTCAGGCCTGAGTTCAAATCTGGCCTCAAGTACTTACTGACTGTGTGACTCTGATTGATCAAGTCACCCAGCCCTGCTTGCCTCAGTTTCCTCATCTGTAAAATGAACTGGAGTAGGCATTGGCAAACCACTCTAGTGCCTTTGAAACCCTAAATGGGGTCATGAAGCGTCAGACGTGACTGAAAATGACTGACCAACAACAGAATATCTGTTATCAGCCTTTATTGTTGTTCAGGAAAGAGATCTCTAATTATTTCTATAAGTGACCTGTTTATCACATGTTCTAAGGTTATCTCTCTTTTTCCTTTTTTTGTAACCGAAGTGTTACACTTTCTATAGCTGTTTTAGGATGTCAGGCTCAGGGCTTGTTACTATTGTAATGGTTCTTGTTAGGATGCTTTCCAAATCTGTTATGATTTATTTTACATTTCCAAAAATGTGCCTTTGGAAAGGTTATAGCATAAATGGTAATGGGGTTAAGTGTGTTCTCTCCCTTCAGCTTTGATTTTAGGATGCTACTAAGTTTCATTATATTTGTATATAGCTTTCTCCTTAATATCTTCATGCATGCTGTTATCTTTGCTGAAAAAGACCAAGCTATTTATATATATATCACCATTATCCATTGATTTATTGTGAACTCCAGATTCATTTCTATCTTGCTTCAATATCCATTAAGAATTTTATTGTAGGGGGGCAGAGCCAAGATGGCGGAGTAGAAAGACACACATATGCTAGCTCCGAACCCACAGCCCATAAAATATCTGTAAAAAAAAACTCCCAACAAATTCTGGAGCAGCAGAAGCCACAGAACAACGGAGTGGACGAGATTTCTGTTCCAGAGAGCCCTGAAAACCTCTCGCAAAAGGTCCGTCGCGCCCGGATCCTGAGCCGAGCCCAGCCCTGCCTTGGCCGTGCACGGCGCCAAAAGGAGCGGATCCGAGCAGGCTTCAGGGACAGAATCTCCAGTGGCCGCGCGGGTCCCTCCACCTGCGGGCCCCAAAGGTTGGTGAGAGGGTCTTCTCGGTTTGCTGAGACGGGAGTGGGGTGCCCCCATAACTCAGGGAGGCAGCAGCAGAGGGGGGAGCAGACCAGGGCTCCCCAAGCAGGCAGGAGCCTGGATTCAGTGTTGAAGGTCTCTGCATAAACCCCCTGAGGGAACTGAGCCCTGAGTGGTGGCCCTGCCCCCACCTGAGCACCTGAACTTAATCTCACACTGAATAGCAGCCCCGCCCCTGCCCAAACCCCTGAGGCTGGGAAGCAGCATTTGAATCTCAGACCCCAAGCTCTGGCTGGGCAGATCTAGAGGTGAGGTGGGGATGGAAAGAAAACTCAGAAGTCAAGTCACTGGCTGGAAAAATGCCCAGAAAAGGGAAAAAAAATAAGACTATAGAAGGCTACTTTCTTGGTGAACAGGTATTTCCTCCCTTCCTTTTTGAGGAGGAAGAACAATGCTTACCATCAGGGAAAGACACAGAAATCAAGGATTCTGTGTCCCAGCCCACCCAATGGGCTCAGGCCATGGAAGAGCTCAAAAAGGATTTTGAAAATCAAGTTAGAGAGGTGGAGGAAAAACTGGGAAGAGAAATGAGAGGGATGAAAGAAAAGCATGAAAAGCAGATCAGCTCCCTGCTAAAGGAGAACCAAAAAAATGTTGAAGAAATTAACACCTTGAAAACTAGCCTAACTCAATTGGCAAAAGAGGTTCAAAAAGCCAATGAGGAGAAGAATGCTTTCAAAAGCAGAATTAGCCAAATGGAAAAGGAGGTTCAAAAGCTCACTGAAGAAAATAGTTCTTTCAAAATTAGAATGGAACAGATGGAGGCCAATGACTTTATGAGAAACCAAGAAATCACAAAACAAAACCAAAAGAATGAAAAAATGGAAGATAATGTGAAATATCTCATTGGAAAAACAACTGACCTGGAAAATAGATCCAGGAGGGACAATTTAAAAATTATGGGCCTACCTGAAAGCCATGATCAAAAAAAGAGCCTAGACATCATCTTTCATTAAATTATCAAGGAAAACTGCCCTGAGATTCTAAAACCAGGGGGTAAAATAAATATTGAAAGAATCCACAAATCCCCTCCTGAAAAAGATCCAAAAAGAGAAACTCCTAGGAACATTGTGGCCAAATTCCAGAGTTCCTTGGTCAAGGAGAAAATATTGTAAGCAGTTAGAAAGAAACAGTTCAAGTATTGTGGAAGTACAATCAGAATAACACAAGATCTAGCAGCTTCTACATTAAGGGATGGAAGGGCATGGAATAGGATGTTCTAGAAGTCAAAGGAACTAGGACTAAAACCAAGAATCACCTACCCAGCAAAACTGAGTATAATACTTCAGGGGGAAAATTGGTCTTTCAATGAAATAGAGGACTTTCAAGCATTCTTGATGAAAAGACCAGAGCTGAAAAGAAAATTTGACTTTCAAACACAAGAATGAAGAGAAGCATGAAAAGGTAAACAGCAAAGAGAAGTCATAAGGGACTTACAAAAGTTGAACTGTTTACATTCCTACATGGAAAGACAGTATTTGTAACTCTTGAAACTATTCAGTATCTGGGTACTGGGTGGGATTACACACACACACATACACACGCACATGCACATGCACACACACACACACATAGAGACAGAGTGCACAGAGTGAATTGAAGAGGAGGGGATCATATCTTAAAAAAATGAAATCAAGCAGTGAGAGAGAAATAGATTGGGAGGAGAAAGGGAGAAATGGAATGGGGCAAATTATCTCTCATAAAAGAGACAAGCAAAAGACTTTTTAGTGGAGGGAAGAAGAGGGGAGGTGAGAGAAAAACATGAAGTTAACTCTCATCACATTCCACTAATGGAAGGAATAAAATGCACACTCATTTTGATATGAAAACCTATCTTACAATACAGGAAAATGGGGGATAAGGGGATAAGCAGGGTGGGGGGGAGGATGGAAGGGAGGGCATGGGGAGGAGGGAGCAATTTGAGGTCAACACTCATGGGGAAGGACAGGATCAAAAGAGAGAATAGAAGTAATGGGGGACAGGATAGGATGGAGGGAAACGTAGTTAGTCTTATACAACACGACTATTAATGGAAGTCATTTGCAAAACTACACAGATATTTCCTATATTGAATTGCTTGCCTTCCAAAGGGAAGGGGTGGGGAAGGAGGGAGGAAGAGAAGTTGGAAGTCAAAGTTTTAGGAACACCTGTCGAGTACTGTTCTTGCTACTAGGAAACAAGAAATACAGGTAAAGGGGTATAGAAAGTTATTTGGCCCTACAGGACAAAAGAGAAGATGGAGAGAAGGGCAGAAAGGGATGATGGAAGAGAGGGCAGATTGGTGATAGGGGCCATTAGAATGCTTTGTGTTTTGGGGTGGGGGGAGGGGACAAAAGGGGAGAAAATTTGGAACCCAAAATTTTGTTAAAATGAATGTTAAAAGTTAAATTAAAAATAAATAAATAATTTTTTTAAAAAAAGAATCAAAATAATTTAAACCCTATGAGTGCTACAACAATTACTGGTAAGCACTATATTTTTATTCTGAACTGAACAAAAAAACAACTGAAATGTAAGCACTTTAGTATAAAAAATAGAACAGAAAAATGAAGACTACACACAAAACCATGAATCTTTATAACATAGAGATTGCAGAAGAGCATACATACTCAGTTGGGTATAGAAATCTATCTTACCCTACAGGAAAGGAGTAGGGAAGGGGATAAGAGAAGAGAGGGTAGTTTGAGGGAGGGGGCAGTCAGAAGCAAAACATTCTTGAGGAGGGACAGGGTCAAAGGAGAGACAGAACAGAATAAACAGGAGGGGCAAAAGGATGGAAGGAAATACAGTTAGTCTTTCACAACATGATCATTAGATTATACATGACTACACATATACAATCTATATCAAATTGCTTGCCTTCTCAATGAGGGGAGTGGTGAGGGAAGAAGGGAGATAATTTGGAACTTAAAGTTTTAAAAATAAATGTTAAAACAGTTTTTACATGTAACTGGGGGAAAATAAAATACTAAATAAATAAAAAAATGAGGAGAAAAATATATATAACTTGCTTTTCCTTTTGTATGTATAATAAATTCAACGTATACCTTTTAACACTCATGTCTAGTAAAGTAAAATTAATTCCTATATTGTTTGTATTTAATAATGTATTTCTTATTTTGCACCCTCTTTCAGAAGCTGGGAAACATGTTTCATTACTCGTCCTTCAGAATCGTGGTTGATTATTGTATTGAACACAAATCTTAAGTCTTTCAATGCTGTTTTTCTTTATATTACTGTTGTTATTGTATAAATTGTTCTGCAGGTTCTATTTATTTCACTCTTTCTCATTTCATACAAGTTTTCCCATATTTCTTATAGCACAATAATATTCCTTTACACTGATATACCGTAATTTGGTTAGTCATTCCCCATTGATATCTCCTAAATAAAGAATGTCTTCAAAAGTGAAAAGGAATCAAATCAAATCAACTTACTAAGCATTTGTTGTATAAGGCTATATGGCTTTCCCAGAAAAGACACTGAACAGTTCTTTAATCTTGTGACATCTTTCTCCACTGATATCAAAATGGCATTTGGATGTGACTACAATAAAATTCTTTTTTTAAAAAAATTATTTATTTATTTTTAATTTAACTTTTAACATTCATTTTAACAAAATTTTGGGTTCCAAATTTTCTCCCCTTTTGTCCCCTCCCCCCACCCCAAAACACAAAGCATTCTAATGGCCCCTATCACCAATCTGCCCTCTCTTCCATCATCCCTTTCTGCCCTTCTCTCCATCTTCTCTTTTGTCCTGTAGGGCCAAATAACTTTCTATACCCCTTTACCTGTATTTCTTGTTTCCTAGTAGCAAGAACAGTACTCGACAGGTGTTCCTAAAACTTTGACTTCCAACTTCTCTTCCTCCCTCCTTCCCCACCCCTTCCCTTTGGAAGGCAAGCAATTCAATATAGGAAATATCTGTGTAGTTTTGCAAATGACTTCCATTAATAGTCGTGTTGTATAAGACTAACTACGTTTCCCTCCATCCTATCCTGTCCCCCATTACTTCTATTCTCTCTTTTGATCCTGTCCTTCCCCATGAGTGTTGACCTCAAATTGCTCCCTCCTCCCCATGCCCTCCCTTCCATCCTCCCCCCCACCCTGCTTATCCCCTTATCCCCCATTTTCCTGTATTGTAAGATAGGTTTTCATATCAAAATGAGTGTGCATTTTATTCCTTCCATTAGTGGAATGTGATGAGAGTTAACTTCATGTTTTTCTCTCACCTCCCCTCTTCTTCCCTCCACTAAAAAGTCTTTTGCTTGTCTCTTTTATGAGAGATAATTTGCCCCATTCCATTTCTCCCTTTCTCCTCCCAATCTATTTCTCTCTCACTGCTTGATTTCATTTTTTTAAGATATGATCCCCTCCTCTTCAATTCACTCTGTGCACTCTGTCTCTATGTGTGTGTGTGTGTGCATGTGCATGTGCGTGTGTATGTGTGTGTGTGTAATCCCACCCAGTACCCAGATACTGAATAGTTTCAAGAGTTACAAATACTGTCTTTCCATGTAGGAATGTAAACAGTTCAACTTTTGTAAGTCCCTTATGACTTCTCTTTGCTGTTTACCTTTTCATGCTTCTCTTCATTCTTGTGTTTGAAAGTCAGATTTTCTTTTCAGCTCTGGTCTTTTCATCAAGAATGCTTGAAAGTCCTCTATTTCATTGAAAGACCAATTTTCCCCCTGAAGTATTATACTCAGTTTTGCTGGGTAGGTGATTCTTGGTTTTAGTCCTAGTTCCTTTGACTTCTGGAATATCCTATTCCACGCCCTTCAATCCCTTAATGTGGAAGCTGCTAGATCTTGTGTTATCCTGATTGTATTTCCACAATACTTGAATTGTTTCTTTCTAGCTGCTTGCAATATTTTCTCCTTGATCTGGGAACTCTGGAATTTGGCCACAATGTTCCTAGGAGTTTCTCTTTTTGGATCTCTTTCAGGCGGTGATCTGTGGATTCCTTGAATATTTATTTTGCCCTCTGGTTCTAGAATCTCAGGGCAGTTTTCCTTGATAATTTCATGAAAGATGATGTCTAGGCTCTTTTTTTGATCATGGCTTTCAGGTAGTCCCATAATTTTTAAATTGTCTCTCCTGGATCTATTTTCCAGGTCAGTTGTTTTTCCAATGAGATATTTCACATGATCTTCCATTTTTTCATTCTTTTGGTTTTGTTTTGTGATTTCTTGGTTTCTCATAAAGTCATTAGCCTCCATCTGTTCCATTCTAATTTTGAAAGAACTATTTTCTTCAGTGAGCTTTTGAATCTCCTTTTCCATTTGGCTAATTCTGCTTTTTAAAGCATTCTTCTCCTCATTGGCTTTTTGAACCTCTTTTGCCAATTGAGTTAGGCTAGTTTTCAAGGTGTTAATTTCTTCAACATTTTTTTGGTTCTCCTTTAGCAGGGAGCTGATCTGCTTTTCATGCTTTTCTTTCATCCCTCTCATTTCTCTTCCCAGTTTTTCCTCCACCTCTCTAACTTGATTTTCAAAATCCTTTTTGAGCTCTTCCATGGCCTGAGCCCATTGGGTGGGCTGGGACACAGAATCCTTGATTTCTGTGTCTTTCCCTGATGGTAAGCATTGTTCTTCCTCCTCAAAAAGGAAGGGAGGAAATACCTGTTCACCAAGAAAGTAGCCTTCTATAGTCTTATTTTTTTTCCCTTTTCTGGGCATTTTTCCAGCCAGTGACTTGACTTCTGAGTTTTCTTTCCATCCCCACCTCACCTCTAGATCTGCCCAGCCAGAGCTTGGGGTCTGAGATTCAAATGCTGCTTCCCAGCCTCAGGGGTTTGGGCAGGGGCAGGGCTGCTGTTCAGTGTGAGATTAAGTTCAGGTGCTCAGGTGGGGGCAGGGCCACCACTCAGGGCTCAGTTCCCTCAGGGGGTTTATGCAGAGACCTTCAACACTGAATCCAGGCTCCTCCCTGCTTGGGGAGCCCTGGTCTGCTCCCGTCTCTGCTGCTGCCTCCTGAGGGGGCCTGAGTTATGGGGGCACCCCACTCCCCTTTCAACCCGCCAAAGAGACCCTCTCACCGACCCTTGTCACCTGTGGGTGGAGGGACCTGCGCGGCCGCTGGAGAATCTGTCCCTGAAGCCTGCTCGGATCCGCTCCTCTCGGTGCCGCGCACAGCCAAGGTAGGGCTGGGCTTGGCTCAGGATCCAGGGCGGGAGGATCTTTTGTGAGAGGTTTTCAGGCTCTCTGGAACAGAAATCTCGTCCACTCCGTTGTTCTGTGGCTTCTGCTGCTCCAGAATTTGTTGGCAGTTCTTTTTTACAGATATTTTATGGGCTGTGGGTTTGGAGCTAGTGTATGTGTGTGTGTCTACTCTGCCATCTTGGCTCTGCCCCAAATTATTTTGATTCTTAAATGACCCTCTTGCTTTCCAGTTCTCAGGGTAATCTAGCATTGTAGTCACCTCCTTTGACACAAGTCTTGTTTTCTTCACACACACACATGCACACACATACACACACCATTGTGTTTATGGAAATCTTAAAATGTTTTTATTTTTTATTCAAATGCTGTTAGAGAATATGTTCAATCATGATAATTAAAGCAGATAACCAGCTTTTTTTAATTACTCTGTTTTGGTATAATTGGTCTGCTAGTTGGATTGATACCATCAAACTCAAAAAAACCTTTTCTGAATTCCAATCTCAGTGCGTCTATCTCCTTTTCAAAATAACTTCAGATATCTTTGCTATTTTGTCTTCTCTTTCACTATTATGAATCATTTGTAGAGTGTCCATTATGTGAGGATTTTTCTATAACCTCAGAATCTTTAGCTTTTCTGTCTTCACATTATAGTCCCTCCAGGGTCATTTCTTTTTCCAGTTAATCTAGTCTTAGAGATTGTTATTTTTTATACTTGTTTGTGATAGTTGACACATTGGTGTTGAAGGGACCATTAACAGAAGCTTGTATAAAGTTCTTCTCTATAACTGATAGGATCTCTTTCCAGTCGTGTCTTTAGTCTATTTCATCTACTTCTTTGGTTTACCTGCTGTGGTTGCCAGTGCCATCTTCTGCTGGTAGAATATTGGTGTTTCTGCTTTGTTCTGTTGTGTCTTGTCTTTTGGGGACAGCAGAATCCAAAGGAATACCCCATGATCCATTATACTCCCTGTTAAGCTGACCATAACAGTGGTTTCAGTTATTGCCAACCTACATGCATCACTGTGCTACAGTGTCTATTTCTTGCATTCATTGGAATGAGTTTATCATACTAGCTGGAATGCAAACCCAAATAGTAGTTTTAACAGAGCACAATTAGACAGCATTTCAGAGTTCCTTCACAAATACCAAAGCCATCTCTATACACATGCTCCCTGCTTATATCCCGTGGCTGTTGTTTTTTTACTTTCTCATTCTCCCCAGATAGATTGAGCTTTGAGGGGTTATTATTATTATTAAGTGTAATTTTAGCCAATGACACCTCATCAAGCATAGCAATTTTTTTTTTATTGGAACCTCTCTGCAAAATGGACTTTTCTCAATTCTAGCTCATTTTATTATTTTTTTTCCTTGCCCTTGGGTATATGTGTTTAGTGAGCAGTGAAATAGCTAAAGGTTTGGCAACAAATAGGAGTGGAAAGAGGAAGAAGGGGGCATACTTTATCCCCAAATTGAACCAAACATTGAACAATGCAGATTTGGCAATATTTTAGATTCTGGGTTGAAAGTATGAGTTCCTTGTACTACTGAGATTGTGAGAACATCGATGCTTTCAAAGCCTATCATGCCAAATCCTAACAGCATTTTCTGAAAAACATTCTCTTAGGGAAGCTTTTACTATGCTGAACGTGGAGACTAGAAAAGGGATGTCAGTTGTCACTTCAAAATGTTTCTGGCCAGTAACTGATGGTAATGATACCTTATCATAGAAAATTTCTTGTCAAACAACTTTGAGTCTTTAAAAAAAATAACCATATTTGTTAATAAAGCTTGGTTATGCCTAAAATAGAAAGATCACAAATAAAATAAGATATGCTAAGAGATCAGATTATATAAGACTTTGAGGATTAAAACAATATTCAGAATTTTTGTTGATTTTGATGAATATTAGATAAAGGGTTTACATACCTTTACAATAAGATCACAAACTAGCACCAGAAGGTACTCTAAAAATGGTCTAGCATAACCTTCTCCTTTTTGACAGGATGTTTCTGATAGCAGTCTTCAAAAGGGGTATGTAAGATCAATCACTGTTCCTCAAATTGTAGGTTAGGACTTCCAGTATTTCATTTGAGATCTCTAAGAAGTCAACAAAACTGAAGCCTTCTTATTTCTTTTTTGTTTAATTTTTTAAAAAATTATTTATTTTTCAGTTTTCAACATTCACTTCCACAAGAATTTGAATTCAAAATTTTCTCCCCATCTATCCCCATCCCCTACCCTAGGACAGCATGCACCCCATCTACCCCTTCCTGCTGTCTGTCATCCCTTTCTATTACCCACCCTTCTTTCATCCCCCTTGCCCTCTATTTTACTGCAGAGCAAAATAGATTTCTATACTCCACTGCCTATATAGCTTAATTTCCAACAGTATGCTAAAACAATTTTTAATATTCATTCTTAAAACTTTGAGTTCCATATTCTCTCCCTCCCTCCCCACCCACCGTCACTGAGAAAACAAGTAATTCAATATAGGTCATACACATGTAATAATGGAAAGCACTTCCATAATAGTTATGTTATAAAAGACTAACTACATTTCCCTCTATCCTATCCTGCCCTCAATTTATTCCGTTCTCTCCCTTGATCTGGCCTCCCACAATAGTGTTTGCTTCTGATTATCCCTTTCCCCAATTTGCTGTCCCTTCTATTATCTTCCTTCTCCTATTTCCTTACCCTTACCTTCTTGAGGGGTAAAATAGATTTCCATATCCAATTGAGTGTGTGTTATTCCTCCTTAAGCCAGATACCATAAGAGTAAGACTCACTTATTTTCTTTCATCTCCTCCTCTTCCCCTCCATTGTAAAAGCTGTTTCTTCCCTCTTTTATGTGAGATGATTTGCTACATTCTACCTCTCCCTTTCTCTTACTCCTAGTATAGACAGTCTTCACAATGACCTCCAAGCCTCAATAACTTTCCAAGCCATTCTGAATTGGTTACACTCTTTTGCCTCTCCAGCCTTGACCTTTTGATGAACCATTTTAACTACCAAATTCTGATTTACTTTCCCTCCTTTTCTCCTATTCAAGTGCTGATAAATAGAACTAGAGGAAATCACATAGCTGTGTCGATTGGCTACACTTCTAATTCATCTAATCTATACTGTTAACTAGTAACCTCAACTAGTAGATCATTTCAACTTGACTGTAATTCTTTTCCTTCCTAATCATTTCACTATCCCATATACCACAATGGCTATTCCAAAAAAAACCTTTCTGTCTATTCTCTGGCCTCCTCCAACAGACCCTTCTCTTTTCCCTCTTGGCTAATCACCCACTTCCTCCTCTTTTCCCTCATCTCACATCACTCTGACATCATCTTCACTATCTCCTACTTCACCTCTGTCTCCCGTGAAGAGGTGGCCATCTTGCCTTAGGTAATCCCTAATACTGACTTCTTCCATCTCAAGCAAAATCATCAATCTATTATATTCATATTGTGTATATATATATACATATATATTACATTATATTCAATCCATTCCTGTCTTCTGGCTCTTTTTCCTATTGCATTGAAAAATACACGTCTCTTCCATTCTTAAAAACTTGTCACTTGATGCTATGCTCTCGGCTAGTTATCATCCTATAGATCTTCTCCCCTTTGCAAATGAACGCCTTGAAAAAACATATACACTTAGATCCTCTCATCTCTGTCTTCTAAATTCGCTGCAGTCTAGCTTTCAACTTCGTCTTCCAACTAAGACTGTTCTCTTCAAAGCTACCACTGACTCTCTTAGTTTGTCAAATCTCATGACCTTTTCTTAATTTTCATCCTTCTTGAGCTCTGCATTATTTGGCAGTATTGCTCTTCTCCTCCCAGCTACAGGAGGTAATCCTCCCTCTTATGACTTCGTTCTTACTGTCAAGGACATCGTCATTCTCTCATTAACCTAGACTGCACACATGCATAATCTGTGGTCAGATGTTATTGTTCTGACCTTTATAATAGCTCTTGATATCTTTTTTTCACTTATACTATCACAACGCTGGTTTAGACTTTCTTTACCTGTTGCTTGGATTATTGCCATTTTTTTCTAGATTATTGACATTTTTTGCTAAGTGGTTTCCCTGTATCATCTCTTTCCACTCTGATCTATCCTTCATTCAGATGCCAAAGTGATTTTCGTAAAGCATAGATCTAACCATGACTTTCCTACCGAATTAACTGCAGTGGTTCTCTACATCTGCCAACATTAAAAATGAAGTCCTTTGTACAACATTTATAGTTCATCACAACCTACCCTTTTCCTTTTTTCCATTAATTCTGTAGTCCAGCCATAGTAGCCTCTTTTCTGCTCCTCAAATATGAAAGTTCACTACTTATCTCAGTGTATTTCTGCTGTGTCCCATGCTCAGAATACTGTCTTTCCCCACCTCTGCCTCTTAGCTTCCAAGACTTCCTTCCTGACTCAGTTCAAATCACAAATTTTCTGTTTCACAAGATCCTTCCCAGTCCTTTCAACTTCTAGTATTTTCCTTTCTGAAACTGACCTCAGTCTATATCTCAAATATACTCTCAAGTATATCTCATTTGAACCTAGTTAATTAAAGACTATCTCACCCTGTAAGAAGACAGTGACATTTTTAGGGGAGGGACTATTTTTTGCCTTTCTTTGTATCCCCAGAACTGAGCACAATGCCTGGTATTTAATAAATGATTGTTGATTATTTTAAAAGTTATCATGTACAGAAAAGCAAAATAAGCCTTCATTTTCAAAATTTGACTTGTGCCCAAACTTTCTGGAGTTCATAGATAGTGTTCCTTCCTAGACCCAATTAATAGGGCACTGGGCCCAGATTTGGAAAGACCTGGGTACAAATCCAGCCTCAAATACTTGCTAGCTCTATGCCCCTGGGCAAATCATTTAACCTCTGTTTGCCTCAGTTTCCTTAGCTGAAAAATGGGGATCATAAAGAATCTATCTCCCTGGGTTGCCGTAAGGATCAAATGTGATTATATTTATAAATGCTCGTTTCTTTTCTTCCTCACTATGTTTTAATTTCTTGTATATCATGTATGTGCTCCATAATTAGTGAAATTGTGAAGTAGGAGGCATCTTTGGGTCATCCAGTACTAACCCTGCTGATTTTGAGAAGAAGAAACTTGAACATATTAATGAAATTACTTAATTACATTCACACAGATAGGGAAAGAACTAGGACTTCATTTGCATCGATCCATTTTTGGGACTTTGCAGGTGTTTTGATGCAGCCTGTTGATAAATTAATTGACTAATTAATTAAGCAAACAAATATTAAGCACCTACGTGCTAGGGACTGGAGTTATGAAGACAAAAGCAAAACATTTTCTGACCTCAAATAATTTATACTCTTTAAAGGGAGATAAAATATACACATAAAAGTCTGGAAGAGTGCATGCAAAATTAGAAGAAAAACTAAATAGAAAATTACAAAACTGAGAAAAACAAGAAATGGGGGGATCTTTATACCAAGTTTCTCTGATAAAGATTATGTTTTTCAAATATATAGGAATCTTTGCCAAAATTATAAAAAGAAGAGCCATTCCTCAGTTGTTAAGTGGTCAAGGGATGTAAATAGACATTTTTCAGAGGAAGAAATTAAAGCTATCAATAGTCATATGAAAAAATGCTCTAAATCATCAATAATTAGATAAATGCAAATCAAAACAACTCATCAGTTGTTTACATCCATTAGACTGGCTAACAAGACAGAAAAGGAAAATAGCAAATGTTGGAGGGAATGTGGGGAAATAGCCCCAAATACACTGTTAGTAGAGCTGAGAACTAATCTAACCATTCTGGAAAACAATTTGGAACTATGCTTAAAAAACTATTGAACTGGGCATACTCTTTAACCGAGAAATACCATTAATAGATCTGTACCTCAAAGAGATCAAAGAAAGAGGAAAAGGACCCACATCTACCAAAATATTTATGTTGGATTGGCAAAGAATTGGAAATTGAAGGGATACCCATCAATTGGAGAATGGCTGGATAAATGATAGTATATGATTGTGATGGAATTCTGTTGTTCTATAAAAAATGATTAAGTGGATGGGAAGACTTGTATGAACTAATGCAAAATGAAATGAGCAGAACCAGGAGAAAAATTTACACAGTAACCACAGTATTATAAAAAAAATCAACTGTGAAAAAGTTAGTAACTCTGATCAACACAATGATCCACCACAGTCCCAAAGGACTCATGATGAAAAATGTTTTTCACCTCCAGACAGAGAACTGGTAGACCCAGAGTACAGATTAGAGCATATTTTTCCATTTCTTCTTCTTTTTTTTTTTTTTTGGTGGGGAAGAGGAGAGGCATGGCTAATGCAGAAATATGTTTTGCATGACTTCATATTTGAAATCGATGTTATATTACTGCCTTTTCAGTGGGTGAGGGAGTGGCAGGGGAAAGAAAATTTGAAACTAAAAATAACATTACTTTGAATTTTTAAAAATCTATACAAAGTAAATGCAAGATAATTGGGGAGAGACACATCTAGGGGAATGAGTAAAGATTTCAATTAGAAGGTGTGGTTTTTGAACTGAGCTTTAAAGGAAACTAAGGATTCTAAGAATCATAAATAACTTTATAGAAATCAGTTCATAATCTAAGCTTGCCTTCATTAACTCTAGTAAAGACTTTAAAAAGTTTCATTGCAGATTCATATCTTATAGCATTTTTTAGTTTAGAGTAAATTTTCTTATTAAAGAATCATCAACAGAAATCAGTTTCTATTGATAATTGTTGGTTAGCAGAATCCTTTGAAATTTTCAGGAAAACTGTATTCTTAAAACAAGGAAATGAAAAGAGAAAAAGAATGTCAAAAAACAGTCACTTTAGTTTTGAACAGCACAGTTATCTGTAACTCAAGCCACTAAATGGAAACAGCTTCCTGGACAGAGTTTCATAAGGCAAGATTGAATATTGAAGTGTTTATCTGCATGCCTAAAAGCAAAGCAAAAAAGATTAAAAAGCATTTGCTTCATAAAATACAGGCCAAGTGATACTGCATATCATCTGTGAAATGTGATTTTAATGTGATTTCCTATATTTCTTGCTTTTTAAATTGTATCTTAAAACAGAGTTTAGGGGAAAAAAATGAGCCAAACTGGGGGTGGGGTGGAGCTATTACACTTTCATATGGAAGGAATTCTGAATCAGATCTAAGAAGAAGGTGTCCATGTGTCAGCTGCCTTCCCCTTCCAAGCCCTTTGTTCCTGTTTCTGGATTGTACTAAGAGGTATCTTAACCCAAAATCTAATGATATTTTAAAAAGAAAAAAATAAGAATGTTGAATGGGGATTGTGGAGAACAAAAACATATGACTCATTTCAGAAAAAAGTCGTTTCATAAAAATGTCTTTAATGAGCAAAAATTTAGTTTCTTAATGAAAATAAATCAATAACTGTTACTCTTCCTCTTTTCCTTCTCTAGTAACTTTCTCTTTTGCTTATAGCAAATCCATCACATGGTTTCAGTAGTTCTGACAGTTTTTCCTTTCATGAATCTTAGAATCACAGATGTTGACTTATAGATTCAAATACTGTCACTTCTGTCCATAATGATCAAAAACATGTACTTCTTTCTTGTGGGTGTCCTCACCCTGACTGACTCTAGGTCTTTTAAGAATAAAGCAGAGCAGCCTGAGTAATATTTATGCAGTTAAAGGAATTGCCTGAGATACTAATATAGAAATATACAGTTAGGAATTCAAACATAAAATAGCATTATGAAGTACCTATTAGTTGTACAAATTACAGAAATAGTTATGACCTGGTCTTTGTCCGCAGGGGTCAGGTTTTTATCTCTTTAGCCTCTAGTTCTTTGCTCTTCTTTTTTTTTTTTCTTTTAACTCCTCCCCAACTTCCAGCGTCATGAGGTTTGTTTTGCTACCAGCTGTCACCTCCCCGATATTATACTCCCCTATAACCCTCTTTTCTTTTCAAGTCACATCACTAAGTGTTTACTCAGCACTTACTCTTTGCCAAACATTGTGCTAAGCTCTTGGGAAAACAAATACAAGCAGAAGGAAAAGACTACTCTTGACCTCAAGGAGTTTACGTTCTAAAAATTATATTCTAACTATTGTATTCTAAGCTCTTAATGGAAAGTTGGAAGGGAAACAGAATAGGGCACTCAGGGCCAGGAAAATCAGGAGTGAAGCCTGAAGAGTAATGAAGGAATCCCAACTTATTTCTCTGTTAAGTTTGATGTGTTTGTTTCTATGCTTAATTCCGTGTGTGTGTGTGTTTTCAGCCTTCCTTTTTACACCTGATATATATTTCTCGTACTTTTTCCATGTTTGTTCTCTTCTCATACAGCTCAAATTTTATTTAATAGGAAGTTCTAGCCCTTTCTTTCTCCATTCTACACTAATGTATTCTTTTTACTTTCCCTTTTGATTCCACTCCTAAAACATTCAAAACAGAACCAATCTACTTTTAGAACCATTTTTTTTTAAACTCCCAACATGCCCTATGAAGACATTAAGTTTCTGTAAATAAGGAGTTCTTAGCTGTTTTGTGTCATGGACCCCTTTAACAGTCTGGTAAAGATTATGGACCCCTTTTCAGAATAATATTTTTAAATGCATGAAGTAAAATACACATGATTACAGAAGAAACCCATCCTTTTTGATAAGGTACAAAAACTCTAGCATAAGTTAATGGTCAGGAGTAAAAAATAACAGTCTTAATTTTCTTACTATAAGGATAAAGTTATGCTTAAATATGTATAATTAATTCCTGTGCTTATTAAGACTTTTAACTGGACCATGACTTTTGGGTATCTCTTTATTCTAAGTGACAAATATCTTTTCTCTGTACAAGCTCTAAAAAAGTCACAAGTGTTTTAAATTGACACTTCAGAAAGTCAAGACACATCTGCTTAGGAAATGAAATGGAATGTTGACATTTGGGTGCAAGAATGATGTCTACAGTCCTGGCAAAATATTGCCCATGGCACTAACAATTTGGCTTTTTCCTGTACAGCTTTGGCTGTCAAGGCATTAGTTTCACTTCTGTCTTCCTCCCCTAAGTGAGCTCCTGCTATAGCTGTGGAAGTATTAAATTTGTTATTCATCAGTGTATTGTAATTGCTATATCATTATACCACCCCTGTGAAATATGCATTCACTTCAAAATAGACCACGCAACTCTCAAAAGTTATCAGTTTCTATGTTAGTTTTTTTCTCCTTCTGACAAATCTAGTGCTCATTATTGCTGCTATTTAGAAGTCATTGGTGATGGAAATGAAGCCTTTCACTGTGATGCCCTTCACCCTCCTATTAAAAGAGCTGATTCAAGGATTTTTTTCCTTATTTCAAATTGTGGGAATGTTACATATTCTTAAAAAACCCTAAGCTGCATAGAAGTTGTTTCTACTTTTTATGAAATAATCCAGCATTAGGTAACCTTCCTCATAATTTTTGACAAGGTGATATTTAAAAAATTTTTTAATCAAGGGGCAGCTAGGTGGTGCAGTAAATAGAGCACGTGTCCCTAGACTCAGGAGGATCTGAGGTCAAATTCAGCCTCAAACACTTGCTAGCTGTGTGATACTAGGCAAATCACTTAACCCTGATTGATTTTTTTAATAAAAAAGTTAGTCAGGACTAAACATTGGAAGATAAAATTGATAGCATAAAAATGTTATCAGAAGCCAGATATCTGGAACTATATGAGGAGGAGAAATTATTTGCTAAAAAGTTAGTGAAAATTCAGATCTTAAAGCAGGATTACACAGAATGTTACTTAGGCTTTCAATGAACAAAGAGAAAGATTTTCTTACCATATAGGTAGAAGGAACCTGTGTTAACATCTACATTTCACTTGTGAGTGAATTGATTGATGATAACCTAGTGTACTGTGGAGACACACTAAACAAAGCAGCATGTTGTGTCAGAAAGAACACTGAATTAGGAGTAAGCAGACCTGTTGGTAAATCTCAGTTGTGCTTTATGACCTTGGATATCTTATTCAGGCTCTCTTATCCTCAACTTAGCCATTTTTTAAATTGAAGAGGCATTTGGATTAAGTTTTCTTTATAATCCTTTCCTGCCCTAACTTCTGTGAGTTGACAGTCAGCTGTGTAGTGTGATTTGAGGGGCACAGGACAGATACACTTCCAAAAAAATATCTTCGTTGCTTATCATGCTGTTATTGCTTAGATTTTTCCTTTCTTTATTGTCTTTCTCTTCATCTCTCTCTCTCCTTTTCTTTCTTGCTGCCTCATACCATGATCCCATCGTTTTGCCTCATGCCTAAACTATTTGGAGTGACTTCCTAATGATTCTGCTCATCTCTAGTCTTGTCTACTTCTATCCATTTTATGCTTTGCTTCCAGGTTCCTCTTCCTAAAATGCCTTGTGTAACTTTTACATTGTTTAAAGAAAAGGAATTGAAAATTTCTTTACAGATACCATATAAGAAAATTTCTTGCCCTGCAACCCTTCTCGGCTTACCCTTTCAACATGCCCCTTACACTGGCAGGTTGGTTTCCAGAGAGCAGCTACTACTACAGATAACTCTGTGCATGCTATCCTAACACTAGCTCATAAGATTCTACCAGTGTGCTTTCCCTTAAGGATCATCCAGTAGACTCCGTTATTTAGTGGATCTGTTTACTCAAATGGCTTATGACAAGAACAATAGTTATAAAACAACTTTTCCTTAACCCTGGGGTACTCTTTCCCACAAAGTCTATGGGAAGAATAGTAGATATGAGCTTAAAGTACAGTGATAGTGAGGCACATGTGTAGGGAAAACTCATGGCTAAAGAAATTCATAAATCCAGAATAATAGATCAAAATCTTTTTTCTTGTATAACAAGGTCTTCATGAAATTTGCTGCAGTACATGGTGTCTGTGATGGATAAGTGACTTCCTTGCCCAGCTGCCTCCTTGTTGATGCTTTGCCTTGGCTGTCGTATCAGTCCACCGTGTTGGACTGGGGCAGGCAGGTTTCTTAGCTACTGATCTGGCTGTTCATTAGGCTCAGCTACTATTGCTACTGGCAGTTTGCGCCTTGTTTGTGAGACTTCTTTGATGACTCTGATAAGTTTCCTAGACTCACTTGTCATTTGGGCACTTCTCTCTTATAATACCCCTTCATCTAAGAGCAGGAAAGAATGAACACAAAAGAGACAAAAGTAACAAAAGCAGTATAAATTCACTGAGACACAGCAGCTGGGCAGGACATAAGGCAGCTGTTGCCTTTCCTGCATGCAGCAGCTCTCAGCAGGACTTATTTCCCTAGATGCACAAAAAGGCAGAGGGAAAGTTATATTGATCTTTTTGCATGTAAACTCCCTTCCTGTTCTGTGTCTCCTGTTTCATTTACCCTTCCTGTTCCAAAGCCAATTAGAAGGATTTTTGTCATTAGACCATGGAGGCAGACATTTATGCCTACTCATTCCTGGCCAAAAGTAGACTCATCCAGTCTCCATGTGTTAGATTAGAACAGGGAATATTGCACTCAGCCTACAAGAAAGTGTATGTCTGATAACACTCTTAAGTACTAGGTCCTTAGTACTGGCTAGTGCTCTCATAACATTTGCTTCATTTCTTACTTTTAAAACTGTTAGAATATGATGAGGTTTAAAGAATTCATCTGTCAAGTCCTAAAATAAATCAAAGCCATGAGTTAAGAAATAGAGTATCTTTAACTGACAGAAGAGTGTAGCAAATGTGCTACCCTGGAGGATGTCCAGTGAATTTCCCAACCAGAGACCCATGAACAAGTTTTTATAGTTGGTCCAGGAGGAGGAGATTACATGAAGTAGCAAGGCCTGGTCATAAGATCCCAACTGCCCTCAGCAATCCAAGCAAGGAGAATCACTTCATTCTAATTGTTTTGCCCTTCATGCCATGAATCCCAGTGGACAGGGGCAAGGACATTAGATGCATAGATCCAGCTTGAGCCAGGTTCCCTGTAAGGCAGGATCTCAGAAAGGTTTGACTCACCTGAATCTAATTGACACTCTCTTGTTGGGAATGCTGCTGACATTCTGACATTACTAGAATCATTCAAGGCGTAATACATTTGGTATTAACAATTTTCTGTCACTATATTGACAGTCATATTAACAATTTTCTGTTAACTCCAATCTCCCTCATTTTACAGATATCACACAACTAATTAGTTATTATAGTTTAACTTTAAATGTGTATATATCATTTATTCCTAATTTCTCAATGAAATTGTGAAGTTGCAAACTAGTTAAGGACAGAAACTATATTTTGTTTGACCTCCATTATCTTTACTTGTCATATAGAAGGTGAAATGCCCTACTGATGTATTCATGTTCCTGGAAGCCTTTTGGGTCTATCATCTATTACTGCTATTACTGTCTATTACTGCTTACAGTAATTTATTTACTTACTATTATTACTATTAAATACTTACTATTTTTCTCTGTATATATTTCTAATCTAACCAGAATTAAATATGTAACATCATGGTAAGAAAAAAAGGAATATAAGTTGAATAATAAGTATTTAAAATAAGTACCATGTCCTTCATCCACAGAGTCTCCAAACTGTCTTTTCTCATATGCCTAGTCCCAGGATAGTACAAGTACATCATCCCTGCTCTTGTTGCCTTATTAACACAACACTGAAAACTTGAGAACAGAAAAGGTGTAATGACTCTCCAGGCAGATATATTTAGTGACCTCAAAGTCTGCGGTTCCCTGTAGTCTCAGTTAGATGTAGCCAGGAGAGCCTCCTTCCCAGGATATTGTAGGGATATTGACTGGAAATATATGTAATAAATCTGGCAGATCCTTTGTAGGAGCCACAGCAGTACTGAAAAGAAAGAAAGCATTTATTAAGCACTTGAAATGTACTGAGCATTGTGCTAAGTGCTGGGGATACAGTCCTTGGTCTCAAGAAGCTTGCATTCTGACAGGGGGAGATCACATGTGAAAGGGAGCCAAAAGGTGGGGTGAGAGAGGAGCTTGACAAGGTATCTGGTTGGTGGGTATGCCTTTGAAGCTTCCAACATTGTCTTCCCAAGTGAACTCACCCTTTATCCCTTCCCTTTATTTCCTATGAGCAATTTCCCAAAACTCTACTCTGTTATACACTTTATCATTTCTTCCTGTTGTATGTAAGATTCCGAATTTTGGGGGGCTTCCAAAGATATTTTTCATTAAAAGAGGTATCCACATGCTTTAAAACGGTACAGGTTAAATGATGACCCTTCCAAAAATTTGCAAAATTCTGTAAATTTATAAAATTGTGTTAAAAGCATTGCTGTACTTCTTAAAACAAAGAAAAACTTGTTACTTTCTTTCTTTTATTCAATTCATTTGTTTTTAGTTTTTAACATTGACTTCCGCAAGTTTTAAATTTTCTCCCCCTCCCTCCCTCCTCCCTCTTCTAGACAGTATGAAATCTGATAAGAACTCTACGCATGCTTTCCTATTAAACACATCTTCACATTAGACATGTTGCATGCAAGAATTATAATGCTTGGAAGAAACTATGAGAGAGAAAGAAAGAAACAAACACAAACACAAAAACAAAGTCTGCTTCACTCTGCATTCTGACTCCATAGTCCTTTCTCTGGATGTGGATGGCATTTTCCATCGTGAGTCCTTTGGAATTGTTTTAGGTCTTTACATTGCTGAGATGGACTAAGTCTATCAAAATCAGTCCTCACACACTGTGGCTGTTTCTGTGAATAATGTTTTCCTGGTTCTGCTCACTTCACTCAGCATCAGTTCATATAAGTCCAGGTTTTTCTGAAGTCCATCTATTCACCATTTCTTATAGCACAATAATATTCCATTGCATTCATATACCACAGCCTGTTCAGCCCAACTGAAGGCATCCCCTCCATTTCCACTTCTTGGTCACCACAAAAAGAGCTGCTATAAATATTTTTGTATATATGGGTCTTTTTCCCATTTTTATGATCTCTTTGGAATGTAGCCCTAGAAGTAGTATTGCTGGGTCAAAGGGTATGCACATTTTTGTAGCCTTTTGGGCATAGTTCCAGATTGCTCTCCAGAATAGTTAGATCAGCTCACAGCTCCACCAGCAATGAATTAGTGTTCCAACTCTCCCACATCTTCTCCAACATTTATCATCTTCCTGTTTTGTCATGTTAGCCAATCTGACAGGTGTGATGTGGTACCTCAGAGTTGTTTTGATTTGCATCTCTTTAGTCTATAGTGGTTTAGAGTATTTTTTCACATGACTATAGATAGCTTTAAACTTCTTTCTCTGAAAACTGCCTGTTCATATCTTTTGACTATTTATCAATTAGAAAATGACTTGCATTCTTGTAAATTTGACTCATTTCTCTATATATTTAAGAAATGAGGCCTTTATCACAGACACTTGTAAAAATTCTTTCCCAGTTTTCTGCATTGTTCCTAATCTTGGTTACACTGGCTTTATGCAAAAACTTTTCAATTTAATGGAATCAAAATTACCCATTTTGTATTCCATAATGTTCTCTATCTCTTTTTTGGTCATAAATTCCTCCATTCTTCAAAAATCTGACAAACTATTTCTTGCTCCCCTAATTTGTTTATAGTATCAACTTTCATATCTAAATTGTGTACCCATTTGGACTTCATTTTGGTATACGGTGTCAGATGTTGGCCTGTGCCCAGTTTCTGTTTTCCAGTTTTCCCAGCAGAAAACTTGTGACTTTCTATAGCCTCTCAAAAAATTATAAGCAGAAAATATTAACTGACTTTTTGAAACATGAAAATGAAGCCTGTGCTAATAAAGTTACTTTTAAAATTGAAGTACATCTGAATGTTATCTTCCCTCTCTTAACTGGATCGAGATCTTAGAATGTAGTGTCATCTGATTCTCTAGTTTTTTAAGTGAATAAGTTTACAATCAGGAAATGATAATCTGTAATCTATAAACAAATACCTAGGTGGTCTAGAATGGTAGCAAAGAATTATAATTGTGATAGTTATACATGATAGATATAAATGAATCAGGATATAGTTTCTAGTGAATTCAGCTGAAGAAATAGCACCTTTTCCAGGGACACATAAGTCTGATGAATTTTTTAACAGTTTTTTTTATCGATGTTTCCTTTGTCTAGGGTGATTCTTTACAAGCTGGTGATGACTCCCCATTTTCTGATTCTGTTACATTGGAACAAACTACAAGTAGCATCGGTGGGTCAAGTGGACGTGTTAGCCTCTGGATGCAATGGGTGCTCCCAAAAATTACCATCAAGTTATTTGCTCCAGATCCTGTACACAAAGGAAGAGGTATTGATCTCATTTTTACCTCTCTTCTGAGAATTTGAAATGAAATATATAGTATTTCAAACCTGGTTACAATCCAGTTTCTGGTGCTTATCAGTCTTGTGGCCATAAACAAGTCATTTATCCCCTCCGAACCCTCAGTTTCCTAATTTGTGAAATGAAGAGGCTGGACTAAATGATCTCTGATGTTCCTTCCAGTTCTGGGGCTAAGATCCAGTTTTCAAAGAAACATTAGAACACTAGAAACCATTCTGGTAGATAATCATTCAAAGGATATGTGAACTAATTTAAAGTACATTAAATCACAATCCTTATGAATTATGTATGCACAAACCTTTTCTATGTGATACATACAACCATCATACACCCTTAGAGAACAGGTGATAAGTAGCTTTGTCTTATTGTTTTTGAGCCTATAAAGTGCCATTAATTCATTCTTCATTATATGATTTAGATAATACACTTATACTGAAAATTTATACAACTATTTTCATTTGAATTATATCTTAAAATAAATATTAATATTATTTTTATGTTATAATCTCTACTTTTATTTGTTAGTCCACAGTTTGATTTTATCATGCTTACATATTTTGTTTTAATAATTTAAGAAACCATTATGTTAGCTTTTATCCTGTTAAGCACAAAGCCATTATCCAGAATTATAAACTTTAAAGATTTTCAGTGATTTGAATTAATTAAAGTAAAATTCATCTCACTACCTATCTGAGAGAAACTAGAATAAATGCCCTGCTGCCATAAAGGATACGCATTCCTTGCTTTCTTCTTCTGTTTCTGCCCCCAACATGATTTTGGTGCCTCTACTATAGTGGCAAGGACTACATATTGTCCTTTGCAATAACTGGTCTTTAAGTCTGTGGAGGAAATATATTTCTTCCAAAAAGCTTCCTCCAGAGAAGGCCTACTCAGCCACAATGGGAAGAACGTGTTGTTCAGTTCTTTTTCTTCTCTTTCTTTTCTCTTTATGTGATATAATTAAATATAACTCAAGAAACATTAATTAACTACTGTATATGGAGCACTTTACTGAGTACTAGCTGAGATAAAAATTGAGATAAGACAGAGTCCTCACAATAATGGAGATTAAATTAGCACAGGTGAGCAAACAAGCAAACATGGGTAACTGTAATGCAAAGTAATCCATAAAGATTTCATTAGAGGGGTGCAGAATTTTGAGATACTGTTTGAATAGACATTGGGTCAAAAGGTTATTTCTGATTTATGTGAATTGGTGGTATAGGGAAAAGAACCATGGATTGGGAATCTAGAAGGACCTGGGTTTCAGTCACTTCTCTGACTCTTACCAGCTAGATGGTCATTAACATCTCTTAACCCCTGTTTGAACCCAGTTCATTCATCTGTAAAATATGAATAAAACAACTATGATTCTATCTCCCAAAGTTGTGTCAAAGATCAAATGAAATAATACATGTAAAATGCGTTGCAAACCTTACATTACTACATAAATGTCAATTCTTATTAAATGAGGTGACATTTGAGCCAGACTTATAGGATGGTGATGAGTTAAGCATTTGAAAGTTGAGGAAAGGACCTACCCTATAGAAAATAATCATGATGTTTAGTCTGTTATTTTGACCAAGACTGAGTTAACTCACATGTGTATAAAATTGAATTAAATTCTTTTTGGTAAAAAACTTTTAAGAAAAATAATATCTTATTTTCCCTCAATTACATGTTAAAATTTTTCTTTAACAATTTCTTCTTAAGTTTTGAGTTTTAATTTGTCTTTCTCCCCTCTTCCTCCCTCCCCTTCCTGAAATGGTAAACAATCTGATATGTTATACATATGCATTCATGTAAAACATTTCCATATTAGTCATTTTGTACAAGGAGACAAAGGGAGGGAGGGAAGGAGGGAGGGAGGGAGGGAGGGAGAGAGAGAGAGAGAGAGAGAGAGAGAGAGAGAGAGAGAAAGAGAGAGAGAGAGAGAGAGAGAGAGAGAGAGAGAGAGAGAGAATTGCTGTTATTGTTTACAACATTCTGTGCAAAACTTTTTATATTGTTTGGTCACTTTGCAATGATCTCTGATGCATTACATACGTTAAGATTTCCCCTCTTAATGTTGACACACTTTGACTTGAAAAATAGATATTAATGTTAATGCTTTCTTATTATTGCAGAAGTCTGTGTAGTTAGTGAATTAGAAGATCTCAGTGCCTCAGTAGATGTCCAAGATGTTTATACCAAAGTCAAGTGTAAAATAGAAAGTTTCAATATTGACCACTACAGAAGCAGGTAAATATAAAGTCATATCACTTTCTTTATACTATTATTAATTGGGTATGATCTCCTTGAGAACAGAAACTGAATTACTTTTTTCTATTTATATCTCCAGTGCTTAACACAGTACTTTGCCCATAGTAACAAATCCTTTTTTTCATTCATTCATTTTTATACAAAAAAATCAAATAAAATATATGGAAAAGTTTTCCTTAGAGACAATTTAAGAATTTTTTATATTTAAGCTTATTTATTTATTAATCAGATATTTTTTCAAGATAGTTATTACCATAAAGAAATTTTAAAATAAGTGGATTTATTAATTTTTCTCAATTATATGTATGTGTACATATGTTTTATATGTGTGTATATACAATAAAAGCCAGAATTATTTAGTAAATATAATTTTTAAAAGTTTTATATTTTTGTTCTTTGATACAGCAATTTGTATATGTGTGCAATATAATTTAGTTTTGTTATATGGCTTTTAGAGAAGCAGCAATTCATAGGAGGCAGAGGCTTGGTCTTGTAATCAAGAAAACTTGATTTCAAGGCCGCTTATGACACATCTTGGCTGTGACTGAAGGCAAGTCATTAAATTTCTCAGTAGCTTATGGAGCTCTCCAAGACTTCAGGTTTCTGAGGAGTTACAGATCTTATCACTGAAGAGGGTTTCCTCAGCAGGTACTATAAAATCATAGATGTGAATTAAAAACAATACAGATTCAGGACATGACTACAGACAAACTGGACTGTTTATGAACCTCATTGTCATGTTGCATCGCGATATGTCACATTACTTTTAAATGCATTTGCTTGCACGTTGTGTTGGGTATGTTCCTTTTAAAAGGGAATTCATGTGGGGCATTTCTTACCACACATATGAAACTTTTGTTGCTTTGTTTGCATTGTTGCTCTTTGTTATTCGTATTCTTTCTCTTTAAGCCCCCATACATTTTACCTAAAAAAATCACAGTTCTTGTCCCTCAGCAGTTTAAAGAAATTTTACTATGCATTAAGAATAATTCCAGCTGCCTTTTAATATTTACAAGTTAGCAATTTCTCACTGTCACAGTTTCAGGGATTATATATCTTCACTGATAACACCATCTTCATTCTGTTTCCCTTGACCTTAAGAGTTCTGTATTATCCCAGAGTAGAAGTTTTCTTTATCATAGATATATTTTTCTGTTTCTTTTCCTCACCTTCTTCTATTTCTTATTCTGTTTTTCCTCTCTTCCACTTCTCCTGTAAAATGCCAATATGACTTCCCTTTTCTGTTTCAGCAAGATCTAAATGATATAAATATTTATTCACTGAAAGAATAACTTGAGCTTTCCATAATAAATGTCCCCATCAAAACGATGGCTGAATTCAGCAGTGGTTTGATTTTGAGAGCTGTTTATTTATAATGAAGATATCAGGTGTGAGTTGGATATTTGAATTAAATTCCTTCCCCATTGCCCAATCCGCTTGTTTTAAATGAATGAAAAACTCTTGTTTTAAAGAGTCCTGCGTCTCATTTCCAATAGATTTTAACTTAAGAATTTCTGGCTTTAAAAGTATCTTTTTTTCTATATGTTCAAGTAGTGTCAATATGTATCACATGGCAAAAAGTCTTAGCCTTTTTGTTTTAAAAGTATCTGATGCTACAGGAAAGGTATAGGAATTTTATTATTCTTCATGCATATTAAGCACACTCCTATTCTGAGGGTAAGTCATGTCTTTTATGTATAGCAATAAAACATAGAGCATTTTAATAGGAATGTTTTTTAAAATACATATAGATATATTATGGTAGGTTATAATAAGATTATGGAATAGGTAATTTATGATATTGATTAACTGATTTTTTTTTTTTGCAATTCAGTATTTGGTAGTGGAATTCATTCCTAAACAATTGTATCTTCATCAAAATACTTCTTACACACTTTTTTCATTGTAGTTCATTACTTTTCATACCTCGGCCTTAGATATTTTTTTTCTTGAGGCACTGTGTATAGCATTAATGGTGGTTTGTTCATGTTATTGCTGCAAAATTTATATAGAGTTTTAAAGTATCTGTTTTGTTGGTTGCTTTGTCTTATTAATTTTTCTCTTTAGGATGGCAATTATTAATGTTATAACTTAAAAATATAGTTTTAATGACTACATTTTGTGAACTCAGAAAAATTACAGAGAATAGATAAGGGTTAACCTCTGTTTTCCAGGCCAGGCGAAGGCTGGCAGTCAGGACATTTTGAAGGAATATTTCTTCAGTGCAAAGAAAAACCAGTGGTGAGACTCATTTAGTAAATATAATTTTTAAGAATAGTGATTTATTATAAAACTGTATATATTTGTTCTTTGATGCAGTAGGAGTAATTACAGAACTAGAACCCTTACTTCAAAATGATTCTATACCTTTGAAATCCATCTTGTATTGCTTCAAGCTGCTTAAAGTTTGTCAACATCTTCCTCATTTAACAAATTTGCAATCATTCAATGAAAATCAAGATAGGGTTGCTTTCATTAATATTGACTTTTGTCATATAGGATCCTTGGAACTATTTATTCTCATCATTTCATATGCTTAATCTCATGCTGAATTTTTAATATCAATTGCAAGTGGAAATTTTATACTAAAATCTTTTCTTTTTAATTCTTTTAACTGTGTATTTGCAGAGGATGGTCCAGATTGAGGCCATATCAAACAGAGGCATGCAGCTATGCAGACTTAAGCAGAATTTTAAATCTCTATGAATTTTTTTGCTTATGGCTTTTTATTGCTTTTTGTCTCTCCACCCTCTTTCCTCCCGTACATCACCTCAAGCCTTGGGGAAGAGTGTTGGTCTCTGGGGCAATATGGAGGTATCTTCCTTTCCTGTACTGACAAGCTGAACAGACGCACCTTGTTGGTTCGACCCATCTGCAAGCAGGACCCTTTCAGTAATTTTTCTGGCTTCTTTCCTTCTGTAAGAAATCATTTAAAAATTATTCTACAGAACTTCCATTAACAGTGACCCATAAAATAGATTTAACTATCTATGCAAAATATGATCATTTCTCAATTTTAATCTATATTATGTCACCTACTATGAACTCTTTACAACAAATTTATATATTCTGAATTGGCTTCTCTTTGCAATCTAGCCTCCTCCTATTCTGGGTAGTCTCTTCATAAACTCCATCCTCAAAAAGCACAAAATTCACTTTAACCCAAACCTTAAGAAAAATAATTAGGAAGATAAATATATTGTAAAAAAAATGTGTGGTACATTCCCATACCAAATATAAATTATAAACTGATAAGCAACAGTTGACTTAAATTATTTTTGTCATACCATTTGTATAACTGACTCAAAAACTGGCCATTTCCGCCCTATATTGTCCTTTTGCCCTTACCACTATTATCCAGCAGCACTTCACTCAGTCCTCTCAAATACAAATATAACATACACTGTTACTGAATGGGATGGAGGACTATCCTAGAATAAGGACCGGCAGCTTCCAGAGGCTGGTGTAACGATTACTTGAGTAGTAGAAACTCAGTATAGCAATATAGCTAGATAAACCATATGGAGTTAAAGTGCAATTTGGTTTAATTAACATTGTTAAAGATGAAATACACATAAATATTTTGGTGTTGTATACAAATTATGTGGAATTATTTTTCCTTAAATATTTCTTCGATGGGCTTTGTTCTTTTCTTTGTTCTTATGTTTAATAAAACATCAGGGGACATCTACACTGCCTTTTCTGTCAGCAGATGTGACCCAGCTTTTTTTCTTATTGTATTTGCCCTAACATTACAGACACATACACACACACACACACACTCACACACACACATATATGCATAACATATAAAATACGTAAATATATCACACTAATGTAGACAATGGTATGAAATAGTAAAGTATGTGTATATGCACACACGTATATGTATATGAATGAGGTTTAAATAATACAGCATAAATTTAGTAACAATAGCCAAGTGTCAAAATTTTGTTAGTCTTGGATTCAAAGGAACAATAATTCATTTGCATAAAAAAGCAGTTTCATTTAAAATGTCTGGATGCCTGCTTATATAGTATAATTTCATGTTTGAGTTTTTCCAGTAATCTATAAGGTGTGAATATTTTTTTTCTTTATTTATGAAATTGATTGAGTATAAATGGGTTTCATGTTAGTGGAAGTTCTGTTTAGATTTATTTTCTTCCATGTCTGTATCCATGTGAAACATTGTCATCTATACACTTATATAAAATATATTTACATTTGTGGTACATATAATTGATATGTTTGCTGGTTTTACAAAATTAAAATATTCATATGTTAAAACAATGTTTAGTTCTATTCCAAGCATGCGAAATCTGCCATTAATGAAACTTCAGTCATTTCTGTAAGGGTATCTAATTGGTAATGTTAAATTTTGCCAGTCGAATAATAAGTCCTGATATTCCTTGCAGTAACACTTGACAAGTACATTTTTGTGTTAATGCCATATGCAAGGTAGAAAACAATTCAGTGTGTGATCTCTAAAATGATTTTAAAAATTTGAAATTTCCTTTGCCCGAAACACCATTTTGGTGCTTCTTCTGACCTAATATTATACAGACACTGTGCTGCTAAAAACTGCATGATGAATCTGAGAAGAAGCAATTTTTTGAGATACTTGGACATGGAAAACCTTCCCTTTCTATCTTCTTAACATACACACACTGACTACAGCACACATATCATCAGTCCCTCTTCCTCCAGCCACTGCTTCTTGGTACCTACTGAGAAGTCAATGTGACCTAGTTGGGTCCTGCTTTTTTGTCATTGGTTGGGTCCTCTGTCTATTAGACACAGAATAGAAGAAGGAACGAGTGAGATAAAGCAAGAAGGAGAAAGTACAAGAGAGGGCCAGCCCAACCCTTAATGAGAGGAGAACTATTCTGAGGAGAGACCAAATTGGGAACAAGAGTGGTATTTTTTCATGAGATTACACAATCATTTCTCTGCAAAGTCTCAACATGACCATTAAGTGGCCATTCATGGCTATACTTTTTATTAGAAGAAAAAGGAAAAAAAACTTTGTCCATAAGGCAGTGGATGCAGAAGGAGGAACAGGAGTAGTTTTGGCCACAGTGCTAAATGTGCTTCTGTCACTGGGTTACAGGGTGACAGACAGCAATCTGAGGAACAAAAGTAGACATGGAACAGGTTTGCAAGTGATGGGTTGACAGTGGTACAATCCTTTCCTGCTTTGCTGCTTATCTTGCTTTCTTTCTACATCCTTCCCCTAATCCAACTGACATCATTTTTTTCTGGTAGGAAAAAAATGTTTTCAGTCAAATTGCAACTCTAATTTTATATTGGAAGTCAGTAGGAAAATAGGCTTTCATTACATAGAAATTGGCATATAGGATATTTTGGGAGCAGTGCTTTCATATACTGAAGCATACCCTACCTCAAATTTTATCTCACTTGTAATATTTTGCTGTTTTTTATTATATGCATTTTGGAAATAGTTATCTGAATTTTTTGTTCCTGAGAAATATTAAAATAGTTACAAATGCATGCTTTTTCATTCTGAACCAAATTTTTTTTGCATATTTGAAGGTAGTGATTTTTATACCTGAGGAAGTAAGAAAAGAGATTTTGCAAACAATATGGTCACTACTGAAAATTTGACTGAAAACTTTTAAAATGCGTATGTTTTGTTACTCTGTCAAGCAGCTATTTTAGTATATCACTGGTAGAAAATGTAGCATCATAATTTTTCAGAGTTGGAAGGAACCTCAGGGGCCTTTTCAGTTTAGTTTATATCTGAAAAAGAATTCCCTCTACAATAGAGGTTCTTTATTTCGTGTGTGTGTGTTTTGGATCCCTTTGACAATCTGGTAAAGTATATGGATTCCTTCTTAGAATAATGTGTTTAAAAGCATAAAATATGTATGGAAACCAATTATATTGAAGTACATTTATCGAAATATTAGGGGGGGAACATTCACAGGCCTCAAGTTAAGAACCTCTCTCTGCTTTACTTTATATACCCTGTTAGTGGGTAAGAGTTTTTGCTTGAAAACCTTTGGTAAGCAGAAATACTCTGTCTACTGTAGAAGACCATTGCATTTATTCACCTCTAATTATTGAGTTGTTTGGTTTTCTTTTTTCTGAAATCAAGCCTAAAGTTGCCTCTGCAATTCTCACCCATTATTGCTGGTTCTCTTCCTTTTGAACCCAAGAACAAGCCAAGTATTCCTTCCCCATGACAATTCCTCAAATATATGAAAAAAAAATGTCTTAGTTCCCATAAATTTGTTTTATTTTGAAGGCTAAATATTCTTATTTCTTCCACCTGATCCTCACATAACATAATCTTGAAATTCTTTGCCATTCTCTTTGACAAGTCTTTCATTCAATCAGATGCCCAAATTAAACAGAGTACTTTAGATGTGGTCTACTCTGACCAGTATAGAGGTGCCAAGACCTTTCTATTCCTAGGCTCCATTAGCTCTCTGATAAAACCTCTGGGATTTACCTTTAGGAAAATCTTTTTTTTCCTATAACCTCAGCCATCATTCTTTGTCCAGTCATCCACTTTGTAAATACATACTTTTGCTCAGAAAGGAAGCAGGCAAGGTAATTCAATATAATTTCATCACCATAACTGAAAAGAAAAATCTCTTCTCCTTGTCTTACAGATATGATTCACTAGCAAGTTACTAGCGATATATGGCAGGTACTAACATGGAGAATAATGATTGTTAAGGATAAAATTTTAAATACTTTATTAATTTATTTTTAATTTATTTATTAATGTTGTCACATGGCATCTAAGGAAGATTCCTTATTCAGAATTTAAATGGCAGAAGGGAAGATATAAAATACTACTAGAGTAGTACTAGAGCTACTAGAGTAGCTCTAGTGTTGTGAATCTTTGAGAGCTCACTCTGTTTCCCATTAATGATACTGCTTTTTACAATATCCAGTCTTCACCATATAATTCAAAAAATTCTGTCAGTTGTGTGACTTTCACCAAGTCACTCTCTGTCTCTCTAGGCCTCACTTTTTCTCATCTGTAAAATGAGGGAGATGAATTCAACAGTCTCTAAGATTCCTTCCAACTCTGAGTCCTGTGATAGCACCTATTCTTGAAGACCTTATTCTTTTTATCCTATTTAAGGAAATAGGATCCTCAAAATCACAGATGCATTGGCATATTGAAGTCAGATTATACAAATTTAATAGTGTACTACACTATGGTAAGAAACCTTTTCTAGGGGAATTCAGTAAATAATGAGATGCGGTAAAAGGATGTTTAAGGTGAATTAGAAATAAAAATGAAAGCAGAAAGCTAATAGCTATTGTTCTCTATTTGGAAATATTCAAGCTTTTCTTCTAACAGAATTTTCACTATGATTTCCTTTTTTTTTTTTTTTTTTTTTTTTTTTTTTTTTTTTTTTTTGAGACAGACAACTTCAAAACTTTTAGATGGCTCACATCAGCAGCATGGATTTCTCTCTCTTACATATACAAAAGCGGTAACCAAAAATGTCCGGCATAAGTTAACATCAAGGAGTGACCGAAAAAGTTCCCCTAAGTTATGTGAAGGCTTAACGGATGGCTCACCTCACTTTCTTCATGAGATTCTCCTTTCTGCACAAGCATTTGATGTTGTTCTCTGTTTTCCTTTACTTAATGCAATTGCAAGCATTTTTCAAGCAAAACTACCAAGAACTCAACAGGTGAAAAGAAAATCTCCGGGTCAGCCCATGAGAACTCACACTCTGACCTCCCGCAACCTGCCTTTGATCTATATCAACACTAGTATAATCAGAGTTTTTTTCCCCAAAACTGAGGAAATGCAGCCTGCTGTTGGAGGTAATACATACAGAATCTTATGAGTCTATATGAATTTTATTTTAACCCTTTCTCTTTCACAGCTACCTTTCTTATTGTCTTATCTTTCTGTTAATTTTCTTGGCCATTTTGTTGTATAATCTGGGTACACTCAGCATCCTGCTCTGGGGATGGTTGAATTCTTTCTCTTTTGCCTGTACATTTTTTAAAAAATTTGTAGCAGCTTAATTTTTGTAATCACCTCTAACCCTGGGGCATGGGGGATGGCATCTCTGACCTCAGATCCACTTTCAGTTCTTCCCTCTGACCTGGAACTGAAGCCAAGATCTCCAGCCTCAGTAAGTGCCCACAGCCTGCTGAGTCCCCACCCCACTGCTTCTACACTCACTGGGCCTGTGCTGGTTCCTTCTCACCCAGAACCAAGTCTCCACAACACAGCTGGGTCTGGCATTCCTTGTCGCAGAGGTTTTCTCAATCTTTCCCAGCTCAGATGCCCAGCTCCCCTCACTGTCCTGGGGGTAAAACTCCCTATGGCTGGAGTGAGGTAGGCTCCTAACCCCAGGGCTCATGACTTGCTGTTTAAGTGGAACTTTCCTGTACATGTTAATTCTTCACAGGACCAAACCTCATTCTGGAGTTTTTCTTCATGTCTTCTCCTATTATTCTAGGAGGACCACTGTTCTGACCCTACTCTTATTTATTTTTATTGCCCTGGTAGCTCTGAGATGCTGTTTTATCTAATTTGGGGAAGAAATCTGGAGAGCTTGGAATTTTCTGACCTACTCCTCCATCTTCCCAGAATCCTTTGTCTCATCCTTTTTCTTTATTCCAGAGGTTAGATTTTACCTACATACACATACACACATACATACACACACACACACACACACACACACACACACACACACACACACACATATTTTTATGAGTTGACCAAAAATGGCAGTGCAATATAGTAGTAGTAAAAATGAGAAAAATTAAATGTCTTAATTGTGCACACAAATAAGTAATTTGCCATTCATTCAACAAAGCAATGTCTGCTTTGTACAAAACACTGATCTAGATATGAGGGCACTTCAGTGTGTACAACTTCATCTCATTTTCCCACTGGATTGCTAAAGAATCCATTATATTAAATTGATGATTCCAGTACTGGAAGTTGAATTTGAACTCAGCTGTTCCAGGCTCCAGGACCAGAGGTCCATCTACTGTACCAGCTGACTACCCCATCTTCTCCAGCTGTTAATTTCTAGCTCTCTAAGCTTATCAGTGGAAGAACCTGAAAGAGCTAGGTGGAAGTCATAGGTAGGCAGAGGAGAAGAATCAAACAGCAATGTGTTCTGGAAGAAAGAGCACTATTGGGAGAGGCTTAGTTGCAAGTCCTACCCAAGGCACCAGGTTCAAGTCACTTAGACTCCCTGAGTTTCAGTTTTCAACAAGTGAAACAAGGTGACTTAGCAGGATGACCTCATAGGATCATAAATTTAGAGCAAATTTAAAAGAAATTTTAGAGGCCACTTAGTTTAACCCATATGTATTTAGAGATGAGGAAACCTAGGACGTAAGTGATTTGCCCAAGACCACACTTCTAATATTTGTATGATGTAAGATTTAAATTCAGAATTTCCTCACTCTAATGCCACCATTTTAGTTGCTATACCATTCTTTGGTTCCCTTCATGCTCTAAGATGTTTTGATTACATTGTTCTCCTGTAATGCACTAGCAAAGATAGCATAAAGCTGTGATGTACTGCCTGAGGTGTGTATGTGTGTGTGTGTCTGTGTGTGTGTGTGATAGGTGAGTTTAAAATGAGCAGACAGACCTACCATAGGCATCTCATAATAAGTGTCAAGGCATCACTGACATACCCTCTTTTTCCCCTGTTGTTCTCAGTGTCTTTCTGTTGCATCTGTCACAAAAAAAACATCAGCGAGGTTTATGGTAATGATTTTCCAAATATAGAGCCCTTTGTTATCTGTAGGAGGCTTTCTAACTAGTTTCATCATTCCTGAATTATGAAGGTGTTTAGATTTCAATTGATTGTCAGTCTATACGTTGTACATTAGATTGGGACACTTGCAAATATTTGCAGCCTTCATTTTCAAAAATGGAGGTCTTCCGTAAACCATATGTTAAAGTAGATAGATCATTGTCAGGTGAAATTCAGATTGGCCACAGCTTTTGCCCATATGAAGTTATAGGCCTTTGTTAAATAACGATGAGTTCATCTGTGAATTGTGGGCATTGCCTTTATTTTGCAGATGCAGTGACCCTTACTCTATGCATGTTTATTTGTCTCTAGAATTTGCTAATTTAATTGCTTATGTTAACATTGTTGATATTACATTAATGTACAGTGCAATCACACAGGTAAAGAATTTTATATATGGTAACACACAATGTAGTTCCATAAGGAAACAATTTGAAATTAATAGAAACATTTTCTCATAATCCAAGTGGAGATAGATGCAAACAGGCAGAGTTTATTCGCTTTACTTTGTAGCCAGTAACTTCTACAATTTTCCAGCTGAGAATAGAGAAAAGACAGCAAGAAAACCGAAGTAGTTTGGCTTTTTTGGCAGGGAAGGTTTATCATTCTTTGGGGAAAAGATTCTAGGATATCCCATTAAAGCAATAAATAGCATGATGTTGCACTGTTTTTAGCTGTATTTCATTAAAACTGAGGCAGAGAAATTCACCATTTGAATGGAAATTAGAATTAAATAGCACTCATGCTAGCCACATTTTTAAGAACCTAGTTAAGATTTTAATGAATCTAAAAGTTAAGATTTTTAATGACTAAATGTCATTTCCAGAAAGTTACCTATACTAAGCATTCTGAAATCACCCACTTTGTAAATTCTAAAATAAAGTTTTATACTTGAAAGCAAAAAAGAGAAGTTTCAGATTTTTGCATCTTAAACTGAAACATTCAGATTTCTCAAATGTTCTGGCATGTACCCAATACAACACAATAGGTATTTTCCAAACTTTGTACTAGAGAATAAATTGTCATCAATGTCTTAGAGAAAATTGTTTTGAAATATAGAAAACATGAAGAGAAATTGGCTCTCTAAAGGCATTTGAAAACTGTTGCCTAGGAGATGCTGGGTATTTAGTAAGCACATCTCAAAGTGTATTATTGCACATAATTCCAAATAAAGATTTGATCAGTGAATGAATGCATGCAGAAACTAATCAGAAAGCTATTTATGAACATTCTTTGTAGACAGTAATGAAATCATTTCACCGTGATCCAGAAATACTCATAAATTTTCTAGTCATAAATCAAGTGACATAATATTGGTAAAAAGTGCTTAGCACATAGTAGGTGCTTGCTATATATATGTTTATTTTCCACCACAAACACCCTGGCCCTGCTTCCCCTTCCTAAATATGATGGTAACATTTTCTGGTCATCTACTACCTGCTCTTCACTAAGTGGGAGCTTAGTCTTAACAGGTGTTGACAACACTTACATGACAGTGCAGGAAATAGAGAACTACTTCGCAATAAAATTCATTTTGTTTTCAAAACAAACAATGGGTATCTGAAGTTGTGCTGCATCATTTTGTTTTCATTCTAAATTAGAAGACAAAACAATCTGCATATCTTTTTTTTTTTATCCAATTGTCTCTTCATTTTCTGATTTACATTGCCATTTGTATAGGTCTGCTTAACATAATAATTACAAAAACACTGACACATGCTCCATACTCCAAAAATTACTGGTATCCCTTTGCAGTTTTATTATTATCTAAAATAATGAGAAAAATCCATCAGCAAAATAGGTGTTAATTGCAGAATCAAACCTTAATATTAGTTGCATTATTTTTAAAAGCTGTTCTTTCCTTGATACTTTTAGAATAATTCACAAATTAAGATGCCTGAGCATATGCCTGAGCATATCCCGAGCACTTATTGGAGAGCTGCTGGGGCTACACACTAGGTGCTATTTACATGCCCAAGTACTTAATTTTGGCACCAAGACATTATTTCACATGTGGATCAAATTTTCCTTGTTGAGTGACTCAGCTGTACTAATGACTTGTTGGGACCCCCTTTGGCAGGAAATTTGGCTGTCTGTGGAGCTCTTAATAGAGATCGATCTGGGGACAAAAGGATGCATATTTTACCCCTTTGTATGTGTGGCTTGTGGGATTGGTCTCTATTTTATAGTCACCATTTATAAGTTACTATCAAGTCACCTCATTTACCACTTTCAGTAGTTTAAGGTTCTTCTGTGCCTATGCTTTACTTAAACTGTTAACTTATCCTGAAGAGAAAAGGGTGTTCTCCCAACCTGTTCACCAAAATCCGATCACTTCAGACAGAAGTGAGCAACCAATTTATTGGGGCCCCCTCTGGCATAAAACTTGGCTCTTTGTGAATGCTCAAAGCTTTCTACAGATCGTTTAAAGTTGTAGGTACAAAAAATACTGTTTCTCATTAAAGATTGATGACCAATAATTGACAGAAACATACCATCATAGAATGAAAAGAAAGAACTCAGGATGTTTAACCTAAATGTCTTCAAGCAAAAGCTGGATGATTTAAAAAAAGAAAAAAAGGACAAGCACTATTTTGAAATATCAACTTTGACAAAAATGAATATGTTTTAACCTAAAATACTCATGTTGCTTTGTTCTTAAAACACCAATATCATTAAAAGAATATCCTATAAAGAAAAGAAAGAAAACACTGACACAGTTTCAGAGTTATAAGAGATAATTTAATCCAATCCATATCTAAGCAAGCTCCTCTGTAACATGCCTGACAAAGAGATCATCCAGCCTTTCCTTGAAGACCTCTAGAGAAGAGGACTCCATTCCCTCTGGAGATAACCCACTCCACTCAGATAACTCTGAAGAATTGTTTCCTTATATAAACTCTTAATTTTTCTTTTTGAAGTTTCCACATATTAAGTCCTACTTCTGCCCTTTTGGACCAAGTAGAGTAATCATGATCCCCTAGTGTTTTCTTCTCTAGGGTAAACATCCCCATTTCCTTCATCTAATCCTCAAAAGAATATTATGTAGAGGCCTTTCACCAGCTTGGATGACCTTTTCTGGACATTCTCTAGTGTATCAGTATCTCATCTAGTCAACAAGTAAAGTTAAGTGAATAAGTGTTTATTAAGTGTCTACAATCCAAAATTGAACACATTAGGAGTGTTAGTGTCCTCACTCCCCAATTTCCTTGTATTTAATCACCTTAAATTTACATTTATTTTGCCCATACTTATATGTATACATGTTGTTTCTTTCATTAGATTATAAGTTCTTGAGGACAGGGACTTTTTCATTTTTGTTTGTGTATCCCTAGCCCCTAGTACAGTCTCTGTTGTACAGTAAGTTCTTAATAAATGTTTTCCCATTTATCCACATTTGGGACTTTTTCTTCTATCTTTGATCCCCTTAGGGTATGTATCCAATAACTGACTGAGGGGAAATGTCAACTTTAATGAATTTTATAATATAGCTCCAAATTTTTTTAAATTAAATTTTATTTTATTTTTTCAAACAAAAATCAGCCTTCTCCCCTTCCTAGTTCCCTTCCCTTGCCCCCATAAGAAAAAATAAAACCCCCACTACAAATACATTTAGTAAAGCAAAACAAAACCTCTCATTTGCCATGTCCAGAAAAATATGTTTCAATCTACATTCATAGTTCATTACCTCTATTTCAGGAGGCAGGCAACATGTGTTTCATCATGAGTCTTCAGAAATTAGGATTGTCATTGTGTTGACCAAAATTCTCAAGTTTTCTTTTGAGTGCATCTGTATAGTGTATGTCTCTGTGTGCATGTGTGTATGTGTATGAATAGTATATATTTCATTTTAGTTAGCTAATAACCTCTTTCTCACCTCCCTCCCCAAATATTCTCCCCCCTCCCCACTCACAAAGAGAACACAATACTCCTGCTTTATCTCTTCCAAAATTCTAGGTTGAATTTGTGCCTAAACTGTGTCCATGTGCTTTTAGATGTTTTGGAATTGTTGTCTTCTTCTGCGTTTGTGTCTTGAGCATTCCCCCTACTATAATAACCTATTGTGGTGGAATATTTTTTTTTTTTTCCCATTCTTCAGGCCATTTCCTGACTTCAGATTTGATGTTAAGGCTGGGCTCTGTGGTACTTCTGGAGGGAAAGTTTGGACTTTCCTTTGGTATTGAGTGTTGTGTCATTTTATGATCTCAGGGACAGGTGGGGGACCTGCAAGCTTTCAGTGTCCCCAAACCACTTTGGTCTGGGGCAAAATCTGAATGCTGCCCTGTTGATCTGAAATCTGGAATGTCCTGACCTAGGTTTTAGTCATGGAAAACTGCTGGTTCAGAGCAGCAGAATTGTAGACTCCCCTTTGGTTTAAGATTCTTTCTCTAGTTATTCCTCTGCAGGCTGGATTAGATGTTGAAAAGGAGACCCTGCTTTGAGCCTGAGGTCTAACCATTCTGAACTTCTTCCTTTCTATACTGTCAAGAACCTCTTTTCCTGGGAATGCCTCTCCTCTGTTTAAGTCCTCTTCTCAGTCTTCCATTTTCTGTAACCCAGAACTGAGAAGTGCATAACAAAGCTCATAGCTTGTACAGGTCCTCCTCACAGAATAAAAGGGTTTATTCTGTAAAGTTTGGATTCAGTCAAAGGGTTGCACTTGATGATCTAGAGGACTACATGTGGACCCAAGGCCATAGGTTCCCCACCCCTGATCTTGTGGTACCGTGGTCTGGATTTAGGGCCTCCTCTTTCTCCTGGTATAAAGCTGTTCCCTAGATGCTGCAAAGCTCTGCAATGCAGCCTGCTCCTGGCCTGACATCTCTCTATTATCCACAGAACTCCTTGTCTTTCTTCTAGTGCTAAGCAGGACTAGAAAAAGGATTCACTGTAACTTTATCTAGATTTCCTCATCAGGATTCAGTCTGGTGCATCTTCTAGATCTCTTTGGAGAAGTTTGTGGAGAAGAACCCATTTCAGTGCTTCTTATCATTCTTCCATCTGACTGTTTCTCAAATTATTTTCCAGTATGGTTAGACTAATTCCGAGGTCCACCAAGAGAGCATCAATGTGCCTTTCTTCCCATAACCCCTAAAAGTTTGGCATTTTTATTTTTTGTCATCTTTAACAATCTGATATGTGGGAGCACAACTTCAAAATTGTTATAATTTACATTTCTCTCTTATTAGTCATTTGGAGCATTCTTTCTTAGGATTATTCCTCCCCAGCTCTTCTCTGAACCCTTATAAATTTGCTTTCCCAAATTACAGGTAAAACTATTAAACTGTTCCCAGCTTTACTCACTTAATGGATTTGTATACCTCTATACCATTCATATATTTTCATATTTCATATATATTCATATTCATTTTATGTATGTGTGTATGTATATATGTATATACACATAAGTATATCTGTGTATATAAATGTACACACATATCAATATACATGGATAGCTCATTGCATATGTACATACATACATACATACGTACATATATATAGGATCCACTTCTCTCCTCTTATGTAGTCACCACACTAATTTAGACAATTGTTACCTCTTACCTGGACTGTTGCAGTAGCTTATAAATGGACTCCTTACCTCCAGTCTCTTATTATTCCAACTTATCTATTCAGCTACCAAATTGAGCTTCCTAGAGTATAGATTTGACCATGTTGCCCCCTACTCAGTAAGCTCCAGTGACTCCCTTTTACCTCTATTGTCAATTATAAATTCTTCTGCCATTTACAGCCCTTACATTGTGGCCTTTTTCTGTCTTTCCTGGCTTTGTACATTTTATTTCACTGCATGCCTTCTATGCTCCAGCTATACTGGCTCAACTTGAACAGGTTATTCCATCTCCCATCTCTGTCTTTAAGCTGGCTTCCCACATTCAATAAATGGTCTTTTTCTTCACTTCTGCTTCTTAGTTTCCCTGGCTTCCTATAAGACTCAGCCAAATCTCAGACTTCACCAAATCTTCCACAGTCAGGGGCAGGGCATCTAAGGCCTTGAGGCCACATGCGGCCTTCTAAGTCCTTTGGTACAGCCTTTTGACTGAATCCAAGTTTTATAAAACAAATCCTTTTATTAAGGGAATTTGTTCTATGAGATGTGAATTCAGTCAAAGGGCAGCACTTGAGGACCATGTGGCCTCCAGGCTCTCAGGTTTCCCATCCCTGTCATACCTACTGCACCTTTTCCTCCCCCTTCCCGCAAAACTTTCCATTTTGAGGTTACATCTACACTGTATGTATTTTGTGCACCTAATCACTGCATGTTGAACACTTTGAGGACAGAGACTGTCTTACCATTCTTTTTATCCCTAGATAGCACAGAATCTGACGCATAGCAAACATTCAATAAATAGCTTTTGATTGACTGATCCTTCCTTTTTTCTTACTCAAAGAAAATTATCTTAATAACACTTGAGGGATAGGACTCCTAGTTCTTCCATTGTATTTCCCCTTCCCTCTCTTGTATGCCTTCCTGACCCAAAAGTATAGTTCCATCTTTTCCTTTCCCTACTCTTTTTTCAATCTATCTTCTTGTCTGTCTTCAGTAATTTCTCTCTCCACCTCCCCCTACTTTTAGTTTCTTCTCCTGATTTATCCAAGCCAAACTATGCTAACTTGACTTCAGTCACAGCTGGAATTAATTGAATGATCACTGCATTCTTCGAGTACCACAGTTGGTAAATACTGGGCATGTGCTTATTTAGGCATACTCTACTTAAGATATCCCTCTCATCTTTTATTGTCTGTTCTTTATAGCTCTATTTTTGAAGGATGGGTTTCTGATCTTAGAGACAAATTTTACACTATTCATATATGTTCTGTATAGAATCATAAAGGCTGAGATGTTAACAGTTTAGGTTATATTAATGTTTTAGCAACTACAGTAGGAAAACATATCTCCTGTTCTTGACATTGGAAACAAACTCAAATTCAACTAAAATTAAAAGACTCACCAAGAAACCCACATACATTCCACAGAGCCTTTAAAAAAGACTTTTGAATTATGCTAGTGAATTAGAGATAATGCTTCAGCGTTCACATGGAAAGTAGTAATGGTTAAATTATCCCTTGTTCAGGCCCTAATAGTGACACATCACTGAAGCTGGTTGATCTACTTCTTTGTGTTGTCTCTTCAGATTATTATCCTACTTTCTCCTCAAATTATTATCCTGCTTTCTGACTCTATCAGGATCTGGCCTGTTAACCTAGAGTTTACTCATTTTAAAACTCTGTCAATATAAAAGTTAATAATTTTTTACAAAGATGCTATTAAAATTTTTCCTAACTCAGTGCCATAAATAATTATTAAGTATAACCAAATGTGTAGAAGAAGCATTTTGAAAGCAAGGAAAATAAAGGCAGGATTCTTCTTGTCCTATCACTTAACAGTGGTGCTTTCTAACCTCTTTGGAGTTGGTAATAACTTCTAAATTTACCTCATATGGCATTTTCCTAATCTGAAAAATATTTTTAAATGCAGAGAATTTCAAAAGAAAGGAACCAAATTAATGTTACCAAGTATCTTATGGAAAGAACTTAAAGAATTCTTTCAAAAAATTTCTCTTTCCTGAAAACTTCCTATGAACTGTTCAGAACCCAAGTAACCTGTCCCTTTCCTTTTTGTGAACCCAGACTTAACCCTAAGCGTTAGCTATGACAGTGGTGGTCAAGATGCCCATAAAATCACCATATTGGGCTCCACTGATGCTGGTACTAGTAGGAGTAAATTATTTTCAAGTTGTTGTAGTAAAACACAAATGCTTAGGAACAGGAAGAATGAATTATCCTTATGTAGTTTTGGCAAAAAAAAATGTGCTAAAACACTAGTCTCAACTTTGAAATCGCTAGATATTACTATGGTTTATCTCCTAGGATTTGTCTAGCACTATAAAGAGCTACCCTTTGTAGTGTTATTTTTTCTCTACTTATTTTGAATTTTTCTTTCAAAGAACAGCCTCCTTTGCATGCTTTGTTGCATAAAAACAGCATTATAGGGCTGACTTCACTTGTCTTTTTTTTTTTGTTTCAGTTACTGAGGCTGCAAGAGAAGACACCCTGGTTTTGAAGATTGGCTCTGTCGCCATGGCTCCTCAAGCCGACAACCCACTTAGCAGAACTGTCCTTAGGAAAGACATTTACCAGTAAGTGTGTTCTCTTTGTGTCTAGCCTAGCCGCAATTGCATTTTGTGAGGACAGGCACTGATCTGTAAAAGTGCAGTACGATGGGGCCTCTAGAGATACTTTTTGTTTAGGATCTTTTGATATTCAAAGCCAGGTTTTTCTGATTTTCTTCAATTGTGGCTTTTAGAATTCATTCAGACAAATATAGTCTTTCTGTGAAGTGTTGATGAATAACAGAATCTAAGCATCGAGTCACCATGAAACTGAAGGAGTGCAATTGGAAACGTTTTCATGCATCTTCTTCATCTGATGAAACCTCCAGTCACATAAGAATATAAGGAATGTTCTAGGACTACCATTTCCCATTGTAGTCAAATTGTATCTAGGAGTAGGTTTGCATAATGGAAATGTAAGCAATTATGTGAAATGTAGGACCATAGATGTCATGTGGATCAAAGCTGTAAAGAAAAGCACACTTCTGAGGAGAAATTTCACAGTAAACACATTTTCTGTGAAAATGTCATGCTCTGGAGTTTGTCACTAAGCATGTGTAAATCACAGTAAGCATCTTTGGACAGCAAAACTGGGGAACACATGTAATCAGTATGATAAAAATAATATATGATCCTTACTGAAGTTGGCACTACCCCCAGACATGAAAGTGCAGTTGCAAATAATACCAAGTGAAAAAAGTCGCAGAAATACAGATGAACAAGTGTCTTCTACTTCCTGCTCGTCTGTTTCTCAGATGTGGCTGTCTCTCCTCTGTTCCACTCTCACTCTCCCTCCCCTTTCCTTCCCTCTCTCTCTCTCTGTCTCTCTTTCTCTCTTACTCTCTTTCTTCTCTCTGTCTCTTTCTCTCTCTCTTTTTTCTGTAAAAGAATCTCCTACAATAGATGTTACTTCTGAGAAAGAATTCTGATAACTGTGAAGCAATGACTGTCTAAAAAATGATAGTTATTTTACTCTTTCCAACCTGGAAATTTTAGGAAGTCAAGCTGTACCTTAAAGATCATCTAAACAATATTTTTCCTCTTTCAGTTGTTTATAAGATTCTTCATCTCATGTAATTATTTGCATTTTTGTTTTGTAGTTTATCTGATAATTTTAAATACAAAGTCTTATTCCTTTAAATGAGTAGAATAGCTTCTCTTACGAATTTTTCATAGAATCATACAATTTTTATTAGAAAGATTTGAATGTCATCTGAATAGCTTAAATTGAATAAACATTTCACACAGGTTGATTAGATATTCATAGTATGTGTTACCATTACCATGCTGTTTTTGTGCTTTAATAGATTATAGCCTGGTAGCCATCATCCTAACATTTATTAAACAAGCCAGTATATGCCATGCACATACCAGGATGCAGCTGTGTAGATAATGTACATTAGACTCTTAGTTCCTTCTGCCCTCTAACTCTTGAGAATTCAGAGCTGTTCTAGATTAAAGCAGGTTCCAGCCACACACTTCTGTTTGGATTTACCTCTGGAAAATTAGCATAGGCTAGGACTTGTTATAGTTTTAACAAGAGTGTCTCAGTTTCAGGGTTATCCTCATCACTGTAATCTTCTCAAAGACTAATCTATGGAACCATATCAAAGCCCAAAACCTTTCCATGAAGCAAAACTAATTACCTGGTGTGCTATAATACTAAGTTGATTTCTAGAGCCTGCCTCAGAAACTGAGGCCAGCCTAGAATGGGATAGGAACATGTCAGATTTGTGTAAACCCACTAGTGAGATGATTGTGGGGCTCCAAAATATGAACATGGGTGTGAAGAATAGCTTCTTCATGGCTAGCTGTATTTGAATAGCATATTGGAAAAGACTTGTGTTGTGCGTGATTCTGCTTTGCTGATACACAGAATATACCACTCTATAGAATGTACTTGATGTTGGGCAAAACATACAGTGGCACCTTTTAAAAAGCTTACTTTCTAAAGCAATTTCTGAATAATAGATTCAAGTAGAATACACATGAGGGAATGCCAAAAATGTTTCAAGATCTCATTGAGCACTATTTAAGGTGATGTATCTTCAGCATCAAAGCATGCAGAATGACAGAAGTAGAGATGGCATTGGAATGTGCTGATCTGTGTTTAAGCGAAAATGTAACTATAATAACAAAAGTTGGTCCCTTTTTCTGATGGTTTTATTAGGCACATAGTCATGATGAAGGGAATGATATACATGCCTAAGTCTTTTGGTCCAGTTCTATATTAAATTGATAGTCTGTTGTCACTTCTTGGAAATTGAGCATATTATCAATCTCAGCATGTCTCCAGAAGCAAGTCTTTCTTGTTGGGACATTTACAGTGTAAGAGTACTCTCTGTGTAGCTCTTTGCAGATGACAAGAAAATTACTTCCCACGCCTACTTATTCTTTTCATTTTTCTCATACAGAATTCCTAGTTCATTATATTTTAAGTTTGTCTTTGGTACAAGTTACTAAATTGAATTTACCTTATATGTGTGTGTGTCTATATCAAGTTTTATATATAGATAAATTATATATATATATATATATATATATATATATATATATATATATATATATATACACATATATATATTCATTATAGGTCTGGACCAAGTAAACATTTAAGGGTGCTCTTAGATGGAGGGAGAGCATGGGATGTAATTTGGAGGAACCAAGAAGGGGAGTAGGAAAAGATAATATCAAGGAAGAGTAGGGAAAACACACTGTCCAGTACAGAAGGTAGTTTAATAGTATTAGTCAGACCACATATGGTGTACTACACTCCATTTCAGGTGCTACATTTTAGGAATGACATAAGCAGGAGTATATGCACATCAGGGAGAACAGGATAGTGACAGACACTAGAGAACATGTCTTGTTATGATCATTTGAAAGAATGAGTGATGTTTAGCCTAGAAACAAGAAGACTTGGGAGCATTCTTCAAATGTCTGAAGGACTATCATGTGGAAGAGGAATTGGATTTTGTTTTGTTTAGGCCCAGAGGGCAGACCAAGGAGCAAAAATGAGAAACTGCAAAATGACTGATATGGGCCTTCCTGAGGAAAAGCTTCATATCACTTCAGATTTACAAGTGTAAAGTAAGCCTTGAAAATCTTCAAGCAGAGACTTGGGAACCATTAGGATATGTTGTAGAGAGTTTCAGAATAAACCAGAGAACCTCAGAGTCCCTTGCAACTTGCAGGTTGCATGACTCTGATTTGGAAAAATTAATTGGCAACATTGACAGCAGTGTTAAACATTCTTCTACCTGTAATAAGTGTACAGATAAGGATAGGAGACTAGACTTTTGATATCATTGCTGGAACATGCCCAACACTACTTTGGGGAACTGTCCAGAGTGCTGAGAGGTGAGTTAGTAACTTGCTTAGAGTCTAACAAACAGCCAGTTATGTCAGATGTGGAATTTAAATGCCAGTTTTCCTGTCTCCAAAACCAAACTTTCCATCCACTATACTATGTTGTCTCTCATAATATAGTCAAGATTCTTAAGAGGTTGTGTAGTTTAGGAGAAAGAGCCCTAGACTTGAAGTCAAAGGAAATGGGTTCAAATCCCAGCTCACCTGCAAATCACTTCATCTCTGTGGAGTTAAGTTTCATGGATGTCAAGAGGACAGCCATCTCCCATTTGTTGTTGGAAAGACAGCTTTAATTGGTTAAAAAAAGAGTCCATTCTTGTGTTGATCCCTGTAATTTCAACAAAGTGGTCTATGGCTTAGGCTTTGGGGCCTAAGTGTCTCCAGTATGACATATCTCTAAGTACTTGAAAGTGCAGTTCATACCCTCCATAAGTTTTCTTTTCTCTAGGACAAACATGCCAGATCCTTCAACCAGTTTCTAAAGCCACACCTCAGGTAAGACATGCCAACAAATCAAGCTGCTGAATACCACATGTGGTTCCACACAAAGTTATAAAGTAAATAACTTGGTTTTCTTATGAAGCTCCTAAACTGTGAATGCAGCTCCAGTAAAGGAGTTCCAGAACCATTTCAAATAATGCCAATATGGTTGAAGTTAGAAGTATATGTAATCATTCAAGGAGATAACTATGAAGGAGGCAACCTCTCTTCCCTGGAAAATGACTGGTGACTTGTATGTAGCACCTTTTAGAAGATTGTTTCTTTGTTTATTTTTTAATGGACGTTGTCTCATTCAGTTCTCCAATTTGGTGAGGTCTAATTAGAGCAAAGACTTACTGATCTTCTGTACAATGAAAGAGTTGGACTAGATGGTTGCTACAATCCCAGCTCTGAATCTGTGATTCTTTGTTAAGACCAAGGTCAAGTGAGGTTAATTAAGCAGCCTACTGTCAAACAGGTGGTAACAGAAAAGAGATTGAACATAGGTCTTCTTAATTCATATCCAGTATTCTTATTCCTACTCTTATGATTGCCTCCTTTTGGGTTAATATGCTCCGGTATGATTTTTTTAGAGATTCATTACTTTATTACCTTACTTCATATGTGACTGCTGTAGTATTTTAGTATAGTTCTCAAAAGTGAAAGCACTTCTAAAGCAATTATCATTTACAAGTTGCAATTTTATTTTCTTCAGGATACTTTTCAGTGGAGAAAATACTCAAAGAGGAAAGCACAGCTCTCATCTTCCACTTTTCACTATGCTGTTGTATCTTTTTCCCCTTGAAATGTGTATATCTTCTTAGAGTGGATTATCTAGCCATGGCTTTATTTAATATAAGCAACTCAGATTTCACCAGAGGGTAACAGCTTTAAGTCACTTTACTTACTAGAGAAATGTTTAAACTGACAAGTAAAAGAGCCACATATCTCAATTTCCATTCCTGGCTTCCAGCCACACACTCTATTTCTCCTTGTTTGTTAATGGAAGACAGTAAAACAAGCTGGTATCTGACACGTTTTGTCCATGATGGTTTGGAGACTAACTATTGTCTTGTTATCTGGAGTGCTTCTCATTCTGGCTTTCTTGGCCTTTAACATTTTTCTGATCTTAATAACCATTTGAATGAACAACAATTTGTGTATCTTACTAACAGATTTGGGGGCAAATTTTCCCATTACATTGGGAACATTTGATATAAAGCATTAACTCCATTGTTTTTACATTGTGATTGTCTGACCACAGTAAACCTTGCTGAAAGAAAGTGTTAATGTTTTTTATTTTATTTTGCCAAGTAAACAGGTAGGTAAACATTAGCAAGTACATAATTTGTTGAGAAAGTTATCACAAATTATATTAAGAGCAAAATCATCACAAAACCCACCATTTCCAGTCTGAATGCATGGACTTTGTTATATTCGCTTTTGAACAATCAAGAGAGGCATTGTGCTGTAGTGAATAGCAAGCTAACTGGTCTCAAAGCCAGGAAGACCGGAGATCAAGTGTGATACATAGTGTCTGTGGGATCCTTTACAAAGGAGTGCTTTTTCGAGCTCTCTTAGGTGATAAGTTGTAGAGAAGGAACTGACTTGCACTGATAGTTTCCTTACCTAGAAATCTCAGTGGAATCACAGATCCAGTCCCTATGCCAGTTCCAGTCTTTGACTAATTAAAATGGAATAGAATTTGACCAGAAATGATAAACTACATCTCAACATTTTTGTGAATAAACAGTGAACTAAGTTTATCTAAAGTGCTGAAATTTATAGTTCCTAACCAATCCAATTTATTTCACAAATATTAGAATTGAATTGAATGTAAATTCAATTTTGATGATTTCAAGAAGTAAAGTTTTAAAAGATGTTTTATCTTATTAGTAGTTTCCATCATAAATGAGAAAGTAAATGTAATGATCTAAAACTGAAAGGCAAATAAATGCTGACTTATGTACCTTGACTAGATAGAAAGTGTTCATTTTCTCCAAAATCCTTAATGAGTTACATGTTGAGAGTACAGTTACAGTATTCATACTGTTTACTGTGTATGCAAATGAGACTATCCATGAAGACTTATTTGATGGAGGGAAAGTTTGCTGTGGACAGACCAAAGCACTATATAAATAAAACAGGGTAAGGATTCATTGTAGAACTTGGCGCGCTGCTGAACGTCACGTAACGGACTAGATAATGTCGGGGAAAACAGAGCCAGTAAGAGGTTTTGCTCTATGTGCTATTTACATAAAAGAACAAGGGAGGACGAAAGAACGTAGGTAGGTACCTAGGAAGGTTAAATCGTCCTCTTCAAGTTTGCTTGTAAAATGGAAAGGACTAAATTTGATTTACTTGTTTGGGGTTGATAAATATTTTTTCCTTCAAATATAGAATTCAGCAATAGTCATTACCACCTGAAATACCATAGAAAATGTTATTATTGAATAAGATTTCTTCTCTTAATTCCTTATATGGTAAGTTCTGTTAACCACAGCCCTTAGGAAAATGGCATCAGTTTTTATTGTAAATTTTCCATCCTTAATTCATCTTCCTCAATTCCGGGTGTCAGAAGTCCAATAGGCCCTTTCCACTTCAGGGTTCACAGATTTATTATTTCAAACAAATTACATTACTTATTGGAATGCAAGAGGAGAATTCAGCTCATGTGATTTTATAATTAAAAAAAGAGAAATGCATTACTTTAGACAATATTTTAATTGTTATATTGTTTTCTTCATATGTTCCCATTTCTTCCCCTAAACTCTGAATTAATAATAGAAACCTCTCTCCTATTTATTCTAAGGAGATGATTTATTCAAAAATTGAGTCTTGTACTACATTTAGAATATATATTGTCTTAGTTAATGACTAAACTAATGATTTTTATATTTTGAGGAGAGGTGGGAACCTTATATGAGATGACAGTTTTTTTTTATATGCTTTTCTTGACTTTATTATAGAAAGAAGTTTGGAAGAAAGGATAATCAGAAAATCTTATTGTAAATCCTCTCTGTCTTTCAAATGTGTTTTGGAATATGAAGTATGTTTCTAAAAATTTTCAAATCCACACTTTATTTGGAATTTATCATTGGGCTTTGACTTGTTCGTTTTAGGTAACTATGTGGTTGACCTACTTGTTATAGATATATCAGCAAAATATTAACTCTTTTAGAGTTAATATAGGTATCTTCATGTAAATCCTAATAACATCTTATTTTTACTTATTTTTTTAAAATTACAACTTGCCTAGATAGCTAAAATCCATTATAATGGTGTGGAAGGCCAGAGAATAACAGTATAAACTGGACATGTCATGTAAAGATTTTGCTTTTTTCAGTTGTTCAGTTGTGTAGAACAGCATGATTGGGTTTGGGGTATATGAAATAACACTCCTTTTTATAATAAGGTTCTCCTGTATTGGCATGTAGCCTATGGGATACAGTTCATGTATCCTCTCTTTGTTGTGGTCACATTTTCTATAAAAATTCACAAACCTCATTTTCCATTGAAATTTAATTTTAGGAATGTTTAATTGAAAGCTTCTTGTAGGCAAACAGACTTAACTAATCAAGCACTTTAAAGGACTAAAGAAACAAATGGCTGACGCTGCTAGAAACCTGAACCAGGTTAACAAAGGCATAATTGTTTATTCTTATAAGCCTTGACTTAGTGTATCTTTCCAGTGCTGCTTTAACAATAAGCACCACTAAACCATATCCATTTTAAAAGCTATTTCAATTACGTAAGGCTTACATTTTTCACTTTTACAATTTTAGTGCTGCAAAATGTATGCTTTTGCCATAGTTCAACCAAGTTATTCCCTATCTCCATCCCACATTGTTTGGTATTCCATATATTTGAATGTATCCTGAGTCAATTCACAAATTCTCAAAACTTAACTTAAAAAATAAATCCTAATTAATATATTGTTGTTGGCCCACAAGCTTGTCCATTCTGACCTCCACCAGCATCGTTATGTTGTTTCAGCTGCTTTAGCCATATAAAGGGGAATGAATAAAAAAGAATGGTAGGCCAACATAGAGAGGAGGACAGAACACAAGCAAAGGAAGGAACTGCAGGAGGAAATGACAGCCATAGGAGAAGTAAGCCACCAGAGGTGAGTGAAAAGGGAGAAGGAAAGCCTGACAGAAAAAAATGAGAGGGATACTAGTTGTCTATTCCTTTAAGGAGCATACATTTTTAGTTGAAAAGTTTAAAAAATGAAGAGTTTTCCTTGCATTCTTTAGGCCACTTCATCCTGTTACATATTTTCAGCATACCACCATTTCTGTACTTGTAAACCTTGCCTAATTTTCTCTTTAATCTTGTATAAGTTTCATAACTATTGTGATTTTTGTTGATATGAATAAGAAAATTTTAGTTATGCAAGTATAAAGGAAATGTTCTCTGAAAATGAAAAGTGCTTTCAGTTTTCCACCACCATCAACCACAGGGCAATATTACTTGTTATTAACAGTAGTTCAATACTTACACATGCTGATCAAGACAGTGGGTCAACATTTCCCTCCCTCCCTTCATAGTTTCTATCAGATAAATATACCTGAATTGGATAGATGAGATTGGTCATTTCAGTGATTCTTTATATTGTCCCTCATCATGGAATCTGAGAGTTAGTAAAAAGGCTTAGAAGTTGCCTGATCCAAACCATACCTGAGCAGGAACAGTCCTTTATGAAAATCTCTAAGAAGTAATCAATTCATTTTCCACTTGAAGATTTCCAATGATGAGGAACTCACTCCTTCCTAGGGAAGTCCATTCTACTTCTGGACATTTGTATATCTTAAGAAGTTTTTTCTTTTATTTTCCTTATATTCTGTTTGCCTTAAATGTGATGTTAGGTATGCAAATGAGATAATAAATAGCTTAGCACAGTGCTTGACATATAGTATGTGCTATAGAAGTGTTAGCTATAGTAACACTGATGATAATAGCAGTTATTATTTGCTTATTATTATTGTAGAATTATTTAATTTTAGATTTGAGAGAGACCTTTGAATGTCTTCGAATCCATTTCTGTCACTTTACAGAGGAGAAAACTCAAACCTCAATAAGTGTGGTGTCCCTTGCCTCAGAAGATAAATCCGGAAATAGAGGCACGTTTTATTCACATGCTGGAGCCATTGTGCCTGCTCCACACTTCTGTCTCCAGTCTTGTCTGTGTTCTCTTTATAAAGTTCTAATCAATTGTGTATAATCTTAATGCTGAATCAGTTGATCAAAATATTTATTGACTGTTTACCATGTACAAGGTGTTGTATTTGATTCTGAGAGGAGAACAGAGAAGAAATAAAGTACAGTCCTTGCTCTCCTTTTGCAATCCCCAACCAATACGCTTATTATGTAGAATAAAATTAGAACTTTCCAAAGTGTCTTAGGCTAGCAGCTGGTCCTGCCACACTTAATATCTTCAAGAAAAGACTGAGTCATGGCTCATCACAAATATTATAAAGAGAATAATTCCTACTCAGATAGGGTTGGAATAGATGGCATTGATGGTCCTGAAATAGCTCTGAGATTTTGTAATTCTGTGACATAAGTGCCAGCATCAAACTTAAGTGTCAAGTGAATGGTAAGAATAAATAGCTCCTGAAGTTCAGCTGGGATCATCAGGGAAGGCTTGACTGAGGAGCCCTAACTCATTTGAGATGACCTTTGGAAGATGGATAATATTTAGAGACTTAGAAGAATGGGAAAGCTTAAGGGAATGGGGTGAACACAAGAGTGGAAGTAGGAACGCATAAAGTATGTTGGAGTGACAATCAGTTGACCAGTCTTAACAAGTAACACTCTTGAAAGAAATGTGAGGGGAAAACTTCTATGTCTTTGACTTGTTATTTACTTTTAAAAATCAAAACATAAAACAAGCAAGTTATTAAAATTGAATACTTTTTTGAGTATGAGTAGACATTGGGTCCTCAATAACCATTTACTAGAAAGAAAAATTTAGTCTCCCTACCTCCCCATCTTCCTTTCTTTTGTCCCTTTTAGTGCTTTTTTATTCTGTTCCTCATCTTCTTTCTCTGTTCTTTTCTTCTCACTTCTCTTTTCCTCCCCTCCTCCATTTTTTCTTCCTTCTCTTCCTATCTACTTCCTTCATTTCTTCATTTCTTTTCCTAAGTTTCTGCTTCCCTTTCATTTTAAATTTACTCCTTTTTTGCATTCATTTTACTTTATTATTTTCCTTCCATCATTCTTTTTTATCATTTTCTCCATCAAACCCTGTAGGTAAGCAGTCTGAATGCTGAAGTTTTTCTTGTTTATAAAATTTTAAGATAATTAAACATATCTTGCTAAATATAGAGAATTTCATGGCCTTAAGAAAATTGTTTTTAAATAAAGTAAAATAAAAATATTCAAAACATGGAGGAAACAATATCAAATCCACAAATACTTATTTGGCACTTACCATGCACAAAAATCTGTTTTCAAAGAACTGGAGAACTTCAGTTCATGTGCCTCAATATTTGGCCAAGAAAATTTGTTCAAGTCCATTGCTAAATATAGATGACATAGGTACTATCACAAGTTCTGAAGTTGAGGAGAAAGGACTTAATCTACATAGCATTAAGAGAAGAATACATGTCATAGGTCTAGAATCCCATATTTGAAGTTAAGAATTTGTTTCTGTGTGTAGGGGAAGATTCTTGAGGGCTTAAATACCAGTATTACCCACCAACTCTATCAGCTAAAGAGCTGGAACTAATCTATCATCAAGGACACCATCTGACACAAAGAGGTGTTACAAAAATGGAGCTAGGAAGGGGATGCATTGTGTACATAAAGGCCTATGTGATACCTATGCAGAATTACCTCATAAGACTTCAGTAACTTTTAAGATTTCCCCTTACCTTGTTATTGTACCTTTATAGTTCCTAACTCTCTGGGCAATACTAATTCTTCCATTTGTCAGGTATATTGAGGATTCTTCATGACAATTGAGTTGGGTCAAGTGGCTGCTGAAGTCTCTTCCCACTTAAAATTCTTACATTCTTATTTGGTCTCCCAAAATGTCAATCTCATGACTTCAAGCTGTTTGTGTCATCCACCCTCTTCTGGCAATCTTAATGCCGTGGAGGCACTCTTACAGAGGAGGAAAGAAGCCTAGAATGATTATGTGACTGAAGTTGAAGTGGGCAAGTGACTGACAGTGGTGCAACATGAAACCAGGTCCTCTGATTTCAGAGTCTCTGGTCTTTCTACTCTACGATACTGTAGCCATGCTGTTTGTGGATCCAATGTGTAAAGAGATAAATAGATACAATAATAGTTGGAAGGAGGATAGAGAATACTAACAACTAGGGAAAGCAAGAAAGTCTTCCATAGAAGGCGGTTATCTGAGCTGAGCCTTAATGGAAACCAAGGACTCTTTAATGGCAAAGAGATGAATAGGGAATGAATGCATCGTGGACTTGGTGGATAACCCAAAATGATTGTTTCAGGAAAAGTCAAGTGGACCAAAATGACTAGAATGTAGAGCATATGAAAGGGAATAGTGCATTTTGGCAAGATAGAAGGAAAGAGAGTAAGCATTTATCTGGCACCTACTATGTGCCCGATGCTGTGTTAAGCATTTTACAAATTTTATCTCATTTGATCCTCACAACAACTCTGGGAGGTCGGTACTGTTATTATCCTCAATTCAGAGTTGAAGAAACTAAGGTAGACTGAGATTAAGTGATTTGCTCAAGGTCGCACAACTAGTGAGGCTAGATTTGAATTCTGTCCACTTCTTCTTCAGCTACCTCAGACAGGTTCAGACCAGTCTATGAAGATCTTAAAATATCTAGATAAGGAGAGCAGTACTTTGGAAGTTTTGTGTGGAGGTGACAAGGTGAGGTTTCTGCTTAGGAAGATGGTATGGGCAGTTTTGTGGAGCTGCTCTAGACAGGGGCAAGTGGGAGAGTGGGGGGACTGTTATAACTACAGTCTAGGGTGAAGGTGTGAAGGTGCTAGCCCTGTAAATACAAAGGGCAGTTGAGGAGTACCATAGAGGAGTCATTAACCAGACTGGATGATTGATGGTTTATGAGTGGCAAGAGCAAAGTGAGAGAGAAGCCTGTGAGAGGCCCAGACCAGATTTCTTCAGGGCAGAGTGAGGATCTTTCTTTACCCATGCATATTGGCACTTTCTCTGTGACTCACTCTCTTAGAAAGCTGCCTGGAGCACTGGTAGGTTGAATGATTTCTATAGCACATGGCAATTCTATGTCAGAGACAAAGAGTAAAGAATGTTAAATGTTTCCAGAGGAGGCACCACAGAGGATCTGTGTGCTCTGTAATGAGAACTACCTCTGCACCTGGGTTCTTCCTAATCACTTCCTTCCTTGTTAGATAGCATTTGAGAGCCCTTTACTGAACATCTAACAAGAAAGGGAGTGATTACAAAGAATCAGGGTAGATTCATCAAGAATAGATCATTCCAGATTTTTTTTATTTCTCTTTTTGTCAAGATTACACAATTGCTAAATTAAAAGAATTTTTTCATTTTTTAGTAACGAATTTGATAAATTATCTCTTTTTATTGTGGAAAAGGCAGAAATATGAACTAGATGTGTTTGGAGCTTTAAAGACCAGACTCAGAGTAATTGTTAATGGTTCAATGTCAATTTCACAGGAGGTCTATACTTGGGTACCCCAGGAATCTGTAGTTGGCTCAGTAACTGTTAACTTTTTTATCAGTGACATTAATAAGGTCAGAGATGGCATGCCTATCTAATTTTCAAATGGCACTTAATACTGGTTTTCAAAAGCAAGATCTCAGGAGACCTTGATAGGCTTTTAAATGAACCTTAATAAGATTAAATTAAATAGGAATAAATATAAAATATCTTTGGGATTCAGAAAATAAACTTCACAATCAAGGAGGCATGGTTAGATAGCACTTGGTCTGGAAAAAAATATCTAAGGGTTTTAGTTAATGTATGATGATGTGGCAGCAAAAAAACTAATATCATTTTAGGCTGAATTAAGAGATGAATAGCTTCCAGAAATAAGGAGGTGATAGTCTCACTGTACTCTATGTCCTCATCAGAACTCCTCTAGAGTATTGTTTAGAGTTCTTGGCATGACATTTTGAGGACTGGGAGACCAAGATGATGAAGTACCTTGAATTTAGGTTATATGAGGATCTGATAAAGGGGCATATAGGCAGGCTAAGAGGAGAATTAAGATGTGATAAATGTGTTCAGTATTTGGAGGACTCTTGTAGAAGGATTTTACTCATTCTGTTTGGCCACAGATTATAGTACCGAAGTAATGGATCGAAGTTGAAGAGAAGACAATTTCAAGTTTATACAAGTAAATGAAAAACAACTTGACAATTAGAGCTGACTCTAAGGGAATGGTCTGTCTTGAAAGGTGATAGGTATCTGTCATTGGAGGTCTTCAAGCAGAGTCTCCATGACCACTTATTAGGATTCTTTTCAGGTGGACTAGAAGACACCACTTAGTTCCCTTCCAGCTCTATAAGTCTGTCATTTTCAGATTGTTTATTCATACATCCATCTAAACAAGAACTACAGATGGCATCAGTTGGAAGGGAATCAGACCTATCTTTCTTTTATAAACCTAGCAACTAATTACTGAGCCATCAAAATGTGCTCCATCATAGATACAGAAGTCCTTGTCCTTCAAGAATCAATAGAATTCTGTATAGTATTTTTGAGCCAAGATTTGTCCAGTTTATTTTATATTGAAATCTTCAAATATAAATAATATGTCAGAAAATTATTCTGCCTTTAAATATGCTGAAAAATATGTCTTTATTAGCCTCTAGCATATACCTTGAGTAATAACAGGAAGTGGAAACTGAACATTGAAGGCAAAAATCACTGAAAATTCAATATAAGCTTTTGGCTATTTGGGTGTGGACCTGGGATTTCATTGATATAGGGAAATTGCAGAAGAAAGTTTCCGGTAGGTGAGCAAGTTTCAAGAACTCAAAGCCTGCTCTCTCCTACTCCCAAGACCAGCTTTCCATTCCATATTTAATTCTTGCATTATCCATTCTGGTACACCATTTTTGTCATGCCATTCTCCTGTTCAGAAGTCTTTGATGATTCCCCAAGACTGACAGGATAAATTACAAACTCCTTAGTCTGTCATTCAGGGTACCTTTCACAGTCTGGTATGAGGTCACTCTCTGCCTATGCAATCTTAAGAAGTCATTTTATTTCTTTGATTAATCTATCACCTTCCCCACATGCAAATGAAAAAGTTAAGCTAGATAATCTCTGAGCACTTTCTAACACTAGATCTGTGATCCTGGGATCTTTGTCTCCTCTTCCTTCCTTCATGAACACTTTGCTTCAGCTCAATATATCTAATAACTATAACATTTCCCCAGTTGAATTTTCTCTGTCCTAGCATATAGTGGGCACTTAACAAAATGCTTGTTGACTTACTGACTGAAATGTTTGCTCATACTATTCCTCTTTCCCAGAATAACCTCATCACATTGTAGTACTATGCCTGGCACATATTCAGTATTTAATAAATGACCATTAATTGATTTCTTGATGCCTTCAATCCCATCCTCTTCCCTATTTTGCTGACCAAAATTCTGCCCATTCTTCTGGACCTAGTTAAAATCTTATTTCCTGTATGAAACACTCTCATAATATGTTCTTCTTGGAACTTCAATAGTACTTTCTATCAGTACCACCCAAAAGATACTTACCATATACTGTATAATATCATAGGTATGATCTATCCTCTAAATTCCTTTTCAAAGGCTGTGTCAGTAGAGTAGAAGCTTTGGCAGCTCCTACAAAAGCTTCCAGTACAAGCCTATTGATGAAACCCCTTCTCATCATATCTATTTGTTAATATTTTCTGCCTCCTTAAAACAACTTGTATTTACTTCTATTTGTACATTTTACATCTTCTCCATGACTTCTTACTACTACCATCACCACTGTCACCCTATCCCCAACAAAGAAAAATGCCAACTCTGCAAGGGCAAAGACTCTTGTTCTTATAGTTGTATCCTCTGGCAATAGCACCAGATCTTGCACATAATTAATACTTAATAAAATGTTTGTTACATAGAAATGAATTAAAATAATTAACTCTAAATTTTACTACTCCTTATATAACTTACATTTACCTAGTTACTTTTATGTTTTCTCCCCCATTACTTTGTGAACTCCTTGAGAACATGGACCATGTTTTTGCCCTTCTTTGTAGCTCTAGCACTTAGCACAATGACTGGCACGTAGCAGGCACTTGATAAATACTAGTGGCCTGATGGTATGCGTATATGTCTTCACATTCTATTAAAAGGACATTATTTTGCCTTTCTCTGTTTTTGTCAAATTCACTAACCAATACAGTTTCAAAAATTATAAAAGGAATGAAATGATGCTTTTTTATACCATCTTTATTTTATTATATTTCCATCTTTACCAAAGTAAACTAAAATATCAAAATATTTCTGTTCAAGCTCAGTAGAGGAGAACATTGATTAAAAAACACGTCTAAAGCTGTCATCGGCTTACTTACATGTGATGACATTTTGCATATTGAAATGTGCAGTTATTAAAATCATATAGCAAGGTTGTGACAGTTATGTTAAAGCAGGGAGTGCACATATAGAAGTGATTTACACATGCCTATTTCAAGCTGTCTGGGGATTCCAGCATGTGGAGCTTGGTGGCTAACACTGCACATACCATATGATACTATAGACATAGAACAGAATTTTAAAGATTCCTATTCCAAGACAGTTGGGATGCTCGGGATGCTCAGTGCAAGGTGCTACTCAGCAGTTAGATCAGTTGAGGGATTGGGGGGAAGGGGGTGGGGCTTGGTTTTGGTTTTTAAGAAATTTACTAATTTAAGGAGAGTTTAAACACCTCCAAAAAGGAAATAATTTACTCCTTCCTCTCCAGTCTGATCATATTAATGTCTGGTTACAATTGTTACACTGATACAAATATAGACAATTAGTATGAAAAATTCATTGAAGGCATTGGAATTCTTGGGTACATTGTGTATAGCTTTTCATAGTATTCATGATGTGAGATTTTTTTCTTGGGTAAAAATGTGGAAATCAATAAGTAAACCCTCCTTTTCTCATTTATTCTGTGTAATTCAGCCCTAATTAAGCTGTATATCTGGAAGTGAGGTTTGTATTACTAGATATACAGAATTGGGATTTTCTGGAGAATAGTTTGAAATTTTGCCACCTGACTTCATTTTTTTCTCTAAAAATAATTTGCAAAAGCTACCATTTCACATTTTTACAAACTGAACATTTAATACAAAATATAATTTACTTCATACTTTCCTTAAATGTTTTAATTGTTGAAAAGAATTTCAAAATAATATTCAAAACATCTTTTTTCTTTTGTAAAATTTTTAATTAGTAAGTCACTTAACTTGAATATAATGTGAATCTCATGCCTCTGTTACTGGGAGAACTAGTCTTCTTATAATGGGACATTTGTGAACTTCTGTATACAGCTTGTGATGCATGCCATAAATATTTGTGGGTCCTCTGATGTCCCTTCTGGGATTTTATCTGTGACCAATTTTTACCACAGCTCTTGAAAGACTTTGTCAATTGTTGAATATTTCAGCCATTTCTTTTCTTGACATTTTCCAAATCTTTTTTTTTGGTTCAGTCGTACAATTTATTGCAAAATCACAGTGTTTGAAGGGGCCCACCAGCTAATAGCAGAAGAAAGAATGTAGTTTTAGGTTTTATTCCTTTTCCTGGGACAAGTGTGTCCAATGTTATAAAAAAAAAAACAAAACAACTCATGATACTGTTAGCAAGATGTCTTTAAGGCAACCTGAACATACACATTTTGTAAGATATTAATAACAAGTATGTGCCCCTGATAACACAGTTTATTTTCATTTTAAATTTAGGAAGTAAAAACTAATTTAATTTTTTTCTCCTAGAATAACTGTTAGGATTTTTCTAGGAACATATCTGAAATGTGTTTTCTAACCGTTTGCTTTCCCCTCCCACGTAAAAATGACATTTTCAAATGACTGTTCTCCATCTCCCAGTGTTTCTCTGTAGTCCTGTTATCAACACAAAGCAAAGATAGCAACAGAAATGATAACACATCTTTCATTGTAGAGTAAGCTATTGAGAAAATATAATTTACCTCACCAAAATTCATTTTAAAACAAACTCCTTATGAATATTTAATTGTTGAAAATGAGACGTAGGTATGAAAGTCTTTTGAAAATTGTAACTTTACACATATAAGTTATACTTAATGATATTTCTGTAAAGCCAAGCCCTAGTCATGACACATTAGCATTTAACATAGAATCTTTTTTTAAATCATCACAAACCATATGAAGTTTGCTATAGTCTTCAATTTATAATCACTAAGCAAATTATTTTTGAATATAATCCATTAAGATGAGTATATTATTGTTTGGAAAACAATATTTGGAAAGCAATATTTCAGTATCATGGCCAAAGTTCTGACATTAAACCCGTAATTCTAAGGTAGAATTTTAGGGGAGCACTTTGGCTGATTTTCTGGCGCCACTGAACTACAAGGCACAGTCTTTGTATAAATCACAGCCTTAAAAATTTTGAATTCTTCTGAGTTCTAGGTTGACTGCTTTTTAACCAGTCATTCAAAAGACATTTATTAAATTCTACTGTGTATCAGGCACTATGCTAGCCACTAAGTATACAGAGATAAAAATGAAATAGTTTGTGCCCTCCCGAGCTTACATTCCATTAGGGATCACAATATAGACGCACTTATGCACATGCGCACGCATACACTCATATATATATATATATATACACATATACAAATTATATATATATATATATATATATGTTTGTAAATGATGAAGTCAAAACAAAGCATATACTAGTGTCATAAAAATCTTAGCCATGCTGCTGACTAACAATGTGGTGACCTTTGTAGTATGAATGCTTCCAACATATGTAAAATCTAATAAAAATTAAACAAAGCTATTATATTTATGTGAACAATAAAATGTATAGAGGATTTCACTTTTATCAAGTTTTTGCTATTAAGTATATGAACGAATTATAGCTTTTATTCCCAGTGTATTTAAAATTTCAGTTCTTGTGCTGTCTCCTGAATGCACTTTGTAGTTTTTCCTGTGGCTAAGTATATATATTTTAATGCTAAACCACAGTTTGATGGAAAGATGGGATGTATATAGTTCCCAAAAGTAGTGTGAAAATTAAATTATTAGACTTTAGCAAAATTGTTTATACTTCTTCCTCCCCCCCCCCTTTAATCTTCGATTCTACCCTGAATTTTCCTTTCATATGAAAAATGGAGAACACTAATATGTCTTTAAATAACTGTCATTTTGGTGTTTGGCAGGATGTGTTTAGTGTCTGAGGTTGTTGTGGTCCTAATCCTGTAATATGTAGTGTTTGGTTGCAAATAACCTCTTTTTAGCAAGTTGAGAGATATCAGGCCCATTTCTTATTTAGAGTAACTTGCCTAAAAGCTCAATTTGAAAGCACCATTGGCAGAATGAGTCCCTGTCATGTTCTTCAACTGATCTAGTGTGAAGGCTTTGGGTTTAAATTTGGCACTCACAGGGTTATGGTGTATTCTGTGGCTTCCTGTGGCAGGATGTAGGTTTCTAAGAATATGTTTCTACTTGCTGCCAAAAGCTACCTCAATAACAGTGCTGAAAATGACTCTTAAGTCCTACTGGCATGGATTTTGGAATGTTTTGTCAACTATATTTAACCCTTTTTAATGATGCTTTTGTTTTTTCCTCCAGAAATTCATAATACTTTAGAAGACATTGCAGATTAATAAAGTTGTGTCTGTGTGCCATAATACTATTAATGAATAGTGTTTTTTCTAGAAAAAAAGCATTTTATACATCTTTAAGATATATTGTATCAAGTATATTTGTTGTGTAATTATCATTATGACAGTTGATGTATAGTGAATTATTGTTGTATATAACAGTAAAATGTGATCACAGGGAATGTTATTATTATTATCTTTGTCATTTAATACCATCATTTCATGAGAAGTCTTACAGACTGATAGGATGAGTAGAATATTATCAAAAACCCTCTCAGGGGCTTGTCTACAGAACTAAGCTAAGAGCCTTACAAACATCCAAGTTGCACCAGAAATACTGGACCATTTGTGGCATCAGAATCGTAGGACTTTTTACAGAGAATAGCCTGAGATAGAGGAAAAGGCAGGAGTTTCTGTTGTCATCAGCAACAATGACTCATCATTAAAACTGAACTCATAAAATCACCAGTTATATTTAGTTTGAAATAAAAATGTGGTCAAAGAATGTGTTCTCTTTAACTAATAAGATTTTTCCAAAGGAATAATTAAAGTAATCATTAATTTAAAATTTCATAATTATATATATATTTGTATCACTTATTAGAAATACATTGATTAAAGCATTTTAAGTACACTGAATAAAAGCAGATTGCCCCTACTCCATGTTTATATGACTTTACAACATATGTTTGTATGTGACAGTATACAATGAATAGAGGAAAGTTATGAAATAGAAAGCTTTATTGGGCAATCCACATACTGACCTTGTCACTCCACAGTTTCTCATTAAGAAATGTGAGGTATCTAAAGAATTTCTTCCACATATTCTGCACATCACTTCTCTTTCTAAAAATAACAAAAGAAAAATATTTATAATGTCTTTATCATCTCTTTATTCTTTGTCATCTAGAACTTTTTCTGAATTTCACTTCTCCAACTTAAACTAAAGAGTGTTCTTAAGATAATTGATGAAGCATCACCTCATTGATATGAATCCATAAGAGATCTCCAAGATCACATATTCCATCTCTCTCTTTTTCCAGATGAAGAAGCTGAGAGCCAGGTTTAGTGACAGCTTCTAAGTGCCAGAAGAGTTCTTAGAATCCAAGTCTTTCTAACTCTGGGGCCAGCATGCTAACCGCTAATCAATACTGCCTTAGAAATATATGCCCGTACCTGTAAAAACACTCAGCATATTCATGCAAAACTTATTGTAGCATTTTAAATTCAAATTACCTGATTGACAGTATGTGGCAATAAAAAGTAATTCTTAAATATGTGGCTAAATTCTAAAATACTTCTTTTGATGAAATTTCTTGACAGAGGCTACAGGATTCTGAAGTGTCTTTCCTTTCTATCAGATTATCTTTTTTCTCACCTATAAAGTTGGACAATCTGGTGCTTATGCCATATTTTACAATTTAAGAAGTTTATATTTTAAGATAATATTAAAACTTTAAAAAAAATTACTTTCACCATTTGGATGAAGTTTTTTTTTTTTAATTAAAAACCTTCCTATCTGACAGTAGGATTCTTTGTTGATGTATAAATTTGTTAATCACAATGTTATATTAATTTCTTTGATGCGGTATGTTCATTTTAAAATTCTAAATGCAATTATGTAGGAAAAATAAGCTCTCTATAAAAGAACCTTTGTTTTTTAATTTTTTAAGATGCTCACTGACAAACAGATCCAGAATATAATGTGTAACTCCTCACTACATCATGAACCCTTGGCTAAGTTTATGTCAGGTTTAGTTAGCATTTAACAGATATGTGAAGCTGTGTTGTCATGGAGGTTTCTATATAACAATGTAGCTGTGGATGAGATAGAGGTGCAGGATAAAGAGTATGTCCACGATGATGCAATTTCCAGAGAGCTGCTACTCCTTAACTGTCTTGCCTGGTGTCCAGGTATGGGTTTGATAAACTGACACAACAGTGAAAAGTAAGCCTGTCCCATGTCAGCTTATCAAACACACTCTGGACAGTTTATCCTTTTCACTGAATCCTTCCCTACTAGTGAAGTCTAAAGAGCTGCTCTGTTGTCTTGAGGCTCATGAGTTCAGTGAAACACAACCTCAGCATTTCCAGGTGATTTTAAAGAACGCCTGATAAGACTGAGGTATTGCACCACAGAACTGTTTGCATCTTCCAATAACTAGAGAAAAATATGAAAACCCCAAACAATTACAGAGGAAACTTTAGTTAGTTTGTTAACTAGATATGAAATATCTTGGAAAGTAAACATTTCATGTTATGTCCTAACACTAAATTGACAATTTAGCTAAATTATGCTACATTGTTTCTACTATAAAACAAAAAAAAAACTACAAAAGTACCAGGTATATCTTTTGATCTTTTCTTCTTAGTTCATTATGTTATCCCTCAAAAAAAAATCTCTAACTAGCATTCACTCTGAACTTGCCCCAAAAAACCAATTCAGTCAACTACATTTAAATATTTATCACATAAACTTTTCTTGCCAGAAATATCAACCAGTCATTAATTCATGCAGACACATCTTTTGTACATTGATTCTAGCAATTATAATTGCAAATGTATTTCAAGTAAAATGATAACTCGATTAGACTTTTTGGACCCATTAGCTCTAAATATTTTCTTTGCACATTTGGTTCAATTTGCTTGCATTCATATTAATAAATAAATATTTCAATCTACAAAAAGCAAGTGAATCTGCAGTATATGCTATCATTGACAGTATATGTTTCCACAGTATCCTCTTTTTTTAAACTATGTCAGCAAAAAATTACATTATGCAGTTACATTACCTTATCACTGGAGAAACCATTTCTGTGTTGAAAATAAGGACATAATATATTAGTGCTGTGTAGAAGGGGTTCAGCTTAATTTGGGGAAATTTCTGTATGCAAGAGCTTTTTGAGCAAGGGACCACTTTTAAATGTGTCTGGTCACCTCACAGGATATGTAGAGCATTTCCTGCCAGTAGGATTAGAGGAAGGAAGCACAGGGCCAAAATGTTTGATGTGTGATGTACTGTAATTCCTTTCATGTGTTCAGTGGCTTTTATATGATGATCAGTACACTGCTACCAATTGTGACCATAGTGTGGTCAGTTTATTCAAACTGACCTTCCATAATGTAGGGCCATTAACCATACCTAGCAGCACTAATATAATTAAGGATAAAACTCCCTTTGAAATTCGCCCTCTTCTCATTTTTTTTTAGTAATAATAATAATAAAGTAATAATCTTGATAATATTGGCACCTTTGGAAGTTATCATCAGATTTGAGAGATTGCTTGTGTCTGCACTAATATGAACAGATAGATTTTTACCCTCATTTTATGTTGTACACCTCATTTCTGGAAATAATATCTCCCGCCCGTGGGCCCCAGTGGTAATTTAAAGGTCAAAAAGAAAGACTAGCTCTGAAATATAGTTATTCCTGGATGTAAGAGTTTGGCAGGAAATGTGTTATTGATGAAACAAACCCATGTCAGCAATAGTAGGTAAAAATATACCTTAACTTTTATAAAACAAAATGTGAACTTTGGATAAATGCCTCAATAATATTTCTGTTATCACAGTTTATTAGAAGGTGGGATTAAGCTGGCTGGGATTTAGAAGGTTTTTTCCCAAGTACAAAACTTTAATTTTAGAAAAAGTGTGCTGTTACAACAATCATATCCTTTATGCTTCTGTTACATGACATTTTTCTTTTTTATTTCCTTTAATCTTCCTATCCTTTGGAAATTATTTCCTTTAGCTGGATTTAAAATTATATATTTTATAATGTATTTTATAAATACTATGTATCCTTTATACTTTTGTACCTACCTTGCAAGGTTGTGCGGATCAAATTAAATAATTTCTGTAAAAGTGCTTAGCACAGTGCCTGGCACATAGTATGTGTTCTATAAATGTTTCCCTTCCTCTTTACACTCTTTTTTTTTTTCTTAGATCTTTAAAAATTTTAGATTTGAAATGATTTATGCAGGACAGTTGATGTTCTAGAACGTGATAGTGATAGTCCTAGAAGAGAAACTTCTTAAGTAATTTATGTGTGTTGGCTGAAGGAAAGAAACACTTTAACTTTTGCTTACTTACAATTTATGAAGTACATCTAGATTTTTGAAATTGTATTTGTCCTTCATAATACTGGTGCAGAATATGCAATGGTATGTAGTATGTGTGTGTGTGTATATATGTAACCATCACACAATATTTTACATAGAGGTAAATCTATATATATTTAATATATATACGTATAGGTTTTGATGTGGTATTTCATCTCTATGTGAAGATTCCGATTTCTAAATTGCTTTCAGTGATACAGTTATAGTCTTAGAGAATTGTATAGGATACTGAGAAATTAAGTATTCTAACCATGAAGGTAAGACTTGAATCCAGGATTTCCTAATTCCTTGGTCAGCCCTCTAAATACTGTGATGTCTTTCCCATATATAAATATAGCTGTTGAATCATCTGGGTTGCCCAGTGTGGATAAAGTATAGATTGTGGGGTCTGGAATCAAGAAGATTCATCTTCCTGAGTTCAAATCTGACCTCAGACATTTACTAGCTATGTGACCCTGGATAAGTCACTTAACCCAGTTTGCCTCAGTTTCCTCATCTGTAAAATGAACTAAAGACAAAAATAACAAATCACTGCAGTATCTTTGCCAAGAAACCCCCAAATGAGATCATGAAAAGTTATGCATAACTGAGACAACTAAACAACAATATGCTTGTATAGACAAATTTGCCATTAGTCAGAAGAACAAATTCTTTGAATTTTACTTAAAATAAGGTTAAACAGCTTGTATTTCTTTCTGGCACAATTTTCATTATCATAGAAAATGAGTGTAAAATAACGCATTTTTCCATCATTTGCAGTTTTTTGTTCTTTTTTTGTTTTTAAGAAAAAAGGCCCTTAAAAAGTTTGATTATAAAGAAAAAACTTTACAGCATGGAATATTAAAGAATTTATTATTATTCATTCCTATCCTTTGCATTTTCACAATATTTATTACATCTGCTTTGTTTCATCTTATAAGAATGTGTTTCACAGAATATGAAAGTTTGGTTTTCATCACCACAACCTAACTCACATGGCAAGTCATGACATATGTTATTAATATTGAATATCCGAATAGCCATAATAAGGAATCCATTACTGTGTAACTTTTAATGTATTAACATACTGCTAGTTGAAAAGTGAAATTATAGTTTTAAGTGACATTACACATCAGGGATTATTCCTGATGCTCCTGCTTTTTTTAGAGCTAAATTTACTGTAGCATTTTTGCTTCATTTAGTAACATTTGTTAACAAGGTTTTAAAATATATAACTTCATGTAAAATATAATTTATGCATTTCATCTTGCCCTAATTCTAATTTAATATGTGTTAATTAAACAGGAAGAATTATTAATAACAGATATTTTAGATCTATTTGACTTTTTTCTGTCAGGAAAGCAGTGTTAAATGTGGGGTTGGGGGAGAGATTGGTAACACAATTGCATTTTTTAAAAGATACATATAGAGAGAGTAAAGGATGTGCTATACTTGCAGTTCAGGAAATTGATGAAAGGAAAAAGACATAATAGTAGGCATGATGGTTGTATAATCTTTTTTTTATATCAACTCACATCTCCTCCCCCTACAAAAAAGTAAGACCCCTTTTATCTTTGTAAATGTTTTTATTCTAAATTAATACCTTCCAGTATTATTGAAAAGAAAAAAAAATTAGAATTCCCCAGGAGCTAGAGTGCTAGTAATTTTAGCAATATACCTTTTAAAAATTATTTGACATCCTCATTTCTGAACACATAAATTTTTATTTGAAATCTGGGGCCCTGTACCATATGCTAAGGTGTGAAGAATCTTCCAACTCACTTTACTACTCCCCTTGCTTCTGGATCCCATGAACTCCTCCTTCCAAATGTTCTTTTATGGGCACATGAATCAGTAGGATATTTCTTTAGTGGCTCTTTTGTCCTCAAACTCCTGCTTTAAAACCAATCTTAAGATTCTAAAGACTGCCGGCCTATCTTTAGAAATAATTTTCTAAACCAATTGTGTATGTATGCATGCAGGCGTGTGTGTGTGTGTGTGTGTGTGTGTGTATGTATGTTTCTTCTGTGGCAGCTAGATGTCTTGTTTGCTTTTGGATTTGTTTTGTATCCCAGACTCAAAATATTTAAGTGTCCTGAATTTTCTGTGTGGTCTCAAATCCTTAGTTAGAGTAACTTTAATGTCTTAACTGTTTGCTTTCTTTTTATTGCTTGGGATTTTCTTTTCTATTACAGGGTAATTTGTTTAGAGTATGAAGGGTTATGGCATGGAAGCAAAAGTACTAAAGGTTAAACATTTTCACTATCATTTTGTTTATAAAAATGGCAAAGTGTACGTTGTTACATTGTTTATGTGTTGTTTTTAAGTCTCCTTGGTGCTCTTTATAGCCTCTGTTGTTTAATTATAGCTTAGGAAAAAATCCAGTAGAAATTTGTTTATACACTACATCGTACACTAATAAAGTTTTGCCATAGATATGTGGATCTTCATAATTACTTGTGATTTGGTCATTGTTGGAGTTAAAATTACAAGCAGCTATTATTTTATAAAATTAATATAATTGGTAACCAAGAATGATAAACTTATAAAATTCTACTAGAAAAATTTCTTGCAATATTTTACTCATGATGTTCATCCCTCATACACCCAACTTAATTTAATACCTGTCTATATGGAAAAATATCTCCTTTGCTTATTTAGCGTACCTCTAAAGCTTTACATGGTATTTACATACTAATAACTATTCTTTATTACAAGTGTTTTTAGATACTGCAGGAAGTTCTGATATTGTCTGGTCATAAAATTGTTAGATGTTTTTCTAGTATCTCCTTTTAAGACCTAAAAAAGAGGTTCTGTTAGTGCAATAAACACTTGGAAAAATAAAACTTTCATGCTAACTAAATTTATTTTCTGGAATAATTTTCTTTATTGTAACCCCCAAATTTTCAGTTCCTTAGAAATATAGAACATATGAATTCTAAATTCTGCTAAATCATATCTTGACTTATGGATATTTCATAAAAAAAGTAACCTTTCTTTTTTATCATCTTAATCCCATTTCAAGTCTACATATATCAATATGAAGTCAAAGGACTGTATCCATATGCTTATGTATAAAGAATACCTTTCCCTCCATCACTGTTGGATACCATGAATTACTTTATAGGGTACTTTATTGGCACCTAAATCATTATATTTTTTTGGTTGCTCTTTCCTTTTGACCCTCTAGCTTTTAGATCAAACCTTTTGAATATAAGGAATGTGTATATATGTATATCCATGTGTATATATGTGTGTACACAAATATATTCAGCATTTTTGAGCCCGATCCATGTATATATGCTGTTAGAGATCCAAAGGGGAATAAATATATTAACCCAGTGACAAAGGAAAAGGACATAAGCCTGAAAAGACAGCTCATAATATCAGGCAGTGTATAAATGCAAAATTAATGATAAACATACCATGAATGTCCAGAAGAGTGAGTAAGTATGGTAGTTTAGAACTGGTGCAGAAAGAAGTCACAGAAGAAATAGGTCTATAGTGAGGCTCTTGAAGGATCATAGACTCACAGAGTGAGGCCTGAGTAGAAATTCCTCTGCTGTTTATCTAAAAATATCCATATTCTACTTGAAGACTCCCCAGTGAGAAGAAACTGACTTTATCCTGAACCTGCTTATTCCAGAATTTGGATGTCTCTGATTGTGGGAAATCTGTCCTAACAGCAAACCTAAATCTGCATCTTGGCCAGTGCTCCTTGTTCTGACCTCAGGGGCAAAGCAGAACAAGACTAATTCATCTTCAAAATGATAGCCGTTTAAGGACTTGGTAGCTGTGTCACATTCTCTTCTAAGTCTTGGGTTCCCTCAGCTAATATCTCGAGCTCCTTCTTTGCCCCTGCCTCAAGTCTATCTAATGTATAATTCTTCCTCCACACAGCTGCCAAAGTGATCTTCTTAAAGCACTGCTCTGATAATTATGCCAGGCTAACAATGTCAGTAAATTCCAGCGTCTCTCTTTTAATAATAATAGCTAACCTTTATATGGCATTTAAGATTTACATTCTCATCTTTATGTCTAGCTCCTTCAACCTAACATTGTAGGGTATGATTTTAAGCATCTCATTGTTCCTATCATCTTGCCCTGGATGTACACCACTTTGCCAATGTATTTCTTTAAAGTTAACCAGAATGGAGCAGTGTAATGCAGGTGTGAAGTAACCAGGGTACAGAAGAGCAAGTCCATCACTCCTCCAGTTCCGGACACTATACTTATATTAATGCAGGTGACATCTTTGTGCAGAAAAGATGGTTGGAGAAGGGTGCTTTATGTCAGACTTCTAATTCTCATTGAACATGTAATCTCATATTTCCTGCTCTTTTTTTTCACATAAAATGTTTAGCTAGTTCCCATCCTTCCTGTAACTGTGTATTTGATTTTTTTATTCCAAATATAGAATTTTACATTTATGGTGGTTATTATTCATTTAAATTAGCACCTCCTTCTAGCCTGTTGAAATCTTTTTGTTGTTTCTGACACTGAATGTATTAATTATTCTCTCAACTTTGCATTTTCTGTAAACTTGCTAAACCTATCATCTATGTAGGTTATGACCCTTCTATTATATTTCACATTCCTAGAGAGCTGAGGCTATATCATTTTTTATCTTTGAATTCCCAGGTCTAGCACAAGGTCTAACACATAAAAGTAATTTAGCAAATTTTTTTTGCATTGAATTAAATTGATAAACATTTTGAACAGAACAAGGCCAAAGACATAATCTTATGGATCCCACTATAGTTCTCTTCCAGATTTACACCATCAATTTATCAGCAACCCTCTTTGGATCTAGATATTATATCATCTGTCATTCAGCTAAAATTTCTCCATCTTACTCATGATACTCATCAGAGTATTTATCTAATTCCTTGTGAAAATCTAGGTCTAGTATGTCTATGTAACTCCACTGATCTACCCACCAGTCTAGTACTCATATCAAAAATGAAATGAACTAGTCTCAAATGACTTGTTCTTGATGAAATAAATCATGTGATCTATCATAATCAGCTTTCTCCCTTTCTAAGCCTAACACATGGAGCAGAACCAAAACTCTGAGTTTACATGAACTCAATTTAATCTTGTAGATATCTATGGGGACAATTTTGTAGAATTATAAAAGAGTTTATGGATCTTTTTGCAGAGTAAGAAATCATTCATATTCATATTTCAAATGGATTTTCTAAAACATATGCAGAACAGATATCCCAACTGGCTGTCATAGGTTTTCCTGATCAATATGGAACAATTTTATAACTAGTATTCAAGTGAGTGGAATGATAATGATGATGATGATAATAAAAACTCACATTTGTATGTCACTTTAAGCAACACAAAACACCTTCCTTACAACAATCTTGTCAGTTGCAACATATATAGACCAATCAAGTCACACAATACAATTTCTTTAGCTAGACTTATTTATACAAGACATTTTCATTTATACAAGACATTTGACTAACATATTTCTAGTGCTTGGGATCTTTTTTGCAGTTCTTGCTATACACTATAGTCAGATCAGCTTTCCTAACAATTTCTGAATATACAAATAAATGCATTAGAATTTCATCACCTAATAATATATGCATAGAATGGTACCAGACAATAAAGGAGGAGAAGACATAGTTGTTGCCTTAGTTGGGCTTACAATCTAACAGGAAAGATAGGACATAAATATGAATCAAGATAAAAGCATAACTGATGCAGTAAAGTGTTGTTTAAAGTGAAAATAAAGGAGCATAATTTATGAAGTGAGGAGTAGAGGGATTAGGGAGACTTCATAGTGAAATCATCATTTGAACTCTGTTTTGAAGGATGGATAGGATCTCAGTAGATAGAAATAGTGAGGAAGAGGGCAAAGGCATTCCAGAGCAAAGCTAGAGAGGCAAGACAGCATAGAATACATACAGGAATATAGGGACAAGTCTAATTTGACTGGAGAAATGTGTGATGTAGTGGAAAGGAAACTGAACTAAGCAGCAGGAAGCTCAAATTTGAATCCCAAATCTATAACTAGAAGTAATATGACCATGGATATGGCATTTGACCTATCTACCTCAGTGTTTACTCTAAAATGAAGGGGCTGGACTGCCTTTCCTTAAAGTCCAGTTCCAGTTCTAACAATCAATGATTTCACAATTTGACAATTAAGTTTGCAGTGATTTGAAGAAAGGATTGGAGAAGGTTGAGACAAAGAAATCTTGATTCTGTTCAAAATTTTACAGTGGTTCTCCCCTGACTATTGATTAAAGTACAAACTCCTTAGCTTGACATTCAAGACTCTTCACAATCTTCCCTCAAACTGCCTGCTTCATATAACTTGGCATCTTATGTTACAGAAGATGGTGTTCAGGAAACATCTCCTCCATGAAGCTGTCTCTGATCTTCTCAGTTGTTAGTATTTTCACAGTCCTCAAAATTACCCTGTATTTACTAATTTATAAACATTTTGTGCCCTCCACCATAGAACATAAGCTTCTTGAGATCTTTTTTATGTTTTCTTTTCATAATGGATCAAATTGAAAAGGAAGCAGGGTGATTCATCTTGCCTCAAAGTCCTAATTGTCACAATCTCTTTCAGAACTGTGTTCTAGAGTCACAGAGTTACTGGTTTGCTGACTTCCAAGTTGTATACAACGAAATTAGATAGAATCTAGCTTTTCAAAGAACCTAAAAAGTAATTAATTAAGAAGAAAAAGAGATCTGAATAAACAAGGCCAAAATAAAAATCTAAGAAAAGGAAGTGAAGGATGCAAATTAGACGTGAGGAAAAGAACAAGGTGGAATAATGGGACTAACATATAATATAGTCAGGGGCAACTAGAACTTTTCATTTTATGAATAAAAATGCTTATTGATAGCCTCTGGTATCACCCTCTGTGATGTTTCAAGGAATGCATTTCTGGTTGGCCCTTGCTGCCCAATCAAGTCCTGAGCCATTGAAAAAAATAGGTTAGAAGATAGAGCTCATTTATGGAGGATTGGGAAAAAGAAGAAAAAGGAAAAATAGGTAACAGTGGGATAGCACATCTAATAGTCAGTGGACAGCAAAAAGCATGACACTCATAGTAAGTAGGACGCTCTTCTCTATTATATAATAGAATTAGCACACAAAATAGCTGATGTTCAGTCATCTATGCCAGGTTTATTGAAATCTTTCCTTTAAATATCACTTTGTTTTATATCTCATGCTTTTATCATGCCCTAATTATGCATATTAGAGTTTGCTACCTAGGATTTGTTCTGAGAACTTAGTAAATTCAGCTTGCATTTCCATGGTTTTGTTATATTAAATATCATATGCACTTTCAGATGTCATGCTCCCTCCAGGCTTCTTTGTAATTCACTGGCCAAGACTGGATTATAGAGGAGGTACAATGGACATCTGTTTTATATCCGGTTCTGAACTTGGCACTTGGCTCATAGCCACAGTTCCATGAGAGTTGTGGTTGCACTAGATCCTGCAAACTGCGTAGGATTGACTTAGGTCAAGACTTGAATGGAAGGCCCCTAGGGAATAAATTGGTGCCATCTACAGTTGGTGTATCTGATACGTGAGGAAGGAGAAAGGGTACTAAAGAAAACAAATATGGGAAGGAAAACTAAAACAGACCAAGTATGTTCAGAGAAAGTCCAAAGGGGAACAATTTTCAGGGTACTGAGGGGTTGACTGCAAAGATAGCTGAAAGGAAAAGATTGGGAATGGAAGGAAATTACAATATAATATTAAGAAAAAAAGATATTCAATTCAAGAGGAAATGAATAACTACTAAACCACGTGTCTGCTTTCTCATCTCCACAAAATATGAGAATTGTGTACATAAATATTAATAACATCTTTGATGAAAAATAAATATAAAAGATAGCCCCTCTCCTCAACAGCATACTAGGAGATCACTTGGGAGCTATAGCATTAATCTAGATGAAATGTGACAAGGGCCTTGGTAGGTCGTGATTGTGTGAGAAGAGACAAAAAGACAAATAGAAGAGGTACTAAAGTGATGGAACTAAACAAAAACTGAGTGGATATGAGAATGAGTGAGAATGAAGAGTCAAGGTTGACTCCTAGTTTGGGAGCTTTGATGGCAGGGCATTTTCTAGAGAGAAATAGAGAAGTAATAATATTCCAGAGGGAAAATATAACTGGTAGGTGAAAGTCTCAGAGAGGCTGATTTCATCATAAGGGAGGACATCCCAATCTGTTAAAATACATACGTACATTCACACACACACACATATATATGTGTATATATATACATATATATATATATGTATATATATACACACATATATATGTACATATAGAGCTGCTTGGTAAGGTAATATATTCTTTTCCATCTCAATCAAGTAGAGAGATTGTTAAAGGAGTGCTTCTCTATCACCTTTCATGTCCTTTTCAGTACTCAGATCCTATTATTCTACTTTATTAATTAATCATAGTTTAGAGAAAGTAAACATTTTATTAGTTATCTTAAGGACCTGCTTGCCATTTCTTCATGGAATAATCTTAATCTTCTCTCTGCATATGTTTATACTTGCAGTCCCTAGTTCCTACATTTTTTATCCCTCTTCATTATTCTTAAATGTCCTGGATGATGTCAAGACTCAGCCTTAATGCGCAGATTTGGAAGATGACATGTCTTTTGTGAGGAACACCAAGTATGGCATAGTAGTTAGATCAAGGAGAAAAAATTGGATGGGTACAAAGTGTAAGACAGGAAGGGGCCACATTGTAAATGCTTTAAATGCCAAATAGTGCTCTTGTATATTTTATTCTGGAGATAACAGGGAACCACTGTAGTGTATTGAGGAGGAGAGTGACATGGTCAGATATAAGCTTTAAGAAAAACCATAAGACCTCTTGTAGAAAGGGGGAATGGCTATAGACCCATCTGCCACTTGGATTTAGAAGGACCAAAATAAACAAACCAGAGAGTTCTCGGCACTATGTAAGTTTCAAAAGATAAAATGTGAATTAGACCTATTAGTTAATTGGTTGGTAATCAGCAATAATTAAATGTACTATATTTTGTGTTGAATCTGTAGAAGTAATAAAATCAGAGTTGGATTAAAGTGATAAAAGATAATAAACATGAAAGAGGAAAAATTTCTGCAGAGTTGGATTCAAGTCTGTGTGATTCATATCTAAAGTTGACTTGCAGCCATAGCAAATTTAACAACTGAATCTCAAAGTGGGAATAATACTAAGGATCTGTGGAACAGGTAGGATAGATAGTAGAGATTGGTAGGAGGTCTAAAGATCTTTATTAAGGACACATAAATCTAGTCTTATTTTATTTATATGTTAAAAAAACTTTTAAAAATAAAGTATTTTATTCTGATTTAGAGTTAGTCTTCTTTCAAGGTCACCTGTGTGGGAATTCCTACAAATTTCACTACAAAATAAGACCATTCTAAATTCTCTCCTAGTTATATGAAGCCAACATTCATGCCAAATTCTTGCATGATCTGTAAATCCTTGTGGATTTTGTGGAAGCACACCTGTAATACATTATGTATCAAACATAATTTCAGAAAATTTTTCTTATCCTACATAGGCAATAAATTATTGAGCACTATTACTTGGCAATTGACAACAACCAAAAAAATTATTTACATATGTGTGCGTGTGTATGTATATACGTATGTATAGTTGTATATCATGTGTAAATGTACATGTTAATATACTTTATCATTAATATTAAGAAAATAAGAAAAAAGGAATTATTTTGTTGGAAGGGAAAGCCAATATAACCTTTTATCTATATCTTAATAACTTTTAGAATTTATATATTTTTTAAAATTAAATCATAATTTATTTTTATCCTTCCCACCTTAACCATTGGGAAAACAAACAAAAACTTATAAGAAATACACATAGTTAACTATATGACCATATAAGAAAATATATATAAAGCAGACATGACTATGCAAAGTATCTGATTTTGACAGCATGAGGTGTTTGGGATATGGGAATTCCCTCAACCAATACAAATCACAACTTGTCTGTGATTTAGTAGATAAGTCTTAGGCAATTGTTTAAGGTACAGAGAGATATAGTGACATACTAAGCTTAATGTAGCTATTACTTATCAGAGAGATAATTGAATCTAGATCCTTCTAACTCCAATTACAGAACCCTACTCTCTGACCTGTTTCTATATGTTCTGTTTAGTTCAATTCAGCATCAATTAAGTGACTTCTCTGTGCAAGACGCTGAGCTAAGCAGGCACTGGAGATACAGGGGCAACAAAGGCAGTACGGTGTACATATTATAATACTGGGAAAATACAACATATACCACATAAGCAAAAACAGTCAGAGCCAAGATGACAGAGTAGAGAAAGCACTCAGCTGAGCTTTCCCAACATTTCCTGCGAATCAACTTTAAAGTAATGCCTCAAATCGAATTCTGGAGTGGAAGAGCCAACAGAAGGTCAGAGTAAGACATTATTTCAGCCTAGCACAACCTAGGAGATTGGAAGAAGAAATCTGTGACGTGGAGGAGGAGGCTGGTCTGGATCCCACATAGATGAAATACCAGTAGTGGGACTAGGTAGTGGTGACAGAAGCAGTAGCAAGTTCAGTAGCTCTCAAGCTAGAAGCAGTAAGGGGACCTGGCAGCTGGTCAGAAAGAGACTGCAGAAAACCTATATGCTAGCATTGTATGTAGAGCCAGATCCTGTTGGGCAACTCCATTGCCTATACTCACTTCAAGAGGAAAGGAACATCAAGAGTAAGTGGAATCCTTGAGGGACAGTATCATAGTCCCAAGGGAGGAAGGGCCCTGAGGAGCAATATCAGTTGCAATTATTGGATTGCCTGAAAGACATAATCAAAGACAGAGCATAGAAATTATCAAGGAAAACTGCTCCAGTGTCCTAGAACCAGTGGATAAAATAGAAATGGAAAGAATATATCAATTGCCACCTGAAGGCGATCCCAAAATGAAAACTCCAAGAAGTGTTACGGCCAAATTCCAGAGTTCCCTGGTCAAAGATAAAAAGACTTCAAGCAGCCAGAAAGAAACTATTCAAATACTGTAGACCCACAGTCAGCATCACATAGGATTTAGCAGCTACCCCATTAAAGAAGCAGAGGGCTTAGCGTATGATACTCCTTGAGGCAAAAGAACAGCTCATTATCTGTCTGTACTGCCTATCCCATATGTACTTAATGTTGGATGAGCTCTAGGGTAGCAATCCAAATGAATGTTGAAATCTGAAAGCAGACCTTCTTTATCAACTGTGTCTTTCCTGTAAGAGGCCAAACTGCTTCATATGATCACAGCTTTCTTCCAGAGGCTTTGCAGTATCTTGGGGCTTAGGATAATCAGCATAGTGTCAGTGAGGGGCATGTGAAGGATGGTCCCATCCACAAAGATTCCTTCCTCAACCTAAACCTGGCACTGGATTTCTTCTGTCACCTCCTTGTTTAAGGTATTCCCTGATACTTGCTATCAGAGCATCACCAAATAGTTATTTCTGTTACATCTTCCAAAGAATCCTAAATATAATTGATGTATGGAGGGGAATACCTTGCCACAATAGAGCTTATAAGGTTGCATTTTATTGTATAGATTCAAGTACTTTTTCACAGTCAACAGATAATAAGCATAATGAACTCTTATGCTTTTTACTAGATCTTTTAGAAAATTTTGACATAGCCAAAATGTAGTCCACTGTTGAACATTGCTTGAAAAATTCAGCTTATTCCCTGTTAATGCCCTCATTGAGAATGTGTCCAGTTCATGTACTGTATAGATAACTTTTTATGAAGATTTTGTATATATGATGCAGTAGACATGTAGGTTAGTGGTTACTTCTGTTCTCTCAGTCACTTTTTATTGGAATTATTAAGGCTCTTAAGGTGGAATATATTGCTTGCATGAGTTTCCCGTCCTTGGAAGCCCTCAAGCAGAGAATGGATGACCTCTTCTTGGGTATGTTAATGTGAGAATTCCTTTGATTTGGACTAAATGGTTGCCAAAGTCCTTCCAGCTCTCAAACAGTTACTCTTTTCCATACCTTCGTTCTCTTCCTTTTCTTCAGATACCTTGTATCAGTCCCGTGGTGCTCTCACAATTGTATTGCCTCTAGCACAGAGTTCCTCTTTGTAGTCCATTCCATCTGCTTTTCCCATTGTTCTCTGTGAAGCCATTTCTGCTTCTATAAGCACTTCAGGGACTGATATTAGAGTTAAAGTTCCTCTACCCTTGATGGAGAAAACATTTTGTTGAAATGAGTTTTGAAAGTCTTTCTCATCTTTCTTATTTTTCAAGTCTTTCCGTTATCACTCTTGGGATCCTCTGGGATTATTTTGCTTAGTTGAATATCTTTCCAAGCTTTCTTTAGACAGGTAGTACCTTCTACTGCTTCTTTCTGCTTTATGATACCATGCTGCTTATGCTCACAACCAAGCATCTTGCTTCTTTGTAATATGTTACAGTCACATTCGTATTCTAGCTTGATGTTACCTTTAAAAGACATTTCCTTTTGGCAGACAAATCAGCTATTTGCCAACCAGAATACTTTCTGGACTTATTTTTCCCCTTGAGGAAACTAATTTACATGTGTTGAACTTCTGAATGAATTTATAGGCACTATTGAGGTAATTTTGTTGTTCACTTATTTTTAACTTTTAGGAACTTGTTTAAGTAGTTCAGGTGAGAGTTTTCTGTACGATCTACAAATCTTTGACCTCTCCTTTCTTCTTCCTAAACCATACTTTCTTAACATATTTCTTCCCTACCTTTTCCTACCTTTGCATTGATGTGGATTTCATTTGGAGGGTCTTAGAAATTCTTCATAGACTTTCTCTTCTAATTCATCCACAAAATCAGATATTGGTACATAAACTAATTTGTCATAGCGATCTCTTTGCAAATGTGTATCATTAGTACATCAATACATAATGATCAAATGGCCCATGAAATATTGTTTATTGTCTCTGAATGTCAAACTGAAGGCTATTGACATTTTAAAAATTGTTTGATTCTTATGCCCTCTGCCCTTTTCCCCTCCATTCTTTCACCATTATTACTTTAACTCGAGGCTACCACACAAGACTGAAGACTATTTTTTTGTTTGTTTTTCATTGATCCATTGCCATGGCCTTAACAGCTATAACCAGGTTGCCATCATTCTAGTAATGTGTCTCTCTCTTTAATTAGCTGGATTGGTACTAAAATACACTGATGCAATCACCAGGGCCATCTTTAATGTTACCTTAGCTGTTAAAACCTATTGGTGCCTATCTTCCTCCTTCATAAACTTTAAGGTACCAAAATCACCTGCATGTTACCATGAGGCATCAGAATAGGACTTTATAGAGAAAATAAGATATATTGCCCTAAAATGCTATATAATTTGAAAGGATGCATACTTTTATTCTCATTGAAAAATCAGCCATAATCAAAGAAAATATTCTCATTTTACTTTAAAGTGTATTATTTTTCCCAGGCCTATCTATAACTGGGGGTAATTCTCATTATGCTGGATGCTAGGTGCTTAAGGGAAAAAATGAAACAATTCTCTCTCTTCATGGAGCTTGCTTTGTGCATGAGTATATGCAGAATACAAGAAATAGAAATACAAAGAAATGGGTGAGGGAGGGTATGCACTGAGGACAGACATCAAGGGGGAAGGCCCAGAAGTGGCATCATAGTCATTAAAAATTTGGGTTATAAGAGTTACATTAGATCTGATTATGAGGTTATATTTAGAAGGTGGTATCCAATCAAAAGCAATGGTTTCTACCAGAATCAAAAGTTTATTCAGGGAATTAGTGAGTCAAGAGACGTGGTATACCTGGGTATAAGCCTAGGGTTCAATACTAGTAGACCAGAGGTTTTGGAGGTTCTAAATTCTTACATAAGTCAGATGTGTTCCTTTAATATTTCCTTCTTCATCCTGTCCCACATGAAGAGGTAGCCCTTCTCCTTGCCAGGGCAAACCCCTTTACATGTACATGTGATCACATTCCACTCTTTGATCTTAAAAAAAATTGCACTCTATCCTATCCACTCTTTCACTAATCTTCTGTCCACTGGTGGCTTCTCTGTTGCCTACAAACACTGTCATGTCTCCTCCATTCTCAAAAAACCATCCCCCAGTGTCCTCATCCTTGCCAGCGATCAGCCTCAGAGCTGAGCATGTCATCTACAGTCGATATCTTGACTCCCTTTCTTCTCACTCTCTTAACTCTGCAGTATGGCTTCTGATCTTATCATTCAGCTGAAGGTGCTCTCTCCAAAGTTACCCATATTTTGATTGCCAAATCTAGCAGCTTTTTCTCAATCCTCATGCTTCTTTACCTATGAAATTTTTGAAATTGTTGATGACCTTCTTCTACTTGAAGGTGTTTTCTCTCTTACTTACTTGTTGAATAACCTTCTCCTAAGTAAATATCCTTTTTATTAAGCATTGAATCACCTACAAATTTCTGATTTTGCTCCAATATCGGACCTCAACCACCAAGGGACTGGTCTGAATCAGGCCCAACCCAGAACAAACAGTTCAGTGTTATACACTGTGGAGATTAAGTAATAAATATTTTTGAGCACTTGCTCATATAGCAGAAGATTTAAAACATTTAAAACTTAAAGGTCATCTGTTCTAACCCCTTCATTTTATAGACAAGATGGAATAAATAGATGGGATTTTTGTGACAGCAAATTACTTGGGATCCTTGAAAGTGCTATACAACTTCTTAAATGTGATCGAGTTCACCTAACTCTCCTTTTCAATTCTGAGTTCAGCTAAATTGCATATCTGTAGTGTCTAAGATATGTGTACAGTGAACTGACCATTCAAATACAATTCAAAATCTTTCTAGGCAAATACACATTTTTAATCCACCTTATATTTTTCTATATAGATAATTAGGCTAATAATCTCTTTGAATGACTATCAGCTTCATTGAAAAGACTTTATAGTTTTATAGAGCTCAATGTAATTAAGCATATTATGTCTTGAAAAATGAGCATTTGGAGAACCTTACCATTGTTGAGGAATCTGTCTTTGATTCTCTCCATAACATGCTTGGTAATACTAATAAACACAATTGAGCACATCTCCCCAATTTATGCTTCATACTCAGCAGAGCACTGAACAAAGTTATTTCTACTATGTTCCATAGAATTCTTATGATATTATCATATGCATGGAAAACATCTTACTTGAAAAGAACCTTAGAGGCTACATTTAAGTCTACTTAATCAAATGCTTCTTTTAAAAAATCAACAAACAATAACCATTGTAAGGTCTTGTATTCTCTGAACCTCTCAGTTGAGTTACTATGAAACTGGTTTTTGATAGAAAAATCATTTGCACAGACTTACCGGTTGTGCTTTTTTTTAAAGCTTACCAGTTCCTAGTATTTTTACCTAAGTCCTCTTAATCTGTACGTAAAAACAATTTTCATAGCATTGAGAAGATGTCTAAATAGTTTCTGATGTTTTAGCATATCCCTCTTTTTTTTTGGTCAGAGTACTACTAACTGATATTTTCCATTCTGTTGGAATTCCTGCCCTCTCAGAAATATCTTCAAAGTAGATGCCTGAGTGCTTCATTAGTCAAGATCAGTCACTCTTCTCAGCCCTGATGTCCTCCTCTTAAGTGTCATCACCACTGCATGTTATAGTATCAGGTATTACGGTAGTACAGTCCTCAGGTGATGATTTTACTGTTATCTCTGATAAGAAAAGATCCTTGTGGAAACACCCAAATATGTGTTCCATTTCATCTCACATCCTGTATGTTGCCCTGTTTTCATCTCTAATCGCTTTTGCATTTTGCATAGCTTGACTATTCTGCAGGCTCATTTTCTCAGCAGCTTCTTTTTGACTTATTTATGACCTAAAATGACTTATATCTTCATCCTCTAGAATATTTTGTATTTCAGTTCATGTTGCCCTTACTTTCCTGTCTTTTCACTTTGCAAGTAAATTCATTTGTTTTTCAGCTGAGGTGGTTTCTGAATTCTTCTGACCTCTTTGATGTCAATAAAAACTCTTTTACTTTAATTAAACTTCCCTATAAAGGTGATTAATTCAGTCAGTGTCTTTACTGTTAACCATTTCCCAGTTACTGTTATGGCATCTTTTTAAAATGAGTTCATTTGGATGTTATCTAATCTCAGACACTGTCTCCTCACCTTCAACCTTTCTTCCAGATTGCAGTTTATTTTAATCTTTGCCTTAACCAGGTGACAGTATTGAAAAAACACTGATAGTTATTCTGAAATTAGTTTCATCAGTATTCAGGCATATTACTGTAGTCGTTTTCTTTTTAATGTTACTGTTCAGTGTTCAACATATCTGGCAATTCTGTCTCTCTTCTTGAAAAAGAAATATTCATAGTGCTACGGGTTTAAGATTTCTGAGTAGCCAACAAGCCTTTTGTCTGTTTTATGTCTTATCTATGAACCACGCTCACTTATTGTGATAATGTCAATATAAGTATGATTCTGTTTTTTGCAGTAGTAGAACAATTCACCAGTTGCTGGATGTTAGTTCAACAACTAAATTGTTAGTAGATAATCTAAAAACTGTGTGGTTCTTAGAAACCTGAGACCACTGCTATGTCACTGTCACTATAGAAGCAGTAGGAAGTAAGGCAACATTTAGATCTACTTCTCTATATTTTATCTGTTTCATGCATGCATTTGGCCAAATAAGTAACAACAAAAACAACCACAACAAACACTAACAATTTTTGAATAGCAAATTCTTATTCTTGGTGGATCCACACTTGTAACCTTTCACCTGGTTTGTACCTGAGAGAACTACGTTCTGCTGGTGCAGCTTTCAACACAGAGTCACCTCCTGCCCCAGGGAGATATCAGAGAACTTCTGTTGGGGATAAGATAATTTGTTTGTGTTAGGAAAATCCAAGTATTTTTAAATTATTGAAATAGCCCAAATTATTGCCTTATAAAATTGTCATTTTGCACCACTTCTTTGTTCCTCCAAGTACTGGAAGATTAAAGAAGTGAATATAAAAAGCCCGCATTAAATTTTAGAGAGATCGCAAGTCATATTAGTACAGAAAATATGGTCAGGTTGGGTAACAAAAGTTGAGTAGAGTGGAAGCAGAGGTAGTAGTAGGATAGAGAACACCTAGATTTAGAAGATAGAGATGCAATGTAGACACAAAGAAAACGTAACTTCATTTAACCTAGTTTTGATCTGATCACAATTTACGATCAATTCCCACATATAAAAACCTCAAATGTATATACTCCTCAATTTAAAGGGGTACCTTAAAATATATTAAGGAGAAATTAGTCCTCCTCTTATTTTATGTTTAATTTGTGTGAATATGAGATTTAAATGTAATGTAGATATATTCATATGTCTATTAAGAATCCATGATATTGTTATATTTGGGGGAAAAATATGTGTACTTTGAATTCTTCATCATAAAATTTTATTTGGATTTGATAGTGTGAAACAGCCAGATTTCACATAGATTTCGATTTCTAAAAAGTATGAAATTACATCCTTGAAAAAAATTAATAATTGGACATACTATATTTTGGTCTTTTGATCTTAAAAACACCTGTTTCCTCTGAATCTCTGGGGCAGCAAAGTTTAAGGAAAGTTTTTTTTACAGTCATGTAGACTAAAAAGCATAGAGAAACCATTTAAAGTTTTCAGTTTAAATTTCACAAATTTGCTAAAGAGTCTGTTTGTTTAAACTGACTTCTCTGCATCATCATTTCTATTTTGGATTATACAGCACAATACTAATGAGGTCAAGGTCATGGGTTCAGTACTGAAGTAGGTTGGTTAACTTTTCTATTCTCGTTGGTCATTTAGTAAACCCTTGACCCTCGACCCTTATCCTAAGCCAGCTGTCTTGCAGATGTCTGACATTGATTACAAAAGGGAAAAAGCAAGCAAGTTTAGGTAAATTCAGGCATATCTGTCAGCACTACTGGAAAATTAATTCAAAGTATGTGCGCTACTAATGGCAGGTAATATCATCTTCATCTACAAAAGACAGCATGTTAAGCCTAAAATATAATCACTGACAATTTTTTTTTAGGTTTGTTTATTTTTTATCTTATAAGTCACTTGTTAGGCTAATGTAATTAAATTAGAACATCACTCCTAGACAGTGACAAAAGGGGGAAAATAAAATCATAAAATATTATCACTGAAGGGACCTTTGAGATCTAGCGTGCAACAGTTTCTTCACATAGTAGATACAAGGTTTTTTGTTTATTTTTCAAACTAAACCAAAACTAGCCTTTCTACTTATACAGGCAGTTTTCCTTTTAGCCAAAATATGTTAATGATTTATATTTGTTTTAATTAATTTTGTTAATACGTAATATATTACTTAAAATAAATTCTCATCCCTTTCTCAGCATATTTCTCCAGCCGTGAAAAGCATATCGTCTCCCTAGCCAATACCTCTACTGAGTTTTCACCTCCTTGTTTCCTTGGTTTTAGTGTTACTGCCCCTCTCTTTATTCTCTTCCTTTTGTATTGTATTTCAGTTCTTCAAGACGAAGTTGTCTCTGCCTTTCAAGGTAATAATTAGCTAATCTTATATACTTAATGTATTAATATACAAGTGAGAAAAGGCTATCAAAGCTTTATAGCAAATATCATCTGAGGGCAACAAAAATATTTAGTGTTCTGGTTTATGTTAAATTATATAAATGAAATAATTAAAATTTAGACTACCAATGATAATTCCTTACATTATATGATGATTTAAGATTTGCGAAAACTTTTCCTCACAACATTCCTGTGAGATAGATAGTATAAGTATTTATCAACCCCATTTTATATATGAGGTAACTGAAGGTCAGAGTTAAAAACTGTTGAACTCCCTGAAAAATCTCTGGCTTAAGTTGAGAAAAGTAGAAATCATAGATTGAGAACTAGAAGATAATTTAGAAGTCATCTACATCAATCCCCTTACTTTACTGAGGAAGGAACTGACACCTGAAAAGGTTAAATGACTTGCCCAGAGTCATACAGGGAGTGAGTGGCAAAGCCAGAATGGGACTCCAGGTCCTCTGATGCTATCAGCACTGTTCTTTTGACAGTACCACACACTGCCTCCTGATTTACACCTTTGTGTGTGTATATGTTTTGTATATACATTCTGTTTTGGGGGTATTGGGTTTGGAATGTCAGGGCATACATAGAGTGAAAAGGAAAAAGGTGCCAGGACAGAAGCAGATAGTTAGATTCGAGGCATAGAGATATGTGTGTGTGTGTGTGTGTGTGTGTGTGTGTGTGTGTGTGTGTGTGTTAATGTTTCAATACTTTGATTACCTGGGATCTCAGCATTGTGGGTATTCCTTCCATTAATGCAGATTGTAGCTCAACTATAATGTAATAATTTAATAGAATTTCTTGATAAGTTGATATAAGCAAAAAAGTAATCACCCTTCAGCCAACCTAATGATTGACCCTTAGTAAAACTGGTCCTGGAGTAACAGACATAGTTTATTGTTAAAACCCAACTTAAATCCTTTTTAGCCAGACCTCCCAGAGCTTGGAATAACTGTTCAGAGTCCAGATAACTACCTTCATGCTATTATAAAGCATTGGTGTAAGATATTGTATAAATAAATTATTCTTCAATATTGTAGTTTAATTATTATAAAAAAGAAATTGTTCTTTTTCAAAAAATTTGCTACCTTTGGCACTGCCAAGGACCATAGATGCAAAAGCTTCTTGAATACAGTCAGGTAGCTCCTTAGTGTTAGAACTGGGACCAGAACCTCAGACATCTACTAACAAATTCAGTCTTTTGCTTATCATTCCATTTTTATTATGACCATCCCTCCAAAATATTATATAATAAAGTTGGAATATGAAAACATTGTTCTAGCACCGTGGACTGTTTGCCATGACCTACAGCAAAAATTCTATCAGGCAACCACAACCATTGTCCAACAAGAATGGATAATGCATAGCTTTTCTTATTCTGTCCTTGTCATCTTAAGCACTGTCTCCTCTTTCCCTAGGATTCCCTCTATCCTAGACTTGCTGGTCTTCTCTAACCATCCAGGCAGACAAATTACAAATGAGTGATATTCTTAAAGAGATTAGTTCATAGAGGCTGCCATAGGCAGTACTACTCTATTCATCTATACTTTTCTGTCACCTCCCTGGTGCATTGCAGTGAAAGGTTGCTGATGTCTGACTTTATTTTGTATTAGACGTATTTAATTTAATCAATTTTACTTATTTGGTGAAGCATTTATTAAGTGTACTCTCTGTACCAGGCCTTGTGCTAAGCACTAAGGACATAAAGAAAGGCAAAAACAGTCTCTGCTCTCAAGAAGCTCACGCATGTAAATAATTGTACATTCACGATAAAGGCAGAGCAGATAAAGGTATAACCAGAAAGGGCCTCCTACAGGAGGAGGGACTTGAAGTCAGTCTTATAGAAAGGTGGGGGGGGGGGGGGGGGAAGAGGAGGGGTTGAAGAGCATTCTAGAAATGAAGGACACCCTGTATAGAGGAATAGAGTGTTAGTTTCCAGCTCTGCAAGTAGGCCCCATAACAGGATCATAGAGTAAGTAGCAAAGAGGAAGGTGTAGGAAATCTAGACAGATAGGAAAAGACCAGTTTCTTACAAGTTTTAAAAAGGACTTTATACTTGACCCTGGAAATAATTGAGTGTCACTAGAGTTATTTGAGTAGAGTGGTGACATGGTCATATCTTCACTTTAGGAAAATTATCTTAGTAGCTGAGTGGCAGATGAATTGGAGAGAGGAAAGACTTGAGGCAGAGAGACCAATTAAGAAGCCATTATAGTGGACCAGGTAAGAAGTGATGAAGGTCTGAATTAAATTTCTTGCTGTATGAATAGAAAGAAAGAGATACAAGATATATTGGCATGGTTTAAACAACAAGACTTGGGCGAAAGATTGGATATGTAGAGTGAGTGAGAATAAGGAATTAAAAATGCCATTGAGTTTATGAAAAGCCTGGTTCTGAGAATAGTTCAGAAAGGGAGGAGTTTGGGAGGAAAGATAATGAGTTCTGTTTTCGACATATAGAAATTTGAGATGCCTGTGGAAGAGAATAGGGATTAGGACAGAACCTTTGGAACATCCACAGTTAAAAGGCACAACATTGATGAAGACCAGTAAAATAACCCGTGGAGTGGTTGGACAGATAGTAGAGGTGTGATGAAAACTTAGGAAGAAGAATGTGTTCTGGAGGAGAAGCGATCAACAGTGTCAAATGTTGTGGAGAGGCTACAGAGGATCAGGACTGATCAAAGGCCATTCAGTTTAACAATTAAGAGATCATAACTTTGGAGAAGGAATATTCTTTTAAATGATGAGGTTGAAACTTAAATTACTGAAGGTTTAGAAGAAAGTAAAAGAAGTTGAGATAACAATTGTAGACTTTTATCAAGAGATTTAGCTGAAAAGAAAAAAATGAAGATTTTGGGTGATAGCCAGAAGAGATGGTTGGATCAAGTTAAGGATGGGTTTTTTGTTCTGTTGTTTTTTAAGGATAGAAGAAGCAAGCATTCCCTGTTTGAAGGAAACAGGGAAGGAGCCAATAGATAGGGCGAGATTAAAGATAAGAGAGTGGGATTAATAGATTTTGATAGCTATTAATTTTTTTTAAGTCTCTTTTTCTGGCTTGTTTAACATTTTGTAGGTCTCAATTGAGCTACATAAGTGAATGGAGTTTTGCTTCTTTACAGTGAGTTCCTAAGTTATGCCTATTCAGCAATGAGTAGTAAATGGTTCAACATGAGCTGTTTCTTATATAAACATACAAACGGTCTGTCCCAGACTAAATCAATTTAAAAAGAAAAACATTAAAGCTCTGTTTCCTGTTACATATTTAAAGTCTTCTTTGGTTGCTTATATCATATTATTGACCAACTCTTGTAGACTTGAGTTGATCCTCCTACACCACCTGCTGAACAGTTTAAATGATTTGGGAGAGAAGTTTTCGGAAGGGCAAAGCAATTACAATTATAACTCCTACATCTCAACGAGTAAAGCAGCTTTTTGTGCTCGGGGTAAGGAAGTCATGGTCATCTTGGCTTACCTCCTTCCTGATTTGAATTGTTGGAAGGTTTCAAAGGCCACAGGACGGAGGAGGGAGCAAAGTTCATAAAGCTTAGAATCATGTGATTTTGAAACAAGAAAATTTGAGTCTTATTTCAAGTTTTAAAATGCTTCCAGGACAAGGATTTATAATTATTATGAATAGTAATATATGAGTTCATTCATATAAGATGTTTGAACTGTATTTTTTTTGAATAACACATTTCTAATGTTAGATATTCCAGTCTTTAGTATGAACTGAAACATTGGGTTTCTTTCCTAATGACTAATTCCAAGTAAAATGTTCCATTAGAAACCATTCTTCAATGATTTTTCTATTTTGCAATCATACCTTATAGCATTATGTTGTAGAAACTTCATGAATGAAATGGAAACACTTTTAACGTAAATAAAATGATCTTGTACATCAGGATTTTTAGTTATAATCTAGCACTCAGCCTACTTTTAGACTATAAATTTGTTTGCCTTTAGCAAGTAGCATTCAGAAAGTTGTGAAATGGTTCCCTAACTCTGGTAACATCAAAGACAATGCTCTAAATTTTATAATGTCCTTTTCTGAAAAAAGAATGTATATCTTGCCTAAAAAAAATGAAAATCAGTGATTGAGATTTGCTTTGGAAGAGAGAAAGGAGGGATTTTATTATCTAATTCTAAGTACTAAGAATTACAATAATAGTAACAATCACCTTTTACATAGTATTTAAAGGATTGCAAAGTGTTCTACATATGTTATTTGACCTTTACGTGAAGTTTTTGAGGTAGGTCCTACCTATTTTTATCTCCATTTTGCAGATGAAGAAACTGAAGGACAAAAAGGTTAAGTGACTAAAATTCTTCAAAATCTTTTCAACCTATCTTTCCAGCTCGATTGAACATTACTCCCCATCATGCCCCCTGCTACTCATATGACAGTCTGTTTTTTCTCATGCATGGCATCTCATAATCTACCTCTATGCATTTGCAGAGACTGTCCTCCATTCCTTGAATGTTCTCCCTTCCCACCACTGGCTCTCTTTAAGACTCAGTCCTAAGTGTCAGCTCCTTCAGTGGACCTTTGCTGATTCCCTCCAGTTGTTATCGACCCTTGGCTAGCCCGTCCCCACCAAAAAAACCCTGTATTTTTATCTTGCATGTGAAGTTCCTGAACATTAGACTTACAACATTTATGCTAACATAGAAGAAGCTGCTTCCTGTTTACCTCAAGTCTCAGCAAAAGATAAATTTTTTGAAGGCCAGTACTAGACTACATTGATACTTGACAGTACCTGACACATAGGAGGTGCTTAATAACTTATTGTTTCTCAAGAAGATTTGGTTGCCACAGTAATGAAGGTAAATGTTGATCTTGGTTGGGTGGACAAAAGGCTCAGGATAGATCATTTCCTACACTTTTAAAGTTCAGTTAGAGATATACTGAAATTCCTTTCTACAATGACCAAATACTAATGGGATTAATTTTAGTGGAATTTGTTCACAATGGTAAAGGAAAGGAAAATGAGTATATGCAAACTAAGAAATAATAGGGTAAGATAATTAGAGAGGATTGAAAACTGGCCTCAAAGACAGGAAGACCTAGGTTTATACCTCATCTCTAACAAACACTGGCTGTGTAACCACTGAACCAATCACTTAACTTTTCAGTGCCCCTAGACAACTCTGTAGAATTATATATTTCAGAGAAGTTTTAAACCTACATTAGTAGAGAGTTTTTTCTATAGGAGTTCCCAACATCAATATATTAGCAAGTTTAGACTGAAAGAAATTTTAAAAAATTACACAGACCCAGCCTTGGTGGTACCTAAAGTTTTTATTTTAATGTTTGTACAAAGTTCCCTAGTGCCAGTTTACTCTTTTGATTTTATTTTTTATGCCTTGAACATTGTTCTGCAACAGTTTCCTTGTGTCATGAAAGATCATTCATGCTTGGATTTTTCTGTATGACTGCCCTGGGATCTTTGTCATTCTGCTTGTCTGCAAACCTTCTCTTACTCTTAGACAGTTAGCTACACAAGCCAACTTTTTTATATATATATGTATTCTACCTACATTCCTACCTAGCTAACCAGATGTTCCCATATTTCACACAAAAAAGGAAAGGAATAAAAATATATGAAAATATGTCACATATAATTATAATGTATCCATATCCTAGAAAGCAGAATAATTTAACTCAGTATTTCGTTTATAACAGATTTCACAAAAGGTAATTGCTTTCTTTCCATAGTTTTTTCTGTCTCAGAAGGCTTACATATAATTCTGATTAGTAGTTTAGTAATGAAAGATATTTTAGAGCTTTTCTATCTGAATGATTGGATAAGACAGTCTAAATTCTATAAAATTACATATTGAAAATATAATAATATCTATATGAGATATTTAGTTTTAATATTCCTCCTCATTTATTCCACTGATATTGATGAAAGACACTGTGAACAGCTATTGGCAAAACTGAGACACAGAAATATTTAGAAAATCAAGGTGATTACTTCAAGACAAATTTAGAAAGACAAGTCATGTCAGAATTACTTCATTTCCACTTTTGGTAACAGCAGCTAAGTGGTTCAGTGAGTAGAGTGCTGGGCCTGGAGTCAGAAAGGACGGGGTTCAAATCTGGCTTGAGACACTCACTAGCTGTGTGACCCTGGGCAAGACATTTAACCCTATTTGCCTCCATTACTTCATCTGTAAAATGAGCTGAAGAAGGAAATGGCAAACTACTCCTATACCTTTGCCAAGAGAACCTCATATGGGATCATGAAGAGTTGGACACAACTATACAAGTGAACAACAACAAAAAACTAAAAGATAAGAGAAAAAATCTATAGATCCACTGTGCTTGAATTTTGGGAAAGCTTTTAACAGTATTTCTCCTGATACATTTTGTGAACTGGATGCTAGTATCCTTGAGTGCATTCAGAATTCATTGACTGACTAAATAGAGTGAATGTTGATTGGTTAATAGATTTGTGACACATTGAAATGAATTATATAGTAAAATATCATAGTTTCCTATTATTATTTGGGTTCTTTTTTCAAAAAAAAAGTAATTTATTTATTTTATTTTATTATTTATTTAATTTATGTATTTTTAGTTTTCAACATTCATTTCCAAAAATTTTGAGTTCCAAATTTTCTCCCCATCTCTCCCCTCTTGATTCTTGTGTTTGAAAGTCAAATTTTCTGTTCAGTTCTGGTCTTTTCATCAATAATGCTTGAAAGTCCTCTATTTCATTGAAATTCCATTTTTTCCCCTGAAGTATTGTACTCAGTTTTGTTGGGTAGGTGACTCTTAGTTTCAATCCAATCTCCTTTGACCTCTGGAATATCATATTCTAAGTCCTTTGATCCTTTAGTGTAGAAGCTGATAAATCTTGTGTTATCCTGATTGTATTTCCACAGTTCTTGAACTGTTTCTTTCTGGCTACTTGTAATATTTTCTCCTTGACCTGGGAACTCTGTAATCTGGCTACAATATTCCTAGGAGTTTTCCTTTTGAGATCTCATTCAGGAGGTGGTCAGTGAATTCTTTCCATTTCTATTTTACCCTCTGGTTCTAGGATATACGGGCAGTTTTCCTTGATAATTTCATGAAAGATGATGTCTAGGCTCTTTTTCTCATCATGGCTTTCAGGTAGTCCCATAATTTTTAAAGTGTGTCTCCTGGGTCTCTTTTCCAAATCAGTTGTTTTTCCAATGAGATATTTCACATTGTCTTCAATTTTTTTCATTCTTTTGGGTTTTTTTTATAATTTCTTGATTTTGCATAAAGTCATTAGCTTCCATCTGCTCCATTCTAATTTTTAAAGAACTATTTTCTTCAGTGAGCTTTTGAACCTCCTTTTCCATTTGGCTAATTTTGCTTTTTAAATCATTCTTCTCCTCATTGACTTTTTGGACCTCTTTTGTCATTTGAGTTAGTCTATTTTTAAAGGTGATATTTTCTTCAGCATTTTTTGGGGTCTCCTTTGGCAAGCTATTGACTTGCTTTTTCATTATTTTCTTGCATCACTCTCATTTCCCTTCCCAATTTTTCCTCCACCTCTCTTACTTGATTTTCAAAATCCTTTTTGAGCTCTTCCATGGCCTGAGACAATTGCATGTTTTTTTGGAAGTTTTGGATGTAGAAGCCTTGACTTTGATGTCTTCCTCTGATGGTATACATTGTTCTTCCTCATCCAGAAGGATGGAAGAAAATACCTTTTCACCAAGAAAGTAAACTTCTATAGTCTTATTTTTTTCCCCTTTTTTGGGCATTTTCCCAGCCAGTTAAACTTGACTTTTGACTCCTCTGTCAAGTAGAGGATGTACTCTAGGGACCTGTAAGTTCTCAGTTCCTCCAATGTGGCACAATCAAGAGAGAGGAGTTTATTCCTCTCCCAGCCTGCACTCTGGTCTGGGAGCAACCACAAGCTTTTCTACCCAGGATTCTCTCCAAAGCCTCCACCAGCTCCACAACGCTAGCACTCCTCCTCACCCCAGGGCCAGCACTCAGAACTGAGACCCAGATCTGCAGCTCAATTCTCTCAGACTCTTTAGGCCAAGGGCTCCAAAAATGGACACTGCTGCAGCAGTGGATGCTGTTGCCCTGGGTCTGGGGCTTGGGATTGACCCACGCTCCCCTCTCACCCAAGTGAAAGAACTTTCTCACTGACTCTTGAAACTGTCTTTGGCATTTATGGGTTGAGAAATCTGGGAACCGCGGCTGCAACCTGTGATTCTGTTCCCTGAATCCTGCTCCAGTTCTGTCCGTGTGATGTGGCCAAGACTGGGCTGTGCTGCGTTCCAAGCCCTTTCCTGTCGGCCTTCCAGGCTGTCTTGAACAGTATATCTCTTTCAGTCTGTCATTTTGTGGCTGCTACTGCTCTAGAATTTGTTCTATTATTTGGGTTCTTTTAAAAATTTAATAAATGATTCGAGTAAAAGCATAACTGGCTGATATGAGAGTGGGAGAGAGAATGCCAATACATTTGATATTAAAATTGGACTCCACTAAAAAGATCTCTGTGAGCTGACACTAATAGCATTAAATTTCATAATCCCTGTTTTGGGGGTAAAAAAAATCAATCAATCAAATGCACAAATATGGGATAGGAGGGAAGGAAGCATGTCTAGAAAGCAGTTCATTTGAACAAGAGCTAGAGGCATTTAATAAACTGGGTAATTCATTGTGGCAACCAAAGGGATAATTTGGAGGGATAAGATCTGTGATATCATTGGTATAAATAATTCCTAATAAATAAACTCTCTTTCCCAATATAGATTAGTACATGCTTTAGAATTTATAGGCTTAAAGAAATGCCTAAGGCGCTGAAAGACTGTGTAAATTACTCAGGAAAACAGCCAGTATGTGTCAGAGACCCAGGGCTTAAACTTAGCTCTTCCTGACTCCATGATCAGGTCTCTTCTGTTCTGTACTACAACTTAATATGATCCTAAGCTATGATCAGTAGAGTTTCCAGAAAGGGGGTGATATTATTCCTTTTCTACTCTGTCCTCATCTGAATTATAATGTCCAGTTTCAGGTGCTACATTGTAAAAGTATCTGTTGTAGTTATCATCGTTGTTGCTGTCAGTAATAATATCAACAACAGCAACAATAATGCATGTATGTTCGTCCTTTGTTGCCAAAGACCATGTCATCAGGGAAATAATGACATGGCTTGCACTTGACTTTGTTTTGAGTGAGGGAGGGCTGTCTGTGCAGGTCACCAGCCTCACTTCTCCTCCAGAGCCATCTGAATCCAGTGACCAGATATTCATCAGGCTGACTGGATATGACCCAGCATGAGGCAATTGGGGTTGTGACTTACCCAAGGTCACACAGCTAGTGCGTGTCCAGTGTCTGAGGTGAGATCCTCCTGACCCAGGCACTGGTGCTTTATCCACTGCACCACCTCGCTACTCCAGCAGCGATAATAATATTGACAACAATAGCCAACATTTGTATAACACTTGAAGTTTTCAGTAAACTTTACCTGTGTTATCTTGTGATTTCCTTGAACCCAGAAGGCACTGCCAAGGCCAACTAAGAGATTTCAACATAATTTGACAGTCAACAAATAGTACGTGCCCACTCTTTGCCTGGCAATATGCTAAGTTCTAAGGATAGAAAGACTAAAGTGATAATGGTCTAAAATTAAAATAGGCAAGGAGGGCAAAGCCAAGGTGGCAGAGAGAAACTAGGAAGGTGCCTGAACTCTCCCCAGTTTCTCTCAGTAACAACATTAAATCAAGCCTCTAAAAGTATTCTGGAGCCACAGAATCCACAAAAAGATGAAATGAAATAATTTTCCAGCCCACAGTAACTTAGAAGGACTTCAGGAAAGGTCTCTTTCCCTTGGATAAAAGGGCAGTGAAGCCTAGTGTAGGTGGTGTCCAGGCAAGATAACAGGAGGCTCTTTGCACTAAATTTTAGAATGTGAATGGGATGAATTCTCCCACAAATGAAAAAGAATAGCAGAGTGGAATAAAAACTATAATCCTACAGTATGTTGTTTACAAGAAACACATTTGAAGCTGAGAAACACATGGAGTAAGGGTAAAAGACTGAGAAATTTTTTTAAAAAGCAAGGGTAGAAAGCCTGATCTCAGACAAAGCAAAAATATAAATAGATCTAATTAAAAGAGACCAAAAAGGAAACTGCATCTTACTAAAAGATACCATAGACAGTGGAATAATGTCAATAATAAACATATATGCGCCAAGTGATACAGCATCCAGATTCTTAGGGGAGAAGTTAAGTGAGTTACAGGAAGAAATAGATAGCAATACTATACTAGAGGGGAACCTCAACCTCTCCCTTTCAGAACTAGATAAATCTAACCACAGAATAAATAAAAAAGAAGTTGAGGTGAGTAGAATTTTGGAAAAATTGTATATTGTAGATCTCTGGAGAAAATTGAATGGGGATAGAAAGGAATATTCCTTTATCTCAGCAGTACCTGGCACCTAGACAAAAAAAATGACCTATATATTAGGGCATAAAAACTTCGCAGTCAGATGCAGAAAGACAGAAATATTAAATGCTTCCTTTTCAGATCATGATGCAATAAAAATGAAATGTAGCAAAGGAGCATGGAAAGATAGAATAAAAATTAATTGGAAAGTGAATAATCAAATCCTAAAGAAAGAGTGAGTCAAAAAACAAATCATAAAAAAAATAATTTCGTCAAAGACAATGAAAATAATGAGACAACATACCAAAACATATTGGATGCAGCCAAAGCAGTACTTAGGTAAAATTTTATATCTCTAAATGCTTACATGAATAAAATAGAGAAAGAACAGATCAGTGAATTGGGCGTGCAACTACAAAAGCTAGAAAAAGAACAGATTAAAAATCTTCAGTTAAGTACAGAATTAGAAATTCTGAAAATCAAAGAAGGGATTAATAAAATTGAAAATAAGAGAACTATTGAGCTAATAAATAAAACTAAGTTTTAAAAAACTGATAAAATTGATAAATATTTTCTTAATTTGATTTTTTTTTTTAAAAAAGAAAGAAAACCAAATTACCAGTATCAAAAACTGAAAAGGGTGAATTCACTACCAATGAAAAGGAAATTAAAACAATGACTAGGACCTGTTTTGCTCAACTGTATGCCAATAAATCTAATAATCTAAATGAAATGGATAAATATTTATAAAAATATAAATTGCCCAGATTAACAGAAGAAATAAAGTTTTTAAATAACCCCATTTTAGAAAAAGAAATTGAACAAACCATCAGTGAAAACTCTGAGAAAAAATCTGTAGGGCCAGATGGATTTCCAAGTGAATTATACCAAATATTTAAAGAACAATTAATTCTGATGCCATATAAAGCATTTGAAAAAATAAGCAAAGAGGGAGTTCTATCAGATTCCTTTTGTGACACAAATATAGTGCTAATAACTAAACCAGGAAGAGCCAAAACAGAGAAAGAAAATTATAGATGAATTTCCCTAATGAATATTGATCCTAAAATTTTTAAATAAAAGTGTTAGCAAAGCCATTACAGCAATTTATCACAAGACTAATATACTATGACCAGATGGGATTTATACCAGGAATGCCGGGTAGATTTGGCATTAGGAAAACTATCAGCATAATTGACCATATCAATAACAAACCAGCAGAAATCATATGATTGTCTCAATAGATGTCAATGATTTGACAGCATACAGCACCTATTCCTAATGAAAACACTAGAGAGTATAGGAATAAATAGAGCTTTCTGTAAAATGATAAATAGTATCTACCTAAAACCATAATAGAGATAAGCTAGAATCCTTCCCAATAAGATTAGTGGTGAAGCATTATCACCACTGTTATTCAGTATAGTATTAGAAATATTAGCTTTAGCAATAAGACAAGAAAAAGAAATTGGAGGAATTAGACTAGGCAGTGAGGAGACAAAACTCTACCATTCTTTGCAGGTGATATGATGGTATACTTACAAAACCTTAGAGAATCATCTAAAAAATTGCTAGAAATAACTTAAGCAAAGTTGCAGGATATAAGATAAACCCACATAAATATTAGCATTTCTATATATTACCAACAAAATCCAGTAGCAAGAGATAGAAAAATTCTTTTTAAAATAACTGTAGACAGTATAAAATATTTGGGAGTCTACTTGCCAAGACAAACCCTGGAACTTATGAATGCAATTCCAAAACACTTTTCACACAAATAAAGTCAGATCTAAATAATTGGAAGAACCTCAGTTGCTCATGGTTAGGCTGAGCTAATATAATAAAAATGACAATTCTACATAAATTAATTTACCTATTCAGTGGCATACCAATAAAGCTACCAAAAATTATTTTATGGAGCTAAAAAAAAATAATAAAATTCACCTGGAAGAACAAAAGGTCCACAATGTCACTATTAATTTTTAAAAATGCAAAGGAAAGTAGATTAGCCATACCAGATCTAAAACTATATTATAGTTTTAGAGCGGGACTCATCAAAACTATCTGGTACTGGCCAAGAAATAGAGTGGTGTATCAGTGGAATAGGTTACCTACACAAGACACCATTGTAAATGATTATAGTAATCTATTGTTTCATAAATCCAAAGACTCCAGCTTTTGGGATAAGAACTCACTATTTGACAAAAGCTGCTGGAAGGCTAGAAAATACTATGCCAGAAACTAGGCATAGACTAACATTTCACATGATAAACAAATTTAAGATCAAAATGGGTACATGATTTCGACATAAAGGTTGATATCATAAGCACATTATGAGAGCAAGGAATAGTTTGCCTGTGAGGTTTATGGAGAATGGAAGGATTTATGACCAAACAAGAGATACAGAGCATTATGAAATGATAAATGATATAATCATTTTGATTATGTTAAATGAAAAGGGTTTTGCGCAAACGAAATGAATGCAACCAAGATTAGAAGGAAAGCAGAAAGATGGGAAATAATCTTTACAGCAAGTGTCTCTAATAAAGGTCTCATTTATCAAATATTTAGAAAACTGAGTCAAATTTGCAAGAATACAAGTCGTTCCCCAGTTGATAAATTGTCAAGGGATATAAACAGGCAGTTTTCAGATGGAGAAATTAAAGCTATCTATAGTTATATGAAAAAATGCTCTAAATCATTGTTGATTAGAGAAAATGCAAATTAAAACAACTCTTGAGGTACCACCTCACACCTATCAGATTGGCTAATATGACCAAAAAAGGAAAATGATAAATACTGGATAGGATGTAGGAAAATTGGGACATTAATGCATTATTGATGGAGTTGTAAACTGATCCACCCATTCTGGAGAACAATTTCGAAGTATGCCCAAAGGGCAACCAAACTGTGCATGCGCTTTGATACAGTAATATCACTACTATGTCTGTATCCCAAAGAGATCATAAAAAAGGGGGAAAGACCTACATGTACAGAAATATTTATAGTAGCTCTTTTTGTAGTGGCAAAGAACTGAAAATTGAGGGAATGGCTGAACAAGTTGTGGTATATGAACCTAATGGAATGCTATTGTTCTCTATGAAATGATGAGCAAGTAGTTTTCAGAAGTACCTGAAAAGACTTTATATGAAGTGATGCTGAGAGAAGTGATCAGAATCAAGAAAAGTTTGTACATAGGAACAGCGTCATTGTGTGATGGATAACTATAACTGGCTTAGCTCTTCTTAGCAATGCAATGATCTAAGATAATTACTCAAAAGACTCACGATGAAAAAAGTTATCCACATCCAGAAAAAGAACTATGGAGTGTGAATGCAGATAAAGTATAGTATTTTATTTTTTATTGTTGGTGGTGGTGTGGTTGTTTGTATGACTTTTCCCTTTTGTTCTGTTTCTTTTTTTACAACTCGACATGATTGTACATGTATAAGGTATATCTGATTGCCTGCCATCTTGGGAGGGAGGGAGGGAAGGAAGGAGAAAAAATTTGTAACTTGGAATCTTATATAAAATGAATGTTGTGAACTATCTTTACATGTAATTGGAAAAAAAATACTATTTACAAAAAAATCAAAATTAAATAAAAAACAATTAAAATAGTCTGCCCCAAAAGATCATGAGTTACCTATCACTTAAAGGGCTTCCATAAGACCCTAACTAGCCATGTCTCAAGGCATTATAACAGGGTCTTGTGTTTTTCAGTGAAGTTTGCATTACATAGTCTCTGTGGCCTCCTTCTTTCAAGTCTGTGAATGTCTGATTGATTCAACATTATCCTATCAATGGGAATGGTAGTGCCTACAGTTTTTATCCATCTAATATACTACCTTGTTTTCTACTAACAGATTTAAAATGTTTGCATGTGTTATTTTAATTTAATATGCACATCACAAGTATTACATACATTTTTTAAATAAGTTAAAAATGAATTGTGTGTGTGATTTCACTTTATAAGGAAATCCTGAATAAGTAAGTTTCCTTCTACCAATGCAGGCGGGTTCTTTCTCTGCAACTTATAGCTTTAAAGTATTGACTAGATTACTGACTTGCCCAAGGTTATGCAGCCAGTACATATCAAAGGTGAGACTTGAACCCATATTCCTCCGGCTTCAAGGACAGCTTTCTATCCCTTATACTAGACTTACTTTCATATTATGCATAATTTAATTTAGAAAACCAATACATTGGAAAAGTAAGTGCCAAACTCAACCCTCAGAAAGTTTGAAACTTGGAAATTAATATGTTAAGTTTATATGACCACTGCTCTTAATGAAGACCTTTTTTGGATCAGAAGGAGGAATCTGTGGGAAATCATGTTTTCCACACTTGAATGATGCAAAGAATATAGCCCAATTTTAAGCTGAGACAAAACATGGGAAATTTTAAGCCCAAATGAAAAACTCTGAGGAAATTCACTGTTTTTCTGGTTGTAATTTTGTGATTATGCAGCTTCTTTATATGCCAAGAGAAATAAAAAGTCTGATGTTAATGCTGGGCTAGGTTGGTTTGTTTGTCTTTTAATATAACTCTAATTATGTTTCCAAACATACTTTTTTCTCTTTCAGATGGACTTCCTAAATGTTTCAGTTCATCTTACAAATATAAATATATATGCATATATATGTACATATATATATGCATATATATTTATAGATTCTACTTAAAATGGAGAGAATATTAGCTTAAAATAAATAAATGTGACTTTTATAGAGTGACTAATGCCTTGGGGGAATAAGATAGATTGTCATGTACCAGAATTTTGGCTGATTGTCAACATTTATCTAAGCACACAAAGGCAAAAGCTTTCTCATATATAAAAGACTCTTGAACCTCTTGGTCTAATGATAAGGAGAAGATCTGTATTTGTCAATTCTTTCTAGATTTACATAAAACAGTACATGTAGTTACCTGTAGGGAAATAAATGGATTCTGTGCCAGTATTATAGTTCCAGTGAGTTTCTGTGCTAAAATAAATTTATTTCTTTATTAGTAAATATTCAGAAACATATATTTTATTTGAAAATCTGTCATAGGGAGGAGCCTGAATTTCATATTGGCTGGCAGGGAGCACTCACTCATATCCACTGAAAAGAAGCCCTAATTATTTTGAGATTATTGCCAAAGGCTTGCTGGCTCATAGGCTGTGATTCCTCAAAACTTTGAGTGAGTTATAAATCCAACAGTAACTGATTTTGAAAAAACTGAATAGACCCATGTCACTTAAATCTTTCTGGGTCTAGGTTTCCACTCTGTAAAATAAAGGGATTGGACTAAATTGATCTCCTATGGTCCTTCTAGTTCTCATGTTCTTTAATGCTAAGACCTCAAAATTTCCCTCCAACTCTTAACATTGTGTTTCTAAATTTTGAAATTACTTTTCAAGCAATAGAACTTTATTCCTCTATGCTGTTGTATTTGTGATTCCAGATTTATTGTTGTATTTCTCATTGTGATCTTAAAATATAAAAAGATTGTACTCCATGCTAACGTCATTTTAAAATATCATTTCCATTTGTTTTCTTTTCTACTAAGCCAAAAAATTGTTAATCCTTAACTAGTTGTTTAAAATTCACCAGAAACAACCTCTGTGCAACTGTGGATATTTCAGGTTAGAATGTACAAGTGTTCAAGTAGAAGGAAAAAAATGTACCAACTTTTAAAAAATTCGTGTTAATGAGCCAATTTGTTTTAAAACTAATATGCCTATAGATTTTTTAATACAAAAATTTACTGAATTTTATAAATTGTAGAAACTTATGAGTATTTATAGTTACCATGGATCATTTTAAAAGGTAATCACAGACATCTTTTTTCAGGTCTTTATATATATTTATATTTAGGTCATTGATAATGGAACCAGATGTGCTTAGCATGTCTTTTAGAAGCCACTTAGTTTGTATTTGAGACTATAAATCCATGAGGTCTCTTCTACTGATAAAATATTATGACATAATTACTTGAAACCACTTCATGGTACACTCTTACTATGGAATAGAGACATGCAGTTTTAGCCTTACTAAGTTATCAGGTGTATTTCCTTACAGAAAACACCAATAAATTAACAAACTATAAATTACATAAGAAGAATAAACTTAAACTGGGACAAGGTTTTTAATTTTTTTTTGAAAGGCAACCAGGGGTTAATAACTGACTTGCCCAGAGTCACACAGAGCTAGTTAAGTGTCAAGTCTGAGGCCATATTTGAACTCAGGTTCTCCTGACTCAAGGGCTGATGTGCTATATCCACCACTCCACCTTGCTGCCCTACCAGAACAAGATTTTAAAGAAGTGTACCTCTGGGCCTGAACCAGTATTTTACCTTATTCTCTCCTTATTCTCAGTATCTCTTAACTAAATCTGCTTGAAGTTTAAAGATTTCTTGGGACATCTCCAATTTTTCCAACCTCATGTTGCTTTGGTTCTAGAATAGTTTGGCTTTTAAGTTCCCTTTCGTTATATCTCTTTAACTGTTAGTAGTAGGCATTATTTATTTGTGTGAAGTTAAACAAAAGTTTCAGTCACATCAAAATGCCTACTTAGGTCATAATGTTTCTCCATTTCCTTTGATACTAATGTCATAAAAGTGATCCATTCAACTTGAGCGCCAATAAACAAAGAAAGTAATATTGTAGCAATGCCATTATACAAAAACACACATGGAACAGTGGCACTGAACATGTGTTTTTCCTTTACTTTATAGGAGAGCATTGAATTTAGGAATTCTTCGAGACCCTGGATCAGAAGTCGAAGACAGACAATACCAAATAGACTTACAGTCAATCAATATTGGTACTGCTCAGTGGGATCAGCTAAAACCAGAGAAGGAAAGTAGCAAAGGAGGTATATTGACAGAGAATGAAAGAAATTCTCAAAATCCAGCACTTGAATGGAATATGGCTAGCAGGTAAGGAAATGATTGAGAAATTTTCTACATCCTGTAGTGTTCTCCCATCCCCCACTAAGCAAGCAATGAGAAATACAATTGTTAGCATTTCTTACCAAAGTGTTTTCATGTTGCTTCTACATTCCATTATAAACATGAAATTGAATTTTGTAACTGGAGCCCATGTTTTTGCTTAGAGACCTGCTATTCCTGTCGTTGTTATACTGTGATTATCACAAATTTAAAGTTGGGTCAGCATTTCCTTAATAACTTCCTTTTGAACAGCATATTATTTTCTGAAGGGTGTCCACTGCAGGCCGAAATAAGCATTGACATTTTTCATTGAACACATAGAATTCAGCCATAGAATGTCTTTTGTTTTGTGGTGTTACATTTTAATTTCTCATCTCCGCCTGTAATAGCAAAAAAAGACAGTTTTATGTGAAGTTATGCTTGAACTAAAGGAGGGGGAAAATAAGGATTTCTGACCCTGGGTACTTTTTTGCCCTATCCCTAAATGAAAGCAGCTACACTCTCAGAGGACATTTTTAATTGATTAGGCTTAAATGTGTACTATAAGATGTGCAGAAAGCAGCATCCACTGGAGACATTGCATGTACTAGAAAGAGAAAAATAATATACAGTAAAAGACTTTTGTATAGTGACACTGGTAACCAGTGTGACCTTATGTATACCTGTGTTTAATAGTATATAGAACCCCTCTACCGCTGCAGCCTTCAGGGGTCTTTATTTATGGGTTAGTGTCTCCCATGCTTAATTGAGTTTGTCACAACTGCTCTAGACAACTCTCTGAGAGTACTAACCACAGAGAAGGTACTGACCTGCATTGGTAGTAGAAGTTTCCTCACTGACCTGTTCTATATACTATTGAAATTACAAGTCCAGTTCCTATCCTATCCTGTCCTATATAAGGTCACATTGATTGCCACTGTTACTGTACAAAAGTCTCTTAATGCATATTAAGAGGAGTTCACTATACCAGTGATATCACAGATTAAGTCCATATCTTGTATATCTTCATGAAGTTTTCTCTACTATTGGCATTTTTTAGTAATAGCACCAATTGATAATAGCCATACCCTACTATATCATGAAGTACCAGCGTAACATTCTGAAGCTAATCTCCTAAGAACCTTGGAGCCTCTGAAGCTAGATTCCCTTTGCCTGAGTCATACTCTGACCGCACCTGACTACACAGACTGCACCTTGTAACCTCATCCTTCTCCTTCATATTTTATGTTTGTGGTTTTTTAAAATTATTTTAAATTTTGAACAAATACTAAAACTAGAATATATAATAAGAAAGGAAAAGAAACATATTATAAACTTAAATATTGAACTTTAAAATTAGAAATGAAAAAATGTCCTGTGCAAGGCAGATCATAGGAAGAGGATTCAGAATATATACTAATAACTTACCATTCCAAGAAAGTCTATATATTAAATACTATGTGTTATGTAGAGAGCTATCAATCTTTTCTTTGCTTCATTGTAGATTTTCTTTTGTTCTCTGCTGTACGTTTTTTACTTTGTTCTTTTTTCCCTTTTCCTCCCTCCTCCATCCCAGGCTATAATTAAACACATGTGTGTGTGTGTGTGTGTGTGTGTGTGTGTGTGTGTGTGTGTGTGTGTATTTCTTTTTCACTGAATTTCCCCACCCACCATTCTACTCTGTTTTCTTAACCCTATATTTGTTCCTTTTGCCTCTTTTTTTGCCAGCTACTTGCTTTTTGTTCCCTTCCAGTCTACTTCTTCTCTATTTTGTACTCTTTGATCTTCTTTTATTCTTCTTCGACCTCCTTAATACTTAAGTGTTCTCCTTAATAGACATTGACAATGAAGAAAATCCATGATCATTTGCTTTTCTCCTTCACTCTGAGGTCTACTAGGTCTTCTCACACTTGACATGAAGTAATTGCTTTAGTTTTGGCCAGAAACTCTGAGGATCTTCCCCTCCCAGATTGATTTTTTTTTAATTAAGTAAAAGAGGCCTATCTTTGGCTTATTTCTTACCTTTCCTTAAGGGCAGCTAGGTGGTACAGTGGATAGAGCACCAGTGCAGGAGTCAAGAGGATCTGAGTTCAAATCTCACCTCAGACACTTGACACTCACTAGCTGTGTGACCTTGGGCAAGTCACTTAACCCCAATTGCCTCATCCTGGGTCTTCTCCAGTCATCCTGATGAATATCTGGTCACTGGATTCAGATGGCTCTGGAGGAGAAGTGAGGCTGGTGACCTGCACAGCCCTCCCTCACTCAAAACAAAGTCAAGTGCAAGTCATGTCATTATTTCTCTGCTGGCATGGTCTTCTTTGGCAGCGAAGGACAAATGCACACCCACCTCCAGTAATCCTTCCCTCATCCTCTCACTTCAGTAAATCTAAATACCCTTTTATATGCCCCTTTGACCTACTGCTTTTCTTCTACCTTGCCCTCCTGTTACTTAATCTACCCCCCCCACAACTCCCATAAATCAAAACACACTTTTGTGCACCCCTTTGACTATTCCCTCACCCTCCTCTCTAAAGATCCATCCCTTATCTTCCTAAGAATCCCTCCCTTATCCTCCCATTCCCATTGATCTAAACACCCTTCTATATCTCCCTTTTAACCTATTCTGTCACCCTCCCGTCTAAAGGTCCCTCCTTTATCCTCTGCCCCCTCTGTATCCCCGTTGAGTTTTATTTCTTTCTAAATTTAGAAGACTTCTGTATTCTTCTAGACGTTTATGTATTTTTCCCTCTTGAACCCATTTCCAATGAAAGTAGGTTTCTAGAACTAACAGCCCCCATCTAATTCCTCTGTATTCGTTCTTCCTCTTGTTCCCCACTTGTATAATTACTCTTTTAGCTGTTCTTGAATGGTTTTACTTTTTGAAGTCATATTGTACTCAGACTAATCTTTCTTATAAGCTGCCTGATTACTAATAACAGTCTTAGAAATAGGTTTTACATTTACATACAGAAAAGGTAAATAGTCTATCCTTATTGAGTCCCTTTTAATTGGTCATTATATTCTCTTAGCTCATGTATGTCAAATCTGTTAAGTTCAGCCTCTGTGTTCTTTTTAGCAAAATCCTGAAAGTCTGATGATTCATTAAATGTCCATTTTTTAAAATTCAGAGTTATATGATATTTTCAGTTGGAAGGCCAGTTCTTTTACTCTTCGATATATAGTGTTCCAAGACCTGCAATTTTTTAGTGTAATCACTGCTAGGTCTTGTGTGATTCTAATTGTGGTACTGCCATATGAAAACTGGTTTTTTTTCTTGTTGCACATAATATTTTATCCTTATCCTGGGGGTTTCAGAATTTGACTGTAATATTCCTGTGGCTTTTCCTTGTAGCATCTCTTTCACATGGTGATTGGTGCATTTTTTTCTGTTTCTGCTTTCCCCTCTTGTTCTAATGCATCAGGATAATTTTCTTTAAATATTTCTATTGTATCAAGAGTCTCTTTTTGATGACAGCTTTCAGGTAGTCTGACTATTCTTATGTTTTCTCTTCTTGATCTGTCTCTCAGATCAGCTGTTTTTCTTATGAGATGTTTCACACTCTCATATACATATATAGTTATTATTCATTGATCTCTTATAGCTTCTTTGGTTTCCCCATTCCCAATGCTCATTTTCAAGGAGTCGTTTTCTTCCTTAAGATTTTGCTTCTCCTTTTCTAATCGGTTGACCTTCTTTTCATAATTTTGTTTTTCTTGGATTATTTTTTTTCTTTTTAGTTTTTCCTCAATCTCTCTCATTTGATTTTTAAACTCTTTTTAAAGTTCTTCAATGAATTCTTTTTGTGCAGGTGTCCATTTGACATTACTCTTTGGGGAAAAGAAGAGGACTTGTTTGCTTTAGTATCCTCTTCTGAAGAGGAATCCTAGTCTTCTCTATTCCCATAATAGCTCTCTTTGTTTGGATTCTTTCTCCTTTGCCTGTGCTTTTTTTTGGTAGTAATTTAGTTTTTATAATCACTTCTAGTTCTGGAGTATGGGGGTGTTGCCTCTGGCTCTAGATTCTCTTCACTTCTCTACCCTCTGACCTTGAACTCAAACTAAGACTTCCAGTCTCCTTAAATGTCCACAGCTAGGAGTATCCCACCCCACTTCTTCTGCACTCTCCTGGTGCGTGCTGGTTCCTTCTTGCCCCTAACTTTGTCTCCACAGTACAGCTGGGTGTGACATTCCTTGTCAGCAAAAGATTCCTGTATCTTCCCCAATTCCAATGCCCAGTTCCCCTCACTATCTGAGAGGTAAAAGTTCCTGTGGCTGGGGCAGAGGCAGCCTCCCAACCCAGCTCACCCTAGGGCTTGTTATTTAAGGGCCCTAGCTTGGAGGTGCCTACTCTTCATAGGGATGAAACCTCATCCAAGCATTTTTCTTCAGATCTTCTAGGATTGTCCCAGAAGGACCCCTCTTCTGCCCCTACTTTTATTTATTTCACCATTCTGTGTTCGTCCTGAGGTGCTATTTTATCTCCTTGGAAAATCTTGAAAGCTTGAAATTTTCTGTCCTACTTTGCCATCTTCCCAAAATCCTCTCTGTTGTTTGTGCTTTTTGTTTTTATGCCATTTTCACTTTCCAATAACCACTTCATGTAGAACCTTCCCTTGTATATAGCAAAGAACAATAATTAAAAAAACAAAACCTGTACTAGTGACCATATCTGACAGCATATACAACCTTCTGCACCTGTTGTCCTCCACTTCTTTAGTTGAAAGTAGAGAAGTATGTTTTATTTTCAGTTCTCTGGAACCATTGATCAATGAATCTGAGTTCTTTCTTTTTTTTAATTTTCATTTACCATAGTAATGAATACATGGTTCTCTCTGTTCTACTTTTTTTGCTCCGTATCTGTCTTAAAAGTTTAAAGGATTTTGTTGAAATGGGTGTGAGACTGCTGTATTGAGGTGAAGTTTCACAGGTCCACCCTAAAACTCAGTCTCTCTCCCTCCCCCCGCCACACACACAAACACACACACATACACACTCTTTGGTGTTTATAAGGCATAACATGTTATACATACTAAAATGTTGAGTGACATTTTCCTATAGTATATGCTAAATATGTTACTAGTATGTATATGTAGCTTGAGAAAGTAATATCTTCTTACTTTTTATGGTATTCTAATTGTGATCATTTTATTGAGCTAGTGCAAATCCTCATTTATAGGAAGTCTACATCTTTAACTTTTGCTCTGTATTTAATCTTAGCAAAGTGGTGCTTTTGATTTTTAAACTTATGTATATGTTTTACACATATGCACATGTATAGTCATGTATGTATTTTAGAAGAAGCAGTATGGTATAGTGGATGGAATGCCAGACCAGGAGTCAGGATGACCTAGGTTCAAGTACTACCTTCTGACACTGGTTAGCCTTATGTCCCTGAGGAAGTTATGGTAACCCCTCAAAGTCCCCAGATAACTTTCCCAAACTATAAATTACTGACCAGTGACTGATATGCCTTGTTAGAGGGAGCTACTTGACCTGGACTTCTGTATAAAAAGAAAATCACTGATGTAACCTTCCCCTCTCCCACGCCCCTAGAATGTATTTTGATATTCATTTTTGTCAGTATCTTAATATGCATCAGAGCTAAAGAACTATCAGAAGCTATTATCCATAATAAGACTTCATGAATCATCATTCTTTTGTGCTAAGGCAGCAGAGCAGCAGCAAGCATACTGGGTTTGGTATCATAAGACTTCACTTCAAATCCTGGCTCTGCTGTTTCTATCCATGTCCCCTTGGGCAGATCACTTTACTTCCTCATCTGGAAAATTAGGCGATCAGATTAGGTGACCTGAGGTCCCTTCCAGCTCTAATCTTGTGTAAACTTATGTGAGATCCATTGTGTTGGTTAAAACTATCATGTGACTATTAGACAGGTTGTGTCCTTGATGCTACAGTGTGAGCTTTATGGATTCCCTAACACATCAGATATTAAAATGGGAAAATGTAGTCCCAATAGACATAAAGGTTTGAAATGAACTAAAAGGAAGACCTTGTTTAAACAGATTCCTGATAGCCATTTACTGACTTAGAAAAATTATATGTGTTATATTGTATTTTTATTTCATTTAAAAATTTCCCAATTACATTTTGATCTGTTTTGAGGAATTTGATACCTCCGTTCTAGACCACCATGTCTCATTCATATATATACATACCTTTATATAGAAAAGGAATAATAGAACTTTAGAATTAAAAAGGTTCTAAAGTCAACAAGCATTTGGGAAGCATCTATTATGTAACGGGCAGGTGCTAAGTGCTGGTGATACAAAAAAAGACAAAAACAGCCCCTATTCTCAAACAGATTATAGTCTAATGGGAGAGACTACATGGAAACAACCATGTACAAAGCAAGGGATAAACAAAGTAAATTAAAGATAATCTAGAGGGAAGACATTTTAAGATAAAGGAAGACTGAGGAAAGATGTTTTATAGAATGTGGAACATTCACTGAGACTTCAAGGAAGTTAAAGAAGCCAGTGGGTAAAAATGAGGAAGGAAAGAATTCTTCCTTGGCCAGAAGGGACAGCCAGTGAAAATGACCAGATCTGAAAGATGGAGTGCAATGCACAAAGAAGAGAAAGGAGTCAAGCCAGTGTCAATAAACTGCAGAGAACATGTTGGAGAGTGGAGTGTGAGAAGATGGGATAGTCAGTAAGAAGAGGCCATCATACGCTGGGCTTTCAAACCACAGTATTGTATTTGATCCTGGAAGTGATAGAGAGCCACTGCAGGTTATCAAATTGGGAGTTTGGTTGACAAGATCAAACAAACAGAAGACCCCTTCCACTTCTTGTAAGATGGGTGAAGGGGAAGATAGTGGGGCAACTGAGTGATGTGAGATGAGGAGGAGGGGAGAAAAGGGAGCTCTCTGAGAATGATCATCTAGTCTAACCTAGAAAAGTTAAATGAGATCCAGGAGGGCTAAGTAATTTGCCTTAGGTATGTTCTTTAATAGCAAAATTGGGACCTTCCAATTTTCCACTCCAGTTCTTTTCCCACAACACTATTTTGCCTCTCTCTGTCTCTCTGTATATAGAGATCTCTCTGTCTCTCTCTATATATACATGCACACACGTATGTACACATACATATTATATACATATGTATATATACATATATTTACATATATGCACACATATTTAATGCCAAAAATCATTTTTTGGCCATTCAAATTTTTTACTGTTTCACTTAGCAGCCGTTTTTGCTACATCTGAGTTTATTTTTATGACCTGTGAAAATGATGTACCAGAAACTGGAAGAACCTGTATTGATGTCTGCCATGTGTAGATTGCTAGTATTTCACATGCATCATCAGTCTCTGTTGGTATTTTATATGGTTCTTAGGGTGTCTTGGGGAAGTTTTTCTTGTGATTTTCTTAGTGTAACTAAGACTTTTTTCTTTGATTTAGCACTAACACTGTTTTGTTATTTTTAAACTGCATACATATAATTTGAATGGTTTTGCCACATATTTTTATAATAATGTGTTTTTAGGTCAGTGTACTTTCATATGTTTCTATCTCCCATTTTCTTGGGTTTTTTTCCCAGAACTTTCTGTTTTGTTTATAGTATATACTTAATAAATATATATTGAATAGTCAATTCAACTAGCATTTATTAAGTTTGTCTTGTGTGTCAGACACTATGGTGGGAAAATAATACCAAATCTAGTTTGGAAAACAGAATTTGTAATTGATGCTTAATAGAGATACCATCAAAAATGCAGTTCTATGCCAAGCCTAGAGGCCTGTATTGGGCTACCCGAGTCTTTCTTACCTCACCTCCCGAGGTCTTCGGCTGGCCATGCCGGATGCACGTATGAGAGAAAGGACGTTCCAGAGTCAAACAGGGGTTGAGCTTTATTACAGGGTTTCGGTTACAAGTGCAGGGGGTCTTCTTTCTTAGGACGAAGAGGGGGAGATTTCCTAAGGAGGCTAAGCTTAAGGGATTGGAAGTAGAAGTACAAGCGGGGAGAGAGGGGGAGGGGAGAGAGAAAAGAAAAGAAGCGGAGCCCTACTTTTCTCTTTGGCTCCACACGTGCTAAGAGAGCTTTTAGGCTTCCTCAATCCTACTTAATCTTCAGCCACACAGTTTGCATCTCAATACCGTGCTGTTAGGTAACTAGGTGTGCTCCAATCCGGGACGACCTCGAGGGCAGGGAGACTCCACCCATCAGGTATCTCCGGGGGAGAGGCGGAAATACCCGAGCTAGCCGAGCTAGCTCGGTCTGACCTTCTCGAACCCCCGCTGTTCATGGAGGGCCTCGTAAGACTCTAAGATTTAGAAGTCCCACTTTTACCTGCCCAAGACTGTCCACACGGAATTGAGCTTCCAGTCCCAACAGTTCTAAGCACTCCCTCATTTGATTTTCTGAAAGTATAGCTATTTAGTGATGACCAGGCAGTGAGCTGAAGAAGAGAGCATGCTGGATCTTAGCTCAGGTCCTGGGTTCAATTTGGCAATTCAGATGGAATATACATCTATTAAGTGCCTACTGTGTGAGGCACTTGGGGAGATGGAGATTAAAGTGAAACAGTCTTTGCTCTCAGAACGTTTACGTGAGAGGGGACAGAATGCTGATTCCTCTGCTCTCTACCAGTATGACAGTGTGACCTTTAGCAAGTCATCTGATTTCTTTAGGCCTCCATTTCCTCATCTTTGATATGAAGCAGCAAGGACCTCTAAGGTCTAACTGTGTAACTCTAAACCTGTGTTCCTGTGTGTTAAAGTAACTCAGATAAATAACAGTCATCATTTTCAGAGATTAATTATTCCTTATTTATCTGTGTGGGAAACAAGGAAGAAGTTCTGTTTCCACAGCTTTAAGTGATCAGAATTGTGGTCAGAAACTTATGCGCAGGCTTGACAAGCCTCATTTGAGGGAGACCCTATCAGAGAGGAGGACATGAAGTCACTGTAGGGAGCCATCTAAAAATCCAACTGTGCTTGTTAATGAAGTACGGTGGGCATGTCAGAAGATTGTGACCCGAAAGAGAATGGACCAATCCATCTTCTGATGGGAGGATCTGTCCTACTAACTTTATAAAAATGCTCTTATCTCCTTGTATCTCTCTCTCTCTCTCTCTCTCTCTCTCTCTCTCTCTCTCTCTCTCTCTCTCTCTCTCTCTGAGTAAGGGTGAGTTCACCTTGGCCAAGGCATTCATTTCTTCTGAACTCTAATAAATTTCCCTTGATGTTTTTCAGGGTCACATGTGTTTCTAACAATCTGTATCTAAATTTTTTCATTATAAAGTGTCACACCACATATTCAGATCTTCTTATAGTATTGGCTTTATTTGTTTACAGAAGAGAACAGAAGAAAACTTATTCTTTTCTTTTCTGAAGAAACTAGCTAGTGTGTACTAGTGAATTAACTAACTGCCAAAGGTGACATCAACTCATGTTTTTATAATCCTTTCTTTTGTTTAAATTGTTCTAAAAGTTTTCACAGGAGTGGAGGACTAGGATTTTTCCTTCCTTGGCCCAGTTTCCTACAAAACTGCACAGGGTTTATTATGGCACCCTTCTGAACGCCTACTGAGAAGTTAGACACTGCAGACATAGGAGTTCCATCTCTGTGTGTGTGTCACTCTAGTTTTATGTAGTACAATGAAAGAAGTAGCTGACTTGGAGAAAAAGGACAAGAGTTCAAATCCCAGGTCTGCTACTTAACTACCTGTGACCTTGGACAAGTCACTTAATACCTTCCCCACCCCACCCCAGTTTAAGAGTTCAGTTTCCTCATTTGTAAAATGAAGAACTGGGACTAGATGACAAGGCCCCTTCTGCCTCTAAATTTATAGTCCCATGTTCCTGTGATAGGGATTTCTTTGTAGGGGTAGGGGGGAAACTTCACTACACATTTTAATGGTGTCACCAGTCTCCTAGAATTTGTGCATCAGTAATCCTGTAGAGTTACCATTAATTCTGCAGTACTAGCCCTCCAGCACCGCAGGATCCTGAATTGTTAAGTAAATACCTAACATATTGCATTTACTAAGGCAAAAAAGTATCTTAACATATTTTAGCAACAACTTTAAGCACAAGGATTGAAGAATAATGTGAAAAGAGGTAAATGATAGGATTTAAAAACCCAAATGGGTCTGCAAACACTTGATTTCCTTGCCAAGTGAAAAGAGATGGCAGCCAAAGGAAACACTGGTTTAGGATATAAAGTCATTTGAAGTCTTGCAAGAATGATAGGAGATTATTAACAGTCATCACCTCATAAAGCAGACAGAAACAGAAAAAGTGTAAAACTTTTGGGGGGATCATTGAGTTTGTGAAGACACAAATTTGATTCCATTTCTTAGCTGAGTGACCATTGGCAAGATACTTAATCTTTTAAGTATAAATGTCCTTATCTGTAACACTGGGATTAATAATCATTTTAACATACTCACATATTTGGTGTGAAGTTCAAATGAAATCATGTAAAGACCTAGGCAAGCCTTAACCTTATTCTCAGCTATCAAACAAACAAAAGTAGTTAAAGAGAATTCCATTTTTCAAACATTCTACTAATTTGAGGTTTTCACAGTGTTTGGGTTGTATGTGTTGTTTATGTATACATACATATATGTATATATAAATTTCACTGAGGTTGAAAGTAAATGTGGTTGTATGTTGTAATATATTGCCTTATTGCTTTTTTTTTTCTGATTGAGCAATTCAGTTTAATTCAATAAACATTTGTTAAGCACCTACTACATGCCAGGCACTGTACTTAGCCTTCAGAATGCAAATAAAAAAGAGTCTCTTGCCTCAAGATGTTGGCAGTCTAGGGGGAAGAGACAGGAAAGGGATCAGGAATGGGGAAAAACCAGGGTTTAACTGGCGCAGGTGGAGGGACACATCTTGTTCCATGAAGTTCAAACCAGGCAGAGCAGCAGATGAAAAGGGGAAGAGCTGAAAGTATGTCCTCTATAAAGGAAGGCTTTGAGAGTTTGGTGCTCTGCTTTCCAGCCCTCCAGTCAGGGGAGAGGAGCAGCTTGAGAGAGGGTGGTATCAATTAAGACTTGAGTTAGCAGCATGGTGGTGAGATTAATAGTAATAAACGTATCCTTGATGGAGCATCTTATTTTGTGGAGTTGAAACCAGACAGAGCAACAGATGCAAAGTGGCATTTATCTGAATGTGCCATCTGTCTTATGTGATCTTGGTCATTGTCTTTCCATAAGTTTAACAAAGGGGTTCCATCTGAGTGCTGAAAACTCAATTTCTTCTAGCATCTCCTAGATACCTATAGAGTCTATCTACCCGTTACTCCCTATCTTCATCAAATAACCAGTCCATCTTTTTTTTTCTTTAAATCATAGATGTTCCAGATGATCTGCTTGACTAATGTTTCTTCATTGGCTGATTTGTTATGTGTCCTTATCCTTTTGACCTATCTGCTGTATTCGAGACTGTTAACCACCCTTTCTTTCTGTATAATATAGTCTTTCTGGACTTTGATGGCTTACTCTCTCCTGGTTCTCTTTCTGCCAGTCTGACAGTTCCTTTATCTCTTTTGCTAGTATATCATCCATATCATGCCTCATAACTGTTGGTGTTCCCCAAGGTTCCATACTAGACTCTCTTTTCTTCTTCCTTTACACTCTTTCAATAAACTTATCTGATTCTACTGGTTAGCTATCTTCTCTCTGCAGATGATTCCTACAGTCTATCTTTCTAGTTCTAATCTCTCCCCTGAGCTTCATTTCCTCATCACCAGTTGTCTATTGGATATTTCAAACTGGTTGTCCTAGTGACATCTCAAATTCAATGTGTGTGTGTGTGTGTGTGTGTGTGTGTGTGTTTGTGAGAGAGAGAGAGAGAGAGAGAGAGAGAGAGAGAATAAGAATGGTGGTTATTGTGGTTGTGGTAGTGGATATTCTTTTATCAAACTTTTGGGGGAGTCATAACTTGAGATTTTTTTTGGAGCTTTAGCATGTTCTTCAAATTCAGGTTCCTTCTAAATCAGTACATCAAAGCCCTCTCAATTATGTCAGCTCCAGAATGGATGTCTATATAAACTTGATCTAATTTATCTGCTTTTTCCATCTTTATTTTTTAATATTATTTTTCCTTCTTCAATACATATATCCAAAACTATGATATTAGCATCCAAGTGTAATAGCCATATTGGTTTTTATTATGAAAGGGTTGGTTTTTTTATTAAAATCTTTGCAGATATTTTCCTTTCTCTTCTGTGCTTCTTACTTTTGTCTTTCTCTTTCATCCTCAGGATAACTTTGCTTACTTGGGTCTCTCATCAAGCTTTGTTTAAACAGTTTTTTCATTCTCTTGTTTCTTTCTGCTTATGAGGTGATGACTGTTCATAATCTCCCATCATCTTTCTTTTTAAGATTTGCAAATGACTTTATATCCTAAACCAGTATTTCCTTTGGCTGCCATCTCTTTTCACTTGGCAAGTAAGTCAAGTGTTTGCAAACCCAGTTGGGTTTTAAAATCCTGTCATTTAAATTCCTATCATTTTCATGGTATTTTGCTAAATAAAGCTGTCTTGTCCACAAGTAATGGAGAAATGAAAACTACCGGGGGATGTTATTTTCTTAATCTATGGCGAATCTCATGAAATTTATAGTTATTTTTCCCTTACTTTACCCCTTTCCTCTCCAAAAGTCTTTAAAATAGACAGATCTATAAATATAATTACTTAAAAAATAAATTCTGTGATTAGTTACTTTGTAGAACTTAAAATAATAAAATTCATTTTGAATAAGAAAAGTTCTGATATTTCTAGGCATATAATAAGATGAAATATGAATGAAGAAGGGGTAGCATTATTAGATGTCAAGACTATGTTTACAAAGCAGTAATCAAAAAAAGTTGATATTATTTTAAAAATAGAAATGTGAATTAGTGTAAAACAAATGTGCAAGCAAGAAACAGAAGTATCATGAACTATACTATAGTGTTTGATAAAACTCAAGAACATAAATTACTTAAGGAAAAAATTGCTTTTTTATAAGAAGTGATAGAAAAATTAGGAAACCATTTAGCAAAATTAGATTTACCAACAGCTTACACTATATCACATGGTAAGCACATAATAGATATGCCCCTTTAATATAAAAGGCCATAACATTTAAAAAATAGAAAATAACAAGATTAAATACATTTCACAATAAAGGAGTACTTCCTAATTAAGCAAGTTGTATAGGAATTACATTGATTAGTTTTAACTACATATTAAGATTTTTACACTAATAAAATCAGTGAAAGCTATTAGAAAAACAGAAAGGGAAAAATATTTTCCTAGATTATTGCTAATAAAATTTTCATATTCCAAATATATAAAGAATTAACACAGCTTTTTAGCACTAAAAAGCCATTGTCCAGTGAATAAGTGAACAAAAAATATGACCAGTTTTCAAAGCAGTGCTTGCAAATAACTAGCACCTGAAAATAAGCTTCATATTTTTAGTTAAGAAATACAGATTTAAAAAATACTATGAGGTTTTATCTTATTTCATGCAGATTGGCAGTGTTGGAAAGGTAAGGGCAGATAGATCCACTGATGCAGTTGATGAATCTATAAAGGAATTCAACTATTGTGGGTATCAATTCAGAATTAAGCAAGAAAAGCAATAAAGTATCCTCACCCTTTTACCCAGAAATCCCACTATTGGCCATGTACTCAAAAGAAGCTGAAGGAAGAAACAAAGTTTGAATAAACCAAAATATTTACAGTATTTTCCTTTGAGGGAAGAAAAAGCTAGAAACAATTGTTATCCATTGATTGGAAGATGGCTGCATAAGCTATGGCATCTGAATGTAATGGAGTATTATTGTGTAGTTAGAAATTTAAAATACGGATAAATCAGAGAGACATGGGAAAATATATGAACTGTTAAAAGTAAAATAAGTTGAACCACAGAGCAAGACACATAATGACTACAGTGATGTAAATGAAAAGAAGTAATGAGTAGATTAAAAAAATTCTTTGAAGTTCCCAGAGAACAGATAATGAAGTATATACCCTGCCTCAAGTTAGAGAGGAGAGAGACTGACTACTAGAGATGTAGTCAGTGTATTAAAAAAAATCTTTTTGGCTTCATTGCTACCCAGTCAAAGACATTAAAACTGACCTGCTAGGTAGACTGAATAGGGACTGGACTCTACTAATACAGAAACATTCTAATGAGGAAACTCTTCTCTCTCAGTGCAAGTTGACGCCTTTGAAATACAACCTGGGAGAGTTGTCTAGAGCAGTGAGAAGTTAAGTGACTTGACCTAAGTCAGGTAGCTGTTATGCATCAGAGCTGAGACCTGAGTCTAGATTCTGGCTGGCTTTCTGTATACTATGCTGCCTCTTATAGACCCGTTCAGTTAGTGGTAAAGCTTTTTATTGGATATCTGTTATAACTATTGTTTTCTGTAATTAGTAGAAGCTATATAATACTTATTGTTGTTCTTTATTGTACTGTTTACAAAACAAAGCTATGAAAGAAAAATATAGAATCATACATTTAGAGCTGGAAGTGACCTGAGAGATCATCTAACCCATCCTCCTTACATTTTATTATATTACATTACATATGAGAAAACTGAGAACCAGAAATGTTAAGTTAGTTGTTCAAGACCACAGAAATAGCAAATCCAGTGATTCCAGCTATCCTCCAGTAATTTGGTTCTTGTAATACTAATCACAATTTGACTTTGCAAAATCAGACTCATATGATAAATAACAGATGTTATATTTTTTAAAGCTACTTTATTTTAACATTCAGTTTTTAAAATTTTGAGTTTTAAATTTTCTCTCTTCCTGCAACACCTCTTCCACCCGTTGAGAAAGCAAGCAATGTGATATCAGTTACACATTTGAAGTCGTATAAGAGATTGTCACATTAGCCATGTTTAAAAAAAAAAAGCAAGAAAAATAAAGTGAAAAAAGTAAGTTATTTTTATTTCTTAAATAAAGCAAATCTTTAGGATCATAGAGTTAGGGCTAGAAGGGGCCTTAATGGCCATTGAGTCCAGCCCTCTCATTTTACAGAGGAAGAAAACAAGGCCTAAAGAGGTTAGGTGATTTACCAAGGGTCACACCGCTGCTAAATACCTGAGATGTGTTTTGAACTACAGTCTACCTGAATCCAAGTCTAATCCTGTCCACTACACCCTTCCTTCTTTTGGCTTCACAAATTTCAGTTCACCCTTCTGAGGTATAATTACACTTGGACTATAAAACCAGTGCTAAAGAATCACCTTTTTCATATTAACATTAGATTTTAAAAAATAATTCAAAATAAGTTAAATAAACTTCTATAAGCTTTTGTTTGTTTTCATGAATGTGTGTTTCTTTCTCTCCTGCTAGGCTGTTTAAAAGGTCATGTCTCTTTTTTTTAATTCCTCAGAGTACCATATTATACTCCACACATATTTTTATGACAGATTTCCATGAATAAACATATGTGTGTGTGAGAGAGAGACAGAGACAGAGAGATAGACAAGGAGACAAAGAGAATTTGGAAAGAGTAAGGCAAAAATAATTGATAATTAGAGTAATTTTATTCTACTCTGAATTAGGAACCGTTGCTCTTAAACCGTTGCTCTTAAATTAAATGTTGTATTTTATCATATAGTGGTTGTTTCCTTTTAAATAATTAAACTTTGATTACATATTTGTCACAAAGGATTTCTTTTTATTTTAATTTCTCCATGAGGACAAAGAGAGAGATAAAATATAAGTGCTTAACTAGGAATAAATAAATCAACTATAAGATTAGCTTTTAATAAGAGTGTTACTGCAGCTATGGTGAACCCTGCCTGAGCTGTGCTACTATTTATGGAAGTACATCTCTCTAGAACAAGTCAGAAGTAGGGTTCACTCTAAAGTGGGTGGACTATTAATCAAAGGACGTTAAAAGGGCTTGAAAGTGGAGTTTGAAATATAAGAATCCTTCTAACTTTGGGAGACTTTTTTATGGAACATAGAAAATCTCTGGTTTTCTAGTAAGTACTATCTCTCTTAAAACCTCCTCTAGTGATTTAAGTTTAAATGCAGCAAATAACTCCAAGCTTTTTAATAAGTATTGAAAGTAGGCAATAATAAGTTAGAGTTCTTTAAGATTATAATAAACTAACCTTTTCCTATTGTATGAGGTCATTTAGATAGAGGTCTTTGTGAATTTTTCTTTTAGAAATGGGGGCTCAAGTTCAAGTCATTGCAGGAGTTCCATATATGTTTAACATTAAAATGTATCAGTTATAATAGTACCTGGACTGTACATAGACTCTGAGTCATGATCCCGTTGGGCCTCACAAGTTCAAAAAAACTGGGCTAGATCACTGTTTGAATGTAGGTATGCCAATAAGCATGCCTTTTGGATGCTGTAAAAAATGTTGCTACTGATTTAGTAGGCTCTGCTTTCTTTTGCAATAATATTAGCCAACAATTCTCTCATTTATTTTTTTTCTAAAGAGCAAGAGTACTCAATTACATGGTGTTTTCATTCTGACTACCTAGATTTGTGCTGAAATGTTAGTTGGCTACACTGTATAGAAGTTGTTGTTCATGCTGTATCATTAATTTGGTTACTCTGTAATTCAAAGAACAGTATAGATGTGTTTACAAATAAATTCTGTGTTCAAGGTCAATTCTTTGGAAGGTCCTATATGAAAGGAAAATTCTATTGTCCCTGAGTACATTAGAGGCTCTTAACTATTACCCTATTTTCTAGGAATCAATATAGTTTTGACTTGCTTTGGTTATTTCTCTGACCAACTGTTGTATCCTATATTCACTTTGCTTTTTCCTTTTATCTTTGTTTTTTCTCTTTCTCTGGTTCTTTTAGGATGTCTCTTGTTTGGAGATATCATATTGAAAGTAGTTATTTGCGTTTAAACCCCAAAGACATGACTTGATTTTTAAAGAATTTTTGTGTCTTTAAAAAGATCAACATCAGAATTTGAAAGTATTTCATAGGTTTTAGGATTATAGACCTAGAACTAGAAGATGCATTAAACTTCATCTAGTTTAGCCACCTAGTGGATATGTCCAAGATCTCACAAGTGGTATGACTAGCAAAGCTTGGCCTGAAAACAGATCCTCTGACTAAACATGCAGTATTCATTTCCCCTTCCCAATGTTACCCCCAGTTAATCTTTGCTTATCTAACTCTACTATCTTATTAATCAGTAACTAGAGAGAATTATACGGGTATAACGTAACAAGTATTTGACATGTCCACGGATCACTAGTTGGAATAAATGTTTGTGGATAGTAATTTATTCATCTTTAATACCAAAAAGAATTTCTGGTTCTTTTTGGTGGCTGTACATCATGCGCTGTTACCTTTATTTTTACTACTGACCTTTCTTAGCATATGGTTTCTTAAATGTAGTTCTTTAACTATTTTAATGTCTCCAAAAGAGCTGTACCTAAATATATAACAGATGGCTAAATGAACCTTAGAGTGAATGTACTGTGAATACAGAAAGATGATCACACCCCTCACAGTCATGCATTTTCATGAGCTCATGTGGTGTACACCTGTACAATTTTACTTAGTAGCAAGAAGAAAGATGTAGTAACATAAAAGTGAACATGTTCTTTTTTTCCTGTTTGTGATCAGCTCCACCCATGGCTTAAAAGAATAGCTTCTGTTAGCATATATAATTATTTTATTATTATTTGAGACAAATGTTAAGTACCTCTAAGTCTTTTATCATCACAAAAAAACATGTATTGAATGCTTCTTTGCACCTGCACCAACCCTAGGTGTTATACAAAAACAACTGCATAGTTTCCATGATGGGCTATTGTAAATTTTAGAACACAGTAGACACTCATTAACTTCAGCTGCATTCAGGAATTCTCTTACATTGCTTTTGTTTTTGTTTGTATAAGATAAATTATTGTAAAAAAAAAACAACAACAACAAAAGAAATATGATAAAATAAGCAATATAAACAATGGTCTAAAAGAAGAACAAACTCTCCATAATGTAATTGCTATTTAACCACTGCATTCTCCATTTTGTTCTTGGTGTCCTTCTTTCCAGTGTGGGAGCTGAACTTCAGGTTCCATATAGTATTAGTTATGATCACAGAAACAGAGGGCACTAAGAGTATTAACAAGGCTGGCAATGCTTAATAAAGGACTTTCACTGGCCCCTCCAATGTCTCTTGCTACCCCCTGAGAATTCAACTGCATTCCTCCATCCCATGTCAAGCAAAAGTTCAAAACTACCTAACCCAGTAATATGCTCAAGATAGAGTAGCCTATCTTGAACAAGGAGAGGGGTTTAGCATTGAGACCTACTACAGTGCTATCTGGAAGAAAAAGGAACAGACTTTGTGGAAGAACCCTAAATGGGAAAGTTATGTATAAGCTCAGCCCTTTAAAGCAACCAAAAAACTTTTTAAAACTAGATTAATAATAGCTTTAAAAAGAAAAGACTTTCCCAGTTAGGTCCCAGATTTGGGGGGAAGGGAAAGGAAGAGCATTGAGGCCAAGGAATGAATAAACCAAAAAGAAAACAAAATCAAAATGAAATGGAATAAATACTAAGGGGGTAAGAGTACCCCAGGATAAAACTCTAGAATAAGATATAGCAGCAATAATTATAAGTAGAAGCTAATAAAAGAGAATGAATTGGCCAGAAGGGTCCCCAGATTTAGAAGGTTTTAAGAACAAGGGAGAGAAGGGGATGGAGCCAAGAGGGCAGAGTAACAACACAGACTTTCTAGAGCGCTCCCTCCCAGCCTAGCCAAATATCTGTAAAAATTGGCTCTAAACAAATTCTGGAGCTGCATAATCCACAGAATGATGGAGTGAAGCAAATCTCCATCCCGACACAGCCTGGAAGGTCACTGGAAGTATCTATTGTGCCACGCTGGGAGCAGAGCACAGTCTAGTGTAGGCTGTGAGTGCAAAGAGATGACCTGAGCATGCCTTGGGGAGACTGAATCTCTCATGCCTGTGGTGGTTTCCACACTTCATGTCCCCAAAACGCTGAGAATAAATTAGAAGGTCAGTGGGAAAAGCCTATGGAACCATTGCAGGAGAGTCATGTGGTCAGGTCCCAGCCACAGGGCATCAGAGGCGGAAGGGGACAGAGGAACCTGGGGCAGCCACAGCAGCAGCAGCAGGGGTAGCTGCAGCCACTGTTTTTGGAGCTCCAAGCCCACAGATTGTGTGGGGATTGAACAGCTGACAGTACAATCCCCACTCCCACTAGAAGCAGAAAACTACCTTGACAAAGAGTCCAAAAGTCCAGTACGTGGCTGGGGAAATGAGCAAAAACCAGAAAAAGAATCAGACTATAGAATCTTACTTTGGTAACAAGGAAGACCAAAGCATGGAAACAGAAGAAAACAAAGTTAAAGTTACTCCATCCAAAGCCTTCAAGAAAAATATGAATTGGTCTCAGGCCATAGGAAGACCTCAAAAGGGATTCTGAAAATCAAATAAGAGAAGTAGAGCAAAAATTGGGAAGGGAAATGAAAGTGATGCAAGAAAATCGTGAAAAAAAGTCAACTGTTTGCTAAAGGAGATCCAAAAAAATGCTGAAGAAAGTAACACTTTAAAAAATAGACTAATCCAAATGGCAAAAGAGATCCAAAAAGCCATTGAGGAGAAGAATGCGCTAAAAAGCAGAATTGACCAGATGGAAAAGGAGATCCATAAGCTCACTGAAGAAAATAATTCCTTAAAGATTAGAATGGAGCAGATGGACTTTATGAAAAATGACTTTATGAAAAATCAAGAAATTATAAAACAAAACCAAAGGAATAAAAAAATAGCAGACAATGTGAAATATCTCATTAGGAAAACAATTGATCTGGAAAATAGATCCAGGAGAGACAATTTAAAAATTATGGGACTACTGGAAGCCATGATCAAAAAAAGAGCCTAGACATCATCTTTCATGAAATTATCAAGGAAAACTGCCCTGATAGTGTAGAACCAGAGGGGAAAATAAATATTCAAAGAATCCACTGATCACCTCCTGAAAGAGATCTGAAAAGAAAATCTCCTAGGAATATTGTAGGCAAATTCCAGAGCTCCCAGTTCAAGGAGAAAATATTTCAAGCAGCCAGAAAGAAACAATTCAAGTATTGTGGAAATACAATCAGGATAACACAAGATCTAGCAGCTTCCACGTTAAGGGATCGAAGGGCTTGGAATATAATATTCCAGAAGTCAAAGGAACTAGGATTAAAACCAAGAATCACCTACCCAGCAAAACTGTGTATAACACTTCAGAGGGAAATGTGGTCATTCAATGAAATAAAGGACTTTGAAGCATTCTTGATGAAAAGACCAGTGCTGAATAGAAAATTTGACTTTCAAACACAAGAATCAAGAAAAGCATGAAAACATAAACAGGAAAGAAAAAGTTGGAAGTGACGTACTAAAGTTGAACTGTTTACATTTCTACATGGAAAGATGGTATTTATAACTCTTGAGACTTTTCTCAGTATTTGGGTAATTAGAGGGATTATATACATATAGATAGAGAGCATAGGGTGAGTTGAATAGGAATGGATGATATCTAAAAAAACAATTAAGCAGGGGGGCGGAGCCAAGATGGCGGAGTAGAAAGACGCACATACACATGGCTCCGAACCCACAACCCACAGAACAGCTAGAGGGGAGTAACTCACGGCAAATTCTGCACCCAGAGGCCATGGAATATTGGAGCGAGGGAGATTTCTGTTCCGGAGAGACTTGCAAACCTCTCGTGGGGGGTCCTTCGCGCTGTGGACTGGGCGCTGGGACTGGGAGCTAAGTGCAGCCCTGCAGCGGCCGCGACACCGTGAGGAAAAGATCCAAGCAGGCTACGGAGACGGGATCTCCAGCGGACACGCGGGTCCCTCCACCCACAGAGGGACCTGCAAACCTCTCGCAAAAGGTCCGTAGCGCTGCAGACGCAGAGCCCAGTCTAGACCTGCGGCAGCCGGGGCTCCGAGAGGTACAGATCCGAGCAGGCTTCAGAGACAGGATATCCAGAGGCAGCACAAGCCCCCCCACCCACAGGTGACGAGGGTCGGTGAGAGAGTCTCTTTGGCGGGTCGAGAGGGGAGCGGGGTGTCCCCATGGCTCGGGCTCCCCCGGGAGATAGAAGCTGAGAGGCGGCTGCAGACAGGGGCTCCCCAAGCGGGCGGGAGCCTGGATCCATTGTGGAAGGTCTGTGCATAAACCCCCCCGAGGGAACGGTGCCTGAGAGGCGGCCCTGCCCCGACCTGACCATCTGAACTTAATTCTCACACTGAATAGCAGCCCTGCCTCCGCCAAAAGCCCTAAGGCGGGAAGCAGCATTTGAATTCCAGTCCCCAAACGCTGGCTGGGAGGATCAAGAGGTGAGGTGGGTGTGAGGAGAATATTCAGAGGTCAAGCCACTGGCTGGGGAGAATGCCCAGAAAAGGGAAAAGAAATAAAACTATTGAAGGGTACTTTCTCGGAGAAGACACTTCCTCCCTTCCTTTCTGATGAGGAAGAACAATGCTTACCATCAGGCAAAGACACAGAAATCAAGGATTCTGTGCCCCAGCCCACCCACTGGGCTCAGGCCATGGAAGAGCTCAAAAAGAATTTTGAAAATCAAGTTAGAGAGGTGGAGGAAAAACTGGGAAGAGAAATGAGAAGGATGAAAGAGAAGCATGAAAAGCAGATCAGCTCCCTGCTAAAGGAGAACCAAAAAAATGGTGAAGAAATTAACACCTTGAAAACTAGCCTAACTCAATTGGCAAAAGAGGTTCAAAAAGCCAATGAGAAGAATGCTTTCAAAAGCAGAATTAGCCAAATGGAAAAGGAGATTCAAAAGCTCACTGAAGAAAATAGATCTTTCAAAACTGGAATGGTACAGATGGACGCTAAGGACTTTATGAGAAAGACAGATATCACAGAACATAGCGTGCAGATTCGAAAAATGGAAGATAATGTGAAATATCTTATTGGAAAAACAACTGACCTGGAAAATAGAATCAGGAGAGACAATGTAAAAATTCTGGGACTACCTGAAAACCATGATCAAAAGAAGAGCCTAGACATCATCTTCCATGAAATTATCAAGGAAAACTGCCCTGAGATTCTAGAACCAGAGGGCAAAATAAATATTCAAGGAATCCGCAGAACACCGCATGAAAGAGATCCAAAAAGAGAAACTCCTAGGAGCATTGTGGCCAAATTCCAGAATTCCCAGGTGAAAGAGAAAATATTGCAAGCAGCTAGAAAGAAACAATTCAAGTATTGTGGAAATACAATCAGGATAACACAAGATCTAGCTCCCTCTACATTAAGGGATCGAAGGGAATGGAATAGGATATTCCAGAAGTCAAAGGAACTAGGATTAAAACCAAGAATCACCTACCCAGCAAAACTGAGTATAATACTTCAGGAGAAAAAATGGTCTTTCAATGAAATAGAGGATTTTCAAATTTTCTTGATGAAAAGACCAGAGCTGGAAAGAAAATTTGACTTTCTAACACAAGAATGAAGAGAACCATGAAAAGGTGAACAGCAAAGAGAAGTCATAAGGGACTTACTAAAGTTGAACTGTTTACATTCCTACATGGAAAGACAATATTTGTAACTCTTGAAACATTTCAGTATCTGGGTACTGGGTGGGTGTACATACACATACATGCATACACGCACACATACATAGAGACAGAGTGCACAGAGTGATTTGAAGAGGATGGGATCATATCTTAAAAAAAAAATGAAATCAAGCAGTGAGAGAGAAATATTGGGAGGAGAAAGGGAGAAGTTGAATGGGGCAAATTATCTCTCATAAAAGAGGCAAGCAAAAGACTTATTAGTGGAGGGATAAAGAGGGGAGGCAAGAGAAAAACATGAGGTCTACTCTCATCACATTCCACGAAAGGAAAGAATAAAATGCACACTCATTTTGATAGGAATACCTATCTCATAATACAGGAGAGTGGGGGACAGGGGCACAAGCAGGGTGGGGGGGAGGATGGAGGGGAGGGCATGGGGAGGAGAATGCAATCCGAGGCTGACACTCATGGGGAGGGAAAGGATCTTAAGAGAATAGAAGTAATGGGGGACAGGATAGGATGGAGGGAAATATAGTTAGTCCCATACAACACAACTAGTATGGAAATCATTTGCAAAACTACACAGATTTGGCCTATATTGAATTGCTTGTCTTCCAAGGGGAAGGGGTGGAGAGGGAGGGAGCTAAAGAAGTTGGAACTCAAAGTGTTAGGATCAAATGTAATGTTCTTACCACTGGGAAATAAGAAATACAGGTTAAGGGGTAAAGAAAGCTATCTGGCCCTACAGGACAAAAGAGAAGACGGAGACAAGGCAGGGAGGGAGGATAGAGGAGAGAGCAGATTGGTCACAGGGGCAACTAGAATGCTTGGGTATGGGGGGGGGAGGGGAGAAAAGGGGAGAAAATTTGTAACCCAAAATTTTGTGAAAATAAATGTTAAAAGTTAAATAAAAAAATTAAAAAAAAAACAATTAAGCAGTGAGAGAGAAATATATTGGGAGGAGAAAGGGAAAAATAGAATGGGGCAAATTATCTCATAAAAATTAAGAAAAAGCTTTTTCAGTGGAGGGATAAAGGAGAAAGGTGAGAGGGAAAGTGAAGCTTACTTTCATCACATGTGGCTTAAGGAGGGAATAACGTACACTCAATTTGGTATGAAAATCTATCTTACACTATAGGAAAGTAAGGGAGAAGGGGATAAGTGTGGTGTGGGGGGATGATAGAAGGGAGGGCAAATGGGAGGAGGGGGTAATTAGAAATAAACACTTGGGGAGGGACAAGGTCAAAAGAAAGAATAGAATAAATGGGCAGGATAGAATGGAGGGAAATATAGTTAGTCTTTCACAACATGACTTTTATGGAAGTGTTTTGCATAACTACACATGTATAACCTATATTGAATTTCTTGCCTTCTCAGTGGGGATGGGTGGGAGAGAAATTGTAACTAAAAATTTTAAAAACGAATGTTAAAAATTGTTTTTACATGCAACTGGGAAATAAGAAATACAGGTAATATTCTTGCCCTGCAAGAAAATAGAGGAGATGGAGATAAGGGTAAGGAGGGCTGTGATAGGAGGGAGGGCAGATTGGGGGACGGGGTAATCAAAAGTAATATTAAAAAAATGAACAAGGGAGAGAGAAAGCATTCATTTTAAGCTCCTAATAAAAAGATTGACAGCTGTTAAACCTTCACAAAGCAGTGAAGAAGAATGAAAGAAAAAGAATGGAGGAACTGAAACTCAAAAGTTCAGTGATTCAATATGAATTATTTGAACAAGGACTAAATATGGCAAAACTGGAAGTATTAGTGAAATATCTCTATTTAAAAATAGTTCATCTGGAAAACAGAGCCCAGATTTTTAATTTAAGAATCATAAGCTTCTCAGAAAAATAAAAGTATTATGAAGCAATTAGCCTGAATGCCATATTTTTTAAAAATCATCAAGCAAAACTGCCTGGTAGTATTGGAACCAGAGGACAAAGGTAGAATCCCTGGGATCCCAACATAGAGGAAGACTATGTACAAGTCATTAAAAAAATGTGATTGTCAAAATCCAGCCTTTTCAGAACAAAGAGGAAATATTGCCAGCATCTACAAAAAATTCCCTTAACAAGGAACTCCAGTCAGGAGTGCAAAGACTATACACATCAGCAATGGGAAAGAAGGGGAAAGATAGAAATAAATAAATATGTGTATATACACACACACAACACACATATACACATATATGTGTATGTATGTACACATATATACATACAGAGACACACACATAGACACATGTATAGACAGAGGGCACAGGGTTAGTTGAATATGAAGGGACAATGACTAAAAAAAATTAAAGGCTGAGAGAGGAATATATTGGGAGAAGGAGAAAGGGAGAGATAGAATGGGATAAATTATTTTACATAAACTAGACAAGAAAGAGCTTTTACAATAGAGGGGAAGAGGGGGAGGTGAGAGGGAATAAGTGAACCTTACTCTCATTGGATTTGGCTTAAGGAGGGAAAAACATACATACTGAATTGGGTATCTTACCCTACAAGAAAGTAGGGGGAATGGGATAGGAGAGGTAGGGGGATGATAGACGGGAGGGCAGATTGGGGGAGGGGGTAGTCAGAAGCAAATGCTTTTGAAAAGGAACAGGGTCAAAGAAGAGAATAGAATAAGTGTCAGGCAAGATATGTTGGAATATAATATAGTCTTTCATAACATGACTATTATGGAAGTGTTTTGCATAGCTACACGTGCATAACCCATATTGAATTGCTTGCCTTTTCAATGAGGGTGGGTGGAGAGGGTAGAAGGGAGAGAAAGTGGATTTCAAAGTGTTAAAAACAAATGTTTACAATTGTTTTTACATGCAATTGGGAAATAAGATGCACAGGCAGTGGAGAATAGAAATCTATCTTGCCCTACAAAAAAGTAAGGGGGAGGGGGATAGCAGGTGGGTTGGAGTCATAGAGGGGAGGGTAGAATGGGGAATTGGAATGCATGCCATGTTGGGAGTGAGGGGAGAGATGGGGAGAAAATGTGAAATTCAAATCTTGTGGAAATGAATGTTGAAGGCTAAAACAAACACATTAAATAATAAAAATAACAAATAAATAAAATTTAACTCATAAACTAAAAATATATTATGAAAGTAAATGTTGAAAACTAAAAAGTGAATTAATTATAGAAAGAAAAAAGTCAAATAAGAGAGGCAGAATAAAAATTGGGAAAAGAGTGAGAGGTATGCAAGAGAGAGTCAGTAGCTTGGAAAAGGAAGGACAAAAAGTGAATGTAGAAAACAAGTACTTAAAAAGTACAGTTGACCAAATATAAAAAAAAGTACACTGAAGAAAACAACTCCTTAAAAAGGAGAATTGGCCAAAAGAAAAAGAGGGCACAAAACTGACTGAAGAGAACTTCTTAATAGGTAAAATGAGCCAAAAGGAAAAGGAGGTACAAAATCTAATTGAAGAAAACAATACATTAAAAATTGGAATTGGGCAAGTGGAAGCTAATGACTCTTTGAATCAAGAATCAGTGAAAAACAAAAGAATGAAAAAATAGAAAAGAATGCAAAGTGCCTCAGTGGTGAAACAACTGACCTGAAAAATAGATCCTGGAGAAAATATTTTAACATTATTGATCTACCTGAATGTCATTATAAAAAAGGACCTTGGAGAACATCTTTCAAGAAATCATCAAGGAATACTACACCCTTAGGTCCTAGAACCAGAGGGTAAAATAGTCATCAAAAGAATTCATTGATCACCTCCTGCAAGAGATCCCAAATTGAAAATGGCAAGGAATATTGTAGCCAAATTCCAAAATTACCGGGTCAGAGACAAAATACTGCAAGAAGCTAGAAAGAAACAATTTAACATCATGAAATCACAGTCAGGACCTCACAGCTTCTACATTAAAAGATCAGAGGGATTAGAATATGGTATTCCATAAGGCAAAGGAGCTTGGATTGCAATCAAGGATCAACTACTCAGCAAAATTGAGCATAATCTTTCAGGGGAGGAGATGGAATTCAACAAAATAGGGGACTTCCAAACATTCCTGATGAAAAGACCAGAGCTCAACATAAAATTTGATCTTCAAATACAAGACTAAATAGAGGCATAAAAAGGAAAACAGGAAAGAAAACAACAACAGCATGTTATTAATGAGGGCAAACTGTTTACATCCCTACAAGGAAAGATGACACTCATAACTTTTAAGAGCTTATCATTATTACAACATTTAGAAGGGGACATAGGTATAAATTGATATTGAAATGATGATAAAAAATCTAATTACATGATGAAAAGGGATTATACTGGGAAAAGAGGAAAGAAGGAGGCAGACAAAGGTAAAATTACATCACATGATCAGTTACAAAGATCTGTTACAGTAGAGGGAAAGAAAAGAGGGAGATGAACCTTACTATCATCAGATTTGGCTAAAAGAAGGAATAACGTAATCAGGTATAGAAATCTGAATTACCTTATTAGGAAGTAGGAGAGGAAAAGAGAGGGGTGGATAGAAGGGAGGGAAGTAGCAAAGGAAAAAGAGAAGAAAGGCAAGGGGGCTGATAGAAGGGAGGGAAGACTTAGGGAGGTTGTGGTCAAAAGCAAAACTGTAATAAAAAAGGAAAAGGAAAAAGAAGAGAGAAAAGCATAAATAGTGGGGAATATAGGAAGAAGAGAAAGATATAGATAGTAATCATAACTGTGAATGTGAGTAAGATGAACTCTTCCATCAAATGGAAGTGGATAGCAGAATGGATTAAAAACCATATTCCTACAATATGTTGTTTACAGGAAACACATTTGAAGCAAAGGGATACATACACAGTAAAGGTAAAAGGGTAGAGCAGAATATATTATGCTTCAGCCTAAGTGAAAAAAAAAAATCAGGGGTAGTAATCCTGACCTCAGACAAAGCAAAAGCAAAAAAAGATCAAATTTAAAGAGATAAGGAAGGAAACTCTATCCCTGTAAAAGGTACCATAGACAATCAAATAATATCATTACTAAACATTTATACACCAAATGGTATGGCATCCAAATTCTTAGAGGAGAAATTGAGAGAGTTACAGGAAGAAATAGAAAATGAAACTATACTAGTAGGGGACCTCAACCTCCCCCTCTCATAACTTGATAAATCTAACCACAAGGAAAATACAAGGAAAATAATTTGTACTGAAGATTAACATCTTATAAAACTCCACTTAAATCCACAGTGAGGTATACTGCACTTTTATCAGGACTGAGGATTTCTAAGCATTCTTGTTGAGAAAACTAGACTAGGAGAGTCTTCCTGGCTCCAAGTCCAAAACTCCATGCATTATATATCTAATAAATAATAAATATATTACTAACAAAATGTAGAAGAAAAAGAAATTCATTTTAAAGTTGCAAAATATTTTAGATATCCAAAAATTAAGCCATCAAGACACATTTTAGATTTATATAAATAAAAGAGGATCTAAACAATTGGAGATGATAGTCAGTTTATCAATAGGCAGTACTAATGATGATACTATCTACATTTAGTGCTTCTATTCCAAATTTTGAAAGAAATACCTTTTATAGCATTAGGCATTAATAACACAATTCATTTAAAGGAATAAGAGATCATGAATATCAAAGGGTATAATAGAAAGGAAGGTACAAGATCAAAACAGTCATGTATTTAGTGAAAACTGCAAAACCAAATCAGTATAATTAAGCATGATGAATATGACCTAGACACAAATAAGTTTAGCATTTGATTATAAACTTCAGGAGAAAGGCCTTTTTATTTTATTTGAAGTACTGGGGAAATGAGAGAGCAAAAAAAAAATAGGTTTGCATTTTTACTCTGTATTTCAACAATAAGTTCCAAATAAATGATCTTAATATGAAAAATCATATAAAAATTAAAGGAGAGTAGAAAGCTGTATCTTTCAAATTATTGATGGAGCATTTTTTAATTGGTTACCTGACAGAAGAGATCATAAAAGACAACATAGAGAATCACAACTGTATAAAGTTTTCGAAGTTTTTTGATAAATAATATCCATGGAGCTAGATTCAGAAGGAATACTATTCATTGTAGGGAAAAAAAACAAACAAAATCTTTGCCTTAATTATCTCCATACATATCTGTCATATAATATCTAAAGAGAATTGACCCAAATGTATTCAATTAAGAGTCATTCCTCCATAGATATGAGAGGATATGAGCTAATAGTTTACAAAAGAAAATATATAAATGAAACAGGTATTGTGTTCATTTCTGGAAGTCATGATTTAAGAAGGCCATTTAGGCCATGTCCTGTGAGGATCCATTGAAGAAACTAGGCATGATTGGCCTGGAGAAGAGAGAATCCTATAAGAATGTAATAGTTATCTTCAAATATTTAAAGGACCATCCCATGGAGCAGAATTTAGACTTGTTCTCTTTGTCGCGAAGGGTACAATAGTTGGAAATCGTAGCAGCAAATTTGGGCTTAATATCAGGAATAAAAAAATAAGCATGTTAACGAGTAGAGCTATCCAAAAGTAGTATAGGTGATGGGTTCTCCCTCCTTAAAAGTCTTCAGGACTAGATGACTATGTGTCATATGTGTCATGGTAGATATTCTATTTTGGGGTGTGTGTGTGTGTGTGTGTGTGTGTGTGTGTGTGTGTGTGTGTGTGTTTTGTTTGTTTTTTGCATGTGATTGCTGAGGTTCCTTTCAACTCTCAAATTCTCTGTGAACTATCCTTATTGCTAGTGTGTGTGTGGGTGGGTGTGTGTGTTTGGGTGGGTGTGTATTCAAATATAATTGAAAAGAGAAGATTGGGAATAGATAGAATTACAGATATATTTATAGCATAATATTTTTGCTACAGTGAAATTTCTTCCAATGATTCAGAGCTACAAAACACAATTATTGATTAATTCTTGCCACTTCCCCGAGGTATAGAGAGAATACTTATTTTGAGATTCTTCTAGGCAATGAATCAACAGATATAACTCTCGCTAGCTAACCAGCTTGGCTGCATTGATGTGGTCATCAGCCATTTTCTTCTCTTCCGTCCTGCATTGGTTTGAGATGAGCAATGAGAGACAATTATAGACAGAAAGGTCAGAGTAGCTAGAGAGAAAGTTTTGCCCAGTTACAGGAATGGTACAGCCAGCATAAATATGGAAGTGAACATACTACATACAGCACTGCCTCCCTGCCTACACACCAGCTCAGTACAGTGTCATACCACTGCTTGATTTTGTTACATAATTCAGACGTGAGATTTTATTTTTGTTTTCATTTTTTCTTATTGTTTTTTTCTTCTTCCTTTTTACTAAATCTGATCTTTGCCCTGACAAATTGGTGATTCTTTTTCCTAAACCATGTTTTCACTGTCCTCAACTTTTCCCACCTTTACATATGCAGACTTAATTTAGAGAGTCTTGTTGAGTTCTCTGTGGAATTTCTCTGCCTCTTCATCTTCTTCTGTAAATATTAGAAGATAACCTGCAAGTATTTTCATGGTGATCTTTTTGCAAATATTTATAATTATCACTTCAATAAAAGATCATATATCCCATGAAATTATTTCTTGTTGCCTCTGGGTACCTGATAAGAGCAATTCTGTTAATTCCTTTATTTGCCTAAGGAGAACTTATAAGCTATCCTTCCACTTAGCTGTACCTTGTTTTTGTCTTTTGATTTATTTCTGTCCATGCTAAGACAATTTTAAAATTTTCACAATTCAAGAACTACAGTAGTATGTCCACTGTTTGTTCATTACTTAATAATTTCACCTGAAGAATGCCAGCAACTAACTTAAAATTTATAGTCTAAAACATTGTTACTGTTAACTCCCTTTAAGGTGCTAGTAAATTCAATGTATTAGTGCAAATTATGTTAAAAAGCAAATTAATGTGTATAATTTCTTTTTCAGTTGACTCATTGAGAAGGGAATATGTGTGAGCAACCTTGGAATCGTGCAAATATATAACCTTTCTTCTTAAAAAAACACATCCCTCTCATCCATCATATTTGGCAAGAACTCATTTTTCATTGATATAATATCAGCTCTCTGCAAAATTGATCCTTTCTTTAGGACACTTTAGTTTCATTTTCCATTTTTTGAGTTATACCATTTATGAATATGGAATCATTAATACAAATTATTTTATTTTTAACAGATGTGCTAGTGATGTGGCTTGGGTTTCTGGGAACCCAGAAATGTGAGGGTACAGGGCAGTTTCCACCTGGAATGAATTCAGGCACTCAAACCATCTTCCAGTCAAGTGGCAAAGTTTATTAAAATGCTAATAGTAGCAGGTGAGGTTCCTAGTGAACCCGTAACTTAATGGGGGTGAGACTGATGCTTCTAAACAAAAGAGACAGTGAAAGGATTAGAATGGGATTCAGGAGTGGTCAGTAATCTGGCTGGTTGTTGTCCTTCCTTCTCCAAGAGTTATGACATCACCATGAGAAAGTGAAGTTTCCGTGTGTACATCTGTGGTTGATCAAACAAATATGAACTCAGAATGCTCTACCAGAGATTGGGCACAAATGAACATTTGGGGTGGTTACTCCAAATGTGCACATCCTGTATCTCCTTTGTGCTGTTTCAATTCTGCTGTGCTCTACAGCACCCTTTCTGATGTGGGCACACCATGCAGAGTGGTCTCCCATGTTAACATAGTCAAATCCAAAGTTCTTGAGAGAGACCTTGAGACTGTCCTTGTATCATTTCTTCTGACCATCATGTGAACACTTGCCCTGTGTGACTTCTCCATAAAATAGTCTTTTTGGCAAGCTTGCATTTTGCATTCAAACAACGTAGCCAACCTATCATGAATTGTGCTCTCTGAAGCATAGTTTGAATTGAATGCTTAGCAGTTCAGTTCTGGCAAGGATCTCATTGTCTGGTACGTTATCCTGCCAGGTGATCCTCAGAATCTTCCTAAGACAGTTCAAATGGAAGCGATTCAGTTTCTTAGCATGGCACTGGTAGACTGTCCATATTTCACTTCTGGAATATCCTATTCCAAGCCCTTCGATCCTTAATGTTGAAGGTGCCAGATTCTGTGTTATCCTGATTGTATTTCCACAATACTCAAATTGTTTCTTTCTAGCTGCTTGCAGTATTTTCTCCTTGATCTGAGAACTCTGAAATTTGGCCACAATATTCCTAGGAGTTTCTCTCTTCAGGTCTCTTTCAGGAGATGATTGGTGGATTCTTTCAATATTTATTTTGCCCTCTGGTTCTAGAATATCAGGGAAGTTTTCCTTGATAATTTCATGGAAGATAATGTCTAGGCTTTTTTTTTTTGATCATGGCTTTCAGGTAGTCCCATAATTTTAAATTATTTCTCCTGGATCTATTTTCCAAGTTAGTTGTTTTTCCAGTGAGATGTTTCACATTATCTTCTATTTTTTCAAACTTTTGGTTTTGCTTTGTAACCGCTTGGTTTATCTCATAGTCATTCATTTCCCTGAACTCAATTCTCTCTTTCAACGAATTATTTGGTTCAGTGAGCTTTTGAACCTTCTCCTCCATTTGGGTAATTCTGCTTTTTAAAGCCTCCTTCTCCTTATTGGCTTTTTGGACCTCTTTTTCCAATTGAGTTAGCCTCTTTTTAAAGGTGTTATTTTCCTCAGCATTTTTTTGGTTCTCCTTTAGTAAGCTGCTAACTCACTTTTCAAGCTCTTCTATTGCTTGAGTCCAATTTAAGTTCCCAAGGCCCTGGAGGCAGGGGCCTTGACTTCCTCTGACAGTATGCCTTGTTCTTCCTCATCTGAAAGGATGGGAGGAGACACTTCCCATACATAGAGGGTTACATAGAAAGTAACCTTCTATGATCTTATTTTTTTTCCCTTTTTTGGACATTTTCCCAGTCAGTTACTTGACTTCTGAGTTTCCTCTCCACAACCACCTTGCCTCCAGTTCTGCCAGGCCAGCACTGGGGACTGAGATTCAGATGATCTGCTCCAATCCCCAGGGGCTTTAGTGGGGGGAGGGGGTGCAAGCTCTCTCTTCAGTGTGAGATTAAGATCAGCTGCTCAGGTGGGAGCAGGGCTGCCACACAGGGCTCAGTTTCTTCAGGGGCTTTATGATGAGGCATTCAACAGTGGATGTAGGCTGCTGCCTGCCTTGGGAGCCCCCATCAGCTGCTGCCACCTGAGGAGGCCTGAGTTATATGGACACCCTGCTCCCTTCTCAGCCAGCCAAAAAAACCCTCTCACTGGCCTTTAGTGCCTGTGGGTTGAGGGATCTGCGCTGCCACTGGAGATTCTGTCCCTGAAACCTGCTCGGTTCTGCTCCTCCCAGTGCCATGCGGGCAAGGCTGGGCTGGGCTCTGCTCCATGTCCAGTGTGACAGACCTTTCCCATCAGTCTTTTAGGTCACTCTGGGCTGGAAATCTCCTCCACTCTGTTGTTCTGTGGCTTCTGCTGCTCTAGAATTGTTGAGAGTCCTTCTTTACAGGTATTTTATGGGCTGTAGGGGAATAGCTAGTGTATGTATATCTTTCTACTCCACCATCTTGGCTCCATCCCCAACTGTCCATATTTCACAGGCATATAACAATGAGGTCAGCACAATGGCTCTGTAGACCTTCAGTTTGATAGTCAGTCTAATACCTCATCTTTTCCATACTTTTCTTTGGAGCCTCCCAAACACTGAGCTGGCTCTGGCAATGTGTCCATCAACCTCATTGTCAATGTGTACATCCCTGGAAAGTACACTACCAAGGTAACTGAGCTTATCCACAGCATTCAAAAGTTCTTCATTTATTGTAACTGATGGCTCCACATATGGATGGTGTGGTGGTGGCTGATGGAGTGCCTGTATTTTCTTGATGTTAATTGTTAGGCTGAAATTAGCACAGGCAGCAGAGTATTGATCCATACTTTGTTGCATCTCAGCTTCAGTGGTTGCACTGAGTGCACAGTCATCTGCAAACAGAAAATCATGCACCAACACTCCCTCCACTTTGGTCTTGGCTTGTAGCCTTTTCAAATTGAAGAACTTACCATCAGTATGGTAGCTGACCTTGATGCTGTGTTCATCCTCATTGAAAGCATTTGACAACATGGCTGAAAACATCATGCTAAAAAGCATGGGAGCAAGCACACAACCCTGTTTCACTCCATTGGTGACTGGGAAGGCACTAGAGTATTGTTCACTATCCAGAACCCGAGCAGATCTGCCGTCATGAAATTGATGAACTCCTCTGGGCAATCAGATTTTGACATAATTTTCCATAAGCCCTCACAACTAACAGTGCCAAAGGCCTTGGTCAGATCTACAAACATTGTGTACAGAACTCTGTTCTGCTCCTGGCATTTCTCCTGGAGTTCTTGGGCAGCAAATACCATATCGACTGTTTCTCAGCCTTTTCTGTAGCCACACTGGCTGTCAGGTATATGACCATCTTCCAGGTGAAGGATCAACCTATTAAGCAGGACTCTAGCAAGAATCTTGCCAGCAATGACTAAGAGAGAGACCCCCTTGTGAGTGTCACAGGACAATCTATTCCCTTTACCTTTATAGAGATGAATAATGAAGGCATCCTATAATAATAGGGGATAACCTCCTTTTGCCATGTAACATGGAAAATTTCAGTCAGCTTTTGTATGAGCAATGGTCCCCCTACCTTGTAAATCTCAGCTGGAATAGAATCAGCACCAAGTACTTTGCCACATGAAAGGATCCTAAGGGCCTTCAAAACCTCTTCTTCATTTGGAAGTTTATCTAAGGAGGGATTTACTTCAACCTGAGGTAAACAGTCAGTGGTCTCAGCATTGATTGATGATGGTCTGTTGAGAACACTATGGAAGTGTTCAGCCCATCTCTCACGACCATGTCCTTATCACTAATCAATGTAACTCCATCAGCACTGAGTAGCTATGATGTACCATAGGTTTTTGGTTCATGAATAGCTTTCAGGAAATCATAAAATCTCTTTGGATTGTTACTATTGGCATAAAACTGAATTTCATCTGCCTTCTTACTAAATTCCACATCACCTGCTTAAGCTGCCTTCATGACCACTGGAACAAATTGTCTCATCTGCCCATTCCACCAGGGGAAGTCTTCACATGCTTGGGGTAGGCACCCCCCTAACTCACCAATGGGTTCGAGACCCCTTGGTTACCCTCAACCCGGCCAAAATGGTTTACTGGGGTGGCCACTGCACATGCTGCAGCTTCTTGGAGCCACAGGTGAGAGTTGAGTGGAACAGGTGGACATCAGAGGTGGAAAAAGCCCTGAAAAGGGCTCCACAGCCATCACACCAAAGGTACTCGTCCTCCCTGAACACACCCTACACCCCAATAGTGAAAGGATTGTCAAGTAGGCTAATTAGGTGATCTAGGTGGCCTGGAGTGAGGCAGTTGCCTTGGTTGGAGGCCAAATGATCTGGGCTGCTGATATTTGTAGGAAAATTCAGGGACTGGGTTACTATCAAAACATAATCTTTTTGTTTTAGGGGTACAGGTCCCATCACCCCATCATTAGCATGTGAATAATGAAACATCTGCATGATCCTCATGATCCTATATAGAATATCTGTATCATAAAATTTGGCATACTTTTAACACTAGTTAATAATCAATAAATATTTATTAAGTACCTACTGTGTTCTAGACAGTTATGTTATTGTCTGGGGATACAAAGATAAAAATGAAACTGCCTGCTTTCAGGAAGCTTACATTTTATACCTCTTTAGTATTAATTCTATTGTCCATCTTATGTTTCCTATCTCATTATTTCTGTGTAATCCTTTATAATTTAGAGATACATGATCCTATAAAATATTACATATGAACACTTCTTCATTACCCTCAGTCTCTTCTCTCTCTGATCCATTTTCCACACAACTGCCAAAATGATATTCCTAAAACATAGGTGTAGTTAAAAATTTTAAGTGGTTTCTTGATATGCAGGATAAAAAACCTAATACTCAGCCTGGACTTTGAAGACAGGCTCGCATTCTTGTTTCATATTACTCCTCTTTTTATGTTCTCTTCCAGTCAGAGTGGCCACATTACTGTTCTACATACATGGCATCCTGTCTCTCTTGGCCTTTGCATAAAAGGTTTCCCCTTTCTGGAAGGCACAGATCCCAAAGATCTTCAAAGCAAAGACCGAGGATTACCTCCTACATGAGATCTTTCCAAATTTCTCTGGTCTCCAAACATCAGTTCTTAATACATGCCCTCTCTTCAAATTATTTTGTATTGATTTGGTTTTACTCATATAAAGTCCTAAAGTGAAAGAACTGTTTTGTCTTTGTATTCTCATTGTCCCAAAGGGCAATGCTTTACACAAGTTAGGGAACTTCACTTCAACATCTTGGTGGCAACACAGTGGTTGGAGTATTTCCCTTGGAGTCAGGAAGATGCAAGTTCAGACACTTACTTCAGCCACTTATAAACTGTGTAACTTCTTTGAGACTCCATTTTCTCATCTGTAAAATAATGATAATAATAGATCCTGTTTCACAGAGTATTTGTGAGTATCAAATGAGATAATATATGCACAGTTTTTTGCAAGCTATAAAACATGATAAATATTAACTGTGGTACCAAAATGGTACATTTAATTTATAAAAATTTGGATATAATTCCTGAATTTTTATTACTTTGGTTAAAAAAAAAAGTAACTTTAAAAGTCAGTATTTAAAAGCATATGTAGGAAAAGTTTGTTGTTAGGAAAAATTATTATACTGTTTAAATTCAGCCTTATGTGATTAAAGATTGTCTGTATCCAGAATGTCCTTGACCTCTCCAGAAATACTGGAGATGGTTACAAGGTATTTTGGATTCTCCCCACTTCCTCCCCTGTCCTGGATCCACCCAAAGCATTCTTGTTATGGGTCCCCACACCCAGGTCTTGTTTTGGGTCCACCCAGGACTGTATTTTGGATTCCCTTGTGTTTTGACTTCACCCAAATTTTATGGAATATTCACAGTTACTCATATTCATCTCAATCAACCATGCTTTCAAGTTGCCCTCTGGGCAAAATTCCTTAACTTTATGTGTGTGGTAAGTGTAGGGTCTGTCTTGTCTAAATCCTATATAATGTAAACCTTACAGAGCCTAGACAAACCTTTCAGAGCCTTTCCTTCTTCCTATCTTACTAAGTGACCTAATAAATTTCTTTCTAAAATTATTGCAGATTTTTGGTCTGTTCTCACCAACAACACATGCAGTTCTCATTCATTTCCTTTGAACATTCCAGAGCCTAAGATCAGCATATCTCAACATCAAATAGTTATTTAAAGGAGCCAGAAATTCATTGGTGTAGTCACTTCTGTCACTAATTGAAATTGCAAGCTCCTTCTATTTCTTATTAAATTGTATTCACAAATTGTTCTGGCTTAAAAATCATTAAATCACTTCCATATCATTCATAGTGAGCTTCTCATGGAGAGACTAGTTATTTAATAATATTGACTAAGCTGCCTAAGACACTAGTGTTGTGAATCTGGGCAAGTCAGCTTCTGTGTCCTCATCCATAAAATGGGGATAATAATAAGACTCAATTCATAAGGCTGTTGTGAGAATCAAATAAAACATTAGATAAATGATAGTTATTATTTTTGAATTCATCTTTGTTAATTTGCATACTGAGCAAATGCAATTTCTGCCCATAAAAAGGAACAATTGTACTGGCCTAGTAGCTATGTGATTTTTATTTATTTTACTAGCAAATGGACTACTATAATTTTAATTCTTATTTGTAAGCATATACAACTCCTGAAAATACAGGAGAGCAAAGGCAAGACCACAGAATGTAGCATAATTTAGAGAATCAAATATATTGTTCTAAGATATGTAAATATATTTTTAATTTTATGAATTATGAAACATCAAAATTCTAGATTTGTTAGAGTGACATGCAAACTACAAAGGAGAATTTATATGTATGTGAAATGCAAAAGATACTCTTGATCACACATTCTTTTTAGACATACATTTAAAAATATTAATCACTTCAATACTTGATCTTGGGACACGCAAGTACAGTAAATAAAAATATGCAGTCTGTCTTTTATTGACTGCCACAGACTTTTGGATCCTGATTCTATCATTCAGTATATTAACTATCCCTTTTAGCTTCATGTCATTCACAGATTTGATAAGCTTGCCAGGTTCTGCCAAGTATTTGATCAACATGCTAAATGAAACCTCACCATGGGTAGAACCCTGTGGCACACCATTTGGGAAACTCTTCTAGATTAACATTAATCTTTTAAGGGCTATTATTTGAGTTCAGGTTTTCAGCCAATTTGAATTACCCCCAACTGCGTTGATCATTTAGTCAACATCTATCTGTCTTTTCATTGGAATATTACAAGAGATTTTTGTCAAATGCGTTGCTACTATTTCAATACAGTATGTCCATGGCACGTATCCAACAGTCAGAACTTCAGTTATCCAGCAATAACGATAGATGAGATAATTAAAACCAACACAAGTAAGAATGAAGTCCCCTATAAACATAGGACCTATTTAGACAATGTCAGTCAACAAATGTTTTATTAAATTCTTACCATGTGACAAGTACTGTGCTAAGCACTGGGGTTACAGAAAAAAAGTGAAAACAGCCCCTATCAGCAAGGAGTTTACATTCCAATAAGGGAAATACCATTTAAATAGACATCTACCAGACATAATACAGTGTAAGTGGAAGATAGTCTTAGAAGAGAAAACTCTAGGAGCTGAGGGGACAAAGAAAAGGTTCCTGCAGGTTGCATTTAAGTTGAGTCTTGAAGGAAAACAGGGATGCCGGGAGGGAGACTATTCCAAGCATGAGGACAACCAATGTAAAGGCACAAGAAGGAAGATGAAGTATTATCTGCAAGGAACATCAAATAGATAAGTGTAGCTGGATCATAGATCAAATAAAGGGGAGAAAAGACTGGAAAGTAGGAAGGGGCCAGATTGTGAAAAGTTTTAAATGCCAACTAGAAGACTTCATATTTGTAAGTAATAGAGAGCCATCGGAGTGTAGTGACTAGAAGGTGGCATGGTCAGACCCATGCTTAGGAAAAATCAGCTTTTTAGATAAGTGAAGGTTGAATTGGGAGAGATTTAAGCCAGGGACACCAGTTAGAAAGCTATTGCAATAAAAAAAATGTGTGTGTGCATATATGTCTATATACATGTCTGTGTATATGTATGTATGTGCGTGTGTGTATGAGAGATGTGAAGGTAGAAATGATAACTCAATATGTGGGTTGAGCAAGGAAACAAGGATAATATTGTAGTTGAGGATCAAGCTTGATTAGAAGAATGGTGATGCACTCAGCAGAAAAAGGGAAGTTTGGAAGTAGAGAGGATTTGGAAGGAAAAATGAGTTCTCTTTTGAGCATGTTGTTAGGTGTTCTGCCTACAGAACATCCAAGCCATGTAATTCCTTTAATGTAGAAGCTGCAAAATCCTGTGTTATCCTGACTGTGGTTCCATGATACTTCAGTTATTTCTTTCTGGCTGCTTGTGATATTTTTCTTCTTGACCTGAGAGCTCTGTAATTTGGCTATAATATTCCTACAAGTTTTCATTTTGGGATCTCTTTTAGTAGGGCATGATCAGTGAATTTCTTCACTTTCTTTTTTACCCTACTTTACCAGTTCTAGGATATCAGGACATTGTTTCTTGATAGTTTCTTGAGATGTAATGTCAAGGCTCTTTTATTGACCATGACTTCCAGATAGTGCAATAATTCTTAAATTGTCTCTTCTGGATCTCTTTTCCAGGTCAGTTGGTTTGTTTCAATGAGATATTTCACATTTTCTTTTTTTTCATTCTTTTAATTTAATTTAATTTTTTCATGATGTTGCTTTAAATCATTAGCTTGCGCTTGCCCAATTCCAATTTTTAAGGAATTATTTCAGTGAGCCTTTGTACCTCTTTTTCTCATTTCACCAATTCTGCATTTTAAGGAGTTCTTCTCTTCAGTGAGTTTCTCTACCTCTTTTACCATTTGGCCAATTCTGTTTTTTAAGGTGTTATTTTCTTCAGTATTTTTTTGTATCTCTTTTACCAAGCTGTTGACTCTCTTTCCATAATTTTCTTCTGTCACTCTCATTTCTTTCACAAAATTTTTCTCTACCTCTCTTATTTGATTTTTTAAAATTCTTTTTGAGCTCTTCCAAGGTGGTTTTTCTTTTTTTAGCTTGTGACCAGTTCACACTTTTCTTTAAGACTTTGCATGTAGCTGTTTGACTTCATTATCTTCTTTAGAGGATCTTGATCTTCCCTATCACCATTGTAACTTTATGTGGTCAGTTTATTTTTTATTGTTGTTTGCTCTTTTTTCTAGATTATTTCTTGACTTTTAACTTTATAATAAAGTTGGACTCTGTTTCTGGACAGGAGGGGAGCTATCCCAAGCTTTTGGTCTTGCTTGCCTCTGTTTTCAGAGCTAGTTCTATAATTCAGTAGGTTCAGTGCTTCCTAGTTGAAATGGTCTAAGGAGAGGTGTAGCCATTGCTTTCCTGGCCTGTGCTCTGGTCTTTACCCGAGAAGGAACTGTGTTCCTCTGCAAGCACCAGTGCTAGCACTCCTTCTGACCCTGTGACTGACCAGGTCCTCTGTTCTCCAGACAGCCACAATTATCACTGCTCCCCTCTGTCTTGGAATTGAGATCAGAGTCCCTGTTCCCCTATGAGTGACCTCAAGCGCTGCTGTTCAACCATGGCCAGGATCCCTGCTTCCCTGCAGCTGTATTCCTTTTGGCTTCAAGATTATGACCTAAATTATGTATGGGCAATGCAGTAGGATCCTGAACCCAGAGCCAACAAAGGGTCCCTTCTAATCTTCTTCTAGCCAATTATCTGACTCCCCCACTGTACATGGTCTGAGAGTTCCCAAACTACTGCGGCCAATATAGTTGTCTCCAAGTCTCACAGATGGGCCTGCAGTGTGGTCTGTGTTTGAACCTCCCTAGGTGAGACAGACCATTCCTGCCAACTTCCTAAGTTGGCTTGGGCTAGAAAATTGTTTCAGCCAACCTTTTGTTGGTTTTGCCTCTCCAGAATTAGATTTGAAGCATTATTTTAGAGTTGTTTGGAGGGAAATTTGGAATAATCAGCTTAGTGTGTCTCTGCTCCACCATCTTAACTCCACTCCCTCACCCTTACTATGTTTTAATTTTAACCATGTCTCCTCTAATGCCTAGAATATTATTTTATGCAGGTTTTTGTAATAAAAGGTATTTTGAATTCAGTATATTTAACTGGATTATCTTATGGGCAGTATGATAAAGATGAAAGAGACTTGCAGAAATACTTTAGAAAACCCAAGTTCAAATTCTGGCTCCTACCAGCTGCATGACACGGCGAGTCTTTCTATGAACCTTAATTTGTCTGAAAAATAGAGGTATAATATTGTACTACTGCAGTAATGAAGGATTGGTTTTACAACAGTGACTATACGCCTATATAGATATATGTCGATTATATAAATATATACTCTTAATTATTTGTATAACTTTAATGAAAATTAGCTGTGGAAAAATAAGATGGGCATTAATTATATTTACTTTTGTTTCAGTATACAGAGACATCAGGAAAGGAGAGCAATTTTAACTCCAATTTTGACTGACTTTACCGTCCGAATAACTGGTGCACCTGCAATCATTTTCACCAAAATCAATTCACCAGAAAACTTGCATACAGAGGTTAGTATACAATTTAAAATTAAATTATATTAAATCAATGAGCGTAGATAACCAGGTGGCACAGTGGATAGATTGCTGGGTATGGAGTCAGGAAGACTCATCTTCATGATTTCAGATCTTGCCTCAGATACTTACTAGCTGTGTGACTATAGGCAAATCACTTACCTCTCTTTTCCTCAGTTTCTTCACTGTAAAATGAGCTAGAAAAGGAAATTACAAACCATTCCAGTATTTTCTCCAAGAAAACTGCAAAAAAAGGTCATGAAGAGTCAGACATGACTGAATAACAACTAAATAACATGCCAAAAATTACAATCTACATGAAAATTATGGCAGTTTTTTCGTATGTTTGTTTATCAGTGTACATATTTCTTCCCCCACAGTAGAGTGTACACTTCTTGTGGGTCGGGACTTTTTTTATTTATGTATTAGTTATCTGTACTGCCTGGTTTAATGACAGACTAGTAGATATTTAGTAAGTGTGTGTTGAATTTAGTCAGACTGCAAGTGTCTATTGATTCTATCTCAGATCAGTCATTCATTCATAATGAGTGAAATTTGTTATAGAAAAAGTATTATTTATGAAACATTTTTACACAAGCAGTGAAAATTGCTAGGGTTTTTTTCCAAAGAATTCTCAGACACATAATCTCATTTTGTCCTTATACATACTTCTGTGAAGAATGGTAGATTTTTATAGATGAGGCATAGGAAGGATCAATTTCTTGACACTACTTAGCTATTCGTTCACCACAGCAGGACTAAAGTTCAGATCTAACAACTTCTTGTGCATATTTTTCCTATTGCAGTAATGCTGTGGCATAGGTCTGGGTCTCTTAAAAAGTTACTATAGTATGTCGTTTAAGCCTCTTCTAAAGTGGTTGTAGTATGTTGAAACTGGTAGTACGAGTTGCCTTTGTATCCGATTCCATAAATTCAATTCAGTAATCTTTTATTAAAGAATTACTATGTAAAAGACACTGAACTGGTTGATGAAGATAAAATGACTAAAATTAAATTGTCTGAATCTGAAAGAAACTTAAATTCTTTTGGAAAATTATGATGTACAAAAATAATACAAAATAGAGAGCAAATGGAATACACAGAAAAATCAAACTGACTCTGGGAAAATTTGGGAAGTGAAAGAGAAAATTTAAAAACTTGGGTATGAGGATCAAGAAAGCCTTGGCAAAGGCAATTATGATTGCATGGCTTCAGGTGCACTGAGATCTTTGTGCTCTCGTGACCCTCTTCTGACTTAAGTATTTATACATTAAGTGATTACTGTGCGTAAGACTATGTGTGAGGTGCTGAGGACTTGAAAATGAAAAATCATGCAGTTCCTAAAAGAACTTATAATCTCATAAGAAGTTATGACATGTATATAAGTAAATGTGAAACAAGATAGAATATGATCAGGGCAAAGGAAAGATCAAGGTAAAGGGCTCTCAGAATATCTTCAGGAGTACAAGAGAAGAGAACCTGCAGCCTTGAAGCCACATGTGGACTTCTAGATCCGTAAGTATGGCCTTTTGACTGAATCCAAATTTTACAGAACAGTCCTTTTAATAAGAGGTTCCTCAGACCCCTGGCCCCCAGGTAGAACATCATCTTTGCAAAAGGAAAAATCTTATTAAAAGGAGAACTCTGGGTAATTCTTGACTCAATGTAAAAGAGTTACTAGGAGGAGGTAGAAGTAAAAACAATCAAATAACTCATCCATTTCTTTAGGGTTGTAACAAAATAGACTTCTCTGAATTTTCTAATTGGTGCTTTGACCCATCATTATATCCTTGACTACAGTCCCTTGGAAGACACTTATGAAAAAAGGCCTGCTGTGTACTTGCAGGCAACTGACTATTATCCACTTACAGTTCATGATGAGACGCACTGCTTGAGCTTATTAAGGGGGAGCTGCTGAACAGAGATCTTCATCTCTGTTTTCCATCTCAGCATTGTTTTTCAACAGTTAATGGTCAAAAGCTCAGTTATGTTGTGTTGCACCAATTAAGTAGTAGACCACCTAGCATTGCCTAAGGTCTTAGCAGTTTAAAGGAGAAATGAAATTAATTAGCCTGGCTGTCTTTGGCATCAACACAGCACTTCATTATAAATCATGTGGAGTCTTTCCTTTGAAGGAAAGTTTGCTACAGAATCCCATTCTGTTTCTTGAGCAGTAAGGTGAAAAATTCAGTAATAGTAGTTTTAAATATGAAAAGCAGAAGGGTCTTTACATGTGAAAATCATTTTTTATTAGCTGAATGTACATTATCTACATTTTAGTGAGCATTCTTGAATTTCTTCCTTTTTTCTCCCTCCGATCATGTGTAAATGTAGATGATCTTCTTTTTCTGTACTTAATAAATAAATTGTAATCTCTGTTGACTTTTCATCAAGCTAATAAGTGACAGATAAGAAGTAATGTTAATCTTATCTTGCAATGTAAGTTATCTGCCATATCTATTTTATTTGGTATTTGACTTCTTCTCCCATAGGAGATTTTAGTGTGTGGCCATTCCTTGGAAGTGAACATAACCACAAGTCTGGATTTCTTCCTAAGTGTGGCTCAAGTTCAGCTCCTCCATCAGTTAATAGCAGTAAATATGGTTGGACTGGAACCTTCGAACAAGACCACTGAGGTAAGGACTATTACCTGACCTGTGTTGTGCTGTCATTGTTTGTGCCAGACATTTGGGAAGCTATAATTAAAATCAGTGCTATATGGTTATTCTGCATTTAGCTTCTTTTGAAATGTACTCATAAATCATTCTGGGACTGAGGTTTTTATTTGTAAAAATTGTTTGGCCTATTGTTCTATTGCTTAAAATTCACCTTTGGAAAATTGCTGTGGCCTAGCTTTTAAAAAAAGCCTGTTTAAAAAAATATGATTTTGTAACATTGCTGAAACTTCTAAGATGTAATGCAGGAAACATGGTACAGCTTTCACTTACTCAGATAGTTTACAAGGACAGGGCCTCTTTTGGAAATGAACTAGAAAGAGTACTATGGGAATATCTTCAATAAATAACTTGCAAGCATTTGTTTCCCATGCTCAGCAAAGAATGGACATAATCATGAAAGTTGAATGCCTGCCCAGAATTTTAATTTTGAGCTGGTGTTATGTGGAAGTCTTGCATTGTAACTGTAGAGCATGTCCACATACAGAAAAGAAAGCGGCTTATGCTTTTTTTTTAAGGCGAGGAGTCTTTACTACTTGTCTCTCTTCTTCCATTAATCACATAGAAAGTCTCCCATAAAATGCATTTAAAAAAACTATCTATTTTAAGATGCTGCTTTTTGCTTGTGTCGTAAATTCTGTTACTATCCCTGGATTCTATGCATTAAATGATGTGCTTTAGCTATTTCATTGTTTGTTTCAGCATTTTTTTCTTCTTCTGTCTTCTTTGGTTTGTTTGAACATAATGAAGCCAATTTAAAAGTTTGTGCTGAATATAGGTTCTGTAACTCTATCATCTTTGTTACCCTATGGTTTCATTTTGAACAGTATTCTTTTAAAAATACATAAGGAAACAATAGAACCATGTATGCTTCAAAATGCTTTTGACTTTTTCAGTATGCATTAGGCATTTGAGAAGAATGGCAATTATCTGACATTAAAAATAAGTGGAGTTAAATATTTTTTCTATTATATTTTCAGTAGGATCTACTCAGCATATTGTATTCCAAGGAAAATAATATTTTAGCGACCCTGTTTTCTCTTTACCACTTGTGTTTCTGTGTATGTAAAAGGAAATTTCACTCATAGTTTCCTAGTGTTTTTAGGGAAGCTATAAAATTTTCAAGTTGTTTAATTAATTATTCTCCTCACTTCAGCTTCCTGAAAATGGGATGTGAGTGAATGAATGACTGAGTGAGTAGATGGGGTTGTAGAGGTCCTTTGTAACTCTTTGTCAATTATCTCTGCAGTCTGGGAAATTGAAATGATTACTTTATCCCAATATACCCATCCTGTTTGAAGTCTTCTGTCCCTTTCTTGGATGCCACACATTCTTTCAAAAAAGTAGTTGTTAAATGTGGATTATATGCTAGGAAATGGTCATATAAAGTCATAAAGAAAATAGTTCCTGCCCTCCAGGAGTTTCTGTTCTATTATGAAAAACAGCCTACAGGTAGAAAATTAGATTCAAAATATATACAACCTAGAGGGAAAACGATAAAATTCCAATAGAAGGAATTATGAGATTATTTATAGAATATATATTTTTTAAAAATTATGAGAGAGATCAACACATTCCTGAATTGTCCCCAATCCTATCAAGATTATTGCAGACCACTTCCTGGAATTAGAATCTAGCTGACTTTCCTATGAGGAATGCGGGGGGAAGGAGGAGGGTCTGACCAAGTCCATAGGAATACTAAAGTAATTGTCACAGTCTGTCAGCTTGAGAATTGACCAGTCCAAGCACTTGGTGACCTTAGTTTGCTTTCCTATATTTCTCAGTTTGCTTTTTCTATCTAAAAAATGAACATTTAAACTAGTTTAAAAGGCTTAATTAAGTAATTTCTAATGTGCAGTCATCTAATAGTGTTCAGAAATTATACAACTATACTGTTTTCAGCCTCAAGTTCAGGGTTATATTATTGTTTTACTTTTAAATAACTGCTGGAGCCCTTTGCAGGCTAACAGGTGAATTCCAGTAGTTCTGACTGAACTAATAGGGAGTACCATTTCTCTGACCCTAGAAAGCAGCTCACTGTCCCTTTAGTGCACAACTTAGTCCTGTCCCTGTTGTGAGAACTGCCTTTTAATAGATTCATTTGTAGGTGGTTCCATCTTCTGCTCAGTAGCCTTTAAAGAAGAATTCCAGTGCTATATGAAAGAGACAGGTAATAGGATGAAAAAAAAATACATGGTATGGCATGAGAATACAGAAGAGAAAGAGGTTTGGGGCTTATTATTTGAAGTCATGCTGACTGCCCAGGAGTAAACATTATTCTTTTCATGTCTGTGACTTCTGGGTATTTTATTGTATATTTAAATTTAATGTAATTTATGTTGGTTTTCTTTCTCTTCCATCTATAGGAGGGTAGATAAGGAAAAATTGGACATAAGAATTTTTTTCTGAAATTATGACAAGTAGGCTCTTAAAAGGCTGAAAAATCAGAAACCTTACTTAATGAGCTATTTGGCTTTGCCTTCGGAAGATATTGTTTTCTGTTCAACTATGTCACAATTTCATTTTCTGATTCTATGTTCTATGGCCTCTCTGTTACTTCTTTGACTCCATTATTTGATTGGTTAAATTATTATCCATATTCAAAATATTACACATGATGGTTTCTAAATACAGGCTAGTAATACTAAAACTGTAGGAGAAATCCTAGATGAAAGAGATCATAAATAACTTAAAATAAGACAAATAAAATTAAATTCTAGAATAGCACAAAGGCTGTTTTTGTAATCAAATGGAACAACTGGAAATTGTTAAAGGATTGCCACCTTTTTATATTGGCTAATACTAGACACCAAACTAGGAGCATTAAGTCGGATACTTGGAAGGCCACTTTTCAACATCTCTTTCCTCTCTACCTCACCTCCATATATTACACACTGCACAGCATAACTCAAGTTCATTTTTATTCACCTACATTTCAGAAGGAGAATAAAAAATCATTTTTAGACCTGATGTGGATGATTGTGCCTAGCAGTAAAAACTTTGTCAACAAGAACAAAATTTATTACAAACTTGTATACTTAATCAAAACAAATTTATACATTGGCCATGTCCTAAAAAATATGTGTGTGCATTCTGAAGGTTTCATCATTAGTAATCTGGAATCCTGGTTGGTCATTATGCTGCTACGCTTCATTCCCTTCGTCATTGTTTGCATAGGCTTCTACTTGTGTCCTCTGATTATAGAAGATAATTTTCCCAAACTCTTCTTTTCCTTCTTCCAATGCCTGTATTCCTCTTCCCCTCTTGTTCTCTTATTTCCTTAAGATCATCAAGCCATAACAGAACCATTTTCAGGCCTTGTCTAGTTGTATTCCCTCTAGAAACCCTAATGATGACAGGGTTCAAAGAAACATATGTGTGTAACATCTTCCCATATTTGAATGTAACCAGTTTATCCTTGTACAGTTCTTTGTCATTCGTCACATATCAGACTCACTATGACTCTGAATTTCTCCATCGGGATTCAGTCTAGTTAATTTTCTCAATCTGTTTGGAAAAGTGTATGGAATAGAACTCACTGCACTGCATCCTAGCACTTCACCACCCTCCAGAATATATTTAGAAAAGACTTTTTTACCCAAATATTTTAAAAGTTGGAAAATACTATACTAATTAATAACAACTTGATAATAAAAATTTCTCTAAAAAGTTCACAAAAAAGGAAATTTTAATGTGAGTTATTGGAGGGAAAAAAGCATTTGAATCAATTTCAATTTTCACTGGACAGTAAATCAGTTTAAACTGTGGTCCATACATGTAATCTCATACCTATTGTTCCAGTGAATTAGGGGAGCATAGCAATGTAGAAAGAGCAAAGACATCGCAGTCTCAATAAAGGGTAGGGAGGTCTTGCAGGGGATGTGTGGACCATTCTAGGTAATGTGGAAAGAGCCTTGGCTTTGCAATCAAAGAACCTTGATTCAAACCTCATTTCTAATGTGCCACCTCTCTCATCCTGGTTGGTCCTGAATTCTCTTCCAACCCCCACATCTATGTTCCTATGAGCTTCACTGAGAATACCCTCTTCTTTCCTATTTTCTCCTCTATTGCATGTAGTGTTTTCAGTAAAATAGGAATTGGTGATAGGGTTAAGAGTGAAATAAAGTTGTGGTTGACATAGACTCAGAGGAAACCACTGAAGTTGAGAAAATACCTAAATTACTCCATTTAGTTATTGAGTCCTCACTACATACAGGGTTCTGTACCAGGTACTGCAGGGTATATAAAAGTGAATTTGTGTAACAGCCACTATTGTCTTTGAGTTGGTGGTCTCATGGGCAATATAGATAAGTACATAAATAAATCTGAGGCAGAACATAAATTCAATGAGAGGTATGATGAACGTACAGAGTATGGAGAAAGAACATAATTGGATTGAGAGATCTGATCTGGTCGTAAAGAATGGGTAGAATTTGTTGAGGCCTAAATGTGGGGAGAAGTGACATTGCATATTAGGGAAAGAGACCTCAAAATCAAGAAATGAAAAGCATATTCTGTTTGTAATTTCCTTTGATAATATTTCTATCTTCAGTGATTTTTTAAAATCCAAGACTATGGATGTTGTTGATATAGGAAACACCCTCAGATGGTACAGATCAATAGCTCTTATGCAATTTATAATCATAGGATTTTGTCACAAAGAGATTATGTGACTTGCCCCAAGGTCATTCAGCCCCAGTACAGACTTGAACTCAGGTCTTTCAGACTTCAAATCTGACTCTCTATCCATTATCTCATACTGCTTATCATCTTAGAGTATGTGTGAACTTTTATTATCTTAGAAATCATGGAAATAAACTCTAAAATTACTTTGAATAGTTTCACTTACTATTGGTAAATATTGATGCACTTGACCATGATAATCCTGAAATTATTTGCTTTGATGAATGCTGCCTGATGCAACTGGTTAGTATAGAGATCACATTTTTGATATGTTTTTTGTTTCTCTTCAGAGGCACCTGCATAGATTACTTGTAACCAAGCAATAAACAGAGGTCACTAATAAAATGTGCACTCATGTGTTGCCTTAAATGGACAAGGGGATAGGAGGAAATACCTTGAAATTGAGACCTGGAAAAGAAATTAAGTATTTTCCCTTCTGTTCTTCCCTGAAAGGGGAAAGACTTGGCTAGAAATAGTGAACTCTCACACCTGTGTCAGGATTTGAGTTAGTTCCTGTTCATGTCAAAGATAGTTTACTTTCCTGCTGAATATACCTTGTGATTGAAGGAGGTAACATATTTTAATTACCTCAGAGCAGAAGAACACCACAAAGGCAATAAGCCATATAATTCTTCAACCATGACACTATTTCACTGGAAATTCAGTGAAAATTTTGAGTTTTTAAAGCTGCCATTAGGCTGTCTTATCACTATTCAGGCTTTGAACATGGGAGCTGCCTTAACTATGTGACTTTAAATATCTACAGAATCAAAGATTAGTTTAAGGCATGTAATGGAGATTCTGCTTCCAGATGCTTTATGTGGGAAAGAATTTGACAAGAAAGAATGGAATGGAAGCTTTAGATAAAAGTAGAATACAGAAAAGAAAACTAAAGAAGATTTTCTGTATTTGGCACAAATGGTGTCATCTGGACACTGAGCCTTTGGGAGGCTTTTCAGCTTTTATTTTACCCAAGGTAATTCTGTTGACTTTGACCCAAAAGCTCATTGTGGAAGCCTGTTTCTCCTTGGGTGAAGTATATACATTTCTGTACTCAGCTCTGAAGGAGTTATGGCTAGGATCAGAGCATAAATGATTTTCCCATCTGCTGCTTCTCAGCATAGCCAAATAGAGAGCATAATAGGATCATAAAGTTAAGCATTTATGTAACAAATAGCACCACTTTATCACCGTCATGACAATAATGTCTTTTAAAGATTTCTAAGACATAAAAAGTTTTAGTGTTCATTTTCTGGTATCAGCTATAGTATTCATTGTTATGTTGACGTAATTTAACTTTTAAAATAGTAACATTTATCACCAGAATCCTCTCATGGAATGAAGACAATGAATTTTAATTAGCCAAGTGTTATAATTGTGAAAGAAATTAATTATACTAGTAGTAATCTACTACTCCCTGGATAGCTATTCAATATCAACAGAACTTGAGAACGAATTCCTTCATAATGGAAGAATACCCTGTGGAAATGCTGAATAAAGGCTTCTTGATTGAACCTCAACTTGAAGAATGTTATGAACACATGGAGAAGAACAGTATCAGATAGGAGTGCGTGGAAGAGTTGAGCACTGAAGAGTTATTACATCTGTGAGTTCACAGGTCCATTAATGAATTGAAGAATCTAGGAAATACTCTACTGTCTTGCAAATACACTTTAGTACCTTTATTTGCATTCATTTTAAATATTAATACTCTGTAGTCAAATGTCTATATTTGCTCCTAGAAATCAGGACCTGGGTCTTACTAAATTCAGTTCATTTCAGCAAAATTTTTCTAGTGAAACCTTATCTGCCCCACCACCTAACACAGTATTCTACACCCATTGAACACTTTGTAAATTTATTAACAGTGTTACTGTATCATCAGTGCTTAATTTTTTAAATTTAGAAATAATGGCGTAGTTGGTGGTAGGGGAACAAATTGGCCTCAGTTTCATAAGATAGGAGCTCTAAATTCAGTTTTGTTGTGTGACTTTAGCCAAGTGACCTCATCCCTCTGATCCTAAGTTAATATAATTAAAAAGTAAATGAGAAGGCTGACTTCCTTAACTCTAACTTTGCTACTTTTTTCTCTTTCAAGTATGATCTTTGGAATAGGAATGATTTTTTTTTTTTAAAGATTAGCAAATGATAAAAACTCAAGATAAATGAAGAAATGGTTAGACAATATCGAATTGCCTTCAATGATTTCAAGTTACTAGACCTAAACTAAAAATTAATAGGTGTTATTACTAAGCTACTGTCAATGATTTTTTTTAAAACTATGTTGTATTTTTTTCAGTCAACAAAAATCTGCCTTCTTCCCACCCCAACTTCCACCCATCCCTATTGAGAATGAAAGAAAAACAAAGTTCCTGTTACAAATATGAATAGTCAAGCAAAACAAATTTCCTCATTGGCCATATGAAAAAAAAATCATCTCATTCTGTATTCTGAATCTTTCTCTTCTCTCTCAAGAGGAGGTAGGTATCATGTTCTTCTGGAATCATGGTTAGTCATTACACTGATCAACGTTCCTAATTCTTCAAAGTGATTTGTCTTTGCCATATTCTTCTCCTGGAGAATTCTGTTCATTGCACTCAGCATCCATTCAGGCAAGGTTTCCTAGTTTTCTCTGAATCCATTTTGTTAATCATCTCTTACAGCACAATAGTATTACTTCACATTTATATAACATAACTTATTCAGTCATTCCCCAGTTTATGGGTACCCCCTCAGATTCTTATTCTTTGCTACCTCCAAAAGAGCTATAAATATTTTTGTACCTCTTTTGTTAGAGTTTATCTTGCTTAAGACTAATCTGTATCTTAATTTTATCTTACCTATAATACCCTTTTGTTTCTTCTCCCTCTTCCTTTCTACTATTTTCCTGAGTAAAATATATATTTTCTGTACCCATCTCTGTATGTAGTCTTCCCTCCTTTGATGAAAGTGAGGTTTAAGTGTCAGCTGTTCCCCCTGCATCTCCTCCTCCTTGTTCATTTAGATGTCTATTTGTATATCCTGATTATCTAAGCTAATTTTCCCTAATATTCTGTTCCCTCCCCTCCCCCAAGACTTCCACATCCACTGTATTTCTTTTTCTCTCTCTCTTCTCAGGATCATCAGAACATGATAAAAACTGCTCCCATGACTTTTCTAATTAGACTTCCTACATGAACCTGTATGTTAATTGTTCAAAGGGGACACATATATCATCTCTCCATATTAGAATACAAGCAATTTATTCTTGTTTGGTCCCTTATCATTGCTCATTTGAATTAGCCTGGTTATGTTTCTCTTAAACTACTGTGTTTGAATTTCATAGTTTCTGTGTTGCTCAGATCTTTTTATCAGGAATGCTTGGAAGTCCTCTATTTCATGAAAAGTCCATTTTTACCCTTGTGGCATTCATTATATTTAGTTTTGCTGGATAAGTTATCATTGGCTCTAAGCCGATATTCTTTACCTTTAGGAATATCATCCAAGCTCACTATTTATTGATAGTGTTAGGTGCTAAATTGTGTGTGATCCCAAGTGTGACTCCTTGGTCCTTGAATTCTTTTTTTCCTGGCTGCTTACAGTATTTTTTTCTTTGACCTGGAAAATCTGTATTTTGTCTGTGATATTGCTGGGAATTTCCACTTTGTTTTTTCTTTCAGGAGATGATGAGTGAATTCTTCCTGTTTCCATTTTGCCTTCCATTTCTGAAAGATTTGGGCAGTTTTCTTTCAGTATTTCTTGAAGTAGAATGTATAAGCTCATTTTTTGGTTATGGCTTTCACATAGTCTAATAATTTTTAAATTTTTCCTCTTAAAATCTATTTTCCATGTCACTTGATTTTATTATGAGATACCTTGCATTTCCTTTCTATTTTTCTAGCCTTTTGATTTGTTTTTAATATTTTTTGTTTTTCATGGAGTCTCTAACTTGTATTTTGTCCATTCTAATTTTCTGGGAGTTTGTTACTTGGGCAAGCTTTTATACTTCTTGTGCCAAGCTATTAACTCTCTTTCCAATTCATTCTACCATAACTCTCATTTCTTTTCCAATCTTTCCCCTGTAATCCTCTTTTAATTTATAAAAAGATCTTTTAACTCTTTTTTTTCATCTCTTGCTTCATCTTAGGAATCCTAATTAAATTTGTACCTCAACTGTTTTTCTTTGAGGCCTTCATTGTAGATGTTTTGTAATTCTTCTATTTTTTGTATCTCTAGCATCCCTGTCACCATCATAGTTTTTTAGATTGGGATTCTTTTTTGGTTGCTCCTCCTTCTAACCTACATCCTGGCTTCAGACTTGATTCCAGGTTCTGCACCTTTCTGAAGGGAAGGTCTGGACTGGTCTGTGGCTGTTTCTTGAGGTATTGAGTGTTGTATTACTCCTGAATCTCAGAGACAGCTCAGGAAGGAGATCTATAAACTTTTGGTGCTCCAAGGCAAAGTCTGATTGCTGCCTCCCTGATCTGAGCTTTACAATTTGCTAATCTGATTTACTTCTGCACAAGAGCAGACTCTACTGTTGGACTCTGCCCATATCAATCAGATGAGACGCTCTGTTGGTTCACATTGACAAAACTGCAGGCTCCCTTTTCTGAGATTCCTGCCTTTGTTATTCCTCTGCAGGCTTGGCTGTCAACTGAACCTGAGACCCCCTCACCCCCACTCTCCTCCTGTGGTCTGAGCCACACAGCTTCCCTTTTCTTCCTACCTTGCTCCTCCTAGTACACTGTCTAGCACCATCTGTATCTTGTTCTGAATTGCTGCCCCTGGGAATGAGTCTTCTCCTCAGCCTGCCCTAGATATATGACATGAGTGTGAGTGACAAAGCTGCCAGTGGGCACCTGCTCCCACAATTTGTGATAAGCCAGAATGGATCTGAGACCTCTTCTTCTTGCCCTGATGCACTGACTCTTCCTTCACTGGAGTATTTCTTGGGCATATTCCAGATACCATCTCCAGGGTCCTTAGAGTTCTCTGTGCTGATATCAGCTGGAAAAAATGACTCACTGTGAATTTTTCTTTGAGTATTGAATGAGTTCAGTTGAATGACTGGACTCAGAGAATAGTTACTAATAGTTAGGTGTCAACCTAACAAGAGGTATATTGTATAGTGCACCAGAGATCTGTCCTGTTCAGTATTTTTATCAGTGACTTGGTCAGAGGCATGGATTGTGTGGGGAATCTACTGGAAAAAATAGGAGGGCATAATCAAAGATACTTACAGAGGGTGTTTTGGTCTTGGCAAGGAGAAGGTCTACTATAGTAAAGAAGGAGAGAATTGAGGATGAATTCAAGGCATTTTGAGATATAGAGTAGGGGAAATGAAGGAACTCACACCAAAGTGACCTTTATTTTCTCAAGAAATTATGAGGTAAGCTCCTCAAGCTTGAAAGGAGGAGCTGGATGGCATAGTGGATAGGTTTCTAGGCCTGGAGTCAGGAGGACCTGAGTTCAAATCCAGCCTCAGACACTTACTACACCTGTTTCCTCATGTGTAAAATGAGCTGGAGAAGGAAATGCCAAACTACTCATATATCTTTGCCAAAAAAACAAACAGAAAAATAACAAATGGGTTCACACAGAGTTGGGCATGACTGAATGACTAAACAACAATAAAAACTTCAGCTTGAATAGCATTGCATCTTACTAAGTGATGAAGACACAGCTCAAATATCATAACTGCTGTGATGGTACAGGGAAAAAATGCTCAATTTGCAGTCAGAGGACGTGTATTTGAATCCCACCTCTATTACATGTTTGACCTTGAGTAAGTCATTTAACTATTCTGGGCCTCTATTTCCTCCTCTGTAAAATGAGAGGGTCAGACTAGATGGCCTTATGGTACCTTCCAGCTTGAAAACTCTGTTATTATGAATTCTCATTAACAGTTCCGGATCATCAGGCATCCACTGGGTATAGGGTTTGATTATTGAATTTTCGGTCTGCAATGGACACTGATAGTAGATTGTTTTCTTCTGAGTCCAGGAGCAATAATTCATTTCTTTAAAAAAAAAAAATGAACACATGCTTTTAAAAACTGAACAGGAGACTGAATGAGCTGAGATCACCCAAGGGTATGTGCATTTGGTTTTAGTAATTATTCTGTTATTCATGAATAGCAAGTAATCATCTTATTAAACCTACTTACAGAGGTACTGTATATAAGGAGTAACACATGCTGATTTTTTTTGAAACCAATGTTTTAGAGCAAATTAAACTTTTTTTAGTAAAATAAAAACCATATTTTTAGGGCCAAAGTGGGGAACCACATCATTGGGGAGCTAAAGGTAGGGGTCCTTTGATCTATTCACTATATATCCTGGAGAAGAAAGAATACCATTTATAACATTAATTTAATATCCCTTCCTTTTCCTCTTCTTCCTCCTCCTCTTTAGACAAACCACTCTGGCATAGTAACCTTTCTCTCACTTCCTGATCCATACATCACTTGGTAATCTGTCCAGTGCTATATTCATTGCATAAATGTTCTTGTGATTTCTCCAACATCAAAGTGTTAACTGATGTTGGGGGAGGAGAGAAGAGAGACAGGGAAGAACTTATTTGCAGGAAACACTTTTGCCTTCCTAAAATGTACATTTTAGACATTGTGAATAGTCCATATGCTGATCTTTGCTTTTGCCACTATGTAATCTTAGGCCAGATGCATCACCTTCATCTGGATTTTCTTGGATATAGAGCTGGAAGAAATCACCTAATCCAACCTCTGTCTTAAAAATGAGGAAACTAAGACATGGAGAGGTTTAGGGACTTGCCCAGTCTCACACTGGTAGTTAATAATAGGACCAGGACTCAAACTCAGCTCCTTTGATTATAAATCCAGTATTATAAATCCACTATATAAAACTATTTCTCTAGGGCCTACTTTCCCTCCCTTTTAAAATGAGGTGTTATTCTGAATGATCTCCAAGGCACTTTACATTCTAAGTGTTCTGAATGGTGATCATTTAGTTTGGGTTTTTCTTAAGGTGATTTAAAAAAAAATTCTCCTAAGGTTTGTTAGTGCTTCCTTTTTGCTTATATCTTTCTTGAGTTCTTTCAAAGTGGAATGTAAGCTCCTTGAGAGCAAGCACTTTTTTTTCTTTCTATCCCCAGTACTTTGTACTTTGCTTTTAACATAGTAGGGACTTCATAAATGTATGCTGAATTCAGTTGTTGAATAAAATATTATATTTAGCCGTTTCAGAGATCTGATACAATTCCAAGTTTGAAAGTTTAAAGTAAAGGATACACGTGACAAGATCAACCCTGTTTTGTCCAGCTTTGTCCACAAACTTTCTCAAACTCTTGCCTGGCTCTATTAAAATTTTTTTCCCTTTTTATTTATGTTTTATTCAAGTTCTGTTCACTGCCTTTGAGTTCAATTTAATCCATAATTCTACATACAGCTGCTGTTTCCTACATTCCTCTTCCCTATACCACAATAGCCAATCACTCACTCTTTCTCTCTCTCACTCTCTCTCCCCCTTTTTATCCTCTGTCTCTCTTTCTCTCCCTTTCCCCTCCTCTTTTTCACTTTGATTTCTCATATCTAATATTTAGGGGCAAGGCACTTACAGACTAAGATAGGGAAGGATTGTGACAGGAACTGTGATTCCATTGCCGTAGGAAAAATGGCCTATTTGAGGAAACTCCCTTTCCCAAAGCAGGTCAGCTTCTTTTCTGCACCTCATAATCTCAGAGTTGTCTAGAGTGCTAGAAGGTTGTTCCCAGTGTTGCACGGTCAATATGTTAGAGATGGGTCCGGAACTCAGGTCTTCTTGTATTTCAACCCATCTCTCTATCCACTGAGCCATACTACCTCTCTTTAAAATAATAATGAGGTACATTAATTTAATCATGCCCTATCTGTGCACTCAAGGCCCATGATTCAATTAAATTCAACAATAAACTAATTAAATCTTTTTAACTGTACACACCAGCATTCTTATAAATTTTTGCTTATACTTGTGTGGACTATCTAGTGATAGTTTGGTAAACTATTTTATGGAATCTTACCTTTTATAGGAACAATAAAACTAAGTTATATAGACTAAAAGAGTGAACAGCATCTAATACACTAAAACATATATGTTCCTCATCAAGGACTTTTAAAAAAAAATTTACTTCTTCCTCTTTTATCTATTCTATTTTGAGCGTCTGAAATATTCATATTCTATCATCTGTGTATCTCCTTTTTTTTGTCAGTTTATTTACTGACTAGTAGAAAAGTTTTGGCTTACAGGCATATGCATGGTCTGACTCACAGTGGTTTGATGAACTCTTATCTTTTACATGGATAGTGGAATTCATGGGAATGAGACTGCCTAAACATAACAGCTAGCAATATTAATTAGATTGATGTTGAATGTCTGAAACCTTTAGTAAAAATTTGTCTTTTTTCATTGACTCTCATTTCATACAGTGACACTTAAAATATTCCTTAAGTAGGAAAAGCAAAGTAAATGTTTGCTGTTATCATATGGCTGTCAAGGTTGTAATAACACTGCCTGAAGTTACCTTCTGTTTCTTTTGTGATGTGTAAATATGGAGGTGAGCACAATGGCATAATCTTTCTTACTTGGCAACTTTTATCATCTTTGTCATGTAAAAGCCAGATTCCTTTGTTTATTTCTTTATATTTGGGAATTCTTGTCATTCTGGTACTCAAAGCTATCTCAGTCCCAGATCACTTGTATTACTTTGGTATTCTTAACCAAGAGCAAAAATCTCTTCAAGACGACTTTCCCAGTCTTGCGAATCCCTGAAATCACTGTTATAAAATACAAAACCTAGTCTTTATATTGTCTCAGTTTTGATTTTGTGGCCAATAGACAAGACTATGAATATAGACCTGTGTTCAACTACCGTATTTTACTGGGTTCAAGCTGTATACCCTTAGGCAAGGTAATTTGTCTGGACCTCATTTTGTTATTTTGTGAAGTGCTAGGATTGGACCAGGTAGTTTCTGTGGTCCTTTTGGGTTCTAGGATTTTATGATTCAGAACAACACAATCATTCTAGTCTAGAGAACAGAATTCTCTTTCCCTTTCAAATACTTGTTTCATACATATCAAGACCTATTTTACTTATTTTGTTTTACTAGAATATTACCAGTAATGGTATACCTAGCATGCCCAGCATGATCACTGAGAAGCACCACAAACTGAGAAACTGAGGAAACCGTCTATTCCATTCAGTCCTTATATCACCTCCAGCAATTCAGATGAGATGCTATTTGGAAAACACTTAGCCCAGTGCCTGACACACCACAGGTGTTTGGAAAATACTTGTTCCTTTCACTTCCTGTTACTCTGGTGGGTGAGGTGACTCAAAGCCAAAACAAGAAGGGCCAACCAGGCTACCTAAAATCATAGCAGGAGATGGAACTTAGCCCTGGCACAGAGCTTCAGTTCAGGAACAAAAGGTGGAAAGATAACTAAACGAAAGATGACACAAAGCAGTATAAAAAAAAATTATTGCAAATATACAGCTCTCCTCAAGGAAGGAGAGAGTACCTCTGTTAACAAATGCAACCAGAGATTCAAGGGGAAAACAATGAATTTTTCATAAACATGTAGAAGAAATGAAGCAAGAAAGTAAGAAGGAAATAAAAACTCTGAAGAACTTCAAGCAGACTAAATAGCTGAGAAAAGAAGTAGTAAACCTTACCCAAGAAATAGAATATCTAAAAACTAGACTAGGGCAGTCAGCAATCACTGACACCAGAAGACAGCAAGAAAATAGAAACAAAATCAAACAAAGTCTTTTGGGGTTGTGTGTATATAAAACTTTTCTTAAGTAAACACAAGATAATTTGAGGGAGAGAGTAACAATAAATGGAATAGAATCAGAAAGGGTTTGTATTATAATTGGAACTTGAGCTGAAGCTTGAAAGTAAGGTGGGTGGTTTTAAGGCATAGAGGTGTGGAAGGAATGCATTGTAGTCTAACTACAAAGGCATAGATACGGGAGATACAATGGTGTGTTTCTAGAAAAGAACTTGGTTCAATTTTGCAGAAATTTATTTTATGTGAAGGATAATAATAAGAAATAAGTCTAGAAGGAAGATGTGGAACGGTATTGTGGTGAAGTTTAAATGCCAAGCACAAGAGTTTATATTTTTTCCTGGAAGGAATAGGGAGCCACTGGGAGATTTTGAACAAGTTAGTGGAATGATCAAACCTGTGCTTTAAGAACATCATGTTCACAACTATGCAAATGATGAATCATAGAAGAGAGAGACTGGAGCAAGGATTCTACTTAGAAGACAGAGGCACTGTCTTAGTTCAGTTCTAGGATGAAATGAAGTCTGCATAACTCATTGTACAGTGAACAAATGGAGGGGGTTTTGCCCTAAAAAAGGATACAGTGGCACTTATTTTCAGCTTTGAGAGAAAACACCTCCGTTGACTCTTTTTGAAAATGCATTTGTTTATCAGATCTTTGGGACAGGGTATAGTGAATCATGTGGTCTTGGGAACACACTAAATCTGATAGGTTCTGACTCCATTTGGGTGAAATTTTTGACCCTCTCTGGTGACCAGGAAACTTTGTCAGGGAAGTAGATACCAGGGGCAAAGCCAGGATGGCTGAGTAGAAGAAAACCATGAAGCTGAGCTTCTCCAAACAGATCTCTAAGCCTTGCCAGACTGAATCCTTTTTTTTTAATGATTTTATTTGTTTTCAGTTTTCTACAATCACTTCCACATATCTTAGATTTTCTTCCCCTTCCCTCTCCCTTCTTCTCCGTTCCTTCCCCACTCCCTCCCCAAGATAGCATGCAGTCTTATATAGGTTCTACACATACATTCCTATTACATACATTTTCACCTTAGTCATGTTGCATAGAAGAAGTAAGATGAATAAGAGAACCCATAAAACAAAACATCCCACAAAAGAAAATGATCTGCTTCATTCTGCAATCCAATTCCACAGTTCTTTCTCTGGATGTGGCAGGTGTTTTGCCTCTGATCCGTTGGGCATTTTTTAGGTCCTTGGATTGCTGTGAAAGACTAGGTCTACCAGAAAAATTCCTCACACACTGTGGTTGTTGCTGTGCACAAAGTTCTCCTGGTCCTTTCACTCAGCATCAGTTCATGTAAGTCCTTCCAGACATGTCAGAAGTCTTCCTGTTCATCATTTCTTATAGTGCAATAGTATTCCATTACATTCATATACCACAATTTATTCAGCCATTCTCCAATTGATGGGCATCCCTTCAATTTCCAGTTTTGGGCCACCACAAAGAGAACTGCTATAAATATTTTTGTACATGTGGGACCTTTTCCCATTTTTATGATCTCTTTAGGATACAGTCCTAGAAGTGATCATTGCTGGGTCAAAGGGTATGCACATTTTTGTAGCCCTTTGGGTGTAGTTCCAAATTGTTCTCCAGATTGGTTGGATAAGCTCACAGCTCCACCAGTAATGAGTTAGTGTTGCAACTCTCCCACATCTTCTCCAACATTTATCATCTTCATGTTTTGTCATGTTAGCCAATCTGATAGGTGTTATGTGGTACCTCAGAATTGTTTTGATTTGCATCTCTCTAATCAACAGTGATTTAGCGCATTTTTTTCATATGACTATAGATACCATTAATTTCTTCCTCTGAAAACTGCCTGTTCATATCCTTTGATCATTTATCAGTTGGGGAATGACTTATATTCTTGTACAATTGACTCAGTTCTCTATATATTTTAGAAATGAGGCCTTTATCACAGACACTAGCTGCAAAAATTCTTTGCCAGTTTTCTGCTTCCTTCCTAATCTTGGTTGCATTGGCTTTGTACAAAAACTTTTCAATTTAATGTAATCAAAATTATCCATTTTGCACTTCATAATGTTCTCTGTCACTTGTTTGGTCAAAACTTTCTCCATTCTCCATAAATCTGACAAATATGCTATTCCTTATTCCCCTAATTTGTTTATAGTACCAGTCTTTATACCTAGATCATGTATCCATTTGGGCTTTATTCTGGTATATGGTGTCAGGCATTGGTCTATGCCCAGTTTCTGCCACACTGTTATCCAGTTTTGCCAGCAATTTTTGGCAGAAGCTGGGGTCCTTGGGTTTATCAAATAGTAGATTGCTATATTCGTTGACTATGTCTTGAGTACCTAACATGTTCCACTTGTCTACCCTTCTGTTTCTTAGCCAGTACCAAGTGGTTTTGATGGTTGCTGCTTTATAATACAATTTAACATATGGTAGGGCTAGGCCACCTTCCCCAGCATTTCTTTTCATTAGTTCCCTTGATATTCTAGACCTTTTGTTCTTCCAGATGAATTTTTATATTATTTTTTCTAGCCGTAGAAAATGGTTATATATTAGTTTGATTGGTATGGCATTGAATAAGTAAATTAATTTAGGTAGAAATGTCATTTTTGTTATATTAGCTCGGCCTACCCACGAGCACCTGATGTTTTTCCACTTCCTTAGATCTGACTTTATTTGTACGAAAAGTGTTTTGTAATTGTGTTCATATAGTTCCTAAGTTTGTTTTGGCAGGTAGACTCCCAGATATTTTATAGTGTCTACTATAGCTTTAAATGGAATTTCTCTTTCTATCTCTTGCTGTTGGACTTTGTTAGAAATATAGAGAAATGGGGATGATTTATTTGGGTTTATTTTGTTACCTGAAACTTTGCCAAAGTTGTTTATTATTTCAAGTAGCTTTTTACTTGATTTTCTGAGATTCTCTAAGTAGAACATCATATCATCTGCAAAGAGTGATAACTTAGTTTCTTCTTTGCCTATTCTGATTCTTTCAATTTCTTTTTCTTCTCTTATTGCCAAAGCTAACATTTTTCTACTAATGTATTAAATAGCAATGGTGATAATGGGCATCCTTGTTTCACCCTTGATCTTATTGGCAGCGCATCTAGCTTATCCCCATTTCATATAATGTTTGCTGATGGTTTTAGGTAGATACTGCTTATTATTTTATGGAAAGTTCCATTTATTCCTATACTCTACAGTGTTTTCAATAGGAATGTTGTATTTTGTCAAAAGCTTTTTCTGTATCTATTGAGATAATCATGTGGTTTCTCTTAGTTTTGTTATTGATATGATCAATAATGCTGATAGTTTTCCTAATATTGAACCAGCCCTGCATTTCTGGTATAAATCCTACCTGATCATAATGTATTATTCTCATGATAAGTTACTGTATTCTTTTTGCTATATTTTATTTAAATTTTTTTCATCTATATTGTTTAGAGAAATTGGTCTATAATTTTCTTTCTCTCTTTTGACTCTTCCTGGTTTAGTATGAGAACCATATTTGTATCATAAAAACAATTTGGTGGGACTCCTTCCCCAATTTTCCCAAATAGTCTATATAGTATTGGAATTAACTGTTCTTTAAATGTTTGATAGAATTCACTTGTAAATCCATCTGACCCTGGAGATTTTTTCCTAGGGAGTTCACTGATGGCTTATTCAGTTTCTTTTTCTGAGATGGGGTTATTTAAGTGTTCAAATTCCTCTTCTATTAATCTGGGCAATTTATATTTTTTAAACTAATCATTCATCTCATTTAGATTGTCAGATTTATGGGCATACAGTTGGGCAAAGTAATTTCTAATTATTGTTTTAATTTCCTCCTCATTGGAGGTGAGTTGACCCTTTTCAGTTTTGATATTGGTAATTTGGTTTTCTTCTTTCTTATTTTTAATTAAATTGACCAACAGTTTATCAATTTTATTGGTTTTTCATAAAAACAACTCTTAGTGTCAGACTGATTCTTGATGGAGAAATCCAGAAAAGGTCAGAGTGAGTCCTTTGTCTGGCCCAGTTTGGCATAGGGAGATAGAGAATAAGGTCTATAGACGCTAGGGAATGGGCAAGGGCAAAAGCATGTTCCATACACCCAAAGAGAGGAAGTCCCAGATTCCTACGGGGTATCCCAGAGCACTGCTGTGTAGACAAATGCCCCACATAGTTCCAAGACCTAACCCAGGGCAAGTTAAGAAGGGGACTTGTGCACAGCGTGAGTAAGGAGAACCCTTATACTGAGTTTACTGAGGAAGTAACAGTGGTGTGGCTTAGACCACAAGTCTCATTTGCAGCATCTAGTCCGGCCTGCAGAGGAATAAGTTGGGCAGAAATCTCAAAATAAAAGCGACCCTGTGATTTTGCTACTCTGAACCTATAGAGCTTTCCACCTGACTGATAAGGGCTGAATCCAACAGAATTCTATTCTTGCATAGACCCAAACCCTGGTCAAGAATTGGCAAAGATTAGACCAGGGGGACAGCAATCAGACTTTACTCTGGATCAGACTACTTTGGGAGTCCTGAAAGCTTGCAGGTTATCAGGCTAAGCTGTCCCTGAGATCCAGAAATAAGACAATATTCAGTACTCCCCAAAAAAATCAACATGACCAGCCCAGACCTTCCCTCTAAAAGTGTGTAAAGCACAGCCCCAATGTCAAATCCAAAAGCAGGAAGTAAGCTGGAAAAATGGGCAAACAAGAAGAGCTACACCTTATGAGTTATTATGGTGTCATGGACATTCAAGAAACAAACACAGAAGAAGAGAATAACTTCAAAATAATTGTAAGCAAAGCCTCAGAGAAAAACAGCTTTGGTGTAAAGTTACCTAGAATTCCTGGAAGAGATGAAGCAAAAATTTAAAAAAAGTTTTAAAATGTTTTTATAAATGGATTGAGAGTGCTTGAGAAAAAAAAATTGGAAAAGAAATGAGAGCTATGGAAGAAAGAATTGGAAAGGAAATTAACAGATTGGCCCAAGAAGCCCAAAACTTTGGCCAAGCAAAGAACTGCGTGAAATTGAGAATCAACCAAATAGAAGGAAATGACTTCACGAGGTAACAAGAAATATTGAAACAAAGATTAAAAGGTAAAAAAAAAAAAAAATGGAGGGAAATGTAAAGAATCTTATAGAAAAAAGAACTGACCTAGAAAATAAGAAATTTAAAAATTATTAAAGTTTCTAAACACCAACATAAAGAGAGTGTAAAGAGCATATTTCAAGGAATCTTAAAAGAAAACTGCCCAAAACTCATATTAAAAAAAGGGTAAAAGAAAAAAATCCTATCAGTCACCCTCTGAAAGAAACTGCATAATGAAAACTCCCAAGAACATCGTAGCCAAGTTCAGAGCTTCCATGTCAAACAAGTCTACTGCAGCCAAAAAGAAAGAATTCATGCACCAAGGAGGCACAGTTAGGATCACACAGGATTTAGCAGCCACAGCCTTAAAGCAGTGAAGAAATTGGAATACAGTACTCCAGAGGGAAAAAGATATGGGCTTACAACCAAATATAACTTACCCAAGCAAAGCTGAGTACAACGCTACAGGAAGAAAAATGTATCTTTCTTGAAATAGAGGACTTCCAAATATTCTTGATGAAATGACCAGAGCTGTGGAGAAGCTTTGAAGATATATTTGATTCATAGAGAAAGCGCTGGAGATAGAGATATGGTCATATTTGTGCATTCTAATAGGAGATACAACATATAAAGACAGGGTAGCAGTGGCCGGGGACCAGTGTTTTAGTCTAGCAAGTGACAGGAATGATGAATGAAATTTGGACATCCTACAAATTCCTTTGTGCTGTCTCTGTTCTGCTTTGTTCGTAGAGCACAGCTTCCTTTCTGATGTTGGCACGCTATGCTGAGTGGTCCTGTACCACTGTCTCCCATGTTGCACAATCAAATCCAAAGTTCTTGAGGGAGACCTTGAGAGTGTCCTTGTATCACTTCTTTTTGTGACCATGTGATCACCTGCCTCATGTGAGTTCTCCATAAAATAGTCTTTTTGGCAAGCTTACATTTTGCATTTGAACAACATGGGCAGCCCATCGAAATTGTGCTCTCTGAAGCATAATTTGAATGCTTGGCAGTTTAGTTCGAGCAAGGACCTCAGTGTCTAGTACCTTATCCATCCAGGTGATCTTCAGAATCCTCCTAAAGCAGTTCAAATGGAAGCAATTCAGTTTCCTGGCATGGTGCTGATAGATTGTGCATGTTTCACAGGCATACAACAATGAAGTCAGCACAACACCTCTTTAGACCTTCAGTGTGGTAGTCTAACACCTCTTCTTTCCTATACTTTTCTTCAGAGCCTCCCAAACACTGAGTTAGCTCTGGCAGTGCATGCGTCAACCTTGTTGTCAATGTGTACGTTCTTAGAAAGTACACTACCAAGGTAAGTGAACTTATCCACCTCATTCAGAACTTCTCAATTTTGTTGTAACTGGTGGTTCCATGTATGGATGGTGTGGTAGTGGCAGATGGAGCACCTGTGTTTTCTTGGTGTTAATTCTTAGGCTGAAATTAGCACAGGCAGCAGAGAATTGATCCATACTTTGTTGCATCTCAACTTCAGAGGCTTCATTGAGTACACAATCATCTGCCAATAGAAGATCATGCACCAACACTTTCTCCACTTTGGTCTTGGCTTGTAGCCTTTTCACTTTGAAGAATTTACCTTCAGTATGGTAGCTGACCTTGATGGCGTGTTCATCCTCTTTGAAAGCATTTGATAACATGGCTGAAAATATCATGCTGAAAAGTATGGGAGCAAGCCCACAGCCCTATTTCACTCCATTGGTGAGTGGGAAGGCATGAGAACATTGTCCACTATCCAGAACCCAGGCAAACATGCCATCATGAAATTGACATCCAATACTGATGAACTTCTCTGGGCAACCAAATTTTGATATAATTTTCCATAAACCCTCACAACTAACAGTGTCAAAGGCCTTGGTCAGATCTGCAAACATTGTGCACAGAGCTCTGTTCTGCTCTTGGCATTTCTCCTGCTGTTGTCATGCAGCAACCTCCATATTGACTGTTCCTCGGTCCTTTCTGAAGCCACACTGTCTCTCAGGTATATGACCATCTTCCAAGTGAAGGATCAACCTATTAAGGAGGACTCTAGCAAGAATTTTGCCAGCGATGACTAAGAGGGAGACCCTCCTGTGATTGCCACAGGACAATCTATTCCCTTTACCTTTATAGAGATGGACAGTGGAGGCATCCTTGAACTCCTGGGGGATAACCTCCTCTTGCCTGGAAAATTTCAGTCAGCTTTTTTATGAACAATGGTCTCCCTGCCTTGTAAATCTCAGCTGGAATAGAATCAGCATCAGGTACTTTGCCACGTGAGAGGAGCCTAATGGCACTCAAAACCTCTTCTTCAGCTGGAAGTTCAACTAAGGAGGAATTGACTTTGACCTGAGGTAAAGAGTCAGTGGCTTCAGCATTGATTGATGATGGTCTATTGAGAACACAATGGAAGTGTTCAACCCATCTCTCTACGATCATGTCCTCATCACTAGTCAATGCAGCTCCATCAGCGCTAAGTAGTTGTGATGCACCATAGGTTTTTGATCCATAAATAGCTTTCAAGGAATCATAAAAGTGTTTTGGATTGTTACTATCAGCGTAAAATTGAATTTCATCTGCTTTCTTACTGAGCCAAGAATCCTGTATCTCTCTAAGCTTTACTTGTAATTTACCTTTGATGGAATTAAATGCTGCCTTCTTAGAGATGAACTGTCTGCTGGTAAATTCTGTAGTTGTCATTTTTCATTTAGCAACTTCTGAATTTCCCCATCATTTTCATCAGATCGGTCTTGATGTTTATGAGTGTTCTGACCCAGATAAGCAAATGTAGTGCCATACACCAAATCTCTGAAAGCTGCCCACTCCTTTTCTGCTTCACTATTGCCAGCTGTGTGTTGGTTCAACTTTCCCTCCAATTTAGCAACAAACTGTTCATGCTCAGAGAAGAGCTCTAATTTGTTGACATTAATTCTTCTAGTAGTCATTTTCCCTTAGGTCTGCACTTTTAATAAATGCGAATATTTAGCTTGGAAAGGATTAGACTATATTTTAACTGATCAGTCTTTGTGAAATGAAGAATATGGGGCCATAACAAGGCAATTAACTGAAAGAATATGAAGGAATGTAGGGACTAGAAGTTATAAATGGGAATGAAAATAAGTTGGAGAAATAAAATAGACTGCATTAGCAAGAGGATATTGGTGTTTAAAAAAAAAGATGGGCTTTTGTAATAACAAGCAGATTAATTAAAAGTACTTGTAATTCCCTCTAAAAGCATCTTGTCAATGTGAATTCTTATCATTATTTTATATCAAAAGAATTAATGGGCAGCCACCTCATATTTAGCTACGAATGATTGTACATAGTGCACTTAATTAGCTTGTTTACCATTGGTTTCTTTGCTTATCTCTGTTCTATATCCAAATTGTCTCTTATCTAGCAAAACCTGTCTTCCACCCAAAACGCTGGCTACTCTTTTGCATATTGCTTTCCTAGCTGGGCTACCTCCAAGCCAGTCTGATTCCTGAGCTGTTTACCTGTCAAAGCACTCACAAAAATTTAACTTGGTTGCCTTTAAGAGCCAACTTGTAGGCCAAGAGCTCCTTATGGATCCTTCCAGATGTGGTTGCACATGCTATAAAATTTCCCTAGTTGGCACCCTGACCTTATGTTTAATATTTGTTCATGTGTAATCCATGCTTGCTCTGACTTTCTGTCTCCTACCTCATATCTCAGCTTTTCTTAGAACTTTTCCCTTCTCAATTTGAATTGTTTGTTTTCAGATAATGGTCTATTAGATAGTACCTTAAGTACTATTTAATAAACCCCATAACCAGCCTCATGCCTTAAAAACCTTAAGCCTCTAAAGGAGTATCCAAAGCAATATGTTGGCCCCACCATAACCTCTCCACCATCGGTGATTCTAACATCAATTATGTCCTAAAGTTCCATTAGGCTTTCCTCACTTTCTCCCATTCATAAAAACAAAGGAATGAAACCTCATTCATGAATAATCATTAAATGAAAAATTTTTAAACTTGCAATTTCCAACATTTTAAAAGATACTGAATAACTTAAAATGAATTTGTCTTATATAGATCATTTGTGTTGTTATGTTTGTCTTGTATCTTTACATAGTCCCCTACTTATAAATAGGTTGCACTTCAGAAGTTTAGAATCTATTTATCTAGAACACATTTTTCCATAGAAATAATATCATTAGCAATGGTTAGGCTTCCAAACCTGCACACAGAACTTTGTTTAACCTTGAATGAACTGTCTTTCTTAACTATGGCTAAGCACGATTGATGTAATTTTTTTCTATAAAATAAACCATTCCAAGGTTCACCTCAGAATGCCATGCTTGCTTCTAATGAAACATTAGAAATAGGAATTTTCTTAGTACAAGGAATATCTAGTAATATCCTTGTAGATGCAGGGACAGAGAAGTAGTGAATACTTCTGGGGACCTAATAGTCTGTTAATGCCGTATTCTTATGTCAAAACATTTCTGTAAATTTTATAAGAGCAGATGATTTTATAGGTTTATTACTTTTTAGGCATTTTGAGATAAAGAATATTTAACAATCTCATTATAAAATGGTAAATGGAGTCAGACGGTGTAGAATAAGCATTTATACAGAGCCTACTATATGCCAGGCTCTATGCTAAGCACTTTACAAATATCTCATTTGATTCTCACAACAACCCTGCAAGATAAGTGATATTATTCCCATTTTACAGTTGAGAAGACTGATGTTAAGTGACTGGACCAGGGTTACCCAACTAGTAAATGTCAGGCCTAATTTGAGCTGAGGTCTTCTTGACTCCAGGACCAGCTCTCCACTATACCACTTACCTATCTCAGATGTTTTGTTTGTATGTTAGATGTTTGTAAGAGGGAGACTGTTCCTCCATGAGTTATACTTGCAATATCTGTATTTCATTTGATGAATGTATCCCACAACAGAGATTAAAATTTATAGCTTACTTGCTCTTTTAAGACTACTTGTTTCTTTTTCTATAACTTCTGGAGATTGTGATAGAATTTTTTATCTGAAAAAAAATTCATATTATCAAGGGATATTTATAGAAAGCATGTAACATACTTCTCAGATGACTCTAGAAGTCAGTAATAGGAAACTTAGATGTGTTCTCTCTAGTCTGAATTTAGGTTAGGATAGAGAGTGATTGGAATGTAAAGTATCTGGTAATCCTGTACTACTTGTTGTAAAATAAGCTATTCACAGCTCACAAGTTGCATTCTAGAGGAAATCTATGTTTTATTTAAAATTTTAAAACATGATTAATAAACATATGTCATTCATTCAGTAAACATTTGTTGGCTATTATGTGCATAGCACTTGTGTTAGGTAATGAGGGGATGCAATGCATGATGTCCTGCTTCTTAGAGATTACAGTTTGATAACCTGCATTTCCAGTCTAATTTAAACTATTCTTCTCATTACCTCCATGCATTTGTACAGTCCATCTTCAATGTCTAGAAGTTTATGTCCTGGACACTTATCTCTTTTTCTCCCTGTAATATTTCCCTTGGTGATTCCCTGCTATCATAGGCTAATAATTTCTCCGCAAATGACTCCCAGACTCTCTAGCCTTCTCTCTATTACTGTTGCACCTTTTAAACTAGAAATTTGTATACATCTCAAACTGAACTTGTCCAAAATAAAATTCATTTTCTTCCCCTTTCTTAAATCACTCTTTTTCTTTTTTTAAAATTTATTTAAATTTATTTATTTAACTTTTAACATTCATTTTCACAAAATTTTGGGTTCCACATTTTCTCCTCATTTGTCCCCTCCCCCCACCCCAAAACACCAAGGATTCTAATTGCCCCTGTCACCAGTCTGCCCTCTCTTCTATCATCCGTCTCTGCCCTTGTCCCCTTCTTCTCTTTTGTCCTGTAGGGCCAAATAACTTTCTATACCCTTTTACCTGTATTTCTTATTTCCTAGTAGCAAGAACAGTACTCCACAGTTGTTCCTAAAACTTTGAGTTCCAACTTCTCTTCCTCCCTCCCTCCCCACCCCTTCCCTTTGGAAGGCAAGCAATTCAATATAGGCCATATCTGTGTAGTTTTGCAAATGACTTCCATAATAGTCATGTTGTGTAAGACTAACTATATTTCCCTCCATCCTATCCTGCCCCCCATTGCTTCTATTCTCTCTTTTGATCCTGTCCTTCCCCATGAGTGTTGACCTCAAATTGCTCCCTCCTCCCCATGCCCTCCCTTCCATCCTCCCCCCCACCCTGCTTATCCCCTTATCCCCCATTTTCCTGTATTGTAAGATAGGTTTTCATATCAAAATGAGTGTGCATTTTATTCCTTCCATTAGTGGAATGTGATGAGAGTAAACTTCATGTTTTTCTCTCACCTCCCCTCTTTTTCCCTCCACTAAAAAGTCTTTTGCTTGCCTCTTTTATGAGAGATAATTTACCCCATTCCATTTCTCCCTTTTTCCTCCCAATATATTTCTCTCTCACTGCTTAATTTCATTTTTTTAAGATATGATCCCATCCTCTTTGATTCACTCTGTGCATTCTGTATGTGTGTGTGTGTGTGTGTGTGTGTGTGTGTGTGTGTGTGTGTGTAATCCCACCCACTACCTAGATAAGTTTCACGAGTTACAAATATTGTCTTTCCATGTAGGAATGTAAACAGTTCAACTTTAGCAAGTCCCTTATGACTTCTCTTTGCTGTTTACCTTTTCATGCTTCTCTTCATTCTTGTGTTTGAAAGTCAGATTTTCTTTTCAGTTCTGGTCTTTTTATCAAGAATGCTTGAAAGTCCTCTATTTCATTGAAAGACCAATTTTTCCCCTGAAGTATTATACTCAGTTTTGCTAGGTAGGTGATTCTTGGTTTTAGTCCTAGTTCCTTTGACTTCTGGAATATCCTATTCCATGCCCTATGATCCCTTAATGTAGAAGCTGCTAGATCTTGTGTTATCCTGATTGTATTTCCACAATAGTTGAATTGTTTCTTTCTAGCTGCTTACAATATTTTCTCCTTGACCAGGGAACTCTGGAATTTGGCCACAATGTTCCTAGGAGTTGCTCTTTTTGGATCTCTTTCAGGAGGGGATCTGTGGATTCTTTCAATATTTATTTTGCCCTCTGGTTCTAGAATCTCAGGGCAGTTTTCCTTGATAATTTCATGAAAGATGATGTCTAGGCTCTTTTTTTGATCATGGCTTTCAGGTAGTCCCATAATTTTTAAATTGTCTCTCCTGGATCTATTTTCCAGGTCAGTTGTTTTTCCAGTGAGATATTTCACATTATCTTCCATTTTCTCATTCTTTTGGTTTTGTTTTGTGATTTCTTGGTTTCTCATAAAGTCATTAGCCTCCATCTGTTCCATTCTAATTTTGAAAGAACTATTTTCTTCATTGAGCTTTTGGACCTCCTTTTCCATTTGGTTAATTCTGCTTTTGAAAGCATTCTTCTCCTCATTGGCTTTTTGAACCTCTTTTGCCAATTGAGTTAGCCTATTTTTCAAGGTGTTCTTTTCTTCAGCATATTTTTGGGTCTCCTTTAGCAAAGTGTTGACCTGCTTTTCATACTTTACTTGCATCTCTCTCATTTCTCTTCCTAGTTTTTTCTCCACCTCTCTAACTTGATTTTCAAAATCCTTTTTGAGCTCTTCTGTTGGGACTGGAAGCTCAATTCCGTGTGGACAGTCTCGGGCAGGTAAAAGTGAGACTTCTAAATCTTAGAGTCTTACGAGGCCCTCCATGAACAGCGGGGGTTCAAGAAGGTCAGACCGAGCTAGCTCGGCTAGCTCGGGTATTTCCGCCTCTCCCCCGGAGATACCTGATGGGTGGAGTCTCCCTGCCCTCGAGGTCATCCCGGATTGGAGCACACCTAGTTACCTAATAGCATGGTATTGAGATGCAAACTGTGTGGCTGAAGATTAAGTAGGATTGAGGAAGCCAGAAAGCGCTCTTAGCACATGTGGAGCCAAAGAGGACAGTAAGGCTCCGCTTCTTTTCTTTCCTCTCTCCCCTCCCCCTCTCTCCCCGCTTGTACTTCTACTTCCAATCCCTTAAGCTTAGCCTCCTTAGGAAATCTCCCCCTCTTCCTCCTAAGGAAGATCCCCCCTGCACTTGTAACCGATTCCCTGGAATAAAGCTCAACCCCTGTTCGACTCTGGAACGTCCTTTCTCTCATATGTGCATCCGGCGTGGCCAGCCGAAGACCTGGGACAGGTAGGAAAGACTCGGGTAGCCCAATACAGGCCTCTAGGCTTGGCACTCTTCCATGGCCTGAGCCCATTGGGTGGGCTGGGATACAGAAGCCTTGACTTCTGTGTCTTTCCCTGATGGTAAGCATTGTTCTTCCTTCTCAGAAAGGAAGGGAGGAAATACCTGTTCAACAAGAAAGTCATGTTCTGTAGTCTTATTTTTTTTCCCTTTTCTGGGCATTTTCCCAGCCAGTGACTTGACTTCTGAACGTCCTCTTCACACCCAGTTTGCCTCCAGATCTGCCCAGTCAGCGCTTGGGGTCTGAGATTCAAATGCTGCTTGCCAGGCTCAGGGCTTTCGACGGGGGCAGGGCTGCTGTTCAGTGTGAGGTTAAGTTCAGGTGCTCAGGTGGGGGCAGGGCCGCCACTCAGGGCTCATTTCCCTCAGGGGGTTTATGCAGAGACCTTCAACAATGAATCCAGGCTCTTGCCTGCTTGGGGTGCCCCTGTCCGTTGCCGCCCCTCTGCTGCCTCCCGAGGGGGCCTGAGTTATGGACACGCCCTGCTCCCCTCCTGACAAGCCAAAAAGATTCACTCACAACCGGCGCCCATGAGTGGAGGGATCTGTGTGGCCTCTGTAGCCTTTTATACTGTTGATCACCCTTTCCTCCTTGATATTTCTTCTCTCTATTTTCAGGAAACCACTCTCTCCTGGTTCTTCCCCTACCTATCTGACCGTTCTGAGTCTGTCTCTTTTGCTGGATCCTCCTCCAGATCACACCCTCCAATCATAGGAATCCCTAGGGGTTCTATCCTAGGCCTTCTTCACTTCTCCCTCTATACTATTTCACTTGGTGATCTCATCAGTTCCCATGGATTTAATTACCATCCCTGTGATGATAATTCTCAAGTCTACCTATCCTGCCCCAATCTCTTTTCTGAACTTTAATCTCACATTTCTGACTACCTTTCAGATTATCTTAACCTGGATGTCCAGTACACATCTTAAACTCAACATGTTCAAAACAGAATTTATTCTTTCTAAACCCCTCTTCCCTCTCACCTTCCTTATTATTGGGAGAAGGGAAACACCATCCTCCCAGTGCCTCAGAATCACAACCTGGGAGTCATCCTTGACTGCTCACTATCTTTCAGCCCTCCTATCTTTCACTTTAAATCTGAACTAATACAATAGCTGACTCGTTGACCTATCTGCCTCAAGTCTTTCCTCACTCTAATCTATCCTTCATATAGCCTTTAAAGTGATTTTCCTAAAGTGCAGATGCAATAATATTACCCTTCCCCATACCAATATACTCTGTAGTTCACTTTTCCTTCCAAGATCAAATACAAAGTGCCTAATACATACTTTTTGATCCAGTGACACTGGTCTCCTGGCTGTTCCATCAATAAGATGCTCCATCTTGGTTCTGTACATTTTCTCTGACTATCCCCCATGACAAGAATGTTGTCCCTCCTTAAGTCTTGACTAAAATCTCATCTTCTGGGGGGCGGAGCCAAGATGGCGAAGTAGAAAGACGCACATACACACAGCTCCGAACCCACAAACCACAGAACAGCTAGAGGGGACTAACCCAGGGCGAATTCTGCACCCAGAGACCACGGAATATTGGAGCGAGGGAGATTTCTGTTCCAGAGAGACCTCCAAACCTCTCGCGGGGGGTCCTTCACGCCGTGGACTGGGCGCCGGGATGGGGAGCAGAGGGCAGCCCTGCCGCGGCAGTGACACCGTGAGGAAAAGATCCGAGCGGGCTACGGGCACGGGATCTCCAGCGGCCGCTCGGGTCCCTCCACCCACAGAGGGACCTGCAAACCTCTCACAAAAGGTCCGTCGTGCTGCAGACGCAGAGCCCAGCCCGGACCTGCGGCGGCGGCGGCCGCGGCTCCGAGAGGTACAGATCCGAGAAGGCTCCAGAGACGGGATCTCCAGCAGCGGCACAAGCCCCCCCACCAACAGGTGACTGACGGGGATAGGTGAGAGAGTGTCTTTGGCGGGTCAAGAGGGGAGTGGGGTGCCCCCATGGCTCGGGCCCCCCCAGGAGATAGAAGCTGAGAGGCGGCTGCAGACAGGGGCTCCCCAAACAGGCGGGAGCCTGGATCCATTGTGGAAGGTCTGTGCATAAACCCCCTGAGGGAACTGAGCCTGAGAGGTGGCCCTGCCCCTGACCACCTGAACTTAATTCTCACACTGAAGAGCAGCCCTGCCCCCGCCAAAAATCCTAAGGCGGGAAGCAGCATTTGAATCTCAGTTCCCAAACGCTGGCTGGGAGGACCAGGAGGCAAGGAGGGTGTGAGGAGAACATTCAGAGGTCAGGTCACTGGCTGGGGAGAATGCCCAGAAAAGGGAAAAGAGATAAAACTATTGAAGGGTACTTTCTGGGAGAACAGACATTTCCTCCCTTCCTTTCTGATGGGGAGGAACAATGCTTGCCATCAGGCAAAGACACAGAAATCGAGGATTCTGTGTCCCAGCCCACCCATTGGGCTCGGGCCATGGAAGAGCTCAAGAGGAATTTTGAAAATCAAGTTAGAGAGGTGGAGGAAAGACTGGGAAGAGAAATGAGAGGGATGAGGGAGAAGCATGAAAAGCAAATCAGCTCCCTGCTAAAGGAGAACCAAAAAAATCTTGAAGAAATTGGCACCTTGAGAACTAGCCTAACTCAGCTGGCAAGGGAGGTGCAAGGGGCCAATGAGGAGAAGAATGCTTTCAAAAGCAGAATTAACCAAATGGAAAAGGAGATTCAAAAGCTCACTGAAGAAAATAGATCTTTCAAAACTGGAATGGTACAGATGGACGCTAAGGACTTTATGAGAAAGACAGATATCACAGAACATAGCGTGCAGATTCGAAAAATGGAAGATAATGTGAAATATCTTATTGGAAAAACAACTGACCTGGAAAATAGAATCAGGAGAGACAATGTAAAAATTCTGGGACTACCTGAAAACCATGATCAAAAGAAGAGCCTAGACATCATCTTCCATGAAATTATCAAGGAAAACTGCCCTGAGATTCTAGAACCAGAGGGCAAAATAAATATTCAAGGAATCCGCAGAACACCGCATGAAAGAGATCCAAAAAGAGAAACTCCTAGGAGCATTGTGGCCAAATTCCAGAATTCCCAGGTGAAAGAGAAAATATTGCAAGCAGCTAGAAAGAAACAATTCAAGTATTGTGGAAATACAATCAGGATAACACAAGATCTAGCTCCCTCTACATTAAGGGATCGAAGGGAATGGAATAGGATATTCCAGAAGTCAAAGGAACTAGGATTAAAACCAAGAATCACCTACCCAGCAAAACTGAGTATAATACTTCAGGAGAAAAAATGGTCTTTCAATGAAATAGAGGATTTTCAAATTTTCTTGATGAAAAGACCAGAGCTGGAAAGAAAATTTGACTTTCTAACACAAGAATGAAGAGAACCATGAAAAGGTGAACAGCAAAGAGAAGTCATAAGGGACTTACTAAAGTTGAACTGTTTACATTCCTACATGGAAAGACAATATTTGTAACTCTTGAAACATTTCAGTATCTGGGTACTGGGTGGGAGTACACACACACACACATGCACACACGCACACATACATAGAGACAGTGCACAGAGTGAATTGAAGAGGATGGGATCATATCTTAAAAAAAAAAAATGAAATCAAGCAGTGAGAGAGAAATATTGGGAGGAGAAAGGGAGAAGTTGAATGGGGCAAATTATCTCTCATAAAAGAGGCAAGCAAAAGACTTATTAGTGGTGGGATAAAGAGGGGAGGCAAGAGAAAAACATGAGGTCTACTCTCATCACATTCCACTAAAGGAAAGAATATAATGCACACTCATTTTGATAGGAAAACCTATCTCATAATACAGGAGAGTGGGGGACAGGGGCACAAGCAGGGTGGGGGGGAGGATGGAGGGGAGGGCATGGGGAGGAGAATGCAATCCGAGGCTGACACTCATGGGGAGGGAAAGGATCATAAGAAAATAGAAGTAAAGGGGGACAGGATAGGATGGAGGGAAATATAGTTAGTCCTATACAACACAACTAGTATGGAAATCATTTGCAAAACTAAACAGATTTGGCCTATATTGAATTGCTTGTCTTCCAAGGGGAAGGGGTGGAGAGGGAGGGAGCTAAAGAAGTTGGAACTCAAAGTGTTAGGACCAAATGTAATGTTCTTACCACTGGGTAACAAGAAATACAGGTTAAGGGGTCAAGAAAGCTATCTGGCCCTACAGGACAAAAGAGAAGACAGAGGCGAGGGCAGGGAGGGAGGATAGAGGAGAGAGCAGATAGGTCACAGGAGCAATTAGAAAGCTCGGGTTTGGGGGGGGAGGGGAGAAAAGGGGAGAAAATTTGTAACCCAAAATTTTGTGAAAATAAATGTTAAAAGTTAAATAAAAAATAAATAAATAAATAAAAATAAAAAATAAATAATAATGTAAACCTAAAAAAAAATAAAATAAAATCTCATCTTCTGTAAGAAGCCTTTCCCAACACGCCCTGTAAATTATTTTCTATTTATCCTGTTAAAAGCATGTTTGTATATATTGGTTGTGTCTTCCCAATTAGATCATCAGCTTCTTGAAGACAGGGGAGTGTCTTTTGCCCCATTTTGTATCGCCAATGCTTAACACAGTGCCTAGCTCATAGTAAGCTTTAATAATTGTTTATTGATTGATTGGCACACCATTACCTGTAGGACTCTCAGATCAAATATGAAGTCCTCTCTGACAGCCTCTCCTCTGTTTCACAACCTAGACCCTTCCTATCATCCAGCCTGTTTGCACAAAGCAGTCCTTCATATGATCTTCAATCCAGCCATACTAGCCAACTCACTATTCCTCATACAATCCCTCCCCTCCTATTTCTATGGTTTGCCACTGTACAACCACAGAGGACCAACAGTGGATTGCTATTTTTCTTCATCTCCACCTCTTAGAATCCTTGGCTTCTTTCCACACCCTGCAGGAAGCCTTTTCCAGTCCTCCCAAGGTACTTGTGCTTTTTCCTCTAAGTATATTGCTAGGTAGTACAGTTCTTCGGACTTAGAGTCAGAAAGTCTTGAGTTCAGATCTAGCTTCAGACACTTACATGGTTCTGGGCAAGTTGCTTCACCTTTGTCTACTTCAGTTTCTTCATCTGTAAAATTAGAAATAATCACATCACGTATCTTTCAAGGCTTTTTTCAGGGGAAAATGAGATGATATTTGTAAAGGGTTTTGCAAACCTTAATCACTATATAAATGCTAACTATTATTGCTCTGTGTTTATTTTATAAAATTTACATTTATGTCTTTCCCCAGAAGACTTTAAGCATCTTGAGGGCAGGGTCTATTTTTGCTTTTCTTTGTGTATACAGTACTTGGCTTAGTGCCTGTCACATGGTAAGCAAGCACATAATAAATGTTTGTTGATTTATAAATTGATTGATTGGAACAAAATCCTATACCCTCCATGCTGATTGGAATACTTCCCTTCCTTCAAAAAACCCAGTTCAGGTGCTATTTCCTCCAGCTGATAATTATCACCCTTTCAACAGATTTTTCTGGAGCGCTATAGCTTAACCTCTCCTTTATTCCTATCACATTTTACTTTGAATTCTATGTATTTATGCATTTCAAGTGAAATCATGCTAAGCTTGGAAGGAAGACTTGGGTTCGAGTCTTCACTAACATTTATTATCAGGGTAACCATGGGTATCAAGGTCACCTTTCCAAGCATCATTTTTCTCAACTATTAAAGGAAACAGCAGCACCCATCTTAAAGGGCTTTTGAGAAGAAAACACTTGTAACCTAAAAAGACTATAAAATTGTGAGTAATTATTATTATCCTCCATTATATTTTAAGGATCATGTTATTTTTCTTCTTGGTGTCCCTCCATTCCTAGAGCCTAGTCATATGGCAGATACCTAATAGATATTTGTTCAACTGAATTGTTGAATGAAGGAAAACCACAAATAACAATACTCCAAAGTAGAATGGAGTTGACTCAGAGAAGGGGGATGGAGATGTTCAATAAAGGAGAAGCCTGCTGTCGTCAGGATGTCACAAACTTAAAACCCTGTATTTGGAGTAAATAAGACACAAACTTCACTTTTTAATTTTCTGAAGTTAATAATTCAACATGCTTTTGGAGATAGCTTTCAGCAGTTGTTGTTTTAGCAAACTCCAATTTGGCTCCAACAATCTAGGTTTTCTTGCTTTTTTGAAGACCTGTAGTAGAAAAGCCCAAGACTGACCTCCAGTGGCCATCTACTTTGCACTCATGAAACATGAATGTTAGTCAGGTTGAGCTAGTTGTGAACCAACCAGGTGGTTAAGCAAAAGTTTAACCTTCTACTAGCAATAGGACAGTTTCTCATTCATTCATTGAGTCATTGTTATCTAAGAAAAAAAGTCAAAATTTCTTTGGCTCTAATAACTCTATAGCACCTATAGAACTATTGCATATGTTATCATGTAGGTTAGAACCAAGAATGTTTTAGGATGTCCAACTAAATTTATGTTAAAAAAAAATGCCATTCAGAAGTCTTACCTAAGATTTAGAAGATTATCTGAACCTTTCATGATCTGAGGTAGTAGGTCTGTGTATTAGCTTATTTTTTTCTCTCAAGAAAAGTTCTTTATTCTAACAAATAATTTATGCACAGTGGACAATGAGTTATCACTTGGGAATGTTTCTTGCCATTCTGGAGGATCTGAAGTGTAAGTTGTCCTCCCTTCTCTCTCCATTTCTCTACTACTACTCCACTTCTCCCTTGTCCTTTGTTCCTGTCAGCTATTTGGAGTGAAACCAAAACAAAAAAAGCACACAGAATTCACTTAGTCTATAGAAGCACCTGATACTATATGTACATTTTTGTAAGCTTTTTATTTTACCTAGATCTTTTATTCAATTACTTTTTTTAATAATGACTTCAATTTCTCTCAGACTTTTTTTTTCCCCAGAAGAGATCAGAATCCCTTCTTTCCAACTCATCTTTTGGTTCTTACTCTTCCAACATTTCAGCAAAATTGGGATAAAATCTCTTAGAAGTTTTTATAATTGGGAAATTTTGATATGAGGAAATTTTTATGAGACTGGGAAGAAAACATGTAATTTATGACATCAGATTGCAACACTGCAGAAATACTTCAGTTGCTGAATTTCCATTTGGGTAGTTAATCATTTTGAAATGAACTAGTAACCCATCTCAGGGCTAATCCTGTTGTTACTGAAAATAGAACATAGAATATCAGAGCTGGAAGGGACTTGCAAGATCTTGTAGTCTAACCCCTTCAATTGCTAGTTGAAAAAATTGAAGCATTGGAACTCAAATATCCTGCCCAAGATAACAGTAAATTAGTGACAGAGCTAGAACTAGAACAACCTAGATTTTCTGATTCATTGTTCAGTGTACTTTTTTATGTTTCCCAATGTACTCAGTAGTGCTCACTTATGGTCAACTTTGTAGCCACTGACAGGGCTATGGCACTGCTTTGAATATATTTATAATGCCAAAAACAAGCCTTTGCCAACTCTGACTTCAAGGCCAAAATCCTACTGTACTCTGCCCTCCTGATCAAACTAAATCTAGAATATTTTGTTTAATTCTGAGTACTACACTTTAGGAAGGATATTGATAAATTGTAGAGCATCCAAAAGAGAGACTACAAAATGGTGAAGGTCATACCACAGGAATGACAGGCAAGTAGCCTGAAATCCATCCCTAAGTCCTATGTGTCTCAAGGGCATAGACTTAGCCAATGACTATGAAAGTTAGCAGGCCTGTCTAGAGAGCAGTGATACAGAGGATAAGCTGGTAATGCCTGGCATCTACAGCCAGAGCAAACAGGAGACTTTCAACTTCTCCATGAGGGGAATATGAGTCCAGGAGGGAGGAGGGTTGTCTGGGAACCAGGAAAGATGGAAAGAGCTAAATCACTCTGATTCATAGTAGAAGAGAGTAAAACCATTTCATTTATCTCTCGACTTTGTCCTTCTCTTACCCTAGATCCTTTGCCAGATTCCATCTCTCTCCCTCCCCACTACATTCTCCCTTTTCTGCACTCTCAGAGAAAGAGAACAAGTTATCCTAGAACTGATGTGAAGACTTATCATTTTGAATGAGCCAGAGAAAGAAACCCTAGCTTAATCCTACTGGTGCTGCCCATATCTGGAAGAGAGGAAATAGTGTAACAGCAACAATAATAACTGGCATATATATGGTACTTTAAGGTTTGCAGGGCTGTGTGTGTGTGTAGCTGCTGTTATTATTCCCATGTAACGGAGAAACTGAGACAGAGTTTAAGTGACTTGCCCAGGATCACATAGCTAGTAATTATCTAAGGCAGGATTTGAACTCACCTCTTGTTGAATTCAAGTCCAGTGTCCTATTCACTTCACAGAACTGAGGGGACCTTAGAAGTCATGGAGTTCAATTCCCTGTCCAGTTAATTATTATTACAACTCCTCAGGTGACTTTGATTATTTGATTATCAGAAGTTGCATTGCCTTTGTCTTCTTTCTAAGTGTGTTTTTCTGCCTGATTCTCCCCTGAGAATCTCACAATCCTCATACCCCTGCCCCTCCGTGATTTTCCAAAACTGTGGAATCGAGGCTTGGGAAAGTCATCTCAACTCAAAATCTCTCAAAGCCTGTAGTGGGCCAAAAGCTCAGCTTGCATAAACAAGGCACTCATTTTTTCCCTTGTCCAGGAATAAACCAGAGCAAAGGAAAGAATGTACATATGAGTAGCTGGGAGCAAGAAGGGGGAAATAATTGAGGGGAAGAGTCTAGGAGAGTGTTACTCTTCCCCCCCCCACTTGGGAAACATGTTTTCTCAGGCACAAAGGAGAGAAGCTTACTCATTATTGCTTAGACTATAAACGTTTGGGAGTTAAAAGTTGGTTTTGTGGTATTACAGCAACTTTTCCTTGGCTAAAGATAATCTGTGTGGAAGCCTCCCTTGTAAGTATATCCTTTGAAAGAAGTTTTCATCAGAGGAGGCCCCCACAGAGGTGAAAGCATTTATTCAATATGTTATTTATTGACTTAAATGTGCTTATGAACTTTAGGTTTTTCTGACTTCAGTCCTTAAAAGGGCAGAGATCAACCTATTAACTGCTATACTAAATAATCTGTATTTCACAGATGTCGTAATCGTGTGACTAATCTAGGGGGGTTTTTTGCTCCATCCTGAGAAGGAGGTGGCAATAATCTAGAATCAGGCTTTCTGAAAGCTTTAACACTACTAATTCTAAATAGCTTCCTCTTAACATTTTTAGGGCAATATATGATAAGATAATTTCATATGAAGGAAAGATTGATCATGAAGATTAGAAGGAATACATATACAGATGCACACCCATGTTTTTTATGTGTATCTTTCTTAGCTTCTGTGTAATTTTCAGCCATGTATAGGTATTTTTAAAAGGCCTATTCCATGCCTTCTTTTCTTGTTAATAACCTAACATATTTATATGCTTGTTCAGACACTGGCTTAAAACAGTACATGTTCTCTCCCATAGTCTATTAAAGAACTAAAGAAAAGGGGCAGGCATGTCAAGTGACTCAAAAATTCTATGGGCCCCTCTAGACTAAGAAGTTAATATTAAATAATACTGAAAATAGATACTTTGTTTTAAGCACTTCCCTGATTCCACTTCAGCATCTTCCTCTCTCCTCTTTTCTCTTTGCCCAGAGGGCAGCTTCCTGGTTGCCTTAGCCTTCCAGGGTAAAAGTCTGCCCTCCAAGACAGAATCTCATAGTATATAGACTTTACTGTTACAACTCCCTCATCAAAGCTGATTTGCACTTTGTCTTACTACTTTCTCAATGAGATCAACTAAATTGAATTTTAATGAATGATGAAAGAATTAATGTTTTATTCTTGAGAGATATTTGCATTTCAGTAGTGGCCTTCAATACTTTAGCTTAAAGAAGGTAAGCATTTCTGGTGCTATGTCAGGGCTAATGTTGGATATATTTGGGGATTTTTTTTTTTTGGCCTTCTAGGTGCCTGTCAGATTATAACAAGTGGCCTCATCTCCCTGAATTTCCTGTAACTCAATGGTTTCTGTCTTTAAGAGACAGATACTAAAAAAAAAAAAAAAAAAAAAAAAAAAAAAATCCTTTAAATTAAATATTTAATGAGCACTTACTGTGATCCCAGCATATGCTAGTACTTTGGGTAGTGTAGTACAGGCAGTGCTTCAGAAGTTTCAGATATCTTTCTTGCCCTCAAGAAGTTTATAGTCTCTCCACAGAAAAAATTTAAACATGACTTTTTTAATGATATGTAATTATGTGTTAATTAGATATTATCTTATGATTATAAGAGCTCACATTTACATATCACTTTCTCTTTTACAAAGTTCTTTTCCTTACAAGCCTTTTGGAACCTTGTACATGAACATTACAATTCTAATTTTACAGTTTGGGAAACTGAAGTTCAAAAAGAAGTCACTTGTCTTGTAAAGTGAGTAGCTAGGTGGCACAGTGGTTAGAGCACCAGATCTGGAGTCAGGAAAGACTCCTTTTCCAGAGTTCAAATCTGGCCTCAGACATTAGCTGAGGATATTAGTATGTCCTGCCTCAGTTTCCTCATCTGTAAAATGAGCTGAGAAGGAAATGGTAAACCACTCCAGTAACTTTGCCAAGAAAACCCTGAATGGGGTCATGAACAGTCAGACATGACTGAAAAATAACTGAACAATAACTGGTTTATTATTATGGAATCTAGGACTACAAACTGCCTGGACTTCTGTCTCCAGATTAAATGCTTTCTCCCCATGGGAATTTAAGAAAAGGTGAAACTACTTCCCCTCATTTATTTCATATTTAAGACAAGCTATCCTAGTGGTATTTCCCCATATGAAGCCTCCACCTCTGATTTCCATTCCTTTGTTCAGGATGTCTCCTATACCTGGAATGTCCCCTCTCCTCACTTCTTTGGGCTTCCTAGCTACCTTCAAGACTTAGCTCAAGTACCTCCTTTAAGAGACCTTTCCTGATTTCTGTGGTTATTAGTGTCCCTGCACAAAAAATAACTTTGTATTTTTCTTGTATGTATAAGTTTTGTATTTCTCTGTGAGCATTTTGCATCTCTCTAGGAAAATGAAAATCCCTTGAGAACAAGGATTTCCTAATTTTTGTATTTGTATCTTCAGTTAATAGAATGGTGTCTGGTAACATAGCAGGCATTTAAGACATACTTGTGGACTGATTGAATTTTAGAATGGAAAGGAATTTTAGGAATCATCTTGAAGATGAAAAAACCTAGAAAGATTAAGTGATGCCCCTATGATTACTTACATAGCTAGTTTATGATAGAACTAGGACCCAACCTATATATGTATACACACACACACACACACACACACACACACACACACACACACACACACACACACACAAAGAGAGAGAAAGGCACAAGTGGGGCCATAAAGGATGAGTAGAAACTTGGCATGGTTGTGAGACAAAGATGAGACCAGAATTACTGGAGTCCAAGGTTTGATAATGAGAAATGACAGAAAATAAGATCAGACAATATATGTAGTGACTTGACAGTTATAAAGTGTAGAATTGGTGTAGAGGCAAAGATGGAACTGCTAAATATTTTCAAGCAGAAAGCTAGTATTAGTATTAGTATGTTCATTTTCCATTAGCCATTCAGCTTGGTTTGGTCCCCAGAAACATCATGCCTTCCCTAGGATAAGCTCATCACCTGAAATCTCATCAGCATGGAGATTGATCCAGCTCTGATACTCAGTTCTTTCCCAGCATCTTCAGCTGCCTCTCCCCTCCGATTAGCGAACTGGAGAGTAGAGCAATAAACTTCTCCCAAAGTCTTCCTTTCTAAAGGCTTAGAACTTTTCAGTTAACTTAATTTTCCATCAGCTACTTTTCTTGGATTATACTTTGAACATCATGAGTGCCCCATTGGCACATGCATCTCACCCCTTCTTTTCAACTTCAGTTTGTGTATTGTCTTCCTCTATTAGATTGTAAGCTTTTTGAAGGCAAAGAATGGTTTATCTTTTTCTTATTTGTATCCCCATCATTTAACCTAGTGCCTGGCTGGTTTATTGACTATTGACTGTTGAAACTGGTAGTTAAAAGATTAATCTCATAATAGTATTAAGAAGATTTAGAATACAAAGATACCTTCAAATCTGTTGCAACATTCTAAGCATGAGGTGAAGAGTGATTGGACTAGGAGGGTACCTGAGAGAATAAAATAGAAGGAACAAGTTGAGAGAAGTTTCACGGAAAGACAGCATGATCCGATAATGATATACATGTAATAATTTTGGCACCTAGGAAAATTTAGTAGAGTAGATAAAATCACTGGGATACCACAAGACCACTGTTGATGGGGAATGCTAGTTAGAGAAAAATAGAGGAGAAGGGGTCACAGGGTATAATACAGGGAAGTTACAGAGGAGCTCAGTTAATGTTGGGGTATGTGGGTGGGTGGTAGGATATCAAGGTGGAAGAAGAAGCATACCACACAGTACCTCCCCATTTTAATTTGTCTTGCTAACTAGGTGATAAGGTGCTTTTGCTTCCGTACCACAAAAGTGGTACAAGTTCTATCACAACCCTCCACATTAGCTTCTCTCCTCTAGTTATAACTCTTTTTGAACATGATTTGCTGTTTATTAGAGTAGTGAAATATAGTTCTGGGAACATAGTTTCAGAATCAAACTCAAATAATGGGGGAGAAAAGGCTTAATGCAGCCTGACTACTAAACACAAAATAAAACAAAAACTGTTGGCAATTAAATTCCAATATGGTTTTTCAAACAATTTACTGACATATTATTGGATATTGTTCCTGGGTCCTCTATGGACTTATGTAACCCCTTGGTGGGTCACTTAACTTCCATCTGCCTCTCTTGTCCTGTCTATTCAGATAAGAGCTGTACTTCTTCTTAAGGATGTTACAATATTCATTATGCTTCATTAGGAACTCTGAACTCCTTGAAGTAAAATCTCACATAAACAGAAATGATTGTAATACAGATACAGAAATTATTTAGGAATGTGCCATTGTTCTCATCCTGTTTCTCTCATCAAATATTTATGTCAGGGTTATGTTCCTTCACCTTTGCCTCAGTTGAAAATGTTTAGCAAGATTATCTAAAGTATTACAAGTTCTTTGTAAAAATTATCTTTGTTATCTGAAGGAATTCAGTTGATGGAAAAATCATCTCCATTTTACATTGAGGAAAACTTTGGGAACATAATAGCTACTTATTTGTCCAAAGTTAAATAATAAATCAGATTCATGTTTGAGATTACAACCCAAACCTTTTGACTCTAGCCTTTTACTTCAGCCTTTAGAAAGTAATGGGCTCATGGTATTACACAAAAAAAATCATGATTTCCTTAGTCCATATTGCAAGTTCTAGTTTAACATTAACCATTTTTAACTTAACACTTTTTCATTTATAAATAATGCCAATATTCTAGTATATCATTGATTATTAGTGCTGGTACTTACTACAGCAAAACAGATCACCACTCACCATGCCCATCTAATCTCTGTGATCATTATTTATGGCTTCTGTACATCTCCCACAAGAGAGCCGGCCACTCTACTGGGACTTTCTTCATACTTTCTTGATGCAATGTATATAAAGCAACAGCACAGCCAGACTGTCTTTCCCATGAGTTATTACTCACTCTTATTACATGACCAACCTACCTTTTTTCCACTCTGTCAAAAATTTCTCTGATAATATCCTTTACAGTGCTTCTTCTGAATAATTCCTTCTCTGTAATGTCATATAACCTATACATGCCTACCATATGCCTCTCCTTTGCCGTTGTTTGGTGATCTACAATTTAACTTCTTTAAGACTATTGTATTTTATAAACCTATATTTCATTTGTTTAGAAAACTACTAAAACTGCCTATGCCAATCATTGTAGATTCGCAACCATTTTGCAACTTGTTTTGAAGGGTTTTCCACAGAATTAAGAGATTTAAGTATCTTGGGCAGGCTCTCAAAACCAGGCTATGTTAGAAGTACTTGCACCTAGGTCCTACAAATATTAACACTGACTCTCCAATCAGAAGTCTATAGTGCTAGAGAATAATGGCATTAAAAAGATAAAATTTTGGGGAAAATAAGTGGGTTGAAATTGAATAAATAATTATAATGATATGGTGTATGTATGTGTGTACATGTGTTGGGGTCAAGGTACAGTGTGTCCAACTGTGGCTGATCAAACCAATACAAAGTCAGAAGACTCTACTACAGATCAGATACGAATAGTCCATACAAACATTTGGAGTAGAGAGGTCTCTAAATTTGTGCATTTCACATTTCTTTTGAGCTACTGTATTTCTGCTTTGCTCATGGAGTACAGTTCCTTTTTTGATGTAAGTATACCATGTTGAGCAGTGCTATTCCAGAGTCTCCCATGTATCATAATTGATATTAAACTAAAAGTTGTGATCTGCCCTGCTAAAGAGATCTTTTACTGCTTCTTCTGACCTCTATGTGAATGTTTGCCTTTTGTGAGTTCTCCATAAAATAATCTTTTAGGTAAACATACATTTGGCATTTGGACCAGAGTTGCATTCATTGCAGTAGAGTTTGAATGCTTGACCATTCAGCTTGAGGGAGGACCTCAGTGCCCAGTAATCTTCAGAATCTTTCAAAGTCAATTCAAGTAGAAGTGGTTCAGTTTTCTTTCAGTAGACCAGAGATAGTACTTCTGTGGCTCAGTGGATAGAACACTAGGCCGTGGTATAAGAAAGATTTGAGTTCAAATCCAGCCTAAGACATTTACTAGCTGTGTGACCCTAGGCAAGTCCCTGAACCTGTGTTTGCCTCAGGTTTCTCAAACTGTAAAATGGGGGTTATAATAATGTATCAAATGAGATAACAGTTGTATAAAGTGCTTAGCACATTGCTTGCCACATTGGTTGTTGTTGTTCAGTCATTTTCAATCGTGTCTGACTCTTCATGACCCCATTTGGGGTTTTCTTGGCAGGGATACTACAGTGGTTTGCCATTTCTTTCTTCAACTTGTTTTACAGATGAGGAAACTGAGGCAAACAGGGTTAAAGTGAGTTGCCCAAGTCTACATTGAATAAATATCTAAAGCCAGATTTGAAATCAGTAAAATGAGTCTTCCTGACTCCAGGTCCAACACTCTATCCATTGTGTGATCTAGCTGCCCTTCTCTGGGCCCTGGCACTTAGTACACACTACATTAATGCTTCTTCCCTTCCCTTTTTGTGCTTTGTAAATACAGTTCTGTGGGAGATAAATTCATCAAAAATACTTAAAGAAATGCTTTAAGGTTGTGGTAATACCTTTGGTCATCAGCATATATAAGTAATGTTAGTTTTTATTCATATGCATATGTGCAAATCATTGGTGTGATTTCTCCCCTTCTTGTTGCTTCAGGGAAATAGCATTAATAATGTTCATCTTTAGGGAAGGGAAAGGGGGAAAGCATTTATTATATACCTAGTATTTACCAGGTACTCTACTAAAGATTTGACAAATATTTGATCCTCATAAGAATCCTGGGAAGCAGAATTATTATTACCCCTATTTTATATATGAATATAATAAAAACTGCTACATTAACCAAATTTAAAAATTAACCCAGATCTCTCATTAGCTAAATTAAATCTCAGTTGTTATTGGTAGAAATAACACCAATGATGAGTGAATCTTGTTTTAAAATGCTTTCACTTGAAAAGTACCTTCTACATAGCTTTGCTGGTGAAGAGCACTGTCCTAGTTAATTCTTAAAGTGAGAAAAATTCATTTCAAGTCATAAAAAAGCATGGAAAGAACAGGATTTAATTACAGCATGTAATTCTTGATTATCCATTGAGCTTGATTTTGTGAGTTTATCAAAATCATAATTAGAAGAACTGGATCCTAAAACTTGATATAGTTTTCTTAATATTAAGCTATTCTCTTTTTAGTCTAGAATCAATAATATAATTTTTGTGTCTTTTTTGCCTTAAGTAATCTATGACTTTTTACTATTTAGACTGAATAACAGTTGATAAGTTTCATAGTTGAAGCTTACAAAATATTTGCATGACTTAAGAAAAGTGAATTAATTTTACAAAATAACAGCAACACTGTGTGATAACTAGCTTTGATAGACTTATCTCTGCTTAGCAATACAAGGATCTAAGACAACTCCAAATGACTCATGATGGAAAGTGCTATCTATATCCAGAAAAAGCTATGGAGTCTATTTGCTCTCTCTTTTTCTGTTTCTTCTTTCTTGTGGTTTTTCCCATTGTTTCTGTTTCTTCTTTACAACATGACTAATATGAAAATCTATTTAATATGAATCTGTATATAGAGCCTGTATCAGATTGCATGCCATCTTGAGATAGGGGGAGGGGAGGAATGGGGAGAAAATTTTAAACTCAAAATTTTATGGAAGTGAATGGTGAAAACAAAAAAAAAATTAATTAAAAACAAAGAAGCAGCTAAAAAAAACCACTATGGTGAACTAAAATTATATCTTATTTTAGGTTTGTTTTCAGGCCTCATTATCCTTTTTGGCTTTCAGTAACCCCCCAAATCAAGAAAAGTCAGTAACTAATCTAGGTTTTTTTGACTTTTCTTCTAATAAAAGTCAACCTGTGCAGTCTTATAAAAGCATTAAGTTTCAGACCATATGCTAAACGAGAAATCACTTTTCCTAAGAGAAACCTTATTTTAAAATGTTTATTTATTGCAACATATTACATGTATTGGCCTGCTAAACACCAGAAAAAATAAGATTTATTCTTTCATTTGCTGCAACATTGGAGATACTGTTTATGGACATCATAATCTCTGTGCTGACTGCAATTTCACTGCCCTCTTAAACATTACAAAATATTAAGATGCTTTTTGATACGATTCATCAAAATGATATAATCATATTACTGATAACTGTATTTTATATATTAGTCCTCTTAGCCATTTATCAAGAAAGTCATAGCTGGGTGACCTAACCTACATGCACTCTTTAGCTAGCAGAATGGAAGAACAGGGGAAATTTCATCACTGACAAATGAAATCATAAGAAATTATCAGTGGTAGCTAGTTAGGAAGTGAATCATTCAACACACACCTAGTTATAACTTACTTATTGATTGACTATTTTGCCAACATATCAGAAATATCTTTTTCATCCCTGTTGATAAAGCAAAATCGATAGGTAAGAGTTAGGGTTTTTTTTCCACCCATGAGTAAGTAAAGATTATTGATATTAGACAGAAACTATGGTTTCTAAAGAAAATCTTTTGGGTAGCAAAATCAGAGTATGATAAGACAATATATATCACCAAACTTAGGAGCTTCTGAGTAGTTTTTGTTTGCTTAAGTTATAGGAGCATGTGCCATATGCTATTTATTCTACCATGGAGGATCTTATTTTGTAGTGTGGATTTAAATTGTTTATGAGAATCTCCAGGGGAGCTTTGATTGTGTGTCATTTTATAAATGTATTTATCTGTCATGGTACTATTTATTGTGTTTTTCTAACAAGAGGAAGTAATTCATTGTGATTGACTACAAAACAAAGACTGTTTTGGTTTATATTTCACTCTCCATTTGAAATGTATCTCTTCTTTGCAAACAAATAGTAAATCTGTAAGAGTGGATTATTCAATCATAAACTATTCTAGGTTTTTCAGAGTTTTAATATTAATATTAGTGTTCCAAATCATTAAGAGAAAACAGAAGGAACTATATTTGTTTTATCTGTAACTACTCTGCTTTAACAAATGAAGAAAGTCATTCATTAATCAAAGCCCCAGCTGTATCTGGTTTCATTAGAATTTCAATAGTTTCACTCTATTATAGTTAACAATAAGCAAAGAATTAGTTAAAAAAAATTAGTATGGTCTCTTACTTTTATTTCATTTCTTAGAATCAACACAGTGGGCTTGAAAGTATCTTAGCCTTTCATTAATCTTTTAGAGATCTTTACTACAACAACAAAAACAACAAACAATTATTAAGTGCTTACCATATGCCAGCCACTGGGATACAAGAGAGACAAAAGACAGTCTTTCCTCTCAAGGAATTCACAGGCTATAATGAGGAAGATCATTGGCAAACAACTGTGTACAAACTATATACAGGGTAAACTGAAAATAATAAACAGAGTTGAATCAAATCAATAATGATAAACACTTATTAAGCATCTACTATGTGCTAGACTCTGTGCTAAGTGCTAAGAATTAAGGGGAATTGAGAAAGGCAACTTGTAGAAAGTAGAATTTTAGCTGGAACCTAAAGGAATCTAGAGAAGCCAGGAAGTGGAAATGAGGAAGAGGAGCACACCAGCCATGAGGGACAGCTAAAGAGAATCCTGATAGTCAAGAGATGGACTGTCTGATGTGAGAAACAACCAAGAGGCCAGTGTCACTGGATCCCAGAGCAGGTATAGGGTGCAAGCCCAGAAGAGTAAGTAAGAGCCAGTTTATAAAAGGTTTTGACTGCCAAGGAGAGGATTTTATATTTGATCCTGGAAGTGAAAGAGAGCCACTGAAGTTCATTTAATGAGAATAGAACAGGGTTGCTGGATACAGAAGTGAGGTGGACATTGATTAGAAAGATCACTTTGACAGCAGAATGGAAGATGGACTAGAGCAGGGAGAGACTTGTGGTAGGAAGAAAAACCAGCAGGCTACTTCAGTGATTCAGGTATGAAGTCATGAGATCCTGCATCAAGGTTATGAGAGTGCCAGAGGTGAGAGGGGGACATATGGGAGAGATATTGCAAAGATAAAATCAATAGTCCTTGGTAACAGATTGTATATAGGGGGAAGGGAATGAGAGATAGTGAGTAGTCAAAGATGTCACCTCGGTTGGGAGACTGGATGACTGGGGAGGATGATGATAGTAAATAGGGAAGTTTGGAAGTGGGAGGGAGGGAAGGATCTTGAGGGAAAGGTAATAAATTCACCTTTGGACATGTAGAGTTATCTACAGGATATTCAGTTTGAGATGTCCAATAGATAGTTGGACATGTGAGACTAGAGGTCAACAGAAAGGTTGGGATGAAATATATAGATCTGAGAATCAACATAGAGATTACCAGTGAATCCACAGGAGCTAATGAACTCACTAAACAAGGTACTATAGAGGTAGAAGGGGTCCTTTGGGTATGGGACACCCAAGGTTAGCTGGAAGAAGATCCAGCAAAGGAGACTGAGGAGTGGTCAAATAGGGAGGAGAAGAACCAGTAAAAGTAGTGTCATGAAAACCTAAAGAGAAGAAAGTATATTAAGAAGGAGAAGGTCACAAGTGTTTCACAGGCTATAGAGATGTCAAGAAGGATGAAGTTTGAAAAAAGGCCACAGGCTTTGGCAGTTCAGAGAAATTTAATAGTTTTAGAGAGAGCAGTTTTGGTTGAATGATGACCTCAGAAGCCAGACTATAGAGTTTTAAGAAAAGAATGTGCAAAAGTCAAGGCACTCTTTGAAGCCACAAAAGGCAAGAGAAATATTAGATGATACCTAGCAGGAATAGATGGATTGAGTGACGGTTTTTTGAGGCTGGGAGAGACATGGGCATGTTTGTAGGCTTTAGAGAAACATATATTACACCTAGTAGACAGAGAGAAATAGAAGATAGTGAAAGAGTGGATAATAGAAGGGACAATCTGCTGGAGAAGATTGTTTGTGTTCGTCCTTCGTTGCCGAAGAAGACCATGCCATCAGAGAAATGATGACTTGACTTCCACTTGACTTTGTTGGGAGGGAGGGAGGGCTGTGCAGGTCACCAGCCTCACTTCTCCTCTAGAGCCATCTGAATCCAGTGACCAGAAATTCATCAGGATGACTGGAGATGACCCAGGATACACTGGAAGACCTTGGGCCCTTTAGGCCAAGGTCTTTGCAGGCACTCACTCAGGGTGAGGCATTCATTGAATAGGCCTGTTTAAGAAGGAGCCAGGGCATGGCCCCTTTAATAAGACCAAGAAAAGACAGACATCAGGCTGAGAGGAAAACAGCAACTTTGAAACAGTTACTGTTGATTATCACTCTAAAGCTTGGAGGGTCCAAGCATACATATATGCTTATACATATATAAGTATGAGCTAAATAAATATAAAGAGAAATACTTACATACATACAGATAGATATATATATTATAAATGCCAAGTGGTTAAATGGTTTGGGGAAGAGGATTCCAGCAGTTGGCAGAAGTGGAAGAGGATTTATCTAGATCGTAGAGCTTAATCTGCTTCCTGAAGAAAAGAGGGCTTTCCTGAGGAGGAGAGGAGACAGTGCATTCCAGGCAATCTTTGGCCAGTGGAAAAGACTTGGAGATGGGCAATGGAGTATATGCCATGAAGATCAAAGAGAAGGCCACTGTGCCTGGGTCATAGAGTATTGAAGGGGGAATAAGGTACAGAGTCTGGAAAGATAGATTGGGGCCAAGTTATGAAGGGCTTTAGAAGCTAAGCAAAGGAATTTATATTTTATCCTAAAGGCAATAAGGAATCGTTGGAGTTGAGTGGTCAGATCTGTATTTAAGGAAAATCACTTTGGCAGCCATGTGAAAGATCTAGTGGAGTAGTGTGAGAGACTTGAAACAGAGAGACCAATCAAGATGCTATTACTGTAGTCCAGTCATCTAGTTTTCCAGCCCTTACCTGAAAGATACCCAAGTGTGTGGTTATTGTCCCACATATCTGCCATTTCTTCATTTTGGCAGGGTGCCCTCGGAAGTGGAGAGAAGATGGGCTGGGGTGGGGCGTGTGGAGATAGCCAGAAGCAGCATTCCTTCCCTCTTTCAACTGAGGAAACATGACCTCAGAATCTCCAATGTCTGTTTTCCTCATAAAACAACATAACCACAATTTAAAGCAGTGGCGTCAAACTCAAACAGAAATGGGCGGAGGCACTAAACTGTACATAAAAATCTCCCCGCAGACTACATATCTACTTAGAAAAACACACATTAATATTATCTAAGTTTTACTGTATTTGTATTTATTTTGTTAAATATTTCCCAGTTACTTTTTAGTATGACTCAGAGGCGCTCAGGAGTGTTATGAGCAGCATGTTCCTCTTGGCTACATGTTTAACATATCTGATGGAAAGGATAGGAATTTAACACAATTTTTTACTTTGTTACATATCAAAGTATCTTGAGACTAAGAAGAATAAAAAAGACCATTTAAATGTTATAACTTTTCATTCTTTTCCTCATTTTTCACTTCATTTGTCCCCTGCTTTATTGCATGAATTGTCTTAGCCTAGAGATAAGAGCTAGAAGAAATTTGCTGGATAGGATGGAATGGGATCACTTGTACAGGTAGAGAGGGGTTTGCTTTACCAAGGAGGGCTGCTTCCTCATGTGAATCATGCAGTGGAGGAGATAGTGGCAGAAGGCATCTTCTCTCCCACTTCCTCAGCCCCCCATATATTGTCTTCCACCATTAGGTTTTGTAAGCTGCCTAAGGGCAGATACTCTCTTCTGGTTTATATTTGTAACCCGGACACTTACCACAATGCCTGGCACATAGGAAGCATTTAAGAAATAATTGTTTCTTTCCTTCTTTCTGTGTTATTGTCCCTTGTAAATTTCCTACTCCTCCCTAATAATATTCTTTCTATATTATACATGCTTCTCTCTATAGGTGGTTTTCTCCCTTTCATTTCTATTTTCTTTAAAGTTATCTTGATCAAATTTGCAAGACTCCAGGCAAATATATATTTTGCCAGTCTTTACTAGGTATCTATCCCTAGCCAAGAGTTCATCATGGCTATGTTACAAACTATGGTCCAGAAATCCAAACTTCTTTATGAGATACCATCTTCTTAACTAGATGCTAGATATTATATGAAAAGCATTTTATAAACCTTAAAGTGATATATGTTAGTTATTGTTAAATTAAAATCTACCATTCTCATAATCATCATCATTAAAAAGTATTTACTAAGCACTTATTATATGTATTCAGTTTTGTATTAGATGCTGAGGATTTAAAGGAATAATCCTATCCTCCAGGAGCTCATGTCTTAATAGAAGAGAAAACCTGCAAACAAGCATGTATACACAAGATACATACAGAGAGTGTAATGAGAAGTAATCTCAGAGGAAAGACACTGGTATTTACGAGGGGATGGTAGGAAAAAGCTTCCTTTGCAAAAGGTGGGATGAGTTGAAACTTGGAAAGAAATATTTAATCCAAGAGGAAGATCATTACAGGCATGGAGGACAGTCAATGAAAATGTATCAATGTAAGATTAAGTGTTGTGTTCTGTTCAAGGAATGGCAAAAAGGCCATTGTTTCTGAAATGTAGAGTCCATGGAGGGGGATAAAGTATAAGAAGAATGTAAAGGTAGGAAGGGGTCAAGTAGTGCAGGACTCTAGAAGCCAAACAGAATTGTATATTTAATTCTGGAGATTATAGAAAGCTATTGAAGTTTATTGTGTAGGGGAGATAACAGTTGGATTTGTGCTCTAAGAAGATCACTTTGGCAGCTGAGTGGAAAGTGGATTATAATGAGAAAGAGACTTAAGGCAGAGAGAGACCTACCAGTAGGTTATTGTAGAAATCCAAGCATGATGATGAGACTGTTGTGGTAGCTGTGTGAGTAGAGAGAAAGGATTGTATATGAAAGCTGATGGGAAGCTAAAAATTATAAAACTTCACAACAAATTGTTTAAATGGGGTTAGTGCAAGTGAGGAGTTGAAATCAACTCCAAGATTGTGATCCTAGGTGACTGGAAGGGTTGAAGAGAATCCTCACTAGTAAGAGGGAAGCTCAGAAGTGGGGGTGAGGGAAAACTAAAGGAAAAGAGGAGTTCTACTTGGAGCCATGTTGAGTTTTAGATATTTATAGTTCATCTAGTTTAAAACGTCCAAAAATGGATCACTTACATGAGATCAGGAGAGAGACTGGTATTGAAAAATTAGATCTGAAATCAGTCATCTGTGCAGAGATGATCATTGAGTCCACGTGTGACCACATGTGAGAGTATACAAGAAGAGACCCTGGAATGGAACTTTAGTGAATATACATTGTTAGTAGGCATGGCCTGGACTAAGATCAAGCAGACAGTACTACTGACAAAGAATGGTCAAACAGGAGAGAGCAGTGTCAGAAGAGTCCAGAGAGTATGCAAAAGAAGAAGATCTTTTCATCAGAAATCTCTCTCTTTAGTTGACAGCAGTCATGTGCCCCTAACATCTTCAGTTTCTTGCCTTAGACTCTAGAAACCCCAGCAGTGCTTCATGGCTTCCTTTTGTGGTGGTTCAGTTCTTTTAGTCGTGTCCAACTCTTTGTGATCCCTTTTGGGTGCTTTTCTTGGGAAAGATACTACGGTGATTTACCATCTCCTTCTCCAGCTCATTTTACAAATGAGGAAATTGAAGCAAAGTGTAAAGTGATTTGCCCAGGGTCACATGGATAGTAAATGTCTGAGACTGGATTTTGAACTCAGGTCTTCCTGACTCTTGGTCCCACTCTGTCCACTGTACCACCTAGCTGCTCACTATAAACTGGTTCTGTACTTTTGTACCTCATAGTATTTACTTGAATATTTTCCCCAATGAATGAAGCAAGAAGTAACTAAATAATATACTTAAGGAAATGTGTAGTCTGATAGGTTTATTTAGTCTGCATTGGTTAATATCATTTAATCATCAAATTATCAATTGTTAAGTGTTTCTGCTTGAAAATAAAGCATTATGGGCTAAGGCAATTTTTAACCTGAATGTTAAGTGGGGATTTGAACTTGATCCAAATCTTTAAAAAAAAAAAAAAAAAGACTGCTTTACTTAACTATCTAAAACAGACCTTTTCTCCATTGTTTAAAGTAAAAATATGTTACATTTCTTTTCTCTCATAATATTGTAATGGTCTCAAAAATGATTCATGTTCTGTCTGAACTGCTTGTTAAAACTGATGGTTAATGAAATGTTTGATAGGAAGTTTTTCAGTGATCTTGAAATTTACCCTTTTTAAATATAGTAATTAAGTCTTAAAACTATCAGTCATCTTAATATTTTAATGACATCTTAGATTTATTTACAGTATTGAAGGAATGGTTCATTGTGAGAAACATTTTTCATTTGCTCAAATTTTGATGTGATAAGGAAAACCATGAGCTTAAAAATGTTTTTGCATTTTTATTTGAACATACATTTATGTATTTTCTCTAGATTATTTTCTCAAAAATGTAGTGACACAAATATTAAATGTTGAAGTTCTTTAGAAAATTGAGCTTTTTTCTTTTCTTCTCCACTTTTTCTGAATTTTAATTGGAATGAATAGATCTTCACTTCATGGCATGAGTACTCAGAACTCTGGAAGATATAAATTGATAAATAAGCATTTACAAATAACTTCTTACCTCTGTGGTCTCTCTACCTACTAATAGACAAATTAACCTAACTTCTTGATGGCTTTTATCTATCTCAAATACTGCCAAGTCAAGCTGGAATGATAAAATTGATCAGTGATCTAGACTATCAGAGTAAAGTCCTTTTAAAAAGAAAAAGATGAAAAATAAGCTCCAGACTGGTTCTGAAGTGAGGCCAAGAGTGATTCAATGTCAGTGACATAGAAAGCAGACTTTAGTGCAATATTCATCAGGACTTAGATTGTTTAAAAAACAAAGAGAGTTATATCAATCACTGATGTCATGCACAGAAAAAAAAATTCTCATGGTTTAGTGCCAGTCTGTAGGGACTAAGAAAATTTAGATAAAGAAAGTAAATACAGTTGTATTCTTGTACTGTTCTGTATGTCTATCCCTGTTTGCCTATTTGTAACAATTAGTGATCATTTATTCATTTCTTACCTACTCACTGTAAAGCAGAGAGGTCCAGTTATTCTTGTACTTGTGAAAATTACCTAGTCTTTTTTCCATTATTTTAAAGCTGTATGTGACATTATTTCCTTATGTTCTCCATCAGTTCTCATCCAATTGATATTCAACACTAGAAAGAAAGAATGCACTAAAAATATTTTTAATACAAACAAGATTAATAGACAAGTCATGAGACAACAGGAGAAAATCTGCCAGGATAGGTCCTAAGCATGAGAATCATTTCTCTCTACTTAATAGAAAATGATTTCTCACTCATGTATCACTTCTCCATGAGTCTAAAATTGGAGGTTAATGGTGTGAGAGATCTGCAAATGCACTATTGTTTTGAAATATAAAGTTCCAGATTTTTATGAGTATATGACTTGACATAAAAAGTTGGGTGTAACTCTTGCTTTGGAAAAACAGCCAGTGGACGTGAGCTTACAAGCACTCAGACATCCTTTATGTGGAAGATTATCACACAAAATGTGTCTCCTCATTTTTGCAGCATTTTTTGTTTTTGAAAAGCAGCTGAATAAATTGTACTAGGGTCAGCCCAAGCAAAATTGTTGGGATACAATTTATCTTCCATACCCTTTATATTTATTCTTTTGTCACTCCCTTTCCATTCCACCCCAAACTTGTAATACCTCGCTGTCCAAATTGAAATCAAATTGCAGCATATTAAAGCAAAAAAGAACAAAGGCTATGTTTTAATTTTTGTTTCTTTCTCAGCATCTAGCCCCTAGTAGGTACTTGAAGAATATTTGTTGAATGCTTGTTGAAAAACTGACCAACTGATCTATGGCAATGTCTTTTCTCCTAACCATTCCTAATACCCACTTCCCATCATTCAGCAACATTTCTCTGTCCTGTTTTCCTATTTCCAAATATCAAATAGGACTAATTAATCAGTGGTGTCATGTTTATATATTCAGGTAGTCTTTATTGTATTCCTACTATGTGATTAACCTTGTGGTGAGCTCTGAGGGAAATACAAAATGATTGCAGAAGGTTAGACCCCCAGACCTTTCCCCAAGTTATGTAAAGAAACTCTTGCTATTTGCTGGCAACGTTCCTGCTTTTGTTGTCTATCCCCAATATGATTTTAACATCAGAAATTTCAAACCAGTTATGAAAAATTAGCAGATAGTTGTGCAGAAGTTATTGTGTAATGCCCTTGAAATCATAACACTCTAAGGGCAGCTATTCCCCTTCTGCCTGATTATGGCACTGAATAATACTTTGCAAGTTGAAATTTTGTGTTGTTGCCTTAGAGAATCTCTCATCCTCACCTTGGTACAAATCTTGCCCAGTATAAACATCACAAATATATAGGCCTACTAAACAATTTCAAAATCACAAATTTTACAGTTTCCTGTATCCTTTTTTGTTTAACCCATTGCATAAAGTATGATACTAGTAAGACCAAGGTTGTGGACTTGATCTTGACTTAAGAAATGTAGTCTCACTTTGATCCAAAGCATCTGACTTTACCATCACCATTGATGAAACAATTGTATATTAAATAAATGACTGTGGTAGTAGATACCATCATGTGCCCTGAATTTTGATATCTCTTCCCAGGTTCCTAATTTATTCTCATAGTATGACCAAAATTGTGAAAATGATTCTTAACAAGACCATAGAATTCAAGGTGTTATATAAAGGACTTTTTTTTTCCAAATCATTTGACCATGAAAATTTGAACTGACCTTCCAAATAACATTGGTTCTTACCACATCTTTCTATTTCTTAAAATGAGTTTTCTATTACCCAGAGTTAGATAGAATGTATCTCTCTACAATGATATATTCATAATTGCTAAAGATCACCAGGAAAAACACATGAAAAGGAAATGATGGAAAAGAGAATATTTAATATTTTATTAGACTTTATCTTTGATTCCTTATTACATTTATCTTATTTTCTTTTAGAGACTAGTCACAAAGATGATTTTTCATTTCATGTCTGCTATATACAGCATGTATAACCTGCCAATAGCATGATGTATATATACTACTCTCTCTATATATATATGCTGAAATAAGATCAATTACTCATCCTGTTTTTTTTATAGGACTTTTCTCTAAGGAACTTCTTTGAAGACGTTAGAAAGAGTATATTAGACAAGGGTCTTTAACTTAGAATTAGGAAGAAAGATCTAAGTTTTTTAATTCCATAGCTTACTATCTATAAGTACTTACATACTAGGCTAATAGTATCTGTAAATACTTTACATTTGCTATCTATTTGACAGTAGAAAAATTTCTTAACATCTCTAAACCTTAGCTTCTTTATCTATAAAATGAGGGTGATACCTTAAATGCATTGCTTCTAGCTCCTGCCATCAGTTGAAGTCCTCATACTTTGCTCAGTAAGAAGAGGGAACTCGCCCATCTCACTTTTATCTTGAAGCTGAGAGGTTTTAATTTTGGTTCTCATGGTGAGAGAGGCAGACCCTTTACATAGCCAACTCTCAAACTAAAGAAAAAACCCTTAGCTTTTTTTTTTTTCCAAAAGGACGGAGTGAAATCTGTCTATATTCAAGAGAGGGAGGAGTCAAGGAGACCATCTCTTAGAGCACAAAGCACCTAGCCAGCTAAGTAACACATACAGACATTTAATCTTTGAATATCACCCCCAATCTATCTTTGCCCTTTGCAAGATAAATGTCCTAAGCTTCTGGCTGACTTAAGTTAGAAATTCCTTAAAATTCTTTTTTAACCACTTGTGGGAATTTTGTGCCCTCAAACCCATTGAGAGAAGGTCAAGGGCAAAGCAATGAAAAAAGGGAGAGCTCTGTCTGAGGCATCTCAGCTTTTCCTTAGGTAACAAGCCTCCCAGCTTTGAAAAGCTTTAACACTTTACAGCTTTGCCTATTTTAAAGTATTTCATTTTGTTAAATAATGTTTAGATATTCTAAAACATAAAAAATTATGTTTACCTTTAATTTTAATAAATTATATTTTAAATACACTAGATATTAAATACACTATTTATAAAACATTTATGGATTCTTTTGTAATTAAAAGAATTTTTTCTTATAATTAAAAAAAAATTCCTAATTTCTGTTTTGTAAATCTAGATTTTTAGCTATGATGCATTAGTTTAACAGCAGTTGCTCCAACGCTTGACAGCTTTTTTCAGATTATTCCAAGTCTTGCTTCTCACTCTGATGAAAATCCTGGTTTTGTCGAGTTGATCAGGTCAAAAGTTTTCTCTTTTGTGGCTTTTACAGAGATAAGAAATTCATTATCACTTCAAAATCATATAATCATTCAACTAGAACCCCTCATCACAGTAAGAATATGTTCTTTGAGGGTGTGATCCTTGCATGTCATCTTTGCAAAATTACTTGCATAAGAGTAACCAAAGCTAAATTTAGAGAAAAGCAAATGTTTTTCACTTGAAATAAAATTGTAAAATGTGGGAAAGATTTAATACTTTCCAGAGGGAGATCTGTGACCAAATAATTTTTTAAATCATATTGTGAGGAGAATCATATACTGAAAATTAATCCAAGTGCAATAAGGAATAGATACAGTATCTGCACTAATTCAGCCCTTTAAAAAAAAGTTTCTTATCATTCTCTTTTGTAAATAATCTTAGGAATCATCTTGGTGGGAGGAAAGAAAAAGGGGTATGTATGGTGCAATGCAGCAGAGTGTTAGATTTGAAGTCAGGGGACCTAGATTTGAAGTGGGGTTTTGTGGCTATGGTCTTCACTTTTCCATTTTCTTTTCTTTCAAATGAAAAGATTTGGGGGGGGGGGGGGTGGAGCCAAGATGGCGGAGTAGAAAGACACACATATGCTTAGCTCTTACTCCACAGCCCATAAAACACCTGTAAAGAAGAACTCTCAACAAATTCGAGAGCAACAGAAGCCACAGAACAAGGGAGTGGAGGAGATTTCTGTTCCAGAGAGACCTGAAAAACTGACAGGAAAGGTCTGTTGAACACTGGTCTCGGAGCAGAGCCCAGCCTTGCCTTGGCCACGGGGCACAGAGGGTAGCAGATCCGAGCAGGCTTCAGGGACAGAATCTCCAGTGGCAGCGCAGATCCCCCAAACTACAGGTGCCAAAGGTCAGTGAGAGGATCTTTTAGGCTGGCTGAGAGGGAAGCAGAGTGTCCCCATAACTCAGGCCCCCTCAGGAGACAGCAGTGGAGGCAACGGAGGACTGGGGCTCCCAAAGCAGGCAGGAGCTGGAATCCATTATTGAAGGTCTCCCCATAAACCCCCTGAGGGAACTAAGCCCCATGTGGTGGCCCTGCCCCCACCTGAGCAGCTGAACTTAATCTCACACTGAATAGCAGCCCCACCCCCAGGGAAAGCCCCTAAGGCTTGAGAGTAGCATTTGAAACTCAGCCCCCTAGCGCTGGCTAGGCGGAACTGGAGGCAAGGTGGTTGTGGAGAGGAAACTCAGAAGTCAAGTAACTGGCTGGGAAAATGCCCAGAAAAGGAAAAAAAAAATAAGACCATAGAAGGTTACTTTCTTGGGGAACAGGTGTCTCCCCCCATCCTTTCAGATGAGGAAGAACAAGGCATACTGTCAGAGGAAGTCAAGGCCTCTGCCCCCAAAGGGAACTTAAAATGAGTTCAGGCAATAGAAGACCTTAAAAAACAAGTTAGCAGCATCCTAAAGGAGAACCAAAAAAATGTTGAGGAAAATAACAGCTTTAAAAAGAGGCTAACTCAATTGGAAAAAGAGGTCCAAAAGTCAACGAGGAGAAGGAGGTTTTAAAAAGCAGAATTAGCCAAATGGAGGAGAAGGTTCAAAAGCTCACTGAACAAAATAATTCATTGAAAGAGAGAATTGAGTCCAGGGAAACGAATGACTATGAGACCAAGAAGTTAGTAAACAAAACAAAAATTTGAAAAAATAGAAGATGAGGTGAAAGAACTCACTGGAAAAACAGCTGACCTGGAAAATAGATCCAGGAGAAATCATTTAAAAATTATTGAACTACCTGAAAGCCATGATCAGAAAAAGAACCTAGACATTATCTTCCATGAAATTATCAAGGAAAACTACCTCGATGTTATAGAATCAGAGGGCAAAAGGTACATTGAAAGAATTCACCGTTCACCTCCTGAAAGAAACCCCAACAGAGAAACTCCTAGGAATATTGTGACCAAATTTCAGAGTTCCCAGATCAAGGAGAAAATACTGTAAGCAGCTAGAAAGAAACAATTTGAGTACTGTGGAGATACAATCAGGATAACACAGGATCTGGCAGCTTCAACATTAAGGGATCAAAGGGCTTGGAGTGGGATATTTCAGAAGTCAAAGGAACTGGGACCGAAGCCAAGAATCACCTACCCAGCAAATCTGAATATAATATTTCAAGGGAAAAAAATGGTCATTCAGTAATATAGTGGAATTTGAAGATTTCACGTTGAGGAAAAGACCAGATCTGTATTTAAAAATTTGACTTCCCAAGACAAGAATCAAGAGAAGCATGAAAAGGTAAACAGAAAAGAAAAATCATAAAAGACTCTCTAAAGCTGAACTGTTTACATTACTACATGGAAAAAAAATATTTTTAACTCTTGAATCTTTAATCAGTATTTGGGTAGTTGGAGAGATTGTACATACACACACACGTACACACAGACAGATAGAGTACAGGGTATGTTATATCAGAAGAGATGATATCCACACACACACACACACACACACACACACACACACAAAATAAAAATTATGGGGTGAAGGAGGAAAATTCTGGGAAGAGAAAGGGAGTAATGGAATGGGGCAGGCTATAACTCATAAAACAGATAAGAAAAATCTTATTCAGTGGTGGAGACAAGGGAGAAGGGGAGGAGGGGGGAATAAAGCTACTCTCCCCACATGTAGCTGAAGGAGGGAATAACATGCTCAGTAAATTTGATATGAAAATTTATATACACCACAGAAAAGTAGGAGAGGAGGTGACAAGTGGAGCAAGGGGAATGTTAGAAGGGAGGGCAAACAGAAGAAGGGAGTCAGTAGAAATAAACACTTTCAAGAAGGGACAAGGTCAATTGTAGGGGGTAATAAAAAGGGGGGATAGGGTAGGTCAAAGGGCAATGAGCATTACCCAACATGATTACTATGGAAGTCTTTTGCAAAACAACATGTATTTAGTCTGTATTGAATTGCTTCCCTTCTGAGTGAGGCTGGGGAGGGAGAGAAGTTGGAATTCAAAGTATTAGAAATGAATGATGAGAATTTTTATTGCATATAATCGGAAAATAAGAACTACAGGGATAGGGCTATGGAAATTCATCTTGCCCTGCAAGAAAAGAGAGAAGATGGGGATAGGAGAGGGGTGGGGTGTGATAGAGGGGAGGGTACATGGAGGGAAGGAGTAATCAGAATGCAAGGTATTAGAAAGCAGGGGGAGGAGAGTGATGGGGAGAAAAATTGGACATGTTACAAAGTGAGGTAAAAGCAATTAGTATTAAAACAATTGACTGAATTAATTACTGAGAACAAATCAATGACATCTTTAGTTTGGAGAAAAGAATTTCACTCTAAATTTCCAAGAGGAAGGTAACCTCAGGTAAAATTTGGCATTGACGGAAAAGTCAAGGTTTTAATGGTAAATTAGATTTTATGATTGCCATTTAATCAGGAACCAGAACATGTATAAAAAGACATGTAAGCCACTTAAGACTTGCCTCAAAAGATGTTCCTTAGCCAAAGTGAAACTCTAATCATATTTGAAACCTGGTTATTGGAACTTGCCATTTTTAGATGCTATGGAACTATTAAGTGACTGTTCTTCTGAGTCCAACTTCAGGTATGGGAAGCAAGAAGAGCTGTCTGAGCCTCCAATACGTGATGCCAGTAAACTGATGAGATGCTGGTATGACCTGCATAGGTGATCTCATAGGTGATAGGAAGGGTGGAAGAGCAGCTGTTCAGCATGGGCTGCAGTGGGATTTTCCTGACTCAATTTCCCCACTAACACGTGGCAGACTTTAAGCCTGAATGAATGCAAGTGGATAATCTAATCCTGCCTGGGGCTGACATGAAGTTGGGGAGATATTGTATCCCTGCAGTGTCCTTACTATTGGTGGCAATTTCCTATAGTCAAAAGGTTTGTAAGCTTAATACCAGATCTATTAAATTATAGATTATTGGCAGGGGAACATCCGAGGTTAAGTCTCAAATTAAGCTATTAGGCATAGGACTTTAGACCAACAACATTAAGTTAGGGTCCTTTAATTCTTAGTGATACTGTGGAGACAATTAGGTCAAGAGCTTGTGAAGTTAGCAACATAAATATTATCTGTTTCTCAGTTGATTAATGTTTAAAAAAAAAAATTCTTTTGTGGTCCATATTGTAAATGCTTTAAGAAGAAGTATCACCTGACCAAAAGTTCAAATTGCTTTATCTGTTACAAACTGAGTTAAAAATAAAGATAAAATAAAATAAAATGAAAAAGACTTTATTAAAAAGAGGTCTTTCTAGTCCTCAAACTATATATAAACTCAAAATATAAATCAAACTATAATCCTGTGATCATAGTATACAGAATGATAGTTCTATTTTGGCCAATTAGAACAGTATCTTTTTCTTTTCAAAACAATAGTGAAGTAATGCTGTTTTTATACAAATCAAAAAGAGAAGAGTGTTGGAATCTGCAAACAACAGACCAGAAAGCCTGACTTGGAATTGTGGCAAAATTTTAGGCCTAAAGTTGCCTGGTGAACACTGAGAAAAGAAAACAATAATTACAAAGAGCCAGAATGGCTTCATCAAGAACAGGTTTTCCTCCCTTTCCCCACCTATCTTTCTAGCCTCATTATTTATTACTTTCTTCTTGTACTATATGATCCTGCCAGACTGGCCTTTTCTCTGTTCCTCACACATAGTATTTCATCTTCCATCTCTGTAAGTTTGGACTGGTCTCCCCATAGGCCTGGAATAGACTCTGTTCTCACCTCTGCCTCACAGAATCCTTCAACATTCAAGTCAGTAACTACTTTCTGCACCAAGCCTTTCCTGATTCCCAGTTGCTATGACTCTCCTTTCCTCCCTAACTACCTGATAATTATTCTGTATATGTGTATTCTACTTGTACTAATATATGTATGTGTTGTCTCCCCTAATAAAAGATAAACTTCTTAAGATTAGGGAAGGTTTTTATCTTTATCTTTGTATGTGCAGTACATAATAGTGCCTGGTACATAGTGGGTACTTAATAAATCTTCATTGATTCACTAACATTTTATAAGTTTAAACTAAACTGGTAAATCAATAGAATGTTGTACATCTTCAGTAAAAAATGTAAAGTCTCATGCTGTTCTTGTGGAAAACAAAACAGAGAAGCGTGGGCTAAACAGTGATGCAGTTAGAGTGCTCCAAAGCTAATTGAATGACCAGATCCAACATATTTGTGAATGATTCTTTGCAATTAGAGGCAGCTTGGTACAGTAAAAAGAGAATGGAATTGGGAACCAGAAGACGTGGGTTCAAATTGTGGTTCCACAATTTACTACTTGTATGTTCTTAGGCAAGTTTCTTAACTTTTCAAGGCCTCAGTTTCCTTGGCTATAAAATAAGGGGGTCAGATAAGGTCTAATGACCTTTTAAGTTCTTTCTAGCTCTAATTTTATGATCCAATGAATTTAGAGGGAGTTTTCTATCAGAGTGCCCTAGGAAATCTGTGCTTGGCCCTGGTCCATTGAACATTTTTATTAGAGACTTTGATAAATGCACAGATAGCATATTAATCAAATTTACAAATAAGACAGAACTGGAATGGGTAGCTAATACACTAGCTTATAAGTTCAGGATCCAAAAAAATCTTGAAAAGTTGAAACACTGGACCAAATCAAATAAAAAGAAATTTAATAGAGATTAAAAATAACATCTTACACATGGGTTTAAAACTTCACAAGTACATGATATGAGATCTGAAAAAGATTTGGACGTTTAGGTGGACTCCAAGCTCAGAACTAGTGAATACTATGATGAGGCATACAACAAAACTATTGAGATCTTCACTGAGTCAAAACTTCCAGGAATGGGACTACTCTTGTGTTTTTGGTTTTGGTTTTTGGTACAGGAAACTTAATGAGGATATTTTCTACCAAGATTGTCACTGGCTTTGCAACTAAAACCTTAGTGAGTTGCCTGGGCATTATAAGGTTAAGTGACTTCCTCAGGATCACATAGTCATTAGGTCAGAGGGTGGGACTTGAACCAAGTCTTGCCAACTCTGAAACTATCCATCTGTATCCACTCACAAAATGTGTTCCGCAGATTCCTGGGGGTCCCTAGGATCCTTTCAGAGAGCCTGCAAAGTCAAAACTCTTTTTGTAATAATGGTAAAACATGATAATATACATTTTATAATAATTATAATAATAAAGATATTATTCTTAATAATACTGAGACATAATATGCAATTTAAAATATTCTTCTCCTTTCCAACTACATATCAGTATGAAACTAGATTTTCTTTATCTTCTTCAACCAAAACAACACATTACAGCAGAATGCAGAAGCAGCTATGAGAATGTAGAATGTTCAACTAAGCCAAGCATTAAAGAGATTTACAGAAATTTGTAAAAACAATGCTATACTTACTACATTTGTTTGTTCTGGGAGATAGTCCTGTTTTCATAAAACGTCATTTGTGTTGGCACTTAATGGCTTTATTATTGTTATTTTTAAATTAATCCATATTTTATAACTTATCAGTTTTAATTTCTATTATGGTAGTTATTAATCAATTATAACCCACATAAACAAAATTCTTTGGTGTTCTGAATAATTTTTAACAGTATAAAGGTATCCTAAGACCAAAAAATTTGAGATTCATTTCACTATACCATACAGTCTCTCCATATTTTGTAGCTTCTAAGAATAAGGAAGTGATCCTTTCCTTGTACTCTGTCCCAGTCAGATCACATCTGGAGTACTCATTTCAGTTCTGGGTAACATTATAAGATAGATATTGTTAAGCTGGAGGGTCTTCAGAGGAGGGAACCCAAGAAGAAGAGAAGCCCTAGTTGATGCCATGTGAAGAGCAGTTAAAGTGATTGGGGATATTTAGCCTGGAGAGATCTCAGGAGAGACCTGATCACTGTCTGTCTAGCATTTAGGCCTTTTCACAAACTAGCACCAACCTACCTTAATACATTTTTTGGTTTAGCTAGCCTGACCTCATTCAGCCAGTCAGCCAATAAGCATTTTTAAGTTCCTGCTATGTGTTAGGTACTGTGCTAAGCACACAGTGCACCTTGCCCTCAAGGAGCTCACAGTCTAATGGGGGAAACAACATGCCAACCAGTATGTACAAATTTGCAGGATAAACAGAAAGTAGTTAAAGGAGAGAAGAATATATTAGAATTAAGAAGGATTGAGAAAGGCTACCTTTTGAAGATTGGAGTTTAGCTGGGCCTTGCACATAGGGAGACAGTTGGAATGGGAATGGGCGTGTCATAACTGTAAGAAGACTGTATGGTGAGGGGATCTACTTAGGAAGGCTTTGAACACATAGCAAAGAATTTTATATTTGATTCTTGAAGAAATAGAGAGCCAGCAGAATTTATTGGGGGACAGGAATTGGCAGGGGAGAGAAGTGATATGGTAGAACTTGTGCTTTAGGAAAGTTACTTTGGCAACTCCTTGGAGGAGGCAGTGAGCTAAGCTGAGATTAGACTTGTGTCAGCCAGATCAAGCTTTTAATAGTCCAGTTTTGAAGAGATGAGAGTGTACACCAGGGTAGTGGCAGATTAGAGGAAAGAAGAGGGCCTATTCAAGAGATTTACCAAGGTGAAATAAATAGGCCTTGGCAGTAGATGGGATATGGAGGGTGAGAAATAGTGAGGAGTTGAGGATGACACCTGTATTATGAGCCTAGGGTACTGAGGGAGTAGTGATGCCTTTGAGAGTAATAAGGAAGTTTGGAGAGGGGGAACATTTGGAGAGAAAAATAATAGGTTCAGTTTTGTGAATGCTAAGTTTAAGATATCTATTGGACATCCAGTTTGAGATGTCTGATAAGAGGTTGGAGATGCGAAATTGGAGATCAACAAAGAGGTGAGAACTAGATAAAGTAGATTTAAGAATTATCCACAGAGAGATTAAATCCGCAAGAGATGATGAGATCACCAAGTATTATAGAGAGAGGAGAGGGCCCAGAACAGAGTTCTGTGGGACAGCCATGGATATTGGATGAAACCTGGATGAAGATCTAGCAAAGGAGACTAAGAAGGAGTGACCAGATAGGTAGGAGGAGAACCGTGAGAGGGCAGTGACCCAAAAACCTAGAGAGATTAGAGAACCAAAGAAAAGAGGGCTATCAACAGTGTCAGTCTGCAGAGAGATCAATAAGGCAGAGGACTGAGAAAAGGTCATTGAATTTGTCAAGTAAGAAGTCATTAGTAACTTTGGACCATATCAGTTGAATGGTGAATTTGAAAACCAGATTTTTGAGAGTAATGAGATTGAGAGGAGAGGAAGTGGAGACATTTATTATAGATAGCCTTCTAAGACTTTAGTTTCAAAGTGCAAAAGAGATATCAGATGATGGTGAAGATGGAAGGATCAAGTGAAGCTTTTTTGAAGATGGGGGAAGACATATTTATAGGCCATCAGGAAGGAGCCAGGAGAAAGGAGAAATTGAAGACAAATGATAGAGTAGGGATGATGGAGCGTCCATTCTGTTGGAGGAGACAGGCTAGAATAAGATCACTTGTATACATAGAAGGATGAGTCCTGGTAAGGAGCAAGGCCTCCTCTCCACACAAAACAGTGAAGGAGATAATGGCTCCTTGCAGTGCTTTTACAATCTATCCCAGGCCTGCAATGCATGCTCTCCTCACCTCCCCTATTTAAAATTACTTGTTCCCTTAAAACTCAGCTCAGGCACCACTTCCTACATCCACCTAGTTGTTGGTGCTTTCCTTCAAGACTACCTAGTATTTCTTTGGAGAGGCAGTGTGGATAGTGGACAGAGAGCTTCTCAGAGGACCAGGAGGACCTGGATTCAATGTCCACCTCTGACAGACTAGCTTTGTGATCTTGAGCAATTGGTCATACATGCTCTCATAGCTCCAGGAAACTCTAAGTCTGTAAATTACAGAAAAGGTGTTGATCTTCATTAGTAGTGAGTTTCCTCTCCTGAAAGTTCCCTAAAGCAGAGAAATCACAGGTCCAGTCCCCATGTGGACTCTGTCCACGTTTCATATGTACTTAAATGTGGACATCTTGTTTCCCTTCCTGGAAGTAGTAAGTCCCTCGAGGACAGGAACTTTTGTTTTTGTCTTCGTATCTCCAAAGCCTTAACATGTTTTCTGGCTCATAGGAGGTGCTGAATGTGTGTTTGTTGATTAACTGACTTGTTAGTGTCTAAAGGTCCTTTTACTGTATAACAGTTAAAGAGGTACTTTCCAAGTCAGATCCCTGACCCTCACTTCCCCCATCTTTCTTTTCAGTTCATTCTCTCCTGTCCTCGTTTTCTCCTTATGCTTCTCTGCGTGCCTTCCTCTGACAGCCTCTGCTGGACAAGCTATAGTCATCAGTAGATCTCCACAAAGGAAAAGCTACCATCTTATGTGTTCTTTTAATTATTCCTGGGTTGCTATCCTGCAGTGAAAGATCAAGAGACAAAGGAATGGATGAAAGGAAAAAAATGAGCTGTTTTCCTCTTTTTCATGATTGAGTCATTTGAGAAAATAGATCTCATCTGGACAGTCTAGGGGAAATAGCTTGTACTAAATTATTTGTACTGGGGCACATATATCTTGATAGTGATATAATGATAGTAAGAATTACATAATGCTTTGCCTTTTTATAAGCATTTTCATATGCTTTTTTTTTCTAATTTGATCTTCACAGCAGTTCTGTAAGACTACAATAGAATCAATATTATTATCATCTTTGAAAATGAAGAAATTAGTTGAATTTCAAGTGACTCTTACCAGATTTCATGGCTAATGTGGCAGAGCTATAACTCAAACTCAGATCTTCTGGCTCCTAATGTAGTACATCTAGATGAAACTGGATCTGGAGTCAGGAAGACCTGAGTTCAAATCCACACTAACTGGGTGGCCATGGGTTAATTCCTTAACCTCTGTCAGCCTCAGTTTCCTCAACTATAAAATGGAGATAATAATAGCACCTACCTCTCAGGGTTGTTGTACCCATCTTCCCAGAATATTAAATGAGATTATATTTGTAAAGGGCTTAGTACAGTGCCTGGCACATTATCAATACTTAATAAGCCTGTTTCCTTCCTTCTTTCCTGTGTTGTCTCAGGAATGTATTGCAAGAAGTAACAAAACACTTTTAATGGGCTCACTTGTCAAAGCTTGGCCATGTTTTTGTCTAGTTGAACGGTTTTTTGAAACAAAATAATTTGGTCTTTTTGCCCTTTTCCAAGTGCTAAACAGACACGTCTATCTATAGTCTCACCAACTGCAGGAGTAATCTAGGCATATGTACACTCATATACCTCTAAGAAGCAAAAAAAGAAACAGGGAGTGTCTCATTTGCTCTAACTTTGGTTTGTTTCCTTAACAAACCTTAACATTTTGCTAATAACTTAGACCTTAGTTATCTAAATAAACTAACTTCCAGTAATGTACAAATTTAGAAGATTTAACAGAAAAGACTACTGTGCAAATACCTTGTTTTATGGGAAGATCATTGCATAATGAAAATCCTTCGTTTGATTAGCAGAATCCCTAAGTCAAGGATTCTCAACCTTTTTTGGGCTTTGTCAATCTAGAGAAATTTATGGACCACTTCGCAGATTAATGTTTTTAAACGCATGAAATAAAATACTTAGGATTACAAAGTAAACCACTTATAATGGAATGTATTTGTCAAAATGTTTTTTAAATAAACCCAGAGATCCCAGATTAAGAAATCATACCCTAAGTAAATGAGTAACTTCTAATATGCTAATTGGTCTTCCAACCAATCCATCCTCCAAATTGATATTCCTAAACCACATATGTAGGAGTCTCTAATACCTGTAATACTTAAGACCTCTCATACAGAGCTTTCTAGCCTATGGTATAAAATATAAACATGGAAGCCTGATAGTTAAAATCCTCTACGTTCCTACTACCTACCACTTACCTTTCCAGTCTAATTCAACATTATTCCCTTTCCTGTACTCTTCATACCAATCATAGTGGCCTGCTGCCTCCCACAAATGACATTCCTTCATCTCCTTTGCATAAGTGGTTCCCCTTGTCTGCCGAAGCTTTCTTTGTTAATTAATTCATTTCTGTCTCCCAAAATGTCTAACTTCTTTCAAACCACAGCTCAGGCCCCACCTTCTCCATGGCCTTTCCTAATTCCCCCAGGTATTAGCACTCTTTCCCTCTAAAAATTATTCTAGATTAATGTATTTGCTAACAGTAAATATTGGGTCATCCCAATATAATGTAAGTTTTTGACAGTGGAGACTTTCTTTTTTGTCTTTGTATCCCCAGTATCTAGCACAGTACTTTTACATAGTTGGCATTTAGTAAATGTGTATTTTTGAATTCAATTCTACTTTCCTGGATAGTCTCTTGGGACCCTCTTACTAAACACAGTAGACACTTAATAAATTCTTGTTGATTGATTAGTCTCCAGCCCCAAAGCCTTGCAAAGTATGCTCAGGCAATGTTCAAGTCAGTGACTTCTCTCATATCGGTCAAACTCCAAAGTGAATAGTATTACCAAATAAAAAGAGTCACCGTAACATAAATATAACCATCCCTTTGCTAGTAATCCTTTGTAATAGTGTTTGGTTCATTCTTTTATGAAGATGTAGTCGTTCACATATAAAGGTGATGCTGTTTACCTTCAGTAGAACTTATTCTGGCAGTATTTTCCACAAATAGTGTGACCAGTGGCATTCTTTGGAAGACTTGGCAGGAAATAGGAACCTTAGCTGTGTCTATGAAACAGTTTCTCTCTGTAAGATAGTAACTTAACTGGCCCAAAAGGAGATTGAACCCATAATGTTGGATTCATTAGCACCATGCTGTAACCAACTGAGCTCACTTGCCCAGACAATACTTCATATAGACTCTTGGGAGACAGATTGTGAAAGGTCATGATTAGGTCGTGTCTGTCATTTGGTGGCCCATGCAGGTTTGTGCTTAACAGTATGTTTTTCTAATGCTTTGGCCAACCTAATGCTGAATAACTCCTGGGTTAAAGCATGATTTTCTTTTTAATGTAGTAAGCATATTTTCCCTATAAAATATTTCATTTTTTGGAGCGGAAACAGCATTAGGTCTTTGTAACTTGGGTCGTTTCTTAGCCCTGGATTGTTTTATTTGTAAGATTTTTTACTTAACTTGAGTTTGTAGTTTGATGACACTAAGAGAAATGCCAAAAGTATAACTCAGAAAATGCCTGTAAAAACTATGATTGGAATAGTTGCCTCATTTTCCTGGTAGATGTAACCAGTCCTAAAAATCCATCACTGCCTTTCTTACGATTATTCTTAAGAATGAAATAAATTAACATTATGTGTATTGCATTAACTATCAAAACAAAATATCTGCCAGTATTTTGAGTCACTGTCCTACTGTCTTTCCATTGTTAAAAAATATTTGTTTCATCACTGCATTTCATTGCCAAAGACAGCAGAAATTATTTTCTTCAGTACTATTTTAAGATGGATTTTCTAGTCAAGCCTCTCTATTCCAATGACAGTCTTTAATATAGCAAACTTTTGAATTGTGATTTTACTTTGAATTCTTGTTAATAGTTGTATAAAGAGCTGTTAAATTTTAGCCTCTAGCAAAATATCTTCAAAATTAAGGCCAAAGGGTATTGTGGAATTCAGGGTAAAAAAGCATAGTAAAAATGAGTTACGTAAACAACTTGGAATAATCAAAGCAGACTACAACTCATATTTATAGACCAAGAAAGAAAAAAAGAAAGACTTGTCGATGTAACATATTAACATGTGTTTAGCTTGCATTGATTGGTAGAAGGTACTTTTGGAATGATTTCGGTTTTAAAGGAGTCAGTTTGTCAATTTTTTAATGCTTTTGAGAATATACATTTATAGTTTGGTGTAGCTTATTGTTTGCAGATACAGACTCATAGTTCAGTAGGAGAATTAGAGGATCTGATACCTAGGCATGGTTCATCAAAAAGAAATCGATACACTTTAAAATCAGTTTATTCTCTCTGTATCCCAGCAACATAAACATGGCAGCCTAGAACAGGTGATTTCAGAATTTTTGTTAGAAATTTTAGAATCTTGTACAAATAAGATTTTAGTTAAATAATGTACATATTCATGTAGATGCACACATGCATATATGCTAAACGACAATAAAGCAAATTGTATATAAGTATGTAACCAAGGATTCATCTTAAGAGAAAGGTCTGAAATGGGAAAGCAAATATATATCATAGTATGGAGATTAGAAAACGAAGGTTTTAGAATCAGATTTTGTTCAAATCCAGGTGCCCCCTCTAAAAAAAAAATCTTTTTTTTTTTTTAGCTGGAACAGACCTAAGAGAGCAGTGGCATAATTTTTTTTTGAAGTATTTGATTTGAGATCAGAAGACCTGAATTCACATGCTGGCTGTACTATTTTTCAGCTGTATGACTATGAGCAAATCATTTAACCTCTCTGAGATTTGCTCATCTCTGAAATAGGTATGATCGTGTTTCACCAACACCCAGGGCTGCTGCAAAGAAAGCACAACTCAGACGTTCAGACGGAGCTTATAGGCTCATTGATTTAGATATTACCTTCAAACATAAAGATTTCTACCCACCCATACCTGCTTGTCCTGTACAGTTTGCCAGTGTGGTGAATGTAGGTTTACCACAAGGGTCTGCTTGATGAAATCTCCTGGATACCTGTGAAGTGCTTGAATTATCCACCTGTGAATTCACCAAGTCAGAAGAAGGAAGGGAGAAAGGAAACATTGCATACCTACTGTGTGCCAGGCACTGTGCTAAGCGCTTTACAAATATCTCATTTGATCTTCATAACAACTTTGAGAGGTAGGGGTCTTTATTATCCCATTTTACAAATAAGGACACTGAGTCAGATAATTTAAGCAACTTGCCCAAAGGCACAGAGCTAGTAATTGTCTGAGATTGAATTTGAACTCAAGTCTTTCTGACTCTAAGCATAGTGCTCTCTCCACTGCACCACTTTGCTACCTCACATTGTTGATTGTTGAGCTAGGATGTTTATATCTATTAGTATATAGTTCAAGGAATCTGAAATGTTTTTGATGGGAAATACCTCATTGGAAGATAGTCTTTCATGTACTATTTTATTCTATTAAATCAAATGTTTTTAAATAAGATTAATAAACAATAAACATAGTAGAATTTTGTATTCTCAGTATTTTACAGTAAACAGTATGATAGTAAAGAGGTGATCTGTTATGGAAATACTGCTTTTAAACTCTGCCAATTACCACCAACACCATCATCAAGGATGCCCTGACCTTAGTGTGTGTGTGTGTGTGTGTGTGTGTGTGTGTGTGTGTGTGTGTGATGTATGTAAAAAATTTTATATGGATGCAACTTGAGATTTCAGACACTTGGAGATCACCATGTATTTTTTATCTCTTATGAGGTAGGATATGGAAAGAAGAGGGGTAACATACTTCATTGACTTCACAATCTTGCCTTGAGGAATAAATAGATTCAGTAAGTTCAAAGGGAAATGAGAAGCATTTTAATGTGTGAAGACATGGGAAAATGTTTTGCCTGGCATGCTGAAAGGATGCATTTGAATAGTAGCAGAAGTTTTTAATAGGAGATAGTCAGAAATGTGAGTGAAGGAATAATTTGGGATCATCCTATAGAGATCTTTAATGTCTAGCTAAATGATTTGAGCTTTATTCAATAGGTGTTTTTAAATAGTGTTTTTAAACAAGAGGATCATGATGAATTATTTTAAAAGAAGATTTATCTGATAGATAATTCTAGAGACCAGTTAAGAGACGTTTGCATGTTTCAGGAGTGTGGTGATAACAGTCCAGAGTTACATGATTGCATTGAATTTGAAGTTAGAGAACCCTAGCACATATAAACTTGTGTGACCTGGGAAACAACCCTCTAAGACCTCTTCTATAAAATGTGTTTCAAGGAAAGGGTCCTAGATGTACAAAAATATTTATAGCAGCTCTCTTTGTGGTGGCCAAAAACTGGAAATCAAGGGGATGCCCATCAATTGGGGAATGGCTGAATCAATTGTGATATATGGATGTAATGGAATACTATTGTGCTATAAGAAATGATGAACTGATACTAAACGAAAGGAGCAGAACCAGAACTTTGTACACAGCAACAACCACAGTGTGCAAGGATTTTTTCTTGTAGACTTAGATAGAACTTCATTGTAATGCAAGAACTTAAAAAATTCCCAATGGTCTCTTAAGGCAAAATGCCTTCCACATCCAGAGAAAGAACTATGGAATTCGATCGCAGAATGTAACAGGTCATTTTCTTGTGTATTATGTTTTGGTTTGTTTTATGATGTCCCCCATTCATTTTAATTCTTCTATACAGCATGACTGGGGTGAAAATGTGTTTAATAGGAATATATGTGTAGAACCTATATAAAATTGTATGCTGTCTCAGGGAGGGATTGGGGAGGGAGTGGGGAAGGAGGGGGAAGGAGAGGAAAAAAATCTAAGTTATATGAAAGTGATTGTGGAACACTGAAAACAAATAAAATAATAAAAAAATTTTAAAATGTGTTTCAGCTAGGTAATTTCTAGAGCCCTGTGGTTCTGAGTCTCTGATGTTATTACAACAATGATCCCTTCCAACTTTAAATCCTAGGAAAGGAAAGGAAAGATGTAAGAGATGTTATGAAGTAATAATCATTAGGACTTCAAGCCTAATATTGAGAGGCAAGAGAGAAGAACAGGTATAAGTCAACAGTTTTTGAACCTTCATCACTGGGAATAGGATTCCTAAACAGAACTTTGATCTTATTGATTCTGGAGTTGACTCTAACAATACAGATTCATAACCTATCATTCCTACCAATCTTGTGCAATTCTCATTCACATACTCCCAAAAGTTCACCAAAAGAGGTCCATCCATTGTTCTAGAGGCTTTCTTCCCAATATCTTGAAGGTATCAGTGGGTCATCCTTGCCATCCCTCTGTTGTCTTTCACTCATACCACATGATCAGTCCTTTCCCTTCCCCTTATCATCACAACAGCCCCTAGGGGGAAAGGAGCTAGCAAACATCTAGTAAGGGCTGTAGCAGAGGGGTGGGAATCTTGCTGTTTTTATCTTCATTTTACAGTTAAGGAAGCACATTTAGGGTGAGTGAAATTAAGTTACTTGCCCAGGCTCACACAAATAATAAGTATTTGAAGAATGATTTGATCTCCGGTCTTCCCACTACTGTATCCTCCTAATCCAGCTGCTCTCTTCCCTTTCAACTCTAGACCTACCTCATTATCCATCTGTGTTGTCTGATCCCAAAACAGATACTGGACAGGCTCTATAGGATGCCCTTATGGATATATGTTGCAATCTAGACCAGTCCTCATTCATTTGTTCTTTCCTGCATGTATAGACAGGCCAGAAACCTTTGAGTGCTTATAGATCTTTTCAGGAGGCTCTGCAGTGTTTTGATGTATTCAAAGCAGTGTCATCCTCAAACAAGAACATCCTCAGAGAGTCTGCTCCTCATGGGCTCTGCACTGGATCTCATCTGTTATCTTTGGCAAGCATACATCTCCCTCATTGAACGTGGTTATTTCTGTTGTAAAATCTTCTAAGGAATCTTGAATAATTTTAATACATGGATGTGAGGCACCTTGAAAAAGAAAGCCTGTTATTCTACTGAGTTGAATGCTTTTTCTTTATCAGTGTACAATAAGAACAGTGGGATCTTACATTCTTTATATCTTCCACTGAATGGCGAGATGTAAAGGATGCTATCTGGTGTGTGTGTGTGTGTGTTTGTGTGTGTGTGTGTGTGTGTGTGTGTGTAATGTTGTTTAATCCCTAGAATTGAAGATGCCTTCAATTCAGGTTTAAATTACCGTCATGAAGATTTTGTATCATTACGAAGTTGGACTTAAGTTCAGTAACTATTGCTGGGTTTTTTTGTTCACCTTTTTTGGAAATCATTAAGTTTTTGATTTTTTTCCGTATCTCTACATCCTTGTAAATCAGTCTCTCAGTATCTTCAAAACTGTGTCACTTCTAGCACAGATATCTTCTGTATATACTTGATCAAATCCAGTTGGTTTTTCTATCTTAGTTTTCTTTAGTGTTTCTGCTTCCTTTGTAAGCACCTCAGAAACTGTAGTGTAATGTTAAGGCAAAGGAGTGATAATTTTACTATCCTTCATAGAGAAAATAGTGTGTTGTAATATTTTTTTGCAAATCTTTTCTATTTCTTTGGAGTCTTCTTTCCATTTTAATCCTTGAATGTCCCACACTTACCTTGCCCCACTTTCTCTTCTTTGTAGGACAAGATTGCACATAATTGAGAGAGGATTCTGGGAAGATGGTGGAATAGGTCAGAAAACATTCAGCTCTCCAGATTTCCTCCACACAAAAAAAGATAGCACATCACCCTAGAGTAGCAGAAATAAACACAGGATAAAACAGTTGTCCTCCTAAGACAGTTTGAGAAGACCCCAGGAAAGACCTGACCTCCTGGGGCAGAGATTCAGCCTGAGTGACATGCAAACCACCTCCAAGCCAATTCAACAAAATCAACAAACAGCAAGCCCTAGAGGCAGCTGGGTTGAAAGGCTGCCTCAGACTTATAAACTTTTTGTTTTACAGACAATGTGAGGGTCTGATGGCTAAGTAGGAAAAGACTGAAGGACCTTCCATCCTCGAGGGATGCCAAGCAAAGCAGTGCTGGGCAGACCCGTCCTGAGTTGGGTTGCCTCTCTGAGGCAAAAGGAGCTAGCACACATCTAGTAAGTGCAGTAGCAGAGGGGTGGGAACTTGCTGGCTGTGGCCACTTGCATGCAGGAGAGTAGAATCTGTGGTTTCAGTTCCAGGGCAGAGAGGACAGCTGTAGTTTGCAGCCACTGGAGGGACTACAGGGAGCAAGGACAGTGTGGCTGGGGGCCCTAGCCAAGGCTTAGGAGTAGACAGGAGAGCCCAAGGTTGGACCCTGGGACAGACCTCACAAAATAACATAAGAAGGACCTGAGACTTGGGGCATCATTCCCCATACCTCGGGACTACAACTTGATTACACCAATAGCTGCTAAAAAACAAAAAATAAACAAAGTAAACAAAGGGGAAAGAATTCAACCATAGGTAGCTATTATGGGGATAGAGAGATCTGGGTTCATATTCAGAGGAAGATAATGGAGCTTAAATAGCCATTCCTTTTTTAATGAGAAATGTCAAATGGTCTCCAAGCATGAAAAGAGTTCTTGGAAGAAATTAAAAAGGACTTTAAAAATCAAATAAGAGAGATTGAGGAAAAAAATAGAAAAAAAAATAAAAGCAATCCAAGAAAATTATGAAAAGAAAGTCAGCCAACTAGAAAAGAATCAAAAACTTAAGAAGAAAATAATTCCTTGAAACTAGAATTAGACAAGGGGAAGCTGATGATCTAAGACACCAAGAAATCATAAAACAAAATCAAAAAAATGAAAAAAGAGAAGAGAAAATGAAACATCTCATCAGAAAAACAACAGATCTGGAGAACAGATCAAGGAGAAATAATATATGAATAGACTACCTGAAAATTGCAATTAAAAAAAAAATCTTGATATAATATTACAAGAAATAACCAAAGGAAATTGCTGTCAAGATAGTATGGTGACATTACCTTTCAAGAACTTATCCTTTAGGGAACTTACAAAATTACAAATCTTTAATTAATGTAAATGGTATTAGCTGAAATTATTTAGGGCAATAGGTTAACATAAAATCTTGAGAACTACAAAAAGAACTTTGCTTACAGATAGGGCAATATTTCTCGCACTTGAAGAACTAGCATTGTCATTATTGATTCTTAATAGTACTATACTGTTATAGGCATATGTGTTCTTCCATAATATTGTCTCAACCATTTTGAAAACAAATTAAAAAGTTATCAAACTGCACTCTTAACCCAATGAAATTACTGCTGTACACATAATACCAGCTAGTATTTATATAGCACTTTAAGATTTGCAAAATTTCTTTTACCTATTATCTCTAATAATAATGATAATATCTTTTGATCCTCATGTATCCCAAAGAGATCAAAGTTAGAGGGAAAAGATCACATATACAAAATTATTTATAACTGCATTTTTAGTCATAACACAGACCTAGAAACAAAGTGTGTGCCTTTCATTTAGAGAATGGCTGAATAAATTATTTTATTTGAATGTATATTGTATTGTGTATTGTGCCATAAGAAGGGTTCATAGTGATGGATAGATAAAAGAAGACTTTTATAAACTTATTCAGAGTGAATTGAGCAGTACCAGGAGAACAATGTTGCAAAATAATGTGAGGGACAACTCTGAAAACAGAATTCAGTGCCCATTGTGCCTTCAAAAAAGTGATTATGAAGCAAGTTTCTTGTCTCTCAGCAGAGAGGTGAGAAACTAAAAGCTGCACATTGGGACTTGTATTTTCAGATATAGCCAGTGTCTTGATCTGTTTTGCTCAACTATTTTTATTTATTACACTAAGGAAGGCATCAGGAGTAAGAACAGCAGTAGTTATGCAGAAAAATAAAAACAAAAGTGTCAGGGAAATATTTTTTTAAAAAAGGAAACAGAAGGAAGTTAAGGAGAGTGCAAAGACACACAGGGCAGTTATATTCTTAAATATTCAAAGGGATCCATGATCTCATTGATCCAGGTGCTCCCTCCAGTGATGTAGAGGCATGCATCCATGTCTGTTCATCCTGTGTAACTCTTGTTGATGCATTTCCCAAAGTTCACCCTTTGGGGTCCACTCAATGTGCTAAACATTGGCAGAGTATTAGTGAATCACTCTGTCTGTCTTCATAGCATAGCTGACCATTGCCATGACCAACATGTCTCCTTTTCCTCTCACATCATTCTTTGAGGATGTCCTATCCTACTACTCTTCAGAGTTTCTTATTGGCATGTGTTATAGTCAGTTTACACTCACCTGTGTGTCCCCATTAACCTCTGCAGGATCACCTTTTTCAGTTCTTCAGAGGCACTTATTTTCTCTCTAACTGCTATGTAGCAACACTGGCAGAATCTAAGTATTGAAGACTTAGAATCTTGCTTTCATGGAAAGGTTAGGGGTCAGCAAAGAAGCTTTGCAGTTTTAATCCTCCTCTCTTCCTCCTGTTTAACATTGAGCCCAACTTGACCATCTGTACTGTCTGCCCCAAATGTGAATACTGTTGGATAAATTCTGTAGGGTGTCCCTACAAATGCTTTTTGAAATCTGAGCAGCTGGCATTCTTCATCCATTTGGTCTTTCCTGTATAAACAGACCATATGCTTTAGAATGAGTCTTTATAGTGTTCTAGGGCTTGATGTAGTCAGTACAAAGTCATCCCAGAACAGGAGCATCTAGAGGACCTCATCATCTGCAAGGAATTTCTCTCTTTAACCTGGGCTCTGCCTTGAATTTCCTCTATCCTTTAGCCTTTGGAGTAGTAGTGCCTCCACACCACAAACTTTGCATCTGTCCTGAATCCCACAGCCACTATCAAAGGGGGAGCATTTCTTGTTTCAAGAAATAGGATCTACCATCCCTTCCCCTACTGACAACTGCTGACCAACTGCCACAGATAGAGCTAGCAGGCCAGTTTGTCTGTCGTAGCAAGTTGTCCTAAAAAAGAGAGAGATGGGGTGTCCATCATGCCAAGCTGGTCAAACCACCACCTCCCTAGATCTCAGTGGAGATAACCCAGGACCCTATATCCAAGTGGGCTGGGAATCTGCAGTCTCAAGGCCACATGTGGCCTTGAGGCCACAGATTCCCCACTCCTGGTCCAAGAGCTTTAAGAATAGGATTGCCCTCCCAAGCTACTAGTCCTGCTTCCACCCTAACCCCCATAGCTATCATCCAAGGAAGCAGTTCTGAGGAGATCATGATGATCATAATCATAATAGCTAACATTTGGATAGCTCTTACTGTATGCCACTTTGCTAAATAATTTATAATCATATCTCATTTGATTCTCACAACCACTCTGGGGGGCATTATTATTTGGGAGGTATTATCTGGGAGGTATGTTATTATTATTCCCATTTTACCAATGAGGAAACTGAGGTACACAGGTTAAGCGACTTGCTCAGAGTCACACAGTAGTATCTGGGGCTGAATTTGAGCTCAGGTCTTCCTGACTCCAGACCCAACATGCTGTCTGCTGAGCCAGCTAGCTTGCAACCTAACTGCTATGGATGTGGAAGCCCCTGTCCCCTTGGTGGAGGACCACTTGGTGTGGCTACAGCTGATGAAAATGCAGAAAGTTTTTATTATCAAAGCCTTAACACTGTCAAAGGGCTTAATGACAAAAACAGGGTTTTTCCCATAGAAATTATAATTTTTAAAATGTTATCCCATTTGCCCATGCAACCTGTGGACCACTGGGCCTTTCCACATGATTCACAGCTTCCTCCATTGGAAAGTAAGTTTCCTGAGAGCAAGGATTGTCTTATTTTTCTGTTTATATCCCATTTTTGGTATAGTACTTTGCACATATTAAACAGTTAAAAATAAATGCTTTTTCATTTATATATTAATTCAATATACATTTGTGAAATGTTCTTAACATTATTATTTGTGTGTGTGTGTTTTACCAATTGAGATCTTAGCTCTGATAAACCAGTAGCATATACCAAAAATACTCAGAGATAGCTTCCACATCCCAGAGCTTTCTTAGCACAGTACCTATCATATAGTATGCACTTAAATGCTATTTGACTGACATTAAAAACAAGTTTTCCCTCTATGTTAAAATATCTTTATGTTCTTCATGGTGTTACTTGGTGCTAGACTTTAGCACCTAACCAATTCTTTTTTTCTTTTTTCAAAGAAAGTGTTCAAGATTGAGAGACCTGAGGCTTTTGTGTAATCTATAAGTTTGGAGTCTCTCTTTCCATCTTATTGAACAATCTTTTCCCATATATTTCTCTGTATCCTCATCTTTTCTCACCTTTGAGTTAAAGTTATAAAGTGTTGGAGTTTGATCTGGAGGGTTTTATCAGGGTCCTCATACAATTTCTCTACCATTTCATCCTCAGTATGGTAAAGTTTTTACAAACACTCATCATTAGTACTGTGATCACATTAGTATGTGATGACCATATGGTCCAGAAAGTGTTTCTTGTTGCCTGTGGGTGAATGATAAAACCCTCTCTGGTTTCACCTTTCCTTACCTCTCCAAGGAATCCGAGGAAGCCATCCTCCCATTTAGCACTAGCTTCTTTATCCTGGTTTTATTTATAGCAAGAATGTCAAGATTGCAAAGATTTGATTTTTTCTGCAAAACATCCACTTGTTTGTTGGTTATTGAACATAGATTTCACATTTAGAGTACCACCAGTCCAACTGAAATGTGTTGACAATCTAAAAATTTTATGATTTTTTTGTATCTTTTGCCCCCTTTCCTACCAGTCTGCCATTGTCACTGAAGAGGTTCAAGAGGTCCATTTTTTTTCTTTTTCTTTGTTTCATGATTTTCCGTGACCAAAAAAATTCATACCAGGTGGCCAGTTAGACAGGTTAGGCCTCAGAAGCAGATCAAAGCCTAATTATGCTGAGCCTATCACTTATACATCACTGGAAAAGCATTTTGGAGGCCAGGATTACCTGTGTGCCACAGTGAGGCATTGGGGTAGCACTTTGTAGAAAAGTTTTGTTGTCATTATATTGAATTTATTACATAGTTTAACAAAAAAAACCTGACATGCTTAATAGTTCCATGCATATTCCTCTTTCCTATAGTTTGTCAGTTGAGATATTTATGTTTGTTAGTGTTTGCTAAATATGTAATAAAAAATAATTTAAAAATTTAAAAGCAAAGCATAAAGTTAAAGATATGTGATTTCTATGATTATCTTTATTATGTCATAGTCATGTTTAGGTTTTATTCATTTGTGTCTAGATATGAGTTACTTGAGAAAAGACTTCTTAAGGAAAAAGCCTTAAGCACTAAGTCTTATAACTGATGAGATTTGGTCACTTTGAGGAGGGGGGCTAAATTGAATCTAATTTTCCCTTTGTTTCGCATGCACAGAAATGAGCTAAGGAAATATGCATATGCCAGTACTGGAACAGAGACTGAGAGGAATAGTTGTATTTAGTGACAGTAGGAAGGCTGTGTTACTGAAGTAGTGAGACTCATTGGTAGGAAATGAGAGAAAAATGTTGTGTATGTGTGTGTGCCTGCGTGCGCGCGTGCATGTGTGTGTGTAATTACTTGTTGAACTGCCTTGAAATCCACCCTCAGTAGTTTTTCACCTGGTTCAGAACTGAAGATTTACAGCAATTTGTGTAGGGCTGTGTGTGTGGCCTAGTGAATCTGTGAAGACAAGAGACAGTTTCTGTTACCTTGAAAAAGAAGCACATGCCAAAGATGCTTCTCCAGTTCATCCTGACCATTTGCATTGCCCTACCTCTTCATGTAAGAAAGAGCTAGTGGAACTTGGTAAATAAATGGCATCCAGACGTAACGTAAACTCTGTAGTGCCAAAAGAAGTTTGCCAGAGTATATCCATCATTTTTACTGAAATGTTATTTAGAATAAGGTATCTACTTCAGCTGAAAGAATTTTGCAGTTCACAGAATTATTACTCTATTTAATCAAATGAATAATGTATCATAATGGAAATCAATTATATAGTATTGTTAAATTACTAACTTTTGACAGTATCAAAGCATTATGAAAGGATGGATGAATCAAAAGTTCTTGTATACCTACTCTAAGCCATTTTCAGGAAAAATTCACAAAAAAATTTCACTTATCCTACCTTTTGAAAAAATTTATTTTGTTTAAAAAGCATATTTGATTTTTTAAAATTCCTAAGAACTCTCCATTCAGTCTCAACTTTATGGTTTACCATATGATTCCTTCAGAGTTATATATGTACACATTTATGGGTTTCAGTAGGGATATAAGAATAGATAAGAACTTGTTTACTTTTTATCCATGGAAGTGGCTTCTGTAGTTCTACTAGAATTTTCCTATCAAAAATGCATATTTGTAAGTCTCTACTTGCCAATGGGAAGCTTTCAGATAATATGGAACTGGTCAAAGAGCCACTGGAATATTTAATGATCATATTCTAGCTCAGCTTTCCTGCCACAGCTCAATTCAGACTTTTTGGTGATTTTTGCAGCCGGCACAGGCACAGCAAACTTTCATGTGTTCAGAGCTGATCCAATCTCAGAGGAAGTTTATGAGAGAGACTGATACGATACAGTTGTTTCTAGTAAAATCAGAGGAGCTCTGAAGGAGCCAATCCAAGTCACTTTGAGTAGAATTCTATGAGAAACAGACACAGAATTTAGACACAATTGTAAACCCTGGTATAATGAGGACTTGCAGCTGATTTAATCCCATTGAAAATTTTTAAGCAGCCACAGGGCAACAAAATGCTTTCCGCATTGACAGCAGTGGAATGAACCTTGAATTTTGTGAAGATTTTACCTTGCATATACAGTAGCTACATTGTTTTTAAAATGACATTTTAAAAGTTGGTCATTGTTGGTTTCTATGGTAAAGGCCTTTCTTTTGATGAAAAGTCAAATGTATGTCAAATGTTATTTTCATAAAACTACTCAAACCAAAAGTAAACTGAAATTTTTTTAAATCATGTACATTTTGTTTCAAACAAAACTGAACAATTTATTTCTCTTTCTGTTTTAAACATAAAGTTCTTCTGATATAAGACCCTGTATATACCAAGTTTCATTCCAAAGTTATTTTTCCCTATGAATAATATCTAAGTAGGAGTATAATAAGATAAAGGAAAAAAGAGAAAAAGAACATGCTTGAAATATAGAATTATGTATTCAAAATTTTAAATAGAGTAATTTTTGTTGTTTTTGGACTGTATATTTATACATTTTATGTGCATATGTGCATGAATTCAGGTTCTTTCAGCCTATGAAAGTAAATTAGTCACCAACATTTTGCTAGGTACTATACTCAACCGTAATCCTAGTCCTTTCCTGGTTGGTTGTTTTACCACCTAAATTAGTACAACAGACCAAACACAGCCTGCAATAAAATACAGAATAAATTGTGAGATGACCCAATTGTTTCTGTTGTACTGTAAAAACTGATCCAGTATATGAATATTTGAATTAACTGGAAAAGTTAATTTATGAAAGTGGAAATTTCAAACTGTGGTAGGCCTCTTTACCATCCTGTCTGTTACACAGTGATGGGTCTCTTTAGTTGTGCTCTTTTGCATAATTACTGCACTATTGTGAAAACTCTACATCCAACTGAGAATAATTATGGTATGTGAGATCATATATGATATTCAACTAAGAATAATACAATATAAAAAAGTCTTTGCTTTCTAGCATTCTGTTTGTGTGTGTATATGTACACATTCAGTACACAAGTGTGCAAGGATGCATAAAATCTTTGTTCTGTCACAGATTTGGGACCTGTGACACTAAACAAGACAATTCAGTTTAAAACATATTTGTTCCCCATTCACAGTTCTTTGTTAAGTTTAGATACTTGCATGCTATTAATACTAGCCTCCTAGCACATGACAAATTGTAATTACTCAAAAAGGAGGTGGGGGAATGAGGGGATAAAAACTTGTGAACTGTGATGGTTACATCATTTTAACATTGACACCAAGAAAAATATATTTGGTTTCTTTGCTTAACAGCATTAGCTTATTAAATTGGAAGAAAGTGTTTCTAATTGTCAGAATGACTTTGTGTTTATGTAGAGTTAACGGTATAGAATTTGTCCATGTTAAGAGCAGAAAACAAAAGAAAATAACAGACCCTTTTGAAGGATAATAATAGAACTACATTTGCAGGTGTTTTGACTTTAGATGTCTTGATAATGGAACATGTAAGCTTTTTCAAAATTGGAAAGCATCTTCTTTGTCATCCCAGCATAAAATAAAAAACCTTGACCTTATCCTCTTATAACAGTTGATTTTGTAAACTAACATGATGCCTGTGACCATGAAAATATTATGTTTTAAGCAAGAGCAATAAAATTAGGTCAGATGTCATAGTGATGGACCAGATGTGATTGGCACTTTGATTCTGTGGTTTCACACTTGTGACTTTTTCCATAATTTATGTGATGTTGAAAATGATCTCATGATTGGCTGCAGATAGTTTGATCAACATTAGAGTAACTATTGCAGTGGAAATATTACTTCAGTGTTACCATTATATAACCATAATTATGATTAGAAGGTGGAAAAAGTATGCAAATGGGGTTATGTTTAGTGTATATAATTAGTTTTTTAGCAAATAAATGGAAAAGACTATGAACAAAGTATTGCAATAGATTATTTAGATATTTTGTTAGCTGGCACAATAAAATGATTATATTAATAAGATTAATTTTCATCATGCTTTAATATGTTACCACTTTTTCTTTCAAAACTCAATCCTTTTATTTGAAATTTCTATTTATGAGACTTGGTTAGGATAAGACCATCAGACTTCTCTTTTTCCTTACCATAAAACTCCTTAACCCAAGACATAAATATGTTGGAAAAGCATTTAATTAGTTTTATTTGAGATTTTCTCCTGTGTTACTCTTTATCATCAGAATATATAAGTGCCATCCAAGTCTGCCCTCTTAGACACGTATTGTACCAACTGCCCATGCCCTCCTCATTCCTTACTCCTACCCCACCCCTGAAGGTCCAAAGGTTAAACTAGTAAACTCACCTATCACGGTACATGAAAAGGAAGAATTAGCCATAGTTCCCTAGCTACTAGTGGAGCTTTCAGCACGTTTTCCATGGTGGCTAGTATCTGTAGGCTACATAATGGTAGGATGGGAAAATGCACTGAAATGATCTAAGAAGTAAACTATCAGCTTGACATGTTTTCCTAGCTATTGAAAACCTCCTCCTATTGAAGCCCATTGACAGGGAAACTGTTGAATTCCTGCAGTTTAAGAACCATCTGGTTATGCTCAAAGCCTTAAAGCTGTTATCTCTGCATAAAATTTCAGAGTCTTATACTTTTTTCTTCGCCAAACTATCCATTTTTAAGCCACAAATATTTTTGCAGGCCTTTCAGATTTTATCTAAAAGTATATTTTAACAGTATCTAAATAGTTCTTAAACAATAACAATTTATCTTGATAGATGACATGCTGTGTTTTTTCATTTTATTTTAATTAGCTATTGTGGAACCAAATTCTCCTTAGTTTTAGCCCTTTGAATACTGTTTAATTACAGTTATCATGCCAGATATCTTAAAGGTTATTTTACCAATACAGTTTCATTTAACATAAGCCATATGGAATCAATAGCCCAGTTTCCTAAAGTGAATGCTTGGAAAATCTTACATTCATATGTTAAGAGTACACATCCTTTCCTCATTAGTTGGAAAGTACAGGGATTTTGGCACAGGTTCTGTGTGGAAGCATTGTGCAGCTTTTATATGGATTTTGTTTTTAGCCTTTGATGACACTGTTTAGAATAGGAAGTATCTAATAAGTCAAGCATTTTGTCTAATGTGCTGCCAGTGTGTTTAATATATGCCTGGAGGTCTGAAACATTATCTTCTCCACTACAGTAATATGCATTTAATTCTCTGAAAGCAGAAGGTCGAACTTTTAAAAGGGACTCAAAGTACATTTTCAACTAGAATAATTTAAAACATATGGGAGAGGGGACCAGAGTAATGTACAGTTGGTTTTTATGGTTTAATCATGATCATGTTAATGCACACCAGTAGCTAATTAAAGAAAACTTTTATTGTTCATTTTAAATGGGTTATGTAAAGAGTAAAACTGATATAACAAATACTGCCCAATGATAAATGTTTCTGTTATAGTCACTAACAGCAAGCAAATATTGCTGTTTTTGACAGCTCAAATTATTAGTCCCTTTAGCCTGTAGCCAAGCAAAAGGTCTTTTTAAAGCAATTACATTGTGAAGTTTTCTTTTTTCACAAAGGAATAGTAAGTTGATGCCCAAGTTTATGACCAGGCACATTTAATTAACTGTAAAACTTTACTCAATAGCTGACCAAGTGCTCTTCAGTGTAACAGATATATCTGCAGTGCTCTAGTGACACATCAGCAGATTTTTTCAATATCTACATTATGTCTTGAAAGTTGTAGCTTATGTATTTCAATTATGAAAATATTATTTATGCAACAAGGGAAAATGATAAATCTTGGTTTTGAGTAAACATTTTCAGAAATGAAGCTGCTAAGCCTGGGTACACCATGATTTTTTTAAAAATAAATATCACAGCTTTTCATTTATGGATGACAAGGTCAAATTCCATATTACTTGGAATGTGACTAGGATGCATTGCCATCTAACTTCTATTTAGTAATCTATGCAGTATGAGTGGATGGTACTCTGCACTACCCTTGCTGCTTATTTATTTCACACTACCAATCTACTTAACAGTAGCTAGAGATTAGTATGGCCATAACATTTAATAAATTTTAACAGTAACCTGACATAGCCAATGTTTGATAAAATGTGTAGTGAATTGAAATGGGCACTGTATTTTCTTCTCTTCCTTATAGATGATTGGTCCTTTTATCTCAACTATTTTATCTAGCACTAAATTCATTTTATGTAAGAAAGAGATTATATCACGAGTTTTGAACATTTTTTGTATCATAGACCCCTTTGGCAGTCTAGTGAAACCTGTGGACCCCTTCTCAGAGTAACTTTTTTTTTTTAAAGCATAAAAGAACATAGGATTGCCAAGGAAACTAATTTTATTAAAATTTTGTTGTAAAAATATTTTTTAAGTTCCTGGACCCCAGGTAAAGACAGCTGTGGATGACTCTTTTTTTTTTTTTTCAACTGAACCTGCGATTTTATTGCAGTAGAAGGATCTCGTTGAGGGACTTTCTCTACCAGCACAGATCAGCACCTGCTCTATGATTTATATGATCTTAGAAATGTGAGGCAATGATGAGTTAAGTAATCTGAACCCAGGTCTTCCCAAGAGACTGGCTTTCTATCCATTGTACCATGCTGCCTTAACCAGTAGGAGAAAATTTAATACTGACAGCTAGTTGGATCTTTTTAAAATCATGAATATGTTCTTGCTTTTCATTGAATGAAACAGTTTTCATTCTGTGTTCCCCAGAAGTTCACAAAATTTGACTCATTGGGGTCTGCCATAACATTTAACTCATTTTTTTTTTAGTTTGAGGCACATTTCTATATTTCAGAGTCCTTGTGAATGCCAAGTCTAACAGATAATTTATCACCTAATTTCCTTCATTCTAGAGTTGAGCATCAATGAGCATGATAAGACTGGTCTCTGGATTACAAACATACGCTGTTACTCCAGACCCTTCAAGCTTTGTGGGACTTACAGCTCCTGTATTTCCAGGTGCAGCCTCTGAGAATTCAGATTCACTTGCCTGTCGCAATGAGACTAGGTTGTAGTGAAGAATACAAAGCATCAGTCTATTCAAATAAGGGCATCCTCTATCTCTTGAGCCCCAGCTATTGCTCTTCACATGATGCTAATGTGAGAATTAAGCGCTGATACTATATGAGGAGATACAGTTCAAGTATTTGTCATGTCAGTTTTGAAAGCTTAAAAAATATTATTGTGACTATGATTTTCCTAGTTTTACTAAAGATGATATGCTGGTAAAATCATTATAGATTCATTTTTACCTCTTCCAACTTATCACAAACTCTTTCCTGATTCCAGGGTAGTAGTGCAAATACTGGTTCTCATTTGACAATGAAGGAGAATTTGTCCTTTGTGTGCTTCTTATGTTAAATAAGTTTATTTTAATTTTTTTCTTTCAAAAAAATTATAATAATAATATCAGACTTCTAATTTCAAAACAAAACTGTATCTTTCCTTAGAAGTACTCCTTCCTTTATCAGTTAAGCATAGAAGCTTTAATTTATTTAACTTGCCTTATACTACTATTACATTTTTCATTGGTAGCCTAAAAACTGTTTCACATTTAAACCCTTTAAAAGCAAGTTAATTATATTTTGAGAAACAACATGTGACTGAATCAATCAACAAGCATTTATTAAGCTGTTATGGACCAAACACTCTTGAAATACCCTTGGGATATAGATACCAAAGTGAGTTTTCCTACTTTCAAGAAGCTTACATTTTATTGGGGGGATGCAACATGTTCACAGAAGAGTGATTATAGGAGATAAACAAAATAAATACACTCTAATTTGGTGTGAGGAAAAAAGTGGTGAGAACATAATGAGAAAGTGCAAGACCTTGAAGAGTAATTCTCAAATGGGCACTTGAAAGGACCTAGGAAAAGGAATCTAAGAGCACACTTTTTGGTGGGATGTATTGACATGTTGTTTCCTGGATTACAGCTGCTCTCCTTACACACGTCATGTCCAACCCATCATTATTTCCTTTCCTCTCATAGTTATATATAAGGGCTTATTTAGATTAGGAGTGGTTGATAGATGGAGGAGTCATGAAATCGAAAAGTTGGGGAGAGCTGATAACACTAAATGAGCTAAGGAAAAGTTCAGCTTTTAATTACTAAATTTTCCCCTGATAATTAAGTACCTATACTACTGTAAAGTATATTTCCAGGTATTGGTATTAATATTTATAGGTGACATTTTTCTAGTACGTTTATAATTTGGGAAAACTTATTTTCATACACACATACTTCTCACTCCAGAAAACCTTACAGGATAGTTTTATGTTATCAAATACTATTTTAAACACAATATTGCACACAATTTAGCATAAGCTACTTTTGTCAAATACTTTACTTTTCTCAAGTGGTACTAACTTCTCATAAATACTGTTTTCTTTTAATTCAGAGGATGAGAGACTTAAACTCCAAATTGTATGTTAGAAACTAGAAACCCATATTTCCTCATTTCCCTTCATGTATTTTTTTGGCCCTCTAAGGCAAGTCATCATTTCTTTGGAACGGACGCCTACTGTGTTTTCATGAGGGATGACTACATTAGAAGTTGAATTTGGCAGATTTTTTTATAATTCCCTTTTCCCCATCATACTCAGTATAATTGCCAATCAAATGGAAATATATTAAGTATAACTTATAGAATGATTTTAATATTTTCCTTTACAGATCTCCAAACAGGAACAGAAAAACATGGATACCCCTGATGGCGGCATAGCAGAAACCTCTTCCCGTTGTAGTGGAGCCCAAGATAGTGGCATTGGTAGTGATAGTGTCAAAATTAGGATTGTTCAAATAGAGCAACGTAGTGGTGCCAGTCAGCATCGGATTGCCCGTCCTTCTCAGCAGTCATCAATTGTGAAAAATCTAAATTTTATTCCCTTTGACATATTTATTACTGCAAGTCGAATCTCTCTGATGACCTATTCCTGTACAGCTTTACCAAAAATGAAAGCACAAGACCAGAATGATAGTGAGAGAGTCAGCAAGAGCTCATTAAACCTACCGGCAACAGAATCAGAAGGTGTCACTCAGCCCAGCCAGACTTGTATTTCTAAAGTGACAGCCGACGACCTTGTAAGCAATAGCATTTCTTTCCCTTCTGGAAGAAAAATGGGACTTCTTTCATTAGAAAATCTCCATTCATCCACAAGATCTTCTGCTAGACAAGCCCTTGGTATCACTATTGTGCGACAGCCTGGACGAAGAGGAGCTGGGGACTTACAGCTGGACCCTTTCCTGTATCTTGTGGTATCCCAGCCTTCTTTGCTGCTTAGTTGTCATCACCGAAAGCAGAGGGTGGAAATGTCTATTTTCGATGCTGTGCTTAAGGGAGTAGCCTCTAGCTACAGGTGTACAGGTAAGAGCTATCACATTTGCCAATATGTAACCATTACTACAATGAAATTAGTCTTCATTTCCAAAATTTTAGGATTGATCAACCAACCAAAGCAGTTAGTAGGCCAAAAGTACTCCTTCCTCCCCTACAGACACTGTGAAGTTCATGTCTCATGGCTGAATCAAGTTTAATAATGTAGAATGGTTGAAATATTATAAGGTTTAGCCTTCAGGTCCTTAGTTTTTATTGTATAACTAAACATTATATTTTCAGGAACAGAAACACCAAGGGCTAAACTGTTCCATTGTTTTAATAGAACAAGAAAGTCTTAGTAAGTCCATGGTGAGTTAGCTCACAAAACTATTTCACATGTAAAAACAAATATTTTTTCTATATAAATATAGCTTGCCAAATAAAAGAAAACCTTAAGAGACATGAGAGAGGTACTGTGTACTCTCATCTTATATTTAGTCATTATTATAAAAAAATCAGAGCAAGCTCTATTTTAGCAAGAAGAGATTATCTAAAAATCCCTAAAAGTATTTTAGGTTTTTAAATAATGAGAAAAAATATTATTTAAAGATCCTAAATTATCAGATAATTTTATTGGTTCTTTCTCCCAGAAATGTTAGTAGGATTTTTAGTATATCCTCAGTACAATATTTTCAGTTTTAAATTCCTCTATAATGTAGTGAATACAGAAGTTATTCTGAGCATGTTTCCTTTACCGTATTAATTTGTATACAATGATATGTTACTTTATTTTTCATCCTTTTCATATGAATGTTATGTATCTATCTCTAGCTAGAATATAAACTCCATGAGGGCCAAATCCTTTATCTCCTGTTTGCTTCACCTTATACCATTTTATCATAGATTATCCCTAAATGATCAATTTTTCAATATTGTTGAGTGGCTAAATTTTCCTTCCCTGAACTTTATTTTCCATGAATTCAGTTATCTCCATGCTAATGATTCTCAAATCTACTTATCTCGCCGCAATCTACTGGATTCCAGTCTCACATCTCTAGTTGTCTGTTGGACATATTGAACTAGATATGCCAGAGATATCTTAAACTCAGCATATCCAAAAGGGAACTCAATTTCTTTTCCCAGAAAATTTCCCTGTGACTGTTGAGGGCACCACCCTAGCCCAAGTTCACAACCTAGGTATCATTCTTCATTCTTCACTGACTCTCACCCCCTTTCCAATATCCAATCTATTTCCAAGATCATCAGTTTATCCTTAGCAATGTATGTTGAATGTGTCCCTTCTGGTATTGCCACCACCTTAGTAAGGCTCTCATCTCCTTCAACCTGAACTCTTACAATAGCCAGCTGATCAGTCTGTCATTCACAACTATCTCCCCCACTCCACTCCACTCTATTTTCCACTTGGCAGTCAAAATGATTTTCCTAAAGTATAGGTTCAATCATGTTTCCCCCTTTACTGTCCCGCACCTCTTTATACATATGCACTCAATAAATTCTACTGGCTTCTTGTTGCCTCCAGGAGCCTCTTTTTGGCATTCAAGTCCTCTATGACCTGCCCTTCTACCTTTCTAGTCGTCTTTTACTTTATTTAAAAACACGCACACACACACACACACACTCACATACACACACACCCATCATATTCTTCTAACCAGTAACACTGTTCCACAAACAAGACACCCCATCACCCATCTCTGGTCATTTTCTCTCTTGGTCTCCCATCTCTGGAATGTTCCTCTTCATCTCTACCTTTTGGCTTTCCTTTAAGTTCTAGCTAAAGCTTCACCTTCTTAATTCTACTACCTTTCCTCTGTTGCTTCTTTCCTATGTATGTTTTATATAGTTTGTGTGTACATAATTGTTTTAATGTTTTCTCCTGAATTAGATTATGAGCTCCTAGAGAGCTGGGACTGTCCTTTGACTTTCTTTGTATCCCTGATACTTAGCACAGTGCCTGGCACATAAGAAGTGCTTAATAGATGCATGTTGACTGACTGACTATCCATAACTTTCCTAATGCTAAAGAGCATTTTTTCTATATCTGGTTTCAACAAATATTGATTAAGCTTCTTCTTTATATAGTACAGAGTGAGGGAGCAAGGGTATGGAAGTCCTATCATTGAGCTCATAATCTCATAGCAAAGAATTATAGTATGTGAAAAGTCCTTAACTTTTCCAAGTGCTATCAAAGTCAGGGATGGTAGTATTACTGACTAAAAGAATCTGGAAAGACTTCATGAAAGAGATGAAATTTGAACTAGATATTAAAAGGTGTGTAGTGGAGGCAGAGCCAAGATGACGAGGTAGTAGGGAGAAATACAGCCAAGTTCCTCATGATCACATACATAAACAACACACCATCTCCATACAGATCTAGAAAATGCACTATACTAAGTACTGATGAGAAAATCTAAAGAAAAAAAGTAAAATGAGTCTTTTTTCCAGCCCCGGTCAGCATAGGGAGACAGAGAGAAAGGTCTGCAGACTCTGGGGATGGGAGTTGAGCTAGGAAGAACAGCAGAGAGCATTCCAGAGCAGGGGGAGGCTATACACCAAAACAGAAGAGGTCCAGTCTTGTAAATGGTACAGGAATGGATGTCAGCTGGGAATTCACTTACTCACTGCCCAGTTCCACGTCACAAATCCAGGGCTGAATGAGAAGGGGACCTGCCTGTAGATGTGGCGTTCCAAAGTGGGGAGCATTTGTGAGCCTCAGGATATATACATAGCAAGGCAATGAGCAGTTGTGCAATTCTGACTCCAGGAGCATAATGGAGGTCCAGCTCCTGTCTCCAGCCCAGCAATGGAATATAACTAAGGCAGAAATCTCAAACCAAAAGGGAACCTATAGTTTTCTCACTCTGAACCAGCAGATCTTTTCAACTGTCTGATAGTAGCAGTGTACTACAACTCTGAGACAAACCCACAGATGTGTTGCTTAGTCTCAAACCTAAGTCAGGAACTTAGCACTCAGACCGAGAGGTCAGAAATTAGACTTTGCCTAGGATCCGACATAACAGAATCAGTGATAAATAGTAATTATAATGAAGATAACAACTAGCATTCACATAGTACTTTAAGGTTTGCAGAGACTCATAACCACTCTTAGGGGTAGTTCCTATTATTATATCTGTTTTATAGATGAAAAAACTAAGGTAAATAGAAATTAAATGACTTGCCCAGGATCACACAGTTAGTTAGTGAATAAGACCAGATTTGAATTCAAGTGTTCTTCCTGACTTTGGGATCCAGTGCTCTATCCACTTCACCACTTGGATATGTATGGAAGATGGCTATGTCATAAATGGAGAGGAGTAGTATAAAATAAAGATGGAAATGTAGGGTAGTTCCAGATCTGGAAGCCCAGAATTCTCATCAAAGGAAATTGGACTTTATTTCATAGGTAGTAGGAACACATTGAAGGATTTTGAGGAGGGGAATGACATGGTTATATCTGTCCATAAGGAAGATTAATCTGGCAGAAGGGTGAATGATGGATTGGGGAGGTGAGAGAGGAGACTTTATAAACAACTGCAACTTTATAGCACTTGAAGGTTGATAAGCACTATTTCTTACTATTACCCTGAAAGATTAATAGTGTATCCCCATCGTGAAGCTTAGGAAACTGAGTCTCATACAGATTAAGGGCCCATTGACTTAAATGCCCCATGGGGAATAAATCTTAGAGCCTGGATTCAAAATTAAATCTTCTGACTCATAGTTCTCAGTGCTTTTTTCCCAGCATATAACACTGCCTCTATATAAAGATAATTTAACATTTGAAGCTAGAATTGCAGTGAAGGCAACTGATACTCTAATTTCTGCAGAACCTTGCCACCATCTTTAACTTGAACTGGTACATACACAGAAAACACTGAGGTCTTGTGTTCTAAATTGCATACTTCTAAATTGACAGTCTGGAGGCTAAACCAAGCTTATGTGAAAAAGTAACCTGAAATCAGTAAGGTACTGTATTCATAGAATGTTACAGTGGGAAAAGGATCCCAGAAATCATCTATTCCAGCTCATTTTCAAAGAAAAAAAAAGGTACAGTTATTCTGATTCTGCTACTTTAACTGCAAGAAAAGAATAATTTTTAGCTTAAGTATGAGTAAATAAATTATATATTCATGGAGTCAAGAATTTTAGGACTTGAAAGAGACCATAGAAATCATCTAGTCCACTAGAGCCTCTGTATAACATCAGGCCTGTCCTTTAGGACCATGTGAGAGCTTTAACAAGTTTTCAACTTTTCTTATTAATGATAATAAATGCCAGAGTAAAACTACTGCTTAGTAAATTCTGTGCTACAATAGACTTACCATTAAGGTTTCAGGTACTGCTATTTACTAACCACATGACCTTGGATAAGTCAGTTTGTTGTTTTGGGCCTCAATCTCTTATAATATGAGAGAGGGTTTGAGTAGATGACTTCAAAGGCCCATTCTCGTTTTATGGCTTGGATAGTGCTGAATCAGCACTATGAAAGTCTTTATTTACCTTTCACTGGGTTTCTCTTCACAGTCATTTTATGGCATTCCTTTTTCTAACCACAAATGCATCTGCTTGCTGACATCTTTATTTCCTGAATATTCAAATAGACATCAACACATGTTATTGAGTTTTTTGAGAAGGAAAGTCAGTTATTTAATTTTGGAAGACCTTTGAAAAGGCCACATGTTAGCATAAAATGAGCTCAGGAATGAGAATCAGAACACTGGGTTCTTGTCATCATTCTCTCCCTCTCCTAGCTATGCTATCTGATGAAAGTCCTTTTACTTCTTGGGGCTGTTTCCTAAGTCATCAAATGAGGAGGATGAGGAATGAAGTAATCTGTAAAGTCCCTTTCAGCTCTGAAATGCTGTTATACCATAATCACAAAATTTTTAATCCAAAAAAAATATAAACATCCCCTACAGTTCTAGTAAAGTAACACCCATTTTCATGTTTTAAAGAGTAAATGCTTTTAAGAATCATTTCAAGAAATACACACATAGATAAGAAAAAAAGAGTAATGGTAACAAGTGGTTGATGAAGCTAATTCATCAGTCTAACTAAAATGTGATCTTGGCAACCTTCAAATTAATAATAGGAAATATCCTCTTCACCATAAACAACCCACCCTCATGTATCTCAAAGTAATACCAGAACCTTAATAAGTAAGTAGAACCATTGGACAAAGTGGGTTTGCTGTCTTCATCTCCTGTTACATGATTTTTTTCCTTACTAGAGTTCTTATTTATCAAGCACTTTTCTCCTAATCAGGTAATATAATCAATAGTATACAATTTAATGTGGCTTCACAAAACCTTGTGATGTAGCCAAGTGTAAATTTAACCTGTATCCAGTGAGCAAAAAGCACGTATCAAATATACTACTGACCCATTTGCAATTATCTTTCAGTTAAACGGAGTTGTCAGATTCAGTGTGTGCCACATGGGAGGGAGTAGGATCAGTAGAGCAGCATTCTACGACCATATCCTACACTGCAAGTGTGTTGCCTGGCACAGTGAACAAAAGTGCCTTTAAATGTGACACTAGTGTTTGACTTCTATTTTCCTGGTTACCAAGAAATAGAGATTTTTGAAATTTTAAATGAAAAAAAAAATCCAAACCTATTTCTCTGCCTCTTTAGTGGTTTCTCTCCCAAAGTAGGAATTTATTGTTTTCTGTAAGATGATGAGAGTGGCAGTAGGCCAGTAGCAATTTTAGCACATGCATATGGAACCATGTGATGTTCCTATTTAAGACACTACTGAAGTTATTATGTGGATAATAGGATTTCCTTTTTGAGGTGGAAGAGATGGGAAAATGAGATTATTTTTTTAAAAAATAGCAATACAGCATGGCTAGTAATATTTTATTGTTTTCTATGCAAGTCATAAATTATTATTGCATGTGCTCATATTCCTTTTTATGGAAATCATATGGCAACAAAAATTAAACAGAATTTTGTTTCATTCTGTTTTAAAAAACTGTTATTTAAAGAGAGACTATATTAACTATTAATGACAAGTTATAAGTTATGTTGAATGCATCTTTTCTCCAGAGATCTTCAAGTATTTTATAATCAATTAACTTTGATTTTATAAAAGGGAAAAGTTGACTCACAGGAAGACTGAAGTAGTTTGCCTGTTGTCATCCATCTTACTTAGCAAAGATACAATGAGAATCTGGGATTCTGAGACACCTCTGAAAGAGAATCCCAGTCCTCTTCCAGTAGTGTGACTGCATAAAGAAGAATGTGTCTAGCCAAAAAAAGCCTTTCTTTCCCAAAAGACAATTTGTTCTGGACCAGGGATGGTCAATTTGAGCATTTGACTAAGTCTTCTCTTTTTGCAAGCTATGTCAGAGCTTTGCAATATCCACAGTCATGAAGCCTCTCAAATGTAGCCAGTCAGTGGGCCAAAACTGAAACTTACACTTTAAACAAGTAATCATTTCAATAAAAATTGAAAATACAACCTTCTATTTGTACCAGGTTGCTTGAAGTTTTGAAGACTAATATGACTGAACTGAATGAAGAAACAGCAAAAAACAGTCATGGTCAAATGTCATGTTAGCAGCTTTTTAAAGCCATTTATCACAGTGCTATTACATAGTATTCATAGAATAACAGAATTGGAGAGCCTGAAGGGTCCTCGAGTTCAACCCATATACCAAGGAATCTCCACTATCACATAACCCAACAGGTGATCATCCCCAGTACGAAGAATTCTAAAGGAGAAGTCACCACCTCTCAGGCCACCTGCTCTACTTTTAGATAGCTCTGATTGTTAAGAACTTTTACTAAAAGCAAGCCTAAATTTGCTTCTTTTCCATTTTCATCCATTAGAAACAGCTAGGTGGCTCAGTGGCTAGAGCACTGGGCTTGGAGTCAGGGGAACCTGAGTTCAAATTCAGCCTCAGATAATCACTAGCTGTATCACCTTAAGCAAGTCACTTAAACTTTGCCTGAGGTTTCCCAACCTATAAAATGGGGATTAATAACAGCACCTCCCTCCTGGGATTGTTGTGAAGGTCAGATGAGGTATTTGCTTACCATAGTGACTGACTCATGGTAGGTACTTAATAAATGTTTATTTTCTTCCTTCCTTCCTTTGCTCCTGATTCTGCCATCTGGGGCCAAATAAAATAAAACTAATCCGTCCTCCACATGACAGCCCTTCAACTTCTTGAACACAGCTATCACTTCTCTCTGAGTCTTCAGGCTAAACATTCCAAGTACCTCAGCCTGTGCTCTGTGTCATGAACTTAAGACCCTCTTCATTCTCCTTTGAGCAGTTTCCAGCTTATCAGTGTCTTTCTTAAACAATGGTGCCCAGAAGTAAACGGAATACTTGAGTTGAGATCTGACAAAGTCAGCCATACGGTGGGGTTATAAACTGTCTCTTCCTAGGAGCTGTGCTCTTGCTAATGCAGCTCAAGTTCGCCTTGGCTGTTTTGACTGCCATTTTGCACTACTGACTCATATTGAGCTTGTAGTCCACTAAAACCTCCAGATCCTTCTCAAAACAACCTGTCTCCCCCATCTTATGTTAGGTGAAATCATTTTTTTGCACCCAAGTTCAAGACTTTACATTTATCCCTATTGAAGTTTATCTTGTTAGATTCAGCCTCAATGTTCTATCCTATCAAGATCCTTTTGACCCTCCTAAGAGCTTTCCATCTTACAGAATGAATTCTATAAGAACATCCTCACAGAAAAGTGATACAACAAATGATAAGCAAAATGGAGAGTTTTTTAAATTCAAAAATGAAAATGAATGCTAACATATGTACTTATTTGTCATTAATATGCAAATACCATTATGTATTATATATCATGAAATGGTCTTTCAGTTGGAACTTTAAAAATATTCTGTACTGCATGAATGTTAAATATCTCCTAATTCACCATCTCTGCCTTTCAAATTCTTCCCCATTCTTTAATGCCCAGCTGATTTACAAGTTTTTTCATGACTCTTTTCCTTACAACCCTACCTTAAAAAAATGAATTTATAATGAAAGTCCCATCATGAGTCAATTAGCAAGCATTTAGTAAGTACCTGCTATCTAGCTAGCATAGTACAGAGCACTGAGGATGTTAATACAAAAGCCAGACAATTCTTGCCCTCAAGGAACTTATATTCAAGTAGAGGGAGACCAGGTGTGTTTTATTTTAGGGAGTCTTTGAGATGGTGCGTAGACCTTGCAAGAGTTAATTAACATGCTACTTCTTGGGGAAAAACTTTACTGATTTGATTACCATTCCTAAAGGAAGAGATTGAAAGCCTAAGGCAGAGTTTCAGGGTATATGTATAATGATAGTCAGCTAGAGTTGGGCCCTATGAGTTTGCAGATCATATACTCACCAGTCATGACAGCACTGACCCCAAGGCAAGAGTTCCAAAGCTGGGTTGGTTAAATCCCCCTGGTTATGCTCCTCTGTAGGTTAAGTGTTCTGAAGCTTACTTTATTATGGCATATAATCCTGGGTTCTAGAAAGCAATGCCCCTAAAATGTGGGTCCAGAGGACTTAAAAAAGCTAAAAAGACTTCCATATACCAGTCTTGGAACAGACTACATACCAGTTGTCTACTGGACAGCCTGGATGAATCAGGTAGGCTCTCACCAAGTTGACTGTAGGTTATTAAATGTTTTGGCTATAGCAACCCTTTTTTTTTCTTTCGACCTTACCACATTAAATCAGAATTTTCATTTCCATAGTAAAACAGTAAAAAGATTGTACATGAAATTGCAAGTCCCTATTTTTGTGTGTTTGTGCAGCTTTCTTTTTAAGTATGTAATAAATTCAATCTGTAGCTTTCAAAGATGTCCCAATTGTCTGTGCTTCTTTCTTTCTGCCCTCTCCATTAAAAATGCTTCAATGACTTTCTTTTCTAAAATTTTCCTTCCTTTTTTGGGGGGGAGGGGGGGCCTATCCTGTCCCTATCTGCCCTCAACCTCCTGTCATCACCACCACCCTCATTAAAGAAAAAAACCAAAAAAACAAAGCCTTTATAACAAATTTGCATAGCAAAACAAATTTCCACATTCACAGTGTCCAAAAATGTATCATAATGTTGAAGAGAGAGAGATGGGAGTGGTGGTTCAAAATGTGAGTGAATTCACTTAGACCTTCTCTGTAGCCATTGGGAGCTTTATTGACACAAAAGCAGAAGGCCTGAGATTTTAGCAAGGAACAGATTTATATAGGATGATTTTAGGGTTTCCTTAGGGTTGGAGATCTAGGCTAAGTCTTGTAAGATAAAGTCTTGCAAGATAAAGGCACTATGAATGATACAAGATAAGAAAATCCCATTCCCCAGGATGAAGGGTGGGGACAGGGAATTATATGGTCCAGGATAAGAGGAAGTTTTGTGGTAAGGAGAGACTTTTGGACACCAAGGGCTTCACAAAGTCAATCAATACTATTTTAACCTTAGGGTACTGTTTCTATTCACATCAACATTCTACATTTAGAGTTCATCCCTTCATCCCCTCTCTGTAAAGTAAGTGGCATACTTGATCATCAGTCACCTGGAAATGTTGGTGGTCATTAATTTACTCAGAGTTCTCAAGTCTTTAAATGTTGTTTTTCTACATAATATTGGTATAATTGTAAATTTTTTTTTCTCTTGGTTCTGCTTACTTCATTCTGTATCAGTTCATACAGGTCATTCCAGGTTTCTCTATAACCATCTATTTCATCATTTCTTGCATCATTTCTTCCATTTCATTTATATACCATAATTTGGTCGTCTGTTCCCTAATAGATGAGAATCCCCAAAATTCCCTGTGCTATACTATCAGAAAAAGAACTACTATGAATAATTTTGTGTATGTAGGTCCTTTTAGTCTTCTTTTGATTTCCTTGGGATAGAGGCCTAATAGTGGTAATCCAGTATGATATTTAGATAAGTGGCCAGTTTTTATTACTAGTCATTTTAAGAGTATAAGATATTTTTAATGCAAATGATCACTTTTGATTGCCTTTTCACAGCCACTTACATTAATATACTATTTAGTGCTTTTCTGTCTAATGTGAAGGAATAAAAAACAGTGGGTTAATATAGGTGGGTTGTTGTGTTTTTTTTTAAATTGAAATAATAAGAAAGCAGCCTTTTTCCCTTGATGCTTCTCCTATCTGGAACAGGCTCTAACAAAAATGATGTTTTCTGCCAATATCTTTATATGTAGCAGCTGGATTATTGGCCATCCTCATTTAAATAAAGATGTATGCAGTTGTTTTTTAACATAATCTTATTAGTTGTGTTTATAAATATTTTTAAATCAGTATTTGTTTTGTTTAAGGTAATGTAGTCCAGATTTGTAGTTGCCTCATTTCTTGACTATGCTGCCCAAGCTGCCTCAAAAAATCATTTTTCTTCTTGTTTGTTTGGGATTTTGTTTGTTTTCAAAGAGGTGACTGTGCCATCTAGTCAATTTTGAAGGAGTTGAACCTTCCTTAGGCTGTGTTTCTAACCTCCAGACTCCTTCCTTTAGTACATGCAGAATTAGTCTAGGATCTTAAAATTAAAATCATCAACTTATTCTTACGTACCAAGAAACATTGCAGAAATTTGACTTCTAAATGTTTGGGTCTGTCTTCTTGGTTTTTCTTTTCTTTTTTTCCCCCTCTTTATTATTAGCTATGTTAATAAACAGATATTCAGGTAAAACTACCTAAATTACACCTGATAGTGAGAGCAGTTTTGTTGTTTTTTTTTCACATGAGATATCTGAGTATCAAGATCCAAAATCTAAAATGTGTAACCTTTTTATACATCTTAAGATACTACATTTTTGTAGAAAAAAATCTAATACTCTTTGTTTTAAGTAAAATATTTTCAAATGTGGGCATGTGATTGACTGAGGCACTTATGACCTCAGTATAATCATTCATGGCACAGCTTGAATATGTGCAACTGCAGTAGTTGGCTTCTCCATCCCTGTTAGGAACAGGACTGCGGAAAAGGTGCCAAACATTTCAGTAAACGCACAATTGAAAAATCACAAACTGGCTTCTTACACTTCATAAGTCATAACTGGATTTCATTTAGCAATTGTAGCTATTAAAAAAAAGGATTGAATTACACTTTTTTTGGAACTGAAGATTTTGCTAATGTGCCTGGAAGGACTTAGAATTAACCTGTGAATTGAATGCCTAAAGATCAGGACTTGAACACACACCCACCCACACACACACACACACACACACACACACACACACACACACCCCACATACACGTGTGTATGTATATGTATGTGTGTGTATATAATTAGTGCCCTCCTTCCCATCACCACCTTGTATTCATTTAGTAATTCATATATGTGTAATATATGCCCCCTCCCCACTAGAATATAAAGTTCCTGACAGTGGATTCTATTTCGCTTTTATATTTCTGACTTTGGTACTTAGCATAATCCCTGACACAATACACAGCCAGCCCTTAATTAATGTTCATTGATTCACTGACTACCATTATTACCTTGAAAAGACATACCAAAGAAAAAGCCACCTTGGAGAAGCCTAGCCACATGATCACTTAGAATTTGTAGGGAGAAAGGTTGGATCAGAATGGGGAGGGAAGTAGCTTTGAGCTGTCAAGACCTGTATCTAGACTCAGATCCATTACTGTTTTACTATATCACTGAGCTTCCCCATTTATAAGATGGCAGTGATCACAATTGTTCAGTCTAATTTCTCATCCTTTTGCAGTCAGACCCTACCATGCAACTAAAACTACTGTTACCAAGGTTCCTATTGAATACTTTACTGCTAAATCCCATAGCCTTTCCACTTGACTTTTCTGTCTTTTTTTCATGTATTTTTATTTATTTCGTTAAATATTTCCCAATTAAATGTAAAAAAAAAAATTAACATTCATTCTTAAAAATTTTTAGTTCCAAATTCTTTTCTTTCCTCCCACCCCTTGAGAAGGCAAGCAACATGATATTGATTATACATGTGAAGTCTAGCAAAACACATTTCCATATTATCAATGTTGCAAAAGAAAACATACACACACAAAACGAAAAACTATGGTGTGGATGTTGGTCGATGCCTAGTTTCTTCCAGTTTTTTAGTTTTCAAAGCAATTTTTGTCAGATGTTGAGTTCATGCCCCAAAAGCTTGATCTTCAGGTTTGTCATACACCAGATTACTACAGTTATTATATTTACTCCTGTGTATTGTATACCTAATCTATTCCCAGGATCAACCAATCCATTTCTTAGTACCAAATTGTTTTGATGATTACTGTTTTGTAATATAGTCTGAAAGCTGGTACTGCTGTGCTGCCTTTTATCACTTTTTTTTCATTGATTCCTTTGACTTTTCTCAGACTTTTATACACAGTCATCCACTCCTGTTCTCCTCCTGGATATTTTTTTTCCCTGCTTTGGATCAGTGACACTTCCTCCTTGCGTGTTCTCCTACCTGGAGGTCTGCTCCTTTTTGTTACACTTTTCTGGATCATCATCTATGGTTTATAGTCTTCTCTTCTCCCAAAGCTTCCCCAAAGCTCCCCTCCCCCCCCATGTCTCCTCAGACTGTCCAGAACCTTTCTTCTCTCTTTGTTTATATATTCTTTCTCAGTGATATAGATATTCCTAATGGGTTAAACTGAAAAGAAAGTATGTTTCAGGAGTGGGGGTTCAAAGTTACAAGGATGGAATATTTATATGGAAGTACCAGGTATGCTAGAATATAAAGTAAACAAAGAAGAATAATATAAATTTCTAAAATCTAGGAATTTGGCAACAGTGATAAATCTGCTTCCTGTTGGTCCCCTTCTCCTACTCATCCTTCACATCCTGCAATTGAATATTCAAAAAACCCAAAACCAGGTATGACCATATCTCCCCAGCCCTAACCCAGACATTCTTGGGGAAGACATGGTCATAAGATGTTAGAGATCAGAGAGTACAAACCCCTCATTTTACAGATGAGAACACTGAGGCCCCCAGAGGACAAGTGATTTGCCACAGCGTGCACAGGTTCATAGTGGCATTAAGTGATACAGGACCCAAGCCTTCTGACTCCAAATTCAGTACTCTTTGCAGTTCACCAAGCTCAGGTGTAGGGTACAGGAAGGGCTGCTGATGGAGTGAGAGACTGGTAGGTCTACCTTATGACACAATATTCATTCACATCATGAGCACCCAGGGGACTGTGACTCCTAGTAGTACACAGAATAGAGGAGATGAGAGAGCTAGCCAGATTTACTCTGTAGTAATGAGGGAAGGTTCTGTAGGACTTAGGAACAGAAAGGGGCCCAACAAGTCTTATGCCTTTTACATTTTTGGATGTTGAAGGGGAGACTCAGCTGGTTTCCCTTTCTGCTAGTGTCCTTCCAAAGCCAGGAAATTTTATTTAAGTCATTTAGCATTGCTAGAGCTAAACACAAGACTGGCTGCCAGCAGTGACTCCATGAGGTCTCACAGATGGAAGTGGAGTGACCTAATACAGCAGGTCGTCATTCAGAATACTTTCAACCACAGCTCGGATCTCTCATTAAAGGACACTTTGAGCATCAAAGAAAATTTTTGGCTTTTCTTTGCCAGGTCACATACAGAAGGGTTAAATTAAAGGCCTAGCTAGCAGCTCTTGGGCCCTAGACTGGATGGGACAAAGGGAGATCAATCAGCACCCAGTTAATTTTTCTCCTCCACTTTGTACCACTCCATTTTTCTTCTACATTCCCTTCATTGACAGTAAACTTTACATCTTCCTCTTTTAGTACAAAAGTGTCCGGATATCAAACTTGAAACCAAATGAGAATAGAAACCCTAAATTAAACATTTTAAAGTTACTTACAAATTACTTTTTCTGCACTCCTTTTACAGATTAACTAAGTTTCTGTCGTACTTCTTTGCCAAAGTAATAATAGCAGATGTCTATAGAGAGCTTCCTGAGCCTTCCCATCAGTCTTCACAATGTATCCCCATTTTACAGATGAGTAAACTGAGGCTCCAAGATTAAATGCTTTGTGTGATTCCATAACTTCTCTGAAGAAGGATTTGAAACAGGATTTCTACAGCTACAGCACTATACCACACTATCTCTTAAACAGTAGGAAGCATAATTTGTCTAAGCAAATTAGTAATCTTTCCCCCAAAAAAATGTGTTCTTTTGAACCATGCCTAAATGACCAAGCTCTCACTTAAGTATTAATTATTTCTCCAAACAACTATCTAATCTGATTCCCTCTTATCAGCTTCTTATTTTCTTGTTAATACATCAGGATTGGCTTGTGGTCTGTGTGAATAATTTTTCTCTACTGGAACAGCTACTTATTCTATAAAATTTTATGTTACTATTCTCTAGTAAATGAGAGTGAAAATCTAAGCAAGCTTACTAGAATCCAGATCAATGAAAATCAGTTTGGGACTTACTCTAAATTTACTTCCTTTGTCTACCCACCCTGTAGCTCAAAGGTGTCAAACAGGCACTCAAACTAGATTAAAATGTAGCTCGGAAATATTTTTAAAAATAAATGAAAATTTAGTAGAACACATAAGATGTTGATATATGGTTTTTGAAATCAATATGTGGACCTCAGGGATCCTTCTTAGTGCCCCCTTTCTATTTAAATTTGACACCCGAACTCTAGCTTAACTGTCCGAAAATAACCAAAAGAAAATAGGAAGAAAAAGGGATGGGCTGTCCTCAGCTCCTAAATAACTTAGGATCTAGAGTACATGCAAATAGAGAGGAGTATGTGGGTAGAGAAAGATTGATGATAGTAGCATTATTTTTACCCTCATAACACCCTCGAAGGTAAGGGCTATTCTCCCCCTTTTACATGTGAAACTGAAGCATCCAGCAGCTGTCTACTGAAGTCTTCCTGACTCCAGGTCTAACACTTCACTCTGTCACCTACCTGCCTAAAAGTTTGATCATTACTAAGTCATTTTGAAATAAACAGATATATTCTGTTGAGTTCATTCCTTCTGGCTTTAGAGACTAGACACTTTAAAATTCACACTACTTTATACTTATCAAAAAAGTATATAAAAGCCTTATTTACTAAGCTGCTTAATGGTATTATCTTCTATCAGGTGACTAAAGGAACATACCTTTTTCAAAAGAAGAACTATTTTTCAAACCATTAACAACCATATGTTCTTTTGTTAGCTGTGCGAAATTTTCTTGTTCAGGGTTTGATATACGTTATAACTTGAATGCATTATAGCATGAGGACACTATAATCATCAGATTCTGTTCTAAGACTTTCACATTAAGCCACTAATGAAAGTGCGATGTAAACAACTTGATCATTTAAAAATGATCTTGCCCGGTGAGACAAGGCAAGATGGTAAGCAGAATGTTTAAATCTGAGAAATATTTGGATTTTCATGTGGAGCAAATGATAATGAAAATTCTTCTGATCTCAGTTTCAAAGTTTCTTTACAGAAAAGACACAAGCGATATAATTATTATCTCTCACTTAAGTGAGAGTGAAAAGTGAAAAAACAAACTCATTTTATTACTCTGGAAATTAGCCAGTCATTAAAAGTCCCCAACTTAGATAACGTTACTCCAAAAGGAGACCTTGGGACCTCATTTTAATAGATCTAAGGAAAACCCATATTAGCAAACCAATTACAAAATTCAGATCAAACTTAGGGAGATCGATAGCCTGGGAAGCATTGATAAATCTTAGAACTGGTTCACACTTTCTGGATTTTCTCTTTGGTAGTTGCTCCTTTTGAAAAACATGGGATTATTTTCTTTTTTAAAACAGATTTTTACTGGTCTTTTTCGTTTTAAATAGATTTCCTCTTATAATCCTCCCTCTCTCTTCCATCCCTTATAACAACAACAAAAAAAAAATTAAGATAAAGAGGAAGAGAAAAAAATGAAGCAAAACTAGTTTATACATTAAAAAAAAAAAAGCACTGGTATTATATATGTTTCAATCCCACCTCTGCAGAACCATGGGAAAAAATATCTTGTTATATCTTTTCTTTGAACCCAAGCTTGTTCTCTATCATTTTCCAACATTCATTTTTTACTGTTTTATGATAGTTGTTCTTTTCATTTACATTTTTGTAGTCATTGTTTTGTTGTTTTCTTGACTCTGCTCACTTCACTTTGTATCAATTCATGCAAGTTTTTCCATATTTATTATATGCATAATTTTATAGCACAGTAATATTCCATTAACCTCATGTATACAATTTGTTCAGTTAGTCATTCCCCAGTCAATGAGTTAACACTTTTTTTCCCCTGAAAGCGCTACTATAAATATTTTGATATGTAGGTAGCCTTTCATTTTATCAGTGATTTTGTTGGAGGTGTCTGTTGGAGGTTGGAGGTAGCAGTGGAATCTCTGGGTCAGAAAAGTGTAGACATTCTAGCTATGTTATTTGCATAGTTCCAGATTGTCCCCCAGAATGGTTGTACTGATTAATAGGTCCACCAACAATATGTCAGTGTGCCTGTTTTCTATAACCTCTCCAACGTTGACTACTTCCATCTTTTAAAATTTGATGTGAAGTGAAATGTCAGGGTTCTTTTGATGTACATTTCCTTTATTGGAGATTTGGAGAATTGTTTCATATGGTTGTTAATGGTCTGAAATATAGTTCTTTTGAAAAAGGTTTGTTCCTATCCTTTGCCTCTTTGTCCATGAAGAATGGATTTTGGTCTTATATGTTCCTCTTAGCTGTCAATGTTTCTTGGACATCAAACCCATATCTGAAAGTTTTGATCAAAGACTTTTTTTCCTCCAGTTACCTGCTTCTCTTCTTACCCTAGAAACCATAATTTTATTTGTACAAAAACTATTCAGTGTCATATAATCAGAATTATCTAAAATTTTGCAATTAATTTTTTGCTTAAAAATCATCACTTGTACTTCTGCAAGTTATATGGCCAATTTTTTTATGGTATGATCTTTAATATCCAAGTTTCATATCTAGTTTGAATTTTTCTGGAATATGGCATAAGATGTTGGTATGATACTGTTTTTTTCTAGACTGCTTTTTAGTTTTCCCATTAATTCTTATCAAGTAATGAGTTCCTTTTTAAGTATTTGTGATTTCGGTTTTATTGAACAATGAATTATTAAATTGCATTATTTCTGATTCTTCCTTGTCAAGTATGACCCTTGGGTCAACTTTTCAATTTTTTTAACTAATGCCAAATGGTTTCAAAAGTTTTATAATATAATTTGATTTCTAGAAATGGCTATTTCCTCTTCATTCTTGCCTTTTTTTATTATTTCTTTTGTTATTCTAGGTATTTTGTTCCTCCAAATGAATTTTGTTGTCATTGTATATAATTCTATAAATGTTCCTTTGGTAGTTTGATTGACATAGTATTAAAACTGTCAATAACTTGGATGGTATTGTCATTCTTATTATATTGATACAACCCAGGCAAGAGGCCTGAATATTCTTCCAGATATTTAAACTGTTATTCATTTCTTTAAGGAGTATTTTATAATTAAATCTATACAAGTACTAAGTATGCTTTCCCTCATCCTCTCCTCGTCCCGTTTTCAATCAGCAAGAAAGGACAAAAGTCCGTTTCAACCCACCTTCTCCCAGTTGAGAACAAAAGAAAAAGCTTATCATATCTCAAATTATAGTACAAAGTGATAATCATCAAAATAATCTGGTACTGGATAAGAAATCTCAAGTGCTTTATCAACAGAATGGATTAGGCACATAACATATAGAAGCAAATGACTACAGTGAACTGATGTTTGATAAACTCAGAGATCCAAGTTGTTGGGGTAAGAGCTCACTCTTTGACAAAAAGTGCAGGGAAAACTGGAAAATAGTCTGGCAAAGACTAAGCATAGACCAACATCTCTCACTGTATACTAAGATAAGCTCGTAATGAGTACATGATATAGACCTATAAAAGGTGATATAAGCAAATTAGATTAGCATAAAAAAAGATAACCTGTCAGATATATGGATAAGGAAAGAGTTCATGACCAAACAAGAGACAGAAAGGATCACCAGAGGTAAAATGGATAATTTTGATTACATTAAATGTAAAAGGTTTTGCACAAACAAAACCAAAGCAGCTACAATTAAAAGGAAAGCAGGAAGCTGAAGGGGGGAGGAGGGAATTTTACAGCAAGTTTCTCTAATAAAGGTCTCATTTTTCAAATGTATGGGGAACTGAAGCAAATTTATAAAAATAAGATCCATTCTCTAAATACTTAAAAAGACAAAGTATAGTGTTATAAGCTCATTTGATAGCAATTTATGTTTTCAAATATTCCAGCATATTCTAAAAGATGTGATCTCAAGGATGTGGGTATTGCCTTCAAAAATGCAGATTGCTTTAAAAATAGGAACTATTCCCCATTTGATAAATGGTTAAAGGAGATGAACAGGCAATTTTTCAGAAAAAGAAATAAAAGTCTCAATATATGAATGAAAAAATGCTCTGTCATAAATGATTAGAGAAATAAAAATTAAAACAGGTGTGAGATATTACCTCACACCAATTAGATAGCTGACATCTAAAAGGAAAACCAAAACAGTAGATACTGGAGGGGATATTGAATAATTGAGACACCAATGCATTTTTGGTGGAATTGTGAACTAGTCCAACTATTCTGGAGCACAATTTCAAACTACTTTCACAGGGCTATAAAACTGCATACTCTGGCCGAACAGTACCTCTACTAGGTCTATATAGCGAAGAGATCAAAAGAAAAGGACCTATGTGTACAAAGATATTTATACCAGCTCTTTTTGTGGTGGCAAAGAATTGGAAATTGAGGGGATGCCCATCAGTTGGGGAATGGCAGAACAAGTTGCGGTATGTGGTAGAACACTATTGTGCTATAAGAAATGACAAGCAAGGTGGGTTTAGGAAAAACATGAGAAGACTTATATGTACTGATGCAAAGTGAAGTGAGAAGAACTAAGAGATCATTGTACATGGTAATAGCAATATCATAAAGACAATCAACTGTGAAAGACTCAGTTTACTCTGATGAAAACAGTGATCCATGACAATATTTAAAGGACTCCTTATGAAAAAATGCTATCTGCCTATGAAGAAAAACTAGTAAATTCTGAGTATAGATTAAAATATATTTTCTTTCACTTTATTTTTCTTGGTGCTTTTTATTTTTGCAGTGTGACCAATGGAGAAATATGTTTTGCATGACTTCACATGTATAATAAATATCATTTCTTGCCTTCCTTATCGGGGGAGGGGCTGAAGGAGAGAGAATTTGGAACTAGAAGTAATTTTTTTAAGGGAATGAAAGCAAAACAAAAAACCGGTTACAAACATGGATAATCAAGCAAAACAAATTTCCTCTTTGGCCTTGTTAAAAAAATAGAAAGGTGTCATCATCATTCCTTAAGAATCATAGATGCTGATCGTTTCTAAGTTTTTCAAAGTTGTTTTTCTTTGCCATATTCTTATCATATAAATTGTTTTCCTGGTTTTGTTCACTTCACTTTCATATGAGTCTTCCCAGATGATTTCAGAGAAACCTCTTCATCATTTTTTATAGCACAAAAATCTTGCATCACATTTATATTCAGGGATGAGAAACCTGTGGCTTTCTAGGTCCTTGGGTGCAGCCTTTAGACTAAGTTCAAGTTTTATAGAACAAATTATTAAGGGGATCTGTTCTGTGAAGTTTGGATTCAGTCAGAGGGCCAGACTTGAGGACCTAAAGGGCCACATGTGGCCTTGAGGTCACAGTTTCCCCACCTCTGCAATTTGTTCAGCTGTTCCCCAATTTATGAGCACCCCCTCAGATTCCCTTTCTTTGCCACCTCAAAAAGAGCTGCTATAAATATTCTTCTGTAGCCTTAGGGAGAGTATGTTTTGCTTAAGGATATTCCCTCCCAGTCTCTAATTCCTCTTCTCCTTTCTCTTTCACTTCTGTTTTCCAGTTGAGTGTGTGGGTCAGAGACCACTGATTCAAATGAAAATCAGAGACTTCTGGAGGTAGAACCAAAGCAGCAAGATTTTATTACAATCTCACCAGAAAGGGCATCTCCTCTCTTATAAGCAATCAGGAGAGTGAGGCAATTACAAAAGGCAGAAACAGAGATTATATAGCCCTAACACATATCCCACCCCCCTCCTGGCCTTTTACTCCTATTGGCTGGGAGGCAGACTCACAATCTAAACTCCAGTCTACCCTGTGCATAGAGGACAAGGAAGCAGTGGAATAACCAACAGGCATTGTGTTGATGTGGATATTGATGTGGCAACCCAAGGGGGGGAGTTTAAGTTTCATATTCCCAAAAGTCACATGATTTCTGGGAAACTGAAACTTAGGCCTAACCATCTACTGATAGCCTTTTGTTAAGCACTGAGAGGTCTTCACTAACTTCATTCCATTCATTCATGAACTGTATTTATGTGTCCGTGTGTGTGTGTGTGTGTGTGTGTGTGTGTGTGTGTGTGTGTGTGTTTCATCCTTTGACCAGCTCTGAGGAAAGTGAGGTTTCCGTCAGCTGCTCGCCCCACCCTTATTCATTGTTTACAAAGATATCTACTTGTGTACTCTCATTATGTAAGATAATTTCCCCTAATCTTCTTTCACTAGTGTATTCTTCCTTTTTCTTTCCATTCTTCTCCTAGTTCAGCTCCTTCTTTATTTCCTACCAGCTATGCTGCTTAGTTTTCAACTCCACCACCATCATTCCCCTTCCCTGCCCCCAGGATAAGGTCATCAACAGGGAGCACATCACCACAGAGATTGCTTCAACATTAGTACTTGTAACTCTTCTACCTTCGGTTGCCTTTCTTCCTCTGATTGGAGGACTGGAGAGTGGAAGCTAAAATTATTCCCAGAGCCTTTATTTAAAGAGGGCTTGAAATCTCAGCTGACTCTTCATTTCCCACCAGCTGTATTGCTTGATTTGGCTCCACCATCATGCTGCCCTTCTGCCTCCTCCCAAACCTGCTTTTCCAGCTTTTGTGTGTTATCTTCTTTCATTAGACTATAATCTCCTTGAGCTCAGGAACTGTCTTTCTTATTTCTATCCCAAGTGCTTATCATAGTGCTTAAAATTGTAACTGTTTCTTTTACTCAGGAACTCTGAGGGTCTTCCTCTCACAGTTTGATTTTTGTTTGTTTGTTTAAAGGGGCCATCCCTTGAGTAACTTTAAGAAGCCTATTCATTGAATGGGTGTATCTCACTCAAAGTGAGAATGTGATAAGACCTTAGCCTGAAAGGGCCAGGGCCTCACACTGCATCCTGGGCCATCTCCAGTCATCCTGATGCATATCAGGCCACTGGACCCAGATGGCTCTGGAAAAGAAAATGAGGTGGGTGGTCTTGCACAGTCCTCCCTTCTTCACTCAAATCAAAGTCAACTGCAAGTCATTTCATCATCTTGATGTCATGGTTCTCTTCAAGAATGAAGGCCAAACACATCAACAATAAATAGTAGGCACATAATAAATGTTTGTTGTATTGTATTATAAGATTATCATAACATGACAGATCCATTCCCAAAACCTCTAATTAGACTCAACAACTCCTGATGCTGATAGGATTCTAGGGGGGCATAACCTTTCTCCATGTTAGAATGCAAACAGTTTAGCTTTGTGTATAGTCCCTTACGACTGTTCACTTATGTTTACTTTTTTATGTTTCTGCTAACTCTTGTGTTTGCCCTTCAGAGTTTTTATGCAGTTGTAGTCTTTTTATCAGGAATACTTGTAAGTCCTCTGTTTATTGAAAGGTTCATTTTTTTTTCCTCTGTAGGATTATAATTAGTTTTGCAGAGTCAGGTGTTCTTGATTATTAGCCTATATCCTTTGCTTTCCTTAATATTGTATTGTAAGCTTTCCATTCTTTTATAGCGGTAACTGTAAGTATCTCCTCAGTATCTGAATTATTTCTTTCTGGCTACTTGTCATAGTTTTTCTTTGACCTAGAAGCTCTAGACTTTGACTTCAGTGTTTGTGGGGATTTTTATTCAGGGGAATTGTTTCAGGAAGTGACCAGTGGATTCTTCCTATTTCCACTTTGTCCTTTGATTCTAAGAGATCTGACTAGTTTTCTTTTAAGACTGCTTGAATTATGGTCTGTTTTTGGTTCTTTGTTTTTTGGTTGTGCCAATTCAGGTAAATTTTTTCTACTTGGATCTGTTTTCCAGGTCAGGTGTTTTGTTTTATTTTTGTTTTTTCTTGGAATACCTTACATCTTTTATTTTTTTCATTCTTTTGGATTGGTTTTTAACATTTCTTGTTGTCTTATGCAGTCATGAACTTCTCTTTGGTACATCCTGTTTTTCCAGGTGTTTGTTGCTTGGTCAAAGTTTTGTAGTTTTTGTACCAAGGTGTTAATTGTCTTTCCAGGTCTTCTTTCCATAACTTTAATTTCTTTTCCAATTTTTTTCTCTAGTGTTCTCATTTCTTTTAAAAAAAACATTTAATTTTTTTTAACTCTTGCTTCATCTTTAGTAATTCTAGTTGAATTATGTCTTAGATGTGTTTTTCTTTCAGTCTCTACTTATAGATGTTTTAGAGTTATTCTATATTTTTTTTTTTGGACTTGAGCATTAGGTACCTATCACAATAATAGCTTTTTGTAGTAGGATTCTTTTTTTGTTTATTCATTCTTCCAGCCTAATTCCTCACTTCAGATTTCATTTTAGGGCTCCTGAGATCCTAGCCCAACAAACTACTGCTTGTTTCTGAACTTCTTCATCTCTCCTTAACCTAGAACACCAGGTCTCAGCACAGATGTCCTCCTCCTGCTGGAATAGAAAAAAGCTGCCCATTGGCACCTATTCTTGTCATAGTGCCTTGGTATAGGTCTGTTGTACAGTCTCCTTTATACTGGAATGCTCTGCTTGATGCTAAGCTCTTAGTCATACTCTGTCCCTTGTGTCCACAAATTTCTCTGTCTTCCCCATATCATCCTGGGCTAGACAAATGACTCACTGTGACTTTTCCTTGGATTTCTGCATCAGGATTTGGTCTGGTACATTTATTAACTGTATATTAGTGTTACTGATTTTTCATTCTGATTTTTAGGATGTGATCTATTGTACTCTGGACTTCTATTGCTGATATCTTTGATGATTCAGCATTTTTACTTTATCTTCCATCGCTGTGGTCTTTATTCATGCCACAGACCCCAATGCTGACCAGGAAGGCTACTTTTGCCCATCTAGATATGGCGTTGTTCTGTCTGAGTCCCTGTTCTGAGTAATCTCAAAAAATGCAACTGGGTTTCCAGTCACCATTTCCTTGAAACCAAATCAGCTGCTTGTGCAGACCCATCTCCAGCCTGCTGTACCCCCTCTCCATTTCTTCCTACACCTAACTTGGCAGGGAGCCCAAGTTTGCTGCTTCTTAAGGGATAAGATCAAGATGGGGATGTTCAGACAGTCACTGTAGCCATGGCATTCCCTACTTACAGAACTCCACTGCAAAAGTCTGCAAGTTATCTTATGTTCACTGCATCTGAAGGTATATATGGGGGTCTCTTACAAGAGTCTCTGAATGATTATTGTTAGTATTAAAGTTCTCTCATGTTAATTCTTAAAACTCCTACCTCACCTAGCATTTTGCCTTGGTAGTGGTGGTGTTGTTATTGTATCTTGAGAATTTGTCTTTAAATATTAATAACCAAAATTCATTTACTTGGAGGTCAGGTTTGGAGGAATTTTGCAGAGAGTAGTTAATCTAGCGTCTTATACATCCAGAAGTTTCCAGTCATAGCAGCCCAGGAATCCCAGCTCCTCCTTTGATCTGCTCTAGGAGACCTTTACAATAGGCCCCAAGGTGTTCATGTTTTACTAACAGCACTACATTTTTCTAATCTCAGCTTTCTAAACCCTTCTGACCAGGTTTAGGACCTGTCACTGCCCTGCTCAGTAAACTTCAATGACTTCCTTTTGCCTCTCTGATCAAATAAAAACTCCTCTGTTGGTCATTTAAATCCCTTTACAGCCTGGTTCTAATCAACCTTTCCAGCTTCAGTATGCGTGCATGTGTGTGTATAAGTATACACATATGTATGTATGTAAATGTATACATGTGTATGTATACATATATGGGTGCACATATACATACATATAGCTCCACACTTCGATGTGCTTATACATGCATACATACATATCACTTCATGTTTTTGAGTCAATCCAAATTGGCCTTCTCACTGGTCTTTCCACATAAGACTCCATCTCTTACCTTTGTTCCTTTGAACAGTCCATGGAGTTTATTCCATGCCTGGAATAAATTTTCTCCTTAAATATCCCATTTTCTTCAAAACTTCTATGGGAAGTTTCTCTAAACCTCAGTCTCTCCATCTATAAAGTGAAGCTAATAATAGCACCTACCTCACAGGATTGCTCTATATAGCTCAAATAAGATAATTGATGTGAAGTATTTTATAAATCTTCAGGAGTGCCATCATTAGTCATTCAGTAAGCATTTATTAAGCACTGACTAGGCTCTGTGTTAAACACTGGGGTACAAAGAAAGGCAAAGACAGTCTCTGCCCTCACGGAGCTCATAATTAGGTGGTATAAAACACTGACTCTAGAGTGAAGAAATTGTTGTTGTTCACCTGTACCCAATTCTTCAGTACTCTCTGGGCCATACTGTCCCTGTTTTCTTAGCAAAGATACTGGAATAATTTACCATTTCATTCTCCAGTGTATTAAGGCATTCAGAGGCTAAGTGATTTACCCAAGGTCACTTAGGTAGCAAGTGTCTGAGGGCAGATTCGAACTCAGATCTCCCTGACACTCAGCCCAACAGTCTATCCACTGAACCACCAAGCTGCATTCTGGAGTGAGGAAAACCCAATTTAAATCTTGCATTGGATACTTACAAGCCCTGTGACCTTCAGTAAGACCTCTGTCTCATTTGGCCTCTTTGTAAAATGAGGATAACAATAATAGTATCCAGTTCCCCAGGTTGTTGTGAGGACAAAATAAGAAACTATCTGTAAAGCACTTTACAGACTTTAAAAAGTTATGTGCATCCTAGCTTTGAGGCTTTCTCAAGGAGTTCACCCAAGAAAGGGAAGAGAGATATAGGAAGACAGCAGGAATTATCAGATCATGGGAGGTATGTTTGTAGGTACCAGAGAACCAGCTAGTCACTAAAGATTAGTGATGGGCAGGAATGATAAAGAGGGAAATTTATTGAAGGAGATGGGATGGAATGAGATCAAAGTTATATGTTGAGGAGTTTGCCTTGATAAGGACAAAGGACATTTATTTGTGTGAGACTGAAGTAAAAAAGGAAAGGATTATAAGAGAGGACATCAGAATAATGAGAGATGTGGAAGAAAAAAAAAGAGGAATCTCTTAGTGAATAGTCTAATTTTTAAGAAGAAGGTAGCACACTGATTGGCTTAAGGGAAAGAGCTCCATGGGAGAATTAAGAAGGGATGAAATGGTCTGGAATAGCTGCTGTGGTAAATGGGGAAAAAAAATGATTAAGAAAAAAATAAAGAGATTACCTTGCTGCAGGAAGAGCCCAATTAAGATCATGTAACATAAATTTATGTGTGTGTATATTCGTCCTTCGTTGCCAAAGAAGACCATGCCATCAGAGAAATAATGACATGACTTGCACTTGACTTTGTTTTGAGTGAGGGAGGGCTGTCTGTGCAGGTCACCAGCCTCACTTCTCCAGAGCCATCTGATTCTAGTGACCAGATATTCATCAGGATGACTGGAGATGACCCAGGATGAGGCAATTGGGGGTTAAGTGACTTGCCCAAGGTCACACAGCTAGTGAGTGTCAGGTGTCTGAGGTGACATTTGAACTCAGGTCCTCCTGACTCCTGCACTGGTGCTCTATGCACTGCACCACTAGCTGCCCCATGATAAATTTATGGTTTTCCCAACTCAGCACAATTTCATGATTTTCTCCAGCCCTATTCAGTAACACATGAAAGCAAAGGAGGCAGATGGTGGGAAGAATAATTCACAGTGGAGGTTTGCCAGGGTACAATGGGAGATAAGAAAAGAGTACAAGGTACTAGAGTATGGAGGATAGTATAGAGTTGAACCGATTCACTGAGGAGTCTAGTGTAGACAGTCCAAGGGTGATGACCTGGGAAACAGTTGACAGCTGGAAGGATTAGAGGTCATGATAAAATGAAATAATAAAAGATTATGATTAGGTAAAGAAATTTCAGAGTGAGAACTCTGTGCAGATCCAGGTTCTATGCTCTCACCCAGGGCTTCTTAGACTTTTTCCACTCACAACTCCAGCTTTCACAGCATTCCTTTGTGTTCAGAACCTAGGCTGCAGTGAAGTTGCCCAATGTAACACAGGCAAGGGCTGCCAGAAACACCATGGATTCATTACACATTTGATTTTTAATTAATTTTTGGTCATTGCGCATTCACAAACCTTTTACTGTTGCCAAATTTTTCATAGAGTCGAGACCCATAGTTTAAGAAGTGCTGCTCTAACCTAGTAATGTCTTTGCTGATGATGGCAAAATTATTATAGCACTAGATACATGAGCCTGTTTATATCTCTTACTAGTAACAACCTATGTACAAGGCCATACTCTGAAAGCAAGACTAGAACAGCATTACTTGGTAGTGGATCTACTTTGTAATGTACTCACTGCTTTAAAATCATGCATCATATTAAAAAAGAGGAAGAATGCACTGACAGCATTTGATCTTTTACCACATAGATCTAACATCACCATCAGTTGGTTTCAGTATTTTCTTTGAAATCACATAAGTGTATATAAGTGCCAGATTTCATCAGAATCACATGACAAGGTCAAAAAATACAAATTCCAAGGTAAAATTTATGTGCCAGTTCACATATGACAGTGTTAGTGTAAGACCATATGTTGAATATAACATGTAAATGCCATTCTTGAAAGTAATCCAATCAATAAAACCTAAAATAAATACTACTTTATTAAGACTTTTCAAATGAAATGAAAATGGAATAGATGGACTCTATGGCAAGAGCATCTCTATAAAATTTACATTCTGAGGCCATTAAAACACACAGAAAAAAAAACCTTGGAACTAAAGAAAAACTGAATATTTAGAAGGTTAAAAAAAAACACAGAAAAAAATTGTATGCCAAGATACAGCAGTCATTTTTAAAGAGTTATTTCAGTAAGAGTAATATTGCCAAGAATTAAAAAAGTAAACTCACTATTATTTTTCCATAATCAGTAGCCAAAAAGGGTAAATAAGAATATGTAGCATTAAGCACATCAAGTTGAGTACCTCAAGTTTTATTTTAATTGTAGTTCTTAAGGAAATGACTTTTTTTTTCATTTAGGTTAATTAGGAAAAGCTACTGAAGGAAATTTCAAAAGCTTAGCAATAAAAAGTGATTACAATGCCAGTGAAACACCTAAGTAGATCAAATAACTCTTTAAGCAATGCTTATCTATGGCATCTTTAAGTGTGTTCCATTTTTTTAAGTTTCTGTAAAGTTTACTTTTTTGTTTTTTAATTTAATTTTGTTCTTTAATTAATAATTAAATTAAATTAAAAATTCTTTAATTTTGTTCTTTAATTAAATTGGCATAAAAAGAAGAACCCCTCCAGCATTCACTTATCAGCATAACATAGTATAACATAGACTCTAATGAAAAATGAAATAAGTAAAATTTCAGCTAATCTTTATTCTCTTAGCTGCTTCAGTAGCTATTATATTACATGTGCCAAATATTGTTGTCAGTATCTCAGTCTTGGAATTAGGATGTATGTGTGTCTTTGTGTTTGTGTGCATGTACATATATGTATATATGTACAGATATATTGTGAACACACTGTATCATTGCTGAAATATTAAAGAAGTATTTGCCTACTGTATTGGAGCTAGTTTCCTTGATTTCTTAAAGGACCCAATTTATAATCTTGAAATGTTATTAAAGGTTTGGATTATGATCTTGTCACTTCAGATCCTGGGAAGACACTACCAGAAGCTCTGGATTACTCCAAGGTCTGGTTACAGACAGTGGCTGGAGAAATAGATACCAAAAGTGGAATTCCACCTTCTCTTGTTGTTCTACAGATTAAAGACTTTCTTAATGGACCAGGTAGGATATTGTGTTTTCATGTAGATGTCTATTTTTATAATCATAAGCATTGATGTGCAGTACAGAATTACAAAATCAATTTAAAAGTCTAAAAATATCTCTTTGGTCATCTAATGACCATTCATCTCATACCTGGGGGGTAGGGGAAAGAGGGAGGAGAGACAAAGCTCTACAATCCAATCTACATGTGGTGACACAAACTTTAGGCAAAGACCTCCAGTGAGATGGACCCATTACCTTCCAAGGCAGCACTTTCCACTTCTTTGAGAGATCTATTAGGAAGTTTTTCCTGTCATCCAACCTACATTTATTTACTCTTTGCAACTTTCACTCATTGTTCCTACTTCCTCCTTCTATGGCCAGAAGAATGTCTTATTCCCTCTTTCACATGTCAGGTCTTCAAGTATTTGGCCCATTGATCTACATTTTTTTTTAACCAGTGCCAAATAGTTTGGATGATTGCAGTTTTAAAATATAGTTTGAGGTCTAGAAGTACTATTCTTGTTTCATTCCTATCTTTTTTAATATTTTACTTGATATTCTATATTTTTTGTTTCTTCAAATGATTTTTTTGTTCATTTCATCAAGATCTGAATAGTGTATTTTTGGTAGCTATGAGGTGTTTTAGAAACGTGAGTTGTTTTTCTTCATCATACGATGGGAAGTGTGGAGGGACCATCATGTGTACTGGAGCTTGTAGAATAATTTAGTCATATGTTTCTAAATAAAATGTTGATGTTAGAACCTTCATCGGTCTCATATCCTCTGTGGTTCATATTTGCAACAAGGAAAACACAATGATGAATGATACAGGAGGGGCCTGGAGCTAGAAGATCTTCAGGAATTTCTGTCTCCTAGATATGACTGCAGTGTGGGAGGGTCAAGGGGAGTGGGCCAGAAGGGAGCCACTTTCATGGAAAATAAGACTGCAAATGAGCACTTAACTGAGAAAGCTGCAGAGGACTGTGTGGTTCCATCCTAGGAAACAGAGAAACAGGGACCTGTCTACTTGGCAAGGTCAAACCAAGAGAGTAAAAATAGGAGCATTTTCTCCTTAACTTAAAGCAATACCAAGCATATCAATGGGATGCTTCATAGAATTAGATAAAACCAGAAACCTTATGTGGGGAGAAAAAAGCAAAACAGGCAAGAATATTGAGGGAAAACCAACTTTATTTCTTTTTAAGCTTTTTGAGCTCTGAGGATCCTTATCCTAAATCATGTTCATACTAACAATTTGAGGCCTCAGAGTATGGCTTGCTCCCTCTCCCCATCAGACTTCTAAGGGGTACCCTTTGGAGGCTGGGCTGTCTTTCTGATGTTATCAGCTCAAACCCCATTCTGAACTGCTAGTCATTAGTACCCCAGTTTCATCTAGATAATTAACATCAGTTAACTTTTGTAGAAGAATATTTGCCAGGCAAAGCAAGAACAGAAGTACAAACATTTCCCCTAAACACTCAAAGATACATTGTCCCTTATACCAGCTTGATTCCTGGGGAAAGTAGACTCAAACTGAAAATAGTTTCTAACATAGTATTTGCCTCATCATTTTCACTTCTAAATATTTCATAGCTGAAGTTTCTCTCTCTCTCTCTCTTCTCCACAGAATCTGGCATGATCTACAGTTCCTAAACTTTAAGAATCTTTCAATCTCTCTTTTTCATTTCACATTTTTAAAGAATTAACAAGCATTGTTTTCTTTTCGTCTCACCTGTCTCCCATTTTAAGAGGAAAAAAGAAAAACTAAACTTTTGTAACAAATATACATAGTAAAGCAAAGTAAATTCCTACATTATCCTTGTGGAAAAAAAGTTTGTATCATCCTGCGTTTTCCTGTCTGCCAGGAGCTTAATAGTATTGATCATCATTAGTCCTCTAAAATCATGATTAGTCATGATCCACAGATCATATTTCTCTTAAAGTTTGCTGTCTTTACAATGTTATTATTATATAAATTCCTAGTTCTGATTCCTTCCGTCTGCATCATTTGTTCAAGTAAGTTTTCCTAGGTTTTTCTAAACCCAGCCCTTTCATTATTTCTTCTGACAGTAGTATTCCATGAAATTTATATGCCATGATTTGTTCAGCCTTTCTCTAGTTGATAGATATCCCCTTAATTTCCAGTTCTTTTCCACTACAAAAAACAAAGCAGCTTTAACTATTAATGTTCATATGAGTTCTTTTCCCCTCTTTCTTCAGTCTTTTTGGAGTATGATTAGAGGTATCAGTGGGTCAAAGTGTATGTACTGTTCAATGACTTTAGGAGCAGCGTTCCAAATTGTTTTTCAGAATAGCTGGGCTAAATTACAGCCTAACCAGCAGTGCTTTGATGTCCCTGTTTCTCACTGCCCCTCCAGTGTTTACCATTTTTCATTTTCTGTCATCTTTGCCAATCTTATTTTTCAGTCATTTTTCTATCATGTCTGACTCTTCATGACCCCATTTGCGGTTTTCTTGGCAAAGATACTGGAGTGGTTTGCCATTTCCTTCTTCAGCTCATTTTACAGATGAGGAAACTGAGGCAAACCAGGGTTAAGTGACTTTCCCAGGATCACACAGCTTGTAAGTGTCTAAGGACAGATTGAAACTCACAAAGATGAGTCTTCCTGACTCTAGACCTGGTACTCTAGCCATTTTGCCACCTAGCTGCCCACCAATCTTATTAGTGTAAGGTAAAACTCAGTTTCATTAATTTGCATTTCTCTAATTATTAGTGATTTGGAGCATTTTTAATATGGATATGGATATTGTTATCTTGAATGTCTTACTTTGAGAATTGCCTATTCATATGACCTTTCCCAGCTTTTTAAAGTTTATAAGGTAGAAAGCATAAACACAGCAGAAACAGAAGCACCATCAAGCCCACGAACTCACTGCCACATTGTGGTGACCCTGGTGGAGAAGTGAAGTCTGATGATCTTCTTACACAAAGCATTACACCACTCCTCACTAGAATTCCTCCAGGTTGGAAAGAGATCCCAAAGTTAATGCCTGATTTTAAAAAGGCATTCTCAGTTCTGACTCGGCAGCCAACTGAAAAACTTCTTCACATAGTGAGCAGACCATCAACAATATATGTGCTCCAAAGTCCACATGGGGGTTATGTTAGGCAGAGCATGCTATGCCTACGCATAAGGAATGGGCTGTCACTGACTGATCCCAGTCCCTCATTAGACTTTTTGGACAGGTTTATAGGATCATAGAATCATAGATTTAGAGCTGAATGGCTCTAGGCTTAAAGGTCATCACATTCAACTCCCTCATTTTACAGATGAGAAAAACTGAGGCACAGGGAGATCAAGTAACTTGCCCAGGGTCACAGAGCTAGTAAGTAGGTGGGCTTTAAATCCAGATCTTTCTAATTCTGTATGGTATTCTGTATAAACTACTCCACAGATAGAGTATGAGAAGATTGTGGCTGGGAGGAGGCAGATGTAGTGTATTTGTATTTCAGCAAGATATTTGACAGAATTCCCCTTGTGGAATATTGATATCTTGAGGACAAAATAGAGAAATGTGGACTAGATTTTAGTAAAACCAAGTGTATTCATAAGTGTTTGAACAGCTTTACTCAAGAAGTATTGATTAATAGAGCAACATTACCCTCACGGGAGATCCCTAATGACATGATACAGGGATATTTTTATCAGTGACTTTATTAGGCGTGGATAAATTGCATACTCAGCTTGTACAGTAATTGCATCATTTTGAATGAAAGAAAAATCTTAGCTCTAAACCTGTATGTGGTGGTAGATACAGAGAGTCAACAGTAAGATGTTTGTTAAATCATCAGAGATCATATTTGAGCTTTGAGCATGTTTGACTGTTCAATCCTATATGTATTCATTAAGAGTTTATTCTGTGTCCATATTCATAGCCAGTAAGGATACACAGACAAAACCACAAAATCCTTGACTTCAAGAAGTTTACATTCTGTTTGGAGGATAAAACATATACACAGATAAATATGAGGCAATTTGAGAAGGCCCAGCGAAGGTGGGGACCAGACAGGATGCGGCACCTTTGGTGGTACAAAGGTGAATGACTTTCTACAAAACTTTTGTTAAGAATCAAATATAGCATTTAGTGAATGGTGTTCGTTATTTAGAGTTCAGATATTTTAAACCAAGTTAGGTTTTTTTCCTTACATAAGTTATTTGAAAGATGTATCAGTTGTGTGCAGTGTGGGACGTACACCCTGAAGCAGGAAGTCCGGAAAGCTCTTGAAATTTCTGTCTTAGACAGAAATTTTCTTATAGTTAGCAATTTGTCAGCTAAAGGAGATAAGTAAATGCTGTCCCACAGAATCATTTTATTCTCCCACCACAAAGGAAACCAGGTTGTCCTTTTCCATTAACTTAAGAGATCAAAAGGCCTTAGCAAGTTGCAAGACTTGAAAACCACTAATTAAATGGAACAACAGGATATATTTGTATGTTTCTTGCCACATGAATTGTCTATTTTTTACATTTTTGGCAACTAAAGAAGAGTGATATTTCTTCCAGATTTTAGGTTATACTAGGAAGAGTAACTGTTTATTACTGCAACTGTGGGAATAGATCTTAACTATAACAGTAGTGACACCACCACCACAACAAACACTACCAGGAAGACAGAATTAAAGTCTCTGGTGTTTTTTTTTTTTTTATAATTAATGATTTTTAAATATCCATTATAAAATATGCTTTTTGGAAATTATTTGGCCCCTAGGTGATACAGTAAGTAGTATGAAACTTGGAATAAGAAAGACTTGAGTTCCAATACTGCCACAGACAGTTACTAGCTATGTGACCCTGAGCAAGTCACTTAAACTCTCTTTGCCCATTTCCTTAACTGTATAATAGGGTTGATAATAGCACCTAAATCACAGCATTTATTGTAAGAATCATAAGTTAACATATATAAAACATTTTGTAGTCCTTAAAAGCTCTTATTTATTAAGCTATTTTTACTTACGGGCATTCAATAAATGAATGAATGAATCTATCATAATATGCCGCTAAAAATTCTGTTTTGTCTTCTCTTGAGTTTTAAGAGTAAAGGTAATTAATTAACATTAAAAGTTACAGCACCAATCTATATAGTCCTTTAGAAACAGCTACATAGGGGCAGCTGGATGGTGCAAGGGATAGAGCACCAGCCCTAGAGTCAAGAGAATGCAAATTCAAATCTCGCCTCAGACCCTAGCATGTCTCCCAGGACAGATCACTTTAACCCCAATTGCCTCAGGAAAAAAAAAACCCAAGTACGTATGATTTTTTTTCAAAGACCTTAAAAATATTGGTCTGCCATTATTATCAAATGTTTAGATCATTGACAGAGTATAATGTCTTTTGCCATCATTCACTTCAGAAATAAGGGAAATGCAAAATTTTCTTTGCCAATATTTCTTAACTTTAATATTCCTTGTAAAGATCTAAATGTGTGGTGGCTTTTGAATTTATCCATTTGGCTAAGTTTTCTGACTATTACTTTACCTAAACAGAGTAACAAGAAAACTACTCTTACCATTCATTGTAGCAGGAAGGAAATAGAGTTCAAGATCTTCACCTTTCTTTGACATTTTTTTTTTTTTTTTACTGCTTGTTTACAATCCATGAGAACTAATGGCCTGCCCAACTTGTACATCAAAAAGCATCCTAAATGTCCACTCTTCTGCCCCTCCAAAGGCAACAGTTGTTTCCATTAGCAAGGTCAGTGGTTAGGGGAAACCTCAAAAACAGCAGCTACCAGAACCCCCTAGAATCATCTCTCCAGCAGGTGATAGATTAGTTGTAACAAATTGGAACCATTGTACTTCAGCAATCCTGGTTTCTTTCAAGCTGTTTTTAAAATGTCGTCATTTTAATACCCATTCGCAGCCCTGCGGAACAGTCCACAGCAGGTTAATTTGAATCATATGATGTGTCACTGCCCTCAGCTGACATGAGCTCCATTCCATGTGTGAAGCCATAATAAATCCATTCCCAACCGAGGCAAATTCCCTGTGAGAAGGTGAACTAATCCAGGCCTCACACTGGCATGCTAGCCCTCCATAATTGAAAGCAGGGCCACCTGTTCCCAGCACAGTTAGCCTATAGAGAGAAAATTAGCATTAGATCAGATACTTCTTATATTGAAAAATCATTCGTACTTCTTACAAGTTCAGCTGTAGGCTGCTCAGTATGACATCATAGAGAAATCTAGGAATGTTACCCACTTGATCCCATTTTAACAGTTTTGTTAACCATGGTGTTTGTTAGCTTTGAAATGAGATTTTTTTTTTGATTTAATGAAAGCTGACACGTGAGAAGGGGCATGGTGAGAGTGCAGACTTTTCTAATTAACTCAGGGTCATTTGCAAAAGCATTTGAGCTTTCTGGTAATTTTTTCATTGTTCTTTTGCAAGCAAGTTTTTGAACCATTGATACTGTAGCCATGCAATGAGTACCTTACAAATGTGCTATATTTGAGGAGGGCTAAATGCCTAAGTCATTTGTTTTATAAAAATTTCATTTATTTAACATGCATAACAGCTTTTTGTAGACTATTCCTACCACTTATTGTTTGAACATGTATTAAATATTCAACTTAAGTTGAATACACAAATTGATACAAATAGATATACACAAATAGATACACAAATTGAGGAACTGATTTTCACAATCCTTTTAGCTTAGTATTTATGTGGTGCCTAATGATCTAACTTTGGGAACCAACTACTTGAACTAGGAGCATGAGAGTGTAACTGGAAAGAGAGAGGGATTCTGGAGACATTGTCTAAATTTAATTCAGTAGGACTTAGCAGTTGATATGGTATGGAGGATAAGCGAGAGGTAAGAATCAAACATAATCCCAAGATTTTGAGCCTGGATCACTGAAAGAGTTATGATGTCATCAGCAGAAGAAAGGAAGATACTGATAAAAGTTTTGGGGGGAAGAAAATTAACTCAGTTTTGCACTTACTTTTTCCCATAACTTTGTAATACTTTATGCCTTCCTTGTGTGTTTATGTATTATTTTGTATTATAGATAATTGTGCATAGCTTTGATTCCCACTACCGTCACCACAAAATTATATATTCTAGGAGAGTGTCTCATCTAATTTTTCTGTCTCCCTCAGTGCCTACAGTATGCCCATAGTAGGTATTCAATAAAAATTAATTAAATAAATACATTTATTCATCCAAATAAGTGTTGTCATCTCCTTGGTAGACTGTGTACTCATTCCAGCTATGCTGCCATTGCTTAAGACCTTTTATAACCTCAGTATCAGTTTATAAGCCACTCAAGAAATTTAATCTGCATTACTGTATACCAACACCCATTTAATTCTTTTTACTAGACTTAGTATTCCCCAATTTTATCACTCACTTTATTCACCAAACTTGGCTCCAAATGATTTTGGGTATATTTACTTTTTTCTTTTTTTAAAATTATTTTATTTGTTTTCAGTGATTTCTACAATCATTTTCATGTATCTTAGATTTTTTTCTCCTTGCCTACCTCTCCTTTCCCTTTCCTCTCCCCTCTTCCTCCCCAAGACGGCGTGCAATCTTATATAGGTTCTACACATACATTCTTATTAAATACATTTTCACCTTAGTCATGTTGCATAGAAGAATTAAAATGAATAGAAGAAACCATAAAACAAAAAGGAACAAAACAAGAGAAAATGGTCTGCTTCATTCTGCAATCCAGTTTCATAGTTCTTTTTCTGGATGTGGAAGGCATTTTGCCTCAGGAGTTTTTGGATATATTTCAATATTGTTTTTAAATCTCAAAAAAAGAAGATTTTCTGACATTGAAGATAAGCAAAAGCTACATTGTGATGTAAGGAAGGCAACGAGCATCTGTTAAGTACCTACTATGTACCAAGCACTGGCTAAGTGCTAGGGGTATAGAGAAAGACAGAAAATCCATTTCTTGCTTTCAGGTATCTCATAGTCTATAAAGGAGACAACATGCACACACCTATATACAAACAAGATATGTTTAGGATGGATAAATGAGAGATAACAGATGGAAGGCACTGTTATTAGAAGAGATTACAAAAGACATGATTTTAAGTGAAGACTTGGAGGAGATCAGGAGGCAGAGATGAGGAGGGAGAACATTCCAGGTATGGAGGATAGTCAGAGAAGATGCATGGAGACAGGAGGTAGGAATGTATGTGCAAGGAACAGTTAGGAGACCAGTGCTACTGGATTGCATAGTACCTGGAGAGGATTTAAGTGTAAAATGGTATGGAGACAAAGTGTTGCACTTAGAATCTTAAGACCTGGGTTTAAATCTTCTCTCAGTACTTCCTAAATTCTCCTTGATGTCTCATAGTACAACTTCCCTGGGCCCTAATTTCCTGATTTGTAAAATCTGGAAATTGGACTAAATAATCTCTTTAGATCCAATCCAGCTTGAACACCTGTGATCCTAAGACTATGTCATAGCTGACAAAAGCATACCTACTTTGAAAGGGATAATAATCATTGGTATGTATCATTTCCACTATATTTTGATATGTGCATGATCTTGATTGAAAGACCACATGGTTTAGTGGATAAAGAGCTAGCGTCAAAGGCAAGAAGACTGGGGTTCAAGTCCCACCTCTGATGTGTACTGTGTGACCCTGGCAAGTGACATGACTTCTAAGTACCCTAAGCAGTTCTCTAAGACTAGATTTCAGAGGAGGTGCCAACCTAGAAAAGGAAAGAGTTTCCTCATATAAGCATTCGCTATACCAACATAATCAAAGGTCCCTAGCACCTATCCCTTTGATCTTGGCTACCAGTGTAATTTGAAACCCATTTACATCATCTCTTCTGAGGTGATTCTTGTCCACAGTTTTCCATATATTCTCTGTAGAAGAGCTACAGAAGGCATTAGGGTACTTCTTTTTCTTGTAATCACTTTTTGTATGTTTTTGTTAATGGTCAATCATATTGCTTTATGGTCACTTCCCATTTTTTCTGTCCTTCATTTGAGTGTAATTTGGCCAACAGCAGGAAACATTTAGTAGTAGTGATGATTCACATTGATCTATCATAGTCCCAAAATGTGTCTTTTGTCCATTAGCTCATGAAATAGCACTTACCACATTAGAGCTAACGAGGTTACAGGCTATGGCTGGTGACCCCAGGACAGTTTCTGAGTGTCTTCATCTGCTGCTCTTTCATCCACTTATACACCATTGTTAAGAGAAACACTCACATCTACGGTACAGATGGTTCAGTCTTTGTACTTCACACTTCTGGTGAAAGCATACTGATATTATTGGACAGCTTTCCAAATTTTAAACTAACTCAGATGTGAGTACTCAGTTTCCACTAGCAACACGAATGCCTTTTTCTTTTTCTGAACAGTATAGCAAAAATCTCGATTTAAGTTGCCAAACAGGTGAGGGGGGGGTGTGTGTGTGTGTGTGTGTGTGTGTGTGTGTGTGTGTGTGTGTGTGTGTGTGTGTGTGTGTGTGTGTGTGTGTGTGTGTGTGTGTGTGTGTGTGTGTGTGTGTGTGTGTGTGAGAGAGAGAGAGAGAGAAAGAGAGGGAGAGAGAGAGAGAGAGAGAGAGAGAGAGAGTGTCTGTGTGTATGATATGTAAAGAACTGTGTCTCTTAGCTACTTTTAGGACAAGACAAAGTAGACTCTGTTTAAGGGACTTAGAGATAAAGAAGGATTTTCTAGGGGCAGTGTTTTCTAAATACTAGAATGGAAAAGGTTATGGGGATATTCTTTCTAACTGATTCCACAAAAATTAAATTAAATTTTGAAAAAGCAATGCATGCTGACTTCTCGAGGATAATGTATGGTATAAATGTAGTGCTACCTAAAATCAGTGAGTTACACAATATGTATTTAAGTGTTCACTATGTATCAGACGTGGCACTATATTCTGGGTTGACAAGAAAAACAAAAAAGCACAAAGTGATGCTTGAGGGTGTACCAACTCCCGAGGCAGTATGGCACAATGGAAAGAGCCCTGGCCTTGAAGTTAGAAGTCCTCCATTCTAATCCCATTTTCACTAGGAATAACTCTGTGATATAGGGCACTTAGTGTCTGTGACCCTCAGTTTCCTTACCTGTAAAACAAATGATACTGGCATTACCTCCCTTACAAGGCTATCGTAAGAAAAGTGCTTTAACACGATATATCAACGTGACTTCTTAGACTCACTAATGCTGATTAAGAAAGATTTGCTCATATGTCTCATTTCTGGGTTATATATTCAACAGACTTGCACAGAAAAAAAATTGTTTTTCTTATAATATTTTAGTGACACACCCACCCAAATAGGAAATGCTTGTGTTCCTAATAAACCTTGCAAAATATTTTTTGCCTTATCTTTTGCTAATAAATTTACAGAGCAAGAAATACTTTATGTAGGTCTCCTTCACAAGTGTTATGATTTGGTTATAACAAACCATATTGAATCCATTGGGTTTTTTGTAATAGATTTCAAAATACATCATAAGTGTAAGTAATATGATGACTAATGGGTCAAGTGAAGTTGGAACATTTTAAATGAGAAAATAGCTGGAAACAGTTTTCAGGAAACTTGTCTAGTTGATTTTTGGTCCCCCACAAGGTGCGCATTAACGTAAACTTAGTGGAATCACCTCTGGGCCTTGAATTCCCTCTCTGATTTCATTATTACAATATGATTTTTTCCCCCTTTCACTGTTAAGTCATCTCCTGGTGTGATGGGAACATAAAATAAGTGTAATTTATGTATATTTTTCTAATATCCTTTTAACTCAATAGTCATTTTGCCATTCTTTTTCCTGGTAGCTGTTCAGAAAATTTTGAAGGGTAATTAGGAACTAATAATTGACAGGCATGAATTTACTTGGTAACCTAAAGATAAAGAGTCTGTTCTGGGAATGGTGAGAAAACGGAGCTGGCAGAAAAGTAGATGAGTCAGCTGGGAGATTCTTTATTACAATAAATTCCCTAAATCTAAACTTTGAAAACAATCCAATTAGTGAAGTTGAATCAATTTGGAGAAAAAAATTAATTTCTAACACTAAGATGCAGTGATCTGCTAATCATTGGAAACCTTATCCACTTTAGCCATCTATGCAAAACTTGCTGGCCAATTATATTTCAACACTCGTTATTCTTAAATATAAAAAATAAAAGAAAAAATCTTTCATAATGTAGTATCATACATTACTCCTAAAGCTTCACTTGAATAGTAATTTTCTAGTCCGTTTTTGTCAGTTTTATTTTTAATCAATTAAAAAAGTCAAAGCATAAAATAACACAAAAACAGTTTGTTCAACTTTTATTTTTTATCTTAAAATGCCAAATTTTCTTGTTGCATAATCTTTTCCCAGTTGTAAAAATAATCTTCCTGTCATTATGAGACTGCTAAAATATTTGCAGCAAGAGCTCCAGTTTCTGTATGAAAAAAAGGGAGGGAAACATAGGGAGAAAGAGAGAAATCCTGACTACTTCTAAGTTTCACTAGGTGGTAATAATAACAATATAAATTTGTTGAGTTATCATATGTGACAGTGACGTCATTATTTTGTTGATGGACATACACATACTGATGTAGTTTTAAGAACAGTGAAGTGATCTATTTAATTTGTATTGTTTCTGATTTTAGTATATACTTCCTTGCTTTCTCTGGGTGAATTTGGTGCTTATGAAAGAAATACCTAATAGTACAATACAACCTCCTAAATCCAATTCTACTTATCTGGTTCTTGGCCTTCCATGAGAACTGGCTCACTCAAATAGGCCCACTTCAGCCCCTGTTTACAATGTTTCTACATATATACACATGTCAACACTTTCCTGGGGGTGATCCTCTGTGTAAGAATTGTAAAAATCCCTCTTGGTCAACATCTGTCTACAGTTGTTGTACAGCTTACAGTCACGTGGAAAAGTTAGGACATTTAGGACATTGCTTTGGGTTTTTGTTCCAAACCTAATCATTTTTGGTCCTGACAATTCCAGATAGACAGTGTTATGCTATGATAATATAACCATAGGTGAACATATTAGGATGAATACAAGGCAGACTTGTATTAACTGGGTAATTCCCATGTAAACTTTATGGTGTATAGCTTGTCTTGAATTCAGTAGGCAAACTCTGCCATAGAAATCTGTACTGTTTAGTTGGTTCTAATAATCTGGTAAGATTTATAAAAATTTACAGCATCTATTTCTGTTAAATAGAACTTGAATTCAGTTCTCCAAGTGAACTAGTAGCTTTACATTATACTGATCATTAATAAGACACCCTTCCTTTTTCTCCCTTTAATGGTGACTGTTAATTTTATAGCATCACACACAAATAATATACTCTTATCAAAGCTAACATATTCTTCCCTATTACCAAAGTTGATTGGTTCTTCCCAAATTAGCATAAATTTTTATACCAAGTAATTTATGTTCTAATCTTTTAAAAATAATAATAGTTTTTAAATGACCAAGTATAATTCTATGCTGCCTATATCATAACCATTTGTTAGTAGTACAAGGAATTGATGCCCAGTTTTCTGAGGTCTGCTTTGCTGACAGAGCCGCAGGAAACGTTTTGCTCTTTTCTGCTCACCAGTACAGAAGGGTGCAGTCCCCACTAATGGAGAGCTGCGTAAATACTCCCCTGTGATATTAGAATGCATGCCTTTCCAGAGGACCTGGAAAATAAAATGAGAAGGAACCTCAGTGCCCTAAAATGACTCATTTTTCTAGTTTGGTCCGTTTTATTTTTGCTGTTGTTGTTCCTCTTATCAATATGAAATTTGTTACTTTTCCTATTTCCATGAAGGACTATCTTCACTACACAATACATTGAATATTAAGATGCATAATTCTTTTTTTGGCATCTCCATTTATTTCCAGAAAGTTGCAGTATTGGTTTATTCCATTAAGTTTACTTTTTTTATTATTGTTAAACTATTACATGGTAAGCAACCCCAAAGGGATGAGTTGTTTTTAATGATACTTTTGAAATATAACTTTTGAAGACATGCACATATATGAAGACACATGCGCTCACATAAACATGCACAGGTACAGACACACATACATACACACACATACACACTCCCCTTTAGATTGGACCTGTGATTTCACTGGTATGGGAAACTCCCAGATAAGGAAACTTGCTCTTACCTATGCACTTCCTCTGTAGTTTGTAGTTTTAGAGAGTTGCTTATACCATTGAGAGGTAGGCCATCAGCCTAAGGGTGTCAGGCTCAGAAGACAGTGTATATCAGAGATAGTGCTGGAACATAAACCCACTCTGTATCTACTGTACCATGCTGCCAATCATGACTGCATCATATTCTTTATCATACTGTATTGTATCATATTACATTACATTATATTGCATTATATTTTATCCCATTGTGTTGGTCCTTATTATGTGTATGGGTGTAGTCTAGAAAGTGGAAGTAAGAGCCTCAAGGAACTCCTTTTAGCCTTCACCTATTAGTACATTGATCCAATGAGTTTCTTAGATTACAGAATTATTATCTTGGAATCTGGGGTGAGGGATGGAACTAACTCTTGAAAGACAAGTCATAGTTCTAGGACAGGATGGAACAAAGGCAGAAGGATTTCGGGATGGGGAAAAGTGTAAGTGCAGCAAGTCTTAGGAGTATAATATGTAAGATTGGGTCATCAGCTGCAAAGAGAACCAAGCATAGTGCCTCCCTGGGGGCTGGGGGAACTCTGCATTTTGAGAGCTCTATGTCTTAGTTCTGCTTGTTTCCAAGGAATGTACTTGTTGCTCATGTTACAGTATATAGTACATTTGCAAAGTAATAAGTCAACACATGATTAGAGATGTATTCACAAATACATAGCTATAAAACTACCTATGACTCATGGGCCACCATTTGTTGTCACCTGCCTTAGATTATAAAGCACAAGAACTGGAGATATAGCTTTATGTCTTCTAAGCAGAGGAAGAGGCTATATGATATAGTTTGAGAATCTTTCCAGAAGTCCTTGCCTCTTTCCAAAAATATTTTCCTTGATAGCCAGAAATTCCAACATTAGAACTTTAGTTTGGGTGGGCTACAGCATTGTTCCCTATTAAAAGTACAAAATAAAAAGCACAAATATATGATGTGGTGGTCATTTCCATCACAGCCTGGACTGGCAAGGCTGGGATGTAGAGAGCTGGGCTTCAGACACCACTCTTACTTTTCTAGGCTTCATGACTCCCAGAAAACTACTTAGCTTCTAGGGGCCTCAAGTTTCTGAAACATACACTGACTCAGTGGATAGAGAACTGTACTTGAAAAATAGTTGAGTTTATATATTATCAAAGATACTTACTGTGAAATCATCAACAAGTCATTTCAGCTGTTTGAGCCTTGGTTTCCTACACTGTAAAATGGGGATAGTAATAACACTTAACAGTTACCATAGATAACTATTGTGAAGATCAGTAAAGCATTCTGCAGACTTTAAAAAACTTTATAACTGTTAATTATTATTGTTAGCTGTAAACTAAAGCTTACAATGTTTGCATTACTTATCCCTCAGGGTTGTTGTGGGGAAAGCATTTTGTGTACTTCAAAGAATTACTATACTGTGATGATGATGATGATGATGATGATGATGATGATGATGATGATGATGATGATGATGATGGTTATGACTAGCACAGATAGCTCTAATAAGACTTTGACCAATTTTCTCAGGTCTTCGCAACTTATCTTCTCTACAAAGTCAGGCATTGAGGGCTGTGGATTCTTTTTTGAGAGGTCCAAGTTATTATTGTTATTGGCACTAACAGATTAATCACTATCAGCATGTAATAATTAGCTAATGCTAATTAGCATTATAGAATGCTAATAACAATCTTTACGTTAATTTGAATATTTGAAGACAAAAGAATAGAACAGATAGTTATCTTATTAGACCCTAGTGCTGATATCCCATAAGCAGCCAGTAGGGGATGGGAGGGAGAAAAAGAAGTCCTGGTTGGCTAATGCTGGAAGAAGTTCCCTACACTTTCTTTGTTGTGGTCATCTTGTCACCCAGGAAGGACTATTTTTTTAAAAAACAGGTGCAGGGTAGTTCTTACATAAAACAATGTACTTGGCTGTCCCTAGCAGCATTTGAAAATGCATTTTTTTTTTTTTACAGTATTTGAAGATCATATGGTTGATTTTTCTCCTTTCCCTTCTCCATCTCACAGAATAACTTGCAGCCTAGAAATGTTTCCATGTGCTAGAAGTTACTCCCAGTGATTTTCTGAGGACCAGGCTTTCCTCCTAAGGTTTCATTTCTCTAACAAGCACTGAAACACTGACTGAGACCTTATCACTGCTACTACAGGAATACATGATCAACTAGAGAAACCTATTCTAACCTAGGGTAACACTGGGTGGGGTCATAGTTCCTATATTTGATACGTGATTGGTGAACAGAATCATGTTTTTAGAATATTCTTGTTGAGTTTTCAAATAACAGTTATTTAACACTATACATAACCACTAGATTTAATGTGAACAGGGTTGCTTACACAGTGGAATAGTATTCATTTCTTGGAAAAATTGCTAGAAATGGGGGAGAAGCCAAGATGGTGGAGTAGAAAGACGGACCTGCCCTAGCTCTCCCTCCATAGCCCATAAAATACCTGTAAAAATGATTCTAAACAAATTCTGGAGCAGCAGAGGCCACAAAACACAGAGTGAAAGAGATTTCCAGACAGCCTGGAAGGCCAGCAGGAAAGGTCTATCGCTCCAGGCTCAAAGCACAGCCCAGCCTTGGCTTGCAGCACAGACAGGACTGGAGCAGGCCTCAGGGCACAGAATCACAGGTAGCAGCTGCAGTTCCCAGATTTTTCAACTCACAAATGCCAAAGACAGCTTCAAAGGTCAGTAAGAAAGCTTGTTCACCTGGGTGAGAGGGGAGTGGTGTCTGGCCCTGGCCCCAGGGCAACAGCAGCCACTTTTGGAGCCCTGGGACTAAAGACCTTCGAGGAATCAAGCAGCTGATCTGGGTTTCAGTTCTGAGTGGCGATCCTGGGATGAGGAAGAGCTCTGGCGTGGTAGAGCTGGTGGTGACAGTGAAAAAGGAATACTACTTACAGATCCAGGGCAGAAAAGAATACTTGTGGTTGCTCACAAACCAGAGCACAGGCCAAGAGAGGAGTAAACTCCTCTCCCCTGAATGTGCCACCTTGGAGAAACTGAGAACTTACAGATCCCTAGAGTATACCCTCCACTTGACAAAAGACTCAAAAGTCAAGTAACTGACTGGGAAAATGCCCAAAAATGTGGAAAAAAAATAAGACTATCGGTTACTTTTTTGGTGAACAGGTATTTTCTTTCATCCTTTCAAATGGGGAAGAACAAAGCATACCATCAGAGGAAGACATCAAAGTTAAGGTTTCTACATCCAAAACCTCCAAAAAAAAATATATATATATATATATACAGCGATCTCAGGCCATGGAAGACCTCAGAAAGGATTTTGAAAATCAAGTAAGAGAGGTGGAGAAAGAATTGTTAAGAAAAATGAGAGCGATGCAAGAAAATCATGAAAAGCATGTCAACAGCTTTCTAAAAGAGACCCCCAAAAATGCCGAAGAAAATGACACCTTTAAAAATAGACTAACTCAAACAGCAAAAGAGGTCCAAAAAGCCAGTGAGGAGAAGAAAAAGCAGAATTAGCGAAATGGAAAAGGAGGTTCAAATACTCACTGAAGAAAATAGTTCTTTAAAAATTAGAATGGAGCAAATGGAAAATGACATTATGAGAAACCAAGAAATTACAAAACAAAACCAAAAGAATGAAAAAATAGAAGACAATGTGAAATATCTCATTAGAAAAACCACTGACCTAGAAAATAGATCTAGGAGAGATAATTTAAAAATTATGGGACTACCTGAAAACCATGATAAAAAAAAAAGAACCTAGGCATCTTCTTCCAAGAAATTATCAAGGAAAACTGCCCTGATATTCTAGAACCAGAGGGTAAAATAGAAATGGAAAGAATTCACTGATCACCTCCTAAAAGAAATTCCCAAAGGAAAACTCCTAGGAATATTGTAGCTAAATTTCAGAGTTCCCAGATTAAGGAGAAAGTATTACAAGCAGACAGAAAGAAACAATTCAAGTATTGTGGAAATACAATCAGGATAACCAGGATTTAGCAGCTTCTACATTAAGGGATCAAGGGGCTTGGAATATGTATTCCAGAGGTCAAAGGAGATGGGATTAAAACCAATAGTCACCTACCCAGCAAAATTGAGTATAAAATTGAGTATAATACTTCAGGGGAAAAAATGGAATTTCAATGAAATAGAGGACTTCCAAGCATTCTTGTTGAAAAGCCCAGACCTGAATAGAAAATTTGACTTTCAGGTACAAGAATCAAGAGAAAAATGAGAAGGTAAACAGAAAAGAGAAGCCTTAAGGAGCTCATTAAAGTTGAACTGTTTACATTCCTACATGGAAAGATATTATTTGTAACTCATGAGACCTTTTTCAGTATTACAGTGGTTAGAGAGAATATATATATGTAGTTGTGTATGGGTATATATATACACACACACACACACACACACACACACACACACATACACACACACAGAGGGCACAGTGTAAGCTGAATATGAAGGGAAAATATTTTGAAAAAAATAAAATTTACTGTTGAATGGAATGTACTAGGACTAAGAGAAAGGGAGAGGTAGAATATAGCAAATCATCTCACATAAAAGAGGAAAGAAAGAACTTTTACAATGGAGGGGAAAAGGGGGGAAATGAAAGGAAATAATTGAGCCTTACTCTCATGGGATTTGGCTTAAGGAGGGAATAACACACACTCAATTGGATATGGAAATCTATTTTACCCTGCAGGAAGGCAAGGGGGAAAGGGATAGGAGAGGGAAGATAATAGAAGGTACAGCAAATTGGGGAAAGGGATAATCAGAAGCAAACACTATTGTGAGAAGACAAGTCAAGGGAGAGAATGGAATAAATGAAGGGCAGGATAGAAGGGAGGGAAATGTGGTTAGTCTTTTACAACTTAATTATTATGGAAATGCTTTGCATTGTTGCACATGTATGACCTATATTGAATTGCTTGTTTTCTCAATGAGGGTAGGTGGGGAGGGAGGGAGAGAACATGGAACTCAAAGCTTTAAGAATGAATGTTAAAAATTGTTTTAGCATGGTACTGGAAATTAAGTTATACAGGCAATGGTGTATAGAAATCTATTCTGCCGTACAGGAAAATAGAGGGGAAGGGGGATGGAAGAAGAGTGAGTAATAGAGGCTGAAGGAAGGAATGGATGGGGTGCATTCTGTCCTGGGGTAGGGGGTGGGGAGACATAGGGAGAAGATTCTGAATTCAAATTCTTGTGGAAGTGAATGTTAAGAATTGAACAATAAATTATATATGAAAAAGAAAAATTGCCAGAAAGAGAACCAAATTAAAGAAGAATAAGGTCAAGGTCCTACACCAAGGAAGAGGAAATGAGAAGAGAGGTAGGAATCAAATGGGCCCTGTAAGAAGTATGCTCAAGGCAGGTTTTCCACAAAGAAGTTGAGAGGACAGTAGGGCAAGTTGTTCTTGCCTAGGAAGCCAGTTGTTTCCGTCCCTTATAAGGAGCTGAGCTTAGGGGAAAGCGCTATGATTTCCTCAGCAAGTGACAATGGTTATGAGAGAGAGAGAGAGAGAGAGAAACAGAGGCACAGAAAAAGAGAAGGACATGATGTACTCTTTCTACTGCCTCTTTCATTAGTGGTGGCTGGGAGCAGATTGATTTGAGATCTACCATCAAGAGCCCTGAATTTGACTTAGTAGACTAAAGTTCAAATCCTGGCTGTACTATTTCCTATGTGACCTTGGGCAAGTAACATAAATTTTTTGAGACTTAGTTTCCTTGCCTATTAAAAAAAAAAGTTGATCTAAATCCTTCTAGCTCCAAAGCTTATGCTCTTCTATATTTCTGATTTGTTCTATGAAATTTGGATTCAGTCAAAAGGCCACACTTAAGGATCTAGAAGGCCACATGTACCCTCCAGGTTGCAGTAATAGAAAAGAGGACTGGGAATTAAGGATGGCATCAAGCTATAGGAACCCTTGGATGCCAGGCAGACAAGTTCTCACAAGATCTTTGAATACATTAACAGGTTTATAACATGTAAAAAAGGATAGTTCTATTAATGATCTGGATCCGTCTCTAAGAAATTTTTTTTTTCTGGCAGTGATATGAAGAATGAGAGAATCTTTGCAGGTGGCAGTGAATGCTTGACCTAGAGTAGGGGCAGCAGGAATAGTGGAACCTATTAGCTTGCAGTCCTTTGTGGAAGAGGAATCAACAGCACTCAGTAACTATTGAATATGCGAGGGGAGAAGGAAAAACCAAAGATAATCTCAATACTACAATCACAGGAAATAAGATAAATAGTGTTGCTACAAACAAAAGTAATAAAGTCCAGAGTCACAGGAGATTTATGGAGAAGGATAACTAAGTCAATCTGGGCCACAGGCAGTTTGAGGTGTTAGTGTAACATTCAAGCAGAAATCACCTGCAAACTGTTAACTTCCTAACAGAACTATCCAACAGTGGAATGGGCAGCACCAGGAGGAAGTGGGGTCCCCCTCATTGAAGGGCTTCAAGCAGATACTGGATGATCACAACACAGGGAGTGCTGTAGTGGTCATTGTTTTGGGGATATGTATTGTATTAGATGGCCTCTAAGTCCCTTCATATTCTGGGACAGCTAGGTGGCCTAGTGTATAAAGTGCTGGGCCTGGAGTCAGGAAGACTAACCTTCATGAGGTCAAATCTGGCCTCAGACACTTATTAGCTATGTGGTCCTGGGCAAGTCACCTAACTCTGTTGTCTCAGTTTCCTCATCTGTAAAATGAGAGGAAAATGGCAAACCACTCCAATAGCTCTACCAAGAAAACTCCAAGTGGGGTCACAGAGAGTCAGACATGACTTAAAAATGACACAAAAGATTCTATTACTAAAGTGTCCCCTTATGCATAGTTGAAAGTAAAAGATTTGGAACTCAAAAGAGTGAGGTCAGTGCTGAAGATGCAGATTTAGGAGTCATCTACGTAGAAATGATAGTTGGATTCGTTAAAAGTGAATGAAATTACCAAGCAAGCATATAGAGAGAGAAGAAAAAGAGTGTATACTATAGATCCTTAGGGTAATGTTTTATAAAGGAATTACTCATATAAAATATGGGAAAAGACTTAAGAAGCATATGAAAGATAAGGAACCTGGGAATCCTATTGGACCTTTGAATGACAATATTCCTTAATAAATATTTATTGAATTGAATGATATAGTGCCATTATGACAAAATCTAACACAATCTTAAAATACATTAATAGAATTGTGACAAGTAAGAAAAAGTTTCCATTCAGGAAAATAACTTTAGTGATTTTCTTGTCTCTTTGTATTTTATAGCAGACATCAATTTGGATATATCAAAACCTCTGAAGGCAAATCTGAGTTTTGTCAAACTAGATCAAATAAACCATTTTCTGAAGAAGATCACAAATGCTAATGGCTCTGAGGGCAGCACAGAGGCTTCAGCTCTGTCAGACACCGTACTGAACAAGGATGAGCTATTAGCCAAATGTTCCCGTGGAAAGCTGCCTGTTCCTGTAGGACAAGCTGATGGAGTACAAAAGGTTCCAGTTCAAGAAAACATATGGAGAGCTGTTTCCTGCTTTCAGAAAATTTCTGTCCAAACTGCTCAGATAGTGATTTCCATGGAAACCATACCCCATCCTAAGAAACCATGCCTCTTAGCATCTTTATCAAGCCTCAGTGGAAGCCTGAATGTCAAGGCAGGACAGAGGACACCTGGTGAGTCAGTTATATGTATTTGTATCAGAGTCAAGTGTGTGTGTGTGTGTGTGTGTGTGTGTGTGTGTGTGTGTGTGTGTGTGTGTGTGGTCTTTCAACCACTAAAGTTACATAATTTTGAAGATGAACTTATTTTAAAACTTAAGAGTATTGGCACTGTGGCCAATTGCTTTGAGTCTTAAGTATCTAAAAGATAAGTTGGGAATAAATTACTTGGGCCCCTGGGGCTTAACACTGCATATTGGATCTTTCAAGATCCATGTCTTGAAAGCAAATCATAGCAGTATTTTTGAAAACTTTATTTTCAGTTACTTAATTTAGGGTCTCTACCAGCTGCCTTTTTAGGTGTATGATAATATTCATTTCATTCCATTGGAATAGTGGTTTTAGATAAGAATTGTGGTGATGACAGGTGTACTAGATGAAGAGTACTCAGACACTCAGAGTTTAGCAAACATTTTTTTCTTTTAAGGTATGTTAATGTTTTTGAGTTTTGTACTTCACAGCCCTTTCCAAATATGCTCTCCATCTCTCCAAGGGAAGGAGGAAATTGCACTTCCTGAACTCTTGCTTGCTACAGTTAAAGATATTTTGACTTAATTTTAATGGTTGTTTTTTTATCTACATATTCTGTTCATTGTGTATATTGTTCTACTTACTCTCACTTCATACATGCACATCTCCCTGTGTTTCTCTGAATTCCTCACATCCATCATCTTTGCAGTGCAATGATATATTCCATTAAAATCATCTCTCTTAGTTCATTCAGCAGTTCTCCACGAATGCCTATGCACTGTTTCCAGTTTTTTACTTCCACAAAAAATCCAGCCATCATTTTCTCAGGTTCCTACCTTCTTGCTCCCTTTAAAGAATGCAGTTGTCAGAGAGGCCTATCACAAAGGATGTGATCACGTGATCACATGCGTAACCTAACAGCAGGAGGATTTGAAATGCTATAAAATAAATTCAATTGGAGTATAGGGAGGTGAGAAATTATTTCTCATTAAAGAGTTTAGTCTTCTCTTCCCCTCCTGCCAGGACTGAGCTTTTATGTTTTTTTAATTGAGTGAAAGGAAGGCAAAGGGTACAAAGGGAGGGAAGGGTGAGAGGCAAGGCACAGGTGGGAAAATACAGTTTTCAATCACAGAAATTTTGCTACTGTAAAAGTTTAGGGCAAAATACCAAGAAATTCACTCTGAAATCAAAAGCAGCAAATTGGAAGCATTTTTTCAATTTTATTTGTGTGGAAGAATTTGGAAGCAAAACTTTATATTTTTTGTAACTTTAGATCAGTTGCTTACCAAATTAATTAAGTGGCATATTAACACTAACTGGAAGTAAGCCACATCTAGCCAGTTGGCACAGCACATTAACAGATAACAAAAATGGCCTGTGGTTGAGATACATGAATTCTAGGCCAAGAAAGGTGATTTATTTCCCTCTCATCAGAAATATTTGTAACCAAGCCAGCTAAACACAGTGCACTTTTTTATTGTTTTAAAAGTTAGAAATGAAAAATGTAAGGTTCATGAAACATGAAAGACTGTGAAATGCTGGAGGCCGAAATTCCTGATTTATCCATAAATAAATTGGAATACAGACAGGAACACTGGGCCCATTCCCACGCTTTTCTAGTTGTATCTTAATCATAGTCAGCAAAGTCCAGAAATCAAGCATTGTTAAAGAGGAGTTTAAGGATTATGTTCAGAGACCTAGGAGCTTTTTCTTTTTCCTTCTTCCCTTCACTCCCACCCTCTTTGTTAAGCTTACATTTTATCAGCTATCAGTGGTATGTGTCAGCAAGAGAAGGTGAAAACAAAGCTGAATTCCTTCCTTCCTGGTGCTTTGCAAGACAAGTCAGGAGATTTATTCTGTCTCTTACCTTCAGATTTTCTTCTTCTACTTGAAAAAAGACATAATTGGCTCTAAGGACCCTCAAAACCTATTGCTGTTCTAGTTATATTTCTTAATCAAGGTAACTGCAAGTACAGAAAATGAGTCCTGAACAAACTTTACACACAGCTCTCTAATGTGTATGCCCAACAAACATTTTAAAATAAAGTGATTATGATGCCAAAACTAAACCCAGTGGAAATTAGTCATTTGTTACGAAGAACATTCCTGTGAGGCCCTAAAGAACATCAGATTTATTTTTTATATTTATTCTTTATGTTATGGAATAATTGGGCTTTTTGGAAAGAAGGGAAAAAGAAACACTCAGGAAAAAAATTATTAAATCTATTTCACTAGCAGAGTTAAGATCTAATTACTACTTAAAACTGTATTCCGGAAAATCATAATTACTAGAATGTTCACTAGTTAATAGCATTATTTTTTTTAAAAATTACATGATTTAAAAGCATTAAAAATAGAATTTGGATGTAGATTCCCGTATATTATGAAGTATTTTATAAATTAATATTTTGTATTCCTAATAAAACTGATTTAAATGAAAACGTATTAGATATACCAAAAAGGTAAATTTGACAAAATGATTAAAAGAAAAAAAAATACAGTAGCTTTATTACAAAGAGTTTTAAGGACTTGGAATGTTTTTTTTTAAACATGGTTCTCTATATTTGTTCCCCAAAACTTTTATAGCTGTACCTCTGAGCTCAACTGAGTTAATGTCAGATTTTTATAGTTTCAGTCTAATACACAAATACTTGACTGTGTCTTTGATTTTACAGTCATATAACTGTTGTGACCATCTGTAGCAGCTGTGCTTTCCGAATTATTTGCTGAACCAAATTGAGCACAGTGACAAAAGTAGTCATCTCAGATGTACTGTTAAAACAGAAAAAGAAAAAGGAGTATTGCTTTGGTACAGTATGGCCATCTGTTGTACAGATGTTATTGTATAGAATGACTTAAGATAAAATAATTGTAGAAAATTTTCATTAGAACCTCAACAATTTGCACTTGTTTACGTGAATCTGCATAACTCCCCAATGAGACAACACACTTGGGGTTTCTTTGGTTCTCACTCGCTTTCTCTTTGATCCTTTTTGATGTGCTGACTTTAATAAACACAGTCAAAAACACTGTGCAAAAACATCATGGAAAAAACTACAAAGGAACAATTACAGCAGCAGAAACTGCTCTGATCCCTTACTTACGCAAGCTATTTTTAGAGAAATATGTTTTTTTACACATTTTATGTGACAATGTTATATAAACAGTGTAAACGGCCGTTTTCCAGATGAGTTTTAATTTAGAAGCCGAAATGGATTTGTAATGCAAGAGGAATCTTGTGTGCTAAGTATTATTTAGAAAAACACAATTGAGAACGTGTTGTAAGCATGTTTCCTCACTTGTGAGAGGTACAACAAAATCTTCTGACCTTACCTAATGACTTTATTTTTCATCTTTTAAATTAACATCAGCTTTGGGGAAGAAGGGGGCTGGAAAGGAATAGGGGGAATAAAATTGTCAGAGAAAAAGAGTCATTTTTTCCCACAAGACATTTTCTGTAAGAATTATCTTAAAGTCTTCTATTTTATTATCTTCTATTTTTATCCTCTTTTTAAACTGAAACTTAAAAAATAGCATACTACAGTGTTCAGTTGAATTATTTTTACCCTTTTGAGCAAAATGAAATAGAATAATTGATTCTATGGCTGAATGCTTTCTGCTTTAAAAAAAAAACCCAGCATTCTACAACTCCAAATATGAACATTTCAAGGGATATAATTTTTTTCTTTTCTTTCCTTTCTTCCTTCCTTCCTTTTTTTTTTAAACTCTCCAGGTTGTAGTGTAGCAGTGACTTCTCACAACCTGACTCTTATTTCTGCTAGAATACTTAAAGTCTCCTCTGTGCCTTTAGTGTAGTGGCCCTAGTGGTCTGGTTTTACTTGATGTAATGATCATATTTTAAAGTTTACTTACAGTACTGCAGAAATGCTTGTGATCATGTTATCAGTAATAAAACTTTTGAATCTAGTTTTTAGAAAACATTACTATCCTTTTTTAAACTGTTCTAGCAGAGAAGTTAACATTTCACTTGCTTCTGGTTGAATCTGAGCTGTTTTATCAGATGATATTTTTGAAGATTAAAGTAAAAACAAACAACTTTACATTCTAAGCCTATTTCAGGAAGACCCTGTTTAAAGAATCACCACAAATGCCTAGCCATAAATTGTGCCCTGACATAGTGAGGAACACATTCTGCTGCTAGAGAAGGGAGCGAAACTAAGGCTTAGTTCCCCTTGTCCTAGGAAATGATTTTGATAGTTAAGCAGTCACCCTTCGATTTATAGAAATAGGTACAAATTTCAGACCAAAGTTATTAGCTGTTTCAGTTGCATGTTTGAGGTTGGTGATACCTCCATAGATAAGAATAAGTAAAAGAAAGATGAGTAAGTCATTTGGCATGAAAGATTTGGGGCAAAGCCTGAGTATGTCCATCTGGAATTGAATTCAAGTCAGACTAGGGAAAAGTTGGAACAGTCCACTATGCCTGTGCAGAGGGGGCCTTTCATCCAAGCACAAAGTAGTAAGTTGAGTTCTTCATAGTCAAAGAGTTGTGGTTTAAATAACTTTCACTACCCCATCCTGTTGTCCAGATGTATCTTTTCATGTAAACAAACAACAAAAAAAAGCAAAAGAAGTTTAACCACATCATTTCTCCGTTGCAGAATGAAAGACCAATAAAATGTAAAGGACTTAAAATTCCTTTTTTATAATGAAAAATAAAATCTGGCTACTAATTGGTATAAGACAGAGACCAAACTTCTCATTCCAAAGTTAACTGGACCTCTTGAGAAAACTCTGCTAAGGCGTTGTCATAGCCTTTGGATGCTGCAGAGATACGAGTTAGCCTGAAGGGAAATAAAACATTAAATTAGATATGACTACCTAAAATAATATGTAGCAGTAACAAGCCATTTACTGCACCCAGAAGACCTCTGTTACTTTTAGAAAGAAATATCAACTCTTTCCAACACTTGAACAATAGGAAATGAATTCTTTGTCAGTAAAAGCCAGAGGACAAACTTCATATTTAAATGGCCACTGAGGATTGAGGTGGAAGTACAGCTTGTAGACAGCTATACAAATCACTAACAAACCTTAATGAATATTGGGTGTGGGCATCAGGGTCCTGTCAGTTTTGACGCTATGTCCCAAGTAGCTTAAACCCAACACTCAAGAAAAGGTGGAGACCTCATCAGGTCTGTAACATCTGGGATTTTATTTGTCATTTTGGCATACCCTGCAAGCGCAAAAGAAAGAGTAAAAGGGGATTATCTTGACAATGAAATGAGTTACTGAATCTTGTGATAATGAAAAGCAGAAGAATTCTAATGCCTTTCTATAGTCCCTGAGGTGGAGGTGCGTTTATAGTTCTGCAGAAGTAAAATGTAGGAGGGAAGAACAGATGGCCTCGAGTCCATGAAACAAGACACCACCTAATCCCAGGACTGAGCACCACTATTAATCCTGGTCAGATTCCCTACTGTTACTTTATAACAGGGTTCAGAGTTGCTACTGATGAACTGGCATGTCTATTTTCCCCCTTAAATTACATATTACCTGTGCTTGCTGATTGAAGAAAGAAAACATGTTCAGACTCTATGGGGCTGTTTATGTGGCTTCCAAAAGTTTGCTTAAGAACTTCTATAAGTTTCCCCAAAACCAAATGGAATGGAGAAAGAGGAGCCCAAAATTTGATCAAAGTAAGTCTCCACCACCACTTTTATAATGTGTAGGCCTTACCTCCCATTATATACATACATATTTGAAAGATATATAGTTGTAGTGATAGTCCCATGCCTGCAGAAGTCATATATACATATGTACATACATACATTCATGCATCTCTGAAAATACTGGCATTATTGTTATAGTCTCTGGTTTAATTATTACTATTATATGAAGTCATGGATAATTTTACAGATTCGTGGATAATAATCAGTATTAATTATGTGAAGAAATAATATTCTATAGCTGAATGTTTATTTGATCTAATTCTGATGGGCTTTGTAAATTTTGAAAATGAGCTATTGCTCTTTTCAGTTTTTTGCATCTTTTGTGAATGATGTCCATAGCTTTCTTTAATAATGTAAAATAGAGACATAAGTGTTTGATGTAGGTCCTAAAATGTCCCATTATTATGGTGGTATGTGTTTATAAAAGCATATACGTAGATTTTTCTAGTTTTGCTCCATTGTGTTATCATTAGGCCCCAAATATATACATATACATATATATTACATATATGTGTATATATATAAATATATATTTGTGTGTGTGTGTGTGTGTATATATATATATATATTTAGGTCATTGTGATTACTAGATTTATTTTTATATAAATGGAAAGTCCCCAAATTCATAGAACAGTAGCTATTCAGAAATGAAGAAGTTACTTATTCATTCAAATTGCTGATACGTTCATTTCCAAAATGCATGAAAAACAAATAGGAATTTCCTAATAAACAAACATGATTATCAGGACAATCTAGTTGTTGTAGTGCAGTGAACATGGTGTACCTGCCCAGCCTTTCGTTGAGGGAGATGAGCTCATTTGAGATAGATAACCATCTCTGACTTTTCTTCTGATTCATCACTGACCTGAACTCCATTTGAACCTTGTTAGACACAAAACAAGCAGGATTCCTGGCCCAAACTATAAAATATAATTAAGCCCTTTTGAAATGATGTGTAAAAGAGCATTGCTCTACCCCCACTCTAACCACTACCACCACCACAACCAATAAAGTTAAATCAAGCACTGCCTGTAATGGATTAAAATAATAAATGTTCCTGGATTTCAGTGTTTGAAGTACTTGAAGAAAACAGGCTCCCAGCAACCCGGGTAGCCGAATGCAGGAGGGACATTTATTAATGATGAGTTCAAGGATTTGGCCTGTTTAAGATCATTACTTTCTGTTTACCGTGTGTTACACATCTCTTGTATTTCTACACTGCCCACATGTGTCTACATGCAATAATGGAAAGCTTTTCAGCAAAAGAATTGTTAATTGTGTAAATGTGGTTCTCTAAGGAAGTGTGAAGCTTGTTAAGATTCTGTTCCTTCCTAATGAGAAAGACAGTGCAGTCATTATATTCGTATAACTAAATTGGCCTTTGAATCATATCTTGACTAATCTAATCAATTTGTTACTAACACTACCATGAGTCACCAGATTCAGCTCTCAAAGCCACATTACTTATTGGAAGAGCCTTGACCTCATGCTGTAAGTTTGACAGTCATGGCACATGGTGCTGGGCCCTCCATATCCATAGAGAAATCAGTGCTTTGAAGTTCTTCTAGTTTATCAAAAAGGCAAATAAAGACAACTATATTTTGAGATTTCAGTAGGTCTAAAGAGTATACATAGTGATTTTTGCAGCTTCCACTTACTGTATACAATTTTCAAAATATGCAAGTTTTCTTTGCTCATGAGAAAATAGAACATTTTGACAGGAACATTATCTAGTAACATGAGTGAATTTCAGAAAAAATGCATACAAACATTACATTGACAGGAAAGTGTCCATCACCAGAAACTACATATTTGTAACCTCTGTCTTAACTGTCACTATATACCTCCTCTCTGAGTACTTTCCATCTTTCATATAAAATATGTATAGATATGTATAAATATGCAATACACATATGTATATATATGCACATATAAGTGTGTATGTGTATGTATACATAATCTTATCTTCTAGTTGTTTACATGTTGTCTTCCCCCATTAGAAAATAAGCTCTTTGAAGGCAGGGGGGACTTTTTTGTCTTTTTTTTTATCCATAGTACTTAGCTTAGTGCCTGGTACATAATAAGTACTTAAGTGTTGGTGAACTTGAATTGACTTGCTTTTCCCTTTTCAAGCTTCAGTTCCCAGGAGTCCATATGGGATGGAGTAGGCTACTTACTATACATCCTGCCAGTAGCCCCAAATCTATGACATGCTACATTAAGCTTAGCTAATAGGCCTGCTCTGCAGTCAGGTAAATGCGTGCTCCCTCTCCCAGCAGCTTTTGGGTGACAGAATAACTTCATTAGTTTCTGAGAATCAAAGTCAGGTGACCATGCTTAGCTATTCCTCATTGATCCTTTAGTTTTGTGGGTTGTGTATCCACTCATGAGGCCATAGAAGGGAGATGTAGGATATGAAAAAAAGCATTCCATTCCATGGCCCTGTTGCCAGGCTGACAAATGAAACTGCCAAGATCAAACTGTTGACTGTATTGAAGTCATAGCTCATAGACTGGTAGAGCTGGGAGGGACCTTAGAGATTACCGAGTCATACCCACTCCTTTTACAAAGCTATTTGCCCCAAGATACACAATTAGTGACAGGACAAAGAACAGAATTAAAGTCTCCTCTGGCGTATCCTGATGAACGTTGGTCCAGTTCTCCTTCAGCTCTATTGACTTTTAAAGCAATACGTGGACCAAGATCAACTTTCAAGAAAAATCTGAAAATTGCTTGGCCGATCATCTTATTTTCAACACTGTTTAAGTAGTTGTATACTAATTCTTCCTTCCATGTTAATTACAATTAAAAACATAACTAATCAAGTAACAGTTTCCTCTTATGATTCAATTAACCAAAGAAGAAAAGGTTAAAAAAATGGGATTTACCAAGTATATGTTTATAGTTTTTTTTTCTTTGTTCCTCCAAGTAGTTGTCGCACACTTTTCAATGCATACACTCAGAACTGCCAGTCAGAATTATTTTTCTGCCTAGGAATATAAGCCAATCAGGTTTTATTTTTTTAATAAACTGACACAACTGTAAAAACAGTGAGCATGGTGACAGACTAAAAAAACAACCAACCACCATCACCCTTTGGTATTTTTATTTTCACTTTTTCCAATGTACTAGAATTTTAAGAACTATCACAAAAATGCCTTATAAGGACTAAACATCAATAACTAACTCAGTGGACATTTCATGTTTCATGAGTAATGTTCCATGGAGAGCTGGGGGAGAGATGTGGGAGGTGCAGCTTATCCTGTTATGCCTGAGTATCCTCATCTATAAAATGAAAGGGTTGGCTTTAGACAAGGGTACTCATGCTTTACTAGGGGAGTATCTGTTTTTCACTTCTCTGGAGTCAAGATCACTGAGGTTCAGATAAGAGTTAGGGTCAGTACCTAAAAGTCAGTAAAGGCTGCTATTAGTGGTAGCAATTATGGGTAAAAAGTCACTGTGACAGCTTCAGACCTTGTCACTTTCTTTGTTAAAAACATTCATAAACCTCAGAGTAAGGAATGTGGTAACAACTGCCAACCTTATTTTCAAGTGTTTTCAAAATTGACCCAAATCAACAAATATTTATTAGATACCTGCTCCATCTCTCCTATGTGTGACATAGTGAATAGTAGATGCACTGTAGTAGCTTTTGACAATACAAATATGAAACAATGAATGGTTCTAGCCTTCAATAATCTCATAGGTGAAAGTTGAGACTAATATGCATATAACTATAATACCAGTTACATTGTAAGGGCACAGGAAAGGTCTGAACAGAGTGACATGAGAAATCCAAGGCAGCAGTAAAGGAAAGGATCTTAGAGGAGGGAGCACATGATGTAGGCCTTGAAGAAAGAGAAGGATTTCAGTAGACAGAAATGGGGGTTTGTTATTTCAGGTATGAGAGACAGCATGCACAAAGGCATGGACACAGGAAAAGATAGGATGAGATCAGGAAATAGCAGTCTTGTTATACTGGACTACAGCATGGGTGGGGAACCTGCGATTTTGAGGCCACATGTGGTCCACTAAGTCCTCAGTTACAGCCTTTTGACTGATTTCAAATTTTATAGAACAAATCCTTTTATTAAGGGGATTTGTTCTGGAAATTTGGATTCAGTCAAAGAGCTGCACTTGAGGACCTAGAGGGCCACATTTGGCCTTGAGGCCACAGGTTCTCCACTCCCTGGCCTAGAGAAAGCATGGAGTGCAGTAGCATGCAATAAGACTGAAAAAGTAGATCAGAGGAAGATTGTTGGAGAAGGTCCTTAATTCCTGGTAAATGAAGTGATTATGATGACCTAGTTGGGAGCCCTGGACTACATTGTTCATTCATTTGTTCAATAAACATTTATTGTACAACTCAAAATAGCAGAAAATTGTGGAATCAGAGTTGGAAGTCATCTTTAAACTCATATGTCCACCCCAGAGCTGAACAAAAATCCCCTCTATAACATGCCTGACAAATATTTGTCAAGCCTTTGCTGGAATACTTCTGGAGGAGAACCCCTACCTCTCAAGACAAACCATTCTACCTTTGCATAACTGATTATCAGGAAGTTTTTCTTTAGATCCAATCAAAAGCTGCTCCTCTGCAATTTCCATGTGCTTTTTCTAGTTCTCTCCACTGGAATGAGACAGAATAAGTCTAATCTCTGCCACATGACAGCCTTATACTTGCCCATGTATTTGAAGACTGCTGACATAATCTCTAAGTGTTTTCTTCTGTAGGACATATGTATCTACTTCCTTCACCCTATCCTATTATTTCATTAGTTAGAATCCCTTCACCATGGGATTGAACACTCTACCTCATCAATATTTCTCTTCAGATTTGGCACCCCAAATTGAACATAGTGTTCTAGATGTGTTCTGACAGGGTAGAGTAGACAATAAGGGGAAGGCTCACAGAAAAGGTAGCACTTGAAGTGGGCCATGAAGGAAGAGAAGGATTTCAGCAAGCAGAAACCAGGAGTATGTCATTCCATAGGAGACAGAGCAATGGGACTATCACTTCCCTAGTCCTAAATTTACATAGCATTTTATCTTTTTAAGATCTTTTTGGTTCCTGACTCTGTCATTCATTTGGCTGAAATGTACCTCTGAGTTTTGTGTCATGTGTAAATCTGATAAGCATGCCATCAATTATTTCATTCATGTGACTGATTAAAATGTTAATCAACACAGAGCCAAAGATAAATCCCTGTAGCACTCCACTAGAGACCTCTTTCCAAGGTGACAATGAGCCAGAGCCATTTATGACTTTTCTTTGGGTCTGATTCCATCTAAGTTCACCATCATTTTGTACAGAAGTTCTCAAAGTGTTTTGAAGATACCAAGACATTTTCAGGGGATCCAGAAGATTGAAACTTTTCATAATAGTACTATAATGTTTATATGCCTATTTTACTCGCTTTCTTGAGTTAACAGTGAAGTTTTTCAGAGGCTACATGACCTGTGAATTTAAGATTCAACTACAAACATGAAGATTCAGTTAATATTTCATTCCCAGAATTATGTTTTTGCCTTACAAAGGAACAGATCTACAGGTGTGGCTGTACTTCCCATTTTGCTTAAATCTATTTAGTATCAGCACCAACTAATCACTGAGGATAAGTTTCTTCTAGGTGAATGTTTGGCAACAGACACAAGGAGTGACTAAATATTCAGTATTAAATAACTTTCTTGAGTCTCATACTTTTTCCTGGAACAACTGGTCTACATTTAGCTCTGATGGGACAAAAGCAAAAGCAAATAAAAGCACCTGATGCCTGAGCAGTCGTATTCTTTGCTGTCACACACTTGCAGTATTTTTTTAAAGTGTGTCTTTCTTTTTTTTTGTTTTGGTCTCTTTTTTTAATTGAATTATTTTATTTATTTTCAGTGTTCAACAATCACTTCCATATATCTTAGATTTTTTTCCACTCCCTCCCTTTCATTCCCCCCACTTCCCCACTCCCTCCCTGAGGCAGCATACAATCTTATATAGGTTCTACGTGTACATTCCTATTAAATGCATGTTGCATAGAAGAATTAAAATAATGGAAGAAACCATAAAACAAAACAAAACATAATACAAAAGAAAATGGTCTGTTTCTATCTACAATCCAATTCCATAGTTCTTTCTCTGGATGTGGAAGGCATTTTGCCTCAAGAGGCCATTGGAAATTTTTTAAGTCCATGCATTTCAATGAAGTACTAAGTCTACTAGAAAAATGGTTGTTGCTATGTACCAAGTTCTCCTGACTTTGCTCCTTTCACTCAGTTCATGTAAGTCTTTCTGAAGTCTTCCTGTTCATTGTTTCTCATAGCACTACAGTATTCCACTCTTCATTCATATACCACAACTTGTTCAGTCATTCCCCAATTGATGGGCATCCTCTTCATTTCCAGTTTTTGTCCACCACAAAGAGAGCTGCTTTAAATATTTTTGTACATGTGGGACCCTTTCGCATTTTGACAGTCTCTTTGGGATAGAGTCCCAGAAGCGATATTGTTGGGTCAAAGGGTTTGCACATTTTTTGTAGCCCTTTGAGCATAGTTCCAAATTGCTCTCCAGAATGATTGGATCAGCTCGCAGCTCCACCAACAATAAATTAGTATTCTAACTCTCCCACATCTTTTCCAACATTTATCATCTTCCTGTTTTGTCATGTTAGCCAATCTGATAGGTTTGATGTGGTACCTCAGTTGTTTTGATTTGCATCTCTCTAATCAATAGTGATTTAGAGCATTTTTTCATGATTATAGATAACTTTAATTTCTTCCTCTGAAAATTCCCTGTTAATATCCTTTGACAATTAATCAACTGGGGAATGACTTGTATTCTTGTACATTTGGCTCAGTTCTCTATATATTTTAGAAATGAGACCTTTATCACAGATACTAGTTGCAGAAATTCTTTCTCAGTTTTCTGCTTCCATCCTAATCTTGGTTGCATTGGGTTTGTGCAAAAACTTTTCAGTTTAATGTAATCAAAATTATCCATTTTGTACTTCATAGTGTTCTCTATCTCTTGCTGGTCATAAATTTCTCTAAAAAGTGTTTCTTTAAAACACCAGTTCCAGTTAAGAGTATCCTTGATGAAGCACTGTTTATTAAATCTTGACAGTCTAGTATACATATTTTTAATATTTCGTGGTACAAGATGGGAAGTATACCTAAAGCACTTCAGCTGCTCACCCTATCTGATCGTTGTCTCTAGGAGATGCCAGGGTGTGACTGAGTGACAAGCTGAACAGTTCATTTTTTTCATGGAACACCATTTTTACTTGATATTATAAGAGACAAACTATGGTTATCCAACCCTGCATATTTGGCAGATATTAAAAATGAATGAAGTAAGCCTGTCACTTCAAGGAAAACAACTGACAGTATTTGTTGCCAGTTATAATATTGAAACTTTCAGAGCAAAAATTGCAATTTTGGAAAACTTTTATCTGCCTCAGTGAGTTTGGCAGCTCCCCAATACTTAAAGACTTTATTGTGAGATCAGTGTTGATATGACCAGGTGTATTTTTTTTTATATTGTATAATGAAATATGTCAACATTTGGAACATTTACATAGCTCAGTGAACCATTGTTTTCCAGATGACCAATTCATGATGTCACAAAATTATCCATAGGTAAAACATCCACTTAAAGTTTTAGACCAATAGTTTGTAATGTAATGGAGTATGAAAGTTCATTGTTATGATTTCATATTCCTCTTCACAACTAACCTTTAAGAAACTACCACTTGTTAAATATTGTTATATCTAAGAAGAATATACACAATTATCTGAAAAGGCTATTAAAATACTCCCTTTTCCAACTACATATCTGGGGGGGGCAGATTTTCTTCACATATTTCAATCAAAATAATATATCAAATCAAAGAATCAGAAATCAGAATCCAGCTGTCTTCTTTTAGGCTAGACATTAAAGATATTTTCAAATGTATAAAATGTCACTATTCTCTTTAATTTTTTGTTGTTTTGAAAAATAAAGTTATTTTGTTTAAAATGTTACGTTAACATATAATGGCCATGTTATTTCACATGAATGGATCAACATTTAAAATATTTATCCATATTAATTTTTACTGTAGCAAATATCAGTAGATATAGCCCACATAAACAAAAACTCTTTGAGATCCTCAATAATTTTTAACAGTGTAAAGGAATCTTGAGACCAAAAAGTTTGAAAGCTTCTGGTTTAACTAATGTTTCTTAATTTTTTGTAAGAATTAGCATATGAAATTTTATTTAACCACTTAGTTAAAATTCAGACAATTTATAGTTATATTGTTACACTCACCAGCTTAGTAACTGTCGATAAAAAAGGAAATTTGTTTAGTCTGACATGTTCTTGATGAAAATTTGCTGACTCCATGTCAACCAGATATCTGAAGGAGATACAAAAGTAAATAAAGCCGTGGACCTGACTTCATAAGGCATATATACATAAATAACTCTTGAGAGCATATGGCATTTGATATATTTTTGAAAAAAGACATAATTAAAGTTTTTGGTAGCTTAGTGGCCTCAGACACTAAATGACACGTTTGCCTCAGTTTCCTCATCTATAAAGTGAGGAAATGGGCAAGTACTGCAGTATCTTTGCCAAGAAAACCCCAAATGGAGCCACAAAGAATCATGCACAACTGAAACAAATGAACAACAACAACAAAGTGTTACAAGAGCTCTAAGGGGAAAGATTTCTGGAGGTCTTTCCATGTGATTATATGATTCTCTGATAGACTTAGTATTCTGGAAGCCCCCAACTGTTTTGGTTGTTGTTGCATGTATTAGAATCAAATTCTGTCATATTAGTGTCAGTTGTGATGATGGACAGGAAGGAAAGAAATTTTCTGCTTCCTGGCCTTTGTACGGCCTGGACTGCCCTGCCAATTCTAATCCTAAAAACAATAAATTCTCTCTGTTTCAAGTTAGGGTATTAAAATTTCATTCTTGCATGCTTCAGTTGAACAGACTTGAACTATATATATATATATATACACGTATATATGTACATATATATGTATATATGTGTGTATATATATTTTAAAGTATGCTATTTCTTCATGAGATATATAGCTCTACTTTTTGAGGCATTCTGATATTTAGCCCTTATGCAAATTAACTTCTGGATAGTATCTAACACATCCTTGAAGATTTTCTAGTAATCTTAGATTACTTCCAGCTGCATAAAAAAAGTACCTGGATGTGCCTTGCTAGCACATGTCATCATTGTATAATCTTTCTAATGATATACAGAAGCTTGATCAAAATGGCTTTTTGTTCAGTCAGCATGCAGAGAATAGGAGCGTCACTAAGATTCTAAGTTGAACCTAACAACGTTGGACTGGCACCATTTTGTAAACATTGTCCAAAACAAGTGGTTCGCATTTATTAGTCTCCTGAAGGAGTATTTTAAAAGTCATGAAACTATTTGTTCTCAAACTAAATTGTTGCACTCAATGAAAAGCATGTTAATATGCAGAAATAATTCAAACAGAGCAAGAGTATTTGTTTATCACACTCATTGATTTAGAAAATAGATTGCATATGTTGCTACAACAGGTATAATTTGATCATTACTTTGTGAAACCTGGATTCCAAATTCTGTTACAGATTTTTAAGAAAGTTAATGAAAATATCTGCTAAAAAAGCATGTGTGGGTGGGAAGAAGTGAAGGGGAATGAGTTGTTTGAACAGTTGAGATGACCCATAAGGTAATCAGAAAAACAACTTCCTACTATGTATTCATGTTTTATAATTCCACAAAGTGACTGAAAATCCTGCAGTTAGACCTTTTTGTGCAAAATTTTTTTTCCAGTATATTTCTTTGTGCTCTTTCCCAAGGCCAGCTGTATTAGAGAGGTCAGCTTTTTATTATCCTTACTTGAGAAATATTCTGCCTTGAATAATAGTACTATATCATCTAAGAAGAATTTGTGTCTTAATTTTACTACATAGGCAGTTTTTGCCAGGAGCTCTTAAATACTAAAAGTGTTTTAATTTTGAAATTCATTAAAAATTTATTAAATGCTTACTGTATAGCAAAGCACTGGGAATGCTAAACCAAAAATGAAGCATTAAAGGGGCTTATATTCTACTGGGGAGATGGGGAGGATACTTATCCTAACATTCCCAGGCACGCTAATTGGATGAGCTCCCAATATTCCATGAAGTCCTGTATTTGATTGTATGCTGATGTACATAAGGAGATTTGCTTCATTCCAAAAAATCTATTCAGAATGTTTCCTAATGGAAAAAGAAAACTATTTTCATAGTTCAGCTTCTCAAGAGAAAGAAAATATTAATAAATCCAGCATGAGTCTTAAGGATGATTTTCATATTTTCATTATTTTTACATTTATTGTGATAGAAATATGGAATATGGGTAATGGTGATGGTGATGATGATGTCGTTTTTTAGAGTTTGGTTGAGGTTTAAGTCTGGATCTGTAATTTCATCAGTACAGGGATTTTCCAGTGTGGATACTTCTGACACAAATAGCCTTTCATCTGCAGTTTATCTTCTCAGAGTTGGTATGGGCCCTCAGAGTTTCAGTATACAACTGAAACTTGGATCCATCAGGTTGATGTGATGAAGCAGTCATGGTTGAATGAGCTGAATATGTTGTTTAAATCTTGACTTGCAAGTAAATATGTGTGTTCGTCCTTTGTTACCGAAGACTGTACCATCAGAGAAGTAATGACATGACTTGCACTTGACTTTGTTTTGAGTGAGGGAGGACTATACAGGTCACCAGCCTCACTTCTCCTCCAGAGCCATCTGATTCCAGTGACCAGATATTCATCAGGATGACTAGAGATGACCCAAGATGAGGTAGTTGGGGTTAAGTGACTTGTCCAAGGTCACACAGGTAGTGACTGTCAAGTGTCTGAGGTGAGATTTGAACTCAGGTCCTCCGGACTCCTGCACTGGTGGTCAATCCACTGCACCACCTAGCTACCCAGGTAAATGTGTAGTTATTGTAAAGAGAGTGGTATTTAGGCGACCATAAGCAATATCAGCAATATCACAGATCAACAGACAGATCCAACTGTCTGACCATACATACATACATAGTCACCAGAGAGAGAAGCACCAACACCTGGATTTTCAAAGCTGAGGGGGAGGGGCAGCAGCAGCAGTGATGTGGCTTCCTAGAGTCTCATCTGGTACACAAACCTTCCGCCAAAGAAGCCCGGAAAGCAAAAACTCACCTCAGAGTATATATACATTTTTCAGAGCTGGAGGGCATAATCCTCCTGACCCAGGGCCTCATTAACAATTAACAAAAACTGTGGGCCTTCCTGCAAAACAGGCCTCCCTTAATCTGAGACCCATGGGGCAGGGAAGATCTTTCATTAACATAAATCTCATTAACCTTACAGTACCTTAAGAAAATCACTTTGACAGCTGGGTAAAAGATACATTAGAAGAGAGAAGTAGGGAATCCAATTAGAGGGCTATAGAAATAGTCCAAGTGAAAAGTAATTAAGACCTGAATTAGGGTGGTGGCTGTGTGAGTGGAAAAATGGGCAATTACATGAGAAATGTGAAGATAGAAATGACGAATTTCAGCATCTCTTTAGAAATATGAGGTGAGAGTGAGAGATTGAGAAGCAGGGTGACCTGAAGAAGGTGGTGCCCTTGACAGTAAAAGGGAAGTTTTAAAAAGGAGTGAGTTTAGGAGAAAAGATAGTGATTTCTGTTTTGGACATGTTGAGTTTGAAATGCCTGTTGGACATCCAGTTCACAGTGTCCAATGATGAATCATTGGTGGTGCTGAACTAGAGCTCAGGAGAGAGTAGCGAGGGTTGGATAAATAGATCTGGGAGTCATCTGCATAGAAATCATAATTGAACCTATAGGAGTTGTTGAAATCTCCAAATGAGAGTAAAGAGAGAAAAGAGAAGAGAACCTTGGACAGAGCCTGAAAGGATACTCACAGTTAGGCAAAATGTGAATCAAGATCCAGCAAAACAGACTGAATAGTATACAAACAGGTAGAAGAACTAAGAAAGAACAGTCCTGAAAACCCAGAGAGAGAAGAGTAGGCAGGCAATATTGGCCACAGTGTCAGCTACTGAAAAGAAGTCAAGAAGGGTAAGAATTAAGAAAAGATCATTAGATATGTCTGTTAAGAGAGCATTGAAAACATTGGAGTGAGCAGTTTCCATTGAATGATGAGGTCAGAAGGCAGATTTCAAGAAGTTTAGATGAGAGTAAAAGGAGAGTGTCTACCAAGTATAAATAGGTTTTCCAAGGAATTCATTTGAGAAAGGAAGGAGAGTGTATGGTAAGCTTTAGGTAGGGTGTATTTAAGGATGGGTGAGATACAGGCAAACCTATAGGCAGAAAAGAAGGAATCATTGGATAAAAAGAGGTTGAAGGTTAATGAGAATAAGGATGAAATGGAGGCATTCTACTGGAGAATATGGATGTGATAGAATCCAGGGTGAATGTTAAAGTCTGGCTTCAGCCAGAAGGGCCACCTCTTCATCAGAGACTGGATTAACGGATGAGAGAAGGGAGATGATGTCAGAGGGTTTTGACATGAAGAGAAAAGAAAAAGAGGAAACTCACAGTGAGTGGCCTCTTTTTTTCTTAGTAAAATATGAGTGGAGGTTCTCAAGTGTGAGGGATTAGGGAGATGATGACATAGGTTTCGGGAGAGAAAGGAGAGTTTGCAATAACCACTGTCGACAGGGAGGAACAGACAATCAATTAGGATCCTGCCACCATAGGACTTAAGAAATTGTCTGCTAAATAAGTACTTGATTTTTAACAATGTGAGTGCCCCCTCCAATGATGCAGATCGCAGACTCTGTTCTTTTTTAATAGACTCTTTCAGGAGTTGTGGCTAAAGAAAAAAGGCATCGCTTCAGAGAAGGACTTCTCCAAACTTGGCTACACTAGTCCCTGGACAACAGATGCATATATAGTTGACCTTTAGGCTCCAGCTCCCCTAATTTAGGACTGTATGCAAGGCCATTTTTGATTAGTTGGTTTAAAAAATGTCATCATTGTTTTCTTGTTTTAATAATATGTTAATCCATTCTATATGTACAAATTAAGTGCATTATACATTTAACTCTAGGATATTGTTGAGAATTGTGTATTTTGTGGTTTTAGAATTCAAGTGTACCTCTGTAGACATGCATAGAACATGGACCAGATGTGCTGGCCTGTATGTACTTCACTTTATAGAATATAACTGACAGCTGTAAAGCACACATCTATAAATCAATCCATGTCTTCCCGTTAACTTTCATTGTAGTCTCAGATATGTGTTCCTACAGAAAATTTTGAACTCACAACATATACCTGTCACTCTAGTTCTCTCTGGATGTCTTTTTTCAGCTTGTAATTATACAGATATACTAGATATCAACAGCTAAAAGAGAAAGTAGCACTAGTTAAAACTGCTTCTATCACTTTACTCCTGATATTTGTGTCTTTCTCATTGAGGCTGTGGTACAATGCATAGTCAGGGAAGCCATTAGTACACATTTGTGGGAGTGTATTAATTCAGGATTTCTGGAAGAGAATAACAAATTCACTATATCCTTTTCAAATTCCCTTAGAGCCTATTTTTTGAGTTTAATTCATCGTACATTTAAAGAAAATTAATTTTAGCCAATCAGGGAACTATTGCAGATACTCTACCAGAATTTTCAAACTATGTGATCCATTTCCTAGGCAAGTTCTGATTCTTCTGTTCTTTGTTCTACTTACCATTTTCCTTCTTTTCCACTTATTTTTTCTTTTTTCTTTTTGCCTGAATGAGAAAACATGCAATAACCTTAATGAATGAAAAAAACTATAAAGAGGAAAATGGAAATATAATTGATATAATTTGATGAGTCAAGTTGATATATACCTAAATTACATAGAGCTTTTGAGTTCAAACTGCTTTACGTATATGATCTCATTTAATTCTTACTCTTTCCCTAAACGGTAGGTACTGTAGATATTATTATCCTCATTTTATAGAACAGACACTGAGAGGCTAATTTCTATACTATGTTAGAGGTAGAATTTGAACGTAGGCTCTCTAGACTCCAGTCTGAAGTTCATTGCACTATGTCACATTGCCTCTTTGTCATCATAACAGAAGAGAAAATTGTTCATCCTAACCTGTTTTTTTAATATCTCCCCCTTGTTTTTTTTTTCATTATTGAAGAATATTCAACATATACAGGATAAAATTCCACCACAAGTTAGAAAACTCAAAGTAGTAAGTACCATGAACCATCTGTATGCTGTGGGCCTTAGGTGTTTTTTAATCTTTCATCTTTTGTGAGGCTCAAATTTCATTAGAAAAATAAGCCATAGGCATTACAAGCTCAGTCTGGTGAAATTCAATATTCACAGTGACAATTCGGAATATGAACTCCATAGAAGGAAAAAAACTTGCCCTCCCCCTCTCCACTTCGCATCTAAATATCTTAAAGAGCACCAGTGGTTTTAGGAAATGGTTTTGATCTGCACTCCTAAGTTTAAGTTCAAAAGAGAGCTTATATTTTTAAGTGTATTCCTTCCCTGAGTATGTTTACTTTGAACTACAGCAGATCGCTTCTCCTGTAAATCCAACCTGCCACTATCTGTTTTTAAGGCTTTGTAAACTCCAAGTGGTTATGATGTGTGAAGTTTGTATTAAACTGAAATTTCTAGAAAACATATGTTACAAATTTTGATTTATTTTGATTGTTTCAAATGGTAGAATTTTAACATAAATGTTCACTGAAGAACACTGGGCCCTAACAAGGCGATGTACCATACCCTAGTATGGTGAAAACTGAACTAAAGCAAAAAAGAAATTTCAGAAAATTTCTGTTTCCTATCAGAGTAATAATTGTCTAATGAAACCGCTGCTCGTATTCTTCACAGTCATTTGAAAAACTTGTCTGTACTTATAAACCTTAAAATGATCACACATGGAAAAAGTCATAACGTTTTGACAAATAGTACTTTGTTAGGCATGTGCAAGAAGTATACCTGCTTCATAACTAGGATTCTATATAAATTCCATCAAAGTATGTTGGAAGGCTAGCCGAAAAAGAATACATTATGAAGAAAGCAATGGGATAAAGACCTTTGAAAAAGAATCTATTCCTTTATCAGACACACTTTCTGTACCAAGGGCAAAATTAATCTAGCATGCATGTGGCTTTTTCTTACTTTGCAGGTGTAATTCTTGGATCATCATTGCTACTCAACATAAATGACTTTCTCCTGAAAACAAGCCTCAGAGAAAAAAGTCGAGTCCTAATAGGGCCCTGCTGTGGCACTGCCAGTCTGGAAGCTAAATGGTGTAAACACAGTGGTAATCCTGGCCCAGAACAGTCCATTCCAAAAGTATTCCTTGATTTAAGAGGAGGGCTGATACAGGTCTGTGAGAGTTGTCCAGAGTTCTCCTATTTCAGTAACTTCTTAATTAATGTTTTTAGTTGTTTTTTTTTAACTGCTGTTAATTTTTTAAACTTTGGTTTAATGGGGAAAAGGATTATCTGATTACTCTCCCATTATTTTAAATGATTCCTTGGTTATCAACTTATCCTAAGCACAGTTACCATTAATAACTAATAATAACCAAAATAAGACTTTCACATTAGCAAGTATAGCTAGGTACCTTAAAAAGGGATTATTAACACTTATAATGTCACATTCAGCTCTTTAGCACATGTACAAATCATTCCACAGTAAGAAAAATGTAAAGACATTTGACATATGTGTTGGTGTAATCTTTTGTGAGGAGAAATTGGGCAGCTCTTTGGGATATGTAAAAGTGAACCCAAACCCAGAAATTGAAATATACATTATATATATATATATATATATATATATATATATATATATATATATATATATATATATATATATGTATGTATATATGATATATACATTAAACATACAATAAAATGTATAAATATAAAAGTTATGTAAAATTTTCTATTTTTTAACAGTAATTTTTAAAGACTCAGAAACTCCCAAGTTCAGTGTGCATTTTCACAGCTATTTAATGATACAAATTTTTTTTTAAATTATAAAATCCTACTTTAAGGCATATAGATTGTCTCTTTAATACTCCCTGAGGCTTTGAGAATTTTTGTTGGCCAACGACTGAGAGAAATCCCTACACATTTAGTTGTAATCTATGTCATTTTTCTGTTGGTTGCCCAAGAGTACAACTATTTCTATATCACTGCTCTTCTAAGTAGATGCAACAACTTCATCCCAGGACAAGGTCTCCTCTTAGGAACAACAGCAAGGAAAAAACAGCACTTTAACATTTCATTGGCTGTCTCCGCATCCTATTCTCTTCCCCAACTTGACCCTTCACCTGTCTCTGTTTTTTCTCTTACAATAAAAATCAGAAGAAAGAGACGAAAAGTGACCTAATGCCACATCTCTCCTTCCTTTTGCTTCTTGCTGCTTCCTTATGCTTTGTCCAAATGAATTAGGCACACAGCTTGTTTGGAAAGCCACCCACTTTTGTCAAAGATGTGTAGAACCCTATGGGATAGGGATCAGAACCATGATTTCACTGGTATAGGGAACTCCCAGGTGTGAAAACTTCCCCCACTAATGCAGTGGGGGAACGTTCTCTACAATTTATATTCAGGTCACCCAGAGCACTGAGCGCTTAAAGACCCTTACCAAGGGCCACAAAGCCAGAATGAATGACAGGACTTGAACTTAGATCTTCCTGGCTTTGAGGCCGATTCACTAACTATTGCCAACTACTGTGAGTCATATTCTTAGTCAATTCTGTGTATTCTTTTGATCTTTCCTTTAGTATTGACCCTAGTATATCATTTGTATTTCACAATATATTTGCAAATAATTTATTAAGATGAAATCCCTAATCCTGTGAAGTAAACCTCTTGTCATTGCTCATGTTTCTTCTTCCATCTTTTGTAAAACTGAGGGGATTGGACCAGATACCCTCTAAGGTCCTTTTGAACTCTAACCTTATATGATTTTATGTGGACAAATATTCTTTTTCCTCTAGGGAGTAGATTTACATTTCTTCTTCATAGGAAATACCAAAAGCCCTTTGTTCTGAAACTCCGCAGACTTCTTGTAGCCTGTGTACTATGGTGTCAGCACCTAGCACAGCACCTTCATAAGAGGTGCTCATTAAAGTTGTGTTGAATTGATTTCAACTTGCTTGGGGCTTTTAAAATCCAACAGCAGGGCCCATTCTTACTAAGAGTTGAAGTCTTTGTTTTCACTTTGGATTTATTTGTAGCACTTCTCCCTCCTCTATGCTTGAAAGTGAAGAAAACTACACTCATATTGTCTTTATTTAAACTCCTAAAAAATAGGAAGGTTATTCAATAGGACTTTTAAAGTTAGGATCTTCCTTGCCTTCTGTTTTACCTTAATAGGTGTTCTCTTTCTTCTTAGTTAATTCAAATAAACATTTCTCCAAGTACGTTCATTTATTCAGCCAAGCATTTCTTTAGTTTCTGCTATTATATAGAACTCTGTGCTAAGAGCTGTGGAAAATAACACAGTTTAGGTAAAACACTAAAGGTCCCTGCCCTCATACAGCTCAAACCAGAAGATTATAGGAGCTTGTAGGAACATTAAAGCCCAAATCTATCCCCCTTTTTTTTTTTTAGATGACTTGGCTTGCTAGCTGGGTAGATGGTGAGATTTGTACCTAGGTCTTCCTGACTTCCTAGTTCAATACCCAGTCTGCCACAACATGCTACCTCTCTTACAGTGCTTCTTAAACTATGGGTTACAGCCCTATTTGGGGTCATGCCCCACAGTTTAAGAAGTGCTGAGAGGGTCACTAGTAGGAAAAGTTTAAGAAGTCCTATTTTTGAATAACATCACACTTTTGTAACTTCATCATTGATTTGAACATTTTAGGACTTCATTGAACATAGGAAATAGGCATGATTATTATTATCATTTGTGTATATATCTTGAGCTTAAAACATTCTATCCTATACCCCAATTCTCAGAAATTCTATGTAACTTGACTACTAGTTAAGACTGAATAGAATTTAAAGCTCTTGTCCTATTATTTTATATAACTTTTCTTAAATATTTTTTTAGTTTCTAACTTTTATCATATGCTTTTAAAGGTCTTTTGGGGTCAAGAACATTTGAATTGTTTAGCTCTTCTACATGAACTACTTTATGGATACCTAAACAATGAGGGCAAATCAGAGACACCAATTCCTGATCAAGTACTACAAATGCCATGTCCTATTGAAAAGAACCAGACCTTTAAAGCTGAACAAAGTTCTGATGACCTGAGAACAGGCCTATTTCAGTACATACAGGATGCTGGTAAGAAAATGTAACTTATACTATCCTTTGGGGTTGCTAGATAATTGCTGGTTGTATTTTTTTTTTTATGCAAAATGAATCAGATACATACAAAACATCATTTCAGAAGTGTGTTACCTATATTTCCAGTACTAAAATAGTACATCACCATTAATTTTTCAGGAAGGAAGAATTTCTTGATTTATTTGGTCTGAAATCATATAAAATTGATCAAATTGCTCCTTTATCCTTCTAAGTTGTTTTTCATCTAATAAACCAGCATGTACCCCTTTAAAAAGATAGAACTAATTAGAGCTTATTTTCTTTTGACAGAGTCCTTAAAACTGCCTGGTGTCTATGAAGTTGTGTTTTATAATGAAACCGAGGACAGTCCAGGCATGATGTTATGGAGATATCCAGAACCTAGAGTGCTTACCCTTGTTCGAATAACCCCTGTTCCTTTCAATACCACAGAAGATCCTGACATTAGTACAGCTGACCTTGGGGATGTTCTGCAGGTAGGTACTGATAGATACACAAAATACAAATTTAGTGGGATCAAACCCAGTCAATATTTTCATTATGGTAATAGAAAAAGGATGGGTTTTTTTAAAAGGTTATTTTAAGAGTAATATTATTATTCCAAATATACAATACTTGACTTTTCTTTCAAGAGGCTTTATTTCTTGCTTTGCTATGTCATAAACAGGTTGTTCAGTCTCTGGCTAGAATGAAATTGACATTTAGATGTACTATTGTTGTGTTTTTATGATTATGAAGCACTTTCCAGACATCATTATCATCCTTAGACCCAAATGCCAGGCTTTTGAAAAAAGTAGCACAAGTGTTGGTCTCACTTTCAAGTTGAGGTGAAGTGCAAATGACTTAAGCAGGATCACCAAGCTGATTAGGAGTGACCCTGGAACTTGAATCGAGGTGTCCAGAATTGAGGTGAAAATGGTTGAGTATTATTTCCATCCTGCCATTTTACATATTTAATCTCTGCGTTTCTTCTTGCATGTAAAAATAACTCCATGTCTAGAGTGTGATAGAGAAATTACTTGCTGAGTATACATTATACACCCCATGTTTACAGACAAAATATAGGCTACTGAACCTATTGAACTCTCTGAGATCTTTGTGACAATTATTGTTCGTACAAAAGTATTTATTATCATCATTCCTAATAAAATTCTTTATTTTAAAATTAGTTTGATGAGAGCTATTGTTAATATTGAAATAATAATATCATAAGAGATAGCCCTAAGTTACACCTTCCAAATTAATGCCACTTTATAGTGAATCACCAGTTTCTTAAGTTGTGGTAATGAAAATATACAGAATTATCCCAGTGGCTATAAATTTAACAGTCTCTACTTCAGTACCCTCTAACCCCAAATTTGTTTCTTTCTCACCAAACATCAAAGTCTGCATACTTATTTATCATCTCTGCTAATATTTTTGGGATATTTCTATATAGTGAGGCAACAGTATCATTATTGATACTTTTGTGAATCTGTAGTTTTGATAATGTAGCACTTCCTCCACCAATGCAAGTTGCTTTCCTTCCATATTTCTCATCCCATATGACTCTTATCTTTATGTTTTTAAATAAAATTTCCATAAAGTATCAGCCCTAAAGGTTTTCCTCTTTCTCCAATAATATCTGGAGACTACCAGTATACTATGCGAGCTAGCTGCAGTTGACTCACTCCTTGGTACATGATTAGCCCACCTCATTATCCAAGCATGTTTGCTATTTTTCACATCATACCCATTGTTGGTAACATGAGGCTACGTCTTTCCTTACTGCTCCTTAACTTACTTGAAATTATGATTATTCTGAAGTATTGGAGTTCTACTGTTTTATTAGACCTACTTCAAAGGAGAATATCTCAGTTTCTTACGAGAATTTATTCATCTTGCATCCCCATTGTTTTTGAAAAGAGATCTTAGAGACCATCTAATGCCATCTCCACTAATATGAGTGACAAGGGAGTTTGGAAGGCAAGGCAGGGAGCCTGCCTCCTCTGGAGTTAGCCTATTCCAATCCAACACAATGATAATTCTTAGAAAGTTTGTTTTCCTTACAGTAAGCCATAATTTTTCTCTCTGCAACTCTCACCTGATTCTCTTGGTTTTACACTCTGGGGCCAAATGGAACAAGTGTTATCCTCTTTCCCCATGACAACTATTTAAATACTTGAGATGAGCCTCCTCTTCCCCAGGCTCAATGTAACCAGTTTTGTTTAATTTATTATCATATGATATAGTCCTTTCACCATCCTGGTTGCCCTCCCCTCAACCCTCTCCACAGTATCATAAGTGTCCTTTTAAAACTGGGAGACTATTTTAATCTGTATCAGCAGTACCTAGTATAATGCCTGGCACACAGTAGATAATAAATGTTTGTGAGCTGATTGATTGATTGATCTCTGTGCCAAGATTGTTATCTGCCACAGTTGCCAACAATGACTGTGCCAGTGATAAATGCTTGCTTCAGCCATAAGCCAAACATAATTGTAGCTCCTTGAGCTTTGCCAAGCTGATCATTCTACTCTTCTTCCCAAATTTTATGGAAATAAAACTGTATCTCATCTTACTGATCAGTTTTTATGGATTATCCATTCCCAACTTTCTATAAAAGTAGTCCTTTAGCTTTGTAAGCTGGGAGGAATAGAGTTACTGATGGCAAATGTGCTTTACACTTGGGGCCTACGCTGGCAACAGAAATATTGAACTAGGGAAACTGTAAATATAGTTCTTCCTGGCAAGATCTATTGCAGAGAATTATCCTCTTATTTGCAGCTTTCAGATTATGTGCATTTTTGTTGTTGTTTGTTTGTTTTTGTTTTTTTAGTGTAATTCTTAAGATGTGTTATGGCTGTTAGATGCAGTTTGAGGCAAGTTAGTTTACTCATTTGTAAATTGAAAGAGTTGGAAGTGGAGCCAAGATGTCAGAGTAGCAGGAAGAAATGAAAACAGAACCAAAAGAACAATTTATATAGTGACAACAATGTGGTAAAGACAAACAACTTTGAAATAATTAGGAAATCTGATCAGCATAATGACTGACCATAATTCCAAAAGACTAATGATAAAATGTGCTGCTTACCTCCTTAAGTTAGAGAAGGAAAGTGCAGAATGATAAATATACTTCTTTGTATATAGTCAGTACAGAAAATTGTTTTGTTTGACTATACATGTTTGTACGAGGGCTTTTATTTTTTTTTCACTCTCGATCAGGGTAGGTGATTGGAAACTTCACTGGAGTGAGAGGGAGAAAAGGCAGATTTTTGCTGATTACAAATACATATACATATATACATATATGTATATATATTTGTGTATATACATATATACTTGTATATATATATATACACATATGTGTGTGTGTGTGTGTGTAACTTAATTTTTAAAAAAATAAACTAAAATAAGGGAGTTAGACTAAATGGCCTTTCAGGTCCCTTCCAACACTAGATCAATGATCCGATGACCTTTTTCAGAGGCATAGATATGTATATTATCCCAGCAGTCCCTACATTCTAGAGGGCTTGTGAAAAGAATGGTCCTTGGCTCTGCTAGAGATACAAAAGGTAAAGGGCCTTCTTTCAGTACAGTTCAACAAAATAATTTAAGTGCCTATTATATGCAAGATACTGTGTTAGACAGAAGTGATACAAAGATTAGTTATAACACAGACCCTGCATTCGTAGGGCATGTTGTCTGACAAAGATAAAGACCTATCCTGTATATAATTAACTATGATACAAAGGAGAGTAAGATAAATGCCAAAGAGAGGTCCAGGCTAAGAGCTATAAAGACATTTGAGGAGGAAGAGAGCTCTTTCACAGGGGGAGGCTGATAGGGATTATTCCTCAAGAGTATTGTCTCCCCTATTAGACTATCAGCTCTTGTAAGGTAAGAACTCTCACTTTTATATTCATATCTCACACACACACAGCTAACACAGTGCTTAGCGCATATTAAAACTCAAAAAATTATTTCATTCATTCATGAATGAAACCTTGAAGTGACTTTAAAAGTCAGAGACAGAGTCCAGTCCAGGCATGGGAGAATATATGAGCAGTGGTACAGAGATGAGAGAGGTCAAGAAGAAAAGGGGGAATTTAAAAAAAAAAAGAAAAGGGGGAATTTAACATGCACTGATTTCACTGGAAAGTACAGTGTCACAGAAACCAAGGGGCACATTGTATCAAAAAGATGGGGTGGATTCACAGTTTCTAATGCTTTAGAAAGCTCAAGGAAAATGAGAACTGAAAAGAACCTATTGTGATTAGCAATTAAGAATTTTTTAGTTACTGTGTAGCAGATTTTTCATGGTAGAATAAGTCAGATTACAAAGGGTTAAGGAGTAAATAGGTAGTGGAAAAGGGAGTGCAGTGAATGTAAGACTTGCTTGAAGTTTGGCAGTAAAGATGGAGAAAATGTTTGGGAAGGTGAACTAGAATCAAGAGGACTTTTTATTTTATTTTTTTTTTTAGGATGGGGAACATTTAAGTACATTTCAAGGCTAAGAGCAGGGCAGCAAAAAAAGATGGAGAGACTAAATTGTTTGGATGGTCAAAGTCCAAGGAATAATCCTTAATGGTTCATTGTCAACCTGGAAGAAGACCTACAATAGAATACCCCTGAGATCTGTTCTTGGCCCTCTGCTGTTTTAACATTTTATCAGTAACTTAGATAAAGACATACCTGGCCAGATTTTTAAATTTGCTAATGACCCAAAACTATGATGGATGGCTAGATATGATGGATAGCAGATGATAGAGTTAGGATCCAAAAAGATCTTGACAGACTAGAGTGTTTGGCTAAATCTAACAAAAATAAAATTCAGCACGAATAATTATAAAGCCTTACACTGGGATTTAAAAATCATCTTAAATACAGGAAGAGGGAGCATGAAAAGCAGTTGTGAAAAAAGATCTTGGGGTCAGAGTGGACCACAGTGCTAATATGACTCAGCAGTGTGATGTAGCACCAAAAAAAAGTAATCTTGATCTACAGAGCTTCCAAAATAAGAAAGTGCTAATCCTCTGTTCTTACCTTAGTCAAACTACATCTGGAATATTTTGTTCAATTCTGGATGCATAATTTAAGAAGATCTTGATAAGCTGGATAGTATCCAGGGAAGTACAACCAGGATGGAGAAGGGCCTCAATTCTGTGTTGTGTGAGGATGGATTGAAGTTCAGCCTGGAGCAGGGTGAGGCATAGCAGCTATCTTCAGTTATCTGAAGGGCTGTTATGAATCAGTGACTAAATGTATGCTGTTTGGTGCCAGAGGACAGAACCAAGGACAATGAGGTAGAAATTGCACAGAGGCCTGGTTAGAGAAAATGTCGGGGGAAAGCTTGTTCACAATTTGGGCTCTCCAGAAGGAGTATGAGCTGTCTGGAGAGTGGTGGGCTCCTCCCCATTGAAGGTCTTCAAGCAGAGTCTGGATAATGTCTGCTTGGGCTATGTTATAGTGGAGATTCTTTGCATACCATTTGGACGAGAGGGTTGATAAGGCCCCTTCCAGTTTTTAAATTCAGTGATTCTGTGCCCTAATCTCTTCCATCATTTCATTTTTAAAAATAATCCTACTCAATTAAAGCACAGATTATCCTAACATATAGTTTGGTTATTTAATATTATTTCTGGTACTTTAAGATTATTTTGGATATCTTATTCTATTTGTTTATAATACTTGATTTTTATACCTTTATTATACATCTCTCTTCCTTCATGTTTTAGTAAGTAAATGGAGTTTATGGCAGATTTACTGAGAAAAGCCAACACATCCCAACTGTTTACTTTCTGTACACTTTAAAGGCTAGTCAGCATTACTGAATGCTAAGTAACTTGAATAATTAATCATACTTGAGTAGTTTCATCATCTGTCCCCTAAATCCGGTTTCTTCTTCCAATCCTTACTTCTATCAGCAATACCCTCATTTTTCCATTTCTTGGCTCAAGATTTTGAAGTTATCTTTGATGCTTTCCCTTTCATTCCTATAACCATTTACCATTCCTATTTATTCATCCTTCATGATGTCTTTTACTTCCATCACCTTCTTTCCATAGGCACTGCCTTCACCCTAGTTCAGGCCCTTGTCATCTCCCTTCTGAACTGTTATAGTAATTTGCACACTCGTTTTCCCCTCTCTTCTGTTCATCCATGCTATGCATGCTCTTCCGAGTGATTTTCTTGAAGTACCACTTCAATCATGTCATTCCCTTACTCAGAGCTTTCAATGATTCCTCAATGGCTGTAGAATAAAGTCCAATCTTCCCATTACTCCCCTATATACCTATCCTGTGCTCCAAACTGTGTCACTTCTGGTTCCCTGAATCTTCTGTTCCCTGAATCTTCTACCTTTGTTTGTTCCATTACTTCACCCTGGAATTCCTGTCAAATTCTTACCTTCCATTCTTTAAAGCAGTTCTGAAATCCTGATCAAATGCTTTCCTCTCCATTTTTCCTTGAATATCCCAGATAATGTTCCTTTGCTCTTTCCTCCTCTGAAATCATTGCAATAGAATTTTTATCTCATTTATTTCTTGAGACAGCTAGGGTACTGGGCCTGCAGACCTAAGTTAAAATCTGGCCTCTAACACTGACAGTGTGAATCTGGAGAGGTCATTTAACTTGTGTTTGCCTCAGTTTTCTTATTTGTAAAGTGGGAGAAGTAACAGCACCTACCTTTCTGGGTTCTTGTGGATACAAAATGAGATAATATGTGAAACACATGTGTGGCACATGGTAGGCACTTAATCAGTGCTTGTTTCCTTCTTTTCCTCTAGGAAAGAATGTTTGAGGCATATACCACATCGTAAGGGTTTGCAAAAAGAATAAAGTAATGAAGATAGTGACTAGACTATTGTTTGGATTAAAATGACAGGAAAAATGAGCGAAATATAGTCAAAGGATATGTCAGAGCTGTATCATTCTGTATTGTATCATAAGTGAAATACTTAGGAAACCTTACCACACCTGTCTTATCTCTCATTCTAATCTTAAGCTCCTTCAGGGTATTTGCCCAGTGTTCCCCAGAGTGGGTACTCTATAAATATTATGTTGAATACGTGTAAAAAGTATCATGTTCTGATTTTTGTATTAGTAAAGGGCATGGCACTTTGTGCCACTGTTCTTATAACTCTGATGAATATCTTCAGTTATTTGAATCTGGAGGATCAGTATGCATTGTTTTGTGTCAGGGGGATAATCTTCCAGAGAAGGATAGTCTAATACTATGACATTTCACATGGTAAAAGTGTCCTGCCAAGTTCCCTATCCTCTAGACAGAGCTATTTCAGCTCCCTTCAGTTACATGAAGCCTAAGAATTAAATACAGAGATGCAGAAATGCCTTTGGCTTTCATCCTGCATTGGAAATCAGAATTATGCTAGGATGCTTTTCTCTTGAATATCTACAGTAATTTCATATGAAAACCAGTCAATGCAGACCTCACAGGTTTCACTTGTTATTCAATTCAACAAGCATTCATTAAACATAAGCCATGTGGTAGGCACTAGAATGCAACACTAAAATCAAGAGTCCCTGTGCTTAAGAAGCTTGTATTCTCCAGGGGGAAGCAACAGTTACCCTTACAAGTAAATACAAAGGTGTGTGTGTCTGTGTGTGCATGTATGTATATATAAAGGTAATTCCAACAGGTAGGATCCATAGACAATTAGAGAAATCAGGAAAGGTCTCATGTAAGAGGTACTCCTTGACTTCTTCTTTGAAGTAAATGATTCCAGGAGGCAGCAAGAAAGCAGTGTTGCATTCCAAACCTAGGGGATCACTTGTGCAAAGGCACAAGTGCAGGAGATGGATTGTCACATACAGTAAATAACCATAAGGCCAGTTTGCCTGGAACAGATTGTGTGAACAGGAGATGATACAAAATCATATTGGCAAGGTAGGTGGGAACCAAATTATGGGGAACTTTAAATCTGGTGTAAGGATTTTATTCTTTATACTGGAGACAGTAGAAGCCCTGGAATATTTTTGAGTAAGGAGATGAAAATAGTCAACTCGGTGCTTTAAAAATGTCAATTTAGTAGCTGTGTAGAAGGTGGACTAGAGAAGTATGAGACCAGTTAGAAGGCTATTCCAATAACCTGGGCGAGTGATGATGAAATGTTAAACTGGAATAAAGGCTGTGTGAGTAGAGAGCGGGGAGACATGAAAAATATTCTGGAGGTAAAATTAGCAAGACCAGGCAACTGACTGAATATGATCATGGAAGGTGAGAAAAGAGTCAAAAATGAATCTGCCATTATGAATCTATGAGATGGAAAAAAATGATAATACCCTCAATAGAAACAGAGTCCAGTGCAAGTCATGTCATTATTTCTCTGATGGTATGGTCTTCTTCGGCAACAAAGGATAAACACACACATGGATATATTGTGTCTGTATGGTAGTTAATGAGGTCACTATGGAAGAAGTCTTAGAGAGAGAAAATAAAAGGGCTTTTGACAGAGCCTTGTAGGCATGTTTAGGTTTATGGAACAGGAAATGAGATGATTTAGAGTGAGTCAAAAGAGATCCAAGAAGAAGAATATCTCTGAGGAGGGAATGGTAAGCAAGAGGGTAAAAAACTGAAAAAATGGCCATTGGATTTAGCAATCAGGGCATCATTAGGATAAAAAAAGCTAGTCTGAAATTAATTGTAGTTAAGTTGAGGGGATCAGAAGTCTTGCAAGGGATTGAAAAGTGAATGGGAAGTAATGAAATGATAACACAGGACATTTTCTAGGAATTTAGCTATGAAAGGGAGAAGAGACAAAGGATTATAAAAATATGGTAGGATAGAGTAAGGGTTGTTTGAGAATTAAGGAGACCTGGGCATATTTGTATGTGTCAAGGAAGGAACCAGTAGACAAATCATTCAATAATTTATTAGGCTGCTACTGTGTGTCAGGAACTTTGGATAAAGAGAAATTAAAGATAAGAGAAAGAGTCAGTGATTGGTGAACCAGCTCGTGGAGCCGTCAATACATAGTGTAGCAGTGGTGGGGTGGAGTAGTGATCAGGGTATTCCTCCTATTTGCCCCTTGCCCTACTAACTTATTGCCCAGGTGAGTTTCCCAGTATAACAATTACTCCTCCACTCTGGAAATTAGAATAAAAAAATCTGTAGTTCTCTTTGTCTGTTTTTTTTTTAACTTTTAGCCCCTAGTCAGATATTTTTGACAAAACACATTAGTGTTAGATTTATCCATATCTCTTCTCTGAGAATGTTTCTACCTCTCAGTTGCAATTGTTGCAAGTACCCCAGGTCAAAAAAGGTTTATGGTTAACACATTATAAAGCTAAAGCAAATGTCTGAAACACACAATAAGAAGAAGAAGAAAAAATTGAAAGGTTTCAGGCCTCCATGAGAGAGCCAAGGGGAGAAAATACAGGAGTAGAACTACAGGGTCTAGAATCTGAAGGGGTTTAACAACACAGCATCTGTTTAGATGCTCCTTGTGCCCAGTTGGCCCAAGCAGCTTTGATCCCAGAGTCTGGGCCCAATTGTTGGTGGTAGTTGCCTCCACCCATACTTCTACTTTCTCATATCAACATGGTCAACATGGCTTCTTATAGCTTTCTTTTACTCAGTTCCATAAATGTCACCCAAAGGTATGGCCTGTCATTCTTCATCCTGTGGTGTTACTTTCTCTTTGATTAACTCTAGAGACTCGGTTGCACTTCATAAAGGGATCACCTGGCATGGACCACATTTTTACAGTTAAACACCTCTTTATCTGACTCCTTTTGTGTGACTAGATCAACTTCCTCACAGCACCAATGGACAGAAATTTATCTACATAAGTTACTGTCAGCATCAGAATTTATTAATAAAATTTGTGGGAGAAACTCCATGTTACTTTAAAAATTAAGTTGTAAATTAATGTGGAAAAATTTGAAAAATATGACTTTAACATTGTGTTAAATGTGTTTGTCCCCAAGAAAGGGGGAGAAAAGCTTATATTGGGCACTCTGTCATTTTCCTTGTGTTTTAAATTTTCATATTAAATATAGTATGATATATTTAGCCGTAATCAACAAAATAGGAAATTTCTTCAAGCATAGTTAAGAGCATCATTTAAAAAAGCATAAAATGTATAATTTTAAACATGACAGAACTTGGGCAAAACTTAAATTTTGTAAAGAAAGATACTTTTCGTGCTAAAGAAATGGCAGTGATCAGATACTGAATTTCATCAAGTTGCAGAGTCATAGAATTTTAAAGCTGAAGGGGATCTTAGAATAATAAATCCAAAAGCTTTTCAGGTTAACCTTACAAATAGTAGTTATTTGATCCTTTATTTCAGTTCACTGTAACTTACAAAATGGAGATATTTACATTTATTGTACAATATGAATGAAAATAAATGAGGAAACAGAAATCTATACTAGCAAAGCAAAGGAGTCTTGTGAGCACATCATATTTTTATTTAAAATTATAAACACATTCTGGTTGGTGTGAGGCAAAACTTCATTTATTCAGGTTCATCTGTGGATTAAGTCATCTATACATTTATTTGTTCAACAACATTTTAAGTTCCCATCATGTGGAAGTTGTTGTGCTGGATATAAAGAAGAATCGAGTATGATCCCTATGCTCCAGGAACTTATCATCTAATTGGAGAGACAAGATGCATAGATCAATTATTATAATACCAGCGGGTCTATGTAAATTCCTCGAGAGTGGTACAGGAACAAGTGTTACGGTAATTCAGTAGATGGAGATGTTATATCTGACTGGGGTGATCAGGGAAGACTTCATCAAAAGGTAGGATTTAGAGGATGCCTGGAACCTTGTTAGATTCAGATGGAAGGAAGAATGGCCTTCTAGCTGAAGGAAATGTCAGGGGAAAAAAATACATAGGTATGTCATATCTTAACATGTTACGTCAGTCCTTCACCCTGAATAATCATGTTTTGAAGACTGATTTATCCAAATGTTAGATATTATTATATCTAAAATGTATATAACAACGAGCCATGTTATCATGAAGTTCTATTGTATTCTTTTCTCTATTATTAGAGAAATTAAGACACAGGCAAATTACGTCATTGTTGAAGATCATTTTTCTCTTCAATGATAATACTGACATTAACACAAGCCTCATACTCAGTACTTTATTTTATTCACTATTTTGTTCTTTTCGTTAAACATTTTCATGTTCATTAAACAACTTATCCCCTCTACCTGTAATTACTGATTTCTGAGACTAATAATTTATCTTCATTCATGATTGTTTATTGAGGGCTACTGTGTTATGGCATGCTTTATGTACCAGAGTCATGTGCTCCTCCTGTTGAACATCCTATTATGAAACACTGACTTTGAACAGAATTTCCTTTTCTTAACCCATCATTTGTAGTCAGATGAGTTTTAATTTATTACAGAGGTCAAAGTTGTGCTCTCCTGTTGTGTTTTTCTTTCCTCAGCAGCATATTTCCATGAATCTGTATTTATTTTCATTGATATGGTACACTGCATTTGTTTGTGGCTCCATTTTGTGACAATGGACCAAACTAAATACTTTCTCAAGGATCTCAGAATATAAAGGAGCAACAGCACAATTTAAGACAAACACTAAGGGGATTGAGGTCACTGTAGAGATTAAGCAGGTAGGAAGTCCAGTGAAGGAGTACAAAGGAAGATAAGTTTGGCATCGGTAGTATATTGTATGAATTAAAAGAAAGACCAGCATGTAAATTTTCTAGATTTTAGAAAAGGAATTATAAAGCACTCTGAGGATGGAAGTGTACCTCACCATGAAAATGATAGCAACTTTCCAAATGTAGTGAAAATTAATTATATGAGCCTTTACTATTTGTATTCTTCCACCAAAGTCCTATCCTGATTCCTCCTTATGATGTACACTGGGGTCAGAGACTGTCATTGCTTGCTGGCAGATCCTCCTAGGTTGAATAGATTCTGAGTTTAGACCCGGTGGTAGATTGCCTGTCATCTAATGACAATGGGTTGTTTGTTTTTTTCTAATCATGGCGTAAGAGACAGAGTGCTAGACCCAGAATCAGGAAGACCTGAGTTCACATTCCACCTCTGAGACTTCCTAGCTTCCTAGACTTCAACTTCTTTTCACCTCAGATTCTTCACCTGTAAAATTGGGTTAATCTTACCTTACAGAGGTGAAGTGAGAATTAACTGAGATAATATATAAAAAGCATTTTCAAATTTCAAACTGCTATATAAATGTCAATTTTCATCATTATTATTCTTGTTATCTACTAAAGACACAGAAAGATTGAGAGATCTTTTCTGGTGGAGGGTATACCTATACTTATGAAATCATAGGTTCTTTTAGTTTTTAAATACTATTATGATTGCTACCATATATTAAATATCATAAACATTCATGTGGAGGCACTGGGGTACAAAGAGGCTTGATGTATTCTCACCCCTAAAGGGTGTGTAATGTAGTGAGGGAGAAAAGATATATAGGTAAAGAGTGAAATATGACACAAAGCACATATGTAGCTGTACTTCCACTTAAAATCATACATGTGGCTACAGAGGTTCATGTAGATGTTTAAAAGTTCAGAATTCTAAAGGGGAAAGTGGACTTAACGGGTGAAAGAGGAAGCAGATTTATTTTGGTGGTGCATGATTTCATAGACTTCCTTTATTGAAAAGGCAGTTTCTTGGCTTTAGAATTTAGTACAGAATTTCAAAATGGGAAAAATAAGAACTGGAATCCTTAAAAGAAGTGTTCACAAGGGTAACAGGAAGAGAGGACACAAAAGCAAGCTGTGCAATTTGTTTATTTCCAGTGGAAAGAGGCAGTGCTGTAAGCCAAAGAGATCAGTGCATTTGTGCACAATTCACTTTTGTTTATCACATTTAAGTCAGGGAAATGATTTTTTAAAGTAATAGTAGTATAATTATAAAAGCACCACAAAACTAATTTGGAAGAACAAAGAACAAAAAAAGACTTGCATATTTGTAAGCCCATGGGGTCCTCGTGTTAGAGTCTGTGCAATCTTTGTTCCAAGGTGCATTCATGACGTTTTTGCATTTAATACCCTGAGACCTTTGATTAAATTATTTTGTTTCTTCAGCTATTATTTTTTCCTTCATTCCTATTTATCTTCTTCATTCACTCATCACATATCTAGTGAGTTTCTATTATTTGAAAGACGCAGTGGAGAATAGTCGATAATTTTATAATCAAGGCCTCTCTTTTGGGAACATATATCCTTTTCAATGATATGACTGCATATTACATTGGAAACATCTTTGCTTCCATAACCGTTGTCCCAGTTCTTAGACTTTGTGAGAGGTTTACATATGATGAAACTTTCTACAATTAATGATGAATTTACATTATGATAATTGGTATGTCTGTAATGATTCCAGCATGTTCCTTTCCCAGAATTAGTTAACCTTCACATTTATCTGTAAATTAAACTGCATCCTTATCATGCCTTTTAAATTGATAAACTTTTTTTTCTTTTTCTGTCCTAATTATGAATCAGATTCAAATGCTTCACATTATCCCAGAAATTTAGGACTGCATATGTTACTTTATTAACACTAGTATTATAAGCATCCAATAGTCTATCATTACACCAGCATTTTAAAAATCTCCAACTTAATTTAACTTAATTCTCTACCAGTGCATATGAGTAATATTCATTAGTTGCCTCCCAAACCCATTACCTAGTGGCCAGCTTTCTAGGAATTAAAAATATCTCAATTTTCCAAAGAGTGAAGAGAAAAGAGTCTGTGAGTTCTGATTTATGAACTTGATTTCTATTCATGGAAAAAAATTTGAAATATATTATTAAAGGAAAGGTTTGTGTATAAGTGAGTTGATCTTTGACTAACATCTCACCCCCACCTCTACTCCCTAGCTCTGAAGGCCAGAATGCAATCATAAAAATTAAAGGACAAATAACGAAGTATTAATTATCTATTATTTATTCTGTATATATTTGTTTACCAATCTTTTCCCCCATGAGTTTGTAAGCTTCTTGAGGGCAGGGAGTCTCTTTTGCTTCCCCAGCTCTTAGCACTGTGCCTGGCACTTAGTAAGCATTTAATAAATATTGATTGATTGATTGATTAAACACACCCAGTGATCATTTAGGACTTATAAACAAAGTTCCTAGATTGAAGTAGAAAGGGAGTCTGGTCTTTAGCCCAGAAAAAGGATTGGCCACTCCCCTGGGTGACCCTTAAAAGATTAGTTAGACAATTCAAGAATGAATCAGTTCAGGTGAGCTCAAGGCAAGATCAGTTTTGTACAATGTTTCCTGGGTGAGAGACAGCAAATATACCAATGTCACGAATCACAGTATGTAGAAAGGGGTAAGCTGCAAGAATATTGGAAAGGTAGGAGGCAGCAAGATTATGAACATCTTGGAAAGCCAAATCGAGGATTTTATATTTGATTCTGCAGATAATTAGAGAGCCACTGGAGTTTATAGATTGTTGGGGGTAAGGGGGTGTCTGTGTTTCCAGTCTAACTATCTCATTAGGTAGATTATTCCTAGATCAATGTATCCATCTCCAACCTCTCTCCTGAGTTCCAGTCTCATATCACAAACTGCCTCTTGAGCATCTTAAACTGTATCTCCCCAAAGCATCTCAAATTCAGCATATACAAAACAGAAGGCATTATCTTTTCCCAAAGTATCTTCTCCTCTTCCAGACTTCTTAATTGCTGACTAAGGCACCACAAATCCTAGTTACCCAATCTCACAATTTTAGTGTCATCCTTAATTCCTTTCTTGCATTCATCCTATGTGTCCAATTCATTGCCAAAGCCTATTGTTTCTACCTACAAAAGTTTTCTCATGTATATCCCTTTCTCTCTACTCACCTAGCCATAAACCTAGTTCAGGCCTTCATCCTCTCTCTCTTGGACTACTATATATAATAGTATATATTCCAGCCTCAAGTTATGTCCTCTATTCAGCTGCCAAAATGATTTTCCTGAAGCAGAGGTCTGACCATGTTGCTCCTCCTCTGCTTAATAAGCTCCATTGGCTCAGTATTACCTCCAGGATCAAATATAAATTTCTGTATATAGTATTTAAAGCTCTGCATAACCTTCCCCCTTCTATCTTTCCCATCTTCTTATACTTTACTCCACCCTTTTCATTCTATGTTCCTAGAACTGCCTACTAGCAATTCCTCAAACAGGACCATCATCTTCCATTATTGGGCCTTTGCACTGACTGTTCACCACACCTCGAATGCTCTTCTAGCTCAGTTTTAGTTTTCTGCACAAGGCATTTCCTGTTCCACCCAGCTGCTCATGTCTTCCCCTCTCAGTTTGCCTTTCTTCTACTCTGAATGTGTCATTTAGACCTTTTGTTGTCTCCCCCATCATACTGCAAGCTCCTTGAGGGTAGGGATTGTGTCCCCAGTGCCTGGCACGTAGTGAGTGCGTGGTAAAGGCACTGAAACTCATAGATATGAGAGAAAAGATGACATTGCATTAGGCAGATGCTGTAGACACAAAAGGAGAATCCTTGAAAGAGCTGCTCAGAGTACTAACATGACTGAATCATGTAGAGCCTAAAAAGAGTAAGAGGAAGCATTCTTGGGTGTTTCTTTTCAGCTGGGTCAGGCTGTTTACTTATCGTTCCACATATGTTCCCAGAATTACCAAGTCTATTTATTTTATGTGCACCTCCTGCCCACTGGCAGTTGTACTAATGTGTCTCAGAGGGCTTAGTTCCTATCCATCATATTTAGGAGTGGTACTTAAAGCCAGATATGAGATTCATTGTTGTTGAAAAGCAAAACAGAAAGAAAAAGGAAATAGTCCTGGGGGCCTTAGGGAAGCAAGCAGTAGAGACAGGCTCTTAGGAACTGAAGATGGGAATGGGGGCTAGTAAAGCCTCTATAATGCTTTGTAAAGTACTTCTAACCAATAAACACCGCAAAAAATCTTCTGGTGTTGGGGAGCAGAACTAGATCTACTTCTAAGTCTTTTCAATCCAGAAGCCATCTCCTCTTTGGACATTTAAGAAAAAATATAAAATAAACTATTTCCTAGTTAATTCCCATCTTCATAGAAAATAAAGAACATCTGAAAGTGTGCAATAAGAGTCTTTCCCAATAGTGTTTCCATAGAGTAGCGGGAAAAGCCCTGGACTGTAAGATGGAAATTTGGCTTTTGATCGACTGACTGTTTTCTCATTTAAAATAAAGGGTTGGTCTAGGTGATTTCTGAGGTCCTTCCAGCTCTAAATCCATTGTTCTATTATTATAGATTTCTATGAATATTCATTTGTGTATAGCAGTAACTAACAGTAGACAACCATGTACTTGATATTTTGGTAGGGAGAACAAGGTGCAAGTTAAGTAACTTATTTAAGACACTGAAAGTCACAGATCTTTCCAGATTTGAAATTTAGGTACTTGTGACACATGGTCACTCTATAGCTGCTTTCACCCTGGTTCTTCCATTATACTCATGTTGCAACCTCTTACCAATCATTCATTACCTAAACACTTTACATGTAGATCCTTGTTTTAGCCATATTCTGCTCCCTATATCAGTCAGTCAGCAAATATTTATTTAATTGCTACTATGGACCAGGCATTGTGATAGGTACAGGGGATACACTGGCAGGCAAGCAAGGAACAAGCATTTAATAAGCACTTCCTATGTGTTAAGTGCTGGGGATACAAATGCAAGCAAAAAGAAAGAGGACCCTCAAGAATCTGACACTCTAATTAGGGAAGATCACACATGGAGCATGTAAAAGGGACTGAAAAGCAAGGAGAAGGGAGGCAAGGTACCCAGGAGAGGCAGGGAAGGTGAATGGTTTTGAAGTAAAGAGGGTCAGAAGCACAAGTAGGAGAAATGAAATTTGGCTAGCCTGGGCCCCTTCCCAACGTGAAGCCCCCCAGAAAGAAATCACCCAATGGAAGAAGGAAGCCAGCATGGTGGAGAGATGTCATGGGGTGAGAGGCTTCTGATACTAACAGAAAGGGGCCAATGCCACTAACCCTTTCTCAGGAGTTAAACAAAAGTTCTTCCTCCACCCAAGGGCAGCTAAGTAGCACTGAATTCAAATCTGGCCTCTGACATTTACTAGCTGTGCAGCCCTGTGCAAGTCACTTAACCTTCTTTGCCCCAGTTTCCTCATCTGTAAAATGAGTTGGAGAAGTAAATGGTAAACCACTCCAGATACTCCAGTATCTTTGCCAAGAAAACCATAAATGAGCTCATTAACAACTTCCTTTCGCCCTTAGCATTGATATCTGGATCCTGGTGTTAATTCATCCTTCAAATCTGGTGGGTAGGAGAAGGCAATGATGTAAATAACAAACTCCTTTAGTTTGATTTTGCTTTGTTCAAAGCTTTGTTGCTGCCCTTAGTCCATTTATTTAAGAAATACCTTTTTTTCTTTTGTCCTGACTTCTCACCCACCTTTGTAAAAGTCTTTTCCTTCAGTCTAGGAAAGGCTTTAAACAAATATATTATATCTTAACATTTTCAGGGTTACTATAAATGAGATTTTAAAAATTATTCCATACTACAAATATGTACAGTTCTCACTCATCCTTAAAAAAATCTCAAGGTATTTCTTGCCCCTTTCATAGTCACAACTTTTAGAGAAAGCTATTTATACACCTTTCCTATTCTTCCTCATATCTTACTTCTCAGCCCCTTGAGTCTAGCCATGGGTCTCGCCTGACAAGTAAAACTCTTCTGTCCAAAGTTACCCCAAGTGATCTCTTAATTGCTAAATCCAGTGACATTTTTTCGGTCATCCCTCTTGACATCTCTGCAAATTAGACACTGTTAATCACTTCTTCTTCTGGACACTGTTTTGGTTTCTGTGACAGAGCTCTTCGCTGTTTCTTCTGCTGTCTAGACTGTGTCTTCACAGTCTTCTCTGCTGGAAGATCATTCTTCTCCTTCCTCCATCTATATATGAGCCATAAAGCTCTTATGTAGGCACTATTCTCTTTATTCTCTGTACCCTCCTTCAGTGATTTCATCAGATCTCATGGCTTCCTAGCCTCCTTATACAGAGGACTGCCAGATCTATATATACAGTCCTACTTACTCCATCGAATTCAAATCCCATTTCAACCATACCTCCTTACATATCTCTGCTTAATTATCCCATCAGCATCTCAAACTTAAACTCATTGCTTAAAAGCATTCTTTCCCTATTCCTTCTCCATTCCTTCTCCAAACTTGCCTTTTTCTCTTAAGATACTGCCCTCTTTCCAGGCTCCAGTGCTTATAACCTAGTTCTTATCTTTGACTCATTTCACTTTCCCTCACTCCCCTAGCTATTTAGTTGCCAAGTTTTGTAACTTCTAACTCCACATCTCTTAGATCCATTCGTTTCTATCCATTTGTAAACTTGTTGAAGAGATTCAAATAGAGTGAGAAATCCATTTTCTCAAATACCACTTTAAGCCACTTTAGGAGACAATGAGATTCAAGTGGGCTGGTCAATGAAATACCTGAACTTAGGCCCCTCTGCCCCTCCACCTTGGGTGGAACAGTGTAAAAATGTGGTGCCTAGATGTCTGTGAAACTCTGAACTACTGTCCTGGTCACCTTATCTCCCCTCCCAGGGCAGGTTTTAACTCTATAAGAATCCCTAGTCTCTCCTCGCTAGTAGGTGTCTTTCTTAAGTAGAGGGTGTCTCCCTTAAGAATCCATCTCCCTGGGGAGGACCCAAGATGGCAGAGTAGAAAGACACACACATATGCTAGCTCCAAACCCACAGCCCATAAAATATCTATAAAGAAGAACTCCCAACAAATTCTGGAGCAGCAGAAGCCACAGAACAACGGAGCGGACAAGATTTCTGTTCCAGAGAGACCTGAAAACCTGACGGGAAAGGTCCTCCCCCACCGGACCTGGAGCAGAGCCCAGCCCTGCCTTGGCTGCACGGGTGCCGAGTGGAGCAGATCCAAGCAGGCTTCAGGGACAGAATCTCCAGCAGCATCGCAGGTCCCTCCACCCACAGGTGACAAGGGTCAGTGAGAGAGTCTTTTTGGGTGGCCGACAGGGGAGTGGGGTGTCCCCATAACTCAGGCCCCCTCGGGAGGCAGCAGCGGGGGCTGTGGCTGACAGGGGCTCCCCAAGCAGGCAGGAGCCCAGATCCATTGTTGAAGGTCTCTGCATAAACCCCCTGAGGAAACTGAGCCCTGAGTGGCGGCCCTGCCCCCACCTGAGCACCTGAACTTAATCTCACACTGAATAGCAGCCCCACCCCGACTGAAAGCCCTGAGGCTGGGAAGCAGCATTTGAATCTCAGACCCCAAGCTCTGGCTGGGCAGATCTGGAGGCAAGGTGGGGGTGGAAAGAAAACTCAGAAGTCAAGTCACTGGCTGGGAAAATGCCCAGAAAAGGGAAAAAAATGACTATAGAAGGTTACTTTCTTAGTGAACAGATAATTCCTCCCTTCCTTTCTGATGAGGAAGAACAATGCTTACCATCAGGGAAAGATACAGAAGTCAAGGCTTCTGTATCCCACACATCCAAAATAAATATTCAGTGGTCTCAGTCCATGGAAGAGCTCAAAAAGGATTTTGAAAATCAAGTTAGAGAGGTGAAGGAAAAACTGGGAAGAGAAATGAGAGAGATGCAAGAAAAGCATGAGAAGCAGGTCAACACCTTGCTAAAGGAGACCCAAAAAAATGCTGAAGAAAAGAACACCTTGAAAAATAGGCTAACTCAATTGGCAAAAGAGGTTCAAAAAGCCAATGAGGAGAAGAATGCTTTCAAAAGCCGAATTAGCCAAATGGAAAAGGAGGTTCAAAAGCTCACTGAAAAAAATAGTTCTTTCAAAATTAGAATGGAACAGATGGAGGCTAATGACTTCATGAGAAACCAAGAAAGCACAAAACCAAAAGAATGAAAAAATGGAAGATAATGTGAAATATCTCATTGGAAAAACAACTGACCTGGAAAATAGATCCCGGAGAGACAATTTAAAAATTATGGGACTACCTGAAAGCCATGATCAAAAAAAGAGCCTAGACATCATCTTTCATGAAATTCTCAAGGAAAATGCCCTGAGATTCTAGAACCAGAGGGCAAAATAAGTATTCAAGGAATCCACTGATCACCACCTGAAAGAGATCCAAAAAGAGCAACTCCTAGGAACATTGTGGCCAAATTCCAGAGTTCCCTGGTCAAGGAGAAAATATTACAAGCAGCTAGAAAGAAGCAGTTCAAGTATTGTGGAAATACAATCAGGATAACACAAGATCTAGCAGCTTCTACATTAAAGGATAGAAGGGCATGGAATATGATATTCCAAAAGTCAAAGGAACTAGGACTAAAACCAAGAATCACCTACCTAGCAAAACTGAGTATAATACTTCAGGGGATAAAATGGTCTTTCAAGGAAATTGGGGACTTTCAAGCATTCTTGATGAAAAGACCAGAGCTGAAAAGAAAATCTGACTTTCAAACACAAGAATGAAGAGAAGCATGAAAAGGTAAACATCAAAGAGAAGTCACAAGGGACTTACTAAAGTTGAATTGATTACATTCCTACATGGAAAGAAAATATTTGTAACTCGTGAAACTTTTCAACATCTCGGTAGTGGGTGGGATTACACACACACACACACACACATACACACAGCACAGAGCACAGAGTGAATTGAATAGGATGGAATCATATCTTAAAAAAATGAAATTAAGGGGTGAGAGAGAAATATATTGGGAGGAGAAAGGGAGAAATGGAATGGGGCAAATTATCTCTCATAAAAGAGGCAAGCAAAAGACTTTTCAGTGGAGGGAAAAAAAGGGAGGTGAGAGAAAAACATGAAGTCTACTCTCATCACATTCCACTAAAGGAAGGAATGAAATGCACACTCATTTTGATATGAAAACCTATCTTACAATACAGGATAGTGGGGGAGAAGGGGATAAGCAGGGTTAAGGGGAGGATGGAAGGGAGGGCAATGGGAGGAGGGAGCAATTAGAAGTCACCACTCTTGGGGAGGGACAGGATCAAAAGAGAGAATAGAAGCAATGGGGGGCAGGATAGGATGGAGGGAAATATAGTTAGTCTTATACAACATGACTATTATGGAAGTCATTTGCAAAACTACACAGATATGGCCTATATTGAATTGCTTGCCTTCCAAATGGAATGGGTGGGGAGGGAGGGATGAAGAGAAGTTGGAACTCAAAGTTTTAGGAACAACTGTGGAGTACTGTTCTTGCTATTAGGAAATAAGAAATACAGGTAAAAAGGGTATAGAAAGTTATGTGGCCCTACAGGACAAAAGAGAAGAAGGGGACAAGGGAAGGGAGGAATGATAGAAGAGAGGGAAGATTGGTGATAGGGGCAATAAGAATGCTTGGTGTTTTGGGGTCGGCGGAGGGGACAAATGGGGAGAAAATTTGGAACCCAAAATTTTGTGAAAATGAAGGTTAAAAGTTAAATAAATTAATTTAAAAAAAAAAAAAGAATCCATCTCCCTTTAGCAGGAGGTATCCTCCTTAAGTGGCCATTTTCCTGAGAGGGGCCTCCCTTGGGGAGTTACTCCCTCTCCCTTAGGGGACTGCCAGACCCCCCCCTTAAGCTGGTGTCTTCCTTTAGCTGCATCTCCCTTAAGGGGCAGAGGAGCCTGCTTGGTGTGTTACCCAAAATAAATGCCTTTATTCAATTTGAAAACTGCCTGAGCAAATTCTTTGTAGCCTACCTTGCACCCCAACATTTTGGGGTGCCCCTGGACCTCATCATTTATCGCCCTGGTTCTGACCCTCATCATTTTTTTTCTGGATTTTTGTCACATCCTCCCTATTGGCTTCTTTGCTCCTGGTCTCCTCATTTTTCAATCCATTATCCATGATTGCCAAAGGAATCCTCCTAAAGAATAGGTTATTGCAGTGAAATGAACAGATCCAGGAAAATATTGTACACAGTAGCAGCAGCATTGTGGGATGATCAGCTGTGAATGACTCAGCTCTTCTCAGAAGCACAAAGATCCAAGACAGGTACAAAGGACTCAGGAAGGAAAATGCTTTTCATATCCAGATGAAAAATTGAAGGATTCTGAATTCAGGTTGAATCATATTTTTTTTACTTTATTCTTTATCATGATTTTATTTCCTTTTGATCTGTTTCTTCTTCCACAACTGTAGCAAATATGGAAATATGTTTAACCTGATAGCACATGTACAAACTGCCTACCATTTTCAGAAGTGGGAAGAGAAGAGAGGGAAGGAGAAAAATTTGGAACTCAAGATCTTGTAAAAATTTTCTTGATGTGTAATTGGGGGAAAAAAATAAAATACTATTTAAATTTTAAAAAGAATAGGATAAAATATAAACTCCTCAGTTTAGCACTTAGAGCTTTTATAATGTGGTGTTAGCTTATTTTTTCAGACTAATTTCATATTATTCCCCTTCATACATTATATTCCAACTAAACCTATTCACTCTTCTCCAAATTCATTATTGTATATTTTGCCTCCATGGTTTTACATTCTGTCCTCCATGTAGGAAATACCCTTCCTCCTCAGCTTAATCTCTTAGGATTTTTAGTTTCCCTTAAGACTCAAATCTACGTCCCACTTCCTATGAGAAGTCTCTCCTCAACTTCCTAATTATTAATGTCCTATCCTTCAAATTAATCTTGTGTTACTTCTGTGTTTACATGCCTGGTCCTCCGGTGAAATGTAAGATCCTTAAGGACAGGAACTATTTTGGTTTTGGTTTTTTTTGTCTTTGAATTCATAGAACTTCAAACATAATCGATAAATATTTATTAAACACCTTCTATGAGCCAGTCATTGTGGTATAAGTTAGGGATACAAAGGCAGTCCCTGTCCTCAAGGAGCTAGCAATGAAATACAGGAAGACAGTATGCAAAAGGGGGTTAACAACTTGGTGAGGAGGGATGGTATTTGTGCAGTGAAAACCATGCAGAGCAGCTGATGGAAATTAAGATAAAAGAAGATGGATACTATTTGTTAAATTGAATTTTTAGGCCTTGCCACCACCACTATCTCTTTTCTACCACTTATACTCATTGGTAAGTTCTACCTGGAACCTCCATTTTCATAAAGACCCTAGATCAGCCATTCTTCATTCTCTAAATTTAGCCACCACACACTTGTCCCCCACCTTCTCCTTGTCTGCTTATCTTTTACATGTTGCCTTCCTCCACTAGAACATAAAGTTCTTGAGACGTGGGACTGTGCTGATTTGTCTTGTTTACCATTACCTTAGATTGAAAACAGTTGTGTGCAGGTTCTCAGAAGTTTAGACCAGGGCCTATCAGAAGTAAGGAGGTGGGTCCTTCCATTTCCTCAACCCCAAGGCGCATCATAGGTGTTGTTCACTGTCAGAATTAGACCCTGTGGACCTGTGCTCAGTAGCCACCACTGTGACATCCTCACCCTGCTTCTTTTGTAGACTTGTATTCTTTGACAGTTTAGTCTGTGATATGTGAAGTTTGGTTTCCTTCCTGGGAAATATGTTGATGTGTGTAGTTGGGAATGGGGTGGCGTTGTTCATTTTGGGCGGGAGTGGGGGCAGGAGAAGGCTTACATAGCAAATGAGATTTTTCAAATCAAAAACCAATAAATAGTTTGAAATGCTAGCATTCCTTGTCTTTCAAAAAAGGAGGAGGCAGGGAAGGAATCTGTCAATAAGATGTGCTTTTAAAATAAATGAAAAACATTTGCAAACTGAAAGAATCCTGAAGTCATTTTTATCCTGTGGCTTTATTTGGTGGTAGATATTTTATTACCTTATTTCTGTTTTCCTACTAAATACTCTTGAATAAAACATCCATTTCATCTTTTAATGAAGGACAGGTCAGTATCTGACTTAAGGGTGCTAAAGACTACATTAATATCTGCTGCTTAGTTCAGAAAATATTTTTTAAAGGGGATGATAAATAGGAATTGATTATCTAGTACTGGATTAATTTTCTGTTTTCCTGAGTAGAAGCATATCTTTTGTGGAATTACCTCAAAGAGCTGCCAGACAAACAATAGCTTTGTCCTATAAAATGGAAAGAACATGATAATGTGGAAGAAAAAGTAAGGCATCCTCCAGTAACCCTTCTCCATTCATAAAAGACCTTTCTATAGTTTCACTTCTTTTCTTTCTCCATATTCTCAGAAGAAGGAGTAGTTTTTTTCCTGCCAGGGCTAACCCCATTCTACCTGTGCCCTTGTGATAAACCCATCAATCATCCTCATCCACACCTCCTGGCTTCTCTGGCTTCCTTCAAGTCCCAACTAAAATCTCACCTTCCATAGGAAGCTTTTCTCTATCCCTCTTAATTCTACTGCTTTCCCTTTACTGTTTCCTTTTTATCCTATATGCAGATTGAGTTTGTACATATCTGTTTGCTGGTTACCTCCCCTTTTAGACTGTGAGTTCCTCGAGGGCAGGAACTTTATTTTTTTTTTTTTTTTTATTAAATTTATTTATTTAACTTTTAACATTCATTTTCACAAAATTTTGGGTTACAAATTTTCTCCCCTTTTATCCCCTCCCCCCCCAAACACCAAGCATTTTAATTGCCCCTATGACCAATCTGCTCTCTCTTCTATCATCCCTCTCTGCCCTTGTCTCCATCTTCTCTTTTGTCCTGTAGGGGCAGATAGCTTTCTATACCCCTTTACCTGTTTTTCTTATTTCCTAGTGGCAAGAACATTACTCGACAGTTGATCCTAACACTTTGAGTTCCAACTTCTCTTCCTCCCTCCCTCCCCACCCCTTCCCTTTGGAAGGCAAGCAATTCAATATAGGCCATATCTGTGTAGTTTTGCAACTGACTTCCATAATAGTTGTGTTGTATAGGACTAACTATATTTCCCTCCATCCTATCCTGTCCCCCATTACTTCTATTCTCTTTTGATCCTAACCCTCCCCATGAGTGTTGACCTCGAATTGCACTCTCCTCCTCATGCCCTCCCTTTTATCATCCCCCCCACCCTGCTTGTCCCCTTATCCCCCACTTTCCTGTATTGTGAGATAGGTTTTCCTACCAAAATGAGTGTGCACTTTATTCTTTTCTTTAGTGGAATGTGATGAGAGTAGACTTCATGTTTTTCTCTCACCTCCCCTCTTTATCCCTCCACTAATGAGTCTTTTGCTTGCCTCTTTTATGAGAGATAATTTGCCCCATTCAATTTCTCCCTTTCTCTTCCCAATATATTTCTCTCTCACTGCTTGATTTCATTTTGTTTTAAAGATATGATCCCATCCTATTCAATTCACTCTGTGCACTCTGTCTCTATGTAAGTGAGCGTGTGTGCATGTGTAATCCCACCCAGTACCCAGATACTGAAATGTTTCAAGAGTTACAAATATTGTCTTTCCATGTAGGAATGTAAACAGTTCAGCTTTAGTAAGTCCCTTATGACTTCACTTTGCTGTTCACCTTTTCATGGTTCTCTTCATTCTTGTGTTTGAAAGTCAAATTTTCTTTTCAGCTCTGGTCTTTTCATCAAGAATACTTGAAAATCCTCTATTTCATTGAAAGACCATTTTTTCCCCTGAAGTATTATAGTCAGTTTTGCTGGGTAGGTGATTCTTGGTTTTAGTCCTAGTTCCTTTGACTTCTGGAATATACTGTTCCATGCCCTTCGATCCCTTAATGTAGAGGCTGCTAGATCTTGTGTTATCCTGATTGTATTTCCACAATACTTGAATTGTTTCTTTCTAGCTGCCTGCAGTATTTTCTCCTTGACCTGGGAACTCTGGAATTTGGCCACAATGTTCCTAGGAGTTTCTCTTTTTGGGTCTCTTTCAGGCGGTGTTCTGTGGATTCCTTGAATATTTATTTTGCCCTCTGGTTCTAGAATCTCAGGGCAGTTTTCCTTGATAATTTCATGAAAGATGATGTCTAGGCTCTTCTTTTGATCATGGCTTTCAGGTAGTCCCATAATTTTTAAATTGTCTCTCCTGGATCTATTTTCCAGGTCTGTTGTTTTTCCAATGAGATATTTCACATTATCTTCCATTTTTCCATTCTTCTCTCTTTGTTCTGTGATTTCTTGGTTTTGCATAAAGTCATTAGCCTCCATCTGTGCCATTCTAATTTTGAAAGAACTATTTTCTTCAGTGAGCTTTTGAATCTCCTTTTCCATTTGGCTAATTCTGCTTTTGAAAGCATTCTTCTCCTCATTGGCTTTTTGAACCTCTTTTGCCAATTGAGTTAGGCTAGTTTTCAAGGTGTTAATTTCTTCAACATTTTTTTGGGTCTCCCTTAGCAGGGAGCTGATCTGCTGTTCATGCTTTGACTTCATGTCTCTCATTTCTCTTCCCAGCTTTTCCTCTACCTCTCTAACTTGATTTTCAAAATTCTTTTTGAGCTCTTCCATGGCCTGAGCCCATTGGGTGGGCTGGGACACAGAAGCCTTGATTTCTGTGTCTTTGCCTGATGGTAAGCATTGTTCTTCCTCATCAGAAAGGAAGGGAGGAAATGCCTGTTCGCCAAGAAAGTAACCTTCTATAGTCTTATTTCTTTTCCCTTTTCTGGGCATTTTCCCAGCCAGTGACTTGACCTCTGAATATTTTCCTCACACCCACCTCACCTCCTGATCCTCCCAGCCCGTGTTTGTGGTCTGAGATTCAAATGCTGCTTCCAGCCTCAGGGCTTTTGGCGGGGGCAGGGCTGCTATTCAGTATGAGATTATGTTCTGGTGCTGAGGTCGGGGCAGGGCCACCTCTCAGGCTCAGTTCCCTCAGGGGGTTTATGCACAGACCTTCCGCAATGGATTCAGGCTCCCGCCCGCTTGGGGAGCCCCTGTCTGCAGCCGCCTCTCAGCTTCTACCTCCCGGGGGGGGCCTGAATTATGGGGGCACCCCACTCCCCTCTCGACCCGCCAAAGAGACTCTCTCACCCACCCCTGTCACCTGTGGGTGGAGGGACTTGTGCGGCCGCTGGAGATCCCGTCCCTGAAGCCTGCTCGGATCTGTTTCTCTCGGTGCCGCAGCCGTGGCCGCAGCGGGTCTGGGCTGGGCTTTGTGTCTGCAGCGCGACGGACCTTTTGCGAGAGGTTTGCAGATCCCTCTGTGGGTGGAGGGACCCGTGTGGCCGCTGGAGATCCTGTCTGTGAAGCCTGCTCGGATCTTTTCCTCTCGGTGCCGTGGCCGCGGCAGGGCTGCACTCAGCTCCCAGTCCCGGCGCCCAGTCTGCAGCGTGAAGGACCCCCCCGCGAGAGGTTTGCAGGTCTCTCTGGAACAGAAATCTCCCTCGCTCCAATGTTCCGTGGCCTCTGGGTGCGGAATTCGCCGTGAGTTACTTCCCTGTAGCCATTCTATGGGTTGTGGGTTCAGAGCTATGTGTATGTGCGTCTTTCTACTCCGCCATCTTGGCTCCGCCCCATCAGGAACTTTATTTTGCCTTTCTTCATATCCTCAACACTTAGCACAGTGCCTGGCACATAGTAGGTGCTTAATAAATGCTTGTTGACTGTTTTCTGGCTAGACCCTTCCTTTCTGCCTACAGGTATTCTCAGACCTCCCCTATCCACAAAAAAAAAAAAAAAAAAAAAAAAGTTCAACTTTCCCTAAAAGGTAATATCCTTATTATTCCCATTACCCTCTTCCCCTTCATCACCAAATTTTTAGGGAATATAATTCACACTCACTGTTTCTCCTTTATCCCCATCCACATGCTCCTTAGCTCCTTGCAAGGTGGTTTCTAGCCCTACAACTCCTTGAAGTTGTCCTCAAAGGTCACCACTGACTTACGTAGCCAACAAGTTCAGTGCTTCTTTTGCTGTTCTCATCAGCTTTTGACCTCCAGGATTTGAAATTGTTTATGAATCCTCTTCTTTACTATTTCCCTTCCTTGACTTCTGTGGCACTTGTTTTATTCCCTTCCTGCCCTTTAAAATCCTACATGTCTTTCATGGTTCAGATGTTACTTTCTCCTTGAAACTTTCCCTGATTCTTCTCAACTAGAAGTGATCTCCTTCCTCTGAATTTTCATAACACTTTGACCATACCATATTCCCACAGTATTATCTTTTTTGTATAATTAATGGTAACAATGCCTGACATAATTATGTAATAATTGTCACTAATAGTATATTATGTTAATAGTATTATAGTACTAATATATTGATAGTAATAATACCTTACATAATTATATAACTTTAAGCTTTGCAAAGCTCTGTATGTTATCCCTCTTGTGTCACAACAACCCTATAAAATAGGCACAGTTTTTATTCCCATTTCACAGATGATAAAACTTAAAAAACTCTCCTACCAGATTCTTCCTTCACTGCAGATCATTAACTATATGGAACATAAATAGGAAATAAATTAGAAGGCAAATTATTTGCCAGATTCTTAGATTTGTACAAGAATTCATCCTAAGCTTCCTTTAAAAATTGAGTTCCATCTCCATTAAGTTATCATCTTGACAGGACTTATTTGATGTCTAGAGATCCATAAAATTATATTGTTTGGGAACTAATGCCATTTAATGATTAACTAGAAATTAAATAATGCATTTCTGGGTTCCTTTTTATTTACAAACTTAAGGAAACCACCAAAGGATTAACCCTGGAATCAAATAAATAAGAATTGCATTCATCTCCAATTCCAGATGACAAACACCTGAGATCTCTAGTTTTAAGCAGTTCTTTGCATGCACTTATCACATAGAAAAACTTTTATCATTCAGATGAATGGGGATCACTTTACAAAATTATTTCGGTCTATTCTATAAAGAATACACTATACCTAAGAAGTTTTAGGAAAAGTGTTTAAGTCATGAATATTGAAGATGACTACAAACCGAAATGAAAAACATAGCCCTTTTTTAATGACTGTGGATGGGTTATGAAATGCTGTTTCCCCCTTTAAAAAATGATTAATACTGAAGCAAAAAAGGTAGGTCCCTTAAGCTTTTTAGGTAACTTCTCCTTTGTAATGGTGTCATAAAAAGGCCACTCCCTGAATGCAGAGTCAAGACTGAGAGACTCTGTGTCTGTTCCTACACTATTCAGCTACTTTTCTTCTTCGGAACTCAATTTCCTACTTTATAAACCAGATAATCTCTGTAGGCCATTCAAGTACACAAGTCTATGATCTTATTCTAATTCAGTTTTTAAAATATTTTAAACTGTTAGGAAGTTATCATTTCCCCTTTAAATATATGCTTTCAAAAGGATCATAGAATCCATGATTTGGAGCCAGACAGGACCTTAGAGATCATTTAGTCCAGTTCCCTCATTTTACACGTAAGGAAAATGAGGCCCAGAGAGGAGATAAAGGGACCTGCCCAAGGTTACATAGGCATTAAGAATTCAAATCATTTGACTAGGTTTGTAATTCCTCTAATTCCAAATCCAGAGTTCTTTTCACTGCATCATGGATATGATTTGCTGCATTCTTAATAGTGATTTTTTTGTTGTTGTTACATCTGGGGACCAAATGCTTTCTTGGGTGTGCATCTTAGAAATTGTGTCAGTTAAATGGAAAACATGGTTCAATCTATAGAAATTTGGTGCATAAGCATTTTTTTTCCAAGAATGCATCTGTCATATAAAATGTGGCTTACCTCTTAATGAAAGATGAGATGATTATGTAGCTGGTCCCATTTACAAGTTTACATTTGATTTTAAAGGGCTATGGGAGTGTGTTGGTAGTGAGTGAATTTACACACCCATTCAATTAACAGGAAATCTAGAGGCAGAAAGTCCAGTAAGAAGGTTACAATAGCCTTGACATGAATTAACCAAGATCTACATAATGGCTATGGAGATGCATATACCAGAAAGGCCATATCCATATACTGTTGTAAATTAAGCCACCAAACTTGAGAAATTATTAGGATCAAAAAACCAAAAATGTATGGAAGATTACCCTGATGGATGAGGAGTGAAAGACAAGTAAAATGGTGACTGCCCACAGAGATGCATCGTTTGCTTTTAAGTAGAAGATAACCTCTTTGACTTACTGAGTTTAAGATTGAGCTTTGACTTATTGACTTATTGAGCTGGCAGACTACAGAAGGCATCTGCACCCAGTGATGGATGCTAGTTAGAGAAACAAAGGTAAGAGATGGAGAAAGAGAATATGATATCTTCATTAGTGTTCATTGACTATTCCTCCTCAATCTTCTTAACCAGTTCCTTTTTCTCTTGCCCATAAATGTAGACTTTTCCTCAGAATTCAGTCTTTGGACTCGACTTTTTTCTCTCTATGTTCCTTCCTGTACAAAACTCCTTTAAAGAACTTCTCTTCTCCTTCATTTAACAAATCTAATAAGTCACAGAGTTCTATAGTTCTTCCTTCAAAATCTTTCTCATGTATCAAGCCTAAATTTTCTTCTTTTCAACTTTTACTCATTGCTTTGCATTCTGTCCTCTGTGCCTAAGCAGAACAAGTCTAATTCCTTCTTCACATGACAGCTCTTCAGATACATTAAGAGAAGATAGCTATCAAGTCTTCCCTGAGCCTTCACTCCTATAATTTGAACATCCCTAAGTTCCTTCAGCCTGTTTTCATATGATACAAACTGAAGACTCTTCACCATTCTGGTTATCTTGCTCTGGATGCTCTCAGGCTTGTAAATGTCCTTCTTAAGGTGTGCTGGCCAGAACTGAACACAGTATTTCAGGGGAGGTCTTATGAAGGCTGATTACAATGTACTATCACTTCTGTATTCTTAGAAGCCATTTTTAATGCAGCCCAGTATTGCATTAGCTTTTTTGGCTGCCACATACCCTCCTGACTCATTTTGAGTTTTTGGTCTCCTAAAATTCCCAAATCTTTTTTCAGAACAATTGCATCCTAACTATGCCTGCCCTATATTGTACTTACTTATGAAGCTGAGTTTTTGTACACAAGTGTGTAGTACTTTATATCTATCCTTGTTGAATTTCATTTTATTAAATTTAAGTCCAGTGCTCAAGCCTATCATGGTCTTTTTGGATCCTGACTTTGTCATCCAGTATCTCTCCCAACTTTGTGTCATCTGCAAATTTTATGAGCATGCCTTCTATGCCAACTAAATATTAAATAACGCAGCTAAATATAGATTCTTGAGGCATTCCTCTAAAGACCTCCTGCCATATTGAGATTAGACTATCAACAGCAACACTTTTAGCTCTTTCTTTCTACACTCATAGTACTTATATGTAACCCTTTTGTTAAATTATGGCCTTATTTTCTTTTTTTTTTTTCCTTTCACTCTATTTATTTATTTATTTATTTATTTTTTAATTTTTAACATTTATTTTCACACAATTTTGGGTTACAGATTTTCTCCCCTTTTATCCCCTCCCCCCCCAAACCCGAGCTTCTGATTGCCCCTGTGACCTATCTGCTCTCTCCTCTGTCCTCCCTCCCTGCCCTTGTCTCCGTCTTCTCTTTTGTCCTGTAGGACCAGATAGCTTTCTTGACCCCTTAACCTGTATTTCTTGTTACCCAGTGGTAAGAACATTACATTTGGTCCTAACACTTTGAGTTCTAACCTCCTTAGCTCCCTCCCTCTCCACCCCTTCCCCTTGAAAGACAGGCAATTCAATATAGGCCATATCTGTTTAGTTTTGCAAATGATTTCCATACTAGTTGTGTTGTATAGGACTAACTATATTTCCCTCCATCCTATCCTGTCCCCCTTTACTTCTATTTTCTTATGGTCCTTTCCCTCCCCATGAGTGTCAGCCTCGTATTGCATTCTCCTCCCCATGCCCTCCCCTCCATCCTCCCCCCCACCCTGCTTGTGCCCCTGTCCCCCACTCTCCTGTATTATGAGATAGGTTTTCCTATCAAAATGAGTGTGCATTATATTCTTTCCTTTAGTGGAATGTGATGAGAGTAGACCTCATGTTTTTCTCTTGCCTCCCCTCTTTATCCCACCACTAATAAGTCTTTTGCTTGCCTCTTTTATGAGAGATAATTTGCCCCATATAACTTCTCCCTTTCTCCTCCCAATATTTCTCTCTCACTGCTTGATTTCATTTTTTTTTTTAAGATATGATCCCATCCTCTTCAATTCACTCTGTGCACTCTGTCTCTATGTATGTGTGCATGTGTGTGTGTGTGTGTGTGTGTGTACTCCCACCCAGTGCCCAGATACTGAAATGTTTCAAGAGTTACAAATATTGTCTTTCCATGTAGGAATGTAAACAGTTCAACTTTAGTAAGTCCCTTATGATTTCTCTTTGCTGTTCACCTTTTCATGGTTCTCTTCATTCTTGTGTTAGAAAGTCAAATTTTCTTTCCAGCTCTGGTCTTTTCATCAGGAAAATTTGAAAGTCTTCTATTTCATTGAAAGACCATTTTTTCTCCTGAAGTATTATACTCAGTTTTGCTGGGTAGGTGATTCTTGGCTTCAGTCCTAGTTCCTTTGACTTCTGGAATATCCTATTCCATTCCCTTCTATCCCTCAATGTAGAGGGTGCCAGATCTTGTGCTATCCTGATTGTATTTCCACAATACTTGAATTGTTTCTTTCTGGATGCTTGCAATATTTTCTCTTTCACCTGGGAATTCTGGAATTTGGCCACAATGCTCCTAGGAGTTTCTCTTTTTGGATCTCTTTCATGCGGTGTTCTGCGGATTCCTTGAATATTTATTTTGCCTTCTGGTTCTAGAATCTCAGGGCAGTTTTCCTTGATAATTTCATGGAAGATGATGTCTGGGCTCTTCTTTTGATCATGGTTTTCAGGTAGTCCCAGAATTTTTACATTGTCTCTCCTGATTCTATTTTCCAGGTCAGTTGTTTTTCCAATAAGATATTTCACATTATCTTCCATTTTTCGAATCTGCACGCTATGTTCTGAGATATCTGTCTTTCTCGAAAAGTCCTTAGCATCCATCCGTACCATTCCAGTTTTGAAAGATCTATTTTCTTCAGTGAGCTTTTGAATCTCCTTTTCCATTTGGTTAATTCTGCTTTTGAAAGCATTCTTCTCCTCATTGGCCCCTTGCACCTCCCTTGCCAGCTGAGTTAGGCTAGTTCTCAAGGTGCCAATTTCTTCAAGATTTTTTTGGTTCTCCTTTAGCAGGGAGCTGATCTGCTTTTCATACTTCTCCCTCATCCCTCTCATTTCTCTTCCCAGTCTTTCCTCCACCTCTCTAACTTGATTTTCAAAATTCCTCTTGAGCTCTTCCATGGCCTGAGCCCAATGGGTGGGCTGGGACACAGAATCCTCGATTTCTGTGTCTTTGCCTGATGGCAAGCATTGTTCCTCCCCATCAGAAAGGAAGGGAGGAAGTGTCTTTTCTCCGGTAAAGTACCCTTCAATAGTTTTATTTCTTTTCCCTTTTTTTGGCATTTTCTCCAACCAGTGGCCTGACCTCTGAATGTTCTCCTCACACCCACCTCGCCTCCTGGTCCTCCCAGCCAGCGTTTGGGGACTGAGATTCAAATGCTGCTTCCCGCCTTAGTATTTTTGGTGGGGGCAGGGCTGCTATTCAGTGTGAGAATTAAGTTCAGGTGGTCAGGGGCAGGGCCGCCTCTCAGGTATAGTTCCCTCTGGGGGTTTATGCACAGACCTTCCACAATGGATCCAGGCTCCTGCCCGTTTGGGGAGCCCCCGTCCACAGCCGCCTCTCAACCACCACCTCTCGGGGGGGCCCGAGCCTTGGGGGCACCCCACTCCCCTCTCAACCCGCCAAAGAGACTCTCTCACCCACCCCCGTCAGTCACCTGTTGGTGGGGGGGGCCCGTGCGGCTCAAGATCCCGCCTCCTGAGCCCTCTCAGATCTGTGCCTCTCGGAGCCGTGGCCGCCGCCGCCGCCACAGGTCCGGGCTGGGCTCCACGTCTGCAGCGCGACGGACCTTTTGCGAGAGGTTTGCAGGTCCCTCTGTGGGTGGGGGGACCCGCGTGGCCGCTGGAGATCCCGTCCCCGTAGCCCTCTCAGATCTCCTCCCCTCAGTGTCGCGGCCGCAGCAGGGCCGCACTCTGCTCCCCGTCCCGCCCAGTCCGCGGCGCGAAGGACCCCCGCGAGAGGTCCGCAGGTCTCTCCGGAGCAGGAATCTCCCTCGCTCCAATACTCCGTGGTCTCTGGGTGCAGAATTCGCCCTGGCTTGGTCTCCTCTAGCCGTTCTGTGGTTTGTGTGTCCGGAGCTATGTGTATGTGCGTCTTTCTACTTCGCCATCTTGGCTCCGCCCCTCGTGGCCTTATTTTCAAAAATAAATTGGTTGTGGATTCTGAAAACTAGAAACATTTATCTCCTTAACATTTCCAGAATTGATTATTAAACAAAAGGTTTCTTAACACAAAAAAGGTGTGGATGGTTTCTCATCTGCTCTAGTTGAGATGAGATCATATATCCAATGAAGTGTTAACAGAAGACAAAGTCATGATATCCAGGAAACAACATTCATCTCTGAAGAACAAATCATGCCATTCTAACATTATTTTACTTTTTTCCCCTCTTTTATTTATCTATTTAAGTTTTCAACATTCATTTCCACAAAATTTTGGGTTCCAAATTTTCTCCCCATTTCTCCCCTCCCCTACCCCAAAACGCTGAGCATTTTAATTACCCCTATCACCAATCTGTCCTCCCTTCTAACATCCTTCCCTTCCCTTATCCCCATCTTCTCTTTTGTCCTGAAGGGCAAGATAAGTTTCTATACCCCATTACCTGTATTTCTTATTTCCTAGTTGCAAGAACAATTCTCAACAGTTGTTCCTAAAACTTTGAGTTCCAGCTTCTCTTCATCCCTCCCTCCCCACCCATTCCCTTTGGGAAGGCAAGCAATTCAATTTAGGCCATATCTGTGTAGTTTTGCAAATGACTTCCATAATAGTCATGTTGTATAAGATTAACTATATTTCCCTCCATCCTATCCTGCCCCCCATTGCTTCTATTCTCTTTTTGACCTTGTCCCTCCCCAAGAGTGCTGACTTCTAATTGCTCCCTCCTCCCACTGCCCTCCCTTCCATTATCCCCCCATCCCTGTTTATCCCCTTCTTCCCCACTATCCTGTATTGTAAGATAGGTTTTCATACCAAAATGAGTGTGCATTTTATTCCTTCCTTTAGTCAAATGTGATGAGAGTAAGCTTCATGTTTTTTCTCTCACCTCCCCCCTTTTTCCCTCCACTGAAAAGTCTTTTACGTGCCTCTTTTATGAGAGATAATTTGCCCCATTCCATTTCTCCCTTTCCCCTCCCAATGTATTTCTCTCTCACCCCTTAATTTCATTTTTTTAAGATATGATCCCATCCTGTTCAATTCACCCTGTGCTCTGTGTGTGTGTGTGTGTGTGTGTGTGTGTGTGTGTGTGTGTGTGTAATCCCACCAACTACCCAGGTACTGAAAAAAGTTTCGAGAGTTACAAATGTTGTCTTTCCATGTAGGAATGTAAATAGTTCAACTTTAGTAAGTCCCTTATGACTTCTCTTTGCTGTTTACCCTTTCATGCTTCTCTTGATTCTTGTGTTTGAAAGTCAAAATTTCTTTTCAGCTCTGGTCTTTTCATCAAGAATGCTTGAAAGTCCTCTATTTCTTTGAAAGACCATTTTATCCCCTGAAGTATTATACTCAGTTTTGCTGGGTAGATGATTCTTGGTTTTAGTCCTAGTTCCTTTGATTTCTGGAATATCATATTCCACGCCCTGCGATCCCTTAATGTAGAAGCTGCTAGATCTTGTGTTATCCTGATTATATTTCCACAATACTTGAATTGCTTCTTTCTAGCTGCTTGTAATATTTTCTCCTTGACCCGGGAACTCTGGAATTTAGCCACAATGTTCCTAGGAGTTTCTCCTTTTGGATCTCTTTCAGGAGGTGATCAGTGGATTCTTTCAATATTTATTTTGCCTCCTGGTTCTAGAATATCAGGGCAGTTTTCCTTGATAATTTCATGAAAGATGATGTCTAGGCTCTTCTTTTGATCATGGCTTTCAGGTAGTCCCATAATTTTTAAATTGTCTCTCCTGGATCTATTTTCCAGGTCAGTTGTTTTTCCAATTAGATATTTCACATTATCTTCCATTTTTTCATTCTTTTGGTTTTGTTTTGTGTTTTCTTGGTTTCTCATAAAGTCATTAGTCTCCATCTGTTCCATTCTAATTTTGAAAGCACTGTTTTCTTCAGTGAGCTTTTGAACTTTCTTTTCCATTTGGTTAATTCTGCTTTTTAAAATATTCGTCTCCTCATTGGCTTTTTGAACCTCTTTTGTCAATTGAGTTAGCCTATTTTTCAAGGTGTTATTTTCTTCAGCATTTTTTTGGGTCTCCTTTAGCAAGATGTTGACCCACTTTTCATGCTTTTCTTGCATCTCTCTCATTTCTCTTCCCAGTTTTTCCTCCACCTCTCTAACTTGATTTTCAAAATCCTTTTTGAGCTCTTCCATGGCCTGAGCCCATTGAATATTTATTTTGGATGTTTGGGATACAGAAGCCTTGACTTTTATGTCTTTCCCTGATGGTAAGCATTGTTCTTCCTCATCTGAAAGGATGGGAGAAGATATCTGTTCACCAAGAAAGTAACCTTCTATAGTCTTATATTTCTTTTCCTTTTTTTGGGCATTTTTCCCAACCAGTTACTTGACTTTTGGGCCCTTTGTCAAGAGTAGGGTGTACTCTGGGAATCTGTAAGATCTCAGTTCCTCCAGGGTGGCACAATCAAGCGTGTACTGGTCTGGACGCAGAGAGGGATTTTTGTGCCCAGAATCTTAGCAGTTACCTCTCCACAGCCACCTGGCTTCCAGTTCTGCCAAGTCAGCACTGGGGGCTGATTTTCATATAAGCTGGATGGGCAGGGCCGCCATTCAGTGTGAGACTCCCCCAGGGCCTCCACACAGGGCCGAGGCAAGACTCAGCTCCTCAATGTCCCCAGGGGTTTTTACACTCCAAGAATGTATGCAGGCTGATGTAGGGGCTGAGAACTGCTGCTGCCTGCCAAATGTGGCCTCTGTGACTGCTGCCTGAGGCCAGAGCTATGGGAAGGCCCTTCTCCCTTCCTGGCCTGCTGAAAAAACCCTGTCACTGACCTTTGGTGCCTGTAGGTTGAAGGATCTGCAATCCCACTGCTGCTAGGACTGGGGATTCCGTAACTGGAGATTCCACCCCCAAGGGCTGTTCATCACCCGCACTGCTTGGGCAAGGCTGGGCTGGGCTCTGGTCTGCACGCAGTGCAACAGATGTTTCCCGTGGCCCTTTCTGGTCACCCTGGGCTGAGAATCTCCTCCACTCTGTTGTTCTCCACTTCTGCTACTCCAGAATTTGTTGAGAGTTCCTCTCTACAGGTATTTTATGGACTGTGTGGGGAGACCCTGCGTATGTGTGTCTTTCTACTCTGCCGTCTTGGCTCTGCCTCCCCATTATTTTACCTTTGTAGGGCTGTTACACTGAAGGAAGCATGACTACCTAGTGCTGAAGCTAAAGTTGGAAAAATCAGTTTAAATCCTGACTTTGACGTTTGCTTAGCAGTGCTGACCTCTGAGCTTTATGCAGTTCTCTGTTTATATCTAGATAGACTTTGTTCTCCATTGGTGGAGGGAGTTCCCATACCAATGAAATTGAAGATCTCAGAATGTCAACTGGACTGGCAGATGAGGGAAGTGACATAGACAGAGTCTATTTGGATTTCAACAATTCATTTTACTAAATCTCTCATTCTACACATGTAGAAAAATGCAGAGATATGAATGAGAAAAGATTATTGCCTGATGGATTTGTTAAACAACTTCACCAAAAAAATATTGATTAATGGATTGAGTTCAGCCAGCAGGGAGGCTTCTCTACTCTGTTTGGGTCAACATTTTTATCAGTAACTTGCAAGCAGAATGAAAACATAGAAAGCTTATTTATACAATTTTAAGGTGGAGTAAAGCTGGGAAGAATAACTAATGGATTAGATGACAGAATTATGATTCATTCAGCAATGCAACAACCATTTATTATGCACTTACTATGTGCAAAAAACTCTGTGCTGGTTACTGCTAGGGGAGAAATAAGATACTCTTCCTCCTCTGTAAGGCCATGCCAGCAGGATGAAATTTAACAGGCATAAATGTAAAAAACAGGATTAGACTTAGGGAGAGATGAATAGAGAACCCAAAAGAAAGCTTTAGGGAACAGGCACATTGAGGAAATAGTGAAAGAAATGGGGTGGATGTTTCCAGAAAGTGAGAAATAGAACAAAAATTTAACAGTACCCTGGAAGCAAGATCTCATGCTGGCAGAATAGTTATCCTGGGTTCTCCAAATCATTGCTAGCACACTAGACTATGAGCTCTGACATATCCATGCAACTGTAAAAGCAACCAGAATGGGCCCAGTTTTAAGCCATGCCTGTCATCTAAGTCAGTCTGACTTAAGAGACTCTTCACCTTAGGGTCAGCCGTATATTGACCAAAAGAATAAGATATCGTGCAAGCAACATCTTGCCTCAACCAGCCCTTGTTGAGTACATTAAATCTGCAGTACGCTGTGTGTTATACATTAGAAATAAAGACAAAACAAAAAATGTTGTCTTGGCCTCTAGAAGCTAACATTCCTTGGGTAGAATTTAAATAAAAATAGTGTCAGAAGTCCCTAAGTCCAGACTTTGAGGGGTGTCCGTGCCACAAAAAAGGTTAAGCCCAGATTCTCATAGATCTGTTTCCATTCTCTTCCCTCTCTAGTCCATTCCACAACTGCTACCAAAGTAATATTCTTTAAGTGCAAATCTGACCATTGATCCCCTTATTTAGTCAGTTCTGGTGGATTCCTGCCACCTCTTAGATGAAATAGTCTTCTGTTTAAACTCTTAAAACCCTGTACAACCTTGCCTCAATCTATCTTTCCAGTCTCATTACTCTACTTTCTGTATTCTGCAACTCAACCAAATGAACACTCTGACTCCCATCTCTGTGCCTTTGTCTTAGCCATGGGATACCATGCCTAGAATGTACTACCTCTTTACCCCTGTCTCATAGAGTCCCTCTGTTCTTTTAAGATGAATCTCAGGTACCATCTTCCAGAAACCTTTCCCGATTCTCACAACCACCACTGCCCTCTTACCCAAACTACTTTGTATTTATATTTAACTGTTTTATATGTACATATATGTATGAATGACATATATGTGTATATATGTCTTTATTAAGCTTGTATATATGCCATGTGTATTTTATATGTATTTGCTCCCTCTTCTGCTAGAATGTAAGCTCCTTGTGAGTAGATTTGTTTCTTCTTTGTATTTTTATCCCTATACCGTTCTACCTCTCAATAAAAAATGGCTCACATAGGGATTATTATTTATTGTTGTTCAGATGTTTGTTTTACAGCCATGTCTAACTCTTCATGACCCCATTTGAGGTTTTCTTGGCAGACATTGGAGTGGTTTGTCATTTCCTTTTCCAGCTCATTTTACAGATGAGGAAACTGAGGCAGCAGGGTTAACTAACTTGCTAGTATGTTCCTGAGGTCAGATTTGAACTCAGGAAGAGGAGTCTTCCTAACTCCAGTGCCAGAACTCTATCCACTGCACCACTTACCTGCTTTATTAATAATATTAAGCTCATGCTATAACCAATTGAGCTAATGCATTTTGCTCCAATTTGCTCTTTCAGTTTCACTCAAATCAAACTGCAGTATTCATTGTTCCCTGAATTATGCTCTGTACTTTGTAATTTCTATGCCATTGTTTATTCCATTCCCTGCACCTAAAATATCTTTCCCCAATATCGTCAGTTATCAGTATCTCACCCATCTGTTTTTATACAGTCATAGAATTTTAGAGTTGAATGAATCAAGGAATTTTAGAAGATGAGGAATAAGTTGTCAAAAATATCCTTAGTGTTGTCCTCACGGATTTTTAAGTCATTCAGAAGAAGGATAATAAGGGTTTGAAAGGAGAGAGGGTGAAGAAAGCATCAATATGTTCAGTTAAGTGTTAGGAAAGAGAGGTAGTGTCAGAGGTAGGTAACTGCAGTGCAGAGCTGAAGTGGATGACGTATGTGAACAGAAGAGCCTCGGGCTGCCAGTTTGAAATATAGGCTACTAGTGGCTTTTCTTGACTGTTCTTATTCTTGTCTAATAGGCAGAAAAACTAGGCCACAGGTTCTTTGTTCAAATTCTTTTTGCATTGTTCAGTCATTTTTAGTAATGTCCAGCCCTTTGTGACCCCGTTTGGGGTTTTCTGCACAAAGATCCTGGAGTGGTCTGCCATTTCCTTCTCCAGCTCATTTTACAGATGAGGAAGCAGAGGCAAATGGGATTAAATGCTTTAGCCAGGTCAAATAGCCCAGGCCAGGAAGTCTATCCCCTGTGCCGCCTAGCTACCTGTCTTCTTGCGTATCACTGAGTAATTTGCAAGTCATATGAGTGAGCCAGGTTTTTTAAAGCCATCTTCCTTCCTAATAAAAAATACTTTTGAGTAAAAACACAAGCAGCTTCTTTTTAAGGACCCTAAATATTCCTTAAAAGGAAAGAAATTAAGTATTATCACTTGTGGAAAGAGTTTCATGTGATATTTTAGCAGTAATTTCCCTAAACCGTAGAAGTAAATCCAATGCCGTAAGCTACATACTACCCTAAGGCAGAGGCATATACTCTCATTAATTTTAGTAAAAATTGTGCATGCATAAATAAGGGCAAAATTGGCTCTATAAATATTATTCCTTATTTATATGGGAAAGTAAATTGGTAGTCTAAAACACAAAATTTCTATAATGGAAAAAACAGTGGTACTGTGTTATTCAACAAAACCTATTAAAAGTTAATAAGTGTAAGGCAGACATGGCCTGCCTTATAATAGACCTCACCAGTGGGCAGGCCATGGTCCAGATCTGAACTGCAGGACTACCAAAGCCAGATGTTTATCTAGTCAGTGAAGTGTGGATTAGGCTAGCATGGAAGTTCCACAAATGTACTGAATATCAAGCTGTGTTTGTATCACCAACTGAGTATTATCACACAAACCCACTACTTCTTAATCTCAGCTATCAGGTGTAAAATGAATATAATGCCTAAAGTAATGACCTCACAAAATTGCCAAGAAGTTCAAATGAGAATTATGTATGTAAAGCACTTTGCAAACTATAAATGTCAGTGATGACAATAATGATGAATTACAGACCTTGGGCTAGTCACTGTATCTTCTGTGAGCCTTAGTTTCCTTATTTGTAAGATGAAGATTATGTATATCCTGCCTACTTAACAGAATTATAGGAAGAATCAAATGAGGTAATGGATGTAAAAGAGCTGTGTAAAAGAGAGAGTGATTACCAAACTACATGTCACGGTCCTTTCTTGTCTCATGATTCTTGCTTTAATGAAATCAAATAGGAAAAGAATATGGGAATATGTATGTGTGTGACTTCTTTATGGCCAAAATACAGGAAAAGTTACAAAATACAGATGTCTGTCAGGCATGGGCTCCAAAGGGAAAAAAGAGGCAAGAGTAAAAAAAAAATAGATATATTATTAAGTGAAAAAAAATTTAAACATAACTGGCTCTTAACCAGAAGAAAATTACTTTTAAAGACTTGGATGAAACTCTTAATTCATAGCATCTAGTGAAGGTGAAGGAAGGTCCTGTGGTGAATGAGGATATACATAGTTCAGAAAATCAAAATTTATTATATTCAAGGGAACAGAACCTAGCTCTAAGTTTTTCAGAATTGGAGACATATCCCATACTTCAGAAGTGAGTAAAACTCTAATGCTCTTGGAAAGTGCCAGTATTCACATCATTCATTAAGTAAAGATAAAGAACTTGGAAATTTTTAAGTAAATTTAATAACAATTCATTTCAGTTCAACAAGCAAAGGTCTCTTTCCTCTAGAAGTTTACATTCATTTGGGGGAGGGGTGTGTGTGCGTGTGTGTGTGTGTGTAATATATACAAAGTAATTTCCAAAGGGAGGCCACAGATGTGATATGAAGGGTAGTTTGTTAACATCAGGGACAGCAGAGACATAGGGTTAACTTGAATGGATATGTGTGAGCAGGGCAGGCAGCTTCAAGCTAAGCAAAATCCCAGGGATTCTGAGTAGAGCCATACAGAGAAGGCAGTCTACTTTGATGTTCTTCACAGTAACAAGGATAGCATTCATTTGATTATCTGCCCCTGACAAAGAGGTGAAAAAGGAGGAGGCAAGCGGGCAAACAAATGTCTTTCTGTTCCCTGGATCAGGCTAATTATAAAGTGAAGGTGTGAGACATGTTTGATGAGGTCACTTTCAGCTAGGTTAACTTTGCTGCAGTGCTCATTTCTGGGTTGCTTAGATTATGTCACTATTTTATTTAAAGTTTCTTGAAGCAATTAAGAGTTGTTTACAGGTGTTTTTAATAAGTCTGATATCTGTCGGAATCATCCTGGGTTACCTAAGTGACTATAAAATAGAAAATGAACCACTTGAAGAGAAATAAGTTTAGGTTTGATATTTTTATGATATTTCACATAGTAGGTACTTAATGTCTGTTGAATTGTTGAGTATATAAACAGATGTATTTTCTAGCACCTTGTTGGCTTTTCAGTGGTGCTCAGGAAATAGAAGTTTGGAATCATTCATTTTAAACTACTGCAACTCATTATTTCAGGAAAGATTTGATCTGACAGTCAACAGGAAAAGAATTATGATCCATGTCAGAGGCATTCATTTTTTCCTTTTAATGGTGACTATCTCATGTTTGGCTGACTGTCTCCTCTGTTTTGCGTTCTCCTTTGGGGCTATAGTGTTGAATTAGGCATTGGAGAATTGGAGAAATGGTCTTTGAGAGAAACCACAATTTTTGCTCATGTTCAGATTTATTTCTCACATTTCAGAAGTAAGTGTTTTAAATATCCAAGTAATTTGTGAAGTTTTGTGAACTAAGTTTAGGTTATTACTTGTCTGACATGTTCATAGCAACCAAAAAAGTAAATGTTTGCTTTCTTACACTCTGGATTCAAATATGATATCTGAGTTATATCTGACCCAATTTTATACATAATAATGTAATGCGTTGCAATATAAGTTGAGGTTGGTGTTAATATCTTTATTGCTAAAATGGCCTTGTAATCATAGCAAAAATGATATTAATATTAGCTAAAATATGTGAAATTTTAAAATTAAATCAAATGAAGTTATCTGAGTGGTCCTGCTTTTCAGTGTAATGCATTCCTGGTGAACACATCTTAAAATACATTGCAGTAAGTTGAAATGAAATTCTGACTTGTTCATTTACCGTAGCCAAACTCTGTGTGTACTCTCATCTTCTTCTAGTCAGACTTAACTGAAAATTGTAGAATAACTAGTCGGAGGCAGCATCAAGTGAGCCACGGTTTCTAGGAAGATATTAAGAACAAGTAAAGCCAGATAACTACAAGGGGCTATCTCCAATGACAAATCATTATGATATCAAATGAGATAATATTTGTAAATCTCTTAGCACTTCCCTCCTCTCATTATTTATAATGCAACTTGTCATTGAAAATTGTTTTGGAGGACTTACGGGGACAAATTTTAATTTACCCCTCCTTCCCATAGTTCTTTATCATGCAGCATCAGTGAAGAGAAAAATAGAAAGGAAAAGCAGAAAAAGATAGAGATTCCTTATATTTGACAAGTAGACATAGACATGAAGGAGTAAATAGCCACAGTTGCTGTTCCTGTACAGTTAATATCCTTCACCTAGGTTCCAAGCATTGGCTACATAACTGTATGCTGTAGGCCTTCCTCCAGGGGTCTTTTTTTTTTTTTTTTTTGCAAGAACAAACACATATAATTTCCTTCCTCTCCAACAACTCAAGGCATATACTCTCCTCTGTGCCACTTCAGTTTCTAGGAGAGGAGGCTCAAAATTTAAGTTTAGTTCCTTAACAGCAGTGTATTAAGGAGCAGTGCTCCTACCAAGTTCCTGTCTTAATGTAGCCTAACATATGAATCCATCTGCTGATCTGGGGTCCTGATGGTCACTCCCAAAAATCACTCTGTGTTCTTCAAGGTATAATGATGCATTGCTTTCAAAATCCAACCTAGATTCTCCCTCCCAGATTCCTGTTGTTTGCTGTCCCAACCCTTTGATGCTCCCAAGGCCAAAAACTGCACTCCTTGCCCCCAGAAGGTAAATGAACAAAAAAAAGGCCAAGGATCATTTGTCAGGAACCATGGGGCCTCACAGGGAGAAGTGCCTAAGGCTCTTTCCATACCACATCGTCTCTCATTGGATACCATGAGCACAAGAATCATCAAAATGTCCCCAGAAGGACTGAGGCAAACAGAATTCCTCTAGACTTTGTGATATTGCGTAGTTATCAATGAAATACTTATGTTCTGGTTAATAGATGCTTAATGTCTTTGTTGAATGAGGGATTATCATACAACCAGTACACCTCCTTTCCTGATTGCATACCTCCAATGATTACTATTATGCTACTTTTCCTAGTTTTTTCATTGATAATGTGCTGTTCCATTGATCTTTTGGTGACCTACAACTTTAGTTTTTGGAAGTGGTGTTTTTATGATTTATAGTCATGCAGCATCTCCCAAAGAATATTGTTGTTACAGAATAGATCATTGTTAAGAGATGGTTGGGGTCATTGAAAGTACAACTCATTTTCCCAAAGACAGTCTGCCCTGTTTTTCTTGTGTTCATTTCTTGGCTTATCTGCATTATCTGCGCAAGATATAAGTATTGACAGAGCAACTCTGATTTTTCTATCCAACTTCATAGCATAGGCTCAACCAATAGGAAGTCTTCATCTACTTGTTTTTCCTGCATGGATTATCAAGCCAAATTCTTCTGAGTAATCTCATTTAGGAAGGTCTGTAGTGTTCTACAGTTGATACAGTCAGACCAAGGCATCCACAAATAGAAGCATCTATAGGACTTTACCATTTATAGGGACCTCTTCTTCCTTTTGGTCTCTATGCCAATGTCAAGTGCCTTTAGAAAAAGGCAGACTATTATAAAGAATATTCTGTAGCAATCATATCTTTGCCATTGTACAGTTAAATGAACAATATAATGCTGCTGTGCTTTTTTTAACTATGAAAATTGATTCCATAGAATCAAATATTGACTTAAAGTCTCTCTTCTAGCCAAGTGTCATTGATACATGATTCCTTTAAATTGACAATAATAAATGTAAGTTTGTTATATAACCCTCTGATTATTAACATCAAGCCAATGGTAAAATAGGTAGGTATATACTTGCCAAAAGTGTTTGCCACTTAGAATGCATTTAGAAAAAAACAAAGAGAAATATGCTAGTTCTTGTCATTGAACATCCCTCAAATATAACATCTCCCTTCTAGACTTTGCTTTTGTAATGTGTCATTTATTGTATTTTGATTTGCATGTTGAAAGATCACATTTCATTTAACAAATAATTATTGAACATCCATTCCATACCTACACCATTCTAGGCTTTTTAGGAGATACAGAGAATAAGATATCATAGAATGTTAGAACTGGAATGGACTTTAGAAACTTTATCTATCTTCATTTTACATATAAGGAAACTGAGACCCACAAAAGTAAGGTAGTTTTCCTAAGATCACACAACTCTAAGTGGCCAGCCTGGTGTCTTTTTCATTGTTCTATCCTTTTTCCCTATTCAGGTTGTACTTTGTGCCCTTTGGGGGTTTATACCCTAGTAGGAAAGACAAGCCACAATAAAAAAATGTCTGCATGACATTTGAACCCAAATGAGCACTTCCAACATGAAGTGCCTTAGATCTTCAGAAGACAAGGGCAACGAGAGTGATGTGGGAAGCCTTCTCACAGGAGTCAGCAGAAATGCTTGTTCCCTAGCAGAGGAAATGGCTTAACAGAGAGAAGAAACAAAGGTGTTTTTGGAAATAATCTCAGGAGACCTGAGCAGAAGGTCCCAATAAGGGAGTACTAAAAGATAAGGAAAGAGAAATGGGATTGGGGCCAGAACTTGGACATAATTCCTTAGAGTCCTCAGTGGAAATTGCAAACAATTTCACTTTTCCCACGCTGAAATTTAATACATTTAATTACCTAGATTGACAGAGGCTAACTCAGATTACTGTTTTGAAAACTTTACACCATATAGTCAATTCATTTAATCAAGTTGTAATTATACAGGTTTATTTTAAAATTTTTTCATGCACTTTACCATTTCCTCCTCCTTAGTGTCTGCCTACTAACAACTTTTCTTCTCAGCATTTTCAAGTTAAAATTACTTTAGTGTAGTAGCTCCAATAAAAGATTCAGTGAAATAAGAGGTTAAAATATTGTCTTATGAATTTATGTCTTCAATTTATAATAGAGCCACATTCAGACTAATTTGAAAATGTTTATTATCTGGAGGGTTGAAGTTAGTTTTTGCATTTTCTTTGAAGGAAAGGGCATGTGAATCAAATTAACAATGTAAATAAGGTTGCTGGGAAAAACTGTTTAAGACATCCTCAAGGATGGAAGACTTATTCTAAAAATAATTGATATGCTCACTATAAATTGTTTTTATGTATAGTTATTCAATTCAACCAACATTTATTAAGTGCCTACTATATGCTGTGTGCTAAGCACAATGTTTGTCACTAAAGGAGATAAAAAAGATTCAATAGACAGGGTGTTTTGCCTTTATGAAACTTGCAGTCCATCAGGGTAAAGAAACAAATATCTATGATTCAAAATAATGCATAGGGGAGGGAATAAGGATCTATATTATGCCAGCTATGTTCCAGGTACTGGGCTGGGTGCTTTATAAATATTACCTTATAACAACCCTGCAAGGTAGACAGTGTTATTCCCATTTTACAGTTGAGAAATTGAGGCAAGCAGAGGTCAAGTGACTTTCCCATCATCACACAAGTGTTCAGTTTCTGAGGCTGGATTTGAATCCAGGTCTTTCTGACGCCAAGTCCACTGCTCCACCTGGTGGCCTCATGTATGTATATTGCTTACACAGTATGAAGCAAAATTCTTGTGGTTACTAACATCAAAGATTAGGGAATGCTTCATGGAGGAGGTAGCGTTTGAATTGAGCTTTAAAAAATAGATAAGAATTCAACGACTGAAGTTAGTTGTCAGTTCCGTACCTTGTGTGAGCACTGGCATGAAGGCCATATTAAATGTAATATAAATTTTTTTTAAACTGCATATAGCAAATCACAGTTTCCTATACAAATCCTCCTTTTCGTTACTTTTTATAGAACAAAATATTTATGTTTGTTGATGATAGTTAAGCTCATAATAAAAAAGAAAACTTAAAAAAGTGGGAAAATATAAGAGACTAAGATTGGGAAAGTAGAGTTAAACCAAATTTTTTACACTTGTGTAAAGCTTTGAATGGCAGGCAAAGGAATTTGAACTTTACTTAGAAACAAATAGAGAGCCACCAAGGATTTTTGAACAGATGAAAGCTGTGAGTTCCTATATGCATAAGGAAGGTCAGTCCAGCTGCATTCTGAAGGATGTTTTGAAAGATGTGGTATGGATAATAGAACATAGGCAGGATAATGTATTTCAGTACTCAAGCGGGTGATAATAAAGGGCTGTAACCAGGGTGGAAATAAAAAGGAGGGACTGAATATTTATTTGCATTGGTAGAATATAGTAGGCACTTGATAAATATTAGTTGAATTGAATAACTATGCATAAGAACAATTTATAGTGAGCATATCAATTATTTTTAGAATAAGTCTTCCTGAACATCCTGGTAGAGATGCAGTTGAAATGCAGGCCTGGCACTCACAAAGGTGATCAGAGTTAGGAAAGCAAGCTCCCTAAAAGACATCCATGCAGAAATATTTGGCCATTTTGTTCCAAGTTCTGTGTGTTCTTTAAAGTATTAAACTTATTTATTCATCTTTTAAAATATTCTGTGATTCTGACCTCAATTTGTACTGAGTTTAAATTTACTTCTGTTAGTCCAAATTAGTGAGGTTCACTGTATCTGTGATATAAATCACCACAGTCCAAGTAATCTGAGGTATGTATTTTTTTTTCCCTGTTCACCAGATAATCAGATGATCCTAAATTTAGAGCTGAAAATGACCTTACAAGTTCAGAGTCATAGTGCTAGAGCTAGGAGAGACCTCAGAAGCCATTTGGCCTCTCTTATTTTGCAGATGAAGAAACTGAGACCCAGAGAAGTTAAGTGATTTTCTCACAGTCTTACAGCTAGTAACTGTCAGAGGTAAAGGTCTGAATATTTGATCTCTAATTCCAAATCCAGTCTGTTGCTGAAGCACCATAGATCCCATGAGCTAAATTTTTTAAAATTTTCAACAAATAAACCCTAGGTAACGTATATCATAAGTGATAAACTTTAATCTTAAAAACTTCTAGAAATCATCTTGTAACCCAACCCTCTTATTTTAACAGTTGTAGAAACAGACCCAGAGCAGTTAAGTGATTTGCCTATATTCACAGAGATAATTATGCCTCCTAAAATCCAACCCAGAGTTCTTTCTACTACACAATGTGTATTTGATTGTCTTTGCCACAGCTTGGTGAAACCTTTGCAAGTAGGAATAACACAAAGAGTGCCAGCTGATTTTGAAACTTGTAGTTTTTTAGAAATGTATTTTACAAAAGTTTTCCTTTTCTTCACTTTAATTTTGACCAAAAAGTTCTTTGTGTATTTAGTTTTATTTCTTCTAATGGGGAAAAATCTCTTTAAAGATTACCCATTACCCACCTGCATTTGCTCTAAATCCTGGTAGCTTGATAAATTGATAAGATAACTTGGTCACATGTTTAAAAAAAACCCAAAATATAAGTCCTTATAAAAGAATGTTATGTATTTCCTTTAAAAGGTTAAAAAAGTATTTCTCAGGGCTCTTAAATTACCATATTCTGATACCAAGGGAAAATAAAACCTGGACTCAGAGTCTTGTTTGTACTTAAAGGGCTTTCCGGACAGGAAGGCAATCTTGATGCAATGCAGTAAGCCACAACACCAGTGGGGCATTACAGGTGAAAACTCTGCAGCTGTACCCCTTCACCACAATGTTGTACAACTGTACACTGGAATATTTCCTGTACAGAAATAGGGTTTGGTTAACTTTGTTTCCCAAGAGTAGATCACATTAAAATGTTATAAAATCATGATTTCCTGCATTTGAATACTTGTGGTTTCTCCACTGGTTCCAATATTACAAAGGGGTTTTTTATGACTTCTATTAGTTGAAGATGTATAGAAGCCTTCTTTTTTTTTCCTCTCACAAAATCAACTGAACGGCAGATGCACATAAAAAGAAAACATTTTAAAAGAAAACATTCTGATTTCAAGCATGTTTGCCCTTTATTTTATTATTTAGTAATTGGTTTTTACACTGAGGGGGATGTGCAAGTTGGAGTAAGCCATGAATATATTGTACGTATAAATGTTAGATCTTGGTGTGTGTTGCTGCCAAATATGCATTAGTCTATATGCAGATGTGTGTGTACTTATGAACAGTTTTGAGAAAAATCATTTCAACCTTTAAAAAAAAACCTAGCAAATCATTATTAGAAAACTCCTATCTAAGAAGGGACTATGTGATTGTCTTTACCATCTTTTTCTAAAATACACATTACATTTTTCTGATATCTATATTTTTGGCAACTGATCTTTTCTCCTATGTCCTCCTTACCTGCTTGGTCATCCACACACTGTTCCCATGTCTCCTGTTCAGGCTCCACTTTTTAATCACCTCATTTTTTTTTCTTCATGTCCAAAAACTCTCCCCCATCTACCCATCCTATTCTGTGATCCTAATCATTGGGTCCTAGATCTAGAATTGGAAGGGATCTCACAAGGCCTCTTGTGGAACTCCTTTGTTTTACAGACAAGGAAAGTGAGTCACTGAGAGGTGAAGGGGTTTGCCACAACATCACCCAGATAATGAGCATCCAAAGCAGGATCTGAGCCGAGATCCTTTCACTCAGAGCTAGTGTTCTCACTACTGTACCATATTACATAGTTATTTATCATCAACTTGTAATTGCCCAAGATCATGAGATAGATGGAGAGCTAGCCTCAGAGTCAGAAAGACCTGGGTTTGGGTCCCACCTATAACTCATACTAGCCCAGTGACCCTGGCAAGTAAGGGTCCTAACCTCTCTGAAACTCAAGTAACTATCTTATAAGTTATAGATGAATTGTTTCCTGCTAAAGTTGCTATACTTTACAGATTCTTGGCATATTGACATAATTATTAAGTACTTATTTTAAACCTTTCCTAATGTATCATTGGTATCAGGAATTCACTCCCAAACAGAAAACTTCCATCAGTAGAGCTTGCCTCTTGCTTTGCAATTTACAGTCTTAAAAAAAGTTGTCAGAGGTACTGAGAGTCATTAAAACACTAACTTTGACCTGGTGACTGATTATTATCAAAAACTATTCAGAATTATTTTCTGAATTCTAAAAGTGCCACAGAGACACATTATCCAAATTTATATGAAGAGATTATCTTTGCCCCTGGAAAAGGGAAATTTAAAATTTCTGCAGATGGAATTGATCTATGTCGCTTATATTCAGCTTTTTCTTATGAATCCTGCTTGGCAGTTATATATCATTGAGACTTGTGAATGGTATAATTCATAGCCTGACAGGTTCCATAAAATCAGTTTGTATCAAATGATAAATTGTAAGCAAAAGTATTTAATTTTCATTTTACTTTACTCTGTAAAAAAGTAAAGAGATTTCCAACAAAATAACACCATGAGTAAAATAAATGTTTGAAGATTTCAAAAATCAGTGTTAAAAATTAAATGCTTTATAGATTTGTAGTACAATATGCCAGAACTTTCAGTTATAAATACAAAATTTCTCCTAGTTCACCTACAAGGAAAAATCACATTCTAAGAGAATAGGCTCCAGAATAGAAAATCACCCCCATACCAAGATAGTATAATCATGAAGCCAATAGTTTATTCACACTCAGGAAACTAAATTTAAAATCCCAGCATGGGTTGGCGTCTGATACACAATATGAGATTATATTGTATTCTGCCTTTCTTTCACTTAGGTGGCCTTGTTAAGAGATGATAAAAGACACGTGTTTCCTGATTCTGAGTGCAGGGAGGTGTAGGTAGTTGTTTCTGGAATAGGAGTGACTTGATCTCCAAGGGGAAGCGCCCACCATGTGAGAAAGGGAGCTTCAGGAATTCCATACTGCATCTCAAAAAGGCTTTTTGTGTTGTTTTTTTCCTTCCCAAACTAAAATTAAATAAAACACAGAACTAAGAAAACAAAAATGTAGCTCTGGGGGCAACCCTGAACACATTACACTTTACTCCAGCTGTTCATGCCTTTGTCTTTCTTACATTTTGTCTAGAAGCATCCTGTTCTCCTCAACCTTGTAGCAGGTGGTGGAAACTGGATGTATTAAACAGTTGATTCTACGCCAGGTCTGTCTTTGTGTTTGTGCTTGGCATTTTACTTTGGTTCCTTACAGTAAGATATAAGAAGAGCTTTTTTCTTGGTGATGTTGGAAGACTGTTTCTCATTGTTCTGTTCATCTCCTGAATGGTTTAATTTTATTTAGAGTAAAGGAAGAGAAAATGACTTTCCTTGGATCCTAATCTCTGGTGAACTGCCACTTACTTTAGGGTGGGAAATTATGACCTTAATGCTAATTTGACATCAGTGCATCCCCCAAAGAAGGACACAGAGTATGTTCTGTTCCAGAAGTCAGATGTTTATCTCCTGTCTTCACACAGGCCAGGACAACTGCTCTAGAACTCTAGAGCCACAAGGCTCCTGAGGTAATTCTAATAGTTTTATTGTGGACTAGGTCAAGTCCAGTAACTGACAAGGACTACAATAGGTGGTATTTCCAAGTGACCTTTGGTTGGCCACAGTTAATCCTTAAGAGCCTCAAAACTAAAGATCATTTCCAGAATTTCCAATCTCCTTCACCCAGGGATTTTTATTCTTGATCTTTTATAGAAAATCATTATGTGGGTAGAACAATTCCGTTTGTACCATAATATTATAAAAGTTACCATATAATTTACTTTCTCTATGTTTTCTTTGTCTTACCTATAAAATGACAACGGTAAAGCAGTACGTTGTAATGTCTTCCTTGCATTTTGTGAAAAATGTGTACATATAATTTACTGAATCAATCTTATTTACAAGTTTCCACATTTTCAAACATTGCTTTTGACTTATGGTCATTAATTAGCTTTAGATTAATCCTCAGTTTTCTCATACATTCAAATCTTCTTTAAACATGTCTGTTTAACCACTTAGTGCTTCATACTTCCATGGGACAATGGAGAGAGGCAAGGTGGATGAGGGCAGCTGTGGGAATAGGGGAGCAAGGTGAAGAGACAGGGGAGAAATGTCATGAAGGGCTGCTTCCAAGAGAGAGAAGTTGTCAGACACAGGGTGAAATCCAAGTTTCAAGATGGGATGGAAGAGGTAAGAGAGTAGAGCCATTGACAGGAGATGACTAGGAATATTTTGGTGGCCCAGGCCCCATATGGCAAAAGCTTATCAACTAGAAAACTTGTAATTACTGGGATGTGGCCGCTGCGTATGCTGCAGCTTCTTAGAACCACGGGTGAGAATTGGGTGGAACAGGTGGACACCAAAGGTGGAAAGCAGCCCTGAAAAGGGCTCCCTGAACACACGCTGTACCCCAGAAAACTATTGTAATAGTCCAAGTGAGAGGTGGCTATGACATCTTGTGATACACAAGGATTTGAATATCTTACCCAGAAATAAAGCTGTTACTTGGATGAAACCAATGTAACCTTTGTTTTCAACTGTGCAAACTATAAAGCCCATTTGATTTGATTCCTGTGATTCTCCGGTAGTTAGTATCTAGTCTGAATACCTATTTAGTTTATGGACAAAATCTTCATATTCTAAAATACTGCCCTCTGTTTTTCTCTGTGGCCCGCCCAGTCAGACCATGCTTTGGGATGGGGGCAAAGGCATTAGTTAAATGTAGTTTCAAATTTTTTAATAGCCAGAGTGTTTAAGAACTAGGAAAATCAATTAACTGAGGACTTATCAGAATTTGTCCTTGGGAAGTTGTTGGTGATAATGATAATAGCTCCCATATATGTGTCCCCTTTCCTACCTCTACCAGAGAACATAAAGCTATCCATGAAGATGGATGGGCCCCACAATTCTGGTATTATTTTTTTAATGTTACTAAATAAGAAGTTCCTCAGATACTTTTTGTACTAAAATTGTTTTTAAATGACAGTGTATATATACAAACCTTCCCATATTAGCCATTGGATGGAAAAACATTATGAAATAACATTTTAAATGTGGTTATACAGGTGGTCCTACACAGACTAAATACGTTCAGTTCAAAGTTCACATGTTCTTAGGGTACAATTCATTTTATATGGCTGACTGATTTTTTAAAAATTCTGTCAAATAATGGCTAGGAAAACAAAATGTAATAAAAATATACATATTCTTGAGAGTCATTTGAAATGTACCATGTGTTATATGTAGAATATTTTCCAGTGAAATCAGTTTACTAGTTCCTACTTCCCCTGACTCAGTTCTGGATATCCAACATTTCTAAACTACCTCTTGGCAACCAAAGCTACCATCTTTCCTCACAGTTATTCAGTACAGGAATTAATAATAAATCCTCCAGGAAGGATAACTATAGATTTTTAAACATAGAACATTCTATACTAAATAACCAATTCCAAACATAAAAGTATATGATAGAATTCTTTCTAAAAGAGCACATAAAGTAGATCTTGGAGTTCTTAAGAGAATTCTAACATGTGGAGCTATAAAGATAACATTAGAGTGCTAGATATGTAGTTTCAATATGTTGCACCTAAAACTGAGATTAGCTGGGTAATGTCAACATTTAATGGAAAACTGTCAGAGCCTACAGCTGTATTTCCTTTAGCTAAGCATTTGGAGGATGACTAGTAGGCCCACAGAGGCAGCCAGGTGGAGCAATGGATAGAGTGCCTGGCCTTGTAGTGAAAAAGACCTAAGTTCAAATCCAGCCTCAGACACTACCTGTGACAGTGGTCAAGTCACTTAACCCTGTTTGCCTCAGTTTCCTCATCTGTAAAATGAGCTGGAGAAGGAAATGGCAAACCACTGCAATGTCTTTGCCAAGAAGACCCCAAAACTCATGAAGAGTTGGACATGACTGAAAAACAACTGAACAAAGAAGTAGTCTCTAGGCCATCAAATGACTCATCCTCATGCTGATCCCTAAATAAAGTTAACCTTCATCTATATGCCAGCTGCCTCTCCTGTTGTTTCTTTTCTATTTTCATTTTCAGCTTGTAAATTCCTTGGTTAATGAAATCTAACTATGCTTTCTTCCCTAGCCTCTATATTTCTCTCACTGCTTTGTGGACTCTCTTTCTTTGGACTTGGAATCATCTTCTACATTGATCTATTGCCACCCCTCTCCTGCTTTACTTGGGAGGTTCACATACTCACTTTTAATAACCTTATGGATTAGACCTTGACAGAAAGAGAAACCTTCTAGTCCTCCATTCCTACTCATAACAGAAATAAAGAACAATAAACACAGGACCATAATTTTTTCTAAAAATTGTTGTAAGTGGTTATAGTTTAAAAGATGAGGAGTGTTACAAAACAGACTTTATTGGAATGGAAGTTTGATTGTTGCCAAAGGGTGAGGAAGATATTCACAATATATGTCTATAGAATTTTTTTTTAATTTATTTTTATTTTTATTGATTTATTTAAATTTTAACATTCATTTTCACAAAATTTTGGGTTCCAAATTTTCTCCCCATTTGTCCCCTCCGCCGACCCCAAAACACCAAGCATTCTTATTGCCCCTATCACCAATCTTCCCTCTCTTCTATCATTCCTCCCTTCCCTTGTCCCCATCTTCTCTTTTGTCCTGTAGGGCCAGATAACTTTCTATACCCCTTTACCTGTATTTCTTATTTCCTAGTAGCAAGAACAGTACTCGACAGTTGATCCTAAAACTTGGAGTTCCAACTTCTCTTCATCCCTCCCTCCCCACCCATTCCCTTTGGAGGGCAAGGAATTCAATATAGGCCATATCTGTGTAGTTTTGCAAATGACTTCCATAATAGTCATGTTGTATAAGACTAACTATATTTCCCTCCATCCTATCCTGCCCCCCATTGCTTCTATTCTCTCTTTTGATCCTGTCCCTCCCCAAGAGTGTTGACTTCAGATTGCTCCCTCCTCCCATTGCCCTCTCTTCCATCCTCTCCCCCCCCCTGCTTATCCCCTTCTCCCCCACTATCCTGTATTGTAAGATAGGTTTTCATACCAAAATGAGTGTGCATTTCATTCCTTCCTTTAGTGGAATGTGATGAGAGTAGACTTCATGTTTTTCTCTCACCTCCCTTTTTTTCCCACCACTAAAAAGTCTTTTGCTTGCCTCTTTTATGAGAGATAATTTGCCCCATTCCATTTCTCCCTTTCTCCTCCCAATATATTTCTCTCTCACCCCTTAATTTCATTTTTTTAAGATATGATCCCATCCTCTTCAATTCACTCTGTGCACTCTGTTTCTATGTGTGTGTGAGTGTGCGTGTGTGTGTGTAATCCCACCCACTACCCAGATACTGAAAAGTTTCACGAGTTACAAATATTTTCTTTCCATGTAGGAATGTAATCAATTCAACTTTAGTAAGTCCCTTGTGACTTCTCTTTGCTGTTTACCTTTTCATGCTTCTCTTCATTCTTGTGTTTGAAAGTCAGATTTTCTTTTCAGCTCTGGTCTTTTCATCAAGAATGCTTGAAAGTCCCCAATTTCCTTGAAAGACCATTTTATCCCCTGAAGTATTATACTCAGTTTTTCTGGGTAGGTGATTCTTGGATTTAGTCCTAGTTCCTTTGATTTCTGGAATATCATATTCCACGCCCTGCGATCCCTTAATGTAGAAGCTGCTAGATCTTGTGTTATCCTGATTGTATTTCCACAATACTTGAACTGCTTCTTTCTAGCTGCTTGTAATATTTTCTCCTTGACCAGGGAACTCTGGAATTTGGCCACAATGTTCCTAGGAGTTGCTCTTTTTGGATCTCTTTCAGGTGGTGATCAGTGGATTCCTTGAATACTTATTTTGCCCTCTGGTTCTAGAATCTCAGGGCATTTTCCTTGAGAATTTCATGAAAGATGATGTCTAGGCTCTTTTTTTGATCATGGCTTTCAGGTAGTCCCATAATTTTTAAATTGTCTCTCCGGGATCTATTTTCCAGGTCAGTTGTTTTTCCAATGAGATATTTCACATTATCTTCCATTTTTTCATTCTTTTGGTTTTGTGCTTTCTTGGTTTCTCATGAAGTCATTAGCCTCCATCTGTTCCATTCTAATTTTGAAAGAACTATTTTTTTCAGTGAGCTTTTGAACCTCCTTTTCCATTTGGCTAATTCGGCTTTTGAAAGCATTCTTCTCCTCATTGGCTTTTTGAACCTCTTTTGCCAATTGAGTTAGCCTATTTTTCAAGGTGTTCTTTTCTTCAGCATTTTTTTGGGTCTCCTTTAGCAAGGTGTTGACCTGCTTCTCATGCTTTTCTTGCATCTCTCTCATTTCTCTTCCCAGTTTTTCCTCCACCTCTCTAACTTGATTTTCAAAATCCTTTTTGAGCTCTTCCATGGACTGAGACCATTGAATATTTATTTTGGATGTGTGGGATACAGAAGCCTTGACTTCTGTATCTTTCCCTGGTGGTAAGCATTGTTCTTCCTCATCAGAAAGGAAGGGAGGAATTATCTGTTCACTAAGAAAGTAACCTTCTATAGTCATTTTTTTCCCTTTTCTGGGCATTTTCCCAGCCAGTGACTTGACTTCTGAGTTTTCTTTCCACCCCCACCTTGCCTCCAGATCTGCCCAGCCAGAGCTTGGGGTCTGAGATTTAAATGCTGCTTCCCAGCCTCAGGGCTTTCAGTCGGGGTGGGGCTGCTATTCAGTGTGAGATTAAGTTCAGGTGCTCAGGTGGGGGCAGGGCCGCCACTCAGGGCTCAGTTTCCTCAGGGGGTTTATGCAGAGACCTTCAACAATGGATCTGGGCTCCTGCCTGCTTGGGGAGCCCCTGTCAGCCACAGCCCCCGCTGCTGCCTCCCGAGGGGGCCTGAGTTATGGGGACACCCCACTCCCCTGTCGGCCACCCAAAAAGACTCTCTCACTGACCCTTGTCACCTGTGGGTGGAGGGACCTGCGATGCTGCTGGAGATTCTGTCCCTGAAGCCTGCTTGGATCTGCTCCACTCGGCACCCGTGCAGCCAAGGCAGGGCTGGGCTCAGCTCCAGGTCCGGGGAGTGACAGACCTTTCACATCAGATTTTCAGGTCTCTCTGGAACAGAAATCTTGTCCGCTCCGTTGTTCTGTGGCTTCTGCTGCTCCAGAATTTGTTGGGAGTTCTTCTTTACAGATATTTTATGGGCTGTGGGTTCAAAGCTAGCATATGTGTGTCTTTCTACTCTTCCATCTTGGCTCCTCCCAGAATTCTTTAGAGAAAGAAGAAAGTGATGTGTCCAGAATAAGAAAGAGAATTCTTTTGAGATGGAAAGTTGATGGAACCAGTGAATCATATGTGTGCATGCATTTCTAGCAAATTTGCAACTGCTTCGTTGTGAAGGATCTTTAAAATACCAGATTCTACCCAACAGTAATTTACTAGGTTTTCTTTGTACTTTAATTTAATCATTGAATTTTTTTTTTTTTTAGTATAAGGGTGTTGGGGTTTTTTAAATATGTGGGAAAAAAAGCAAATTAAATGTACAGATTTGGTGTAAGTACTCCTAGTCACACAAATAAAACAAGCATTTCAAAGTTTTTCAGGAGTTTCTATTTGGAGTGAATTTGCTTATGCCACTTGATTAACCAAGGAAAATAGGGTGTGTAGGGAAAAATGCTGACAAACACATAAGCCACATATTTTTATATGTATTTTTGCAGTAATTCATTTTCTATTGTTTTACAAATTTCCTGAGTAGCCTGGAATTTCCACAATGAACATATAACCAAATCGTGAACCCAATGAAGCTTGTTTTCAACATCTCCAATGTCTTTTTTAGCTGAACTTTTCCCTGCCTACCCCAACTTTTGTATCGTGAATGCTCACTATCCTTACTGCTCAGTGGCAGCCTCCTGCTTTAGCTTGCCCTGAATTTTTCAGCACTTTGACATCATGCACAAAATTTGTCATTCCCACTTTTGCACCTTTATTCATGTTGTTTTCTAACCTGGAATGTGGTCTCTTTTCCTCCCAGTCTATCTAGTCCTACCTCTCTGTTTTAGGCAAAGCAAGCTCTGCAAACCTAAACTAACCTTTACCTTCCACAACATGTAGTCATGCTGAGTATATCAGTGCCATGAATATGTATATGTTATCAGTCATATTAGCTTATTTTCCATTTATTGATTGTAAGTTATCTCCCTAATGAAAATATGAAATCCTTGAGAACAAGGATTGGTGTCATGTAACTTTTGTATTTCTCAGTAATAGGCACACAATTAATATTCAGTAAGTATATTCTGGATTAAGAAATATGGACTGTGTTAATAAGCTTCAAAAACGAAGATAATATAGGACTGTTGTCTTGTCCTTTTTGGGGGGATACGATATTCCTCAGAGTTTCAAACTGTTCGTACTTTTTTGTAAAGTTTTTTGTAAAGTGTTAGCATCAATACTTAGAAGTTAATTTGTTTATGTTGAATTATGACTATGTGTCTTTAGTCTCTAATTGGGTCACTTTTAATCAGTGTAATATATATCTAAAGTTTCTAAAATCCAAACACCTAACCTGACATTAAGTCCCTTTATAATCCATGTGCAGCCTCTATTTTTAGCTTTGTCTCATACCGCTTTCCTTCATATATACTATCACTAACTGGATTAATTTGTGTTCCTCATATTGGTCCCATGAATTCCTGCTTTTGCTCCATGCTGTTGCTCATGTTTTCTGTACCTTGAATACCTTTTCTACCACCTGTAGCTATTGGTATTCCTGCCCACACTTCAAAATGTAGTCTTGATGCTACCTAGCTCGTGAAGACTTCCAGATTCCTCAGAAGACTGCTTTTCTCTTGATCCCTTTGCATACTTATCATATTGGCTATCTTGACCTGCCAAGCCTCCAACTTGGATCACTGCCACCATTTACTGCCTTCACTCCTACATATGTGCTGCTAAATGAAGCCAGAGAAAATCAGAAAACTGTGGCATCTGGGTCTACTACAAAGTTATGGTACATAACTTTAATTTGGCCCTTAATGCTCCTAGGTAAACCTTCTATACCTCCCAAATGAACACTATCCATTCACCACAACAGCTCTTCCAAACCTCTTCTTCCCCCTTCATACCTTCCATGGTTCTCCTTTATCCACCCTCTCAATTGAGAACCGAGCCTCATGTTTTGTTGAAAAAAACAATTGAGGCCACTTTCCAAGAACCCTTTCTTCTCACCTCCTGTTCCTCATCTCACATTACCTTTATGCCTTCTGCCATTATTTCTTGAGTCTCCTACATCTTCACCCCTGTCTCATGTAATGAAATAGTCCTTCTCCTTCACAAGGCTAAGCCCTCTATGTGCACAAATGAATCCATTCCATCCCATCTTCTCCAGCAGTTTGTCCCCTCTCTCATCCTCACTTTCTTACTTACCTTTGATCTCTTCTTTCCTGACAACTTCTCCCTTAAAACATGCCCAAGTCTTTCCCATCCTCAAAAAACCCTCATTCTATGCATCCATTCTCATTAGGTATTGCCCAATATTCTCTCCTCCCTTTTGTGGCTCAACTCCTTGTTAAGACCTTTTAGAATCAATGCTTCTACTTTTTTTCCTCTCACTGTCTTCTTAACTTTCTATAGTCTGGCTTCCAACCTCATCATTCAAAGTTTTATAATCTCTCAATTAACAAAGCTAATGACCCTTTCTCAGTCCTCATTCTACTTGACTTCTCTGCAGTCTTTGACACTGTCAATCACCTTTATCTCCTTCAAACTTTCTTCTCTCTAGAGACTAACTTTTGCTTCTTTTGTATCCTCAGTGTTTGGTATAGTGCCTAGTACATAGAAGGCATTTAATAAATATTTATTGATTGCCTGAGAAATGACTATCCTTCCTCCAAATTCTCAACCACCGTTTTTACATACTATATTCTATTTTGTGATGCCATGATTTACGTACATCTTATCTTTCATACTAGACTGTAACCTCTTTGAGCAAAGAGACCATGTTTTCCTCACAGTGCCTTTAGAAGGTATTGAATAAATGCTTGGTGATTTGAATGTTAATTTCTTAGCACAAGTTATATGTAGATAGATATGAAAACAAAAAGTTAATGAAGCTTTACAAGTACATAGCACTTTACAAGTACATAGACACATTTGCAGAAAGACACAAAGTAAAAGAGGTAGATTTTTGTTTGAGCTTTAAAAATTAGGTAATTTGTAATTTAAAGGAATTTTTTTCATCTTAATTTAGGTCCCTTGTAGTTTGGAATACTGGGATGAACTCCAGAAAACTTTTGTTGCTTTTCGAGAATTCAGTCTTTCTGAAAGTAAGGTTTATGAGCTGCAGTTGCCTGACATCAACCTTGTGAATGACCAGAAGAAATTGGTAGCCTCAGACCTTTGGAGAATCGTCCTGAACAGCAACCAAAATGGAGCTGATGACCAAAGGTAACACAGTGAAAATGAGCCAGTGTATTAATGGGTTAAAAACTGTTTTTGCTAGTAGAGCAACATCCAACCCATCCTGACTTTGTTCTACTTTGCCAGTCTGAGACATAAGCTAAGAATCAAGAAAGAAATCAAAGGCCACCCTGGGCAGTTGGAAAAGCTGCCACAAATAAAGTACATACACACACGCACACACACACACACACAACCTTGGGCTTCTTTTAACACACAATTCTAATCAAAGTTCTTTCAACTCCAAACTTAGTCCTCTTGCTACATACACATTTGACAGTAGCAAGAAATAATAGCTTAGAATCTGTCAGCAAAAGAGCAGTCAGGAAGACTAAACAGACACAGCAGCTGGGGCCATTGAATGTAAAGGCAAACAGTCCTATAGTCACTCTTTAATAGACCCCAAGGGCATCAATGTGCTGTTGATAGCACAGTGCCCTCTAGAAAATGAGGGGCTTTGACTATATAATCTGTAAGATTCCTTTTAGCCCTAATATTTTGTAATTCTATTATTTGATTTTCCTAACGATGACCTTGAATTTTCAAGAAAAGGCTAAATATATTGAGTCTTCTCTTCAAACCAAAGAACAATGTGACATCTCTTGTCATAGGGTCCTAGTTGTAGAGCTGTCACAGGCCTCTACTCCACCTCTCTGCTTTTACAGATGAGGAAGCTGAGGCTAGGAGAAGTTAAGTAACTTACTTAGGATAACGCAGCTAGTAAGTGTCCTGGGAAGGATTGAAACTCAGTTCGTCCAGACACCCTAGTGTGCCATACCAGGCTGCCCTGCCCTGCATATGAAGGCATGCAAACGAAGCTAACTGCAACGATATCTATATCTATGTAACATGTATATACACTTTATATGTAGATAGATATGAAAACAAAAACAAAGCTAACGAAACTTCACAAGTACATAGTACTTTATGGGTACATAGACATATTTGTCAATGAGGTGGGTTGTTTTTTTTTTTTGGATGGGGGAAGGCAAGGCAGTTGGAGTTAAGTGACTTGCCCAAGGTTCCACAGCTAGTAAGTGTCAAGTGTCTGAGGTCAGGTTTGAACCCAGGTCCTCCTGACTCCAGGGCCGGTGCCACTGCACCACCTAGTTGCCCCATTTTTGTTCTATTTTTTAAAAATTAGGTAATTTGTAAAAGTGCTATGTAAACCTTAAACCAATGTATAAATGCTAGCTTTTTATTGTCTTAAAATGTAGTATAATTTTGTTCCTTCTTCATATTTAGATGTAGATGATTTAAAATTGGGAATTTACATTGGAAATTAATGGCATGTTTGTTCAATTATTGGTTAATCGATATTGATTGTAAAGGCTGTCTTATAGTAATAACATTTTCTTAATTGATGACTTGAAAAAAGAGCATTTTCTTTCTAATTTAAAAATTTTTTAAGTTTGTTATCAAAGGGAGTAAATCCTCAGCTACCTAGAAAACTTTGCTTTCCAGAATGATTCATTCCCTAAGGTTCTGCCTGGTCTGGATTACACTGTCTTTAATTTATGTAAGGATCTTTGTAGCAAACTCTAGAGCCACAGGCTCCACAAATTGTGAAGCATCTATTTCACAAGATAACCTCTAACATACCTTCTAATTCGATCATCTTCCATGTGTATCCTTCCTCTTGAAAATTTTGGTAGCAGAAGAAAGCCATTTTTTTTTTCTCTTTTCACAATTATCCTCTTTGCTTATCGTATTCTACTGGGGCAGTTAGTCAGTAAGCCTTTATTAATTGCTTAGTATGTGTCAGGTACTGTGCTAAAAGGCAAAAACCAGTCCCTGCCTTCAAGGAGCTCATAGTCTGTTGGGAAGACAACATGAAAACAACTAGGTACATGCAAGTTATATACAGGATGAATTGGAAAGAGTCAGTAATTTGACAGGTGAATAGAGAATGAAATAAAGTGAAGAAAGACTTGGGGGCAAAGCCAAGATGGTGGAGTAGAAAGACACATTTAGGCAGGCTCTCCCCACACAGCCCATAAAATACCTGTATAGAGGGACTCTCAACAAATTTTGGAGCAGCAGAAGTGGAGAACATCAGAGTGGAGGAGATTTCCAGCGCAGGGTGACCTGAAAGACCCATGGGAAACATCTGTTGCACCTGAGGCGGAATGGAGCCCAGCCCAGCCTTGGCTACGTGGCTCTGGGAGGAGGACACCTCAGGGGCAGACTCTCCAGTCTCTGAATCCCGAGTCGCAGCAGCAGTGTTGGAAAATCCCTCAACCCACAGGTGCCAAAGGTCAGTGACACATTTTTTTCAGCTAGAGGGGAAGGGAGAAGGACCTTCGCATAGCTCCGGCCTCAGGCAGCAGCCACAGAGGCCACATTGGGCAGGCAGCAGCAGTTCCCACAGCAGCCACTATAGCAGCCTGCATGCATTGTTGGATTGTAAAACCCCTGGGGGCACTGAGGAGCTGAGTCTTACTTCAGCCCTGTGTAGAGTCCCTGAGGGAGCGGATCTTTATCTCACACTGAATAGCGGCCCTGCCCCCACAGCTTATCTGAAAATCAACCCCCAGTGATGGCTTGGCAGAACTGGAGGCTGTGGAGAGGAAACTGCTAAGATTCTGGGCACAAAAATCTCTTTCTGCTCCCAGACCAGTGTACACACTTGATTGTGCCACCTTGGAGGAACTGAGATCTTACAGATCCCGAGAGTATACCCTACTCTTGAAAAAGGATCCAAAAGTCAAATAACTGGTTGGGAAAATGCCCAAAAAAGGGGAAAAAATAAGACTGTAGAAGGGTACTTTCTTGGTAAACAGATATCTTCTCCCATCCTTTCAGATGAGGAGGAACAATGCTTACCATCAGGGAAAGACATTAAAGTCAAGGCTTCTGTATCCCAAACATCCAAAATAAATATTCAGTGGGCTCAGGCCATGGAAGAGCTCAAAAAGGATTTCAAAAATCAAGTAAGAGAGGTGAAGGAAAAACTGGGAAGAGAAATGAGAGAGATGCAAGAAAAGCATGAACAGCAGGTCAGCACCCTGCTAAAGGAGACCCAAAAAAATGCTGAATAAAATAACACCTTTAAAAATAGGCTAACTCAATTGGCAAAAGAGGTTCAAAAAGCCAATGAGGAGAAGAATGCTTTCAAAAGCAGAATTAACCAAATGGAAAAGGAGGTTCAAAAGCTCACTGAAGAAAATAGTTCTTTCAAAATTAGAATGGAACAGATGGAGGCTAATGACTTTATGAGAAACCAAGAAATCACAAAACAAAACCAAAAGAATGAAAAAATGGAAGAGAATGTGAAATATCTCATTGGAAAAACAACTGACCTGGAAAATAGATCCAGGAGAGACAATTTAAAAATTATGGGACTACCTGAAAGCCATGATCAAAAAAAGAGCCTAGACAACATCTTTCATGAAATTATCAAGGAAAACTGCCCTGATATTCTAGAACCAGGAGGCAAAATAAATATTGAAAGAATCCACTGATCACCTCCTGAAAGAGATTCAAATAGAGAAACTCCTAGGAACATTGTGGCCAAATTCCAGGGTTCCCTGGTCAGGGAGAAAATATTGCAAGCAGCTAGAAAGAAGCAGTTCAAGTATTGTGGAAATACAATCAGGATAACACAAGATCTAGCAGCTTCTACATTAAGGGATTGAAGGGCATGGAATAGGATATTCCAGAAGTCAAAGGAACTAGGACTAAAACCAAGAATCATCTACCCAGCAAAACTGAGTATAATACTTCAGGGGATAAAATGGTCTTTCAAAGAAATAGAGGACTTTCAAGCATTCTTGATGAAAAGACCAGAGCTGAAAAGAAATTTTGACTTTCAAACACAAGAATCAAGAAAAGCATGAAAAAGTAAACAGCAAAGAGAAATCATAAGGGACTTACTAAAGTTGAACTGTTTACATTCCTACAGGGAAAGACAATATTTGTAACTCTTGAAACTTTTTTCAGTATCTGGGTAGTTGGTGGGATTACACACACACACACACACACACACACACACACACACACACACACACACAGAGAGAGCACAGGGTGAATTGAATAGGATGGGATCATATCTTAAAAAAATGAAATTAAGGGGTGAGAGAGAAATATGTTGGGAGGGGAAAGGGAGAAATGGAATGAGGCAAATTATCTCTCATAAAAGAGGCACGTAAAAGACTTTTCAGTGGAGGAAGAAAGGGGGGAAGTGAGAGAAAAAACATGAAGCTCACTATCATCACATTCGACTAAAGGAAAGAATAAAATGCATACTCATTTTGGTATGAAAACTTATCTTACAATACTGGAAAGTGGGGGAGAAGGGGATAAGCAGGGTGGGGGGATGATGGAAGGGAGGGCAGTGGGCGGAGGGAGCAGTTAGAAGTCAACACTTTTGGTGAGGGAAGGGGTCAAAAGAGAGAGCAGAAGAAATGGGGTGCAGGATAGGATGGACGAAAATATAGTGGTCTTACACAAAACGACTATTATGGAAATTATTTGCAAAATATGGCCTATATACACAGATAATGGCCTATATTGAATTGCTTGCCTTCCCAAAGAGGATGGGTGGGGAGGGAGAGAGGAAGAGAAGTTGGAACTCAAAGTTTTAGGAACAACTGTTGAGTATTGTTCTTGCATACCACTAGGAAATGAGAAATACAGGTAATGGGGTATAGAAAGTTATTTTGCCCTACAGGACAAAAGAGAAGATGGGGATAAGGGAAGGGAGGACAGATTGGTGATGGGGTAATTAGAATGGTTGGTGTTTTGGGGTGGGGGGAGGGGAGATATGGGGAGAAAATTTGGAACCCCAAATTTTGTGGAAATGAATGTTGAAAACTTAAATAAATTTAAAATTAAAAAAAAATAAAGACTTGAAGCAAGGTGAACAACCAGATAGTCCAGGTGTGAGGTGATGGCTTATCCCAACATGGTAGCAGTGACAGAGAGAAGGGGGCATATATGAAAAATGTTACAAAGGTAGAAATGACTAGATTTGACAACTAGGACAGAGGTTCTTTAGCTAGAGTCTCTGAACTCATTTTAAAACTATTTTGATAGCTGTATTTCAATATAATTAATTTCCTTTGTAATCACCTGTGAAATCTTTCTAAAGCACAAATCTGACCATGTCACCCCATATATTCATTCATTCCAGTGACTTCCTGTTATATCCAAAGTCAAATATAAAATCCTCTGTTTGGCCATCAAAGCCCTCCATAAGCTGGCCCCTTCCCCACTTTTCCAGTTTTTCACACCTTCCATACTCCCATAATCTACAATCCAGTGATATTGGCTTACTTCTTGTTACTCAAACAAGATTTTCCATCTCCTAACTCCAGGCATTTCTTTGGTAATTATGTATATTTTATTCATTTGAAAATATCATTCTGCAAAGAACTTGATAGGTTTCACAGACTGGGAATGGGAAGTGGGGGGTGGGGAGAGGTTATGGAATAAGCATTTATATAGTACCTACTATGTTCTAAAGGTGCCATGCCTTGACTACTTCTTTTAAACAGGCCTATTCAATGAACAGGCATTACCTCACCCTAAATGAGTACCTGCATAGACCTGAGCCTAAAGGGCCCCTTTAGGCCAAGGTCTCCCAGTGCATCCTGGGTCATCTCCAGTCATCCTGATGAATATCTGGTCACTGGATTCTGATGGCTCTGGAGGAGAAGTGAGGCTGGTGACCTGCACAGCCCTCCGTCACTCAAAACAAAGCCAAGTGCAAAGTCATGTCATCATTTCTCTGATGGCATGGTCTTCTTTGGTAACGAAGGATGAACTCAACAACTATGCTCTATAATAAACTTTACAATTGTTATCTCAGTTGAATCCTCACCACAATCCTGAGAAATTGATAGTTATCCCTATTTTATAGTTGAGGAAACTGAGGCAGACCGAAGTTAAGTGACTTACCAAGTGACTTGACAGCTAGTAAGTGTCTGAAATCCTATTTGAATTCCCATATACCTGACTCTGCTGCTTCCCCCTACGCTGCCAAAGAGATCCTTTATACAAAAAAGGTCAAGTGGCCTTGGGGGATAAAATGGCTTATTCATTAGCCCCCTATTTTGCCTAAACAAGTTAGGCTTTTCACCGCAGATACTGGTTACTTTCTTTCCCTTCAAAAACAAGACAGAGGGTCTTTGTGATAGATGGGAAGTCCCCCACCTCTCCCCACCTTTAATATGTGTGTGTGTGTGTGTGTGTGTGTGTGTGTGTGTGTGTGTGTGTGTGTGTGTGTGTGTGTGTGTGAGATTGGAAGGTTTGGTTTGGGTTTTCTTTTAATTCAGTTTTATTTTTAGTTCTAAATTCCCTCCCCCATAACCACCCATCGAGAAGAAAACAGAACCCATTACAAATATGTATAGTCATGCAAAATAAATTTCCACATTCACCATGTTCTCAAAAAAAAAGCAAGAAAAAGAAAAAAATAGAAGAAAATATGTTTTAGTCTCCATTAATTCTCTTTTTGGAGGTATAGTATGTGTCATCATGAGTTTAGGAATTGTGGTTTGTCATTTCATTGAGCAGAGTTACTAAGTCTTTACAAGTTATCTCTAAAGAATTGCTGTTACTGTACAAGTTGTTTTCCTGGTTTGTGTCTCTTTACTCTGCATCAGTTCACAGAAGTGTTCCCAGGGTTTTTCTGCAACCATTCCCTTCATCGTTTCTTACAGCACGATAGTCTTCCATCTCATTCATATACATAACTTGTTTAGCCATTCTTCAGTTTATGATATCCCATCTTTGTTATACTCTGCACTACACTCTTCATACCTGCTGTGTGGCTTGGTGAAAGATTGAATTTCTATTGAATAGTAAGCCATCTGTTGTGTACAGATCAGTGTCAGGTGCAAGAGAGATACAGATTTTAGATGAACCATAATCTTTGCTCCAGTGAAGCTTAGAATCAAGTCAAAAAAGATGACACTAACAATAATATGAAGTATAAAAGTATATAAGACAAAATTCTATGTATATGAGGACCACAGCGGGGAAAGCCCATTAAAAACCAGGATAATCAGGGAATGCTTCTTGGAGTTGTTGGTATTTGGATTGTGCTGTAAGAACCATAGCTAGGACTCAACAAGATGAAAAGTTTCATAGTCTTCTTTTTAGAAATTTGACTAGTGTACAAATTAGCTAAAAAGGACATTCAGTTTTCTGAATGCTTAGTTGTCACTAATATTTTTAATAATTAATGTTAATAAATACTTGAGTTTACATCTTACTTTAAACATTTATTAGCTTTGTAACCCCTCATCAAGTCCCTTAATATTCTCAATTTTCTCATCATATAAGGACAGTAATAGTACCTGCCTCATAGGGCTCCAATGATATAATGAAGTGCTTTGCAATCCTTAAAGCCCTATATAAAGGCTAACTATACCTTATCTTTTTAAAGCACTTTCATAGGCATGATATCAGTATTATCCTCACAACAACCCTTTGAGGTAGGTGGGCTGTTATCTTCATTTGATAGACTCTTAATTCAGTACTTTTTCCACTACAACTTACTTCCTAAATTATAGCTAGAATTCAGGTAACTGACTGAAAATTTGATATTCAGTCGAGGAAAAAGTTCTTATTTCTACATCAGTTGGCCTTTTTTTAAAATCAGTTTCCCAGTGTTGGAGATTTAGTAAAACTGCAGAAGTGACCTGTTTTTACATCTTTAAGTAATGAAACAGCAAAAACTCTCTTCCTATTAGGTACTGATGGATTTGTAGAGGGATTTGCTTCATAACTCTAGACATGGGAGTGTAAAATGTTCTAGAAATAAGGAGTCACAAAGTAAGAATATGAATACTTCAATCAATAAAAACAAGTAAACATCTGGTTTCGATTAATAGTATCAACTTGGAAATGATTTCTTGATGCTAATTGTGAAGGAATGCATTTTCATCATTGAGAAGTTAAGTGTTTTAGACAAGGTTAATTCCTCCGAATGGGGAACTTTTGCCGATTACCTCTGTGGTCAGCTTAGCCCCTGGAAATGTGAGCTCTGGGAACTAGAATTGTACAGAATGACATTCAGTGGACTCTTTTCATCAAAGTGCTTGACATTATAGTCCCAGGCATCATTTTGTACTCAAAAGGGATTTTCAAGTGTAACTAATATTTCACACATTCAGCTTTGTTAAGATGATTTAGGACAAATAGATTTTTAGTTTGAAATTGGTGTTGATGAGTTCTGTGAGAATAACTGGTTTAAAAAGTCAGTACCATAAATCACTGCCAAGATATGTATTAAATGGGATGGCAGAAATCCACACAGATAAAAGTGGATTTCAGTAAAAGCCTATAGAGAAAGTATTAATGCTTTGATTAGGCTCTTGCCATTTAGGTTTCAACATTTTGTTCAAAGAGAGAAACACAAAAACTTTTCCAGACATCAGCTCCTATATATACTGGAGAACCAGTTCTTGGAGTAACTGGATGAATGTAGATGATCACCTCAGAAGTCAATTCATCATTCTTTTGAGGAAGGGATAGATCTTTTTTTCTGCTGGAGGCTGTCAGTTGTCTCAAAAACAGGGATAATAGAATAAACCTTACAATTTAAACAAGCTAGGGCCCAGCACAGTGCCTTCCACATTGCAGACACTTAATAAATGTGTGTAGAATTTAATTGAAGGGGAAGAAGGAATGGAAAGGGTTAATTAATTTTAAAAAAATACTTCTGACTAAAAAAAAAAGAAGGAAACTGATTTTGGACCTTGAAACCACTTGGCTTGCACCTCTACTCTATGTCTACTTCTCATGTTACATTTTGTATTAGTTATTACCATACATGTCATATCTCCTTATTAGACTGAAAACTCATTAAAGTCAGGGACCATTTCTTAACTAGTTTTATATCTTCCCCAGCACCTAACACAGTATTGGGCATATTAATGCTTAATAAATGTTTGTTAATTATTGAAAATTTCTATTTAGTGGAAAATACTGTAATATTAACTGCCCTTCCCAAACATGATACTTTGATTCTAGGTCTACCAAAAAGGCAAAATAAATCATCTCTGAGTAAAAAGAAAAAAAAAAAGAACCCAGTACCATGTGGGAAAAGTACCATTGCTTATCAATACTTAAGATCTTAGTGTTGAGGATAATACAATATTGATACCAAAATTATCAAAAACCCACAACTCAATGTAATGCCATGATTGAGAGTATCATCTTGAGTATTTATGAGAAAAGTAATGTGGGATAATATCAGAATAAGTTTTCAGAATTTAGCAATTCACTGCAGTTGCTATATAGAACAGTTAATGAATGCTTAATTAGCTTTTAATTGAATTAGTTTAAAATACATTTAATTGAAATTGACAGAACAACAAATATTTAGTGCCTTAATTTGTCATCATTTTTTTACCCACTATAAAAATGATCTTACTATGTAGAAAAACATAAAACCTTTTAACTTTTATTTGGGAAAATATTATATAAAAGTTTTGAAATAATTTTTGTCTTCTTTGTAATCCTGTTTTTATAAATGATGATGGCCCCTCCAACCAGTACTCTTTATAGGCAACTGATATTCACTAACCAGGGCTAGTCTTGGATTAAAATATTTGGAAGTTTATAAATTGTGCTTATGATATTCTGAAACTAGCCTTAGAGGATTAATATCTTGTACTTTAAGTGTAGCCCAAGTGTATTCCTTCACATCAATAATAAACTATGAAGCTTAAGTGAATCGTGTTACTTAGAAAAAATTGTGAGACTGAGGAAAGGAGGTGTAAATTTAGCTTCCAGCGCTGAAGCAACTTTTACTTTTCTGGAGTAATGTAGTTGGCATGTAACTGTTACATCCTTAGTTGCTTTTATCCCAAATCTACTGACACCATCTAGGAAGCTGTGGTAGAAATTGTGTGATACATATTTGAATATGGACTTATCCACTTAGACAAGTATCTAAATGGATCTTTGATCTTTTCTCCTCCAGGTGAGAAGAAAAATCTTCCTTACCTGCTAATCCTTTGGATTCTTCTGCATGTAAATTCTTCATTACAGTAATAGGACCTCACATTTATATAGCATTATGAAACTTTTCTTACAACACTGTGGAGTAGGTAGTAGAAGTGTTATCCCCATTTTACAGATGTGGAAATTGGGGCTCAGAGAGATTGAGAATTTCTTATGGTTATAGCTAGAAAGGCTTAACAAGATGATATTTGTACTTCATGAGACTTTTGTCAGTATTAGGGTAGTTGGAAGAGACAGACAGATAAATAGATAGATAGGTAGATGGTATAGGGTGAGTTGAATATGAAGGGATGATATCTAAAAAATAAAATTAAGGGGTGAGAGAAGAATATCTTGGAAGAAGGAGAAAGGGAGAGATAGAATAGGATAAGTTATTTCACATAGAAGAGTCAAGAAAAAGATTTTACAATGGAGGGGAGAGGTGAGAAGGAAGGAGTAAACCTTACTGTCACTGGATTTGACTTAAAGAGAGAATAATATACACATTCAATTGGGTATCTTACCCAACCAGAAAGCAGGGGGAAAGGAGCTAAAAAGGGGGACAAGGTGGGGGGGGGGTAGTCAGAAGCAAACACTTTAGAAAATGGAGAGGGTCAAAGGAGAAAATAGAATAATTGGGGGGTGCGATAGGATGGAGGGAAATATAGTTAGTCTTTCACAACATGACTATTATGTAGTGTTTTGCATAACTACACATGTATAACCTGTATTGAATTGCTTGCCTTCTCAATGAGGGTGGGTGGGGAGGGAAAAAGGGAGAGAATTTGGAACTCAAAGTTTTAAAAACAAAGGTTAAAAAATTGTTTTTACATGCAACTGGGAAATAAGATATACAGACAATGGGGTATAGAAATCTAGCCTTTCAAGAAAGTAAAAGGGATAAGAAGGCAGAATGATAAAAGGGAGGGCAGACTGGGGAAAGTAATAATCAGAATGCATGCCATCTGGGGGGAAGGGGAAAGATAGGGAGAAAATTTGGAACTCAAAATCTTGTGGAAATGAATGTTGAAAACTAAAAGTAAATAAATTTAAATTATAAAAAAAAAATCTTAAAATTTGAGAGTTGTAAGAGACCTTACCAACCATCTAAGCAAACTCATACATACAGGAATCTCCACTATAACATACTTGACAAGCCTTTGCTTTGAATATCTCCAAAGAAGGGGAACCTACCACCTTTTGAGGCAATACCTTCCTTTTGTGGACAGTTCTGATTATTTTTTTTTACACCAAGCCTAGATTTTCTCTGCACCTTCCTTCCCCCAAATGACAGGCCTTCAATACTTTAGCACAACTTTCATATCTCCCCATGCCCTCTCTTCTCTGGAGTAAATATACTCAGTTTTTGCAACTGGTCCTCATATGATCTTTATATGCACCAAAGGCCATTTGTCACTCTGGTTGCTCCCCTCTGGAAACCCTCCAGTTTATCATCGTCTTTCTTAAACTGTAGTGCCCAGACCTTTGTACCTGATACTCTGTGTACCTATTACTCTATAATATATGAAAAGTTTGTAAGAGAAGCACAAAGTACTATGTGTGTGATATTTAAGTTGAGGAAAGATCAAACGAGAAAGTGATTGGGAGAAGAAGGGAATTTTTCCCAGAAAATTTGGTGTTTGAAATCGGCTTTCAAAAGAATGAATAGGCCTTCCACAGCAGGACAGATTTCCTAACCTTCTTTTTAGAAAGTTGATTATTCTATAGATTCACAAAAAATGAATATGATGTTGACTGTTCTCAGTGTTTAGTCGTCATAATACTTTTTATGATACATAATTACATTAATAAATACCCATTTTAATTTTGTCACATCTGTACAATGAGGATAATAATAGTACGTATTTCCCAAGGTTGTAGTCAGCATCAAATAAAGTAACACAAGTAAAGCAATTTGCAAACCTTGAAGTACAATATAAATATTAGCTGTTGTTGTTCTGATCATCATTATTACTAATTTTGTGATCTTGGGCAAGTCACTTTGCTTTCATTTATAGCTAGAATGCCAGTATGTTTATGGCTTAGGTTCTCTGGTAACATGCCATTACATCAGTCATCAGACAAAGATTTCAAATTTAGTGCCAACAGTTAAATTAATGCATCTATAAACATTCTCTCTAAGAGCTATGAGATTTTTTTTTGCACCCCTTGACTCTATTTTTGCCACTGTCACCATGGAAGCAGAAAGGGACTTTGTAGGACTAGGGTCCATTTTGTATTTTTATCAATTTCATCGGTCACTGTGCCTACAAATTTCAATGCCTGACAGCTGACATTTTGATGAACATCTCTGAACTAGCTAGACTAGCCAGGAGACAGTGGACAGCTTTGCTGGACCAGTTCTTGAAATCCTTCTAGCATGTTGTAGAACATGCTAGAAATTGTATCTGAATGGCCTTCAGTCCAAAGTAAGGATTGGGCAAGACTTCTAAGTAAGTAAATTGTTAAAAGTAAAATATTTCATTCTCAGATTTCTCTGAGGCAAATTTGAGGTTCTTCATGATTTCATAATCCTCCTTATCAAGAACTTCAGGCTTATTTGTATCCAAAAGGCATTCCAAAACAATCTCTGAGCTTTGAATCAGACTTACAAGTTAAACTTGCTCAGTTAGTGTGAGCAACTAGATAACTTGTTTGGACTACTGACAAAGAGAACTGCTTGGCTATCCTGGGATGACTTTTTGTTTTAGTTTGTTTTTTATGATTACAGCAATTGTGTTCACAGAGAATGTGCCAGAAAGATTCCTGTGGTAGGTGGAGAAAAGTCTTCAATCCAGAACCATCCTGCCAATTGCTCACAATTAAGTTATAAATTGTTGATCTGTGTTGGCAAGAAGGGTTGGTTAGGTGCACAATATTTAGAATCGCGAATGTGCAGATAAGGATAGTTACTTGTAAAGAGAAGGCTACAATGATTCTCTAGATTCGATTTAGAAAAAGTCAATTTTCAGAAGATAGCATCATTCTGGCCATATCATTTTGCTCTGTAAGTACATGAACCCTGTTATAGCACATATTCATCAAACCCATCAACTCACACTCCTTCCCTATCCTTTTGCAGCCTACTAGGTCAACATTCATCATTGAGTTTAAAGTGCTAAGTGGAACAAGAAGTAGATGTAAGGAGCAGACTTGGGCTGTGATGTGTCTGATTTCTGAGATTGATGGGTACCCTGCTTGTTGCCCCTGCCCCTCCAAAGTCCCTTTATGTATTAGGAGTTTTGACTTCCTTGCATATTTTCCTTAATTCTGTCATATGGCTTTATTGTTCTTTCTCACTCCACTATTTTATGAGGTAAAATCTAATCGGGGTCCAAAGCATTTCATAAGATGATCTCTGAAAAGTAAAACAAGTACAAATACAGAATAAAAGAGATGCCAAATATTCCCTATTAATTCCACTTAGTTCTGTTGTTCAGAATAAAAATGCCTGTGTCTATTCATAAGCACCTTGGCTTTACCAGGTATTATACTTTATCCTTGGAATTTTTATATTCCTGCATATTTTGCTGTCTGAATTAATACCTGAATTGTTTTCTCTGAGCCTTCAATGTCTTGAATTAACCACTCCGTTTCCTCTTGCCTCCACTTTCCTTTCATGGGTCAAAATGCTCTTCCCCAGGCCTGACCACCACTCTGACTCTTCAGAGTCACATATTCATGACACTGTATATTTATTACTGGAAGGGACTTGAGAAGCCATCTAACTTAAACCCTCTCCTTTACCAGGTGAGATGGCCTTGATTGATTAAGCAGCCTCTTCTCCAGACATACCACCTTTTCTGTTATACCTGGCAGCAACGCCAGTCCTTTCTATCCAAGCCAGAAGGAGTTCACGTTAATTTCCTTTCCTGTCAATAGGCATAATACCTCATGATTTCAGGGAAATGTTTGACAAGGTCTTTTAACAAGCTAGAAAATGGACCTTGATCATGCCACTGTTAGATGGGTAAAACCAAACTGAAGCGGGTCATTAGATCCCATGACCTTTCAGGGTCATTTTCAGGCATAGAGATAGAAGAGGATGGAAACAAAGTTCCCTTCACCCAAGAGTATCTGAAAAAGCAATTACATCTCATATTAGTAAAAGGATTAGAAAGGTTAGAAATCTGTCCAGTAATTAACTTTGTGACTTTTTCAAGCCCTTATATAGGGCTTATATTTCCTGCTTCCACCTATTTGCCTTTCCTTCAAAATATTTAACTTTCAAGGTCATAGTTTTCATCATTTTAGGGAGTCCCTGGAGAAAACCATGTAGTCTTTCCATTTGCTACTATTAACCTTTCAAAGGCTGCTGGCCAATTTAACAGTAACTGTTGCTGACCTCCTCTCTTTTCCATACACACAGCTCACCATCCCCCATCCCTTTGCCTGTATGCCTAACAGGCGCTCCCTTTTCCCTGACTCACAGAATCTCTCTCTTCCTTCAGCTCAAGCACGCCTTCTAGAGAAACTTTTCTCAGATCATCTAAGTGTTTGTGCCCTCCTTCCCAAACTACCTTGTGTATAACTTTTTAACTGCACTAGAGGGCCAGGTCTGGAGTCAAAAAGACCAGAATTTACATCTGGCCTCAGACATTTACTAGCTGTGTGACCTTGAGCAAGTCACTTATTCTCTGCCCACCTGTTTCCTCAGCTGTGCAGTGGGGACAATAATTGTACATACTTCCCAGGGTTGTTATGAGAATCAAAGGAGAGAATATTTTTTAAATGCTTTGCAAGTGCATAACACATATTAGGTGATATAGAAATGTTAGTTGTTTATAACAGTGCCTCTCACATAGCAGTCCTTTTGCAATTATTTGTTGAATTGAATATTTTTGAATAGAACACTTTTGGCTACCCTTCCTTTTGAATATTCACTTTTGTCTTAGCTTCAAAGATACCAAAAAATAATCCTGATTTTCTTCCTCCCTTTATAACTGATCTTTCTGTGTTTTCTTTTCTGACTCTTCTTTCCAAACCTTTCCAAGACTGCTGTCAACTTTCTCTTCTTTCCTCTCTACATTCTTTCCCTTGGCAAGTTCATTTCTCCCACAGCCTCAACCATCACTTCTAAACAGGTATTTCTCAAGTCTCATCTCCAGGCCTGACTTTTTTTTCTGTGCCCCAGATCCTCATCTTGATCCAAGGTTTACCTACGACCAGAGTGAACTCTCTAAGACATTCCCCTTCTCTGCAAAGTAAGGAGTTTGGACTTGATCATTTCTACAGTCCTTTCCCACTCTGCATCCTTTGATCTTTCTTCTACGACAAATTCATCTTTCTTATTCATAGATTTGCTCATTTCTTTTCTCTTAAAAAGTCTTCCAGGGTCTGTATTGTCTCCATTCTAGTAGGGGGATATCACACGTACACACATAAATGAGACACAAAATAATAGATGTTAAGTAAGTTGTTGGCTCTTTTTCCACCACTTATTTTTACTTTTCCATAGTATGTTATTCTTCAAAAGAAATAGATAATGTAATCTCTTATTCAGTAATTTATTAGGTGCTTCTTCTGTGTAAGGCACAATCCTACATGATTTGAATACAAAGATAAAACCAAAATGAATTATCACAGAAACCCAGGACTGAGAGGAAGTTCAGAGGCCATTTAGTCCATCCCATACTGAATAAGAATTGACAAGTGGAGGGCCAGTCGTTTCTTGAAGACACCCAGTGAAGAGGAAATAAGAAGCTTATATTCTGTTGGGTGTTTCTTGAGGAGCATATACATTTGTTAAAGAGGCAAGATTTATACATGTGAAATAGTTAAGTGTCATGACAAGGCAGTCTAAGATAACCGCCAAAATGAGTATCATAGATAATAATGTGTTAATATGAAAGGTCAGAATGGGTAAAAAACAGATAAGAAGGCTTCAAGGAGGAGATGGGATTTCCTCCCTCTAGCACATGTGACTCTGATAACTCAAGGTCAGCCTTGCCGTTTCAGACCTTTGTTTTTTCTTGGTCCTTGTTTATAAACCATCACTCTCTGGGTCACACGCTCATTCTCCATGGGAAAGGTTAGGGCTGTCTCTAGATAGTGCTTCTCTTTGTTAGGCTTCCTCATGTCTGCTCCTCTAGCTACAGACCAGGGATTTGTTGAACACTATTCTTGTCCCTATAGTTTTGTAAGCCATTTGAGCAACAGTAGTACAGTTTGAAACAGCTTTGTCATCTGAGTTTCTTGTTATTAAAATAATTCAAGGTTTGTGCTGGAAAATTCTTTCCTTTATAAACTGAAGTCCTGCCGGCCTGAATTTTTGCTTTTCCTCTACCCTTTGGGAAAGGAATTCTTACAGGGTTTTGGTTTTGTTTTTTTTTTCCCTCCCAGAAATGAAAAGCCTTCAAAGACTTTGCCTTCCATTTGTTTTCTTTTGGTCCAGTATATAGCAGTTTTTGCAACTTAAATTTGTACTTCTTTAAATATAAGAATATTTTTGTTTTTTTTTTTTTTTACTACCTTTATAGTCTGTACTACATTTTTTCACTCATCATTTAATTAACCTGGCAGATATTTACTGAGTGCTTACCATGCGTAAGGCCCTCTGTTAAGGGCTCTGGATGATACAAAGAGTAAAACAAAAATATAAATTCAAAAGTAGAAATACAAAAGAGTAAAAAGAAAGTCTTGCCTTCATTGAACTTCCAGTCCAGTAAATTGAGAGTAGCTCACCATTTTTTTCCCAAAATACTAAATGTTGTTCAGCAGCTACCTAAAGATTCCTAAAGTAGCTATGGGATAGCAGAGGAATTTTATTTCTCTGTTATATATTTCCTCCCACTTGGAAACCTTATGGGATTATTCTATTATTTGAATTAGGTATAAAGGGATCCAAGAAGTTTAGCTTTGCATCTGAACTTCTGGGTGTTTGAACTAACTACTGAATCTTATGAGATCCATTTATTATAAGTCCAGAGGTCTTGCTTGCTTCCAAGAGCCATCATTCAGCGTGTTAGGAACCAGCAGCACCAGAGAATACTGTGAACATTGGCAATGGCCCATGAATCCGACCTGTTTTGGCAGTCTGGTGGGAAAAGGGGGAGTGTTAAAATAGAGATGTTCGAGGTTTGGAGGGTTTTTTTTTTTTTTAATCTTTCTATGCCTGCCTGCCATAATTGTGTCATAAATTCTGTTTCTTCCTTTTGGTGCCTAAATTAGATTGAAATCTATACATAGCTGTATACATGTAAGAAAATTTGCAAAAATATATAGCAGCTCTGACTAACTCTAGCAGGCGCATCAACCCCCTTTGTGAACAGTGAACATTTAGTTCCATTCTGCCAAAGCCCTCCTGTTAAAAGTCAGTATGTGTGGGCTACTTTTTATGGTGCCTTGTGGTGATGAGCAAATTGGAGAAACATTGGAAAACCTATAGAACTGTTTATTCTAAACACATTGAAATTGAGGCCAGAACATATTATACATGTTTCTTATGCTTTTAGAATTGTTCATCTGGATATGGTACAGATGTGTATATTTGGGGATAATTATTTGGATTTAGGATGGCAATATTTAATTTAGTAGTTTAAAGTTACTGTAGCATTGTTGATTAGTGGTGTGGTTCCTTTTTTCTGGCTTTGAATTGCTAACCAACTTCTAAAAACTCTTTTAAAAAAAGGTATCTGTGCTTTTTGTCATCATAAGACAGTCCCAGGGAGGCACCCCCACCCACACCCCACTGAAGCAGATTGCAAGGGATCTGTGACTAAGGAGGTAAATCCTAGGCATATGAGTTAAGTGACTTAACCCTGGGTCATATGGCTACTAAATGTCAGTGACAAAATTGGAGCCAAAGTCATCCTGACTCGGAGCCCAACACTGTAGCTATTATACCATACTTCCTCTACTTTTATAATTTAATATAAATGGATTTTTGACTAACACTGCCTTGTAGTGTTTTATCAATCTTTTATACTATGCATTCCTGTGTTCACTGTTCATAAGAGATTCTCGCCAGGATAGACCTTAGAAAAATTTACCGTATCAAAGATTGTAGTTAGTAAGGGGAAAATCCATTCAAAGCATACTTCATATTGCTATGTTATGACTGATCTCATTGACCTCTACAAATTTATAGATATGTATGTGCATATACATACATGTATGCCTACGTAGACACATTTATATACGTATATACAACCTATAGTAATAATATTGCTATGTACATATTAAATTTGTAATCTCACTTGAACTTTACAATAATTATGTAAAGTAGATGATAACTTTAAATAGTAATATATGGGAATTCAAAAGTGAAAGTGCTTATAACAAGTATTTTCTAATATAAAAGCAATAATTTTTCTTTGCTAAAGTGAGTTTTATATTGGATATCATAATTATTAGCAACTTCATGTGGGGATGAATATATTTTTAGGAAAAGGAGAAGAGGTTGCTGGGTTGTGTATATACTTATTAAAACAACTATATTTCCATGTAGATAAATAGATTGACGGATAGATATCTATTGTTCTGTCTAGCCAGATATAGATGGATATAGATATAGACTTATCTAGATGGATAGATCTATCATTACATGTATCTATAATGACAATTCCTTTTAGGTATGAATTAGACTTAATAGCTACTAAAGTCCTTTCTAATTCTTAAGTTCTATGATTCTGTGATATATGTGCTTATGTGAATATATGTACAAAAATATACATGTGCACACACATATCTGTATGTGTCTTGTGTTTTACTATTCTGAAATGTGTATTTTATATAGTAAAGGTGTACTAAGATTACAATACAGAATCAAAATGTAAATAACTTGCATTTTATGTTCTCTGCAGTATAAGCACTCAGTCAGTATTTGTTGAAAGATCTCCCCATGCTTTTTTATCCATCCTGCTCACTACCATCTTTCAGAACCTGATTCAAAATTAAAATCCTTCAAGAAGCACTTGCTGATTAATCCTGTTTTTCCCATTTTAATCAGACTTTTGCACCATGTATTCCCAGCACTTATGGATTCAAATTATTTATTTTCAGACATTGATCTTTTTTCCTTATAATGTTCTTAAATCTTTGTGGTGTACATGTTGTGTATGTCCAACTAGACTATAAACTCCTTAAGGACAGGAACTTTCCCTTCTCCATCATTTATATCTCCCAATAGTACTGTGCTGAGAGTAAGGGGTCACTCCACTTTGCGGATTAGGAGTGAGCTTCATGGCAAGTTGGTGTAGCTGAACTTATAGCCATGGGAGAAGGGTTTCAGAGTTTCATGGGTCATCAAAGGCATTCTCGTCCAACACAGACTAAATAACCCAGAGTAGGGAGGAGGTGGTGGCAACCAGTGAAGAACCATGACCAAATAAAATTAGTGTAAACACAAACTGCACTCCCATTCCACTTCTCCTTTCTTGTTATAGCAGCTCCCTTCCACCACCTTCTCAGTCTGTTACTACCTATAATACTGATTTCAGTATGATTTTTTTTCTATATAAAGATGTTGGAGAAAGGAAGAGGAAGCAACCATATAGTGGGACCCCTTATCCTCCCAATCTTGGTGCTATTTCTCAGGACACCTAGACCAGGGCTCAATGCAGAGAAATACTGCTAAACGACTTACTGGTTGAGGGGGAGGTCTGAGAAGGTGGTAGATAATCAGGAACAATGAATAAACAAAAATCATATTTAATTGGTATTGGGAGCCTCTTTCTGAAATATAGCAGATTTATCTTCCAAATCACATTTGGCTCAAGTTGATAGGAGAATTAATTTGCATTCCCAAAACACTTATTAGTTAGGGTGGCCTCAGAGAAGTGGGGAGCCAACCTAGGAAGAAGAATTTACTGCAGGCAATTCACCGAGGATAGTCAGCACATTCATTATCAAGAGATGACTTCAAAATAATAATTATACAGGATTTTATGACACCATAAAATAATCATAGTTTTAGCTTCTTGTTGCTATTTTTTAAAAAACACCATAAAAACAGTCATGTCATTTGTAAAGTCACATAAAGCTAGAGGTGGTGAACCTTTAAAAAATTTTTATTTCTCACAGCTCTGAAAGTGAATCTGGCTCTCAAAGTGCTTGTGATCAGCTTGTAACACCAACAGCCCTGGCTGCCTGTACACGAGTGGACTCCTGCTTTACTCCGTGGTTTGTGCCATCCCTCGCTGTCTCTCTCCAGTTTGCTCACCTAGAATTCCATTTCTGTCATCACCTTGATCAGTTGGGCACAGGTACTCATTATTCTGAAACAGAATGCAAACCTTTCCATCTTTCTAATTTATTTTGCTGGTTCTGAGTCACACTGTTCATTAATAGTTGCCCTTACTTCCAGGAAGTGCAAAGGAGAAGGGTTTCCATTTCAAATTGATGCCTTCCATTGCCTGTATTAGGAGCCTGCAATGCCCAGAGTGCTGTGGTTGCCAGTTGCCTTTCCCCGGGGGACTTACTATTTTTAGAAGTGCCATTCATTTTCCCTGGAACAGGGAGGAGCATTGCCAAGTCTGTCCAGCAGCAATAGTTGTAGCCACATGAGGCAGCAGGCATGTCCAGCAGGTGTTCTTTTTCTTTTCAAAAAGCTTATAGATCTGTTATGTTTTTCACCAATACCATTGAGCTAGTACATTTTACAGTACTCTTGAAATGCTTTAACACTTTGGAGCTTCTGTAATGAGAGTTTTTGAGAAATCTACAAGAATTATAGGTTTCACTGTTATTGCAATTATAATCTTTTTGAAAGAGATGCATCTGTTTTTGTTCAGTGTGCTGTGTCATTGCATTAATGGCATAGACATTCCAGAAGTACTTCAGGATATTGCCTGATTTCAAATGCAGGAACACTGTCTGTAAGAGATGGACAAATACCTCAGATAACTTGAGCAGTTTTACAAGTTTTGATTTAAATTTTTCTATGATCCAAGGATAGCCTCTGACATACTTACTAATGTTAATGTTCCCAATCAGATAGTTACTTGTAAATCATTTTTGACTGTACTGTAGCTTTCTAGTTAATGCATTCTGATACCAGGTGTTAAGACTTTCAACTTACACACAATGGAAAAAGCAAAACTCAGATTAAAACCAAACACAGCTGCTGGTAAGCATATTGCCTTTTCAGCAAAAAAAAGGAAAAAAAAGTGTGGGGGGCGATTATGCTGCTTTAAAAAAAATCTTCCATGCAAAAACTCATATTTTTAAGAGTGGTTGAGAGGTACCAGGTAATTCTATAGGACTCCCCTTAACTTTTGGGAATTTCACTTTTTGTATTTGGGAATTCCTCTGCGAGAGTAAGGGAATCATTTATTGGTACTAATGGGAGAGGAGAGTCTGCTAACTGGAGCCTAAGTAACGTCTTCTTTTAAAATTCAACTCCAGATATAAAATAAACTTTCTGAAAAGGGAGCATATTGTCTTAAACAAATAGTAGGCCCTATTTCAGTTTAGAAAAAAGAAAGTTGAAAATTTAACTTTCTTAAGTGTCATCTAGCCCTGTGTATCATATTATTTTCCTTTTCCAAAGTAAAACTTCTTTTAACAAACTGATGGTTCATATATTTTCCCCTGCAGTGTATGATCACCTCTTCTAAATTTTTTGTTTTCCTTGCTTGTTTATTTTCTTCATAGTTTCACCGCAGTACCTACAACCATTCATCTCTGACAGGAATGTGCCAGCTGAGCTAGAATACATGATTCTCTCCTTTAGAGAACCACATCTTTATCTCAGACAGTGGAATGATGGATCGGTCTGTCAAGAGTTCCAGTTCTCTACTCAGGCTGATTGCAAACTTCTGGAGTACAGAAATGTTACCATGCAGAGTGTGGTGAAACCCTTCAGCATCCATGGACAGATCGCTGTGTCTAGCGAGGCAACAGAAAAACTTCTGGATTGCACTGTGATAGTTGATTCTATATTTGTAAACTTTGGGCAGCATGCAGTTCATTCTCTAAACACTGCAGTACAAGCTTGGCAACAGGTACACACATTCCATAACCATTTCCAAAGTGACCATGTTTAATTTTCAATTGGATGCTATGTCAGACGAGTCAAAACCAAACTACAATGTGACAGAATGAAGCGGATGGGCAGTGGAGTATTTGGCGCCTGTTTCCATGCTGGCAAAGCAACCCACATTATTTTTTAAAATTCTAGAGAATATGGGTCCTCTACACATGCACTGGATATTAAACTCACATTTTTGTGACTAATGTGCCACATCTGTGTATAAAGTACCCTATTCCCCAGAACTTTTTCCAAGTACTTTATAGTTTCAGTTTGCCAAAGTTCCAATCAGGCTACTTAGTATAATCTCAGGAACTGTTAAAGGAATGAAACACCAGTGTGGGTCTTTAAGATGTTAGGCACTTCATGTTTTCATACACGTACACACACACACACACACACACACACACACACACACACACACACACACACACAAAAGTTGTATATAATATGCAAGTACAATGTAGCTTTTTTCCCTTGCCTCTGTTAACTTTCCATTCTTTCAGTGTACCAGGAGGAGGCTGACTTTACACCCCACTGCTCCTTAATATTTTTTTTCACTTTTACCCTTTCCATAAATCAGCCCATATTGAAAAAAGGTGAAATGTTTGTGATATGTCACATTTAAATTTTAATGGAAATAAGGTAACTTCAGCTCCCACTAACATGTAATTCATTTAACTGTATCATGTGACAGTAATACAAATTTCAGAGTAGTTTTGCACCCTTTAATTTTTAGTGTTATTTTAAAAATAGAACTTTGTTTTCTACTTAAGACCAGACAGTCACTCCCCTAATATTCTTTGTATGCAGTGTTTGGGGTTTCATTCCCCAAGTATAAGGTCCTTCTGTTCACCACTGACCTAAAGAAGTCCTTTAATTCTCTGACCTACAGATTGTCACGGGAGCAAATCATTCTATTTATATGCATGAAGACCTATATAAAGCTGAGAAATTAATTACCTAACATGGCACTACAATAGCAAAGTAAGAGAAGATAAAACATCTGCTTTATATTAAAAATTCTTTTTTAAGGGCATTCCATGGTTTTCTTGTTGCAAAGGACATGCGTAAAACAAGAGCTAGTGTGATCTAAATCTTTACAGCTGGTTCAAATAGCAATGTGAAAAAAATCTTTGGAGCTCCAATTTCTGGGGTTTTTTTTTGTCGTATTCTGAACAATGCATTTAATAAAAAACAAAAATAGAAAATATAAGAGAGTTGCTGATAGGGCATTTAAACCCAGAATTTATATTTTTTTACTTAGCATCAGTGCCTGTTATAAGAAGACCCATGTGTGGCAACTACTGCAAAATGGCCTTCAGAAATATCAGTTTCCTCCCAGGGTAAAGAATTCTCTTAGACACAGCTATACATATAAATAAAATATGGTGCATAAATATTTAAATGTTTTAAACCACATCAGAGTGTGAATGACTGACTGACTAACACGGTGCCTTGAAGGAGTATTCTGAGTTGGAAAAAAATTGAATTGTATATTTGATTAAGTAGAGCCATATGTCACGTAGTACACTGCTGACAGGTACATTCTATGAATAGTTGGTTCTGATTTACACAGGGATTTGGCGATGTTAACATGAGCCGCAAGAGGATACACTTCTGTAATTGTTGCTGTAATTTTCTCGTTTCCTCCCACGTCAAGGGTACTTGCCACCATGTTCTAACGTGGTGGGCATCTCACCTCATGTATTCTAAAGTAAATTTAAAATGTTCTCTTTTGAAGTCACAGGATATTTGACATGGAAATAGACTCATGAAAGGTTCCTAAAGTCATTGTTTCTAAGATGTTCTGTACATGCTTTTATCTGCCTTAGAGGGAGAGTCCAGTAATCCAGTCACAGGATTCATTGTGCAGCCATGTCCATATACAGTGTTTTTGCTGCCAACCAGAACATGAACTCAATAAGCAGGAGACATGATTTGGGTTTCTGCATATTTGTACTGGATTGATATCTCAGATAAATAATTTGCAGATAATGCAGATGGGCCAGGCAGTTGAAGCATGAAGCCATTTTGCCTTCCACGTTCAGGTCAGGAGTCCAAGATGAACAGAAGCCTTCACCACGATCTTGTTTTTCTAGCTATGCATTCCTTTTTTTCCTTCTCTGTTTTGGCAAATGATTTATGTTTCTGAAACAAGCATAAGGTCCCAGAATATCAAATACAGTTTGCTTTGTAACTTCAGGTAAAACCTGAGCAGATTAACACTCTAGAGGTGTTTTTAGAAAGATGCAAATTGTGTCCATATTCTATATTTCATACACTGCTATGTCCCAATTAATTACAGATTAGTCTCTGACATGCTAAACTCTACCAGGAGTATTCTGATGCTGTGGTAAGTAATTATCAAGTTATTGAAGTAAGCACCTCAGGTTCATTCAGAGTGTGCGATGTCACATGAAATGCTTTTTAAAATGTTACCCTGTGTCCAGCGTTCCAAAAAGTGCTTAAAATTGTTACACTTACAGTGAACCCCACAGATGAAGAGTCAGTACAGTGAAACAGTTCCCTGAAGACTTTCTGTATTCTTTAGAAAAATGTAAATAACCCCCTTGTGTTCTTTAATTTACATTTTTTCCTAAACCCCTCATCATTTATTAAAAGGTCAATTGTAGAGAGGAGGAGGTTTTTTCCCTCTTTTTTGTTGTTTTTTCAGAGCCCATCTGGTAGCTTAACCTCAGTGTCACTAATAAATAGATCACTAATCATTACTAAAATGAAATTTGAATCCCAGGACTTTTAAAACAGCTTAGACTTAGAGTCACATTTATTTTCTCATGTTAGTGTTCAAAATGTTAAGGGAAAGGATGAATATTTAATAACAAAAGAACTTGATTAATAAGTTTAACAAGTTCATGAAAAAAATGTGTGATTAAAAAAGCAAATTGTCTGGTCACATGATTAAGCAATTTCTAGAACTCTTCCCCTTTCCACCTCCCCTCCTCCCAGAGTTTTAGTGCCCTAGATTGTGACCCACCCTCTCACATCCTGCAAGTTATTAGTCTCAAACTGACTCTTCTGAGAGAATTCCTTAATGGATTGTACCAAATTGATTTCCCTTGGTTAGGTTCAGTTTCAACTTATTCTGAATTTCATCCCTCTAGACTTCAGGAATATGAGACCTTGAAGTGGGACAAGTGGCCCAACAGGCAGTGAAATCTACTACCCCATTTATATTTCATGGAACTGGGACAGGAGGAAGGAAGAGTGTCAGTCAAGTTCCAGGTTATCTGGCATAAGAATATTTTGACAGTATTTTAGATCTTCAGCCAGAAAAAAAAACAGCTAGAGAAAATTGAAAGTAGCATTGTCAAGATCAATTTGTCATAGATGAGAGAATGCAATGAATGAAAAAGCATTTATTGCGTGCAGAGGATTGAGCTTGCCTTCCAAATGGTGGCACGATAGTAATGAAGGTAGAGATGGAGGGCCCCTTCTCCACAGATTGTCATTATATTTCACTGACTAGCACTATACTGGATTTTGCCTTGTTTGATATATGTGTTCTGAACCTAATTGTGTGTGGAAAAGGATCTAGATGTTGTAGTGGACCACAAGATTGATACTAGGTTACATTGAAAGACAGTGTCCAGGACAAGAAAGGTGACAATCTTGTTGCATTTTGCCCTGGTCACGTCACGCTTGCATTATTGCGTTCAGTTAGTTCTGAGCACCATTTTTTTAGGGAGGATCTTGATAATCTGCAGAACATCCAGAAGAAGGTCATCAGAATGGCAAAGGGGCTTAAGGCCATACAACATGAGGCCTGGTTGGAGGAACGAGGTATGTTTAGTGTTAGCCAGAAGAGCCATCTTTAAGTGGTTAAAAGGTTTTTGGAAAGAAAACAATCTGGATGTGTCCTGCTTAGCCCCAGAGAGCAGAAACTGGAATAATGAGTGAAAGTCACAGAATGATGTTTAGATTTGGTATGAGAGAAAGCTTAGCAATAATTAGAGCTATCCAGAATAGGTTTGCTCAAGGGTCTCCCTCACTGGAAATCTTCAGGCAAAGACTAGTGTTTGGCACATCATAACAGGAATCTTTATTCATTTATTTATTTGTTAGGAATGGATTATACTAGATAGGTTTGGAGGTCACTTCAGACTCAGAGATTCCCTGATGCTCTGATTTGGTTGAATTCACAGGGACTGCTAGGTCATCAGAAAGGCTCAACACTGCTTGAATCCACTGATTTGCCGATAATTGATGCCCATCAGTTACTGAACATTAGCTGAAGCATATTGATTCATAGGAGTGACGCTCTGTAAGACTGGTGATTGCTTTTATCACTCTTGAAAAAAAAACACCCTGGTTTTTAAGCAGCCTCCAGACGTGATCAATCTTGCAAGTTCAGTCCCTGAGTAGCATAAGAAATCTGCAGCTTTCTCTTAGAAGAGTTACACTCACACGTTCACATTCTTCTATGAGGGATCGGAGAGCTTTGTTACCCAAACAATCCCTGCTTTCAAAAGAGTACACACCCCTCATCATCCTTACTTCTAGAGCACTTTTTGAAGACCACTGGCCTGTAGAGCTTTTTTTTTTTAGCATGTTAATTCACTTGAAAAAATCCTCAAAAGTTTGAGAGATCTCATTGTTCTTTTCATTTTTCTGTGGTGTATGATTTATTTTGCAGGAATATAAATCAAAACATATTTTTGGAACATTTTAGATCTCTTTAAGGTGTGTGTGTGTGTGTGTGTGTGTGTGTGTGTGTGTGTGTGTGTGTGTTCATACCACACACTCGATGCTTATGCTTGGGAATATAGAATATTTTGTGTACCACAGCTAATGACAAGAGATCTTTTCGTGTTTTTGTCTTGTAACTCTCGCCACTGGGCAGACAGCTGCCAAACATCTTGCAATTAATCTGATGCACGTTGGCTTTCCTCTTCTTTTCTTTTCAGAACCAATGCCCTGAGGTAGAGGAATTGGTCTTCAGCCATTTTGTGATCTGTAATGACACACAGGAGACACTGCGGTTTGGCCAGGTGGATACTGATGAAAATATTCTGCTGGCCAGTCTCCACAGTCACCAGTACAGCTGGCGTTCTCACAAGTCCCCACAGGTATTTCAGAAAGTCTCACAAACAGTGATTGTTAAAGCCGGCTGTTCATGTATTCTGCATTTTTATGCCTGTATCCAGCTATTTCTTTTTAAATCTCCCTGGAAACCACATGGTATATCAATATCAGACTCAAGCATTTGAGAAAAAGGATTGAAGAGATCCAGAAATATTAAGGGAATAAAATGAGATATACATACAACTTCATAGAGATTCAGAGGTCTAAATTGAACCTCGTTCAGTCCAGGAAGAACCAACAAAAAAGAGAGATAACAAGCAGAGGGCTTCATGGTAGCTTTGTAGTATTGCTAGAGTGGTGTCACAAAGACGATGTATGGGTAGTCTCAGCGCATAACTACAATTTGAAATTAATACTTTGTAGAAAGGAGTAGCCCTAATGTCAGAAAGGTCTATGTTCAAGCCCTGCCTCTGACACTTACTGATTATGGGGAGGTGGGTGAGGCAGTCACCCTCAGAGTTCCACAGGAAATCCTTGAAGGCCACAAGTTACCAAGGTGCTGCTGATCTTTATCCACACCAATGACATCACATGTCTAGATCCAAAAACCCAAACAAGTTATTAGCTTCAATTAAGTCAGTATGTAACATTGTGACTCGAAGTAAAAGAAATTTCACAAAGTACTCTAAGCATATTGTTCTCTTTAAAACTCCAGTTATAAAGAAAACTGTTTGCCTGTGACTGAAAGGAATTTCTTCAAGGGGTGAGTGAACCTTCCCATGCAACCTTAGAAAGATGAGGAGGGCAACTTCAGACTTTGTTATGCCCTTATCCTCAGTGTAGATGTCTACTGTTTGCTTATTTGAGTCATAAGGGACTTGCCAAAAAGGTCTCTGTCCAGTGTAAACAAGGTAGCTACCCTATCATCTCAAATCTGAGTCAGTCATAAGGAATAAGAATATAAATCTGCCCCCTAACTTTTTATTTAAAATATATGTTTAATTCAAATTGACTTAAACTATAATAAATCCTTTTTTGCAAAGTTCCCATATGATTTGATGATATATCTGTATTTTTACATCACACCTATAGGTTTTTAATTTATCATTTCCTTTATAAGAAGTTTTTCTCTTTGAAAGTTTTTAAACAATTTGCCTCCTGCTAAAAAAAAAATGCCTTTTTCATATTGATGATGTTTATGATAATGGAGTATTGGTGGACAGATAGAAAATCTTCATGCTGTGTCTTCAGTTGTTTAATATTGCTGTGCAACTACAAGGTACCCAGCAAGTTTCAGGCTGTGGGCCAGTGAAAAGCCCAGAGGAGGAAGATTTGTTCCCCCTTCAGTCATTGGGAGGATGTATAAGCTAAGTTTAAATATCCTTCTAAATTCCCACACCATCTATGAGAGCCAAAAAGGAGGAGCTAACAGGGATCGAGGAGCTGAGTCAGAAAAACTTAGAACAGTGGGATGGCAGGCTAGAAGAGGGAAAAGCAAAAGTTGTTACTAGGATTATTACACTATCTGACATTTTCTTAATGCAGTGGACCTTCAAATGGACTTTTACAGTTGTTATCTCATTTTGTCCTCACAAGATCTCTGTGAAGTATACAGCATTATTCCCATTTTGTAGATAAGGAAATAGACACAGAAAAATTAGGTGTCCAAAAGTAAATGATACAGATAATGATAGAGATGGAACTAGAACCAAGGTCTTCCATTCTGAGTGTTCTTTTCACCACTGTGACACACACTTCTTTTTGTTACCTAGTCTTGCTTTTTCAGGTAGCTTGGAGTCAAACCTTTGAGAGGAAAGCCTTAAAAGTTAAACATATGACATTCATTACCCAAGTTCGGTCCAAATGTGGAGCCTTATGGAGACTCATGGTTTTACCAAAAGCACCAAGTGACTTCTAAAAATATGTTCAAATAGCACTGAAATGAGAGAGTTTACAGTTAATCCATTTTTTTATCTGTACCTATGCCCTGCATATGCCTTGTCCTGGATTTCAAGATGCTTTGTAGGTAATGTAATGAATAGACCCTGTCTACTAGGAATCAGAATTGTAGAAAATAAAAGGGCCTCTTAAAATCTGTATTGTAGAAGGCAGTCATTAGAACACAGATTTAGAACTGAAGGGGACCTTGGAGGGCATCTAGTCCAAACTCTCATTTTACAGATGAGGGAATTGAGGCCCAGAGGGTCAGTTGCTCAGTGTGGTACAAGTAGTGAGTGGAAAGGGCCAAGATTCAAAGCCATGTGCTGTGAAAGAGAAGAGGCCACAGTGAATATCTATAGAATTTCTTACCTCAGCAATTGCAAATTCTGCTATATCCCTGTGTTGTGTGTATGCTTCACTCTGGTGAGGTCTATGGAATAATATTTTTAAATGCGTAGAATTATAAGGGAAATAAATGATATTGAAATAAAGATGTGATTATTTTCTCCATCCAAGTTCACAGACCTCTGGAAATCTTTTCAGGGATCCCTTGCAGATAAGTGAATGCCAGTTAAGGACCCCTATGCTCCATCTTAATGAGATATTACACTGGGGTGGGGGGAAGAAAGAAGAGAGGATGGAGAAGAAAATTCCTTGGTCATTAGTCCATTCAAAATCTCTAAGAGGATTTTTCAGGCTCAGAGAACTTAATTCCACTTAGCAATGTGGCTTATATTCCTGAGGTGTTTTGTTTTTCTTCCAGGAGATCAAGAAAGCATTGATGACACCTGGAAAGGTTTCAGGAGGATCAGGATAACTTAGAATCACACACAGTATTGCTAGCAACAGTGCAGGCTCAACAGGGACTTTAGAAATGTGATCCAAAGCTGAGAAGCCAGAACGAGAAACCTTTCACAATCGAGGAGCCATGAAACTCTCCTTTTAGTTTCTCGCACACGCTCTGAGAAAGAACCACTTATAATGCTGGACAAGGCACAACTATTTCTTGCCTAAACAAACAAGAGTGAACAAAACAAAAATGTTTTTTAGAAAAGTCATGAAAATATTCAGCTGGACAAAGTCAAATACCCCATCACATCATATCCGTCTGTATCAAAGGTTCTTTATTAGACAGCAAAGAAGATTGGCTAGAAGTCATAGAATTAGAATGTTAGAGCTGAAAGGAGCCTTAGAAATCCCAGTGAGTCCTCTCCCTTGATTTACCAAAGACAAAACAGAGTGGTGCAAGCTGGGAGGAAGTCAGTGACTTGCCCACGGCCACACTAAACTAAACTAGGAACTTCTGAGAAGTTCCTCACATGACAAAAACAACAGACCTGCTCAACTCAGAGTGAAAGCTTGCATCATTCTTCCTCAGAGTAGAGAATAAATGGTATGTTCAGCTGAAAGGGAAAAGGAACTTAGTTTAACTTGCGCGATGTTTCTAGGCAAACCAGATACAGTAACAACTCAGTTAACCTGCATGGTTGATTTATAGAGATTCAGAGTGATACATTTTTCTGGCTCATTGTTCATCAAACCATTGTTGCAAAAAATCTGGCTGTGACACTGACATCCTGTTGTAACCTAGAGCTTCCTGAGCTCACAGGCCTGCCTAATTCATACTGCAGAACTGTAAATATATGTCTGTCATTTTAGCACCTCACCTCTGCTGACAGAGCTCACAATTGCTCTGTGACTTATTCAGCAGCTCTCTGTAGCCAGCTTCTTGTTGCCTCTAGGATAAAATGGAGAGATTCCCTACATCTAGTGTTTATACAATCTAGCTACAACCTACTTTTCCAGCTCTATCTTACACCATGAACCACTCATAGCCAAACCCAACTACAAGGCATTTTCCAAATGTAAAATTCCATTGTCTCTCAGTATGCTTATGTCCAATCTATGCCCCGTGTCTGCAGTGCATTACCTTCTTACCTCTGCCTGGCAGCATGCTTATCTTCCTTCCAGGTTTAGCTCAGGTATCCCTTTGGCAAAGTCTTTTTTTATCATCCTATTATAGATGGTCCCTCTATCTTCAAGTTGCCTTGTAGTTCATAGCATTGTAGGATTAATCAGAATGGTGAATGACCTCTAATCTGCAGAAATGAAGACACAGGGGCATCATAGCTGTATTCACATATGTGGAGGAGAGCACAGACTTGTTCTCTTGTTCCCTCTAAGGAAGTCACAAAGTAGAAGTAGGTGGAAGTCATAGAGAGGCAAATGCAGATTTGATGTATCCTTCCAGTTAGAGCTGTCCAAGAGTGGAATGGAGTGCCTTGGGAAGCAGCAAGTTCTCCTCACTGGAGAGCCTCACACAGACTGGGTGTGACCACTTGTCACACATGCTGTCCAGGGCCTTCTTTTTTGTGTATGAGCTGGATTAAATGATGCTAGGGTCCCTTCCATCTCTAAAATTATTATTCTGTTCTGTGAAGTAATTGGTTTAAGGGAGGGGGCATAATAAAAACATAAATCTCAAGTTAATTTTGGATCTCTTTGCTAACCATTCAACATACGCTACCTAGACTAGAGGCTTAATCAGTTTCCTTCAGAATTAGATCTAGAGTTTCTGTAGACTGAAAGCATGGGGGTAAGAAATTTGGGGAATCTTTAGAAAGTAGTTAACCTTTGTTCCTGCCTCATCTGTGGACTGTACACTGATCATACCTGCTCCATAACCAAAATTCTTTTATACTGATTTCTGATGCTTCTTTTCCTTTTTGTCAAAGCATCAGATAATTTTTAGATATCTGCTGTTCCAGGTCTTCTAGCCAGGATTCCAGTTACCAGTGTCAGTGACCAGTGCATTACCATAATTCAGAGCTATTCCCAATATACATCTCTATAATACAAACATACATGTATCATTCTTCCACGCCATCATCAGTTTGATTCAGAAAACATTTGTCAAGAAAGAGAAACGAAGGGATGGAAGAAGGGAGAGAAAGCATTTATTAAATGTTCATTATGTGTCAGGCATCATGTTAAGTGTTGAGATTTCACGTACAAGCAAACAAGACAGTCCCTACCCTTAAAAGAGTTTACATCCTACTGGGAGAAGATTACATGTAAAGTGGAAAGTAGAAGTAAGGAGGGAGGGGTAAAGAGAAGAAGGAAGATTACCTGCCTATGAGGTAGGTAAGGAGTAGGAGTTTGGAAAGAGAGTCTAGATGAGAGGAAGGTCAAAAGGAGCTTGAATCCTGTCCAAAATAGTGGTCTTGGGGGTGGAGTTACCAGCCAGGTGAAGAGGACCTCAAGACAGATATCTCTCAAGAGGGATAAGTCAGTGAAGAAGTAGGAGTCCAGAGGGAGAGTCCAAGTATTAGTGAGGCATGTACACAAACAACATCTAAAAGGAAGGTACACCTGAGCTGGGCCTAAAGGGAAGAGAAGGAATTTGTCATCAATAGAGGTGGGAAAAGGGGGTCCCTTCTAGACATGGAGAAAGCAAAATAAAATACTTCAAAATAATGCTGAAAAGATAGATTGGAGCCAGATTGTGGGGAGCTTTGAAAGTCAGCATGAGGAATTTGTATTTAATTCACTAAGCTGTGGGAAACCATCGAACATTTTTAAACAGGGAAGTGATATGGTCAGGCCTATATATCACTAAAATTTTCACAGCTGTGTGGTGGTTTTGAGATTTGAAAAGAATATAGTGATGAGACCACTTAATAGTCCAGTCAAAAAATAATGAGGAACTGAATGGGGCTTGGAGACCTAGGAGTAGAAAGGAAAGATTATTGCAAGAAATATTTCAAAGAGAGAAATAACAAAATTTACTGTATACAAGAGATGTATCAAAGATAACTGCACTCAGATCTAGGAAACTGGAAGAATAGAAGTAGAAAAGTTAGAAGGAAGAGCAGGTTTTGGTAGAAAGATAATGAATTTTGTTTTGCACATGTTGAGTTTGTGGTACTGACAAACATCTAACTGACTTGAATGGTAGCTGGAAATGTAGCTCAAAAATTCAGGAAAGAAGTTGGGGCTTGTAGAATAGTTTTAGCTTTGATAGTATGAAAGGGATCACTGAAGCCATAGGAGTGAACTAGATAAGGGAAAAGAGTATAGAGAGAATTAAAAAAAAAAATCAAGGGGCAAAAGGAGAGAGTGACAAAGAAGGGAGACCAAGAAGTAATGAGAGAGGTAGGAAGGAACAGAGTGCACAGAAAGCAAGAGACTTTTAAGGAATGGGGATAGGGGGGAGCGGATCAGGGAGGGCATTAGCAGTAGTGTTAAATGCCACTCAGAGGTCAAGGAACCAAAGAACCATGAGATTCAGCAGTTAGGTAGTTGTTTAAGAATCAGCTCAAACACCACCTTCTACATGAAGCCTTCCCAGATGTCCCCAGGTGCCAGGGCCATCTGTACTAGGTACTTCTACTTCCTCTTCACTCACTGTCTTCTAAACCCCTATGCATTCTGGCTTCTGATCGTATCATTTAATGGAAATTGCCTTCTCTAGAGTTACCAGTGCTCTCTTAATTGACAAATCTCATGACCTTTTCTCAGTCCTCATCCTTCTTGTTTTCCCTGCAACCTTTGACATTGTATATCTCTCTCCTCAAGGATACCCTTTACTCCCTAGATTTTTAAGACACTGCTCCCCACAGGTTTTTCCCCTACCTTGACCATTCTTCAGTCTTCTTTGTTGGTTCTTGGTCTATTAACTTTCAGTTTCCCGTAAGAGAATCCAGAGTCCTCTTCTTTTTTCCTTCTCTCTCACTTAATGATCTCTTTGGCTTCCATGAGTTCAATTCTCAAATCTATGAAATAAATTCCCACATTTATATATCCAGCTGTAATATTTCTCCTAAGCCACAGTCATGCATCACTAATCTCCTTTTAAACATCTTCAACTAGATGTCTATATAGGTATCTCAAGCTCAGCATGTCTAAAATGAAACCTACTATCTTTCCCCCATGACTGTCTCCTCTTCTGCATTTCCCTTTTACTGTCAAGAGTCTCCTCACTTGGGTACTCTCAGGGACATCTCAGTCAGCTGGATTCACAATTGCATTAGTGTCTCCTTTCTATCACCCCATAGAGTTCATCAGCATCCAGATCTTATCATTTCTACCTTCAGGCCATTTTGCATTTGTTTTTGTCCCCTTATCTCCACTCACACAGGCACAATCCTAGTTTATCATTTCATGCCTGGACATTTGCAATAGGCTTCTACTTGGAGTCTTTAGCTCAAGTCTCTCCACTCAAATTCATCCTATACTCAGAGACCAAAGTGAATTTCCTAAAGCTTAGGTCTGACTATGAAACTCCAATGATTTTCTGTTACCCTTAGGATCCAATCTAAAAATCCTATATTTGTCATTTAAAGCTCTTCCTAATTTGGTCCTTTCATACTTTCTAATTTTCTTACACTTTACTCCCTTTCTTTCACTGTACAATCCAGCTACAGGAGTGTACGTGTGTGTGTGCGTGTGTATACACAGTAGTATATCGTATATGATGCTTTGACACAGCATTTTCTCTTCCATCTTTATGCCTTCCTCCTTCACACATACCCAGACCTAGAATACTTTCTCACTTCACCTTGGCCTCTTTGTTTTCCTGGCTTCCTTTGAGGTCCCTAATGCAAGAGGTCTCTCCCAATTCTCACAGCTGCTGGGGCTTTCCCTTCTAAAGTTGCCTTCCATCTATTCTGTATATATCTTAATTATGCCAACTTATTTACATGTTGTCTCTCATTATAATATGAGGAAGGACTGTTTTTGCTTTTCTTTCTATCCTCAACACAGTACCTGGCACTTAATGAACACTTAATAAATGCTTGCCTACCAACTGACTGGCTTTCCAAAACTACCTTACATTTGTTTTGAGCATTTTCAATATGTACTTATTGTCTCTTCCAAAAGAATATGGGCTCATTGAGGACAGGGATTTTTTTGCCTCTTTGTCCCCAGCACCTTGCAGTCCTGGAGGACTAAGTTGTTCTTGTCCAACAAACAGCCTGTGTGGGGTTTGGGGTCGGGGTTGGAGGGAGGGCTGGCTTGCACTTAATTGTTAAAAGGAGTTTCCTCATCCTGGAGTTTCCTATACCAGTGAAAACATAGGTCTAGTTCCTCTTCTTGGAACCTAGCATAGTGACTGGTACATAGTAGATGGTTAATAAATGCTTGTTGATTGGTTGAATGATTATTGGTCACCTTGGAGTGAGAAGTTGCAGCAATTGGTAAGATTAAAGCAAGATAGTATGAGGGTTGTGGAGTGTGAGGTTAGTAAGGGAGCTTTGAGAAGAAAGAAATTAGGGAATAGCCACTGTGGGGAATATCATAGGCAGTTAATAAACACGTAAGTAAAAGATGAATATATAGTCATGAGACTCCAGTTGAGGTTAAATAGCATTGACTTATAACAAACCCATTCAGCATAGTATCATGAGTTCCTTTCAACAAAGTTCTAACTGGGGAATAGATGTGGAGAAGGAGCAGGAAAGTAGTTGATGGAGATTATACAAAGCCAGTGAAAAAGGAGAGGACTAGAGATACAAAGGTGAAGAAAAATGTTGGCATAGCTTACTGTCAATATTATGAAGGAATGAAAGGGAAGTCTTAACAGGAATGGGCATAGTTCAAAAAAGATACAAAAAGGTCCAGTGAAAATCTTGTGCTTCTAAAACACATATGAACCAACAGTTTTTTCCCCCAACTATCTACAGTGCTAATACATGGAGAGGAACACTATTAAGAATAATAGGAAAAACCCCAATGATTATGTAGTTTGTTCATAAAGAATTGATATTGGAATTTTAAATGCTAAAAAGGAAGCAATGGCAGGTGGGATAAAAGTCCAAAACTGATTACCTTTGTTGCTTCATTTCTGTACTATTGCAATGAACTGCTAACTGTTTTCTCTATGTAAGATTCTCCCATTGGTACTTAATGGAACCCCTCTTTATAATGGGACTATAAAGTGAGAAAAATGGATTAGATTGTTTGGAAGACTCCTGTTTTTCCTCAATTCTATATTCTAGTACTGAAACTCAAACTCATTTGGAATTTCTTAAAAGCCATACTCTTAAGTCTTCAGGATTCAAAATTCCTCTAGGTTCCATAACACTTGTACCCTTATTGCCATAATGTAGTCAAAAGATTATTTTTTAGTGTTAAAAATTGTGATTTAAAGTATCTTTGTCCTCGTGCCACATAATTCTATGCCCAGAGCATCCTTCATTTGGTAGAGCATTGAAGAGAGATCATAATATCATATATTTAGAGCTAAAAGGAGCCTTAGAAGTTATCTAAGTATTATAGGATCAAAAACTTAGAGCTGAAAAGGAACTTCAAGGCCATTGAGTCCAACCCTCCCACCCCACCCCCCACTTTTACTTGTGAGGAAACTGATGCTGAGAGTGATTAAGTAATTTGCCCAGGGTCACATAACTAAGTTGTGACTCCAGTAGGGTTTGAATTCAGAGCTTCCTAACTCCAAGCCCACTGCTCTATGCATTGTGTCACCTAGCTGCCTCCAAAAGATGAAGCCCCGAAACCCAGAGCAAAGACAGAACTTGTCCAAGGTCACATGGGTTATAAGTAGCAGAGCTGGGACCAATGACCCTTTCCTCTCTAGGACCTCGTTTTGCTTTATAACTTGACTGTAATTGGGCTGCTTAGTGTAGCACATGGATTTAAGATTTTAGATAGCATTTCAACAAAATCAAAGGAAGTCATAGTTTAGGAGTTCTTTTGGTCTGGACTTTTGATCTAATAAATATGGGTGTTTTCTGGGAATGTTCATTCCCTCCACCATGAAGATTAGCAACTCCTCTATAACATATAGTTTTAGACCATTGCATGACTTTTCTGTTATTGCATTGGTGACGCACTAGCTAGTATGTGTCACAGCCAAGACTTCCTGAGTCCAAGTTCAGCCCTCTATCACATTCATGTATGAGGTATCCCAACAGCCTTTAAAAGCATAGAACTGCATTAAGATTTTGGGGATACTCTATAGTGTTTCACTACACATATACATAACATGTATGGTTTTTGTGTGTATATACATATATATTCATATTGATTTTAGCTTAACCTTGCCCTAATTAAGTCATCATAAAATAATGATGTGCCTTTGGAGGCCTCTAGAAATATACGTTAAATGAGAAACAGGCTTTTAGAAATACTTACAGTGTTCAGCTGCTGAACTATTCACAAAGTTTATGATCCTTTATCACAGGCTATAGATTTATACCACAATTTGTAAAATTATGTAACCTGTACCTTTTTTAAAAATCTTTATTATATGTAAAGTTTACCATAAATATTTTCTTCTCAAAATTATGGAAATACTTTCCCAGAAAGCTACAGTATCATCCTTATTATTGTATAGATCACAGCTGTCCACAACCAGTAATTCAGTTGTGGAGAAAGGAATTTATGCCTTTGCTCCCCAGTGGCAGTAACAGGCTTCTTTTTATTGTTACTGACATTAAGATGGCCAAAATCAGCAATGAAGCAAACACTTCTTCAGACCATCTGGCAAGTATTTTAATCTAAAATATTCTGTAGATGGAGTCTCTGCTGAAATGCTGCCGAGCTATCCTCCATTAGTTCGTAATTGGGCGGGGGCGGACAGGAGTCAGGAAGACTCAGTTATGGTTTTTTGGTTTGTTTTTTTTTAATGCAACACACAGGCCTAACCACTTTGCCTCCTTCTCTTCAAGTGTCATTATTAGCATCAGGGGGATTCTTGAAATCATTTGTATTCACTTTGACTTCTTAAAGGGGAGAGAGTTCCTTTAGGTTGCATATGGAGCTCAAAAGGGAAAACTGTCTTCCTAACAGTTTTGGTCAGTTCTTTTCTGTCCATCAATCACTCAGTCAGTAGGTATTTATTAAATGCCAATTTTATATTAATACTGTACTTGCACTGGTGTCACAAGTACAAAGAGTGATGCAATCCTTACTCTTGAGGACCTTACACACCAACATATTGTTACCTCTGAGGCCTGAGATACCCCTCCAAGGAGAGGGGTAAATTTGCATCCACAGCTCTAGGGTTAGAAAGTTAGAGCTACAAGAAACCATAGAGATCATGTAATGCAAGGTCTTCATTTTAAAGGAAATGAAAGTTAGGCCTGGAAAGTTGTGATCTTGTGATTCCTTTTCTTTACTAGTCATCCCTTTTTAATCCCAGTTAAGCCTGTTAGTACTGTCTCTTTGTATTTTACACTGGGAATTGGTGAACTTGTACAGTACAGCATTCCGCCCAGCTTAAGGATTTTATGCCAAATAAGAGGATGAAACATCCCAGCAATGTTATGTGTTCCAAGTGTAAAGTGATCTACCTCTGGAAGGAGAAAGTGAAGAGACTAGAATGCCTTTCCACACTCCAGATTCTTAGGGAGGATAAAAGTTTCCTAAAGGAAACACAAGGAAAGTTTCAATGAGACCAAAAAGTAAAAGAATCCCATGGTTGAAAGAGGAAGACTAGCCTTGTTTGAGTGATAGACAAGGGAAGAGAGTTGCACAGAGGACACAGGGAAGGGAAAAGGCATCTGTGCCTTTTAAATGCTTAAAAGCTTAAGAGCTTTTAAACTTTCTAAAAAGGAGAGAGTTGGATGCCCTCAAAAAGAATAAGCTGCTTGTACTAAAGTCAAAGAAGTCATCAGGTAAGGGATGGAGGAAGAAGAGGAGAGTAGTAGTAATTGGTGATTCACCTACTCCCCAGTAATGATGGAGAGGTCCTGGAGCAGTATTCAAAACAAGACAGAGAAACCTCTAAGACACATCAAAACTGAGGACAACTCTTGACTTCTGGTGATTCATGTGAGTACAAATGCTACTTCCAGAAGAAACCTAAGAAGTATTGCCAGTGATTGGAAAGTCTTGGGCAAAAAACAGAAGAAAAAACAAACAAACAAGGACACAGGTTTTATTTTCCTCAGTTTTCCCCTTTAAAACAAGGGATATACAAGATAAAAATTAGTTTGGCAAGTGAACAACTAGTTAAGAAGATGTTATCTGTGTTTCTGGATCAGCTTGCAATTGCTTACAATATAAAACTGACAGATTCCCAGTCAGAGATGTAGTACACTTAGGTTGGTAAGAATATATTTGCCAGGTGACTTGCAAACGTAATCAAAAGGGCCTTAAAGTAAAAATGATAGGGGAAGAAACCTTCCTCTATATATCCCCTAAATTAGATTACCATTAAGAGTAGTTAAAAAGAAGGAAGACTAGCATTTGATACCCCTATAAATTTATGGGAGACATATCAAAGAAAAAGAAGTCAGTAATAAAACCCATGGTCTCAAGTATCTATACACAAGTCAAGTCAACAGGCATTTTAAGTACTTCCTATGTACCAGACATTGTGCTAAGCACTAGAAAAAGAACAAAGAAAGGAAGGAAGGAAGGAAAGAAGGAAGGGAGAGAGAGGGAGAGATCTCTTCCACTTGACCTCAGGTAAAGAAAGTCCATAGAATCAGGACTAGAGCCAGAGAAAGAATGAAGGTATGTCACAGCTGAGTGGTTTCCTTTAAATGATGGTTCTTGGAGTAACCAAGCTAATTAGCAGGAGAGGCCAAAGGGGCAGAGAGTATTTCCAGCATAGGAAATCCAGGGATGAAGTGAACATCCAGGATGAGAAAGTTTTCGTGGGGAATTATATTGTCTATTAAGAAAGTATACTCGTGAGAATAAACACATGAACCAGAAGGGGAAATATGATGGAGAGTATTTGGTTGAAGGTCAAAGGAAAGAGAAGCAGAAGTGTTTTTGTCATTGAACTATATTGCAGTCCACATAGAGAGAAAAAATAGAAGAAAAGCTTTTATGATGCAAAAGCTTGACTCAGTAGTGCTGGGGGCTTCATTTATCCAGACATCTGCTGAAGTTTTCTCTTTCTGCAAAAACATGACATTTAATAACTCCTTGACTTGCCTAGTGATAATTTCATCCTTCAAAAAGTGTAGGAAGTAGTGGGGGAAATTTGCTTGTGAATATCATTCTTACTACCAACAATGAACTAATTGTTTGGAGTGGATGATTAAGGAAAGTGACCATTTTACCTTAGACTTCATGATAGAGGAGAAGAAATCTGAATATAGTTTGACATGCAACCTAGGCTTTGGGTGAGTATGTTTTCAAAAGTTTAGAGGAAAAATAGGTAGAATCCCATAGAGTAAAATATTTTTTGGGTTATCAGCTTAAGAGAAAAGGGAGATAACTCAAGGATGAAATTTTGAAGACAGAGAAAAAATAGGATTTGTCTAAAAAGACCAATGTGGATTCATAAAGAACTTGCCAACCATGTTAAATTTTAAAAGCATGGCTCCATAAAAATAGTAAGAAATATTAAAGCTCCTAATAAGCCAAGGCTACCTAGATGGGGAAGGGGTTCTTCTCTTTGGAGGTTTTTGAACAAGACTGGATGACCCCTTTACCTGCACAGTTATTATGCAAGTCCTTTCCTGTATGAATTAGGCTAGAGGAGAACAAGGTCACTTCCAACTCTCAAATTCTGTGATTCTTTGAAGCAACTTGCCTAAATTCATCTAGCTAATAAATGGCAGAATTAGGATTTAAACCCAGGTCCTTTAAGTTAACTTCTTGCATTTTCTAATGTTAGTAAACCAGCCAAAAGGGAGAGAAAGGGACAGGTAAGCTTTAGAGTACAAGTGACAAGGCTTCCGAGCAGCCCCAGGATAGCTGTAATGTGTAAAGTGCAATCCAGGTCCCTGGCAGAAGCTTTTCTTTTGACTTGGCTTGCTCATCCTATTTTTCTTCCAGAAGCTAGAGGAGGTAAAGAGCAAGCCTGATACTGTGGCTGATCTAACTCTAGCAGACAAAGAGAAAATGCCTAGCCAGGTAAATGAAACTACTTTATATTTCTTTAACACTTTCTGCACAACCACCCAGGGCAATATATATTATTCTCATTTTACAGATGGGGAAACTGACGTAAGGCCTAGTGGAAAGACCTGAATTTTCAGCCAGATGGAAACATGTCCTGGTTCTGCTTCTCTCTGGGCAAATTCCATGAAACCTCAATTCTAAAATGAGGAGATTCAAGTAGATGACCTCTGGTGACCTCTTCACTTATAGGTCTATCATTTCTAAAGTGCACTTCAGCTCTCAGATCCCATGATCTCATAATAAATTTCCCAGCCACAATTCAAATCAAGTCTCTTAACTCAAGATTCAGCACTATTCTCATAAAACACATTCCCTCTGAGGTACCCAAGGAAAAAACAGGACCCTTGGGAGGAAATGACCCTGCCATCTTAAAAGCTGCAAAAAATTACAAGGGGGATGCTGGGCATTTTCTCACATGTACCCTAAACTTTTTGCAAGTCATTTTCTAAATGTTTAAAAACATTATGTGTGGTATTCCATGGCAAAATAACTGTAGAAAACTCTCAGGAATGAAATTTAGTAATTGCAGACACAGATGATTCTGATAAGGAAGAAAAAGAGGAGTAATTTAAAGTGATAAGTGTGACTGCACAGGACACTTGGCAATTAGTTCAGATTTTAAAAAGAAATTTTCAAGAGATGGTAGCAATGGCAGGTTGTAAGGAATGATTATAAAGGAATAGCATAGTCCTTTTAGAATAATGTTAGGTGTACTGAGACCTAGAATGAACTTTGATTCCAATACATGTGAAAGGGGAACAAAAAAAGGGGTTGGGTTTTTTAGCCATATTTGGAGCAAGATAAATCAAAGGGGTATGACCAATACTTAAAGTGAATGAGAAAATAATGACAAATAACTAGGAATCAAGTCTGTAAGTGTTTATCACACTTATTCAGTGTCAGACACCATGCTAAGTACCCTTTTCCTTCCTTCTAGGTGGTGTATTGACATTAGAAAATGAAAGATTTGGACTTAAAGGACCTGGGTTTAAAATCCCAGCTCTGCCATTATTAGCTAGGTGAATTTGGACAAGTCTCTTCAAAGAATCACAGAATTTGAGAGTTGGAAGTGACTTTGGCCTCTAGCTCAATTCTTATAGGAAAGAACTTGCCATAATAACTGTGCAGGCAAAGGGATCATCCAGCCTCATTCAAAGTACCAGGAAAGCTCTCCAGTGTAATGGAGCAGACAACATGTAAGCAGCTATGAATAAATAAGATACATACAGGATAAATTGGAAATAATCAGTGGAGGTACATAACACCTATTTTGTTTCTGTTTTGTCTATGAAGGAAACTGGGAATGATTGCACAGTTCCTGAAACATAGTGTAATAGACAATAAATGTTTGTTGTTAAAATGGTTAGTAGAGAATTGAATGTACTTATCCTAGGTAAGTAAAGATAGAATGAGAGAGAACCTAGATGCCCTCAATAAATGTAAATTACCATAACTAGATCGTCTGTTTCCAAGCATATTGAAGGGACAGGGAAATGTGATTGCTGAAAAGATATTGGTGATGTTTGAAATCAAAGGAAAAGGTGTTAAAGCACCGGAGGAACGCAAATGTACCAATTTTCAAAAAAAGAGCAGAAGACAGATTATTCAGACCTCAAACTAGTAAATTAGATACCAGTTCTTAGAAAATCCCAGGTTGCATTCTGAAAGATATCATTTGTGAGCCCTTGGAAAGGGAAATTGGTCATCACTTTGAGTTCATTAAGAAACAGTCATGAGAGAAGTACTTCATTTCCTTTTCTGTTAGTGTTATTAGACTGGTAGATCAAGGGAAAGCCATACACTGAGAATACCTAGACTTCTGCAAGGTAGAAAACTTTTTTTTACAAAGTCCAATGTTGTCCTTATAGGTAAGATGAAAGAGTTGGTTCTGGGTTCTAGTAAATTTAGGTGAGTTTTGAACTACTTGAAAGACTAGAGCAGAAGAATAGTGATTAATGAATCTGTGTCAATATGGGTGATGAATTCATTGTATTCTTTTTCTGGTGTGACCATATCTAGAGAATTGACATCTCTTGTAGACGCCATATTTGAGGAAACATATTAAAAACAATCATGACAATGATCATGAAAAGAATGATGATGATGGACACTCATATAGTGCTTTAAGGTTTGTGAAGCTCTTTACATAGTGTTATATAATCCTCAACAGTCCAATCTCATGTCATCCTCATTTTATGGATGAGGAAACTAAAATTGAGAAAAACTTAGTGAGTTGTCCACAGTTGCATAACTACTAAGTATCTGAAATTAGATTTGAAACCAGGTCTTCCTGACTCCCAACCTAATACTTTGTCTGCCCATCATGACTGGAGCATATGCCGTAGAAAAGAGGACCAGGACAGGCAACTGTGTTGTAGAAATATTAATTGAAGGAATTGGGAATGTTTACTACCAGAAATAGAAAACTTAAGTGATACCTGATTTTTATTCAGTCATTTCAGTCATGTTTAACTCTTTGTGACCCCGTCTGGGGTTTTCTTGGCAGAGACATTGGAGTGGTTAGTCATTTCCTTCTCCAGTTCATTTTACAGATAAGGAAACTGAGGAAAATAGAGTTAAGTGACTTGGCCAGGGTCACACAGGTAGGAAATGTCTGAGGTCAGATTTGAATATAGGTCTTCCTGACTCCAGGTTCAGCACTATCCACTGTACCAACTACCTACCAGGTAGCACAGTGAAGGAAGACCTGAGTTCAAATGTGGCTTCAGACACTTACAAGCTGTATGATCTTGGGCAAGTCACTTAACTTCTATTTCCCTCAGTTTCCTCGTCTGTGAAATGGGGAAAATAATAGCACCTCCCTCCCAGGGTTTTTGTGAGGATCAAATGAGATAATGCTTGCAATGCTCTTAAACAGTACCTGGCACATTCTAGAAACTGTATACCTTTCCCCTTCTCCCCTAGAAGAGTTATATTAAACTTGTTTTGCTTAGGTCAGTTCTGTTTAATCTTAGGCCAGAAATCTCAATAGACTAGAATGTTGATTAAACTTCATAAGATAAAATAGGAATAAATGTAAAGTTTTAGACTTGGGTCAAAAAAAATTGATTTTGTAAGTAAAGGGATATAAGCAGGCCTAAAGAGCAGTTCATCTGAAAGAGATCCAGAGGTTTTCAGTAGGCTGCAATCTCCGTGTGAACCCAAAGTGTGATATGATAGTCCAAAACAAAACAAAACTACTGTAATCTCTAGTTTCCAAGACTAGAGAGATGACAGCCCCATTGTATTTTGTCCTGGTCATTCCTCATCTGGAACATTGCACATCATGATTGATAACACTGATAACTATTCCCTAGAAGGTTGGGAGACAGGGAGAAGGGGAGCACAGGACTATGACTTGTGTAGGAGTTAACAGGAAGGCAATTTTGACTCAGTAAAAGAAGAAACTGCCAGCGATCAAAACTGTTCAAAAGTGGAATAGGTCACTTCAAGCTACTTATGAAAGAGACAACTCTTAAAGTCTGTGAGTTTAATACCTTTTTCTCCTTCTGTTTTAATTTTAAAATAAGTATCAGTTCCCTGTGGAAATTACTTGCCATTTGGCCTATTAAAGACCCCAAAAGTTTTTTAAAAGAAAGTTCCGAGTGGGAAATTTTGTCTTAAATAAACTAGGTAATTACTCCCGGTACCCGTAATTCCCTGTGAGGCCACATGATGTAAATGGTTGTGGATGATTTCCACAGCAGAGCACCCTGAGGCATAACTACTGATACCACAAATAACTTCCTCTGTGCCTCTCCCTTTTCAGTCTTGAAATACAGCTTTGAAGGGAAGTGTACAGAGGATTCCTCAAGCTTTTTAGGAGCCACTCAAAGGCTTTTCATAAGCCAGCTTGCTCAGCAAATGCAAAGTATTGATGTCCAAACACAAAGTTAGTTGACTGGAATAATTTTAACTGTGACTCTTAATACCACTGGTTTGAAGAAAAAGAGTGCAGCTAGATAAGTGAAAACATGATTTTCTTATTTTCTTTTTTTCCCTTCGGTTGACATTTTTAGAGAATATGAGAAATTTGCATTAAGAATGTTGTAGAGACTACAGTTCACAGAAAGCAGTTGTCTTCCATCATGAACTCTTATCACAAGTGTGGGTAGTGACAGCATCAATTCAGTTACGACAGTGTCCTATCTATTAGGAGTACTGGGGCTCTTTTTAATTGTTTCCAGGCTGAAGTCAACATTTAACAGCTTATTATCTAAAGGTCAGAATAGTGCCCAAGCCATCGACAAGCCCTGTAAGTGTCAGATTCATGGAATGCTCGATGACTTCATAGTTATGAAATTATTTCATTTCTCATGATAATTCCCAACTTGCCAAGTTAGTGAATTTTAAGAACTATGAGAGCAGATTTGAAGATAAATGTGAAATAATCCATACTTTTTGGAGTCAGGGACTTCCCTCCAGGCATTATTTCATACTTGACTTGTCTGACTTACACTTGGGGATAAAATGAGTTAGGACAAGGTCTTAGATACCACATTCTCTTACTGGGAAAGAAAGCCAACTTGCACAACTTAGGCTGGCTCATGTTTCTTGTTACACAGGCACTAAGAAGCAGCGGTTGCCATGAAATACTTTATTTAACCTTTACAAAAATGTTTTCTTAGTATGGCAAGGCAGTTCAGTTAAATAAAAATAAATAACTCTAAGAAGCTTGGATTTCTTTTATATACATATCTATTAACTTCTTGATTTTCTTTTGCTAATTAAAAATTAGAGAAAATTATTATAATTACTCTAGTCAAAATGTTGAATGGGAATAAATTAAAAGAAGCCCATAAAAAGACTTGATTTAATCTTAGGGTACATTTTTAAAAGTTATTTGTTGGACATTAAATTAAACTTTACTGCATGAAGAATATTATACTAGGGAACAATTTAATTGGCATATTATGTTCAAGCTGTTGGGCATGTGGTTCTTTCTTGTTTGTGCAATTGTTTACTGGACCTTTAGAAAAAAAGACTAAAACTTTTTGAGTTCAAAATCTCAAACTCAGAAAACTTCACTATCTTAGGTACTGGGAGTTAGATTGGGAAGGTAGTTTAAAGGTCATCTGTTCCAGCCCCCTAATATAAAATGTATATGAAACCCCAAGAGGTCGACACAGGTAGTAAATTACCAAGTTCAGATTTGAGCCCAAGTCATCTGACTCCTAACACAATGTTCTTTCCACTACACCATACTACCCATCATTGTCTTCATCGCATATGTGCTGTGTGTGATCTTTACTCAGCTTGAGAGCCCTGGGAAAACAAACTGTGAGCCTTATCTATAAAAAACTACCCCCACGTAGACCCCATTTTGACTGGCTTTCATAAATGATTATGATTGAAATGTGCTATTCATTAACCCATTCAGTAGAAAATGGCAAAGGAAAGGCTCCTATCTGTTTGACCGTCTGCTCATTAATAGCATAAACAAATGCTCAGTAAGCATAGTAACAAAAACAATTCATTAAAACATTCCTTGGAGATTAACTGTAGATTTCATTGTTACATACCATCCCTGTTTCCTGCATCCAGATTGTTGGAATGGGATTGGGATTACAGAGGCTCACCAGATACCCAAGAAATTTTAATGGGAACCACCATCACCACATACACGTACACACACAAAGGAAGATATGAAATATTATAAGTATATCAGAAGTATGCACTGATTGGCCTTCAACTGCACATTTGGAAAGATGTCTGACCCTAAAACCATTGCTTGGAGGCCTGGCTTTGTAGAGGTGCTGATGGGTAAAAAAGTCTAAAAACTTCTTGCCACAGGAAATTTCCCTAACCAAAGGTCGATACACAAGTGAATGGCTAATTGAAGGGAAGGTTTTGTGAAAGGAAGAGAAGAGGTCATGGACTGAAAGAAAGCTGATGGACTGCATCTGTGCATGTGAGAAGTTTCTCGTAGTATATGATATCCCATTGGTGTCAGTACAGCTAAATTAGGTTTACTACATACTCACAACCACTCCTTTAGGAAACGTTAAGAAAGGGGAAATAGAGTAGCATCAATTACTCTAAAATTAACTAGTAACAAATACCATAAGTCTTAAAATATGAGGATGCAATTTTAGAAAGGAATATTATGTTATCCTTAAGTTCATGACTTTTATAAATAGTCTTTGTAAGGGCTGCTCTTTATTAGAGGTAATCAGTGTCCACTATATCCATTTGACATGTACCCTTTGTTTGTGTCCTGGCTCAAGTTGAATGCTGAGTGATGAGGAGCTAGAAACCCGAGCATAAGTATCGGGGGTACATGTTCTCTCTTCACCCTCACCTTGTAGCTCTTTTGTCCATATAAATGGCAGAGCTATCTCCAGTCACTGCTAGCTGCATAGGTTGTAAATTCCAGGATTGCCTCTTTTTACCTACTAGGCTCTTCCCATTCCTAAGGGGACTACATTTAACTTCTCTAGGTTTTCTTCCCCTCTGTTTCCCCAATTCAAGGCTTCCTTCTTCCCACTAGTACTCATATGTTCAGCTAGGAAGAAGAGGAGCCAGTCTCAGAAGGGTATTGTTATGCTAGGACATGAATGGTTGATGGGACAGAGCTGGTTAGAATTTATCTAACTCAGACTCCACCACCCTATCTTACCATCCCCTTTCCTTTATGTCTTACTGTCTCTCAAACTGACCTATGTATTTACCTTTCCTTCTAGCACACTCTAACCTTTCCTCTCATCTTTTTTCACTTGACAATTTTAGATCTACCCACCACTGACCAACTGGATATATGAATATGTAAGCAAAGCAGCCTGCCAGTTCAGTCAAACAATCAACCATGAATGAAATTTTCAACTTATGTTTGTATTGTATAAGAGACAGCAATTGAGTCTAGAATTAAACTAGTCAGTGTCTTCACTGGTGATTAAAAAAACTGTTCTACCACTGAGAAATCTACTACATGTACAACACGGTAAAACATGAAACATGCATAATTCTGAAGTAACCATAATTATCTTTTCAACTTTAGAACTACATTTATTCCCTTTCTTAATTGTTTTTTTCCTATATGTAGAAACAGAGAGTTTTAGGAAAACCAATATGCCTAACTTCAAAGTATAGATATTCCTGAAAATTATGCATAAGTAAAAAAAAAAAATCCGATTTTAAACATTTTAAGAGTAGCTTACCACTTAAAATAATCCTATTGTAAGTCCTTTGTTTATCTTCCTTTAATTTATTTTGTGTGTAAATTTGGATTTTTATATATTAAGTTTGTTTTAAAAAAAAACTGAAATACTTGCATGTATCTCATTATTATGTACAAAATGTGCAATCCAAAAGAACCAGTGTTAATTCACTGCACTTTCTTTTGATTCCTTTGGCTAACCGCAGTTATTGTTATTTTGGCTTGGAACAGAGGTTGATGTCTGCAGCAGGAAGGAACCGTTAGAAAATTTTTGAATTAAAGTTGTTTATTAATTCTCTCTTGAAGGATAAACATTCTTACTTTGAGAGAGATTTTTTTGCCATCATTTTAGGTGTTATTATGTAAAAATATTGGTTGAGCCCCAGTCCCTTATGAAAATAAAAGATGTGAAATTCTAACTTTGCTACAGAAATTCAAATGGATGCATTCATTCATTTAGTAAATACATAGTGAATGCCTCTTATGTACAAGGAACTCTTGTCAGACACTAAAGAAGATTCAAAGGTGAATGGAACATATTCCTGCCCTAATAAAACAATACTTCTGCCCTCAAGGAGCTTACACTGTAGTAAGGAGTGAAGACATGTACATAAATGAGACCATGCTCATCTTTTGGGCCTTTGTTATTTTTTCTTGGCTTAATGATGACATTTGTTTTGTACAAGACAGTCATTTTCTAATATATCTCTACCATCACCACCACAATTGAAACCCATCTCTTACAACAAAGAAAACTGACTAAGCAGACCCAAACAAAATACACACTGCATCTGACAGCACTGGTAACATTTTACACCCACTGAATGAGGCAGAGTGGCATAGTGAATAAAAGTTGGTCTTGGAGTTAGGAAGACCTGGGTTTGGATTCTACCTCAGATGCTTAATTATAGCTGGATTATGTGGGGCAAGTCCTTTAACCTCTCTGAGCCTTAATTTCCTCATCTCTAAAATGGTGGTTATAAAGTTGTTGTGAGAATCAGATATAATATGCTTAAGGCATTTTGTAAACCTTAAAAATCCAGATGAATGTTTTCTGTGACTATCATCACTATTATTACTTTTGTCCCCTTCCACTCTCCAAGAGGAGATGTATATTTCATTCTCTCTGCTCTGGTGCTACAAATGATCATTCCATTTAATAAGAGTTCTGCCTTTTAGTGTTATTTTCAGCTATAGTACTGTAGTCTCTATAGTTTTGCTTTCTTTCCACTCAATTTGTAGGTCTTTCCATGTTTCTTTGAGTGCCTCGAATGTGTAATTTCTCACATTACAGTAATATACTGTGATGTACACATATAATCTGTTCAGCCATTCTCAAATGATGACTATTTTCTTAATCTTCCTAGTTTTTTCTTGCCACAATAAGTACAGCTAGAAATATTTGTATGTGGCACTGTTTCTGTCTTTTACCTCCTTGGAATATGTGCCAAAAAATGGGATTGAGGAGCCAAAGAATATTAGTAACTCAGTTGCTTCTCACATAATTACAATTTGTTTTCCAGAACAGTTAAGTAAATTAACAGTTCTACCAACAAAATATCAGCGTGCCTGTCTTATGTCAGAAGTTCCAGCATTTATTGTTTCTGTCCTTCATTATTTTTTCTACTTTAATGAAACCTCCTAATTTTTTAGCTGAGAAACTTGAACCTCAGCAGAATAAAGTGACTTACCCAGGGTCATCCAGGTAAGCAGAAACAGAAATGAGGTTTGAATCCAAATCTCTTTAGATCCAGTGCTCTTTCCATTAAGAGTAGTAATAAATAATAGCTAACATTTGTATAGTGCTTACTGTATGCCAGGCACTGTGCTAAGTACTTTACAATTATTATCTCACTTGATCATTGCATGATTTTAACTTTGGATACCCATCATTCTTGTAGTTAAGGCCCTGAGGGAAGGCAAAGCAACTGGGACACTTTAAAATATATAAACATTTTTGATACTTTTTGTCACCCCGCAAAGAGTGGGCCAGCACACACTCCAAGGCTATTTCTATATCTGTCCCTTTTCATTTCCATTCAAATTAATTGACGTTTATTAAGCTCTTAATATATTCAAGGAAGCTTGATTCTTGATTGAGAGATTAATAAGGCACAACTCCTAGTCTGAAGGAATTTATAGTCCAGTTGGCTTACCTCCCTAGAAGGCCTGAAGTCGAATTTATCTGGATGGTTTAGATTCCATCTTCTGATATAGCGATTATAGTTAACGATGGCTTGGCATGTAACTCAGCTTTTTCATGACCCACTTTTGTTCGTACCCCTCTTTTTGTGTTATGTTTTATTTTGTCCTGCTCTTATTATATGAGCATATTTGTTTTTCCTTCTGAGAGGCAGTATGGATTATTGGATAGAGCACCAACTTCTGAGTTAGGAAGACCTGGGTTCAGGTCCTTCCTAGTGATACATCCTCTCTGTAGGGTCCGTGGCCAAGCACCAAACCCTTCTCAGTGCACACATGCAGCTTTCAAGATTGTCAGTTACAAAGTCATGTCCTGAACTTCCTTGGTGGAAAGAGTTTTCCATAGAAATTTACCAACATGAATGAAACCACAGATCTTGAAACTGAGTCTACTGAATTGAATAATTGCTGTCACTGGGTAGATGACAAATATCCTTATAACGGTCTCTTGTTTATCCGCAGAGCTTGTGATTAGGCATATTCTCTGTTCAGTGCATTAGCAGCCTCACTGAACAGATATTATGTAGTCAGATGGCTCAGTGAATAAAGTACTTGGAGTCTGGAAGACCTGAGTTCAAATCTTGCCTCAGATACTCACTAGTGCTGTGATCCTGAGCAAGTTGTCTTACTTCTCTGTGCTTCAGATTTCTCATTTCCAAAATGGGGATAAGAATAGCATCCACCTTACAGGATTCTTGTGAGGATCAAATGAGATAACATGTAGAGTACTTTGCAAACCTTGAAGTGCAAGATTATGTAAATGCTAGCTATTATTATTACCAAAGCCATTGGTTTTTATCTTTACTTTGGCAAAACTTCCCTCTGAAGATTAATTAGCTTATTGAAGTCAGTACTTCTTATCCTGATAATTGTTTATCCTAGTCCCAACATGTGCGCTGATAATGTTGACATTAGTGCAACTATTCAAAAGTAGGTCTAGGTGAGTGGTTCCCAACCTTTTCTTGCTTCCCTGTAAATTAGGACTTTACTAGACTTTAAGCTCCACTGGGGCAGGAATGATGTTTTAGATAAATCTTTGTAGTTTTTCTGGCAGTTAGCAAGGTAGTCTTCATAATAAGTGTTTAATGAATTGGGTTGCAACCTGAAGGGCTAAAAAATAACTAAAATAAATAGAACCAATTGATGAAACTCTTATGGAGCAATGATTGTCTTGATAAAAAAAAAAGAGAGAGAGTGAGAGAAACAGGACTTGAGCCTTTAGACCACTCACCAAGATTCCCAGGAAATTCCAGAAGGAAGGTTGAATACTAATGGCAGTGCTCACCTATGTTAAGCTGGCTCACCTGCTTAGCGTTGTCACCTTATATCAAGATTTTCTGGTCCTGGGCTTCTTAACCTGGAGGCCATTATGTTTTATCCCAATCATATTGCATATTCATACCATCTCCAGCAACTCTTATCATATTTACTTTGGGGTTTTTTAATCTATCTTTTTTCCTACAATGGTCATTTTCAGTGTAGGACAGTCATCACACCACTTTTCCTGACATGCCCAGGTATTTGCTTTGTCATAGGCCTCTTGGGGCTGCCTTATTACATTGTTCTTCATGATCCTTTTGGATGACAGCCTCATGGAAGGGTAGGGAGGGCTTTGGAAGCCTAAGACAGCAGAATGTATGGGACAGAGCTATGAGCAAGAGTGAGAACACATGGGTTCAACTTTTGGCCTGACTTTGTGAAGCAACTTATTAGCTATGTAATCATCAGTCAGTCACCTCAGTCCTCATTTGTAAAATGGGAAGAATAATATTTCCGTGTCCTATCCTGTAGGATGATTATGAGAGAAAGGCATTGCCATCTTGAGAGTGAGCTGTCATTGTCATCATAACTGTGCACAGTAACGCTTATTGACCAATCAGAAAGGCCACAAGATGACAATTTTACTGAAAGACAATAGCCTTACATCGTATTAACAAAAACTTAAACTGTATTTGGTTCTTAAAGAATGAGCATTTCACTGACGTATAATTTGACTTCAAAGCTTAGTGTATTTTTCTCTTCCATTACCTTACCGTAACAAACTATAGAAAAGTCTAAAGTTATGTAACTGAAAAATAATTCATTATTCATTACTAAATTATCATTTGTTTGTATTAGGTGGTGTCCTGTAAGTGTAAAAGGATATTTAAGGCTTTGGTTTCCAGCTTTGAAACATGGCTACATCAAGCATCAGCCATTTTCTGGAACAGTTCCGACTTAATTTTTTAGAGATGTTTCATATTCTCTGGACAGTCTTTGAAATTTAACATAATCCACTCAGGGCCACTTAAAAAGCAATAACAAGCTAGATAAATTTTTTATTTTATTTTTATGCTAATCTAATGGTGTGAAACATAATGTCAGTTTTGTTTGGGATCATACATTCCAAATACATGATTTCACCTAACTCTGCTTGATTTGCTTTCCAGATATTATCTTGCATAAGATAAGACTTTGTATTACTTTTGAAATGTTGTAACTTAATTTTCACTGGGAATGCTCATCCATTATATTATGCTGGGAGTTTCCTTGATCTTCTGCTTTAACATCAGAATGACTGAATTGTGGCCTGCAGGGAACATAGTAACTTAGAATCTAATCTGAAGTATCCTTACACATGTAAAACACATCAATGTATTTAGAAAGATTATTAGAAATGTGAATCTTTACAGAATATTTGGAGCTTTTCCCCAAGTGATCCTTGCTTAAATACCCCCAAATCCTAGCATATTATCCACAAGCATTAGTGTAAAACATCAGGAAAATATTGTCTTTTAGAGTTGCCTTATTTTTCATTAGGAGTGAATAAGAAAGGCTCTGTGTAGTATAGAAAGAGGGACAGCCTCAGGTCAGGAAGAGCTCAGCTCTAAGCCTGCTACAGACACATGGTACTTTTGCTGTTCTGGGAAATCTTTTAACCTCTCAGTGCCCCTAGGTAATTCTCTAAGGCTATCAATTGCAGAACAATTTCTCTAGTGCCTTGATAGGGGAAATTCCTCTTGGGGAGTTCTTGACACAGATTAAGTCACCTGCCTGGACCCTCTCCCCCAAAAAAGTATTTGATGTTTAATCTTTGGAAACTTAGAAAGTTGATCCAGTCAAATCCCATGTTTTTCCTTTTGTGTGCATATTGATTTACTGAATTTGAGTTGTTTCTGACAATAGTTTTGTGTAACTTGTTTTCTAAGACTTTCTGTTCTTAGAAAATATCTTCTGCACATGTGTATAGGATCATATTTCCCCAAAGGTTGAGGGTAAGGAATATGAGTGAAGTATTTGAGATTGTTCTAATTGTTAAGTTCTTGTTTTAAAAAAGAATGTTAGAAAAGTATGTTAGCATTATATCACTGTAAGTTATGAGTACTTAGTGGAGAGTATAATAATAAATTAATGGGCAAAATGAGGGTGGAAACGAAGCCAAATTTCTCATTGTGATCATAAAAACAAAATTGAGGCAAGAGTAATTTTCAGACATTTTTAAAAAGACTAGAAATATATGAGAGTTTATAGACATTTATCTAGTACATTGATCATTTCATATTTTAAAGAACTATTTTTAAAATATTTACTTACTGTACCTTCTTCTATTCCTTCCTTAATGTCCCCTGTTTTCATGGTTTTTGGTTTTGTTTTTCTTTTCTCCTTGTTCTAAGCATTCAGGAATTCTCCCCTTGGACACAACTGTGGGTGGTCCTCACTGCTATTATCCCCAGGCCCATGATCAGCAGTTCAGTTTTATTTTGTATTGAAAAACTGAGTTGAAAGCTGCCTATGCTCCTCAAGTCTGTTCAGGCTGCCAGAGGAGCACTGGGGGGCCTGCTACAAAAAAAAACAAAACCTAGTCCCTTGGGACCTTCCAACTAGTGTGGCCACTGAAAACTTGACTTATTGCTTCTTTTGGTTCCCATTGAAAAGCTCAAACACAAGAGTGTCTCTTATTTGACTATTTTTTGCAATGGAAAATTTAATACATCACTCTAGTAGACCAAAGAGAAGAAAAATCTTGCCTAAAACAAGTGGATGAAAAGGGTGTAAATGGATAAGAAATGAAAAAGAAAGATCCTTAAAAAAAAAAGTACTAAGGGGACACAAAAATAGATCAGAGTGGGGAAGGAAAGGAAAGTTTTCCTTAACTCTCTGATGTTCATCTCTTTAATTCCCATTACCTCTACCTTAGTTCACACCTATATTTTTTCTTGCATAATCTCAGCTGATTCCCATGCAATGAGTCTTTTTCCTTTTCTAATTTATATCTTGCATACCAATTCCAGATTAATCTTTTTGAAGTAATTTTTAAATTATGTCATATACTTTGAAGATGCTCCAAACTCTTCATTGGCTTTCTATTGCCCATTTAATAAAGCACATAAAATCCTCACCCCAGCATTTAGGACTTTCCATCATTTCTAATGCCATCTCTTACTACTCTTATTCTGTTCTCCAACCAAACTGGACTCCCCATAATCCCAAATGCACCTTGCATTACCTCCATACCATTGTCCACATCATTTCTTCTACCTAGAATGCTTTTCTTTCCCACATGCATATAATTAGAAAGTCTACTTATCTGTTAAGACTCTGTTCACATGTTTTTACATAATCTGCACTGAACACTCTAGTCCAAGGATTCTTAACTTGGCTCTTAACTTAGAAAACAGTATGTTTTGATAGCTTCCTTACGATATGATTAGTTTCCTTGGCAATCCTATATAATTTTATTTTATGCATTTGGAAACATTATTCTGAGGAGCCCATAGGTTTCACCAAACTGCTAGAGTCCGTAGCACGAAGAAAAAGTTAAGAACCCCTGCTGCAGTCAGAATTGATTTTTCTCTCCTTTGAATTGTGCTGACCCTTGGTTTATATTCTCTTTTGTCACTGACTTCACACTTCCTTTTTATTACTTACTTGGCGCAGTGGATAGAGAGCTGAGCCATGAGTCAGGAAGATCTGAATTCAAATCCAGACTCAGCAACTTACTCACTGGGCAAGTCACTTAACCTCTGTCTCTATTACCTCATCTGTAAAATGGGGATAATGATAACACTTACCTCCCAGGGTTGTTATGAAGACCAAATGAGATAATAATTGTAAAGCACTTAGCGTAATGCCTGGCACATGAGAAGTACCATATAAATGTTAGCTATTATTTTTATCTTGTGTTAGTTACCTATGTACATCTCTTTTGCTAAGTTCCTTGAGAACAGGAAATACTTCTCAGTAACTTTTCTGTCTCTCAGTTGCCTTATGAATGCCTCCAGTGAAGCTCCATCAAATGAATGAATGAGGTGGATGAGTGGGTGAATGAACTTTCTCTTGAACACAAGTTCTAAGAATTTTAATCTTGTTTTTATGATTTGTGAAAGGTGGGGTACAGGGACAGGGGACCTAGGAATAGATAAGTGTTTGTTTTTCAAGTGAAGACATTTCAGTGACTATATGAAACTGAGGAAATCCAGGGCTTATGTCCAGCAGCAACAGAATTCATTTCACAGCCTCTACTTTAGAACTTTAGAAACCTCAACAGAAGTGAAAGCAAAACTCCTTCCTTTCCCCCTCTACCACCTCAACACCTTCACCTGCACTCTAGTGGACCCAGTGTAGACCCCAAATGCACATCATCTTTTTATCATTGGACTACAGTGGTCACTATTGCTAAAGTAAATAAAGGACTCCCTATAGCTTTTCAGTTTCTTTTTCTAACCTTTTAAGATTTTTCCAAGCAAAAACAATACAGTCTTTCTCTCTTAAGAATGTATGAGATTCCTTAAGCTCTTGGATGAGTCTAATTATAGTAGAATTCAGATGTTTTTATGAGGAGACCGAGCACTACAAAAACTCAACTAATGGCACATTAGGGAAGGAGTGTGACAAATATGTTTTCTTCACTTTGTTTCTTTTCTGTGGGAACTGATTCCAAAGGCATCTGAATTTTCATAATTCAAAGAACAGTCATTGCTGTGCCAACATTCTGATAATGAGTAGCTGCCAAACGAGAGTTGACAGTATATTTATTCCTTGGTGACATTCAGTCATTGAGTGAGTTGGTCCCACATGGGGACTATTGAAAACTGAGTTCATATGCAAATGCTAACAGTCTTCAGTTCTATCTCTTCTCTAAATAGTAAATCTCTTTGGTGCAAATGGAGTTTTCACTAAAATATAGTTGGAATTGACCCTTAAGTACCTTACCTCATTATTTCTTTGTCATTTCCAGCTACTAGTCTCTCCAAAGTAAACAGCTTTCTTGTTTCTTTTAGTTTTATGTGTGCTCTGAGCTCTATTCCCAATTGCCACTATAAAAAACTGAAATGGTTCCAACCGTGGCTATTGTTTTTTCTTTCTTCTGTAACCAGTATTTAAACATCAAAGACACTCTGGGCACTTTTATGTCAGGGTATATGTATATAGAACCATATTTTCCCTCAAGGTATTTGCTTTCCTAGATATTTTTGTAGCTGGTAAGCCAGCATTTAACAGTCATTTGAAATCTTAACTATCTTTCCTCTAGGGCTCCAAAAAACAACTACTGCTAGGGACTCATTTAACTTTGCACTAACATAAAAAAAGAATCACCCTGTGACAACCCATGATCTTCATCATTGCACTTAGGAAAACTTGTTTTAGTCTTAAAACCAAATAATCTAAAAAAATTTTTTAACTGACATTTTTATTATAGTAATTTCCAGCTACTGTAATTGGTCTTTATTTTCCTCTTTCTTAATGTCATTATTTTTTAGTACATTGTGACAACACTTTTATAATGCTTTTAGGAAGAACTGTTTTTTTAACATAAATAAGGAAAAGCGTTTATTTAAGAGAAGATTGTCCATTGGAGGCACCATGGTTATTTTGATGTGGAAGAAAACATAACTTCTGGGATACTGTGATTATTGCTTCTTAGTAGTAATTCACTTTAACAAAATCTTATTAAGCACCTGCTATGTGGAAGGCAGTTTGCAGTGAGGTACAGAGGCAGAAATGAATAATAGTTCACTACACACAAAAAGCTCGTATTATACTACTTCTGCAAATTCTCTACTAATGACACTAATAATAATCATAGTAATTCATTTTATAACATTCACTCTACACTAAAGGACTTTATAAAGTAAGCATCACATATCTGTCCATTTTACAGATAAGGGAAGTCCTGAGAGATAAAATGCCATTCTCTGGGTAACACAGCTAACAATTGGGAAATTCAGGACTCAAACCCAAGACTTCTGACTTGAGAAGCAGTTATAACCCCATTATACCATTGCTACTTGTGTGTGTTTTCTAAATTTATTTATCCCATATACATAGTATTCTGTATTTTAATTATTTTTAATTTAATTTAAATTTAATTAATTTCATTTAAATTTAATTTAAATACACTTTCTGAAGGAGCAGTTATTTTGTCCTTTCTCTACCCATATTCAGCTGAACTAATTTTCTTGTGTTTTATAAGCAAAACAGGACTGGTTGTTGTAAATATTTGAAAGACTGAGCTTGAAAGAAAACTAATGGCTACGAAATTATGGCTTAAGACGCCATGTTCCACTGGCATTATTTTTCACCCTTTTTATGTTAATAAATTTTGTCTTAATACGTCATATAGTGTTCTACTGAGTTCATAGTTGAAAACCTCACAATATACAATCCCTAAAAATAGTTAAGCAAGGCAGCAGAAAAGAGTAATTTCAGTTGTCTAGTATAGACTGCCTTAATACTTTGATTTTAGCATTCATTAAAAGAAGGATCAAGTGGGTGCCTTATAACTTAGCAGCAACATTGTCTAGTGAGTTTTGTTGTTCTTTAAGACTGTTTTCACTGATGTAGTTTTCACATCATATTAGTTGATCTTTCAGTTCTCCTGTATTCTGCATCACTTCTTACAGATCTTTTCACATTTCTTTGAATTATTCCTTATGGAACAATTAATAGTCCATTAACTTTATATGCCACAATTGACTTCCCCAAGTCATTGGGTACACCCTTTGTATCCAACATTTTCCCATTACAAATAGTGTTGCTGTGAGTATTTTTATATAAATCAATCTTTTTTTCATGTTGGTAACCTCCTAACCCCAAAGTGGTTTTTCTGAAGCAAAGGGTATGTACAGTTTTATCATTTTTCTTGCTTAATTCTGAGTTGTCTTCCAGAACAGTTGGACCAATTCACAGCTGCACCAGCACTGCAGAATTAGTGTTTGTTTTTCCTTGCCCTTGACAACATTGAATTTTTTTGCCAATTTAATGGATATGAAATTTTGATCAGAGTTGTTTTAATTAACATTTCTCTGATTATTAATGATTTTGAGCACTTTTAGAATTTACACTTTCATGAAAAGTACTCATATGTTTTGACCACCTACCTATTGGAGACTGGCTCCTTTTCCTGTAGGAAGATGATATATGATGCTATTCTAAAATCAGCTTCTACCAAACTGCTAGGCAATTTTCCCAATGGTTCTGGCTAAGTAAAAAGTTCTTGTTTTTTATTGTTAGCAATCATCAACAAATAAGAATATTTTGGTTTATAAAGAAGACTTTGTTCCTATTTTTTTCATTATTTTGCTAGATATTCTTGACCTTTTATTCTCCCCTCTGAATTTTATTAATATTTCATCTGATTCTATTAAGTATCCCATTAGTAATTGGAATTGTGCAAGCCTGCAGATTAATTTAGCTGGTTATTAGTTTTACTATATTGATGTGACCTAGTCAAAAACATTGAATATCTCTGAACTTATTTAGATCTTCCTTTATTTCAATGAAACTTTTTTAGTAGCAGAATTTATATATATCTGGCATGTGGTATTTATAGGCTAGCAGATAATTAATGCCTTTTGTTGTTATTTTTAGTGAAATTGCTCTTTTTCTATCTTTCCCCTGTCTGAACAGAATTTAACAGTAATTAACAGAAATTATTTTGGTGTTTTATTTTGTTTTTTGCTACTTGTCTGAAGTTCCTCAAAATTTGCTGATCCTCTAGAATTTCCTGAATACCATCGTATCCTCCAAACATGTCCAGATTTGTAATTTCATCAGTGTAGGGAGTTGCCTGGTGAAGAAATTACTTCCTGCCAATGCAGATCAGCAAGTGTTCTGGAATTTTTCATCTTAGCAAGTTGTCTGGGACAGTAGAAGGTTAAGAGATTTGTTCAGGGTCGCAGAGCCAGTATGTGTCAAAGACTGAACTTGAACTCTGGTCATCCTGACTGATGCCAAATCTTTATGCCATACTGCTTCATTTTATCACTCAGTCAGCTTGCATTTATAAAGTACCTACTGCGTTCTATACACTGTAACAATACCGGGTGTATAAAGAAAGGCGAAGAAATGGTCTCTGTTCTCAAGAACCTGGGTCTAATGGAGGAAACAGCATGCAAACAATTATGTACAAACAAGCTCTATGTGAGATAAATTGGGAGTAGTATTTTAAGATTAAGGAGGACTGGGAGAGGCTTCCTGCAGAAGGTAGGATTTTAGCTAAAGCTTGAAGGAGGCCAAGAAGTACAGATGAGGAGAGAGAGGGTCCCAGGCATGAGGGACAGCCAAGGAAAATATTTGAGAGTCTGGAGATGGAGTGGCATGTACAAGGACAACAAGGAGGCCAGAATCAATGTGTCATACATGGAAGAGAATAAGTTATAAGAAGACTGGAAAGCCAGGAATGGACCAGATAATGAAGTGCTTTGTATATGTTTCTGGAGGTGATAGAAAGCCACTGGAATGGAGAGGGCAATATGATCAGACTTAAACTTTAGGAAGATTGGTTTGGTAGCTAAGTGGAGGATGGCTGCAGTGGGCAGCGTCTAAAGACTAGGAGACGAACAGTGGGCTATTATAATAAACCAGGCATGAGGAATTGAGGGTCTACACCAGGGTGGTGGTGGTATCAGAAGAGAGGAGAGGGCATACTTGAGAGACATTAAAAAGGTAGTAACAAGACTTAATAATTATATATGAGGAGTGAGCGAAAATGAGAAGTAAAGGATGACAGCTGAGTTGTGAGACTGAGTGATGGAAGAATGGTGTTATCCTTTATCATAAGAGGAAAGTTAGGAAGAGGAAGGACTTGAGGGGAAAGACAATGAGTTCAGATGTGGACATGTTGAGTTTAGAGTGTCTACAAAACTCCCAGTTTGAGATGTCTGAAACGCAGTTGGAGATGTGAGAGGGAGGTTGGTTCTGATCAAGAAGATGTATAAGTTATCTACATAGAGATGATCATTGAAACCATGGGAACTGATGTGGTCACCAAATGAAGTAGTATGGAGGAAGGAGAGGAGAGAATCCAGTACAAAAGGACTCCCATAGTGGGCATGACATGAATGAGATCAGCAAACAAAGAAGCAGCAGTCTGATAGGTAGGTGGAGAACCAAGAAAGAAGAGTTTCACAAAAAAACTAGAAAGAAAAGAGTATCAAAGAGAAGATGGTGGACAATGGCAAATGCTGCAGAGAAGTTGAGAAGAGTGAGAATTGAGAAAAGTTTGGCAACTGAGAAGTCATCAGTGACTTTGAAGAGAGTCATTTTGGTTGAATAATGAGATCAGAAACCAAATTGCAAGGAGTTAAGGGAAAGGAAAGAAAGTGGAGGCACCTATTATGGAGAACCTTCGCAAGGAGGTTCGCTACAAAACGGAGGAGAAAAATAGGATGAGAGCTAGCAGGGATGGAAGATCAAATGAGAGGTTTTTGAGGTTGGGAGCTACTTGGGGCATATTTATAGGCAATAGGAAAGCAGCCAATAAACAGGGAACAATTGAAGATTAGTGAAAGAATAGACACGATATATTTATTCTTTCTTTTATCTAATTCTTATAGTTAATATTTCTAGTCAATAATTATTGTTTCAAATAATTATTTGCCAAATAACTAGTATGCATTCTTGCTTTAGTCCTTATCAGAAAAGCTTCCAATGTTTCTCTGTTAGAAATAATGTGGCTTTTTGGTTTTAGGGAAATGCTTTAAATCAGATCAAATGAGTTATCAGATAAAACCTTGTAAACCTTAAAGCTGCTATACCAATGCTATTATTATTATTATTATTATTATTATTATTATTATTATTATTATTATTATATCAAGGAAAGATCCTTTAGTTCTCCTCTGAGATGACCTTCTGTCTACTTTTTATAGATCTTCTACATACCTAATTAGGTTTGTCTCCTCCATTAGAAATTAAGCTTCTTTAGGGCAGAAATTGTTTTTTTCTTCTCTTTGTTAACCCAAGGCTTGGCACAATGCCTAATAAAATGCTTAATAAATATCTGTCAGCTAACTAACTTACTGTTTCTCTGCTTATTAGTGTTAACATAAATGAGCAATGCATTTTAATAAAGAATTTTTTTCTGTATTCAGTCATATAATCTCTAATTTTTTCTTGTTTTTGTTATTATCACTTCATGAGTTTAAATAATGCCTGTTGACTTAATATGGTTTATTACACAAATTTTCTTCCTGTTTTTGTTCCTATTTACTTTATTGTCCCCTCTTGCTTTGGAAATCATGACCCAGAACCAAGTTTGCCTCATTGTGTTGAGTAGTGTGCCTTCTTTTTCTGGTGTTTTTTCTTTAACAGTAATATATAGCATAATGTTTATTAGTTTTTAAAATGATTAATAAAATGTTCTTGTGAATCCATCAGAACCTGAAGATTTGTTTTTGTTTTTCTCCTCATTAGGATTCATTTGTGCCTTATTCAATTTCTCTTTCTGAGATTAGGCTGCTTAGGTTTATCTATTTCCTGTTTTGTTAGTTTAGGCATTTTATATTTTGTACATATCCATTTCAGTTTTCAGTTTTGTTGCTAAATGATTCAGGAAAATAGTTCCTGATGGTTTTCTTTATTTGCCTTTTTTTGTTGGCAACACTCCTCCCTTTTCATTTTTATTTTGTTAATTTGGTTTTCCTTTATCTTAGGGATAGATAGCGTTTGGGGATATAAGGTTTTCCTCTGGTTTAACTATATCCTCTGTAACTCTCAAAAAATTGTTATTGTTTCCATGATTTGACTTTTTATTTACTGGTTATTGAGTAAGTTGTCTATTCATTCTCCATTTAGGTCTTAATCATTTGCTCATATTTCATTTATTATCATAATTTTTACTGCATTATATTCTATAATACATTATGGCTATCAGGGAAATTTTTAATAGGAAGAAAAGATGGGCTTGTCACCTGGTAACTAGTATTTCATTGCTGTCTTCATGTTGTAAGGAGAAAGGAAAAGCTTATAGAACATTGGGTAGGCTCCCTGTGATGAATTGGTGATGTGTCAGTGCATAGATAAGTTGTGGACTCTGTTGTTGGAGGGAATATCCAGAACAATGAAATCATAGATGCATTTGAGAGTTTGAGTATATTCCTGGAATCTCTATTTTGAGAAGTGATGGAAATCAGACATGATTTAGTCTTCCTCTATTTCTGTGTCTCCCCTCTCCTCTTCTATTAACATCTATTTTGAGAAAGACCCAAGATTCATCCATCCATCTTCATTCTCTAGAATTTACCTTCTTCTCTTTCCATCCCCAATGACTTCTCCCATTAGAATATAAACTCCTTGAAGGCAGGAACTGTCTTTCATTTTTCATAGGTTTGTATCCCCAGAGCTTATCATAGCATTTAATAATGAATGCTTGTTGACTTGACTTCAGAGGACTTTGTATTTTATTCTAGAATTAATAAGGGGCCCCTGAAAGTTATTTAGCAGGGGAGAACACGGTCAGAGTTATGCTTTAGGAATATCACTTTGACAGCTGGATAGAGGATGGATCGTAGAAGAGAAAGACAAGGCAAGGTGAACAATTAGGAAATTCTCACATTAGTATAGGCAAGAGATACTAAGACCTTATGTGTCCCTGGAGAGAAGGACACCAATATAAAAAATGTTGTGAAAATACATTTGACAAAACTGTTTTTGCTACATGAGGTGAAAGAGTGAAAAATGAGGATGAAACTAAGGTCGGGAACATGCATGACCAGAAGGCGAGGATCAAGAAAAGGCTACCAAGCTTTAGAGACAGCAGTTTCAGTCCTGTTATTCCATACATGCATATGTTTGTCTTTTGGGAGAGTTGAGGGGGAGGGGCTTTATTTTAAAAATTTTTTAATTGCTATTTTTTGATTTTTATATCACCTTTATTGTCGAAGTATATCCCTCCCTCCTTTTCTTCCCAAAGAGCCTTGCCTTGTAATAAAGGACAAAAAAAGGAGAATAAGAAAAAAAAAAATCAAAAAAATTAAGGAACACATAAACTGAGGTTTAGTCATTATTGTAGTCTGGTTCTTTCTTTCTGCAGATTTCCTCTTGCTTTCTTTTACCCCTACATTATATTGAAGGTTCATTTATGTGCCTTTACTGTAGTTTTGAAGTTGTACAAGTGAACAGAGCTAAGTCTCCATCACTCAGACATCTTGCCAGTCATTAATTGTTTTTCCCCTTTTAACCTCAGTTTCCTCATCTGTAAAATAGGAAAAGAGTCTGGCATAATGGAGTGTGGCATGTGGAGTCCAAAAGATCTCTTTTCACTTTCCTCTCGTGATCACTTACTAGCTGGGTGATCTTGAGGAAAAAGGGACCCCACCCCCACCCAAAGGCCATCTCCTCCAACTGAGACAGGAACCCAAATTCCCTGGACAGTATTCCCCAGAAGTACATACTCGTTCAGATCCAAGGCTTTGCATGAAGGCCTCCAATGGAAGAACTCACTACCTCCTAAGGCCTGCCCTTTTTTTGGGCTGGGGGGAGATAGTTCTACTTGTTAGGTAGTATTTCCTTTTATAAACCTGTACTTGCTATGTTTTCTTCTATTTCTTGTGATTGTTCTCTCAATAACCATTCATGATAAAAATGAACATTTCAACAACTACACTGCCTTGTGCTTCTAATGCGAAGTTTCTTCATTTGTAAAATTGGTAGTCATTGTAAATGATAGTCCTGACCTCACTGAGTCCTTAGTATCATTTGAAGTAATATGTGTAAAGCATTTTGCCAACTTGATTAAAGCAATATAAGTATGAGCAGTGATTATTGTTATTACTATTGCTACTTGCAATAATTAACTCACAGAATTGTTGTGGTATGCAAAGTGTTCTATAAACTCAAAGTTTAAGTTCTTGTATTATTAATATTACCTATGTGATCTTGATACAGTCACTGCCCCTCTCCAGGTCTCTGTTCCATCATATGTAAAACGTAAGCATTCGAATGCACGTAGTAACCGGTACAAACTATATTTTAAAAAAAAAAAAAAAGACATTTTCTTCTCATTTGCTCCAGAAGCATGCAGAATTTCTGATTTGATATTACATACTGTTAGAGACAAATGAACTATGTCCCCAAATTTCTTGTCTACCCTGTGGGAAAAATAAGAAAAAAATGACAGGTTGAGGTAAAAAATAACTAGATACCAAATTTAGCCTTAATTACATTCTAGCTATTAGAAGACGATACTGTGGGCCAAGACCAAAATCCTTTGATCTCACAATTCCACCTTCCTGCCCTCCGGATTAATGAAATGGCCATTTCTCAAAAGCTCAACAGACCCTTTACAATTTGATAGCACAATTATTTACAAGTTTTAAAACAAGATCTGGAAAGCCACATTGGTTCTATGTAGTATATTTGCTATTCTTAGTATGGTTGAATAAGCTGAAAGTGGATGAATAATACAGGTTAGAAAGAAAACAGATGCTGAATATTACAAATAGGAAGGTTTCCCAGCAGTAAGATTTTCAGTTCAGAACTAGATTTTTGTTGGCAGCTTGGCATTAAGACGATTATTGTTTTCTTTCTCCAGCTGTTACACATCTGTATTGAAGGTTGGGGGAACTGGCGCTGGTCAGAGCCATTCAGTGTGGACAGTGCTGGGACTTTTATCAGAACAATCCAGTACAAGGGCCGAACTGCCTCACTCATCATCAAGGTTCAGCACCTCAGTGGAGTGCAGAAACAAGTAAGTGCCCCTCTCTCCCTGACACTCATCCCCCACAAGTCTGTGCTGGGATTCAAAGTAAGCCCAGAACAGATCATTTCAAAGCCTTACTTACCTTAGGGTTCCTCAGCCCCTACTGAGAACCTTGGCATTTAATAAGTGCTTCTTGATGATAATGATGATAATGGCTTCAACCTTATCCCTATCTCTTTTTCTTCAGAGCTGCTAATGAGCAGCCAGACTTAGTGATGTGAGTTTCACCTCCACTTTCTATCACCACCCACCTTCTGGTAGAGGTGCAAATGAGCTGTGAAGTGGCCACAAGGTCTGTTTGGGGAGAGAAAAACAAGAGGCTCTTGGGGAACTGGATAACCAAGACTTGGGTGTAGTAAACTGAAAAACCAATCCCCAGGAAAATCTTCTGGTTCTCATTGAGGACAACATATAGGTACAGGTCTTGAGCAGCCATTTTCTTTTCTAGGAGTTAATGTTAACTGTAGTAAAACTCCATTCCAGCCTGACTCTTGGCATATAAAGCCTCTGCTCTCAGCACATATTTTATTCATTTTATAAAACTTCCTTTTGGCCAGTTTTTAAGTTCTAAGAGTGCAAAAGGGGTGGGCGGAAGGGAATATCTGACACTTTTTGTGTTCTAAAGATGTAAAAATGTGTTTTTTTAAAAGATGTTTTTCAAGCATTGAGCATATGACAAGAGCGTAAAGGAAAAGACAGGAAGTATTAAATGTGAAAACTGACTTCAGGACTTGCCCAGTAACTGGATTTGCCATAAGAACTTTAACGCATACATCTGTATCCCTATTGTAACAGCACAGTCAGAGATGGGGAGAGTGAAGAGCATGATGACCAGCACATCTCTGAAAATAAAGGGAAATATTTCTTATAGCTCAGTGATGGTTTTTCCATTGCCATATGCCAGTGGTTAAGCAGGAAACAACTGCTAAGATGAGCAATACAGTGGACGCATTTTATGTGTATGATTCACACCTGATCTATACCCTCAGCAAAAGGACAGAGACGAGCCTCCAAGAAGAACTGTCAGACTCTTTAAATGAGCATCTGATAGGTAATAATAAAGACATAAAGTGTAGGACATGGTCCCTACTGAGTTACTCTCAATGACATTTTAAAAAATCTCATTGAAGTGCAATGGGGTCTTAGATTGAGAACTGGCCAGTCCAGGACATTCTGTTTTCTAGATGAGAAAACTAAAGCCTAGAGGAGTTAAATGACTTTCCCAAGGTCATAATAGAATGGGGATTTGAATTCAGACTCTCTGACTCCAGATCTGATACTCTTTCTACTGAAACCCTAACCCGGCCTTCTCTCCAGGGCTGGTAACCTGGACTGAGCTTAACATGCTTTCTCCTATCCCTATTTCTATGCTTCCTTCAAGGCTCAACCAGGTGCCACCTTCTGTGCATGAGTTTTTTATGTCAGATTTGTATTTTTACATGTAGTGAAACCTTCCAGTAGAATGTTACTCCTTAAAAGCAGTGAATGGTTTTTATTTTTATATCTCTTGTGCCTAGCATACAGCACCTTGCATAAGGAAAATACTTGATAAATTGTTGTTGAATTGAATTGTATTCCGAGGAAGAAATCACTGTTGGAGAAGTTAGGGAAGGTTTCTTGGAGGAGGCTCTCTCTAGTACATCACCAACTTACAGAGTTAGAATGGACCTACGAGGTCATGTAGCCCAACCCCCTGTCCATTCATACAGTAATCTTTTCCTCAGAATATTTGGCAGGTTGTCATCCAGCATCTCTCTGAACCCCTCCAGTCGGAGAGAACTTATCACTTTATGTAATAAGTTTACTTTATTTGTTACTTTATATAAGTTGGGCATTCCTGGCAACAGCAACAAATAACATTTACTTAATATTTAGGTTAACACTTGATGCTCACAACTCAGTGAACTCTAGGTAGTTAAACTATTACTATCCTTATTTTATCCATCATATGAGGACCCTGAGGCTCAGAGAGGTTTCAGTGTTTTGCCCAAGGTTACAAACTACTAAGGCAGAGAATTAGGGCTTAAACCTAGGTCTTTGCCATTTCAAGTCCAATGTGTTTCCAATCTGCCACCCTGGGTACTGAAAGATGGATAGGATGTGGACAGACAGAGAAAAAATTAGATCAGGGACAAAACTGAATGATTACAGAAAGCATAAATACAGTTTGGAGAAGGATAAGTGAACTAGCATTGTTGGAGTAGAGGCTTCAAGTTCAGAATCACCAAATATTAGAATTAGAAGGGACATCAAAGGCCCTCTTGTCTTAGAATCTCATTTTTTAAAAAATCTCCTTTACATCATTCCCAAGGGTACCTACTACCTTCAGAGGTGGCTTGTTCCACTTGGAATATCTTGAATTGTTTTGGATTTTTTTTTTCTTACACCGAACCTACATTTTCCTTTTGCACTTTTCTACCTGTTGTTCCTCTTCTGCCAAGTAAGACCAGAAAAGCAAACCTAATCCACCTTCCATATAAATGTCCTTCAGATAATTTCAACACAGCTGATGTGCTCCACCTGTTTCTTCTTTTCTCTAAGCCAAATATCCCTAGTTCTATCAACCAGTTTTCACCATGGTGGAAGGTAAGGCAGGCCACCTACCTCCCACAATTATTATTCCTAGCTATGATTCTGTGATCAGTTGATTTAAGTGGTGAAATAGATCTTCTCTGCAGTCCATTCCTCTATCATTTTACTGATGAGCAAACTGAGAGTCAAAAAGATTGCTACTGAAATGATGAAAGGGACAATTTAAGAGAAACCTGGGAAAATTTTTATGAAATGATGCAGAATACAGTAAACAGATCCAGGAGAACAGTTTGCATAGTAATAACAACTTTGTAAAGACACATAATTTTGAAATACTTCAGAACACTGACCAAGAAAATGACTACCCACAATTCCAGGGTCCTGAGGATAGAGCAGCTATCCCCCCTGACAGATGCAGAATGAGGCATAAAATTTTGGGAGTGACTATTGGGGAAGTGTGTTTTACTTGACTGTCCATATTTATTTTGTCTTTTTTTGTTTGTTTGTTTTTTCCAATGGGTTTGGTGATGGAAAGAAAAATGTGTTAATAAAAAAAATTTTTAATAAAGAAAAAAGATTGTTATTTTAATAAGGTCATCCAGTTAGTAGCAGAGCATACACCATATGTTCCCAAATATTGAACATATTTAAAACTGAACTTCTCATCATTATATTTTCTCCCAAATATGCTGCTCCTCCTTCCTTCCATATCTCCATCAATGGCATTACTATTTACCTGATTACCTGTATTTGAAACCTCCTTTGCAAATATCCTTTGATTCTTTTCCATTCCTGTTGCTATCACTCTAATCCAAGCCCTAATAACCTCTCTCATAGATTATTGTAAGAGTTTCCTCTAACCAGTATCTATCTCTAAGCCTACAATCTTGCTCCCTACTGATACAATTTTCATACTACATCCAGATTAATTTTCTTTATGCACAGATCTGATCATGTCAATACTGTGCCAGACTTTGAATCAAGAGACCTGGGTTCAAGTCCTGCTTCATAAACCTGCAATTTATGTGACTATGAGTCTCTCAGAGACCCCTCCCTGGGATCTGTGTAGCATCTCTGCAAGGCGAGTCTCTTAGCACCACTTCCTGGTCTGTTCTCTTCCATGGTTTAACTCTGAATAGCCAGGGCCAACTCTCTTCTCAGCCATCAGATTTCAGACTCCTAAGAATTGTCTCCTGCCTCAGCTGCTGGAGCAGCTCTCTACTGGGTTCAGTGCTTCCTGCTAAGCAAGTAGCTCCAATGTAAGGTGCCAAGGCTGAGGGGGAAGAAAGAAATTTCTCACACAAAACATAGACAAAGAGTAATTCCTTCTCTGGGGCTGGGTTCTTTTTTTCTTTTGTAGATGACTATCTTCTCTGGGCCAAAGGTCACATTCTCCAGCTGTTCCCTCCCTCTACTGTGACCTGACCCTTGGGGGCGACCACATGCATTGCTGATCCTTGGCTAGCCAGTGGCTAGCAGCCAAGTAATTCTATCAGAGATACTTCTTTATGCCTCAGAAAGAATTTTTGTTTTTTAAAAAGTAACAGCTTTATACTTCATTTAAGACAGGAATCTTTAACCTGAGGTCTCTGAATTTAAGTTTTTAAATATTTTGAAAACTATTTAAACATAACAGACTTCTTTGTAATCCTGTATGTTTGATTTTATACAGTTAAAAATATTCTTTTAAGAAAGGGTTCATAGGCTTCGCTAGGCTATCAGAGGGTCCATGACACAGAAAGGTTAAGCACCCCTTTTTTAAACCTTAACGCCTCATTTTCTGTTACCTGCTACTTTTCTTCATTAGATGGATATCCTAATCAGCTCCCCTCTGTATACCTATTAACCTGTAAAGTGTGAGTATTAATACTTTTACAGTCTATAACCTCACACAGTTGTTTTGGGGAAAATATTTTGCAAACCTGAAATCCATATATATAGAAATATAAATAATAGTATCAGGGCACAGATCATAAAAGTATTAGTATCCACTATATGTATTTGTATTAAATTATGTACATATGTATAGATATGTATGTATTTAAAATTACATAAGTGCACATGTGTGTATGTGTATACATATCTATACCTACATATCTATATTTGTACATTAAGAAACCTCACCAATCAGTTAAATGACTGGATCCATTTATGTAGAAGTGATTATTAGTGCTCACCCTGGCTATGAAAACCCTCTAAGGCATTATTATGGCCAGTTGTTCTTTGCGGAATACAAGAATAGATTCTCCTTTCTGGATGGAAATTATGTATTTTCTAGGGAGAGAATAAATTTCAGTAACATTTTAATTTATGTTGAGGTTCCTCATTGCAAATGTTACACTATATGATAATATGGCAGAAGTCAAATGTAATTGGTTACATGAAGAATGTATTTTTAAAATCTCTGCTATGCCTACTTTTTAAAATTACTAAATATATATTTGCTCCCTTCATATTGCCTCAGTTTCTTGGTTTGAAATTATATACTTTAAAAAATTTCAGTATAAATATTGACTTGAAACAGGTCCAAGCAAAAGAACTTTTAAGCCTTGGGATTTAAAAAATGTTTGAACTTCCTTATCCCCATCTACATAGATCCTTTAAGTCACCTTCTCTTCTCATGACAAATCCATATATTTTAAAGACATCTGGTGCCAGTTCAAAAACACTTCCAGTTTTTTCCAAATTTTATTTGCAGTGTAAAGTATTAGTAATACTTCCCTTTGGGAACTACCTCACCCTTTTCTTTACTCTTGCCTTTGACCTGCTCTATCCACCTCTGTATAATGAATGTGCTTTCAGAATGTAAAGAGAAATCAACCAGCCAGGAAAAGACCTTTTTTTGGTGACGTTAGTGAAATCTTAGCAGCACTCCTATCACACTTACCTTTGAAAGGAAGTACCAAGGCATTAATAAGCACTACAGTCTCCCAGAATGGTTGTATCTTTACATATCTAAATGTGTAAATGTGACTGAGCTCATATGTTTATATATACACTCGTAGGTCTTTTCTTACACAGGAAGTAAGAAGGAACTGAATTCTTGCCTAGTTTTTTAAGCACATTTTCTATCTCCACCCTCCTAGAACACACACACACACACACACACACACACACACACACAACTTGTGTTTCAAGTTTCAGAATTTCTTGTCAGCAGCAGAGTAACAGGGCTGTATAATAGAACCAGTTTCTAAACAAAGCAATTCTGTGGAATGCTGGGAAACAGCAACAGTGATCTAGCCAGACAAAAATGGAGCAGTCAGAAGGTGGTTCACTTTGAGCAAAGCCAGAGGTGGAACTGCAAACAATGAAAAGCCCAGCAAACCACATCTATAACATCAAAGCAAAGCACAATCCATATATATATAGTTAGTGTGGAAAACACTGCTGGTCATAGAGCTGTGTCTTTGGCCCTGCCTAAACACACACACGCGCACACAGACACACACACACACACTCCAAACTCAGCTATCATCTTCAAATGACAACAATGAGCACATCAAATTTTAGTGCCTTTTTACTCTATAAAAAGCTCCAAGTTCACATAACCACACATGATCAATGCTTATAGAGAGCAGTTTTGCATCTCTTCAAGGATGCAATTTTAACTTACTCTGAAAATATCAGTGTGTGTATATATCCATGTTCTTTTAATCATTTTAAAGATAGAATCTTCCATTGCGTATGAGGTTCGGGAGCTGTTCTTCAATATCTTCTTGGCTCTGATCTTAAAAGATTTACAAAACCTGTTAAGTAAAATCATATGTACAAATCTGCAATACACATCTCTATGAGATTGTGGTGAGGGCGGGGGGAAGGGAGGGGATTAGGACAAAACCTAGAAATATATATTAAGTAGAAACTCTATATTTAAGAAAACAACAACTTAAGTATCTGTCTTCAACTGATGAAATAATTCTGAAATTCTACCCACAATTTGTGAAATGAAAGCTTGGTGAATATTGTCACTTTAAAGAAAAGCAGACTCTTGCCTTCCACTGAATCCTGCGTTGTAGGAGCCATGAAATACCACCTCCATCTTGGAGGCAACCATTTTGGATTTTCTTCTTCTAAGTTGCCAAGTCTTCATGGCCAGTTTTAAAGGTTTTCTTTTAATCAAATTTGAAAGCCAGTCTGACAAACTTTTTTAGTTGAAAATGAAGTTATAAAACCCTACAAATGGGGATTTTTGTCTTTAAATAAAGTGAGTCCCAGATGGTTACAGATATTCCATGGTTGCTGAGAGAGACAGCAAAATTCTGTTCTTAACATGGGACTCAATGTTTCTGAAGCAATAGTACAATGTATGAGCTGCCGGGACCTAGGTATGTCTCTGAACTTTCTGAAATTTATTTTAGCCATTACTTTTATGTACCATTCTTAAAAATCTATGCAGCACTAGAATGTTTAGCCTACACAGAAGAAGAATTTACCCCCTAATCTAGCCCTCCACAGTGCAGCTGGCGCCTCTGCCTATTACTGTGAAAGTATTGTTCACCACTCAGCCTTGCTGCTCACCCTTAGGTTTGTATTGGAAACTGTGCCAAAGACAGCTTTAAAACTGAAGAGGAGAAGGGATAAAAGAATGGCATTTAATCAGATTATACAAGTGTGTCCATCATTATATATACATACATATACTATATGATATAATATAATATGTGTGTGTATGGAAATACAAGCTTCCCAAACAAAATTAGAATATTGGAGATCATTTGCTTTACTAAGTATTTAATATAACTTTTCTTTATAATATTATATCATATTTTAAAGTTAGAACTGATAAGAACCTGGTGATCTATTCCATCTTTCTCAGTTTATGGATGAAGAAACTGAGTCAGAGAGAAATGACTGAGTCAGAGAGAAAAGGTCATACAGGAAAGAAGTAGCAAAGCCAGAACTGGAATCCAGGTTTCTGATTCTAGATCTAGGGCTCTTTTCAAAGTATTAATAGTGAATGGGTTTAAAATGCTATGCAATTTGCATAGGTTTTTTTTTTTTAGGAACATTCATATTTATTATAAAAATAGTAATACGAAGCCTCAACTATTCAGATTAATTGGAGAAAGGAATTAAGAAAAAGTTTGAATTAGCAGATAGATCAGGTTATAGATTGCTTTTTAAAGAAAAAGTTTTTATTTCTTTCCAAAATATGTGGTGACTTCTATTATGCAAATCAAAAATTTCTTTGGACTCCTTTGTCATTGGTAAAATTGTAATGAGAAATATTATGTGGTTATTTATAAATGGCTGCTTCTGAAATGCTTGGAAACAGTTTGTTTTTTATAGATTAAATGTGACCTTTGTTATCATATTTATCCTACTGATTTATTTAGTAATTCTGCTTAATACAGAGGCAAAGGTGCAGAGGGTTAGACTATAGTCAGCTCAATGAATGAGTCTGCGTAAAATGAAGATGTTAACCCTGTCCAAATTCTCACAACTTCTCACTAATGAAACCTGAATTAATGAGGTTTTTCGTTAGAGAACCTTGTCTGTATAAATAACCAGCCTCTGTACACCATCTTTTGTAATTGATGGTTCTTGGTTTTGTGCCTTATAGATTATCATCTGTGGGAGACAGATCATCAGCAGCTACTTAGACCAGAATATTGAACTCAAAGTGGCCCAGCATGTGCTGGGGCCTGAGGGACAGGCTGTGGTCAGGGAGCATTTGGACATCCTCAAAGGCAAACATAAACTACCATCCTACGTTCTAGAAAATCATGAACTAACAGAGCTGTGTGTGAAGGCTGAAGGAGATGAAGCCTGGTCACAGGATGTGTGCTTAGAAGACAAACCCATTGATTACAGCATTGTTATTCAGGTAAGAGAGCAATGGCGTTGGCAATAGAGGGTTGTGTTAGGCTATCACCTTCTTGTAGAATCCCTTGCTATTTAGCGTATTTGCTTTATTGAGAATCCTGTCAGGGAAAGTAAGTCATTCATCTTTCTTTATATCTTCTGTCATGAAAGTAGTAGAGGTAAAGGGAAAGTGCTAGTCACCAGCCTCCCTTAAGGTATTCTCCAGGCTAGCATTGCCATGTCTCCTTCCCTCTGTTTCATCACTCATTTATCGTTATGTCACTCTATCCTCCTAGACCTCCCTCTCTTCATCTGTTTGAAAATGGATGGACTATGTATCCCAAGAAATGAAGAAACTTGCCAGGTTCTGCCTGGGTCGATGGATTCACTTTTATATCTGATACAAGAAATGTTTGGTTTTTCTGTGACTTTAAACTGGTTTTTTCTGTTTGTTTGTGTTGTGAGCTTTTAAATTCCATCTAGCTTACATATTATCTCCATGGCTTCGTTTTTAACTGATAAAATGTTTAGCTTCGTGGTTAGAAAAGTTGTCCTTACTGGGACCTTTCTGTCTTTGTATATACAGGTGCCATCTTCAAACAGTTCTATTATCTATGTTTGGTGTACAGTTCTGACTTTAGAACCCAATTCTCAAGTGGAGCAACGAATGGTGAGTGCTTTCTCCATCCTCAAAACTGTATATGACTCTGACCTTTCATTTTCTGAAATAAATTAAGGGCAGAGTGACCCAGAGCTGAGATTTATTGCAAGTTTGTTTCAGCATCAAGCAGCTGGAATACTGCAACAAAGCAAATATGAAAGTTGTTCTGTCCTTTCATTTTTATAGATTGTGTTCAGCCCTCTTTTTATCATGAGGAGTCATCTTCCAGACCCCATTATCATACATTTGGAGAAAAGGAGTCTGGGATTGAGTGAAACACAAATCATTCCAGGACAGGGGCAAGAAAAATCACTGCAAAACATAGAACCTGATCTTGTGCATCACCTAACATTTCAAGCAAGGTACTGGAAATGTGTCTGTATCTTCCTAAATGAACTCAGTAGAAAATTGACCTTTTCTATCCAAAAAGGAAAAGAATTATGTAAAACTCACTGTTAAAATGTCTTGTTTTCATGGGAATACTATCTTAAAAGTTTCTGGCCAGTTTCCCCCTGATTACTCTTCCATCTTTCAGATGAAAATCCAGCCAAACAAATCATTTTCTCATAGAAACAGAGCAGACAGGTAGTTTGAATTAAGTGAAATTCACGACTAAACCAAAATTCTCTAGTAGACGAACAGAGAATGGGGCAGAGGAGGAGGGAAATAACCCAAGCGACCAGATAATGTACGTCCAACATAATCAGTCCCAGAATGATCAGAAGCTGACTTCTTCCCAGGCTGAACAAGAATTGGCCGAGCAGATGAGAAATAGCACTGAGCTTGGTGTCAGAAGATCTGCATTCAAGTCCCACTTTGCTACTTCCTAACTATGAGCCTAAGCAAGACATTTCACCTCGTTCCTCAGTTTCCTTATTCGTAAAATGGGGACAGTAATTCTTGCACTTCCTACCCTTGGGGTTTGAGAATTAAGAGTTCAGTTACTCTGTAACCCCTATTCTTTCTATGAAGTTATCATCATTATTATTTTTATTCCTAAGTAAATTTGTAATCATAATATTTTAACTATCAAATTTTTGAGTCCTATCGTTATTCTTACTTTCTCTCTCCATTTCACAGGGAAGAGGAGGATCCTTCAGACTGTGCTGTCCCTATCTCAACAGCACTCATCAAACAGATAGCTACTAAGACTCACCCCGAAGGCCCAGTGAATCAGATTCTCGCAGAGTTCTATGGCCCGGAGAACTCTCCCCTGCCTGTGTGGCCCTATAATAAAAAGGATGCTGACAGGTAATGTTCTCCAGCCCTCTCTCATCACAAATAGCACATCACCACTTAGGAGAGGGTTGACATTTTATTTATTTACAAAGTTGGTTATAGTAAAGGTAAATGCAAGTCTTTTTCATTTGTTCATCAAATTTTGAGATTTCATCTTCTTATGAATAAGTTTTTGGATGCTTAACTGAAAGCCTAGATTATCTGCAAAAGACAAAGCTCATAATATGCAACAGTTATTGTTTCTTTCTGTTGGCAAGTTTAGGGTAAGAGTATTTGGTGTGAAGAGGTATTAACCAAAAATGTTCTGTGCCTAAAATCATTAAGCCTGTTTTAGTAATACTGAACGTGTTCCCTTTTATCTCTTGGATGTGGCATTTGGAACAGTAATGAGCAGCTGAATCAGTGGGACAGCCCAATGCGGGTAAAACTGTCTGTCTGGAAGCCGTATGTGAAGACACTGCTGGTCGAACTTCTGCCCTGGGCCTTGCTGATCAATCAGTCTAAGTGGGACCTGTGGCTTTTTGAAGGAGAAAAGATCATTCTGCAGGTTCCAGCTGGCAAAATCATCATCCCTCCCAATTTTCAGGTGCCTACTCTTCAAGCTAAAACAACAGCCAGCATTTATTCTGCTATGTTGCTCACATTCTTGCCCATAGAGGTTATTTTTAGGAAGTAACAGTCTTCTAATATATAACTATTGAATATGAAATATATTTTGATACTCAAAGATGACAATGCTCATATCAGTAAACTTTCTCTTCTACATTTGGCACTTAGCTGATTTAAACTATAACTTGTACTAATTTCAAAATCTAATTGTCATTTCTACAGTGTATACAATAGTTGGTGAGCATAAGCAACAGGTCTACCTAGAATGTTTGTCATGTACTATCAAAAAGCCTAACAGCGGTTAACTACCACTGTCTCTCCTATTCCCTCCTTCCCTGCTGCCATCTCCAACACACATACTGCTAGTAGACGTTTTTCTTCCTTAAGACTATCTTTGCTTGGGCCAGAATTATGTGGGTTTCTCATGGTCCAATCTGACTACTGGTTGGCATGGGAACTTTGACCTACACAACTTCAAACTAGGTTCTTTCTTAAGCATCCAGGTGGCCTCCTCCCCATTCCCCAAGGCTCACCATGTTGTTGTCAGACATAATGCAGACACTCAATCAGCGTAGCCCATTGTGGCTTGCAGCTACCAAGCTCAAGGGAACTACCTTCTGTCTCGCTGTAGCTGAAATTAAAGGCACAAACCATCATACCTAGTGCTAACAGACTTCTTGAGGGGTCTCATAGAAGAATTGGAGTTGAGCATTGTAGATAAAATCTGCCAAAATCTTCCTTGCTAAGTCTACTATGTAGTCTTATACCTGCTATGTGATTTTATATTTTGCTAATGATGGTTACAAAGAATTCTTTGATAGATAGGCTTATAAATGTAGAGCTTCCAGGGACCTTAGAGATCATGTAATGTGGCATCTAGATGACATAGGGGATAGGGTTCAGAGTTTGGAGTCAGAAAAGTCTTATTTTGAATCTTGCTTCAGACACTGTGTGACCCTGGACAAGTCTCTAGCCTCATTCACCCTTAGTTTCCTCGCCTGTAAAATGGATGTAATAATAGTACTTACCTCACAGGGTTGTTCTGAGGATCTCGTGGGATAATTATGTAAAGTGTTTTCCAAACTTTACAGCATTATATAAATGTTAGCTATTATCATTCCAACCCCTTCATTTTACAGATGAGGAAACTGAGGCCAGAAAAAGTTGATTTACTTGCTCTAAGTGATTTAGGAGGTATTATGTTAGTGGCCTGTTAGTGATTCAAAGACATGATAATGTTTCTAGCTGTGCAGAACAGTGGAGTGTAGAGAATGCTCAGATCTTGTGATTCATGGGTCAGGAAGTCCTTCAGAGCCACCATCTAACCCTGTGGTACAGAAACATTTTTAGGGAATTGCATTCTTACCTTTCTGTGAGCTTTTAAAAGTGGGCCTATGTAGCATATGTAAATAGAAAATGTTCTTGGGTAAAAGGAGATTAGACTCCAAGTTTTTAAACCTTTTGGAGTTAACAGAGTTGTTTTCTTCATAACTGAATACCACTGTGACTCATAAACAGCTTTAATCACAAAAATATAAGTCTGAATTTCCAGAAAAGTACAACTCAGTTAATCAGCTATCCAAGCATTTATTAAGCTCTTCCTTTCTTCCCGCCACGAGGTGGTGAAGCAGTCTTTGCCTTCAAGGGTGTAGGAGAAGTAAATATAAGATAAGTACAAAATGATTTCGTGATAAGGAGAGGCAAAGAACTGGCAAATGAGGGAATAGGGAGGGGACTGCTGACAAATACAGGCAGGGACTGCTGCATTGAGAGACAAACATGAAATCTAAGCAATTCCTATGCATTATTATCTGTCAAGGTAGAAGAAAAAAAATTCTTTCTAATTGAATCATTAATTTTCCAGGAAGCCTTTCAAATTGGAATATACTGGGCAAATACAAACACTGTGCATAAATCAGTGGCAATTAAATTGGTCCACGACCTGACATCTCCCAGATGGAAAGATAGTGGCAACGGAGAAGTTGTGGTATTGGATGAAGAAGGGTTTGTGGGTGCTGAAATAAGACTCGGCGCTTTCCCAGGACATCAGAAGGTAGGATCAGAGTCTCTGACTACAGGGAAAATGTGTGACTACACACACACACACACACACACACACATGCACCCAGACACATGCACATGCACATACAAACACGCACACATACATACATGCTTATACATCTATGTATGCACATATATACATACCTATATCAATATATACTCATATCTGTATATGATTTAATATTCTTTGCTCTAATTTGCCTTAAGGCATCAGTTTAGAGCAAGGAAACACTAGATTCTTAGATTCATAGACCTCTGGTTTGTAGTTTCTTTCCTGACCAATAAATAATAAAAGCTAGATAACATATTTTGTCCAGGAGCTGTTCAATGTTTCAAAATGCTCAGCAGTCACTTGATTTAGAGAATGAGAAAAAAATGGGGGAGGGGAGGGAAGACATATTCCAAAAATCTCAACATACTGTGTTTGGCATCTTCTCTTTAGGGTAGGAAGTAGAATTGTTCTCCTTACAACGATTAAGAAAGAACCATAGGCAGTCTTTGAACTGAGTGTAGACTCTGTTCCTAAGAAAAGCAGCGTAATTTAATTTTCCCTAGAAACAATATTTAGTAGGGAATTTTGGCTTGACAGTCAGTCTGATGCCCAACTTTTTAACAAAGGTATCCCAGTCAAATGGAAAAAATCTGATTATTCTAAATTGGCAGCAAATTACCAGCAATGATTCACACCCCAAAGTGCTGTACTCAATCAAGTGCCTATTGTTGTTGTCATCCGTCCTTACTCTCTATTTATATATCTCTGGTCCTGGCCCCCATCATGTCTCTCTGCATCCAGTCTCTGCCATCTCCAGTTCATCTTCCTCACAGCTGCCAAATTGATATTCTTCAAACATACGTCAAAATGTGTCACGACCTAATAGAAGAAGCTTCACCAGTGTTCCGTTGTCCTTGGGATAAAATATAAACTTATGCACCCTTCTCAAGCTGCTTCGACTGATTACACATATCATAGCCCCTCACTTAGTTAATGCTTCAGCCATTTGGGGTGAGGTTTTACGGAAGCGAGGGCTTCCGTAAGTTAGAGGTGAAGGAGTGCATCGCAGGCAGGGAGAGGGAATGTCTGGAACATACTCACAGACAGTTTGGCTGGGAAGAGGAGAGACATGCAATGAGCCTTCTAAGGTGGGCTGAAGCCACATGGTGAAGACCTCTAAAAGCCATGTGGAAAAACAGGAATTTCCTTTCATACACACCCCACCTCCAGAAGCTCCACCCTTTTTAAAAGTACGTTAAAAAGAAGATATAGAATTAGTGGAAAAATAAGGCAGTCTTTTTTTACAGATGTGTCCTAGTCTAACCTTACAATAATGCTTATACTCCTTGCTAGTCACAATCCCTGCCAACTGATAAATGAGTAGACATTTTTGAAATTAAGTGGAATGGAAAAGACAGATGTCATTGTGATGCTTTAAAAGGCTGACATTTAATATTGCTTTGATGCAGCTAATCTCAGGGTTCATTTAGAACCCTTAGAAATTCTCCCAAGAAATTCTTTTAAGGGCAGCAGGATTCATAAAGCTGTGGGGAAATAAGTTTTGGGGTGCTGCTGTTTTTTTTTTCCCTAAAACTTGACTTAAGACTCTCAAGTTATCTGGGTCAGTTTCTTTGGATTTTAACAGAGATAGCAGGTAACAGAAGGCACATGTGATGAAAGTTTTCTTATCTTGGAAATGCATGGATTCTTGTTGATGTAGAATCACCCTGGATTGACAGTCAATTGAAGAATTTTTGTTCCCTGGGTTTAGAAAATCTCCTCACATTCACCTATTCATAAGTCCTTAAGAAATGAGCTCTTATGCAAGGTAGTTCCTATGATAACCTAAAGACAAATCTGTCTAAGTCACTGAATGGGACCAAGGTCTATAAACCCACCTGAACTCAAAGGCTGACAGGAGTGTGTGCAATAATCATGTTCCATTGTGATCGATCAGAATCTGTGCTCAGGAAAAGGATTGTTTTACTGACTATATCATGGTCTAAAAGCCACTCTTTTTCTTTCATTTCTCTCACAGCTGTGCCAGTTCTGTATTTCTTCAATGGTTCGGCAAGGTATACAAATTCTACAGATTGAAGATGAGACCATAATCACCAATGACACTCCGTACCAAATATTTTGTAAGCCACAGTTAACTGTTCCAAGTCCCTGTTATGGAGAGGAGGAGGTAAGGGATTCCAGGAATGGTTTTAAGGTTAGCTTCTGCCATTGGAAAAAATTAATATTCAGATGTAGGACTCAATTCATCTCTAAAAAAACTAGAAGGAAAATCCCCTCAAATTAAAAATAGGTGAAGATAAATCCATTGCTTTTTCTTTAATTACAAACACTGACAGAAGTCATGGCCAGTGCTTCTAAGGTAATTAGCTCCCATCAGAATCCTCTCAAAGCAACAGATTCTGACACAATGCAGGCTTAGCTCTGTCTGATGTACATCTGTTCGGAGGCTGCAGAATGGTCCTTTAATATGCTTGCTGTAATCCATAATAGCTGTGGAAGCAGTTCTGAGAGTCTGCTCAAGGTTCTCATGGAGAAGTACATCTGCCTCACAGGCTGAAATGTTTGAGGTAGCAGTTTGGAAAGAACTCCAGTACCTGAACAAAAGCCATGAGTCTGGAAGCATTGAAACTGTGTGCAGTTGAAAAGGTTAGCCATGAAAATGCATCAACTCATTTATATTAGAGTCTTGGTGACAGAACAGTATGTGCAGGAAATAAACATACAGAAGGCAGAGTCCAGGAATGCTCAGAGGGCTTTGCGGCAACCACTTTTACGATTAATAGGAGTGATTAAATTTGGTGATATTAAGGTAGGATTTGAATAAGACTTACAAGCAAGATACAACTAAGCTATATGTTATTGAAACTATTGTAGAGCACATTTTCTTTTATGAAAATCCCTTTTTTTTCCCCCAGACTTTGGGGAAGTTAAATGTTCAGATCTCAGCTCACAGAATTTGAGTACTAAATTGCAAGTACATTCAGAAGATTAATTTATTCAGCAAACATTTATTCAGTGCCTGATGTGGGTAATGTGTGATGTTGGGCAGATGAAAAGATAAATAAGGCCCTCAGGAAAATTTATAGTCCTGCTTATCACGTATTATCTTTCATAACAGTAATGGGAAGTGTGTCCAGCAAGTATCATTAAACCCATTTTGCAGACCAGGAAATTAATATACAACCAGTAAATGACAGAACCCAAATTGAAACCCAAGGCTTCCCACTCTTTTTGATTCTCCCATGATTCATCTCCCTGATCTGTCAAGTTGCCGTGGACCCTGAGGATTTCCATCTAAAGATTAAGATAAAAGTCCCTCAAGGCAGAATTGTGAAGGGGGGGATGGGGGAGTTTGGTTTTTTGTCTGTCAACAAACAGTTATTAAATGTATACTATGCCTCAAACATTTTAGCATTTTTACCTACTCATTTTTCCCTCTGGTAGACTAGGAGTGTCAAACTCAAATAGAAATTGGTGCCTGCCTGACTTACATTGGATTAGAAAACCACAAATTAACATTATATTATATTTTGAAGGGGCAGGCGGGTAGGTGATATGGTGGATAAAGCACTAGCTCTGGAGTCAGGAGAACTTGAGTTCAAATCTGGCTTCAGACATTTAACTAACTGTGTGACCCTGGGCAAGTTACTTAACCCTGCTTGCCTCAGTTTCCTCATCTGTAAAATGAGCTGGAGAAGGAAATGGCAAACCATTCCAGTATCTTTGCCAAGAAAACCCTAAATGGGGTCACAGAGAGTTGGACACAACTGGAACAACTCAACAACAATTACATTTTTCATCTTTTTCATTACACATTTTCCAGTTATATTTTGTTTTAGTTTCTGGCCTGGGCTTTAGTGGATGCACCCAAGGGCTGAGATATTGACATCTCTGATGTAAGTACCCCCAAGTAATCTACCAAGTGTATTCACACAAGGACATAATTGACATATTATATGCTTGTCCTTTAAAAAAGCACTTTTCTCACCTGTATCAACCTTAACTCCAAGAATGATTATGTGATGGTAGAATGCCAGTCATTGGAGCACCTGGACAGGGGTAATGATTCTAAGAAGGGGGACCATCCCAGGTCTCTTCATACATGTTAGAAGAAATTCCCTTCCAATCAGAGCTGTCCCAGAGCAGAATGGGACACTGTGAGAGGTAGCAAGGTCCCCCTCTTCAAAGGTCTTCAAGCAGGAGTCAACCAATTCCTTGTCAATTGGTATGTTATGTTAATATGATATGCTGCAGTAGGGATTCCTTTCATAACTGGGCTGGACAATAAGACCATTGAAGTCCCTGAAAATTCTCAAAAATTAGGTGTGAAACTTTGCATGGGAGGATGACTCTAACTTCATCTCATATGTGCCCCTTCCACTCCCCTCCTACTAAGTACAGATGATGTTGGCATGCCTGTTGCCCTCCACTAAAAGGCAAAAGGATCCTACCATCCACTCCGTAAGGCTTTGTTGCCATATATCCACCATATTTTAACATCATCATCAAAATAGCTAAACTGGATAATGATGATATGAACCACTATTAACATGGTACCTCAATATTTAAGATTTTACAGATGAGGAAACTGAGACTTTTAGAAATTAAGTTGTTCACTCATGGTCACATTGCTACTAAGCACTGAGGTATGATTTGGATCTAGCACTCCCTCCCTTAGCTCTGAGTCCATCACTTTTTCAAACCTACCATGCTTTATATCCAAAGTACTTTTCTCACCATGATCCTGAGGTAAGTAGTAGGACTGCTTTTATTTCCATTTTGCAGATCAGAAAACTGAGAGGTTAAAAGAAAACCTAGCAAGGGGCAGAACCAGAACCCAAACCCAGATCTTTCTGACTTCAAGTCCTGTGCTATTTCCATGCTCTCCAAAGTAGTTATATTTAGGGGAAAAAAATTTTTTTAAACAAAACCGTGGTCCTCTAGCATCAGTTCCCAAAGTGGGTGACAGTGCCCCCTGGGAGGTGCTGGAAGGATCCAGGGAGGTGGCATTTTTTTGAAATGATGCAGATTTCAAAAAAACTGTTAAAGGGTTAAAGAAAGTAGATTTCCAGGGGGCCTTTGAGTTATTTTTTTTTTAAAGGGACAGTAGGCCAAATAAGTTTGGGAACCTTTGGTTATTGAGTAATCCTCCTTTGTACCATCTTCTTTCATTGCAGTGTTTGCATGTTCCAGATAGTGCAACTTTTAGCATTAGCCCAGGGAGACATCAGCTTACTATGGAATCCAGTTCCCTTCCTTGCTGGGACTTGATGCCTGACATTGGTCCATCAACACTGGAAATGTCCCTTCTGCAGAAACAAATTTTGCTGAGTTTTTGTCCTGCTGTGGGTACTGATGGTGCACAGTGCTGGAGCCTGCCAGCTGTGGTTAGACCAGAGTTCCCCAGACAGAGTGTGGCAGTACCCATTGGGAACTACAGTGAAAATGGATTCTCTACCAGGTATTTTAAATCACAGTGAATGACCTCGTTCTTTTCTTTGCTTGTCAGTGCAGCAGTTCATCAAGATAGAAGCCAGAAAAATAGAGAAGCTAAGAGTTACACGTGCTTACCATGTGTTAAGTTTCAATTTAGGGTGGGTTTTTTTAGTGGGGTTTTTTTTTTTGAGTATGACTATTGTTTGAAGTCTTAGACACTTTTGTAACTGGTCAAATGTTATGATCACATACAAATTGAGCAAGTTTGTTATTGTCAGACTGGGCTGGCTATAGCAACAATGCCAGTCCTCCTGCCATTTAATGCCAGCACACAAAGAAGTAGAACTGCTTAGTTTCCACAAGACATTGAGGGCTCAGGTCAGAATGATAAGAAAGAACAATTGGGAAACATTTCCTTGAATTCATCTTTTTTCTCCAAACTGAAGATTTCTTGAGAAGCCATTAAAGAGACACAATAACATACTAACTGCCATGTGCAAAAGATACCACTCTGCGGTTTTCACTGCATGCAAGTTACTGTAATTACTGGTGACCATTTATGTAAATAATCATAGGATCAAACTAGGGACATGGGATGGTTCGTTCTTGCTGGACTTTTCTATGTTGTGGTTGTTTTTAAATGTACTGAATCCTTTCTGCAGCTGTCAGGGATAACTTATGTACAGTATATGTAACAACTACAAAAGAAAGCATATTGTGACCTTATGAGAGAAGCACCTTATTCTTATAATTCTGAATTTATAGGTTTGACTTTATTTGGGATTTTAGCCTTCTCAACTTTTTGATGTATACAGATGTTGTGTGATAGTTTTTTAAAAAGACAATAGTCCAGACTATTTTATCCATGTTAGCCAAAATCATGTTCCCCAGCTCCTTATTCCCCCTCCCAGCACATTCAGTGAAATCGTTCACATCCTGCATGCACCCTCTCACAAGCATTTCTAATCTTCAGCACTGTGGAGAAGTGGTCACTCCCCAAATCCCCAAGTATTAGAGATACTGATGGATACTTTGGTGAAGCATCTTCGAAAATAATGTGAACTTGAACATTCTAAAACATGAAATTAAAAATGATGAAATAATTTAAAAGAAAATGTGATTTTAAAATTTAAATAGGGTTTGCAACCTGTCAGTACAGTCCTGCAATGCAACTTCCCAAGTAAGATATGTAGTTAGCTTTTTCTTGGATTCTAAGAGCCCTTTCCTGGTCCTGGCCCCAGCTTCCTTGGCCAAAGGAGGGGAAATTCTCTGAACTTGGCTTTTCTAGCCCATTTGAAATTAGGCCAGGGAAATAACATTGGGCTTGATCCAAGTACTGTACTCTGAAAGTGAATTAGCCCTCCTACTACAGTCCAGATTGATTCAACACCATTTGGTAGTATCAGTAATGTGTTTTCCCCAAATGCTAAACTGGCAGTTTACCTTGGCATTCTATCACAGAATCGCAAAGTTGGAAGAGAACTCAGAGAATATTCAGTCCAACCAACACCTGAACAAGAATTTCTGTACAATGTTCCTACCAAGTGGGCATCCAGCTTTCATGTGAAAAGCTTCAAGGAGGGGGAAGCCATTTCAGTCTGAAGAGTACTGCCTCCCTTCTGGTTACCTCTGATTCAGGAATCAAGCCTGAAATCAAACTGCCTCTTGATAATTTCTACTCATTACTTCTAGTCCCTCCTAGGGCAAGGGAGACTAAGAGTCTAGCCCTTCTCCTACCTTCAAGCCCTTCAGAGACTTGAAAGTAACCAGGACCAACCTGAGTCTTCTCTCATCCATAAACATTCCCAGTCCCTTCAGCCAATCCTCAGCAAGATTTCAAGGCAGGAATCTTTAGGAAGAATAGAAAGAGTTTATGTTTGTTCATTAACTCCCTTGGACTAAAGAGATAAGTATTTTCTAGGGAACTTTCAACTTAATTTACACAGTATAAATTAAAGTGAAGATTTTGTAATTATCTGGTTTGATAGTTATAAACAGTCAATTCAAGTAATTCAGATCATGTGTGTTTTTCGTTTTGTTTTGTTTTTTTTTTTTAATAGAGGATGCGGTGGGGCTGTGGTGCGGAGACCCTTAAAATACTTTCAGAATTTATAAATATAAATTTGTTGACTTTTCCCTACACATTAGTGGGTGGCCTAGTCATTCAGCAATTATTTGACACAAATAGCAAAAGTAACTTTCTTCTTCATTGATGTGAAAATCGCTGTGGAGAAAGACAGGGGCAGGGCAGAATAAGCATTTATTAAGCACCCACTGAGTGCCAGACACTGTGCTAAATGCTGGGGATACATGTAGCAGCATAAAAGCAGTCATTCCCCCTCAAAGAACTTATATTCCAATGCAGCTACGTGAGTAGTGGATAGAGTGCCTGACCTGGAATCAGAAAGGCTCATCTTTCTGAGTTCAAATCCAGCCTTAAACACTTACTGGCTGTGTGACCCTGGACAAGTCACTTATTCTTGTTTACCTCACTTTCCTTATCTGTAAAATGAGCTGGAGAAGGAAATGGCAAAACACTCCAGTATCTTCGCCAAGAAAGCTCCAAATGAGTTGTGTCCACAGAGAGTTGGACACATCTGAAAGAATTGAACAACTATGGGGAAAAACAAAAGGAGGATAGTAGAGAAAAGAATCCAGAGAATTGATATGGGAACTGGAAAGGAATTAAGGAGTACAAATGACTGGCCCTGGGGCACTTCCTTAAAATAGAAGTTCTAAGAGGAAATGACCAATTAGAGTGTTTGAGAGAGTAAGGCAAGGAGAAAGTTGTGTTGGAAGGGTTGCCAGTCCAAAAAGGTGTAAATAAGCTCTCAGAAGGGCAACTTGCAGTAATAGAAAAAATATTGGAGTAAGAAGCCCTAAATGTGAGTGTTAGCCATTGACTAACTGTAATTTTAGGCAAATCTCTTAGTATCTATGAGCTTGTTTCTTCGCCTGTAAGTGGGCATAATAATGCTTGCCTACCTAGCAGGGTTGTCTGAAGGGTTAATGTAAAAATCACAAAATCATATATAGAGATAATAAGATCTAGAAAAAGAAACTTTTCAAATCATCAAGTACAAACTCCTCAGTTTTTATAGATGAGGAAACTGAGACCTACAGAGGTGAAATCATTTGCCCAATCCACGGGTTATTTAAGTAATGGAACCAGGAACTGAATCTAGATCTTCTGACTTCCAATTCAGAATTCTTTCCCCAAACTGCACACTTCAACGGAAGTGATAAGTACTTTGTAAATTGTAAAGCACTCCACCAGTGTGCCTGAGGCAAGCCCTCATTGTTCCCAAGCTCTTGCAGCGTGCTGGAGTACTCGGCAAAGAAAAGTAAAAGCAGATCCTGCGTCTGGGAGCTCACGTTCTAATGGGGGAGACTAACGTGACATCTATGCATTGTAAATGGAAGGTAGTCTTGGAGAGAAGGCACTAGCAGCAGGAGAAACCTAGGGGTTTACAGTCAGAATCAACTACTTGCATTCTCCCTCAAGCCTGGAATGCACTTTCTCCATTCTGTCTCTTGCTGGACCTTTCTTTTCCTTCCAGGTCGAGCTAAGGTGTCACTTCCTCTGTAAAGCTTTCCCTGGTCACTCTCAGACACTCCTCACGTGCCTTCTCAGATCTTTCTTGGCTCCCAACCTGCATTATTTGCATCTGCATTCATGATGTCTCCCCACCACTGGGAGCTCATAGAGTGCTGAATCTGCCTCATTTTTGTATTCATAGCCTCAACACTTAGTGGTATCATAGTAGAAACTGATGAAAGTTTATTGAAGTTAAATTAAATACAGGGCATTTGTCATCATCATCATCATTATGTCATAGCTATTGTGTTGTTCTCTAAAGAAAAGTCCTAATCCTAAATTCCCATTATTACCATACAACAACAACAAATATTCATTCTGCACCTATACTGTGCAAGTTTAGGTAAGACATAGTTCCTACCTTCATAGAAACTGCAGACTACTAGGAAAATAAGATATCAACAGCTCTAATACACAATATTTCATTAAAAATGAATTCAGGTCACAAAATGTAGTGCTTTGGGGAGAATATAGAGAAGATATGAGGAAAAAATATACTGCTTCTCCCTTTTCTTGGATTAAAAAAAATCATCCATCAATACTATCAGTCTTATTTTCCAGAAAAATGACTTTGTTAATTAAATAAATAAATGGGTCTATATATGGGCTTTTTTTTTTTGTGGTAGTGGTGATGGGGTATACGGTAGGATGGGATGGCAATAGCTGTAATTCCATCTAGGTTGGGAACTGTCCTGCACAAAACTCCCCCTACATATGCAGGGTCAAACTTTGTTGTTCTACTTCACAATCTTTTAGAGATGCCAGAGTCACTGAGAACTTAAAATAATTTGCCCATAAACCAGCATGTGTCTGAGGCTGCATTTGAATCCAGGTATACCTGATTCTTGTTCATTACTTATTATGCCATACCTTGGCATAATACCAAAAACCCCATATATTCAAAATTAGTTATTATTTTTTGTTTCAGGGCTATAGCACTGACTCATCAGCAGTATCTTGGAGTCACTTACTTAACCCTCACAGAAGATCCTAGTCCTCGAATCCTTCTTCACAACAAATGTCCAGTCACAATGCTTATGAGGGAAAATATAAAAGGTATTTCTTTCTATTTACTATAGACTAAGTTACATTGATTCAGTCAATAAATAGTTACCAGGGGGTCCTGTGAAGGATTATCAGAAGGGTCCCAAGCTACATGATACTTGAAGTCTAACGTGGCTGTATCTTTCAGTTATAAGGCTACTCACTCAGTCTGTTTTAAAAATATAATGGAAGTGTTTTTGAACATTTCAGATACTCCAAAGTTTCAAGTCTATTGTAGAAAAATTCCAGCTGAGTGTTCAATTCATCATGAGCTGTATCATCAAATCTCTAGCTACCCTGATTGTAGGACCAAAGAGTTACTTCCTAGCCTTCTGCTGAAAGTTGTGCCATTGGATGATGTAACAACTGAATGGAGTGATTTCATTGACATTAACAACCAGGGAACACAGGTTAGTGTGCCAAGTCTAATTCTGATGTGCCAAAGGATTGCCTGTCATTGTCTTCATTTATATATTTCAATATGTTTGTCTGAGAAGAATCTCCTTGTCCTTATATGAGAATTGTATATGTGTGTCTGTCTGTAATTCATGAAACTGTAATTCCTATATCAAAAAAATATGCTTTCAGACTTTGCTGTACTATTGCCTAGGGACAGGAATTGGTAAAGGCAAGTCGTTTTGGGCCCCATTTATGGAAGCTCATTGTAAGACATACTGAAGGGATGACATTACAAAGTATTTGCACATAGAAGGCACATTAATGACCAGGGACTCAAAGATAAAGTTATGTGGAGATGTCTGTGTGTCCTGGAATCATAGAATATTAGAGTTAGAACTGGAGTTCCAAAATCTCCATTAGAAGACATATCCATCAGAGGTAGAGTGTTTATCATGCAAGAGTCTACAAAATTTTTTGATATGCTACATTTATTAGTTAAAAAAAAACTTGTATGCATCCCCAAAACATTTATATTTATTCATTTATAAATTACATGTGTGTACCACTATACTAAAATATTCTATATGCTATAAAGTGTACAAAAATAAATCTAAAAGGACAAGATAAAATGAAATAAAACAATACTTTTAAATAGTTTTCATTTCATGTATTAATGATATAAAATATTTTTGTTCCCACTAAATTATTAATAGTAATATTTTCAGTGAGAATATGGTTATATATACTTTATTACTTTTTAAATCTTTAACACTTTGCAATATAACAGTTGAAAGGTCTAGTTCTAAATTTAATTCATTTCAGTCCTTGGTTTTCATGACTGTCATTTCTAAAAAAGATACTTCACAAGGATAACTAGGTCCAAATGTAAAAAGTGCATCTTTGGCTGCACTTTCTAAATCACATTATTCATTTTAAAATATTAGCCACTAATTTTGCAGAGACTTTGATTGAAATGTAGCTAACAGATTTCCAACTTTCTTGAGGTAAACAGGTTACAAACTATTTAACTGTTTGTTTTTTTTTAATAACTTAAAACCCATTGAAACTCTTTGAATATTCTTAATTAGTTTTGGAAAGTGTTTCCAAGTTTTACAATATACAGCTATGAGAATTTTTGTAGTTGGCACACATCACTTTAAGCAACAAAAGTCTAGTTTTTAAATGTCTTGATAATTATGATAACATCATTCTTTAGCTAATATTTCAAGATACAACATGCACCTAGGCCGAGGTTCATTGTTAATGATAGTGGATATAAATCCATATTTCAAATAATCTTCTTGATCATTTCTTTTGGCTAAGTTCTAGTTAGATCCAGTTAGGTCACCATTGTTCTTACCTCCTAATGTGGCAGATGGAGAACCAGAATTAGGGGGGTAAGAGCAACATTTTCTTGTTTGTGTTCATGTTACCAATATTATCTTCAATCTATAGTTTCTCTGCAGGAGTCTTTTTAAGCCACTTACCCATTTTTTTGAGGGTTATTTTAATCAAAACTAGATTATACATTCCATGCATCCCTTTACCTGGGCATACCTGGGCATATATCACCCTCCATATGAGCAAATGAGTAAAAGCACTACTGTCAGCCCTATCACCCACTTTTCCCTTAGGTTAATCTCCTAGATAGAACATGACACTTGAGTGAAGGCCAAAAGATTGTAGGTATTAATATGTAACCCATATATTAAATATTAATAAAATTCATTTCTCTCATCCTTTAGATAAAAATGAATAGAAATCGAAGTCCCAGTATTTTCTTCCCATGCCCCACATTAGCTACTACTGATCTTATCCAACACATACTTAGAAGAATCCCATCTGTATCATCCCCAGCAAGAGAACCTCTAGTCATTCCTTGAAGATTTCTGGTAAAGAAGACTCACTAACCCCCCAGGCAGCTTTCCGCTCTTAGACAACATCATTAGGAAGTTTTTCCTGGCACCAGACTCAAATTGACCTCTCCGCTGTTTTCGCCTGTCGCTCCTTGTAGATGGAACCCTTGGCTTGGAGCTAGAAGCAACTCGTGAAATCAGAGCATCTAGTCCAAGTGCCCCGTTATATAGACAGGGAATCAAAAAGATAAATGACCTACCCAAGGTCACACAGGTAATAGCAGCAGAAAGTGCTCTGGCTCCATGCCTGTCCAAAAAGAGCCATTCTGAACCTTCTTGCATGTGAGAGCCCTTCACATACTTAAAGATAGCCGTCATATCCCCTTGAAAGTTTTCATTCTCAAGCCCTTCCTAAAATGTGGCAGCCAGAACCAAACCCAACATTCCAGGTGTGGCAGAGTACAGTGGCAGGGTCCCTTCCTTATCCTGGGGACTGTGCCTCTATTAAGACAACCTAGGTTTGCATTTGTTTTTCAAGCTGTCATATCACACTATGGACTCATGAATTTTCAGTCCACAAAAATATCTTAACTATTTTCAGGAAAACTGCTATCTAGACATACGCATTTTGTGAAGTTGATTTTTTTTTTAACCCAAGAATAATACTTTATATTCCTTCTGAATCTTATTTAATTAAATTCAATGGAATATTTGGTGGGATTGTTGGAGTGGTGTGTACTCCAGTTTCTACTTCTCATATCTATATTCAATGAAGATGATATTCCCCTGTTCTGTCTTCAGAACTAAAGGCCATTGCACTTTGAGTGACAAAAGTTGAAAAGATGGTCTCTATCACTGTACTGAGATTTTATGGCATTTTGATTCTGCTTTTCTGGGCTGTCTTTGAATTTCACGTGTCTCCCTAGATCAAGGGCCAAAGGAAAGCCCCTCAAAAACAGACTCCCTTCTCCACAAGGGCTGCTTCCTTTCATCAGAGGAGCAGCTCCCTTCTCCCTCCAGTGATTTATATGCCCTCGTGTATCACAGAAGGATTGTCTGAGAGAATCTGAAACAATTCTTTTAGAATATGAAGGAAAACAAAGATCTGCTGGACATATGGCACACAGCTCCTACAAGATTAATGGGAACATGAGACTTTGTTGGGGTCCAAAGACCACTGTCAGTAAGGGTGCAGGAATGAGCACCTTCTCTTAGCTTTGAAGCATCCCTGACTACAAAGGCTTGAGGAAATCCAGAGGGAAGAGAAATCCCCAAAATAGGACTTGACAGACCTGATTCTGATGCTAAAAGAATTCTCTAGACATTTAGGAAGAACATTTCAAAGAATCTCACAAACAGTATCACTGACTTTTAGGGACCTTTAAGTCTCTGAGTATTTTGGTCCTTCTCTGGAAGGAAGATAGGGAAGATTCTCTTAGTGCAGGAAAAAGAGCACAATGTTCATCTTGGAATTCATCCTTTTGCCTCTTATATTCTTTGTACCTCTGGCAGTGAAGTTTCTAACAATGAAGAAGATCATTAGAACCTTAAAGGTTTTTTTCTAAATAGAAGTATTATTGTTCTTCTGGTCCAGACCCAAATCAACCCAGTCTTGTGGTTCCACACTTGTCAATCATGTAACATTTAACAAAAGAAGTTTACCTATCAAGTGCCTGCAGAGAATATTAAACAAAGATGTAGCATTGATTCAGCTGAGCATAACTCCCCACATCTCTTCATTTGCTGTGATGTTGTGGCCAGTCACAAGAACATGTGAACTCACTGTGGGACACTGACTTCCCATGCCGTAGTAGGGCTTTTATGCCTTTGCCAACCAGGAAGCCTCATCAGCAGTTAGAGCCTTAGTCCCCAACCAATTGAGAATGGTTTCATCATTGTCTTTTTTAAGGAAAAGACCTTTTTCTTAGCCTCTGTGAAACAGATGTTGCGGCTACCCCAGTTGTATTACTTCTTAGTTATGCTTTAGGTTTGAAAGGATATGTTGTCAGGAATATCTTACTCATCAGTCTTAAAAACCTGACAACAATTTGAGTGCTGCCATCTTTCAGGAATGCACAATTGAAGAAGAAAATAAAATGTTATGGAAAATACACTGTCATGGAGTCAGTAGTCTTGGGTTCTAGTCATAGAGTCTCAAAATTGAGAGGTGTTTCTGAGGTCAAAGAATCCAAATCTTACCCGAACAAGAATTCCCTTCACAATAAGTTCCACAAATTGCCATCCAGTCTCCATCCAAAGACTCCAGTGACAGAGAACCTACCAGATCCCAATGCAACCCATCCCACTTCAGGATAATTCTAGTTGTTGGAAATTTTGCCCTCTTACATTAAAACAACACTCTCTTCTCTCCTCTGTTGCTGCTAACTTTCACCTATTGTACCTAGGTCACCCTCTGGGATCTAATTTCTCTTCCACATGGCAGCCTTTCAATTTATTTATAGACAGATTTCATGTGCCCCCCAAGACTAAACGTTTCTAGAAGAAACCTCCCTGAGTATCTCAACTAGTCCTGATTTGTCATTGTCTTCAGTACTCTTACCATCCTGGCTCTGCCACATATGTCAACTTTCTTTGACTCAGTTTCCTTACATGCAAAATTGGGGGTGGAGAACTAGATTAGCTCTCTGACATGCCTTCCAATTCTTATGTGCTGTGACTCTAAATTTGAAATGTTTGTGTTGTAAAATCATGGCAGAGGTCAGCAAGCTTTATCGTCTTCTTTTCTTGTTCTTTCAATCTTCTTGTAGTCATGGAGACTTGGCAGCCTGTAGAAGACTCTCCATCTTTGTAGTCCTGGACATTCCTTCTTTCATACCTCCTTACATTCTTATCTGGAAGAAGGCATAAGCATACTCCTTACTCTCCATGTATGCTTTCAGACCCTCTCTGTTGTCATCACTAAACAACCTTTTCCTCTTTAAAGTTCACTTAAAATTTATAGTTCATTCTGTCCAGATATAACAAGGTGCTTGTGGCAGTTATCTTCTACCCCCTCGTGTCATTCTCACTCCTGTCTCAAAGACTGAGAGCCTTCTACTACATCCAAACCCTTGCTTTTATATAAGGGGACTTAGTTTGCATGTTGATGTTCTCTCAAGCACCCTGGCCTCCCACTTCATTGATCTTCTTAACTCCCATGACCTATTCTTCTGGACCAGGCTTGATTCATAATGGTTCAGTGGTTCTATCTCAGAATTAGAATGAAATAAAACCCTCCATAGAGTATATAATATTTTAGAAACAAAAAAAAGTATATTTGACAATCACGTGGAAAGGTTATACAGTAAAGATAGCAGCACCGATTCACTTGGGCACAGCTCCCCACATCTCTGATTTGCCATGGTGGCATGCTCAGTCAGTCTGCAAACATTTATTAATTACTTCCTATGTGACAGATGTTGTGGTAGACTCTGGACATACAAAAACAAAAATGAAAGTCTCTTCCCTCAAAGTGCTTACATTCTATCAACAGATAGATAAATAGATAGATATGTTTGTATACAGATATAGATATTTTACATGTAGATGTGTGTCTATTATTATCTGAAACAATAAGGATTTTTAAATGGCCAAATTTAAATAGCTGTGAAATCATTCTAGACATGAATGATTCAGAAAAAGGATGTACTTAGAGTCTCAAACTTGTAAATGGGTTGTGTCCCAAAAGTTTATTTGTAAGTTCATTGTTTAGAACTCAAGATTATATTTTTTCATGGAAACATGTTACATATGCTAGTTAGTAACTCAGGGCAGCCCACAGAGGCCTTTTTAATCCAAATATACATGAATACTTATATTTGTGCTGTATACATATGTGTATATATATATATATATGTGTGTGTGTGTGTGTGTGTGTGTGTGTGTTTTATATGTATTTATTATCTTCCCATTAGAATGTCAGTTCACTGCAAGTAGAAATTGTTTCATTCTTTGTCCTTGTAATCCTAACACCTAGCACTGTGCTTGTCACAAGGTTAAAAATATATATATCTACACAGACACACACACGCACACCCACACACACACTTTTTGATTCACTTGATATAAAAAATACAACTAACCCTCTTTCCAGAAGAATTTGACAAACAGATCTACTGATCTTACGGCATCATTATGCCATAAAAGTAGTCTAACGCTAAAGGAACTCCTTGTCCTTCATTCTTATCTAAGCAAGGGCCACATGCTGTTGATTCTACTTCTACAGCATCTCTTGAAACCATCCCCTCCTTTCTGTTACCATCGGCTCCCATTCCTATTGTCTGTTTCCTCATCAACTCATGCCTGGACTGTTTATTGTACTGGCCTCCTAATTAATCTTCCTGTATCTTGTCTCTGTCCTTTCCAGTCCCTCCTTTACACAGCTGCCAAATTGCTATTTCTTGAGCATATATCCGATCACATCTTCTCCCTCTCTCAAGACTTCCTACTGTCTTTAGGATAAAATACAAACTTCTGTTTAGTTTTTAAAACTCTCCATAATCTGCATCTAGCCTAACTTTCCCAGGCTTATTTCCTGTCACTCCCATTGCACCTTCTGTTTCCCAGCCAAGCAGGCTTCCTTGCTGTTCTCCTTCTACAACAATCCATCTCCTACTTCCACTGTCTTGCTCAAATTTAAATTATGTTCCATTGGATTATATTCAATATAGGATGAGTTGGACAGTACCTGACAGGCAGGGATTTTTTTTTCATTTTTGCATTTGTATCACCAGCGCCTAGCAGCATACCTGGCATACAATAGATGATTAAAAAATGTCTATGGATTGTTTGAACAATTACAGTAACTAGCAACTTGCCATCTCATTAGGCAACTCCTTCCATTATCAGGCAGTTCTTATGGTTAGAGCCATCTTTACAATAAGCCAAAATCTGTCTCCCTGTTACCTCCAGCTATTGGTCCTCATTCCGCCATCTGAGGCTAGTTGGAATAAATTTGATTCCTTTTCCAAAGGAAAGCCCTTCAGGTAGTTGGAAACTGCTGTCATGTCTTCTCTTTTCCAGGCTAAACATCGCCCCTTCCTCAGCTATTGCTCGCTTGATAGGATTCCCACGTTGCTCACTCAACTCTCCGCTTGGTTGATGTCCTTTTAAAAGGCAGTATCCAGAACTGAACTCAGAACTCCAGGTGTTATCCAACTCAGACAGCCTTTCTCTGTGAGCACTGTGCTTCTGTTAATGTTGTCCAATACTACATTAGGCAGTTAGCAGTTTCATCAGACCATTGGCTCATAGTAAACTTGTGATCAACTAAAATTTTAAGGCCTTTTCCACATATACAGTATTCAAGCCAAATCTTCCCTACCCTGTATTTTATTTCAATTTATTTACTATTTTAAACCTAAAGGCAGGACTACATTTATTCCTGGCCCAATATAAGAAAACACTGTCCAGTGAGCAAAATTTATAAAATTGAAATGAACTTGTAAAGTAATGGTTTTCCTGTCAGTGGAAGTATGCAAATAGGAGCTAGAAGACTATTTGTCCAGGGTGGGGGTGGGGGGGTGATTATCTACACTACTTATTTAGAGGGGATTCTTAATATAGTTTATGCCAAATGAACCCTAAAGTTTTTTTTTTTGTTCCACGATTATGAACCTAAAAAGATTAGTCAATAAATAGCAGATGGGGAAAAACTATCTACCATCTTCTACTCATTTCAGGGCAGGGGGTTGGGGGGGTGAGTATTAATTGGACTTTGAATTTTGTTAAATTCAGCAAACATGTATAAAGTGCCCAATATGTTTAAGGCACTATGCTAGACACTGGGAATGCAAAACTGAGAAATGAAAATACCTTGAACAATTCAAGGAGTTGTTCTACTGGGAGGATGTGACATGTCCTCAAACTGATATGCTATAGAAATACAGGCAAGATCCTGACAGTTTGAGGAGGTAGACAACATTCTTAGCTTCAGAGATCAGGGAAGGAAAGCATTGCAGAGAAGGTGACACTGATTTTGGATTTTTGGCCTAGATTGCCTTTGAAGTTCCTTCTAACTCTCTGATTCTATAATTCAACAAGTCATCCTGTCAGTTTTCTAGCTTGCTTCCTGCTTTTGGCATAGTTTAAGTTGAGAACCCTTTCTTCTTATCATCTGAGTCTATATGAATTGTTCCAAGAATTCGTTTCTTGTTCTCTGAATTTCTACTTCACATCTGCTATACTTTGTGGTCTTCCTGATTCTCAACTATTCCTTTTGTGCAGAGGAGGTTCAGCTCCTGTTCCAGTGTGAATATGACCCTATGTCTACATATCAGGTAGAAGGAAAGTCAGAAAGGAGGCCTCAAAGTACATACTTTATTGTTCATGGGGCAAGAATCCCAATTGACCTGAGTACAGTTACACATCCAGAACTGCAGCCACTGTGGAGGACCAACAACCTCCAGCAATGGAAGAGGAATTTTAAAGTTAAACAACACAGTTTAAAAAGTTTATTATAATAATTATTATCATTGATCACCTGTTTTATGCAAGGTAGTGATTTAAAAATACCTTTCATTTATGTAGTCTCTAAAGGCTGTAAAATACATAATTTCATTTGAGCTTTACAACAACCCTACAAGGTAGGTAATATTATTATTCCCATTTTCCAGATGGAAAAACAGACTCTAAGAGGTCATATGACCAGCCTAGGGCCACATAACTAGGAAATGTTTGGGACCTGAACTAAGGTCTTCTTGACTTCAAGTTCAATACTCTTTCCACTAGGCTATATATGGTCTCCATGGAACTAAAATGGGTTGGGTGATATAGACTTGAATAAGATCATGGGATTATCACTTAAGAATTTAAGAAAATTCAGATGGCATCTTGTCACAGCCACTGCTTTCAGGGATCTTGCAACCTAATAGTTGAGATAAGACAAGTACAAAAATAACTCTTAATATAAGGCAACAAGGCAATGGCTTAGAGAATCACATATCTCGCATACATCATATATAGTGCAAGGAGCCAGAAAGAGATGGCATTTAACAGTACATCCCTGCGAGTGAGTGTCACACATCTCAGACAGTGGACTGTGTAATCATAGAATAGCTGCTATGTGGAGAGCACTTTAAAGTTTGCAAAGCATTTTACATGTGTTATTTCATGTGAGTCTCACAACAGATCTGTGAATTAGGTGACATTTTTATCCCAATTTTAACCAATGAGGAAAATGAGGCAAGCGGGTATTAAGTGACTTGCCCAGGGTCACACAAGTAGTAAGTATCTGAGGCAAAATTCATACTCAGAACCTTCTGATATGGTGTCAGCAAAATGCAAGTTCACCTCAGATTAAAACTCACCTTATAAGTTCTTCACTTATGTCTGGTTGGAGGTTACCCAGGAGAACTCTAGGACCAGTTAAAATTTTCAATTCAGCAAATATTGGGTGCCTTTATATAAGCACTTTGCTAGACCCCCATAGGATCTATCTCACCCTGGGCAGGCTTTCAAAGTCTGGGAACAATCTATATAACCAGTTTCAAAAAGTGAATGCATATAGTTTAGGGCTCTTTGAAACAGAAGAATCTCATCCAAGCTAACCTAGGCTCACACAGGAATGAACTGAGCAGGGGAATTTTTGAGAGGCTTGGGCTCAAAACCAACCAGCCTCAACTCTTCAAAGGTGCATACCTTTTTGCTTTAGAATTGTAGCTGTTGTTACTTGAAATTCTCTGGAATCTTTCTCCTTTCTAGAAAAAATGCTTAAGAAATCTAGAAGTGATCATCTAATGCTTTTTCTTTAATACATCCTTTTAGAAACTTTAAGCAGAGCTTTCTATATGGAAAAAGTGGTACATTCTAAGCTTGTGCCTTCAGAAAGACTCTGTGACACTTGGTGCTAAACAGGACATTTGAAGGGGATTTTGTATCACTACTTAAGTTGTTTTCAATTTGTACCAAAATGTGAAATTCATACTTTTAAAAAATTGTCAGGTATAAGCTTCTTATAAATATAATTGTATACATACAGTTCCACAACCTATTAAAGAAGTTACTAAAACTAATAGCATCAATAGATGAAGCAGAATGAGCACAGCAAAGAGTGTTGGATGAGAAATCAAGTCAAGTCAACAAGGATTTCTTAAGCATCTACAGTGTGCTAGGATATACTAAGCACTGGAATCAAAGGACCGGGATTCAAATCTAAGCTCGACCACTTATAACTTGAGTAGGGAACTGAATCTCTCTAGGCCTTGATTTCCTGATATGCGTCCTTAAGGCCACACGTGGCCCTCTAGGCCTCCAAGTGCAGCTCTTTGGCTGAGGCCTAACGGTTCCACATATGGTCTTGAGGTTACAAGTTCCCCACTCCTGATCTAGTTGATCTCCAAGGTCTCTTTCTAGCTCTAAATCTATAATTTATGAGATAGTTGCTTCAAACTTCAAAAGATCCATGACATAATTGGTATACTCCTTTCCCTAACATACATCATCACCCCTCCATTCCTTGGAAAGAAATTTTATGAGCTTACATGACCAAAATAATTTGGCGTGTGAGGGCCTGATTTGTCTGCCTTCACCTATATAATCCTTATTCTGCGCAAATAGAATCTATTGTTAACCTGGAATTGGAGCCTTCTTACATAGGCACTGAACCTTCAAGACCTTCCAGTCGGCAAACATAGTTCTTGAGGACTTATGACCCTCTCCACACCACAATGAGGCATCAGAGGAGGATTTGAGTGGACTGTGGGCCATTTTGCCATACAGAATAGGGTAGACTTCCTGCCTGCTATGTTTATAGTCTAAAAAAGCTTTTATTGGTCTTAAAGGTCAAAAACCCAAGAGAAATGGATGTTTGCCAAATACTCCTTACCTACAGTTTAGGAAGGTTACTTTAGTTTACAGTAAATGTACATAATAGTCCCACCAGCTGGTCAGTGGATAAGACACTTTCACATGAGTGAGGTATAAATAACCAAACATAGATTGTGACCTTTTAGACCATGAGTATTAATTATTTCTGTTTTATGTGACTAAAAACTGTCTAGTGGACATTGTGTCCATTCAAAAAAAGTTGGTTTTTCATAGAGAGTGTCTCTTGCTTTTCTAGTTAGTAGATATTCTCTTTATGGACAACATTGCTCTCACCAGTGGTGCCAGTGATTTCAGTTTAAAAGGGTGGCTATATCTGGCTTCCCTCATGATAGGTGAGTGTGGTTGTTAGACAACTAAGAAGTAGGAATCAAGTACTATCTCAGGCTACCAGAATCTTTCCAGGGGACCTGGCTGTAGGTATTTAACTTCTGTTCCTGATTTTTTTCTCCATCAACTAGAGATGGTAATACATGTTAATGAAATGGGAGGTTACATACCAGTGGAAACATTACCATGATTAAACCCAGTTCTCCAGGGCAAAAAAATTGAAAAGATCTGGCTCTTTGTCTTATGTGTCACAAAAGAGTATACAGTGGCTCTGCAAACCACACCATGTACTTGTCGTCCTCCCCCAGTAGCCATGAGGGGGCCCAGAAGTAGGACTGTGATGCCCAATCTATGTACTCTTTGCCCCACAGATCAAGAAAAAGTAATATGTTGGGAAACTGCACTGTTTGCGCTTAGCTTTCCAAGCAGCGGACTGATATTGAGTCACTTGCCAGAGTCAGAGCTAACACTTGGATGAGAATCAGACATTCACAATGGTTGAAAACATGTTTGTTTATACTTCTATAGAGGGCAACAAAGCAGAGACAAAGAACCTTATTATTTATAGCAGTATTTATACCACCTTTATGAGAAATGTAGGACCTGAGAACATGGCAAAGACAGGAATGTGATAGGGAAGACTTTTCATTTGGGACTTAGGAAAGTAAAGGAATGAAAGGAAGAGATGCTATATTTGACACTTATGATTTCCACAAGCCTGAATCATCTCACCTTGTTTTTTCCCTTCATTTTGTTATCTGAATCAAATGAACCCCCTTAGTACTTCGCAAAAAAACAAACAAACAAACAAACAAACACCTGGAATTGAATTGCTTAGAGCTACTGAAAAAGAGAATCAGGGTTTCTGTTGCTCCCACGCTAATTTTAGGGAAAGGAAGAGCCAACAAGTTGATTTCTGTCTCCAGAATCACTTAGTCTGAGGTATCTATTTCTTAGCCTACTAAAAGATCTTTTGATTTAGGGGGAAGAAAAACAAAACACTTATCATCTTTATTTTTTGACACATTAACATTGCTTATTCCATAAGAGCTGAAGATCAAGTTTCTTTTGGGGAAAAAAAACCACCTTTAAATATTTTTTGTTTTCACATTGCCTTCATTTCTAAACAGATCCCTTCTCCTTCTCCTATGCAGTGAACTCCTGTAATGATTTTTTTTAAAAGAGGAAAAAATAACAGTTCAGCAAAACTAATGAACACATCAACAGAATCTAAAAGTATAACCGTGCATCCACCTATGTTCCCTAGTTTTTTCAGAGGGAAGGGGTAGTTTTCCTTTCTCTTTTTGTTTGTGATAGTCATTGTGTGTATTATTTTCCTGGTTCTCCTTCCTTCACATTGTTAGCAATTCATGCCTTTCTGTGCTTCTTTAATCATATTTTTGCCACAAAATAATATTCCATTACATTCATGTACTACAGTTTGTTTGGCCTTTCCTCAGTCAATGGGCATCTACTTTGGTGCACAGTTGTTGGCTACTATAAAAGTGCCACTATAAATATTTTGGTGTATAGAGGGCTTTTGTTTCTCTTTGAGCTACTTGGGCTGTATAGCTAGCAATGGGTTCTCTGGATCAAAGGGCATGGACATTTTTGTCACCTTCTTAGCCCTATTTCATATTACTTTCTAGAACAATTTCCAAATTTCACCAATAGTTCATTAGAATACTATCTTCAAAAAGTTCCTCCAACATGGACTGTTCTCAACTTTTCTTAAAATTGCCAATTTTCTAGGTGTACAGTAAAACCTCTGAGTTGTGTTGTTTTGTATTTTTCTTATTAGTAATTTAGAACTGTCCCTTATATGGTTCTAAATATTTTGTAATATGTCCTTTGAGAATATTTGTTTATATTCTTTCACCACTTATCCTTTGGAGAATGACTCTGGGTCATATATATTTGTGTTAATTCCCTATAGAGCCTGGATAACATGCCCTTATCAGAGACATTTGATACAGATAAATTTTTTTTTCTATTTAATGGCTTCCTTTGAAAATTAAATTTCAGCATTTAGATCAGGATTCAGAGTTGTCCTTCTACTCTAAAACCTCAAGCCTAAGACTTAACTAGGTTCCTACTTTTATACTCAGAGTATTCTCTGGGGACTTCTCTAACTCCCAAATCCATTGTATTGTCTTGGGAGCATAGATCAATTATTGGACACATGGGGTTGAGGAGTATTATGTAAGGATCCTCCTACCTATATCACTTTTGCCTGAAATAAAAGGAACATCCCTGGCAGTTTTTTGTCAGTAAACAGTACTGACAATACTGTTCTATTGAACTGAACTATTCAAAGAGATAGATCTGTGGTCCACTTACTTTAGATATTCCCACCAATGATGTGGGCAGCTAGGTGGCACAGTGGAAAGAACCAGGAAGATCCGAGTTCAAATCTAGCCTCCGACACTTACTATCTGTGTGACCCTGGGCAAATCACTTAACCTTGTTTGCCCCAGTTCTTCATGTGTAAAATGAGCTGGAGAAGGAAATAGCAAACCACTCCATTATCTCTGCTAAGAAACCCCAGATGGGGTCATGAAAAGTTAGACTTAACTGAAACAATTGAACACACCTGCCAAAGACCCAGATTGCAACCTACACAGAAGAGCCTGTCCATCCGAAGCAACTCTTGTTCACATCTTCCCATAAATTCACTAGATGCCTTCCTTGCTTTTTCCTGACATCCTGGAGGAAGAAGGGAATAAGCATTTATTAAGCACTTACTATGATTGTATATTCCTGTTTTAAGACGGCAGAGTAAGCTCTGTTTTTTAAGACATTTGTTTCTCTAAACAAAGCCCATTTCTTGAAAGCCCAATTCAAAAAATATTCACCACGTGTCTATTAGGCACAGAGCACTTGCCTAGCCATATGTTTTTTAATGCACAGAATATAGCCATCTGAAAATGGATTGGTTGCCATTTTGTTTAAAAATAGAAATTCAACTGAACACATATATGCCTTTCATTACCAAAGTTCTGTAGAAACAGCCAGCTTCCAAGAGTGCTGCGACATAGAAGAGCAACTACACAATACTCAGTGACCAGTTGGGACAGAGATTGCACTTCAAACCATGTGCAGCCTGTGCCATCTGGTTATCAGTAGTGGTGTTATTTCTTGGTTCTTTGACTTCTTCCTTTATCTGATATCTGGTCATTAATTCAGTTTGATTCTGTTAGCCTGTAAGTCATACTGCAAATATTCAAAGATACTTCTTCAGACCCTGTATCCATCAGTCCTGTGACCTGATTGGGAACATAGTATCCCTGGGGTTATTTTTCAGATTATCCAGTGCTATTTTTAAACATCCATGTTATAGCATTAGTATTTAATGTTGAAAGGCCATCTGTTCTGCTGGAATCTGACTTCCTACAACTATTGGGTTTTTGTTTTGTTTTGTTTTTTAAAAGCATTTGTCCTCTTTCTCATGGACTCTGGCTAAAAGAATGCTAAATTTTTGATTCAAGGCAAATGCTTAGCACTCATCTGACTTTTCTATACCATGTCATTGTGATTGGGGAGGCTAATAATGTCTTGCTGGTACGTTTTCATTTCAGTTTGTGATGCCTCTCAGAATAGAAGGGCAGCCCCGAGCTGGTTTGTCAGCACTCAGAGAACCCTGAAATATCATGTAGTTAAGTTTCAAGCACTAAGTTTGTTTTTCTTCCAGAAAGATTCATATGCTCACAAAAAGTTGTAGGGCCAAGCTCCACCCCAATCAAAATGCATTTGCCAGCCCCAGAGAAGCAAGGGATGAAGAAGCTCATGCCCCCTCATCCATCATTTTTCCACCAAGAATCTTACAGCTGGATAATAAAAATCTGGATTTGATATTTCTTTTCATTTGCAAGTCAACTGAATAGCATGTCCACATGGATATAAGGAAATATAAGCAGGAAGTGCCCATGATATTAAATCAGAATGTGAGATGATGAAAATTGTCCATTTTAGTAGCATTTCCTGCCTTTTACATCAAAATGTGAATATTCCTTTTCAGGTTTTGTTCTTAACTGGTTTTGGCTATGTGTATGTGGACATCACTCATGAGTGTGGCACAGTAATCATAACAATGGCCCCAGAAAGAAAAGCAGAACCAATCTTAACCGATATCAACAGGTATGTTTAATTTTTCAGTAGTTGAATAGCATGACTTCCAATTGTAATGCAGTTTATATGTAGTGTTTTGTTTTCCTTTGTTGCCCCATATGTGTTCACATATCACATTATAACAGATAAAGGACCGGCCTTAGAGTCAGGAAGACCTAAGTTTAAGTCTTGTCTCTGATAAATATTATCCATCTTTATTGAATTTCCAGGATTGTAAGCTGCAGATGAACTTCTCATTGCATTATGGAGGGAGTTTTTACACAGGAGTTTTTTATATTTATGGCATTAATTTGAACCTCCACCCAGCCCCACCACCCCAAAGTGGCTTTTAGTTAAAGGTTGCTGAATAACAGTTATAATTGATTACAGTAAAATGACCTTGTGTACCAAGTAACATTCATCTGTGATGAGTTTCACAGGCTGCTTAACAAATTAGAGCTTACATACTTGCAGTATATACTTTGGCACAAGGTACAAATTAACCTTTGTTTAACCATGTGTCTATATAGCAGTTTGAAATTATAAGTTAGATTCCATAAATATGAAAGATGTAACAAAAACAGAAGTATTTACCAGCAGATTTTCTCGGATGTGTTCTCTTCCCTGGACCATTTATTGCTACCAGAAGACCATGTTTTAAAGATACAATATGTGAACATTGAGTAGTTATATCTTAACATATGCTTACTTTTTGTAAGCACTTTGCTTTTCTTCCATATCCTAGTTCAGAATTTGTGTTCATTCAGACCAAGGTGAATTTGACCTTTACACTGCTTATAAAGAACAGGGAGCAGAAAGAACAGTAGTCTGAACACTTTTGAAAGATAAATGCTAAATTACCTAAAAGAACAAAATTTTAAGTACCCATAACATTTTACAATTATCTCTTTATGTAGAAGCTTTTACCAGCTCATTTGGAGTATTTCGAATCTTTTTTTTAAAGAAATTACCTAGCAGTAGTTACAGTGCATAAGTGGATTAGCCCAGCTTGTGTGTATATGCACCCAAGAACATATATACATTGTCACAGATTTGAAAAGAATCTCAAAGGTAGCAATAATACTAGTAATTTTAGTTACATAGTGCTTTATCTTCCTCTCATTTCATAGAATTGGGGCCTTGAAAGGGGAAATGTAAATCAAACTATGTTTTTATTAAAATTTAAAATTCTCACTAATTCAGAAAGTCCATATAAATACAAGATCCAAGAGGAATTTAACTCTACTATAAATTTTCATTCTTGGTTCCATTATTCCTCTGTATAAAAGTGCTTGTTTTTAACACTTGAAACTGTTGTCTTCAAGAGATTATGCAAAAAATCATGTGGTTTCTAGGCCTATGTTAGTACTGTAGCTGTGCTGATCCCCTGGAAAGTTGACCAGTTTGTCACTAAGCAGATCACCTGGTAGCTGAGCAGGGCCAGTCATGGTTAACCACACAAAAAATATTCCTTCATTCCAAAAATGGCCTAGGTTCCTAAAGAGAAAGCTTGTGTTTTCAAAACCAGAAAGTAGTCAACAGCAACCACTCCTGCAGCCTATGATGAAATAGAAAAAAAGGAGCTATTTGGAAGGAGTGTTGAGGTTTTTGTGTTATCACATTTTTTGTGTCCTCCTCAGCTTTGTCTCAGTGATGAGCATGATAGTGAATAAGTGTGCATGACCTAGGAGGACGTTAGAGTAAAAATATGGTGTTGATAAAGAATTGCACAGAAAGACACAACAGCAACTTGTAACAGTCCCATTGGGAATATTTCCCATTGCTGTTGGGGCATGACTGGCTCTATCTAGACACAATGTACTGACGTTCGTGCTTGTTTCATGTGCAGTCTTGTGTCACATCAGGAGGTGTTTGGTGAAGAATTGTCATAAAATAGGATAATCATCCTTTTTCTTTATTTTTTTTCATCTAGGACTCTGGGGAAGAGTGTTACGCTAAAAGTGTTCATCACTCAGTCAAGCCTTGCAGTATTTGATGATCTCACCCACCACAAAACATCATCTGAGCTGCTTCGGCTTACGCTAGATAACATTTTTCTGAACATGGAGCCAGTGGCCAGCTACCTCAGAGCCCTGCCTTTTGAAGGGGCTGTTGTAGGACTCCCACAGCTTTACAGCTTGGAGGTCTTCTGTGGAGACTTTCAGCTGGACAATCAACTCTATAACAAATCCAACTTCCACTTTCCTGTACTGGTCTGCCAGGGAGAAAAAGTAGAAACTATCCAGTGGTCCAGAATGCATAATCTCCTCATTTCTAGCAAAGATTTGGAAGAATATAAAGAAAATTGCTTTATCAAACTTTGTATCACCTTGTCTGAGAAACAAAACTTCCTGTTTGATATTAATGAGTTTAGTTTTGAACTGAAACCGGCCAGATTATATGTAGAAGACACATTTGTTTACTACGTCAAAACTCTCTTTGATACTTACCTTCCCAACAGCAAACTGGCTAGTCATTCTAAGAGACACCTGGCCCTCACACAGCTATTGCCTGAACAAGTCAGACAGCACGCCAAAGCTTTAGTCAATCCAGTGAAATTAAGGAGATTGGCCATTCAGCCAGTGAACCTCTCGGTCAGTATCCATGCATCCCTGAAACTTTACATTGCTTCGGATCACACACCTCTCGCCTTCTCACTGTTTGAACGAGGACCCATCTTCACAACTGCCAGGCAGCTCATCCACACTCTGGCCATGCATTATGCTGCTGGGGCTCTCTTTAGAGCAGGTGAGTACAGTCCCTAGTCCTGCATCCCAGACTCCATGAGGGAGATGTCACAGGATACCTTTCCCAGTCCCCTTAGTGGTTATTGAGTGTTCCTTACTTCTCTTTTTATCTGTCAACATGTTGTATCTTCCCTTCTTTCCCCAATAGGATGCAGTTCTTGAAAGGAGGGACAGCTTGGTATTTTGTCTTTGTTTTCCCAGAAGCTGGTGCTTGATATACTTATTATTCAGTTTTGTCAAACTCTTGGTGGGCGGCTGGGTCGTGCAGTGTATAGAGCACCAGTGCAGGAGTCAGGAGGACCTGAGTTCAAATCTCACCTCAGACACTGGACACTCACCAGCTGTGTGACCTTGGGCAAGTCACTTAACCCCAATTGCCTCATCCTGGGTCATCTCCAGTCATCCTGATGAATATCTGGTCACTGGATTCAGATAGCTCTGGAGGAGAAGTGAGGCCGGTGACCTGCACAGCCCTCCCTCACTCAAAACAAAGTCCAGTGCAAGTCATGTCATTATTTCTCTGATAGTGTGGTCCTCTTTGGCAATGAAGGACGAACACACACACACAAACTCTTGGTGACCCTGTGGACCATAGTATGCCAGTATGGTCTACGGGGTTTTCTTGGCAAAGATACTGGAATGGTTTGCCATTTCCTTCTCCTGTGGATTAAGGCAAACAGAGGTTAAGTGACTTACCCAGAGTCACACAGCTAGTAACTATCTAAGGCCAGATTTGAACTCAGGTCTTCCTGACTTAGTCAAAAGGTCACACCCAAGGACCTAGAAGACCACATGTGGCCTCAAGGCCACAGGTTCCCTACCCCTGGATTAGATCCTACCATGTGCCAGAACCACTCCATCAATGAAAGATAGAAACTTTGTCACTATTTCAGGTCACTATGGGTAAGGTGAAGGCAGTGACTTTATTATTCCAGTCCACTAACTAATACTCTAGTACAGGTCAGAAAATTAACACAGGCCCAGTACTCCTGGGACTAAAAGAAACTGTATTCTAGGTCACCCCATTTCATAGGATCATGGATTTAGTGGTAGAAGGAACTAGTCCTTAGAGATCATCCAGACCGTCCCTTCATTTTACAGATGGGGAAGTTGAACCCAAGAGAAGTGACATAACCATATTCTCAGAGGGAGTCTATACCCTTTCCATGACATGAAAGAAGTTTTCTAAGAAACTAAAATTTTAGCCTACAATAGTGGTCAGTGAAATAACTTATCCAAGGGGTCATCATCACTACAAATAGAAAGAACACTGGATCATTAAGAAATTTGTGGAACAAAAGAGTTGAATTTGCCCCAAAAGCACAGAACTCATAGTTGTCCAAATGCTTTTGCTCTCTTAGCTTCTCTGCAAAGCTGATCCATTACAAAATGAATGGTCATTGCCCTTGGCCAGCAAGCCTAGGTAAAAAGGGTTCTCTGTAAAGCTGATCAACAGTAACTCTTTCAGCAGACCTTCTATTGATTGAAAAATCATTAATACATTTCTGAAGTAATGAATGTGAAGCTTAGGGACAGTTTTCTGACTCAGGAAAATCTGGCTGAAAAATTATCTCATAAAGTTATATATTATTTGAATACAAGTATAAAATGTTGTCATGAGCTAAAAGATAGGTGACAGTTTCCTTCAGACACTGGATCTGTGTGTAGGCCAGTGTGTCCATGGGTTCCAAGAGTACATTGTGTCATGGTACTCAGAATCACAGCTCACATTCCTAACAAGACCTCTCTGGGAAAGCAGTTGTAGCTTGATAATCTGCTTCCACATGTTCTTATGACTATGAGACAAGGACATCATCCAAAGTTGGCTTATGAATCCTTTTTGCTAAGAAAACAAAGGAATTATTCCTCCATCGAGGAGAATTAATAGATTAAAAACTTAATAGCAAATGACATAGAGAATAGAGGAGTCAGCAGCACCTAGATTCAAGGCCTACCTCATGTATATATTAGCTCTATGACCATCCCAAGTCACTTAACCTCTTGGTACCCTAATTATCTAAGATGAATTGTTGATCTACATTTGGTAGAGCAATTTTCCACACTGGAAGTTCCTAATAACACTACAGATTTAGACCAAAAAATTGTTATATTTATATACACATATGTGTGTGAGTCTGTATACATATATGTGGGTTTGTATTCATATATATACCTACATATACAGACAGTTCTCATTTTACATAAGTGGACCATTCCATAGACCTCTATGTAATGCAGTTTTGCCAGAGACTTGTGGAAGGGAGGAAGAGAGGTAGACAAGAAGGGGACCCACACCCATGGAGGGAGAGGACTGGCACACAGTTCAAGGACATGTGGGGTCAGGGACAAAGAAGCTAGAGCAGTAGGAGGAACATGCCAGGGCCAGCCATGTGGGGGCCTGGCCAGAACGGAGCTGGCTACAGACACAGACAAAAGAAGATAGGCAACATGGGGGCCAGGGACATACACATGGTACTTTATCACTGATGAACAGAAGACAGACACTTAAGGGCTTGACATGCCAGTGGTTAGGCAGAACAGGGCAAAGGTCTCCTCTCTCGCTCACGAGGTCTCAAGACAAGCCCCCAGTATGATGGTGGCAGAGGTGGTGGTCTCTCCATGAATCTTTCTTTCTGCTTTCATTTGGAGATTTTTTTTTTTAGCACAGTACTATACAGCAAAATTAACATCGTTGGGTTTCTTTGTTTTTTGGAATGCAGCTTTCTTTCAGAATTCTTTCCATAAAGTCAAAATTGCATAATACGAATTTAAAGCAAGAACTGTGTACACATATATAAGTGTATGTACATGTGTACATACTAAAGAGAGACAGACAGATAGATATTATACTTTGAATGTGTTCTCACAGTTAGAAAATATAGAAGCAAGGAAGTGGTTGCCATATTTTTAAGATTATCTTTTCCCCATTTAGTTAGTTCTATCTAGAACTTTGAATTTGAAAATGACAAGATCATGGGTAGATTCCCTGTCAACCTGATGCTTTGATGATTCATGCAAAAACAGTTCGGAAAGCATTTTATTCTGAAAAATTAGAAATTTATAAACAGCTGACATCCTAAATTTAAAAGACTGAGGAGTCCTTAAGCAATTATAGAAACTCTTGTTATCGAATATAGGGATAAACAGGTGGATGAATTAACTCACACTAATGTTCTCTGAAAGGGTATTGTTCGTATCAGATCAGGTCAATGCCAAGTGGAAGTCCATACCTCTGTGGGGTTCTGGCCTAAACATGGCCTTTAGAAAACTAACTTGCAGTATTCAGTAATATTACACCACAGGCCACATGCTGAAAGAGAATTTCCTTTGGGTGTTTGGTCATGTGTGTTGTTTTTCTTAATTTGTTTTTAATGCTGATATTCTGTTGCGATGTCTTTTAATTCACTCCAAATACACTGAACTATCGCTGCCCCAACCTCATCCCTCACAGAGACTAGCAACTCTAACATTGCTAGGGGGCCAGTTTGTTTGGTTACATTGGACATGTTATCAGGCAAAACCTGTGTAGAATTTGGAAGAGTTCCAGAAGAAAGCAATGAATCAAGGAGCAGAAAGTAGACAAAATAAAATCAGTTTATGGACCATCATGTAGAAGTGGCCAAAGATGAAGGGTGACCTTAAAAATAGGTGAAGGGCTAGGCAATTAGTTTGTAGGTGGATATGAGCAGCTAGCTTCCATCTACATAACTAAGGGAAGAGGGCCTGGGGCCCAAATTGTAGCAGAATCCATGATAATGGTTATAAGTATTGTAGATTCTTGAGACAGGCAAAGCTAAGATGGTGGAGAAGCAGGAAGACGAAGAGCAAGTTCCCTGTCCCACAGTTCTCCCAAACAGACACAGAAAATGTACCAGAACAAATCCTGATGGAGAACTCTAAGAATAAAATCATGAGTTATTTTCCAGCCTAGGTCAGCATAGGAAGACATTGTGGACAATGTGGACAATGGGAATGAGGTCTGGAGCCAGAGCATTCCTGTAGAGAGAGCCCATGCAAGAAGAGGTCCCAAAGCCAGCCCAGAGAGGCTCCGTGGAGTGTGCAGGAACTAGTGCCTGCTGTCAGCCTTGTGGATCACAGATCCAAGGAGGACTCAGAAGGGGAGCTGTGCCTAGGGAAGAGAAGGAATGAACATTTATGTAGTTCCAACTATGTGCCAGGCACCATGCTAGGTAATTTATAAATCCTATTTCATTTGAGCTTCACAACAACTCTGCAAAGTAGGCACTGTGATCCACATTTTATAACTGAAGAAACTGAGGGAAACTGAGGTGAAGTGATGTACCCAGGGTCGCTCAGCTGGTAACTATCTGAGGCTAGATTGGAGCTCAAGTCTTCCCGACTCCATGCCCAGGACTCTATCCAGTGTACCACCAGTTGCCTAGGGTTGGCATTCCAGGGTAAGAAATAGTCACAGACCCTAAGCTGTGTACTGAGAACAGAAAGCTCAGAAGCACGGAGCCAACTGTATGGCTTATACCCCAGGAGTGGGTCATGTTCTCAATTCCAGCTTCTAGCTCAGTCCAAAGCTTACAGAGAAATAACCAGAGCAGGAATCCCTGACCCAAGGGAAGCCCACAGTTATGGCACTGAACTGTCAGAACTTCGGTCCCAGCAGAGGCCAGCAGCAGTCCACTGTTACTCAGCCCCAAACCTAGGTCAGGAACTTACAAAGCTCAAAGCAGATTCTGATCATACTACTTTGGGAATACTGATAGCTTGCAGTTCCCTAGCCTGAGATGTCCCTGAGATCCTGGAATAGTGTGATACTCAAAACTCCAAGAAAGTAGCAGCAAGAATAGTTCAAACCTTCCTCCAGAAGTTAATAGAACCAAACCCTAACATCAAGTCTGAACTACAGACATAAGGTGAAAGAATGAATAAATAAAAAGGGAATTCCACCATTAAAAACTGTTATATAATTGGGCCACTCAAGATATTATCCCAGAGAAAGAGGATGACCCCAAAACGTCTATAAGCAAAGCCTCAGGCTAAACACAGCTTGGGCATAAATCCAACCAGAATTACTAAAAGAGATGAAGCAAGAATTAAAAATTTTTTTTTATTAATGAAAAGAGAGTGCTAGAGGAAAAAAAAGATTTAGGGGAAAAAATGAAAACCATGGAAGAAAGCACTGGAAAGGGAATTAACAACTTGGCACTCGAGGTACAACTTGCCCAAGCAACAAATTCCCTAAAAATTAGAATGGATCAAAGAGAAATAAATGACTCCATGAAATGGTAAGAAATATTAAAACAAAGTGGAAAGACTATGGGAAAAAAAAGAAAATATAAGAAATGTCATAGCCAAAAAAAAAAAAAGCAAAAAACCTGAGCAGGTATTAGGAGGGAAAAATGTTCAAGAACCATTGGCATACCTGGGTGTTATGATCACTAAAGAGCCTACGTATCCTGCTTCCAGAAATCTTAAAAAAAATCTTTCCAGATTTCTTAGAACTAGAGGACAATAGTAGAAACAAAAAGAATTCACTAGATACCTCCTGGAGAAAGAGGAAGGAAGGTTTTTCCCAAAATCCAGAGCTTCGAAGTCAAAGAAAAAAATGCTGCAAAGAGTCAGAAAGAAAGCATTCACATACTGAGAAGCCACAGTCAAAATTCTATACAATTTAGTAGCCACCACTATAAAAGCATGGAAAAGTTGGATTACGGTATTCCAGAAGGTAAAGGATATAGGCTTACAGCCAAGAATAATTTACCAAGCAAAATTGAGTATAATCCCAGTGGGGTGAAAATGGATCTTTAATGAAATACAGGACTTTCAAGCATTCCTGATGAAAAGACCAGAGCAGTATAGAAATATTGAAGTTCAAGTACAGAAATTAAAAGAAACAGAAATACAAAGGAACAATCATAAGTGACTAAACAAGGATAGACTTATTACACTCTAATATGAGGAGATGATACATGTGTCCCTTCTGAATCATATCATCATCAGGGGTCTTAGAGAGTCTAAATAGACAGAAGGCCTGGGAGTTGGTTCTATCATCTGTCTTGATGATCTAAAGAAGAATGAAAAGAGAAGGGAAGACAAATATACTAGAGGAGGAAGGGAAAGTTAAAGAAAATTTTCTTACACAAAGTGTACAAATAAAAGTCTACACAAACAAGGAGGAAGAAGGAGGAGAGACTGGCATTTGGACCTTATTCTCATCAGAGCTGGTCAAAGGAGGGAATAACATGCATTTGATCTCGAGCACATGCACACACACACACATACACACACGGTACAAAAATACATTTTGCTTAACTAGGAAATAGAGAGAAGGGAGAACAGAGAATTAGAATGAGGATAAAGGGAAGGATTAGTCTTGAAAGTGGGAAGAACTTTTTTTTTTCATGATTGATTGATATTTTTATTAACCATCTTCAGATAGTCTGATGTCTTTGCTCTATGTCTTTTAGTTACTAATGCAATAAATTTTCTCTTTTGGTGTCCTTTCACATTTCAACAAATTAAATGGAGCATTAAATATGATCTTCTCCAGGACAAAAGGAGGAAGAATTCCTTGTGACTATTTAATTAGGTACCATAATTGTGTTCAAATCACTTTCTAAGACAACTGGCCATGGAACTGTTTCTTTTTGAGATTTTTGTTGTTATTGCCGTTGCTTTTTGAATAGTACTTTCCCCCCAATAACATGTCAAGACAATTTTTATTATTCATTTGTACAAGAGTTTTGAGTTTCAACTTTTTCTCCTGCCCTCCCTCTCCTCCCGTCTTCCAAAAATGGTTAGGCAGTTTGATATACATTATACATGTGGTGCCATGGAAAAATATATTTCCATATTAGTCACTGTTGTGAAAGAAGAAACAGATCAAAAGGAAAAAAGCACAAAAAAACATGCTTCGATCTGCATTCAGAGTTCTTCAGTTCTTTATCTGGATATGGATAGCATTTTCCTTCCTGAGTCCTTTGTATTTATCTTATATTATTGTGTTGCTGAGAAGAGCTGATCATCACACAATGTTGCTGATACTGTGTACAACATTTTCCTGGTTCTGCTCCTTTCACTTTGCATCAGATCATATGAACCTTTCCAGGTTTTTCTGAAATCTTCCTGTTCATTACTTCTTGCTGCACAATAATATTCCATTACATTCATATACCACAGTTTGTTCAGCCATTCCCCAATTGACTGACATCCCCTCAATTTCCAATATTTTGTCATCACGAAAAAGGTTGTCATAAATATTTTTACACATATTGGTCCTTCTCCCTTTTTTATCATCCTTTTGGAATGTAGATCTAGCAGTCTTATTGCTAGATCAAAGGATAATTGCTCTCCAGAATGATTGGATCAATCCACAACTCCACGAACTGTGCATTAATGTCCCAATTTTCCCACATCCTCTCCAATATTTATCATTTTCTTTTTTTGTCATATTAGCTAATCTGATAGGTGTGAGGTAGTACCTCAGAGCTGTTTCAATTTGCATTTCTCTAATCAAAGGTGATTCACAGCATTATTCATGTGCTTATAGGTAGCTTTGATTTCATCATCTGAAAATTGCCTATTCATCTCCTTTGACCATTTATCAATTGGGAAATAGCTTGCAATCTTATGAATTTGACTTAGTTCTCTACACTTTTGAGAATTGAGGCCTATATCAGAGACATTTACTGTAAAGATTATTTCCCAGCTTTCTACTTCCCTTTTAATTTTGTTTGCATTGATTTTGTTTGTACAAAAGCTTTTTATTTTAATATAATCAAAATTCTCTAATTTACATTTCATAATGCTCTCTATCTCTTGTTTGGTCATGAGTTCTTCTCTTCCCCATAGATCTGACAGGTAGACTATTGGCCAACTGTACTTTTTAAGGAGTTGTTTTCTTTAGTGGATTTTTGTATCTCCTTTTCCATTTGGCCTATTCTACTTTTTAAGCAATTGGGTTTTTTCCCCAAGCTGTTGACTCTTTTTCCATAGTTCTCTTGTGTCATTTGCATCTCTTTTCCCAATTTTTCTTCTACCTTTCTGATATGATTTTTAAACTCCTTTTTGAGTTCTTCTATGAATTCTTTCTGGACTTGAGATCACTTCCCATTTTTCTTTGGGGCTTTGCCCATAGGTGTTTTGACATTGTTGTTGTCTTCTGAGTTTGTGTGTTCACACAAAGGTTGACTACTGCCTGTTCCACTGCACTGAGGCTCAGGATCTCTCAGTGTTTTGCAGAGGTCAAGTTTGTTACTGGCTTGCTGGGATGCTTACTCTCCTGAACTATATTCCCCTTTTACCTGAACAACACAGATCTTTCTTGCTGATCTTCCATGTGTCTTGGACTCCAAGACTGTTTCACTGTGTCTTTTTGCTGTTTCTGTTATTCCAGGATTTGTTCTGGGGCATATTTTATAGTTGTTTAGAGGTGGATATGAAAGAGTTACAGTGATTTATAGCTCAGTCCACCATCTTGGCTTCCAGAATGAGAACTATTAACTAAGGATGTACAGAAATCTTTATAACTGTTTTCTGGATGGTAAAGCATGAGAATCTGACCATATACCATGCATGTTCATAGCAGTGGTTTTGTTTTTCTTTTGTTCTAAGTTGGGAAGGAGGAGACAAAACAGGTATGTGCTGATTTTCAAAATTTCAGTTAATCTTTTAAAAAGAATAACACTGAGAAAGGAATTAAGCAGACACTGATATAGGTGGTGAATGAAAGAGCCAATATTCTAAGGTAGATCTGATGCCTTTCTCCATTATAGTCACCAGATTGCCTCTTTGGGGTGGGGGTGGGGGTGGCAGAGAGGTGGGGTAAAAGTCCAGTAAGTTAAGAAAGCTCCCTAGTTGAAGAAGGTCTTCATTCTTGTTGGCAAAGCAGTGACCTTTTAGGTCATTCTTCTAGCCTTTGACTCAAGATGACACTTGATATAGCTAGAAGCAGCCAGTACTTATAGTTATATCTCCAGGTCTAAAATTTTGTAACTGAGGAAATGGGATCAGTCAACCTCTACTTATGAAATCAGTTTCTGCATTTGTGCAAATGAAGGGATTGGACTGAATGACCTCAGTAGTCCCCTCTAGCTCTCATCTCTGGGCCTGTGGTTTTTTCAGGAACAGTTTAGGTGTGGTCTGGAATGAAGGAAAGAGAGTGAACCATGTGACCGCCTGATGTTCCTTTCCATACTGTGATTCAGTTCTGTGGGAAGCCAAGCAACGTACCACATTCTTATACCATTTTTTAACAGAATTCCCAATGGAGTGAGTAAAAGAAATGTTTATTCTTTGAGGAAAATAATTAAGGAAATGATGCAGGGCAGAGAAAATAAGCTTTTCCCCCCTCAGGTATATCCAGCCTATACCAGTTTTCCACTGTGAAGCCACTGAAATATAACAGGCAATTAATTTCTTGTCTTTTTGAGATCTCCAGCCAGTCATTCATTGAACTATGTAAATTCATATTCAGTATGCAAAACATCCAAGACAGTTTTAATAATGATAATAATAGGTGACAATAATTCTTATATAGAACTTTAAAGTTTACAAAGTGCTTTATAAATAATATCTGATTTGAGCTGAACAACCCTGTGAGTCCGGTACTACTGTAAATATTAATCTCTCTTTTGTAGGTGAGGAAACTGAAGGTAATTACATGCCTTGCCCACAGTCACACAAATAATTTTAAAGGAAGCATTCAAACCTGGGCCTCTTTGACTCATTATAGCCCTGAGGAACTTGAGGGAAATGGAATCAACCTATTTGGCCATGGGTATAGTTGTAATAGAGAAGGGCCTTTCATCACAAGGTTATAGGGTTAGAATGATAAGGAATCTTAGAGTTCAGCTCCTCCAATCTTTCATTTTACAGTGAAGAAAATGCAGCCCAGAGAGGATAAATGACCTGCCTAGGGTCACCCTGGCAGTAAGTAGCAGAGCCAGGATTTAATAAAAATAATAATAGGTGACATTGATGCATTACTTTGAGGTTTGCAAAGCACATTATATACATTATTACAACCCTATGAGGTTGGTCACATAGGCATTTTTTTACAGTTGACAGAACTCATACTCAGAGACCATGAACAACATGCCCAGTTTACCCAGAGAGTTAAGGATCAGAGGTCTTCCTGACTCCAGGTCCAGCATTGGCCTCACTATGTACCATCCTACTGCTCACATTCAAATCCAGGTCTTCTGACCCCAAATTCCATGTCCTTTACCTAGTGACATTCTGATTTGGGTGAAACTGTAATAGTTAATGATGTCTTCCCTCTCCCATCCCCACCTTGTTGGAAGAACACTAGGCCCCACCAAGGAACAATCATAGTCTTAGAATACATCTACTCACCATTGGTGACTCTTTGTTTGAATCATGGGGTTGAGAAGAGCATTGAATGATTTATTTCATCCCCTTACCACACCTAGATGATAACAGATAGCTATTAGGATCTGTCATGTTTCACAGGGTCATAGGGCTTCCAGGGTGCTAGGGACCTTCCTTCACTACTTCCAGGGAAGGAGATTCTCAGGTTTGCCTCAGCTGTTCTCCTCCATTGTCTTTATAAACCTCACCTTCAGGAAATCTCTGACCTAAGTCTTAGTATTTTTGTCTTAGTGTTCTTTAAAAGAACAAGAGTCAGGCCAGGGTTCAATTTTAGGGATGTGGATTTTTGCTTGGCCAGAGCAAGAAAAAAGCCTGGGCCTGCCATGCTGTTTTAGTAGTCTTTGAATTTCCACTCAAATAGCACTGTGCTAGGCACTCATTTCAAAGCCAGTTGGAACTGGTGGTCTGTTCCAAACTGGTCAGTCCACTCTCAGTCTCTCCCACAGAATAGTTTTTAACTCTGCTCTTTTCCTAGCTCAAAGGAGCCCCAGGGCCTACTAGGACAGAAGTGTTGAGAAGAAACCCTGAGCCATTAGCTTTTGTGTGAGCCTCTGCATAAGGGAAATGAGCAGCCTGGGGTCTGAGCTCCCAGCAGCCTAGGGTTTCCCTTCCCACCCCTCTCCCCTGGAGTCTGCAAGTCTGCATGAAGGGGGAGGCTAGGAAGCCTGTTGGAGGAGTCTGTGTCATAGGACTTGTCCCACTGGCAGCCCCAGTTAGGAACTCTCCTTCTGGGGTCTGGAATCAGTAGAACTGAGGCATCTGCAGCAACGTTACTGATTCTCCCCATTGCTGTCAGAAACTGCAAGTACTATACCTCCTGCGCCTTCCAGTCTTCCATTCCCCCAGGCTTTCAACCCTGAATCCCCATCTTGGGGGGGAGGGAAGGGGAGGTCCAGGGTTTATTCTCCAAACCAGCTTTCCCACAAGTCCACTTAGCCCAGCCAACAGGCCAACCCCTGGCAGGCCTGTGTTTAAATAGGAAACCAGATCCAAGGATACCCCTCTTGGGACATTCACAGGGAATACTCCCCTCTGACTAACCTAATCAGTATGTAGATGTCACTGATGTTTATACAACTGAAGCTGGGGGGATGGAAGGGGATTCATTTGTCTGGCCAGAGCTCAGTTCCAAAGCAAAGCACTCAGCTTGGTCCGATTGGGGGAGATTAAAAATAACTCTTCCATCCTTGTCAAAAGTTTGCATCCCCTTTTGTAACACCCCATTAAGCAATCCACCTCCTCCCCTGTATCCCAGTTCACTGAAAGCACTAATGTGTAGGTTCTTCACAGCACGCAAAAACCTCCCGCAAAAGGAGCGGTGCCCTCACCCTTCAGCTGGCTGCTAGAGCCCAACCTCCCCAGGAAGACACGCACTGGACTGTTAGCAGGAATACAAGAGACTCATGCAAGGAAGTCATATTAAAGCCATTTGTGAGGTTGCCAGAGGGATTCTTTGATTTATAAAGTATGAAAGATTGCTATTTATGAATTCACAAGCGAATGAGTTATTGCCTGTATTATGCTCCCTAGAAGCTCATTATGTTATGAATCCCAGGGTGAAAACTGAACGGATGGGCTGCTTTTGTCACCAGTGTGTAGATTGCTGCAGTGCTGCCTGCGAATGACCCTTCTTCTTCTGCTCCACACAGGCTGGGTGGTGGGCTCTCTGGAGATCCTCGGCAGCCCAGCTGGCCTGGTCCGAAGCATTGGGAATGGCATCGACGACTTCTTTAGGCTTCCCTACGAAGGGCTGACCCGAGGCCCTGGAGCGTTTGTCAGTGGAGTTTCCAGAGGGACTACATCCTTTGTAAAGCACATTTCCAAAGGTAGCTCATGTTTACATCAATGCCTCATTTTTGGTCCTTTCCTTTCCTTTTTTTTTGTCTTTTCAGAAAATTTTCAAGAATGTGTTAAATTCTGAGCCACACTCAGGTGGCTTCTAGCTTTGCTTGGCTTGTTAGCTCTCATCAGAATGTTGGATTTGTAACCAAGCCTGTCTATGTCTTGTGTATTTAGCAGAGCACGTCCTGCCTGGAGTGTGTGCTAGCAGGCTTCAGAACTTTAAACCTCCCACTGGGGAAACCAAGGTTGGCTCTGCTGTTAGGCCTTGTGATAAAGACAGAAATATTAAAGGTGTTCAGGACTGCTGCAAAGCATCAGAAATCCTACACTCTGTTGCCTCATCATATTTATTATTTTTTTCAATGTAGATACAGTTGTCATAACTTTTGTAAGTATGTGAATACGTTTTGACGTGAAAGCAGATTAGGATGTAAAACATAACCAGCTTTTCCGAAGCAAGACACAGAAACAGTGCCATCTTGTGGCCAGGACTCCCAGGAACAAAGCCTGCCTCTGCCAGCCACCATGCTGGGAATGCTGGTGGTGGCCAAGGATACAGATGCCTGCAGAGGGGGGAGGGGCTTGAGCTTTCTTTCTTATTTTAACTAACCTGGGTTCACCTCTTCTGTGATACTGAGGTCAGGCCTATAATGACTTGCGTTCCAGCAAAGGACATCTGAGCTCGTCCCTCAACCCCACTTCCTCCTCAGCAGGAGCTAGGCCAAACAGAACAAAAGGCTTTTCACCCCATAAAAGTCATTTTGATTTGGGAAATGCTACAGAAGATGACAAGGAACTGTAGGGACTACCCCACTCTGAGTTAGGTAAGGCTAGAGAATGTCTCCAAAGTGGGCACGGGTATGAGGTTGGACATTGTAGGCAGCTGGAGAGAGGGAGAAGAAGAGGGAAAAGGGAACAGGGACAACACCTCAGCCTGAGGGAACCCACAGTAAACTGGTGAGGGCTGTGACCTTTGCTGGAGGACCTTGCAGAGAATTGCCAGATGATTCACTGGTGAATTTTTCAAAACTTCCAAAGCTCCGGTAGTTAGTGTTTGTATTGTTTCTGCTTCAAAACAAAACCACCACCACCTCCCAGATTTCTCCCAACCACAGGAGTAACATTAGCATCCTGAGTCTTTATTTTGTAAGGATGGACTTTCTCCACTGACTCTCCCCTTCCTTTAGCAAAGCCTATTTCTTTTTCCAATTGCTAGCAAAGGTGCAGCTGCAGGATGACATAGAGCCAGCCCCTCCAATGGATGGGATAGTTTTCCTGTGATGTTTACTGAAGCATTAAGTTTTGTTCATTGAAACGTATGCACATTTCCTCGGGGGAATTCTGACTTTTCCAGAAAGAAACAGAAACGGCCTTTCTGACTTTTCCGTGATTTGTTCCCTGGATTTTCTTCACATTCTTTTCAGTTATCATCCTGCGTTCTCAGTGGCACCATCAGGATTTCCTTAGCCTGTCAAATGATGCCATTTAGTGTCTCCCTTTATTATGACTAAAGCAATCTGAAGAAAAACTCCCTCTTTGCAGCCTGCCTGGGCCCCAGCAGCACAGCTCCTTGCTAGAGACCTTTCCGATCAGTGGGGACAGGTTTTGCCCTTTGGACTTTGACCTAAATGAGGCCTTCAGAACTGACTGATCTCAGCCAAACTATACCAATCTAAACCATGAAGGATACTCATTCCTGTTAAATAACTTAATAACTAGTACTTGTACAAACGACTCCTAAGCTAGCCTTTCCCCCTCTTTCTCCCCTCACCACCAAACACTAAAAAACTGCCTCAGAGGTATGGTTGTAATCATTTTCTTTTTAATACTTTAATTTCTATCTCTTTTTGTAAGCTTTACGTACCATGGGACCAGAGAAAAAACTGCTATCACTTGTTGACCGTTGGTCTGATTCTCCATCCTTCCCTTTAAGCTCTTTAGCACAGGAAATAAAGCATTTATCTGTTCAGCATCACCACTGTGCCATGTGAGTGTCCTGCTGACGTATGTCACCATGTGTCCACAGGTACCCTGACGTCCATCACCAACTTAGCCACAAGTCTGGCCCGGAACATGGACCGGCTCTCCTTGGATGAGGAGCACTATAACCGGCAGGAAGAGTGGCGGCGTCAGCTTCCTGAAAATTTGGGAGAAGGGCTCCGGCAGGGTCTGTCCAGACTAGGCCTCAGCCTCTTGGGTAATGCCTTAGCAACTGTGATTGAGTATCCTTGGACAATTGTGTTCTATTACACACACACACACACACACACACACACACACACACACACACACACACACACACACACACACACACACACACACACACACACACACACACTCTCCAGTCATGCCTTCTCAGGACACTTGCAACTCTGCCTTTACTACTAAGAGTCAACTTCAGGGTTTTTAAGCATTTTGTCAGCCTCAGATTCTTCCCAAAAGATGATGGAAATAAGAGCCCCAAGATTTGTCCCAGGTCACACAATGAAGAACTGGGAAGGTTGGAAAAAACAGGACTCTGAAACCCAGTTTCCTGTGCCTTCCTGTGGCTATTAGGCTCTAACATCCAGAGATCAGCCTGTGTTTAAGTGAGTTCTTTCTCTCTTTTCTGGGAGTTATTTGAAAGCACAAGAACTTTGCATTCTTTTTCCTCTAGAACAAAACATGTCTTTGGCTTTCTCGTGATGCTCCAAAGAAAAGAATAATTTTCTCTTAGGCACAGTGAGGGTAACAGAGTCAACCCAAGGACACTGCCATATGGCTGGTGACTTTCAAGTGAATTATAGGAAAACTTTATAAAATTCATTGCTCCTCCTGCACCATAGATATTGTAGATGCTTGTTTTTGTTTGAAAACCACTTGAACAGAGTGCAAATGTCATGTAAACTTCAACGAGGAGCCTACTTTTCTAAAGAGAGCCCGATGAGCCTGACTCAGGGTAATTATTGTTTGTCAAGCAGCCAGATGGTATGGTTGGAGGTGAAGATTGCTATGGATATTTCAAAATATTACAAATGTTTGAAAAGGCTTTGCTTTGGAAAAATCTATGAAAAGGAAGCTTCTGAGCTGAAATTCTGTGGAACAGGGTTTTCAAGAGTATTTTTGTTTGTCGCCCCAGCAAAGGAATTTAAAACTGTATTGCTTGGCAAGCAGCCTCCATGTATCTGAAGGAGTATGCAGCTCACAGAGATCAAAGTGGTCCAAAGCAGCCTGGAGCCAGAGGTTAGAAAAGATGAACCTAAAAGGACTGATTCCCTTCCTCATCTTCAGCACTCAGCATATCTCCACAGCTTTGCAACCACAGCCCAGAAGGGGCCCCAAGAGGAAGTGGTAAAACATTACAAGTTCAGGTTAAATTACTGGAAATTATTTAAGCAATAACATTCGATGGTGTGGGCCACTGTCATTTGATAATGCCTGTATACTAAGAAGCTAATGAACTAGGATGAAACATTGTATAAAGAGAATGGCAATGTCTTCTTTCCAAAGTAGCAGTCCTGTGGCAAGTGGCCCTGGCCGTATCTCAAAGAACCAGAGGCTTAGGAGGGCTTGTTTGTAAAGGGCCCATCTGAAGGAAGGGGACCTTGAGCAGAAAGAGGTGAGCTGAGGAGTGATTGTTTTCCTTTGTGTTCTAGGGGATTAAGTAGTAATGAGGCTAAAACATGGTGTTTTTGAAGCATTTTGTCCTAATTTTCATCATTCATGTATTCAAGCATCTATTAAGTGCCTACTATGTGCCAGTGGTGTAGTTTTAAATATCCATCATGCTCAATACTCACCAGTGGCTCTAACCTTATCAGCAAATGGAAGCCGGGTAGGCTTTTACTCCATAGTGGTAGAAGGATCAAGATTTAGATATTAAGATCAAATGCGTAGCTTTCAGGTACAGACTGAACGTATCATTTCCTCCTGGGCCCATCATCCCATCCCTCCACCTAATCTGAAATGCTTGGTATCCTGCCACATGTTAAAAATAAAGCCTCTCTTCAGCACTGTTGATGATGGGGAACAATGAGTCAACCACTAAAAATATGTTGAATGCCACTTCAGGCTAGAAAACTCTAAGTGAATCGAGAAGTTTTCTTGATCAGTCTTACCAATTTTTACTGTAGTCTTTGTTCCCCATTGTGCCATACCCCAGAGCATCAAAGGACATTCTACCTTGCTCTTTCAAAGGTTTCCACCAATATTTTCAGAATGATATTTTCATTAATAAGAACAGAAGTGAGCATTTTGCATTTCGTGACTATCTGTATGTTCTCTTGTTGGAATGACAAGGCTTTGAAATTATGACGTTCTGCTGTGAATGCTCATTGGGTACCAGCAGATTCCAGAGTCCTAATGCCAGGGGTATTTCTAGAGGTTTCATGGTTTCTGGGTCCAAACTAAGACAGGGGAGGGTGGCCTAATCCGAAGCCATTTTCACTGCTCTAAGCCTAGAGAGCCAGTTTGGTGCAGTGGAAAGAACATAAAACTTGAAGTCTAAAAACCTGAGTTTGTAACTAGCTGTGTCATGATGAGCCTTTTATTCACCTGAATAAGAGCACATACTTCACAGGGTTGTCTGGAGGACCAAGCAAAATAAAGTTTTTTAAATGTTCTGTAATTTCTAAGGTGCTATTTATGTGTCATTTGTCATGGACATAAATATGCCTTTATTCCTCAACAGTTGGTCCATTTCTATCAGTACTGGATTACTTTACATTTGTGAAAGTGTGCTGATTTGGTCCAGAGCAACTGCCCCAAGAGGCCAACACACCTGTCTGGGAGTCCTCTGGAACTATATACACAATACTTGCCCCTGGATTCAGAGAGATACAGGCCAGAGCATGGAGGGAACCAAGACTGATAGTGCTGTTTAACCCAAACTCCATTGTCTCTCACTTGGTGATGCCCACTGCTTTTCTGGAAGGCACCATCATGCAGGCAACAAGGTAGCCTACAAGCATAAGAAGGCTCAACTGGAATAATTGCATGGGTTGCAACCCATGAGATTGCATGGGTTAAGAAGGCATAAAAACCCTCTAAAGGCTTTAAAATAAGGAAGGGTACATTTGACTTGCAATCCCAAGTTCCAGGTTCTAGTCTGAGCACTGCTACATTAAAGTTATGGGTCTCTAGGCAAGTTGTCTATCCTTTGGGGAGCTGTGACAGCTTTGGAATAATTAATCTGGAATTCTTACCAGTTATTATTGCGGATTATGTTATTTCATCATATAATTTTATTATTAAATCAAACATCAGTCTTTATTTTGGCTATCCTTTGTAGAAAACAGTCACAGTTCTTTACCATGCCAGGCCTAACTCATTCCAGTGACATGGGAACTGTTTATAGCTCTGGTTATCCTCCGAGTAGGGCTTCAGTGTCTAGTTTCTTAAATGCAAACAGGTATTCAAAGTGAAACTTTTCTTTGATCTTCCGTTTTCTTCAGCCACTGACTACAGTGAAGGCCGTCATTACCATAGTTTCAATAAACTATTTCAACATCCAGAAAAGTAGAAAGACCCCAGATTATGGCAGAACGTGACTGAGATTGCTCTCCATGCAAAAATGAGATGCGAAATCACATGCCTTCTGGTTAGCATAAAGAGAGCACGTGGTGAGTGGAAAGGTGGCTCCATCACATACCCTTCACTTCTTCTTGATTACCAGTCAGGTGTTCACCTTTTCCTTGGCACTAAATGTATGTAACATGCTCCTGAACTGAGGGCCCAACGAGTAACGTGCAAACACAGCCTGATGCTACAGTCATCGCCTGTTCACCAGGACCTGGAGAGAGCCAGACCTCTTCAGAGAACGTGCAGACATCACTCCCCTATTCAGCATCATTGAGCTCAGTCCTACAATAGCAAATTATTGACTTTGCTTTTATATCCTCACACTCCTCTCTAAAATAATAAGAAATAAAAAGCGATTCCAAAAGACTTGTACTGTGCTCCAGGAATTTCTCTGCTGGAGTTGGGCCCATAGGAGACTGTGACCACATGGAGATGGCTGTGATTTGACAAAACAAGGGCAAGGAGCAGTTTCCTTGGCAAGTGCTTTCCACATAAAAAGAGAAACCCGGACGAAGAGAGCTTTCTGCATGGAGGGCTGGAGGCAAGAAAAGAGAAGCCACATGAAGAGAGCTCTCGGGAGGGCCAGCACAAGGGCTCGAAGGGGCCTCTGGGAAGAAGTCTGTGGGCAGAAGCTTGAAGACGAGGCACCTAACTGAGAGGGATGATTCTGTACTGCTTAGCCTACTGGGATTTTACACACATTGACATTTCTACAAGGGATGTTTTCCATTCTCCTTAGTCTAAGAAGATTTGTGTTGACAATAGGAAACTGTCAAAAATTACTAGGAGACTTTGTTTTCTTACCCACAGTAAATATCAAGGAAAAATTGTACTGGAAATTGACTGCTGGTCAGGCCTTTGTGTTTCCCAGCTAAAGGAAAATGTGAGCTTGGAGAGGCTTTAATTAACCTTAAAAACCAAGACTGGGCAGTACCTTCTTTCTGTAATGATATCCAACTGCATATTCAAAAAGTAATTATTTTTATGCACAAAGATATAAAGAAGGATCACCAGTACTTCTCCACCCACTAAAACTAATGGATAGACTATATTGTAAAGGATTTAAATGAAGGGAAAAAAAGACCTTTAGGAGTGGTGGTAGTAAATGCTGGTGTGAAACGTTTTAAAAATAGGTTTAATTCTTGTTTACCCAGTATGGTTCAAATACTGTTTCCTAACTAACTGCCATGCTAACAAATGCCATGCTAACTCCTCAAGGTCCCATCCTGACCCCAAAGACCATGCGATGGAATGAGGATAGCATTGGACTTGGGGTCCAAAGGCCTGGGTTCAGCCCTGGCTTCACCACCTACACTGAATAGTCCTGTGACTATGGGCAAGTCATTTCATCTCCCTGGGGCTCAGTTTCCCCATCTGTAAAGTGGGACTAATGAGTAATACCTGCAGTCTCTGCCTCCCAGAGTGGTTGTGTTTGCCTTAAAGCACTACACAGATATGAGTCATTACTGGAACGAACAAACCATCCTAACAGGCATCTTCCTAGCTCTGCTTCCAAAACAAAGTAGCCTAATTGCATGGGGGAGGAGGGTTGTGTTTGACAAAGGGGCTTGTCAGTGGGGACCGCTATCCTTTTTGTTGGAGGGGGAACTGAACTCCAGTGTGTTAGATTGCTGTGGGCTAAACCCTCTCAGAGAGTTAGATCATTGTGAAGGAGACAGTAAAAGTTTAACTTAAACAAAGCCAAAATTGTGCTCAGATCATTGGTATAGTGAAGGACTTACAATGAGGGTGGAGTTCTGTTTTCAATCCAAATAAAGCTATGTTCCAGATTTAAGGTTTTCTTCTGGTCCAGGGATTTAAATCCTCATTAATTATTGGTGATTTTTGTTGTTCCAGGTGCAATTGCTGGTATTGTAGACCAGCCAATGCAGAACTTTCAGAAAACATCCGAGGCCCAGGCATCAGCTGGCCACAAGGCCAAAGGCGTTATCTCCGGTGTGGGTAAAGGAATTATGGGGGTGTTCACGAAGCCCATCGGAGGAGCTGCAGAGCTCGTGTCGCAGACTGGCTATGGTAAGCACTACTTCAGATCATTTGCAGGACTATTTCTTAGGAGGAGAATGATGGCTGGTGTCATTGCATATGAAGAAGCAAGTGCTGGATACAGATCCTGACTCTGCCACTTAAAAGCCATATGGCTTTTACTCCCTACACCTCTGTTTCCTTCTCTACACCTTAGGGGATTGGAGTAGATGCGCCCCCTCCCCCTAGCATTCTGTGATTTTATCCTGAAACCTGAAGCCAGTCACATACAGAAGAATAAGTAAACAGAGGCACAGGAGCTGCCCTTCTCTCTGTTTCATCTCATCACACTGACTTACGCAAAGATGTTTTAGTTTCGTGGAATACCAAAGAAGTAGAATTACACTCACTATAAAATCCTTTTGTAGATCCAGACAATCAATTAGGGATCTTAGCCTGCATGCTGCTGCTGAAGCATTTTATGATCCATTAAAAGACTGGTCTTTTATCAGAAGTAACCAAGAAGAGGCATGTGTGTGCCCCACATGCCCACAAGCACCCCAGCCTACATATTTGGTGGGGGGCAGGGAGAGATTGGTGCTTGGGGTTAAAAAGAAGTGTTACAGCAGGAAAAGGAATGATGATTTCTTCCCACGGGAAATCTGAAAGCAAAAGTAGGTTATGGGCAGGCAAGAGAACCCCTTGGAATTCCAGCATTTCCTGAAAGCGAATTGGCCCAATGTATTCAAGCTCTGGTTTTAGAAGATGCTCTGACCTGAAAAGTACCTATGAAGGGCAGTATCCCCAGCCTGGACTACTCACTCCCTGCAGACTTCTGATTCTAGGAGCTAGATACAAGGAGTGTTTGTGCAGATCATTCTGCTTACAGAGAAACCTCTTTCTCAGAACAGGGGACAAGAACAGGGACTCGGCCTCTGATTTCACCAATACAGGGAATTTCTCTCCCACGGCAGGTCGCCACCTCTGCAGCCTACAGTCTCAGGGAATTTCTTGGGGCACTGAAAGGTGGTGACTGACTCAGGATCCCAGAACCAGCACACTCCAACTCAGATTCTTTCTGGCTTTCAAGCCGGTTCTCTGTCTTCTAGCCATTCTGCATCTGCTTCCCAGAATAAGAAAAAACAGAGAACTCAGAAGGGTGTTCCAGAAAAAAGGAAAACAAGGCTATTCACATTTAGAATATCCCAGGGTTTTCATATAAAGTATCCCCACTCTCAATTCCTGGTGTATTTCTTGAATTAAATTCTCAGCGAGAGTACTAAAGTACTCTAAAGAGTTACTTTTAATCATTGTGACTTTTCACCTTCATTGTTTAAATGCTAGTGGCAATGCAGTCAAGCACAATTTAAGAGATATTTCCAGGTGTGGGAATGTTCTCCTGCTTGTCTGCTGTTCTTCAGGTAGATATACCCTGCAGACTTTACCAGGTCATAAAAAACACAGGACACATTTCACCACAGCTCATCAGGAATCTCAAATAGGTCTGACTCAAGCTAGTCACACGTAAAAATAGATCTCCATGATTTGTGATGAGCAAGAAATGAATACACAACAGTCAGGTGAACTCTCAGAACTTGGATCATGTCTGAGAGAACCCTTTGGAGGGGGGACCACGCAGAAACCAACACATGGCCTCTTGTGGGCGTCCCCTCCCTCCTTCCTCTTTCTTGTACTCTCTCCATTTGTAAATAACAGTTTTGCTCACACAGCAATGGCCAAACTCTGTGAATAAGACTGCAGCTGGAACACTGCTCTTACGGATCACCAGCAACACAGACGTTAAAAGTTAAACTCTGTTTTCATATGCTTATGCTTTAGTGAAAATAACTCTCTTCAATATGGAGACTTCTCCTGATCCCTGGGCTGTGGCACTTCCTCAGCTGCCTGTTTGGACAATTCGTACCTTGCTGTGTATTTCTCAGGCCTACCTTATAGAAGGCAAACATCTCCAGGAGTGTTACATGGCCTCTCTGGGCTTCCATCATTCTTGTAAATTTTTTATTATAGCACTGAAGTTTTTACAAACCACTAACTCTCAGCCTAATGACTAAGCCTTATTTATAAACATTTACAAGCCATCAGAAAGCACACATGCTGTACCATCTTCAGTCTTGAAAAGCTTCTTTGGAGACCTGTGGAGCTACTTCTTGTGGCCTTTCCTCAATGCTGGCACTAAGAAGAGTCCTAATAAACCAGATACCCCGAGTGGTCTCATAAATGTATATGGAGCCGTGTTTAACAGCTGGATTAAGTAACTCAACATTTACATGCAGTATCTAGGCAAACTGTGTGTTGTGTTTTTTTATTATTATTTTACCAACCATGACACAGATATGGAAGTATTTTAATATTAAGCAGAGAAGTTAACAGTCTTGACGTTTGTACATAAATTGTAAATGATGTGCATGATTCTCTAAAGGAATGATCACCCTCAGGAGTGTTGTCCTTCCTCTAATTGCTAGGATGTGCCTGGATTTTAGGACATTCATATTTTAGTTTGTAGCTAATGCAAGATCACGAGGGTTAAGTGCATTGTAATGTTGAATGGATTATCTATACCCTCGCCTCCAAAGATGTGACATCATTTTGGATCTGTGCTATTTTATGGCCTGCTCTAAACAGATGACATCACTGTAACATGTAACTGTTTTCCAAAAAACAACCAGTCCGACTCTCTTATTTCTCTCACCACAGGTATTTTACATGGAGCTGGACTTTCTCAGCTTCCCCAGCAGCGCTATTATCCAAGAGATCAGCATGCTGACCAGGCTCCAAATAGCCATGTCAAATACGTCTGGTAAAATTATTTAGACACTTGCTCATTTTTACATTCAAGTTGTTTATTAATGGGTCCTGGCTTGCTGTCCGACTAACAGGCTGCTTCTCCTGGAGAGCAGGAGAGAGCAGTGTTTTCAGACGTCTGAAACACAGAGGTCTTCTAGTAGACCAGGGAAAGGAGCCTGCTGCTTCTCCAGACACAGGCTGTGAAGCTACTCTGGCCGTTTCACCCTTTGGTCAAGAAAAGAACCAGCCTTTGAGAAACCCTGGGCCAAAAGACAGCCCTTCCCCTTGAACTGGGATCCAAACCAACTTCCTAAGGGGTATTTTTCCATTGAAAAGAGAAAACTGCTGACCAATGGAGGCAGGAATCTGTGCCCAGGAGAAGGCAGTCTGACAGATCATTCTCTGTCCATGAGCTTCTCAGTGGGGGGTTAAGGCGAGTAGAAATTAGCATTCAGAATGGAGTGACCATTTCTAGGAGGAGAGTGAAATAGGTTTGAGACCTGAAAGTTGGATGGCAGAAAGCTTAAGTAATTTTCTTTTACAGTCTTGTGCTTCCAGTATCATTTTCATCCTTTTTAAACAGGAAAATGCTTCAGTCACTGGGGAGGCCAGAAGTCCACATGGCTTTGGATGTAGTTCTTGTGAGTGGCTCAGGCCAAGAACATGAAGGATGCTTGCTTTTAACATCAGAAGTGCTCTTTGTCGTCAGTGTGAGTGAAGACACACAGCAGCAAGCCTTTCCCATCACTGAGGTCGACTGTGTCCAAGACATCAAGCAGAGAAACCTTCTGAAGGTGCAACTCAGGCAGCCCAGAGTGGCCTGTGACATAGAGGTGAATATCCAACTTTGCTTTTACTTACAAACAACAGAGTGAGCGTTCTAACCTACATAGAGCTGGGCAGGAGAAGTTGAGCTGAGGCCTCAGGCATGATTCCTATAACTTAGACAAGGACATTTGCTGTTTGTGAGAGTAAAGTCCCCTTTCTTTCCTCCTCGACCCTCATCTGCAGTTGAGGCAGATGTGGTGAGAGGTGGGAAGATGGTGGTGGTGGTAAAAGCATTGTGAAGGGCCACTGCAGATGTCCACCTGCAACCTCTGTACCCCAAGCCCAGTGAAAGGTAAAAAGTAGCTTCCAAGCCTAAGGCCCTAAGCGGCTGGGATCAGGCAGTCTCTTGTCTACACTTGGGTCTACTCAGATGGACAGGGTTGGAGCTATTGCAGGTGAGAGCTGGAGTTGTCTATTACCCCCAAGACATTTATAAAAATTTTTAAAATTATGGCAGAAAGTCAGCCCTCCAGCAGGCTCTGTGCATTGTTAGTCACTGCACCCTCTAAGGGAAGAATTTCCCCTGACCTGTGTCACTTCTCTTGCCCATGTCAGAGGAAAATGAGGGAGCAGAAAGAACACTAGATCTGGAGGAAGAAGACCCAAGGCCAATCCCACCTCTGCCACTTACAGGCTACAGAATCCTAGACCAATCCATTCACTTTTCTGGGACTTATGTGCATATCCAGATTCTCTCCAAGGTCCCTCCTTATGAATAACATGGCTAGGGCCCTCCATGCCATGTGGAGGAAGACCCTGGTGCTTGTTATAGGTGGTCTGGATTCGAGGGAATTTCTCCTCTCCTGTGTATGAATTAGGAAAGGACCATTATCAGGGCACTCACGGCTGAAAAGGTGGCTTGGGAGTCTTCAAGTTTCAGTAGAATGGTTCAGGATGAAACTGGCAAGCCAACAGAATTACCCCCTTTTTCTTCCTCCTTCCACCACATTCCAGGGGTTAAAATATCGTTAAGAAGCATAAATACCAGGGACTGTTTCCTTTCTAGCAAGGCTTTGTGCTCTTTTCCTGTGGTTGGGAATTTTTCTGGGTCACCTTTGTCTGCTGGGCAATAAGTAATTGTTATTGAATGCCCACGGGATGCATGGTACTAAGTTCTTTGGTAAGATGAGGTGAGCAGTGACCTAAGGACATATCTTGCCCTGGCATGAACAAGGGCCTTCCCCTAGAAAGTTGACCTCTGCCCTTCCCAACTGAACTTCCACTCTATTTAGGGGGCACTGGCATCTGATCCCAGCCTGATCCTTTGAAGGAGGCATCCTTTGAGCCCAGCTTCACATTAGTTTCTTGTCCAACCAAAAATAGGTGACTGTTGATAAGAAGTTGGCACCTGCTTTCCTAAGTCATGGTGACTCTGAATGGCCACTGATCTTCAGAGAAAACGACATAGTCCTATCTTCTGGAAATCATTTGATAATTGTGCTAGTATTAAAGACATCTTCTCTCATACCACTGTTTGAGGCAGAGTTATCTGAGAAGATGGAAGCAAGCCAATGACAGCAACTTCTAGATGTCTTTAGTTTCCTGGATCACAATCAGTCAGGCTTTAAACCGTGGCTTGGCATCAAGACCACATTGCTGTTTGGAGTTGATGACTTTCTGGGGATAAACAGAGGTCATATGTCCAAGCTGACTTTATTCGATCTGCCAAAACCGTTAGATTCAGTTGACAATAAAGTAGTGCTGATTTGGCTTCAGGGCTTGGCAGGGGAAATAACATTGTCTTCAGCTGACTCCCCTTAATTCTTAATGAGAAGTCTCAGAGGACGGGCTGGGTAATTGTGACTGCTCTTCTCATTTGTTTGGGAAACACTGCCCTCGGGCTGTTCGGACTGACTGGAGCTTCATCGTTTGACACTGACGAAGTTATCTCTACTCTCCTCAAATTAGAACTTCCTCTTTCTCCTTTCCTACATGGGGTAGGAACTTAAGAAGTCACTTTTACAGGAGGTGAAATAAGATTAAAGGGTCTGGTTCTTTGAGGGTCAAAGAAGATGACAGCTTAAGCTACCACTCCTAGAAGCTGCCAAGAGATAATAGAGGCCTCAGCATGACCTACTTTCAGAAGCACTTGACTTGGTGTGATGGTAGAGACTGGAGTCTGAGGGCCCAGCTTTAAATCTTGCCTTGACCACTTATTACTTTTACAAACCAAAGAAGTCTCTCCCTTCTCTGGGCCTCTTTCCTCATCTGTAAGCTGAGGGGGCTAAAACTAGGATCTAAAACTCACTCTAGAATTCTATAATCCTGGCCCTTCTTTGGTTCATCTACTCATGCAAGCATTTATAGGCACCTGCTACCTGCAGACACTGAACTGGGTGCTGGGGATACAAAGACAGATACCAGCTAGTCCCTATCCTCAAAGAGATATATTCTACTGTGGTGAAACAATATGTACAAAGAAAATAGAAAATATAAACAAATTAATTACTAGGCATGGAGAGAGTACTAGCCACTGAAAGGAGGAGGAGAAGGAGGAGATCTTATGTAGGAGATAGCACTTGAGCTAAACTTTGAAGGAAACTAGGAATTTAGAACATTCCAGTCACAGGGGCCAGCTTCTGGAAAGGCTTAACTGCAGAAGATGGGCAGAAAGCAGTTTTCTGGGAGCAGGCTTTTGTTCACTGCCAGGGCAAGGCTTTGAAAAAAGAACATCAGAGCCACTTTAGGCTTGTTCCAGGGTTGCTGCTTTAGGTCAATGCTCACCTCATCTCCCCAAAGCATGCTATGCATCCTCTGGGCATTTGTGACTCAAAGAGCTAGTTCGTGAAGGACAGCAATATACAAGCAATCCTGATAATGTAGACTGAGACTCAGCTTGTAGAGGGCTTTCAATTCCAAACCAAGAAGTTTGTATCGTAACATTCGTTGTGAAAGAGCCAACAATGATGCTGCTTAAGCATGGTCAGATCTTTAGAAATAGACAGTAGAGGGTGGATGGGGAAAAAAGAGAGACTGGAAGCAGACCGAAGGGATAAGGGCCTGAATCAGAATGGTTGGTGGCCATGTGAATAGAAAGAGAAGACAGCCAAGAGATGTTGTGGAGGCAGAATCAACAAAACTTGGTACCCAGTTAGATGTGAGGGTGAGAAAGAGGGTGAGCTAGGATTTGTACATGATGACTATGAAAGGAATACCCCACACACAACAGAAGTCAGCAGTTGGCCTGGAGTTTAAGATAATTGAATCTCTTGGAGTTAGTAAGATCACCAAGAGAGGAAATGTAGAACAAGAGAAGAGGACCAGAATGGAGCCTTGGGGGACAGCTATGTGTAAGGAGTGGGACGTGGATGAGGCCCAACAAAGAAGGCTGAGGAGCAGCGAGAGGTGGGAGAGGAGCCAGGAGAACACGCCGCAAGGAGAGAGCATGGGTGAGGATCTTGTGGTCTGTGGGTAAGGCCTGACTGGCAGAATCGGGCTGTCAGGGAAGCAGCCTCTATCGTGGCATGACACGGAAATAGAAGAAGGTGTGCTAACATCACCTGCTTCTGGTCACTTCATTGTCTTGCTTCCTTTGTTTCTGGTTTTATTTTCCCTCAGTTGAGAACCCAAGGAAAAGAAGTGGAAATGGCACATTGCTTTTCATGCCATTAGCTAAGTCACCTCTGTCTTTCTGAACCCACAGCCACAACTCAGCCTCTTTCACCTGTGAAGAAAAAGCCTAAACAACAAACTAAAGAGCCTCAGGCAGAAGGCTGCATCTTGCTTCTGGGCAGAACTCTGCTCTGCCTTGTACTCAGCAGCCTTGCTATGAGTGCATCCATCTTGGCCCCCACACCAGCAGGTCAGGCTAGAGTGTGCCATGTACCCCACTTCCTCCTGTCCTCTGCTTCTAGGAGATCAAGAACTTTCATCTCAGGTCTATTCAAAGGCTTCTTCTGCTCTATCTCTTTTTACTTAGATGCTGCAAAATCCCTTGGATTTTGGAAGGAATTAATTTGCAGATGACATCATCTAGCATATTCAAATATGGAACAAGATTTTTTCCAAAGCAACCCTGAGTTTTCTTGGTCAGAGGTGCCATTTTTAGGGTAATAATTGCTTAATGTGCCTGGCATACTGCTGGTATCTCTTACGAAAGACTCTGAATGAGTCAGGAGGGGCAGTTTATTCATTGGCTCAGTTCCTTTCACAACACAACCGTTTTCCTGTGCTGCTGTTCAGGAGAAGCAATTAAGTCTTGAGTCCACCCTGCTGTGCTCCCCAGCTGAATGCCGACCCCATTCCATGTGATGAGCAACAGCTCTCCTCTGTTACAGTTAGTGAAGGCTTTCTTGTGCCTTCGCTGTTTCACACCAGACCGGATTGTATTACAATTACTTAAGTCCTTTTTAATGCCATCCAGTATGTGTTATAGTTCAGTCTTTAGTACTTGGTAGTATAGACTTGCATGTCCCTCCTCCTTTCTCCTCTTTGCAGTGCCTAGATGCCTCTTGTATGGGTCATTTCTTCTTTTTCGATTTGCACTTTTATAAAACATGCCTGAGTCCCACAGGGCCCAGCTGTGGGGGTTTTGTTCTACAAGGCCATCTTCATCATTTCTTGGCTAGTTGGAGCCTCCATATTTGTCATGTGAATGTACATAATTGCCCTAATGGTCTAAACTGGGGACTTCCCAAGCCACTCTTCTACACACTATGTCCATTGTATTAGGGTGGGAAAAATCACTTAAGGCCCTGGTTATCTTCCCAGAAAATCTAATAGAATCGGCCCAGGTAGCATCATGGTTCCCCAGCTTCAGCTCCTTTGAAGATGGTCCAGACTTTTATGAACCGTGAATGTACTTTGAATTCCCTCTCTTTTTTTTTTTCATAAAAATTTCCTCTTGCTCTGCCCAGTATCACTATTTTTTCTGGCTTTAAAGACTAATATTTATAAAAACAGAAAATGTTGTTAGAGTTTGGTATTTATTTTTAAAGTTTCTGTCCAAAGCCACTGTTTTGAAAATAGTTGAGATTTCCCTGCATCTTCTGTCAAACTAGAATCATTCTGAACCAGCCGAGTCCTGAGTTAATAAGACTAATCAATCTTGAACGAAGGAAGCAGAGTGAAGACTCTTTCTCCATTGTCCTTGGGCTCGCTGGTGAAAGCAGCAGCAGATGTTTTAATGCACTTAATGAGGAAAATGTGAGCAAACTGTCAGATGCAAACACGACAAGCTTTGTGCAACCTCAGCTGCTCCCACTAAAGATTGACAACTGTTCCTAGCACAGGGCTTTCCCTCTTCTAATGGGGAGGGGTGCCACTGTGACTCTGTCTGCTTCAGAGAAATGGCAAAAAGACCTTAGAATGATGCCACCACCCCTACCAGCCCTTTCATGAGAGGAGGCACCTGGGCACTAATGATCCTTTATTCTTTATTTTAGGTGGATGGGGCCAGAGAAAGGCTATCTGAGCAGCAGTACAACAGACTTGTGGACTACATCACAAAAACATCACATCATCTCACCCCGACATCTTCTTCCATGCAGACACCATGTCCTGTGGTGGCCCTGGAACCTCCTCCTTCCACAGTGAAAACTTATCATTATCTAGTGGATCCAAGTTGTGCTCATGTCTTTATTAGCAAGTTCATTATGGTAAAGAACAAAGCCCTGCGGAAGGGCTTTCCTTGAATCCTGATGTAAGGGAGAGAAAGATACCTAGTTATACATCTACCATTTTTTAAAAAGAAATGAATTCTGTTCTATTAATATATGATACGGAACCAGGATGTTAATGGTAGCCCCAGTCATCCTGGAAACTCTTAAACACTGCAAGAAGAGCCTTAAATCTGGTTCTGTTCCCCCTGCCCCTCCTGTGGAGGGCCTATGGTCAAGGCCCTCTCCTTTCACACACACACACACACACACACACACACACACACACACACACACAGACACACACACACACACACACACACACACACACATACACACTCTCCACAATGCTATTTATAACAACAAAAATAACAACTTTCGAATGAAGGCCCTCTTCCCCTTAAAGGAGATGACAACAGGAATCCTGCACACAGTGTTGTCATCAAACATTATTATTTCTGCCCCATAACTCCATTTGCAAAAGTTTCCATAGTAATTCAAGATTTATAACAGTTCCTTCAAAGACAGAATGTGGTCAGCCTGGAGAGCCACTAGCTCAGCACTCCATTCCCAGCTCCAATATTGCTGAGCTCATAATAAGCCCATGAGCCAGTCCCTTAACCTGTCCATGCCTCAGTGCCCCTGTCTGTCCAACCAGGGTCAGAATGATTTGTGGAACTCTTTAGCCCTTTGAGTGAAGCAGTACACAAGTGCCATGTGTTCTAATGAGTTGCTCAGGCTTAGTCGTGTTTCACCCACTGAATCTGAAACAGTTGATGTGGCTTCTTTAGTGACAGCTGCTAGTTAGCACCTCCCTAACTTCAAAACGGCCTCGTTTAATTGAAACTTTGTAGAGCATTTTAGTTGATCAAGGCCCTGGGTGTGTTGGAAAATGAGTTGGAAGCTGCAGCGTTTGTGTTTCAAGTATCTATGTATGGTTGTCATGACCATTTTTTCCTTCATCTAAAAAGCCTCAACTTTGCCCAGATAGATGAACTGTTAATCTTTGTTGGAAGAAACAATTGTTTTACAAATCAACAGGGTTCAGGTAGGTTTCTTTGTCACCATAAACCACATTTCAAAATCTGGAACTCCCTTTATAGATCCCCTGCCAAAGGAATTAATGGAGGGATTTCTAGTTCCATGTTGAGGTCAAGAGGAGTTAGAAGACCTGTCATTAATTCTCAAAATGACCTAAATCCAGGGAACCCCTTCAGCTGAGGAGGCAAGAATAAAAGTATGAAAACATTCCCAGCAGATAGGTTTCAATTGATTTTTTTTACCCAGTTGCCAGAATGTCCATTTTCATTTCTGAATAGCTTTTGTTGGAAAATGTGGCTTCAGTTATCTTAAACTTGAAATTTGGTAGCCTATCGTCCAGGGAGGCTGTATAGCGTTAAATGTTTGTCAATGTCTCGCAGACTTAGGAGGTCATAACTTATTACCTACAACTAGGAAACACTGTGAAAATACACACAGAAGCCACAGTTTGCTGGACTTTTCAAGAACATGAACACTGCAGTTTCTGAAAACCAAGATTGTATATATAGTTTTTTCAAAGAAATGTTAAGCTTCAAATATGAATAATTTGTGCTGAAAGTGAAATGGTCCATCCATTTATGAAAATAACTTGTTTTGCAGTGTGACAGTTTTGTCATTTGACCTGAAGGGTAACTATTAAAAAGATGTAAATATGTATTCATTCCTGAATATTTCATGGCACACAATTTAATACTGCTCATTTTACAGATTGCTTCCATAAATTGTAATATAAGATTGTTTAAAATAAAAGCATTCCTAGATGATTTGGTGACTTACTATATGTGAAATATATATTACAAACATTAGGGTGTTTCATACTTCAGTTGTGCCCCAGTAGCTGGTGTTTAATATAGACCAAAACAACTCATTTTATTGTGACTAAAGCTAAATTACCATACCTGTATTTCTGAAGTATTTTGATGATCTTCATTGGAAAAGAGCATTAACAGGCAAAATATCTATCATAATGATGCCTAATCAACATTTCATTGGGGTGAGAATTGACAAGTAGTAAACTCTAATGCCTCGGTCTCCTTGCTGCTTTTTCATCCATCTCTTCACCCCCTAACCATGAGCGCCACCCAAACCTTTGCCGTAGACTCTCTTCTCGCTCTATACTGTCTGATTGAGTGACCTCATCACCTCCAATAAATTATTACCATCTTGCACATTATTCCCAGATTTCAACATCCAAATCTCCCTCCTGAGATAGTCTCCAGCTGCCCCTTGGATACCTTAAACTGGATGTTTGATCTAGCAGGTATATAGCAAACATTGTCACCCACCTGCTAGGTATTTCTACCTGGAAGTCTCCTTGACATCTCAAGCTCAGTATACACAAGACAAACATCATCATCATTTTCCCCCATACTTGCCCCTCTATTTATGTTGAGAGCCCTTCTATGGGTTCCAGTTACCCATAGTCCTTAATCCCTCCTTCTCTTTCATTCATTCAGTCTTATCAAGTTTATTGATCCTACCTCCATAGCCTCACTCACTCTATAAGGAGAGTGGGAGTGGAGGGGGGTAAATGGAAAATATGGAGGTCCTTATGCTTCCCTCCCCTTCTCTCCATTCATTAGACTAACACTAATTCACACCGTCATTTCTCACCTAGACTACTTACTTCTATAGCTTCCCTCTGCTTTCTAAGTCTCCCTTCTTTCCAATCCAGTCTCCATACAGTTTCCAGATTAGAACTCTTGGAACACAGGTATGACCAGGTCACTCACCTACTTAAACATCTTCAGTGGTTCCTTATGGCCTCTGGGATGAAATAAAACTTAGCATAATAAAGGCCCTCCACAATCCAGCTCCAGTTTAGCTTTCAGGACTCATTTTAAATTAATCACCTTCATGCTTTTATCTTTATTTTTTTTTTTACTCCTATTTTTACCCCCCCCAATTACATACAAAAATAATGTTTAACTATCATATTTTTCAAATTTCAAGTTCCAAATTCTATCCCTCCTTTCCCCTCTCCCCCTCCCTGAGATAGTAAGCAACTTGATATTGGTTATACATGTGCCATAAATGTAAAACATTTCCATATTAGTTACTTTGTGCGAGAAGACTTGAACAAAAAAAAGAAAGTGAAATATGTGAAGTATGCTTCAGTCTGTATTCAGACAATATCAATTCTTTCTCTGGAGGCAGATGGCATTTTTCATCACAAGTCCTTTGGCATTTTCTTGAATCAGTTTTACTGAGAATAGCCAAGTCATTCGCTATTCTTCATCATATAGTATTTTTCTGTTAACATGTATAACGTTCTTCTGGTTCTGCTCGCTTCTCTCTATATCAGTTGATGTAAGTCTTTTCAGGTTTTTCTGAAATTATTCTGCTCATCATTTCTTATAGCATAATAGTAATTCCATCACAACCATACACCACAATTTGTTCAGCCATTCCCCAGTTGATGGGCATCCCCTCAATTTACAATTCTTAGCCACCACAAAAAGAACTGCTATAAATATTTTGGTATAAATAGGTTCTTTTCCCTTTTTAAAAATCTCTTTGGGATATAGACCTAGCAGTAGTATTGCTGGATCAAAGGGTATGCAGAGTTTGACAGCCCTTTAGGTATGCCTAATAGTTCCAAATGGTTCCACAGAATAATTGTCAGTTCACAACTCCACCAACAGTATGCCTTTGCATTTCAATCAAGCTGGACTAGTAACTAAGCTGTCCCCCAAATTAACATTCCATCTCCTTCCTCTGGATAGTTGCTCAAGCCAACCATGCCTGAAGTATATTGCCCTCTCATCTCTGGCTCTAAGAATCATTATTCTCCTTTGAGATGTATCTCAAGGATCATGTCCTTGGTAAAATCTTCCCTTATCTCTCCCTCATTCCAGCACCTTGTTCTTAATGTTGTCTCCTTTCTCATGTTGTATCTTTCCAGTATCATATAAGTACCTTTAAAGTAGGGTCTGTTTTATCTTTGTCTTTTTCAATATTTAATCTAGATACATTTAGAGAACCCTTACATACAGAGTTCAAGTTCTTCCTCTGGCTGTGTGATATCACCCTGGCCAACTAATTTAAGTTCTTAGGGTCCTAAGAAACTCTCAGAATACTAATTGCAGAACCCTTAGCTGACTGATATATAGAAAGAGTTTCCTTAGCAGGACTTGCCCAAAAAAATACCATTTCTCAGCCATCAGTTTGTTGATAAACATTTATTAAGCACCTACTATGTTCTAGGCACTCAAGTTCTGGGGAATGCAGAAAGAGGCAAAGACAAAGAGCTCACAATCTGATGGGGGTATCAACAGGCAAATAAACATGTACGAGCAAGCTACATACATGATAAAAAGGAACCAAGAGAGGGACACCACTAGAATTAAGAGGGCTGGGGAAAGGCTCCTGGAGAAGATTTGATTTTAGTCAGGACTTACAGGAAGTTAAGGAAGGCAGTAGATAGAGATGAAGAAGGAAAACATTCCGAGCATGGGGGCAGCCAAAGAAAATGCCCAGTGCCAAGAGATAGAGTATCTTGTTCCTGGAACAGGCAAGAGGCCAGTGTTGCTGGATAAAAGAGTACATAGCATGAAGTAAGGTATAAGAAGACTGTAAAGATAGGAAGGAAGATAGGTTATGAAGGACTTTGAACACCAAGCAGAAGATGCTGTATTTGATCTTAGAGGCAGTAGGAGGTCATTTAAATTTATTGAATTGGGTGGGGGGTGGGCAAAGGAGGGAGGGTGATAGGTTGGGCCTTAGCTGTAGGAAAATCATTTTGGAGGTTCGATGGAGGGCAGATTGGGGTGGGGAGAGATGAGGCAAGCAAACCCACCCTCCAGTAAGTGCAGCAATCCAAATGTGAGGTGATGAGGGCCTGTGGTGCCAGGAGAGAAGGGGGCGTATTGCAGAGATGCTGCAACAGTGCATTTGACAGGCCTTAGCAACAGATTCATTTTTGGAGGGTGAGAAGTAGTGAGGAAATGAGGAATCTAGGATGACTCCTAGGCTATGAGCCTGAGGGACTGAGAGGATGGAGCTGTCCTCTTGTTCATCCTTTGTTCCTTCATCCTCAGAGAGGACCAATGACTTCAGGAAGGTGATGTCTTGACTTGCAGGTGAATTGGATTTAAGTGAGGGAGGGCTGTGCAAAGCTGATGATGAGCTTTTGGGGTCCAGTGGCAAGACATAGGTCAGGATAACTGGTGATGGCTCAGGATGCAGTGGAAGACCTTGGCCTTGTTAAAGTCTTTCCCAGTTCTCAGTTTGAGGCAATACCCATTCAGCGGTCAAAGGCTAGGTAGGAAATGATGCAAAAGATGGCCTAGTTTGCCTTCACAAAAGAATCAGTCTGGAAGGGGAAGACCCTTAGAGTTTCTGGCCAGAACAGAAACAATTGCTACTTACACTCACTCTGAGCCATGAGAGCCATGAGCAACGGGCTATCGTCAAGGCTTGGACTGGACCTATTATTGGCCAGTCAGTGAGAACCAAAGTGATCTGGGTTTAAAGGCATAGTCAAGTAGCTCCATTTGTGTCCCCCAAAATGGACTGTATCAAAGCCTGGTTTCCAGAGCTGTATTTCAAGAAATAATAAAAACTACATGGGACAAAAGAGTAATTATCCTAGTTTTTTTTAAAAAGCACAGCAATAATGGAATAGATGTAGGTAAGAAAAAAATGTAGCTATCAAACCCCCAAAGCCATCAAAATTTACATTCCTTTGGACAGAACCATTGCCCTCTGCAGCAGTAGGAAAGGTAGGAAGTAGGGATAGTTTAGGGAGAAAGATAATGAGTTTGGTTTTAGACATTGAGTTTAAGATGTCTTCTGGACATCCAGTTCAAGATGTCTGAAGGGTGGATTCAAGATTGGAGGTCAGCAGAGAGGCAGATTTGAGAATCTGCAGCACAGAGACAGGGATTAAATCCACGGGCTATGATGAGGTCACCAAGTGAAGTACTATGAAGGGAGGAGAAAAAAGAGCCCAAAACAGTCCAGTGGTTAACTCCTGTTAGAGGGCACGATCTGGATGAGGATGTAACAAAGACTACTGAGAAGAATACTGAGAAAGCGCAGTCTGATAGGTAACAGAAAAACCAGGAAACTGGTATCCTGAAAACCTAGAGAGAAGAATAAGAAGGAGGAGGGAGCGATCAACAGTGTCAAAGGCTGCAGAGTTTAAGGAGGAGGAGGACAGAGAAAAGGCCATGGGACGTGACGCTTAAGAGCTCACTGGTAACTTTGGAAAGAGCAGTTTTGGTGGAATGATGAAGTGGGAAGCCAAACTGTAAGGGATTAAAAAGAGAATAAGGGGAGAAAGAGCAAAGACACCTATTATAGACAGTCTTTTCAAGGAGTTTAGCCATAGTAGCTATTGAATTAAACATAGGACTGATGTTCATCTTCTAGAACCATGTCTTTGATTAAGCTATTTAAATATTTTAAAAATACTTTAGTGTGTGTATCCACTAGTTTTCAATTTTTTTTAATTTTTCAATATTTGAGCAGAGTTTACAAGAACACATTTAACTAACTTTGATAGGGTTTCACCAATAACTGTGGTTTTCAACAAGTCACTTGACCTCTCAAGGCCCAGTTCATCACTGATGAAATGAGAGGGTTGGATAATGAGTAAATTCTCTTCTTGTTCTGAAGTTCTAAGGTTGTTTGGTCATCATGAATTGGTTCTCGAGAACCAGACTACTTCTACCAAATTACAATATCACAAAATGGCGTTGTGAGAGTAAAGAATAGGAACTAGGGGAGTTGGAAATTCTCCTTAAAGATACTTACAGACCCTAGGAGCTACCTGCAGACGATGCAAGTGGAGCTAGCTGGCCCACTTCCTCATCTCATCTCATCTCATATGCAATTAAGATGGCAACATAAAGAGAGGGAGAGCTGAAAGGAATAGAGGAACCCAGCTTTCCTTCACACAACCTAGATAAATAAAATCAGAGTAATAGAAGTAAGCTCTACCAGTCAAACAAGACCTGAACAAAAAGTTAAAATCCAAAAGAGGCTCAGAGAGAATTTGCACCAGGAAGTCAGTACAAGCCACAATAGACTGAAGACTGAAAGCACTGAAAAAGGAGCAATGGCAGTGAAAAAAAAAAAGAAAATTACAAAAATAATAAGAAAAGGCTATGCATTAAGAGAAATTTGATGAAAAGAGTAACTATTTAAGTACAAATAGAGTCACAGGGAAAAAATGGCTTGGCCACGAGGACTACAAGAATGTCTGTAAGAAAATCAAGCAAGAGATAAAAGAAATTAGAATTAAAATTAGAGCTCTCATGGGGGAAAAATGTGAGAACAAAAAACTTAGAACAGACGGTGGAAAAATTTACCTAAGTAATGGACTCCCTGAAAAAAACAGAATGGAAGAATCACATTCCAACGACTTCAAGAGACAAAACATTTTAGAACAAAATCAAAGATTTTTTTTCTCAATAGAAGAAAATGTAAGGTTGTTGTTCATAGCTCATCGTTATCCCATTTGAAGGTTTCTTGGCAAAGATACTGTCTAGAATGGTTCACCATTTCCTTCTCTAGCTCATTTTACAGATGAGGAAACTGAGGCAAACAAGGTTAAGTGACTTGCCCTGGGTCACATAGTTGGTAAGTATTTGAGGACAGATTTGAACTTAGAAAGAGGACTTTTCCTGACTCCAGGCCTGGCACTCTATCTACTGGACTACCTAGCTGCCCCAAACATAAGGTATCTACTTTCAGAAATAATTAACCTGGAAAACAGTTTGAGCAAGAGATAATTAAAGAATTATCAAACTACCTAAAATCCCTGACCAAATAGGGCAGAGTCAAGATAGTAGAGTAGTAGGAAAAAATATAGGCCAGGTCCCCCACAATAGACACACAAAAATCACACACTTCTCCAACCTAGGGCAGCATATGGAAAAGAGAGGTCTGACGATACTAGAGATATGGTCCATCCAGGAGCTTGCATGGAACATTCCAGGACCCAGGGGCTGAACGAGGGCCAAGGCTCTACCCCTGGACATGAAGCACTGGGTTAAAACCACTTCCCATAGGATCCTTGAACTAGTGCATAAAGTGCAGGAAAGGATTCCATCTAGGATTCCATCTGTCACTCACTACCCATTTAGTTCCAGGTCACAGATCCAAAGGGAGAGATGACCTGCTCATAGATGTGGTAGAAAGGAATGATCATGGTCATGGGCCCAAGCTATCTGCTGATTGAGGAATAGAATAGTGACTCATTTCTAGCCTCCAGTGTAGGCTGAAGCTGAAGCAGAATAATCAGCACAGGAATCCCAAAGCAAAAAAAGACTTGGTTTGTTTTCTCTGAATCTGCAGAGCTTCACACGGGCTGATAGAGGCTGAGTCCAGAAGCAATGTACTCTAACTTCCAATGAGGGCAAACCAACAGGCATCTTTCTAAGACCCAAACCTGGATCAGGAACTTTTAGAGTTAAGACCATAAACACAGAAGAGAATGACTACAAAACATCTAAATGCAAAGCCTCAAAGAAAACTGCAGCTAGGGTACAAGGCCAACCAGAATTACTGGAAGAGGTAAAGCAAGAGTTTTGTTTTTGTTTTTTTTTTTTAATTAAATTTATTTATTTAACTTTTAAGAGTTTTTTTTTTTTTTAAAAAAAAGGACCTAAAATGATTTTTAAAACCAAATGAGAAGGGGAGAGGGAAAAAATGGAAAAAGAAATGAGAGCTAAGATAGAAAGAAGTGGAAAGAGAATTAAGAGTTTGAAAAACAAGAGGTATAATACCTTACCCAAGAAAATAACGCCCTGAAAATTAGAAGTGACCAAATGGAAGCCAATGATTCCATGAGATATCAATAAATAATAATTTTTAATAAGTCAAAAGACTGAAAGAAATAAAAGGCAAGATAGCTCATAGCAAAAACAGCTGACCAGGATTGCACCAGTAAGTCTCTATTTGAATCTCTCTTTTCTTCATGGTTCCTGAACGGATTACTATTTTTATTTCATTGTGGTCTCTTAAGGATGTATTTACTATTTCTACCTTTTTATATTTATTTGCAAAATCTCTGACCATTAATACATGGTCAATTTTTGTAAAAGTTTCACCTGTTTCTAAAAATATATATATATATATATATTCATTTTCTTTTCCTTTATGAGACATTACAAGCCTTTTAGCTCTAAATTTCTCTAGCAGTTTTTTAGTTCTATATTTTCCCTTTTGTCTTTCAGTCCCATTTATTCAAAACTGAGAAAGGAATGTTGAAATCTGTTGCCATTGTGTTACTCTATGTATTTTTGTAGCTCAGTTAATTTTTCCTTTATGAATTAGAATGCTAAGGCATTTGGAGCATGTAAATTTCATATTGATATTGGGTTGTTGCATATGGTTTCTTTCAGCATAATGTAGTCTCTTTATTTATTCCTGTTTCTCACGAATGTTTACTTTTGCTTTGTCTGATAGCATTATTCCAGTTCTTTTTTGGATTCACTTGTTGCATAGTAAATTTTTTTGTAAACCTTATTTTATTCTGTGTATGTCTTTGTTTTTTTTTAATGTGGTTTTTGTAAGCAACAGAGAGTGGGGTTTTGTTTTCTTATACAATCATTTACTTTTTCATTTCATTGGATTGTTTAATCCATTCATATTTAAAGTTATGTGTTAGGTTTCTGTTTTCCTCCTTTTTTCCTTAATATTGGGGTTTTTCCAAGCTATGGTTTTTCCATTCTTCTGCTGTAAACATTGTACAATGTCTCTTCAGTTATTTTAGCTTTTTTAAGATGACCCTATTCCCACCCACTCTCTTCCCCTTACCCTCAAGCTCCTCCACTCCTATTTATTGCCCTCTTCCTGACTTTGAAGTTTTGCTTTTTACTTCCTCTTGCTTACTTGTTTTTATCTACTTATTTAGTTCTTTCTCTCTTTTTTTCCCTTCTCAGTTTAATAGTCAAGTAAATAATCCTTTTCCTCCCTTTGAATTGTTTTCAATAATTTCTAAAAAATCATTTTCTGTACCTTTTCCTAGAAAGGTTTAATTCCCTCACTCTCCTCATTTACCTTGCCTATCTTTCAGACTTTTACTTTTTATTCATTGCCCTTAAAAGTGGTAGGCCTGGAATAAGGAAGACCTGAGATCAAATCCAGCCTCAGACATTTTGGGCAAGTTACTTAATCTCTGCCTGCCTCAGTTTCCTATCTATAAAAGAGATAATAACAATACCTGCCTTGTAGGGTTGTTGTGAGGATTAAATAACATAATACTTGTAAAAAGTTTTTAGCACAATAGTTGGCACATAGTAGGTGATATATGTATATAAACCAACCAACCAACCTATATATATGTATATGTGTGTGTGTATATATATATACACACATATATATATATACACGTATATAAAATGTGTGTGTGTGTGTGTATATGTATTCCTCATACTTATTTCATACTTTTTTTGGGTTCTCTCTTCTAAATAGTTTCTGTTATTGTCTTATACAGCCTTTTGAGTCAAGATGGTGGAGTAAAAAAGTAGAAAAATATCAATTCCTGCAGGTAATAGAGGGGATCATTTCCCTCAATTTGCCTCAAAATCTCTTCACTGGGCCCACTCTTCTGGAGATCAATTGCTTCTAGAAGCTCTGATTTCACTTTTCCTGAGGCGAGATTAGTGGTCTGCACATAATACCTATTATATGTTTCCTATCTCCCTCTATAGACTATCATTCCACTCTTGGGTGCATTTATCAGTAGTATTGCCTTTCAACATTGAAACAAGCTTGTCCCTTTTTCTTCCCCTTTTCAGCGTGTCCCTTTGCCTCCTTGTCTATTCCCCTGTAGGCTCTCTTCTTCCAGGGAAGCTACAGGAGTTATTTTTCCCTTCACTGGAAAGCCTTCGACTTGATGAGGATAGATCACATATTCCCTCATTTTTCCTCATTATGCACTCTCTCATTTATAATTCAGTCCCGCATAAACACACTGATTCCCCTGGCAATGGGGCATTGTGAGGTTTAATCCATCACGTTTCCAGCTTCTTTCCCCACCATTGCTTCTATTTGACTTCTGCTTTCACCCTTGTCTCCTCATGTACATTTAGGTACCTCTTCATGGTCTCTCTGTTGTTATGTTCTCATCCTTGTTTGCTGTTATTTGTTTACTCTGTTTCTATGTTGCCTGGGAGTGTTTGAGAAGCAAATCATCTTTTCAGGTCTGGTTTTCTGTATTATTGGACATCCTTATTTTGTCATTTTTGGTTAGACTTAGAATGGCAGGGCAGATCACTTGGGGTTCCACTGTTCTTTAGAATATATTATTTCATTCTCATCTACATTCTGGTAGGTGTAGTATTTAAATTTCTCTTTTTATTGTTCTCTTGTGGTTGTATGCACAATCTGTTTCTCAGTGGAATTGCAAAACTTAACCAATGTGTCCTGAAATTTGCAGTCTTGGGTTTTGGGTTTTGTTTTTTTTAACCTTAGAGGCAAAAGTATCTATGGATACTTTCGTCTGGTGTGTTCTCTTCTGCAATCAGAAGTTCTAGGCAGTTTTCTTGCATTATTTCTTGAATTATGGTGTTCATGTTTTTTGACTTGTCATCTTCTTCTGGGAAATGTATAACTCTCACCTTATCTCCATGCATCTTGTCTTCAGGATCAATGTTTGACTTGTATGCAGAGCATGTTTTCTTTTAATATTAATGCTTCTTACTTGTTCCAGATTGTCCTTCACTTCCATGTATTTGCATTACCAATTTGTCCTGTTTTGTTTCTTTGATGAGACGACACTACAGACCCAAGTTTTTCTATTTTGCAAGTTATTTCTGCTGTGCAGGCCACCAATCTCACTCTCCAAATTCTCATTTCTCTTTCTGTGGCTTCACATAATTTTCCTGTTTTGTAGCATTTATTCAAAGATGCTTTTACTAGATCTGCAAGCCATATTTCCCCTTATTAATGTCTTCCCTTTAGGTTTATCTGCTTATGCTAAAAAATCTTTTGTTTTCTTCTTCCTGACACCCTTGTGAATTTTCAGCCTTCCCCCTCCCAAATTTTTCTGTTGCTCATTTTCTGACTTCCTCCCCTATGGTGGTGGTTTCCTTAGAAGAGCATTTGTTTCCTCCTACACCAGGCAACTCAAAAGTTCACCAGTCTCCATCTGGGTCCCAACTGGGAACCAGCCCTAGTCGGATGCTAAGCTCTTTTCCTCAGATACAGTGGAATGCCACATTTATTCTGCCCCACTCCCTCTATTCCTCAGTTCTCTGATTCAACAGAGGGCTGCCCGTACCACTAAGGAAACCTAAGCCAATTTCTACCATTTGGAGTTAGGATCTCTTCAGAGATGAAGTTGGGGAGTGAGGTCAGGATGTAGAGTTGACCCTTATACCAGGTGAATGTGTCTCCTGCTTCATTCTTGTTGCTCCACTTGGGCCAAGGTCTATCGCAGCACACAATGCTACCACAAGGCTGGCTTAGCCAGACCAGATTTCTGGAGTTTGGATCTTCATGGCACTGGAAGAGAGGGTGGGGAGCTCAGTTGGGTCAGCTTGCGTAGCAACGCTGCTAGGAGCATGATGGGTGGAGGAGGTGGGTGGGTGCTGAACGAGGTCCTTAGGGACTACAGAATATTGGCCCTGTCTAGATTCTTGGTATCCTAAACTGGAGAGCTGAAATTGCTTATCTCTGGCATAATTTCTATCTGAGAGAGGTTTGAAAGGTCATGAGGATTCAAGAAAAAAAATCTAGTTCTCCATCTTGTTGATTTCATGTCCCTAACTCTCCACTTTCATAGCTACCAACCTGGCTCAAATTGTCCATGCCTCCTAACTGGTCTTCCTGCCTTGAGGCTATCCCTACCCTACTCCATCCACGCTTTAAGTATGACCCTGTCACCCATCCGATGAATAGCAGTACCTCTTTTACTAAGACCAAATATACTTAGTCATTTTGTCTTAGCCCCTTCCCATCTTTCCAGTCTTTAAACTCCACTCCCTGCTTCACTCAGCCATACTGACATGCTCTTAGTGCAGCTGCCACTCCCCATGCCCAGAATGTTCTTTCCTCACCTCAGCCTTAGAATTCTTTTGCTTCCATCAAGATTTAACTGAAACACCACCTTCTATAGGCCTTCCCTTGTTCACCTACCTGCTAGTTCCTTGTCCTCCAAAGTAGCCTTGTATGTGGCTACAGTACACCTTCTATCTCTTCTGTTTCAATCTAAGCTTCTCGTGAGCTGCTACTGTTCTGCTTCACACAGTACCTGGCACATAGTACAACCTGATGCTTGATTTTTAAACTCCATTTCATTTTAGACAGCATTCTGTCACTAGCTACACCTCTTATCTAAACACACAAAGGCAATGGTATAATAGCCTGGATTTCACCCCATCAACACCAGAAATTCAGTCTACCTAAAATTACTAGACTACTGATATCAAAGTTTTTCTAATCCTGCAATATCATTCACATTAGTCCAAAATATTTTAAAATTAAAACTTGAAACATTTTCACTGTAAATAACCACTACTGAGAGAAATGAATTAACCATACCAATCTATTACTATGACTTCATTAGTGTGTAACAGGAATATTTAGACTAGACCCAAAACTTCTAACAATTATCAATCAACAAAAATTAGTAATTAACCTTCTGATAAAAAGCATGGTCACAATCACTGGGAAACTTTCCTAATTGCTTATTCTCTGTTATACTCAAGATGCTACACCATTTCAAACCATAAAAAAAGACTCAGCATTATAGTGCTGGACACTATCTAATCGAATCTAAAATGAGACCAGAGGATGACTTGCTTGGACCTATGAGTTAAGGTTTGTGCTCTTTCTAGAATACTCCTGCAGGAGAACCATGGTGTACAGTACTTTCTCTGCAACTTATCTGTATGATCTTTGGCTAGCCACACCCTTATCTATAAAATGAAGTATTTATATTATGTGACTTAAAAGGTAATTTCCAGCTTAAATCTATTTTCTTATGAACTATGGTACTCTGAGACACAGAATTTGTCAGGAAGCAGAGATGTGACAATATCTGGACATATATGAATTGGTCAATTGGTCAGAGTGGAACTTGAGAGGTTGTATTGTCTCTGTAAACTTGGGTTTTTTTAATATAAAATGGAAAGGATACCTGCTACACCTACCTACAGGTCAAGAATAAGAAAATGTATTTTAAGGTACTTTGTAAACCAAAATGATCTATATAGCTATTATCATTGATGCTTTTTTTTTTTTTTGCTTCAGTCTGAAGACAGTTAAGATGAAAGTGAAACCCTCTGCCACAAAGAAATAACCAATGGAAATAAAAGAATATGGAATTATCACAAATTTTAGAAACAGGGCTGGTGTCAGAACAGAAAATATGGGATGGACAAAATGTCCAAAATCATTCTCATTGACGGATGTGAAATTCTACCATTACAATTGCATTCCTTTTAACTTAAAAGCTCTAATTTTTGGTAATATTCTGAGCTATTTTCAATTATTTACACCCTGGTGTGAATGAAGCATCTAAGAAAAGACTATGATGGGAAGAAAGGGGAGGAGAATTATCAATACTTCAAAACATACAATTAAGGCACACAATTTAAGTTATCACACACAGGTCATCAACTGTTTATTATCAAGTTAGACTATTCCACAGCCAGTGTGCATATATTTCGTGTTAGTGCATCCGAGAAAAAAAAGATCAATAGTAAGTATCCAGGGTCCTCAAGCCTCTGAAACCTGTTAAAAAAAAGACAATAATTAAGACAATGCATGTCAACATTCACTCTCCTTTTTCTACTGAGCTCAGCCCCTGCCTTTTCCCTTGTAGTGACACATGCAAGGACCTCTCTAAGCCCCTCATTCCTCATAAAAGTTCCTTATTATTTCCATATTTCAATCTCAGTGTCACCACAGGGGGTTCCCAAAATGAGATCCTTCTCACTCATCCCACTCAATTATTCCTTCCTTATTCACACAATTAGCACAGAAGAGTAAACCTGCAAATTGAGAAAACTTTGATTTCTCATTTTTCAGATCTGGACATGCCACCAAATCCAGAATAATCTGGAAGTGTTTTCTATTTTTAATACATTATAAAGTTTTTATGTGAGAAAACAAGTTATAAGAGGAGTGAAATTACCAGGAGAGATCTTAGGAGGCACAATTTCATTGGTACAGATACTCCTTCCATCAGTGTTGACCCAAGTCAAGATGTATCCCTTAGTAGACAGTTTCATGAGTTGTTAGAGATCAGAAAAGTAATCACCTGGTGCCTAACCTACAAGGTTAGGGTCTCAGTGAACTTCTTCTACACATGATCTCTCATATAACCTAAGCCTTTCTTAATAACATGTAAAGGCTATATCACCTGATGACACCATATGGCTATTAAGGCTCAATCTATGCAAAGCCAGTAACTTGTTTTTAGACTACACCCCCACTCTATTTGCTTTGTTGTTGTTCGGGCACTGTGTCTGTATGACCCCATTTGGGGTTTTCTTGGCAAAGATACTGGAGCAGTTTGCCATTTCCTTCTCTAGCTCATTTTACAGATGAGGAAACTGAGGTAAACAGTGTTTTTCCCAGAGTAACACAGCTAGTAAGTGCCTGAGGCCAGATTTGAATTTAAGAAGATAAGTATTCCTGACTTCAGGTCCATACTCTATCCACTACACCACCTAGCTGCTTGTTTGAACACCTCTATTAATAAGTAAGGCAATTAGCAATCGATCAACACACATTTATTAAGAACCTAGTATGTGCCAGGCATATCTTAGGGGACGGGGACATAGAGAAAAAAAATCAAAACAGTCTTTTTCTTCAAGGTAACATTAAACACATAAAAAGTCAATACGAAGGGATTTGGGTGGTAGAGGTGGGAGGAAAAACTAGCAGCTGGAGTAATCAGAAGAGGCCTCTTTCAGGAGGCAGCACTTGAACTCTACTTTGAAGGGAGCTGGGGATTCTTAGAGGATAAGGTGAGGAGATAGTATATTCCACAAATGAGACAAGGTAGTTGGAAAAGACAGATTAAAGAAAGCAACAGCTTTGGACAGTTGCCTGCAAAATAAGAAAAAAAAAATGCTACCTTTCTGTAACTAGGTGACTGTGGTCTTCAAGTTCATAAAGATCTGGACAAGCTGTCTAGACTCATGGCACACAGAACAAATAGTCTATAACTGTTCTAAACAAATAAAACACAGTTTAGTTTCCGAGGATGTGTGAGGATCCCCAACAGGGACAGAGTAGAAACAAACCTCTGCATATCTCCACATAGTCAGGATGTAACCCAATTCATGTCCAAATATCAACACTCTAGAGTTTCATAGTTCCCACTGAAATTAATCATTAGCATTTGTGAAAAACTTCTTTTCTAACACTGCTGATCCAGAGTGAAACTACCTTTGTACAAACTGACAATCTGTGATACAGTGATTATATAAAATCTATGTCAAATAACAAAACGTTTTATTACCTGTATATTTCATCATGGTTTTCCATACTGAAAGACGCCAGCTTGATTCATCTCTTCAAAATCTTTCACAGCATCATACCTTCTATAGAAATCTTGATATGCCCTTTTTCTAGGTTCTGCCACTCCAAACTAAAATATTAAATTCCATAATGTTAGAAATGTAGTATATTTTCAAAATCATGATTTCACTAATCAATGTGATCAATTTCTAAAACAACAGACACTTTGTATTTATGAATCTTTGTATCAGTGACTAGGTCACATTCATTTAAAACTAAAATGTATACATCCTTGAAGAAATAAACATAAAGTATTCTGTAATCCATATTTCTTGTTCAACCTACTCATTTTATAAATTAAAAAACTAAGAGCCACAAAAGTTAGATGACTTGCTTGGGGTGGCAAAGGTCTGAAGTGACAAAGCTAACATGTGAATTAAGGTCCCCTAACTCCAAATCTAGCACTGTTTTCATCACATCAGGCTGCCCTATTTTAAATACTTCCTTAAGAAACATTCAGTGCTAAGGAGGGAAAAACACAGTCATGTGAAACACCACAAAGAAAACACTGAAGTGGTTCTATGGTCTGTTCTTAATGAAATGCTGGTAATGATAATGGACGATAGAACTTAAAATTGCATTGGGACAGAGGGGAACAACACACATCTGGGCAGAGAGTCGTAAATAAATACAAAATGAATACAAAAAAATGACAGAGAAGCAAAGAACTAAGTAGAGAGGGGATGACCAGGAAAGACTAATTTAAAGAGACAACAGTTAAATCTTAAAATGGAGTTTTGTTTTTCAAAAAGAGACAAAAAAGGAGTGTATTCTAGGCATGAGATATAGCCTATGCAAAAGTGTGGAAGCAGGAAAAGGAATATCAAGTATGGGGAACAGGAGACCAGTTTGGAGCCAGACTATGAAGAGCTTTATAAAACAAAAAAGTTTGTATTTCACCATCACACAAGACGGGAGCTACTGAAGCTTCTTGAGCAAAAAAGCAACATCTTTAGATTTGTGCTTTAGGAATATCAACTTGGCAGCCATAGGGAGGACTGGAAAGGAAGACTATTGGTGGCATGGAGATCGATTAGGAGGTGACTGCAATAGCTAGCGGGTGGTAAGGGTTGAATTATGGGCCACGGTCGCTGACGACTGCGGGAGATGAAGTTTGGTGGTGTTGTCAAGAGACAGAAGTTAGGAGGAAGAGTGTGTTTAAGAGAATACGGGGCCAGGGAGAGGGGCAGAAAAGCTACTGTTCTTCCAAGGGCGCAGAGAGTAGGAAGAATAAAGAATTCACTGAACTTTCAAGCTATTCAAGGGTCCCATCTGAAGGGGCAGCGAGTCCTGGCGAAGTGATTTAACACAGACTTGTACAGACACAAACTGGCACGTGCGCACCTTATACATAGTAGCGCGTACACACCTTATACATAGTAGCACGTACGCACCTTATACATAGTAGCGCGTACGCACCTTATACATGGTAGCGCGTACACACCTTATACATGGTAGCGCGTACACACCTTATACATAGTAGCACGTACGCACCTTATACATAGTAGCGCACCCCAAGGACAGGATGAAGGCCGTAATGATATGGAAGCGCAGGCGCTTGGCCAAGAGGCCTCGCAGCTGGGGTTTGGCCAGAACCGGGGTGGACATGCTGCCGAGTCTTCCTGGAAAGGACAGAACGAGAAACGTAAGCTCTAGAGGCGGAGGGAGCTCATTTCTGATACGCTATCAGTCACTCCAAAGTAGGAGGAAGCTGAACAAGGAGGGAGAGCCTTGGGTGGCACACGTGGTGAGGACACCAGGAGGGCTCAGCTCTTCTCCCCAGAAAGATCGCCCCGTGGCTGAGGCCCCAGTCCATCTGCAGAACCCCCCCCCCCGCACTGGGCTGCCTCGTTCATCAGCGCTCGGGGGCTTTTCTCCTGACCAGGGCCCCGCACTGGTACCCCCCAGCACCGGCACCGGCACCCCCCTGCCTTTTACAGAATTTTACAGTTTGCTCAGGTGAAAAGAGCCGCCCAGGCCGTCCAGCCCGATCTCCCAGTACCGATGCCAGGCAAAGCTGCCCTCCCAACGAGCCTGGGCGGGGGCTGTTCCGTCTCGGCATCCCCCCCCCCCCCCGATCCCGCCCGCGGCCTGGATGCCCTCGGAGGGGCGCCAGCCACAACCTGTCCGCTTCAGGCTCCTCTTCTGCAGTGGGGACACCACCACCACCTACGCCCCAGGGCTGCGGGGCAGACCCAGAGGAAATCACTGTAAAACGCTTAGCTCGGCGCCCGGCACGCGGCGGGCGCCCGATAAACCACCTTGGCGGTTATCAGTTCCCATTCGAATCCTGCCTCGGGCACGGGCGGTGACTGCGGCCTGCCTCGGCGTCCCCAGGTGTAAGGAGGCACGGCAGCACCGGGCTCTCGACGGCGCTCACCGGTGACCTTGGGCGCCTCACGTTGCCCCTGCGGGCCGGGCCCAAGGCCGCCGGGACTGCGGCGCTCGTGAGGACGACACGCTTCTCACACCTAGGAGCGCTCGGGGAATGCTCGTTATTGTTATTAATTTTAAAAGGTGAACATCCCCGGCTCGGTTTTCCCACCTTATTCCTCTCTCCTCTCCCCGCCCCTCCCCTCATTCCGGGCGGTCCCGGCTAGGCCCGAGGGCTCCGTGCCCTCCAGGCTCACAGGCCGCTTTTAAGGACCGGGGGCTGCAGGACATTGGTCTGGGAAGAGGAGAAAGGCCGGGAGAAGACAAGGAGGAAGAGGAGGCCCTGGAGAGGCAGAGGCTCCGAAACTCACCTGAGGACGTAAGTGCTTCTGCGGTTCCTGCAAAATGAAGGACGGTGAGAAACTGCGCAGGCGCAGAGCCGGAGAAGCACCAAGACGGGAGCCGGGAGAGCTCAAACAGCGTTCGCCAACCGCGGAGCTCCTCCCCCCAACGTCTCTTCCCCCCCTCCCCCCCGTCCCTCCACGTGATCAGGCAGTTCTCGAGAGCGGGCCCCGCCCCCTCCAAACTGTCCGCAGGACCCAAAGGGAAGCAACTGAGAACCCCCGGCGGGGATTCCAGCCCGGCCCGGCCTCCTGGGTTGGCTGTGTGCCCTTGGGCCAGTTGCCCCACCTCCCTGGTGTCAGTTTCCCCTCCGTACCACGAGGCGGTTGAAGGTCTCCAAGCCGAGGCCTCTGCTAAGACCCTGTAGCTTGGAAGCACCAATAAAGTGCCAGGGAGCACGCTTAGGTTTCCTTAGTGTGCGACCAAGAAATGGCTTAGGAAAATTTAATTAAAAATAAATTTTTATTTCTAAATTTCTGTTTATCAAAAACGAAAGTTTCATGAAACTATTCAGCAAAGAAACTGAAAGCTGGTTTAATTTTTTAAATAACTAAAGTTTCCTTTTTTTTTAAATGGAGAAGTGAACGTGGTGACAGTGAATGGGGAGGCAGAGAAGACCTCCTTTCAGACCCCACCTCAGGCCTGGGACAAGTTGCCTCAGTTTACTAATCTGGAAAAAGGGAGACTTAGACCTGATGACTCCTGGGGTCTGACAACAAGATTTATGGAGACACTAGGACCCTGGGCAAGTTCCTTAACCCTGTTTGTTTCAGTTTCCTCACTATAAAATAGACTGGAGAAGAGAATGGCGAACCATTCTAGTATCTTTGCCAAGAAAACCTCAAATGGGGTCGTGAAGAGTTAGACATGACTGAAAAATGACTAAACAAAGCAAGTGAATCCCCAAAGACAGAGAAACAGATCTGACACTGAGGTGTTTCGCCTGCCTGTTGTATTTGGCTGGAGCTCAAAGGCAAAAAATACAGAGAAAATTATAGATCCTTTTATACAATTTCCTAGAGCAGAGAAGTAATGTTTATACTAGGAAACCATCTGGGCAATGAGTAAGCAGTAGGCTGAACAAGAGTGATTTTTAAAATACATATTTTTTCAGATTGGCTAAAACGATAGAAGGGGATAATGACAAATGTGGGAGGGGATGTGGAAAAATTAGGACATAATAAACTGTTGGTGGAAACCGTGAACTGATCCAACCATTTTGGAAAGCAATCTGGAATTGTGCCCAAAGAGTTCTAAAACTGTGTGTATCCTTTGAACAGCAATACCGCTATAACATCTGTTTCTCAAGGTGATCAGGGAGAAAGGAAAAGAACTCATACGTCCTAAAATATTTACAGCAGCTCTCTTTGTGGTGGCAAAGAACTGGAAATTAAGGGGATGCCTGTCAATTGGGGAATGACTGGGTAAGTTGTGGTATATGATTGTGATGAAATACAACTGTGCTATAAGAAATGATGAACTGGTTGATTTTAGAAAAACATGGAAAGACTTGTATGAAATAATGAAGAGTGAAACGAGCAGGACCAAGAGAATGTTGGATATAATAATAGACTGTGAATGACTAAGCTATTCTGAGTATTATAAATATTTCAGATCAACTGTAAAAGATCTAAGAAAGAAGATGGAGGAAGGTTTCTCCAAAGAAAGAACTGATAAATACAAGTATGCATTGTATGGTTTTACATACATAAAAACACACATACTCCGTGTGTGTGCGTGTGTGTGTGTGTGTGTGTGTGTGAACTACTGCAGGGTGGGGAGAAATGAAAAGAGACAGTCTGAAGCTTAAAATGTAACAAAAAATTTTAATCAAATAAAAAGTATATTTAAATATTTCTCAATTACATGTAAAAAAATTTAACATTTAAAAATTTTTTCTAATTTCTCTCCCTCCTTCTCATTCCCTACCCCTTGAGAAGGCAAACAGTATGACATCAATTATATAGTTGAAACTATATAAGATATTTCTATGCTATCCATGTTACAAAAGAAAACACAGACAAATGAGAAAAAGTTTTTTAAAAAAAGTATGCTTCAATCTGCATTCATTCTTGTACCAGTAAGCACCTCGGCATACACAGGAGGGCCTGCTGCCCAGGTTCTTAGATCTGCTTTTCTTTTCTTTTTTTTTTTTTTAATTTAAGTTTTAACATTCATTTTAACAAAATTTTGGGTTCCAAATTTTCTCCCCTTTTGTCCCCTCCCCCCACCCCAAAACACCGAGCATTCTAATTGCCCCTATCACCAATCTGCTCTCTCTTCTATCATCCCTCTCTGCCCTTGTCTCCATCTTCTCTTTTGTCCTGTAGGGCCAGATAACTTTCTATACCCCTTTACCTGTATTTCTTATCTCCTAGTAGCAAGAACATTACTCGACAGTTGTTCCTAAAACTTTGACTTCCAACTTCTTTACCTCCCTCCCTCCTCACCCCTTCCCTTTGGAAGGCAAGCAATTCAATATAGGCCAAATCTGTGTAGTTTTGCAAATGACTTCCATAATAGTCGTGTTGTATAAGACTAACTATATTTCCCTCCATCCTATCCTGTCCCCCATTACTTCTATTCTCTCTTTTGATCCTGTCCTTCCCCATGAGTGTCAACCTCAAATTGCTCACTCCTCCCCATGCCCTCCCTTCCATCATCCCCCCCACCCTGCTTATCCCCTTATCCCCCACTTTCCTGTATTGTAAGATAGGTTTTCATACCAAAATGAGTGTGCATTTTATTCCTTCCTTTAGTGGAATGTGATGAGAGTAAACTTCATGTTTTTCTCTCACCTCCCCTCTTTATCCCTCCACTAATAAGTCTTTTGCTTGCCTCTTTTATGAGAGATAATTTGCCCCATTCCATTTCTCCCTTTCTCCTCCCAATATATTTCTCTCTCACTGCTTGATTTCATTTTTTAAAGATATGATCCCATCCTCTTCAATTCACTCTGTGCACTCTGTCTCTATGTGTGTGTGCATGTGCGTGTGCATGTGTGTGTGTGTAATCCCACCCAGTACCCAGATACTGAAAAGTTTCAAGAGTTACAAATATTGTCTTTCCATGTAGGAATGTAAACAGTTCAGCTTTAGTAAGTCCCTTATGACTTCTCTTTGCTGTTCACCTTTTCATGCTTCTCTTGATTCTTGTGTTTGAAAGTCAAATTTTCTTTTCAGCTCTGGTCTTTTCATCAAGAATGCTTGAAAGTCCTCTATTTCATTGAAAGACCAATTTTTCCCCTGAAGTATTATACTCAGTTTTGCTGGGTAGGTGATTCTTGGTTTTAGTCCTAGTTCCTTTGCCTTCTGGAATATCCTATTCCATGCCCTTTGATCCCTTAATGTAGAAGCTGCTAGATCTTGTGTTATCCTGATTGTATTTCCACAGTACTTGAATTGTTTCTTTCTAGCTGCTTGAAATATTTTCTCCTTGACCTGGGAACTCTGGAATTTGGCCACAATGTTCCTAGGAGTTTCTCTTTTTGGATCTCTTTCAGGAGGTGATCGGTGGATTCCTTGAATGCTTATTTTGCCCCCTGGTTCTAGAATCTCAGGGCAGTTTTCCTTTATAATTTCATGAAAGATGATGTCTAGGCTCTTTTTTTGAACAAGGCTTTCAGGTAGTCCCATAATTTTTAAATTGTCTCTCCTGGATCTATTCTCCAGGTCAGTTGTTTTTCCAATGAGATATTTCACATTATCTTCCATTTTTCATTCTTTTGGTTTTGTTTTGTGATTTCTTGGTTTCTCATAAAGTCATTAGCCTCCATCTGTTCCATTCTAATTTTGAAAGAACTATTTTCTTCAGTGAGCTTTTGAACCTCCTTTACCATTTGGTTAATTCTGCTTTTGAAAGCATTCTTCTCCTCATTGGCTTTTTGAACCTCTTTTGCCAGTTGAGTTAGCCTATTTTTCAAGGTGTTATTTTCTTCAGCATTTTTTTGGGTCTCCTTTAGCAGGGTGCTGACCTGCTGTTCATGCTTTGACTGCATTTCTCTCATTTCTCTTCCCAGCTTTTCCTCCACCTCTCTAACTTGATTTTCAAAATCCTTTTTGAGCTCTTCCATGGCCTGAGCCCATTGGGTGGGCTGGGATACAGAAGCCTTTACTTCTGTGTCTTTCCCTGATGGTAAGCATTGTTTTTCCTCATCAGAAAGGAAGGGAGGAAATGCCTGTTCACCAAGAAAGTAACCTTCTATAGTCTTATTTCTTTTCCCTTTTCTGGGCATTTTCCCAGCCAGTGACTTGACTTCTGAATATTCACTCCACACCCACTTCGCCTCCAGATCCTCCCAGCCAGAGCTTGGGGTCTGAGATTCAAATGCTGCTTCCCAGCCTCAGGGCTTTGGGCAGGGGCAGGGCTGCTAGTCAGTGTGAGATTAAGTTCAGCTGCTCAGATGGGGGCAGGGCCGCCTCATGGGCTCAGTTCCCTCAGGGGGTTTATGCAGAGACCTTCAACAATGGATCCAGGCTCCTGCCTGCTTGGGGAGCCCTGGTCTGCTCCCGCCTCTGCTGTTGCCTCCCAAGGGGGCCTGAGTTATGGGGGCACCCCACTCCCCTCTCAACCCACCAAAGAGACCCTCTCACTGACCCTTGTCACCTGTGGGTGGAGGGACCCGTGTGGCAGCTGGAGATTCCGTCCCCAAAGCCTGCTAGGATCTGCTCCTCTCGGTGCTGCGCAGCCACGGCAGGGCTGGGCTCAGCTCTGCGTCTGCAGTGCGATGGACCTTTTGCGAGAGGTTTGCAGGGCTCTCTGGAACAGAAATCTCCTCTGCTCCACCATTCTGTGGCCTCTGCTACTCCAGAATTCGCCGGGAGTTCTTTTTTACAGATGTTCTATGGACTGTGGGTTCGGAGCTATGTGTATATGCGTCTTTCTACTCCGCCATCTTGGCTCCGCCCCAGATCTGCTTTTCTAAAAGGAAAGCGACTTTTGAGGGGTCAACAGTCACTTTAATTAAGCACATATGCCAACAGAGAAAATGCAACCATGATCAACAGACGGGGCTCGCAAAATATCTGACCATAGGCAATCCATACATCATTACCAGAGAGAGAAGGTTTTCAAAGAGGGGAGGTAGGGGCATTCTTAAAATGCTGCCCAGAGTCTCATCTAGCACATGAACTTTCTTCCAAAATCTAAGCTCCAAAGCAAAACCTCACATATATACTTTTTTCAGAGCTACTCTCCTCTTGTGACCCAGTGCCTCACCAGCAATCAGCAAAAGATGTGGGCCCCACCCTGTGCAAAACAATCCTTTCCTAATCAAGCCTCCCTCAATCTGAGGCCTATCAATGGGTGGGGAAGATTTTTAACTCCCATTACAAGACTATATCTGTTCTCTCTCTGGAGGTGGACAGCATTTTTTGTCATGGGTCCTTGGATCAGAGTAGCTAAGTATTTCACAGCTGATCATCGGACAATATTGCTGTCACTATGCAAAACCTTCTCCTGGTTCTGCTCCCTACAGAACCACAGTGATGGAACAAATCTGCTCCCTCTACCACTCGACCATGTACAGGTGGCATGCCTATGAAATTGTCAGATGACTTCAGGCTGGGAGGAATAGCTAACACTGGATGTAGTGTCAGAATTCACAAAGATCTCGACTGGTTAGAGTGCTGGGCACAATTATATAACATTCTACAGCGATAAAGATAAACATCCAGTATAATCAATATTATAGTGTTTTCTTCACAGAGTATTTATAAGGATCAAACAGAATAACACAAACATAAAGTCTGCCTGCCATAAAATGATACTGCATGATGCCCATTTTACAGCAGGTAAGGAGTTACCCAGAGATATACACTGAATGCTGAGTTTTGGGCAGCTAGTGGTACTCTAGTGGTAGAGTGCCAGGCCTGGAGTCAGGAAGATCTGAGTTCAGCTCTAGCCTCAGACACCTACTAGCTGCGTGATCCTGGGCAAGTCACTTAACCCTGTTTGCCTCAGTTTCTCATCTGTAAAAATGACCTTGGAGAAGGACATGGCAAATCTCTCCAGTATCTTTGTCAAGAAAACCCCAAATGGGGTCACAGAGAGTTGGACACAATTGAACAACAACATACAAAGGCATAAAGCAGTTAAGGATTCATCCAGAGGTATACACTGACTCCAGGGATTAATAGCAAAAAACATTAAGCACAATTCCACCTAAAATTATACATGATTACTTTTGTAGCTGGTGACTTTGTCCTCAATCTCCAACAATGAGGCTCCTCAGGATTTCAGGGGTACCCTTGAGGGGTTAGGGGTATCTCTAATGCTGTTGGTTCAAGCTTCCATTCTGATGCATCCTCCTCACTCTTAGCCATCAGTGATTAACACCTCAGTTTTACTTAATTAACATCAATTAACTTTTACTAAGCAATATTTACCTTGAAGATGTTGGAGTTGGGACTCAATGACAGAACAAAATGAGGCACTCACAAATCATTGCGTGGTTAACCAAAAAATTGACTTATCACAGCAAGGGTATATACAACAAGGATACAATGGGATGTAGCTTCTATAGAGTTGGGCCCTCTCTTCTCCGTATGGAAACCAGAAGTACATTTGGTCAGTAGGGCGGGATATCATCTTCAAATATCCACTAAGTTGTCCCACCTACTGCATGTTGGTAGGACTTTTTATCCCTTTAGGTGACCAGGGAGCTGCCTCAAGGCAGGCAGGTCAAATCCCAGGGACAGCTTTGCTGTCTTGTAGAGAAAACTAATTCACTAATTCTATTAAAAGGAATGAAAATCCCAGTCCTATCTCAGTAGATAGAGCAAGAACAGAAATACAAATATTTTGCCCCCTCAACACCAGACACACTCTCCTCCTCTACTACATCGAGTGTCTACAGAGCACTGGTCCCTCCAATGTGACAGGTCTGATAGGTATGTATGTCTGTATCTCTGCCATTGCTGGTATAGGCAGATATAGGGACTCCATTCTGTTTCAGAATGGCTGTACATCAACCATGCACTCTGCATATACTCATAAGCACTGGATTCACTGCTCCATCTTTCATTAGATTTCTGCTATGTACTTTCCAAAAAGGGGTAGAAAGGAGAGTCTGGAGGAAAAGAAAATCTTAGATTCATTATTTTCCAGTGTCAATGTGGTGCTTCTCTGCTTACTAATATCATCGCTACTCTTGATTGATTAAATACCTATGTGCCATAGGCTGAGGAAAAATGAAAGATAAGGTTATTGTTTGCAAGTGTACCAAAGGCTATCTCAGGCCTTCATATAATCTGGGAGCCTTCAATTCCTTCTGGTATTGGGGTTATCTTTTGTGTCAGCACTTTTGTGTCTGGCTCAAGCTCTGCTGCATTGAGTCCATTTTTTAAAATTTTATTTTATTTTATTTTTTGTTTTGTTTTGTTTTGTTTTGTTTGTTTTATTCATTTTCACAGAATTTTTGGGCTCCAAATTTTCTCCCCCCTTGTCCCCTTCCCCCACCCCAAAACACCGAGCATTCTAATTGCCCCCATCTCCACTCCACTCTCTTCTCCATCATTCCTCTCTGCCCTTGTCTCCATCCTCTCCTCTGTACTGTTGGGCCAAATAACTTTCTATACCCCTTTACCTGTATTTCTTATTTCCTAGCTGCAAGAACAGTACTTGACAGTTATTCCTAAAACTTTGAGTTGCAACTTCTTTTCCTCCCTCCCTCCCCTCCCCCTCCCTTTGGAAGGCAAGCAATTCAATATAGGCCAAATCTGTGTAGTTTTGCAAATGACTTCCATAATAGTCGTGTTGTATAAGACTAACTATATTTCCCTCCATCCTATCCTGTCTCCCATTACTTCTATTCTCTCTTTTGATCCTGTCCCTCCCTGTGAGTGTCGACCTCAAATTGTGCCCTCCTCCCCATGCCCTCCCTTCCATCATCCCCCCCACCCTGTTTATCCCCTTGTCCCCCACCTTCCTGTATTGTGAGATAGGTTTTCATACCAAAATGAGTGTGCATTTTATTCCTTCCTTTAGTGGAATGTGATGAGAGTAAGCTTCATGTTTTTCTCTCACCTCCCCTCTTTTTCCCCAAACTAAAAAAAAATCTTTTGCTTGCCTCTTTTATGAGAGATAATTTGCCCCATTCCATTTCTCCCTTTCTCCTCCCATATATTTCTCTCTCACTGCTTGATTTCATTTTTTTTTTTAAGATATGATCCCATCCTATTCAATTCACTCTGCGCACTCTGTGTCTATGAGTGTGTGCATGTGCATGTGTGTGTGTGTAATCCCACCAAGTACCCAGATACTGAATAGTTTCAAGAGTTACTAATATTGGCTTTCCATGTAGGGATGTAAACAGTTCAACTTTAGTAAGTCCCTTATGACTTCTCTTTGCTGTTTACCTTTTCATGCTCTCTTCATTCTTGTGTTTGAAAGTCAAATTTTCTTTTCAGCTCTGGTCTTTTCATCAAGAATGCTTGAAAGTCCTCTATTTCATTGAAAGACCAATTTTCCCCCTGAAGTATTATACTCAGTTTTGCTGGGTAGGTGATTCTTGGTTTTAGTCCTAATTCCTTTGACTTCTGGAATATCCTGTTCCATGCCCTTTGATCCCTTAATGTAGAAGCTGCTAGATCTTGTGTTATCCTGATTGTATTTCCACAGTACTTGAATTGTTTCTTTCTAGCTGCTTGAAATATTTTCTCCTTGACCTGGGAATTCTGGAATTTGGCCACAATGTTCCTAGGAGTTTCTCTATTTGGATCTTTTTCAGGTGGTGATCGGTGGATTCTTTCAATATTTATTTTGCCTTCTGGTTCTAGAATCTCAGGGCAGTTTTCCTTGATAATTTCATGAAAGATGATGTCTAGGCTCTTTTTTTGATCATGGCTTTCAGGTAGTCCCATAATTTTTAAATTGTCTCTCCTGGATCTATTTTCCAGGTCAGTTGTTTTTCCAATGAGATATTTCACATTATCTTCCATTTTTTCATTCTTTTGGTTTTGTTTTGTGATTTCTTGGTTTCTCATAAAGTCATTAGCCTCCATCTGTTCCATTCTAATTTTGAAAGAACTATTTTCTTCAGTGAGCTTTTGAATCTCCTTTTCCATTTGGCTAATTCTGCTTTTGAAAGCATTCTTCTCCTCATTGGCTTCTTGAACCTCCTTTGCCAATTGAGTTAGCCTGTTTTTCAGGGTGTTATTTTCTTCCGCATTTTTTTGGGTCTCCTTTAGCAGGGTGCTGATTTGTTGTTCATACTTTGCTTGCAAGTCTTTTATTACTCTTCCCAGTTTTTCCTCCACCTCTCTATCATGATTTTGAAAAATATTTGGGCTCTTTAAGACCTTTTCCCAGAACTGATCCCATTGAGTGGGCTGGGATGTAGAAGCACTAACTTCCGTGTCTTTCCCTGATGGTGAGCACCGCTCTTCCTCATCAGAAGGGAGGGGAGGAGAAACCTGCTCACCAAGAAAGTAACCCTCAATAGTCTTGGTTTTTTTCCCTTTTCTGGGCATTTTCCCAGCCAGTGACTTGAGCTCTGAATATTCTCCTCATACCCACCTCGCCTCTGGATCCTCCCAGCCTGCGCTTGGGGTCTGAGAATCAAATGCTGCTTCCCAGCCTCAGTGCTTTGGGCGGGGGCAGGGCTGCTATTCAGTGTGAGATTAAGTTCAGGTGCTCAGGTGGGGGCAGGGCCGCCTCATGGGCTCAGTTCCCTCAGGGGGTTTATGCAGAGACCTTCAACAATGGATCCAGGCTCCTGCCTGCTTGGGGAGCCCTGGTCTGCTCCCACCTCCGCTGTTGCCTTCCGAGGGGGCCTGAGTATGGGGGCACCCCACTCCCCTCTCGACCCACCAAAGAGACCTTCTCACCGACCCCCGTCACCTGTGGGTGGAGGGACCTGCACGGCCTCTGGAGATCCCGTCCCTGAAGTCCGCTCGGATCTGTTCCTCTCATTGCTGGGGCCGGTGCAGGGCTGGGCTGGGCTCTGGGTCCGCAGCGCGACGGACCTTTTGCAAGAGGTTTACAGGTCCCTCTGGAACAGAAATCTTATCCGCTCCACTATTATTTGGCTTCTCCTGCTCCCGAATTTATTGGCAGCTCTTGACTATGGATATTTCATGGGCTGTGGGTTTGGAGCTAGCATATTTGTGTGTTTCTACTCCGTCATCTTGGCTCTGCCCCTATCGAATCCATTTTCTTAAACAAACCAGTTTGGATCACAGAATAATAAATTTAGAGCTACAAAGGATTTTATAGGTCATCTAGTCCAACCCCCAATTCTAGAGATTAGGACACAGAGGTTTAGGGAGATTATCTGACTTAAATGACTTGCCCAGGGTCTCCAAACTAGTAAGTGGAAGAGTAGGGATTTGAATTCAGGACTTTTGACTCCATAACGAGTGGGTTGTTTTTTTTTCACAGAATCATGCTGCTTCTAAAATGAAATGAAAAAATAAAATCACAAGAAAAAGTAATTTATTGAAAACAGGGTAGTGTGACAAATCAAGGATATTAAATTAAGTATCCACATCTCTTCCTTTTCTCTACCCCTACACTCGTCTCCTGAGGAAATGCTGGTCTTAGCTCCCTATTGATGACTGTCTCCAACATAGAGGGAGCAACATTTATCAAATTGCCAACAACAGGATGCTGGCATGGAAAACAGACGCACTGCAGAGTTCTGTGGCTTTCCAGCACAGGAACCAGATGATCTGATTAGTGGGAGCTCAGAACCCAGCTGACATTTTTTTCTTATCTTTCCGTGACCAATATATGGGTCCTCTATCCACTACCTTCATGAAACACAAATTTAGCCCTTTGACAGCTTTAACCCCACGTTCTCCTGGAGGGACTTTGCCTAATGTCTTTTAAAATTCTCAAGACCTCCTCTTCTTCCAAGTTCTTCCCCACTCTTCCACCTTTACCCTACTCAGAACTCCTTCTAGCACTAGACCTCAGGATGACTAGAAAACAAGACCCACTCCACCAAACAGCCCAGTCCAACCTAAGAAAAAGGCATTTAGTACCAGCCTCTATGGCCCAGGAATATCTCCATTACCCAGAAGTCTCTGGGAGTATTATTTCTTTTATATTCTGCCTTCCAGGGTCTTCCCCAGGGCAAGGAAGGAATTCTGGTCTTTCTACCAAGTTCTCATGTCGCCACCAGCTCCTGCCTGCCCTAAGACTGGCCTCCTCACAGGATCCACTCTGGCCACCAGATTGAACCTTAAGGAGGAACGATTTAGTCTAACCATATGATTCCCTCAAAACTTTTCCAAAATACTCTGAATCCCACCACCATATTCAGACTCTCCTTTATCACCTTTACTAAGCAACTTCCACTCTTCTGAGGTTCATACTGTCAGAATGTATCATCCAATCCAGATCATTCTGGCTGCTGTTGACCCCCTCAGGACATTCTCTTTCCTTTCTGAAGGAGTACAGTGTCTGGCTCATGGTCTAGGTCCTTGAGGAAAGGGATTATCTTTTGCCTCTCTTTGTATCCCCGGTGCTTTTAGCACAGTACCTGGTACATAGCAGATGTTAATAAATGTTTAGTAAATTGAATTTAATTTTTCTCTTCCTAATTTCCTGTCCTCATATGAGTATGGAATTCAGCATATAGGTATTGAGGTTCCCACAAATACCTCAAATTCTTTCAATCTGCTCAGTTCTCATGTCCTACTCTTTTGCTCCACATCAGCTACACAGAGAGATAGATGGTCATACCTTTGATCAAGAGGGTAGCTAGGTGGTGAAGTGGATAGAACACTGAGTGAGGAAGACTAATCTTCCTAAGTTCAACTGTGGCTTCAGACACTTATCAGGGTCAGTATGTGACTGCCTCAGTTTCCTCATCTATAAAATGAACTAGAGAAGGAAATGGCAAACCACTTCAGTACTTTTGCCAAGAAAAACCCACAGACAATATGGGCATGCTATGATGCATGGGATTCTTGGAAAAATTCTAGAGTGTATTATTATTATGGTTAAAAATCTAGAAAAGGAAATAGTGATCCAAGGAGACTGCATGATTTCATCAAGAACAATTCATGTCAGACTAAACTCATTTCCTTTTTTAAAAAATAACTCATTATTTTTATTTTTTAAGTAACAAGTATTTTTTAAAAAAATTAATCTTTCTCCTTACTATCCCTCATTGAGCAAATCTTTTAAGATCCCTCCAAAAATCCCTGAATAATAGAGGTATCGCCTAGCAAAAAAAAAAAAAAAAAAAAAATTCCCACATTAAATACATTCCTCTTTCTACATTTTAAGTTGCTTCTCTGTCAGAAGGTGAGGGGTATATTTCATCTTCATTTTCTATTGGGCTCCTAGTTTATTATTGCATTGATCTGAGCTCAAAGATGTTTTTCTCTAAAATGTTATCTTTGTGTAAATTTTTCTGTTAGTTCTGCTTGCTTCACTGTAGCAATTCATAAATACCATCCCAGCTTCCTCTGAAATTCTCTGTTTCATCTTATCTTCTGGTATCTATCACATTCATGTACGACAGTTTGGCTAGGCATTCCCCATTTGAAGGATGTCTCCTTAGTTTCCGATTTTTAACTGCATTGAAAAGGGCTTCAACAGATGTATTTGCACATATAGATACTTTTCCTCTGCTTTGGTTTCTTTGGGGTAGTGGCTTAGTAGTGGTATATCTGGGTCAAAGGACATTCACAGTTTCATAACTTGAGAGGCATAGTTCCAAATAACTTTATAAAATGGCTGGACCAATTCACAGTTCCACCAATACTGTACTAGTGTACCTGTTTTCTCACATCTCCTTCAGCATTTTTGTCATTTTCCTCTTTAGTTATCTTTGCCATTTGATAGGTATGAAAATGGAGCCTCAGAATTGCCTTAATTTGCATCTCTCTAACTATTAATGATTTAGAACATTTTTCGTATGATTGTTGATATCTTAGATTTCTTCCTTTGAAAACTCTTTTGACCATTTATTTATTGGGGAATAGTTTTTAGTCTTATAAATTTGAATCAGTTCCTTATATATCCTAGAAATGAGATTTTTTTCAAATACACATTTTCCTTCTAATTTTTACTACATTAGATTTGCTTGTGCAAAAACTTTAAAATTTTATATAATCAAAACTGTCCATTTTATTTTGTGTGATCCTATCATTGTTTATTCATGAACTCTTTCTCTATTCATAGATCTAAAAGGTCACTTCTTTCTTGCTCCTCTAATTTGTTTATACTGGATTTTTTGTAGCTAGGTCACGTATTCTTCGGGAACTTATCTTAGGATACTGTGTGAGACGTTGGTCTAAATCCAATTTCTGCCAGACTGCTGTTCAATTTCCCCCCAGATTTTGTCAAATCAGTGATTCCTTCCCCCAGCAACTGGTGTCTTTTGATTTATCATATGCTACATTATTGTGCTTTTTTGCTTCTATATGTTATGTACTTAAGAGATTCTATTGATCAGCTTCTCTTTTGGAAAACCAATAACAAATTATTTTAATAAATAAGCCCTATCCTTCTCATTTTTTTCCATTATTATCCTTGAGATTCTTGACCAAGGTAGGGAAAGATCTTGAGTCCATGTCAATTAAAGACAAGTTTAAACATCTGAGCACAGTTAAACTGGTATAAAGAAGAATGTGAAGAGGGAGGTGGCATAAAAACATTGTTCAAATATTTGAAGGACTCCCTTGCAGAGGGTGGATCACATCTACTCTGTTTGGCCCCAAGGGTCAGAACCTGGAAAGATGGGTGGAAACTCGAGAGTTCCAAGTTTAGGCTTGATGTCAGGGAAAACTTCTTAAGAATTAGAGCTGTCGCCAGAGTAAAGTGGGTTGCTTAAAGGAGTGGTGGGTTCCTTTTCCTTGGAGGCCTTCACAAAGTGCTGGATGACCACTTGTCATGTAGGTATGTCAGAGTAGAGAGAAATATCAGATATGAGTTGGATTAGGTCCTGTTCAAATTCTGTGATTCTTTGATTCTGAGAAGTCATAGGTAATAGGAAGTTGGGACATGGGGTTGGAGAAGTAAGGGTTAAGATATAAAGAAGAAATCTGTCATTTCAGTTTGCAAGATTATGATAAAAAGAAGCGAGACAGCCAGATAAAATGACTAGACTTTCCAATCACTGTACAAAGAGAATATAAATAAATAAGAAACATTTGGCCAGATTCATGAAAAAAAAATTCTCCCTGCTGAAGTGTACACAGTTCCAGAGAAGAGGAGTCACATTTTTTGGTTTTGAATTGATCCCTGAGGGCTAACTTGGAGATGTGGAACGTTGCTAAACTTGGCTCATAGGTCCTTTTTTCATTTGATATGGGGTTTAAGATACTAGGTAATCTGCAAGAGCTAGTGGATTTATGCCATACTTTCCTCTTACTTTTTGTGAATTGTTTATTATAAAATTTTTAAACAGACATAGGAAGTCACTTTGGCTACGCAAATGTTCCCAAACCAATGGGTGGAAGTTACAAGGAGGCAGATTTAGTTTCAATATAAAATTTTCTAATATGGAAAGCTGTCCCACAGCGAAATAGGCTGCCTTTTTAGGGGGCATTTAAGTATCTTTGCCATATAAGATTTGGACCTGTAAGTGCTCTAAGGAATTCAGGCATCATACAAGGGGATGGATGAGATGATTTCTTCTCATCAACTTTCCCACTCTGTGAGTGTTCCTCAGAGCCTCAAAATGACCTAAAGTGACTTGGGAGAGATCCTTTTCTATAGCTCAACCCCAGAAAGTCCCTCACTAAGTTTTTACATGGAAGCAGTTTTCCAGTTCTTTAAAATAGCCTAAATACATGGTGTGGCTATACATGGTTTCAAAAAAAAGCTGTTCCCCTTCTCAACCCTTCTTAATTCTTGGATTTTCCCTCCCTCATTTATTTCGCTTTTTGTCTGGTACATAGCTTGGTTGTTCCTATTTGTTTGCTTATTATCTCTTCATTTAGATTGTAAGGTCCTTGAGGACAGGGACTATCTTTAGCCTCTTTGTACTTAGCACAGTTGCAGAGCATATAGTGGGTGCTTAATAAGTATTTATTGATTTTTGAGGCTTTTCTCATGAGGTAGGCAGTGTCAGGGATCCCAGAATCCCAGAATCTGAATTGGAAGGGACCTTAGTATCCACCTCTTATCCAATCTTTATCTGAACAAGTCTCATAATATATCTGTCAAGTGGCTAATCTGCCTTTGCTAGGAGACCTCCAGTGGCGGGGAGCCCATTACTTCTCAATGCAACTCACTTTGGGGTAACTAACTGTTGGAAGATTTTTCCTGACACAGAACCTAAACCTTTCTCTTAGATGCTTGCCCCACTGCTCCTAGCTCTGAAGCTCTTGGGAAAGTGCTGCTATTCACGGAGGGTCCACTTAGCTGTTCCAAGAGAGCTGGCACCAGGACTTTCCCATATCTAAATGGAGTTCATTCTGCATTATGCCAAACCACAGTCCCTGTGCCAAAATGTCCACTGGCTTCAACACTGGGAAAGTAGAACAGAAGAAGAAGGTGCTAAGGAAGCCAGGCTTTGTGGCTCTTTTAAAACGTTCCCATAGTCCTAGCCTAGGCACAAGGGACTTGTTTAAAGTTGGAAATCCAGATTGTGGACCTGCAAAACAAGGTAGATACATTCACATTTACAATCCTCTCAGTTTTAGTGAGTTTTGGAATGAGAGAAAGAAAAAGAGAATCAATAGCATTTATGTAGCTCTGGAAGGTTAAGGAAAGGCTATCTCACTGGATCCTCACAACACCCCCGGAGGCCTTGCTGTTATTATCCCCATTTTACAGAAGAGGAAAATGGAGTTTAAGGGACTTGTCATTCAGTTGTTCGCCTTTCACCTCTTCCTCCTACACTGACTTAGGGGAGGCTACCTACCTGCATGAAGGAATGGGAGGATAACACAGGGGTAGGTGGGTGGAAGTAATTCCTGCTTTGTAATTTTTAACTCCAGATACCCCCAGACCAACATCTAGAATATCAGGGACACATATGCCTCTAGGACTAGAGCAGCTACTTAAGGATTTCTATTAGGGCTCAGGTCTCTCTTCTCTCTACTCACAGCACTGATGAGACTGGGAGAATCTTGGAAGGACATGGCTGTTTCCAGAGTCCCCTTAGGCTCACGAACCAGTTCATGAACTCTAGGACTCCAAAGATGGATTGAAGATTCTAGGAATTTTTTGAGGTACAACCTTAATATATCCTTGGGTAAAGACAAAAATTGAATAAAATGAAAAAAAAGCCCCAGCCCTGTGACTGCATGATTTATGGTATTTAAATCCCTTCTATCTGCATACCAGTGCAATGCTAGGAAACTAAATCACTTCCATTTGAACTGTCTTAAGAAGACTGAGGATCACCTGTCAGGATAAGGTACCAGACACTGAAGTCCTTGCTAGAGCTGAACTGCCAACTATTCAAACTTGGCTTCAGAGAGTGCAACTCCGATGGGCTGACTATGTTGTTCAAATGCAAAATGTACGCTTGCCAAAAAGATTATTTTATGGAGAACTTGCATGGGGCAGGAGATCACATGGTGGCCAGAAGAAATGATACAAGGACACTCTCAAGAACTTTGGATTGACTGTGCGATATGGGAGACACTGGCACAGGACAGCTCAGGATGGAGTGCCCACATCAGAAAGGGTGTGGTGCTCTATGAACAAAGCACAATTGAAATAGCACAAAGGAAATGTAGGATGGGCAAATTTGGAGTATCCATCCCAAATGTTCATGCAGATTATCTGTGCTCATGTTGGTCTGATCAGCCACAGTTGGACACACTGAAACTTGACTTTATCATGGTAATGTCATTTTGGTCCTCTTCGAGAACAAAGGACTACAATCAATCTGCATAGTGTTTGATAGTTTACAAAACATTTTCACATACACCATGATATTTTACCCTCACAAGTATCTTGCAAGGTAGACAAGTAGTATTATTTCCATTTTACTGGTGAGTAGTCTTAAGTTGGGACAGCAAAGTGATTTGTCTAAGACAATGTAGTTAATTCAGTCACAGAACCAGGATTAGAATTCAGGTTTTCAGATGACTAATCCAGCATTATCATAACCGAATTTTTCTGGATACTTCGAATAGCTCCATAAAAGTTAAATATCACAGTACCAATTAAAAGGGCAGCTAAGTGGGCCAGTATTGGGCTTAACCTCTGTTTCTCACTGCAGAAAGAAATGGCATACCACTCTAGTATCTTTGCCAGGAGAACTCCATGGACAGAATGCCACAGGGTGACAAAGAGTCAGACACAACCAAAATGACTGAACAACAATAAAAACAAATGAATAAGGGACTGTCTCCAAGGTCATTGTGGATAATGGTGCTAAATGCAGATTGCCGTATTGGTCAGATTAGAGATCCCTTTCCTCTGAAGTCTACTTTGAACAAAAACCAAGAACAAAGTATAATCAAATTCTTAGCAAGAGAATGACAATAAAAGTGGTGAAGACAGAACAGTGATGATCAACATGAACAACTTATGTTTACATATGTAAATAACATGTAACAATATGTACATATATCTACAAAAAATATCTCTAAAAGTCTTTGACAATCTCCTACCAGTATATACAGAGTCCAGGGAAAGTGGGCTTCAGCTTAGAGAGCACATAGGGCAAAGAGCCTATTTTCCCATTTGTGGAGTGCTAAGGAAAGTTTCCCTTGAGCATGGTGAATCTGTATCCAGTCTGTCCTTGGTTCTCAGTGCAGACACTACTATCAGCCAATCCAGAAAAACAGTATGCCACCACAGGGAGGGTGGGAAGTCCACTATCCTCAGGTCCTTTGAAGTTTGTAAGGTTTTCTTCCACCAGAAGAGTTAAATCAAAAAAACCTAGGCTGAAACCAGAGCTGAGGCGTTTCTCTTTCAGGGAGGTTAGCTCCAGTCTTTCAAGTCAATCTCTTTTCAACTCATTTGATAATTTACAGATGGGGCAGGTAGGTGGCGCAGTGGATAGAGCACCAGTGAATAGAATCAGGAGGACCAGCATTCAAATCCAACCTCAGATATTTACTAGCTGTATGAACCTGGACAAGTCACTTAAATCTGATTGCCTCAAAAAAAAAAAAAAAAAAAGGTAATTTAGAGATGATCTGTGAAGCATGGCCAAGTTTCCTTAACCTATCCAAATACAATTCTAGTGCAGTGCCATTACAGTTGAAAAGACATTTCATACTTCATCTTAGGCATGTGATTTAAATCTATTGATTGATATCTTACCACATACTTTAAGTGGGGTGGAGTTGAAAAAAATCAATCATGCCACCTTTGCAAGTTGGTTTATTGTTGTGTTGATCCCTAGACTTAAGAAAGTGATAAGGAAAATGTTCATAATGCAGATTAAACTTAACAGCCCTGGTTGTTAAATACTGACCAGCACATCCTTTATTAGACTGCATCATTTCACAAAGAACCAATGATCCTAAGAAGGTCTCATGGTCTATATTCTCACTGCACAGAGGTGACTCCTCTTTGTTCTCCAGGGTGACTGAACGGATAAGTGGCTATGTCAATAGATGACTCAAGTACTTTCATCCATGTTCCCCATCTTATTGCTTTCAGTTTCATTGTTCTGTCACTTTTCAGTTGTGTCTGATTCTTGGTGATCCCATTTGGGGTTTTCTTGGCAAAGATACTAGAGTGGTTTGCCATTTCCTTCTCCAGCTCATTTTGCAGAGGAAGAAACTGAGGCAAACAGGGCTTAGTGACCTGCCCAGGGTCATACAGCTAGTAAGTGTTTGAGGCCAGATTTTAACTTAGAGGATGAATCTTCCTGACTCCAGACTCCATGTTCTATCTGCTGTGCTGCAGCTGCCCATCTTAGTTAATACCCTCAAACTCCTACTCACTGACTAAAATGACTCTCAGCTGATGATTTCTTTCTGAAGGGGGGAGGAAGCACAATGATAGTGGGTTGAGTCAGTGGCATTAGTTGGCCAATCAATCAGTCAGTCAATAAACTTTTATTAAGTGCCACCTGTGTGCCAGGTGAACTGAGATGGGACTTTAGTTCCTTACAGACTTCTATCTTTCTCTTTCCTCTTCCAAGCTTAGGTCAGAGACCAGAGTCCCTGAATAGCAGAGTTGCACATGACCTGAGAAGTAAGATATGGAAAGTAAATTTTCTCAGCTTTGGGGGCAAGCCTATGTTTGAGATTTCCTAAGAGACTGAAACTTCCTAAATTTGGAAGCTGGGGGACCAAAGCCTAGGCATGGGTGGCAAGAGATCTAGACCTTGCCAATTTCACTCTTGTTATGAGACGCTTGGGCAATGCAGGTCACTGAGAGGAGGAATTTGTTCAACACTTCCCGAAGTGCCCTTGCCTAGTGGGGAGAGTCTAATGGACTTTTTGAGCACATTATGTTTCTGTATTTGTTCATGGGCTCCTGCGAGTCCTTTGCACCTTTCCTGTGGTGGGTGCAATGGGATACTCTATACTCAATACCCATATTGCATATTCAGTACAGACTGGGGGTTCTGTCACCCTCATTTAGGAAAACTAGACATGAAACATATTTAAGTCTTATGGAGCATTGAAATTGTTTTTCAAATGTTTCATGGGATTTGCTTGTGAATTCATCTGGCCTGGAGTTTTTTCCTTTGGGAGTTCATTTATGGCTTGTTTCTTTTTCCGAAATTGGGTTAAGTACTCTGTTCCTTGTTCAGTAAATGTGAACTTTTTATATTTTTGTGTAACCTTGACTCATGTCTATGATGCAGATTTATAAAATAGGTCCTGGATTAATAGTAATTTTGCCCTTATCAGGGAAGTTATGAAAAGCTCGTGCTTATGCTTCTAGTTAGACAGCAAAACTCTAACAAATGGGGTAGGGGTTGAGCTCCTAGCCTGGCACTATGAAAGATCCTTCTCTCCTGCTTGGCTCCCATTGCACCCTCAGTGCAAACAAAGGAACATCCAACAACATAAGTACAGGGTCAGTCACAGATGTTTATAAGAAATAATGTTAAATCTCACAAACATATTCTTTAATAGAATAAATTTAAGAATAACAGTGGAGATAAGGCTGGGGCAGAGTAGGATCTGTCTGTTCCTCTCACCTGGCTTGTATCTTTCTTTGCTTCTGCTACAGTGTCCAGTGCCAGTGATAAAACACGCAGTCATACCTACCACATGCCTATTTATAGAGGCTATCTTTCATGGTCTTACAGAAGGGAACTGCAGATATGACACTACTGTTTCCCTGGCCCTGCCACTGCCATGGGACAACTCCTACTTTTCTTCTCATTCTCCTTGAGAGCCACCCAAAACTACTGTCTATAGTCATGAAAAACCTTCACCCTATCCTGTTTGAGGACTGATCTCAATTACCCTTTTCCCAAACCAGGAAGAACTATAAATACCAGGAGACTTTGTAGCCAGCCAACCTGTTACAGAGGTTGTTTCATTTGTAAATATTTATCCATGTAGTTTCATTTGTCAATTTTGGGGCTATATAACAGGGCAAAATTTTTTCTGGTAATTTCTTTGACTCCTTCATTGGTTGTAAATTTACCTTTTTCATTTTTGACATTGATAATTTTATTTTTTCTCTTTTTAAAAAATCAAGTTAGCTAATAGTTTATTTTACTTATCTCGATTTTAGGATTATATTTTGGTATTTGGGAGTTTTCAATTTGTTGGTTTTCTATGTTGTTTTTTTAGTTGAATTTCCAGTTCATCAGTCTCTTCTTCTATTGATGAAAGTGTTTAGAGATATAAAATTTCCCCTAAAGGCTGCTTGATTGTGTCAAGATCTCCATGTCAAGACCACGCTTCTCTTTTACTATTGGGAGACACCCTGTTTTCCAGAGCTAAGGACCAGCAAGCAAGCTGTACCTTGAGCTTGGCATAACAACAATCCTTTGTGCTTGTCCTCTGGATGAACTCTGCTGCAACTAAATCACGGAACTGACTGTCCCTGAGTTCGGGCAAGCACCAACAGACCCAGATATGAAGCCCTGCTATCAAAGGACGTCTAGTCACTAGATAACCTTGTCTCACTGTTGCCATTATGCCTCCTCACTGTTGCTACAAGATACTGTTTGAACTTTGTCCTGACTCTGCTGACTTTACTCTGCACTGGTTCATATAGATCTTTCCGTGTTTCCACTCATCACATACATCATTTTGTACAGTACAGTATTATTCTGTTACATTAACAAACCACAATTTTGTTTAGCCATTTTGCCATTGATGGGCATCTAATTTGTTTCCAATTCTTTACTATTACAAAAAGAACTATTGTAAGTATTTTGTTATATATGGGGACTTTCTTGGTGTTAGTTTCTTTGGGGTAAGAGCCTAGTAATGAAGTCTCTGATTTAAAGAATATGAACATTTTAGACACTTTATCTGCATAATTCCAAATTGCTTTCCAAAATGGTTGTATCATTTCACAGCTCCATCAATAATATGTTAGCATGCCTATCATTCTATAACCCCTTCAACATTGACTTTTATCAAATTTTGTCATCTTTGCCAATTAATAGGGTGTGAAGTTAAACTTCAATGTTGTTTTGATTTTTAATTCTTTTCATTATTAGTGATTTGGAGCATTCTTTCATGTGGGGGTGAATCTTTTGAAGTTCTTCTTTTGAGAACTATTTGCTCATGTTTTTTGACCACTTACCTATTAGAGAACAATTACTAGCCACACACACACACACACACACACACACACACACATATACACACACACACATACACACACATGCATACACTAATTGTTCATATATTTTGAATGAAAATCTTTTATCAGAGAAATGTGATACAAAGACTTTTTATAACCATTCAACCACCTCCTTATTTTAGATGCATTAATTTTGCCTGTGTGTAAGCTTTTTAGTTTTATGTAATCAGTTATCTGTTTTATTTTTTATCATTGCCTTTATCTCTTATTTGGTGAAGAATACGTCGCCCCACAGCTGTAAGACGTATATGATCTGCTTCTCTTCAAGTTTTTTTAAAAAATAATTTGATCATTAATATTAAGATTGCATATCTATTTCAGATATATTGTGAAAGATGGTATAAAGGTTGATCTAAGTCCAATTTCTGTTTGTTTCAAATTTTCCTAGCAATTTTTATCAAATAAGAAGGTTTTTTTGGGGGGGGGGTAGGTAATTTATATTTTCTACTTTATCAAACGCTGAGTTATTGAGTATGATTGTTTTTGACTCTTCTTCTTTAGTTTGTTCTGCTGATTTCTCTATTTTTTAACCAGAGAGTTTTGATGACTGCTCCTTTATAATATAGTTTGAGGTTTGGAAGTGCTATTCTCCCTCCATCCCTATTTCTTTTCATCGTTTCCCCTGATATTGTTTGTCTAAATGAATTTTATTATCATTTATATCATTTATGTTATCATTTATAAAGTTCTCATTAGTATAGTATAGTATCAAAAATACAAATTAACATTGGAAGTATTGTCATTTTTATTTTGTTAAATTGGCATGACCTAGCCATGAGCACTGACCTTCCTTTAGCTATTTGAATTGTTCTTTATTTCTTTAAGGAACATTTTGCAATTGAATCTAGACAAATCTTGTGTGTGTTTTGACAGGTTTGATCCCCAGATATTTTATGTATTTTGTAGTTATTTGGAATGGTATTTCCCTTTCTATTTTTGCTTCTTGGACTTAGTTATTATTATATATAAAAATACTATTGATTTTTGAGGACTTATTTTTGTAGCCTGCAACTTTTCTGGTCTTCTGTTATTCAGATTTTCTTTCCTTTGTATTTGAAGGTCTGTCTACTGATTACTTACAGAACTTGTTTCTGAATTGAATTGTTAGAGGACACTTATGTGGATGATTACTCCTGAGTCTCTTTTTTTAAAATTAGTCCCATGACTGCTGTGGTATAGGAAACTTCCTTTACGAAGGCTGACTGGCAATTGTTCTGCAGCTTAAGAATCTTCTAAGTGCCCAGAGAATCAAGAGCTTACTTGCCCAGGGGTATAGCATCAGTATTTCTAGAGGCTGATCTCAAGCCTTGGTCTTCCTAGTTCTGAGACTGGATTTTTCCACTTGACCATTATGCCTCTCATATCGGGATGAACCAGTTGGAAACCCTTGCTCTATAGTCAACAACTTTTCAGATTGGGTATAGATAAAAAAAAAAAAATAGCTCTTCCTCTCCATGATATTCTAATGCCAAAGAAATCAGGAACCACAGTCCCAAATAGATATACAAAGAAGCCCAGTAACTAAAACAAGATAATCCTTTGTTCAACCCCCAAAACAGAAAATTTTCTCTATTAAAAGAGCAAGAGCAAGGGTGGCTCATTAGTAGCCCATAAGCCTGCATTGACATGAATGTGAACATTATGTATTTTAAACAGTCATCTCCACCTTTCCTGGGGTTAATAAGCAAGCAGAAATGATAACTAACAAATTGTGCATAGAAGTCCTTTCCTTGAAGGCCAGTGAAATCCATTTCTTAATTGGCGGTGTACACACTTGAGCTAAATTATTTCAGTTCTCAACATCCTGTTCAGGCATAAGCCAAAACTTTTTCCAGGGAGCTAGTAAAACAAAATTAAATCAAAACAATGCTTCATTTCTATAATTAGTAGAATGGTAGCTACTTAATTATTCAAATGTAGCCTCACTTTATCATTGATGATCATTTTTCAAGCCAGAGCAACTGTAATGTTATAGGTGATGGCCAAGTACAGATTTGTTAAACCGAATTTCTTCTGATTTAGATAAAAATACGAACAAATATAGTGCAAATAACCCAATTTAATTTTTAAAGTCATCTATTTCATATGCCAAATTAATATAGTGATCAAAATAATACTCTATTTGTAGAATTTCACAAATATTTTTATGAGACTTAGTGAATTTCAATTTACAAGTACAAAAACCTAAGTAACTAATAGTTAACATTTATACAGTTCCTCCTATGTGCCAGGCACTATGTTAAGAACTTTACAAATACTATCTTATTTGATGCTCACAACAACCCTGGAAGATAGGTACCATTATTATCCTTATTTCACAGTTGAGGAAAATGAGGTAGACACTGGTGAAGTGACTTGTCCATGGTCACATAGCTAGGAAGTATCTGAGGCTTGATCAGAACTCAGGTCTTTCTGATACCAAGACCAGTGTTCTACCTTTACCAACTGCTTCAATTTTTCCTAATTTGCAAACTCTAACAGAGGTTCCTAAAGTGGGTGATTCTATGTCCCTGGAATGATCTCTGGAATGATCCAGAGGGAGGTAGTAACCTTGGGTACAATTGGGGTGGTATTGAGTAAAAATAAGCAGACAGTGGAAGCATAAGGAAAGAATAGAAAGTAAGAAAATTTTGAAAAACCATTCATAAATGTTTCATCTGCTCTGTAACAGTTAAAGTCATAGTGATTACATTATTTTCCAAATAAACACACAATATGCAAGCTATAACCAATCAGTGGTCAAGTCTGCTGACAGGTCTTAACAAGCAAGTCTTGGCAGGCCAGCGTGTCACACATCATCAGGAAGACTTGTTTACAATAGGAGACTATATGGTTAGATGATGCAGTATTTCATCCTCAAAATTTCAGCGCAGGAAGAAAACCACAAATTTACAATAAATTATTAAATTTAACATGCGTCATTTTAAAGAAAAAATATGTACGTATATATATTTGAAATGACACAATTTAAAAAAAAACATTAAAGGTTTAAAGAAAGCAGATTTTTTTCAGGGGGATGCTGAGTAATTTTTTTTGAAAAGGGGATAGGGCAAATAAGTTTGGAAACCTCTGCTCTAGAGCTTGAAGTGTTTTTATCCTAGGTACAATATATCCTTTCATCAGATCATAGATCTAAAGCCAGAAGAGACTTCAGAGGCCATGCAATCCAACCTCTTCATATTAGGCAGATGAGTTTGAGCAAGGTTAAAAGACCTTCCCACCCTGACATCCAGGTGGTAGCAAGATTTGAATCCATTTCCTCTGATTCCAGATAGTGCTTTTTCCCACCGGATTACGTATTTCTTCAAGATTTTAACAAATAATTTACTTTGTATACAAAGCATGATCATTTCTGAAGCATGCACAAATAACTGAGTTAATTTTTCCAATATGAAAAGAGCTATTGATTTATAAATTATTAATCTACAGCTTACTGTGTATTGATAATGCATTTTTTGTTTTAGTATAGTCAAGTGCTTCTGATTGAATAATGTGATTACAGAAGATCTTCTCCACCCAATAATGGGCCTGGGAAGATTTGTAGGAAGGCCTACACCTTCTGTTAGTGAGGCACTGGTTCTCAAAGGTTGTGATGCCCTCTGGCTCTGAAAAGTGTATGAAGTCTTTGATGTAGGGTTTTACTTTGGGGCTTACTTTTTGGAAGTGTTTGTTTGATCAGATGAGATTCTGCGCAGCTGCTAATGAATGGCCCTGCTTTGAAAACCCGGATGTTGTTACTTCTCTCTCTGGTAACCATATATGTGCAATGGTCAGACAGTTGGATCTGTCTGTTGATCTATGATGTATGTGTTGCTTATGTCAGACAGCTGGAAGTCTGTTGATTTAGATTTCTCTGCATTTTTTCTGAAGTTCAGGCTGCTGACTTTTTCCCCTGAACTAAGTGAATGATATATGTGCTTGATTAAAGTGATTGGTGACCCCCCAAAAGTTGCTTTCTTTTTAGAAAAACATCAAAGAACCTGTGATAGCAGGCCCTCCTGTGTATGTTGAGGTGCTTGCTTTTACATACAGAATAGTTTTACTATGATATGATTAAGGTATAAGTAAAAATAACTTTCAAAATTTCCTAAAAATCTGTGATTTATGGAGAGAAAATACAGACATCTAATGATAAGTCCTTCCTAGAGTATTCATGAGCTCTGATAATTTAGGTATGCTATTGTTAGCTGGGCAGTTTAGCCTTATGAATAGAGAGTTGACCTCCAGGTCAGGAGGACCTGAGGTTACATCCCATCCCTGACTCAGACTGGCTGTATGACCTTGTGCAGATGTGACCCTGTGTAGGTGTCTTCCCTCTCAGTGTCCCAAGAAACTCTCTAGGACTCAAAGATACAGGAAAGGCTCTAATCTGCATTAACAGAGGAAGTTCCTCCCTGGGAGTTTCCTACACAGATGAACTTACGAGCCAGGTCAACATCAGTCAATTCATCAGTTAATAACCACTAAGCATGCACAGAAAGTCTTTTTAACAGGCTCCTTGAAAGCCAAAGTCCTATCTTTTCCTCTTGAATTTGGAGACCTAAGAAGGAAGAGCATTGGAATCTCACTGTTTCTGCTCCCACCAGTCTGAAACAAACTTATGTGCCATTGGGCTCAAACATTGCTGAATCAAATCAAAACCTCCAGACAAATACTATCTACAGAATTATAATCTAGGGGGTTTGGGACTGTTCCTTTTTTAAAGAGACACTAAGAAAACCCCCCTGCATTTCAACATAAGGACAAATATATGACAAGTTTTCAGTTGGAGACAATTGATGAGGCTCTACTTCAGCAGGTGAGGTATGATGGGTATTCAGGAAGACTGACACCACTGGTGTGAGGGTTGCTGAACCCTTTTCAGGGCTCCTCATCCATCTTTGGCGTCTAGCTGGCACTCAACTCTCACCTGGGGCTCTAAGAAGCTGTAGCATTGCAGTGGCCGGAATAACCAGGTCAGCAGACAGGCTAACCCAGGTTGAAGGAAACTGTCAGGGCTTAAATCCATTGGTGAATTATGGATGTGTCTACCCCAAGTATGTGAAACTTTTCTCTATGGAATGGGCTGATAAGAGCAATTTGTCCCAGGAGCCAGGAAGGTGGCTAAGCAGGTGTTGTGTAGCGCTTTGAGCTTGCTCAGACATCAAAGGTGCCAAGGTCATCCTCTGCATCTCCCTCCGTTGCTAATTGTCTTGACTTTTTTCCTGGCACTGGACTTCAGTGACTCTGGAAGAGAGAAGCTGATGACCTTGTGCCATTCTGCCTCACTTAAATCCAGTTCACACATGAATCAATACATCACCTCATGATGTCATTTGAAAATGATGGACAAACAACTTCGACATGTGTGCCAAAGATGAACAGTTGAGGTATTTATACTTGTGAAATTCTTTTTTGTAATAACTTTTTGATCTTGTTTTTTATATCATCACAACTATTTCCAGCATCACTCTCCTTCTCTTTACTGTTCCCTTTCCCCCAGAGCCATCTCATATCTCAAATAGTATTTTTTAAAGACAAAAAAATTCGGTACAACTGATCAATATATTGAAAAAGTCTGAAAACCTGTGCCCTATGACACCTGTGGACCTCCCCCATCCACAAAGGGATGGCTGGGGGAGTCCTTGCACATCTCTTCATTCTGAGTTATTTTTTAATCTATGTTATTTTGTCACATTTACTTTTGATTTTATTTGTGTGGTTGTTCTTTCCATTTGTATTGATGTAGTTACTGTGTATTGTTTACTTGGGGCTACTGATTTTACTCTGCATCAGTTCATGAAAATTGTTCCAATTTTTCTCAATCTTCTTCATGATCACGCACATAATTTCTGACCTGACAGTGATATTCCATCACAACATTCATGTACCACAGTTTGTTTAGCCTTTCCCCAACCAATGGGCATCTACTTTGTATTCAATTCTTTGCTGCTACAAATATTTTAGTGTCTTTGGGGATTATCTTCTTATTGATGGTTCCCTTAGAGTATTATAAACCCAGTAATGAAGTCTCTGTTTCAAAGAGCATGAATAGTTTATTTACTTTACCTGCATAATTCCAAATTGTTGTCCAGAAAGCTTGTACTATTTCACAGCTCCACCAACAATGAATTAGTGTGCCTATCTTCTCACATCCCCTCCAACATTGATTGATGCCATTTTTTTGTCATCTTTGCCAATATGTAGGGTATAAGGGGAAAACTCAGGGTTGTTTTGATTTGAATTTCTCTTATTAATAGTGATTTGAAGCATTGTTCCCTGTGGTTGTGAATACTTTGAAATTCTTTTCAAAACTGTTCATTCATATCCTTTGACCACTACTGAGGCTTATGATATTATTCTAATGCTTCTATGATAAAAATAAAACATGTACGTTATATTACTTTGATCTGGAACAATGGGGTACAAACATAATAAATTGGTATTGTTCGGTTGTTTTAGTCATGTCTAACTCCTCATAACCCCATTTGTGGTTTTCTTGCCAAAGATACTGGAATGGCTTGCCATGTCCTTCTCCAGCTCATTTTACAGATGAGGAAATGGAGACAAATAGGGTTAAGTGAATTGTCCAGGGTGTCACACAGCTACGAAGTGTCTGAGGCCACATTTGAACTCAGGAAGATGAGTCTTTCTGACTGTAGGCTTGGCACTCTATCCACTGCATCACCTAGCTACCAAAAGAGGCATTATACTTGATCAAAAGCTTTTTATGCTTCTATGCTATAAAGGAGATTTTTATTGCTTGTATTATTATTGTCTATTGTAATAATAGCTAACAGTTCTATAGTACTTGCTGCATGACGTGCTGTGCTAAGCATTTTACAATTATTATCTGATTTGATCCTCACAACAGCCCTGGGACGTAGATACTAGTTTTATCTCCATCTTATAGTTGAGAAAATACAGCTGAGAAAACAGGTAAAGTGACTTACTCAGGATCGTACACCTAGCAAATATCTGAGACCAGATTTGAATTCAGGACTTCCTGACTCTAGGCACAAAGCTCTATTCACTTTCTTAATATTTAACCAACTCATCATTGCTATCTGGTCATAAAGTATAATCTTTTAATATATTATTATCCTTTTAGTAATATTTTATTCAATATTTGTACTTCGGCATTCATTAGAATTCTTTTTATTTAGTGTCCTTTGTTTTATATCTCTATGGTTCAAATATCAGGACCATACTTTTCTCACAGAAGTTTGGCATGATCCCTTTTTCCTTATTTTTAAATTTTATATAATATTAAAAATAATTGTTCTTTGAATGTTTGATGGAATCCATCTGGTCTAGAATTTTTTCTTTGAAAGATCCTTTATGGCTTATTAAAATTTTTGGTTTATTAAAAGATATTGGGGTATTTAAAATTTCTACTTTTCATTCTGCTCATCTGGATGTTTTATATTTTTCTGTTAACTTCTCATTCATTCAATTTATCACTTTGGGTAGCGTGTAATTTGTCAAAAGATTCTAATGATTTGTTTTTTACTTCTTTAAAGTGTTTTTAATTTTTATCTATACACATATTATTTATCGGTAGACTTGACTCCCAGATATTTTATCTTTGTAGCTAATTTGAATAAGATTTTTCTTTTTATTTCTTCCTGAATTTTATTATTGCTACATAGAAATTCTGTTGAATTTTGTGAGTTATTTGGTAACCTCCTTTACTGAAGCTATTGACAATTATTTTTCTGATTCTATAAGGTTTTCTAAGTAAATCTTCTCCCCTGACCTCTGGGCCTATGTTTATGTATTTTAATTTCTTTCATTGTTTTTATCACTAGCATTTCTTCCCCTTAATTATTGAATTCCTCCTTTGAGGTCAGGGTCTGTTTAATTTTTTGTCTTTGCGTCTCCTGTGCCTACCTAGCATACTGCCTGGCATGCAATAGGCACTTAATAAATGCTTGTTAAATGATCCTTAACTATGTCACAAGTGACCACAGTAAGGGGTATGCTTGATGTACTACTATATTTGTTGGGAAAACTTCTAGTGTTATCTCAGTGATTTTATATTTCTATATCTACATATCATACATAAAGAAGCTTCTATGTCTCTTTTGTAGGGTTAACATTAATGAGTGTTTTACTCTAGTACAACAAAAGGGTTAAAGATAAAAAGTTATTTTCTATCTTGTTCTGAAACCTTCTTCAGGGACATGCAGAGCTGGGCATAGACCAGGGTATACTACAGTGTTGTAATTTATGCCTCCCAACATTTTCTCAACATCTTTTTGAGGCCCAGGAATGTAACCTCCAGGCTCCTGGAGAGAAAATGTCATGCTAAGGAGGTAGGAAAGAAACTTCTTGTGACTTGACCTCATGAACAAATGCCCTGTTCCTCTCTCTGCTCCAGGAATAGGCTTGGGGACATATTCTCTTCTCATTTTGCAACTCACTGCAACACTGCATCCATTCATAACAGCATGGATGGATATGGTCCCATAATCAAATTAATTCTATTGCCTGGCTCCACCTTGGATCATAGCTTCATACATCAGGCCTCTCACCTCCTGGATCCTGACCAAGGACATGAAGCAAAGGAACTGACACTGAATATGGATGGATGAATGGGTGGGTGAGCATTTATTTAAAGTACTTATTATGTTCCAGGAATTGTGCTAGGACCAAGGGATACAAATATAAAAAACCAGATAATCTCTACCCTCAGGTAATTTATATTCTGGTAGGGGGATACAGCACATGTAGAAAGATGATGGTCAGGGAAGCAACAGGAATACTGAGTGGTGTCACAGGACCACTAACTGACATGTCCTTTTCAGGAGCAATAGTATTAATTTGATTACTATTCAAGACCTAGAAGATGGAAGCAGGGAGGGATGCACCAGCTCATGCAGATGGACTGGGAAGCAGTACCATGGTGAGCAGGAGTCAGGATGTGAAGAAGGCTTCAGAGGGATCTGGAGTGGAAATGTCAGGTCTGAGATGGATCCAACATTGACTGGGGCACCAGACTTCTCCATCCATTTTCTCACATCTCAGTTGCTTTCCTGTGTTTCTGCTCTCTAGCCCTGGGAAATTTCAGTTTAGGCCCTGGGAACCAAGTCATCATATTACAGACCCAGAGACCTGACCAATTCTCCCTTCTTTTCTGGTGTTTGAGTGAGAACTTGGAGTTATTTTCTGTCCTCACAGATTCAAGAGTAGGGGAAAGGGATGTCTAAGCAAATGGTTCCCAACGTTTGTGATATAGAACGGCTGCCAAAGCAACAAGAGTACTGCAGACACCTTCATTTATGCCTTTGACACAATGGAGATCCTGGTCTTTCTCTATATGCCAACCCACTTCAATACATATGTTGATGACCCTCTTCAAACACTCTGGTCTCCCAGTTCATCAGCCTCCCCAACTCTCAACACCTATACCTTCTTTCTACCTTAGCCACAAGTAGATGTGTTCATACCTTTGATTTTGTCATCATCCATAAATTCTGTACCTCCATGATACAGAACTCTGAAATTCCTCCTTGCTACTAAGAGCCTGAACTAGGATGGTGGCCATACAAGTGTAAAGAAGTGGAGGTAGAATCAATAACACTTGCGGACTGACTGGATGTGTGGGGTGAGGGAGAATGGTTAAGTCAAGGGTGATTTGAAGTTGCAAACCTGGGTGAATGGGAAATATGACATTCAACAAAATAGGGAAATTTGAATGAACAGTTTTTGGGGAAAGATGAGTTGTTTTGGAAACACTGAGCTTGAGATGCCTATAAGATTTTCAGTTTAGAAATGTTCAAAATGCAGTGGGTGGTGGTGGAACTTGAGCAAAAGGAGGAGCCTACGTCTGGATATATAGATCTGGAAGTCATTTACATAGAGATGGTAATTAAATGCATAGGGGTTGATAAGGTGACCTAAATAATGTAGAAGAGAGGAGAGGGTCCAAAACGTAGTCCTGGAGGTATGCCCAGAGTTAGATGGGAAACAGATATCTGATAACAAAAAAAAGTTGAGACAGTGCAGTCAGACAAGACAGAAGAAAATCAAAAGTCAGCAGGTGTTACAAAAACAAGGTAGAAGAGAGTATACAGGAGGGAGGATGAGTTACAGTGTCAAAGAACACAGGAAGTTCAAGAAAGGTAAAAGTTTAAGAAAAGGACATTAAATTTGGGTATTGAGAGATCATTGGTGACCTTGGAGAGAGCAGTTTTAATCACTGAAAAGGTTGGAGGTCAGATTACAAGGGATGGAGATATAAGTGAGAAGAGAAGTCATGGAGGTAAGGAGCGTAAATAGATACTTCTACTTTGGCTTTGAAAAGGAGGAAATAGAGATTGACAGTTTGGTATGGTAGAGTCAATGAAGATTTTTTTAAAAATTATATTTTACATTCATTTAAAATTTTGGGGAGGCTCCAAATTCTCCTCCTTCCTCCAGTCCCATTGAGAAGGTAGACAAAATATCAATTATGCATATGAAAACCCAGAATATTTCCATATTAACCATATTAAAAAAAGGAAGAAAAATTAAACAAAACAATTATATTTCAATTTGCACTCAGTCCATCAGTTCTACCTCTGGAGATGGGCAGCATTTTTTCATCCTAAGTCCTTCAAAATTTTCTTGGATCATTGTTGATCAGAGTAGCTAAGTCTTTCACTGTTGATCATCATTATAATACTGTGTACAGTGTCTTAGGGTTCTGCATACTTCACTTTACATTACTTCATATAGGACACAATATGTGATTCCATCACAATCATAAAGCACAACTTCTTCATTCATTCATTTCCCAATTGATGGGCTTCTCAATTTCCAATTTTTCACTACCACAAAAAGAGGTGCTATTAATATTTTTGTACATATAGGTTCTTTTTTTCTTTGATCTCTTTGGGATACAGACCCAAACTGTAGTGACAATTGCTAAGCCAAAGGGTATGCATGGTTATAGTTCTTTCAGCATATTTTAAATTTTTTTCAGAATGCTTGGGCCAGTTCGTGGCTCCACTGATAGTGCATTAGTGTCCCAATTTTTCTTCAGCTCCTCTAGCATTTGTCACTTTCCTTTTCTGTCATGTTAGTCAATTTGATATATATATATATATATGTATACACACACACACATATATATATATAAAGTGGTACCTCAGAGTTGTTTTATTTCTCATTTCTCTAATCAATGGTGATTTAGAAATTTTCATTTGACTATACTTTTGATGAATTTATCTGAAAACAGCCTGTTCATATCCTTTGGCCATTTATCAACTGGGGAATAGTTCTTATTTTTATGAATTTGGTTCAATTCCATATACATATATATATATTTTTATTTGAAAAATGAGGCCTTTAGAGAAAACTTAGGGTACATTTTCTCCCTCAGTTTCCTGCTTTCTTGTAATGTTAGCTGCATTGGCTTTGTTTGTTCAAAAACTTTTAAATTTCATGTAATCAAAATTATCCATTATGCTTCCTATGATCTTCTTTATCTCTTGTTTGGTCATAAACTTTTCCCTTAGCCATAGGCTTGATAGGTAAAATTTTTCATGCTTCCCTAATTTTCTTATGATATCAGCCTTTCTATCTAAATCATGTATCCATTTTGACCTTATCTTGATATATGGTATGAGATATATGGTATGGTCTATGCCTAGTTTTTTCCAAAGTGCTTTCCATTTTTCCCAGCAATTTTTGTCAAATGAGTTCTTGCCCCTAAAGAGTGGAACTTTGGGTTTATCAAACACTAAATTGCTATGGTTATTTACTCCTGTTTATTGTGTACTTAACCTATTCCACAGATCTACCATTTTATTTCTTAGCCAGTACTAGATTGCTTTGATGACTACCAGTTTTAAAAAGTTTAAAATCTGGTACTGCTAAGCCCCTTTCCTTTACATTTTTTTCATTGATTCCTTTGATGTTCTTAATATTTTGTTCTTCCAGATGAATTGTTATTTTTCCTAGCTTTATAATTCTTTGGTAGTCGATTGGTATGAAATGGAATAATTAATTTCAGTAGTATTACATTTTTATTATATTGAACCAGCTTATCCATGAGTAATTAATATTTCTCCAGGTGTTTAGATCTATCTTTTATTTGTATAAAAAGTGTTTTGTAATTGTGTTCATCTTATTCTACATTTGTCTTGACAGGTAGACTCCCAAGTATTTTCCATCGTCTGTAGTTATTTTAAATGGATTTTCTCTATCTGTTCCTGCTGTGTTTTGTTGTTTACGTAAATGCTGAGGATTTATGTGGCTTTGTTTTATATCCTACGACTTTGCTAAAAATTGTTAATTATTTCAACAAGTGTTTTAATTGCTTCTTTATCGTTTTCTAAGTAAGCCATCACATCATCTGCAAAGGCTGAAAGTTTTGTTTCCTTGTTGCCCGTTCTTATTCCTTCAATTTCTTTTTCTTGTCTAATTGCTATAGCTAGCATTTCTAGTGCAATATTGAATACTGGTAATAATGGACATCTTTATTTCACCCCCGATCTTACTGGGAAGGTTTCTAGTTTAGTCCTATTATTGATAATGCTTGCTGTTGGTTTTAGATAGATATTACATATCATTTTTTAAAAGCTTCATTTATTTCTATGCTTTCGAAGATTTTTAATAGAAATGTCATAATGTATATATGCAATTATAATAAGTGTTGTATTTTGTCAAAAGCTTTTTCTATGTCTATTGAGGTAATCATATAATATTTTTTGTTTTCTAATTGATATTGTGAATTATGCTTATAATTTTCCTAATATTGAACTAGCCCTGCATTACTAATATAATTCCCACCTGTTCATAATGTATGATCTTTGTGATGCATTGCTGTAATCTCATTGCTACTATTTAAAATTTTTGCATCAATATTCATTAGGGAATTTGGTCTATACTTACTTTTTCTGTTTTTGCTCTTTCTGATTTAGGCATCAAAACCATATTTCATGTCATAGAAGGAATTCAGTAGCACTCATTTACTTATTTTTTTAAGTAGTTCATATAGTATTGGAATTAATTGTTCTTTAAATATTTGGTAGAATTCATTTGTAAATCCATCTTGTGGGATATTTTTTTTCTTAGGAAACTCATTTATATATTATTCAATTTCTTTATCTAAGATAGATAGGGTTATTTAAGTATTCTACTTATTCTGTTAATCTGGACAATTTTTATTTTTTGTAAATATACATTCATTTCACTTAGATTGTCAATTTTATTGGCATAAAGTTGGTCAAAATAGATCCTAATGATTGCTTAAACTTCATTTTCATTGTTGATGCATTCAACCTTTTTCATTCTTGATACTGGTAATTTGTTTGTTTCCTTTTTTTAAAAATCAAATTAACCAATGTTTTCTCTGTTTTCCTCCCATAAAACCAGCTCCTAATTTTATTCATTAGCTGAATTTTTTTAAATTCTCAATTTTATTTATATACACTTTTTCAGGATTTCTATTTTGGTGTTTAACTGGAGATTTTAGATTTCTACTCTTTCTAATTTTTTAATTACATGCAATTCATTGATCTCTTCTTTCTCTTTTATTGATGTAAGCATTTAGACATATTTTTCCCCTAAAAACTGCTTGGGCTGCATCCCACAAATTTTAGTATTATTGTCTCATTGTTGCCATTCTCTTTAAAGTAATTGTTTCTATGATTTGTTCTTTTACCTACTGAAAAAGTAGGATTTAAATTAAATTAAAATTTGGAATTAAATTATTTCATTTCCAATCTATTTTTAATTTATGCTTCCAAGGCTTTTTATTGAATGCAATTTACTGTGTTCTTATCTGAAAAGCATGTATTTAATATTTCTGTTTTTCTGCATTTGTTTGTGAAGTTTTTATGACCTAATACATGGTCAATTTTTGTGAAGCTGTCATGTATATCTGACAAGGTATATATACTCCTTTCTATTCCCATTCAATTTTCATTAAAGGTTTTTTTAAGGATGAGGGAGACCTGAGCATGTTAGTAAACTTTAGAGAATTAGCAAATAGATTAGGAGATTGGAGAAAGGGTATGATTGTTGGGTCAGCCTGATGAAGGGCACAAGTACAGGGCACAGCCTTGGCAATGCGAAGGCCCTTCTCTTCATCTGAGAGCGGAGTAAAGTAGAATGGGATATCAAAAGGTTTTTGAGACATATAATGAGAAAGAATGAAAGAACTCATAGCAAATGCTTCTATTTTCTCAGTAAACTATGAAGCAAATGTATGAAACAAATATGCCTTCTTTTGCTGATGAAGGATGAAGACATATAGCTGGGTTTGATGATAAAAGTTTAAGCGAAGATTTTTAAAGGCTGGAAGAGATCTAAGAGGTAGGCAGTTATGGAAGGAACAAGGAGATAGAAATGAAAGATCATAAAAAAATAGGGGATATTTGGAAGGACAAACCTCTAAAGAAAAAATGAAGGGAAGTAGTCAAGGGTTTGGCACTGGAGAGTAGAAAGATCTTTTCTTCTGAGGCTAAAGGAAAAAGAGGAGAGATTGGGGGGAAGATGTTGAGTGGATCTGAGTTACAGAAGGGGAAAGAGGAAGGAAGTCCTGATGGATGACTTCAATTTTCATGGTAAAATATAAGGTGAGGTCCTCTGCTGAGAGGAAGAGTAGGATGGTACAGGTGGTCTAAGCAAAAAAAGATTTGGAAGAGATGTCGTGGGGAGAATTGAAGGTCCTTCAGGGAAAAGTAAAAATGTTGACATATAGCAGTGAGCACTCAGTTGAGATCAGATAGCATAAATTTGTAGTGGACCAGTCAGTATGGTTTTAAGACAACTCCAGTGGTATTTCAAAGCTTGTGAGTAGGAGTAGAGAGGATGGATAATCCTCTCTGGAATAATCCAGAAATCTGATGTGGAAAACAATGACCATTATAGGATAAAGGCTCAAGGGACTTATGGGTAGATAAGAGGCCAAAATAAAGTTGATCTGGTTAACTATAGTGCCAAGATTTTAAAAGGAGTAAAATGAGGCCAGAGCAAGGGGGATATTCCTGGAAAATAAAGTGGGATGGTGTGACTACTAGTTGGAGTGAAGATGACAAATATGTTTAGGGGATGTGAAGTGCAGAAAGATGGATGAACTGGAGGCGGTGGTGCTAAAAAATTTCAGAGTTTTTGCTTTTGAAGGTAGATCTCATGTGGGTGATGAGATAAAGGTTATTACCCATCTTGTATACAACTGAGATGGGGTAGGGGTGCAGGTCCAAAAGTTATAGGTACACTGTGCAGGTACAGGTGCAGGTAAACTGAGAAGCAGTATATTTGAGTGTATATCAACATACTGAAATCCTCAAATATGAAATCTAACTCCTATGGCCTTTTCTAAGTTGGCTTGGATCAACCTATGAATTAATTAACAAGCATTAATTTAACACTTATTATGTTCAAGGCATTGTCCCAAGAGTTGAGGTGGCAAAGATGTGGTTCCTTCCTGCAAGGAGTTCACATTCTAATGAGGGAGATGTATCAATAAATAGCCATATGCAACAGAGAAAGTTCTGAACCATATCTGATTGAATACTTTAAGCAAGGAGAAAGAATGACTGAAATATTATTATTCATAATTACTACCAGAATCTGGATAGGGTGATAGATATAAATGGCATTAACCTCAGAGGAGAGGTTGCTCAGTGCTGGGCACATATGCCACATCCTACGTGAAGCCTTTCCTAATACCCCCAGATGCTAGTTCTCCTCAAATCATCATGTCTGTATTTATCTGTCTACATTTTGTAAATGGACAGAGATATAAGTGGGAATTCTTGCACCTTGGGATGATTCATTTTGAGGGCGAAAGGTGTGGTAATGAAGAAGAGTGTCCAGTCTTAGGTATTTTAATATCACAAAGTGAGTCCTCCCTTCCCTGGAAGTCTAGCCTGAACCCCTATGAGGATTAGAGTGGGAGATAGATATTGGAAAAGGAGTACAATGATGATAGGCCTCTGAAGGTGGCCATGAGATCACAGATCCCAAACATATTGAAATATGATTGAAATGAAGAAGAAGAAGATGATGATGATATAATCCTAGGTTCAAGCCTGTGTCATTGACAAAGGTTTTCTTCCTTGGTGGAGAAAATGCTTACTTGATGCTATCTGACTGAGTGAGAGACAGAGGTGGCATGAGATCTTGAGAGAAGGTAGACATTCTTCTTACTTCCTACTTCAAGAGAGCACACACATGGTGTACCAGAGTCTTTTTGAGGAGAAACTTGGGGTGGGAGCAGTGGCTAATGATGTGTGTTGGAGTTGATTCATTGTGCCTAAGTGAAGCAACAGGTTGGACATTCCGATTGCTAAGTGTTCTTGCCACGATTCTGCCACTCTCTCAGACAGGGATGTGACTAAGCCATGTCAGTGTTTTTGGTTCCTTCACTTCCTGATTTGTAAAATAATAAGTGTCATACATACAAAAACAACTGAAGGACTATGTAATAGGTGTTTTTTTTTTTTAAGTTTAAATATAAGAAATTCTGAGAACTTTTTTCTAGGGGAAAGTCCAATAAGACAGATTTTCTATTAAATGTTAGCTCTAGAGTTAAACATTATTACAGTTTTTAAAAAAAGTTTGTTATAAAAACTTTAGTTAAGCTGTTTATGTATTTTTTGTATATTATCTTTTTCTCTGTTATTTTAGAAACAGCCTCCCATTCCTTTGTGCTCACATATACATGTGTTAAATATGTCAGGCAGTGCTTAAGGTACATTTATTATGTTATCTTTTCTCTGTTTAACCCCATATTCCCCAAATGCTTAGCAGTGGAGATGTACGTTCTTCACCACAGTTTATTGTTAACACATAAAACTTTCATTTAAATGAGACTAGATAATAAGTTACCTTGTGGTTAGTAAAGCTAGGTTTCTCTCAACACACTGTCAAAAAACTGTCCCCATTTCCTTGGGCATACAAAGTCAGATAATTTAGCCATGGTCAGCCTCCTGAACAAGGAGGGGTTTTAAGTGTGCATTTTATGGAGTATTGGAGACTTGGAATATTGGCGTAATCTTTTCTTACTAGCTAGCTAACCTCGAAAAAATGAACCTATGATTCTCCCGGGATGTTTTAAGTATGGTTCTCAAAGTATCCCTCAACTTCTTAAAGGGTTTCTAATCCCAGCAAATTCTGGATATGATGTAAGCACTCAGCTAACTTTTTTGATTTGGACTGAACCCACATTATTCATAAGGAAAAATACTTGTAAAATCACTATAATCATGGTATCAGTAGAATGGGGAGCTATGATTTTCCCTGATGTTTCTCTGATATTCACTTCACTTAGGTAGTTTCTGATTTGACTTTAAAAGCACTGGTTAGAATTCCAGTGAAGTATTTTACTTTTGACCACATCATTTAAGCAAAAAGGTTGGAATCTGGCTTCTGATGCTTTCACATGACAGCCTTTGTAGACATGTAAGACCTATATATAGGAATAGGAAGCCAAAATTTGGCACTTAATTAACATGTTCATAAGGGAATTACAAAACCCACTGAATCATCTCTTTTTTTAGCTTCAATATTGTTGCTCTAAGCATTACTTGGTCTTTTTGGGGTTATAAAATGGGCTTGTTTTTTACTTTCCTGCTTTGTTTGGGGAAAAAAGTCTAATTAGGAACTAGTAGATTCTCCTATTTCTTCTGTATGGACATGTTTGAACTTCATAATGAATTGTACTGGCAATTGATAACAGTGTAAATAATCTTCCTAAAATGTATTTTGACTAAATGAATTTAGAGTAAAGTTTAAGATGCATGTAGTCATGTTCAATATGGTGCTAGACATGGATGGAAAAACAGCAATATTTTCCAAGCAGGAGGTAAGAGACTGCTAAAATCCACAGCCTCCACCGCGGTATTAATTTGTGTGTCTAACCAGGGCTGTAAGATTTGTAAATGAAATTCTAGAAGGGGCATCAAGTAAGAACAGGATATGGAAGCCAAATGGAAAACATGAATCAATAAAAACGACCGAACTAGCTAGAAGTGTAAGCTCAGTCTTTGAAGTCAATTCAAGTACTGCATGTTTTAATTCTGGTGTAATCTTATGATGGTGGGTACAAACAAGAGCTCAGAAACAGCTTTTGTAACTTTTGGACTCATCGCAAATGAATCAGGTTTGTTGGTGGTTACAATGGTCACACAGCCATCCAGCGGTCTTTGCTGAATTACATTTGAATTAAAACCTCCATTCTTCAGCTGAAATGTAACAATGAAGATATCAACAAAATATCCTCTACAATATGTTTAACAGTTAGTACTTATAGGAGCTTTTCTACAGCATATTTGTTTTTATTGGCAATCTATGGCAATCTCATTGTCTCAATGGCAATAATGCATAAATTATTGCACACCAGTGCATGTCTTCTGCATGACAATATTTGTTCCTTCTTGGCACAATTGTTGTTTCATCTCACATTCTTGTTAATAAAATGATTGCTTTTCTGTGTGCAAGGATACTTTTCTGGGAAGAGATAATTTTCTTATTTAAAAAACATTTTCTTGCCAAGAAAAGAACTTCAAACACATATGGCACAAAAGGACCTTGCCCATAATCGTTTTAGTGGATAAAAAAAATTCTCCAATTAAAATCATAAATCTATTAAGTGCATTCTTCTTTTCTGCTGACAGCCTTAAAAATGAATAGTTCCCAAAATGAAAAACAAAACACATTTCTTGCTTACAGACACATTTAACAAGATCCATGGATGGAATAATTTTACAAATTTGCATTTGAGACAAATTATAATTTGAAAATATGCTCTTTCTATTCTTCTGTTGGCAACAAAGACTAAAATGTATGCCAGAAAAGATTAATCAAATTCAAAACAAAGGCAAAAAATAACTCTTAACAGATCTTATTAATAGATATATAAGATCGTATGATCTTATTAATAAATATTTAAGACAGTATTGAGTCATTTAGGTAAGAAGGTGATAGAAGTCATCAAAATGCATAGGGAGTAGAATTATTCTGGGTAGCCCTTTAAGCAGAATGTAAAGAGAAAGTTAACTGTGTGGACAGAAAAACCAAAGAACTAACTGTCCAACAGACCTTTCATTTTCTGCTGCATTGATACATACTAAAAGTTTAATTCTAGGAAAGCATAAGAGCATTTTTTGTTACATTTTTTTTGATTTGCAGTTCATGATGCTAGACACCTACTCACATACATATTAATCATGTTATATCAAGCAAATAGAACAAAATTCTATAGATGTTTGGCTCACATAATTTCCAATATTATAATATCAACAGAATCATACAATTTTAGAGGTAGAAACAAAGATCAATTCCAATCATCTTACTTTATAGAAAAAGAAATATAAGTCCACTCTGGTTGAATGAATTGCCCCAGGTCACAGAATTAGTTAACAGTAGAGTTAGATTAGTGTAATTAGAATTTCCTAATAAATACCTAGTCAGGTCTCTGCTACATTTTAGAAAAGCATTTTCGAAGCAGAAAATTGCCATCATAATAATAAAAATTATAAATAAAAAGAGAGAACATTATTTCACAGATTACACAAAATTAAAATAATTGTATAGCAATTCACAAAGATGGCCATATAAAATTTATAAATTTGATTAGACTAGTCAAACATTATATTTGTTTAGAAATCTATCAGCCTCAGAATAAAATGGAAGGTTTTTAAATCAAATATGACAATTCCACCAGATTTTGAATAGATTCACACCCCCAGAATTGACAAGAGACTAGAGGGTATGTATAAAAAGCAAAAGTCATAACAGATGCAAAAAGAGCAGCATGTACAAAAAACTTAATTTCAAAAGTTATTAAATATTTTAAAAGTCATTTCATTCATTCATGCAAACAATATTTATTAAGCACTGACTGTGAAACTGTTTCAAAAAAGCAACATTAAAGGAAAAAAATTAAAGGGAATGAAATTTGTATTATCCATAGAGGAAATGTTCCATCAGGGAGCTGCTGATTATAATATGATTACATTTTCTAGCAACAAATTGGAACTTAAAGGTTCCATTCTGATCTGAGACTTGAGTACATAGAGAAACGTAAAGGTCCAAAGTGACCAAATGATCACTATTCTGAATCTAAGTCTTGTTCCTGTTGCTAGGCACTAAGACGCTAGATTAACATGATTGTTGTCATGTTAAAAAGAAATGATTAGACTCAAGATAATGCATTTTAGACTTGACAAAAATCATCAAATTATTCTTTATTCATGATTACAAAAATAACGCATCTGTGTCAATAACACTTTCATGTTAATGATGTTTTCCATAAATTGATTGGGTAAGACATTTTGTATGAACTTTCTCGGATGAGTAACGAATTAAGTTCTCTGTAATTTTATACAACTTTCAACTCATAAACAAATACTGATACAAGACAGAAGATAAACAGACTCTGGCAGATTTGGTCTGCTTAGTACATGTGCTTGTGTGGGTGGGTGAGTGAGAGTTTTATTGTGTTACTCTCTAAGTTGCTTGAAAATCATACTACTCAAAATTCACACTGCTAATTAGGGTCACAGTTTTTATTGCCATGATCACTTTTCTAGATTCCTTGGCTTAAAATAATTATGTGACAGGGGAAGGCAAAAGTAAGTAAAGAGAGGTGAACTTTGAAGTTTCCAAAATATTCTGAGTCCTATACTGGCCACTACAGGCCACAGGGCGCACGAAATAAGTAAAATAGAAGCATTCTGTCAGAAGCTACTTTTCCAAATTCACTAATAAAAAGAATTGCTATTGAAGGGCCAGGGGGTAGTGAGATAGGACCATTCTGTAGTGTGTGATAGTCTGAGAAGAGGTCATAAGTACACGGGAAGGATTTTATTTATTTATGAGATAGAAACAATTGTCAATGGTGTAGACTTTATAAGTGTCAATAAAAATGACTGTTTTCTTAATGTTAAGAATGCAAATTGACAATATGATTTTAGTGAGATCAAAAGGCTTTATAACATTAAAACTGCCTCTTTGTAAAGAATACTGTGTTCCAGTTTTGAAACAGACACATTACAATCTTGGGAACAGGCTTCAGTTGAAACCCAGCTGATGATGGGGTTTTTATTTTGTTCAAAAGTTTCATAAATGCTACTTCCCAAGATGACCGATAAAGGTTAAAGAGCTCCCTAAATAAAGCAATATCATCATTTTGAATCCTTACACCCTCCCCAGAGCTAGGCTGGGGTTGTCGAAAAAAAGATTCAGTTTGCAATTAGTAAATACTTATTGTTTGAAGATGGTGTCATCTTACTATGTACTAATAGCAAAATATTTTAATTCTACTACGCAAATTAGAAAATTCATCTAGTCATTTATCTTACTACTCACCTGTGACATTTATGAATACCTATAATTTGAAAAGCATTAAAGCAAAAGAAATCAAATTTTATTTATAGTGTAGACTTGTCTTAGATCATCCAAATTCATGCAGGCTCCTCAATTCAACTAGTTGCATTTCAAGTCTCCCTATTAAAAAGAAAATACTATATTTTACAATGTGATAAAGGCCTGGAGGAAAGGGATATTCAAATTAAATTAAATTCACCAGTTTTTTTTTTTTACTTCCATAGTTAAAAGCAATGAAATGATGTAAGAAAGCAATATTTTAAAAACCCTGGATTTCCCAAACAGGTAGAAGATGATTAGAAAATTGTTTACAAAATGTTCATAAAAATTGTTAACTGTACAAAAACATCGTTTATGATTTCTTTAAATAGGAGAGCTCCATTAGCTAAAATACTTTGATGGGTTTATAATTCTATTCATGTGGGGATTCTTTTCATTAATATTAATGACAACTTTTTCATTTCTCATTCTCATTTCATTTCTCCAAAGAGGGTTTCTCTAATATAATGGAGACTTTCTTCTTCTTTTAATACCTTTTTAGGATCCACTGTATCATTCAAATAGTATATCTTTCTAGGGAGATGGGAATAGGAAGGGAACTTTAATTTTTTTCCATTAATGATAATTTCTTTCTATCCTTCACTCTTACCCAACCTCATTGAAAAAAAAAATCCTCACATAGTCAAAAAAAAAATAAGCACAGTCAAGCAAAACAAATACATATATTTTCCATGTTAAAAAAAATGTGTCTCCTTCCACATCACTATTAACCATTACCTCTCTGTCAGGAGGTGGATAGTATGTTTCATCAATGATCCTCTGAATTAATGTTGCTAAGTGCAATGAACAGAGTTCTTAACCCTTTCAAATTTGTTTGCTCTTATAATTGTAATTTTGGACATTTTGAGTTGGATATCCAGTAGCTATCTTAAATTTAACATTTCTGAAACAGAATTTGTTATTTACACCCCTAAACCATGTCCTCCTCCCACACTCAACACAAGCCTTCGCTATTATCGTAGAGGACAATACCATCTTCCCATCCTTCAGGCAGGCTGACAACCTAGGAGTTTTATCTTGGATTCCTCACTATATCTCAATTCCCCTATCCCCCACCCCCACCCCCACCTATATCCCTGCTGTTGCCAAGGTCTATTGATTTCACCAATCAAGACAACCAGCACTTGTGAGTGAGTCTTTATTGGCAATATGATCCATTTTACTCAGGCCCACCACACAATTCCCTATTGCCATTTCGGTGATTTATTATTCTGTGGCATTCTGTGTTTTTTCGCTATATAGTATCGCTTGTAGAATATATTAAGAAGATAGGTCTTTGTTCTTGGGAGGAGCTTGGGGGTCATTAAAATCACTGTGCAATTTCCCCAAATACAAGACCAAACCCAGAAGATGGGGAAAACTCTATAATAAGTACAAATCAAGCCTCAGAAAAAGAATGTATTGTCTGCAAGGACTCTAAGAGTAGATGGAAGAAATGAAGAGATTTTAAAAAATGGAATGAGCTTTTGAGGGAAAACATGGAAGGAAAATAAACAGCTTAGAGCAGAAGATAAAAAACTTTACCCAAGTAATGAACACCCTGAAAAATAGACTGGAGTAATATTCAGAGCAAACAGAGCTCAATGAAATAAGACAAACGAATAAAGCCAAAAGACTGAAAAATCAGATATAGTAATTAAGTTATCAATGGTAACTTTGGAGAGAGCAGTTTCATTTGGGTGATGAGGTCAGAAGCCAGTTCGTAAAGTGTTGGGAAGTGAAAGAGAGAGGAAGTGGAAGCACTAAGTGTAGACAGCTCTTCCTAGGACTTTGGCCAGGAAAGGGAGGCAAGACAGAGGGTGAGAGCTACCTGGGATGGTAGGATCTGGTGAGAACTTTTAAAACATGGGATGGACTCAGGAAGGAAGAGTGGTGGGGGCAGTCTGTGAGAGAAGATGGGAAGGGATTAGACTGAAAGGACATGTGGAAAAGTTGTTGGTCTTGGTGAAGAGGAATCTGTTCATTAGAAACTGATGTAAAAGAGAGGGGGGTGATATGAGGTGGTGAGATAAAGAGGAAGGGAGAAGAGGAACTCAATCTTCTCAGTAAACTATGAAGCAAGGGTTTTAGCTGAGACTAAGGTGAGTGGAGGTGTTGTTGGAAGAAAGAAAAGTAAGTTTGGAACATCCATTGTATAGAGTGGAATAAAAATATTGCCTTGCTATAGAGAAGACTTCCTATCAAGAGGGAATCATTTTGTTTGGACTTTATGCAGGATTATCTTCCCTGACACTGGTATGCAGCTTTGATGAACATATATAACACCTCGTTTGATGTTAAAACTCAGGGGATTGTTTAACATGTCCATCATGGCATCTTGTATGATTTTGATGTATATTTGGGAAATACTGTGAGCACCTTCAAGACTGTCTGGTCCTTTCATACGCTGCTGAAGGCTCAGTTTGATCACCTACAAGCCAAGCTGCTCATTATCCACCTCCTGACGCTTAATGGTTCTCAGCAGAGACACAGGCCTTCAGCTGAAGCCTAGTGATCACTTATTACATCATTAAGAAGATGTATTGAGTCTCAGCTTTGACCTTTATCAGCTGTGTGATCCTGGGCAAGTCACTTCACCCGGTTTACCTCAATTTTCTCATCTGTAAAGTGAGCTAGAGAAGGAAATGGCAAATCACTGCAGTGTCTTTGCTAAGAAAAGCCCAAATGGGGTCACTGAGAGTTGGACACAACTGAAAATGGCCAAACAGCAGCAGCAAACTATTATCACAGATAATAAGTATAGATCCAGAGAGTTCAGTACTAACCAGAATTACCAAATTTTTATATGAATAATCATAGGAGAGAACAAAACTTTTTTAAAAATATTACTGATGAAGAGTAGAGTATTTATTTATTTTAGTGAAGAAGAGAAATTTTTCCCAACTGGCAAACTATCAATCAGGTGCTGAAAATCTGAATCAATTTCTTTTTTTTCCATGTGAAAAACACATCTACCTAATGTAAACTTCTTAAGAATAAAGGGGATAAATTCTTGACATGAGTATAGAGGAAAGTACTACTTGTATAGTGCATATCTCCTTGATAATGATGAATTGAGGCAACTTAATATAGAAGTTCATATCGATTGCTGTCAAGATAAATGAGAAATTCAGAGGAGAAAGCAGAGACATAATAAAAGCAGGAGAATAACGGACAATGTTGGTGCCAAGACACTCACCCTTGCTGGTCTTGTAAAAACTTGCATTTTGTTACATTCGTATTCAAAGTTGAGGAAACAAAAGTCTTAGCACTAGCTAATGAGGGGCCTGAATAAAAAGAATAAGGGAAATAGGAAGAAAACACTGAATATTATTAAAACATCAAATTATTATTATTATTTTTATTATTTTTTAATGTTTAACAATCACTGCCATACAATTGAGATTTTATCCCCCCCACACCTACCCCCCACTACCCCCCTCCCTCCCCACGACTGCATACAATTCTGTATAGGTTCTACATATACTTTCCTATTGAGTATATTTTCACTATAGTCATGCTATGTAGTCAGACTAAAATAAATGAAAGAAATCATATAACAAATCAAAACATGATTCACAAACACATACACATACACAAACATGATCTGCTACATTTTGTGAATGACTTCCATATTTCTTTCTCTGAGTGTGGAAGGCATTTTGCCTTGAGAACCACCTTTGGGATTTTTTTTTTTTATAAGAAGTTTTTGCGTTATTACAAAATTCCAAGTCTACCAGAAAAAACTCTCGCACACTGTGGTCGTTGCTGTGCACAAAGTTCTCCTGGTTCTGCTCCTTTCACTCAGCATCAGGTCATATAAGTCCTTCCAGGCCTCTCTGAAGTCTTCTTGTTCATCATTTCTTATGGCACAATAGTACTCCATTACATTCATATACCATAATTTATTCAGCCATTCCCCAATTGATGGACATCCCCTTGACTTCCAGTTTTTGGCAACTACATAGAGTGCTGCTATAAATATTTTTGTACATGTGGGACCCTTTCCCATTTTTATGATCTCTTGGGGATATAGTCCTAGTAGCGATATTGCTGGGTCAAAGGGTATGCACATTTTGTAGCCCTTTGGGCATAGTTCCAAATTGCTCTCCAGAATGGTTGGATGGACTCGCAGCTCCACCAACAATGAATTAGTGTTCCAACTCTCCCACATCCTCTCCAGCATTTATCATTTTCTTGTAAAACATCAAATTATTAATCTCTACTACGCAACTGGACATAAGTTTCAGCTGTAGTAAAACAATCTATGAACAAAAACAACAAGGGACCTGCTAAGTTGCTCGTTGTTATCTTTTTGTCCAAGTCTTCTTGAATTTTAAGCAAGGTTCTCTCCTGCTCCAGAGCTTCTATGTACTTTGAGTAGCACCAGGAAGGCTGTAGAAACAATTTTCAAAGTTAAATGTATAGCTATTTACTGATCCCCATCAATGAAGAAGATGGGTTTATCGAAATTAATTTATCAGCCTATCTTTGCCTATATAGGTACATTTGTGCTAAAATCTTTGGTCTCGTTTCCATGCCATCAACTTCAATTCCCTGGTAAAGAATGAGCTAATCAAAATTATCAAGATATTTTTGATAGCTTTGTGGTCATCTTTGTATGTTTGCTTTGATTTATAATTAATTAATTTAAACGTTTAGGAAAGATCTAGATGGTTTAGGTTGATTAAGCACACTTCTTGGCTCAGAAGTAAATTCAGAATGTCCACATTAAATAAAAAAAGAACCCAGAATATCTTGACCTTTTGCTAAATTCTGTGCCATTGATGCCCTTCCTATGTGCATGTAAATACAATTTATTCCCTAAAATATTTTTAAATGGTTCTATTCCATCTGAAACGTGGCAAAAAGATGTCAAAGCTGATGAACTTGGATCTGAATTGTATTAATCTATAAGCTGTTAATGATATGAATTTTTGATCTCCCCAAATCAACCATTTCTTTTCTCTTGCTAACCATTTATTTCTATATCATTAGTCAAACTGGCTAGATAGTTGATCCAATTTGCTTAAGACACTTGGGAATACCAAAAATTGTGTTTCAAAGAGACCTCACAAACTTCAATTTAAAAAGGCATGTATATGGCTAACGCAGAAATTTGCTTTGCATGACATATTTGTGATGGGTTCCATTTTTCTTGCCTTCTCAATGGATGGGGAGGGGGAGAGGGAGAAAAAAAACAGCATGAAAGAAGAAATAAGAATGTTGCTGTTGGTAAATGTGATGTTATAATGAGCGAGGGAGAAAAGGGAGAACTATTCAACTCTTATTTTGATGTATTTTTTTTTTTTGACAAGGAGGATTATCTTTGGATCTAGAAGGAGAGAATAAAGGTGGTTAATGGGGACTTGAAACCCAAGACAACTAAGACAGTGGGTAAGAGGACAATGAGCTACCCTTGAGTTCAGATCTCCAGGCCAGGGTGAACTGCACTTCAGAGAGGGGAGGGGAGGCAGCCAAACCTGCTGAGCCACTGTCAGTAGTCCCTGAAAAGTTTGAAGCATGAGGGAGGTAGGGACTTCAGTTCTGAACAACATTCTCCATCGCATTTCCGAATTAACTCTCTGTAACTCATTTGGCTTGAGGTGGCCTCTTTTACTCTTTCCAGCCTAAATATTCACTTGTAGAGGTTTTTTTATTGGCATTCTCTGTCCTCAGAGGATTTTTTTTCACTGTATTAGCAATTTTTATTTGCTTGCCCATTTTCTGTCTCTTTATTGTTTTTTTTTTTTAGTGTGGGCCTGCAATCTTTCTCCTTCTTTTAGGAACTATTCTTTTTTTTTTTTTTAACCTATTTGGTGCATTTCTAGCTATTCTGAAGTGTCAAGAAGGACTGCTGCTGGGCTCCTCTCTCACACAAGGCTGCCTGTTCTCTCTTGGGAACTGAGCAACATCATGATCAGCCTGCTAAGAGGTGGAAGGATCTGGATGAATCCCTGAAGGGAAACTGAGGAATGACAAGAGAAGTTTGATATCTGGCAAAGTCTACTACAGGGGTCGGGAGTCTGCCACATCTGCTTGTGGTTCTAAACCTTTTCTATCCCTGTTCCAATGGTTGCCATGCTAATTCAAGACAGGGAACAGAAGGAGAGAAGGGAAGGAAATAAGGACTAAGCATTTATTAAGCATCTACCTATTTCATTTAATCTTCACAAAAACCCTGGAAAGTAGGTGTCCTCTAGATCCCCATTTTATAAATGGGAAAACTGAGGTAGAAGTTATGTGACTTTCCCAGGGTCACATAGCTAGTAAATATCTGAGGCTAGATTTGAACTCAGGTCATACTGACTCCAGGCTTAGTACTCTAGCCACTTAGACTACTTAGTACTCTAGCCACTACTACTGAGTGCCTTCTAAGATGCAGAAAGAGAAGCAGGGGAGAGATAATAAGAAAATCTGTGGAAATTTCTTTTTGTTGTTATTTTACCTTATTTGGTATGATTCTTGCTGTTTTGGGCTTAGGTACAACCACGTTCAGGTATCTTCCTGCACTTAATCACTTAATAGAAATATATGTAAAGTCCTATACTTTCAAAATAGCATCCCAAGTACAAGATAGGGGGTGTGAGTAGAGAACAGTTCATTTGAAAAAAAAATCTAAGGCATTCTGGTGGACAACAAGCTTGATGAGAGTCAGAAGCATGCCGTGGAAGCCAGAATAGCTTATGTGATCAATGAGTAGGACTGGAAAGGACTTCAGTGACCATTGAGTCCAGCCCCCTGGCAGACCACAGGATGTTATGGGATTTGCTCAAGGTCACACTGGTAGAAAGAATCAGAGGTGGGATTTGAATCCAGGTCCTCTAAATTCACAGTTAGTGATCTTTCACCAGCTGCACCATATCATGTATTAGGCTATATTAAGAGAGGCATCCTGAATCTGTCCAGCTGTACTTTCTCCTGACCACACTACATTCAGATCCAGCTACCTTGTGGAGAAAGTTGGAAAGTGTATAGAAGTGGACAATGTCTATAGTGAGGAGGTTCCAAACCACACCAGAGAGCTGAAGGAACTGAAGATGGTTAGACTGGAGAAAAGGAGGGATGGATAGAAGGGTGGATGGATAGATGGATGGATGGATGAAGGAAGGAATGAAAAAGCATTTACTAAGCATTGTGCTAAGTCCTCAGAATACAAATACAAAAGTAAAGACAAATCTGTTTCCTCAAGGATATTTTATCATGAAAAGTCAAGGCACATCTAATTGGTGTGAACAGAAGCTGATGAATTTTGATTAGGTTCTACAAAGAGTAAGTCAGTTTGAGAACAATTATAGAGGTGCAAAGAATGATCTGACTTGAAAAAACCCAACTTTAACCAGCTCCAAAATATCTTTCTGTTTATGTGCCACAGAAACAAGGTAAGAAACCACTATTGGTTGCTCAAATTAGAAGTCAAAAGTTTGCAGAAGAACCTTTCCAAAATGGAGTCATGGAGAGTTGGACACAACTGAAAAACAACTGAACAAAAATGCTTTTTCATCTAATCCACTTCAGCCACTGTTCAAATTAGGAACTTGAATGCCTTCAGCACCACATTTCGTCTGGAAAGGAAGAGCCATGGGTGAAGCTACTAACTTTTGGGAGTGACTCTGTATGAATGATAACAGGTCATGATTGACACATACTCCTGGTAAGAGCTTGGGGTCATCCATAGCAAGAGCAAGATGACATGGGAATTTATTTGTATTTGTTCTCTTTATATTTATAGTTTCTTCTCTATTAGAATATAAAAATGTATATTTATAGTTTTCCATTAGAATATAAGCTTTTTGCAAGTAGAAGCTATTTCTTTCTTTGTACTTGCATCCCCAGTGCCTGGGAGAATGTCTGGTACATAATAGGAGCTTGGCAAATGATGGGCAGCAGTAAGGGGCTGGGTGACTGACAGGTACCTGTTCTAAGGCCCTGCTGAAAGGACCCAGATCTACAGTTATCGCACTTAAAATACAGAAAGTACAAGACTGAGAAAGTCAATCTAATATTTATGAATATTTTATTGAATTATATGTTTATCAAAAGATGTAAATTTTTTCAATTTTTTGTTTTTTTCAACAAAACAGGGAATATTTTCATTAAACTTAAGGAAATGAATGAAAATGAACTTATTAATTACTATATGTCAAGCTATGTGCCAAGCACTGGGGATACAAATACAAGTCAAGAAAATTTCTTCCCCAAAGGAAGTTCCATTTTAATGAGGTAACCCAACACATATAGGAGAGTGGTGGCCAAAGAGAGAATAGTTGTAGGGGATGGGGAGTAGAGCTAGAGGGAAATAGACTGATAACTCCTTCCAGGGTGAAGATAGTATTGATCTGATTATAGCTCCAGAACTGGAAAAGAGGAGTGGGACTGGGGTGGGGGGCAAAGAGAACAAGGTGTGACCGTGGTGCTGAAGCCACTCACTAATCAGTTCAGTGGGGAAGGAGAGGACTCAGGGTTTGTTTCAGAGTTGAGTGGGTTAAGACCTCTGAGGCACGGTCTCTGTTCTGAGTGGCAAGATGGGTAGTTAGAAGATGGCTTGGGGAGCAGGGGGTAAAGTGAGAGTGAAACATAGCTGGGGTCTGCCTAAGATAGTGGGTTAAATGAGGCACTCACCAATGAGGGTGGGGTGAGGAGAGTGGGATCTCTGGAACTGAAAAGGTTAAAATCTCTAGGGTATCGTTTCCAAAACTGGTTAGATGGTTGGGGAATAGGTAAATAATACACCTGTATATAAATTGTTTCACTGAGCTAATGATGGGGCAGCATGAAGTTTTATAATCATCTAATAAATCAATCTGTGCATCAAGAGAGGAAACACACTACACAAAGATGGCAACAGTCCCTGCAATACCCTTGACCCCTTACCTGTCGGTTATAGCTCTGGTTACTTAAACCTGTGGTGCTGCTTATTCTCCCTGAACCTGAAATTGAACCACTTGGTGTTCTTGATGTCTCCTGTAACTTAAAGTGTAAATGTGACAGCTTAATGGAGGGAAAAAGAGATTATTAAGATCACCCCCAAGTTCCTAAAATACTTTAGAACATTATTCAACATTACTTTTTGGTAAATTAACATGATAGTCAATGTTGTACCAAAGCCTATCCCAAGCAAATGCAGTGTGGCTTATGATTATTTATTTTGAATGATCCTCCCACTGTTCATCTTAAATTTTTCTTGTTTATCTAGTCATTTGATTTTCACCATACCACTTTCCCCATTCTTCCTTTTCCCCAGATTCCAAGTTCAATTCTGTTTTTGCTAATGCCTGGATTTTTACAAGACTGAATTGAGGATATATGGGTTTGATTTTTGCGGAAGATATGGATACCACTCTACAGAAATGATCAATCTTTTCAGAATGTACATTTCCACTACTACAAATATTAGGTTTCACATACTTGTTATCCTGGTAGTTCAGTGATTATCCTAATTTTGACAGGACAGAATAGTAGTGGACTAGGACTCAAGAAGGCTTGGGTCAAATCCCACTAGAACACTGGCGATACCAGCTGTGGAACTTCCTGGACTCTCACTTTCTCATCTATTCAGTTAGGGTGTTGGGTCAGATGGATTCCAAGGTCCCTTACAGCTCTAGATCTATAATTAGTGCAAAATATTCTTTGAGCCAGTGTTTCAGCTATACCAGAGAAATCATTTGCTTGTGGATACTATATCTCAATAAACTTCAAATTAAAATTTAACCAATATTTACAGAAAATATTACCCAGCTGCGGAGTCTTTTTGATTCTCCCTCCATGACATCTCACATCTGTCCTTTTTTCTCAGCTCACACTATGATTGCCCTAGCTCTGGCCCTGATCACCTCTAGTCTGCCCTGTTATATGGTGGTGATGTTGGACAGAGTAAAGAGTGGAACAGTGCCTGTCCTCAGGGAGCTCTCTCATCTTTTTGGTAGAATGTGTCAGGGGCATATACAAGTCTCCTACAGGCTAAGAAGGGAGGCAGGCCGAAAGTTACAGGAAGACCTTAGAGCAGGAAGGCCATCCTGGGGAGTATTTGGAGAAGATCTGGCACAGAAGTTGAGTCTTGAAGGAAGATAAGGATTTTTGGACTAAGTCCCCTGAATGACCCTGGCTTGGTCCATGAACATCTTCAGTTCCCATTAGCTTCATCTTGACTCCACCCAAAGACACACCAGGAAACACTAAAACATTCCTAGTCTTACTCCCATTATCACTCAATAAATGCTCATAATCTATAACTCTGAGAGTCCTCCATGTGCCCATTAGCTGCAGTCTTGCACTCTGTTGGTCTTGTTCCTGTCTGTGGGACATGCTCCCCCCAAATATGGATGTACCCCAAGGCTCTCTCCAGGGCCTTCTGCTACATTCTTTCTGAATGACCTCATCAGCTCACTACATTTACACACACACATATCTGAGAATAAATGTGTGTATATCTGGGGATCATCAGAGCAAAGACTGTATCAATTATGTGTATATGTATACACACAATACATACATGTGTACCTCTACACATGCACACAAACATATATGTAAAAATATGTATGTATGTGTTGTGCATTTTTTAGGACTTTATATTTCTCCTTTATTTTTCTTCAGCTTGATCCAATATTTTAACTCAATGTAAGGTGTGTCGTTTGGTTTTATTTTTCATCCTGGTTCTGTCATCCAGAGTGTTAACAGTTTAAGGTCATCTGTACATTTGTAAGCCTGCCTTCTTTGTTTTTATCTAAGGCATTTATGAAGATGAAACAGTTTAGGGTCCAGCACTGGATCCTGCGGCACTCCACTGGAGACTTATTTTTACTTTCAAGCTCAAATGTGTACAAGTGATAGAACATATATGAAGAGCCAAGACACATGCTAATGCCTTCCCTTGCAACTACCCAAACACACGAATAGCCTTACAGAGTCTCACCCTTATTAATGTGAACTCAACAGCATTGAGATAATGTGTAGGTTGGTAGGCTGTCCTGAGCTCACCTAGTAAAAAAATGTAGCATGTATTTCAAGCTCAGGTGAGACAGGCTTTTGTATCAATCTGAGAGAGGAGATTATCAACAGCTAAGCATGAAGACCAAGAAAAAAGTTCTGAGTAAGTAGGAATAAAACTGAGATGATTCATTCTTCCTGAGTCAGACCTACAGGTTTGTTTAGTATCAACATCAATCTCCCATGGGTTTAGTTAGATAAGAGTATCTTTCCCTCAACTACCCTAACAAAGGGTAGTGCTCCCCTGCTAAAATGCAGCCAGCCCTACCCTGCTGCCCCATTTCCCATCCTGTCCTCCCTACCACATACAGAAGGAGGATCCTGCTTGGGAGTGAGTGGCTGAGACAGTTCTCTGGTTGGGTTGCTGCAGCCACTACATAATTGTCCCCTAACAGTTTTCTTTATCCACAGCAGAAAGTGTTGGCTCCAGAGAACGCAGAATCCATTGCTTGTGCTCTCCGGAGGCTACTTGCAGAGCACGCACATTAGAATCCAAAACATCTAACTTCTGTCCCATGAATAGACAAATACATTATATCTTTCCGCCTGGTCCTAAATAGAGTTGTTTTGTTACTTACATTTTTTCCCCCTCTGGCATTTGTTTATTACGTTTTTAGTTTGAGCTAATACATATTTTGACACTTTTTCATTAATGTGCTAATAAAAGGTTTGTTTGAGTTTTAAAAAATCAAATATATTTTAAAAAAAAATTTAACTCAATGTTCTCAAATTCATTCCAAAAGAAAATTCGTACTTTTCTACTATAAATTAATGTAGACAAACTAATATAAAAGCATTACATATGAAGGGAATTTTCAAATGAATGAGAGTATTTCATGTAAGTGCATGATCTGACTTGAGATCTCATTTTTACTAGCTTCATATTACATATACATTCACTTCATAATTCTGACTTCTCTGCTGAAAAAGTGAGCCTCTACTACATAAAACAACATCTGAAACTCCTGACAGAAAAATCTTGAAAACCACTAAGATGTGTATCTTTTCTGCTTCCTTGGGTCAGACTGATTGGAAGATGAGTATCTCAAACAAACATCACCCAGACAGGCCTGGCCTCAAGACTCCACCAGCATCTGGACGCCTTGTTCATCAGGCATGGCCAGAGGCTGGTTAACCGTCCTCTCTCACCTCTTCCTCAGACCTTTTCATCAGTTTCTCAGGGAACAAAAATCAGATCAATATGAACTCCCCTCCCCCCTCTACACTTTTTTTTCCTATGAAGGGTGTGACAATCTAGTTGACCCGTGAGTTTATTTATAATCTTGTGATTTTGAGTCACACGCTGCTTACACACCTACACACCCTGCTCCCTCACAGAGCCCATGTCAATCCCATACCTCCTGAGTCTCTTTCACACTCTGTCCTACCCTTCCATTATGCCCTGTAATCCTGTTAACACATTTCCCCTCCTAGTCTTCCTACACCTATCCCTGGAAAGTATGTTGCATATATTTGCATCTAATTTTCTATGTACATGTTGTTTCTCCTTAACAGAATGTGTTTCTTTTTAACAGTATTTTATTTCTCCCTGCCTTCTCCTGCTCCCTATTAAGCAATTTGGTATAGGTTATATCTGATCAATCATATAAAACATATTTCCGTGGAATGTAAGTTTCTTGAAGGCTGTATCCCTAGTGTCTAGCACCGAACCTGGTATGTAATAAGTGCCTAATAAATATTTTCTAGTCCACAACTTGGACGCCATCAACTCCTTACTTTCACTCACACATTTAAGTAGTTGCCTAATCTGTGTGTGTTAGTCCTTTGTTGCCAGAGAAGACCATGCCATCAGAGAAATGATGACATGACTTGCACTTGACTTTGTTTTGAGTGAGGGAGGGCTTTGTAGGTCACCAGCCTCACTTCTCCTCCAGAGCCATCTGAATCAGTGACCAGATATTCATCAGGATGACTGGAGATGACCCAGGATGAGGCAGTTGGGGTTAAGTGACCTGCCCAAGGTCACACAGCTGATGAGTGTCAAGTGTCTGAGGTGAGATTTGAACTCAGGTCCTCCTGACTCCTACACTGGTTCTCTATCCACTGCACCACCTAGCTGCCCCTAATTGCCTAATCTATCAGCCTCTCACATAGACCCCCTTTCTCTCCACTCACATGGTCCCTACTTCAGTTCAAGACTTTATTACCTCTCACCTGAGCTATTGCAATAGTCTCTTCCCACACTTACCCATCCTTGACAGAGCCATCAAAGGGTCTTTAGAAGCACAGGTCTAGCTAGGTCATTTTGTTTCCTGCTCAATAAATTCTAATGGCTCCCTATCACCTCCAGAACCAAATATAGGTTTCTTCTGTTTGACATTTAAACCTTTTTACTCACTGATTGCACCCTACCTTTCCATCTTTACTACATATTATTCCCACCCAAATCCTCTGTGATCCAGCTATATTGCCCCTTTCCATCCCTTGTACAAGGCACTCCATCTCTCAACTTGTGCCTTCGCCCCCGCCTGCCTGCAATGAACTCCCTCCTTCCCTCTGCCTCTTGGAATTCCTGATTTCCTTCAAGACTCACCGCTTTATGTACTGTAAGAGTCTTGAGGACAGGGGCTTTTTGCTGTTTATCTTGGTACCCATAGCATCTAGCCTGTCTTGTTAAGTGATTATGTGAATTCTCTGCATTCTTTTCACTCCTCTCACCTCTTACATAAATACACGTCATACATACTTTTTAAAGCTCTGAACACAAGAAACAATGAGCGTCATCTCACCTTTCCTTTGCTGTCTTCAGTGGGGGTGGTCTGTTTTTTCTTATATTCTTTTCTTCTCTCTAGGGTAGTCACAACTTTCTCATCAGTTAAATTGCTTTGAAACTGACAAAACTGTGGCCAGTATTTAAAAAGAACCCCAAAAATGGTCATCTGGGCAGACGCAAAAGAGTACTAAGGTTACAATTTTGTACCAGTGTCCTGATTTAAAATATCATTCACCATAATAATGGATTAACTATTCCTTATTTAGTATCCAGCATCTTTGCTGCAACTTATTGTCTCCAGGCAGCTTCATATAAGCTGTACACATGCTGATCGTCAATTTTGTTTTGTTACCAATAAGAAGTCTTTGTTTAAAAAAAAAATGCAGTTAAGAGATACTTTCTTCTTTTTATGTATCATACCAATCGACTGAATTAATAGAAACATTCATCAGGTTTGGGAAGGTTTTTCTTTTTAACAAGGAATTTATGGTTTCTTTTAAAAATTGCATACACATTGCTATTTTATCCAAATATTCTAAACATTTAGTTCATCAAGAAAAAAACCCACTTTTTTCTTTTGGAGAAAGGAAATACCATTTTGCCTCTGGAAAAACTCTTAAACAACACTGCAGATGTAAGAATAAATCTTGGGCAACTTTTAAATGATACAATCTTTCTTTTTATGTGAAAGCAAGAAAAGCAACATTTAAAAAGGAGAATGGTGCTCTTAACTAATGCCCTCCATTAGGATACTCCACATTAAGTGATCACGATATTTCTATAGATAAGAATTGTGTTCAAAAGTCTGTGCCAAATTCTTTCATTAGTTCTGCAATGCACACATGTTATTTCTTGCAAAAACTTAGTACTCGCTATCAGGCTATCATCCTAAGAAATTCTCAATCTTGCAGCTTATTAGCTATGGCTTTTACCTAATGCTGTAAAAAAAACAAAACAAAACAAAACCATCTCATTAGGTTTTAAGCTGACTGTTAGGGAAGGGAGTAAGTATTTATTGAGCATGTACTAGTGCCAGCCACTTTGCTAAGCACTTCTCATTTGGTAATCATTAGTTTGACAACTATTAAGGCAAAAGGAAAGAAAAAACATTATCTTATAAATGCTTCAGTGATCAGTTTATGACCCTATTTTAGCAATTTTTCTATCCAGACTTGCAATTTAATGTTATTTTTCCTCTCTCTCTCTCTCTCCCAATCCAATCTATTTTTCATTGGGAAATCTTCCCAGCCAGCCTGAGGCACTAGGACATTAAGTAGTTTGCTCAGGGTCACATGGCCAGTCTGTTCAGAAGAAGGACTTAAACCCAAGTCTTCCTCACTCTGCTATTGCCATGCTGCCTCTCCAAGTTTTATTAGTGATTCTAAATTTGTTCACTGCCTTTATAGCTTCAGTATTTAAATCTGTGGCCTCCTGGAGTCAATAACTACAAAGACTATACACACACACACACACATATATATACATACATATATTATATACACACACATATATATACATGCATACACATATACATATATATTTAATATTTCTAACATTTTTTCCTAATGATCATTTAAGTAATTCCTTATTTTCAATATCATGGGACTACAATAAATTTTACTGTGGACTTCCTTTTTAAATATCCTTTCTTCTTATACTCTAAATTATCCTTCTTTTTAGTAAATTCTTCACACATCCCTGTGTTTCCTAGTGCTCAAGTGGTATGTGTGAACTTTGACTGCATTAATCCAGAGAAATAGCATCCAAAAGTTGCTCCAGTGGAAAGCATTGTGGTCAAGCATCACCAAGTCTCTGATCTAGCCAGACCTGAGGGAGGGACCTCAAAAGTCATCCAATTTGGGTTATTCCTGAACAGGAGCTCCTTTGGTAGCATTCTGACAGGTGGTCATCCAGTCTCTAAGTCCCCTAGTGATTTTCCCAAGTAGCCCATTCCATCTTTAGATACTTTCTAACCCTTCAATGAGTGGCAGATGGGTACAGTAGATGGGCCAAGAAAATTGGTGTCAAGTCATGTCTCCGACTCACATGTACTAGCTATGGGTAAATCACTTAGCCCTTCAATATTGTAGGACACCCTTACTGGTCTACATCATTGGAAGAAATTTTCACATTGAACCTTCATTATGCCAATGAAATTATAGGTCTAGACCAAAAATTACAATAATTTTTGAAGAGGTTTTCCTAATATTGAATGTAAATTCTACTTCTTTTATTTCAACTACATGTATTTTTTAACCTTATCATGACTGCTGGTCCATCCTTCTATTTCTCGATCTATTTTTCTTGTCCTTTATAGCATCTTTGTAGCATCTGATCCTATTGACTACTTGTGCCTACGGGACAAACTCTCCTCCTGGGTTCCTGGGTCACCACTCCTTTTTCCTTTGCTAGCTTCCCAAGTCCTTGTAATAGATATTCACGGATGATGTTCTTTTATAAGCCCTCTAATTTTCCTTCCCTATATTCTCCTTAATATTATTATTCATTCTCATGGCTCCATCCACCACTTCCCAAATATCTCTTTCTAGTCCTGAATGAAACTGAGCTTTAAGCCCACATTTCTACCACCTCATAGGACATTTCTTCCAAGATGTTGTACCATTTTCACAAACTCAACATGTCCTGAACTGAGCATGTTTTCAACCCCATGCCTCCTTCTGACTTCACCCTTTATTGGTAGCCTCACTATTCACCTACTCTCCAATATTCAAAAAACGTTCTGTTATATCTTTCTCTTTTCTATCTTGTCTGTCCTAGTCTGGGTGCACACTGTGTACAATTACAGTCATCTTAAAAAATTAATTTAATAAGAACACAATTAGTAAGAACATTTTTGCAAAATACAAACTTAGTAAAGATATACTCTCATGGGCACACACCCAGATCAGTTACAACAATATGTAATCAGAAAAGTCCACTGGGCCTGAAAAGCAACTCCACTTGTATAGACACTCATTTATATAGTATTCCCCCAAAAGTGGATCTTAGTACATTTAGCTTTTTACTATTCCAGATCTCTATGACAAACAGTTACACAAGTGCTTTAAATCACTAATCCCTCATAGTCTAGTCAGCCCCTTAGGGCTCAAAACCTGAGAACAACAAATGATTTCTAAGATACTCAGTTTCTGAGTTTGCTTTTTAAACCACTGGAATATCACATATTTATGCCCTCCAATTTATTTCCATTGATACCCTTTAAAGTACATTCCCTCATTACTATCCACTTAGCCTATTGTAACATCCTTATAACACATCTCCCTACATCCAATGCCTACTCTTTCCAATCATTTCCCATTCCATCTGAGGTAGCTAGGTGGGGTAGTGGGAGATCCATGTTCAGATCCTGTCTGAGACACTTACTAACTGTGCAACTCTGTTTGCCTCAGTTTCTTCATCTGTAAAATGAGTTGGAGAGGGAAATGACAAACCACTCCAGTATCTTTACCAAGAAAACCCCAAATGGGGTCACAAAGTTTCAGACATGAACAACAAAACTGTCATGTAAATATTTTGTGGTACTGTTATCTGTTTGAATTGTATTCTCCTCCATTAGACTTACTATAAATTTTATGAGGTCAGACACTTAAACTCTACGTCTGTCCCAGTACCTAATATTTTGCTTTGTACATTGAAGGGGATTAATTGTTTAAAAACTCCTTTTCAGGGAGTTTGATGAAAAGTCTATAAAACCTGGTGCCACTAGACTTTTCCAGATTTCTGTCAGTACTCTATCCTATCTCTTCTTTTTCCAATTCACAGCTGCCAGAATTGAAATTCCTAAAGTACAGATTGGACAAGACTGTGCCCCTGTTCAAGAAGCTTCAGTGACTCCTTCCTGCTTCTGGATAAGATATAAAGTCCTCTATCTGGCCGGCCAACTCCTCATAATCTAGCTTCAGTCTGGCTTTCTACACTGATTGCCCATCATTCCCTGCAGCATTCAGCATTCCAATCAGACTCCCTGACTCCCCAAATGAAGTCCGGCCCCCGTGCTCTTACACAAGTTGTTTCCAGAGTCTGGAATGCTCTCCCTCATCACCTCTGCCTTCAAAGCTCACCAAGGGCTGCTTACTACGCAAGGATCTCTCAGATCCTCTCAGGGCTTCAGGTCCTATTCCTTTATGCTGTTTTTGCATGTTTCCCTTTCAGGAGAAGGGTCCTCAGGAAGTTCACATTCTAATGGGGGAGGACAAGTAAATAACCATGAACATACGAGGCACAGAATGGAGAATTTCAGAGGGAAGGAATGTTCTGCCCTTCTCTTCTTTTCCCTTTACCCTATCTCACTTGGTTATCTTATCAATTCCCATTGATTCAATTATTTCTCCTGTGGAGATAATTTCCATATCTATAAATTTAGGTCTAGTCTGCAGAGCTACAGTCCCACATCGACAATGATGTAGTTGTATATTAGACATTATTAGATACAACCGTTGTATTTTAGACATCTCAGACTCAACATGTCCAAAAAAGAATTCATTCCAAACCTCTTTTTTCTAAACTTCCTTTTTACTGCCAAGGGCACTAGCATCTTCTCTATCCCCTGGGCTTGCCACCTCAGTGTCACCTTCAACTCCCTGTCAAACCTTGTAATTTCTACTTTCACAATAGCTCTCATATACATCTCCTCTCCACCTACACCTGAGGCCATCATCACCTCTCCTGGGGCCCACTGCAACCTCCTAATGGGTCTCCTTGCCTCAAGTCTCTCCCACCTCCAGTCCATCAGCTGCCAAAGTCATTTTGCCAAAGCATTAGGTATGATCATACTACCCCTTCTCCTACTCAATAAACTGTAGTGGCTTCTTATTACCTCCAAGATCCAATACAGACTCCTCTGTTTGGTATTTGAAGCCTTTTATAAACAGTTCACTTCCTATATTTTTAGTATTCATACACTTTACTACCCTTCATGCAACTATATTAGGTGACTACACTCTAACTCTGATCTTCAAGCTTTTGCACTGGCTGCTCTACATGTCTGGAATGATCTCGCTCCTTGTCTTCAGGTCAAATTCTACCTTCTGCAGAAGTTCCTGGCTCTCCCCTGTTGCTAGTGTCTTCCTTTCTGATACTACCTTCCATCAACTCAGTGTATATCATGTGTAAGTGTGTATACTATATATGGTTTCTTACGTCTCCCTTAATGCACTGTAAGCCCTTTGAAGGCAGAGTTTTTGCCTTTCTTTAAATGCCCTGTACTTACCACAATAAGGACTGAACAATTGTTTTCAGACTGACTCTTTCACTCTTAATATCTATGCAATTGTATTTTTATTAAAACATTAAGTTTACTTTATTAATGTTGTATGACAATATATAGAAACACATGTGAGGTTTTAAGCTTTATCCACAACCCTTTTCTCTGTCATTTGTGTCCTATAAATTACGGTCACATCATCTCCTATTCTCTTTTAATGGCATACCTGTTATCTTCTAGTTTTATAGTAACCAATTTTATAATTTTATCTAGGGATTTATTTTTATCTCCCTCAATTTTCAATGATCAGTTTGTTTCTTGCCAAACACATTCTTTCCAATCCTCTTGAGATGTACTGTCTTCATTACCCAGAGCCTATCATTAAGATATCATAAATTTTCATCCAGAAAAATGAAGTCTACTCTTTACTACTATCTGTGTAACCAGCTGTTTTCAATTCCCATATTCTTTCTCTTTCAAAACAAAAACCTTCCCATGGAAGAATGAAAATGCCACCCCCCCCTTTTTTTGCTCTTAATTTCCTAATTTCCTAAATTTCCAAGTCATGACTTTAAAATCACTAAACAATGACAGATTTCTTCTGGAGAACTGAGGATTTGATAACAGATCTCTGACTTGGATATATATCCCAGTAAACCAAGACAAATACAGATTAGTTCTGTAAACTCTATGAATGGTCTTATCCCTCCGCAGGTTATCATCACATAACAATGATAAATAACAAATAACAATGCTGAATCACAGAGCAATTTTTCATTATTTGTTCCGTCCCTCCCCATTGCTGCTCCTATCTATCACTTAGTCTACTGTTAAGTATTTTCCTGAGATCCCCTATATTGAATAGCTGGTAGTATCTCCCAAATTATATACCCTTGGTCCCTTAAACTCTAAACTCTAAGAATGCATACACCTACCTGCGCTGCATGCTTCAAGCATTTTAGCTAGCAGTGCTAGAAAAGAGCCAGCTAGGTGGCTCAGCTGATAGAGCGATGGGTCTCAGGAAGACCTGACTTCAAATCCAGTCTCAGACAATTACTTAGTTGTGTGACCCTGGGCAAGTCACTAAACCTCTTAATCCCACTAGAGGTTGAAATGGCAAACAACTCCAGCATCTTTGCCAAGAAAACCTCATGGACCTGAAGAGTTGGACTGGACTGAATACACACTGGAAAGAAGATTCAATTTATGCACTATTCAGGTTCAGCAAATGGGGAATGAGTTTCAGTGTACCAGATCTCAGTGACACTGGCCTTTGGCAACAAATTCAAGCTACTTTTATAGCATCCTACCCATCTCGCAGTAAGCTCTTTAAAGGCAGAGACTATTTTTTTTCTTTGTATTTCCAGCATTTAACACACTGTCTTGGTCCCAGTAAGTGCTTAATAAATATTTGACGATTCACTTCTTTTCTGTCTTAGCCCTTATTATCATCTCATATAAGTCATTCTGGACATGTTTCCCAATTTTCTTTTAAAGAAAATAACTCTAATGGGTTAGACAGGCAGATTTTCCTTTGCCAAACTTGTATGCTTTATATAAAGTGGGTATTTGAATCTCATCTCATTTATTTTGTGGCTATGTAAATTTTCCTAGCTTCTAAGATACACATCTTTTTAGACCCATGTGTTTTGCACATCTTTGTGGTAGCTGATATTTTATTTTTATTTTATTTCCATTTTCCAATATTTTTATTTATATGTATTATATTTTCATTGATGCCTTTTTTTCTTAATAATTAAGTCATTCCTGATTTATCCCTGTTCCTTCTTGAACTCTTTCTTTTAGCAAAGAAAAACCATTAGGGAATCTGACCCCAAAAGGTGACTGCATCAGTAGTAGATATTTTAAAAAGAAATGAGGTAATAGGGAAGGCAAAGAAGAGGAAGTAGAGAGAGGTTTGCAAAACAGAAACTAAAATTATAAAAATTCAAATATTCAATTTGTTGTACAGGGTGAATTGTACTAATTCCTGCATCTCAATAGTATGTAGAAATATTTTACATTTAAATAAAAATGATCCTGGAACTGAGAAATCATATTTTTAACTTGCCAAATAAACCTACCCATGTTTATCCATATGAATTATAAATGAATTAAAATATCTTGATTTTTCATCAGTTTTAAAAACTGTTGAGCCACATTTAACACAGGTTTCTTACCTGTGCCTCTCTAAATACATAGGGTCCTAATTCTTTCCTGTGCTCTATAATCTTCTGAGCTTGATCAAATGGAAGGTCAATTTGCAGAGCTGGTGGAATACTGGAATTAATAAAGCAGTTGATGATAGTTGTGATCTTATTTTGGATAATAGCATCCTCACAGTGAGAATGGCACAAGTCCTGCACAGTGAGAGAAGGAAGAAATTGTCAAATTTTCCCTATTAACTATTGACTAAACTATTCCCAAACTAAACTAAAACTATTCCCAAATGCTCCCTATTAACTACTGACTAAACCTCCATGACTTTTTGCAAATCATTCAACCTCTCTGGACCTCAGTTCCTTCATCTGTAAAATTAGGGGTTTGGACTTGACAGCTCTGAGCTCTCAGTTGAGTTTCTTTATTTCAAGACCTAATATAAGTTATACCTCTTTTAGTCAGGTAATCAAATAAGCTTTTATTAGGCACTAATTGTGTGTCAGGCACTAGGCTAAAAGGTATGAAGAAAAAAAGGAAAGGAAAGTCCCCTTTTCGAGGAATTTATATTCTAATGAGAGACAAAAACCTGTAGATGACTAGGTATATACAAAATACAGTCATAATAATAGCTAGCATCTATATAGGGCTTTTAGGTTTGCAAAGGGCTTTACAAATATCTTTCTTCTTATCTCTCTATAATCCAACTTCTAAGCTCATCATTCCACTGTAATGCCTCTCTTCCAAGCCACCAGTGATTTTTCTAATTGTCAAACCGAAAGGCATTCTCACAATCCTCATTTTTCTTGTCTTCTCTGAAGTCTTGGACACTATTCATCACCCTCTTCTCCTGGATACTCTTTTTCCTCTGGGTTTTTGGGACACTGTTCTCTCCTGATTCTCCTCCTACCTGTCTGGTTTCTCCTTCACTGGATCAAGTCGCATCCACTAACCCTGGGCGTCCCACAGGGCTCTACCCTGGACTCTCTTCTCTGCTACCTTCACTTGATCTTATCAGCAACCATGGATTTAATCATCATTTCTGTGCTGAGGATTCTCGAATCTACGCCTCTGGCCCTAATCTCTCTGTTGACCTCCAGTCTCGCATCTGCAACTGCCTTTCAGACATCTGGAATCAGATGTTCAGGAGACATCTTTGGTGTAAAACATCCAAAAGTGAGCTCATTCTCTCTTCCCAAGACCTTTCCCTTTCCAAACTTCCCTCTAGGAAGTCAAGGGCATATCTCAGTTCCCCAGGCTCTCAACCTGGGATTTATTCTCAGTTCCTCATCATCTTTTACCTGTCATATTCAATCTGTTTCCAAGGCCTTTGCAACATTTCTTGAATATACCACCCTCTTCTCTTCTCTGGTAGGGCCTGGAGTCAGGAAGACCTGAGTTCAAATATGACCTCAGACACTATGTGACCTTGGACAAGTCACTTAACCCTGTTTGCCTCAGTTTCCTCATCTGTACAATGTGCTAGAGAAAGAAATGGCAAACTACTCCAGTATCTTTGAAAAAAAAAAAACCCCAAATGGGGTCACCAAGAGTTGGACACAACTGAGGAACAACTTTGTAATAAGTGTCTGATGCAAGATTTGACCTCAAGTCTTCGTAACACTGGGTCAAGTACACTTTCCAAAACCTCACCTAGCTGTGCCTATACCAAATAGATATTCTCAGAGGGGAGACTACTAGCAGCTAGAGGCCAGGAATGACCTCCAATAAAATGGGATTTGAACTGAGCCTTGGAGGAAGTCAGGGAGGAGGTAAAGGTAAGGAGGGGAGCATGTCCATGGAGGCCATACTCTTGATTTTCCTCAACTGATTTGTATTAGATAAATTTGTGAACCTCCCTCACATACTGTGAGCTTCTTAAAAGTAGTGACTGGGTCTAATATCTTTTTTGTCCTTAATATCCAGCACAATGCCCTGAACATAATAGGCATTTAATATTTACTGAATTGAAATTGGCTTCCTTAATGAAGGTACTTTAGTTATGAGGACACTTCAGTTATATCGAAAGATACAAGATCTGAGAAACTGCAAAGAGATAATTTAAGTTCAAATAAGAAAGCATATGTAAAGCACTTTGCAAGCATTAAATTATTGAACAAATGTTAGTAGTTTTAATTTCTTAGATTATGAAATGCCTGGGATGCATCAGTATTTATTTAAATAGCTATCCTGATTTCTCTTGAAATCGGGGAACCCTAATGAATTAGTGCATTTAATTCAAAGTCATTCTAAGCCAAAGTCCTGAAATAACTCCTACTAGGTAATTTACATGAACACCTGGATGAATGGGGAAGACCAAGACTATTTGCCAGATAAGGTGATATAAGTTTATTCAAGTCTAGAATGAAAAACCAGACTATTGCATAAAAACAGGGCAGTTATGGGGAAGGCCATGCCTATGATTTCTCATATTATATTGTCTCATTTTCTTTCTCTGACATATGGTGTATTTGGCTTAATTATATAGCTATATGAAATTTGCAATTCAACATAAATATGATCACGTTTATGATATCCCAATTTAAAAATTCAGTACTTGAACTTCTGGTGAGATGGTTAATGAAAACTTCTATGTATTTCTAGTTCTTTTTCCCCCATCTCAAAAATAGGAAGAAATAAGCTAAAAAAAAAAAAAAAAGAGAAGCCAAAAGTAGAGAAAGAAAACATTCCTGAAAAGCAATCTTCCCCACCCCCAGCATGCTCCCCCCCAAAAAAAACAAGGGGCTATATTATTAACTCCCTGTCCTGTGCCCACAGACTGTTCCAAAGTTTCTGAGTGCTAAAAACTCCACAGGAAAATGAATCAATGGAAATTTGGAACCAATGGTGGATATTGTGGGGAATCACCAAGAAGCTACAATAGCCATTCTTAGCTGTGTCTTCTCTCAAAAACAAATCAGGAGCTAATCATGGATGGGGTGTTGGTGTGTATGTGTGATGAAGGATATCAGTAAGCAAAGGAAAAGTCCTAATATGACAAAATACTATGGGGCAAAAGAATCTTAGGACAAAATACTAAAGGAAGAGGAAAAATTCTGAAATAACTATACATATTCATCCTCAGAAAAGAGGATGAAATGGCCACAAGGAAAAGGCCTAGTCTATAAAAATAAAAACAGAAGGGTAAGAAAAGAGATAGATAGCTTAGAAGCTATGAAGCCTTTGCAGAGAAGTATAAGCCAAAAATTGTAGTAGTTAAGTTCAAAGTGAAGGGGTAGTGATCTCCTTATTCCTAGAAGTGTTCAGTCAGAAGTCTGACTGTTGAACTAGTTAATTGAAGTTCAACTAGATCATTGTAAGGTTCCCCCTTTGAATTGTAAAATTTTTTTATTCTAATTTAACAATCTGAAAATAACTTGGGTTTATCTAATCACTCATTCCTTGGAAAAGAGAAAATTAGCAATGGTCTTGTACTCAGGAGCTCTGAGTTCAAATGCCAGCTCTGCCATTTACAAAGCTGGGTGTGACTATGGGAAAATTTTCTTGGTTGTAAAATATAATAATGTTCCTATAACTTATGGGAATTATATAATTAATTAATTATATTAACATAAAATACTCATAAAATACAATAATGCTCATATTGTCTACTTCACAAAGGTGTTGTGTAGAAAATGTTGTAAACCTTAAAGAGCTATTAAATGTTAGTTATTAATCATTTTTATTTAATGATTTATTTGTAATCTATGATCTTTGTTATCACTTCTACAAATATGAGTTGAAGAAATTTATCTTCAGTTTCCTTGGTTATAATAGCAAATATAGAAAAGTGATAGAAAAGTATATGTGTGGTATATTTATAAACTATATGCAGAAATAAGATTTCCAGTGTTTTAAGGACAGTTATAATGAATACAATGGCATATTATTACAGGTCAAATTTTAATTCACCTTAAAATGGAAAATTTTCCTTCAAGATTCACTACCATTTTATACTAATGCAAGCACAAAAGGATTTAGAATATTTTTTTATTACCCAGCAATTGAATAATATATACTTCAATGTTTATCCATATGAATGGAGAAAGGAACAATGTTTCAAAATTAAATTAATGAAAAACAGATCTATCATCTGCACATTTTCTACTCAATTAAAATTCTGAAATTTCAATGCATTTTTCTTCTTAACATAAATAAATGGCTTATTTCAGTACCTTATATTTTTGAACCTCTTGCCAGAAGAGTACTCCATTTCCCAATAAATCTCCTTTTAGTGATACAAATCGTTGAAACAGTTTTGCTATTACAGGGTTCAATAATGCTTTACGGAAAGCAATTATGTCAGTAGATGAAGCTATCCATTTACTCTCCTCAGGCTGTCCATAACAGAGAATACAACAAATGAGCTTTGTTGTTTTTTTTTTTTTAAATCTCCCCAAACCTCCCAATAAAAAAAGCATTAGTTAGGTTAAGTTTTCCAACTCCTATTTCCTAAACCTTATTTTTCAAAGTTATGACATAAATACAACAGAAGGCATTTTCCTTCTTCAGGTCTACTGTCTACTATCTTGTCTCTTTTTGGGGCTGGAAAGCAGAGGGGGCTTCTTTTGAAGGGGTAGACTGTAGAGAAAATAAATTTGTTACTTAGAATAAAAGACTACGTTGTCAAATAATGAAAACTATCATAAGTAATAACTGTGACCACAAACTACTTTTTATTGCACAGTATGAGATTTGTGCTAAAAGGGAAGACACAATTGCTTAGCAAATGCATCATTTCTTATTTAAAAATCAATCTAGCCAATTTAACCATATTAAAGAATGTCATAATGATCAAGAAATAGAGGTTACCAAACATATTATTCTAGAAAAAGGAACCAATAGCGAAGTGTAGGTTGGTATCATCCAATCTATTACCCCTTATATTGACCATATCCATTAAGTCTTACTCCAACACCTCTGATGCCTGGGTTTGGAAGTGATGCAGAGTTCTCAAAGGGTATTGTCAGGGTAGTGCATATCGTGACAAATCTTATACGGATCTGGAACGGTTTGAAAATAGGTTTGGTGACATACTGTATTTGCCATCCAAGAACCAGACTATGGAAGTTCAGAGAGTTTCATTACCACACTGACTGCAGGATGATGAATTTTTCAGTCATAGAAACTCTCGAAAACCGTCTGCGAAATTATAAAGGATTCTTTGAAACACTGAAATATACTGACAGAAGGAAAATGAAAAGAGGACAAAGCTGAAGAGAGAAACCCTACGCAGTTCTAATGTAAAATACACCATCATTTAAAAGGGAACCTCAGTTCATCCTTCATATTCTCTCTTTTATTTTGTAGAAATTTCATTATCTTAGAATTAGAAGGGACTTTGTAGGTCCTTTAGTCCAACCCCTATTTTGGGTACCTAGGCATGAATTGCCTTCATAACACTCAATTGAACAGATATTTATTAAATGCCTAGGATGAACTGCATGGTAGTATACCCTTCTAGGTCCTATGGAAGATATATGTTTAGAAGAGATAGCGTTTCTACCCTCAAGGATCCTGTATTCTAGAGGTAACCTTGAGGGGTGGTTAATCTGCCTCTATTTGTAGATCTCCCATGAGAATGAACTTACTACTTCAGCAAGCAAGCAAGCCTTTATTAAACTATATCGGACACCACATTAAGTGCAAAAGGTACAAAGATAAAAATAAAATAGTCACTCCCCTAAGGGAGCTTACATTCCACATATACATATGTATGTAAAGAATATATGTAAAATGAGTACAAGATGATTTTTCAGAAGAAGAAGAAGAAACCAGCAGCTGTGGGGATCAGAAAAGTCTTTGAAGGGGGTGCTTTAGCTGAGTCTTAAAGGAGACAAAAGATGTGGAGGAAGTGCATTCCAGCAGTAGCGAGCAGCTCTAGCAAAAGCACATAGATGGGAGATAGAGTATCATGTCTAAGGAACAGCAAGAAGGCCAGGAGGGGCTAGTAATGTGTAACAAGGCTGGAAAGGTAGGTTGGAGCCATTTTGCTACGGTTTTTTTTTAAACTTTGTCCTAGAGGCAATATGGAACCACAGGAATTTACCTTTAAGTAAGGGAGTGGTAGGGTCAGAATTGTGATTTAGGAAAATGACTTTAGTGGCTGTATGGAGAATGGACTGTGGTGGGTGGCAGGTTGAAGCAAGGAGAGCTATTAGAAGGCTACTGAAATAGTCCAGGCAAGAAAGAGGCAATGAGGGCCTCAACTAAAGTGGGAGTGGGGAGAAAAGGATATATGACAGAGATCAAGAAAGAAATGTTAAGACTGGGCAACCAGTTGGATATGGAGGGCAAACAAGACTGAGGAGTCAAGGATAACACTGAGATTGTGAGACTGGATGAATGCAAGAATGATGGTGCCCTTGAGAGTAATATGGAAGCTGGGATGCTTAGTGGGGAAATAACAAGAAGTTTTAGATATGTTGAGCTGGAGATGTCTATAGAATAATCAGTTGGAAGTGCCCAATAGGTAGTCATCGATGTGGGACTAGAGTTCAGGAGAGTATAGGGCTGGATACATTCAATTCAATATACATGGATTAAATGCCTCCTATGTGCTAGGCACTGTGCTAAGGGCTAGGGGTACAATTAAGAAAAAGAAAGACAGTCCTTGCCCCCAACGAGCTTACAACCTAATGGGGAAGACAATACACAAAAGGAAGATGAAAGTGGGGAGGACATCCAAGGGTCCCTGGTGTGTAGGTGTGTTCTTGGAGTTGATGGAACTATTGGTGGAAAATGAAATATACAGATCAGGAGTCATCTGTCTAGGGAAGATTGAACCCATGAAAGCTGATGAGGTCTCTACTTGAGAGAGTGGAGTGAATAATAGGAAAGTTTGAGACAGGGGTAAGCATCAAATTTGCCAATGACACAAAGCTAGGAGGAATCACTAACATGTCTGACGACAGATTTAGGAAAAAAGATTCTGAAAGGCTAGAATGTTGGCTAAATCCAAGTAGATGAAATTTACGAAGGGTCAAAGGAAAGTCTTGGGTTTAAAAAAATTAACTTTATAAATAAAAGTTTAGAGAATCATAGGTTTAAAACCAGAAGGGACTTCAGAGGGCATTTTGTCTAACTTCTTCCTTTTATATGAAGAAAATGAGTCACTGAGATAAATGACTTACTCCTTCACTCAGGTTTTAAGTAGAAGAGTGAGATTTTGAACTCAGGGTCATTGCCTCCTATTTAGCACTCTAATAAGAGACAGGGAAGTTAAACAGTGGTTTTTCTGAAAGTTATCTGGGAATTTTAGGGGCAGAGTGAAGGGTGTCCTGTGGTAGTTAACAAAACTAATCTTCAGAGATGTTGAAAAGCAGTGACAGGACTGCCTTTCAACTAATAGAGTCATTTTTTATCCTGTCCTGTTCAGACCACATCTGGCTCGTACATTAGGTTCAGTTCCAGGAACAATTCCTTCAGTTCCTTCTGATGGGGTGATAGGATCTGGGCCCTGAATTTTCAGCAACCAGTCGCTGAATTTTCCCACACAGTCCAGTCCCTGGCGTTCCCCTAAAGCATCTGACCCAACCCAGCCCACCCAGATACTGAAAGTCCTTTTAATACTCCCACTTTGACCCACCCCAGACCACTTAATTCCTTTCACTGATACCTCTGGGCCACCCCAGGCTGCTTACCACTCCTAAATCCCATCCAAATCTTCTCACAGTCTTTTTTTGTACATAATTGTCAATCTCACCCCATCAAGCTGCAGATTCACTTGGAATCTAGTTCTCTTTATTGGCAGTACAATAAACCTTGCTACTTTGACTGAAAGAAGACTTGAATTTTTTCCAGGCAGACTTGCCCTGTATCCTTACGTTTTGGGATTCCCAGCATCCCAAACCACATTACTTCCACTTTAGGAAGGAGAGTAAGGAGATGTAGCAGCAGGAAGGTCAGAAGATGTAGGTTTTCAAGTTTTGCATGTTACGTACTGGGTGTGTAATCATAGACAAGTCCTTTTACCTCTAGCCCCAGGCTACTCTCTCAGACTATAAATTGAAGAGAAGGAGCTAATCTACATCATTAAAGTTCCTCACTTGACAGTCTCTATATCAGAGGTCTGGTAAAAAAAAAAAAAATAAGATAAGCTGAAGGGTGTCTAGAGAAGTGGCTAGCATGGCCACATTAAGCTCAGCTGAAAGAAAAATTGAGATAAGCTGAAGAGTGTCTAGAGGAGTGGCTAGCATGGCCAGATTAAGCTCAGTTGAAAGAAATGGGTTTGGTTACCTGAGAGATGAGAAAAAACCGGGGCAGGGATGTGAGAGCTTCAGGTATTTGAGGGGTTAGCCTGGGGAAGAGGAATTAGACTTGTTCTCCCTGGCTGCAGAGAGAAGAACTAGAAAGAAATGGGCCAACATTTCCAAGAGGAAGATTTGGGCCTGAGGCAAGTGAAGAACCTTTTAGCAATTAGAGCTACCTAGAAAAATAGCACTTGGGGAGAGAATGAGGCTCCCTCTTATGAGAAGTCTTGAACAAAAACTGCGCAGCTGCTCATACTGGGTACTTGTCCAGGCACAGGTGGCCTACACGGGTCTATTGCCTTTCAACTCTGAGATTCTGTGAACCTATTCAAGATCAACTATGAGGAATTATTGCGTAATGGAGGGAACCGATACAGGAATCAGGTTTTATAACGAGGTGAAGTGACTGAGTTACAAGCAAGAATGTCTCAAGAAACACTTTATGCTTGTACTGGTGGAAATCATGGAAAACATAATTTGTTGATCTGCGGAAGGGAAAAAAACAAACAAAAAACCCCCCAAAATGACACCAAGGCAGGGGAAGCCTGAAAATGAAATATAGGAGACCCACACAGTACCTGAGACAGAGAATGCTGAGATGTTGTTGGACCTGAGGCAACGTGCACATGCATCAAAGTTAAGACACAGGCAAACAGTTAAGAACAAGTGAATACATGGGATTAATTAGATCAAAGTGTGACAGAAAAAGTCAGAAATTCAGCAATCAGAATGTAAGAAACGGGGCACCATCAACGAGGAGATTCTGAACTCCTACCTCAGACCGGATGCCTGGCGCATACTTCTTGCTGGAACGGGAGCCAGTCCCAAGAGATGGCCTGCGTGAGGCCTGCAGGGTGGAGCAAGTAAACTGCGTTAAGAATATTAGTTCATGTGACTGGCCTGTGGGTTAGGGATAAAGGCAATCTCGACATATAGTTATGTACAAGAGAGATTACGTTGCTTGAAGGTTGCTTTGAAACAAATTCTGCTTTACTCCATAAAAACAACTAAAAATATATGGTTAGAAATAGCATACTTGAGCACAATCATACAACAAAAAGGCATTACTGTCCACTCATAACCATTCCACAAAAAGTGGTAAAGCTTTTACTGCCAATGTCATGCTGTCTCATAAATTAAACGTACATGAAAGGTAAACACACATACACACACAAAATGGTGATTAGGTGTTCTGATATTTACTAGGGACAGAAGGAAAAGATGGTGTTGTCATAATAGCAGATATTGACATACTAGATTTTAAGAAAGTATTCCTCATGATTAGGGTCATTAATCTTTGGCAGAGATTGTTGTGAGATGTTAAGAAACAGCTTTGGGAACCTTTTTTAAAAAGATATTTATGGAGCCAAGATAGTGGAGTACAGAAGAACTCTCCTAATATTTCCCTTTAAATAACTAAATAATGCCTCAAATCAAATTTTGGAGCAGCAGAGCCAGCAAAAGGTCAGAAGGAGACACTTTTCTAGACTATGACAATTAAGGAGGTTCTCAAGGAAGGTCTGTGACATTGGGGTGGGTACAGACCTGGAGCACTGCAAGAGCACCAGTGATGAGCCTTAGAGACAGCTGTAGCAGTAGGAGCAGTAGCTTCGAAAGCTCTGAGCCCAGAGATGTCAGGGGCATCAGATATATGGTCAGAAGGACATGATAGGGGACCTTGTGCTGGCACTGGATACAGTGGATGCTACTGGCAACTCTATTGCCCATAAGCAGTTCCAAATTACAGTATGAAGGCAGAGAGAAGAGTTTGTGATCAGTCACAAGGGAGCAAGAGTCTTGGTTATACAACTCCAGGGCCAAGAGGAATGCAAGAACAAGGGACCTGGTCACAGTTCCAGGGCAAAGAGGTGTATTTATGGCTGCAGGTGAGCAAGGGTCCTTTCTGGGTAAAAACCAGAGTGCAGACCAAGAGAGCAGTGACCACATTTCTCTTACAATAACACTACCGTGGAAGCACTAAAAACTTGCAGATACCAAGAATTAGCATTTAAAACTATAGCACAAAAATGTCTGAAGTTTAGCGTAGTGCCTTTCCACCCCTAGGAGAGCAGAGTCCAACTTTAACATAAAGTATAAAGTGAATAAATAGGTTGGGAAAATAAGTAAACAATCAAAAATGAACTTGATCATAAAAAGCTACTACAGTGGAAAGGAAGATCAAGACACAAATTTAGACAAAGACAATAATGTGAAAACAGCTACAAGCAAAACCTCAGAGAAAAATGCTAATTGAACCTAAGGCCAGTAAAAATTCCTGGAAGCATTAGAGGAAAAGATAAGAGTGATAGAGGAAAAAAATGGGGGGGGGGGAATGACAGTGATAAAAGAAAATTGTGAAAAGATAATTAATAGTTTGGTAAAAGAAGCACAAAAAATACTGAAGAAAATAACACCTTAAAAATGGTCAAAAAAAAAAAAAAAGTAGGTAAAATGGTATGAGTCACAAAAATTCACTGAAGAAAAGAAGGCTTTAAAAAACATACTTGGCCAAATGGGAATAGAGGTACAAAAGCTCATGAAAGAAAATAATTTCTTAAAAATAAGAATTGGGCAAGGGGAAGCTAATGACTCCATAAAATTTCAAGAAACAATAAAACAAAGTTGAAAGAGTAAAAAAAAATAGAAAACACGAAAAAAAAACTGAAAAACAATTGACCTGGAAAATAAATTGAGAAGAGATAATTTAAGAATTATTGAACTACCTGAAAGCCATGTAAAAAAAAAAAGCCTAGATATGTACTTCAAGGAATTATAAAAGAAAACTGCCCTAATACCTTAGATCCAGGGGGCAAAGTAGAAATGGAAAGAATTCACTAGTCACCTCTTGAAAGAGATCCCAAAATGAAACTCCCAGGAATATTACAGACAAATTCCAGAGTTCCCAGGTCAAGGAGAAAGCAGTCAGAAAGGTACAATTCAGTTATTATGGAGTAATAGTCAAGATCACATAAGATTTAGAAGTTTTCACATTAAAGGAGCAGAGGGCTTGAAATGTGGTGTTCTGGAGGGCAAAGGAGCTAGGATTACAACCTAGAAATAACGTACCCAGTAAAACTGAGTATAGTCTTTTGGTGGGGGAGTGGGGAAGGAAGGGGGAGTATGAATATATAATGAAATGGAGGACTTCTAAGCATTCCTAATGAAAACATCAGAGCTGCTTCTCAGCAATGCAATGATCCAAGACAATTCCAAGACTCATGATGGAAAAAGCTGTCCACATCCAGAGACAGAATTGATGGAGTGTTAATGCAGATTGAAGCATGTTATTTTCACCCTATTTTTTCAGTTTTTTCCTTTTGTTTTGTTTCTTTTTGCACAGCATGAATAATATAGAAATATGTTTTACATAGTTGCATATATATATATAACCTATATCAAATTACTTACATTTTAGGAAGGAGGGGAGGGGTGGGGAAAATTTGCAACTGAAAATGTTATTTAAAAAATGAATGTTAAAAACTGTCTTTACATATAATTGAAAAAAATAAAATACTATTTAAAAAAAAGAGTAATGACAATAGAACAGGCAAGGAAAAAAATGTCCTGAGCCGAATAGAAAGTCTGATGTTCAAACAAAAGCATAAAAACTTAAACATGAAAGTGAATGTAAGGGACTCAATGGTGTTAAACTGTTTATATTCCTATATGGTAAGAGGAATATGTAACTCCACAGAACTTTATCATTACTGGAGCAGTTAGAAGGAATCTGCATAGAGGGCACGGGAGTGAGTTAATTATGTTGGAATGGTCTCCAAAAAAAAGAATGTAGGGCTGAAAAAAAGGAATGCAATGGGAGAAGGGAGAGATAGAATGGGACAGATTTTCTTACATAAAGAAGGCATCCAAGGAAGAGCTTTTATAGTGAAGGGGAAAATGTTTGTCAGAGGGGCAGTGATGGCAGGCAACGCCTGAATCTAAATTTCATCCAAATAAGTTCAAAGAGGGAAATTTCTCTTCTCTTCTCTTCTCTTCTCTTCTCTTCTCTTCTCTTCTCTTCTCTTCTCTTCTCTTCTCTCTCTCTCTCTCTCTCTCTGTCACTTTCTGTCTCTTTTTTCTCTCTCTCTCATACACATACACACACGCAGAGAGACACACACACATTCAGTTGGGTATAGAAATCTATCTTACACAATAGTAGGGAGATAGGAGGAGAAGGGGATAAGATATATTGAGATGGGAGAGATGTAGAGTGGGAGGGCAATTAAGGAGGTAGTGGTTAGAAGCAAAATAGAATTTTGAGGAGGGTCAGGACAAAAAGGGAAAAAGAAAGAAGAATAAACAGAAGAAAATGATACGAAGGGAGATATGCAGTTAGTGGTCATAACTATGAATGTGAATGAGATGAACTCACCCATAAAACTGAAGTAGGTAGCAGAATGGATTAGAAACTGGAATCTAACCATATGTAATGTTACAATTGTTTACAAGAGATATACTTGAAACAGACACAGAGATGAAGTGAAAGTTTGAAGCAAAATCCCTTGTGATTAAGCTGAAGTGAAGAGGGCCAGGGTGGCCATCATGATGTCAGGCAAAAAAAAAACCAAAACCAAAACCTAATAGAAAGAGATAGTCAGGTACCATAATCAGGTACTTGCTAAAAGGTACTGCATACAATGAAGCAATATAAACCATTTTACAGCAATTTTCTCCAATAAAGGCCTCATTTCTCAAATATATAGGAAATTGCATCAAATTTGTAAAAAGACGAGCCATTCCCCAACTGATAAATGATCAAAGGATATGAACAAACAGTTTTCAGAAGAAGAAATCAGATACCCATAGTCATATCAAAATGCCATAAATCACTCTTGATTAGAGAGAGGCAAATTAAATAGCTCTGAGGTACCACCTCACACCTATCAGAAATCAAAAATGCTGGAGGGGATGAGCGAAAATAGGTATATTAATGAGCTGTTGGTGGACAAATTCTCTAGTCCAACCATTCTGGAGCAGAACTGGAACTATGCCCAAAGGACTATAAAACAGCATATATACCTTTTGAGCCAGCAATACCACCGCTAGGTCTGTATGCCAAAGAGATAAAAGAAAAAAGGACAAGGACACATATGTACAAAAATATAGCAGTTCTTTTTGTGGTGGCAAAGATTTGGAAACTGAGGGGATGCTCATCAGCTAGGGAATGACTGGACAAGTTGTTGCATATGATTATGATGGAGTACTATTATGCAATAAGAAATTATGATGGAAGGGTGGTTTCAGAAAACAAAACAAAATACTGCAAGACCTATATGAACTGATGCAAAGTGAAGTGAGAACTGGGAGAGCACTGAACACAATAACAGCAATGTAACGATGATCACTGTAAAAGACTTGGTTATTCTGATTAATATAGTGATCCTAAGACAATTCCAATTCCATGATGAAAAGAAATGCTCTCTACTTCCAGAGGCAGAACTGATTAACTCTCAGTGCAAGTTGAAGTATATTTTTCTCACATTTTTTTTTGCTTTCTCTCCTATAATACAACTGATATGGAAATGTTTTGTATAATTTCACATGCATATTTTCTTTTCTATCGTTTGCCTTCTTAGTGGGTGGAGTAAGGTTTGGGAGGGAGAGAGTGAATCTGGAACTAAAAATTTAAAAAGAATGTTAGCAAAGTAATAAATGCTTTTAAAAAGATACTTATTGTAGGAGAGTTTAATTTTAATAATTCCTAAAGACTAGAGGAGGGAGTAGGGGATCTTTTAAAAGCAGTTTCAGCTCTAAGATTCTATAATTCTATTAAAGGAAAAATGGTAAAGAATCTTGTCAGGGTTAACGTTCTGATCCTGAAATGGATTATTTTTGAGTATACTCAGGAGGTTAAGAAACATAAAAACTCAAGTTAGTGGCTTATGTCTCTAAGCTATTATCACTGCTGTTTTAATAAGATTTCAATCTAGATTTGGCTTTTCATCAATGTAGGGAAATTCCTTCTTATCAATGCAAATTATCAGGTAATCTTTCCTTCTTTTCAAAATTTACCTGGAGGATTAAGGGTTTAAATGCTTTGCCTAAACTCAGGTTGCTAGAGCATGCTAGGGACAGACTTGAACTTGGACATTCCTAATTGCAAGGTCAGTCTTCTCTTTACTACACTATGTTGCCTCTCACCCAAATTATAATTCATATTGAAAAATTTTAGAAGTACTGTCTTTCTACTCAAAGCTTCATTATGGAGAAAATTTTTTTAAAAAGAATACTTTTTTCCTCCAAAATTTACATAATCCATTATAACCAGAACTTTTGTAAGAAACCAAGATAATAAAGATCAATATCTTTACCTTTTATCACCTCCCATATTTTGGGCATTAACAACTTATTTTAATAGTTCAAATTCTAGCTAATGTAACTATGCAGTGTCATAATTTCCCCCCTTAATTTAGTGTTGACTCTGATTTCTTCCATAACTAGCTGGTGGTGTAACTACACAGAGACAGATGATTCTGACATGAATCCTACATCAATAAACTATAATTTCCTGCCTGTTAAGAAATAATCCATTTCATGTGTACATGTGGTGTTGTTCAATGCTTGCCATGTCCAATGCCTTCAGATTATCTTCTTGAGGAAAGTAATCACAACATAGCGGTATGAGTTTTCCAAGTTGTCTACAAGCTTTTGTCCTTTCTTTTGTTGCTTAAACTTGAAACATATTTTCCAACCCATTTTTTCCACTAATCTCTCCTGTGCTCATCTTTTCGTTGAAATCAAAGACTCAGAATATATGTTGACTTGTCTTGGTATATCCCATCAAGCTCCTCACAGAATGCCTCAACTTTTTTATTCTTTAAAACAGATATTAAAGCTTACGTTGAATTATTTTCATAGTGGTCTTTTTATGTAAGTTCATCATGAAAACTTCAAGGTAAAATGAGTTTCCTGTGCAACATTTCCTGTTGTTCTTCGGCAACAAATGAAGCCAACTTCAACAAAGTCTTTATCTCTCCAAGGAGAACCTGCTAACTATTCCTCCATTTAATTTCAATTTCCTTTTGTCTTCCTTTTTAATTTATTGAAAATATGCCAAAATTCATGAGGTTGTTTTTTTTTTTCCGGTAATATGTCAAGTCCTTGGTCACTCGACAATTTCAAGTAACTCAGTATTTAAATAAAATATCTTTTAAAATTTTAAGAAAAAGCTGTCTTATTAAGGGAATCTTAAAATTTTAATAGAAAAAATACACTAGAATTTCAGAATAATTCTATTTTTGTGATTTATATCATATTACCATACTATCAAGAGATTCTATTTGAAGTTTTTCTAAATATCCAAGGTGTAGATTCCACTTTCACTTCAGTTAGTGGAATTAGAAGGTGTTAAGAGTAAGAATGGTCACACTGTGATGTTTTAAATGTGTGAACAAGATGGCTTTATGAGGTAAGCATCTCTTTGATTTAGGCCAAGAGGAATGAGAGACTGGGTAACCAAGATAACCCTGACTCTAAGGGCTTTAAAGTGGTGGAGGATTTTTCCATCAGTAAGTCACTTGGTTCTAGTTTGAATTATTGTAGTGACACCCCTATAAGGTAGAATGTATTAGGGTCCCGTGACCTATGGCATAAGCACATCTATGTACAGAAAAAGGCTCAGAAGATGTTGTCAAGGATGCAACTGATCTTGTGACACAGAGTTGTCATTGGGTATAAGCCTTTCTTGTACTCATACCTTGAATCTCAGGTAACTTGCTGAATAAGGTCATATACAATATTTTCCCAGGAACACACACACACACACACACACACACACACACACAGTATAGGAAAAACAGAAACACAGAAAATGTCACAACTCTCCAGAAATGACACTTGGTTTCTCTCCTACAAGCAGCTTCTTAGTGGTAGAGGGACTAATGCTCTCACTCTAGCTACTAGCGGAAGTGGCTGCTTTTCTTCATGCATTGGTCCTACTGTTTTGCTTCATTTTAGTAAGAAAATGGATAATCATGCAAAAATTTACATTCTGGCAACAAGTCTGATTTTTTTTCATGCTCTTTTCCTCCTACTTAATGTTTTTTATTTTTTCTAATTACATATAAATATGGTTTTGAACGTTCACTTTTATAAAATTTTGAGTTCCAAATTTTGTTCTCAATTCCTTTTTCCCCTTTCCTCTCCCCTCAGATGGCAAGCAATCTGATATAGGATATACACATACAAACATTAAACATATTTCCACATTAGTCATGTTGTGAAAGAAGAATCAGAACAAAAGGGGAAAACCACAAGAAAGAAAAAACAAACAAAAAAGATCCACACTTAGACTCTATAGTTCTTTTTCTGGCTGTGGATAGCACTTTCCATCATGAATCTTTTAGAATTGTCTTAGGTCATTGTATTGCTGAGAAGAGTTCTTGGTCTTTAAGACTCAAAATTGGCACATCTCAAATGAGGTACATGATTTTAATTATTATCAAAATGATATTTATCTTAACTCTGATAATGCTGAAATGCAATCCTAAATCAAAGTGATTCTGTGAGATAATTTAAGTTGCTGATTTAATTACATATTCTGCTTTCTCTTTTGTGTTTGAAAAGAAACTACTTTTATTGATATATGCCCAATAATCTATGATGGGATGAGTAGCTTACTATAGTGTCAACACTCCTCAGATTCCTTTAATCAATTAATAAGTTAAGATGTTGACAATTTTGGTCTTTGTGGCTAAGAGAGTCATGTTTCTTCAAAGCATGAGGGTACACAAAAATAATCATCTAACAGAAAGAATCGATTTTCTAAGAAAGAAAGTACAATACTTACCTTCCAGAACCCAATTTTTTCTCCACGTTTCTTTAGTATAAAATCTTCGGCTATATCTTCCATCTGTAACTAAACATAGATTAAACATAGAATCAATTCATTAACTGTGTATACTATGGTGTCATGGGATGCAACAGGCTCCTGAATCTTATCACCACATGATTTCTTACCCACCAAGATGGATCTCAGCATCCTGGCAGCCTCTTCAAGTTTCAAGATGCTATTGCTTACCTAGATAGCCGCACCCTCCCCCCTTCAGCCCCCCCAAATCCAGATCCCCTTTAGGGAGGAGATTCAGCAGTCTTTTTCTATGATCTTTCCTACTCCTGATGACATCATACCAACCTTTTTAAAAGGTGTTTTCCATGAAAATTACAGGAGACCATAAAATAGGAAGAGGAGTAATAGTAAAGAAACAAAAGAAAGCAATAGCTAATGTTTGTTTTAAAAGTTCTTTAAAGCTTACAAAGTTTTATATACATTATCATTTGACTGGGAGGAAGGCACTGGAGAGCTTGTGTCCAGTTTTTTCTGATGAGGATACTCAGGCTTGCCCATGCTCACTATCAGGAAGTATCAGAGGCAGGATTGGAACCTGGGTCTTCTTGATCCAATCCAACTCTTTATCCACACTGCCTATGCTATATCTATGGTGTGGGAACATTCTGTTGCAGATTCTCATCTTGTGATTCTTGTCCATAACTTTCCTTCACAGAGAATCTATCAAATGAGCTAGAGGTTTGTCTGTAGTTCTTTAAATCCTCTGTGAGTATCATTACAGCCTTCACAGAGTGGAGCCGTCATCCCTCACTAGTTACATGACAGAAGCTTCTACTGTTCAGGTAATTAAAGTGCGTAGTTATTATTATTATTATTATTTTTGGCCATTCCTGACATGCAAAGTATATCATCAATTTAGAACTAGAAAGGGTCTTAGAAGTTATCAAATTTAATCTTTTCATTTTATGGAGAGGGAAACTGAGATACAGTTGTCTGAGTGGAGATTTGAACCAAGGCCTTCCTGATGCTGCCTTTCATATGAAACGGACTTTTTACACCTTTCTTACATATACCATGTATCTTTCCCTTTGAACCTCTTGTAATTTGATTCTTCTGAAACTGTCATGTTCTATGAGGCAAAATCACACAGGATCACTGGGAAGATTTTTTTGTTTTTTGGATGGAGAATGGCGCTGTTTGTGCTTTAGTAGCAACAAGAAGTTGGATATCAATGAAAACTCTGTAAGATTTACTAAATTTAATGCTTGATCTTCTCCTACTCAGTTCTCTGACCATCTGCAGTGTCTGTCTACGGCAGACCGTAGAACTGAATCAACTCAACAGACTTCCCATTCAACTACATGCCATAATCTGTGTAACAGGCATTCATCTTCACAATTTTTTTTTTCTGATGTGAACAGCTAGGCTGATCTCTTTTAAGTGACTAGAGCTCATTCTGAAGACCTTACAGTGTTCTGGGTTTTAAAGTCACAGGAATATCTGGAGAATCTCAGTGTTGACAAGGAATCCCTCTTTGATTGGAATTTTACGCAGTTTATTTTCAATTATAATTGCAAATACCTTTGCTAAACGTATAATTCCCACTTAATACCTCTCCTCATGTTACTACTCAACAGATTATTGAAGAAAGTTAACTTTGTCGTTGCAACTGTCATGGGGGCTTGTGTGCATTTAGCATAGTACTTGGTATATTATAGGCACTTAGATGTTGTCTTAACTTGTTGCCTTAACAAATGTTTAGTTAAACCTTGCTTGAGAAAGGTCTTTAAGGGCCCATTTTGCTCTTTTAAGTCAAACGACTTTTTATTACAAAAAAGCAACAGACATGGGGACCTTATATTCTATACATACCTCAGTCAATTGTGTGACTATGAAGATATAGTTTGCTGTAGTTTGCTCATTGTCCTTATATTTTCATCATTCATAAAAACCTGCCACACAAAAATTTTCTAGAGATAAGAAAGTAGGCCTTTGGGTGGTGTGTGTGGATAATAGTATATACATACATATACTATTATATGTATATAGATATGTACAAAATACATGCTGAACATATATAGTATATAATATATACAGTATATAATATAGATATATACCAAATATATACAGTATATAATATATATACTGTATAGATATGTACAAAATATAAAATTGTTTACAGGCTTTTGGAACTTTCTCTTTTTTGAGAAATCTTGAAATTTATTAGCGTTAAGCTTGTGCTCCCTCCAGCAAACTTCTCTATATTTGGTGAAGTCAAGTTACTGACTTTGCCCCTTCTTCACATGGTGTCCTGAATGCTGAGGTGATGGAGTCCAATACTGCTCTTCCACTAACAACCACGACAACATGAAAAACAGCTGACATTTACACAGCGCTTGCTTATTACGTGCCAGGCTCTGTGCTCAGTGCTTTACAATTATTATCTCATTGGAACCTCACAAACCTGGCAGGCAGGTATGCATTATTATTATCCCTATTTCACAGATGAGGAAATTGAGGAAAACAGGAGTGAAGTGACTTGCCCAGGGTCACACAGCTAGTAGGTGTCTGAAGATAGCCTGGAACTCAAAACTTCCTGGCTCCAGGTCCAATGCTATCCATTGGTACAACCTAGGTGCCTCCTATCATCACTGATGAGAATGAAGAACCAATAAAATATGCTTGCAGACCTGTTCCATTTCACATCTCTTTGTTGTGCTCCTTCCAGTTCATGCACAAATGCTCTTGAGAAGTTCTGACTTAGAAGGTCTCGTTTCCTTCTCAATTGCTATTTACTGTTTTTTGAGCCAAAATTGCTTGTATTCTTTCCTCTTCCTCCTCCATGATGTTTTGCAAATGAATCTGTATTCTAAATTAGCATTTTCTTGTGTACCATTTTTCTCTTCTTAGAAAGGAGAGCAACTGTTTCCTGGCAGGGTGGTTTTGGGTTTGTGCAGCATATTCTTAAATTGTGGGTTGCAGTCCTGTTTAAGAAGCACTGAAGGGGTGGTGAGTAGAAAAAGTTTAAGAAGCCCTGCTTCAGTGATCTTCATCAAGGAGTCTGCCTTCTGTAAGAACTGACAAATGTGGTATCTTTATTTCTGATCATTTTTCAATTTGAGGAGTTTGTTTAAACAGACTGGTTTGGTATGGCTATAACTGCATGCCATTTCTTCTTCTCATCTTTTAAAAAAATTTTTTTAAATAATGTTTGTGACCTTTGATCTAACCAGTCAATGATTCAGCCATATACAGACAGCAGAATCTGAAGTAATTCAATAAAGTCATTTTCTGTTGTGTGAAGATATTGTCTATTTCATCTCTTATGACGTTCCTTGGGGTTTGCCACATCTAACGCTTTCCTTTCACTTCTTTTTTCTTAAAAAGCTTGCAGGTATGAAGCTTCTTAGTAAATAAGCCTTTGGTCTTTTTTTCATTTCTTGACTCCAAATCCTAATTTTCAACTTCCTTCCCTATACCCAGATTTTCATTGTTACTGATTGTGAAGGAATATACAAAAACTTTGTTCAGAAACTCAATTTACCATTAAAATGTCTTTACTTCTTTATATTCTGCAAGATACTATTTACACAGTGTAATGTAATGTAAATGTTTTACTTATGTTATCTCATTTAATTCTCCCAACAACATTGTGAAGTAGTTGCTACTATTATGCCCATTTCATAGATGAGGAAACTGAGAGGTTAGATTACTTGCCAAGGCCACACAGATTAATATTAAATGCCTGAAACAGGATTTAAACTCAGGTCTAAACTCAGACTCAAGTCTAATACTGTATCTGCCTCAAGTGCAAGCACTTTGTAAACTTTAAAATATTTTGTAAATTAAGTTATCATCATTACTATGTTGCAATTATCTTTACTTTCATCTCTTTGCTTATGCCCCCGAGCACTTCAAGAAAAGATGATCAAGTTTCAGACTTCATTGCTGGGATTAAAGAATTTCACAAAAAATTAGATGAGCCAGTCCTGGCTGAAAGCAAAAGACCATTTTATTTGGTATGTTTTAATGAAGGTCCAAAAGGAAAGGTCATGTAACTTAACTGGGGACGGTCCAAAGGAGTTGTGGACAAGGACACAGTGATGGAAGGGCACCATAGTAGATCACTAGCCCTGTTTTTACACTGGGGCTAGGAGTAACACCTCCAAACTAAAGTAGTCCATCGAACACCCTCACAAAGAAAACAAGCTATTGAATTTTTACTGAAGGGGATGGAAAGGGATACAACCAGAGAGGTTGTTAGGGAGTACTAATTAGGGCATGAAGGCGTTTAGGACATTTCAGGAAGAGGGAGTCTTTCAGGGCATCTCAGATAGTTTCAGCATTGGGGCTTGACTGATGACTGATCCAGGAGAAGAACTGTTCTGATGTTTTTATCAGGAGGCTGGATTTGGTTGCTCTCCCTGAGGTCACAAGCAATTAACCACCAAACAGAATTGCTAGTCTTAAATATCCCAAGTTTAGAAGTTTCCAGATTTGGGTGTGTGGAGGGGTATGTTCTAGAGAAATACCAAAGAAGAACAGAGGGGGTACCAGGCAGGCAGAGAAGATGTTGTTAAGGAACAGACAACTGGAGAGACCAAGGCTTTTCTGCAGCACAACACCAAGTATGCAATAGAATAGTGTTGCCTTTGGGCACATAATGAAACCAACTTAATATAGCTTCTTGGTGACATCCAGTTTTCCAGTTAGCTATAACTTGTGTATGTGTTCTCTAATTATATTAAAAACTGTCCACATATTTTGTTTCAGTTCCTCTAATAATTTGCTAACTCATTTTTTTGTTGGTCAAAGATAAATCAGTAAGTATATCAACAGTAAAGTTAATGTTTATAAATAGTTGAAGAAAGATGTGATTCTTAATACCTTCTACTCCCATTTTCCATTACTTTCACTATGGAGATAGGCATGTGACCTCAGGACTTCTTTGTATTTTTGTACGTTTCATAGGTTGCCATGGCCAAAAATTCAACACATAGGGGCTTTCTTTCTCCATATTGAACTGTTCCTTGAATAGGAGCAGGCAAAGTTGGTCACTAGAACCACACTTCAAACTTGGTACTACCTATCAGAGTCTGAACAACCTTCCAGAACCGAGGGTAACATGGATACCAGAATGAGACACTCAAAGGAGAACTTTTATGGAGAACAGTAGTTAGGAGATCACACAGTAACAGATGAAAAGAGGTTGGGTTTACAATGTCCCATGTTTCATATAGTTTTATAGTGGTTTTTCACTACTTCTTGGACATCTGCCCATCTACTTCCTGTTGAACATTCTTTAGTGTAGTCTGGATCCTGACAATACCTCAGGTCTAGCTCCATATGATGGAGCTGCTTGTCCCGAGCTGTCCTTTACACTCTTTTGGTGTTCATATTTAGTTCCCCAGATGGGAGTCTTGCCTAAGGCAGGAACTCCTTTCCCAAATGCTTCCCAGCTTGGTCATCTTAATTCACTTCATCCTTTAACCCTCTGGTAAGAGCTCAGGAAAGCCTATACTGTGTCCCTCCCAAACTGTCCTGTTTGGACCCCAAAGATACCTCTCCCCAGATTTAAGGATAGGGAGCAGCCTCCTTCACCCTATTGAGGAGATCTGTATGCTCCACTTGTGTCTACATGATGATAAAGCAACTGTTCAAGTCATAAGATTGGCCAATCTTAAAAAAAGGCTATTCAAACTGGTTATTTGGAATCAGGAATGCACATACAAAGTTAAGAATTTTTCAATCTTCACATATCACACTGATACCACCAGTGCTCACTGGTTAAATGAGGGTTACCTGGAAGACAGATAGAGGCCTCTAATTCAAACTTGTTAGTTTTCTTCCTCATATTTTTGAGCTATGTCTTAACCAAAAAATTTCATCCCTTATATGTGTCAGTGGTTCAAAAATTTTTATTTGTATTTATGTAATAAATATTATATTAATAAAAATATTTAATGGCCAACATTGATATAGTCAATGTTCTTTAATGTTTATAGAGCTTATTATTTATGCCCATTATTTCATTTGACCCACTCAACAACCTTATGAGAAAGATATGTAAGTATTATTATTTCCATTTTACAGTAAGGAAACTGAACCTTAAAGAGGTAAAAATGCTGCACAGTCACATGACTAGTAAGTGATAGAACTGGGATTCAAACCCATGTCTTCTGACTGCTAATTTGGCAGTTTCCAGCCAACTTCCACATAGCAGGCAAATCACAGCAGATCTCTAAACTGTTTCCCATCAATGTAAAAACAATAATTGCTAATATGGCATTTTCTAGACCATCATTGTTATTTATGTAAGGGTCACATGAGAATCACTATAGTAAATATAATGGAGAAATTCAGTAAATTGTACTAGAGATTACTTAGAGCAGTAGTGTCAAACATCAAATAGAAATAGGGGCCACTAATTTAAGCGTAAATATCCCTGAGGGCTGCATATTGACTTAGTTTTAAAATATATGATCTGTATTTTTATTGTATTTTCATTTATTTTGTTAAATATTTCCCAATTTAATGTGATTCAGTCTGCATCCAGGAGGGGTGATATAGAGATATGAGTTTGACACCTTTGGCATAGAGGCATTGAGAGGCTAGGTAGTTGGAGGAATAATTTCATTTTTAGAATGTGAAATAAAACAGTTAGAAAGGAGACAACATCGTTACTGCCAACCCTAGCTGTTCAGCACAATTTTCCTTTTGAACATGAGGCAATATTATGGCTCCATAATTTCAAATTCTAATTTCCCTTCTCTGCTTTATTTAATTTCCTTAATTAACTCAGAAGGCAAGCAGCATTTCCTGGTAATTTCTCTCAAAATGTTTTGTCAGTTCAGTAAAGAGGATGGTACTTTGAAGTTCCTACCAGTTAAAACTGAGTATGATAAAGCTAGGTGGCAAAGTAGATGAGTGCTGGACCTGGAGTCAGAAAGACCTGAGTTTAAATCCAGCTACTGACATTAGCTGTGTGACTCTAGGCAAGTCACTTAACCCTATTTACCTCAGTTTCCTCATCTATAAAATGAGCTGAAGAAGGAGATGATAAACCACTCCAGTATCTTTGCCAAGAAATCCCCAAACAGGATCACAGAGAGTCAGACATGACTGAAAACAACTGAGCAACAACAAAAATGATGATATTCATCATTTAAATACAGTCATCACTTCGTCAAAGATCGTGTATCCTTGCTCTTACCTTTATTTTTTGACGTGCTGCAAACTGTTCACTTGACAGGAACAAGGGCAACCACATGTTTTCTAGCCTCCTTCGGACACATTTTTGAATTTCCAGAAGAACAGGTGATGCCAGCTGCTCATGAAGAATCATTCCCCAGCCACCACCTAACTGCATTATCTTCAAAAAAAAAAGAAAAAGGAAACCTCAATAAGGAAATATTTTGCTGTAATTAAAAGGTATTTCTCGTAGTCTGTGAATAAAATTTGGTCTCAGAGTTTGTAACTTTTTTTCCTAACCCATGTAAAATTCAGTGAATGTTAATGTATGTCCATGCAGTTTACTTCCCAACATGGCATGGAGAAAAGGATTTACTCAGTATGTGTATACTGGCCTTCTATAGACACCTTATTTACATTTACGAAATGTGACATAAGTGTTTAGAACAACACAGAACAGGCCAAACAAGTATTATTGGAACATTAGTTGTTTGTTTACAAACCTGTTCCAGTGTTACAGCATTGAAAGGGTTGGCATTTCTTTTTGGGGGAGGGCACATATTATCTCTCATTGGCTATTAATGTATACATTGACATTTCTGAAAGTAACTATGGAAGGAAACAAAATAATTGACCTCTACTGTTAATTTTCAGGCTATGTGTCATGATTGCAGTGATTGCTAAATTCACTGTCTTGGTTAGACCAATGTACCAGAACTCTCAATTGAAAGAGTTTCAGAAGTAGATCATAATGATATCTTCTGTCCTGTGGCTAATGAAGGAGAAGATATGATTTAAATAATTAGGAATGGTGCTGAGACAATGTCAGTAATGAGCACAACTTGACAACCAGGGCTAAGTATCAAGTCCAAAGATGGCTAAATGTAAACATTTATAATCTTAAAAACTAAGGTTCATTGAGAAATAAGTCACATCAACCAATTAGCAGGTCTTTTTGGAAAACAGAAAAATGAAGTTTAGTAAATCATAACTTAACATGCTTATATTTTGGAATCTTCCTAACTTTAACCCTGCATATTGCCACCCTAGATGGGGGCAGAGAAATGAGGATGGGGAAAAATTTTGTTAGGAATAATTAAAAATAAAACAGCTTGATTGTCTCAGTTTCTGAAATCATTTCCCCAAAGCAATGTGAATTGAAATGATCCTATAGTATTCATATTTGTGTCACCTTTATTATTAACACCAATAATACTTGGTTCCATCTCTATACAACACTCTAAATAATGACTCCTGTCTAATTCCTTACACCTATCAGTAGAGACTTTCACATTTGTCTCACTAAGTAGTCTGAGGGCATGCTGACAATTTTTGTGCTCTGAACTCTTCAGGTGTAGAGTTGATGCTCTTGATTTTTGTAGGATCTTGGATGAAGAGACTGATTCTATCATATAAAAAAAATTCCCTTCAGCTCGTCAAGAATTAAAAAGATTAAACAATAGTGCGATTCACTTAACCCTGTTATTATGAAATTAACTACATAGGACATGCACACAAGTTACAAGATAAGGAAGGAATGTGGAGTAAATATTGTGGCAGGAATGTGCTAATAAATAGAAATATTTAACAACCATCTCTCAAAAAAATGTACACATGACATACTTTTAAAGTGAATCATTAATATTTTCTTAAGTCTAGATAATCAATAAAACAATAAACTAGACCCTGATTTGCATCTTGCTTATTTCCAAGATATAAATGCTCACATGGAAAATTTGACAAGCAGCAGCTGGTTGGAGCTGGCCCCAGAACACTCCTGCATAGGAATGACAGCCTGGGAAGGACTGGAGGTTGAAATGAAGAATACAAAGACAAAAAACTATCTTTGTCAAAGCAATTGCGCAGGACAAATACATGAAAGATGTATGTGTATCTCCTACTAGAGAAATATTGACTGGAAAAGGAGGTGAGCCAGCACTGTAATGAGAGGAAGGCACAATCGAAGAGGAGTTCATTTGCTTGGTCCACTGGGATTCATACAGTGTCAGGAGATCTGGAGGAAGTGTACCCTGATGTTGGGAGGAGCTCCTGTGCAGCATTTACAGGATACACAGAGCCAGAAGAACACAGGACGAGAAAGCTTAGATCAGGGCTGGGGAACCTTGTGGCTTTCTAGGTCCTTGGGTGCAGCCTTTTGACTGAGTCCAAGCTTTACAGAACAAATCCTTTTATTAAAGGGATTTGTTCTATGAAGTTTGGATTCAGTCAAAGGGCTGTACTTGAGGACTTAGAGGCTGCAGATTCCCCACCTCTGGCTTAGATGGTTTCAAAGGGCATTGGCACCATTTGAGGAAGGACTCAACAATTTAATCACAGATCCATCAAAGACTCGTGTATCAGATGAATGCTAGAGACCCAACATTCATTTAGATTTCAGCAAAACATTTGACAAAATATCTCACTCTTCTTATGGATAAGATGGATAAAGAAGCAAAAAAAAATGCTTGTTGAAGTTAAATGAAATAGAGATATATGGGTTGGATCAGAGGTGTCAGATTGACAGCTCAAGGTCCCTGGCTGCAGAACTCCCAATTACAGCCTGAACCAGGTTAAAATGCAATTGGGAAATATTTAATAAAATAAATAAAGATGCAATACAACCTAGATACTGTTAGTTTGTAGTTTTCTAATGCTGCCTGCTGGGATCTGTTTCTTTTTGAGTGTCACACTATTAAGTTGGAAAATAGTACAGTTAGATGGATTTAGACCTATGTGAGTGACTGAACCTAAATAGCAGTCACTAATTTGATTAATGTCATCTTGGAAAGAGTTTTCTAGTAGTATGACCCATTCCCAACCCATGTTATTAACAAGAGGAAAACTTCAAAGACACAAGGCAAATAATTATACTGGAGAAATACTGCAGGATCCAAACTAGGATCCAAAAGAAAATAATAAAGATAATTTTGATATATCAAATTAAAAAGCTTTTACACATACCAAGTGATGCAACTGGGAGAAGAAGAAAAGATTTGGATTGGGGGGAGAAACAAATTCTGGTCCTGTGACTCCAAGTTTATCATTCTTGACATTGTCACTCTGCTTCTTAATCTAAGAAATTATTAAAACTAAGTTCCTTATGCCAAGTAGTTACATGATTGATTTAAATCCTCATTTTTAATGGATAATGATTTAAATATTTGTTTTTTATATTTTCTTCTGAAGTAATCAACATATATTTTAATTCTGTGTTTGTAACATTTAGACTCCTATTTGCAAATATGAACCAATGTGAACCAGACCCTTGAAGTATGTATAAGAGAAACACATGTTCTTAGAAATATGGTAAAATTGAGATTATTGAAAGAGTGAAAGCCCGGATGGTACTTTCCAAAAGAGTAGTGAAATTGCAATGATGAGTCACTGGAACATAGTTTGAGGGACAGAAAATTTGGGAAAAAGGATTTTCAGTGACCTGGAATATCCTGAGAAACAGCAAATGGAAGTAGAATGGAGGTGAAGCTTACTAGTTGAGTCTCTCAGTGGTTTCCTATCCTTTGAAAAATCCAGGTTATCCCAAAAGCCCAAGGCAAATGCTCCTGTGACAGTCTAACTTGTATGAAATTTTACTTTCTTCTATAATAACAATGCTTCTTTAAAGAAGACCTTTAAAAAAAGTAATGGAGGGAACTTAATTAAGCAAGATGATTAAACAACCATAAGAAATAAACTATATCAGAAATGTCTACTAAGTAAATAAGAAAAGTAAGCATATTCTAGAAAATCTCAGTCTTTGTGTCCAAGTAGGAATAAAAATTTAGCTTGGAAATTTCTATTTTGAAATACTGATACCTCATCTTGTTGCTCTTTTGTAGCTGGACTGTTGGGTCCAAAGAAGTACTTTTTGTTAAGGTATTTGTTTTTAATATCTATAGATTTTGCCTCTCTTTGTTTTTTATCCTGGTGAAGTATTCTTCTGAAGTGCTCAATGTCGGTCCAGCACATGAGGTCCATACTATAAAAGGACATATAAAACACAAGTGAATGCCCAAAGAAAGCATTTTTAAGTGCTTACTCTTTATTCCATTTCTGCTGAACAAATCATTGTTTTAATAGCATTTAGGAGACAGATGTCCATGACTAATTAGCATAATTCATGCAAATGGCAGGGTCAAAATTGTTGAATCTGATCACTAGCTGAAAAGGTTAGCATTGATGACTACGTAACTATGTAGTTACCTTAGTAACTATATATGACAATGACTAAGAACTGGAAGCTATAATACCATAATATTGGAAAAGACATTCAAAGCACTTCTACAATGTTCAATAATGGCGTCTTCATTTATGATGCAATGAATCAAGCCAATCTGACATAAAAATAACAAATTCATTAACAATTATGAACTTATTAATGTTACATTAATGATATTCTTAACTTACTAATACTATATCAATAATTATGAACTTATTAGTACAAATCCACTAATGATAAATGATCAATAAACAACGGGTTTTTTTGAGGACCACATAAAAATAATACAAACAGATTACATTTCTGTAGTACTTTAAGAGTTGTAAACAATAAAAAAATGCATGTTATATTTCATCTGTTTGCTAGAATAAGGACAATTCTCACTAGAAAGAAGGGACAATTCTACCATAACAAAAGAACCGTGTTGATCAAGTATATGCATAAGAATGGATATCAGGAACTATCACTGACTGTTAGAGTCAAATTCTATACTCAGAAGTCATGTTCTACTGAACATGAATGGACTCATCAGTAAGAGATTATGGCTGAGTCTACACCAAACAAATATATCGGAAGTTCTCAGTTCTCATGCAAACTTTAAGGCTTGTTTTTGTTTATATTTAGTTGTATAGACAAATATTTCATCACATGTATGAAACATGCTTCATTGTATGGGAAATTAAAATGATTTCAATGCTTCAAGAAAAAATGTTATATTATTGAAATCTTAGAATAAGTACACTCTTGTGACAAAGTAACCCTGTCTTCTCAGAAGCAACAACGTTGTGTGTATACAACAGAGCATAATAGATGGAAAACACAGAAAGGAGACAAAGTCATTGTTTTAAAAATAGTCAATGCCAAAATAATTTATCACATTTTTGCTTAAATTAGATTTTTAACAATTGATCTTTTTGTAAAGAAATGTTAAACTCAAATCTGAAACCTAAAATATATAGAGAGCCATTTCTCAAAATTATGTTCAGCAGTTCTTAGGAAGTTAGCATGATACTTTTGGGTTTGGACAAAGACAAATTTCAGAATCAAAGGATTACTGAAATATATTCAATTAGAAGCAGATTAGAAAAGAATGTCAGGCCATTTTGCTTCATAAGTTAAGTTTATAAATGGTAAACATTACATACCTAGCAGAATGAGATGCAAGAAACTGGCGGAAGTGTTCAAACTCCAGTTTGTTGTTAACCAGATAATTAAAGTTAAGATGTCTAAATTCCTCAGGAACTTTATTCCAAAGTTGTGTTTCTTTAGGAATGTAAGGGACCGGTAAGTCAAGTACTTCTTCCTAATGTAATACAAAAGAAGTTGTTGTAAAGAAATTGTTGTAACATAGATAACAAAATTTTCTACTGTCAAGCATGTTTGCAAATACCTATCTCAGCACAAATGTGTTTTTCCATTTTCATAATCAATCAATATATTGATGAACAAGCAATTAGTGCTTATGATGTGTCAGGCCTGGTGAAAGGCGTTAACAAATACAAAAAATGGAACAATCTCTCCTCTCAAGAATAACGAAGAAAAAGAATCAAAAGTTAACTATTACTTCAGAGCAGGTCAGTAGGAGAACTAAGCTGTCAATCCAGTAGGCAGGACAAACTATCACTAGCAGCTTTGGAGAGCACTTTTTCATTATGACAAGAATACAGCACAGAATTTCAAAAAACAATTTGTATATGTGTGTGTACACACACACACACACATTCACACACACACACACATACACACACATATATATTTAGGAGAGTGGGGACAGATAAGTTTTCTGGAAGTCTGCTACCCCTTGAACTCCTCCCATTGCTTCACCATGATTAAAAAACCAAAAATACAGACTAGGTTTTAAACCAAACTTTCCCTTAGTAGGGAGAATAATTTTGAGAGAAATGCTTTAAATTTGTATTGTTGATTTGAAAGTTGTCATGCCTGTTATAGTTTTACGTAATATTTTCCAGCACCTTAATTAACATAATTAATTAGAGGCAGCGAGGTAGTACAATGGATAGAGTGCTGGAATTGGAGTTAGAAGAACTAAATTACAATCTTCTTCAGCCTCAGGTTCCTTGTCTGTAAAATGGCAAATTTAAAAACACCTATGTCACCTGGTTGTGGTGAGGATCAAACAAGATAACTGATGTAGAGGACTTTGCAAACTTCAAGTCCTATATATGAATGTTGGCTACCACTGTGTAATGCTTAAAATCCAGGGCTTATATAATAACATGACTTTTCTGAAGGATGGAGTTTTATAAAACACACTATTAAGCAACAAACAAACACATAAAAATACTCAATTCATTCATCTTTTTTTGCCCAGGTACTGTTAATTCCTTGTCATTTTTAAATTTCTTATTACTTTTGTCAACTTCCCTTCCCATATGGGAGAATTCTTAGCTCCTTCCTAAACTTATAATAAGTAGAAAATGTGGATTTCTAAAGACTGAACAACAGCATTAAAACAAAATTCATTTCTGGATGAAACTATCAGCTGTCTGGTCCTTCCCAGGGAAGATGAGCTGTGGAGAGATCTAGAACAGATCATCTATTAAATTTTCCTGCCGTACGGTTAAATCAATAACCGTGTGACTGGTAAATGAAGAGCAGTAAGTCAAAAACCATTGCTCTTTTAACAAAGTTTGCTTTCAGTTTCTTTGCTAACTCTTCAGGAGAAAAAAGTCTGTATACGGAGGGACTTGTCTTACCTCTTCTTTCTTGAGAACAGTCTCTTTGTGTATAGCCTGCAGCTTTCTAAAGTATAAGGAGTCCAGCTGTCGATCTTGTTTCACCAGTTCCACCTAACAAAGATAATGTTGTTATCTTGTGTTATCAATAGATCACACTTCATCCAGGCTTTCCCAAAAGTCATTATTTCACAAAATGAAAGTGGCACATATGAATCCCAGCAATATCACTTAAATCAGCTCCTGCTTCAGACTATCACTTTCCAAAGACCTATGCCAGCCCCATTAGAACCTTCCCTAATAACAAAGAAGTAGAGTTACTAGAAAAACAAACCAACACATTGGTCACTTCTAACAAGCCTAATCCCATTCCTCTACTCCATCATGTCTTTGTTAAGAAGCACAGCTATGTCTTACCACCAAGAGTGGTGGCTACATGACCAGAGTTCTGATGCCTCTCAACCCAACATCCCAAAACAGAACTTATTATCTTTCCCTCCAAACTTAGCCATCTTCTGAATTTCCCTAATTTCACCACAGAAATCATTTGTGAAGTTACTTATGTTTGCAACCTCAGCATTTTCCTTCAGTCCTTGTTCTGACTGTACATTAACCAGGCTACCTAGGACTGACCTGTGCTCTCTGACTCTCACCAGTGGCTGCAAGAAATTGTTGTATGTGTGTAGCAAACACACCACTTGGTAGATGGGCTAAACCAGACTGAGGGTAACTATGGACCTCAAGCGTATTAGTGTGTTAGGCGGTGCCTACCCCAACTGCATAAAGACTTGCCCTGCTGGAAGGGGTAAATGAGGACAGGTAGATGAGTGACCATGAAACAGGCAGTCATTGAAGCTTGGTCAGTCATCAAAGATGCCAAAATCATTCACTGCATTCTAGATTCTTTCCAGTCATTCTAACTATGTCTTGCCACTGGACTTGGATGACTCAGGAAGACACAGTGAGGCTGACAATTTTGTGCAATTCTGCTTCACTTAAATCCAATTCCATGTACTAGTCAAGACATCATCCTGTGATATCATAGGTCCTCTTCAAAAAAGGGCAAAAATATTAACCAATAATTTGTTAAATCTTGTCATTTCTATTTCTCCACATCTTTTATTTCCAACCTCTTCTCACCCAGCACCAATTTAATTTAGGTTTTCATTACCTCTTGCATAGATATTTTTTAAAATTAAATTTTATTTTTTTCAATGAAAAAAAATCTGTTTTCTTTCCCACCTGCCTCCTCCCCATTGCAAAAAAAAAAAAAAAGAAAAAGAAAAGCAAAAATCTTATAAATGTTCAGTTTTGTTGGCATATAATTGGTCTTTTTCTGACAATTATTATTTCTGACAATTTCCTTATTTCTTCTTCAACAGCTGTAAATTAACTTTTTCAGTTTTGATATTGGCAATCTGTTCTCTCTCTCTTGTTCTCTCACTCTCTTTTCTCTTTCACTCTTTCATCATCTCTTCTCTCTCATATTTATCTCTTTTATTGATATTTTAAAAATATCTTTATTAGCTAGGTGGCATAGTAGATTAAGTTCTGAGCCTGGAGTCAGGAAATCCTAAATTCAAATCCAACCTCAGACACTTGTGTGAACCTGGGCAAGTTACTTAACCTGTTTGCCTCAATTTTATTATATCTCCCAAGGTTGTTGTAAGGATCAAATAAAATAATAATTGAAAAGCACATGGTAAGCAATATGTAAATGCTAGCTATTATTATTGTTATTGCTATTATTACTAGCTGTTTATCATTTCAGGAGTTTGTTTTAATTTGCTAATCTTTTCTTGGATTTCTGGAAGTACTACATGTTTTTATTTGGGAGTTTTAATTTGTTGAATTTCTTTTATTTAGCTGCATGCTCAATCCACTAATCTTTTCTTTTGTTTATGTAAATATTAGAGATATCAATTTTCCTCATAAATTGTGGTATACTACCTCATGGTTATCAGTTTATTCCATAAAATTATTTATTGTTTTTATACTTTGTTCTCTGATCTGATTTTTAGGACTATTATGTACTCTTCACTTAAGAAATTCTTTCTTCAAATTTCTCTTATTAACTATACTTTTTGTTGCACTGTATCTGATAAGAACGCATTTAATAGTCCTACGTTTTTGGATGTTTGAGTTCTTTATGCTCTAGAACAAAGTCAACTTTTATAAAAGTGCCATGCAAAACTGAAAAAAAAAATGTGCTCTTTACAACTCCCATTTAGTAGCCATCAATCCTTACTTTATAACTTTTTAAAATAATCCAATGTGTATGAATCTGGAAGGGGTAAAGTCATAGACTTTACATTAATTTGAACTTTGATTGGCTTTTCCTTTAAGCACTTATATAATATGCCATACAATGCACTAATCAGTATTAATTTGTTAAATGGAACTGGGTTGTTAGTCATTGGTGGTTAACGTTGGAGGGACAATCTTGGGACAAGGATAGAGCTGACAGCACCATCTCCCAACTCTCAGGTGAATTCATAGCACTCTAAGAAGGAGTTGTGGCTAACCTTGCTCTGGGACAGCAATGAAGCCACAGTATTGCTAAATGTGGGACCTTGTCTGGAATAAAATTGAACTCTTCTCTTCTACAGGAACCAAAGGAGAGATTAGAACACATTGCTAAGAAATGATTACTGAACATCCAATAGAAGGACACTTCTTAGAAAGTCACCACAGCTAGGTGTCACTGAGGATAGAGTACTGGATCTGGAGTTGGGAAGACCTGACCTGACCCCTCTTAAATCTAATGTCTTCTAGTGTTAATTATTTCTTATTTATCCTGTATATAGTTTGTTTGTACATATTTATTTACTTGTTTCCTCTCCCATTAGATTATGAGATTCTTGAGGACAGGGACTATCTTTTGCCCTTCTTTGTATCGCCAGTACTTAATACATGCTTCCAGACTGTCTGACTAGTCCAAAGCTCCACCCACAATGCAATAATGTGCCTGTTTGTCTTTTTCTTTTTTTTGTCAACTTTGACAATCTGATGTGAGTTGATTTAATATGCATTTCTAAAGTTAGAAAGCAGTTAGCTTGTGCAATGGATAAAATGCTGTCACAGGAGTCAGGAAGACTCATCTTTGTGAGTTCAAATCCAGCCTCAGGCACTTACTAGCTATGTGACCCTGGGCAAGTCATTTAATCCCTGTTTGCCTCAATTTCCTCATCTGTAAAATGAGCTGGAGGAGGAAATGGCAAACCAGAGAAGTATCTTTTCCAAGGACACTCCAAAATGGGGTCACAAAAAATCAATTTGCTGATGTGATTGTTTCAATCAATTTTTAGTTGGCTGTCTTGGATTCTCTGAGTCAGCCTATCATTTTCAAAAGGCAATCATTTTGTTCCTCTTCTGCTTATTTTCTGCATTTCTTTTTCTTGTATTATTGCTATAGTTAGCATTTCTAGCGCTCTATTAAATAGTATTGGAAATAATGGATGTTTTGCTTTACTCCTGATACTACTAGAAAGACCTTTGGGTTATTCCTCTTTCATATAGTTCTGGCTATTGGTTTTAGATAGATGCTATTTGCCACATTAAGAAAAAAGTTCATTTATTCCTCTTTTCTAGTATTATATCTTGGCAAGTGTCTTTTTTCCATCTACTGACATAATGATATGATTTTTGTTATTCCTCTAATTAGCAGGGGCTGTTAGGTTTATAGTTTTCCTAATCGTGAGCCAACCTTGAATTCCTGGCATAAATCCAATCTAGTCATGGTCTATTGATATTTTTGATTTCTAATTCTTTTGCTAATATTTCATTTTTAAAATTTGTATTGATATTCACTAGGGATATTGACCTATAGTTTTTTTTTCCCCAATATTTGTATCATAGAAAGAATTCCTTCATGGGATTCCTTCTTTTCCTTTTTTTTTTTTGCAAACAGTTTATATAATATTAGAATTACTCTTTGAATGTTTGATAGAATTTTCTTGTAAATCTATATGGCCCAGAATTTTTTTTTTTGAGAGTTCACTTATGGCTTGTTCAATTTCTTTTTCCTGAGGTTAAGTGGTTTGATTTCTCTATTTCTTGTTCCTGTAATGATTCTTTTTCCATTGTACCATGATGCCTCAACAATACGTTGTTATTTTAGAAATTTCTAGGTATACATGGGAAAAATGGAAAAACAAAGAAACATCCCATCTGAACTAAAATCATGATGCTGTCTGTTAACCCCCAAAAGAACACAATGTAAGCCACATTCTTTAGTTTAACAGCAAACATCCATAAGTGGTTTTAATTTACAATTCAAAATAGATACTAAAAAGTACTGACTCCATCCATCAATAATAATAAGAACAAGTTTAAATATTGGCTCAAAGTGATCTTTTAAAATAGAAGACATCAGTTAATTAGCTAGTATTCATACAGTGTCTCTTAAGTGTCAAGCATTATGCTAAGCACTGGGGATACAAAGAAAGACAAAAGACAGTTCCTGATGTCAAGGAGCTCACAGTTCAATGTGGAGGACAACATGCAAACAGCTGCATACAAATAAGATCTACACCAGGTAAAACGGAGACAATCTCATAGGGAAACAACATGCGTAAGCAATAAAACATTATCAAAAATCAAGCCTTCTGACTTAATAAACATCTAGCTGTGCTTTAGAATGATAGAGTAGCCCTCGCAGGCTCTACTTTTCATCGTATCTTGTAGAAAGTTCATATTTTCTATGGGTGTAATATTTATCATAACTCATGCATCATATAAAACTAATTGGGATCAATCATTTAATCCATACAGAATATTGCTTTGAAACAGTGAGAATTGACAAGATCAGTGCATAACAGCTTGTTTACAGGAAACCAAAACTCAAAACTCTGTCTTCTGATGGTGTTTATAAAGAAAGCAGAAAATAGTCCAGAATTAAATACTGTGTTGTGACACAAGCTGCATAATAACCAAGGTAGAAACAAGATTTTTTTTGAGGGGAATTAAATTTGGTAAATACTTTCCCCCTGCTATCACCAACACTCCCCTACCCTAATTTTGAACAATAGTCAGTCAAATCTTGACTTGAAGTTCCAATACAGGTATGAATCAAATGTACTGCTCTAAGAGACGTTTCAGTTATTTATCTATTGAGATGCTGACCACACTGCTTATTATCCATTTTGTAATAAACAGGTAAAAAGGAAATCCCTAAGACAGCCCAAATGAAAGTAAAGTGTCACAATACCTGTCCATAATTGCTTTGATCTGATTTCACCATCTCCATCCAGGGTTCAAGAAGGAGGAGAAGGATGTATTCTTCTGCTGCGTCAAAAAGATCTTCAAATGGTGGATCTATTTTCATATAAATCTCTTTCTTCCTTTTCTTTTCCAATCCAATATCAAGGACAGCCGAAGGAGCAATATACATGGCATAAAGATACTAAAGCAAGAGGGGAAGAAAGCATGATGATTAGCATCAGTTCTCTACAAATAAGTTTTTTCCAGACATTCTCCATTCAAAAGAAATTAGGTAGTAAGACCAAAGAAGTATTTCTTCAAAGAAACATTGTAAAATTGTTTAGGAAAATTTTTTTCATACATTCATTCATAAGTCTTTCATTTTATTTCTCTTATTTCTGCCTTGCTACAAGGCACTCGCCCTTGCACAACAATTTATTTAATGCTAGGAAGATTATTTGATGAGGCTATTTCGATATTTGATTTAGATCTTAAATTTTAGATATTGATTTAGATATTAAAATTTCAAAAATTGCAAAATTTTCTCAGCATATACTCTATGGTACCTGATCAGATTTTCAGTTTTCCTTCTTTGTGTAACCATTTAAACATGTGTATTATGGTCAGTAATTTGAAATGATACGTTGAAAGCAAAGGAAAGTGATACATGAAGGTAAGGTACTCCAGAACAGGCCTATATTCTTTTAGTTCAGAGGACTTAAAAGCTATGTTCTGCCTTACTACTACAAAAGTTCATGGGTACTATTGTTCCACAGAATTCTTGAAGAATACTACTATAAAATCTCTCTTGCTTCAGATTTCTGCATCTGATTACCAATGCTATGGAAGGGAAGATGAGATGAAAGATAGGAAATCTCCAACTTCCTGAATCTCCCTTTTGGTGCATTTGCTTCCAGTATAGTATATGGTTGTCTCTCTTGATCTCTGTTGTAATTAAGCAAATTTGGTCTTTTAAATTTATGGTATAGTATAGTTCTCATTACCTGAATATTAGGTTTTAATGTGTAGTATATTATACTAATTAGTGGTATAGATTTAGGACCTATTAATCTCTATCAGCAAATGTGTGCCAAGTAATATGAGAATTTATACCAGAAAATCTACGAATTCAAGTCTGAAAGCATGGATTCATTTTATTTAAAATACCAACCACCACCAAGTGTTAACATTCTACATTTCTAAAAATCTAATGTACACTGATAGCTTTTCCCCCTAGGCATTAGGAAACAATGTGTTTTAGTAATAGAAGTATGTCAATTACTCTAAAAAGAAGGAATAATTTATGAAATTTATTTTAAAGGGGATAAAATGATCCTATTATGTTGTTTTTAAAAGATGGAAAATTGTACAGGCAAAGAAAGATGTGATACAATATGAAAATATGGTAGGGGGATCTTAATTCTTAAAAAATCAGGAAAAAAGTCAGCAAAAAAATTAAGAAAGATTATAATTGGACCATTCCATTCTTTTAAAAAAAATAATTAATTTATTTGTTTTCAACAATCACTTCCATAAGTTTTAAATTTTTCTTCCCCTCACCATGATGGCATGGAATCTTATATGGGTTCTACACATACATTCTTATTAAACACATTTTTGCGTCAGTCATGTTGCATAGAAGAATTAAAATGAATGGGAGAAATCATGAGAAAAGCCAAACCAAAACAAAACATAACAAAAGAGAAAATAGTCTGCTTCATTCTGCATTCTGACTCTATAGTTCTTTCTCTAGATATGGATGGCATTTTTGCATCATGAGTCCTTTGGAAATGTTTTAGGTCCTTGCATTGCTGTGAAGGGCAAAGTTTATCAATACAGTCCTTGAACACTGTGGCTCTGTGTATAATGTTCTCCTGGTTCTGCTCACTTCAATTAGCATCAGTTCATATAAATCTTTCCAGATTTTTCTGAAGTCCTCCTGTTCACCATTTCTTATAGCATGATAGTATCCTATTACATTTATATACTACAACTTGTTCAGTCATTCCCCCAGTGATGGGCATCCCCTCAATTTCCAGTTTTTAGCAACCAAAAAAAGAGCTGCTATAAATATTTTTGTACATGTGGGTCCTTTTCCCATTTTTATGCTCAGTTTGGGATACAGCCCTAGAAGTGATATTGGTGGGTCAAAGGGTATGCACATTTTTATAGTCCTTTGGGCATAATTCCAAACTGTTCTCCAGAATGATTGCATCAGCTCATGGTTCCACCAACAATGAATTAGTGTTCCAACTCTCCCACATCTTCTCCAACATGTATCATTTCCCTATTTTGTCACGTTAGGCAATCTGACAGGTGTGATGTGGTACCTCAGAGTTGTTTTGATTTGCATCTCTCTAATCAATAGTGATTTAGAGCATTTTTTTTTCATGAGTATAGAAAGCTTTAATTTCTTCCCCTGAAAACTTCCTGTTCATATCCTTTGACTATTTATCAATTAGGGAATGACTTATATTCTTGTAAATTTGACTCAGTGCTCTACATATTTTAGAAATGAGGCCTTTACCACAGACACTAGTTGTAAAGATTCTTTCCCAGTTTCCTTCTTCTCTCCTAATCTTGGTCACACTGAGTTTGTTTGTGCAAAATTGTTTCAATTTAATGTAACCAAAATTATCCATTTTACATTTCATAATGTTCTCTATCTCTTGTTTGGTCACAAATTTCTCCATTTTCCATAAATCTGACAAATAAACTATTCCTTGCATCCCTAATTTGTTTATAGTATCAGCCCTTATACTTAGATTGTGTACCCATTTGGACTTTATTCTGGTATACAGTGTCAGGCATTGGTCTCTGCTCAGTTTCTGCCATACTATTTTCCAGTTTTCCCATCAGTTTTTGTCAAACAGGGAGTTCTTATCCCAGAAGGTGGGGTCCTTGGGTTTATCAAACAGTAGATTGCTATAATCATTGACTGCTGCGTCTTGTGTACCTAACCTATTCCACTGATCTACCCCTCTATTTCTTAGCCAGTACCAAGTGGTTTTGATGATTGCTGTTTTGTAATACAATTTAAGATCTAGTATGGCTAGGCCACCGTCCCTAGCATTTTTTTTCATTAATTCCCTTGGTATTTTGGACCTTTTGTTTATCCAAATGAATTTTGATATTATCTTTTCTAGTTCTATAAAATAACTTTTTGGTAGTTTGATTGGCATGGCACTGAATAAGTAAATTAATTTAGATAGGACCATTCCATTTTTTAAATGCTTTAATTTAATTTAATATTTTCCCAAAAATTATGTAAAATTCTATGACAGATTTTACTAAGGTAGGCTTCAACCTACCTTTTGTCAATCAACAAATATTTATTAGACATCTATTTTGGACCACGTTAGATAATGGGGATGAAATAGTCCCTGGTAACAAACAACATACATTCTACTAGAGGAAACAATATATACAAATATAAATAAAGGCAAAATATATACAAAGTAAACACAAGATAATTTATCCTCTTCCCTGGCCCTCAACCTTGCTATTACTGTCAAGTATACCACCCTCCTCCCAGTCTCTTAGGCTTGTAATCTTGGTATCATTCCTGACTCCTCATTCTTTCTCTCACCACTGAGAGAATTATCCAATCTGTTGCCAAAAGACTTGTCGATTTTATCTTTGTGACATCTTTTAAATACCTCTGATACTGCCACCACCTGAACATCTGGCCTTCACAGCCTTTCATAATCCAGCCTTCTCCCATCCTACACACCTCTCCAGTCTTCTTATACCTTCTTATGCCCCCTCCCCCAACATATACTCTTCCATACAGGCACACTGACCTTCCTTGACATTTCTCAAACAGGACATATATCTCCTCACTTTGGGCATTTTCTCTAGCTATCTCTTACTACTGTAATACTCTTCCTCCTCATTTCTAGCTCCTTCCTTCCTTCAAGTAGCAGTTAAAACTCTCATCTTCTATAGGAAACCATTCCCAGTCTCTCTGAATTCTAGTGCTGATCATTCTCTATTTATCTTATCTACATGTCATTTGTATGTTGTTTCCCCCATCAGACTGAACTCCCTGAAGATAGGGACTGCCTTTTGCCATTCTCTGCATCCTCAGTGGTCAGCAGAGTACTTGGTACTTAGGAAGCACTTAATATTTATTGACCAACTTATTGTTCTATATAAGATTTGACACTGGAATGATGGGCCATGGGTTATACATATAACAAAGCTCTCTAATACAGTCTTATTTCATGCTACTCTCTTTCAAAAATTCAGTATTCTAGGCAAAGTTCCCCAAATGCAATACTCTACTTGCCACTGAGTATTTGCACAAGCATTTCTCCATGCCTGGAGTACAACCTCTCTTTATTTCTACCACTCAGGATTCATATGTTACTTCAAGTTTCAACAGCAGGTACCACTTTCTCTGTTAAGCCTTCCTGGATACCTTCGATATTAGTGCTCCTTCATTCAATTATCCTTAACCAACATCTTCTGAAGGAAACTTTCCTAATTTCCAGCTTCTAGTGCCTTTCACTCTAATGCTACATTCCATTTACCCTGAATTTATCTTCTGGACATAACAATTTAGGCATATGTTTTCATCTTCATTACAATGCAGTCTAATTGAGTACAGGGACTTTTCTGCCCTGTATGTATAAGTACTTAATGAATGCTTGTTGATAGATGTTGTATACCACCCTAGCAGATTGTAAGCTGCTAGATCAAAGATACTTTTTTAAACTTTATTTTGGGGGATATTTTTGTCTGTTTTCTTTCACAGCATGACTTACATGAAAATATGTTTTGCATGACTATACATGTATAATCTACATCTTGTCTTTTTGCTTGCTTTTTCATGTGTGGGAGGTAGCAGGATAGGGAGGAAATTTAGAACTCAAAATTTGAAAATAAATGTTTAAATTGTTTTTCACGTAATTGGGGGAAAATATTAAAACTTTAAAAATAAAGAATGTAAGCTGCTTAAGGCCAAGGACTGTTTCATTGTTCCTCTTATTTTTCCACATCCAGTATAATACCTTACACACTGTAGGTGTTTAATAAATGTTTGTTGAATAAATTTAACATGTAATAATACTACTGTATAGCAATTTTGGATGGAGCAGATCTATAATTTCTACCACACATCACATTGCATATAATTATATACCTATGCAATAATTACTTTGAGTGAATTAGAAAGCTTTTATACAGATTAATATTGCTCAATAAATATGCCATTGTCATCCATATATTTTCAAAAGAAGTACTTTCATAAAAATAATCATTCATTAGAATTTTCTTTTAAAATATATTTTAGTTTTCTTCTAATTACGTTAAAACAATTTTTAAACACCTTAAAAAAAAGTTTTGAGTTCCAACTTCCATCCTTCTCTCCTTTCCTCCCTCCCCTCCTCCTTTCCCTAAGATGGTAAGCAATCAGATATAGGTTATATATAGGCAATCATATAAAGCATTTCCGTATTAGTCATTGTGTATAAGAAGACTCAAACAAAAGAAAAAGAATGAAAAGAAGTGAAAAAAGCATGCTTCAGTCCTAATTCAAGCAATATCAATTCTTTCTCTGAAGGCAGATAGTATATTTAGTATGCTATCATTAGTATAGTATTAGTCATTTATTATTATTAGCATCATAATTATTATCATCATTAGTCCTTTGGGGTTTTCTTGGATCATTGTATTACTGAGAATAGGCAAGTAATTCACAGTTCTTCATCAAACAATAAGGCTGTTACTCTGTATAATGTTCTCCTGGTTCTGCTCACTTCACTCATCATCGATTCATGTAAGCTTTTCCAGGTTTTTCTGAAATCTTCCTGCTCATTATTTCTTACAGTACAATAATAATCCATTACAATCATATGCTTTTGCCAGAGATACTTGTTGCAAAATTTCTCCCCAGTTTTCTGCTTTCCTTTTAATTTTGTTCATTAGTTTTGTTTGTGCAAAAACTTTTCAATTCTATATAATCAAAATGATCTGTTTTACATTTTTGTAATGCTCTCTATCTCTTGTTGGTCATAAATTTTTCCCTTATCCATAGATCTGACAGACAAACCATTCCATGCCCTCCTAATTTGCTTATGGTATCACCCTTTATATGTAAATCAAGTACCCCCTTTGACCTTTTCTTGGTGAGATGTTGGTCTATACCTAATTCCTGCCATACTGTTTTCCAGTTTTCCCAGCAGTTTTTGTCAAATAATGGATTTTTGTTCCAAAAGCTTGCATCTCTGGGTTTATCATATTATTTCTCTAGCTCCATAAAAAATATTTTTGATAGTTTGATTGGTATGGCACTAAATAAATAGATTAATTTAGGTAGAATTGTCATTTTTATTATATCAACTCAGTCTACTCATGAGCAGTTAATATTTTTCCACTTGTTTAGATCTGACTTTATGTTTGTGAATATATTAAAATTATTTTCAAATAATCCTTAAAGTGTACACATGTGAGTAACATTATTCAAGGTTAGTTGGAGGACTCTGACCTTTGGGAGTTTAAAAGTCCAGGCATAAACTACAGTTACAGGAGGAATGCAAGATATTAAAAAATATTTGAAGCAAATACAGTATTCACATTATATTTAAATCTGTAATTAGATGCTTAGGATGGCCACATATTAAGTTTAATCACAAGAATACTTGTCCTGTTATGATGCTTTTCTATTCAAAGATTCCAAAGTGCTTTATTAAGTATCAAAATAGAGGTCTCTTTTAGCTCTAACATTCTGTGATTGTATGGCATAAATCTGAAACAACCTTGCTGCTTCTTACCTCATACAGATATTTATAAGCAGGATTTATAGAGAAAAAAGAAGATGGTGGCTATGAGGGGTAATACTGCAATTTGGAAAGAGCCCAAAAGTAATGGAATAGTGATTAAAAAAACAACAACAACAGATGTTATATAGTATAAATAGAATAGGAAAAAATCATAACTTGGCTTGGTTTTGTGGCAGTAACAAAAGAATCTGCCTAAAAGTGGCAAACATGGGTTGGTTAATTGTTTTCCAGTTGATTTTTAATTGGGATCAAGGAAATGATTGCTCTCTTAAGTGACAACAGCTAAAGAATTTTCCACATGGTACCAATCTGTCTTTGTGTGGGAGGAAGTTTTATCTACTGGCAAGAGAACTGGGCTTTAAGTCAGGAACATGAAGTTCCTGAGCCATCACTTAAATCACTCTGCAAACTTGGTCAAAGCACTTCTACCCTTTAAACCTCAGTTTCCTTGCCTGTAAAATAAAGACAGGGCTGTAACTTAATGAGCTTCTATGACTAGTGATGGTGAAGTTTAGTAATTAATAAAGTTCAGTAGCAAATACTGAGTTCAATCTCTCATTTGGCTATAAACAAGATCTAAAAGAGTATTTTTTTTCCTAAGCTGAGAAAGTCATTCAGAACCACCATCCTTGACCTGGGGGTGGAGAGATTTCTTCCTTTCCTTGTTTTCTAAAGGTTCATATGATTTTACTTCTTGTGGCATGTCATAGGGATTGATTTTCTCATGATGGAACAGTTTTAATCAAACTGAAATAAAATTTAAAATCTTGGCAAACCTTTAAAGTTAAATGGCAAAATGCTAAATATAATAGATTATATTATATTCCCAGGTTTAATAGTAAAATTAATTAAAATAGGAGTTCACCTATTTATCATAAAAGTGTTATCTGTAGAAAATTTAGGAACATCGATAAAAAACAGTAGGTGCCTTCTGTTTGCAAAGGACTATTACTGTGCTAGTTTAGTAGAGGGAAATATAAAATTTATTTAAGTCCCACTCCATACCCTCCTGGAGTTACATTTTAGAAGGAAAATAATAGATACTTAAACTACACAATATTATATGATAAATATATGAGCAAGGAGCAAGACAAAATACTACACAAAGTACAGGGGGAAGTTACCTAGAGGCAGGTAAGAGCACTGTAGAGCATTGTATCTAGAATCAGATGTTAATTGCAGCTATCTCCGTAGACTAAGACACCAAGGAGTTTAATGAAGTAACAACCCAATGAATTAACAGTAGAGAAGTCTGATACCTATTTCTCAATGTGCTCTCGGCAATTTGATACAGGTTATACGTGTGAAATCATGTCAAACACATTTCTACATTAGTCATGTTGTGAAAGAAGAAACAAAAAAAGGGGGAAACCACACCCCTAAAAAAGTGAAAATAGTATGTGTTGATCTGCATTCAGACTCCATAGTTCTTTCTCTGGACATAGATAGCATTTTCTGTCACGAGTCATTAGGAATTGTCTTGTATCATTTGTATTGCTGAGAGGAGCTAAGTCCATCACAGTTCATTATCACATAATGTTGCTGTTAATATGTGTAATATTCTCCTGGTTCTGCTCACTTCACTCTGTATCAGTTCATGTAAGTCTTTCCAGGTTTTTCTGAAATCCACTTCCTTATCATTTCTTACAGCACAATAGTATTCCATTATGTTCATTTACCACAACTTGTTCAGTCATTCCCCAATTGCTGGGCATTACCTCAATTTCCATTTCTTTGCCACCACAAAAAGAGCTGCTATAAACATTTTTGTACATGTAGACCTTTTGCCCTTTTTCATGATCGCTTTGAGATACAGACCTAGTAATGGTACTGCTGAATCAAAGAGTATGCACAGCTTGATTTCCCTTTGGGAACAATTCCAAATTGCTTTCCAGAATGATTTTCTTTTGAAAAATCAAGTTAGTCCATGGTTTATTTATTTTTTTAAAAAAACAGCTACTAGTTTTATTAATTTAATTAATATTTTTGCTTTCAGTTTTGTTAATTTCTTCATTAATTTTCAGAATTCCTATTTTAAGTGTTTAGGGATTTTAATTAATTGGTTTCTAATTTTTCAAAATTGCACACCCAAATGATTGCTCTGCCCTTTCTTTTATTGATGAAAGTGTTTGGAGATATAAACTTTCCTGCTAAATATTGCTTTGATCACATCTCAAAAATTTTGGTAAGCTATCTCATTTTTGTTATATTTGATGAAATTATGGATTATTCCAAAGATTTTATTCCTTTCATACCTATTTGTTAAAATGAAATTATTTAGTCTCCAATTATTTTTTTTAAAAAGACTAAGATGATTTATTTGTTAAGGAAAAGCAGAAAGTAGTTGTCAGTGGCTCTTCATTATTTTGATAAAATCTCATATTGTTGAATCAGACTATGGAGTTTCTTCTGGAGAACAGGGACTTTCAATTATGCAATGAATCCCTACCACTGAAACAATTATTAAAAACCAATTATTAATATGGGGGGGGATCCAGGGCTTTTTCCCTTTCTATTTCCTCATTTAAAGCCCAGTCCTTGTGAAGGAGAGGGCTGACAGTGAGAAATTCTCCTAAATCTTATAGTGGGACCCTACCCAACAGACAGATTTTATTTCTGATCAAAGGGTAAAGAGAATCTGATCTAAATGAATGATGGTCCATTGTTCTACTCAGGTAAGACTGGGTGGAGATGAATCCCTTTGTCTAGGATAGTCTGACTTGAGATGAGACTATTGGTCTAAGAGTGACATGATCAGAGTCATGGTCCCCTACCCCCTTCTCTCTCATTATAATATTCATTCTCTGTTTAATTGTTAACTAGTAATAAGAATTGATTTTCACTATCAGGGGCAACTCCTTTTTTTCCAAAGATATTTAACCGTTTGATGGCCTCCAAGGTTCATCTTTGGTTTCTGAGAGAAGCACTGACACCTAAATTTATGATTTGCTAGTCATAATAAATTGATTATTAATTATTCAGAAACTTTGTGTCTCAGACTTTTCATTCATCTCAGCACCTAGCACAGTTTCTGGAACACTATAACTTAATTCTTCCTGAACTGACTCTGCTACAAAAGTTGAACAGATTATAAGAAACAAGTTGGGTTCCCATCTGGACCTGGTTTCTTACAAAAGTCAGAAAAGATGACTCATGTGGTTATATTCAAGACAAATGTGACAATCATCGGGTGTTTGATGAATTTGTCTTCTAATTTTCTGGTTTCATGGCAGGAATAAGAAATTAGAACCTGGAAGAAGTGTAGTAAGTCTGTCAATGCCTTCTAACTAATTTTTAATCTTTGCCTCAAAGGCCCTTTGTTGAATACACTATTTAATGCATTATAGTCCGTAATGTTTAATATTTTTGATTTTCTGAGTTTGTGAGATTTTATACCTGGTTAATTTTTGTGAAAATGCTGTATGGAACTAATAATATATATATTCCTTTCTTTTCCCATTCAATATTCTTCAGAGGGCTCTTAAATCTAATTTTTTCTAAATTTCTACTTAGGTCCTTCATTTCTTTTCTTCCTTTTTGGTTAAATTTGTCTAGATCTGAAAGGGGTAAATTGATTTTGTTCCCCCTCCCATATGATATTTTGTTATCTATTTCTCCTTGTAACTCATTTAAATTTTCTTTGAGAATTAAAATGTCATGCCAATTAATACATACATATTTATTAACTCTGTCTCTGGCATCGATTAGCAAAATATAATTTCCCTTTTTCTCTCTTTTGATTAGATGTATTTTTTTCTGTTGCTTTGACTAAGATCACAATTACTACCCTTGCCTTTTTTAGTTGAAATCTGATACTGCCTCAGCCTCTTATTTTAACTTCTGTTTATCTTTTTGTTTCAAGTATGTTTCTATAAACAACAAATTGTTAGGTTCTGGTTTCTAATCCATTTTGCTATCCTCTTTCATCTTATGGGTGAGCTCATCTCATTGACATTCACAGATATGGTTGTTAATTGTGTATTTCCCTCCATCCTATTGTCTTATATTTCTTTCTCCTTTTTACTTCTGGATCCTTCTTTAAGAGTTTGTTTTTTCTTAAGACTAGTCCCTTTCATTAATCTACTCTCTCCTTTATCTTCCCCTTTCCCTGCTGCCTGTTGAGTGAAACGTATTGGTGTATGTGTTTGTGTATGTGTGTGTAGGCATACACATGTGTGCCTGCACATTCTTCCTCCTTTAATTAGTTCAGATAAGAGTGAAGTTCAAGTGTCACCCACTCCCTGTTCTTCCTTTCTTCTTTTTAGACTTCTACTTGCACACTCCAATGAGGTGAGATAATTTCCCCTATCCTTCCTCTCCCTCCACCATCCCATAATATTTCTCTTCATGTCTTCCTTTACAATCATTAAAACATAACAGAACCAGAAGTTTAGCCATGAAATTGAGGAGAGATGTGGTGCGATAGGATGGCAGGATAAAGTAAAGGTTTTTTTTTTTTTTTTGAGGATGGAGAGATATGGATGTGTTTATAGGCATCAGGAAAGCAAGTATTAGACGGGGAGGGGAAAAGGGGGAAGAAGGAGAGAGAGAGAGAGAGAGAGAGAGAGAGAGAGAGAGAGAGAGAGAGAGAGAGAGAGAGAGAGAGAGAGATTTGCTGAAGAAGGCAAAATGGAATTGGATCACTTGTGCATGGAGAGTTGTTTGCCTTGGCAAGGAGAAGGGCCACCTTTTCTCATGTGAGACAGGGGAAAAGGAAGAAGCAATTAAAATAAAATTGCTTGTTCTTCCAATTATTTTCTTTAGCACTTTCATTTATGACATTCTTTATATTTCTTCCAGGAATTATAATAGGCTGTTAATCTCTTCCTCTAGATTTGTGTTTTGGATATCCCAGGACCCATAAAATTTCTTTATTGTTGATGTCATCTTCTGTTTATTCTTATTTCATACTTTCTGAATTGGCACTTTTTGTCAAGGCCAACCCCCAATACTCCTGAACTCTTAGATGGGAGCATATATTTTGTCCCTATCTATTTTAATAAGGTCTTGCCTCTGACCTTCCTTCTCACTTGTGTCTACTGTGCACAAAGTGCTGGCAGATGTATCACTGTTATAGACTGCTAAGCTATTTAAGGCATGTACGGGTGGCTCATGCTTACTTGCTGAACTTTCAGGAAGTCTAGGGTGTGTAGGCCAATTTTTGCCCACTAGGTGAGATACTTTGGTGCCTTCTTTACAGGAATAAAGCTTATAACAACTGCTCCAGTTCTTTGATTCCAGAATGCTGAATAAAGCAATACATAAAAATTGCAAAGTAGTAAATCTAGATTTAATATCAGGAGGGAAAATCTCTTAACAATTAATTAGAGCTCTCTTAAAGTGAAATAGATTGTTTCAAGAGATGATTGGGTCCCCCACCTTGGGGATCATCAAACTGGATGACCATTTGTCAGATGTGAGAATGAGAATTCCTTTGGTATATTGGTTGAATTAGATAACTGATCTCAAATTCTGTGACATTCTAGAGGAACCTGTTGAACAGTGATAAGGATCTGCAGTAGTTGGTTGTCTCTGCATTAGTCCAGACAAGACTTTTTAGGACTTTCTGAGTCAATACCTTTCACCATTTCTTAAAGCACAATAGTATTCCATTACATCCATATACCATAATATGTTCATCCATTTGCCAAACGATGGGCATGCCCCAGTACTTTGTTACTACAAAAAGAATTGTTACAAAAAATTTCATGCTTATTGAGTCCTTTTCCTCTTTCCCTGATCTCTTTGTGGATACTACTAGTAGTAGTATTGCTGGGTCAAAGAGTATGCATAGTTTAGTGACTCTGGGGAATAGTTCCAAATTGCTTTTCAGAATAGATAGACCAACTTACAGCTCCAACAGTATACTAATGTGTCCATTTTCCTGCAGCCCCTCCAACATCTGTCATTACCCATTTTTGGTTATATTTCTCCATCCATTTGGCATTAGGCAGAACTTCAGTATTGATTTAATTTGCATTTCTGATTATTAGCAATTTGAAACAGTTTTTCATGTTTCTCAAAAGCTTGGATTATTTCCTTTTAAAACTGCCTCTGTTCATATCTTTTGACCATTTATCTACTGGGAATGACTCTTGTTCTTACAAATTTGGATGAGTTCCTTATGTATCTTGGCCATGAGCCCTTTATAGAGAAAGTTACTGCAAAGCAATAACAGTAACTTTTTCTCTTCTAAATTTTAAGTACATTGGCTTTGTTTGTGCAAAAAATTTTTAATTTTCTGTAAGCAAAATTGTTGATTTTGTCTTCTTTGATCTTCTCTATGTCTTGTTTGATTCTGAACTCTTTCCTATCCATAGATTCAAAAAGTAAAGTTTTCCTTTAATTTATTGTGTTACCTTTTATTTCTAGATCACATATTTATTTGGCACTAATTATTTAGTGGGGGCCATTTCCAATTGTCCTGATTTATATCTTGCTCCTGTACCCAGAAGGCTCCAGATGCTGCTAGACCCAGAAGGCTCCAGAGGAAAAAGTGAAGCTGGTGACTTTGTACAGCCTTCCCTTACTTGGGACCTCTTTGAGAAAGAAGCCAATTATTTAGTATATGGTATGAACATTGTTCTAAAACCTGGTTTTTGCTGGACTGATGTACAGTTTTTGTCAAATAGAAAGTCCTCATCCTAGTAGCTAGGGTCTTTCAGTTTATCAAATACTGATTTGATATTTGATTGATATTTGATATTTGATAAATTTGATATTTGATAAATACTATGCTACTACCATATGATCCTATTAGTCTTTTTATGCAGTCCTATATTGGAAAGAGCAGTTTATAGATAATTCTCCTTTATTTTCTTTCTAACTCTGCCTTCTTATGCATTTTTAGCAGGGTACTGGTAGGGGATCTGAACTCCTTTCAACCCTAATCCACCACCTTTCTACAATCTCAACCATCTTCCTTCCATCTGTCCCATCACTATTACTTTCAACCCAATTATATTGATACATAAAGATATCCATTTAAAAATATTTTTGCACATCATATTAGCATTCTTGGGGCTGTAGAAATAAATTCAAAATGGCAAAGTTTCCAACTATTGCCTTTCAAGAAAATCTCCAAAACACTACAAATGATGACTAGGCTCTGTGACTTTTGGCATAAAAACATTACATTTCCCATCACAGTTTAAATTTTTCCCAGTCCTTAAGAGCTATTTTTCACTTGAGATTTTAGCACATTATTTGATTTTCTTTTAAAACTCATTTTACACCATTGTTTTTTCAGTATAAATATATAATTTGTTGCAAAATGAACTTTAAAAGGAAACCAAATAATGTTCTAAAATATAGCTGGCACCACACAATTCATCCTAAGATTAGTTTTTCTTATGTTAAAATACCATTACATACTCGAATGCATCAATGCTCTCCTAGTACATCATAAAGCCTACACAAACAAACCAAAGAAGTAAGGAAGATAGATGATTGATTTCATTCTTTTTGACAGAAGCAAGGGAAGAAAGTAAAGGAAACAGTTTCTTCAACAGTTTCCCTTTTGGATTTCTCTCAGTCCTAGAGTAAAGGATGACATGTGCCATTAGATTATTTTTATAAACTTTTTATTAGTAGTATTTTTAATTTATTTATGTAATAAATTACTCATTTCCCAATAATCCTCTGCCATTAAGTTTTAATTGTCATTGCATTACAAGTACTGTATTAAGCCCAGTACCTCTGTTGTGCCAAAGGTAAACACAGAATTAGTAAAAGCATCTTTTACATAAGTAGGGGTTCATTTCATTAGATACAGCTTGACACTCAACTGTGTTCCAATGAAAACAAGAATAAATTTTGCATAGACTTTAAAGGCAAAACTGAGAATAAAAACAAATGTTGCAGCATGCATGTTGATCTGTTATGTTACATTTCAGCTGTTACTTATGTTAATGTAACAGTTTTACATATTTTGTTTTGATATATTTATTTTAACGATCATGTGTATGTATCTTTTCATGATTGCCTAGTAACACAAATTGTATGATGTTCTGCTGTCACCATCTGGCCAGGGTTGGAAGTGGGAAAATTAAAATTAAAATTCTAAATTTTATAACTTAAAATACATATTTTAATAAGGAACAAGTATTGTCAAAACACGATAAATTATAAGATGTCAACATTAAACTTTTCACGTAGCTACAGGCTACAAGTACATGACTGAATTCCATCACCAACTTATTGGTAAAAACTAATCTGCACATAAGCCAGATATGGAGCAAAGGTAATGAGATCTGGTAACTTCATGTAGGATAAATCTTCCTAGTTAAGTGAAAGTAAAATTTCTAGAGGGAGGAGAGTGGAAAGGTGGTGATAACACAAGAACTTGTATAGACACAATAGTCAGCCATGATGATTACAGAGAAAAGATGATGAAGTACACTACCTACCTCCTGAAAAATGAATAATGGACTAAATATGAAGACTGAGACACATATTTTTGAACATGACCAATGAGGGTGTTTGTTTTGCTTGACTATGCTTTTTTGTTACAAAAATTTTCCTTTTCTTTTTTCCTTCAGGGTGTGAATGTGGAAGTGAGAAGAAGAAAAAATAAATGCTTGATATTTTTTGAAAAATTATTTTTTAAAGGTGACTATGAGATGCAAAATTCAGTGTGGAATTTAGAGAGCTCTAAACAGCACTGTTCTCCCCTGTAAGCCAGTGCTTTCTCTCTTTTAGCAAAAGCTAAAACTCCTATCCTTTCCTTTCAGAACAACATGATCACGGTAGGGAAAAGTCAAGGACAAAAAAGAGTGGGTAGAGTAGTCAAAATTACAATGCTTGATGGGGCAAAGCCATACATCAACTTTTAATATAAAGTTCATAATAAACTTCTATGTTCTAGAAATTTGACTGAAACTAAATTTTTCTGAAGTCTGAGTGATAAAAATAACTGTTCAGAGAAAACTTGCACTATAAAAAAAGGGAAAAGGGATTAAGGAAAGCTTCTTTGAAATTATTTGATTTACATTTCGCATAATGTAGAAATTATATTCTGAGGTGTGAATTTATGAATTTAATTTTATGACTTTAAAATGTTAAGTTTAAATATAGCCAAGTTAAGCAAACAAATCAGTTGCACGAAGTATTTTAGGGAAAAGAAATTTGCTAATCTGTTTTTCTGGAAAAATGGAAGGAGTGAAAATTAGAGAAGTATAAACTTGTTTTGGGACACATAAATTAGACTTAATTGCACTAGATTCAGTGGCAGACAGCGTACACCAAAAAATATTTCATAGATAAACTCAAACACAGCAGAAGTAATGACAACAAAACCACACAAAATTTATTGATAAACCTGAAAGGAAGTGACTTGTGATTTTCTTAGCTGAGATTGATAATCCTCTTCTAGACCAGGGATTATTCCCCATTTTTGGTGTCACCTCTTTCTCAGTCTGTGAAGCCTATGACTCCTTCTCAGAATGAGATCATTAAATGCATAAAGTAAAATATATAGAGTTACAAAGGAAACCAATTCTATTGAAACAGTTATCAAAATACTTTTAAAAAAAAACCTTCTCTAGGTGGAATTTGCAAACAACAATTCTATATAAAACTATGCAAAAAGAACTCATTAAAATAGAGAGCATGAATCCCCAGAGGGACTGAGATATCCTGAGAGATGACAAAATAGGTACCTTAACGAAGAGAAGTCGGCATATATCTAACCTTTATAAACCCTAACAAGATTACATTATTAATAGAGCATATAAGGCATTAAAAGAAAATAACAAGAATATTTAAACAATCCAACTTTTTTTTTCTACAAAGCAGGAAAAAATGATGATTTTAATGACCTCTCATCTCCCTCTAAGAGCTCAAAGACATGACTAAGGAATGATGCCGAAAGGGAATAAATTACAGATGGTGCTTTCCACAAGCAAATTTTCATGAAAAGGTCCTCCAATTTTCCAATTAATAATCTAAAAGATGGAATCTAATGATTGCAACATCTTGATATGGGGGAGGGGTGGAGGGAACTACTGCAGAGGATCAGTAGAAAAAGGAATTGCATAAAAAAAGCAAAGTGATGACAACCAAACCAGATGCCTAGGAAAAACAGAACAGAGTACAAAAGAGAATCCAAAAGAACACCAGTAAGATGGAAAGAGAAACAAAACTTGAATCATGTTGGAGAGAACTAAAAATAAGACTCAGTAAACTCTACAAATATGGTGAGGGGGATTAAAGGAAAGAGATTACATGAAGTTGAGAAAAAAGAAAACTCAAAACATAAAGTAGACTAAACAACTAAGACATCTATCCATCCATCCATCTATCTATCTAATCTATCTATCTAATCTATCTATCTAATCTATCTATCTATCTATCTATCTATCTATCTATCTATCCATCTATCTATCTATCTGAATTTCTATTGTTTCCAATTGGAGATAGAAAGTAGTAGATATCATGAAAATTTAAAAGTACGAAGAGGAAAAGTGTCAATACTGCCTAGTTCAAAATTATATAGGTAAAAGCAAATTTGTGAAGAATTTTTCAGTCTTTAAGAAAATCTTATAGAAGGAAAAAGGAAACGTAAAAATTTAAACAAGTGTGCAATACTAAATTCCAATAGATAAGCAGAACCCATCAGAACAAAGGTTTTAATTTGGAGTTCATGGTTTTTGGAAACACTTCAGGGGAAGATACAGTAAGAGGATGCATTTTAACCTGGTTCATCCAGCATACCTCCCTCTATAACAACCTAGAAAATGTGCCAGACCAAATCCTGACTGGGAAGCCAAAACTAAGTCATAGCGATTAACTTTTCCAGCCCAAGGCAGCTTTGGGGGACAAAGAGATCAGCAGAAGCCGGCCAGGAATGTGTGTGTGGTGGTGGCACAGAAGTAGTGGAAGGAGCATTATAGTAACTAGGAATGGTAAGGTAGCCAAGTCAGAGCAACAGAGTACAAACTATGGGGTATAAAGATCTTCCAAGAGATCCCTAAATTAGTGATGGGTGCAAACTAGTGATGGGTGCAAGAATGGGAGTCATCTGGCAGTTCTGTCTCCCAGGTACCTCGTTCAGAGTCACAGATCCAGGGCAGAAAGGAATGGTTATGAATAGGGCTCTAACTGTGTACTGAAAAAGGAACAAGACCTAGAAACATATGTATATCTCTGAGCCCAGGAGCAGAGCAGCAACTCAGTTCTAACCTTTAGCCCCATGCATAAGCCTGTAGAGGAAGAATAGCTAGGTAGAAATCTCAAACCAAAGGGGAACCAGCAGCTTAGTCACTCTGAACCTGCAGAACCTCCCGATGAGCTAACAGAGACTGAGTCTAGCAGCAGTCTATATAAACTTGATCACACAGGAGCCAACAGAAACAAATATGGGTCAGGAACTTGAAGAGGTCAGATGAAGAGAGTGCAAACAGGTCTCATTCCATATCACACCTCTTGGGGAACACTGAAAACTCACAGGCCCCCATATTGAGCTGTGAAAGCACCAGAATATAAAATGACAGAAATTAAGACCAGTCATCCCTACCTCTTCTGCACCATAAGTGCATAGAGTCCAGCACTTACATTAAGTCCATAATCAAGAAGAAGGCTAGAAGAATGAGCAAATTTTTTAAAAAAAATCTATAAAACGTTACCATGGTGATAAGGAAGTGCAAAACACAAACTTGGAAGAAGACGATGACTTGAAAACATCTACAAGCAAAGTCTCAAAGGAAAAAAAGGCAAATTGGACATAATCTCAATAAGAATTTCAAGGAAAGTTAAAGAACTTTTTTTTAAAAAAAGGTCAAAAACTATTTATATAACCAAATGAGAGTGGTAAGGGGAAAAATGGAAAAACCTATGTAAAAAAGTTAGAAAAGAGAATAAATAGTTTGGTAAAAGAAGTACAAAACCATACTGAAGAAAATAACTCCTTGAAAATTAGAACTGGCCAAACAGAAGTTAATGACTCCATGAGATATTAAGAAATAATTTTTGTAAGTCAAAAGATTGAAAAAAGTAGAAGAAAATATTGAATATCTCATAGGAAAAGACAACTGACTTAGAAAATAGATCAAGGAGAGAAAATATAAGAATCACTGGACTACCTGAAAGCCATGACCAAAAAAAAAAAAAAAGAAACTAGACATCATATTTCAAGAAGTCATAAAAGAAAACTGACTAAGTATTTTAGAACCAGAAGAGAAAGTAGAAATTTAAAAAAATACACTGGTTATCTCCTAAAATAAAACCCCAAATGAAAATTCCCAGGGATTTAACAGTCAAAATCCAGAGCTGGAAGGTCAAGTAAAAAAATACTGCAAGCAACCAGAAAGAATTCAAGTACTATGGAGCACTCATGATGAAACATGCTATCTAACTCCAGACAGTGAATGAAATGAGAGCACAGATTAAATCATATTTTCTTCTTTTTCTTTCTGGATATAGCTAAAGTGGGAATTTGTTTTGCATGATTATACATATTTGTAATGGGTTTTTTTCTTGCCTTTTCCAAGGATGGTAGGGTGGGAGGAGAAGAATTCAGCACTGAAAATTAGATTTCACAGGTACAAGATATATAGGAGGTATGTTTATTAGCAGTTGTGCTAAAACAAACAAAAAACCCAACTATACAGGCTCAGAAGACTTCTACACCTTTCCAGATGTACACATTGTTTCCTCTTCAACCCAGATGAAAGTAAGGTTCCAACATTACTAGCCTTCCACCCCCTACCTGCTTCCTCTGTATTAGTTTTTTCCTTTCCTGCCTAATTTTTATAATATAACTGCTCCCTTTTACCTTTTCCTACTCCATTTTGGTTTTTAGAATTACCCATCACACACAACTTAGCCACAACCTTTCTTTCAAACTACTCAGTTTAAGAATATGATAACATTTTCATATATAGAATAAGTAAACAGTTTGACTTAAAAAGTGCCTTATAATTGGTCTTTAATGTTTTCCTTATATTTCTTCTGGAGCTTTTTTATAACAAATTTTCCTTTGAGTTCTGGTCTTTTTAAACAAATACCTGAAAGCCTTTCATTTCATCAAATGTCCATTTTTTTTCCATTCAGGATCATACTAAACTTTTCTGGGTAAGTTATTCTTGGACACAACCTCAGCTCTTTTGTTCTTTGAAATATAATATTACAAGACCTACAGTCTTAGAGTAGAAGCTGCTAGTTCTTGTGAAATCCTGACTGTATTTCTGAACATATAGAGATGTGAGAAAACTGGAGGACAGGGGAGGAACTTTTAGAGGGGTGTGTGGATTGGGATTTGGGAGGGTTGGGGGAGAGAATGAGGGGACTTTGGAAGGGTGTTTGGATTGAGACTGGGGAAGTGGGGGAGAAATTAAGATTGGGGGAGTGGGCAAGAAGGTAGAAGGACTCGGAGGGATGGGAGGAGAAGATGAGTTAACAGGGACAGGGTAAAAAGAGAGACTGTGAAAGAAAATAATAAGTAAAAGTAAGATGGAGGAAAATTCACAAATAGTAATTCTAACTTTGAATGTGAATGAGATGTTTATAGCAGCTCTCTTTGTAGTGGCAAAGAATTGGAAATTATAGGGATTTCCGTCAAGTAGGGAATGGCTGAACCAGTTATAGCATATGGTTGTGACGGAATACTACTGTGATATAAGAAATAATTATCTTAGAAAGGCATAGAAACACTTGAAATGATAAAGAGCAAAATGAGCAGAACCAGAACACTGTGTACAGTAATAGCAATATTGTTTTGTTTTGTTTATTGGCGAAGCTAGTGAGTCTCAAGTGTCTGAGGCTGGATTTGAACTCAGATCCTCCTGATTCCTCTCTGTCCAGTGTGCCACCTAGCTAATCCAATATTGCTTTACGAATAACTTTGAGTGACTATGTCATTTTGACTATTTTGAAAAATGAAATGAAAAATAAAGGATATATGAAGAAACATGCTATCTGCATCCAGAGAAAGAACTGACAAATAGAAATATGTATAGAATAATTTTACCTATTTGTGTCTAAGGGCAATCACTTCCAGGGCAATGGTGGGGGAGAGAAGAAAAAAAGGAAACAAAATAAAATTACATGATAATTTTGTTGCATATTTGAAGGGAATAGCAAGTTGTAGATTTGCATTCATGTGCAATCATCTTTTTTTTTTTAGTTGTAGTATGTTATGGAAATGCTCTGTGAATTGAAAATAAAATAAATTTTAAGAAAAATTCTATATGGGGATTGCAGAGGATTGTAGCCAGCAGTGTCACGTGCCTGCTAAAAAAGATAACATGATCCTGGCATTCTTTTAAGAGAGACAGGCACACCTTCCAGGCCATGGGAGGTAATAGTCCATTTTCCCCTGCCCTCCTTAGACTTCATTCAGAGTATTGTGTTCAGTTCTGAGCGCCACAGTTTACGGACATTGACTAGACTAGAGTGCTCCAGAGGATGATAACCTGGATGGTAAAGAGCCTTCAGTCTGTGTCTTATGAAAACTAGTGGAAGGAAGCAGGCATTTTTAACATGGAGAAGGGAGGACTCAAGGTATCTTCAAGTATTTGACATGTCACAAGGAGGAGGAATTAGATTTGTTTTGTCTGGCACCAGAAGACCGACTTCAGAGGAGTGAGTGGAGGTTGGAAAGAGGCAGATTAGAGTAAACATCAGGAAAAGCTTCCTAATAATGAGACAATTATAGTTGCCCAAAAGTAGAGTAGGGGATGAGCTCCCTCTCCTTGGAGAGTGTAAACAGAGGCTGGATATTCACTTGTTTTAGTGTTGCTTTTCAGTTGTTTCAGTCGTTTCTGATTCTTCTTGACCTCATTTGGGGTTTTGTTGGCAAAGATTCTGGAGTAGTTTGCCATTTCCTTCTCTAGCTCATTTTACAGATGAGGAAACTGAGGCAAACAAGCAATTTGAGTTACTGGCCCAGGTTCACACAGCTGGGAAGTGTCTGAGGTCAGATTTGAACTCAGGAAGATGAATCTTCCTGACTCTAGGCCCAGCCCACTAGCCACTGTACCACGTAGCTGTCCCATTCACTTGTTAGGTTTGTTATAATGGGAATTCCTTTCTAATTCTCAAATTTTATGATTCTGTGCCCTTTTTTTAAAATTTGATTTTGAATTTGACCTTTGTTATAAATAATCAGTGGTATGATTACATGCAATTGATTCAGAAATAACTCCTACATTAATAACCAATCATATCATATCTGTTAAAATATTGTCCATTTTAACTTTTGTACTATTATTTGTTAAGATATTGTCTATTTCAATTTTTGTGCTGTTGCTCGGTGCTCACCACACCTAGAACCTTGAACATTTAGAGTGCTCTATACAAACACTATCAACAACACCCTGTACAGTAGGCAGCACAGAAATTATTTTCTCCATGTTATAGATGAGGAAACCAGGGACATACAGCTTGTAAATGACAAAAGTAGGTTTCAAACCCAGGTCTTCTGTCTTGAAATCTAGAATTCTTTCCACTAGACCTCATCTTCTACATCTTCTGAACAAAGATTGCATGGAGGATGTGTATCGGCCAGCTGTTAGGATCCAATGAGAGTTTTAGAGAAAGGAATTTGAGCTTTTCTGACTGAGGATTATTTAGCTATAAAAGTGTACCATAATAACAATAGTTACCCTTTGATTACATGCCAGGCACTGTACTAAGCGCTTTATAATAATTGCATCATTTGATCCTCACAATAATCCTGGGAATTATTGTGTTATTAATATTATTATTGAGTTATTAATTTGCTAATTAATTACATCAACTAATTAATTAGATTAATTCAATTTAATGAATTAAATTAAGTTATTAATAACCCTGGTGCTATTATTATCCCTATTTTATAGATGGGGAATCTGAGGCAAGCAGAGGTGAAGTGACTTGTCCAGGGTCACACAACTTGTAAGTATCTGAGGCTGGATTTGAACTCAAGTTTCTCTGACTTCAGGTCCAGTACTCTCTCCACTCTACCACCCAGATACACAATATCATTTAAGTAACATTACAGATTCTTCTTCTTTCTGATATTCTTTTCTCAATCCCCAAGCTTCTCAACCTAACTGCTGCATTTGACACCACTGAGCAACCTCTTCTCCAGAATACTCTCTCCTCTCTATAATGTATCCCCTTTCCAACTGTACCTTCATTTCCATTGATTCGACTCAGGTGCTACCTCTTATGAGAAGCCTTACCTGGTCAGACTGATTTTTGGTGCCCTCCTTCTCTCCTCAGATTAAAGTTTATCTACTTATCTATTTAAATATTGTATCTCCTCAATTGAAAGAAAACTTTGCAAGATTAGTCAAGCCAACAAGCATTTATTAAGTGCTTTCTATGTGCTGAGCAAGGTGCTAAGTGCTGGGAACCAAATTTCATTTTGTCTTTATATCCCCAGTTATCACCATAGTGACTTGCAAATAGTAATTGCTTGATAAGCTAAAAAAAATGGTAGTGGTTTTAAAAATTGAATTAAATGAACCAGACTCAGAAGGTTGCCTTACAAACATAACAAAGTAGGCTGGGTAAGAAAGGGACTGGTAATTTTGGGGACACCTGAATGATTTGTAGTGAACAACAATCCAAGGCTATTTCTTAAACTATCATCTCTGTGGCAACAAAAAACAGTCTCATCACGGCTAGATAAAAACTGACTAGTCACTCTAAGAATAAACCAATTGTGAAATGCAAACCAAAATGTAACAAAGCCTTGAAGGATGCAAGGCTTCCCATATTTAATCACATTTAATCCTAATCTCACCCACCTCCCACAATCATATTTATTCATCTCCTAGGAAACAGTTTGTTTTTTAATGCTGCTGGTCTACTGGACAATTATGAGCTCTGCTCATGCACCTGAACATACAATGCCAGTCCAGTGAAAAACACTTAGCTCATACTACTTGGAAAAAAATGTCAGGACCACCCTGGAATATTTAGTTGGTTTATACATAAAGTGGCAAAGTGTAAGAGTAATGGATGATTGTGAGCAAAAGAGAAACCTGACTTGGAATCAACAAATGACTTCCTAACACTGATCATTTATGTCAGGAAACCTTTCAAGCATAATTAGTGATAAGCTTTATGGTTACGGTTATTTAAAGATAGTCTAGACCTCATTATAAGGCACTTTCAGGACAATGCCTAACTGGTATACACATGTGTGCGTAGTCTGATCATGTCATTCTCATTTCAAAATTTCTGTTTCTCTGAGACAGTACAAAAAGGAAGAGCCCATCCTTGTGCCCTGAAAGAATGGTGGATGAACTGTTAAGTGCTCAAGTCAGGAAAAAAGGATTTATTTGATTTTCTGCTACTCCTGATTTCCTTTTTCTACAGTGCTAAATATAAGCAGGAACTGCAGAGATATGGGACACATGGTAAGGGAACTGTTTCATCTAATTTTTTTCCTACAATTGCAAAGCTTGTTTCAACAACATACACAAGCCAATTGTTTCTGCTGGGCTCAAGTGATTGCAGATTTAATTTTTCAAACATACAAATGGATCTGTGATCTCATGTATTCAGGAATTCCTTCCAATGATGCAGACTAAAACCCACTGCCACCTGCCTGCTCATGTAACTCTTCTCCATATTGTCCCCAAAGTTCATCCATTATGCTGGAGACTTCTTCTCACTTTCTCCCAATATTACCGGTTGTGTAATTCTAAAGGACAAGTCACCTAATCACTATCTGCCTCAGTTTCCTCATCTGTAAAATGAGGATCATAATAGCGCCTACCTCACAGCATTGTTGTAAGGATCAACTGAAATAACATTTATAGTACTTTATACTCAAAGCATGATATCTATATGTGTATGTATGTATGTATGTATATATGTATATATATCCATATGCTATTATGAGTACTGTTCCCTCAAACTATCTTCCTAGCTCTTTTCCTTTTCTCAGCCAAACTCCTAGAAAAAGGGAGGGGGGAGGGAACAACCATTTGTTAAGCACCTATTTATGTGCAAAAGCACTGTGCTAAGTGTGCTTTACAGATATCTCATTTGATCCTCACAAACTATTATTATCTCCATTTTATATATTAGGAAACTGAGCAAACAGGGTTGTGACTTGCCCAGAGTCACGTAGTGTCTTAGGTAAAATTTAAACTCACATTTCCTGGCTCCAGGTTCAGGACTCTAACCACTGCACCATCTAACAGCTGTCTGTAATCATTGCTTCCACGCTTCCTCTCCTTTCACTCCTCAATCCTCTGGAATCTAGCTTTGGACCTCACTGTTCAACTGCACCTGCTCTCTAAAATTACCAATGATTGCTCTCCCTGACTCAAATGTCTTCCACACAACTGCCAAAGTGGTTTTTCTAAGGTGTAAGTCTAACCATGTCACTCCCCTTCTCAATAAACTTCAGTGACTCTCTACTGCCTCTAGGATAAATCATAAACTCTTTTGATTAGCATCTAATACCCTTCACAACATAGCCAAAATCTATCTGCCAGCCTTATTTACACATTACTTCCCTTCCCACTCTCTACAATCCAACCAAACTGGCCTTGCTGTTCCTCACATATGATATTCTATGTCCCATCTCCCCTGCAGTACACTAACTCATCACCTTTATCTCTTGGAAGCCAAATCTAACTCGTGTATATCATAAGCGAAGGAAAGATAGTTATAATTGAAACAATTTAAGAATATTAGTTGCTTTAAATTTTCTTTAGTAATCCCAACTGTATAATAGTAGTTTGCAATGGACTTTGTGACTCATGGAAAACCTACAAAGGCAAAACAAGCAGTCCATGCCTTGTGTCAAATTAGCTTTCTAGTGTAAGGAAGCAAATATTATTACAATTACTATGAAGAGTTGTAAAGGAATTTATTCCCAGATTTGGTATTGCTATCAATAATGACAGAGACATCTATTTTATAAAATAGTTTGTAAGGAAAAATGACAAGACTGTAAATTCAGTTGCCTACATCACCTTGAGACTGTGGTGACAACAGAAAAATAAACTAATTCTTAAGAATAGCATGATTAAGCCATACTAATCAAACTACCAAAATTATTTTATAGTACTAGAAAAAATAGTAACAAAATTCATCTGGAATAACAAAAGGCCAAGGATATCAAGGGAATCAATGAAAAAAATGGCAAAAGATGGTGGTCTAGTCATACCAGATCTCTAACTGTATTATAAAGTGGTAATTATCAAAACAATCTCATACTGACTAAGAAATAGAGTGATGGGTCAGTGGGAGAGATTAAGTACACATTACATTATAGTAAATACCATAGTAATATAGTGTAAGATTCAAGCTTTTGGAACAAAAACTCATTATTTGACAAAGAGTGCTATGAAAACTGCAAAACAATATGGCAGAAACTAGGTATAGACTATCATCTCACACAATATAAGGTCAAAAAGGGTACATACCATAAGCAAATTAGAAGAGCATGGAATAGTTTATTTGTCAGATCTACGGAGAAGAGAAGGATTTAGAACCAAAGAAAATAAAGAGAGCATTACAAAATTTAAAATATACAATTTTGATTATATAAAATTAAAAAGGTTTTCACAGAACCAATGCGATCAAAATTAAAATGAAAGCAGAAAACTGGGGAAAAAAGCTTTTTTTGCAACAAGTATCTCTGATAGAAGTCTCATATCTCAAATATATAGAGCACTGAGTCAAATTTATAAAAATACAAGTCATTCTCCAATCGATAAATGGTCAAAGAATATGTATGAACAGGCAGGTTTTCAGACAAAGAAATAAAAGCTATTCATAGTCATATAAAAATGCTCTAAATCACTATTGATTAGAGAAATGCAAATTAAAACAATTCTGAGGTACTACCCTCATACCTGTCAGATTGGTTAATATGACCAAAATAAAAGAAATGATAAATGTTGTAGGGGAGGTACGAAAACTGGGACACTAATGCAGTGTTGGTGAATTTGTGAACTGATCCAGCCATTCTGGAGAATAATATGCTCAAAGAGCTATAAAATTGTGCATAACCTTTGATTCAGCAATACCACTGCTAGGTCTATATCCCAAAGACATCCAAAAGAAAGGAAAAAGGACCTATATGTACAAAAATATTTATAGCAGCTCTTTTTGTGGTGTCTAAAAATTGGAAATCAAGAGGATACCCATCATTTTGGGGAATGGCTAAACAAATTATGGTAGATGATTGTGATGGAATATTATTGTTCTATAAGAAATGACAAGCAGAATGATTTCAGAAAAACCTGGAAAGACTTGCATGTACTAATGCAAAGTAAAGTGAGCAGAACCAGAACATTGCACACACTAACAGAAATAATGTAAGATAAAGAACTGTGAATGACTTGGTTATTCTCAGCAATATAATGATCCAAGACAATGCCAAGGGGCTCATGCTGAAGTATGCTCTTCCTTCCTTCCTTCCTTCCTTCCTTCCTTCCTTCCTTCCTTCCTTCCTTCCTTCCTTCCTTCCTTTCCAATCTTCTTGTACAAAATGATTAATATGGAAATGTCTTACATGACTGCACATGTATAAACTATATCAGATTTCTTACTACCTCAGAGAAGGGGGATGGGAGGGAAGGATCAATTTAGAACTCAAAACTTTAAAAATATTAAAAAATTGTTTTAATATGTAATTGGGGGAAAGAAAATATTATTTCAAAAAAGGAAAACATAGTTAAGATTTGTGCTAAGATTGGATATAAGTGGGTTGGTATTCTTTCTCTTGCTGTTGTGCACAGTTGAAACCACTGTAAATATGACTCAACACCATATGCTAGTCAGTCCTGTAAATGACACCAATTAGGAGATGGGGACAAAACAACCTACAGTAAGATAGTAATGAAATGTTTAACAACAGGTATCAAAAGTTCTGGATAGCTGCCTGGTGCTCCCCTAGAAAAATGTCCAACTAGGAGAATGACTCTATACAAAGGCTCATCAATGGGAAAATACCCATTAAGGCATCAAAGAAAGTCTTCCCACCACTGTCATCCATCATGATGACCATGAGATTTTGAAACCAGTCATGGACGTACACGTCACAGTTCAATGGAATGCTGCTTCCCTGACTACTTCTCTTCCTTCGTCTTGCTGCTGCACTTTCCAGATCAAAGGCCATGGCCTGGAGGTCTTAACCCTTTCAGCTCTGGAATTCTCATTCTGAGACTCTGATTGATGATCTCATATTTAGCCTATTACATCTAGGCTGGCTCCTGCTATACTTCATACTTGTGTCCTCCCTGTCTCTTTAAGGATAACTTGTACTCTTTCTAAAACCATAATAAATCAATATTGTCATCACTACTGGAAAGTGTGTTATTCTACTCTCACCCTATGACTCCATTTACAATCTCTGTGTCTTTCCAGATGAAAGCATCCCTTCCTGGACATCGTTCTCCTATACATGATGGCTTCTGTATTACAATGTTAAGGGACTGTATTGCTTTTGTATTTGTATCTCTAGTGTTAAGATAGAGTATACATTTAATAATATTTTTCACTCACTCACTCACCATGTTGCTCTCTTAAATTACTGTGCCCCCAATGGGAGTAGGAAAAAGAACCCCAAGACAAACATATCAGCCTGATTTCATCCCATTTAGGACCATGACTTGCCTACTCTGTATAGCAACCAAAGATGTGAGGTGGCTCCTATGCCCAAGATCTTCTGACTTAGACATCTCATCCTAGATCCTCATCCTTTTTAAGTTTCATTTATTATTACCCCTAGCTAGGGACACTCTCCAGCTCCTCTTCTTACCTCACATTCTGAGGTCCTGGATGGCTAATTCTGAGCTGTTGGTGATGGGTAATACTAAATAAAGCTGTGAGAACTTCAGAGAAGTTCAGTCAAACTGGTCTTCTTGCTGGGCCTCATGGACAGTGTTCCGTGTCCCACCTGTGTGCCTTTGTACTGGCCATTCCTCATCCCTCAAATGAGCTTCCTTCTCACCCTCCACTTCTCAGAATCCTGAGGTTGCTTCAAGACTCAGGTCAAGTGATCCCCTCTTCATGTGACTTTGACTGATCCTCCCAGTTGCTAATGCCATCCCCCCAAATTATGCCCCTCTTGTCTTTCCTGGATATACTGTAAGATTCTGGAAAGCAGAGGCTACTTTTGCTTTTATGATTTTATCCCTGGCATCTAGAACTACACTTGGGAAAGAGCAGTTACTCAATAAATGCTTATTTGTTGTGGAAGAAATAAAAAGAGAGGCCATACTCTCTCCTCTCCTGTCAGGAGTGACTCCATCCTTAAACTAGTCTTCATTTCAGTGTAAAATGAATAGTTACATCTAGTCTTCATGTTTGTGTTTCTGCTACTTCCCTGCTATGCTGGCCTCAGGGAAAAACCAAGTGGCTTTGCTCTGTTTCCCTTAAAGTCAATGACAAAACAAATGCCCAGTCACCACTGTCAGCTGCAGACCTGAACTTATTATACTCCATTTTTTCTGCATCTTACACTATATCTAGGTAAGTAATTGTGTTCTGAGCTCCCTTGGCTGACAAGGAATGTTGTCAATCCACTTACTTCTCCATTCCATTGCTTGTCATAATAATAAAGCTTCTCCATCTGACCTTTACCCAAATGGTATGTGAATGGTACTCCGTTAAACAAAACAACAAAACAAAACCAACAACCCCCCCCCCCCAAAACCATAAAGAAGAGATGAAAATATACACTTCCTTCCCCTTAATTGCATAGTTGGGAGTGCTATAGGAGTGGAACATAAGATATAATATACTATCACACTAAGGAGACAGGTTGGTTAGTTTTGCAAAACTTGCCTTCTTTTTTATTTTCTTTTAGGTTAGGGATAGGAGAGAGATATATTGAGAAATGAACATGATATCAAAACAAAAGATATAAATAAAAATTTAAATTAAAAAATAGACAAGAGATCAGTAACAGGAGCAAACAGTACTTTTGACAAAAAGAATTAGGGAGGTAATAAGGAAAATAAAGAGAATTACATACTAAAGAACGACAAGCAAAAAGGTGAAGCTATGCAGTCTCAGGGAACTATACTATCAAAGGAGAGGTTCAGTTTTATGAGTAAAACCATTGTCCAAGTTCTTAGCTACATAGAAGCTAAATAAAGCCCTTAGTTTCATGGTAGGAAAAACAAAATTGTATCCTGTCAGCTATTCACAAAGTGTAGTTATTTAAGGCCAGCATTAGGCTGGTGAAAATCTCTGCAAACATTTGGCAAAACCCTAGTAAAGATTGTGACAAAGGTTATCCCTTCTCTTTAACTTAATTTCCATGGAGACCCTCTTGTGAATAGGGCTATTACTGAATATACAAGATTACTTATGCAATCAACTGGCATGGAACTGGTGAGTAATTTTCTAGGCTTAACATCCTCCCTTTTAAAGAACACAAAGCAGCATAAAGACAAGCAGAATTTATTCTATTTATAATTTTTCTCCCTTTCTACTTGAAAAAGGGCCTGTTTTTCCATCTCCTCTTCTTGAGCCTTGATGCCTTTTCTCCCATCTCCTCCCCACCCCATGTCTCTGAGTTGGTGTAACACATTTTTTTAAAATTCTGACACTATATTATACCAATGTCAGTTTCACATGGCTCCAAACACAGAAGCTAACTATAGGCAAACTATTACTATATCAGGAATTAAGTCATTAACCTCCTCTTTAAGTCAATAGACCAAGGAGATTCAGCAACCAGTTTTCTCTATAAGCTCAATAAAGGTCACCTCTTGTCTTATCATTAACATATACTACTAGATAATCTGTGTGTGTGTGTGTGTGTGTGTGTGTGTGTGTGTGTGTTCGTCCTTCATTTCCAAAGAAGACCATGCCATCAGAGAAATAATGACATGACTTGCACTTGACTTTGTTTTGAGTGAGGGAGGACTGTGCAGGTCACCAGCCTCACTTCTCCTCCAGAGCCATCTGAATCCAGTGACCAGATATTCATCAGGATGACTGGAGATGACCCAGGATGAGGCAATTGGGGTTAAGTGACTTGCCCAAGGTCACACAGCTGGTGAGTGTCAAGTGTCTGAGGTGAGATTTGAACTCAGGTCCTCCTGACTCCTGTACTAGTGCTCTATCCACTGCCCCACCTAGCTGCCCCACTAGATAGCTTAATGAATCCTTAAAAGAAGCCCATTTTGGACTGCATCCTGGCCACCTAGTTAGAAAAAGTGTAATTTGGAAAAAACTAAAATGAAATGTAGGGGTGGAATAAATGAAAGAGGGCAAAATTACCACCACCAGAGAAAAAATGTAAAACATACCAAGTGAAAAAAGATAAAACTAAGAACCAACACATCCAATTATAGGATGATAGACTGCTTTTTAAGTCATCTCACAACAACAACTTAATTATTGACTTACTACCTATACTCCTAGATTTCTCATGTGGGGTTGGACAGACCTTTCCATTTTCAGGGATCTGAACAAATATTATTTTCTACTTACTTGTGCCTGTTTGCATACTTTAAAAGGTTGAAGTGTTTCTTGGTAGAATAGTTGATGATAAGCCTGCAGGTCAAACCAAAAGTATGCACTGTTCTTCCAAAGCTACAGATGGAAAAAGTACGTAAATTATTACCACTCCATTATTAGGTCTCTAAAAAGTTCTAATTTCTGATGCAAGTAATTGTTTAGTTCCTTGGGGTCATCCTAAATCAGGTTCAATTTAAGATGGTTTTAATTTCCTATCATATACTGGCAACAGGACAAACTATTTAGTGGAACTGTCACTAGAATGTTATATTCCTAAAATATTTCCTTCTTACCTAATTGGCCATTAAAATAGTAAAAATCCTAATTAACATTTGAAGAATAGCCACATTTCTGTGGAATTAAGCCAAAAACTGAACATATTTTAAGACTTTATATGCAAAGTTATAACATGTTGAAACCAAATTCTATTCTAACAATTGAGGCAGTTAAATGCTTTTAATTTTTCACTTGGGCAAAATTATAGTTTATGAAAGGATTTGGGGCAAAGAAGAAACTTAGGGGGAAAAGCTTGTAAATTTTTTGTTAATTATGATAAATATTTAAAAGAATTTATTACAATTATAGGACATGTAAAACTCAACAATCTGAATTTAAACTATACTATTGATACTACTTACAATCCTGAAAAGAAATACTACTACAAGAAGTCATTGTTTATGGTAAAACCTCAGAAAATTTAAGTACAAGTAATATCAGACCCGTACGCTAAATTTTCTAGCTACTAAAAGTTTCTATTGGCAATTAGTTACACAATCGCAAATCAATCTTGACCTAAATACATTTTAGCTATTCATTGTTTTTAATGTAAGAGCAGACCACGAAAAATTATAATACATATGTTTACATTTTAGCCAAGTAACATTACAGAACTTCCTATAAGGAAAAGGTTTTGACACCAAAAACAACTTTTCTGATATGAAGATTTCTTTTTTATTTTTCCCTTTCCCTCTACTTTACATGGAATGAGTTACGATTCCATCTTTAGAAGTTAAATATACAGTCACTTCCTACCTTGTTCCCTGAACATTCACAGAACTTAGTGAAGAAATATCCAGCTCTGTTTTCCACATACAAAGACTGCAGCAAGTTTTCCATGTCAGACCCAAACAAGGCAGCATTCGTTGTAGTTTTTTTAACCTAGACAGCAAAAGTAAGTCTATTATTTACCTAATAATAACTAGCAGTTATATAGCACCAGAAGGTTTGCAAAGGGCTACTTGTTGCCTTATTTGATCCTCACAACAACCCTAGGGAGGAGGTATATCCCTTTGTATAGATAAGTTTCCTCACCCAGTAATCATCGGACTCAGGATTTAAAGTTAGAGAAACCTCCATGTCCAGTGCTCTATCCATTACATCACTTAGATCCCTCTAAAAACGTTACTTTCAGTTTTCTTAAAAGGGATTTCGTCAGATCCATGAAACTGTCATTTTCATCTGGCCTGCTTCACTTTATTTTTGTACGACTCATGTAACTGATGTAGAATGGCCATATCTGGTCCATAAGTGGTCCATGGAGCTAACCATGGCAGCAGCCTTTGTTCTATTATGGAAGAATATGATTTTAAACTTCCTGTTGAACCTCAGATACTTTCAGGTACAATGATACATTTTTTCCCCTTAGGAAGTCTTCCAAGTTTCTGTTGGTGGCCTACAGAATTACTATTCTTTTTGCCTTGAGGTGCTGCTATTATAGCCATGAGAAGGTAATAAAGAAACCATGTTCAGAACTATTAATTGGCCTGAGGGGACTCTCTTAAGAGTTCCACACTAGGCTGTGGCCTGCAGCCACACGGTCATGTAAGTCCTCATAAAAACTTTGCTGCTTATGCATTTCTCTGCCAACAAAGCTGGCAGTCCTTATGTCACCCTAGAAACATGAAATGCTGGCTCCACTTCCTTCCTTTTCTGAACTGATGTGAAAGTCCAGCTCTCATAATAAAGGGACCCAAGAATATTATGAACTTCTTTGTTTGTTTCACAAAACTTCAACATCTTCTTTTACTTCTGGGATACAAAACATGATGATTTAATTAACGTTCTTGCTATCTTCTCCTGTTTTAGAAAATCCTGACTATCAGCATCATAAACCAAATAATAATGATATCAATAAAAGAAATCAGGAAAATGGTCCTAATGAGAAGAAATGTCCAAAAATAATAACTGCACAAAATTACACCTACACTTTTAGCTTATACCCAGAGGTTGAAGCTTCTATAAAAGAGTATGACACTATGTTGTAGTGTCCATGATATACATAAAATGATATACAGAATAAGGACATGAGATTCCCTTGAATTAGATAGTACTAATCTAAAAATAAAGTGTCTTTAACTTTTGGAAACTCTAAATTCTGAAAAGATGTTATCAAGTTTTACCCTATTTTACATTTTACATTTCTATCCAAGACTTCAAAGGCTTTTATCTTGCATGAAAAGTGTCACACTGAAAAACAGAGAACATGCGAAGTTCCAGAAACAATAATTGTTAATATCTAAAAATGTCATCTTTGTTGGTACCTAGGCACTCTATGACTGATCTGGTCCTATCAACTTTGGTACTAAAGAACAATAAATATATTATTTTTCATTTCAAAGAGAAAACATGGGGAAAACATTTTACAAAAGAAAAAGCGTGTATTATTTTATAACAAATATTCTCCAAAAATACCCCACTCATGTCATAAACTAAAGATACAGTATCATAGAATCATGTGTCAGGTTGGCCATTGTTTAAGATACTTACAGTAGTTTCTTCAGTATAGCTGAACTTTCTATCTAACTGAGGTTTCAAACACTCAGAAATGTCAGTAAAAGATGTTAAACGAATAACTTTGCTGCTTATAGTCATGCACTTTGAACTAGAATAAAAAGAGATAAGACTCTCAACAAATCAAGTCAAATAAACATTTTTGAGAACTGTATTGTGCATAGAACTGTAAAGGACACAATGATGGTACAGTATGCAGGGAAAGCACAGTACCAGTAATCTAGTGGAGGAAAAAAGATATGCAAAGACAAAGAGAAAAATAACAATGAGGCAAATTGGTAAGTGCCTAAAAGGTGGTGGAGACAATAAATCTATGGCTATTTTAAAGTGAGAGTCCTGGTGGCTCAGGGCACAGAAATGGGATTTAAGAAGAATTTAGATAAGCAGAAAGGGGAAGGCAGTATAAATCAGGGGTCAGGGGAGGGTCAAAGTTAAGGAGGAAAGGAAAGACAAGGTTTGGTCATGAGACAGTTGTTCAGTTTGGCAAGAGTGGAGGGTTCATGTAGGAGAGAATTGGTAAATAAGGTTAAAAAATTTTCTGCCTTTCTGGGATTTAGATTATGGAGGCATTAAGTCAGGATAGGGAATGTACTTTATTATATGGGCTATGGGAAGCTTGGGCAAGTCACTTAACCCCAATTGCCTCATCCTGGGTCATCTCCAGTCATCTTGATGAATATCTGGTCACTGGATTCAGATGACTCTGGAGGAGAAGTGAGGCTGGTGACCTGCACAGCCCTCCCTGACTCAAAACAAAGTCAAGTGCAAGTCATGTCATCATTTCTCTGATGGCATGGTCTTCTTCAGCAACAAAGGACGAACACACACACACACAGATGGGGAGCTATAAGTTGTTTTTATTATAAACATAATCAATAATAAAGATAAATAAGAAGTCTTTCCTGATCCCCCTTAACTCTAGTATCTTCCATCTATTGATAATTTCCAGTTTATCCTGTACATGTCTTGTTAGTACAGAATTGCTTTCACGGCATCTCCTCTATTCGACTGTGAGCTCCTTGAGGGGAGGGAATGGTTTTTTGCTTTCCTTTGCATACCATTCATTTAGCACAGTGCCTGATGTGTTGTAAGCACTTAATAAATGCTTATTGATTAACTGACATAAAACACTTAGAATTTAACAAATTGGATCCTCCCAAAACGAAGGAATAGGCACTGGAAAAGAGAATCCTTTGGTTATAAAATTCCTCCTTCTGATATAGATCTGCTATGTAAATTTTGAAGAGAGCTGCCTATAGTCCTGAGAGGTTATGTAAACTGCACAGGTGTTATGTGTCAGAGAGAAGACCCAGGTCTTCCTAGCTTCAAGAGTACTTGTCTATGTACTGTCCATGTTTCTCCTTTGTAAGAAACAAACAAAAAGACATTTTCTCTGTACATGTTTCTAAGTCTATCTGACTTAGCTACTTTGGGCTTTTTTTTTTTTTTAATATAATTGTGGTCAATGTAAATACAGATCTACTATGTTGACCTGGTTTTGCATCATTTCATATAGATTTCTATTTTCTTGTGAGATTTATATTTATCAATTTCACAAAATCATATCTATTTATTTTAAAATTAAATTTTCATTTTTTCAATGAACAAAAGTCTTCCTTCTCTCCCTTTTATTTCCTCCCCAGCATTGAGAAAGAAAACCAAAATTTCTATTATAAACATGTATAGTCAAAGCAAAACCAATTCCTGCATTGGTCATTTCTAAAGAACAAACAAAGAAAAAGACCCCCATCTGTCTCAATCTTCATTCTGAATCTACGGCCTTTCTATCCACAGCTAGGGAGAATGGGATTGCGATTTAGTCACTGCCTTGATGATCAGAGTTTCTAAGTCTTTCAAAGCTGATTATCTCTACAATATTACTGTTATTGTATAAATTGTTTCCTTGGTTCTGCTTACTTTACTTTGCATCTGTTGATAAAAAATCTTCCTGGTTTTTTCCCAAAATCATCACCTTCATCATATTTCTTATAATATAATAGTATTCTATCACATTCATATACCAAAAAAATGTTCAATCATTCCCCAGTTAATGGGTACCCCCTTAAGTTTCCATTTCTTTGTCACTGCAAAAAGAATTACTACAAATATGTGTGTATGTATGGGTCCTTCTCCTTTATCTTTAATCTCTTCACATATAGACTTAAGAGTAGTATCACTGGATGGAAGAGAATCAGTGGGTCAAAGGGTACAGATGTTTAGTCACTTTATTTGCATAATATCAATTAAATAATTTTGGGACATAGTTCCAAATTGATTTTCAGAATGACTGGACCAGTTCATAACTACCAATAAAACATTAAAATACCATTTTTCCACTCCAAATCACCTCTGGCATTTGTCATTTTTGTCAGTTTGATGGGTGTGCATTGCCATTTCTCTAATTATTAGTGATTTAGAACATTTTTCATATGTGACTAGTGACAGCTTGGATTTCTTCTTTTGAAAGCTTACTATTCATATCATTTGACCACTTTTCAATTCAGGAGTATCTCTTATTCTTAAAAATTTGAATCAGTTTCTGATATATCTTAGGAATAAGACTTGTCAAAGAAACTTACTGCAAAGATGTTTTTCCCATTTAGTTGTGTCTCTTCTAATTTTAGTCACATTGGTTTAGTTTGTGTAAAAACATTTTAATTCTGTGTACTATTTATCTCAAGAGGATAAAATCATGAATGCTTCTCTGATGAATAATTTCTTTCTTGCTCCTAGAATTTATGACATCACCCTTTAGGTCTAAGTCATGTACCCATTTGGAACTTAGTATATGGAGGGATAAATTGGTGTATACCTAATTTCTATCAGTTTTCCAATTTTCCTAACAATTCTTGTTCAATTGGAATTTTTTACCCAAATAGCAGTGATCTCTGGGCTTATGAAACACAACTGTGCTCATTTGCTTCTGTATAGTGGGCACCAAATCTGTTTTACTGATCAACTTCTCTATTTCTTAAGCAATATCTAATTGATTTTATGATTACTATTTTGTAACATAGTTTGAAATCTGGGATTACTATTAAGTCCCTTTCTTTCCCACTGTTTCCTCCATTAATTCTTTTGAGATGTTAGACTTTTATTGTCCCTTCCCCCCGGGTTTATAAAGTAATCCTTTGTTAATTTTATTGGTATGCCCCTGATAAGTAAATCAATTTGAATAGTATTGTCCTTTTTATTATATTGGCCCAGTCCTTCTTGTTGCTGCTCAGTCATTCATCCATGTCCAACTCTACATGATTCCATGGGGTCTTCTTAATAAAGATACTAGAATGGCTTACCATTTCCTCCTCCAGTGTGTCCCCATTTTACAGATGAGGAACTGAGACAAATAAGGGTTCAGTGACTTGCCCAGGGTCACAAGGTAGTAAGTGTTTGAGGCCAGATTTGAACTTAGATCTTCCTGGCTCTATGCCCAGTGCTCTATCCACTATATCACTTAGTTGCCCCAAACCTAAGGGGCTTAGCCTATCCATGAACAATTACTATTTCTCAGAATTACACAGAGTTGTCTTTATTTAAAAAGCATTTTGTAATTATAATCAAAAGTTCCTCATGTGCATGTCTTGACATATAGTTTCCCACTCAAGTATTTTAGATATTCCGTGGTTAGGAATACCTTTCTGCCTCCTCCTGCTGGATTTTGTTGGTAACATAGAGAAATTAAACTTATTTTCTGTCCTGAACATTTGCTGAAGTTGTTAACCTGCTTTAAGTAGTCTTTAAATGGTCTTTTAGTTAGCTCTCTAGGGTTCTCTAAGTAAATTGTCATATCATCTGCAAAACAATAATTGTATTGCCTCTTTGCCCATGTTTATTTTAACTTATTTCTTCTTGGCTTATTAGTATAAGTAGCATTTCTAGCTAAATTGAAAAATAACGTAATAGTAGACAAGCCTTACTTTATCCTTGTAACCTTATTGGAAAGGTCTCTAGTGAAGCTCCATCAGAGATAACGCTGGATCTTGGTTTGAGATAGATTCTACTTATCATATTAAGGAATGACATCTACTTCTATGCTTTCAACTGGTTTTATTTTTTTTAACTTTTAAATTAGATTTTATTGCTTTGAGTTTTGTTTTGTTTGAATCACAATTGTTTCATCTAGGTTCTCTTTCATTCTCCTTTTAAAAGAGCTATTCTCTATACAAAATACAATTTTTAAAAGGGGGGGGTGTGGAGTTGATAGAGCACCAGGCCCGGATTCAGGAAGACCTGAGTTCAAATACAGGGTTAGACACTTAGTAGCTGTGTGACCCTGGGGACTAGTGATTTAACCCTGTTTGTCTCTGTTTCCTCATCTATAAAATGAGTTGGAGAAGGAAATGGAAAATAACTCCAGCATCTTTACCAAGAAAACTCCAAATGGGGGGGTGGACCCAAGATGGCAGATTAGAAAGATGTACATGTTCTAGCTCTTCCCCCACAGCCCATAAAATACCTGTAAAAAAAATGACTGAACAAATTGTAGAGCAGCAGAAGCCACAAAACAACAAAGGGAAAGAGATTTCCAGCCTAAGGTAGCCTGGAAGACCTAGAGGAAAGTTCTACTGCATGAGCGAAGCGCAGCCTCATGTGGACCCCATGGCATGGTGTGGTAGGGACAGGACTTGGAACAGGCCTCTGAGGCTGAATACCCAGTGGCAGCAGTGGTTCTCAGATCCCTCAAACAACAGTCGCCAATGTCAGCTTCAAAGGTCAGTGAGAAAGTTTTTTTCAACTGGGTGACAAGGGAGCAGGGTCCTCACCTAACCCTGGTCCCAGGCAGCTGCAGCAGTAGCAGCAGTAGTACCCATTTTTGGAGCCCTCTACCTAAAGATCCTGGGGGAATAGAGCCAATGATCTGGGTCTCAGCCCCGAGCGGAGCTGGTGGAGGCTCTGGAAAGGGAGTTCTATTTGCAGTTCCTGGGCAGAAAAGCTTTGGTAGCTCCCAAACCAGTGCACAGGCTAGGAGAGGAGTAAACACCTCTCCCCTCAATGTGTCACCTTGGAGGAACTTACAGATCCCCAGAGTATAACCTCCCCTTGACAAAGGACTCAAAAGTCAAGTAACTGGCAGAGAAAATGCCCAAAAAGAGGAATAGCAATAGGACTATAGGAGGTTACTTTCTTGGTGAACAGGTATTTCCTTCCATCCTTTCAGATGAGGAAGGACAATGCTTACCATCAAAGGCCTCCAAAATATATATGCAATGGTCTCAGGTCATGGAAGAGCTCAAAAAGGATTTTGATAATCAAATAAGAGAAATGGAGGAAAAATTGGGAAGAGAAATGAAAGCAATGCAAGAAAATCATGAAAAGCGAGTCAACAGCTTGCTAAAGGAGACCCAAAAAAATGCTGAAGAAAATAACACCTTGAAAAATAGGCTAACTCAATTGGTAAAAAGGTCCAAAAAGCCAAAGAGGAGAAGAATGCTTTAAAAAGCAGAATTAGCCAAATGGAAAATGAGGCTCAAAAGCTCACTGAAGAAAATAGTTCTTTAAAAATCAGAATGGAACAGATGGAACCTAATGAATTTATGAGAAACCAAGAAATTACAAAACAAAACCTAAAGAATAAAAAAAATAGAAGATAATGTGAAATATCTCATTGGAAAAACAACTGACCTGGAAAATAGATCCAGGAGAGGCAATTTAAAAATTATGGGACTACCTGAAAGCCATGATCAAAAAAAGAGCCTAGACATCATCTTTCGTGAAATTATCAAGGAAAAATGCTCTGATATTCTAGAATCAGAAGGCAAAATAAATATTGAAAGAATCCACTGATCACCTCCTGAAAGAGACCTGAAGAAAGAAACTCCTAGGAATATTGTGGCCAAATTCCAGAGTTCCCAGGTCAAGGAGAAAATATTACAAGCAGCTAGAAAAAACCAATTCAAATATTCTGGAAATACAATCAGGACAACACATGATCTGGCAGTGTCTACATTAAGGGATCGAAGGGCTTGGAATATGACATTCCAGAAGTCAAAGGGACTAGGGATAAAACCAAGAATCACCTACCCAGCAAAACTCAGTGTAATACTTCAGGGGAAAAAATGGTTATTCAATGACATAGAGGACTTTCAAGCATTCTTGATGAAAAGACCAGAACTGAATAGAAAATTTGACTTTCGAACACAAGAATCAAGAGAAGCATGAAAACATAAACAGGAAAGAGAAATCATAAAGGACTTTCTAAAGTTGAACTGCTTACATTCCTACATGGAAAGATAATATTTGTAACTCTTGAGACTTTTCTTAGTATTTGGGTAGTTGGAGGGATTACACACACACACACACACACACACACACACACACACACACACAGAGCACAGGGTGAGTTGAATAAGAAGGAATGGTATCGAGAAAAATAAAATTAAGGGGTGAGAGAGAAAGAGAAAGGGAAAAATGGAATGGCGCAAATTATCACTCATAAAAGAGACAAGAAAAAGCTTTTTCAATGGAGGAGAAAAGGGAAGAGGTGAGAAGGAAAATGCTCTTCACATTTGGCTTAAGGGGGGAATGACATGCTCACTCAGTTTGGTATGAAAATCTATCTTACACTACATGGAAGTAGGGGAGAAGGGGACAAGTGGGGTGAGGGGGATGACAGAAGGGAGGGCAAATGGGAGAAGGGAGTAATTAGAAGTAAACACTTTTGGGAAGGGACAAGGTCAAAAGAGAGAATAGAATAAATGGGGGGCAGGATAGGATGGAGGGAAATACAAGTAGTCTTACACAATATGACTATTATGAAAGTCCTTTGAAAAACTCCACATATATAGCCTATATTGAATTACTTGCCTTCTCAGTGGGGATGGGTGGGGAGGAAAGAAGGGAGAGAAGTTAGAATTCCAAGTATTAGAAACAAATGTTAAGAATTGTTTTTGCATACAACTGGGAAATAAGAAATATAGGAAATGGGGTATAGAAATCTATCTTGCCCTACAAGAAAAGAGAGAAGATGGGGAAAAGGGAAGGAAGGGATGTGATAGAAGGGAGGGCATACTGAGGGAAAGGGTAATCAGAATGCAAGAAGTTATGGGGGAAGGGGAGGAGAGAGATGGGGAGAAAATTTGGAACTCAAAATTTTGTGGAAATGAATGTTGAAAACTAAAAATAAATAAATAAACATTAAAAGAAAAACTCCAAATGGGACTATGAAGAGTTGAACACAGTTGAACAACAATAATTTTTAAAGAAAAAGAGGACAAATGATTATTTCTGATCAATACATTAAAAAATCTAAAAATGTTTGCAAATGTATAGTACTTGTGAACCTCAAACTTCTGCAAAGGGGTGGGGTAAGAATGTCTTTTTGTGTCTTTTCCAAAACATGTTTGTTCATTATAATTTTTTAATATTCACTTTTGATTTTGTAGCTGTTCTTTCCATTTAAACTGTTGCAGTCATTGTGCAGTTTTCTTGACTCTGCTTACTTCACTCTGCAGCAATACATGCAGATGTCCATATTTCTTTGTATTCATTTCATGTGTCACTTAGAGCAGAGTAACATAACACTACATCCATATTGCACAATTTGACCATCCCCCAATCTTTAGGCATCTACTTTGTTCCCAATTATTTGCTGTCATAAAAAGTGCTGATTTCTGTAAGTGTATAAGGGGGCTTTGTTCTTATCAGTGGCCTCCTTGCCATAAAAGCCTAATAATGGAAACAGTAGGTCACCTCATTAGTATATCCTGGATCTATGCCCTGAAACTGAGTAGTGGAAGATGGAACTGCCAATGGCCATTGGTACCTGAATCCTGTACATGACTGGGCCTTTCTGTGTGGGTCAATGACCTCTTCTTGTCCTGAGGCACAGTCTTGGTCCTTGTGTTGGGGAACTGTGTCAGGGAATGCTCCACAAGACTATTCCAGGCCAGATCCAATCTCTAGTGTCCACAAACATCTCTGTCTCCCTATGTTCAGTTGGACTAGAAAAATGGCATTGCAATTTTTTCTTAAATTTCCCAATCAAGACTCTATCTGGTACAAATTGCAGGGGAAGTGGAGGAAACTCAGTTGTATTTCTTCCTGCTACTCCACCATTTTTGCTTTGTTTTCCATCACAGTATTTCATTTAGAAGCAACATGGCAAAGTAGATAAGCCAGCCTCTGAAGCAAGAAGCTTGCTCTGGTGTTGCCTTTGATGTATACTATTAGTTGTACAACCAAGGGCCACTTACTAGAAACTCTCAGTGACCCTAGCAACTCTATATTATTGTAAGTTACAGATAACTGTAAACTTCAGTCAGTGGAGGGAGCTGTTCATCATAATCCAGTTCTAAGATGATAAGGTTTGGGCTAAGCTGATGACAACAGAAAAGGAAAAGAAGGGGTGGATTTGAGAAAATTTGTGGAAGAAAAATTAGATATATGAAGAGAAAAATTTTTTTTAAATTTAAAATTAAATTAAAATTTAAAAATAATTCTAGGGGTTTATACTTTGATGAGTGAAAAATAGGAAATGGGAGGGAAGCTAATTTAGGAAAAAAAGAACTGTTTTAGATGACGTAAACTATTGGTGATTTTGTTGCTATGGGAACTTCATCCACTTACTCATATCACAAATTGTTTATAATTTATAGTCTTAGAGAATTTCCTGAAGATCAGGAAGATTAGGTGGTCACATACCTAGTAAGTATCAGAGATGGAATATGAACCCAAGTCTTGTGACACCAAGGAAAGCACTATATAATGTCTATTACCTAACAATGTCTTTTCTAGAATAGTACAATGGAAATTAAAACAGTATTTCATTTTTGAAGTAATAGATAAAATATGTCTTAGTAATACTCAATCTTGGTCCTAGAGAACAGAAAACATAACAGCCTCACTCCTCTCAGCAGAAATAGGGGGAGAGGTCTATGAGTACAATATATTACATATGTTATTCAAATGGAGTCACTCTATCAGGTGGGTTTATTTGGTTGTTTTTTTTAAGTGAAAGTTCCATAATGGAAGGGGGAGATTAAATTTGGAAATGATCATAATGTAAAACAAAATGAAATAAAAGTCATCAACAAAACTAATTTTCAGTAACAATGACATACTATATCAAACCTTGATTATTACCCAAAATAATTCAAATTTTATAAAAGTTTTTTCACTTAGGTCAATTGTTTTTAAAAAATTTCTGCATTTGATAAAAAAAAATTATCTTTACTGTTATTTATTAGGTTATTCACATTAATGAGCATAAAGACTACAAACATGGGAAATCATTCATTTCAAGTAGGAGGAATTGATAAACTTTGAGTTTCATTCTTTTCCCTTTCATTTGCTTGCAAATGTGGTTTGGAAGTGTGACATTTAAACTATCAATACAGTATCAGTCTAAGGCAAAAACTAAAATAAGTGAGGTTTCTGTTTGGCACCTTACTGGCTCCCATTCCACACCTTGTGATCTGGCTTCTGTCTCCACCAATATTTCCTCCAGCGTCACTGATGATCCCTTTATTGCTAAATCCAACACCTTTTCCTACATCTTAATCCTTCTTGACCTTACTGAAGCATTCAGTACTCCTGACTACTCTCTCCTCCCTGAGTTTTCACAACACTGATTCATCACTATTCTCTTCCTATCTGTCTAACCAAATGTTCTTAATCTCTACTTCAGGATCATCATCCATGTTCTATTCCCAAGCTGTAAACATACCCAGGATTCTGATCTGGGCCCTCTCCTCTCCTTTCTCTGTGTCCTTAGGCACTCTACCATGCTAATCCTGGCCCTCATCATCATGTGCCTGAACCACTGCAATAATCTGCCCCCTAATTAGCGTCCCTGCTTCCATTCTCTCCCTGCTCTAATCCATCCTCCACACAACTGCCAAACTTATATATCTAAAGCACAGATTGATCAGCTATGTCACTCCTCTACTCAAGAATCTCTAGTAACTATTTTCCTTAGCATAAAATACAAACTTCTACTTTAGCATTTAAAACTCTTTGCAACTTAGCTCTAATCTATCTTTCCAGACTGATTACACATTATTTCCTGTCAAGAACTCCAAACTCCACTGCAACAGTCCAATGGTTTTACTCCTCCTAAATGATTCACTATCCCACCCTCTAGAGACTTCAAAATCTTCTCTTCTATCCTCAAATTTCCCACATTTTCACCTCTTTCCCCCATCTCAGTGGAAGGCCTTGAAATTTTACTAACAAAATAGAGGACATTTGCAAAAAATATATCTCTTCTTTCCTTTTCTTTATTTCCCAAGCTCTTGACATTATCTTAAAGCATCTCTACCCTTACTCCACTCATTGATGAAGAGATGGCCCTTCTCCCCAAAGACAACTCCTCTACAATGGTCATCGATGCCATCTACTCATCAGTGTTTCAGAGGGATTACTCTCACCATTAAACCCTATCTCTCTCTAATTTTCAATTTCTTCTTCATTTACTGGATCCGATCCTTCAAACAGTTGCCTTCAAACATGGCTACATTATAAAAAAATCATTTGTCCTTACCATCCTCTCAAGCTATCTTCCTATATATCTTCTGTATTTTATAGACAGATGCCTAGAAAAAGCTGTCTCTACCCCTTCCTTCCATTTCCTCTCTTTTCATTCACTTCTCAATCCTTTGCAACATGACTGGCTTCTTATCTCATCACTGAAATGAAACTTCTCTCTCCAAAGTTAGACATGATCTTTTAATTGCTAAATCAGACAGTCTTTACTCGGGCTTCATCCTTCTTGGTGTCTCTAGAGCATCTCCTCTATCCTCCTGGATACTCCTTCTTTTCTGGATTTTTAGGACACTGCTTTTTTCTGGTTCTTTTATCTACCTGTCTGCCTACTCAGCCTCTTTTGTTGATTAATCATGTCTTCTGTTCCCTAACTGTGGGTGTGTCTCAAGGCTCCAGCCTGGGCCTGATCTACCAGCCCAATAATCACCCACTGCCTATTGGACATTTCACCCAGGTTTACAGCCTTGACTCTTCTTTCTTCCTCTCCCCCCAATTGCAATCAGTTGCAAGGATATTGTCCTCTCTACTGCAAGAGCATCTCTCACATCTGTCCCCTTCTTTCCACATCTATCACCCTGATATTGGCATGGTAATATTTTGCCCAGTCTTAGGTAAAACCTCCTAAATGTTCTCCCTATTTTTAGTCTTTCCTGTCTCCAATTCATCCTCTGCACAATCATCAAAAAATTTTCCTAAGGCCCAGTTCTGACCATATCATTTCACTATTCAAATATATTCAGTGACTTCCGTATTGCCTCTAGCATAAAATAGCCACTTCTTAGGCTAGCACATAAGGGTCTCTACAACTTGACTGCCACCTATCTTTTCAATATTATTTATACTACTCTCTTTCACATACTCACACTCATCTAAATGTTTAATCTAAACTCAATTAAATTAAAATCAACAAGCATTTATTACTTGCCTGCTTTATGCCAGACACTGGAGAAAGAAAAACAAAAATCTCTCCCCTCTAGGAACTTACCTTCTGCTAGGGAGAAGTAAAACTTACCTACTAATCATTTCCCAAACTCAGTATTCCATCTTCTGCCTCTGTGCATTCACACAAATAGACTGTAAGCTCCTATAAATCAGGTCCCTTTTTTGGCCTTTGGCTCTCAACACTTAAACATAGTACTTTACATGCAGCTGGCACTTCATAATCATTGAACTTAACTGAAAATAACCATTCTTAGAAATAAGATTCACTGATGGTCAAGAACAGTCAAAGGGCAAAGTTAAGAGAAAGATAACAAGAAATAAAATGAAATGATGTCATTACTATTTGCTGCCTTACTGAGAGCAAGGTTCTCTGAGAGTTATTAGGACTTTGGTAAAACACAGGACTCTAGAATTCAAAAGGACTCTCCCTTTGGCATTAGTAATCTCTAGACCTGCCCCTCAGTAGTGTGCACACACATGTAGAAGTAACAAGTAGGAATATTTATTCCTGAAATATAAGAACCCACATCAAACACCACTCAGTTAATTCTCAGTTTCTATTGAAAGTGAAAATCCTTCAAACAAATTTAATTTGTGGATAATGGAAACACACTTGTTTCCATTCCAATAATGTCTGGGTGGTAAAGCAGAACAGTAACTTCCTTTGTATTTATACCCACCTCTTCCCAGTAAGATCCTGCTCCAATGATTCATCAGGAGCCTCAGCCTTCACAGCTGATTTTTTAGGTGCTGAGCTTGCTCTTTCAGATTTCTTGGCAGATTTCCTCGCAGATTTTGAAGACCGTGGTTGGATGAAATCCTCTTTCTAAAAAGTGACAGGATGATGGACAACATGAAAGAAGATATTGGAGAAAATGTCTCAGCTTTGAGCTCTAATCTTCAGATTTATTTAGATTATTTGAAGATCCACAGATCACTCCCTACTCCATATCCTTGCATCAATGTAGTTAAAGCCTTTTCTCTATCTTTACCTACTGGATAGCCAACCCACAGAAACCCATCAATTGTGGGACTGGGGTAGAGGGAGGCCAAAGTGTGAGTTGTGCATCCCTCCTTCCAAAATATTTAAAGTTACAGAGAATACTCTTCTTCTCTTAGAATAAATTTTAAAAAAAATTGTCTTAGACTCTCGGGTCACAGGAGAAAACCTGAACATTTTCAGGCCATTGAAAGATTATTTCTTCTCTCTTTGGATAGCTCCTCATAATGTAAGTAGCTAGAGAACAAAAACACATCTACTGTATGTTTTATATACAGTATGATGCACTACATAATAGGTATATTTAACAACTGCTATTAGATTTTAAAATTGTCTAAAGAGAATAATTATTTGAGGATATTTTAGTCTAACTTCCTGGAGGATCAAAGACCACAAATGTTTTAACAACCATTATCATTACAGTTACTAAGTCACATGAATGCCATTTTACACTGGTGGAATAAAAAGTTGTTTGTGTCTAGTACATTATGCCTTAGTTATCCGGTACTGTTGGAAAATGAACTGTCTCACATAACTGAATTTTCTTAATAACCTAAAATGATAAGAATAAAATGCAACCCTCAGTTAATGGTGAAGTAGATGTTGAAAGTTGAAATCTGAGGTTTTGCTTCATTCCTGAAAATATAAATGGGCAACTCACTTAACTCCATAGTAATAACAATAACAACAGTACTAATAATATCAATTATAAAGAGACTTAAGGGTTACAAAATGTTTCATAAATATTATCTCATCTTATCTTCACAACAACGTTGGGAGGTAAGCTCTCTATAATCATTTTACAGATGACAAAATTGAGGCAGAGATTAAGTGATGCAGATTTCAAGGGTCATACAGCTAGTAAATGTCTGAGACCAGATGTGAACTCAGGTCTTCTTGACTCCAGGCTCAGGAATCAGAATTAGTTAAAAAAAAAAATAAGAAGAAACAATAACAATTATAATGACAAAAAGATATAGTTTATAATTAAAAAAAGATTTAGCCCCAGATTATTTAAACAAGTTGTTGAAGATCAAAAACAGAACATGGAAAACAGAAATGACATCAACATCAACTATCAGTTTATCCAGAAGTTAAATAAATGTGTTTCCTCAACAAGGAAATTGAAAGAACCCAGGAAGCACCTTAGACATCAAGCATATGACTTATTTACCAAATGGAGATGGTTAACAAAGGTTAGAATATAAAACTTAGCAGCAAAATCTTAGGAAGAAGGATGATGAACGATAACCAAAAGTAAATCTCATAAAACAGAGAGAAGCAGTAGAAGATAAAACTTGCTTAAAGAAACCCTAACAAGATATTCAATTAAGCAAAGTTATTCCAAGGACTTTCATTGATGAAACTGGAAGGAAAACTAAAAAAAAAAAACAAAACAAAGAAAAATGGAAAAGCTTTGCAAAGACTATTTCAATAACTTTTCACTATCAAAGATAATGGATTGGCCATGTTTGGACCCTTGCATCATAGGCTCTGAAGTGCTTTTAAGAGGGGAAAGAAATAACATTAAAAAGAACAGAGAGAGCTAGCAGTCTGAGGATAATTGGTTAGATCAGGAGCGGTGTTCTGTGAAGTCTGGATTCAGTCAAAGGCCACACTGGAAAACCTAGAGGACCACATGTGGCCTCGAGGCCATAGATTCCCCATCCCTGGGTTATATGATCTTCAATAAAGCCAACACAGGCAAACAAGCCCAGTCTTCCAGTGCTACTAAATATGTGTAACCAGTAAGTTTCCAGAGATATCAGGAGTGGAGGGTCCCCTTAAGGCAGAGAATATCATGGCATACTCAGACCAGGATATACAAGATCCAGGGCTTCTAACATCTCTAGCACTATGTTCTGTGATGCCCTAGAAGGCCCATAAAGATCCTGTGCTCCGAACTTCAAAGTTATAGGAAGGAAGGCTTAATCCCAGAAGATCATGGCATTCATGGAAAGACTAAGTAAAGGCTACGCCCCAAAGCACAGAAGGGCCAGAACCTGGCTCTGAGGGGGAAAAAAATCAGAAACTAAAACAAGAGAGATGAGTAAATAAAAGAAAACACTAACCAGCATAAAAATTATGCTTTTAATGATACACGCAAAGAACACATAATTATAACAGTTACAAACAGAGACTCAAAGGAAAAATTGAAAATGAAATAAAAGCTCTGGAAGAATTTTTAGAAGAATAAAGAGCTTAGAAGGAAAAATGGCAAACCTTATCCAAATAAAAGAGACACTGATAACTGGGAGGGGAAGGCAGAGGGGAGACAAAGAAACAGAAATCAATGACCATATGAGGCAGTAAGAAAAATTCAAACAAAAAAAATTTAAAAATAGAAGAAAATATAAGATATTTGACATAAATAACAATTAACATGGGAAACAAATCAAGAAGGAAGAGTTTAAGAATCACTATGCTATCTAAAAACCATAACTTTAAAAAAGGGACTGAATTAGTATTAATTTTATAATGAAATACATAAATCATAAACAAAAACTACCCATTCTATTAGAACCAGAGGGAAAAGTGAAAATAGAAAGAATTCACTAATCATCTCCCTGAAAGGAAGCCCAAAAGGAAAAGTCATAACTAAAATCCAGAGTTCCCATACCAGAGAAAGAATATTTAAAATATCAAAAAAGAAGCAGAACAAAGACCAAAGAACCACACATTCAGTATTACACATGACCTGGAACCCTGTACTAAAAACCAAAGAAAACATTAGAATATGGTATTATAAAAGGCAAAAGAGATAGACCTGGAATGGAGTTGAGGAGATAAGAATAAGGGGAATCAGTGGGAAACCAAGAACAAAATTTAAACAGTGGCAGCTGAGTGTTCAGAATCATGAGACTGGGGAAGGAATGATAAGATGTGAGCATATTAATCATTGAGGAATGAGTTCAGGTAGACCAATGTTTTCCATGGAGGTTTGGCCAGAGGGTAGAGTCGTCCCAGCATGTCAGGCAACTGTGTGTAGTAGAAAAGGGAGAAGGAGGTAGGATGCGCAAAATTGTCCAGGTTGGGAAAAGGCAACCCCTACAGAGCAAGGCTGAAACAAGTACCTACTTCTAATCAAAAAGGTAAGGAAGGCATGGTAGAAAACATAAAATTCAAGACAGAAGGATGAGGGCTGACACTGGAAGCAAGGTTCCGACCATCTTTGAAACTAAGGAAGAGATATGTGACTAATTTTATATTTACAAATAATTATTAACACAAAAAGGAAAGATTCCATTTTAAAATGTGGCACTGCATTCATTTTCTTGCTTCTGAATTATTTCAAGTTGTACATTATTAAAAGATTTTTATGATTAAAATTGATGAAGACATACATATAAACCAAACATGGATTTTTATAACAAACTTCACAGTAAGGAGCTCAACAGTCCAACCTACCTTTAATGTAGGAATTTGTGGCATGCAAGATTTAGGTCTTAGTGGTAAAAGAGTCACCATTTGTGGGAAAGGATCAATATCTTTCCTTGGTTGTTCTTGGCGGGAATGCCAGAATTTCAGCTCAGCACTGGCATTTTTTATTTCGTATTTATGTGTTACACAGAATCTAGGTCCCCTGTCGGGAGAAATACAACTTTAAGAAGGCCTTGATAAAAGACTCCTCATATCTTTGGTAATAAAAACATTTTCAAAAATCTACAAAATTTGCAACATACTAATTTGGCTCCAACTACCAGAGTCATACTTAAGCCCTTATTTTCTAAGATGTAACATGCTACAGTAGATAAAGCAAAGGATTTGGACAGAGATCCTGAGTTAAAATCCTGGTTCTGTCACTTTTTACCTGTATGGTCTTGGGCAAGTCATTTTACTTCTGTAGTCTTTGGTTTGCTCATCTTTAAAATGAAGGGAGGGGGTAGCCTCTATGATTTCTAAGGTTTTTTCAGCCCTGAAAATTTATGATCCATTTTTTAGTTATGCCCACCTTTTCCTTACTGCTCACCATCCTAAATAAGGTAAACAGAAAAGACCAGAATCTCCCAAATAGAGTGGAATTTAGTAAAAGGCAAATCTGCCTCCATAAGTAAATGATCTCGTCTCACCTGACTGCACTCCTAGACTTCATCATTGTCTTCAGGAACTCATATTTCATAAAGATCACCTCAGTTCTGAAAGCACCCCTCCACAGTACCATTTGTCTTGGGGTGGAGGTGAGGGAGTGTTTCCTCTTTCTGATTGGAGTGGACAGAGGGTGGATATTGGAGAGCTATTCCCAGATCCTCCATTTAAGGGAAGACCCAGGGCAGTGCCATCTTAGAAACTTCCCACCCACCTGCAGGACTTCATAATGCCCCACCCACACAGGGGAACCCACCTTTTCAGCTTCTTTTTATGTGTGGTCTTCCCCAATTAGATTGTGGGCTCCTTGGGAATAGGGACTCTCCTTTGCCTTTCTTGGCATCCTCAGCACTTAGAATAGTGCATGGCACATAGTAGGTGCTTAATAAATGTTTACTGGCTGGCTGACTGAAATTAATACATAAATGAAAAAGCATTTATTAAGTGCTATGTGCCAAGAGGCATTGGGGATACAAAGATAAAATTGAAAACAGTCCCTACCCTCAAGGAACTTACATTCTAACAGACAAGACATATAGGAGAGTGGTAGCTAGGGGGAGTATTTTAGTTTGGAAAATTACAAGTGATGAATGCAGCCACAGAGTAGATTTGCACCCCCTTTCCAGTAGCAATGGCATTACTGTTCCTGATTCAACTATGGTTCCTGAACTTGAAAGCAAGGTGGGGTGATGGGGCTAGAGAAAAATCAGCAATCTGAAGATATGTAATTAGTTTAGAGTTGTCAACATCCTATTATGAAACAGCAAAGGCCAATATTTTGGACTTTTGTCACTACTCCAGAAAGGTAACAATGAATGTTTACCCAGTATTTGTATGTCAAATCAGGGAATATGTAATTGTGCGCGAGAGGTGAGTTAGCACACAATTCACATAAAGAGTTCCGACTCTTCAGCCTGGCATTTAAACTGCTCTATAATCTGGTATCACACTATAATTCCAACCTGACCTCATCATGCTTTCCTACCTCAGTCTCTGCTCACACGTAAGGCCACATAATCCAACCCAAGGCTGAACAAGAACCCTCTCTTTAGAGAGTAAAGGGAGTTATCTAGTCTTCCCATAAAATTTTCAGATGACAGGGAATCCAATGATACCCACAGTAGTTCATTCCACTTTGGGATAGTTCTAAATCTTTGGAAATTTTTCCTTAAATCAAGGCTAAAACTCTCTGGAGTGTTCACCCACTACTGCTCATTTTGCCCTCTGGATTCTGGGAGAACAAGTCTAACCCCTATGTGAGAGTACTTTAAAACCCTGTCATATCTCTGTATGACAGACTTATATTATGTACCTCCTCCTAAAGTTTCTCTTTTCAATCAATTAAATAAGCTCTTATTAAGTTCTAGGAACAGGGTTAAGACAGTCTCTTCTCAAGGAGTTTACCAGCTTGTCCGCAGAGACAGCATAGAGATACATACAGAATAAATACAAAATGTAAGGTAGTAATGGGGAGGAGCATTATCAGGTTAAAGGATTTATTTAAAAATCCCTATAAAAGATGCAGAAGTTAATATTTGAACTGTTATCTTGAAGGAAGTGAGGATTTTCATGAAGTAGAAGTGAAGGAGGTGTATGATCCAGCCAAAGAAATAGAAATGGGGGATGGAGTAATAGATCGGCATAGGTAGAAAGGAGGAATGGACAAAGGAATAAATAGAAAGAAGCCAGTTTGCCTGGACTATGGTGTGATTAAAAGGGAAATAGTATATGATGATGCTAGAAAGATAGGTGGGAGTCAAGTTGTAAATGACTTTAAAAGTAAAACAGAAGAATTTCTATCTTATCCTATTTGAACAGGCAAGTGACATGATCACATCTGCACTTAAGAAAATCCATGTTGGCAGCTGTGTGGAAGATAGGAGAACAGAAAATCTGAGTGTGTCCAACTTGGTTTGGAAGGAGCTAAAACAATTGAAAGGATGTTTTGGAATAAGATGGGCAGGAAGATATATTAGGGACACAGCAACTGAAGGGGTAGAAGGAGTAAAGAGGTCAGATTCAGAGATAATGACTGAGTTAGGAAAGATGTCATATGATTTCTGGTCTACTCTGTGGTCTCAAGCACAGTAAAAACCCAAGGTAACTAAGGAAGCTGCTCTTTTATAACTTTTAAAAAGTTTTTAAAATTGGAGGTGTTGGGGGAAAACTATGATTGTCATTTAGAAAAAAATCTCAAGGATGCAATGAGATTTTACCATTTCAGACTTCTACAATCTGTATGTCTGTTAAAAACAATTTTCCTACACAGTCTAAGAAAAAGAAATTAAGTAACTTTACAATTCAAGTTTCAGTTTTTCCTACCAATACTGGAGTAAGGGTTTCACAACTTCAGCCTGAATGCATCTCAAATGTGGTTCATTCCAATAAGATCCATCTATCAAATTAAGTTTTAATAAGACTTCTGGAGTGAGATAGTACTCTCCACTATTCACTAGGTAGCATTTTCTCATCTTCTCAAGGTGTCTAGAATAAAAGTAAACATACAGAATATACAATTACCATACCTTCAAGATGAATGAAAAACCTATAATTTCTAAACCTCCATACAACTTAGAAATAATAGTAAGATCATCAAAATTTTATTTCGAGGGTCCCAATCTATCATGAGGAGTGATTTTTTTTATGTCTTTGAAGCCTTAATAATCATGAGATTGCAGAAAAGTTCTGACAAGTTTTTGAGATATTAAGAGGAAAAAGACTATGAAGAGCACTTCTAGAAATGTCTCTTCCATGTTAGAAATGCTTTGAGGCCTAGAGTAGTGGTTTTTCATGATCACAAGTAAGCATTTTGGAACCACTGTTGTATCATTGTTGATTCTGTGTAAAAATTAGCTCTGTAACCTGTATATCAAAAAAAATTTCATTGGAAGAACATAGTAAATATTTACATGGCTCAGGCTAAATATCTCAATAGGAGTTATAGTTTAATCAAGCTTCACACTTCAAAGGGTCTGTCTCAGTTATTAGAAGTCTGGCTAAGACTAGGGCTCCCTCAGTCAGATGCAGTCTAGCAAGATGTTTCACTATCTCTTAAGTTCTAATTAGTTCAATACCATAGAACTAGTTCAGTGAAGACTTAAAGTCTATTTTAAAACTAGACCAAGATTTCCAAGAGACCCTCCATTACAAGGACCAGACCGACATATGGGCACCTGTTGAGACATCATAGCTTTTACTCTCAGTTCCCATGGTAATCTTTAACAGCACATAAAAACCCAACATCCTAGTGTGAACAGTAGTCTCCTCAAGACTACTATACAGACTATCAGAAAGAGGAGTTCTCATGTTGACCAAAACAATGATTGTCATCTTGGACACTCATTTGCCTCTCTGAGTATGTCTCCTCATTTATAAAAGAAGGAAAGTAAAATCTTGATCACAGGAACGCTATAAGAATAAAATTAACAAATGGGAAAGTATTTTGAGCTCTCATGGGAAAATGTTTTACAAATCCAGTAAATTATTTTTTATTATCTGTTGACTATGAAAATAAGAAGCCTAAAGAAATTTATACTAATAACAATCATAATTTTAGTTTTTAATAATAATAATCATTTCCTCCCAGATCTATATATTTTAGGGTCAAAAAGATGTATTGAACAAGTGGTAAAACAATCCAAATAAACATTTTTTTATTTTAAAAAAATAATAATTTAAGAAAAGGAAAAATACCTCTGACGTCTTCCAGCATCCCTAAGAACCTTTAATCTTTCAATATCCATCCAGAGGCACTGATATTTCTCCCCTATTGTTCCCCTTATAAACTTCTTAAATCTTTCAAACTCCTTCCTGGTGCCAATGTCATATGTCTTATGGGAAATACACCAATCAGCTCTGGCATCTGACCCAATGCTTTCAGTCCTTGAACATAAACTCACTAGTTCGAAGTTCTCATCATATTCTTTCTGTTTGACTTCAGCACAAAAATCTGAAATTTTCTTTTCAGCTTCCTCCTTCTGTTCTTGAATCACCACTTGTGCAACATTATTGAAATTTATAACATCTTCACTGGCTCTAAATGGCCGTTTATCAAGTTTCATCAGTGCAGATTTCATAATAAAGTCTATATAAGAAGCTACAAAGTCTTCAACTGTTGGGAAAACTACTTCCAAATTCTTAGTGGTCTCCTTTCTTTCTAAATAAATTCTCAAAAGAGCATGAGAAGGAGTGTCTCTAACAGATACAGATCCTTCTTCATTCAAAACTTCTAATGATGATCCAGGAATAGCACTTGAATCTTTCTTCATAGGTTCATCAAAAATGTCATCACCTTTTGGATTAAATCATTAAAAAGACCATTAGGTTAAAGTGTTGTAATACATAGATGATATGGAGAGGTTTTCATATTAATTCCTTGAGAACCTTTAAACGTAAGTAGCTTGGGTTGTTGTAGACATGAAGAAACAATATATTAAAATGTTAATATGCCACATTAATGTTTATGACAACTATGCCATGCAACTAAACTCAATATATGATTTCATATCCCATGACAAATGAAGAGTAGGTCACACAAAAAACAAAGTAAATTGTGTCCATTGGATGTCAGAATTTAAATCCACATTTGACCATTTCATAATTTGAAGGGCAATGTGGTATAGTAGGAAAAGCATTGGTTCTGGAGGTAAGATGAATTGGGTTCAAAACCTTCATTTTTTAAAATTATTTGCTACTTATGTAATATTGGGGAAGTAACTTATTCTCCCTTGGCATCAATTTGCTCATCTGTAAAATTAGGAGACTGGGACAGATGGCCTCTATGGTACTTTCCTATGACAAGCTAAGGGAAGAAAATTTAAACGCTTTTATGAGAAAGGTGAGGTTTTTCATAACCTTTACCACCTAAGTTATTGAAGTTAAAACTTTTTGAATAGCATAAGGCCTGTCTACAAATTCTCTACATATGTCACCAGATCTGTGAGCTCATCAACATGGGTTCTTCTTCCAAGAATGCCAATCACAACTTAAGCATTTACACCTTGTGCAATAGCTCTTGTCCACATCTTCCAATAAAATCTTTGCTAGGGGTCCCATCAGAATGTGAGAGACCTTCCTTTAGATGCTTTCATGGATACCATGGATACCAATACAGCAAGCAAGCTATCTGTTATTTATCCCTCACTTCATGGGTGGACCCCTCTATAAGTATACAAGTATGCCATTTCCCCCCAAATTCCCTCAAAGTAAAGGATCCTATATTTGTGACTAGAATCATCCTCCTATCTCTCCTTCCTTCTTCAAAGTAGTACAAGATGTATTCCCTATTATATTCCACACAATATATTCAATTGGTTTCAGAAGTACCGAAACTAGATAAGGCATCATTCATATTCTGACCAATTCCACTTTATCATTCAACACATTTTAATCAAGATGAACTGGAAACATTTCATTTTTATTTTTACTAATAATTGGGGAATTCAACTCCCAAGCCCAGTTAGGAGAATGATCTTTTGTAAAGGCATTGGAGGTGTATCTGACTTAACACAGGAGAAAAATGTTTACTCAAGTTCTGTTACTACTATTACTAAGCTACTAAAGTCAAGTATAAATTTAGAATTATAGCACTGAATAAAGTTATAATAAGGAGTAATACTGATACTTCTGCTTTCCTTTTACACTTTCAACAAACATTTTATCAAGTGCTTACTACATGGAAACCCCAGAGAGACAGACAGATAAACAGAAAGATAGAGAGATAAAACAAAACAGCCCCTGAATGCCACTGGCTAGTTTCCATGCTCATCACCCCCTCATATTCCTGAATTCTGGGGGTTAAATAATAGAGAAAACCTTGTTTATTCAAAAATCACAGGCATTGGTAGACTGAATTCCCAGAATCACATATTTCACGAGCTAGGAGAATGAGTTTTTCTTTAAACTGGGTATAAGGTTAGTTGTAGGGCAAAGAATCCAAAAGGGAATAAACAGTACTAGATGACTGTGGGTAAAGATTTAAGAGGGATTAAGATAAAAATGGCTGAGTCAATGGCTGAGCTCTACCCGTATTCCTATTTCTGGACCTGTACCTTAACAATACTTCACCTTTCTCTCCATGACAGCACCCTCATCCTCAAGACCATGGTTCTTAAATCTTTTTTGCATCATGAATCCCTCTTCAGCAGTCTGATGAAGCTTATGGATCTCCTCTCAGAATGTTTTATTGAAATAGTACTTTATTAAAAAAAAGTTCATGGGTCCAAGATTATTGATCCCTTGCTTTGGAAACTTTCCCTGGTGGAAATTTGTCCAGCCCCTGAAAGTCTCACCTTAAGAGCAGGGGTTGATTGATTTAGAAGATAAAGAAATATGTTATAATAATATGGAGAGAAGGAAGACTTTCCCTTTTTTTCTCCATCAACAAAATCACAAAATGCCATACTATTAACAATAGAACAAGAAATAGTTAAGACTAAAAAATAGCTCAAACTTCATTATTTTCATTGTTTTGAAATCTTCCACTTCTGCTTACCCTCAAAGGCTTTCTCTTGAATCCTACTGCTGGTCACACAAGTAGGTGATGAGAAGGTTGTTACTGTGTGCTGGCTTTGTTTTGCCATTGTAAACCATTCCTGTGTCTGAGTAATAGTAGCCTAGAAAGCAAAAGGCATGTAAGTTTAATATGTTATTATTTCTTTCACATATGGATTAGCGTGGCTACCAAAGAAGGCAAAATATTAGGTGTTAGAAAAGACCTTAAGATATCATCAAACCCAATCCCTATATGAATCATGAGTTTCCACAATGAAATCCTGGACACACAACACCCTACCTTTATTTGAAGGCCTCTGCGTGTGTGTGTGCGCACGCACATGTGTTCATGCACATGTGCTCATGCCATAAATATAAAATGAATTTTAAAAATATACACAGTAATTAAACATAAGGTTAGGGTGGATGAGGGAGGAAAGGCCAAAAAACTGCTTTAGCAGCATTTTAAATGAGCATCCAGAGCCATCTTCAGTCATCCTGATCTATATCTCTCCACTGAACCCAGATGGCTCTAGAGGAGAAAGTGAGGCTGGTGACTTTGCACAGCCCTGCCTCACTTAAATCCAATTCACTTGCAAGTCATGGCATCACCTCCCTGATGTCATGGTCCTCTTTGAGAACGAACGACAAACAACAACAACAAATGAAGAAAGAAACTCCAGGTAGATGGTAGGGCCACTTCATAGGTGTGAAACGAATGAGAGAAGTAGTGTTTGTGTAAAGATCTGAAAGGATGACAATTTGGCTGGAATACAGAGTATAGGATGGGAATAATATCCAACAAGGCAGAAAAAAAATAGATTAGGGTGAGATCATATAAGGCTTTAAAAGCTAACAAAAGCATTCATAAATTATCCTAAAGACAACAGGAAGCCATTATTGGTGACTGAGTAAGGGAGTCACATAGTCTGTATTGTGTTTAAGGAAAATAATTTTGACAGCAACATGTAGGACTAGGGTGAGACTTGAGACAGGGAGACCAATTAGAAGGCTGTTGCAATAATGTAGGTGAGAAGTGACAAGGCCCTCAACTAAGGAGGTAGCTGTTTGAGGGAAGGGGTCAGGTTTGAGATGTCAAGACCTCCATGCTCTTTGGTCAGTTGACAATTGGTGTAATAACCTTAAAGCTCTCTGGCTTTTTGATTAATTTTATTTCATTTTTCAGAGTTGATAGTTGGTGCATAACCTCTGTGTCAATTTGACTGGTTTTATTTTAATTTTTAAAGTTGACAGTTGGTGTATAACCTCTCTGGCTCTTTGGTTGATTTATTTTATTTTTTAGAGTTGATAGTTGGTGTATAACCTCTGTGAACTCTAGTGTTTTCAGAGTTAATAGAGAGATGTTGTTGAAGTTAGAAATGACAATATTTGGCAATTGATCAGATATTGGGAGGGAGGAAGAATAAGGAATTTAAAAGTAATGCTGAGGTTACAAACCTAGGAGACTAGAAGGATGGTGAGATTTTCATAATGAAGTAAATTTTGGACATGTATACATCTAGTTTGAAATATCCAATAGACAATTTGTGATGTGGGACTGAGGCTCGAGAGGGAGGCTAGGGATGGATCTGGAAGTCATCAGCAGAGAGATGATAGTTAAATCCATGGGAGGTGAGGAAGTTACTGAGAGAGTTTCCAATTGCCCAAGCTGAAGGTGCTTTCTTAGTCTTCCTCTCACATGACCTCTTTGAAGCATCTGACACAATTGACTTTCCTCCTGAATACTTCCTTCTCTAGGGTTTTGTGACACTGCTCTCATCTGGTGTTCCTCTTATCTTGACTTATATGACTTGCCCTCTCAGTCTTCTTTGCTGACTTTTTTTACTCTCTCTCTCTCCACACACACACATACATACACACACACACACATACACACACACACATATACACACATACACACACACACGTAATTCTTGCTAACTCAGGGCATACCCCAAAGTATGACCCTGGATCTTTTTCTGTTTTCTCTTTCCAGTTACTCTATTGGTGACCTCTTCAGTTCCCATGGTTTAATTATCATCTCTATGCAGATGAGTCTCAGATCTATATAGCCAGTTCCAGTCTCTATCCTGACCTCCAAGTCCCACACATTGCCTGAAAGACATTTGAAACTGGCCCTCCCACATATTTAATGTATCCAAAATAGAGCTCATTATCTTTATCCCCAAACTCACCCCATCCCCGTTCCTTTAGCAAACGTCCCTATTTCTGTCAAAGGAACCGTTATCCTTTCAGACATCTAGGTTTACAATCTTGGCTTTCATTAACCTCACCATGGCTTACCATAGTCCTCTTCTCCCTAACTCCTGCCCTTATACTAGATCCTTCCAACTCCCTAAACTCCCAGTTCTTCAATCTCCTTAAATCCCATGACCTACTCCTTTCACTGCATCTCAGCCACACATAGGGATGATCACATAATAAATCATGCCATTACCCATAAATGTGCCACTTTCTTAATTGGAAACTTTGATATTCCCTTATCTAAACACAACCTCCTATCATTCTGCCTTTTCCTGTTTCAGCCTTCCTAAACTTTTTTTTCCCCTGTTATTGACACCTCCAATTTCTCTACCCCTTAATACTTTTCCAATTCACTCTTACTCTGACTCACTTTTCTCCCTCTCTGACTTTAACCCAATAGTTAAGCCATTTCAACCCTTTGCAGAATGTAGGATGATAACTTGAGAGAACATGTGAGAATTTTTTCATTTGAATAAGATTGTAAGTAGCAAGGAAGGAACCAGTAGATAAGTGAGAATAAAGACTGGAGAGAAAGGGAATGACCTAGGGTGGGGGACAGGAGTCAATCTGCTGGAGTAAGTGAGATCAATGATGCTCATATAGAGGGGTGGACCTTAACAGCTCAATCTCAAATATGGAGTAGAATAGGAGGAAAGAGTGAGAGATAATGTCAAGGGGTTTGGAGATATAGTGAAGAGGAAAAGACGCTCATGGCAAATGGCCTCTTTTTGTCGTCTTACATTTTCTTATAAACTTAACATGAGCACTTCAGTATCTCAAAGAACAGAAGAGAGTAATGAATATCAAGCTGCAGTCTTGTTACATAATTTGCTTTCATGTGTACTTTTAATTTAGCACATAGTACCAAAACACCTCTCTATCATCCCTCAAACATTCTTCTCTCTTTTATGTGGTAAGCATTCCATTGATGCCCTTTTTTCCCTTGTTTTTTGTATAAATTTCATTACCCACAACTCGTTTCCCTTGGTGTTTTCATTTTCTTCTTATTGTCATTTTAAGTCATGTCCAACTTTTCATGACCCCTTTTGGGATTTTCTTGGCAAAGCTACTAGAGTGATTTGTCATTTCCTTCTCCAGCTCATTTTACAGATGAGGAAGCAGAGGGGAACAGGGTCAATAGTGACTTGTCCAGCGCCAAATGGTTAGTAAATGTCCAAGGCCACATTTGAACTCAAGTTGAGTCTTCCTGACTCCAGGCACAGCACTCTATCCATTGTACCACCTCACTACCACCATCTGCCACTAGCTCCCTTCCTTGCCACCCATAAAAAATAAAATAAAGTAAGTATAGTCAAGCAAAACAAATCAATACATTGACTATTCCCTGAAAAAGTTTCTCTCATTCTACATAGTCCAGAGGTCAGAAAACCATAGCCTATAGGCCAAATCTAGCCTACAGCCTCCTTTTGCATAGAGCTAAGAATGGCTTTTTTACATTATTAAATAAAGTTTTATTGTATTTAAAAATGTAAAAAAAACCTCATTTTTAAATGTAAAAAATGTAAAAATGTAAAAAACCCCTCATTTTTACATTTTTAAATACAATAAAACTTTATTTAAAAATGTAAAAACAATTCTTAGCTCAAGATCACACAAAAACATATGGAATACAAAATTTGGCCCTCAAATTGTACTTTGGCAATCCTTGAGCTAGTCCAAAACTTCTGTGACAAGGGGTAGAATATATGATTTGCCCTCATTCTTCTGAAGTTAAGATTGATCACTGGTTTGATAAAAGTTATGAAGTCTTTCAAAACTGTTTTCCTTTACATTACTGTGGTCATCAAACTAAATTTTTCTCTTGGTTCTAGCTCACTCCACTCTGCATCAGTTCATAGAAATCTCCCCAGGTTTCTCCCAATCCATGACATGCCATTACATTAGCATATCATGACTTGCACAGCCATTTTCCTAATTGAGAGGTACCCACTTTCTTCCCCGTACTTTTTTCTAACAAAAGCACTATACTAGTATTTTTCTACCTAGGAGTCATTCCACTCTGTATTCGCACTGAAGGAGTAATAACATACTCTATTAATATTTCTCATATCTGATCCTTCTCACCGCTCCCACAAGCTCTTTGGGCTGTTATACCAGCAGTACTGTTGCTGAGTCAAAAGAATACACACAAGGTAGTGACTTTTTGTTTCTAGCTCTTAATTGCTTTCCAGAATCCATGTCACATTTTTACCACTAGAGAATTAAGTGAATGGTATTCATTTTCTCAGTAAAACATGAGGTAAGGGCCTGAACTGAGAGTGGGAGGAATGAATTAGGGAAGATGAAATGTATTGCCTTGCTGCAGCAGGGGCTTATTTGAGCTTACATAACATGAATTTGTAGTGGATCCAGTCAGCTCAGTTGTCTGACTTTCTGCATCTCAATTTATTTACCAGGTGAGTAGGAATAGAAAAAGAAGACTGTGGCAATGATACAGGGCTAGGATTTGGTGAGGTATGACTAGGGACAAGACAAGGGAACAAGAAGGAGCTGAATTGGTTAGCTATAGAATCAAGATGGGGAAATGTGTAAAGTGAAGTCAGAGCAAGGATGATGACGTGACATAGTACTGAGTAGTAGAGGGATATGAAGTCATGGGGAAGATGAAGAACATGTTTAGGAGGGGTTAAGGCAAGGATGAAATGGAATGATTTGCTTTGAACAGGTCAAGGGATTAGTAAGGCTTTGGTGAAGGAAGTAGAATACTTGCAGGTGATAGGATCAAAGGTTCACCCTTCCCCATAAGTGACTAAGGTATAGGTCATGGGATTTGAGAAGACTGCTAAAGAACTAGGGCATTAATGTATTTGGGGGATCAACACATATGTAAAAAACTCTAAGCAGTAGTTAAGGAAGAAAGATTGTGAACCTTTCTTTTAAAATGACCTGGGTACCAGTAAACAGAATTCACCATGATATTCATTGAGTAATTAATTTGTAAGCAAGCTAGGTAGTACAGTATTGGGTATGGAGTTGGGAAGACCTGAGTTCAAATCCAGCCTCAGATACTGAGCAGCAGTGTGAATCTGGGCAAGTTATTTAACCTTCGTTTGCCTCAGTTCTCAGGGCTGTTGTGAGAATTAGCTGAGATAGTACTTGTATAGTGCTTAGCATCATGTTTGGCACATAGCAGCTATTATAGAAATAGTAGGTATTATATTTATTAACTATTATTAACAGAGTAAACTTCAAAAAAGGGAGGTTGCTGAGTGAAGCTGTAATGTTAATGTAAATTAAATGGTGGGTGGGGAGAAGAGTTAAAGCTCTTCCCCACCTGTTAACATGCCTCAATACCTTTTGCTAATTTCTGTTGAGGCACTGGGTCAGAGGGTCATGCCCTCTGGCTCTAAAAAGTGTATAAATACCCTGACGTGAGGTTTTACTTTGGGGCTTACTCTTTGGAAGCGTTTGTTTGGCCAGAGGAGACTCTGGGTAGCTGTTAAGGAGCCCCAAGCTTTGAAAACTCAGATGTTGGTGCATCTCTCTCTAGTAACTATATATGTATATAATGGTCAGACAGTTGCATCTGTCTATTGATCTGTGATGTATGTATTGCTTATGGTCAGACAGTTAGAAGCCTTGTCTATTGATCTTTATTTCTCTGTTTGCATTTTCTCTGAAGCTCAGGTGCTTACTTTTTCTCCTGAACTAAATAAATGATATATGTGCTTGATTAATGTAGATTGCTGACTGCTCAAAAGTTGCCTTTCCTTTTAGAAAAGCAGATCTAAAGACTTATACAGCAGTCCCTCCTGTGTATTTTGGGGCCTTTGATGATACAGAAGGCAACAAAGGGATAGACTATAATTTCAAGTGAAAGACAGGAATATTTTGACTCTCCCTGAAACTTCCTTCCCCAAACCAGTGTGAGAGGGCATGGTATTAAAGGAAGTGCATCCAGTGACAGACAGAATACCATGGAGGCAGTGTCATCTTAGTCAGTCAATAAAAAAATAAAAATCAATAAACATTTATTAAGGGGTAATGGAAAAGGATTTCTATAAAAGATGGGATTGTAGCTGGGACTTGAAAGAACCAAGGGAAGCCAGGAGACAGAGATGAGAAAGGAGGGCATTCCAAGCTGGAACCAAGAGATGAAGTGTCTTGTTCAAGAAAAAGCAAGGGAAGTTAGCAGTACCACTCTGTCCTACAGGTTCAGGCACATGAGATGGAAAGAATAATATTAATGTGCTTCCTGGAAGGGGAGCAGGGAGCATTAATGGATTTAAATCTCTTTACTGCTCCTTCAAAGTTTCATTTGGCCTAAAAACAATACCAATGAAGTGTTTAAATAAAAAAAAAAAAAACACAGCCTCCAAGTGAAAAAGAAACATCAAGGGAGACAATAGCAAGATCAAGGATATGACCATCTCTGTGTATGACTAAGATGGGGTAGAGGAGCAAGTCATGGGAACTGGGAGGTTCAAATGTTTGAGGGAAAGTTGATATGTATGTTAAAGTTCCCTGGTATGAGGATAGGAGTTGGGAAGGAAAGATTGTGAGCCAGGAACTGAATTCATTAAGAAAGGAAGGGACATATCTTAAGAGTTCTGTAGAAAACAGCTACTAGGATTTTTATTTCATGGTAGATGTAGATTTTATGAACCTCAAAGGAGGAGAGATTACTGATTGACTGTAGTAGGGGAAAAACCTAGAAGTAGCAATGGGTAGCAAAGAGTATTCCAACTTCTCACCTCAACCAATGAGTTCAGTATGAGGGAAAGTGAAAACACTGTTGGAAAGAGTGTCATGTTCTGTTATCAGGAGGAAGTTAAGGAGAGAGAAAAGATATAAGGTAAAAGCAAACAAATCTGTTGCCTATGGAACAGGCATTCCAGAGGGCACAGTGGAAGTAGCTCATTGGGGGAGATAAATTGAGGGGAATGAGAATAAGGAATTGGGCAATGGGGGATGTGGAATGGAGTTTGAAGGATAATCTGTAAGGATTCAGAATCACTTGGATGAGGAAGAGGCTAGAGGGAAGTTTGTTATTCAATAAAGGAAAATTTTTAGAAAGATTTTCAGTGTCAACAGTTTTATGATCTCAGAGTATAGTCCTTTCAGAGCCTTAGGCAGTTCAAGTGAGGAAGCAAGAACTTGGAGCAAAAGGCATGAGGAGCAGAAGGTGAGTCTCTGTCTCCCAAGGCAGAAGACCAGGCTGGAAACTTGGTAGAATAGTACCCTCTTCCCTTACCTCAGTGGCAGGAGGTAAGTCCAGGCAGGAAACCAGGGCAGGAGATGGTGGCACAATAGTAAGGTACCCTCCTCTGAGATGCCAAATATTTTGGAGTGACAGAAAAATGGAATGAACTCAAGAAGAATAGGTCCAAAATGAAAGGAAGTTTGTTAGACATAGAATAGGAATTCCTGAGGGCAAACTAGAAGTGAGCAGAGCAAAAGTGGCAGAATTGAGGAGGACAAAAATGAAAGTACAGGAAATGGGGCAAGGGCGGGGAGGTTGTAGTTGACTTTTAGGTAGCTGATGAGTTAATATTATAGGAATTAGGAGTAGTACATGGTGAGATTTTGCCAGTCATAGGCACAGCAATGAGTGGGAGCAGCTCTGCTGAAGATATCAAATGAAGAGAATTCTCAGGTCTCAGCAACTCTACAACAAGCATTTATTAAACATTTGATATAGGCTAGGAACTCAGTATCTGAGAAGTCTTTGGAAATCTCCAGACAAAAACTGGTTGACCATTTGTCAGAGATGCTCTACAAGGGATCTCCTGTTTGGACATAGGCTGTAAAAGATGGATTCTGGAGTCTATGCCACTGTTGAAATTCTGCAATTCTCAGACTCAGTTTCCTCAAAAAAATAGGGATTATAATACTTTACTACTTAACCTAGAGTTGTTTGGAAGCAAGTTTTGTATACTGTAATTCATTAGACACGTATTAAAATGGAAGCAATTATCAGCTCCAGAATTTAGAGACAAAGTGAATAATAAATATTGTCTGGTCCAATGCTTTTATTTCAAAAATGAGGAAGCTGAAGGTCAAAGCAAGTAAATGACTTGCCCAGTATCACAGAATAGTGGTGGAATAGAAACTTAAAAGCAGATATGAAATCCCCAGTATTCCTTCTACCACATGACATATATTTTCGTTTACAACTCATCGCGTCTTTGTTACTTCCTGGTAAGTCTAATACACTTTTAATAACAAAGATTATACATGTATAGATGTATATATGTGTGTATATATGTATACATACATGTGTGTTATTTATTTAATCTGATTTGTGACAGCAGTTTACTTAACCTGCATCTTAAAAATCATGGCTATTAGTTATAATAAATGTCATACAATAAGTATATTTGGCTCATGGTTATAGAATAACAAAGATATTTATAGCAGCTCTCTTTGTGATGGCCAAAAACTGTAAATCGAGGCAATGCCCATCAATTGGGGAATGGCTGAACAGGTTGTGGTATATGAATGTAATGGAATACTATTGTGCTATAAGAAATGATGAACAGGAAGACTTCAGAGAGGCCTAGAAGGACTTATATGAACTGATGCTGAGTGAAAGGAGCAGAACCAGAAGAACACTGTTCACAGTAACAACCACAGTGCACAAGGAATTTTTCTGGTAGACTTAGTCCTTCACAGCAATGCAAGGACCTAAAATGTTCCCAAAGGACTCTTCAGGCAAAATACCATCTACATCCAGAGAAAGAACTATGTAACTGGAACTCAGAATGAAGCAGAATATTTTCTCGTGTGATGTTTTGTTTTGTTTGGGTTTTTCTCATGGTTTCTCCCATTCATTTTAATTCTTCTGTGCAACATGACTAATGTAAAAATGTATTTAATGAGAATGTATGTGTAGAACCCATATAAAATTGCATGCGGTCTCAGGGAGGGAGGCAGGAAGGAGGGGGAGAAAATCTAAATCTTATGAAAGTGATTGTAGAAAAGTGAAAACCAATTAATAATAAGAATAAAAGAAACAGAAAAAAGGAAATCATGGCTATTAGAGATGGGAGACAGTATTTTAGAAAACAAGAATTTATGTATATATCAAAGATCTGTGAATTCATCTGTGTGGGTGATCCACTGATACAGATATCAATGCTTTCATAGCTTAGTAAATCATTTTATAAATATTTCCATGAGCTTCATGATTTTCTGTAGCCACAAAATCACCTAGTGGTTAGCTACCTAGAACCTTTCAGCTCTGAGAGGCTGATCCTTGTACAATAACCACCAGAGTCTATTGCTGGACACATAACAGCTAACATTTATAGAGCTCTGGTAAAGTTTTTAAATTGCTTGATGTACATTTTTTCACTTGATTCTCACAATAATACTGTGAGGCTGTTGCTCTTATCCCCATTTTACAGATAAAGAAAACTGTGGCTCAGAGAAGTTGACATCCTCAAGATCACACAGCTAATAAATGTCTGAAGCAAGACTTTTTAAACCATGTTTTTGTGACTACAGATATAGCACTATATCTACTGTGCCATATTACCACCTGCCCGAAGAAGACCCCATGCCTCTTTTATATGTGCAATGGGAATAAAACAACTGGCCATCCTTCACATAAAAAGCAGAAAAGTCATATCTCAGAACAAACCCCAAAGTATTAAGAATGTATTATTACATATTATGTATATATTATTATGTATTATAGAAGGATTACTTTTAGAACTTTTACATGTACTTCTCCCGGTCAAATAACATAAAATAAAAGCTATATGTATGTAAAAAGATGTCTCAATAAATGAAAAGCATGTATTTTTTTACCTGTCCAAGAGAAATGTAGTATTTTTTCATAATTAACTCATTTTCATCTTCAACTAAAGAAGGCCGTGGAGTTGCTGGCTTTTTAGTAACCCAGGGCCTATAAAGAGAATCTATTTGCATATTCATTCCTGATCTGCTCCATCTCACTTGTGATATCAGTTTAGCTAACCTGCATTTGAGAAATAAAGAGCTATTAAAAATGAGACACAAATCCTATCTTAGGAGAAATTCAAGAACTCAATTTTATATATTTAACTCCAATTATCCCTTCTACAGAATGCTCCTCTCTGACATAACTAGAACTAAAAGAAGTATATGTAGAGATTTCCAAGGCCAAAGCTGGCAGCCAGCATTCATTGCTGGTTCTGATACGTTTTTTCAGTACCCACTAAGACAAGAATTCTTAATTTTCTTTGTTTATTGCTATTATCTAATAAGATTTTACAAACACACACAACACACACATATAGTTAAATGTTCAGAAATGGCCACATGTTCCACCAAAACTGAATCATCTCATATATCCCGTTTATATATGCAAATTTCAAAATTACAGAAATTTGCTTAATTAGTGCCAAAATTACAAACATTTCCCCAATGTTTCCAGTGATCTTTAGTTTTTGATTCTCTATGAAAAATGTAAAATTTCCAACATAAAGAATCTCATTCTTTGTGACATATTAGAATTGAGAAAAAGCAAAATTCCAAAATAGCTTCACCCCAGTAGTCTCATCTTCTGTGGTTTTAATAGGTATTTCATGTATTTTATTTATTAGGAGAAAAAAGCTTATTCAGAGCTTGGGTAAATATTAAGTAACACAAAATATTCTGAAACATATTGAGATAAAAAAAATCCTGATGCATTTTTTTAAGGCCAAGGAAAAAAAGTATGTGATATTTTAGTACGATCTGGCATCTTTTTTCTCCCACCTTAATCCATACACATAATAATTAATCTGATAAACCATTCCAACTCTGTGATTATATGAAATTCCAGTTTGTTTCTGCTAGTTTTATAGAATATCGCGCACAGAAATATAATAAGATCATATTCTTTAGATCTGGAATTCCCTAAGATCTTTTTGGATAGAGCAAAGGCTCTTAAGAACAATAAGTCAAAGTAAAATGTTGATGTCCTGATGAGAAAACAGCTAATAAATTTTACCTGTAGAATCACTAAAATTTGCATAAGTTAAAGAAGAATTTTAACCTATGAATCTTTTATTAGAATATTTTTAAATTCATAAAATAAAATGTATAGCATTACAAAGGAAACCAATCATACTGAAAAATAGTTATAAATTTTTTTTCAAAAATCAAGTTCATGCAGGGCTAAAAACTAGACACAAGTATCTTGAAAAAGTAGAGCAAAGGTTATGTTTTCAAAAAGAAAATTTTAAGCATATTTTAAGCATTTATCCATGAAAATAATAATACCTGTATTCAAAGTAACAATCACTTTCTAGAAATGCTGGAAGTCTCTCTTTCTTAATCCACTGAATGCCTTGTTCACGGTTGAGAGACTATTAGAGAGATAGAAACAGAGAGAATTAAAGTAATTTTTTTTTTATCCACTATGGCCCCAACAAACAGTCACTAGTTAACTATATCAACTGGCTAACCATTACTATTTGGGCAGGAGCAGACGTGAATTGAGTCTTCCATTTTGAGCCCCTTCCTATAATTGGAAGTCTTGGTAGGAGATTGGTATTAGGCCTACATTAGTAGGCTTATATTAGCTGAACCCCTCACCCTTACACTTCCACCTCTTAACTTCATTCAATTCAATGCAATAAATATCTATTAAGCACCAAACCTACTAGAAGTAGGCACTGTGCTAGGTGCTAGGCATGTAAAGATAAAAATAAAATAGTTTGAACTCAAGATTAAATTCTACTGGGTAAAATGTGCATTTCTTCTTAAGACCTTCTAGGTAGAATAAGAGTGCTTCCTGTATCCTGCACCCTACCTCCAATCCATCACACAATCCACACAGCTGCCAAAATAATCATTTATCAGCAAAATAATCATTTATCAACCCTAGTGGGGCAATATACATGACACAGTGCATAAAGTACTCAAGAAGACCCAAGTTCAAATCCAGTCTCAGACATTTACAAGTTGTGTGACCCCAGGGAAGTCACTGAACCTCTGTTTGCCTCAGTTCCCTCACCAGTAAAATGGCGATAATAATTGAGATAATAATAATAGCACCTACCTTACAGGGTTGTTGTAAGGATCAAATGGGATAAAAATTGTAAAGCACTCAGCAGAGTGCCTGGCACATAGGAAGCATTATATGAAAGTTAGCTCTTAAGATCTGGTCACCAAGACTAGATCCACACCACTTAAGAGGCATGGGTCCTAGAGGATCCTTCCATACCCAGCCCCACCAAGGGGAGAAAACCCAATAGCCATCCTTGCTCAGACTTTGGTCAGTCTACCATGATATGGCTAGCAAACAGGCACTGTTATTTTTTCCTCTCTGAATCCCTGTAACTCAAGAATTGTAAGCTGCCTAGGCAAAAACTTCTTTTTTCCTTCTTACTACTTATTTCTTATTCAACTCAGTAACCCCATACTTCTCTGCCCTCTCCATCCTGAGAATGCCATTCTAATGTTAACAGTCTGCCCTTCTTTTTAGCCCTGTTCCTTTTACATGCCCTTCCATGTTTTTATATTAATAGGAAACCTGTCTACCTCAAGAAGGGAATCCCTGGCCACCCCCAGTCTCTCTGGAACTAGAAGCATCTTCTCTCAAGTCCCTCAATAACCTGGGCCAGGAGAAAGGAGTAAGCATACCCTCAATAGTACCATCAGACCTTCTCCTTGCTTCAGTCTCAGGGGAAGAGATGGTTCCTATTTTTTATAAAGGCTAACTCTTCCACTCATGCCTTTGAGCACATTCTTTCCAATAGTAACCTGTTTAATCATCCCTTCTTCTCTTTCTAACCTTTGTTCTCTTTATCCACTGACTCATTCCCTCCCACTGCCTCCTCAGACATTCTTATATTTCTCCCATTCTTTAAGAAAAAAACCTCAAACTTTTCACTTGACCCTATACCCTAGAGTAATTATTTCTTCTCTCCTTCCTTTCCCTGACAAATTCCTAGAAAAGGCTACGTATTCTTTTGTCTTCATTGCCTCACATACCAATTTCTTCTCAACCTGTTGCAATCTGGCTTCCAACACAATTAGTTGATTAAAACTGCTCTCTACATGGTTACTAATGATTTCTTAACTGCTAAATCCACTGGATTTTTCAATTCATCAATAAGCATTTGTTAAGCATCTACCATGTGCCACGCACTGTGTATGACACAAAGAGAATAAAAACACAATTGAGATGGTCCTTACTCTTAAGGAAAATTTTCTGGGAGTTTGGCTATGAAAGGTGGGAGGAAAGTAGAATTATTTTTTATTGTGACAATTTTTTTAAGCACAGAAAGGGCAGGACTGCAGGCAACAGGGAAGGATCTAGTTGCTATCTTCCTAACCTCTGCATTTATTTGAATACTGCTGACCATCCCATTGGATAGTTTCTTTTCCCTTGGTTTTAGTGACATTTTTCTCCTCTGGTTCTCCTCCTGACCCTGTTATGTCCTGCTCCTACACATGGATATACATCATCACTTAAGAAAATGTTGCACTTTAGAACTGTGCTTTAGGAAGATCAGTTTGACAAGATGAACTTCATTGAATTGAGACAGTGTAGGAAGACCCACTAGCAGACTACTGCCATTGTCCCAGCGTGTGAGGTGATGAGGGCCTGCCGTAGGCTGGTGGCAATGTCTGAGGACAGAAAGGCGTTTAGACAGGATGTGTTGAGAAGGCAAAAATAGAAGGATTTCACATCTGACTAGATATGAGAGGTAAGAGGAAGTGAGGAGTTGGGGATGATCTCTACATTGTGAGCACGGGTGACTGAGAGGATAGGGGTACCCTCCACAGTAATAGGGAAATTAGGAAGAGACAGAGGGATGGAGAGGGGGGAAGATAATGAGTTCAAGTTTTGGACATGCTGAGTTTAAAATATTTGTAACACTGAGTTTGAAAAATCCAACAGGCAGCAGGGTGAGACTGGAGGTTGGGAGAGAGGTTAAGATGTACAACTAAATCTAAGAAACATTTGCATGTGGATAATAATTGAAACAGTATAGAGGGAGAAGAGGGCCCAGGACAGAGGTCTGGGGGACACCAAACAACGCAGAAGGAACCTAAAGATTCAAAACAGAAGACAGAGAGGGAATTACGAGGTAGGTAGGAGGAGAACAAGGAGAGGGCAATGTCACAAAAAAACCAAAGAAGGGTGTTTCAGAAATAAGAGAGCAATCAACAGCTGTCAAAGGTTACAAGAAGGCTGAGAACTGAGAAAAGACCATTAGATTTTTTGAAAAAATATGTTTTAGTTGCTTTAGTCAGTCAAGATCCTCCTCATCCTCCCAACCTAACCTCACCCCAACAACCAAGAACATAAGAAAAACAAAACCCATTACAAGCATGTATAGTCAATTAAAAGAACTTCCCACATTGATCATGTTTTATCTTACATCGATCTCTCAGGAGGAAGGCAGCATGGTTTTATCATCAATCCTCTGGAATCCTAGTTGGTCATTACATTTATAAGAGTTCAGCATAATAGTACTCAGTCACATGTATATACCACAACTTGTTCATCCATTCCCCAATTTATGGGCACCCCCTCTGATCCTCATCCTTTGTCACTTCAAAAAGAGTTACAAATATTTTTATACATTCTTAGAGCTTATTTTGGTAAAGGGGAAGGGGGAATAGGTTAAGGGAGGAATTAGTCCCTCCTTTAATCTCATTGTTGAGTCCTTTCAGTTGTGTCTGACTCTTTGTGACTCTATTTGGGGTTTTCTTGGCAAAGATACTGGAGTAGTTTGCCATTTCCTTCTCCAGCTCATTTTACAGATGAGGAAACTGAGGAAAAGAGGGTTAAGTGACTTGTCCAGGATCACACAGCTAATAAGTTTCTGGGGCCAGATTTGACTTTAGAAAGATGAGTCTTCCTTTCTTCAGGCGTGGTACTCCCACTGTACCACCTAGCTGCCCCTTCCCTTAGTCTACTCTCCCTTATTCTCTCCCTCTACCCCTCCTCCCCTTTCCTTCCTATTTCTCTACTTCTGTGCCCAACTCTGTGTGTCTGTTCTTTCTCCTTCTGACCAATTCAGATGAGAGTGAGGTTCAAGTGTGAACTGTTCCTCCCCTCACTCTATAGATGTAGATATAGATATATAGATATAGACACTATAGATGTCTACTGTAGATCTAATTATGAGATAATTCTCCTTAATCTTCCTTTCCTTCCTCTTTCCTTAGAGTATTTCTCTTTCCCTCTCTTTCAATTCTTTTCTTAAGATCGTCTAGACATCTAGACAGAATCACTGTCTAATTAGACTTCCTCTGTGAATCCTGATAATGATGACCAGAGGAGATGATACCATCTTGCCATATTTGAATGTAAGAAGTCTATCCTTGTATACTTCTTTATCATTGCTCATGCATGTCTACTTTTTTATTTTCTCTTCATTTTTTAAATTTCATTGCTTTTTTGAAGCTCTGATCTTTTCATCAAGAATGCCTGGAAGACTTCTATTTCATTAAAGATCCATTTTTCCCCCATAAAGCCTTTTTTGTTTTTTGCCTTCTGGAATATCATAGTCAAGTCTCTAATCCTTTATAGCAATGACCACTAAATCACATGTGATTCTGTGGCTCTTCAGTACTTGACTTTTTTCTTTCTAACTGCTTCCAGTATTATTGTTATTGCTATTGACCTTTCAGGAGGTGAATCATGGGTTCTATTTTCATTTTTCCCTCTAGCTCTAAGAGAACTGGGCAAAGTTAAGACGTTAAGATATTATTTTTAAAATTTTTTGAAATGTGATGTCAAGGCTTTGGGGGGGCTTCATGATGTTCAGATCAATTGTTTTTGTTATGCTGTACTTCACATTTTATTCTATTTTTTCAGCCTTCTGATTTTGTTTTAATGTTTCTTGTTGCCTCATGGAGTCATTGGCTTCTACTAGTCCATTCTAATTTTCAGGAAATTTATTATTTAAACAAATTTTTGTACCATTTGGGCCAACTTGTTAATTCTCTATCTTATTGTTTTTTCCATAGCTCTCATTTCTCTTCCAATTTTTTTTCTCTAGCACTCTCAGTCCACTTATGAAAACACAACTCTTTTTTTAAACTTTTAACTTGCTTCGTCTCTTTCAGGAAATCTAGTTGAATTTATACCCAAGCTATGTTTCTGAGGCAAGGCGTGTAGATGTTTTAAGAGGCGTTCTCTTCTGTGTTTGTGTTGTCCTTGTCACCATAAGACCCTGTTATGGTGAGTCTCTCTGTTTTCTCGTTCTTTCAGCCTAACTTCACACTTGATTTTAGGGCTGGGCTCTTCCCTCTATTTGTAGAGGGAAGGTCTGGGCTTGTTCAGGTGTTTTCTTCCTAGGGTACTGAGCATTGTGTTACTCTAGTATTTCTGGAACAGGCTGGCTGGGAACCTGAAAGCTTTCAGTGTTCCCAAAGTGGTCTGATCCAGGGCAAAGTCTGATTACTGCTCCACTGGTCTGAGTTTTGTAGTTCCAGACCTGGGTTTGGGTCTAAGTAACAGTACACTGCTACTGGACTCAACATTTGTCAGCTAGATAGAAAACTCTAATTGGTTCAGAGTGGCACAATTGTAGACAATCCTTTGATTTGGGATTCCCATCTTGGTTATACCTCTGCAGGCTGTGTTAAATGCTAAAAGCCAAGCTCTGCTTTGCACCTGGGGTCTGAGCCACACTGCTGCTGCTGGCTTCCTCCTTTCTCCGTAGGAGGAAAGGCCACTCCCCTGAACAAGTCCCCTTCTCAGGACATCCTGCATCTGTGACACTGAACTGGGCAGTGGTGACAAAGCTGCTACTTTGCACCTATCCCAATTAAAGTTTCCCACTACAGCTGAGATACCTCCTTTTGACCTGGTATACAAGGGTCTCTGTGGCTGTTGGAGTGCTCCAACCAATACTTCTGTGCTTCTGGCCTGACCCTGACCCCAGTCAGTATCCACAGACTTCCCTGTCTGTCTCCCTCTGCTGAACTGGACTGGACAAATGACTCACTGTAAATTTCTTTTCTGGATTTCCTTATCAGCATTCCATCTAGCACATTTTCTAAATCAGTTTGGAGAATTTGTAGGCAGTAGCACAGCTGCACAGCTTTCCTACTATTCCACCATCTTTGGCCATTAGATTTGGCAATTAAGAGATCAATGGTAACTTCAGAGAAAGCAGTTTCAGTGGAATTATGAGTTCAGAAGCCTGAGAGCAGAGAGTCAAGAAGAGAGGAAGTGGAGGCATTAATCCCAGCCTTCTCAAGGATGTTAGCCAGAAGAGCAGTTTGGAACTCTGCCCAAAGGGCTACAAACAATGCATACACTTTGATTCAGCAATACCACTGCTATGGTCTGTATCCGAAAGAGATCATCAAAATGGGAAAAGGACCCACATGTACAAAAATATTTATAGCAAAGAATTAGAAATGGAAGGGATGCCCATCAATTGGGGAATGGCTGAACAAGTTGTGGTATATTAATATGATGAAATACTATTGTTCCATAAGAAAATGCTGATGTATTTTTGCTTAATTTGAAGATCTTTTCCACCCATTAATAGGCCCATGTGACCTGCTTAAATCACATGGAAGCCTAAGTCACATGTGGTGGGGAGCTTGCTGAATGGGTGGAATAGGAAGGGTGGAGCAGAGCTGGAAGGAAGTTGGTGAGGGCAGTTAGAGTGGAGGAGAGAAAGCACAAGCAGGCAGACAGACAGCTGGTATTGTAAGTGTTTGCTTCTGGGAAGGTCCTGGGGGTGGGGGTAGGGAGTGGAGGGAAAGGCTTGGAAATGGTGTTGTCCCCTGCAGTGTTAATGTGTATTGACTTCTTGGTTACTGTGATGGATTTGGCTTTCTGGTGCCTGAATAAATGCCATGGATGCTTGAATGAAGTGAGGTGTTATTTTTTTTTTAAAGAAAGGAGATGTGAGCATTTTGTAGGCAGTAAGGAAGCAGACAGTAAATGATAAGGAGAGGTTGAAGATAAGTAAGAGGGGGATCATAGCCACAGGAGGTTTGAAGAGAGTTTGGAAAAGATGCTCTGGTTAAAAGTGGGATAATGAATAAGTTAGGAAGGTGTAAAAGGACTGCCTTGTCACAGTGAAGGTCCAGCTGTGATTCAGGAAGATTTTTAAATTTTCCCCAGCTTTACTCAGCAGCACATGAGTAAGAGGGAAGGTAGTGGATGGCTGTAGCCATCCAAGGCTGAGGCTTAGCTGTGCACAGTCAGCAATGTGACAGGAAAGCAAAAGACTCAGAAAAGGAGGATAGTGTAGAGTTGAATTGGCATCTAGCCCTCCTCTCTCTCCTTGTTTCCAGGCCTGTATCCCCAACTACCTGCTGTCTATCTCTACCTGGTTGTCCTAGGGACATGTCAAAATGCAATGTGTCCAAGATAGAATCGCCATTGTCTTTCCCTTGAAAACTATCCTTCTAACTCCTCTGTTTCTGTCAAGAGCACCACCATCCCACCAGTTCAAAACCTAGGAGTCATTTTTGATGCTTCATTGTCACTTATCTCTGCAAAACCTATCAGCTGCCAAGGGTTGCCCATTCTATTTCTATAAGGTCTCCCCATCTATCCTCCTCTCTCCACTGAATGGCTTCTACCCCAAAGCAGGCCCTTATCACTTCCTCTCACTTAGATCATTACAATACCCTTTCATTGATCACACTATACAGTCTCTCCATTCTCCAATTTATTTTCTGAACTGCTTCCAAATTAATAGTCCTAAAGAACAGGTCAGATCACATCACTTTCCTGCTCAAAAAGGCTAAGGTTTCTCTATTAAACCTAAGATAAAATACAAATCTTGGTTTAAAGCCCTTTACAATCTGGTTCCAAACTGTCTTTTTAGGTCAACTATTATTCTGCCTCATGCACTATATGGTTTGGTCCAGGGGTGAGGAACCTTCAGCCTCAAGGCCACATGTAGTCCTTGGGTGTGACCTTTTGACTGAGTCCAAGTTTTACAAAACAAATCCTTTTCTTAAGGGGATTTGTTCCGTGAAGTTTGGATTCAGTTCAAGGGCCACATTTAAGTACCTAGAAGGCCATATGTGGCCTTGAGGCCACAGGTTCCCCACACCCCTGGTCCAGTCAAATTGTCCTTTTTTCTATATATAAAATTTAACACCCCCCTCCACCTTTGTGCCATCAAATAGGCTGCCAACCCCCCCATGCCTAGAAAGAAAATTCATCTAGCCATCCTCCCATGTTCTCCAGCCATCTGGAGACTCCCAATGCTCTACTACTTCTCCCTCCCTGGACCAGTGCCTTCCATACATGAATCTGGATCCCCAAGTCTCAGAAGAAGGTAATCCATTCATCTTTAGAGTTTCAGCCCTAGGGTCCAGTTCTGTTCATTGGTGACTGAATTAGAATGCAAAATAGTTCACTGAGCCTACTTTATCTACTTAACTAAGTTGGCTTCAGGCCCTAAACTTGCTTCTCCTTCACATCCAATCCAGCCATCTACAATTATCCCTTCCACATCTAGGAGTGGGGAAATGGGGGGTGATAGAAAATTCTCCCGAAATTTTTGACCCACCCTTTGTACCAGAGAAGTCTGAATTTTTTCTTTTTCTTTAATGGAGTATTTACAAGTACCTTATTATAAAATTGGGGTTGATAGTATAAAATTACTATATATGTATATTTCATGCATTTCTGAGTTCTAAACTTTTCTGTGTGGTTTGTTGGTCCTTCATGTATCATGTGCAGCTTCTGCAAAACTCCCTCAAAATTCCCATTTCATTTCTTATGCTGACCTGTGATATAGTGAAACCACAATGGGGAAAGTTGAGATGTGGAAGGGATACCTGTGATCATCCACATAGGCTATCTTGTCACCTGCCTGCTACCACCACAAGCCTACAAACTCTCAGTCACAGCTCTCTTCCACTTTGGGCTCCTATTACATGACTCAGATCAATAGCACCATCAGTTTTGGAAAGGGCATATCAACTGTCTTATACACTGATCTACCCTAACTCCTCATACCAAAATTCCCTTACCTGGCCATCATTCCTTCATAAGTGCTATTATTCCCTGTTACAATAAGCTCCTCAAGGCTGAAGATGTCTCTTTTATATCTACCCATCTCTAGGGCTTTGTATAGTGCCTAGAATGCTTATTAAATGAGCTACAACTCCCAGTAAGCATAACAAGTTTGATGTACTACAGTGTCCAGAATCATCAAAAGTTTTCAGCTTTGTCCAGGTTTTTTTTTCTTTTGACAATACAACCCTGTCTTTATAATAAAAGTTAATGGGGCAAAGGGAATTCACTTTACACAAATGGACTCTATGGAGACCTTTACCAGTGAATGGCTATTCTATAAATCAGGTGATATAAATACTGTGCTAATCAATGTTAATGGGACATTTTTACACATCCAAAGTAAATGACACTTTTTAAAAAAAAATTTATTTTTAGTTTTCAACATTCACTTCCATAAGATTTTGAGTTTCAAATTTTCTCTCCTTCCCTCTCCTCTCCCCTTCCCCAATATGGTGTGCCATCTGCTAGAGGCTCTACTTAGGCATTCATATTAAACATTTTCACATTAGTCTTAATGTAAAGAAGAATTAGTACTAATGGAAGGAACCACAAGAAAGAAGAAACACAACAAAACAGCAGCAGCAGCAGCAACAAAAGGAGAGCAGATAGTATTCCGCGTTCAGACCCCAAAGTTCTTTGGATGTGGATAGGTATCATTCTCTTCATGAGTCTTTTGGAATTGTCTTAGATCCCCGTGTTGCTGAGAAGAGCTAAGCCTATTAAAGGCAGGCATTGCACAATGTAGTGTTACTGTGTATAATGTTCTCCTGGTGCTGCTTATTTCACTCAGCATCAGTCCATCTAAGTCTTTCCAGGTTTTTCTGAAGTTCACCTGCTCATCATTTACTATAGCACAATGGTATTCCATTACACTCATATAACATAATTTGTTCAGTCATTTCCCAATGGATGGGCATCCCCTAATTTTCCAATTCTTTGCCACCACAAAAAGAGCTGCTATAAATATTTTTGTACATGTGGGTCCTTTTTCCACTTGTATGATCTCTTTGGGATATAGACCTATAAATGGTATTGCTGAGTCAAAGGGTATGCACATCTTTATAGCCCTTTGAGCGTAATTCCAAATTGTTCTCCAGAATGGCTGGATCAGTTCATGACTCCACCAATAATGCATTAGTGTTCCAATTTTCCCCCATCTTCTCCAGCATTTATCAATTTTTCCTGTTTTTCATGTTAGCTAATCTGATAAGTGGGATATGATACTTCAGAGTTGTTTTGATTTGCACTTCTCTAATCAATAGTGATTTAGAGCATTTTTTCATATGACTATAGAAAACTGCCTGTTCATATCCTTTGACCATTTCTCAATTGGAGAATGGCTTGGATTCTTATAGATTTGACTCAGTTCTCTATGTATTTTGGAAATGAAGTCTTGATCAGAGACACTGGTTGTAAAAATTTTTTCCCAGTTTTCAGCTTCCCTTAATTTTGGCTGCATTGGCTTTGTTTGTGCAAAGTAAATAAAGGTTTTGCAGAGCAAAAGGGCAATTTCAAAATTTATTTGGATCTCAGATACTTATAAACAACTAAGAAATCACTTACTTAAGCATCACCATAGCACAATTTAATCAAGTGCACTGCTTCTTTAATGGAAAGAGACCCCTCAAGATCCAGAACTTAATTCCAACTAATACTTTATTTTAAGCAATTTTAATTCAAGTTTAATTTCTTACCATAATATTATAGTCAATCCTTATAGTATCTTCTTTAGCAGGGACATTTAATTTATCAGGTGTCATACCATACTTTTCTTTCCTTACAACATCATAGATAGGATTTCGAGGTTTTTGTTCATGTAGAATTCGTTTCAGTTGCTTTTCTAGAAAGTTAGGGGCATCATTAACTACTTCAAAAACTCCATAATCCACATTAAATCTAATTGCCTCTGAAAAAGTCTGAAAAAGAAATGTTTTAAGCATTATATTTTTGAAAAATAAAAAGGTGAGAAAACTCATTACTTACATATATACACTTTATATATATATATATACTTTCATATATATATGAAAGGAACTTAAAAGATTAAAAAAAATTCCCAGCAATTCAAATTCCTATTTAGAAGACATGTGAAAAGCTTAAAAAGTTATTGGTCTGAGACTAGGCCACCATTATAGCCTCATAAATAAAGTTAGGCCATTGAATAAAATTAGGGAATACCAGTGATTCTCTCATCTGGTCGCCTCACCTAAGCTATGGGTATTTCATAAACTTGCAAAATTTGGTTCTAATGGTATATTCTTGTTGGAAGGATGAATTGCTGAGAAAGGATGAGAGAGGAAAGAATTCTGTTACACTTTCTACCCCTATCACTCTCCTCTTGCCTGAGAGGAAAGAACCAAGCTCATCATCTTCTTCATATAAGATGTGACCAAAAGATAGTTCTTCTAAAATACCATAGGATTTCTAGGTTTACTAGTACAAAAACTTGCTATAAAGCAGGATCTGATTTATTTAGAATCACAGCTTTTATTGCGACAATTTCATCTTCTAAGTCTACCTTGTCATCTGATGACTTCCTTACATGTGAACTTAAATTACATGGATTCTGTGTTCAATATGAAAGCCAGATACAGATGAAAAAGCTTCAGGGCTGAAGGTCAAGTTCAACAAATTCAACAAATAATAAATAATAGTTTCACAAACATAATTAATATAAATAAAAAATAGCCTTAAAATAAACTAAGTGATTTTATAATAAAGATATAAAAATAATTATTAAAAAGCAGCTAGTGCGAGCGCATCCAACCATTCTGGAGAGCAATTTGGAACTATGCCCAAAGGGCTACAAAAATGTGCATACCCTTTGACCCAGCAATATCGCTACTAGGACTATATCCCCAAGAGATCATAAAAATGGGAAAGGGTCCCACATGTACAAAAATATTTATAGCAGCACTCTATGTAGTTGCCAAAAACTGGAAGTCAAGGGGATGTCCATCAATTGGGGAATGGCTGAATAAATTATGGTATATGAATGTAATGGAGTACTATTGTGCCATAAGAAATGATGAACAAGAAGACTTCAGAGAGGCCTGGAAGGACTTATATGACCTGATGCTGAGTGAAAGGAGCAGAACCAGGAGAACTTTATGCACAGCAACGACCACAGTGTGTGAGAGTTTTTTCTGGTAGACTTAGATTTTTGTAATAACACAAGAACTTCTTACAAAAAAAAAAAAAAATCCCAATGGTGGTTCTCAAGGCAAAATGCCTTCCACACTCAGAGAGAGAAATATGGAAGTCACTCACATAATGTAACAGATCATGTTTGTGTACGTGTATGTGTTTGTGTATCATGTTCTGATTTGTTATACGATTTCTTCCATTTATCTTAGTCTGACTACATAGCATGACTATAGTGAAAATATACTCAATAGGAAAGTATATGTAGAATCTATACAGAATTGTATGCAGTCGTGGGGAGGGAAGGGGGAAGTGGGGGGTGGGGGGGGATAAAATCACAATTGTATGGCAGTGATTGTTAAACATTAAAAAATAAAAAAATAAATAAATTAAAAAAAAAAAAAAAAGCAGCTAGCCGGCATGTTTGATAAGAGTTCTGGGGCTTGAGTCTGGAAGATCTGAGTTCAAACTCAGCTTCAGACCCTTGCTGGCTGTGTAGGGGAGATATGACTAAACAGCTGTTCATCTTGAATAAATCTGGGATTTTCATGAAATACGAGCTTAATGTGAGTCACTGGTTGTCATCTGGCAGCCCAAGGGGATCAAAGGCTACCTTAAGAATCATAATATCTAGAACTAACAGCTTATTATACCACTGCTATCCACACTGATCCAGTCAGATCATGTGGACTGCCGTGCTCAATGCCTGGCACCTATTTTTGGAAGGATATTGATAAAATGGAGAGTTTAGTTAGGAGAGATGGTGAAGTGCCTTGAGATCAAACCATATGAAAATCAGCTGAGGAGACCAAAGAAGACTTAGGAAGCCTCTGTTAGAGACATTAAAGGACTTGAAAGCCCATCATGTGGAAGGAGATATGAGCTTTGTTTTGCTTGGCTCCAGAGGGTGGCACTAAGAGCAATGGATGGAAATTGAAGAGAGGCAGATTCTGACTCAACATTTAGGAAAAACTTTCTAACAATCTGAGCTGTCCCAAAGTGGAAAGGATTGTCTCAGGAAATTCTCCTAACTTAAAGTCTTCCAAAAAAAGTTCCACAGTCAAGTAAAGCAAAGGTGTCAAATACTTGACCCATGATACTCCCAAGTGTGTTTAGTGCCTCCCATTTCTACTTGAGTTTAATACCTCTGAAAAATAGTGTTTTTCTGATGACTTGGCAAAATACTCAGTTTAAAAAGGCACTTATATTTCCATACCATAAGGGTGTCATTTAATGCACACTTGAAGGGTAAATGATAAACCACAACTCCAGAGGAACAAAGATGAAGCATATTACCCAGCTCCTGATGGGTGACAGACTCAAGACAAAGAATGAGACATACATGTTTTGGACATGGCCAATGCAGGAATTTGCTTTGGCTTGATCAACTACACACATTTGTTACACAGTTGTGTGTGTGTGGGGGGGGGGGGGGGTGTTTGAAGGGAGGGAGGAAAGTCAGGAGGAAGAAAAAATATGCTTATTAATTAAAAAACAATTTAAAACTTTAAAGGGTGACTTAACTTACTACTGTTGTTTAGCAGCATTCCTCTATTCAAAACATTCAGCGGCTTCTCATGCCTACCACATGAAATTTGAACCATGACCTTTTATAATCTGACTCCAAACCTACCAGTTCAGCCTGATCTCATATTGCTTTCCTCCACAAGTATTCTATATTTCAGACAAACTGGAAAATGGGGTGCAGGGCTCTGTTCCACATTCTTTTCTCATCCTGCCCTTTTTTATCACATCTTGATGTCTTTTTTATACCAACATCATGTTTAGAATAGACTCTCACCATCCCCAGTTTCCATTTGCTGAAGTTCTCCTCTCCAAGGCCCAATTCAAATGTCATCTCTACCTTTGACTATGTTTTCCAAGGAATGAAAATTATCTCTCCTCCCTCTTCCCTCAAAATTCTCAGAGTACTTGGTTGTCCTTAGCCCTACCACACTCTATTTTGGTTAATAACTATAGGTTTTAAATGTAAGTATGTGTTAGATCCTCCCATTAGACCATAATAAGCTCCTTGAGGGCAGCTTTGTCCCTTATCATCTTTGTACTCCTGGCATCAGCAGTTCCTCATGTGCAGCACTTACTTTAAAAATGTTAGTTGAATTGAACTGTCTCCACAAAAGTCCTACCCTCTGTGCCTTATTCCTGTGTGGAAGGGAAGTTGAATTCTTGAAAGGCTATGTCAATGGAACACAAACACTGACAGATTTTATCAAAGTGAAAAAAGGCTTTGACTATTATACCAACAGGCTATATGCATTAAGCCCAATTTAATGAATATTTATAAAAGCACCAACTATGTATAAAGCATCCAAAAACATACGGTAGGCACTCAGGATAAAAAACAAAACAAAACAAAACAAAAAAACAAGTCCCTGCTTTCAAGGAAATTACATTCTATTATACAAAGACTATCCTAGCAAAACAAAGAGTTTCATCACTACAAGGTCAGCCACAGTAACCCATGAAAAAGATAAAAATTCGAAATGACCTTCAGTTCTGTGCAGTACCATCATCCTTATCATCATTACTGTCATCATCATCAAGCATTTATTAAGCCCTTGCTATGTACTGTGCTAAAGAGTGGAAATACAAAAAAAAAGGTAAAACCTTGGTCCTCAGTCTCAAGTAATTCACATTCTAATAGGAAAGAAAACACAAAACAGCTACTACATACAAAATACATCAAGCATAAATATAAGGTAATATTAGAGTGCACTAGATAATGTGCTTATTCAGTAGAGCGGACTAGGAGAGTCATCCTGGAGAAGGTAGGATTTGAGGAGAGTTTTGAAGGAAGCCAGGGAAGCCAGGGAGTGTAAGGAAGGAGTGAAGAAATCGTAAGTATTGAGGACAGGCAAGAAAAAAGGCATGGGATAGTGTGTTGGGTGCTAGAAAGAGCAAAATGGCTCATGTTGCTTATCACAGAGTTCACAGAGGGTAGTAAAGTGTAAGACTGAAAAGGTAGGAAGAGGTCAGGTTGTGAAGGGCTTATCCTGTATCAAATATAATATAATGATAATGTAATAGGCGCCAATGGATTTAATGAACTGGAGGTGGGGTGGGGTGGGAGGGGTAACACATAGTCAGCCCAATACTTCAAGAAGATCACTTTGTCAGCTGAGTGGTAGATAGAGGAGAGACTTGAGGCAGGAAGACCAACCTGTGGTTGCTTCTGCAGTGACTATATTAGAATTAGGAAAAAGGAAACAGAATTCTAAGAATTGCATTGCAGACTGTCTACAAACATTATCTTGGCCACTAGATCTTTACGTGATACTGATCGATAAGTTAAAAAAACTACTGTCCTAGAGAAAACAAATTACAATCACATTGACATTTTTGCTATGAATGAAACTAGAAGACAAAGAAATGGTAGCTAAATGGAAGAACAGCTCAGAGTTTCTCCTTAGGGAGATGATTAAAGGAGCTGAAGTCACTGGCTTCAGTATGCATCCAAGGGCAACAAGAAACATCATTTCATAGGATGCTTGGTCACTTCACTTTTTCTGGGCTTATAATTCATTATGAACAAACAGACCAGCATGAAGCTAAGTACAGCTTATTGCCAACATCTGTTACAAAATAGGAAGAGATGAAAAACTATGAAAAACTTGAAAGATGTTCCAAACTAAGTCAACATATATGTTAATATTTGATAACTTCAAGGGTACAAAAGTGGGTAGCAAAAAGTATGCTGGAAAACATGATTCAGCATCAAAATATGAAAGAGGCCAATGGTTTATAGACTCCTCAAAAGGAGAGTCAAAAAATGGTAGAAACTGCAATCAACGAACATCATAACAAAGAGTAAAAGTGACCCTATTTTAGCAGACAAGAAATGACTGGTTACTAATGTTGATGTCATTTCAGAATCACTACCAGAGGTGCAGTCAAATTGTTGAATGATTGAAGCAAAGGTAAAAATTCAACAACAAATCTTTTAAAAAGGATATTAAAAAGGATATAGATGAACTAACACTGAATACATTTATAACATGTCCATCTAGACCTAATTTTTATTTGTTCAATTGTATCTTAATCATAGCAACAAAGCATGACCCAGTGGAAAGAACAGATCGGGGTCATCGCTTGAGTTCAAATGCCAGCCCTGCCACAATTGTGCTACTTCTGGGACCAACCCATTTTTTGCTGGGTATTATTTTCCTCATCTATGAAATGAGGGTGCTGGAATACACAATCCCTTTCAGATTTAAATCTATGCTTTTGTACAATCATCCACACCCATTTAAACATGACTTTGTTTTGGAAAAATGGAGACATTTACTCTAGATCAGTGGTGGGAAGCAAATGCCTGCAGGGCTTATCTTAGAAAAACTCCAGATTATTATAATCTATGTCATATACTCATACATTTATTTATTATTTGTTTTATTTGTTAAATGATTCCCTCTTACACTTTAATCTGGTTCTGGCCACTCTCCAGAATTTTATAGATGAGTTTGATATCTCTGCTCTAGATTATCATTATTTCTTGGAAAAGTTTACTGATGTGAAACGTTACCACAATGAGATAAAAAACAGAGACAGCAAATACCTGAGCTTCTTGACCAGTAATGAGACATGGAAGCCAAGGGCAACACCAGTTTACAATACAATGTCATTCGCAATACACTATGGAGAACGATGGCACAAGATTAGAAATAGATTTACTCCTGTTGGCTGGATATTGCCATTACTGCTATCTCTTCCATTTACCAACTGCCCCAGTTCTGATCTCCACAATTAAATGGAGATGTGAAAAATCTGGAAAGTTTTTATAGGGAAGTCACAAAGACTGGAAGAATTAGAATATAAGAATTATAGACAAGATGAAAGGGAACTAGAGATTCTTCTTGTAGGAAACCACTCTAAGTATGTATTCAATACCCATTTTAAAAATATGTATGTTCATTGTTAGTGCTTTCTCCTTAAATTATTTTTTATATCCTTATCTGTACACCCATTGTATTCATCCAAGCACAATGTAAGTCCCATGAAGGAAGGTATTTTTTCCTTTTCTTCATCTTTGAATCCCAAGTCCCTAAAGAAGTGCTTCACTCACAGCAGGGGCTTAAAAAATGCTTGTTGAACTGAACTGACTATGAAGAACTCTTATACAAGGGAAGAACATCAGCTGCTCTGAGATGCTTGAATACAGACAAAAAAGAGGAAAACAATTTCTCAACTAAAGCCTAAGGGATTTAGGTTAGACAAAATGAAGGAATTCCTGACAATGATTTCTGTTAGATACTAAACACTAGAATTGTTGCTGTGTTTGTCCTTCGTTGCCAAGTTATATACAGGATGAATTGGAAAGAGTCAGTAGTTTGACAGGTGAATAGAGAATGAAGTAGAATGAAGAAAGACTTGAAGCAAGGTGAACAACCAAAAGGCTATTTTAATGGCCCAGGTGTGAGGTGATGGCTTACCCCAAGGTGGTAGCAGTGACAGAGAGAAGAGGGCATATATGAAAAATGTTACAAAGGTAGAAATGACCAGATGTGACAACTAGGAAAGAGGTTCTTTATCTGGAGTCTCTGAACTCATTTTTAAAATATTTTGATAGCTATATTTCAATATAATTAATTTCCTTTGTAATCACCTGTGAAATCTTTCTAAAGCACAAATCTGACCATGTCACCCCATGTATTCAGTCATTCCAGTGGCTTCCTGTTACATCCAAAGTCAAATACAAAATCCTCTGTTTAGCCATCAAAGCCCTCCATAAACTGGCCCCTTCCCCACTTTTCCAGTTTTTCACACCTTCCATCCCCCCATATAGTCTACAATCCAGTGATACTGGCTTACTTCTTGTTACTCATACAAGATTTTCCATCTCCTAACTCCTAACTCCAGGCATTTCTCTGGTAATTCTGTGTATTTTATTTATTTGAAAACATCATTCTACAAAGAGCTTGATAGGTTTCACAAACTGGGGATGTGAAGTGGGAGGTGAGGAAAGGTTACGGAATAAGCATTTATATAGCACCTACTATGTTCTAAAGGTGCCATGCCTTGACTACTTCTTTTAAACAGGCCTATTCAAAGAATGGGCATTACCTCACCCTAAATGAGTACCTGCATAGACCTTAGCCTAAAGGACCCCTTTAGGCCAAGGTCTCCCAGTGTATCCTGGGTCATCTCCAGTCATCCTGAGGAATATCAGTCACTGGATTCAGATGATTTCGGAGAAGAAGTGAGGTTGGTGACTTTGCACAGCTCTCCCTTACTCAAAACAAAGTCAAGTGCAAAGTCATGTCATCATTTCTCTAGAATTAGTTACTAAGGGAAGTAATTTCTAAAATATATAAATGCATAACATAATCAGGAAAGCAACTGTCCAGAAATGTAAAACAAACAAACAAGTCCATCACATTGAAAAGGAAAATCAAGGAAATGTTATGCTTATTACAAAAAACTAATACGTAATTTAGTATTTGTGGGAAAACTTTGTTTTATGCTGAAATGAAATTCAAATGTATGCTATAGATAAATGTCCTTTATAATAAAAGAAATGTGTGTAATTTCTCTCTGAATCCTAATGCAGTGGAAATGGCAAGTGCTTAATAAATGATTGTTGAATTGAATTTAAAAATAGAACATATTATCTTCTAAAATAACATAAATTCCTGACAAAAGAGAATTCTATAAAGAATCTACCCTTTCAGATTCTTATCAGTCTCATGACTCTAGAATGAGACTGTCAACTAAATGATTTAAGACCTCTACAAAGGCACAAGTGCATGGGGTCATGCCTCTGTTACTTTGGGCTACTACAAAATAAGCCAAAAAAATGACAGGCTATACATACATTTAAAATAGGTAAAATATTCAAAAACTGAAGAGCACTCTTTCTATTATAGTCTGAATTAGTCAAATCTTTATTAGAGAATCCTGCACAATCTTGGTCACAACCAAAAAGGATATGGAGAGATCTGATTCATAGGAAAGCAACAAAAATGATCAAAGGGATGAAAATTAAGTTACACAGGGAAATTTTAACTTAGGGAAGAACAAACTAGGGGATCAATTCAGTTAACAATCAATAAGTATTAATTAATCACCTACTATATCCCAGGAACTGTACTGGATGCTGGAATAAAAATACAAAAATGTTAAGTCCCTGCCCACGAGGACCTTACATTTAATAAAGGGAGACAGCATGTATATAAAGTTGTAATGTAGAAGGTGATGCTGAGCTATGTTTTGAAACAAGGGAGGGATTCTGTGAAGCAGTGGGATAACAAGGAAGCTCATTCCAGGCACTGGGGGTGGGAAAGAGCAAAGGGAGAGAGGAGAAAGAAGAGAAAGTTGGTGAAGAGGTGAGAGAGAGAGAGACAAAGAGACAGAAGAGAGAGAGAGAGAGAGAGAGAGAGAGAGAGAGAGAGAATCACTTAAACCTAGAGGAATAAGAGAAGGTCTAACAGGAGCAGGTGGTCAACAATGTCCAATACAACAGAGATTTCAGGAAGGATGAGAACTAGGAAAAAACCACTGAAGACATTCTTTGGTAATTAAGAGATCATTGGTAATTTTTGAGAGAAGTTTCAGTTGATTGATAATGAAGTAAAAACCAAACAGCCAAAAACTAAGTGTGAGAAGTGAGGAAGTGAAGGCAACCTGTCTAGAAAACTTTTTCTAAGAGTTTGGCTAAGAAAGAGGAGGGATACAGGACAACAACTTGAGGAAATTGGTAGGGTCTATTCATAGTTCTTTTAAACACAGGAGATACTTGAACATGCTTGAAGTTAGTGGGGAAGGAATCCTATAAAAAGGGCCTAGTTAAAGGTTAGAAGGAAAAAGAAATGAAGGGACAATCTGCGGAAGAAGTTAGGAAGGGATGAGAGGAGCATATGCCAAGGACTAGCCTTGGCAAGAAGGACCAGCTGCTAACCAAGTGCTAGAGAAAATGAAGAGTGAAGTAAAAATAGTGACAAAAAATTTTGAGATAGAAGTGGAAAATAAGCAGTTCAGAGTGAATGGTCGCAACATTCCCAGGAATTATTCTGTTCAAGAATATGAAGTATTTCTTTAAAGAGTACGATGAACAGTTGTTCTCCATGTCCACAGAAAATTAAACAGGAAGAAAATGAGTTTAAATTAAAACTCATTATAATCAGCTATTCCCAATGGACTTTGATTGCCATCAAGAGAAGTAGCATCTCTAATCCTAAGGATCTTCAGGAAGAAAACAAGCATACATATTGGTCCTGAATGACTTAAAACATTCATCTAACTCAAAGGCTGGGAGATGGAACAGATAACTTCTTGAAATCTCTTCTTGTCTAAGATTCTAAGATTTACTACCATTCAATTCACATCATTTCTAGAATTTAAGAGATAGAGGTCATAGAGCATATAAATTTAGAGGACTGAGGGGACTTAGAAGATCATCTGGGATATCCCTTTTTTGTGTCATAGATCCCTTTGACAGTCTGGTGAAGCCTATGGACCCCTTCTCAGAATAATGTTTTTAAATGCATAAGATAAATGACATAGGATTACAAAGAAAACCAATTATACTGAAATACTTGTGAAATTAAAAAAAAAATAACAGGTTCACAAACTGCAGGTTAAGACTCTTTGGCATAACAGATAATATGCTAAACATGGAATCAGGAAGACCTGACTGTGAGACCTGGGCAAGTCTTCTCATTTTCTCTGAGTCCATTTCCTCCTCTGGAAAACAAGAAGGTTGGACTACTAGATGGGCATAGAAGTTCCTTTCCAGCTCTAAATCTGTGATCCCCTCCTACCCCTAAATTTATTTTGCAAAGAAACTAAGGAATAAAAAGGTAATTTACCTGAAGTTCATACCACTATACAATCTATAGTCCAACTTCCCACAAAGTGAATATCTCTTCTGCAACATCACTGATGGTGGATCATCTAGCCTCTACTTAAATATCTTCACTTAAAAGGATCTCATTATCTATCCTCCCAAATCAGGGTAGCCACTGGAGGACAGGACTGCACATTAGAAAATCCTTCCTTAGCCTGAATCTAAATTTGCCTCTTTATAATTTTTACTTATTGGTTCCACTTGACTTTTTAGGGAATACAGAACAAACGTTCTTTTTTCTACTTGAGTCCTTCAAATGTTTATAGTCAGATAACCTCTGTCTGCTCTTTTCTTCTCCAAGCTAAACAAACCTGGGTTGGTCCTCCAAAACTTTCCAGACTCCATTCTGATCACCCTCATCTAGCTGACCTGCCAGGATCTTGGCAAATATATATACTTCCCAGGGCCCCTGCCATGGGGCAGAAAGCACAAGACACACATACTCAACTATGTCCTGTAAGCCAGGAGAGGTGGAAGAATTTGCCTTTTTTCTTTGACCCTAAAGTACAATCCTCACTCTTTATCTAAAGATAAAGCCAGCCTTGTCTCCTACTTTGACAAATCTCCCTCCCATATGTTGTTTACCCTCTATATATTGATTTGAGAGGCTTCTGAATCTTATGAGCATCATTTCCAAAGTCAGCCTAGGGCAGTGAGAAAGAATAAAGTTTGATATATCAGGAGTCTTTTTATTAAAAAGCTGAATAGGTGAGACTTCAGATGACAACTAACTTTTTCTCTTGATTAACCAACAGCAAAATCTTCAATTTAAGTATCAAACCTAGATCCTATCCCTCAACAGGCTCAAGACTGATTTTCTTTAATCAAATGTATTATTTTAAAAGGGTATTTCATTCCAGATGTTCTAAAATGAACTGACCTGAAGGTGATGAAAGTTAACTTTGTAGTACTAGTCATCCATGTGTGAAAAATATTTTTACAAAAAAATCAAGTGCATGAAAATATATTTGCCACAATAAATTGCTGTTTCCAAATTTCTTTAAAAAGGAGGCAAAAAACCCCAACAACCTGGGAGTAATTATTGATGTGCTTCAACAGCTAACCAGTGAAATTTTCTAGATGCCAAATTATTTAGCTGAACAGTATTTAAATTAAAAACTAAAGACTAGATTACTTTAGTACATGTTCATCTCTGTTCCAACTGTGTCTCCGGAACTCCAGAGCTATACTCTTTAAATGCGCACAAACCAGTGAATGAAAAACAGCTGACTATTTAAATATGACAAGCTAATTACCAATGACAATTTCTTTTCATTTAGATTTTGTCATTGTAAATGTCTAATCATAATCTATTAGGCCCACAGAATAATGAGATGGAAGTAAATACCATTTTATCTTTTAGCCCAGAGATTTTTAAACAAAGCTCTTTTGTGTCCTACTTTCAAAAGTGAAAAAGGCTTGCAAAAGAACACCCTCGTTGCCACAAATTTAAATACTTCTATATGTAGGATGTGGCCGATATCTTTGAAGAAGTTAAGTTAACTTTAGAACCTTTAAACTTCACTAAGGGAAAAAAACCCACTCCCATGATTACTTACACCCTTATTCTCCTCCTCTTTTTCTTCATCCTCCCTTAACAAAAATGAAAATATTACCAAAATCTGTCTTCCTGCTCCCCAACAATCCACATAATTCTTTAGAAAAGCTGTAATAAATTATAATAGTTTATAGCTCAAAAATATGCTTAAGATCAGTCAAAAAAAAGTTATGGTAAAATTCCAAAGGCACATAGCTGAGCATGGTCTGGCAGACACATGACATACCTATTCTTGCAGGGGTATAGAGCAGGCCACCCCTCCAGCTTCTGCAAACCATAAGTGTCACAAACAATCTAAACCACCCACAGAGGTCCAACCTAAATCTCTATGTGGGCCCATCTCCTCAACCCCACAACACTCAGTGCATATAAAATACACAAAACCAAAAGAAATGTTTCACACTCCAATATAGAAGAAATCTTAATGAGCAAACGCTTGTACATAAAGAGTTGACAGCAAAGAAACCTCCCAGACACCAAATGAAAACAATATCTGAATGTAAGCTTGGCATATGAACAAAAAGAATGAAGTTATGAAAGCTAGAATTTGGAAAGTGCCATAATCATTTATAATAGTGGCAACTGTCCTTGATTCCCCTCGTCAAAAAATAACTTAGGGGTGGTTACTAGCTATCAGTTCTTGGATCCTACATACAATACATCCCAAGGGGAGCAATACAATGAAAATGGTGGAAAAAAACCACTTCAGTGGGAATTAGAAGATCCGGGTACCAGTTCCAAACTCTGTCATTAACAGCTATCCAATTTTGGGCAAGTAATTTAATTTTTCTGACTCCAAGTTACCTCATCTGTAAAAATGAGAGAATGTGATCTCTAAAGTCCCTTTTCTTCAGTTTATTTTTAAGGGTTGTCTTCCTCCATTAGATTGTAAGGTTCTTGAGGGTAGGGACTATCTTTCTGCTTCTATCTGTATCCCCAGTGCTTGCCATATAGTAAGTGCCTAATAAATGTTCATTTACTATGTCTATTTATCATCGCCACACGTGAATGTTGTTACTTCAGAAACAGAGGTACAGAGAGAAAGTTTATACAGATATCCTGCAAGGAAGGGGTGAAAGTAAAAGCAGAGCGTTCTACAAGATATTTACATTCGAGAGGCTTATAATGATTTGGAAAGATAAACGTAATGTACCTAAAAAACAACCACAGAATCCTAGAGTTGGAAGGGCCCTCAAAGCAGAGGTTCTTAACCCTTTTGTATCTTATGGAACCCTTTGGCAGGCTGATAAAGCCCATAGACCTCTTCTCAGAATCTTCTTAAATGAAAAACAAAACACATAGGATGACAAAGGAAACTAACTACATAATATGGTTATCAAAATATTTTTCTTAAAAAGCTCATATTCATGTAACCCAGCTAAAGAATCTCTGCCTCATCTAGGCTAGTGGCCTCCAAAGTGAGGGCCATGGAACAATTCCCAAGGGTTTGCCCCCCAAGGATTGCAAGATCAACCAATTCAAGGGTAGGAAAATGAACTCCATGTCACCTCTCACCAATAACTTATCTCTACATACCTCTATCAACTCTTTTCTACACTCTCCCTTCTTCTCCCTCTCTCATGTGACATGTTGTTGTCATGGACCTCTAAGACAGCTATAGACTAATAGAATTCAAGAATCCTCAGTAGTTAATCAGGCAAAAATCACCACCCTATTGCTCCTATAACATCCTCAAACCTTGCTCCTTCCTGCCTCCCCACATCACCTCATGACTCCTGAGCTCATCATTTTTATGTAAATAACTCAGAACTACATATCGTGCCCTAGTCTAGCTCTTGAGCTCTATTTCTGCATTCGTGACTGTGTTTTGGACATCTCAAATTTAATCTGTCCAGAGTAGAGCTTTCCCTTTAAACCCACACCCTCCTGAAGTTGGTGATTTCTGTTAAGGACACCGCTCTCCTTCCACTCACTCATGTTTGCAATCTTGGTGTTATTCCTGATTCTTCACACCACACCCAATCAGTTACCAAATCTTGTCATTTCTTCCTTCACAGCATTTCTTGTATCAGAGCCTTCACTGTGCTCACGCAGCCATCTCCATAGTTCAGACCCTCATCATGTTTCACCTCAGCTTATGAAAGCATCCTAATTGGTCTCCCCTGACTCTCCAATCCATCTTCCACATAGCTGCCAAAGTGATTTTCCTAAAGCACAATCTGACCATGTCACATCCCATTCAGTAAACCACAGTGGCTCTTTATTGACCCTAGAATCAAATACCATTTCAACTTTAGCTCATACTTTTAAATTTTCTACATTTGTATAAGTTTTATAATATAAATAATTATTAAAGTTGGTGGAGTTGCAAACTGATCCAACCATTCTGGAGAGCAATTTGGAACTATGCCCAAAGGGCTATAAAACTGGGCATATCCTTTGATCCAGAAATATCACTGCTAGGCCTATACTCCAAAGAAATTTTTTTTTTTTTAAAAAAAGGAAAAAGACTTATTTGCACAAAAATATATATAGCACCTCTTTTTGTGGTGGCTAAGAATTGGAAATTGAGAGAATGTCCATCAATTAGGGAATGGCTAAACAAGCTGTGGTATATAATTACGATGGAATATTATTGCGCTATAAGAAATGACAAGCAGGATAATTTCAGAAAAGCCTGGAAGCACTAGCATGAACTAATGCAAAATGAAGTGGGTAGAACCAGGAAAATATTATACACAGCAAGAGCAATATTGTACAAAGAAGAACTGTGAATGATTTAACTATTCTCAGCGATACAATCCAAGGTAATCGCAAAGAACTTATGATGAAAAATGCTTTCTCCAGAGAAAGAGCTAATGTTGTCTGAATATGGACTGAAGCATACTGTTTTTCACCTTTTCTTTTAATTCTAACTTTCTTGTACAAAATGAATAATATGAAAATGTTATACATGATTACACATGTATAATATATCAGATTGCTTACCATATCACAGTGGGGCGGGAGGGAGGGAAGGAAGGGATAAAATTTGGAAGACAAAACCTTAAAAAAAACCCAGATGTTAAAAATTGTTTTACCATGTAACTGGGAAAAAATAAAATATTATTTTAAAAAATAATTAATAGTAGAGTAGCATATGTACATAATTTGTAAATAAATATACCTCTACCTACATAGGGCATTAATGCTCAAAAATCTTTTACTGATGGAGAGTACGATCAAAAAAGTTTAGAGACCACTGATCCTGATAAAATTCCCATTCAGGGTGGTAATCACCTTTATAATAGCCCTGAGCCTATGATCATATACTTCCAAATATAAGAAGCTTACTAACTTATAAGCAGTTTTTTCTATTAGTCCTAATCATTATCAAGTAAGTCAAAATCATATTTTTCAGTCATGCCCAACTCTTCATGATCCCATTTGAGGTTTTCTTGGTGGAGATAATGGAGTGGTTTGCCATTTCCTTCTCCAGCTCATCTTACAGTTGAGGAATTAAGGCAAACATGGGACTTACCCAGGGTCATACAGCTAGTTGTGTCTGAGGTCAGATTTGAACTCATGATGAGTCTTCCTGATTCTAAGACCAGGCTCTATTCGCTGTGCCGCCTAATTGGCCCTGGTCAAAAGTAGTCTTCCTATAATTTCTATACTCATTGGTCTCAGTTATTTCCTCTTAAGCTGTATCCTGGGGTAGCTAGATGGTACAGTGTATAGAGCACCAGTGCAGGAGTCAGGAGGACCTGAGTTCAAATCTCACCTCAGACACTTGATACTCACTAGCTGTGTGACCTTGGGCAAGTCACTTAACCCCAATTGCCTCATCCTGGGTCATCTCCAGTCATCCTGATGAATATCTGGTCACTGGATTCAGATGGCTCTGGAGGAGAAGTGAGGCTGGTGACCTGCACAGCCCTCCCTCACTCAAAACAAAGTCAAGTGCAAGTCATGTCATTATTTCTCTGATGGCATGGTCTTCTTCAGCAATGAAGGATGAACACACACACACGTCTACTAACATGTTTCATATAACAAATCTTCAAGAGCTTGAGAAGATAGCTATTAGATTCTCCTGAGCCTTTCTTAGGTCGAAATCTTCTGAATTCTTTCAAACGTTCTTCATATGGCATGGTTTCAAGACCTCTTGCTATCTTAATTATCCTCTTCTGCATACTTTAGTTTCATTTACTCATTATCATTCATCCAATAAACATCTGCAAAGAACCAGGGACACGTGCCAAGAACTATGCTAGCATTTATTAAGAATGTTAGCTTTGGGAAGAACCTTGAAAACAATCTAGCCCAATCTTTTCATTTGACAGATCAGGAAATCAAGATACAAAAAGGGGACACAAATCATATGGCAGTTATTTAGGGACTAAGTTATGACTATGAACCTGGTCTCTTGGTTTCCGGACTAATAATCTATCATCTACACTAAACTATCCAAGTTCCTGTTAAGATGTAGTGTACAAAACTGAAAATACTATCCACGACAGTCTGACTGGCACATAATACAACAGGAGAGTCCTACTATCCTTGCAGTTTGTTTTTACCAACTATACCATATTATTGGCTCATATTAAGCGTATGGTCCACTGAGAGGTCCCAGGTCTTTATTAATCCATCAATCAAAGTCTTCCTCACTTTGTACTTATAGAGTTGCATGTTTGCTTTTACCCTAAATGCATGGTTTTAGATTTTTTCCCATTAAATTTCATCTTTTTGGGTTCAGTTCATTACTTCAGGCCTACTGTAGTCATCTGAATCCTGATTCTGTCATTAAATTGTTGCCTATCACCCACAAATTTTATAATTATGGCTTGTAAGTCTTTATCCCAATCACCAGTTTAACAAGTTGTACAGAACAGGACTAAGATCAGAACCCTGTGGCATATCACACCAAGTCTCACTTCAGGTTGCCAGCAATCAATCAAGATTCTGGATATAGTTGTTCAACAACCTTTTAAGCCATCTCATTACTAATGTATAATTTACATCTGTTTATTTTCTCTAGAAGGATACCATGACAGATTGTCAAATGCTTATCTGAACTCTCTATACAGAATGTCTATGCTTTTCCTCTGATCTACCAGCCCTCTCAAAAAAGGAAATAAAGTTGGCTTGACATTTGTAAATACCTCATAAAAAACCAATTCATTCTTTCCATTCCAAGTGAATGACCACATCTGTCTAAGTGATAGCCCAAACATAATCAAAACTGTGAAGGCAAGAATATGTTTTCATTTATTAGGGACACAATGATAACAGCTTTCTAAGATGAAAAGATATATTTTAGGAAGTAATGGGAAAAAAAGACAAGACAGACAGGGTATTTATTAAAAAGCCTCCTGCATGCCAGGCACTTTGGTAGGCACCCAGGATAAAAGTACAAAGAACAAAACAACTCTACTTAGAAAAAAACTTACATTCTTACAATGTACAATGGGGAAGACAAATACATGCACATACATATATGTATATATACATACATATACATATAATGCATAGGATAAATAGAAAATGAAAGGATACAAATACATGCAAATTATTAAAAAACAAGGTAGTCTGAGAGGAAGGATATTAGCAATTGTGGGGACAGGATGGGCTTCATGCACAAGAAGGTGCCTGACCTGCATCTTAAAGGAGCAGAGAGACTCTGATGAGACGGAAGAATGACAGTCACATATTATAGGTATGGCATGGAGAAGGGAGATGGACTATCTTAAGGGAAGAACAATATCCTTTTTGCCTGGAATGCAGAGTATGGGAGAGAGAGTAATGTCCAAAGAGGCTAAAAAGGTAGGTTTTATGGCCTGGTGATTGAGAGCTTCCTGGCAAGGTAGTTACCTGAAGCAGCTGGGGGAAGTCAGAAAGGGTTCGTGCAGAAGATGGTGCTGAAGCTACTATTATAGGAAGAGAGGGATACTATAAAGTGGTGATAAGGAGGGACTTCAGAGGCCCAGAGACAGGAGGAGATCATGAGTGAAGACAGAAGGCCAATCTGACTGGTACATTAAGTACAGGAGTGAGAGCAATATATAGTGAGGCTAGAAAGACAAGTTGGGGTCAGATTTTGAAGAGTTTTTAAACTCTTTGTTATTTTATTCTAAAGGCAATAGGAAGCCCCTAGGGTTGGTTAAGTAGGAGCATCATATGGTTAGATCTGTGTTTAAGGGAAATTCTTTTGGCATCAGCATGGAGGATGAAATGGCATGAAGAGAAGCTAGGGCAAGGAGACCATCTAGGTGGTTATCACCTCCGCAAAAGGCGATGTGGGCCTGAACTAAGTAAGATAGCAGCTGTGTATGTGGAAAGGACAGACCACATGTGGAAGATGTGTAAATGACTGGACATCCAGGGTGAGAAAGAAGAAGGAGTCAAATATAACGCCAAGATTACAAATCTGAGATGCTGTTAAGATGGTGGCATATTTGACAGAAACTGGAAATTTGGAAGTTGGAGATTATACTCTCAAAAATTCAATAAGCATTTCATAATACTAAACACCTACTATGTACTAGGCATTGTGCTAGACACTTGTATTCAAAAACAAAAATGAAACAATCCCTGTCTTGAGGAGCTTACAATTTCCCTAACAAGTATAATAATAATGTAAATACTAAATAGTAACTGTTTCTCTTTTACCCAGGAACCCTGAGGATCCTTCCCCTCCCAGTTTTTGGGGTTTTGGTTTTTTTTTGATTAAAGGAGCCATCCCCAGAGTAACTACTTAAAGAAGCCTATTCATTGAATGGGTGTATCTCACCCACAGTGAGAATCTGATAGGACTTTAGCCTAAAATGACCAGGGTCTCACATTGCATCCTGGGCCATCAAGATCTCCAGTCATCTTGATGAATATCTGGCCACTGAACCCAGATGGGCAAGGAAAGGAAGTGAGGCTGGTAACCTTGCACAGCCCTCCTTCAGTCAGTTGGTTGTTGTCCTTCATTTCCAGAGAGGACCAAAATGACATCACCATGATAAAGTGAAATCTCAGTGTGTCAAACTGTGGCTGATCAGACTAATATGAGCTCGGAATGCTCTACCACTGGTTGGGCACAGATAGTCCGTTTGAATATTTGGGGTGGATATCCCAAATTTGTGCATCCTGCGTTTACTTTGTGCTGTCTCAATTCTGCTTTGCTCATAGAGCACAGTACCCTTTCTGATGTGGGCATGCCATGCTGAGCAGTCCTGTGCCCGTGTCTCCCATGTTGCACAGTCAAATCCAAAGTTCTTGAGGGAGACTTTGAGAGTATCTTTGCATCGCTTCTTCTGGTCACCATGTGATTGCCTGTCCCATGCAAGTTCTCTACAAAATAGTATTTTTGGCAAGTTTCCTTTTTGCATTTGAACAAAATGGCCAGCCCAACAGAGCTGCACTCTCTGAAGCATAGTTTGAATGCTTAGCAGTTCAGCTTGAGCGAGGACTTCTGTGTCTGGTACCCTATCCTGCCAGGTGATCCTCAGAATCTTCTTAATATAGTTCAAATGGAAGCAATTCAGTTTCCTGGCACGGTGCTGGTAGACTGTCCCTGTTTTGCAGGCATATAACAATAAGGTCAGCACAACGGCTCTGTAGACCTTCAGTTTGGTAGTCAGTCTAATACCTCTTCTCTCCCAAACCTTTCTTTGGAGCTCCTTCCCTCAAATCAAAGTGAATTGCAAGTCACGGCACCATCTTGATGTCATGGTCCTCTTTCAGAATGAAGGACAAATACAGCAACAAGGATATGTAAATACAAAGTATATACAAAATAAATGTAATTTCACTGGAGAGAAAAGGGCAAACACAAGCAGCTGGGAAATCCAGGGAAGGTCTATTAAGGAAGTTAACACTTAAGCTGAGTCTCAAAGGCAGCTCAGGATTCCAGGAGGTGGAACTAAGGCACAAGAGAATTCTAGGCATGGAGAATATCTTGTGCAAAGACATAGAAGATGGAGTCTCTTGTCCAGGGAATTCTAAGTAAGCCTATGTGGCTAGAACATAAAACATACAAGGGGAGGTAATTAGATATTATCCTAAAATGACAAGTTGGAGATCAATTAAGAATAATTTTAAATGCCAAATAAGAGTTTACATTTTACCCTAAAAGTAACAGGGAAACAATGAAGCCTCTTGAGGAGGAACAGTATGGTCAAATCTGTGAAAAGAGAAAGATAAATTGGGCTTCTCTGTGGAAGAAGGACTGGAGATGAAAGAACACAGGCAAGGAGACTAATTGGAAAGCTATTGCAATAGTCTAAGTGAGGGAAGTAATGAGGGTAGTGATCATGTGAATGTAAAGAAAGGGACAGATACAAAAGATGTTCTGGATGTAGAATCCATAAAATCTGGCAACTGTTTGGATAAGGGGAGGGATGTGAACAGAAGGCAAATTGCCTGTGCTCACATCACCCACTCCAGTAAAAACCTGAAGTTCATACCATATTGTATAATGATCAAGAAATATAATGAGAAACTACAATAAATACCTTGTTCCACCCTAGAAATGTATAAGAGGTGAGCCACAAGCCTGAGGACAATAGAAAAGGGACTGCCAAGAAAACCAGTGCCAGCACAAGGCAACTACCCAGTGTGACCAGACCACAGCCTTCAAGTCTCTGTGTCCAGAGGCAACAAGAGCAAAGGGTTCACAGAAAGCCCCACCAGCATTGTCAGAATGTCCTATGGTCATCAAAACTCCCAAGGAGTGTGGAAGTTAGATATCCCATGGAAAAACAGCCAGCATTTTGCACTTGGACCAGAATCCTGAATCCCTGGGCATCTTAGGTTCTAATACTAATGACATGAAATGCCAGAGAAAGGCCTGAAGATCCAGAACTCTGAAGCTCAAAGATCCACAGGGCTCTAACCCTGTGAGGTACAGGACAATACAGGAACCCAGGGACCCAGGAGAGACCAAGTAGGGCTATTGTCACCCTACTCAAAAGCATAACAGGAGGTAAAGGCTGGCCCTGGAATAAACCCTCAAAGATCAGGAACTAAAGCCAGAAAGATGAGTAAATAAAACACTATATTAAAAATTATTATGGATCTAGAGATCTCCAAAAAGAAGACAGGAGTTAATTCTGTAACAATTACAAAGAGATTTAAAGGCAAAAGTGGATTTTTCACAAGAACTACATGAATACCTGGAAGAAATTTTAAATGGATTAAAAGCTCTGGAGTTAAGAAATGGAAGGAAAATAAGTAGGTAAGAATAAAAAGCAGCAAACTTTACCCAAGTAATGGACTCCCTGAAACCAGAATAAGCCAAACAGAAATCAATTATTTTATGAGACAGAAAAAAAATTGAAAAAAATCAAATTGAAAAAAAGAAAATACAAGATATCAGACATAAAAAATACTGCCCTGGAAAACAGGCCAAGGAGAAATAATTTAATAAGTACTGGACTCTGTGAAAAACATAATTGAAAAAAAAAACTAGGATCCTTGCTGAGATGGAATCAAGATGGCAGAATATAGGTGGGACTCAGCTGAACCTTCCCAGTATTCCCCTCCAAACTACTTTAAAATAACTCCTGAAATCAAATTGCAAAACAAAAGTGTGTACAAAAGTTGAGAGGGAGACACTTTTCCAACCTAAGGACATTCAAAAGAGAGGTCTGTAAAACTGAGGTGGGCATACGCCCAGAATGGGGTAGGAGCACCACCAGTGGGCCTGGGAAGTGTCTACAAAAGTGACAATAGCAGCTTCCAGAGACCTCAGCTCAGAGACAGTAAAGAGACAGCTGATCAGAAAGAGATTACAAAGGACCCTTTGTTGGCACTGGGTACAGATGGCACTGATTGGAAATTCTATTGTCCATAAGCATTTCTGGGTCACAGATCCAAGGCAGAGAGAAACACTTGTGATACCTTACCAAGGGAGCAGGGGCTCTGGTCACAGTTCCAGTGCCAAGAAGAACACTAGTACTTGTAGCTGCAGGAGACCATGGACCCTTCCTTGATAAAGACCAGAGCACAAATCAAGAGAACAGTGACCACATCTCTTCCAGAATAACAACACCTTAGAAACACCCAAACCCCCTGAACTAGCTCTGAAAACAGCAGCTTGAAACTTGGGACAGAGCCTCCCAATCCCCAGGAGAGTAGAGGCCAACTTTAATATAATGTTCAATATCAAGAAAGAGGCTGGAAAAATTAAGCAAACAACAACAAAAGAACTTGATCATAGAAAGCTACAATGGTGGCAACAATGACCAAGACATAAATTTAAAAGACAACAATATGAGAAACACCTACAAACAAAGCTTCAGAGAAAAATGTTACTTGGATCTCCAAGGCCAGCAAGAATTCCTGGAAGAGTTAGAGATAAGAGTGATAGAGGAAAAATTGGAAAAAGAAAAGAAAGCGATGCAAGAAAGTTATGAAAAGAGAATTAACAGATTAGAAAAAGAGGCACAAAAATATACTGAAGAAAAATTATACCTTCAAAAACAGAACTGACCTAAACATTAAAAAAAGGCACAAAAATTCACTGAAGAAAAGAACTCATTAAAAGTTAGAATTGGGCAAGAAGCCAATGACTCCAATGAGACTTCAAGAAACAATAAAACAAAGTCAAAAGAATAAAAAAAAAATTTAAAGCTTCAAGACTATATTTTTAAAAATCATAAATGGAAATAGCCTGAATCTAATAGAACCAGAGAACAAAGGGAAAACAGAATCCGCCTATTACCTTCTGAAAGAAATCCCATCCCCCAAAGGAAAAATTCAAGGAAAGTCATGGCCAAAATCCAGAGTCCCCATACAAAAGAAAATGCTGCAAGCACACAAAAAGAAGTTCAAGTACCAAGGAGCCACTCAATCAGAATTACACAAGATCTTATAGCTTCTATTATAAATAAGAGGAAATTTTAAATACAATATTCCATAAAGCAAAGATGAAAAGCTTACACCCTAAATATAAAGCATGTGGGTTGTAATGGAAAGTGAAGAATCAAAGATGACTCTTAGGTTGCCAGTCTAGATGACTGGAAGGAATGTGAAGTCCTTGAAAGAAAGGAAAGTTTGAAACAAGGAAAAGCTTGAATATAAGGGAAAGATGGTGAGTTCTATGTCGAATATGTTTGAATATGCCTTTAAGATATCCAGATAAAGATGTATATAGCAAGTTGTTAATGATGCAAGACTGGAATTCTAAAGAGATTTGAAGGCTAGACATGTAGATTTGGTTATCTGGCCACAGATGATAGTTTAACACGTATGAGCTGAAGATATTACCAAGAGTAAAAATGCAGAGAGAGAGAAAGCATCTCAACTCAAAGCCCACTATATATCCACACTATAGAATGTGTATGATGATCCTACAACGGAGACTGAAAGGGAATGGTCACTGAAGTAGGACAACCAGGAGACAGAGACTTTAGGAATTCATTATTACCAAATGCTGCTGAGATCAAGAATCAGATTTAGACCTAGAAGGTAAATTTAAAGGTCATTTAGTCCAGTCCCTTTATTTTACAGATAAGGAAAAACTGAGGCCAAGAGTGGGAAAACTCCTTGAACCCAGGTTCTCCAACCCCAAATCCAACCCTTTTCTACCATACTATGAATGCTTCTCTCCTCTCCTACAAAGATACTTCCTCCTCTCCTACATAATGGCTGAGAAAAAACTATTGGGTTTATCTATAAAAAGAAAATCTGAGTAGAAGTTGAGAAAGTAATGATAAGTATTAATAGTTTTTTTCTAGGATTTTGAAGGGAAGGAGATACATAGGATCATAGTTCAAGGGCTGAATTTGGCACTCAAGCAAATGTACTTTTTGCCTTCAAGATAAAACACTCAGAGCATGTTGGAGCTCTAACTTTAGCCCACTGCATTTTCCTGGTCAATTTCCCCTGACAGCAAAGTTTCTGGAATGAAAAAACAATTAACAAGCATTTAGTAGGTTCCTCTTACTTACCAGGCACTGAGGACACACAATGACAAAATGCTCTTATTGCACTTATCTTTACAAATTAGCTTATTTATCCAAAGAACGGGGGGATGTTTGTAGCAAGCAAAGAAAGAACCAGTGGGTACAGAAGGATCGAAAATTGGAGGAAAAGAAGGGATGATAGCAAAGGGAATTAGAGAAAATAGAAAGATAGAACAAGAGCACAAGTACACGGATTGGTTTTAGCATTGAGAAAGGAAATCTCTTCTTCTGAAACTAGAGCAAAGAAGGGGAGAATGGAGAATGATGTTGAAGGGATCTAAGTAGTATAAGTTGGGGAGAAAAGAGTTCCCACATGGCAATGAGTTTCATTAAAGTACCAAAGGTGGACTTGAACTTCCAGGAGCCAAGATGGTGGAGTAAACTGTAAGTGCTCTCACCCTCCCTGATTAACCTTGAAAAATCCAGAGAATATTATGCCAGGAAAAATCCTGGAATAGTGGAGCCAGCAGAAGGGGTAAACAGTCTCTTAGCTCTGGAGGCTAGGAAGACAGGGTCCTTCTTGCTGCAGCTGAAGGGGACCAGTACAGGACTGGAGGCATCCCAGCAAGCTTCACCTGAGGGGACCAGCAGAAGATCCTGAACCCAAGAGTAGAGCCAGGAAGTGTCAACACCAGGACCCCAGGTGTGCCTTAGCCCAGCCATGGGAATTGGGCAGACACCAGCACAGATGGAGTCAGTGTAGCCCTAGGGGAGGAGATCTCCAGCAGCCAGACTACCCCTCCTCCCACACCACACACCATGAGCCTAAGTGTAACCTCGAAACAACTCAGACTTCACTTGATCTCAGCCTTAGCATACTTCAGCCAGTTCAGCACCAGATAAGCTACAGCATTATATAGATTCTTGCTGAAACAACTAGAGGCCCCATAACACATAACCAGTAACCAGGACCCTAGCTCTAGCCCAAGGAACAAGGGATAGAGCCTCCTGTGCCCCAGAAGCAGAGATCCACTTTAAAAGCCAGGAAAAAGGCAATCACCATGAGCAAGAAGCAAATTAGAAAATCAAAGACCATATAATCTTATTACAGGGACAGGGAACAACAAAATATGAATTAGAAGGGAACAGCATTGATATTGTACTCACATCTGAAGCGTCAAAAAGGAATATGAACTGGTCACAAGCCCAAAGAGCATTCTTGGAAGAATGCAAGAAGGATTTTAAAAGCCGAATTAAAGAAGTAGAAGAAAAATTGATCAATGAATTTAAAATATATTCAGCTTCTTAAAAAGTAAAATTGGATAAATGGACAAGGTGATACAAAACCTAACTAGAGAAAATAACTCTGAAAAAGGAAGTACAAAAGCTAACTGAAAATAATTCATTAAAAATTGAATTGGGGAAGGAGAAACGAATGACTCTATGAGGCATCAAGAATGAATCAAGCAAAATGTAAAAAATCAAAAAATAGAAGAAAATGTAAAATATCTTATTGGAAAAACAAATGACCTGGAAAACAGATCCAGAAGAGAAAATCTAAGAATTATTGGTTTATCAGAAAGTCATGATGAAAAAAAGAACCTGGATAGTATCTTCCAAGAAATCATTTAGGAAAACTACCCTGAGATCCTAAATCCAGAGGGCAAAATAGTCATTGAAAGAATCCACTGATCACCTCCTGCACCAATCACCTCCCAAAAGAGATCTCAAACTGAAAATGCCTAAGAATATTGTTGCTAAATTCCAGAATTATCAAGTCAAGGAGAAAATACTGCAAGCAGCTAGAAAGAAACAATTCAACTACAGGAACTACAGTCAGGATCACACAGGACCTTGTAGTTTCTATATTAAAAGACTGGAGGGATTGGAATATGATATTCCATAAGGCAAAGGAGCTTGGACTACAACCAAGGATCAACCACCCAGCAAAACTGAGTATAATCTTTCAGACAAGAAGATGGACATTCAATGAAATAAAGCATTTCCAGACCTTCCTGACAAAAAGGCTAGAGCTCAATAGAAAATCTGACCTTCAAATACGAGATTCAAGAGGCATAAAAAGGTAAACAGGAAAAAAAAGAAAAAAAACTTGTTATTCAATATGGGCAAACTGTTTACATTCCTATACTTGAGGATGACATTTGTTAAACTTGATAACTGTATATTTATCACAACATTTAAAAGAGATATACATAGATAGAGGATGTGGGTATAAATTAACTGATGTGACGATAAAAAAACCTAATTAAGGGGTACAGAGGGAGAAGAGAAAAGGAGGAGGCAGAAAAGGGTAAATTATATCACATGAAGAGGCACAAAAATATATTATAGCAGAGGGAGAAAGAAGGAAGGAAAATGAGCACTGTTTGAGCTTTACTCTCATTGGATTTGGTTCAGGAAGAGAATAACATTCTCATTTAAGTATAGAAATCTAACTTGCACTACAGGTAGTAGAAGGGGAAAGGGGAAAGAAAAGGAAGGAAGTGGTTAGAAGGGAGGGAAGAAATAGTAAAGTAAAGGGGAAAGAAAAGAGAGGGGGGCTGGTAGAAGGGAGAGAAGAATAAGGGAGGCTGTGTTTTTTGAGGAGGCTAAGGGAAAAGGGAGAAATAAGACCATAAACAGGAGGGAAAATAGGATAGAGAGAAAGACACAGATAGCAATCATAACTGTGAATGTGAATGGGATGAACTCTGCCATAAAACAGACGAATAGCAGAATGGATTTAAAATAATAATCCTACAATATATTGTTTACAAGAAACACATTTGAAACAGGGGGATACACACAGGGTAAAGGTAAAAGGCTGGAGCAGAATATATTATACTTCAGCTGAAGTAAAAAAAAAAGCAGGGGTAGCAATCCTAATCTCAGACAAAACAAAAGCAAAAACAGATCAAATCAAAAGAGATAAGGAAGGAAATTATCATGCTAAAAGGTATCATATACAATGAAGTAATAACATTACTATATATATATATATATATACATATATATATATATATATATATATATATATATATATATATATATATATACATATATGCACCAGATGGTATAGTTTCCAAATTCTCAGAGGAGAAGTTAAGGGAATTATAGGAAGAAACAGACAGCAATACTATACTAGTGGGGGACCTCAACCTCTCCCTGTCTGAATTGCATAAATCTAACTTCAAAATGAACAAGAAAGAAATTACGGAAGTGAATAGAATTCTGGAAAAGTCAAATATGATAGACCTCTGGAGAAAACTGAATGGGGATAGAAAGGAATATATCTTTTTCTCAGCAGCACATGACACATACACAAAAATTGACCATGTACTACTAGGGCATAAAAACCTCACAATCTAGTGTAGAAAGGAAGAAATAGTCAATGCATCCTTTTCAGATCATGGTGCTATAAAAATTATATGTAATAAAGGGTCATGGAAAGCTAGATCAAAAGTTAATTGGAAATTAAACAATCTAAACCTAAAGAATAAGTGAGTCAAACAGTAAATCATAGAAACAATAACTTCATTCTTAAGAATGACAATAATGACACAACCTACCAAAACTTATGGGATGCAGCAAAGGCAGCTCTTAAGCGAAGTTTTATATCCCTGAATGCTTACATGAATAAAATAGAGAAAGAGGAGATCAATGAATTAGGCATGCAACTGAAAAAGAACAAATTGAAAATCCCCAATTAAATACCAAATTAGAAATACTGAAAACTAAAGGAGAGATTAATAAAACTGTATTTAAGAAAACTGTTGAAATAATAAATAAAACTAAGAGCAGGTTTTATGAAAAAACCAATAAAATTGATAAACCTTTGGTCAACCTGATTTTAAAAAAAGAAAATAGAAAACTAAATTACCAGTATCAAAAATTAAAATGGTGATTTCACCTCTAATGAACAGGAAATTAAAATAATACTTAGAAATGATTTTGCCCAACTGTATGCCCATAAATTTGACAATCTTAGTGAAATAGATGAATATTTACAAAAATATCAATTGTCCAGATTAACAAAAGAGGAAGTAAAATAGTTAAATAACCCTATCTTAGATATAGAAATTGAACAAGCCATTGATGAACTCCCTTGGAAATAATCTCCAGGGCCAGATGGATTTATAAGCAAATTCTATCAAACATTCAAGGAACAGTTAATTCCAATACTGTATAGACTATTTGGGAAAATTTGCAAAGAATGAATCCAATCAAATTATTTTTATGATACAGATATGGTGCTGATACCTAAACCAGGAAGACTCAAACTAGAGAAAGAAAATTATAGATCAATTTCTCTAATGAATATAGATGCAAAAATTTTAAATAAGATATTAGCAAAAAGATTACAGCAACTTATCATGAGAAGAATACACTTTGATCAGGTAGGATTTATAACAGGAATGCAGGGGTGGTTCAATAGTAGGAAAACTATCAGAATAATTGATCATCTCAACAATAAAACTGACAGAAATCACATGACTACTTCCATAGATACATAAAAAACTTTTGACAAAATACAACACCCATTCCTATTGAAAACAATGGAGAGCATAGGAATAAATGCAACCTTCCTTAAAATAATAAGTAGCATTTACCTAAAACCATTGCAAACCTTATATGTAATGGGGATAAGTTAGATGCCTTTCCAATAAGATCAGGGGTGAAACAAGGATGTTCATTATTACCACTGTTACTCAATATGGTTACTAGAAATGTTAGCTTTAACAATAAGAGAAGAAAAAGAAATTGAAGAAATCAGAATAGGCAAAGAAGAAACTAAGTTAGTACTCTTTGAAGATGATATGATGATATACTTAGAGAATCCTAGAGAATCAAGTAAAAAATGACTTGAAATAATAAACAGCTTTGACAAAGTAGCAGGATACAAAAATAAACCTACATAAATCATCTGCATTTCTATATATTACTAACAATTACTACCAACAGCAAGAGATAGAAAGAAAAATCCAATATAAAGTTACTGTAGACACTATAAAATATTTGGGAGCCTATCTGCCAAAACAAACCCAGGGGCTATATGAACACAATCACAAAATACTTTTTTGCACAAATAAAGTCAGATCTAAATAATTGGAAAAACATCACTTATTCATGGGTAGGTCAAGTTAATATAATAAAAATGACAATTCTACCTAAATTAACTTACTTATTCAGCATCACACCAATCAAACCCCCAAAAAATTATTTTATAGATTTAGAAAAAATACTATCAAAATTCATCTGGAAAAACAAAAGGTCCAAAAGGGAATCAATGAAAAGAAATGTTACAGAAGGTGGCCTGGTCATACCAGATCTTAAATTGTATTATAAAGCAGCCATCATCAAAACCACTTGGTACTGGCTAAGAAATAGAGGGGTAAATCAATGGAATAGGTTGGGTACACATGACACAGTAGTCAATGATTATAGCAGTCTACTGTTTGATAAACCCAGGGACCCCAGCTTCTGAGTTAAGAACTCATTGTTTGACAAAACTGCTGGGAAAACTGGAAAATAGTGTGGCAGAAGCAGACCACTGCCTGACACTGTATACCAGAATAAAGTCCAAATGGATCTAGGTATAAAAGTTGATACTATAAACAAATTAGGGAAGCAAGGAATAGTTTGTCAGATTTATGGAGAATGGAGGAATTTATGACCAAACAAGAGATAGTGAACCTAAGCAAAATGGATAATATTGATTAATTAAATTGAAAAGTTTTTGAATAAACTAAGCCAGTGCAACCAAGATTAGGAGGGAAGTGGAAAACTAGGGAAAAAAATTTACAACTAGTGTCTCAGATAAAGGCCTCATTTCTAAAATATATAGAGAACCAAGTCAAATTTACAAGAGTACAAGTCATTCCCCAGTTGATAAATGGTCAAAAATGGGAAAAGGACCCACATATACAAAAATATTTATAGCAGCTCTTTTTGTGTTAGCTACGAACTGAAAATCAAAGGAATGCCCATCAACTAGGGAATGGCTGAAGAAGTTGTGGCATATGAATGTAATGGAATATTATTGTGCAATAAGAAATGATTGATGGGCAGACTTCAAAAATATCTGGATAGACTTATATGAACTGATGCTGAGTGAAGTGAGCAGAACCAGGAGAACACTGTACATAGCTACAGCCACAGTGTGAAAGGACTGTTTGTGATAGACTTAGTTATTATCCACAGCAAGGCAAGTACCTAAAACATTTCCAAAGGACTTATGATGCAAATGCCATCCACATCTAGAGAAAGAACTATGGAGTCGGAACGCAGAACGAAGCAGATTATTTTCTCTTGTTATGTTTCGTTTTGTTTAGTTTTTCTCATACTTTTTCCCATTCATTTTAATTCTTCTATGCAACATGAGTAATATGAAAATGTGTTTAATAAGAATGTATATGTACAGCCCATATAAGACTGCATGTTGTTGTGGGGAGAGAGGGGGGTTGGAGAAGGAAATTTAAAACTTTTGGAAGTGCTCATTATCCCTAAATACATTCATTTTACATCAGAACTTGGTCATCATTGGCTTTGCTCTGGTGGGTAAGGATAACCATAATATAATACTTACTGGAAGACTTAAAAATTCATTGAAGTAGTCCACAAGCAAATTATCAGTTGCTAAAGAATCTTCCTGTAATATGAAAACAAATGTTTACAGTGTTATATGAGAAAACCTATGACTATATCATTGCGTACTATAAATTGCCTAGAAAATAGATCTTAAATCCTTTTCCATCAATCAACATTTATTAAGCTAATGTCTGAAAGGAAGATGCAAGGAAACCAAGACTTGGTCTTAAATAACCTAAAATTTAATTAGAAAGAATGCAAGTGAAAAAACTCAATTTTCTCTTAAAAATTTTCTTCTGTTGTTGTCAAATAATGTCACCTCTACTGTGAAGGTGCTGGAGTATTTTCTACACTGATTTCTTAGAGAATAAAGATATAGAATTTTTTAGAAACAAATCTTATTACAGAAGAAAAAGTAGCAAAAAGTAATGTTTTAGAGAAAGTGGATATATATTACATTTTCTACACTGATTTCTTAGAGAATAAAGATATAGAATTCTTTAGAAACAAATCTTATTACAGAAGAAAAAGAAGCAAAAGGTAAAATTTTAGAGAAAGTGGATATACATTATCAAGAGACAATGAAGTCAGGGTTGAGGAGAAAGAAGAAAATGCTACTTTTTTTTCTCTGATGCATTTAGGGAATCCAACTCCTATTTTGTTTTAGTATGTCAGAGCATATTGAAACTGAGAAAATGAAAATTTCCTAAATGTAATTTGTATTTATTTTGTTAATGGGAATATAACACAGTTCTATTATTTCCATGTGATTGATTTTTTTTCTTGGTTTGGTCAGTTTTTTAAAATGTAAAAAGAACATAATCCCTATACATTATTTTGAGTAAATATAGACTTAGTATGCATGTATAGCTAAAGACACAAGCATAAATGTTTTGTAACAGAAAGACCCTACACAAAATCTTGAATAATTACCAAAAAATATAAACTTTCAACAGGCTTGCTTACCTTAACTATTCAAATGGGCAAAGGACTAGAAAATTGCATTAACCTTTTAATTTATAAATAAATATATAGGCTTATAAATAATAGTTTAAAACTATAATTAATGCATTTAATTTAATTTTTAATTTATTTAATTAACTAATTTAATTAATCTGGTAAAGATTGTGTTAAATGCATTGGAGAGAGGAGAGACTTAATCATATAAAACATGCATCCTGAATTGGAAGAACTGTCCAGTCAGGGTAATGAAACATGCATAAATGATACTACAGAAGCAGTGATAGTACAATAAATGACAATATAAGACTTTATAAACCATTGTAGTGACCATAACATACAATGATATGGTTTGAGAGGGAAGGGGATGAGTTCAGTTTTTTATCTGCTGAATTTTACGTACCAGGACAACTTAAATAAAAAAAAAAAAGCCATGCAGGCAATTGGAGAGGCAGGTCTGGAGTTTGGGAGAGGTTAAGAAGCTTGAGCTATAGTCATCCTCAAATTGCTAATAGTGATGGAAGACATGAGGATACATGTGTGAGGGTGGATGAGATCCCAAAGAAGAGAACATATCAAAAAGCATAAAAGGCTACAGACTGAATCTTGGTCAGGGTATCAGTTAGAGGAAAAATGGAGAAAGAGAAGTCAGTGATAGACAGAGAAGAAGCAAATCAGAGAGAAAAGAGAACAAAAGTATTTCAGTATCATAGAAACCAAAGAAGAATACAGCTTGAAGTAAAGATTAGCTAATAGTGTCAAGTACCATAGAGATGTTAAGGAAAAAAAAAGACTGAGCAATTTTGTATTTAAATGTAAACTTAAAGTGTATAAGCATTCCCTCCCTCAAATATTTATTTTAGTCAACTCTAAACCAGCTACTGAAACAAGGAAGCATTAATTTCTACTGTAAACTGATATGGAAAAAAAGTGAAAAATTAGCCAACAAAATAAGTGTTAAAGGGTCAGAAGAACACAACAGTCCTCTGATTTTGAATCAGAAGTCTAAAATATATTTAATGTGATAGTACGTATATAACCAATATCAGATTGCTTGCCATCTTTGGGAGGGAGGAAGGAAGAAAGAAATTTGGAACTAAAAATCTTATAAATATTAATGGTGCTAACTATCTTTATATGTAATTGGAAAAAAAATAAAATGCTATTAAATGGGGGGGAGTGGTAGAAATCAAAAGTCTAAACTGAGAACAAAATTAAAACAAAATAAAATACAAGTGAACAAATCTTTTCTACATTAGTGTTGTCTACTATTCCTAGCATTCAAAGAATATAGAATGTACTCCACAACAGTAAAGTACTCCTTTTTTGAAAACTTAAATCAACCATTCCACTTTATTTTAGCAAACGTCAATCAAAACAAATTTAAATCACATGTGTTTATACCTAGCTGCTGCCACTATTAACTGTAGCAATTTATCACTTGTAGCAACAACAAAACAAGCATAATAGCTTTTATCTCTATATTGTATACTATTTCCTAAGAAAAACAAAGTAAAAAGAACATTTCAGTCCCTTTAAGATGTACTTACAAACCCTTCTTCTGTTAAAACTGGTGGCTCTGAAACAAAACGAAATAATGAATTTTATCACTCAATCTGATTCATCTTTACAGCCATCAATATGTTGCCATAAGAAACGGTGTTCTCCCAAGGGTTAAAGGGGGGAAGTCAATTACTTCACCTGGTTGGGCAGTAATTCTGGCTTTGTCACTATGTATATGTAATTACAATCTATCTATATATATCTATCTAGATATCTATGGAAAGGGGCTAGATCTTTCATTACCATAGTTTTTTATTAGTATAGGAAACTCTCAGGTGAGCAAACTCCCTATAGCAGGGCAGGTTGGCCTCTTCACTGCAGTTTACAAGTCCTCAGGAGCTGCTTAGAGCTCTGAGAATCTGAGTGAATTGACTTGCTCAGGATCACACAACAGGATGTGTCATATTAGAGATTTGAACTCACATTCTTCCTTGATTTTGTGGCTGGTTCTCTATTCACTCCACCATGCTGCCTTCTCTCATCAACCCATATTTATAATGCCCATTAAAGTTGGCAAGCAGGCTTTTAAAAGCATTATCTAGTAATTAACTTTACTGTCATTTTGGATTTACTTTGACCTTCATTTAGTTGCTCTATACAAAAAATGAGTAGTCACTAGGATAAAAGGAAAATATATGTCTAACCAACCCATTAGACAGGCCTATGATAGACACATGGACCTATTCTAAATTTAAATGTCAAAAAAAGGATTTCTGGAAAATCCAGTAGGCTAAAGGTTGGGGGAGATCTATACATATATCTATTACTAATGTCAATAAATGTCAAAGGTGGACTTCCATAAAACCTGGCAGGCTAAAAATAGAAGGGAGGGGGTCTTCTTTTCTTAGGAGAAGCAATGTCTAGGTAGTTCAGTTAGGAGTACGGAAGACCTTTGCATCTGTAACAATAATAGCTAGCATGTGTGCATGCCTGTGTGTATATGAAGGGTATATTTGATTTATACATACATACATATATGTAAGTGTATGCATGTATATGTGTGTATATATGTATATAGATATATAGTGATATAGTTTTAGATCTGCTTTTCTAAAAGGAAAGCAACTTTTGAGGGGGTCAGCAATCTACCTTAATCAAGCACGTATATCATTCATTTAGTTCAGGGGGGAAAGTCAGTACCAGGAACTTGAGAAAAAGTACAGAGAAATAAAGACCAACAGACAGGGCTTCCAACTGTCTGACCATAAGCAACACATACATCACAGATCAATAGACAGATCTAACTGTCTGACCATTACATACATACATGGGAGAAGGAAGCACCAACATCTGTCCAAGCCTTCGGGGCTTTTTAGAGGCTACCCAGAGTCTTGTCTGGCCAAACAAACACTTCCAATGAGTAAGTCCCAAAACAAAGCCTCACCTCAGAGTATATACACACTTTTCAGAGCCAGAGGGCATCACAACCCTTGAGAACCAGTGCCTCATTAGAAATTAGCAAAAGGTGTGGGCCTTCCCACAAAACAAATCTCTCCTAATCGAGCTTCCCTTAATGGGCAGGCCCATTAATGGGTGGGATAGATTTTTAATTCGCATTAACATAATTAACATTAGTGTAGTATATTTTGCTATATGTTGCTTTAAGGTTTGCAAAGTGCTTTATAAATATTTCATTTGATTAACATATACACAAATGTATGTATATATACGTAGAGAGAAATATGTATCCATTTCTGTGTGTATGTCCGGTAGTCCTTTTTCAGTCACATCCAGCTCTCCATGACCCAATTTGGGGCTTTCTTGGCAAAGATACTAAAATGGTTTGTCATTTCCTTCTCCAGCTCATTTTACAAATAGGAAGAAACTGAGGTCAACGGGGTTAAGTGACCTGCCCAGGATCATACAAGCTGGTAACCACCCGAGACCAGATTGGAACTCAGGAAGAGGAGTTCAGGCCTGGCACTTTACTGACCGTGTCGCCTAGCTGCCCAGGTATTGATATCAACATATAACCATGAAGAGATGTAGATAGGTATAAATCTATACATAATATGGGTGTGCATATATTACAGGTGGATCTGCATATATGTCGATGTGGGTGTGCATATATTACAGGTGGATCTGCATATATGTATATAGGAATGGCTAGATAGATGGATGAATAAGACCCTGGATCTTTCAAACGATATAGACACACAGAACTCAAACAAGAGATTTGTAAATACTTTGCCAACCTTTTTAAAGCACTGTATATAGTACACATTACGTACGTACCCATACATTGCTTTATACACACATATATACCGCCTTATTTGCAAAGCGCTTTGTAACCCTGGGAGGCAGGCCCTATCCTACCGTCCCCTCTGATGTAAGGGACAAAGCTGAGGCCCACGTGGTAAGTGCCACGCCCACGGCCGCCACGCCCACGGCCGCCACGCCCACAGCCGCCACGCCCACGGCCACCCCGCCGGAGCCGGTTGGAGCCCCAGCCTTCCTGTCCAGGGCTCTCGGTCTCTCCGGCCCGTCTCCCGGCTTACGCAGCCCTTTTTGCCGCTAACTTTTAACTTTAGCGGTGACTCGCCAGCTCGCCCGTTTGCAGGTGCCCCAGAGCTGGGCCAGCTGACACCGGGCACCGGCCTCCTCTGCTCCGAAACGTGACTTGCCCGAGTTCTCCCACAGCTGTGAGCTCCCTTCCCCACCTGTTTCAGTCTCCCTATTTTTAAAATTGGAAGAGCTAATTATGAAATAATTGTAGCATCCGTCTCATCTGGCTACTGGGACGGCGTCAAAAGCTAGGGACAAGCGGGAAGGCCCGGCTCCCATCCACGTGGGCGCAGCGACGGGCCTTATTTCTGATGGAGGGGGAGGGGCAGGGGGCAGGGCCCTCGCAAAGGTTCCCCGTGAGGAGGGAGGCTCGTCCTAGGGGCAGGACCCTCCCCTCCCCCCCACCAACGGCGCTAGGCCTGTCGGGGGCGGGGCCAGGGGCGGGGCCTTGTCGGGGCGGGCCAATGGCGGCGAAGCCGAAGGCTCCTCGCCCTCGACCTCCTGCGCTCCGCTGCCGCCGCTACCTACCGGTGGTGAGCCGTTTCTCCCGCATGGCCGTGTTGCGGGCTCTTCCCCCTCCTCGTTGGGGGAGGCTCCTTCCTCCGTCCTGGCCGCGGTGGTCAGCGCTCCATTAGCCGGAGGCCCGTTAGGTCGCCGCTGCTGGTGGTGGGGTGGGGGTCGGGGGGTAGGGGTGGGGGATGGGGGGCCGAGGGCGGGGGTGGGGGGGCGGGACGGGGAATGGGGGAGCGGTGGAGAGTTTCCGGAGGCTCTGGCGCGAGCCCCCGGGCTGGGCTGAGCGCGCTGCGCGGCGGGGCCGGCCTGGCGCCCGGGGCCGGGTTCGTGCGGCGCTGCTGCGGCTGCTGCAGGCTGAGCGTTCCCACTTGGCAAGCCTCGGAGCAAAGTGGAGGAGAGGCTGGCGCGGTCCCCCCCGGGGAGGCCCCTGTCCCAGGTGCTGCGGCCGGGCGCGCCTCGAAGCTTCAGCGCTCGGGGAGCGCCCGCGTCGGATCCTAAGTCAGCCTAGCAACCTCGATTCAGACGCAAAGCGTGAAAAGGACGCGGTGCGCTCCTTGGGAACCGCGCTCCTGGCCAGAGGGGAGGGCGCTTGGCCAAGTCTGAGAGCCTGCCTTCTCTGGGGGTCCCGAGGTGGCCGTTCTGGCCCCCACCCTCGCACGCTGCTGCTGCTCTGGTCTCCGTTACCCGGCCTAGGAAAGGGGTCTGTCCGCCTCCCCCAGCCCCCACCAGGAGCAGGCTCGCCGCAGGGAAATGTTCTCCCTGTGGACTGGCCCCCGAGGGTCCCGGTGTGCTGGGTATGATCCAGCCAAGCGCTCCATTGTGACGAGACCGAGGGTGCCGCCGCTTCTTGTGACGGCCACCAAGAGCCTCCCCTCCCCTGTCGTGGCCTTGACCCATCTCATTCCTGGGTTCATCAGGGTTTCTCACATCTTTTCTAAAATTTAAATAAAAACCGTGACAGGAAAAAAAACCCAAGTACACGCAACTTTGGGTTCAGAAAAAAAGGACGCCTTGTTAGACGTTCGCGTGGTCTTCTAAAACTTGGAAAGTAGATTTATTCTCTATGTGTGCAAAGAAGAACTAGAAGCCGAGGGGTTGAAATCACGAGGTAGATTGGATGCAATGTAGGGAAGAACTTCATTTTCAGAGGAAGTTTTACAGACCACAGCTGCTTGGGATATTCGAAGTCGTCCAACCCAATCCACACCTGGTCCACATCCTTTCCATACGGGGCCATACCACTTTCTGACTTTCCAGTTCCTCTTCCATGCCTTTCAACGGACTCTCTCTCTTCCCTGGAATGCTCTCAGAATCACAGAATTTAGGAGTTGAGACTTAGGGACTGTGGATCCCGACCCATCCAGGAAAGGAGTCCCCTTCCCACCCACTCCTCTCCTTATAACACAGATGGTCACCCAGCCTCTACTTAAAGATCATGAAGGATGGTGAACCAGCTCCCTTTCAGGGCAGTCCTCTTATACAACTCTTAATTGTTGTTTTATTTTTAATTTATGGAGTGAATTTCCATAACAGCAAAATACCAAAAAATGATTGTACATGTAACTACAAATTTACTATGCACAATTTGCTATTCCTTTCAAATATACAACAAAATTATGGAAATTTTTTTCTCTTTTTTCTTCTCTTACCCCAACCCTGTCCTAGAGATGGCTACCATTAGACACAAATAGGTATATATATGTAAAATTATTCTATACATCTGTTTACCAGTTCTTTCTCAATGCAAATAGCGTCTTTCTTCATGGGTGCTTTATATTTAATTTGGGTATTGTCCATTATAAATACCCAAAAATACATAAAAACTTATTCAAAGTTCTTCTTAAAACAATATTGCTGTTACTATATACAATGTTCTCTTGATTCTGCTCATTTTGCTCTTCATTATTTCATGTAAATCTTTCCATGCCTTTCTAAGATCATTAAGCTCATCATTTCTTCTAGCACAGTAGTATTCCATCACAATCATATAATACAACTTGTTCAGCCATTCCCCAACTGATGGGTATCCCTTCAATTTCCAGTTCTTGGCCACCAGAAAGAAAGCTGCTATAAACATTTTAGGACATATAGTTTCTTTTCCTTTATCCCTAATCATCTTTGGAAATAGACCAAGTAATGGTATTGCTGGGTCAAAAGGTATATAGGTAGTTTAGTAACTCTTTAGGCATAATTCCAGATTGCTCTCCAAAATGGTTGGATCATTTCACAATTCCTCCAAACCATAAATTAGTATTCCAATTTTTCTACATCCTCTCCAATATTTGTCACTTTCCCCTTCTATCCTTTTAGCCAATCTGGCAGGTGTAAAATGATATCTCAAGGTTATTTTAATTTGCATTTCTCTAACCAGTAATGATTTAGAGCATTTTTAAAAATATTACTATAAATTATTTTCATTTCTTCATTGGAAAACTGCCTATTCAACCATTTATCATTTGGGAAATGACTTGTATTCTTACAGATTTGACAACATTCCTTATATATTTTAGGTATGAGACCTTTATCTGATAAACTCTATAAGTTGTTTTCCTAATTTTCTGCTTTCCTTCTAATCTTGGCTATATTTGTTTTTACAAAACTTTTTCAATTTAATATAATCGAAAGTGTCCTTTTTATACCTAATGTTGCTCTCTGTTTTTTATTTATTCATAAATTGTTCACCTATAAATCTGATAAGTAATATGTTTCATGTTCTTCTATTTTCTTGTAAAATCTCTCTTTATATCTAGGTCATAACTCTTAATTGTTAAGAAGATCACCCCCAACCCCAGCATCAGGTCCAAATTTTCTTCTTTGTAATGTCCATCCTTGCTCCTACTTCTGCCCTCTGAGCGAAAGAAAAAAATTTAGTCCTTCCTCCACGTGACAGCTCTTTGAGAAACCTTCAAATACTTGATTACAGCTATCTTGTGTTCAACTCCTCTAACTCCCCTTCCTCTTGTCCAGGCTAAATATGCCTAGTTACTTGAACCAATTCTTATGTAATATGGACTGAAAGCTTTCTATTATACTTGTCCTTTTCTGGACACTTTTTATAATGTCCTTCTTAAACCATGTCACCCAAAATGAAACATAAAACTCCAGGTGACTAGGTCAGAGGTACAGTGAGATTATCACCTTTCCTGTTTCCTGAAAGATGTACCACTATTAATGCAGCCCGATGTTTTATTAGCTTCTTTACAATATCCCATTGCTGACTCAAGACATATTGAACTTACAGTCCACTAAACTCTCAGATCTTTTTCAGAAGAGTTGCTGTCTAGCCATACCTCCCCATATTGTACTGATTTGGGGGGTTCCCAAGTATAAGACCACATTGTTTCCTCTTAAATTTCATCTTATTACATTCGACCCAAAGCTCTAGCCTGTTAAGCTCCTTTTGGATCCCAGCTCTACAATCCAGTGCTAGTTATTGCTCTCCACTTTTGTGTCATCTGCAAATCCGATGAGCATGCCAATCACTATTAAAAAAAGTCAAGCAGCAAAAGGCCAAATATAGAACCCTGGGGTAGTTCATTGGAAACTGCCGCACTGGCATTGAGCCATTAATCATTACTTCATCCAACCAGTCCTAAATCTATCAAGTTGTTTTTCTGTCTATTTCATAACTCTCCATCTTCTCCATAAGAAGGCTATGAAAGACTTTATTAAAAAAAAAGCTTTGCCAAAATCCAAGTTAACTACATCCGCAGCATTCCCCTCATGTACTAGTTTAGTAATCCTGTCAAGAAAAGAAAACGAGGTTGGTCTGACATGACTTCTTGTTCCTGATGAAGCCGTTCTGACTCTGTAATCAGGTTTCTCAATGAGATTTTCACCAGTCATGTCTTTAATGATCCTTTTTAGAATTTCCCCAGAAATTGAGGTCAAGCTCATTTGACTACATATATTTTGCAGACTATTCTCCCCCTGCCTTTTTTTTGAAAATCAGTAAGCACATTTGCCTGCTTCAACGTTACAATCATGATTCATTTCCATGAACTTTAAAATATCTCTGACGAGTTTCAGTAATCACACCTGTCAGTTTCTTCAGTACCTAAGGATATATAATTTGTCGGCCATGTAGCTTGAATTTATCAAGGGCAACTAAGTGCTCTCTTACTTTCCTCTTCATTATCTTGGGTATCAATTTCCTGTTAGCCATTCTTGTTCTGTTATTTCTAGTGCAAAGTTCATTATTGACAGGAAAAAAAAAAAAGAAAAACAAGCTTTGAGTAGAGCTGGGGCTTCTCTCTTGTGAGTTATCATCTCACCTACCCCAGGCAAAAGTCTTATTACTTCTTCGCTCTTCCTTTTTCCTCTCAAAATAGCTAGATCAAACAAAACCTCTTTTATTGTCCTTAGCTTGCTTGGCCACTATCAACTCATTCTCACCAGAAGCCTTCCTGATTCTATTTCTCTTTAACCTAGGCTTTCTTATATCTTTGGTACATTTCTTTAAAAAAAAAAATCTAAGTTGATCACTGAGTTCCTTGTGTATCCCTATCCACATCCATCCCTTCAGAAAAATACACTTTTTCTTCTTCTTCATTAGAATTGTTTTTCCCCTACCTCCTTACCTCAGAAACCCCTACCTGCCACTACTTACCTGAAGCATTTCCTGACTCTTCACAGTTTAGTTCTCTTTCCTCTACCTCCTCCAATTACTTTGTATTCATTATGAATATATTTTGGATTTACTCATTAAAGATGCAAGCTTCATGGGGCAAGGAATGTCTCTGTTTTTGTATCCTCAGTTCCTGGTGCATAGTAGGCACTCAATAATACTTGTTGAATTAACACTACTTGAGGAGTGAAGACAGGAAAAATTCTCTTCAGGCAACCTCTTTCTTGGGTTAGCTCACAATCTTTTAAGTTGTATGTGTTATCTCTATCACACTAAGCATTTCCAAATATAATTCAGTCCTAACTTGCAATGTGTTCCCATGCTATTTGTCCTACATTTTTGAAGAAGACCAATGACATCACAGTGATATCTTGACCTGAGCATGATTGGATTTAAATGAGGTAGAGTTGCACAAAGTTGTCAACTTCATTGTCTCTTCCAGAATCTTCAAAGTCTAGTGACAAGACAAAAAGTCAGAATGACCAGCAGTGTCCTGGGAAGGAGTAGATAACCTTGGCATCTTCAATATCTGACCAAACTCTTAAGAATTCCACAGCACCTGCTTCAGCTATCTTTATGACTATTGTAACTAATTGTTCTCATTCTCCCCTTCTGCCAGGGAAAGTCTTCACATGCTTGGGGTAGACACCCCTTTAACTCAACGATGGGTTTGTGGTCCATGGGTTACCCTCAGTGTTGTTTAACCCATCTGCCAGGAAGGTTTACTGGGGTGTGGTCACTATACATGCTACAGCTTCTTGAAAGGTGAGAGTGGGGTGCCAGGTAGACACCAAAGATAAGTGAGCAGCCCTGAAAAGGGCTTGGCAAGCCTTCACACCAGAAGTGCTAGTTTTCCCTGAACACACCAAACCATGTGGGTAGAATCAGCCTCTTTCTATTGATTTTGAAGTTCAAATAGACTATCTTTAAAACTACAAGACTAGGACACTTTCTCTCTCCCTCTCTCTCTCTCTCTCTCTCTTTCTCTCTCTCTCTCTTTCTGTGTGTGTGTCTCCTCAGCTGCATCCAAGAGGTGAAATGACCGCCATAAAATAAGCTGAGCAGGGAGAGAAGGGCTACTTTCCACCTTTTTACTTTAGGCCCTATAGCCCAAGAAATGGGTTTGGGATTTGAGCCTATTTAATTTGCTCTTTTCAGTTCTAGGCACAGGCAGTGGAGTCCTGGACTGGGAAGCTAGAGTTCTTTAGACTCAGAGAATCTTGAATCAAGTAATCTTGGAGCTAAGATTTTAGGCCATATGTTTTTGGGGTTTTTTTTCCAGGCTAGCAGAGAAGTCTTTGAGAAGTCAGGGTGCTGGGATATGAGCCCAAGAAGCTTTATACTTGGAATTTGATGGAACTATACTATTAAAAGAATTGAGCTAAACTGTGAACCTAATCCCTCACACTTCCCCCGAGGCTAAGAGGGAGAAGGTGAAGGAAGGGATTGTGCTCCACCCCCAAGTGTTATGTGTAAAAATTAATCAGATTAAGTGCTTGAATGGCACTGTAGGGCTGGGTTTCCCCTAAAAGTAAGAGAACACAGTCAGTGGATTGTTGAGCCAATAGCAGAGACTAGGTCATGTTCAGCCCCAGGGAATACTGGGGGAGGGGTGAAATGTACCATACCTGATCTTCAGGTCATTAATCTGGAGTTGTCACTTCTCCCCAAGCTTCCACCCTTGAAACTAATTCTTCCTCACTGGTGAGAATTGAGTCTGGAATAGAAGTTCCTTGTCATTAGTTTATCTTCCTTTCGAAGAATGAAATTACCATTAAAAGCAAACCAAGAAGTTAGCTGTTTTATTTTGGCTGAAGGAGGAGGGAACACCTGATAAATGCTGAGATAATTGAAGCTCCTCCATTGCTACTTCATCATGCCTCTCTAAAATAAGCTTGTGCAATTTCTTGAACTCCTCATCTATTTCCTCTTTCTGCCCAGACAGTCTGTAGTATATTGTCATGGCAATATCACTTCTGTTTTTGTGTCTATTGATCTTCATCCAAACCCTTCCCCAGCTCCAAGTGACAGTACTTAACCTCAGTTTCCCCAGCTGTAAACTGGGAATAGTAATAATAGTACTTAATGTTGCAGGAAAGTTGTGAGGATCAAATGAGAGTATTTGTAAGAAGTGCTTAGCACAGTGACCTGTCACATGGTAGGTATTATATAAATACTTATGCTGTGTCCTTTCTTGGATTTTTCTCCTGTGAACTTCTGGACATCTTCTATTCTTCCTATATAGCAGCTACTCTTTTGGGTATTTAGTTGGTGGATACACGTTGATAGCTTTTACTTCCCCTTCTTTTTCAGTTTAAAGATATTTTGATTAGATTTGCAAAAGTCCCTCCCCAGCTAGAAGCCTGTCATTTCTCTATTTTGAGCCATGGTCCCAAACTGCAAAATCCCATTCTCAGATAGCATGTTCTAAACCAACTGTTCCTTTCCAAAATAGATGACTTAGGGACACAATAGATAGAGTACCAGCCCTGGAGTCAGGAGGACCTGAGTTCAAATTCAGCCTCAGACACTTACTAGCTGTGTGACCTTGGGCAAATCACTTAACCCCAACTGCCTCAGAAAAAAAATGACTTCTGCTTAGGAGCCAGGTAAGGCAATATGTCACCCAATAGTAATGGCTCATGAACAAGACTATGCAAGTGGGATTAGCCCCCTGTACCCATAGAAGTGCCCAGCTAACCAAGCACAATAAATTGCTATAGTCCCTTGGTGTTACTTGGAACTTTTCAATTACTTGGAACTTTTCAATCTGCTTGTTCTGCTCTGATTTTGTCTCTGCTCCTTAGATCCCCCTGCTGCATTTCTACCCAAATGCTTTGCTGCGGCCATTTTAGACTCTCTAGAAAATAACCTATTGCTTATGCCTTCTCTGCAGACTAGCCCTAGATCCTGTCCCTCCCCTGACTGGTCACTGGCTGACGAGTCCCTGGACCTGCAGTACCTGGATTCAGGGTGTAGGGTGTGTTCAAGGAGGACCAGTTCCTTTGATGTGATGGCTGCCAAGCCCTTTTTAGGGCTACTTTCCATCTTTAGTGTCCACCTGCTCCACCCAACTCTTACACGTGACTCCAAGAAGCTGCAGCATACATAGTGGCCACACCCTGGTAAACCATTTCGGCAGGAGAAGGTACCAGATGCTGAGGTCTTTGCTCAAACTGAACTGCCAAGCATTCAAACCATGCTTGAGAGAGCGCAACTCCAATGGGTTAGCCATGTTGTTCAAATGCAAAATGTGCACTTGCCAAAAAGATTATTTTATGGAGAACTTGCATGGGGCAGACGATCATATGGTGGTCAGAAGAAGTGATACAAGGACACTTTCAAGGTCTCTCTCAAGAACTTTGAATTTGATTATGTATCATGGGAGACACTGGCACAGGACCACTCAGCATGGCATGCCCACATCAGAAAGGGTGCTGGGCTCTATGAGCAAAGCAGAATTGAAACAGCACAAAGGAAGCATAGGATGCGCAAATTTGGAGTATCCATCCCAAATGTTCACATGGATATCTGTGCCCAATCTGTGGTAGAGCATTCTGAGCTCATATTGGTCTGCTCAGCCACAGTCGGACACATTGAAACTTCACTTTATCATGGTGATGTCATTTTGGTTGTCTTCGGGAACGAAGGACAGCAATCACCTGGATTCAAGATACCTCACAAGGCACCTTGGGGAAAATCTTGACCGTTGGCATGCTTCGGGTTCTGCCCTGATCCCCTATGCTGCTCAGGACATGGGGCTCAAAAATCATGCCATAGGAAAGTAGGCTAAAGGAACTGAAAATGTTTGCCCCAGAGAAAGAAAAGACTTTCGGGGACAGGCATGATCACTACTCTCAAACATTTCAAAGGTTATCATATGGAATAGCATTATACTTTTTGTGCTTCTTGACCCTGGAAAACTGAGACCAATGACTAGAAACCACAGAGAGACAAATTTTAGTAAATAATAGTATTTACTCACATTTATATGTAAATTTTAAAATGTCAGGATCATAGGATTTAGAGTTAAAGGCACGTTAGAGGCCATCAGATTAAATCCCTTATTTTATATATGAGGAAACTGGAGCCCAAAGTAATGATATGTACTTTATAAAATGGCATAAACACATTTTATACATAGCTTTCATAATACTGCCAATGAATCCATCATCTCCTATAGTGGATTAAGGCAAGAATATGGACAAAAGTAGCAAGGAAGGAGAGACGTAGATGAATGGCACTCTGCATGATTTTAGGAGATACCCACATAGAAATTACAGATCCATTCAAGCACTGAATTATTTACAGATGAAGCTCAGACAGATTAAATAATTTTCCCAAGGTCACCCAGCCAGGAAACATAAAAACTGGCACTTGAATTCTGCCTTCCTGATCCCCCTGCAGGTGGGGAACCTGCAGCCTTGAGGCCATATGTGACCTTCTAGGTCCTTGGATGAGGCCTTTTGACTGAGTAAAAAGTTTTACAAAACATCCTTTTACTAAGGAGATTTGCTCTGTGAAGTTTAGATAGAGTCAACAGGCTGCACTTTAGGACCTAGAGGGTCCCATGTGGCCTTGAGGCCATAGGTTTCCCACCCCTGCACCAAGGGCAAGGCTATTTCCATTAAATCATACCTCTCAATATAAAGAAAACCTAGCCAGTGTTGGAATAGGTTATTTTGTGAGGCAGTCAGGGGAAAGAGGTGTCTTCAAACAGGGCTTAAAGAGTGGATATAACTGAGAGTGCTCCAGGGCATCTTCTGAGGTATCTTGAACTTCAAAGTACTGCAAGTCAGGGACCAGTCAACCAAGGGCAATTCATGGGAAAGAGTATTATAGAAAGGATTCATATTTCAGGTGTGGTTTTATAGAGAAGTCCCTTCTGACTTTGAGGTTCTATGGTTATTTCAGGGAAAAGTGACAAAATATATTTCAGTTGATCCATGATTTCATTGATGTGTGGGTATTTATACTTAACTCATCCATTCCTTAGACTATTGATTGAATTGTAGCAAACAAATAAATAAGAAGCTGGATGAATAGATAAGCAGACAAATGAAGGAACAAATGAACAAACAGATGGATGGATGGATACATGAAATCATGTCACAAGTCTTTTATAAATGAGTCTTTCCAAATTCTTCTTCAGTCTGTCATCAGGCCTATACTCAAAACTTTTTGGTTTTTTTCCTTTCCTTTTTTTTTTGGCTTTGTATGACCTGCCAGACCTTCTTGAGTTCTGCTGCGGCCTATAAGAACCCAACGTCATTTCCCTGCCACAATGAGATGGAGTAGGTTCTTGGACAAGTCTCTTAAGCTGTTAAGAGGCTTCAGTTTGTTTGTTTTCCTGTAAATGAAGGGACTGATTTACTGATTTATTTTTCTAAAAATGATGATTCTTCTATCAACATGACATAATAATAAGACACTGGAGAGCTGTCATGAAATTCAGTATGAGTCCTCTGGGACAAACATCAACACTTCATCAAGCCCTAGAACTAGAGGTTCATAATAAGATGGCGTCACCCAATTTTTAATGAAGCATTTTAGTGTTCCTAGGGGGGTACAAATCTTGTCCAGCATTTTTCATTCTGAACTAAAAGTTACAGAACCATCTGATGTGGATTTGCCTGCACCTAATTAGGTTCACTCAAGACGAAAAGAAGCCAATACCTCCAATACCTAAGCCAGACTTAGGACCACCCCTGGGATTGTGACTCTGGCAATGGATGGTTGTAATAGTAATAACACTGAACCTCACATTAATATAGTGCTTTAAGGTTTGCTGAGCACTTTATCTACATTTATCTCACTTGATCATCACAAGGGCCCTCTGAGATGGACACTGTTATTACCCACCTTTTCCCATTGATGAAATTAAGGTTTAGAAAGATGAAGTGACTCACCTATGGTTATGGAGCTTATGTGTGGTTTTGTGGTGGAAAGACCACTTCTTTTTCATAACAGGCCTCCAGAGCCTTATAAAAGTAACACGAAGAAGACAAAGATGCAACACACAAATATACACAAAGCAAGCTGTGTAAGGGATAAATAGGGAAGACAAGAAAAAGTCCTTGTGGATCTGAGAAGAAAGCAGTCGCACACCCTTTTTCATCAACCAATCAACATATATTAAGTGCCCACCATGTGCTAAATGTTAGGGAAAGAAAAAGAGGCAAAAGGTAGTCTCTGCCTTTAAAGAGCTTACAATCTCATGGGGGGTGGGTGGAGATGGCAGGGAGGAAGATACACAAACAAAAATATAAATAAAGCAAATTATATAGAAGATAAATTGGAAATAACAGGAGGAAGGCACTGGAATTAAGAGGGCTTAGGGAAAGCTTCCTGTAGAAGTGGGATTTTAGCTAGGAAGCCAGGGAGGTCATTAGTGGGAACATAGGAAGGAAGGAGAGGGTTCTAGGCATGAGGGACAGCCAGAGAGAATGCCCCAGAGCCAAGAGATGGTGTGTTTTATCTGTGGAACAACCAAGAGGCCAGTGTCTCTGGACTGAAGAGTACATGTTGGGGAGCAAGGTACAAGAAAATTGGAAAGGCAGGAGGGCTTTTTTTTAAGCCCTTTTCAGAGCTTGAAAAAGCATGTATATTTCTAAGGAACTTTAGTTACCTTACAAATAGGCATTTTGCATTTCAGTCTTGCTGCAGAATTTTATTATTGTCAAGGATTGTTATCCTATTAGCAAGGACAAGAGTGGAAAGGCTTTTATGGTACAAGGATAAAAATGGGGAGGCTCCTCATGTTGGATGAAATGGAGGACAGTTTGCTTGATAACTTTCCATGGAGTTACTCATGACAAGAGAGGTCAGATATAAGGCCCTCTCTTTTCTTCCCCGGGCAAAAGGTCCCAAGGCAGAATTCAGACTCTGGTCTTTCTAACTCCAAGACCAACACTTTACCTACTATCTTTGTGGAGTAAACCATTTTACTCTAAGTTTATATCATACTCTAAACTGGTGTCATAGAATATATATCTAGGGCAAATAAACTATAATGGGGGAAAAGATGAACAAATCTCATTATATTCATGTCTCAAATCTCACATTTCATGAATAGACAGTGTAGCATAATAGCTACACAAGGGGACAACCGAAAAGAAGACAAAAAACTTGTGGGATTTTTATCATCATTATCATAATATTTATATAGCACTTCAAGGTATCTAGTGAGCTTTGCAATAAGTTATGTCATTTGATCCTTATAATGCTGTGAGGGAGGTTCTTTTATCCTCATTTTACACTTAAGGAGACTGAGGCAAACAGAGGTTAATTGACTTGCTCAGGGTTACAGGGCTAGTAAATTTCTGAGGCTGGATTTGAATTCAGGTCTTCCTGACTCCAGGCCCAGCATTCTATTTGCTGAGCCATCTAGCTGCCCTAATATAGAATTTCATACTCTAAATATAGAATGTAGTGGTCTAATATTTTGTAGAGAAGGTTAGCCCTAGAGGGATAGGAAGGGCTCAAGAGAGAAATTCTTTAGACACACAAGTAGAAGTGATAATACTGAGGAAAAAAAAGGGTAAATGCTTAAATTTAGGGGTTCTTTATCTTTTATGTTCCATGAACTGCCACCTTTGGCAGTATGGCAACATCTATAGATTTCCTTCTAAGAATAATATTTTTAAATGCACATAGTAAAATAGGTAGGATTAGAAAGAAAACTAACCATTTTGAAATACGGTTGTGAAAAATTTTCAAAATGAAATTCCTGGATCCCAGGTTAAGAACACCTGGTATATATGTATTCAAAATATCTAAATTTGTCTTCTTTAAAGAGGCTTTCTGGTGTAGCTAAAAAGAGATCTCAATGACAAACTCAGATATATAAAAAGACATCATCTGTAGAATATGGAGAGGGAAGGACAGTAAGCCTTTATTAAGAGCACTATGTTAAGCACTTTACAAATATTATCTTATTTTAACCTCATGACAGCCCTGGGAGGAAGGTGAAATTATGATCCCCATTGTATAGCTGAAGGGATTCTTGGTAAGGTCTGGTTAGACTTCCAAGTTTCTGAAATTCTGTTAGAGAAAAAACACAGGTCTCTATATTATGCATTAATAAGAATGATTTAAAAACAATTTTTGGCATGCTATTATATGGATCCATGTTATTATTGGGGGAATTGTCTTCCTGGTATTTAATTCCTTAACATTTGCTGAATTATCAATGTTATTTCAACTATAACATCCAATAATTTTTTATAATCTCCATTATATTTTTTAACTGGAAAAATAGAACCCTTTTTTCTATTTGCTAACTTAGCAGCTTGGTTTTCTTTTTAATAATTGCTTCATTATATTCATTAGACAATTTCTTAAAACATTCAAGAAAACCACCATCTGGACCTGCTGGTTTAAATTTATTCATACTGTCAATTTATTCCATTACAGTACTTCTTGCACAAACTGATGAGATAATTCATTAAAAAAAAAAATTCCTGCAGCGATTTTTTTGTTTTTTCTTTCTCAAATGAATAATTTAATTAGGAAAACTATATTTTATTTAAAAGTTTCAATTAAGGCACCAGAAGAAAAGATTTCCATATAAAAGTATATTCAAAACAAATAACCTCCCAATTTGTATATTCTTTTTCAGGCATCTACAGAGAGCAGGGGGAAAAATCCTTTTGATGAATTTGAATTTTCTCTCTCTGCCTTTTTGAGTCAAATTAACAGAGGGCAGCAACAGAGGCTAAAACTATTGCAAAGTAATAGGTGAAAGCAAAGAGCTGCTGGGTCAAAGGTTTAATTGGTATAGTCAGGCAGAATTAAGACAAACTATTTATAAGAGAAATCAGCATCTCCTGGTGCTATAGCCTTGTTAATCAACAATTTTTATTGTGTCCTTGTAGGCACAAAATTAATAGACTTTGGAGGAAAATAGAATCCTGATTCCTTCCTCCAAAAAGTTCATTGTTTAGTTGGGGAACAGAACATAACATGAGAATTTCTGAATGCTTATAAAGCATAATTCACAGGAGCACAAATATGGCCAACAGTACATTAAGCAGAGAAAAGGACAGTGTTTAAGTATAGCAGCTGCCACTGGCATCACTAAACATTCTGTACTTGCTTACTGGGTGGATGAGGATAGGAGAAGAGGTTGGAAAAAAAATGAGTGTGGTTGTATTCATCACAAACATCTTCCTGATTTAGTGATAGAAGCAGAGAGGAGGGGGGACTTCGGGGGTAACAAAACTGCTCCCTCTCCAAGAACTAGCCTGTAGCCACTTGTGAATGACCTTAAATCCTGAACCAGCCTTAGAGTCCGGTATGGTACGAATGGTGCTAAGGTTAATGGGAAAGAAGTCAATGTCTATTCTTTACTACTACTGTCTGCTTTAATAGGACCCTAGAGTAGGTGATGCAGTTGGTCTTGGAGTTAGGAAATCTTCAGTTCAAATATGACCTTAGACATTTTTCAAGTATGTTGACCCTGGGCAAGTCACTTAATTTTTACCTTGGTTTCCTCATCTGTAAAATAAGGATAATAATAATAGCACCTACTTCCCAGAGTTGTTTTGAGGATAAAATGAAATAATTGTAAAGTTCTTTGCAAGTGTTAAAATGCTATATAAATGCTAACTTGTACATGTGCATGTATCTTATTCTGCATTTACTTTTGGTTATTACTAGTATAATTCTTTCAAGACCAATGGTGGGAAATTTAATGAAATAGAATTTTATCACTGGTTACTGATGATTGATAGCCAATCTAGTGATGAAAAGAAGGATATACTATTTTCTCAAATTGGACAGATGATATGATTATTGATATATTGATAAATTAAATAATATATCTTTAATGAATATTTAGTACAATACCTTAATTTTTAGAATAGCTACTTATTCAATTAATATTCAAAAGATGATCATAATAGAAAGGGTCTTTACAAGCAGTATAGAAGGCTTATTGTTTGAAAATTAGCAGATTCATTGATGAAACAGTTTTAGATTGGATCTCCCATGCAAACACTAGCCATTACATTACTCGATATTTAAATAGAATTATGATCTCATCAGTGTAGCTATTTCTCCAGTTAAAACCCATCCTGTGTGACTTCTGTCTACCTCCTTGTATAAATTTACTATGGAGGTCCACTCAGCATGGCCTTCCTCACATCCTTTTTACATTGCATGAATATTGATGAAGTATATTAGTGGATAATGAATTATTTCTACATGACTTTTTTTTTCTAATTTTTAAACCATCATATTGCCAATAATATTTCCCCCTTGGAAGTTAGCAATGGGAGGAAGCATAGTATAGTGAGTGGAGAACTGGCCTTGAAGTTAGGGTGAATTCAGTTAAAGTCCTTCTTCTGACAGGACATACTGCCTGTGTGAAACTGAGCACATCCCCCAGCTTCTCAGTTCTTCAAGCATCTCTTAAAGTTCACAGAAGGTACCAATTCGCATTGGTAAAGGGAGTTTCTTCATTCAGGAGTTCTTAAAAAAATGAAATAGCAGTCTAGTCCTAACTTTCTAAGTTAGGATGTTAACCATGCATAAAATCATAAGTGTATAACATTGATGATAGCAGGTCATTGCTAAAATGTAGGCTCCTTAAGGAAAGGAATGGATTCATTCCTTATATTTCTATCCCTAACATCTACCTCAGTGTCTGGCACACAGTAGGTGCTTAATAAATGCATTGACCAACATCACAAGATTTAATGCTTCGTGTCCAAGTTACAAATTGCCATCTCCTGCCTTTTGCCTGAAATAACTATCAACTAAATACTGTCTCAACATATGTGTCGTTCTTCTTGACACTGCTATGTACAAACTTAACTGATTACTCATATCTTTTGTGTTTTGTTCTGGCACAGAAAGAATTCAATGTTGATATTATTGACAAATATTTCACTCTGAATATGCTAACACAGAGACCACTCAATCACCTTACTTCTCAACTATTAATTCTTCAGGATCAAGGCTAAGGAAGAAAATATGTAGAGACGATGATCTGAAAAATAATTCACTGTTGGATTTTGAATATTTTCACCACTCCACAGTGAAACACTAGCATTTCCTCCCCTCTGAGCTTGGACTAGATTCACTTCCAGTTGGTGATGTGGCTCTGCAAGGGGGTAAGGAGGCTTCCAACTGTTGTGGATAATTTAGAATTTATGGTAATCCTTAACACAAACCTTTAACAATGCCATTTCAGCCAGAGCAAAATAGAGCAACTAATTTGAACAATTGGTCCTTTTTTTCCCCTAGAGAATTAAATTTAATTGCTGCTACACAAATACTCTAAGTATATTTAAATAAATCACAAATTTCAGAGATATCAACAAGACATCTCTAAACTTGGAATTTCCTGGCTTCTGCTGTAAAATAAATAAATAATAAGAGATTAAGAAAAAATGACCTTTTATATTGCAGAAGTCAGGGACAATACTGAGCTGAATCTCAGAATATACTTATAATATAAACACAATAAAATGTACTTAGATATTTATTGCAGTAAGTGTCCCATTTCATTCAACTGGGGATCAACAAATTATTTTAAATGCTATTTTCCTTCGTTTTGTAATTGGTCATTTTTGTAACTTAGCTAAAGTTTTAAACTACTTAGGGAAAACAGAGTGGGAATGATGACTAAACATTATCACCAAGGCTACCACTGAGCGGAAAGCCAAAAAGAAACAATTGGTGGGTCCCTTCCCACCGTTTCCCCGGGAACCAGCTTCACCAGTCACGTCGAGGTTGCTATTGCCATTATCTCAGCTCTCAGAAACCAGGATCCAGGAGTCAAGAACCCCGAGCTATCTGGGCACATGACCACCACCAAGGCAGCAAACTAGGACCAGGTGCTCACTGAAGAACTCAATCTAGCTTACTTTTTTCTCTTCAGCCAAAAAATTGTGATCACCCCACAATCTGCTAATCCAGCTTTAAAATTCGCTCAACAGATTTACTCAAATTGCCATGCTAAATAAATAACCAAATATACAAAAGTCATATCTTTTGAAATTAATGGATTATTATTAGTCGGTCATCCATACAAGCATAATCCACCATCTATGAATCTCTGGTACCCCCTTGTGGTATCATTAGTAATAACAGTTTAAATATTTCTTCAAAAAAAAAATGAGACATTTCTCATGTTCCATATATTTTAACGTTTTCAAGAGAAATCTTAAAATAAAACCACAGAACCCACTATTTCTCTTACTAGTTCAAAAACAATTCTATAATAAAGAATGTATTCTGTAGAAGTTTGTGGAAAGAGTTAAATTTTTATGACAAGAACAAAATATCTTAAACAAGATACTTTCCAAGTCACTAAAGAGTCAGAAACCAATTTTCGTTTTTTCAAATAGCAACCAAAACTTTGAATACCTTTAAAAATATCCTCCAAAGGGTACTCAGATTCTGTCTAGCTGAGATTCAATCTGGTCCGCTTATCAATATGCTTAGGCTTCTTAAGAGTCAACCCAATATGGAGAAAGGTTAATAAACTTTGGGAAAAAAAATCCCTAAAGACCTTACTTGAATTAATTTCAAACAGTAAATAATATTTTCATAAATAACCTTTCTATTACCAGGACAAATTTTTAAAAATTTCTCTGTGCTTAAAAGTATTAAAGACCAATTGCAAGGATTCTCGTCGTTTGCTCTTTTTATTTTTTAAAATTGCTATGGGAATTCTTTCAAATTTTCCAAACTGATGTTTTTCTAACTATGGAAATCACAATCAGGCGGCAGCAAGAAGCATGTCCTCTCCTGGGATCCAGATGAGCTGGGGTAGGAACAATATTGTTTGCCTGTTAGCTCATAATGTTTGTGTGGTGTGTGTGTGTGTGTGTGTGTGTGTGTGTGTGTGTGTGTGTGTGTGTGTGTGTGTGTGTGTGTGAGAGAGAGAGAGAGAGAGAGAGAGAGAGAGAGAGAGAGAGAGAGAGGTTTTTTTTGGAAGAATAGTACTGATTATTGGGAAGAAGGTGCAAAATTCATTGTTTTTCTCTAGATCTAAAACTTGTTCTTTTTCATATGTCCTAACTTTTTTGGGTATATGCAAAACTATGATGTCATTGGTGTGAGCAACTCTTGGAATGGCAACTCCCTCCAACAAAGCAAAAATGCAGATAGACAATGTTTATTGATGGTCTTAGCGCCTGGGGCATTGAGAAGATCAGTCACTTTCATTAATATGCCCCAAAGACCAGGCTTGAGCCCAGCGTTCCTGACCCCAAGGCCACACTGCTCTTCATGCTGCCTCTTAACGTTCCCCCTTAAAAGTAAACAAACAAAAATTTATTTTCAATCATGTTTTACAATTCCATTTTTTTCTTTTCCTTTTATCTACTATCCAAAAATTAATATAGGAGAGAAAATAGCAAATATAGCAAGGATTTTTATCATTACTATTATTTTAAACATTTGACAAAATGTTCTGTGTTTCTGCTTGTCTGCCCCATCACTGAGACTGTCGGGTCCTCAAAGACAAGAACAATTAGTGGTCCTCTTTTATATGGATCATCATGTCCAAATCTTGGTATACATCTACTTTTTTCAAATTGTACCTTTTGTATTTTACCTCAGAGCTAAATTGCTGCTTTATTAGGATTATCCTGTAATTTTCTCTTGCCCAAATGCACTAAGAATTTTTTCCCCCAAAGTAGCAGCGTGTTCTTTCATTTTAGACATGTGGTCACACTGTGCAAACTGGTGGCCAACAGAGCCAGGTCAAGGCATAGGTGTGTCCTAGGCAAGATTTGAAAGTTGGTTGCATCTCCTTTGTGTTAACTGTCTACCAGGCTTTGAGCTTTCGCTATAATATGTGTAACTTGGCTTATTACAAAGTAAACCCTTTTGGAGAGCAGAATGAATTTGCTAACATTAAAAATATGTGCACTTATAAGAAATAGGGTCCCTCTGGATCCTGTATCTGCCTTGCCTTAACATTAGTCCCAGCTTTTTTTCTAACACATATATACTTTGCAAAGCTTGTGGTCTTAGAAATACCTTCAGAATACATTCATTTGTCAGGAGGAGGTCTTAGAAAGGGTGGCAGGGTTGTTTTTTCTTTAAAGTTCAATTGTTTAGAATATGGTATTAAGGAGATCAGAATCATCCTCACAGATGTGACTTTGCTTCATTTTGTCCCGTGGTTCATGCCCATTTCCCAAATGTCCAATTGGTTCCAGGAAACTGTGAATGAATCATCACAAACCCACTTCTACTTGTAGAAAAAAATGTACTTCCTGGACCTCTCCACACCATTTGAACCATCACATCCACCTCCCACCCCCCTGTAACTGAACTGTGCTCCTAGGTGCCTGACTCTTACAGGTCAGTGCTGGCTTTATGTTTCTGGGGCAAATACCTCATCCCCTTCACCCTTGCTTTCCAGTCTCCAATGAGTATGTAAGCTCCTTGAGGGCAGGTACTGTCTTTTGTATCCCTAGTGCCTGGATCAATTCCTGGAACACAGTAAGTACTTAATAAATGTTTGCCCTATCTGTCTCTCTACACTTATGTCACTCTTTGTCTGTGAATAGCAGTTCAACCATACAATAGCTATTCAACTTAATATTATTACATTTCTGTGCTTGAGTGTTACTTAAGACAAATTTCTTTTATATAAGATTTAGTTTCATAATTTAGGAATTACCAGCATAACTGAATAGGAAATTAGATCAATATATAAGGGTAAAATATTTTAGTAAATGTTCTATTTTTTAGTTTTTAAACTAACTTGAATTAAATTTTTAAAGGGTTACCTCCAAGATGTATGTGTGTATGTGTGTATGTAAATTACTGATATACAGAGTTGCTTTTTGTTAGGGAATGCCTATAACTTATAGTCTTAAGAAGGCTGCATGAGGTTAATAAGTGAGTTCCCCAAGCTAGTGAGTGGTAAGTCTAGGTGTTCCTGACAACAAAGCTGTTTCTCCATTACCCCATGCTGAATTAATGTTACATCATTATATCATACATCCAACACAGTAATTAAATCCTTATTTTAATTCACCTACTCTTCCACTGGTTTCGGGTCTCTGATAAATGCTGACTAGGTGACTCTGAGCAAGTCAGAACCTCTCAATGCCCCCCAGAAATGCTCTAAAACTAGAAATTGCTAAAAAGATGTGGATCTGCGTCATAGAAAATGTGACTGAAAGCTCCTCACTTGGAATTCCTTCCCCTCAGAAATCACAGGTCCACTCCTACCTCTTACTGTTCCACCATTCCCTCTAGAGGTCAAGGAGAAATTCCCCATATATGGTAATATACAGTAGGGAGAAAAGCATGCAGCAGTAGTCAATTTTTAAAAATGTAAGTGACAAAATCAAGTAGTTATTGCCAGAATAAACTAAGATAATACTAAATAAACTAGTGAAGCTAAAAACATTATTTTTAATATGTTTAGCCACTAGATGGCAATTATGAGAGTGCTTCATTGAAAGAGCACTAGATAGTACCTGAAAACAGAGAACTTATCAATAAACCAGAAAGAAAATTCCAGATTAACTCTATTGAGTCACTTGTATTTCTGGAAAACTTCATATAAAAAAAGGAAATTATAAACCTTGTTTCCCTTTTCACAATTCTATAAGTAAATCTTTTTAAGTAATAAATACTAAAGAAAAATAATAATTTAGGAATGTAAATATGTTTTTAAACATGACAATGTTATAATAATACCTTGGATAGCGTGTTTTTTAAAAAGATGAAGTAGTAATGTTTCTGTGATTCTAAAAAATGAATAGATATGTATTCAATGATACTAAGGAAAGTCAAATGCCTGTCACATTGGACAAGAGACTTTTATCAATAGAAAAAGAGCAAAATGTTTGATGCCAAGGGTTAGGATTTAAAAAACAAGCAAATAACTTGGCTTCCTAAATTAGGAGAATCAAGACTGGGAATGTCCTCCATGAATAAATAAATACTTTATTGGGAAACAAACAACAAAATTTGATGAACAAAGGTAAGTTGACTAGAATATTATTGATCCTAATGTAGAACATCAGAATTTAGTTGGATCAAATCTTAAACTGTGATAAAAAACCTAACATAGAGCATTTTAGTTTGTATTTAAATTTTCAATTTATATTCATATTTAGCAGTCTCACACTGTATAAGTCTACTTCACTTCAGTCCGCTGGTCAACTAACATTTATGTGCATAAACTATGCTAAGCACATAAACTGCTAGATTTCAAACCATTCAAGATTAAAATCAGTGGGGTTTTTAAAAATTAAATATAGTTTGGTCGTCTCGATTATCAAAAAAAAATTCTAAAACTATCTTCAGTGTATTTTCCTGCTTTTTAACTATTTCTCCTCTGGAATAAAACATAATATTCCCAACAAAGGTTTTATACTTGAACCTTCATATTTTTCAAACCAATAAAGACATTCTTATTATTAATAATCAAGTCATCTTACACAGGTTAAGAGCTCTACTAATATATTTTTCCTCAAACATTTAAAATTCACAACTTATTACAGATTTCTTTTTGTTAAACTAAGATTTCCCACCAACTACCATTCCAGACAAATTTAGGTTTTTTTTCACTTTTACTCCTTAGCAGCATCAATAGTAATAGAAATTTTGCTCCAAAAGAGATGAGTCCTATCAAGTACGCTACCTACTAGATGATAAAGAAATAAAGATTAAAGTTATAATAGAGTAAATTCAAAATAATTTCTTAAAACATTTTATTTATATCTCATTTTATTTACATGTCCATTACCCAAATCTATAAGGCTAATCTTTGCAAGATCAAAATTCAATTATCATTTGGGAAACAATTTTTTAAAATATGATTGAAGAAACCATTTCACATGTAAGATTTCATTTTCAACATTAAAAATACATATATATGAAAGACAGCACTAAAAAACTTTATTATTAAAAACATTGAGTTATTAAACATAAATGGATAAAAGATGTACAATAAAAGAAATACATTCTTCCATAGCATTTACAACCTTACTAAAATCATATAAAGACAGAAGAATGAGACTATATGTACTTAATAAGGAAAAGAAATCATCAACTGTCATTTGGGGGAAGAACTGGATACTTTCAAAAACTTCATAATTAAAAATTAGACAAAGCAATAGATACCCAAATGGGGGTGGGCTGGGGAGCCAAGGCGGGAGGAGAAGTACTTCCTTTAAAGTCTTTTCAAGTTGCGCTTGCTCTGTGCACTCCCTGGAAGAGCATCTCTTTTATTTCGTGGCTTTGCAGATCTACTACTACATTCTTCTGCCCCATGGTAGGTACATAGGCATAATACACAAAAGTCAAAACCACAGGCTTCCCGACTGCATAGGCCCCGTTTCTTCATTGGCTGATACTTAGCAGGAGACTGGCACCTTGGACAAGGTTTTAATGCTTCATCAATAAAAAGCGTTTTGGCAACCTGTAGTAGAAGCAGACACACTGAATCCTAGAGTTCTGAGTCAAGAATCACTCTATCTCCAGTATTTCCTTTTAATAATGGGTTATATATACTCACCTTAACATACTCTTCCTGTTTACTAGGGACCTGAGTAACAGAGCTGCCTTCTGTGGGCGTTAAAGCTGTTCCCCAAGGAGATGGGGTTGAAATCTCTTCTTTTTGAGAACCAGGTGTCCTAGCTTGAGCTTGCACAGATCTCAGAGCTGATCGGTTTAAAAGATTGAGCCTTGTTGCAGCATCCTCAGCACATAATATATTCCCCTGTTGAAGAGAATAAGATGGGCTGTTACAAAAGGTAATACCTAGGGAGGCCCAGGAGAGTAGCTCTCTGCTGAAAAGCAGATTTGTCTTTTTTGGTGTTATTTTCTTGACATTCCTTTGTATGCCGAAACTACTACTTTTGTGAGTTACATATTTTTACAATTAACATTTTAGTTTTTATAGTTAAGGCAAAAAAATAAAAAATAATTTTAACCCCAAAATATTATTAAATGAGAACTCAAGTTCACATGATTTGTGATCTAGCCATTTGAACTGAAAGTCTAAGAAGTAATAAATCTTTATGAAGCTTGCTACCAAATACTTAGGAATTCTTTGAAGACATCTCATTTAGCAACAAGTCATGAGAATAATAGGCCTAGTGAGACCATAAAACTCAATAGCTTAGATTGGCCTTTGCCAATACCTGGTGCTAGTTCATTTTTATAGTTCCTGTCAAGTTTTAAAAAGCTTTGATAATGTAAGAGAAAAAAAAAACAACTTTCATCTGAGCTGAAAACCCTTTCATGAGTTAAATATACTGATGAGAAAAACTCTGAAGGGGTAATTTTTATGAACCTAAAGAACTACCAACTGTGCTGGGAAAATATTAGCAAACTTTTAACAAACTAATCCATCCTCTTTACAAACTGATCTGTCACTTACCTCAATAAATTAATAGCCAGTCTAAATAAATTTTATCTATTTCATTGCCAAGAATATGATGAAAGAGCCCCATGAGACAGCAGCACACACACAAAACACAAAAACCATGGTTTAACACTTATGCTATTACACATACATAATGCAGTGAATCATGAAAAACTCTATCTTTAATTCTAATTCATTAGTCTATATTTCTAAGAATGATAGAGGTTTTTGGACAATAAATGTTTAGGCAATTACATTAACTGTTAAAACTCCAAGTATCAGATCCTTAATCAATGATTGAATGACCTGATCTAATCTCATAAATACTAAACATAAATTCTAACTCTAAGTAAAACCTAAGTCCAAAAGTGCAGTAATTGGAAGGATGGATGACAAGTTCTCCTTGGAGTGACAGGGGAGTGGGTTTCATCATGTAACAAGAAGCAAGAAGAAACATATCATTAAATAGTAGTTCATCTCATATTGAAGTACTTATGGAGGCATTGAAAACAAGACCCCTGTGAAGATAATCACACATCAACATCTGTTGCAGATAATGAGTAGAAAGAGATTTTCAATGAAGAATTCAGTAAGACCCTCCAAACAAATAAAAGAGCCAATATTCAGTGACTTTAAGGCAAAAGATAACCATGAGGAGAGGGTGAGGCAATGAAAAGATATTTTGGAAAATACAATGCAGGAGTGAAACTGGAAGGCAAGAAAGGAAAGTAGGAAAATTCCTATTACAAACTCTTCACCATCAGTGACAGTGAAGTCATTACCTTTTGACTCAAACATCACAGTTCATGATGAAAGAATCAGAAAGTAGAAATTGTCACTTAAAAAAGTAAAGAGTATCTGGACTATGAGGGCAGCTAGGTGGCACAGTGCGTAGAGAGCTCTGGGCCTGGAGTCGGGAAAATCTGAGTTCAAATGTAGCCTCAGACACTTACTAGCTGTGAGCTAACTTGACCCTGGGTAAGTTATTTCACCCTGTTTGCCTCAGTTTCCTCATCTGCAAAATGAGTTGCAGAAGGAAGTGGCCAACCCCTCCAGTATCTTTGCCAAGAAAACCCCAAATGGTGTTATGAAGAGTTGGATACAACTGAAATAACTGAATAACAACATCTGGATGATGGCTGAAATCCATGCAGGCCCTGATAAAATTTTGAGGGTATTTAAGAATCTGTTCTTATTATATACGAAAGAAGGGAAGAAAGAGTAACAAACGCTTGGAAAAATCATGAAATTTGTTACTGCCCTCCCCCGCCACCAAAGAAGAAAGAGAATTGAGAAAATAACCACCAAACCACATGTTTATGCTCTCATCTCGAGAAAATGGTGGAGCTCAATCTATACATATATTGAGGTTATTTTTAATGAATTTATAAGAAAAGAACAGGCAGATTTTCACAAATAATCTTCTATCCAGACCATATCTTTACATATGCAATTGACCAGGAGCTACAGAAAAGGCAAGATGCCACTGTGTTTTGTCTCTTGATTCAGTGCAGTAAAATACATCCTTTAAAGCCCCTTCTCCCAAAAAGGTGTCTCCCTTGCATCTGTTGATATCATATAAGACCTTATATAATATATCATATCATATATCATATAAGATCTCATATAAGATCTTATAAGATCTCTTATACATAACAGTTAACATAATGTTCAACAATCCTATCAAATGAGATAAAACTAGGAAATATTTTCTTACCAAAAGTGTTTGCCACCAGCTTCAAGGATGTGCAGCACAGAGTTCAAATGAAAGAGGGCCTCACTATAAGTAGTAAAGTCATCCAGGTACTCTTGCTTGTAAATACAATTATTGTTCTGATTTCACTAAGTCCCAGAAAATTATTACAGAGCCTCTTAAATGTAATCCATAACTACTCAATCGTTCGTTCTAATCATTGTTGTTCAGTCATTTCAATGGTGTCTGACTCTTGGTGACCCCTTTTGAGGTTTTCTTCTCAAAGATACTGGAGTGGTTTTCCATTTCCTTCTCCAGCTCACTTTTCAGATGAGAAAACTGAGGCAAACAGGGTGAAATGACTTGCCCAGGGTCACATGGCTATTTAAATGTCTGAGGTCAAATCTGAACTCTGGAAGATTTATCTTTCTGACTTCAGGCCTATGCACTCCATCCACTGTCCCACCTAGCTGTCCTTGGTCTAATTATCCACATAGGAAAAAAAAGTGGATTACACAGGCTCATTGCATACTACATGATATGCAGTTAGAGGGACAACCCATAAACTTGGGCCACGAGCACATATATCTTAGACAGACACTGTAGATGTACAATCAACACAGCCTGGAATTAAATAGGAGGAAGAAAACTGGCCAGATTTTATTTGAAAATATGCAAAGTGCTTTTAATGATCCCAAACTTCTCTGTGAAACAAAAGTCCACTTATACTCTTCCTCTGGCATTATCTGGCTAGGGAGCACAGCATTCCATGATCTCCATAGATTACATTTAATATCAGTAGTAACAGAAGTCTCCTGGAGTTGGAGCAGGGCAATGACACAGTTAGATCTGCTTTAGGACAATTATTTTGGCAGCTGAGTGGCAGATGGATTACAGTGGCGAGGAGATTCGAGGTAGAAGGACCAACCAGAAGGCTATTGCTATAGGCTAGGCATGAAGTGAAGAAGGCTTGGGCCAGGGTAGTGCTGTGTGAGTAGAGAGAAAGCTGTATATAAGAAAAGTTGTGAAGGTACACATAATCAGATTAAATTTAGGTCTAACTGATTAGATTAAATTTAAGTGAGTGGGAAGAGGGTAATTTCCTTCCCAACTTTCTTTTTTTTTTTTTTTTGTATTTTTTTTTTTATTTTTGAAACTGTCTCCCTCCCACCCAGGCTGTAAATGTAAGTGGTCACTCAAGGGCTTCATTGTATCACTAATCAACATGGGAGTTTTGATCTGTTCCATTTCTACCTGGGCCAATGCACCCCTCCCTAGGCAGCCTGGTGGTTCCATCCTCCCCTGAGATTCACTTATTGATGCAGGATTTAGTTTGGACATGCAATCAGTCTTAGCCTACTGCAGGCACTATATTTTTTTGAGCAAAGCAGAATTTCAGTAACTCAAAAGAAACATGAGATGTTCAAATTTAGAGACATCTCCACCCAAAACGTTCACAATGGACTATTTGTGCCCGACCTGTGGTTGGTTGGTTGTGTCCTCCGTCTTCAAGGAGGATCAAAATGACATCACCATTGTAAAGTGAAATTTCAGTGTGTCTGACTGGCTGATCAGACCAATATGAGCTTGGAATGCTCTACCACAGGTTGGGCACAGATAGTCCATATGAATATTTAGGGTGGGTATCCCAAATTTGCGCATCCTGCAATCCTGCATTTACTTTGTGCTCTCTCAATTCTTCTCAAAGAGCACAGCACCTTTTCTTATGTGGGCACACCATGTTGAGCGGTCCTATGCCAGTGTCTCCCATGTTGCACAGTCAAATCCAAAGTTCTTGAGAGAGATCTTGAGAGTATCCTTGTATCGCTTATTCGGGCCACCATGTGATTGCCTGCCCCATGCAAGTTCTCCATAAAATAGTCTTTTTGGCAAGTGTACATTTTGCATTCGAACAACGTGGCCAGTCCATCAGAGTTGCGCTCTCCGAAGCATAGTTTGAGTACTTGGCAGTTCAGCTGGAGCAAGGACTTCAGTGTCTGGTACCTTATCCTGCCAGGTGATCCTCAGAATCTTCCTAAGACAGTTCAAATGGAAGTGATTCAGTTTCCTGGCATGGTGTTGATAGACTGTCCATGTTTCACAAGCATATAATAATAAGGTCAGCACAACAGCTCTGTAGACCTTCAGTTTGGTAGTTAGTCTAATCCCTCTCTCTGCCAAACCTTTCTTTGGAGCCTCCCAAATACTGAGCTAGCTCTGGCAATGCATGCATCAACCTCATTGTCAATGTGTATATCCCTGGAAAGTATACTACCAAGGTAAGTGAACTTATCCACAGCATTCAAAACTTCTCCATTTGTTATAACTGATGGTTCCACATATGGATGGTGTGGTGGTGACTGATGGAGCACCTGTTTTTTTGGTGTTAATTATTAGGCCAAAATTAGCACAGGCAGCAGAGAATTGATCCATACTTTGTTGCATCTCAGTTTCAGAGGCTTCATTGAGTGCACAATCATCTGCAAACAGAAAATCATGCACCAACACTCCCTCCACTTTGGTCTTGGCTTGTAACCTTTGCAAATTGAAGAACTTACCATCAGTACGGTAGTTGACCTTGATGCTATGTTCATCCTCATTGAAAGCATTTGACAACATAACTGAAAACATCATGCTAAAAAGCATGGGAGCAAGCACACAGCCCTGTTTCACTCCATTGGTGACAGGGAAGGCACGAGAGTTTTGTCCATTATCCAGAACCTGGACAAATGTGCCATCATGAAATTGTTGTACAATATTGATGAACTTCTCTGGGCAACAAAATTTTGACATCATTTTCCATAAGCCCTCACGACTAACTAACAGTGTCAAAGGCCTTGGTCAGATCCACAAACATTGTGTACAGACCTCTGTTCTGCTCATGGCATGTCTCCTGGAGTTGTCAGGCAGCAAACACCGTATCAACTGTTCCTCAGCCCTTTCTGAAGCCACACTGGCTCTCAGGTATATGCCCATCTTCCAGGTGAAGGATCAGCCTATTAAGGAGGACTCTAGCAAGAATTTTTACCTGTGGTAGAGCCTTCTGAACTCATGTAGATATAACCATCCACAGCTGGACGCACTGTACCTCGACCCCAATGTAGTGATGTCATTTTGGTCCTCTTCAAGAACAAAGGTCAACAACTAACCAACCAACTGCATCTCAGAACTTCTAAACTGAAGAGATCCACCAGCCTCAGACTTCCCAGTTGTACCCCCCTAAAGCCCAGCTTTCCAACTTTCCCATTACTGTCAATGAAACTACCCTCTTGATTCCTCACTCTCACTCACCCCATTGATCCAATCTGTTGTTTAATCTGACTGTGTGTACCTTCATGACATTTACCACACACAGCTCTTTCTCTCCACTCACACACCACCACCCTGGCACAGATCATCTTCACTTCATGCCTAGACTATTGCAGCATTTCCCCATTACAATCCATCTGCCACAAAGTTGCCAAAATAATTTTTCTAAAGCAGATCTAACCATGGCATTGCCCTACTCAATAAACTCCAGTGGCTTTCTATTACTACTGAGATTAAATATAAAATACTGTTTGGCATTTAAAGCCATTCACAACCTGGCCCTTTCTTACCTTTCCAATCTTCCTATACTTGACTCCCCTCCACAAACTACAATCAGTGATACAGCTCATTTCTTGAATAGAACACTCTATCTGTGGATTTTGCACTAGCTGTCACCAATGCCTGGAATGCTGTCCCTCCTCTTCTCCAGTCTTCTGGCTCTCTAGATTTCTTTCATCTCTCCCTTCAGATCCACCTGCTGCAGGAGGCCTTTCCCCATTGCCCCAATTGCTAATGTCTTCTCTCTAAAACCACCTTCAATTTACACTGTCTATATCATGTTTGTACATCATTATTTGCTCATTAACATGTGAGGTCCTTATGGGCAGAGACTGTGCCATTTAATATGTGAGTATATATAAAAATATATATGTGGGGGGGTGTCTGTGTATATACATACATATATATATACATATATATATTTGATACTGGTATCATTACTTATCATACCTTTAAGCATAACACGGTTCTGTTGCTTCTCTCTTTTTAAACAATATCTGTTTTTTATTGTTGCCTTGTCTGAAATAAAAATTGACACCTGGCTTTTTTTTAATTCACCTAATATAGAACAATTCTATTTCAGTAACGTTTCATTCTGTGTGAATCTTTATGTTCACAGTTTTGGCACAGTTTTGTGTGATCCTGGCTATGAACTCTTGTTACTTGAATGCTTTTTGACCATTTTTAATATGTTTTCTCTTTGACACGGAAGATCTGAATTTATGATATTTCATGTTCAAATGTTTTCAATTTGAGGTTTCTTTCTAGAACTGGCCATTGTTTTGTTTTTCTAAAATTTCACTCTGCCAACTGCTTCTACTTTGAAGCAGTCTTTCTTTTCTTGAAATATAGTAACCAGGCTTTTTGGTTTATCCATGTTTTGGGGGGAGTCTGAAGATTCTTATCTCTACTCAACCTGTTTTTTAAGACAGCTGTTTTTGATAGTAGATCCCTTACATATTCTTCTAATTTTTCAGTCTTTTGATTTTGTTCTATTATTTCTTGTCTCACTGAATCCCTGAATTCTTTTTGTTTCATTCAGTTTTTTGAGGTATCCGCTCCTTGGGTAGGGTTTCTACTTTCCCTTATAAGCCGTCTATTCTTCTTCCAATTTTTCCCTCAAGAGCTCTAATTTCACTTTGGAAATTCTCTTGCTTCATTTCTTCCATATACTCTTCGATCCTTGTGGTCAAACTGTTCTTTCCTATTAGGCTTTACCTCCACTTGTTGTGGAATTATATCACCGTCTTGTTTTGCCTCATGAGCTTCTCTTAACCCATAATATTTTTCATTGTATTAGGAGTTTTCTTTTGTTTGCTCATGTTTCCAGCCTCAATTCCTAGATGAGGACTTTGTACTAGGACCAATTTTGCCCCCCACCTCGGGTGGGTGGACCCACATACCGAAGCCGCTGGGGTCTGGATGTTAATGCTACTGCTCTGCTGCAGTTTTGGATGGGATGATGAAGTCTTCATTCTCCTCCATGCTTTTTTCTGCAGTCCTGGTCAGGTCAAGGAGCTGAGCCCGGAGCTTGGATGAGGGGCCACCCTTGGCTTCTGTCTGACATGTGCTCTGTCTTCTGGTAGCCCAGCTTAAGTGCTGACCTCTTCCCTAATTCTGTATCTCCTACAATAATCCCTTAGAGGAAAATGGACTCGTCTTTTGGTGCAATATTGGAAATCATATTGGCGTTAGGCCCCCTGGAGGATCCTAACACACAAATTTCCCAGGGGCCTTAACACTTCTGCCTCCTTAATCAATCACCTCTTGGGATTTGCCTTTTGTCCCTTGGGGTAGACCTAGACCTAAGATCTCACTGGCTTCTGGTTCCCTCTATAGCAGGTCACACTGGCTTCATTGTATTGTACTTCCTAAAAGACCTGGTGGCATTGGGTTTATCTAATCTCTATTTCCTAGTCCAGTCACCTACCATGAGCTGGTTTTGTCCCTGCAGCAGTTCTGACAGGTGGAGACCCAAGATTCTGCTAGCATCAAAATGCCCTAAGTTTTCAGTCATCTTCTTGTGCAGTCCTAGTCTGGATGGAAGAGCTGACTTGTTGAGTCTTTGTGTTGTCACTCCCCACTGCCCACCCCCCCCCCTTGCCCTTTCTTAAAAAATCTTTGATGTTCTTAGGTGAGCAAGATTTAGCTAGATCCTTCTGTTATCACCATCTTTAACAAACATCCTAAAGAGTTTTTTTTTCCATCTTTATCCTTTGTTAAACTTTCTGTAGCATACAGTGCTGTTTGTTGACCATGTGCCACTAGCCACTCCCTCCTCCTAAATTATCTCTCTAGTTTTTCATGATAGTGATCTCTCTTGATTTCTCTATTACTTGCCTGACCACTCATTCTCAATCACTTTGCTGGGTTATCATCCACATCATAAAGCCTAACTGTGGGTGAACTCCAAAGCTCTGTCCTGGGCCCTTTTCTAAACAAAGTGTCTCTCTATACTATCTCTTAACCTTTGATGAGATACCATAAGGACCCCTGAGCCTTACTTTTTGCTCTATGGCTACACCCCAAAGCCCATTGGGTCTTTCCATTCACTCAATGGCTAGATTGTCTGATATGTATTGTCTTTCCCTTTAGAATGTGAGTCCCTTGAGAGCAAGATTGTCTCCCTTTTCTCTTTGTGTTCTGAGTGTTCATAACAAAGCTTATCACATAGTAAGGATCCATATATATCCTGAGCGCTATTTGTCCATCTCCAACTACCTGTTGGACACTTTGAACTTGACACTGGCATCTCAAGCCAAATATATCCAACAAAGAGCTCATTACCTCCCCTCCCCCAAGTTCATTCCTGTTTCAAATTTCCCTATTTCTCTCTAGCTTTCCAGTCATCCTGGTTCATAACCTTGGTGTCCTGCTCAACCCCTCACTTTTCCTTACCTTACATATTTCAGTGAACTGCCTAGTCCCATCATTTCTGCCTTTAAAACATCTGGCTTTCTCATTATTGTTTACAGAGAGCAATGTATCCATTATTTCCACAGCTTTTCAGTGGTTGTTCTCTAAATCAGCAATGCCCCATCTCTTCACCTATTCACCCTCAGAGCCCATGCTCACCTCTGATGCCACTTTCTACATGAAGCCTTTGTTCTACAATCATCTTGTATTTATTACATATGTATGTGTTGTTTCTCCCAGATAGATTGCAAGTATCTTCAGGACAGGGACTATTTCACTTTTATATTTGCATTTTTTTCAATAAATGCATGTTGATGTATTCATGTATTCAATGGAAAGGCATCCAACTAGCACATCATCCGCACAAAATACTACATAGCTGTAAAAGTACACACAAATGCTTTTTTGGAAACAAAGGTATTGATGTTATAGGGCAACTAGGTGGTGCAATGGATAGAGAACCAGGCCCGGAATCAGGAAGACCTTAGTTCAAATGTTGCCTCAGACACTTATTAGCTATTTGCCCCTGAGCAAGTCATTTAATCCTGTTTGCCTCAGTTTCCTCATCTGTAAAATGAGCTGGAGAAGGAAATGGCAAACCACTCCAGGATCTTTGTCAAGATAACCTCAAATGGGTCACGAAAAGTTGGACAGGACTGAAACAACTGAACAAAAAATAATGTTCTAGTGGTGTCTCTTCTATTTATGGACCAGGTAGAAGTCCTATTAGGCAAAATAAATGTAAATGTCAATACTGAATAAATCACAAAGGTTAAAGTTATTAAGGAAAATAATTCATGCATATTATTGTAAAACCTGCATATAATTTAAGAATTGGCCTATTAAATTAAGAAAAAGCCATTTTAGGAAAAGCAAAAAAAAAAAAGGAATTACCCTGGAATCTGCCTTCAGTTGTTGTATGTAAACTTTCCTCCTTTGATTTGCTTTTTTATCTTGCACAACAATTTCACGCCAATTTTTGCTTACTCTCCAAACACTATAATAAAAAGAAAAATTCGTAAATTATAAAAAGTCCACAGAATTAAATTTAACTTAAAGTTATTCTAGAATCAATATTTTAGCTCTTTTAGTCTTCTACATTGTATATTACAAATTTTATATGAAAAAAAGAAATGTTCTTTCATAAAACTTTGTGTCACTATAACAACAGCTGATATTTTATATAATGATTCATGGTTTCCAAAGTTCTTTATATGTACTATCTAATTTGATCCTGAAAACCCTATGAAGTACTGCAGATTTTTATCTCTATCTTACAAAGGAAAATAAATGAGTTTCAGAGAAGTTAAGTGACTGACTTGCCCAGGGTCACTCAATAATGAAGTGTCAGAGGTGGGATTGGAACCCAGATCTCTCCTCAAAGGTTCTCACTCTTTTCATTATACTACTGCCATGGGAAGGCATATATATTGGGAAAATAGCGTAACAATACCATATAGATAAGACAGCACAATTCAGTGTTTGCTATTTATAAACTTGACACTTGGCTTAAAATAGTTAATAACAATGGTATAGTATTATATATTATCTATTATATGCTCTCAGATCAGGGACTGTTATACTTTCCTGGTTGTATCTGTACTGCTTAGCACTTGGTGCTTCACAGATAGTTAGCACTTCATATAAGCTTCATTCATTCATCCAATCTGTATGGAACTAGCTAACAAAGTCTATTGTTTGGACAATGAAGATGGTATTAGATTTAGCTGGCAGGCATGGTCTTCCAGGCTGGACCTCACAGGGTATCTTTGCCTTGATGGCAGTCACCAGGGATCAGATTTCAAGCTCTGAGATCCTATTTTTTTAAGTTTACTCAGTTCTTGAAGATATGGTTCATACTGGCCAAACTCCCAAAGGAATAATTGACAAAAGAGAATTCCAATTTATTAATTACTATAAGAAATAGATTTGCCAAGTAGAGAACACTTATTGGTGCCTCATCAATAAGTTTTCTTCCTAATAATAGATACCATTTATATTTACATACACTACTTCATTGGATCATCACAATGGTACTGAAAGGTGGGCATTATTATGATCCTCATTTTATAGATGAGGAAACTGAGGCTGAGCAAGTGACTTGTCTAGTCTCACATAGTAAGAAGTAGGATTTGAACAATGGTCTTCCTGACACTGAATCCAGAATTCTATCCACTATGTCACCCATTGCCTAACAGGAAAATGCTGTTTTTCCTCTGGAGGAGATTCTCCAATTGGCAAAGATATTTTTCAAGGCAAATTAATAAATTCTGTTTTATAAATTAGTCTCTTGGAAATTTGGACAGTGTAAAGAGAGGCATAGTAGCCTCAGAGTCAGGAAGACTGGAGTTTAAGGTCTCTGATGCAAACTGATTGTGGAACCATGGATAAATCACTTCACCTTTTAGTATCCCAGGCACCTCTCTAAAATAACAAATTATAGAACTGCTGATTGGCATTGATGGGAAGCTTTTGTATAGAGGGAGTCTCTTATACCAGTGAAATCACAGATCCAGACAATAACAACAACAAAAAGAAGTCTACTTGGAAAATATCTAATATCATGATCTTCTTCAAGTATCATCAAAGCAACATCAGAAGATTTTCAGAATATCTAATGCTGAAGTTTTTCAAAGACAAATTTAGTAATTTTGAACACTTGAAAAAACACATCATTTACCTTTTAGATAGGAAAGATTTATCTGTTAATAATGCCTACATTTCATCAAAAAATATGAAACAACATCTTTAGTTACTGTCCAAAGATTAGGGAAAGGGGTCACAAGATGCTTATATATAGTGAAGAGACATGCTTGTAAGTTCATTTCGGTAACAGACTAGTAAGTCCATATTTGTATGCTCAAAGAAAATGAGACAGAGTTTTTACATTCAGTAAACTGAGAATACCATGTACCAAAACACCTGGTATAACAGTATTGACCACTTTTACAATCAATCCATAAGGGCTGAATATTAAGGGAAAAAAGAATAATTTTAGAACTGGTAATTGCTTCCTTATTAATAATTTAGATTGTTATTTGTCAGGGAGAAAGTCAGAATCATGCCAATAACCGTGACACTAGTACCTACTGGGACCACTCTGACTCTTGGCTGTTTTTCCTCTCTCCAGATTGAGAGGTCATTTTCTACCTAAGAAGGAATGAGGATGACCAAACAAGAGATAAAGAACATTATGAAGTGCAAAATGGATAATTTTGATTACATTAAATTGAAAAGGTTTTGCACAAACACAAAGCAACCAAGATTAGGAGGGAAGCAGAAAGCTGGGGAAGAATTTTTGCAACTAGTGTCTGTGATAAAGGCCTCATTTCTAAAATATGGAGAGAACTGAGTCAAATATACAAGAATATAAGTCATTCCCCAATTAATAAATGGTCAAAGGATATGAACAGGCAGTTTTCAGAGGAAGAAATTAAAGCTATCTATAGTCATATGAAAAAATGCTCTAAATCACTGTTTAGAGAAATGCAAATCAAAACAACTCTGAGGTATCACATCACACCTATCAGATTGGCTAACATGACAAAACAGTATGATGATAAATGCTGGAGAAGATGTGGGAGAGTTGGAACACTAATTCATTGTTGGTGGAGCTACAAAAATATGCGTACCCTTTGACCCAACAATACTACTTCTAGGACTGTATCCCAAAGAGATCATTAAAATGGGAAAGGGTCCTACACGTACAAAAATATTTATAGCAGCTCTCTTCGTGGTGGCCCAAAACTGGAAATCAAAGGGATACCCATCAATCGGGAAATGGCTAAACAAGTTGTGGTATATGAATGTGATGGAATACTATTGTGCTATAAGAAATGATGGACAGGAAGACCTCAGAGAGGCCTGGAAAGACTTATATAAACTGCTGCTGAGTGAAAGGAGCAGAACCAGGAGAACTTTGTATACAGCAAGGAATTTTTCTGGTAGACTTAGTCCTTCATAGCAATGCATGGACCTAAAAAATTCCCAATGGACTTTTGAGGCAAATTGCCTTCCACATCCAGAGAAAGAAATATGGAACTGAATTGCAAAATGAAGCAGACCATTTTCTTTTGTGTTATGTTTTGCTTTGTTTTATGGTTTCTCCCATTCATTCTAATTCTTCTATTCAACATGACTATGGTGAAATTGTATTTAATAGGAATGTATGTGTAGAACCTATATAAGATTGCAAGTCATCTCGGGGAGAGAGTGGGGAGGGAGACAGAAAGGAGGGGGAGGGAGGGGAAAAAAATCTAAGATATATGGAAGTGATTATAGAACACTGAAAATAAATAAAATAATTATTTTTTTAAAAAAGGAATGAGAAGTACAGGAAAGGGTTGACTGGTAAAAACCTTTCCTATTTGCAAAGTGATCTCCTTGTGATATTTGAATTTTACTTGCTGTGTCTTCAGTTAATGTAGTAGAAAGAGGTGATTCATGGTCAAATCTCAATTCTGCTATTTGCTACTTGTATGACCTTGGATAAGTCACTTATCCACTCTATGACTCAGTTTCCTTAGCTGTAAAATGAAGAAGTTGGACTATATGGTCTTTTAGGTCCATTCCAACTCTGTCTACGAATCTAACATTACACTTCAACAAAACAATCATATATACCTCATAATGAACAGGATTGGTCTCTCTAAAGAAGAGAACAGAAAGTAGCCCATCAATAGTTAAGGGGTCAATATGAGTGTCAACATGGCTATTTCACCTGCTTCAATTCTCTTTTAGCATACCAAGTTCTAAGTATCAGTGGGAACATACTTCCAAATCAAGTCACAGAGTGTAGACAACTGGAAATATGCAGAGTGGGGATCACATCATTGGAAAAGGAATGAGTAGAAACTGGTCAGAAAAGTAGATGACAAGGTCCTTTCTAACCCTTACCTAAATGCCTTGGCTTTTTTCTTTTTCCCACTTTTTAAATTATCTTTATCAGTAATTAATTTAGTTTTTCCACATTTTGTGGCTTAAAAAATACAGGCAAATAAGGCAGGGTGGTGCTTAATTACACAATGTCGTTATTCAGTTGTGTCTGACTTTGTGAGTTTGGGGTTTTCTCCGCAGAGATACTGCAATGGTTTGCCATTTCCTTCTCTATCTCATTTTACAGATGAAACTGAGACACACAGGGTTAAATGACTTGCCCAAGGTCACACAGCTAGTAAGAGTCTGAAGCAAGATACGAACTCAGGAAGATGAGTCATCCTGACTCCAGGCCAGGCATTCTATCCATTGCACTACCTACCTATCCTCAATTATACAATACTTTACCCAAAGACCATCAAGTGATTCATTTATCCACCTTTTCTCCTATCCTGATACAATCTGTACTCAGTGGTTTTATTATTAACAATAAATACAACTAACATTAATATAATGCTTTAATGTTTGTGACATACTTCATGAACATCATCTTACTCAACTTTCACAACATCCTTTTGATTTATAGTACTACAAGCATTATTATTTCCATTTTACAGATGAAGAAATAAGACTTGGGAGAGTTAGGTAATAATTATACAACTCCTCAGTGTCAGAGGAAGATTTGAACCCAGATCTACCTTGTCTCCAGGTTCAGCACTTTCTCCACTGCACCCTGCCCACTTTTAAGTTTTAAAACTTCGAAAGTGGGGAGAGTAAGCTGTACAGAAAAGAAACCTGCAGCTTCACGTAAATCCTCTTTTCTGGGTCTACAATGCAAATGTAAATGCCCATTCCATTTGGATTAAGTTCAGAAAAAAAACCCAATAAGACTGAAAGGGAAGTATAGTAAAAAGAACAGCTGATCTGTGAATTAGAGGTCTGTATTCTAGTACTGGCTCTGCCATTTATTAGTAGGTGACTTGATTTTAACTTTTCTTATCTCATTGATGAAGTAAGGATAACCTATTCATGAGCTACCATGCATGCTGCTGTGAGGCTCAGATAAGAAAGTATACTATAAATGTCAACAACTACTACTTTTATTCTGAGTATAAGTGAGCATCATCTGTCCCTTGGAACTCCCCTGGCCAAGGTAAGTAAGAGAAATCTGAGCTTGTAGGGAAGAGAATGTGACATAGTTTACCCATTAGTGGCAATTCTTTGTGGGTTTGGGGGGTGGCAATGAGGACTATTGGAAAAACAGGCCCAACCTCGGAGAATGAGGAATTCTGGAGAATTAGCCCAGAACTTCCGTAAAGCAGCAGTTGGGAGATGAGGGAAAGTCACTGACCCTGCTTTCTCATCAAGAAAGAAATTTAAATTTTTTTCCCTAGTATACATACTGTTCCTGTAAGAAACTTTATTTCTGCTGCTATAGCTCTTCTTTGAGAGAAATGACTATTCATAACCAATGATTTGGGGAGATCCAGAGTTCTTCTTTTTCTAAAGCCCTCATCTCAAAGCTCAGCCTCTGAAGGACAGAATGGATGAGAGTAGAAAGGATTAAAATTCTCCTCAATCTAGGTATTGTTACCCCACCCTTTACAAGGAATTTAAACTAAAGTAAACTCCTTCCCCCACCCCCCCTCACTCCCCCAATTATGTTCTACTCAGGCTTGGGTGAGGGATATAGATTCTTTTTCTAGATTTCCCCAGGTTAGGGGGTGATCAAAGTCATATCCTCTAACCCCTCATTAGAACAGATCCATCTTTCATTATAATATTCATTCTCTTATTAACTGTTAACCAATCAGAGTTGACTGTCACCCTCAAGAAGACCAAGGGCATATAAAATACAAGCCCATTGCCATAATTCATCTTTGGTCTAAGAGAGATGGTCAAATGACCATTCCTTTTATTAATAATATGCTAACATTATTAATAAAATTATCAATTACCTAGAAACTATGTGTTCCTAACTTTTTAAACATCACATCCTCCTATCCTTCAATTCTTTGAAATCCTAAGATGCTGATTAAATAATACTATTATTGGGTGAATAATAGAAGAATTCTTATTTCCTCAGTCTGAACATTTAATTAGGAAAACCTTTTCTAAGTACAAGGAAGTTAATCCTAAAACAACATTTTCAGAGTTGAAAGGGATCTTAAAAGGTCATACTAGTCCAACCTACACATTTCACCATTAAAAAAGTCTTTAGATAACCTATTTTCTATTGCATACCTCACATTTTACCCTTAGCATCTTGTCTCCTCTTCATGATCACATATCCTGATTTATATTATCTGATAAGTAGTGATCAAATATGGTCATATTTAATGTTGGAAAAAGACAATTTGCTAACAGTATGTGCACTGTAAAGAACAATAAGTCAACCAAACAGCTTTGTTGGAACAAAGTTTTCTATGTTGAAAATTCCAAGTTTAAATCCTAGGAAGTCTCTTTCCAACTGGTAAAATAGACATACTTACCATCTGGATAAAGCCTCTTTTGTCATTCTTCCAAAGTGCTTCTGCCTAGTAGGAAATCTACTAACAAGCTCCAAAGAGAACCTTATCCAAGATGTCTGGATGGCTCAAATTTTAAATCTCAAAAGTTGAGATGATGCAAAATATGGAAAAATAGAAAACCTCTTCTCATTTACACAAATTTACTTATTACAAATAACAGTAAAAGAGCAGTTTTATGTGATAATATATTTCATTTCTTACCTGCATAGATTTTCCACTGTCAAGGCATTTAATACCATAGCAAGAATATGTTTTAAGTTTCTAAGTTTTAATTCTGTTAAGATGTCCAGTTTTTCCAGACCCATCTTCTTGCCAATAAGTCCTGCAAGTACATATTCCAGTAAGGATACTTCCTCACCCTCAACATCCTTTAGATGGTTTTGTACATGGGTTTGCTGAAATCTTTTCCTTTTGCTTTTCATGATAATCTCATGAACCAGTTGTAAAGCAGGTGTCTTTGATAAATCCTTAAGACCTAAAATTGAATCTCCACTATTATTATCAATCTGTTCATTTGGAGAAATGCCAGAGGCTGCTGCTATTTTTGCTTTAAAGTCAGAATTCACAAAAGGTTTATCTTCTTCTGTTTCAGATTGTGAACTACGCTCCCTAAGCGTGGACAATCTTCTTACTCTTCCTACATTTTTTGGCTTTTTCTTTGAGGCCAAAGTCCTCCCAGTACCCAGGGATTTCTGAAACAGTTCTTGAAAAGAACCTTCATGGTCAGAAAAGGAATCTTGTGACTTATCCAGACCCAGTGAATTAAAACCACTATCTTCTGGTGTGGAAATATTATCTATCACCTCAGCTGGGCTATAACCACAAAACTTAATGTTTGCTACCAGGTTACTGATTGGCGTTACAAATATGTCTTCATTTGTCTCACAAAGAGCCTCACAAGAAAATGATCCCAGCAGCTCGGGGCCTGCAGTCTCTCCATTAATACTTAAAATGCTATCCCTAGAGTCATTGGTGAGAGCATCTGTACAACTGCTTCCCTGAATTGGAGAGATGCACTCAACTTCAAATAGGCTACAATCACTTTTGGAATCATCAATTGTGGATGTTTTATGCTGAGAAAAAGAAAGTCTCAATTTTTGACCATTAGAAGGGGCTTCATCTGCTTTCAAAGTACTGATGGCTACAGGAGTGAAAACGGTTTGTCTTGGGGACCCTAAACCCCTTTTTGAAGCTCTTTCTTCAAAACTGAGATGGCTCACGGGCGATGTTTTTGCACAGCTTCCTAAAGAACAGTTTTTCTCATCAAAGCGTTCTGTGTCCTCTCTTGAAACAATATTTGTTATATTCAACCTTCTACGGAAAAGTGTTTTCTTTCTAGTTACTTTTGGAGTTTCACAAAGCTCTGTGACTTCATTCACCTCTTTCCTAAAAAAAGAGCTAGAGTTACTTTCAGTGGGAGAGTCCACAGAACAGGTAAAACCCAGACTAGAATTTTCAGAGTATTCCTGTGTGGATGATAAGCCTTTTGTATTTTTTTCTATGTTTTCCACATCAGTATAGTCAAAGCTGGAAGCCTTGAGAGAGTCACTGTAGCCGCTATCTTGAAAGGAAGATGTGGATGAGAGACCTCCAAAGCTGGAATACTTGAAACTGACATTAGGAGATTCCACCCCATTTCTTAAAGTGACACTAGCTTCGACGGAGGGACTGTCTGACATCTTCAGAATCTTGACTTCTGTAAATTTAAAACAAATTTTACCTCCAAAATGACTGACCAAGTGCTTCCTAAGCTATTGATTCTAAGTTATGTAAAATTACTCTAAAACAATGATAAAGCAATCTCATTAAAAGCACATAGAGTAAAATGCTTCATAGCAGTAGAATAAGTAGAATCTATAGGTTTGAAATACTAACAATAGCAAGTATTTACATAATGTTTTTAGGCTTACAAAGCACTTTACATATATTATTCATTTTATCCTCACAACAATCCTGGGAGGTAGATGCTATTATTATCCTCATTTTATAGATGAGGAAATTGAGATAGACAGAAGATAAGTGACTTGCTCAGAGTCACACAGTTAGTAAGTAGTTAGTATGGATTTGAACTCAGGTCTTCCCGACTCCAAGTCTAGAGCTCTATCCACTGCACTTCCTATCTGCCACATCTAATCACAAAATATCCATGCCAAAGGGCATCAAATATTACTTCGAAATGTTAATGACAACCTAAGGATGAAAATCTCTAAAGACTACACTCCCTCAGCCAGGTTACCTATCCAGAGGTCTAAAAAACTAGTCATAAATATTTTTTTGAAAAAAATTGTACATGGAAAATAAAATTTAATCATTTTTAAACAAAAAGGGAAAGTTAATTTTCTTACATTTCTTATAATTATGATGATACTGAAATATACATGTGATTTTTTACTACTGTCTCTTGTTTGTCCTAGAGCAACTAGTGATTTCTGCCCCCTGAATTTTTTACTTACACTTTTGGAGTGTGAGAGAAGGTGCTTTTGAATAAACTACTACTCTATACTGATATGATGAATCTTACTTCTTAGAAAAATGTGCAAAGGAATCAAGCTGCTATTATTGATAACAAAAGATCCCAGAAGATGGGCTATACAATCTTAGGATGATATTAATTTTAGTGACTGGATTCTGGATGATCCCAAAGTCTCAGTTCAGTCTTAAGCTTTAATAGTACTAAGATGACATGTAAGTATATGCCATGCATATGAAAGAGAAATTAGAAGCTGGGACACTGCTCATAAACTCTTGTAATTTAAGTCCTGGAGAACTATATTGTAGACACCTTGAGCTTTCTCACACTCATGCCTTTACTCAAATTATTTTCTGTGCTTGGAAGGTCCTTCCTCCCCTTCCCTTCTTGAAGCTGTGTACAGTTTTCATGACATAGCCCACGTGCCACGTCCTACATCAAGTCTTTTGTGATTTCCTTTCATTGCTTGCTTCTTCTTATCCCATCCACCTGACTTCCCACAGTACTTTAGTTCATAATTCTCTGATCTACTTATGTAATTTATATAGTTGTCTGTATTTAAATCTCCTCTCCCTACGAGATTGCAGACTCTCAGAATGCAAAGACTACATCTTGCTTAAGCTCCATATCTTTCTTCAGTACCTAGTACAGCACTCTCTACACAGCATTTGCTGTTGTTCATCCTTTGTTAGAGAGGAGGATCAATGACATCACAGGGGTCATGTCTTAACTTGCTCGTGAATTAGATTGAAGTGATGTAGAGCTGCACAAAGTCATCCTCACTCTCTCAGTGACAAGACAAAAGTTAAGATGACTAGTGATGGCCCAGGATCACACAGTGTCTAACAAATAAAGGGAATCCCCAATCCCCAACCCTTCTTAATTCCAGTGCCTTATCTCTCTTAATTACTTCCTATTCATCCTGTTTGTACATACGTATTTGTTTTCTCACCCATAAGATTGTGATTGTGTCTCCTTGAAGGCAGGGATCATTTTTTGCCTCTTTTTATATCTCTAGCACTTAGCGGAGTTACTGGCACATAGTAAGTACTTAATAAATGTTTCTTGATTGCTAAAAGTTTGTTGAAAGAATGAATTTTATATCATTGGTTTCTAACTTTTAAAATATGAAGAGACATTTTTAACAACAAAAAATTCTAAGTACCTCCACAAAATAGTTGTATTAGTGGTATCTATTGATTGATAACATATATGATATAAATTTGTGAACTCCTTGCAATAGCTATATGGTCCTCTACAGGTCCTTTACTCATGGGAACCACTATTTTCTATATTGATCAAGGTACATTCACTTTCTTATTTATACCTCTTTTTACAGATGCATTTCAACACAAAGGCCCTGAGTTAGAAGAGTTTAAATGTCAGCTCTACATGCTAAGGATTTGTAAAGGTTTAGGTAAGAAGCTGCAGACCAAAGGGTACAGGCTGTATTTTCATCACCACTGACAATCAAAAACATGGTCTTCAGGAGGGGAAAAAAAAGAGACATTCAAGAAGTGAACTACTAATGAAGAAAATAGAGTCTGAGAATGGGATTTGATTTCTGGAACACACACACTTTAAAATATAGGAATGTTGGGGTCTTGGCTAGAGATAAAGTATACCTGATCAGAAATGGTAAGAATTTGCCTGGAGTCTTGTACTAATTAAAAGGGCCTTAAGGAAGGAGAATGGGATATGGGAGAGGCAGGGAGAAGTAAGGGGAAGTGTTTATATATACACACATATATATATCCAGCAAAATACCAACGAGGGGAAGTGTTTATATATACATACATATATGTATATACATATATACACACATATATGTGTGTATATATATATCTAGCAAAATACCAACGAGAATATTTAAAATGTAGGACAAATGAAAGATAAAGGTGCCCAGAAATTTATATGAGAAAAAAATTTTTTTAAATGAAAAAAAGAAGAAAACCTCCAGTATCTATACAAATGCACAAAATTGAGGTTAACAAGCTACATATATTAGAGATCCTAACCCAAGGAGGTAAACTCCATGACCTCACAGATATAACTGTGGCCCAGAGGGATAGGGCTTATGGAAAATGACCCTAAAAGTATATACCTTATCCAAGCAAAACAAGATAGGTTAAGCAATAGGGGTTAACCTAGGGGAGAGGCAGAGAAACAGTATTATATTGATTGAGAAGATATGCTCAAGGGAGGAAATTCATGAGACAAGAGTGGAAAAGAGTACTTGGAGGAAACATCAAAGGAGGAAGGATCATATACTCTGTCAGAATATACTAAAGATAACTTGAGGAAAATGGAGAATAGAGGAATTTGGAAAATGGAATCCAAGCCTAGCAAGGGTTAAGATGATTATAGTAGGGATGGAAGTTTCAGTCATCTTGCCATCTGCTAGAGTGTGCTCATTCGCCCTCTCTTTCCCCCATCCCTCCCTCCCTCTTTCCCTCTCTCTCACTTTTTCTCTTTCTCTTTCCCTCTCCCTTTCCTTTTCTCCCTCCCTGCTTCCTTCTCCCCTTGCTTTCCTCCCTCTCTCTCTCCTTCTCTCTCCCCCATCTCTCTCTCTCTCTCAAGAAAAACTGCTAATTACTTCTTGACTTGCCTTCATGATGAATTGGTAATTTCATTCTGCCAGAGGCCTAAGAACCACAAACAGAGCTTCTCTTCTGGATCTGATACTCACCCACAAAGAAGAAACGGTAGAGGTGATAGGCTCCAGGCAGAGAAGTGACCACTCCATCTCAGAGTTTGTTATAGAGAAGGAATATGCATCCTAGATTTGGGGAAAGCAGATTTCAAAGGCTTCAGAGAAAGGATAGAATCCCATGGACTAAAATTCTTTAGAGAAGTCACCTCTAATAATAGCTATTAAAACTTTAAACTGCACTTTGAGGATACCCTTTACATAAGCATATACAGCATAATAACAAAATAAATGTTTTGTTTGTTCAGTTGTTTCAGTTTTGCCTTACTCTGTGACCCTATTTGGGTATTTTTTGGCAAAGATATTAGAGTGGTTTGCTATTTCCTTCTCTGGCTTGCTTTACAGATGAGGAAACTGAGGCAAACAGGATCAAGTGACTTACACAGTTAGTATGTGTCTGAAGCCAGATCCCAGGCCTGGCACTTCAGCACTGTTAAATTTAGGGTAGTTAAGAAAGATGGGTGCTAACAGTCAACCTCTCAGTCTTTTCTGATGTTCAGGCACTAAAGCTTCCTAATGTCACCTGTCCTTTATTTTGTACATATTGTATATTTCCTATCAGTATTCTGAACATATCTTTTAAATATCTAAATTGGTGATGAGTTTCTTTGTATATCCATATTGGTCTCTTTAGGTAATTCCTTCTTTTCCTCCCCACTGGAATAATTCTTTGTCTTTGTGGCCACAGAATTTCAATCCTGTAAGTTTCCCCACTCTTCCTGGGCTGACTTCTCCTGTAGAATTTTAAATTTATTAAGATAACTTTAAGTTATTAAAGCTAAAATCTCACTAAGGATTTCTGGATGCTTTGCATGTCCACAATTTCCTTGATAGAGTATGGACTCATCAAGAGTAGGAATTGTTTCATTTTTTTGTATTTATATCCTTGGTGCCTAGCACAGTATCTGGCATACCAGTGGGTGTTGAATAAATGTTTTCTTTTTTTATAAAGATATGTATAGAATATAGAACAATAATAGCTGATAATGCTTTAACTTTTACAGTGCACTTTTACATATGCTGTCACATGTGTTCCTCACAACAACCCTGTGAAGTATAATGGACATTATTGTTCTCATTTTATAGATGAGTAAACTGAGACTCAAAATGGGAGGGAAGGGACAAGTAACCTAGGATTAATGACAAAGGATCACATGCTTTTGTTGGAATCATTTCAGAAGCTCTTAAAGCTTAGAGCAAGCGGGCAGGTGAAAAGAGCTAAGGATACGAGAAACGAGTTTTTAGCTATATTACAGGAAAATAGACATAGGAAATAGGATGACTACTCTGGAAGATAGAACAATGAAGAAGGATGCTAAGAGAGCGCAGAGACACTCAGTTTCTCCTGGTCTCCTATTATCTCTGTCAAGGAGAATGACCTAGGGACTAGAAAAAAAGAACCCCCAAAATGGAAAATAGGGAGTTGACTTTCCAAGATCAGTTACAAGATAGTAAATCATACTTGATGCACGTAAGTTACAGTACCAAAAAAAGGTCCATCCCTGGAAACTGGAAAAACTAGCCAAGGTTATTGTGGGCTCTTGTGATCAATGTGGAGTCTTATAATCAATGATACTGGAAAAGTTTAAAGAGCAAAAAAGTGTCCTTGAACTGGAAAAGGGCAAATACAGTTGTGATTTTCAAAAAAGGGAAGTGTAATTTGAAAACCATAGACCAATGAGCTTGACCTCTGGTGCCGAAATTCAAGAGATGTTATTAAAACAATGGTGAGTTAACATCTGGAATGGCAAAGAGCTTTTATGGCTTCCTCAAAACTAGAATCTCATTTTTTTTTGACAGGGTTATGAAATGGGTAGGGATCAGGAGAATACTGTAGTGATAGCTTACTTAGATTTTAAACAAAGATTTAGATTTTAGCAAAGCATTTGACAAAGTTCCTCATGCTAGTCTTAGATAAAGGATAGAGAGACATGGACTAGATGAGCTCACACTTTGATATATTCTCAAATGATTAAGTGGGGGAACCCAGAGAATGGTCATTAATAGTTTGAAAGGTCTCCAGGAGAGTGTCTGAAAGATAAGGGCTTGGTCCAATATTTTTATAATACATTTTTATAGATAATGTGGAGAAAAGTATAGAGGGTATGCTTATAAAATGTGCTACTGACATAAAACTGGGAGGGATAGATAACACACTAGAGGATAGTCAAGATATTTTTTTTAATCTCAAAGGCTAGAACTTTGGATTCAATCTCAAGCCAATAGTCTATAAACATTGTTTAAGCACCTACTATAAGTCAGACACTGTGGTAAGTGCTGGATTCACTTCACAAATGTAAGTAAGGAAGTATTTTATCCAATAATATAAGATCATATTTTGGCTAAATACTGTCATATGTATTGTGTGTACAAATACACATATATATGTATGCATGGGTATGTATGCATGTATGATATTCAAATGTGGGTATACACATATATGTCTACACACATACACACACTCAACCCTAGTCAGACCACATCTGCAATATTGTGCTCTGTCCTAGATGCCACATTTTAGGAAGGACATTGATAAGCTGGAAAGAGAAGGGCAGCCAGTAGGATGAAAGGCTTTGAAATTATGACATATGAGAACTGTTTGAAAGAATTGGAGGTAAAAGAGAAGTTAGGGGCAACATAATGACTGTCCTCAAGCATTTGAAGGATTGTCAAAAGAAAAAGGTATTATCCTAGTTCTGCCTGGTCCCAGAAGGAAGAACTAGACGACATGGTAAAGAGGCAGATTTAAGCATGATGTGAAGAAAAATTTCTTAACAATTAGAACCACCAAAAAATGGAATGGGCTGCTTCGGAGGGCGGCCAGGTCTCCACCACGAGAGATCTTCCCCTGAGGCCAAAGGACCACGTTGGGAGGAGGTGTAGGGAATTTTCCTCTTCAGGTATGGGCTGGAGAAGATGGCCTCCAAGGGTGCTTCCAACTTGGAGATCCTGCGATACTTACTACCTGTATGATCTTGGGCAAATCACTTCTGTTCTTGGGGTTTCGGTTTCTTCACCTGTAAAATGAAGGGGGTTGAACCACATCAGAATTCTTAATTTGGGATTTGTAAACTTTTTTTTCATATTTTGGTAACTGTATTTCAATACATTTTATTTCCATTGTAACTCTGTGTGTTTTATTTTATGTATTTAAGGGTACATTGGTCTCATGAGACGGCCAAAAGGGGTCTATGACACACACAAAAGATTAAGAGCCCCTAGGCTAGAAGATCTCTAAGCTTTTAATCCTATGATCTAGATGATATATAAATATTTGTTAAGGACATGCTCTCTGTTACTAATTTTGAAAAGTAAATTCAATATTTAAAGAAGAAATCCTATCTAATAATATTCAGTGAGACTGAAAAGAAACTATTATTTCTAATTTTTACCCAGAATATCAGTATATTCCTTCTGACACAATATTTATCTGATTCAATAACAGAAAGATAAGATAATTTTTCCCATTCTTTTGCATTTGTATTCATTTAGGCTCTGAATCTAGACTATAGAGTTCAGAATAACTGAAAGAAGGGAAAGCTTGAAAAGAGTGCTAGATTTGGAGTAAGGGAAACTGGGGTACAAGTCCAGTCTTCAGGACTTACTGTGTGGCTCTTAACCTCACTCAGCCTCAGTTTCCTCATCTGTAAAATGGGAACAATAACATCTACTTCATAAAGATGACACAAATAAGGTGTCATCTATAAAGCACTTTGCAAATCATAAATCATTATACAGGATGTCCCAAATGTCTTAGAGTAGTTTTAAAGTTATTAAAGTTTATAACCATACTAAGCTTTTAGGATACCCTGTATAAATGTATAAATTATTACCCCAGAGACACATATTTCAGCTCAATATGAGGGGAAAACTAGCATTTAAAGCTGTTCAATCTCAAACAAACTGCCTTGACAGGTCATGAGTTTCCCATCACTGTAGGTATTCAAACTGAGGCTTTTCCAACCACAAGTTAGGGATGAGGGTTAAAGATCATAGATTTAGAACTGGAAATAACCCAAAAAAATCACTTGCTCCAATATTTCCTTATTTTACAGATGAGGAAACCAGGGCTCAGAGAAAGGGAATGATTTATCTATGATCACCTCACTCACCTGAAATACTTTTGGACTTCTCTGACTTGTCCACCATGCCCCAGTTTAGTTCATAATCCTGTAAGATCTCATTAGCCTTGGTACCTTCTGTCTCTCTTGGATTGGAGCATGGAGTTATGAACTCCAACCCTCTATTGAAGGAGAGAGCTCAACTCAGATATCTCCTCATTTCTCATCTGTCTGCACTACTTTGGGATTTCTTTGACTGACTTCACTATGCTGTCAAGTGGGTTACCTTTTCCTTCTTCTCACCTCCTCCCTACTTTTCAACTTCCTTTTGTGTGTTGTCTTGTAAGCAAATTGAGAGCAAGTGCTTTCTTTTTTCATCTTTATATCCCCAAAGCTCAGCGCAGTGCCTGATACATAGTAAATGCTTAATAAATGTTTACTGATTGATTATATAGGCAGTAAGAAGAAAAGCAAGGATTTGAACCCTGGTTGTCTGACATCAAATTTAGGACCACTATACAATTCTACCTATAACATGGGAAGGGGCATTGGCTTAGATGCCTTCTGAGATCCCTCCCTAAGTTAAACATCTTCTGTACAGAAGCTTCAGGACAAGAAAGCTAGTTGAGTCTTCTCCATGGCAAATGTTTTGTTATTGCTGATGTTAACAGAAATTTTAGAAATTTTGTAGATGATAAGCTCCTTGAGGGCCGGGATTGTCTTTTAACTGTTTTCATATCCCTAGCACTTGGCAGAGTTTCCGCACATAGTAAGCATTTCATAGCTATTTATTGACTGGCTGACTAGCCAGGGAATATAATTTATGTAAATATTTACATGTTAGTAACCAATTGGCCTAACAGAACTGATAAATTCACAAGTAGTCAGTGGAAAATTTACATATTACAGTATGTATCATTAGGAAATAATATTTCTGGGAACTATTTTTAAAGTATTTATAAGCTATTATTTTTACTAAAGTCATTTAGTCGTATCATCCAGCTGTTGTATATATAAAAATGGACTAGGAAATAACTAACTATTCAACTACTTCACCACTAGGTGTCTCAAGAGCTTTTCTGAGACCCCAGAATTGAAAAGCAATGAGACAAAAGACTATACTGAATTCCATTTCTTTTTACAGAGAGGAAAATGTACAAACAGAAACAAGGAGCAAAGATTAACAAAATATTAAGAGGAGGGTGGGATTTCCACAAAACCTGAAAACTACCCAAGTTCGAGGAGGTCTAAACTCTTTTTTTCTTAGGGCTTCATAGGCTTCACCAGACTATCAGAGGGATTGATGAACCCGAAAAACGGGAAGGGTCCGCCCCCTGTAGTGTTTACACTCTCACCTAACACTTTCTTTTTACTTCTCAATTTGATTTTAATGTATTAATTTCATCCCTCTGCACATAATTTGAAAATATTATTTTCTTGGAATAATCACCTTGATATTATTTGGAGATGACCTCAGAAGTCCCTCCAGCTATAAACTACTGAAGGTTAAAAAATTATACATTTAGGTAATAACAGGTTCCTGATAAATCAGTTGATATTACTACAATAATTATCCAGACCCCCCTCAGTAAAGGAAAAAACAAAAAAACAAATCACAGCCTTCTACTGTAAGGAGGTGTTTAGTAGATACTTTAATTGAAGTGAAAGAAATAGTTTAACTATCCTGAAACCACATTTCCTCTATTTGTAAAACTAGGATACCTACCATCAGATAAACTTTGAAATCTCTAGACTATATTAATTTTGCAAATGCAGAAAAATCTAATTAAACCATAAACAAGTATCCTGTTCTCTGAACAATCAATGGGATCATGGGATGGAGTGGAGCAGAAGAAGACTCAACATCACCGTGATCAAATTAGAGAAAAAAAAACCTTTGAGATGAAGTGCGAAACAGTAAATAAGAATGCTTACTATGAGCCAGACACTATGCTTAGTATAATCATAAGCCTCTCAAGTACTAAAATCTGAAGGGTGTGGAATATAAATGCTGTGATGCAACTCTAAATTTATGAACCTATGATCACTACATTTAAAAACAAAATATTTTGGAATGTTCTTCACCCTTTCATACAACAGAAATCTTAATCTTCTTTTCCCTCGATACACTGCTGAATGTTATGAATAAACTCCTTAATTAGGTTTCTCAAGAGGAGGAGGGGTGCCAGAGTTCTATAAATTCCTTGCCCTTGGAGAAAGGTATGTGTTGGTGGGGATAGGTGATAACCTAGCTTCACCTAAATCATCACTAGTTTTCCTCACTTTAATTAATTTTACTCCCTCCTGTCCCTCCCCATCCATTTTGGAAAGTTAAGGTTGGATTTCCAGCCACTAAGACGAATTAGTTGTTTTTTTTTTCCTCAGGACCCTGAAAGCCAGGGAGGCAGAGAGATACACACAATTATGAGGGTATAGTCACCTGCAGTAGAGGGAGATAAAGAGGAGGCAGGAGGCAGCAGGTAACTTCAACGCATCTCACCCTTTTCCAGCACCTGGAAAACAAACTGGGGGCGGGGAGGGGGGACTCCCAGGAATTCTGCTCCCCTGCAGCAGCAGCAGTCCCAACAACCTGGGGTCCCCCACCCCCGTCCAACTGGAGACTACAAAGCCCAGGGCAGACTCCTCCTGCCTCCTCTGGGATGGATGAATGGCAGCAGCTGAAGCTGCTGAGCTTGGGAGGGAGGCAAGAGGGAAAGGGGGAAGGGGGCGGGGAAAGGGGAGTGGTGGGGAAGGGTGTGGAAGGGGCAGAGCCACCGGCTTCGGCCCCAGGGATGCTCTGGCTATGGCAACCCCCAATCCCAGGTAGCGTGAGGCCGCCACTGCTTTCCCTCTCTTGGGTTTGAACTCCCCGCCCTGAATAACCGCTAGCTGCGGCCCCTCCCCCTCCCCTGTCCTTCTTTCTCTTCCCTTCCCTCCTCCTCCCCTTCCCTCTTTTTGTCCTTCCCTTTCTCGCCCCTGCCTTGCCTTGCCTTGCCCTGCCCCCGTCCTGTCCCACTCTCCTCTTCTACGCTGCCCTCTAGCTGTCCCAGGCACCTGCCCCGCTCCAGACGTTAGGGACCGTTTTGGGGAGGAATATAGAATGGGAACTACACCCCCCCAACTACCCCCCTATCCCCGATCATTGTCTTTCCCCATCCCAGTCTTGTGCTAGTGGCCACAAATCAAGAAGCTAGGAACAAGCTAAGGTGTGGGAGTTCGTTATTCCTCTTTCAGCTTCTCACATCTTCGTTTAAAGAATATGTTTAGAAAGATAATTATGTGCATTTATTTTCACTGAATATCAGTTTTTAATGTATCCATCCCTACTGTTCCTCACCCCCATCGTTATGCCTTCACCCCACACAGTACCTTCCTTTTCTACTCTTTCCCACATGGGATCTCCCATAGCATGTTTTGTCTATTCATTCGTTTGGTACTCACTGTATGATACCTTACTTATCTTTTTGTGTGTATGTGTTTTGTCTCCCCAACAGGAATTTAATGCCTCATATACCCAATACCTAACACAGTTTCTTGTACACCAGAGGTTCTCAATAAGTTTTTGCAGTATGGTATAGATGAGACAGCAATAGATCATGAAAAGGACCCTAATTTGGAGTCACAAGTTCTGGATTCAAGTCCTAATTCTGCCAATTATTAGAACCCATAAGACTTAGAGCAAACCACTACTCTAAGACTCAGGGTTCAGTGGAAAGAGTGCTGGATTTTGAGTTAGTCTGGCTTCAAAATCTGGCTTTGCTACTATCTCCTATTCACCCTTGACTGAATTCATATTTCTGAGCCACAGCTTCCTCAACTACAAAATGAGGGATTTGTACTACATGACCTTAAAGATCCCTCTACATCCTACTTTTTCATCCTCTGGTCCTAAAGGGTGGGGTTGGAACAAATGCTTTCTTAGGTTATTTCCAGATCTAAAACTAAAATCCCCTTTAATCTCAGGATCCTGGGGTGTTTTTTCTCCTTCCTATTAGGGCTATGTGAGGCATCTCCTACCCTTTTGCTATATATAGCCTCTTTCATTTTTCATTCTGGACCTATATTCTCTGGGTTTTCATGCTGCTGTCTCTTCTTGTTTTCATTCTAACTGATGGACCTCTTTTCAGTCTCATTTGTTGGATCTTCATCCAGGTTATGACCACTAACTGTAGGATCTCCCCCAAGGCTCTGTCCTAAGCCCTCTTTTCCCTCTGAACTATTTCACTTGATAATTTCATCAGCTCCCTTAGATTCAATTATCATCTCTACGCAGATGATTCTCAGATTTATCTGTTCAGCCCTATCCTGTCTCCTGGTCTCTTCTCCAATGTCTATTTGATGTCTTAAATTGAATATTCCATAGACTTCTTAAACTTAACATGTCTAAAGCAAACTCATTATCTCTGCTCCTCCCCCAACCAAAAAAAACCCCCCAAACCAAAACAAAAATAAAAACTAACCTATTCCCTCTTCCTAATTTCTCTATTGTTATTGTTTGGTCTATGTCTTCAAAGAGAACCAATGACATCATGGGTGATGTCTTGACTTGAGCTTGAATTGGATTTAAGTGAGGCATTTGGCCTCACTCTCTCTCTCAGATTCATCAAAATCCAGCAGCAAGACGAAAGTCAGGATGACAAGATTGTTTTCCCCAGGTGTGATCAGTGGGCATGCTTCAGCTTCTTGGAGCCACAGGTGTAAGTTGAGTGCCAGATAGACACCAAAGGTGGATAAGCAGCCCTGAAAAAGGTTTTATTATTATTGAAGGCACTAACATCCTCCCAGTCACCCAAGTCTCCTAACCCATGTCTCTTCTTCATTCTCTCCCATAGCCAATCGGTTGTTAAGTTCTATTATGTTGACCTTTGCAACATCTCTCATACATACCCCCTTTTCTCCTGACAGTCCCACCACCCAGAAGCAGGTTTTCATCAACTCATGCCCGAACTATTGCAATAATCTGCTGGTTGGTCTCCTTGCATCAAGTCTTTCTGCACTTCAGTCTATCCTCCACTCAGATGTCAAATTCATCTTTCTGAAGCACAGGTCACCCCTTTATTCATCAACTCTACTGATTTGCTAGTATCTTCAGGATCAAATACCAAAATCTGTTTGGCTTTTAAAGCACTTCTTAATCTGGTCCCTTCCTACCTTTCCAGTCTTTTTACACCTTATTCCGCTCTGAGTACTCTGAGATCTAGTGACAATGGCCTCCTGGCAGTTCTAGGCACATGACACCCCATCCCCTGACTGGGAATATTCATATGGCTCTCCCAAGCCTGGCACTTTCTCTCTCATCTCCACCTCTGAGCTTCAAGTCTCAGCTGAAGCCCCATCTTCTGTCAAAAACAGCTTTTCCCAGTTCTTTTTAATCCTAGCACCTTGCCTCTGAAATAATCTCTAAGATATCCTCTCTATAACTTATTTGTATACAGTTGTGTTCATGGTATCTCCTTCATTAGATTTAGCTCCTGATTTGTTTGTTTGTTTTGGCTTTTCTTTGTAACCCTAGAGCTTAACATAGCACTTGGCACATGGCAGGTGCTTAAAAAACTGGCTCTATCACAGTCCTCAATAATACCTGTCTATGGGGAAACTATTTTATGAATCTGTCTGAAATAAAAACAGATGCTTCAGAGCACCAGAACGTGTGTGAAAGTTCAGGGCTGTTCTTTTTTCAAATTTATCAAGTTCTAAATTAAAACCTTATCAGCAAGACAGAGAAGTTTAATAAGAGCAGTATTGATTTAGATTGAGGGCATAGCAGGAGTAGCCTGCTTGAGTTCTCCTCCCTATCTCCCACCTCCCCAAACTAGAAAAACCAAGCTACTAAGAGTCTTCTTTTTCCTCTTCCCACTCCTATACCTCAAAGTGGAGCCTAGGTAGAGAATGACATCACCTACCTCAAATGCTGAGTTTTCAGAGTGTTGCTAGTACCCTCTACCCAGAATGAATCCTTTTTACTAACAAACACCCTACCTTTTCTTGGCTGCCTAAGTGTAAGCCACAGCCTTCCCTATCTCCCCTTCATATGCTCTCATCCTCATGTACTTCTAACCTACCCCACCTTTTTCAGGGCTGTTCATTTGGTGTCTGCTTGGTACTCAATTCACACCTGTGGCTCCAAGAAGCTGAAGCATGCCCACTGACCACACCTCAGTAAAATCATCTTGGTTGAGGAAAACCAACAGGCCTCAAACCCATTGGGGGGAGGGAGTCAATCCCAAGCATGTGAAGACTTCCCCTGGCAAAATAGGTGGATGACAACAATTTGTTCCAACAGCCATGAAGGTGGCTGAAGCAGGCACTGTGGAGCGCTTCAAGCTTGATGAGGCATTGAAGATGCCAAGGTCATCCACTGCATCCCAGGCCATCACCAATCATCCTGACTTTTGTCTTACCACTGGATTTTGATGAATCCAGGAGAGTGAGGCTGACTGCCTCACTTAAATCCAATTCAAGCTCAAGTCAAGACATTACCCCATGATGTATTTAGAAAAAAACCACAAAGGACAAATAACCTGTCTTTGTTCTTTCTCTCATTCATCAGATATGTTAGCCCTAGAAGGGGAGTCAGACTATTCCTATTTCCTCATTGCTACTTCCACCCATTGCCTTTGTCTCCTTTCAGCAACCTCTCCTCCTCTTAGGTTCACTCCATTCAAATTTATCACCCAATCTGGACTGGTTCCCAAAACATCTTCTTCCTTTCTCAAAGGATACAGTAGTTGGGTCATAGTATGTTTATCTTTCTCAACTCCTGCCCTTATACTAAGGCACTTCAACATACACATACTATCCTCTCAAACATCTTAAACTCCCAATTCCTCAATCCCTTCAGTTTCCATGACCTACTCCTCCCCTCTACCCCAGCTGCACAGAGAGATGATCACATCCTTGGTCTTGCCCTCCCCTTCAAGTGCTCTACTTCCAAAATCGTAAACTCCTCTCATTCCATCTCTCTTTATACCTTCCTTTCATCTCTCTGTATGTTCCAAAGCTATCTCCTCTGCTCTAAACTTATTTTCCTCCCTTCCCAATCTGAACCCTAGAATTAACCACGTTTACTCTATTCCATCGGCCCCTTCTGTTTCCACTCATGCCCTACTAACAAAGCTAAAAGAGGTCAGCGATTGGGTCTACTACAAATTATTACATGATCTCATTTCAAAAAAGCATGACAATCCTTTTAGTCCTGCCTAATTGTCGCTCTATCCATTGCCCACAGAAGCTATTCCAAGCCTTCTCTCCTCTCAGTGTATAGGGGCTTCAATAAATGTCTGCTGATGAGGTGAATCAGCCAAGTGGTCTGCTGTTACTACGATGACTTGTGTCCCTTGTCCTAGCACGGAGCACTGGACCTGGAGTTACTGTGACTTGAGTTCAAACACTGTCTCACACACTTGCTCTTCCTTCGCGGTTTCCGAGAGGACCCAAGACATCAAGAGACTTGGGGTGAACTGGATCGAAGTGAGGCAGAGTCGCACGAAGTTGTCAGCCTCACTTTATCTTCCTGAGTCAGAGAAAAGTCAAGAAGACGGCCATTGTCCCCGGATGCAGCGGGTGACTGTGGCTTTCTCCCTGCCGACCAAGCTCTAGGCGCTCCGCCCGCTTCCGCCGCCTTCTCGGGCTTCCCAGCAGAGGGGAGGGTTCTCATCTGTCTTCACAAGCTTGGGGGAGACATCCCCCTAACTCATCAACGGGTTTGAGACCTGACCATCTGCAGGAAAGAACTTACGGGCTAAGAACAACCCAGAAGCCTCCAACTCCGCCCCTCAAGCGAAGGACCGCCGACAGTTTGAACTCAGTCCCGCCCATCCCCTTTCCAGCCCTCGCCCCGCCTTCTTCTGATACCAGCCAATCAGTTACCCCCGTCCACGCACGAGCCGGAAGGGGCGGGGTTGTTTGAGGGCGCCTCCACGCGTCATTAGGAAGCGCCGGAAGTAGGTCTCGGCGCTGTGATATCGGGGACCGGATTGCGGTGTGTGAGGTACGCAGGCCTGAGGGTTGAGAGCGTTTTAGATCGAGTTTAAGAACTCGAGATGGGGACCCCGGGGCCTGGAAGCGGGGCAGGTGGCGGGATACCGGGGTCGGTCAGGAGGGCGCCCTTTCTCCGGCGGACCCCGGGGTTGTCGCCCTTGTGTGCCCGAGATGGGTCGCTGCCCTGGGCAGTGTCCGCCCGGACGAGAAGGTAGGATTGGGGAAAACCGCCTTCTGCGGACCTGAGCCGGCCTCATGAATGTCGGATCGGGGCTGTCATTCCCGTGATGCTCGTGGTTTGGGGGTGAGGAGGAACGCGGGCCCTTGCGTCAGTTTGGGGGCCTCTTGGATTGGAGAAAACGTTCCCGTCTGTGGTTTTCAGGGACTGAAGATGGATACCCAGAAGGATGTGCAGCCGCCAAAGCAGCAGCCGATGATATATATCTGTGGAGGTGAGAGTCGCTGTTGAGAAAGAATACCCCGTTTAAGTGGTTCGAAAACACATTCACCTTCCTCGTTGTGTAAAGTCAGTTGTGAGGGACAGATTACCCTTCCAGAATATGGGGCTTCACAGATACATCGCCTGTAATCAAAACCAAACTTCTTACAGATCTGTCAACAACTAATGATAATAGGTGACATTTATATAGTGCTTACTGTGTGCCTGATACGTAGAATGCACATCGTAGTAACATTTATTTAGCACCTACTGTATGCCGGGCACTGTGCTAAATGCTTTACTTATATTATCACATTTGATACTCACCGCAGTCCCGACAGATGCAGTTATTATCTCTATTTTACAAATGAGGAAACTGAGGCAAACGAGTTAAGTCATTTGCCTAGAATTGCACCGCCAGTGAGTGTCTGAAGCTGGATCTGAACTCAGATCTTCCTGACTCCCGACCCAGTATTTTAACCACAACTAGCAAAAAAGGATTGTCTTGTGTTTATTTATTCTCTCAGTTCTCAGCCAGCTTTACTAAATTGTTTTAAAGGCAGAAAAATATGGCAGCAGGGAGGATCAAGGGAACAAAATAAATTGTAAATTGCATAGTTAACTTATGAATTTTAGAATTATAGTATCTTTGCACATAACTAGTATTTTAGCACATAACATAACTTTGCACATAAGAAGGCTTAAAAAAATACTATTAATAACAGCTTTAAGTTTTATGAAGTGCATTTCAACAAATACTATTTTATAAATGAGGAACCTGAGACTTCCAAGTGTGAAGTGAGACAAGAGTCCAGGGTCTCATAGTATGTAACAGTGCTGGGATTTGACTTCCAAATCTTCTGACTCCAAAACCTTGTTATTTCACCCACAACAAAGTAGGAGTGGTTAAAAGTACCTACCTTACTCTTACAGAAAATAGTATGTCCCCTCTCTGAGGCAGCTAGTTGTTGCAGCCCTCCCTCACTCAAAACAAAGTCCAGTGCAAGTCATGTCATCATTTCTCTGATGGCATGGTCTTCTTTGGCAGCAAAGGACTAACACACACACATGTCCCCTGTCTGTAATAGTACCTGAGGATACTGTGGCTTGTTGGGAACTTGGTAGAGGACAGAGTTGAAAAAGGAGAGACAAGGCTAAATATGAAGCTATTTCAGTAATCCAGGCAAGACCTGGTAAGGATTTGAACCAGAGTGGAGATCGTACGAGTAGAGAAAAGGGAACCAATATTAAACATGTGGAGGTAGAAACAAGATTTGGTAACTAATGGGATGTGTGGGGTAAGGGAAAGTAGGGGATTAAGGATAATGGAGAGTTTTTGAACTTGGCTGAGTGAAAGGGTAAAAATAGAGAAGTTAAGAAGAGAGATCTTTTGTTTTGTTTTTTATAGGGTTAGGGTTAGGAAAGGAGGAGATGCATTCGATTTTGGATGTTTTATTTTCCCTTGGAGTAACATTTTGGCATCTTGAACTGCCTGTGGGACAACCCATTTGGAAATGTCTAATGGGCACTTAATTGGTATTTGACTGGAGCTCAGAAGAAAGACTAGGACTGAATATAGCTCCGGCAGTCATCTGCATAGAAATGATAATTGAATCCATGGGAGCTGATCAGGTCACCAAGTGAGAGAATATAGACCGAAGAGAGGGCCCAGGAGAGAGCCTTGGGGTACACTTTTAGGGAGTAGGATGTGGACAGTGAAACAGCAAAGGAGACAGATGAACTGTCAGATAAGAGAAGCAAGTGAGAGCAGTGTCACAAAAACCCAAAGAAGACAGTTTATAGGAGGATCCAGCAGTTAATGTAGTAAGTGCCTGACATGTAGAACTTATTAAAAGCATGGTGATTGATGGAGGAAAGAGTATTCAGTGGTGTCAGATGTTGCAATAGAGGTCAAGAAGGATGAGGATGGTAAAAACCCATCAGGTTTATCAATTAAGAGATAATTGGTATCTTTGGAGAGAACAATTCCAGTTGTGAGGAAATCAGAAAGCCAGATTACAAAGGGGTTGAAAGGAGAGAAGAGAATAAGTTGAGACAATGGGATAGACAGTCTTGCCTAGGATTTTCCATCAGCAGGTATTCATTAAACATGTACAGCATTCCAGGTACTTGTCTAGGTGCTGGGCATACAGGTACAAAGAATGAAACAATCTCCACAGTAAGCTTGTATGCTAATGGAGAAGACAAGTGCATATATTAGTCAGGTAGGTACAGTGGATAAAGCACTGGGCCTCAGTCTGGAAGACCTGAATTCAGATCTTGCCTCAGACTCTTACTAGCTGTGTGATTCCAGGCAAGTCACTTGATCTGTCTTCCTCTGTTTCCTACTGTATGATGGGGATAATAATCATACCTACCTCACAGGATTGTTACAAGGATAAAATGAAGTATTTGTAAAATGCTTAGCACAGTTCCTATCACAGAGTTAGTACTTAATAAATGCTTGCTTCATCCTTTTCTTTCCATTAAAAATATATGCAGTACAAATAAGAAGTTCATAAATACATATACACAAAGTAATTAAATACAAGAAAGTTTGGGGGGGAGGATACTAGGAGTTGAGGGAGATCAGGAAAGACTTCACATGGAAGATGGTAAATCAACTGTATCTTAAAGAAACAAGTAAGATGGAAGTGAATTCCAGACATGGGGCCAGTGACCTGTCCAAACGCATAGAGATGGGAAATGAAGTATTGTATTTGAGAAACTGAAAAAAGGCCTCCTTTGGCTGGATTGCAGAATTTGAGATGAGGAATAAGGTCAAATTAGTCTGAAAAGCTATGTTGGAGTCAGGTTGTATAGGGTTTTAAAAGCTAAACAGTTTACATTTTATTCTAGAGCCAGTAGGAAGTCACTAGAGTTGGTTGAGTTGGGGAGTCACATAGATCTGTGTTTAAGGAAAATCACCTTGGTGTCAGCAGTGGGTAAAGTGGATTGGAGTATGTAGAAACTTGAATCATGAAACCCAGTTAGAAGGCCATTTCAGAAATCAGGGTGAGAAGTGGTGATTGTCTCAACTGCAGTAGGGAGAAGGGATTGCATGTGAGAGAGGTTGTGAAGGTGGAAACTGTAAGGTCTGGCAAATGATTGAATGTATGAGGTGAGAGAAAATCGAGGAGCAAAGGCAGTTGCCTACATTATGAATCTGAGACACTGGAAGAATAGTTGTGTCTTTGACAGAGTAGGTAAGTTTGGAAGAGGAGAAGGTTTTGGGGTGCGGTGGGGAAGGTAATGAGTTCAGTTTTAGACATGCTGAGTTTAACATATGTCTGAGAGAGCCATTTTCTTAAAGCTTAAGTCTGACTGTGTCACTGCCCAATTCAGTAAATTCCAAGGGTCAGTCAGTAAACATTTATTAAGTGCCTACTCTGTGTCAGAGGCTGTGCAATGCACTGGAGATACAAAGAAATGCAAAAAACAATTCCTGCTCTCATGGAGCTTACCTTCTAATGGTGGAAGCAACATGCAAACAACTGTATAAACATGATAAATTGGAGACAATCCATAGAGGAAGGCACTAGGATTAAGGGAATTTGGGAAAGGATTCCTGTAGGAAGTGAGATTGTAGTTGGGATTTGAAGGAAGCCAGTAAATGGAGAGGAAGAAGAGAATTACAGACATGGAGGACAGCCAGTAAAAATATTTGGAGTATCATATGATTGGAACAGTAAGAAGGTCAGTGTCATTGGATTGCAGAGTATTGGGGGAGGGGGAGGATTGGATAGTATAAAATATGAGAAGCTGGTGAGGTGAGGGGCAGGGTTATGAAGGTCTTTGAATACCAGACAGAGAATTTTATATTTGATCCTGGGAAGTGATGGGGAACCACTTGAATTTATTGAATGGGGAATGGCCTGGTCACACATTGGCTTAAGGAAGATCACTTTGAGGCATAAGTGGAGAATGGACTGGAGTGTGGAGACACTTGGGTTACCGAGACCAACCAGTAGGCTACTGCCATAGGCCAGATGTGAAGCCTTGAGGTTCTAAACCATAGTCATGACAGTGTTAGAAGACAGATGTCAACAGGCCTTGACCACGGATTGGACATGGGAAGTGAGAGAGTGAAGAAAGGATGATACTTAGATTGTGAGCCTGATTAGATGGTGGTACTCTCAACATTGTCATAGGGAAATTAGGAAGAGAAGAAAGTTTGATAGGAAAGAGAATGAAATAAGTTTTGTATATACTGAATTTAAAATGTCTACAGGACATTTTGTTCTGGATGTCCAATGAGCATTTGGAGATGGGAGTCAGGTTAGTGCCTGAGAAGTAGATTGAGAGGTGATAATTGAATTCATTGGAGCTGATGAGATCACCAAGTGAAATAGTATAGGAGGGAGGAAAGAGAGAAAAATAGATCCCCTCTAGGGCACCCGTGATTAGCAGGCATGACTTGGATAAAGATCCAGCAAAGGCAACCAAGAAGGAGCCAGTAATGTACTGAAAACCTAGAAGGAAGAGAATATTGAGGAGAAGAGGATGAGTGACAAAGGCAAACACTCAAAAGAGACTAAGGATGAAGATTGAGAAAAGGCCAGTAAATTTCGCAATTAAGAAGAGATCATTGGTAACTTTGCAAAGACCTTTTGTAGATGGATAATGAAGTCGCAAGCCAGGCAGTACAGAGCCCAGAAGAGAATGAGACCACTACAATCCAATATAAGCAACTCTGTTTAGCATTTAAAGCCCTTTGCAAGCTGGCCCCAATTTACCTTTCCATCCTTAGGTATTACTCCCCATCTTGTTCTCTAAGGTTCAGCCACACTGGCCTTTTCTTACTCAGGATACTCCTCTCTCATCTCTGTTCCATTGTACTTTTGTTCCTCATGCGTAGAGTGCATTATTGCCTCCTCACCTCCACCTCATAGCATCTCTTGTTCCCTTCAAAACTCAGCTCCTCAATCCTTTACTAATCCCACTCTTCACATTCTATAACTCACCTTTCCCTGTCTCCCATACCTTGAATTTGTACTGTATAAAATGTGAACATGTTATTTCTCTCAATAGAATGTTTGGTACCTTGAGGGCCAAAACTTTTTTTTTTTTAAATCTTTCAGGCCTAGTACATTGCCTGAGCACAGAAGGTCCTTAAGATTCATTGGCTGGAATTGAGTTCCAGCTCTTAAGACCACTGTTCTTTCCTTTAAACTAGTGAAGGAGGAGTTAAGTTTTCTCCCCTGCAAAAAGTACCTACCTGGCTCTAAGGAACAAAATCCTATCACTTGGCTATAACTACTTAGTAATAGACAATAGATGGTGCATAAGCTTAGCACTCAGCAGTATCTTTTGAGTTCATAAATTCATAGATTGAAGATGTACCTTGAAGGGACCTCAAAAGTCATCTTGCTCTCCTCTTTCTTTTTACAGCTAAGGAATCTAAGGCCCAAAGAGATTAAGCCCAAGTTCACCCAGTAAGTGGGAGAGGTATAATTTGAACCCAGAACCTCTCTTTGGATTCAAATTTACTAGTTGTATGACCCTGGGCAAAGGTCACAACTTCTTAGAACAGATCCTTTACCTTATTAAAATGATGTTAATACTAGAATTTTTAGGTTATTGTGAGGGGAAAAAAGCAATTTGTAAACCTTAAAACACTAAATATGAATTTATTATGGATTAGTATGGGTAAAGGGCTGCTCATGTCTATTTGGGCAGTGTGTGATAATGGAAAATACACAGTAGTTGATGTTAAATTTATCTTTTTAATAGTTTAGGCCAGAACTGTCAGACTGTCCATGGTTAGCAGCATTCCCATGTTGCCCTAACTAGATTAAAATGGAATTGGGATAAAAACTCAATAGATAATGTTAACATGTGGTTTTCTAAGTCAGCGATGTAGCCCACAGGGATCCTTATATGTGGTTTTATTGGGCCCCTTTTCTGTTTGAGTTTGACACCACTAGTTTAGGCAACTCACTTAACTTCTCTGGGCTTTTAGTATTTTCATCTGGAAGCAGTTACTGGAAATATTAATATTCCTGGTTGTCAGAGGACTTTAAGTAAAAAAAAAAATGTTTCCATTTTCAGAATGTCACACAGAAAATGAAATAAAATCCAGGGATCCAATCAGATGTAGAGAATGTGGATATAGAATAATGTACAAGAAAAGAACAAAAAGATGTATCCTTTTACCCTTGCTTTCTAAGAGTGATAATAAGAGGTGAGTAAAAAGAGTGTTTTAATTGATATTAAAGAGCATTTACCCACAGAAGGAATGATTTAACTTATGAAAAAATAATTTTCAGAAGGATTAGGATTTATATTGTTCCAATATGAATTATTCAGAATGTATGTCTTAGAATAATCCTAAAATCCATTATGTTAAACTTGTTGTATATTTTCAGTATTCTCAGTATTTTTGTAATTATCAGTTACTTTTGTAGTTATCATTTTGTAATTATCAAACTTGCTTAGTTATGGAAGTTGGAATTTAATTATTTTGTACAAACACAGACATGACATATTTTGCGTCACCCATCCAAATTGAACTGGCTCCTAAGCCTAAGACTTTTACTAAAAGGTCATATTGGTAACCAGGAATAAAGAAAAAAAATTATTACAAAGCTGTTACCTTCATTGTTAATTCATATGTGTGTGAGAGAAGGGTTTAATAATATCATATGCATGTCTTTGATTCTGTAAATGAAAATGGGGACTGAATAAAATTTTGAGTGATTTTTCTTTTAAACCATCTCCAAGATTGTCATAACAAGTGTATGGTATATTATCTCTCTGTGCATTTTAAATAAGCAGTTTTTGACTATCATTAAGTGTTTCGTAGCTGTCTATAACACTACCTATGTAATATTATATCTAGTTCTATCAGAACATAATCTGAGAGTGCAGTGACTGGAATAAATTTTCATCATTTTTCCTTTGTCCTTAACACAGTTTTAATACAGTGGTGGTTTTTGATGCCCGGTGAAATCCTAAGAATTCAGAATAAAAACTTCACTTTCTTCTGAATTTCCCACAACCATTTCAAATTGTATAGCTTTTGGGTTACATGTTTTTCTTTTACAGATAACACTGTAATAATACTCTTCCATTCTATAGTTATAAATTATTTTTAAAATAAAATTTTCAAATGTAGTGTCAAAATAGTTTGCTTGTGTTCTTGTATTATTGCTTTTAAGAAAGTTATAAATGGATAGCCATCACTGAAAAAAGTGTACAAAACAAGGAAGAAAATCTTACATAAAATCTATACCACAAGATAATAGAATAAATGAACAAAAACAAAAACTCCTTTTGTGGCCCCTTCTAAGATCTCTGTGAAATTTTACTGCCTCTTTCTTTCATATTTTCTTTCTCTTTAAAATATAATTTTAGGTATGACTACTTTTAAAACCTTATAATGTACACATGAGGGAGGAACAAACTTGCCTAGTTATTTTCTTTTTATAAAATCAACTACATGTAAAAGAGAAAGGAATTTTCTTCAACAGCTTTGTGCAGTCATAATTACGTATGTAATTTAAATGCATTGTTGACTTTGTGCAATGAACCATGGTAGGTGCTGAGATTACATAGATTAAAAAAATTCATAGTTCCCTGCCCTCAGTGAGTTTACAGTCCGATGTAAATTGACATATACACAAATGCTATAATATACATCAAAATGTGATAAATGCCCCACCGCGATTTCGTCATTGTGGACCCCTCCTTCCCCAGATGGAGATTGCAGTCTTTTTACACCTTAAGAAATTGCCTTATTGAGTTGCCACAACTGAAAAAGTAATGACTGAAAATTTAGCCAAGGCCTCTGACAGACTCAGTCCATTGCTTGGCCCCTGCTCAAAGTCATTTCAGATTGATGTAGGCACAGGTGCTGCTAACTCCTGTGTTCAACTGATGTGGCATAATCGTAGAGCCTGGGTTTCCAGCCACAGCCCAGTGAAGGTTGTAGGGCATAGGAGAGGTCAAACAGGGATGAGAGTAGAGAGGGAATAATCCTTTTGGAAAAAATTTTGAAAAAAATAAGTTTATTAAAAGCTTAATATAGGTTCAACTAAATTTGTTTAATAATTACATTTAAGTTAATTTCAGTGCATAAAGTATCATGACAATTTCAGTCTCTTAAGTCCTCATCAGAATTCTTTGTCCATTCTCATTGTTGTGTATTACTATTCTTCTGTTTTTGTTTTTTTCTCCTTTGCATTACTTCATAAAGGTCTGTTCAGATTTCTTTGTATTCTGCCTATTCATCTTAATTATCTTCACTCCTCTTTCCCCTCCTCCAAATCCACCCATTTCCTTAGCTTTCTTAGTTCTGTCAAACATAGTGTTGTACTTCCGATCACCCAGGTTTACAAACCATAAAGTGGTGCTTGACTATTCACCCTAGGTCTTACTCATTTTTCATATCTGTTCCTTATAACACCTAGCATTGTACCATGTACACAAAAGACCCTCCATAAATGCTTATTTAGCAATTATATAAAAGACACAAAGAATTTGCTATGGCAACAAAAACACCATCAGAAGACTTGCTGTTTTGTGTCTCTTCCCCAGTCAGTATTTTGAAACTTAGCAGTTTCAAGACAATGTGAAAGGCAGAACATTATAAGATTAGGTATAACCAATCAATGAAGAGAGAGGCACATGTGTTAAGCCCTTAGTAAGGTATAGATGGAATAGTAACGTAAGCCATCTACCCCTAGTTGCCAGGTGGGGAAGTGTTTTAAAATGTAAAACATAGATATTGAAGTTTGAGAATGTAAGCATAGAAAGCACAGTATGTTGTAACATCCTTGAAATATTTCCATTGTTTAATCCACTGCCATTTAAACCTTTAAAAATATAAAGCTATGGCATGTAGAACTGGAGTAGAATTCAAAGAGATCTGATAGTTCCCCTTTTTTAAACAAGTAAAATCTCCTGAGTTAATGTCTTTAACTTAGTCTGAGTTTTTGTTTTGTTTTTTACAATGTGGTTCAGTTAAATGCCATATTACTCTATTGCAGGCCCTTTCCTTGGGCTGTAAGTAGAATCTGCCCTGAATGATGATCTGAGTCTCCCCAAAAATGTATTCCCCTCCCTCACCATTTAAACAAAACAAAACATGAGAACCCCCATGGAAGAGGAACAGCCCTTTATGTTTTAATTTATCTAAGATATTTTTTTTAAAATACTTTAACAAAATTGTTCTTTTGTGTGTATGAAGTATCTTGTATGTGTGTCCCATGAAATTCTAGTTTTTAGGTACTGTTATAGAGTAATTCAAGAGAATTGCTTTTCATTGTTACACCCGTCAAGTGAAAACTGCACTTGTAAGCCAGATAACACAGATGAGTAAGATTAGGTGCAAGATCTAAAGAAGAGTGCCACTGGAGAGGGCAAGTCATCATATTCAAGAGGTTATGCAGCAATGAAACGTATGGCCTTGAATGCCTCACATATATAACCGTATGGGCAGTAAACAAGGTAAATTAGAGAGCTTTGCACAAGGAGGCAAATTTGACTTCATAAGTGTCACTGAAATTTAGTAGGATGTGACTAACCCTTGACTAGAATCTGGCTATTACAAGCATTTACTTTCTTCAAATTGTATAGAGAACTACGAGGTGAGGAAACTATTAATGCAGAGTAGAACCTTCTCTGCCATCTCCAGTCTTAAAAGAGTTGCCTAGAACACTGAGAGGGAAGGGAACAAGCATTTATTAAGCACCTACTATGTGCGTGGGACTGTGCTAAGCACTTTTCAGAGCTTATCTCATTTTATCCTCACAAACTGGGTAGAGTGGGGAGAGGGCAGAGGGTGGCTATTATGATCTCCATTTTACAGTTGAGGAAACTGAGGCAGACAGATTAAATGAGTTATGTATCTGAAGCTGGATTTGAATTCAGGTCTGACTCCACACCCAGTGTTCTATCCACTGTGCCACCTAGTTGCCTCAGGTTACCTAGTTGCCTCAGGTTAAGTGACTTGTGAGAGGCACTATTTGAACCCAGAGCTTCCTGACTTTAAGGCTAGTTTTCTATCTGTTACACCATGCTGCCTCTTTGTATTCAAGGAATGTGTATATAAAAAAGTAATAAATGCATACTGAATTTTAGGAATACACTAGAATGTATTAGTAAAGGAAACCATTAGAAAGGGAAGTTGTGATCATTAAGAGCTTCAAGAATAGTTAACCTCAATAATTAACCTCATTAACTCTTAACAGGGTTACCAGATAGGTAGCAGTGAAATACTATAGATGTTGTATATCTCGATTTCAGCAAAGAATTTGACAAAATTCCCATCACAAGAGGCATTGGACAGATTTATTGTTTAGTCATTTTTGAGTAGTGTCCAACTCTTCATGACCCCATTTAGGGTTTTTTTGTGGGGGTTTTTTGGCAAAGATGCTGGAGTAGTTTACTATTTCCTTCTTCAGCTTATTTTTATAGATGAGGAAACTGAGGCAGGGTGAAGTGACTTCTCCAGAGTCATACAGCTAGTAAGTGTCATAGGTCAGATTTGACTTCAGAAAGAGGAGACTTCCTGACTCCAGGTCTGGCTGTCTGTCTACTATACTACCTAGTTCCTCCATTCAAAAAATTGCTAATAGATTGTGTGTGTGTTCGTCCTTCATTGGAAAGAAGACCATGCCATCAGAGAAATAATGACATGACTTGCACTTGACTTTGTTTTGAGGGAGGGCTGTGCAGGTCACCAACCTTACTTCTCCTCCAGAGCCATCTGAATCCAATGACCAGATATTCATCAGGATGACTAGAAATGACCCAGGATGAGGCAGTTAGGATTAAATGACTTGCCTAAGGTCACACAACTAGTGAGTGTCAAGCGTCTGAGGTAAGATTTGAACTCGGGTCCTCCTGACTCCTGCACTGGTGCTCTATCCATTGCACCACCTAGCTGCCCCTTGATAATGGATAGAATTGACCTCAAAACCTAGAATTCCTCTCTCTGATACATACTCATGGTGTGCCCGTGCCCTTGGGCAAATTATTTAACCTTTCAGTGCTATAGACCAGTGGTGCCAAGCTTAAATAGAGGCAGAGACTACTAAAAGTGTCCAGAGAGCTGCATGTATAAAACCATATATTCATATTATGTTTTATTATAATTTTATTTTGTTTATTCTATATTTTATTAGTTATTTGTATTTTTGTTGTCATGTTTATTTGTTATTCATACAAATATAAATATTTACTTCAATATTCTCCAGTTATACTTTAATCTAGCTGGGGCTGCATTCAAGAGGCTGTCTAGAGTAGACTAAGTTACAAAGGAGGTGCCAATCTGTGTTAGAGGACGTTTCCACACTTAGGAGTTCCCTAATACCCATGGTGTAACAAGGTCAAGATAAAGAGAGTTGAGAGCTAGATAACAGTAGAGTTAGGCAGATTCAGGACTGGTTGAAAGACCAGTTTATAGAGAGTGGGGGAGAGTTACCGTAAAATTGGAGGATAACTGTCCCAATTTTTAAAAAGTAAAAGATTATTGTTTCTTCAAACTTTAGTCCCATGAACTTGATTTTAATTCCTGGAAAATTCTAAAATGTGGTCACTACAGAGGTGATATTAGCCTCACAATTTTTTTGGGGGGGGCCCTGACTATATCATTCGTTGGGTCAGTTACCACAGTTTTGTGTCATCTGCATATTAGATTGAAATCCCTTTATCCAGGTTATTAATAAGCATGACAAGAAGCACAGGAACAAGCACAGATCTCTAGGATATTCTTCTGGAAACCTCCTTAAGTTGACATCTACTCTTTGAGTTCAGTCATTCAACCTCGTTCAAATCTATCCAAACTGTACTCTTGTGTAGGCTGCATCTTTCCCTCTGTTCTGGAAGAATCGCATGAGAGGCTATCAAGTGCTTCACTAAAATCAAGGTCAACTATGTACAGCATTCCCTTGATCTTAATTGACTCAAATGAGTCAATTTTTCCCTGTTATGGGTCCCAGATGACTTCCATCCCTAGCCTTTATTTCTATTTCCTGAGGTTGATCTTTTGAAATTCAGCTTATCACTGTTTCGTGCCCTGCCTCCCGTTAAACCACTCCTATGTCCACTCAATCCAAAGTTATAACAAAAACTATATCTGTTATTCTTTTGTTTGCATTGGGATTGTGCCAACTGGAACGATTTGCTCTACTCTTGTATTGCTTATCAGAGTTGATATATTTATCCTTTTGACCCTACAATCTGAAGTGTACTCTTGATTTCTGTAGCACTCATGTGGACTGATGTTCTAAAACTGATATTGTTTGAGTTTTCAACATAATCGAAAAAATTATTTCTAATAATTTATCAAAAATCAGCATCTTTTTCTCTTAACCGAGACCAACATTAAAGAAACTTATTTACGTATTTATTAGAAATGTGGCATTCCCTCATGAAAGAGTGAGAATTAAGTGAGATGTATATAATGTAAGTATACTACCACACACAGGGCAGGCAAGTCAGCTTCGCTGACAAGCAGCAAGGGACCAAGAGGGAGAGACGGAGCAATATATGCCAGGCACATCAAATCAGCACTACCACCCTGAGCACCATTTCCTCTCAGATCTTGATGAAGACATCCCAGGACCCAAGAGCCTTGGGAACAGCATTGCTTCTACCCTAGTGCCCACAGCTATCATCTTGGGAATCAAACACTGTGGATATGCAGCCTAGCAATTGCATCTGCATGTGCTACAACACTAGCTACCGAAGACCCAGAAAAGTTCTTGTCACCAAAGTCCTTGCACTGTAAAGTGGGTCACTATCAGAAACTGATATATTGTTAGTGAGAATGACATCAAAGTAGAGGCATTGCCATTGGCATTGTTGTTGAACCCTGAAGAATATAGAACTTTTCCATTTGACTTGGCAGCTTAAACTTGCCATATGTTTGTCTCTCTGATTGGAATATGAACTCCTTGAGAGCAGGGACTGTCCTGTTTTTCTATTTGTTTCCCAAGTGTTTTGCACATAGTCAGTTCTTAATAAATGCATACTGAATTTTAAGAATAGGGTTGTATTTAATGATTGTCTGAATCTCTGTTTCCTCAGCTACAAAACGTAATTATACTTTGCTAATTAATAGTGGTGTTGAGAGGAAAACCCTTTGTAAAAATAAAACTCCTTGTACTTAAAGTACTACATGCCTGTAAGTTATTTTTTATTTTATTTATTTTATTCTGAACTTAATAAAACAAGCATTTCCATAACAGAAAAAAGGTGATGTAACATGGCACTACAAATCTATTATATACAACTTGTTATTCCTTTTAAATATATAATAAAGTTATCATGTAACTTTTTCCCCCTTTTTTTCTTCCTTCCCCTCAACCCCCCTGAGATGACTACCTTTAGGCACGAATGTGTCTGGGTGTGTGTGTACATATGTATATAAAACCATTGAAGACAGCTAGATGGTGCAGTGGATAGAGGACCAGTGCAGGAGTTAGGAGGACCTGAGTTCAAATCTCACCTCAGACACTTGACACTCAGTAGCTGTGTGACCTTAGGCAAGTCACTTAACCCCAGTTGCCTCATTTTGGGTCATCTCCAGTCATCCTGATGAATATCTGGTCACTGGATTCAGATGGCTCTGGAGGAGAAGTGAGGTTGGTGACCTGCACAGCCCTCCCTCACTCAAAACAATGTCAAATGCAAGTCATGTCATTATTTCTCTGATGGCATGGTCTTCTTTGGCAATGAAGGATGAACACACATATAAAACCATTCTATACATACTTTATCAGTTCTTTGAATGCAGATAGCACCTTCCTTCATATGACCTTTGTAGTTAATTTGTGTATAATAGTCAAAATGATTTATTCCCTCAAAGTTTTTCTTAAAACTATATTGTTACCGTATACAACATTCTCATGGTTCTGCTCATTTCACTCTTCATTATTTTGTGTAAGTCTATCCATGTTTTTCTAAGATCGTCAAGCTCATCATTTCTTATACTACAGTAGTATTCCATCACAGTCATATATCACCTATTATCAGCCACTCCAATTGTTGTTTTTTATTACAGAAAGATTTTCTGAATGCAAATTGTGATAGTTGAAGAGGGAAATGTGGGAACTGGAGAATTGCCGTCATGTTCCTAGTGTTTGGGGAAAGTTTCCTTCTTAAGGCAGGAAGAAAATATGGCAAATGCGAATAGGCAGGGTAACTTCAAGTAATTTGTTGATTGTTGGAGATGTTGTGCAATTTGGAAGGGAATGAACATAGTCCAGGTAAAAAGATGAAATTTGAAGTTGTACCTATAAATAGCCAAGTTTAATATTCTAAAGTGGAGGGGCAGTGGGAGGCAGAGATTTTAACCTAGTTACTTGATCAGGGACTTGAGAAAGAGCCTTGCAGTGGTTTTACACTTAGGGAATATCAAACCCAATTTGGGGCAATGGAATTTCTGCCATTTTTACCAGCAGTTGAAATAAAAATGTTTGCCCTTTTCAAAGTTCAACAGTAACAGTCCCTTCAGAGTTTGAAAGTATCGCCCCATAAAATAAAATTTACCAAATATTTAAGCACCTACTGTGTGCCAAGCAATGTACTAACCACTTGGGAGTAAATAGGAAATGGACATTGGACACTCTCAGTCCTCACGGAGCTTACTTGCATAGAGAAGGGGACATGGCATATAAGTGATAAGTATAACCCTAAAACAAAGTAGTATCCAAAAGTGAAAGGTTAATGGAGACTCAGGAAAAGATTGTAGATCTAGATCTGGCAGAAATCTCAGAGAACAATCCCATTCTTCTACAGAACTTAAGCAAACAAGAGCAGCCAGATGGAGGGCAAAGGTCATACGCCAGGGGACGGAGTCGTCCAATCTTTTAAGGGTAGAACACTGAAGTCTTTAATTAAAAAAAGAAATTGCAGAGTAGACATTGAAAAGTTAATTGCATTTCAAAACGAGAGTAAACATATTCCCTTTAATTAAAGACCAGCCTAACTTATTTGGTTCTTGTAATAAAAGGGTTTTAATTTTCTGGATTAAATCCCAATGAGTTTCATAAGATTTTGAGGTTAAGTAGCTCCTAGCTAAGTGTGGAGTTGCTCCTTGAACCACGGTCTTCCTAATGTCAGCCCAGCAGTCTTCACTACACCACGCTACCTTTTTGATCTCATACTCTGAAACGAAGAGCCGGTTATTAAATTTATAGTGTGAACATTGACACCTCGGGACTTAGCAAATTCTGATCTATTGTTTTGTTGATTGTTTAGCCCTAAGAAAGTGATGCAGAAAATATTAATACCGCAGATTAACCTTAAAAGCGTGTCGTGCACATTTTTTTCCTTTGGAGACCTGGTTGTTAAACATTTCCTAGGACGCCTAGTGCAGGCAGGCAGGCAGGCAGGCAGGCAGTATGTTTACCCACACCTGGTGTCCGGGGAGAGGAAGAACCTAAAGCCAAGGAGGTGGGGCCCCTCAGCGAAGGGAAAATGGGCCAATCAACGGAGACGAGCAGCGGACCAGCCAATCTGACCGCCACATAGGCCTTGCCCCGCCCCCTTGGAGGACCGGCTGGGCGGACTCCTCTATCCCAGCACGAGCAAAGCATCTTCCAGCTCCCTCGGTCTCGCGTCTTCCCCGCAGGGCGGGTGCCACGGAGCGAGGTTAGTGCTTGTGCCCATCCCTTCTGTCTGGCTGCCGGGGCCTCTCGGCGTCCTCCTCTCCGGTGTCCGCCGCGCGATGTCGGTCCCTCCGGCCGGCGTGGGGCGGGCCTGAGATCCGCCCCCTTCCCCAGGACACCCCGTAGGTGGGCCGTTAACCGAAGCCGGGCCGGGGGCAAAGGGAGGAGGGAGCAAGGCTTGAAGCGGGAGGGAAGGCCCAGAGGCCCGCCCCTCCCCCGCCCCCCGCTGGGCCCGAGCTGTACATAGCAACAGTTGCTAGGAGAAGGGGACGCGTCTCCTGCCCGTAGGCCGGCGCCGGCCGGCGGTGGGGAGCTGCGGGCAGGTAAGCGCACGCGTTCGTTCGGAGTGGATGACAGACACCGAGGGCTGCGGGGCACCTCCGGCTCAGCTCTGTAAGCATGAAAGGGAAGCAAGGGTTTCAGGCCAGGGAACTGGAGATCCTGCAAGACAGCAGGTAAGCGAAGGCAGAACCTTATCTCTGGAGCAAGGATAAACTTGATTTCCTTGTGCGCGTGTGCGGGCTCCACTAAGGAAGCATGAAAAAAAATTTTTTAATTCAAAATCACATCTTAAAGTCCTATTCAGAATGACATCCGTATAATTACCGAGAAATTTATCCATTCATTCAATGCTTTGCCGTGTAATTAGTTTTATGGAGAGCCTTAACTTATGCAAAGCACTTTTCATTTCTCCGGAAGGTAGAGATCTTTTTTTCCCCCATCATGAGTCCTTTGAAATTCCCTTGGGTCGTTGTATTGATCAGAGTAGCCAAGTCTCTCACAGTTGGTCATTATTACAACAGGGCTGTTACTGTGCACAACAGTCTCCGGATTTTTCTCACTTCACTTTGTTTCAGTTCATATGGGTCTTTCCATGTTTTCCTGAAACCACTCCCCTGGTCATTTCTTATAGCACAATAGTACTTCATCGCAATCATATGCCACAACTTGTTCATTCCCTGGGGCATCCCCTCAATGTCCAATTCTTTGCCACCTCAAAAAGAGCTTCTATAAATATTTTTGTACATATATAGGTACTCTTTGCCTTTGGAACTTTGACCAGGGCCTCTGCTCCCTTGGGACCCACCACAAGCACTCCCAGAATTGTGTGTGGGCAATAGATTTGCTAGTCAGTGCCAGCTGCATCCTGTGCCAGCAAAGGGTCCCCTGTAATCACTTTCTGATCAGTTGTCCAAACTCCTTACCATCTTTGGGCTGATTCTGTTGCTGTTGCTGAGGCCTCCAGTGCCTGCTGCTGGTGCTGGTTCCCACTCCAGGGTCACAGACCTCTCTTGTCTCCCTTTTAAGTTTTCTTAGGCTGGAAAAATGTCTAACCCTGACTTTTTATTGGCCTACTACTCCAAAATTTGATTCTAGGAATTATTTTAAAGTTGTTTGGAGTGGAATGTTGAGAGAGTTCAGCTGGGTTGCGGCATCCAGTCTGCCATCTTGGCTCCACCTCTCACCACTTTTCTTTTTTTTAAAGAAAGTACCTACTTTCAAGGAGCTCATGTGTTGGGAGGGGAGAATAAAAGAAAATAAAGAAGCAATGCAAAATTTATCTGTAGGTAAATATATCTTCACATTTGATGTTTCAAATTTTTTCATTTAAAACAATTATTGCTGTCAAGAGCCAGCCATTAATAATGTGCTGCTGCTGTATTCTCTCACCATTTAAAAATTTAAATTTGTACAAACTTCATTTTATTCTAGTAAGCCTTAAAGGATAATAACTAACATTAACATTATTATAACATTATATCCTAACATTTTTGTAACATTATATCCTAGAGAGCAATCCAGGCACACAATCTTGCTTGCAAATACTAACTTTAGAAAGTATATGTGTATTATATGTTAAAAATGGTTTTCTTGAAAGTTATACTTTCAGACTTTTCTTGATGAGTCAGGGGAAAATGAGGAATATAACATGAAAAACAATCGACCTTCTTTTCTTAAAAATAGAATGTGGATATTATTAGCAGAGATTCTTTGCTACCACAGTGATGCTACGTGGAGAGAGGCATTTATTTTTATTTGATCAATATGCATTTACTGTAAGCTGTATGCATGCTGTTTGATTGAGGGCCTTCACCACATAGACTCTCTACAGCCCATTGTGAGGGCTACAAAGAGGAACTCTCAATGGTCTATTTCCCCAAAGGAGTCAGTCAGTAAGCATTTATTAATTACCTAATATGTCCCAGGCATGGCGCTAAGCTCTGGGGATATGCAGAAGACAGTTACTGATCTCAAAAAACTCAGTCTAATGAAAGAGAAAAAAGGAAAACAGCTACGCATATACAAGATAGCATACGGGGCAAATTAGAGATCATCTCCGGGGAAAGGCACTAGAATTAAGGGTGATTAGGAAAAACTTCCTGTAGAAAGTGGAATTTTACCTGGAACTTGAAGGAAGCCAGAAGGCAGAGAGGAGGAGGAGGACGGAGAGCATACTAAGCATGGGGTCCGGCTAGAAAAAATGCCTAGAGTTGGGCAAAGAAGTGACAGCAAGGAGTACAGTGTCTCAAAGAGTACAGGAGAGGGGAGAGGGTAAGAGGACTGGGGGTTAGGTTCTGAATGGGTTTGAACTCCAAACAGAGAAGTTTGTATTTGATCCCAAAGGTGATAGGGAGCCTCTGGAGTGTGTTGAGTAGGGGAGTGACATGATTGGACCTGTACTTTAGGAAAATCATTTTAATGGCTGAATGGAGGATGGACTGGAGTGGGGAGAGACTTGAAGCAGGGATACCAACTAACAAGCTGTTAAAATAGTCCAGGTGTGAGATGATGAGGGCCTATACCTGATAATGGCAGTATCAAAGGAAGTAAACATTTATGTAGCATTTATAATATGTCAGGCCCTGTGCCAAGCATTTTATAAATATTGTCTCCTTTGATTCTCACAACCCTGTGAAGTAGATGTTGTTATCCTCATTTTATGGTTGAGAAAACTGAAGCAAACAGAGATTAAGAGACTAGTCCAAAGTTCTCTTACAGCTAGTAAATGTCTGAGGCTGGATATGAACTCAGGGCTTTCTGACTCCAGGCCCATCACTCTATCCACTGCAGCTGCCTCTCAGAAAAGAGAAGGGCCTACTTTGGAGAGATGTTACAAAGGTAAAATCAACAGAATTATCAATAGATTGGATATTGGGGCAGGGCAGAGTGAGACAGAGTGAGGAGTTAAAGATAACATTTTGGTTACGAGCCTAGGTGACTGGGAAGGTGATGGTATCTTGGACAGTAATAGGGAAGTTAGGAAGAGAGGAGGATTTAGAGGGAAAAGATTGTATTCAATTATGGACACAGTGAGTGTATGATGTCTAAGGAACATACAATTCAAAATGCCTCACAGGCTTTGGTAGTGGACTCAATCAGCACAGTTTCAGTTTTCTTCAGTTTTGTTCAGTTGCTTCCCTCCCTTCCCTTTCAATCTGTTGATAATTCTATTAATTTTACCTTTGTAACATCTCTCACATATAGACCCTTCTCTGAGAGGCAGCTAAGGTGGTACAGTGGATAAAGTGATGGACCTGGAATAGAAGTTCTTCACATTGGTCCCTTTACATTTTGAATGTTGAAATGATCAGGAAGGCAAATCAAGAGATTGTATACCATTTGGCTTCTTTATTTCTTCATAGTAACCTGGATAGGATATCTCCTATTATTGAGATAGATACTGGATAGATAGAACACTGGACCTGGAGTCAAAAAGACCCGAGTTCAAATCCAGCCACAGACACTAGCTGTGTGAGAACCCTGGGCAATAGAACCCTGCATAGAAGTGAAGGCAGTAGATAGTGGGAGTGATCCAAGACTGATGCTTAGCAGGGCAAGATCACAGATATGACAAAGGGTCAAAGAAAGGGCAAGAGAAAAGGACAGTAGAGAGTTTAATTGGTTCACCAAAGGATCAAGATGGGTAAGGGAGGAGAGTGTAACTAGTGTTAAAGTGATGGCCTGGGAAAGAACTGAGGGGTCAAGGGATTGGAGTTCATGGATGGATAAAGAACAGGGTTTGAAGGCAAGGAAAAAATGGAATGAAAATATATTGTGGTCAGGTAGGGTAATTTCAGAGTCCATGAACATGGAGGTAGTATATTTGTGGCAAGATCAAGGGTATGACCCTTTATGAGTGGTTGAGGTGGGGTAGAGGAGTAACTTATGAGAGATGAATGCATTGATGAACTGGGATTTTATGATGCTTGAGGAAATGTAAATATGGATGTTTAAGTCCCCTGATATGAGAGCAGGAGTTGAGTAAGAGAGAAAAACAAGTGGCCCAATCATATCCCCTTCTCAATCCCACTACCTTCCGCCTTATCACTTTGCCTTATCATCATGGCACCTCTGTCAAGGGGGGCTGGCAGCTTGCTTAGCCAATGAGACTGCTTGGATTTGTGCTGTCCTCTACACCAATGCCTGCCTTTCTGCTTTCCTCCTCAGTTACTCTCTCCATCTCCAACCATTTAAAGAAAATTACAGATGAAAGTACACTTACTTATGGTTCTGGCAGAACTATGCAAATTTTATTTTGCTTCCCTTCCTTACCCCCTCCCCCACTTCCTTCAACAAAGAAAATGAACTTCTGACTATGAATCATGGAAAACTAATGCTTAACAGGAACACAAAAGATGCAAAGATAGCACTTAGACACTTCCAACTGATCCAAGTGGCCAGGTCTAGATAAACTACAGATATACTGGAAGTATATATACTGATAGAATCTGTGGTTGTGATTGTTATTCAGTTATCAATGATCTTTGAAAAATCACGGATGGAAAATGGAAAACTTGCCACAGGACTGCAGATAGGCAATTTTTCCCCAATTTTCAAAGAAACAAAGAAAGTGAATTTTTGAATCTATAGATTAGTGAATTTAGCTCCAACTTCTGGAAAAATTCTAGAATATAACTATTAAAAGAATGGTTTGTGGGCACTTAGAAACTGAAACAAGGATTCCTATAAGCCAGCATTTTTTTAAAGAACAAATCATATCAGATTAACCTCTTTTCCTTTTCTGACAGGCTTATTAGCTAGGTAGATGCCAGGAATGCTAAAGACACATTCTACTCAAATTTCAACAAGGCATTTGGAAAAAGTCCTCATGATATATTGATATGCAAGGCAGAGTGATATGGGTAGAATCCTGTTACAGTTAGAGGGATTCATAAGTGGTTGAATGACCAGATCCAAGAAGTGATGCTTAATGGATTGATGTCAACTTGGAAGCAAGCCACTGCCGGAATGTTGTAGGTCTCTGTCCTTTGCTAATGTTTTTCAATCCTTTTTATTGATGACTTAAATGAAAGTATAGGTAGCATACTTATCAAAGAAACATGAAGTTAGAAGGGAGAGCTGACATATTGGATGACTAAATCAGAATACAAAAAGATCTCAACATAGTGGGCCAGCATATCTAATAAAATTAAAAAGTAGTTATGATAACTATAAAGTTCTATACTGGGGTTCAAAAAATCAAATTCCCGGGTACCAGATTGGAGAAGCATGGCTGGACCATAATTGGTCTAAAAACAACCTAGGCATTTTAGTGTATTGTAAGCTCAGTATGCCTCAATAGCATGCCAAAAATCTAATGTAATCCTGGATTGTCTAAAGAGGGAAGGGGAGAGAGGAAGGGAATAAGTATGTATATACTGCCTACTACTCTGTGCCAGGCACTGTGCTAAGTGCTTTTTTACAAATATTGCCTCATTCCTCACAACAACCCTGCAAGGTAGGTGCTATTTTGTCCTCATTTTGCAATTGAGGAAACTGAGGAACGCAGAAGTTAAGTGACTTGCCCCCGGGTCACATAGCTATTAAGTGTCTGAAAGCAGATTTGATCTCAGGGCTCCCTAACTTTGGGCCCAGTGTGCCAGCAGAAGGAGGAAGTCAGGTTTACTGATGACTCTTTTATCCTCTGTCCTAATCAGATTGCACCTTTAGTACTGTGTTTGATTATGGCAAGATATCAGCCAATCTGGAGAGGTGGGTAAGCTGAATGTTAGGGGGATAGAGGCCATGTCACATGATGATTGAAGGAATGGGAGTATATTTTAACTTAGAAAAGAGAACATGATAGCTATTTTGCAGTATTTTGTGGATTGTCATGTGGAAGAGGGTTTGAACTTGTTCTTAAAAGGCAAAAGTAGTAGCAGTGGATGAAATTTGCAGAGAAAATAAAAGGCTCCATTTTAGGTAAACCTCAACAGTTAGAGTAGTTTAAAAGTAAAATGGGGCATAGCAGGTGCTAGTCAGTTTCTGACCATGGTAGGACTGCAAAGCAGATGATGGCTGGTTTAACACTGCGCAGGTTTTGAATTGAGCTAGTTTTCTTCTGAGATTCTTCCAAGTCTAAGATTCTATGATTCAGCAGAAGGAAAAGTTATAGGATCTATCTTGTCACATCCCTTGCTTGAATAATATATCTGTGGCATTTTTCTGACATACCAAACAAAATCACCTTGTCCAAAACTAAAATGAAGTTAGCCTGGCATGATATATTTTTATTGAATTCCTGCTAGATCATAGTGATCCTTGCTTCCTTTAAGTCCTGACAAAATATTCGTTAAATAATCTCCTTTATAATTTTGCTGGAGATTAGACAGTCAGTAAGCCTGTTTGAAATGCCTACTATGTGCTAGGTTTTGTGCTGAGCCCTGGGGATATAAAGAAAGGCACAAGGCAGTCCTCTGCTCTCAAAGATTTACTATGTAATGGAGGAGACAGCATGAAAACAAAGTTAGAGTTAAGATCACTAAGAAATTCAACAAACATTTTAATAAAACTGTAGTATTTTAGAGCTACAAGGCACTTTGTGATCATTTACTTCCGTATCCACTTTTCTGATCATGAACCTGAAACACAGAGTGTCTATTTCTGGAAGATCGAGGCTATCTGAAACAAGTGACCTCAATTTGCTATTTCAGAATGTCCTTATCTTTGCCTATCCTACCTTCTTCTCTCTTATTTTAGAACCTCTTTCCCTAAGTTTTCATCCTAATACTTTTTTTTTTCTCTCAGTACTGTCTGCTTTGGCAATCATCCCCATGCCTGGCTTCTGCTATTATTTCAAAGCATGATACCGGAATCTATATCTTTAGCCTCAATTCTTTCCTAAGATCCAGACCTGCATTTCAAATTGTCTGCTGGATATCTCCACCTGGATGTTTATGTGGACCTATAAGCAAAGCATTTCACAGTGTCATAGGATATTATGTTGGGAGGATCATAGGATCATAGATTTAGAACTGGGAGGGAACTTAGAAGATCTAACCCAATTCCCTAATTTTACAGATGAAGAAACTGGGGCCTGGGAAGAGGAAGCATCTTACTTATGGTCACACAATTGTTAAGTATCAGAGCTGGATTTAAAACCAGATCCTTTTACTTCAAGCCAAGGCCACAAAGCTATGGAAGAAACCCAAGTCTTCTGACTTCTATCACTAATAAAGGATTTTTAGCTTGATTTGTTGTGTAAGATGTCAAGTCCAATCACTGACAAAGAATTTTTAGCTTAATTTGATGTGTAAAATGTTAAGTCCAATATGAATGCTAACCTATATTTTAAGAGAATCATGACAGTTTTTCTCTATTATTAAATATTACAGCTATGACTGATCAAACAGCTTCACTTTGGAGCTTTGGAACAACGAAAACATTTCAAATCCCCATTGAACATCTGGACTTCAAATTTGTTGAAAATTGTTCAGATGTTAAGCATTTGGAAAAGATTCTTGTCATCCTCAGGTAAATATTTAAAATTTTTTAATTCTTTAGAAACAATATGCTAATTAACTTAGTTAATTCTTTTTAAATTTACTTTGTGTAACATTTAAATGACATTGGTTTAAGTTGTAAAAATCTTAGCATGTTGGAAAACTTTCAGTTGTTTTGTTTAGGTTGTTTTCATACACATCTTAACTCTGAGCAGTGAGCTTATCGCTAGAAGTATGTATCCTTACAATTCTGTTGAAAGTTCTCATTACCTATTAACAACTTTAGTTAGACCAGCTTGAACTTGCTACATTTTTCTGAGCAAATGGGAAAATAGTGTATAGTCTTTCCCAGTAACTGGACATTATGAGAATTTAGCCAATCTACTCTGCAGAGATTCCCTTATAGACAAATGTCCTTTATATCACTCATTCCAAGGGAAAACAAAATAGCCAACTGATTATGATGGAGGCGAGTGGGACTGAATGGAGCAAGTTAGAAAATGACCTATATGCTATTTTGGAAGTGAGGGGACCAGGGCCAGAAGGAGAAGGCAAGACTCATATAGATCCAAGATAGTCATTCTCAAACTGGTAACAGATACTATCTGGGATTTCCTGGGGAGATTGAAGGGTGTCTAGAGACTAGAACTAAAGGCCTGTTTTCTTTCTTTACTAGGTCAACATTATGTTGACTGTTATGTTCCATCTACCATTATCACTTTGTCATTTGCCCATTCTTATCTTTTAGCTCCTCCTTGCCATCTCTTTCTCTCTACCATGGCGTCTACTTCCCCAAAGTTATAACCTTAAGTTTATCAGAGAGGTTGAATGATGGATCAGGGAGAGAGGAGAAACGAACTGTTCAGGTCATTTAGTGGCAGAACTACCCTCTCCCACATCTAGTCTCTCTAGACTTTCTAGGCTTATTGTAATGACCTTAGTTTACAAAGACCTTCTGGGGACCATTTTCAGTCCTGTTCTATATCTTGCCACTGGACCCGGAAGAGAGACTGAGGCTGCTGACTTTGCACAGCTCTGCCTCACTTCAATCCATTTTACTTGTGAGTCATGATATCACCTTCCTGATGTCACCAATCCTCTTTGAGAACAAAAGACAAATAAAAACCTTAAGTTTGGAAACCTGATTGTTTCCAAAATGAACAGCATGACACTTTATTGGTAGCACGAGACTATTTTAATTCTTTTAATTTATTTCTGTTGAAGAGGTGATACAAGTAATGAGAACACCGTGGAATAAAAACATTCAGAAATCATAGTTAACTAAAAATGACTAGTAGTGGTTAGGGGCAGGTGTTCATTATCTCTCTGACCTTTACCCTCATGTGGGCATCGCCACTTTGTTCCCAATTTCTCCTTTCAGGGACTTTCTAGTCATCCACTTCTGTGCATGGATAAATACAAGGTTCTTTAAATCTTCAGAGAAAGAAATAAGGAAGAGGATATTTGCCTGCAACCAGTGCCTCAGATAGTGCTGATTCTGACAAATTTACAAAACTTCCTCCTACCTAAAGTTACTGTCTCATCCTATGTTCCACAGGAAAACTGCTCTCTTCCTATATACTATGATCCTATTATGATATCCTATACTATTACAGTTCTGATTAATTTATTAACTAATTTATTCTTCTCTGCCTTTGTTGTTTGTTGTTCAGTCCTTTATCAGTCATGTCCAACTCTATGTAACCCCTTTGGGGTTTTCTTGACAAAGATACTGGAGTGGGTTTACTATTTCTTCTCTAGTTAATTTTACAGATGAGGAAACTGAGGCAAACAGGGTTAAGTGACTTGCACAGGGCCTCACAAGCTAGTAAGTGTCTGAGGACAAATTTGAACACATGAAAATGAGTCTTCCTGACACCAGGCCCAGTACATCATTTACTGTGCCACCTAGATGCCTTTCAAGAGCTATAATATATATCAATAAAATCTTTTTTGTTCAGCTTCCAGCTCGTATGCCCAGCAATTAGGCAGAGAGTCTATCTCTCTCTCGTGTATCTGGCCACGCATACATAGCCTTCCTGTCTTCTGCATTTAATCTCTGCAGGGAAAACATTAACATAATGAACAATATTTTCGAGAATCCATTTAAAAAAACCAACATATGCCAAATAAAGAAAGTGAATGCATTCTTGAAATGTACTAGAATTTAAGAATACATCAACTAACCTCTGTCAATTGACAGTGCAATTTTTAATCTAGAAGACAAAGAAATGAAAATTTTTATTTCAAAGTAAAATTATAGTATCCCTTAGTAATGCCTTTTATTTAAGGTTCTTTTGCACAGATAGGAGAAATTATAGTAAATTATAGTAAAATTATGTTTTAAAATTTGTGTGTCAATTGTTGTATCTGGTCCTTGGGGTGTTAAGTAAATGAAGATTGGGAATATAGACTTAGCATGAGAGCCATAGCAAGGTAAGGATAATGAGGAGCATCACCAGTTTCATTCTCAGCAAATAGAAACATTTCTACCAATCTTTCATCATACTCAGTGTGGCTTCCACTTAGTGTACACCTCCAGTCTTTTCCTCCTTCTTGGTAAGGGTAAGCCTTAGGGGCGGCAGCCTAGCTCAGCAGCTTTTCAGTGCAGATCTTCTACCATCTTCTCTCGCTTGCTTGGTTGTGTCTCGGAGGGCCTTAACCTTCTCCCTCTCAGCTCAACCTCCTCTTTCTGTGACATTTCAGCTCTTCTTTCTACTTTAGGGTAAGGGAAAAGAAAGTTAGCCCTTTCCAGGACAGGTACAGCCCCTATTTCCTTGGATCAGAATACACTTATTATTTCAATCTTTTCCTACAGTTTTTTTATTTTTCCCCTAATTTCTTGAATAAGAGGGTACTACATAAAAATTTTTGTAAATATTCTAAGATTATTGTATTAAGTTGTATCCTTGTTTTATATTTATTCTTTTTTCATAGTACCCAGAAAGATGAACTTTTAAAAAATGATCAGATGGCCTAGTTTTTCTGAGGAAGGAGTATGCTACTATTCCCCTATGTGTGAGCTTCTTTTTGTCCGCTCCTTCTTGGATTATACTGGATTATAGAATTTACATTTCTATGTCGGTATTCTAACTCTGCCCATGTCCAGTATTTGCAATCCCATCTATAAGCTGCAGATCTTGCTATTCATTAAATGAAGATTATGTATGTTATGATGATCATATTTTTCTAAACCAAATAAAGGAATACATGTTCTGATGAAGCCTCACTAAAGATGTCCTTCCCTTCCCTACCCCTTGAAATCATTACCGTTCCAGAAAATCCAGGTTTTATGCTCACTGTATACATGGTGTACATAGTCTTGTCTGTTCACTTTTTAATGCATGTAACTGCTATATCTTTTAAGGTCTGGTGAGGAAGGATTTTACCCTGAACTTATAGAATGTTGTGAAAAACGTATTCAAAGCCTATGTCCTGAAAGTAGAATCTTACGAAAAGAAAAACCTGCAGCAACAGCATCTAGTTTTACACGAGAAGAATGGGAAAAAATTGATGGCGATATAAAGGTATATATGTAACATCAGTTTTTGATAAATTGTATATAAAATGTTTGGCTAGATTGTGAGTCCACAAAGTTAACAGTATTCTTTCTTGTATTTATCAGTGTCCTGAAGGTGAGTGATATTTGATGCAACTGAATGTTAATGGCCTAAAATTCTAGGGATGTAAATTATCAGATGAATAACATAGGGGGACTGATGTTCCATCACTCATTCATACACATAATAAGATCACACTGGTAAGAGGATGTAAGGGAGGGTATGATCAAGTAGTTGAATGTTTACAGAAGAGGAAAAGTAGTCTTTGGAAAGGTTAGTTCCAGCCAACTCTGTGTAGCAAGAGCCCCTTCATCCGTCTCTCTGGCCTTACTGGAGAAGAGTTTGTGGTATACAATGTGGGTTGTCTATCACACCACACTGGGAGCAGAGTGCAGTCCAGGGTAGGCCACAAGTGCACAGAGGGTACCTGAGCAGGCCTTGGGGAGACTGAACCTCTCACACCTGTGATGGTTTCCAGACTTTATGACCACAAAACACTGAGGACAAATTGGAAGGTCAGTGGAAAAAGCCTGTGAGACAAGTGCAGTAGAGTTGAGTGTTCAGTCCCCAGCCCCAGGGCGGCAGAAGGGGGAGGGGGCAGAAGAACCTGAGGTAGCCACAGCAGCAGCAAGGGCAGCTACAGCCACTGTTTCTGGAGCTCTTGCCCCACAGATTGTGGGGGGGATTGAGTGACTGACAGTATACCCCTTACCCCCCACTGAAAGCAGAGAAATACCTTGACAAAGAGCTCAAAAGTGAAGTAAATGGCTGGGGAAGTGAGCAGAAACTGGGAAAAAGAATCAGACTGTAGAATCTTACTTTGGTGACAAGGAAGACCAAAGCATGCAAACAGAGGAAAACAAAGTCAAAGCTCCTCCATCCAAAGTCTCCAAGAAAAATATGAATTGGCCTCAAGTTATGGAAGAGCTCAAAAAGGATTTTGAAAATCAAGTAAGAGAAGTAGAGCAAAAATTGGGAAGAGGAATGAGAGTGATGCAAGAAAATCATGAAAAGCAAGTCAACTGCTTGCTAAAGGAGACCCCAAAAAAATGCTGAAGAAAATAACACTTTAAAAGAATGCCTTAAAAAGGAGAATTGGCCAGATGGAGGAGATCCAAAAGTTCACTGAAGAAAATAATTCCTTAAAGAGTAGAATGGAGCAGATGGAAGCTAATGACTTTATGAAAAATCAAGAAATTATAAAACAAAACCAAAGGAATGAAAAAAATAGCAGACAATGTGAAATATCTTGTTGGAAAAACAACTGAGCTGGAAAATAGATCCAAGAGAGACAATTTAAAAATTACGGGACTACCTGAAAGCCATGATCAAATGAAAGAGCCTAGACATCATCTTTCATGAAATTAGCAAGGAAAACTGCCCTGAGATTCTAGAACTAGCGGGTAAAATAAATATTGAAAGAATCCAACAATCGCTTCCTGAAAGAGATCCCAAAAGAAAAACCCCTAGGAATATTGTAGCCAAATTCCAGAGTTCCCAGGTCAAAAAGAAAATATTGCAAGCAGCCAGAAGGAAACAATTCGAGTGTTGTGGAAATACAATCAGTTTAACAGAAGATCTAGCTGCTTCCACATTAAGGAATCTAAGGGCTTGGAATATGATATTCCAGAAGTCAAAGGAGCTAGGATTAAAACCAAGAACCACCTACCCAGCAAAACTGAGTATGATACTTCAGGGGAAAAAATGGTCATTCAATGAAATAGAGGATTTTCAAGCATTCTTGATGAAAAGATCAGAGCTGAAGAGAAAAATTGATTTTCAAACACAAGGATCAAGAAAAGCATGAAAAGATAAACAGGAAAGAGAAGTCATAAGGGACTTACTAAAGTTGAACTGTTTACATTCCTACATGGAAAGAGAATATTTGTAACTCTTGAGACTTTTCTCAGTATTTGGGTAGTTGGAGGGATTATATACATATATATATAGACAGAGGGTATGGAGTGAGTTGAATAGGAAGGGATGATGTCTAAAAAAATAAAATTAAGGGGTGAGAGAGGAATATTGTGTGCATTTGTCCTCCATTGCTGAAGAAGACCATGCCATCAGAGAAATGATGACATGACTTGCACTTGACTTTGTTTTGAGTGAGGGAGGGCTTTGTAGGTCACCAGCCTCACTTCTCCTCCAGAGCCATCTGAATCCAGTAACCACATATTCATCAGGATGCCTGGAGATGACCCAAGATGAGGCAGTTGGGGTTAAGTGATTTGCCCAAGGTCACACAGCTAGTGAGTGTCAAGGGTCTGAGGTGAGATTTGAACTCAGATCCTTCTGACTCCTGCACTGGTGCTGTATCCACTGCACCACCTAGCTGCTCCTAGAGAGGAATATATTGGAAGGAGAAAGGGAGAAATGAAATGGGGCAAATTATCTCTCATAAAGGAGGCAAGAAAAACTTTTTCAGTGGGGGAGAAAACAGGGAAGGTGAGAGTTTCAGAAAAAGTGAAGCTTACTGTCATCACATTTGGCTTAAGGAGGGAATAACATGCACACTCAATTTGGAATGAAAATCTGTATTACACTACAGGAAAGTAGGGACTAAGGGGATAAACACAGGGGGATGATGGAAGGGAGGGAAAATGGGAGGAGGGAGTAATTAGAAGTAAATTCTTTTGGGGAGGGACAAGGTCAAAAGAGAGAATAGAATAAATGGGGGGGCAGGATAGGATGGAGGGTAATATAGTTACCCTCTTTTACAACATAACTTTTATGGAAGTCTTTTGCATAACTACACATGTATAACCTATATTGAATTGCTTGCCTTCTCAGTGGGGATGGGTGAGGAGGAAGGGAGGGAGAGAAATTGGAACTCAAAGTTTTATAAATGAATGTTAAAAATTGTTTTTACATGCAACTGGGAAATAAGAAATACAGATAATGGTGTATAGAAATCTATCTTGTCCTACAAGAAAATAGAGGAGATAGAGATAAGGGAAGGGAGGGCTGTAATAGAAGGGACGGCAGATTGGGGGAAGGGGTAGTGAGAATGCACAGTGTCTTGGGAGGGGGGAGAGTAGGGGGAGAAATTTGGAACTCAAAATCTTATGGTAATGAATGTTGAAAACTAAAAATAAATAAATTTTTTAAAAAAGAAATTGAGGGGAATCAGGGAGAATTCTTGTATTTGGATCATAGGTCCCTGGAGTTCTTCATTTGAAACTCTGGTACTCCCACTTCAAGTTTCCAGCTTCTGATTGGTCAGGTTTCAAGGTCAAGATCTAGACTTCTGCCAGATCCCTTTGCTGTATTTTTGTCGAGTTGTGTTCTTATAGTCATCCTGAAAAGGCATGGCGCTCTTGATCAGTCCTTTCAGATGGTGAGCTTTGCCTATTTGTTGACAGCTCATGCCTTACTTGTGTAATAAGTACCCTTTTGGGGCAACATCAGTCAGTCAGTTGAGCAAACTCCATGACAAAGTAAACCCTGACTAATCCAGAAGGGGAGGGAGGAGATGCCTCCATAGGACTGTGCCATTGGCTAAATTGAGCACTGAAATGTTACAAGCACAGCAGTAGCAGAATTAATGTAGTAGTGATTGAGTATATGGCAAATCCATTTATTTTCATCTGTTCAGTATTTTGATATGCTTTGGTATTCATGCAAATACAGTAACTTCTATAGTGAAAGCTGTTTGATTAGGGAGTGAAATGAAGAACTTGGACCAGGAGTTTTTTTCCATTAAATTTATTTTTCAGTCATCAAGCATTTACTTTTTTCTCCTTCCTATCACCTCTCTTTGAAGAAAAAAAGTCAAAACTTTTGTAATATATGTGCATAGTTAAGTAAAATAGTTCTCATATTGGCCATTTGGATCAAGGTTTGCATTCTGACTGTATGACCTTGACAATTCATTTTATCTCACTTGGTCTCAGTTTTCTCTTCACTAAAATGCTACAGGGCTGTGCTAATTAATATTTAGACCCGTTTCAGTCATATATCTATATGAGCCTACACCAGACTCAATCTTTAGTTGAAGGAAGTACCAAATGAACCTTGGATTTCTTGTCATTCTTCTTTTAAACAAGACATAATGAACCCTGGTATAAGGGTTCCACACTTAACCCAAATTTGGCTCATATGTTCAATAGATACATTGTATCACATTGTAGACAGAATAGAGCCTTTATGTTACTCTGCCCCCAATTTAATTTCCTTCTTTCATTTCTAATTATTGGTTCTCATTTGAAACTAGGGTTTGCAGGAAAGGATATTAAATTGCTCTTTGACAATTTGGGTACTATTAAAAATACAACCATTGCATCTTGCCTTATCTGAATCTATCCTTTTAAAAACTTCTAAAATGATGTGACTGTTAAGATAAGAATGGAATAGCAGGTGTAGGAAGCAAAAATGTAGCTTATTGTAAGAGCTTGTTGTGGATAAGGGAGGACAAAGTGTATCAAGTTGTTCTTTATAACTTGTTGCATTCTAGTTGGTCAGTATCTTCCCTCTTCCCTGTCTTTTTTTCTGAAAAAAGGTCTTTTACTAGTGGCAAAGATGAAAAAAGTAGAGTCTCACAGAACTTTCAGGTTTAATTTAATTTTCTCAACAAGTTGCAAGAGTTACTGGTCTCATCATTTACAATGTGGGTAAAGTATTTAATTTTCTTTAAGCTAGTAAGATATGCAGTGATATCTTGTTGATTCCTAACAGTAAAATCAACTAGGTGGCTGAAAAGAATTAATGGCTGTCCCAGAAGAACAGTGTTTCTACTCACCAGCAGACATGAACAGTCCCCCAAGATAGATGAGTAGGCTATCATTAGTTCTCCTACTTAATAGATTTAAAAGTAAGACAGAAATAATGTATAGAGAACTGAGTCAAATCTATAAGAATATGTCATTCCCCAATTGATAAATGGTTAAAGGATATGAACAGGCAGTTTTTAGAGTAAGAAATTAAAGCTATCTATAGTCGTATGAAAAAATCTTCTAAATCCTTATTAGAGAAATGCAAATTAAAATAACTTTGAGGTATCACATCATACCTGTCAGATGGACTAACATGACAAAACAGGAGAAGATCTGGGAAATTTGGAACACATTCACTGATGGTGGAGTTGTGAACTGATCCAACCATTCAGAAGAACAACTTGGAATTATACCCAAAGGGCTATAAAACTGTGATCCAAACCTTTGATCTAACAATACCGCAACTGGTCCGTATCCTAAAGAGTTCATTAAAAAAAGGGAAAAGCACCTAAATGTACAAAAATAGTTATAGCAGCTCTTTTTGTGGTGACAAAAAATTGGAAATGGAGGGGATGCCCATTAATTTGGGAATGGCTGAAGAAGTTGTGATATATGAATATAATGGAATACTATTGTTTCATAAAAAATGATGAATGAGCAGGCGGACTTCAGAAAAACCTGGAAAGACTTGCATGAGCTGGTGCTGAGTGAAGTGAGCAGAACCAGGAGAACACTGTACACAGTAACAGCAACATTGTGTGATGACTGACTGTTAGACTGAGCTAAGACAGTTCCAAAAGACTCACAATGGAAAATGCTATCCACCTCCAGAGAAAGAGCTATGGAGTCTGAATGCAGACGAAAGCTTGCTATTTGCTCTTTCTTTTGTTGTTTTTTATTTATTCTTTCTCATGGATTTTCCCTTTTTGTTCTGAGTCCTCTTTCACAACATGACTAATGTAGAAATGTGTTTAATAAGATCATACATGTATAGCCTACATCAGATGGCATGCCTCCTTGGGAAGGGGGGAGGGAGGAAATTTAGAACTCAAAATCTTATAATTGTTGAAAACTAAAAATAAATTAATTTTAAAAAGACAGAGATAATGATGTCATCTTTCTGTATCCCCTTAAGACTCACACATCATAATTTTATGAGGTAGGAAGTATATCATTATGCCTATTTTAGAGATGGGTAGTCTCAGAGAGGTAAATTATGTGATTTCACTCATGGTTATACAGCCAATAGGTATCAGAGACAAGGTCTGAACATGTGTCCTGACTCTGAGGACACCAGAAAGCTAGGAAAGTCCATTTTTGAAGATAAATTTGATTCAATTCAAATGATTGCTTTCATATTCTCATGTTCTCCTTTATTCAGTTTATTTTCCAACAGGTTATTTTTCTTGGATTAATTTTTGTTGTTGCTGTTTTGATAGTGGTACAAAGTTTTATTTTTGTGAAACTGAATCCATCTATCTTGTCTACAATACGTCCTATTTATTTAGTAGAATACAATTGAGCTAAAAATATTGTTCCAACTTTCTTCTAACTTTTTAGTAGTTTTTTATATTGAGTCTGTGATCCAACTGGAATTTATTATGATATATAATGTGAGGTGAGAATTGAGTTGTTTTGTTTTGTTTTTTACCATACTGTAATTCAGTTTCCCCAATGTTTGTTAATAAATCCCATCTCCAGTTTTATTTTCCATAGTTTATCAAGCACTACTATTTTGTATATATTTGTTTCTTTTTTGTGATAAATATATTTTATGAGAGGGAGTATCATATAATGTATAGAATTTTTGAACTCAGAGGCAGGAAGTTCAGTATTACATCCTGTGTTTGACATTTCCTAGCTATGACTGCCATGGCCAAGTCACTGATCCTCTCTGAAACTCAAGAAACACTCAATCACTCTGTAAACCCTAGATAGACTGGACTAAATTCCTACACCTACAAAATCATAGGTCAACAGATTAATATTCTTCTGTTTCCCCCCAGTAACAACTTTAATCATAACTGCTTTATAATTAATATATTTTAAAACCCATCAAAGCCCAACCACCTTCTTCAGCATCCTTCCCTTCATTAATTCTTGCCTCTTTGATTTTCCATCTATATTTTTGTTGTGCTTTTATCCAGTGTTATATCTCTAAAGGAGCATATTAATATCATAGGTATTTTGATTAATATTTTACATTACTTTAGAGATTATTGTCATTTCAAGTCAACAAGCATTTATTTAAGACCTCCAATGTGCCAAGTACTGTGCTAAGCACTGGATCATTAGTCTTTACTGAATAAATTCATGAACACTTAATTTGCCATCACTTATTTGTATCTGCCCATTTATTACAAAGGCACACTTTCATCTAGGTAAATTAAAGGCCACATATTTAATTTTTTTGGTATCTTTATAAATATAGTTTCTTTTTTAATAATATCTTCTTGGTTTTAATTTGATAGTAAAGAACAATGCGATGATTGTTAATCCCTGAATATTTGAGTTAATTATATGTTATTTTAGTCCAGTTGGTTCAATACTTTAAGCTCTATTGTCCTGTAATGTTTTTTCTTTCTTAGAGTTGGGTATCGGAAATAAAAAAGGAAGATTCTAAGATGCATTTTCATGAAATTGACACATTTCAGGAGTCGGAAGGCCACCTACCTCCAGTTCGTGGTACAAATGGCTCTCTTAATACTGGCAAGGTATTTGGATTTCTTTTGAAATAAGTTTTCAAATAGCTTTGGCCAGAGGTTCTTGGAGGAAGGGGGTCTTGGAGGTGGTTACCTATAGGTGACTTTTTTCAGTTTTCCATTTCCTATTACCTTCTTCCAGTTGACATCCTGTCACTGAGAAGTGAAAAGGACAAAGTTTCTCTTCTATAAATGAAATCCCTGAGATCACAGTTTTTTCTACTTTTTCTTTTCCAGCCTACTACTTCTTCTACCTTGATAACCATGATCTAGTGATGTGTGCAGATTTCCCTAGAGAGCGTGTAGGGGTGTCATCATACAACCATATACAGTTGGGGGAAATTACAGGGACAGTCTCCTGCTATTTGGTTTGGTTCAGACTTAAAACATTAAATAATTTCCTCTAAGGCATTTCTATTCCCCTTCAATTCAACAAACACTCATTAAAGTTCCTACTGTATGCAAAGCTCTTTGATCAATTCTAAGAATATGAAAATGAAACAGTCCTTGTCCTCAAGTTAGTTGTTTCATTTAATCAGTGAATATTCATTAGGCACCTGCTGTGTGCCAGCCTCTGTGCTAGGCTCTGGGAGACCAATACAAAGGATAAAATAATCCTTACTCTCAAGGAGCTTAATTTCTAGTGGGGGAGACAACAAATACATATGTCAGTATGTGCAGCACACATTTATATACACAAAGTAGCTGATAGCGTGGAGGGATGAAGGTCGCTGTTACTTGGGGGAGGGCCTCAGGAAAGAGGTCATGCACAAAATGGCGCCTGAGCTGCCTCTTTAAGGAAAGAAGGGTCCTTAGGTCAGGATAAGTTTGATTGATGTGCTTTTACAACACAGTCATTTCCTCTGTTTTCCTCTCCTTCCATCTAGTAAATTTTCTTCCCTTATAACAGAGGAAAAACGATTTAGCAAAGCCAACCAACATAGTGCTGGCAACTGACAGTTGTATGGCGCCAAATTCTTCATTTTTGTCTCATGGGGCAAGAACATTCCACTCAATTTGTAGCATTCCTTCAGATTGTCCCTTGCCTCCCCAACTTGTACTTGAAGGTTGTGAGTCAGTGAATAGACATTTATTTAGCACCTACTATGTGCCAGGCACTCTGCTGGTTGCTGGGGATATAACGAAAGTCTTGGTACAGGACTGAGTTCCCTAAGTCAGAGACCTCCCCCTGGTTTATAACAATTATCCATTATACTTCCAAAATTATATATTGAATTCATATTCACATTAAGGCTAGTCCTTAAGCTGGGCCATGGCCATTGGCCCAGTAATCCCAAACAATTCTGGAGTACAGGGTTCCCTATTTATAAAACAACAACAACATTCAAATTCTCTCTAGCTTATCCGTGGAAAGGACTTGGTGGGAAAAGCTACAGAAGTAATCAATGCCCAAAGGACCGGCTCCTTGTCTTGTCTAATTCTTCATCTGCTGCCTTGAACTTTTTGTATGTAAATTCAGTCACTCGAACCCATGGACCCTTACACATTCATATTTGTCTAGCCATTTCTCAATTAATGGTAATCTATTTTGTTTCTGGATTTTTGTTATCCAAAAAAGTTTTGCTATGAAAGTTTAGTATATATGGGGTTTTACTACCTTTGAACTCCTTGAGGTATATCAAATCAATTAATAAACATTAAGCACCTACTATGTGCCAGGGACTGTGTGTTTCAGAAGGGTTGAATAAATTCATAGATCCACTAACACGTTAGTGTGCCTGTCTTCTTTCAGTCATTGAGAGGTAATGACCTAGAGTCAGAAAGACCTGGGTTCAAATCCTGTCTCAGACAGGATTAGTTTTGTCACCCTGGGCAAATCATCTAATCTTTTAATGTCTCAATTTCCTCATCTGTAAAACTGGACAATTGACATTTTTGTCCTCTAAGGTCCCTTCTGATTCTAAATCTATCATCCTATGACTATTTCTATTTTTGCCAATTTGTTGGGTGTGAGATAAAACTTTGGAGTTGTTTGTCTTTCTCTTAGTTGTAATTACTCAAAGCATTTTGGCCTGATCATTCACACTGGAAAGACCAAGTGGATGATAAATGTCTGTTGCCTGGATTAAAACCTACATTTGAATGGGCAACACATAGAACTTTTCCATCAGAATGTATATCTAGGACAGACAGACAGGAGAAGTCAGGTCTAGAGATAAGTAGGAGGAAGAGAACATCCTGGATTAAACTGTGAAGTAATTTTGGGGATCCTTTATTGATTCCAAGCTTCCCATGAAAGCAAACACCCATCTTTTTTTCTCTATATATTCTAGAAATGAGGCCTTTATCCCCGAGCTTAGCTGTAAAAATTTTTTCCCAATTTACTACATCCCTCCGGATTTTGGTTGCATTGGGTTTGGTTGTGCAAAAACTTCTCAGTTTAATGTAATCAAAGTTATCCATTTTGCATTTCATAATGCATTCTATCTCTCCTTTAGTAAAGAATTCTTCCCTTCTCCATAGATCTGATAAATACACTATTCCTTGCTTCTCCAGTTTATTCATGGTATCAATCTTTATACCTAAATCATGTACCCATTTGGACTTTATTCTTGAAACACCCATCTTTTTAATGCCAGTTTTCTACCTGTGTTGCTGTATGTCAGTAAGATATGAAATACAGCAGTCTCTGAGTAATTAAAAATGAATAACATACACAGGATAATGCTGCAGGCTGCAAGATACAACTAATTAGGAACTCCAAAGAAGAGGAGTAAAGGATACCATCAAGGAATTATATGATAGGAAGATAAAAAATGAACCAGTTATGTGGTGAGGCCAAGGCATGACAAATGAATATCCAGAGCACTCCATTGGGGTCCTCTTCATGGCAGGAGAAAGGAAGGGCCCCAGCATGTAGACTAGGCTTCCTATGGCAAACATGGACCAGCATTGCTCAGGATGCGCCGCATGGATGGATTGCTATTTGAATCTTTGGAGGGAACTTCCAAATCAATAAAATCATGGATCCATTTGAGTATTTGAATTCTTTTATTAGACTACTCTTTCACATAGAGTTTCATAATGTGAAATTCTTTTAAAAATGTTTGTTCTTATCCTCTTACCATTTATTTATTGGGAAAGCTTGAGATTTTTCTAATAGATATAATCCTAACTTTGGGGCTGTCTGCCCAGACAGAGTTGTTATGGAGATAACCGGTAGTAGTAGACTCCGGCCCATAATTCACCTGTTTAGTGACATCTTTTTAAACTTGACTCTAGAGACTTCTGGAAACAAGGAAGCCAGAAGAGAAAAGACTGTCTATTTTTCACCATGTGGGAGGAAATTATGTTGGCATGGTCTATCTGCATGTGATTTCTGAAAGAATGGTGGCCCAATTTGTAGCATGATTGTGTGTGGTAAAGCACAGGGCACCCCACCTAGAAAGGGTGTGTTGAACAACCTCCAGCTCATAAAGCATGAATACCATACAGGAGGCTGGTCCTGCCTGGGTTTCATTTGCATTTGCCTCTAAGGTTTACCTCTGTGAGGTCTAGGCCAATATGTACAGGACAATATGTATATAAAATGAAATCTCTACTTCTAGACTTTCCTATTTATGAGAAAGCTTGAACTCTCTTCAGGGCATGATATTAACACCCCTCCTTTGCTCATAAACCTTTCATAAGGGGTCAGTGTCCACTCTTCCCTCTTGGGGTTCAGCTTGAACTGTAGCAAAGGTATATCTCCTTCCTCTCAAAAAATCTTTTCCCAAATCTTTGTTCTTAATGACTACTCTCATGTATCGCACCAGACAAGGATTTGCTGGCTTATTGGAACATAATTGCACAGAAGAACTCTGGTCTTTTTATTTGTATCCAGGAATCCGCAGTCTGGCTCTCTTCCATCTTTTTTTCCTTTATCCAAACAGGGAGCATGGTGGGGTTGAGAGTAAATGTTGCATCACTTCTTAGTGCCCCTGGCCTGCCTCAGCCTTCCAGTCATGGAGAAGGGGGGCAGGGGAGCCAACACATAGAAATCTGATGTGAATCAACCCTGCCTGTGGCACTTCTCCCATGGGCCTATGGCTCTTATGATGGTCAGCTTAGTTTTTCTGTTTTCTCCTTCCTCTCTTCCTCTCTCTGTATCCCTCTCTCTCTCCCTTTCTCCTCCCTCTCTTTGTACCTCTCCCCCTCCCTCTCTCTCTCTTCCTCTCCATGAGGCTGCAGTCCTCCAAGTTTACACCTCCTATTGATGCTCCATGGGGCTCCCCTGCTCTTCTGTACATGCCACCTTCCCCTTGTTCTTCTATAGCTGATATCCCTCTCCCTTTCCGGCCTCACCTCATACACAATTTACATTCAGAGTAGGGTATCTTAGGAGTCTCCAAGCTTTCTTTAATGAACGATTCTGCTGTGTTGCAGTTGTGGGCAAACTGAAGTTTTGCTAGAGCATGTCTATTAAAGGGCAGAGGAAACTCTACCCCTATTAAAGATAACAAAGTAAATATTGTCAACATTCTTAAATACCTACACAGAGTAAAGTTTTCCTTACCTTGAGAGTGGTTATTTATAAGGCTATCATATGGATTTATTTTTTCATGTAATGGGTACCACTGAACACTAGAGGGTACTGTGGGCCTCAGCCAATCAATGTGTCTTTTCATTCATCAGGCTCTTAAGGCAGTTGGTTGTCAGTCCCTCCTTGTGTGGGTGGTGCCAGGTTCTATGGTGTCTAGGGGTGTGGTTGCATCTACCAATCAAACCACTCAGTTTGGGCCCCTACCTGGCTACTCCTGTTTCATTGCTTTGAGCTTTGTCTCACTGACTAACTTTTACTAAGGTAATTATTTTACAAAAATGTTTGAACAGTTGGTAACAAATTAATATTAAATCCCAGTCTGCCATGCAAATCCCAGACTGCCACATACCCTGGGGGGGCAAAAATCTGGAAATTCAGTTCCTTGACCCAGCTTCCAACCAGAGCTGAACAAAAGGTTTTTTGTTTTTTAAAAACTGGTTGATTCCAGGGACTGCTCTGATGAATGCCAGAATGGAATAGCACCTGATCTTTCTCCCAGAGGCCACATGTACTGGTACAATGTGGGGAGGAAGTTGAATTGATTTTATATACCCCAAGATTTCCCACCAATTCCCCACCAGCCCAGCAGCAGTCTTTCAGTTGAGCATTAGTTACAAGAATCCAACCCTGTCCCTTTATTGCTGGAACAAAGTAAAGTTTGTTGGGCTTTACCTCAGCAAGATATCAGATTCCTACTGTAAGCAAATAACATGGAGGGAATGAGTTAGCAGATCTGTGGTCTATCCCCATCCGCCCGAGTCTGCTCTTAGAGACATGTGCCCTTATATCACTAGAACTCCCCAAGTCCATCGCCTGGAGAGAATGTAGCTCCCTTGCCTGAAAAAATAATCATGTTTACTCTAACCTAGGGTCTCACATCTTAATCAAAATAAGACCCTTAGAAAAAAAAGAAATATTTTGTAAAACTTGGCTTTATTCTTCCCTCAGGAGAAAGATGATAAATCTAAATCCTCTCAGAAGAAGAAAGTACCAAGAGATTATGCCGAGTGGGATAAGTAAGCCTTTATTTATATTGTAATATCTGTTTCCTTAGCTGTGTGTATTTGTTTCTGAAAAATAATGAATTGCTGTAAAAAATTCTTCAAATGATTTCTTAAATATCTAATCAAGTCCAAATTGATTTAGCCCTTAAGATGTCCCCAGCACTGTACTAAGTCTTGGTAATACCATTGATAAAAAAAAAAAAAAAAAGGCAGTACCTACCCTGTATGAGCTTATGATCACAAAAGGATACAGAACGGGGTGTGGGAGGGGAAGGGACACCAGGAGGTACCAGGCCAGGGGCATCTTGTTCCGTGGTGTGCAAACCAGACAGAGCAGCAGGTGCAAACTGGAGAGAACTGAGTCCAGTGTCTGCCTTCTATAAAGGAGAGCATAGGCAGGAGTTTGGCTCTTCGCCCTCTGTTTAGAGAGGAGGGACTGCAATAGCTTTAGTTTGTGTCCAAGGCTGTTTAATAATCCTAATAATGACAACTGAAGTTTGTATACCCCTGATGTTTTATAAAGGGACTGGCATCCATAATAACATTTGATCCTCATAACCATTTTGTGAGGCCAAACTACATTTGCAGTATCTTGTGAGGTAGTACCACATTTATCATCCCAACTGTACAGGTGAGGAAACTGAGGCTCATAGAAATCAGATGTCTAGGGTCACCCAGATAGTCTGTGTCAGAACCTTTAAACTTGGGTCTTTTCCTGCTTCTGGGTCCAGCACGGTTCTTGTTACATATGCCACACTGCCTTTAACACACAAAGCAAAGAACACTGGAAATTTGGAATCTGTATGGCTAATTCTTGGTGCAATTTATTCTGTGGATTTTTTACTAAATGTAAAGCTTCAATAAATTGCATTCCCCTCCTCAAGTCCTGCTTCTAATACATACCAGTTTTGTGACCCTAGGCGAATCACTTAGCCTCTCAGTGTTCTGGGCATCCCTCTAAGACTATAAAAGAGATTGTAGAGAAAGTCCCAGCCTGCACTGATAGAAGCAGTTCCTTGTCTGGAACTTGCCACACTAGGCAGCTGTGTGGTGCAGTAGACTGAGTGCTAGGCCTGGAACCAGGAATAGCTGAACCCAAATCCAGCCTCAGAAACTTACTAGCTGTGTGACCCTGGGCCAATCTCTTAATCTCTGCCTCAGTTTTCTCATTTCACCTACCTCCCAGGGTTGTTGTGAGAATCAAAGGATAACATTTTATAAAGTACGTAGTATACTGCCTGACACGTAGTAGGTACCTTATGTTGCTGTTATTATCACCATTATTATCATAACATTATATTATCATCATTATATTATTATATCAGTGAACTCATGGGTCCAATTCTTATCCACTACTACATTCTGTTACCATTTTGTTTAGTCATTCAGTTGTGTCTGATTCTTTATGACCCCATTTAGAGTTTTCTTGGCAGAGATACTGTAGTGGTTTGCCATTTCCTTCTCCAGCTCATTTTATGGATGAGGAAACTGAGGCAAACATGGCTAAGTGACTTGTTCAGGGTCACACAGCTATTAAGTGTTATTACCATTAGACCAAGCAATAATATCTTTCTTATCCAACAAGGCATAATGCCTGAGACTTGAAAGATGTTTCTTGATTTTAATCTATAATCTATATTATATATAATATATATGGTGTAGGATTTGATTATTTTAGGAGTTCCCATTAGATTGGAAATTTGTTAAGACTGTAGCAAGGATAATTTGTAACATAAGCCTATATTGAGAAACAGTGTGGTGTTGTGAAAAGAAGGTGGGAAAGACCTGGGTTCAGATTCTGGCTCTGAAACTTATTAGCTACGTGACCCTGGACAAAGTCACTTGTTTAACTCTTGTGGCCTCTCTAAAATAGGAATCTGAAGTAACTATCTGTAGGTACTAGCTATTCATAAAGCAGTGATAATGGTCCAACAAGATCATCAACCAGCAAGTATGCATTGAGTGCCTACTGTGTGCCAGACACTGTGCTAAGTGAGTGCCAGGTGTACGAAGGACAGCAGTGAAATAGGTCCTGATTTCAGAGAGCTTCCACTCTATACAACATGTACTAAGGTTAAGAACCTTGTGCTGATTTGCATATACCTCTGTACAGAAGACACACGTAGTGATGGCAGGAGGTGGAGAGGAGAAAGCTGGAGATGAGAAAGGGCCTCGTAGAGCAGGTGGCATTTGAGCCAGTCTTTGAGGAGAAGGGATGGTAAGGAGGGAGTACATTTCAAGCATGTGGACAACCTCTGGAAAGGCACAGGGAAGGAAAGTGGAGTGTCATTTGTATAAAGCATCGTGTAAACCCTAAACCAATATACAAAGACCACATTTATTTAGTTTAATGCCATATTTAAATATGTATTTGTTGTTTCAGTGGGTTCTCAGAGGCACACTGAAGGAAACATAAATAGAGCAATAATTAAACACTCCTTTGTTGTTTTGAAGTCTTCCACATGTTCCATTGTAAAAGTCATTTTGTTTTTTCTTTCATTTAAGATTTGATGTTGAAAAAGAATGTTCAAAGATTGATGAAGATTATAAAGAAAATACTACACCAAATATCCGCTCACATTCACTTAAAATTGAAAAGAAAATTGATACAATAGGTAATTGCAACCTGTTAATTTAGTAAGTTTTGAAATTTCTGTTGTATTATGTTGACCTTTGATAATAAAGTGGATGGCATCTTTAAGGGCTGAAAAATGCAATTTTAAAAATTGTTTGAAGGTTTGTAAATTTCCCCCTCTTCCCCCCCAGCTACTTTTCCCATCCCATTCAAACCTTATCTTGTCACTGACACCATTAAAAATGATTTATTATATTGGGGTTGTATGACTTCGAATAAGTCCAGTTTTTCTCACCATCTATCCAATTGTTTATCCTGCTTCTAAAATTCTTTCTTCTCCAAAGTTTATTCCTTTGTTTGCCATTCCAATACAAAACAAGTTTGAGGCATGATATAACAGTTCCTTAGTTCACCTTAGGAGTCAACTAAAATTAATGTTACTTAACAACAACCAGAAAAGCCCTCAGAATGAATTCAGCACAAGACACTCAGAATGATAGAACTATTTTTGAAAGAAAGCTGTGACTGTAAAAGTTTTAGTTCCTATTTTTAGAATTAAATTCTCTTAGTTTTGTTATTAAGTTTTTAGCCCTTTTTATATGCAGCCAAGATGTTCTTTTCTAGGTCTGAGTGACAAAGAAAAAGATTTCTTAGCTACTCGTGAAAAGGAAAAAGGTAATGAGGCTTTCAGTTCAGGTGACTATGAAGAGGCTGTGACATATTATACTAGGTAAGCTGGTTTTTGGTTTTTCTTTTTCGAAGTGGGATATATTTTTACATTCATACAGCTCACTGATAGTGAACATAAGATCCCATTCTTTGGGAGTGTGTTGACTTTAATAGAAAATTTGGTTTTGTTTACAATGTCTCTCACATATAATTCAAAATTATATGAGATGTCAGAATGGATGCAATTAAAGAGATCACTTTGGTGATTTTCTGCATAATGAAAGGCACCTAAATAGAATAATGGATATAATGTTGGATTTAGGAAGATCTGAAATAAAATCCTACCACAGAAACTTAGTAGCTGTGTGACCCTTGACAAGTTACTTAACCACTCGATGCCTTAGTTTTCTCACTGCAAAATGGGGATAATAATAGTTCCTACCTCATAGGGTTGTTGTGAGGATCTTGTGAGACAATGTAAGTAAGGCACTTTGCAAATCATCAGTTTAGTTATTTTTCAGTCATGTCCAACTCATCCTGTGACCCCATGTAGGATTTTCTTGGTAAAGATATTGGAGTGATTTGTCATTTTCTTCTCCAACTCACTTGACAGATGAGGAAACTGAGGCAAACAGGGAGTAGTAACTTGCCCAAGGTCACACAGCTGGTGTCTGAGGTCAGATTTGAACTCAGGATAATGTCTTCCTAACTCCAGGCCTGCACTCTACCCACTGTGCCCCTTAGCTGCCCACAAACCATCAGAGTGCTATATAAATGTTAATGACTTTTACAACTAGTAGTGACAATGGGTAAATTGGGTAAGAGGAGGATATGAAGGTATTTGCCAATGTCAAAGATGTCTTTCAAAATGTTCTAGCTTTGATAGTGAGATTCTGCATGTACACTTTTCTATATATGACATTAACCATAAGTCAAGAATTCCTTCCTACTATATCTACCTTGGAGAATGGTGGTACCACTAATGGAGTTAGGGAACCTGTTGTGTGTGTTGGTGACAGGATCCAGTGAAAGTGAGGATGCTTCAGATTTGGCATCTGTTGAATTTGAGCTGATGATCTGAAGCATCAAAGTGGAGACAGCTTTGTGGTAGTTGGAGATAAAGTTGGAAATAAAGATTTGAACGTCCTTGGCATAAAAGTGACTTTGAAGCTAAAAGGAAAGCTCACTGAAGAAAAGAATACTGTCTATGATAACATGGAAAGTAGAAACTATTCATTTTTCTGGAACACCCATAGTTACATTGTAGAGAGGAGAGATCAGAGGAAAACCAGAAGAATTCTAGTGTATGGAAGCCAAAATCAGAAATAGTGTCTCAGATTCAGATTTCTGGGTGGTAACTTAACATGTAGGAATTAAGTGAGGGATAGCATACTTTTAATCAATCAGTGGACAAGACTTTATTAAGCAGCTGCTACATGCCAGGCCCTGTGTTAGATATTAGTGGGGAAAGAGAGGTAAAAAGAAAAAAAATCAGCCTCTGACTCCCAAGGAGCTTATTAAAGGACACAACATACAGATACATATACATTTATATATACATATACATACGCACACATAAATTGTTCTCATCTGCCCATTCCACCAGGGGAAGTCTTCACATGCTTGGGATAGACACCCCCCTAACTCACCAATGGGTTTGAGACCTCTTGGTTATTCTCAACCTTGTTTGGCCCATCTGCCAAAACGGTTTTCCAGGGTGTGGCCATTGCACATGCTGCAGCTTCTTGGAGCCACAGGTGAGAGATGGGTGGAACAGGTGAACACCAAAGATGGAAAGAGCCCTGAAAAGGGCTTGGCAGCCATCACATCATAGGTACTGGGCCTCCCTGAACACACCCTACACTTGGATAAGTTCACTTACCTTGATAGTGTACTTTCCAGGAATATATACATTGACAATGAGGTTGATGCATGCATTGCCAGAGCTGGCTCAGTGTTTGGGAGGCTCCGAAGAAAAGTTTGGGAGAGAAGAGGTATTAGACAGACTACCAAATTGAGGTGTTCAGAGCCATTGTATTGACCTCATTGTTGTATGCCTGTGAAACATGGACAGTCCACCAGCACCATGGCAGGAGACTGAATCGCTTCCATTTGAACTGTCTTAGGAAGATTCTGAGGATCATCTGGCAGGATAAAGTACCAGACACTGAAGTCCTTGCTTGAGCTGAACTGCCAAGTATTCAAACTATGTTTCAGAGAGTGCAACTTCAATGGGCTGGCCACGTTGTTCAAATGCAAAATATATGCTTGCCAAAAAGACTATTTTATGGAGAACTCACACAGGGCAAGTATTCACATGGTGGTCAGAAGAAGCAATACAAGGACATTCTCAAGGTCTCTCTCAAGAACTTTGGATTTGATTACGGGACATGGGAGACACAGTCACAGGACCACTCAGCATGGCATACCCACATCAGAAAAGGTGCTGTGCTCTTTGAGCAAAAAAGAATTGAAACAGCACAAAGTAAATGCAGGATGTACAGATTTGGAGGAACCACCCCACATGTTCACATGGACTATTTATGCCCGACCTGTAGTAGAGCATTCCAAGCCCAGTCTGATCAGCCAGTCAGACACATTGAAACTTCACTTTATCAAGGTGATGTCACTTTGGTCCTCTTCAAAGATGAAGGACAACAAGTAATACACACATATAAATGTGTGCATATAAATATAAAATGCTATAAAGTAAATACTGGTAAAAATATAATCTCCTGGAGTTATATGTCTCTAATTAAGAAGGCTTAAAGTTTAAACTGAAAAGGAAAGGAGAAGGAGAAAGTTACTCACAAAATATGCCAAGCTAGATACCGTAGAGAGAAGCAAGTAGGAAGAGGAATGACAGTAATTTAATACTGGTCACTTACATGAGAAAATATGTAACAAGAGAGCCAGCCATGAGACCCAAGGCCTCAGATGACTACACACAAAAGTATGAATAAAGAGGGTAAACTAGAGATAATAAAAGTAGGCACATTTAGTCCTCTAGTTATCACTGAGACTTAGGAATTTAGGACTGGAAAGAGCAAACCATAGTCAGGAATAGTGTAGATACAAGGAGGTAATAGAGTGGTGTACCATATTAATAAGATGTATTCATGAAGAAATATGAAAACTAAAGGGTGATCCCATGGGTCATGGAGAAGAGGAGAGAGGCCTGGATTCTAACTGCCAGGGGTACAACAGGGAAATGTTCTTACTTTAATTCTTCTAAGCAGTGCTGATGCTGTGCCTCTCCCCAGTTTTCATTTAGCCATTACCGAACAACTCCTGAGTAAATGGATCTTTTTTTGGATAGGTTCACATAGAATTTGGGAGATCCTTTGCTCCAGCTCCATTAGACATACAAAGTAACAAACCTGAGAAGTTGAGACACTAAGGTTGTGGCAAAATTGAGAACAGAATCTAATTTAGTTTTTTTTACCTTTTTGGGACGGAGAAGAGGAAATATTTTATTTTTTCTGATATATAAGAAACAAACTATGTTTCTGATGAGTCTTTTCTAAACTATTTGAAGCTAACTCTTGAGTAGCCTAACTTTGCAGTGAACAAACATCGGTTTTCTAAGTGAACCTCATGATGTTACTGATCCATGAAAGTAAGAATATTATATCATTTGTAGAATTTTCATGTCTTGTTCTATCAGTTAATGTGATATTAATGCAGCAAAAATTTACTATGTTGGTGCATAGAATTATATGTGGGATTAGTTCTAGAATCATAGGTCTAGAGTTAGAAGGGACCTCAGAAACAATCTAGACCACCTCTCATTTTACAGATGAGAAAACTGAGACCCGGGGGTTAAGTAGTTTTCTTAAGATCACACAAGTAGTCAGCATAGCAAGCAGAATCAGAACCCAAGTCCTCTGCCTCAGGGGTCATCTTTGTCTGCTGACTTGGTTTAAGTCCTTTAAGTTCCAACTCAAATCCCATCTTCTACAGCAGATGTATCACTGCCCACATCATTTCTGAGTGTGGCCTGAACCAAATTAAAATGTAATTGGGAGACATTTTTCAAAATAAGTTAAAATGTAGAAGAAACATAGATGGTTTTCAGCATCGATATGTGGCTTCAGGGATCCTTAGTTATGGCATAGTGGCCTTCTTACTATTTGAGTTTAACTCCACTGTTCTAAGGATATCTTTCCCAAGTCTTCTTAATTCCATTGTCTTACCTCTCTTAATTATTCACTATTTATTCCATATGTAGCTTTCTTATTGTACATATTTATTTACTTGTGTTCACGCCCCCATTAGATTGTAAGCTTCTTGAGGACGGGTACTGTCTTCTGCCTCTTTTTGTAGCCCCAGCACTTAGCATGGTGCCGGTGCTTAATAAATGTTTATTGACTGACTAACATTATACCATACTGCCTCTAGTTTAGTTAATTAAAACCTTGGGCTGGTAGTAAAGATTAGGAGTGATCTTAGCATTCCCAACTCCCATTTGGCAGTGATTGTCTTTGGTAACATGGAAGAATGGACCATGATTTAAAAAAAAAATTTAAAGATGCGTATTCCAGTTGCCCTTTTTCAGTTCAGATATTTCACCACTAGTTTTGTCTTCTTATCTGTGTGCCTTCATTCTCATTAATGTAGGTAATCCCTCCTCCAATGCAGATTGCAACCCATCCATGCCTTTTCATCCTGTTAGATTCTTATTCATGATCTTCTATAAACTCTGTAGAAAATCTGCATAATAAACAAGACTCAGAATGAATGGATGGAAACACATTTATTGAGCACTTACTATATGCCAAGAAGAGTGCTAGGTAGTAGAGACACAACCAGGAAACTGAGGGAGTTCCTACCCTTAATAGAGGTGGAGAGTGTCACATTTTAATAAGCAGAAACAACACACATTGGAGAGTTCAGTTTACAAGGTGGATGGAAAAGCCTTAGGGTCCTTGGGGTTCAATAGCATAAGATATAATTGTTTTTGGAGATCATGAACCTTACAAAGCATATTGTATTGAACCAACCTTTGCAGATGGCTTCAGTTATCCAGCTCTGCTCCTGCAGATGGTGATTGTCACAGCTTCTGGTCAGGCAAGCAGGGTGTGGCTATATAACTACCACCGTGGACATAAAAATACCACTGTCTCGATGGTCATTATCTAGGTAGTCAGCAATGACCTGATCTCTTCAATGGTCCTACACATCTCTTCCAGCCAGTGCTTCTTGGCAGCTGCTACTCAGAGCCTCTCTGCTCTTAGCTAGGCTGGTCCTTAGTTACCAGATTGATTCTGTTGCTGGAGCCATTGTACTTCAAACCTTCCAGCTTGGTAGGACTTTGGCAGAGCTGATGGAAGATCAGGCAGGGTCTTTGTGGAGGTCCTTGACTATTGTAGCAATAACATTTCTGAATTCCTTCTCTTTTAAAAGATATATTTGAACAAAATGTGTCAGTGGCCACCACAAGCAGCATCTCTTTTCAGGTTTGGATCTTCTCATCTTGTTGTAGCTGTACAATGCTTTTATACTTACTTTAGTAATCTGAACTTATTTTCACCTTTTATTACTTTTCTATTTCTGCCTGTAATTCTCCTCCTCTGAGTTTATAGCTAACTTGAATCTCTTATTATCCTTATCCTTCCTATACACATGTATAATTTGTTCCAGAACATCATACAACTTTTCTTGAACAGCAGCCAGATTTGTGGGGCCCTTTTGTTTCTTAGTTGTTGTTTCTGCTGAATCTTTCCCACTCATACCCTGCAGTTCATAAAATTTTCATTCTTAGAATTCATTTTCTTAATCCTGTTGGCTTCTCTCCTCTGTCCCTATGGGTCTTAAATTCAGTTGATCTTGTGATCATTACTTCAAAGATTTACAGCCACTTCCAGATTATTTTCTATTAGCTAAAAAGTGAAAATAAGATTATTTGTTCTAGCTGATTCTTTTACCTTCTGTACTAGAAAATTGTTCTCATAGTAATCCAAAATCTGTTTGGCATTTGTGGTCTACTGAATAGATTTTCAGTTAGCCATCTTGGGTAGGTAAAGTAGTCGTCTTTCACCTCTATATTCTGGGCTAAGCTTTAGTGCTCAAATATATTTTAAAACTTTTATTGAAAATGTACTTGCACAAGAGTGTTTTTGCTTGTATTGATTTTTCATTTTATCAGTTTTTATCTATTTAGGCTGCTTTACAGTTTTATCTGAGTTAATATATACACATATATACATATACATGTACCTTTGATGTCTAACAATTTGAAGTTTTTTGGTAAATAGATTGTCTTTCCTATTCCAGGAGCATATCGGTATCTCCCACAGTGGCTGCATATAACAATAGAGCTCAAGCAGAAATCAAACTAAAGAACTGGAATAATGCTCTTCAGGATTGTGAAAAAGTGTTAGAATTGGAACCTGGAAACTTAAAGGGTAAAACAAGTCTTGAAAATTAATTTCAATAGAGTCTATTTGTTTGTAATGTCTAATTATGAGTTATCTCCTTCAGGTAAATATCTTTAATTAGAAAAAGAGTCAAATTTGACGTCAGAGAATGTTGATTCAAACCCTGGCCCAACTCTCTATGTGACCTGAGCTAAGTCATATACAGTCTTTTAGCCTGCGTTTCATTATGTATAAAATGAAGGAATTCATATGGTCATAGATTCAGAGTTACAAAAGACCTTAGAGGCCAGGGTCAAGTCTAGCTCCTTCCTCATTTTGTAGATGAAGGAACTAAGGCCCAGAGTATTTAAATGACTTGCCTAGTATTGCAGCTAGTATGTCTGAAGAAATTTTTGAACCCAGGTTCCTGACTCCAAGTCCCTTGCTGTACGCACGACTCCACACTGCTTCCTGGGGTTAGACTAAGTGACTTATAACAAAGACATTTACCAGTTCTGCTAAAGTCATGACACATTAAGTTATTGAGCTAATAATTCTTTATAGACCGTTTGGTACAATGGAAGATATGATGGACTTGGAATCAGGAGACCTATTTTCACATCTTGCTTTAGACACATGACTGTGGGCAAGTTATTTCATCTCAGAGTGTGTTACCTCATCTGTACAATGGAGAAAATGTTGCTTATACTGCTTATCTTCCAAAGCTGATGTGAAGAAAGCTCTTTTCCAGCCTTAGAGTGGTACGGAAATGTGAATGTTATTACTATGACATGAACTCTCTCTTGGGTCTACTAGAGTCAATAGTATATCATTAAATATGTGGAGTTTTAAACCAGTGATGCTAGCAATATCTCTAATATTAAGTACAGTTTATAAAAGTGCCCACCCCTCAATACAGCTGATTTTTGCACTCATATAATCTAAAGAATTCTTTCCTGCTGTTGTCTCAAAAATACCTTTCACCGATTACTTTGGAACATGCAGTGCATGGTACCATACACTGAGAGAGATACTAACAGGAAATAAGCTAAAATTGGAACTTGGATGTTCTAAAATGTTCCTGCCCTTGCTTTTTGTTACAATTGAAAGTTTAAAAAACAAATTTAAGACTGAAAAAATGGTTCTGGTTTAGTGTGTATACACACCTTAGTAATTATGTAATTAACAGTTTTGCACTACTTGCATTCTTCCTTCAATTGCAAAATGAGCCACGACCATTCTACAGTCTTAAGGAAACAATAAGTGTTGAAGAAAATATTTTTGCAAATTTGCAGCTTTTATGCGACGTGCTACTGCATATAAACATCAAAACAAGTACCATGAAGCAATAGAGGATTTGAAGAAAGTGCTAAATATTGAACCAGATAATGTTATAGCAAAGGTAAGGGAAATGATTTCCTACTTGCTTCTCCAATTTGTGTTCCTAAATTGCATTGAAATGTCACAAAACTAATGGATAACATCCTTAGCAAATAAACGTAGACTGAGGGCTAGATTCTCTATTTGAAAGGTATCACAGGTAGGGCAGAATATAAATATCTTTTCAGAAATAGAATAAAAATACATGCTTATGTTTTTTAAATGCTGCACATATATATGCATAATAAACGTATGCACGTACACATGAACTATTAATGTGTCAGCAAAGGACACATGGCTGGAGTTGCTTTTCAAGTGATGCTAATAGCTTCTTGCATGACATTTATGGAGGAAAGAATACTGTATTTGCAGTCAGAAGATTTGGCTTCAGATTCTCTCTCTCCCACACCTTGGATGACCTAAGGCAAATCACTTCACCTCTCTGGGCGTATTTCCTTCATCTGTAAAATGAGGTGGTGAGACTAATAATAGCTAATAATAACTAACATTTATCTAGCACTTACTGTGTGCTGGACACTATAAGTACTTTAGGATAGTTATCTTATTTGATCCTCACAACAGGGATGCAGGTGATATTATTATTATTATCACCTCCATTTTACAGATGAAGAAACTGAGGCAAACAAAGGTGAAGTGACTTGTCCAGAGTCACACAGTTAGGAAGTGTCTGAGGCCAAATTTGAACTCAGATATTTTGACTCCAGGTTCAGCACTATCCACTGAGCCCCCTAGTTTCCCTAGATCTATTATCCTGTGATCCTATGGTCTGTGTTCTTTTACATGACCTGTGAATTAACATTCAAGAGAGTTACTTAAGTCACCAAGTAGTTAAGTGACTTGCCAGGGTCTCACAGTTAGTCTGTGTCAGAGGTATGAGATAGACTTACATCTTCCTGACTTTAAATTCACCTGCCCCTCTCCACTGCATGTACTGTCTCCTTGCTGAGAGCTCCCTATGCCAACATAAACATAGATCCAGTCCAAAGTCAATATGTATGTGTGTCTTCTTTGCCTAAAACAATAGTCAATTCAGACCATTAGCAAGCAAGTGCACTCAGGTGGCATATTCTTTGAGACAACCTATCAGTTCAAGAGATACAACTAGATTCAGCCTTTGATGTGTTCCATGGGTGATCTAAGCACAGGAATTCCTCATTATTTGAAAGGATTTTTAGTTATTCCTAGAGGCCCCAGTTAGGATATGAGAGAAATATGCCTTTTCTGTCCTCAGTTTCCCAATTAGGCCTTATAGATTAGGACTAGAGGAGAGACAAATTAAATCTCCAGAGTTGCTTAAATTTCAGGGTGCTGGACCTGGAGTCAGGAAGACCTCAAATACAATCTCAGACTGTTACTAGCTGTTTGACCTTAAGAAAGTCACTTAACTTTTATCTACCTCAGTTTCCTCACCTGAAAATGGGGATAATAGTAACACCTATCTCTCAGGGTTGTTTTGAAGATTAAATGAGGTAATATTTTTAAGGTGCTTAGCAGCAGGTGATTAACAAATGCTTGTTCCCTTCCTTCCCTTCCAACAAAGTTTTGTGCAATGAAAACTAAGTGGACCAAAACCTTCCTGGCAGAAAGGGCTTGGCAGAAAGGGTATGGTTTATGATAACTCTGGGAAATGGGTACCTAGTTCAAAGTAGCACAAGCATGGCCAGATTAAGCGATGCCAGAGGATGATGCATTTCTACAGGAACTAGAGAAACTTAAAGAACCTGGTTGAAATGGGTTCATTTCATCAAACAGAAATTCATCAAGCAGATGTCCAGTGTTTTCTTGACAGTCATATGTGTGTGTATATATGTATGTGTATATAGCCATATATGTGCATATGTGTATACACACATATTTTAGGTGGGAATGAGGTGAGATAGGAAGAAAAAATAACCTTGCTTTCTGGGCTTAACTTTGTTTCTGAGCCTCTCCCCCTTCCCACTCAATTGAATGGGAAACTAAAAGAATCTCTGAGTCAAGAAAATTGGGGGCCTTGAGCCCAGAGAGCCTGTAGCAGCTTGTTAAAAAGGCAGCCTCTAGACTGATGGCTGCTGGGTTCAGTTGAACAGTCAGCAATTCATCAGGTGGTCACTAGGAACATCAGTCCTAAATCAGACTGAGGGTTCTGAGAGTGAACAGGAAGTCAAGGTTAAAGAGCAGAAGAATAGTGTTTGTAGCCCCTTCCGCTGCTCTCCAGTACAAAGGCTGCTATAAGGGACATGGCTTATACCAAGCCAACTGGTGGTGAATGCCCTGATGGTGGAGCACCCGGGAAGTAACTCCTTGTACTCGAGGCACCTAGAGGCCAGGGACTGGGGCTCTCTGGGAAATCTGATCTTCAGAAGTCCACTGACTTCTGATTGGGACACTTCCCCTCCGGTGTTGGGGTGTGCGAGATTGCTCCAGACTTCAGAACACATCTGCACATGCAGAGTGCAGCAACTGGGGCTTTGCAGGAGCCAAGGGAGGCCTGTTTGGTCGGTCTGTCTGAGGACACCAACCAATGTGCTGTCCATGCCAGACATGTCTCAGTCATGCCAAAAGACATTCAGCCAGCACACTACATATGTGGAGCGCGGATGCTTACAACTCCGCTATAGGGGGAAACATTCTTCATTCTCAAAACAGAAAAAAAATCTTACTGTTATTGGTAGTTTTGAGTATTAGATATTTTTTTCCAATGGAGTCAAAAGGCACATAAGTATATGATTTTGAATGGAAAAATAGGGGATAAAAATCAGGTATTCATAATTTTTTTCTGTTTTCATTTGTATATGAATTTTGAATATAAATGCAATGACATAAAACATTAATGCAGCCAAAAGTATTTCAATGAATAAGTTTCAACCATCCAACTTTATAATAATTATAGATAAATCTGTTATATTTTTGGATATACCAGCATTTGGACTTTTCAAAATAAGTAAATTTCTTATTTATGGCAACTAAATAATGTTTATAGTATCTTTAGTATGCAGTACATTCTGTCCATTCACTATACTTCTCTGAGTTGCCCTATGTGTACATATGTGTTTTTAATGTTTGTCTTCTGTGCTATTCCTATAAGTTTGCTATTAAAATACATTAAACTTAAAAGAATAAAAAATATAGATATGAGCCTTCTGGCAATACTTAGCTGGGGCTCTTCTCTGTTCCAAAGAGCTGAATGTCTGGAGTAAGGAATCACTATTTGAAGAGAAAATACCCATTAAAGCCAAGGCTAATAGAACTGACAGATTTTCCATATGGAAAGAAAAGCTGTTAAGGTTCCCCCCTCCTCCCTCTAGTCTGATAATTCACTCAGTAAACATTTAATAAGCACCTATTATGTGCCAGACACTGTACTCAGTGCTGGGGATTAAAAAAAAAAAAAAGGAGACAAAAGACAGTCCTGCCCTCAGGAGCTCACAGTCTAACATGCAAACAAATGAATGCAAAACAAGCTATATACAGAATAAATTGGACATAATTCAGAGAGCAAAGGCATTAGGATTAAGAGAGGTTGGAAAAGTCTTTCTTTAGAAGACAGAGTTTTAACTGGGACATAAAGGAAGCCAGTAAGCAGAGATGAGGAGAGAAGGCATTTCAGGCATGGGGAACAGCCAATGAAAATGCCTGGAGGTGGTCGATGAAATGTCTCATTCATGGAACAGCCAGGAGGTCGGTTTCACTGGATGGAAGAGAATATGTGGGAATAAGGAGTGAGAAGACTGAAAAGATAGGAGGGCACCAGATTATGAAGGGCTTCGAATCCCATACCAGAGCATTTTGTATTTGATCTTAGAGGGTGTAGGGAGCCCTGGAATTTATTGGGTGGTGGGGTTGGGGTGTGGGGGTGTTATATGGTCAGATTGATGAGTTAAGACAATCAATGGTGGCTGAATGGAGGATGGACTGGAGTGGAGAAAGACTTGAGGCAGGAAGACTGCCGATAGCTACTGTGGTAATAAAGGCATGAGGTGATGGTTTTGCACCAGGAGGGGGTATATTGGAGGGATGTTGCAAAGGTGGAATTGACACTTGGCAACAGATTGGAGATGGGGCCGGGTGAAAGAGAGTGAGAAATCTCATATGACTCCTAGGCTGTGAGACTGGGGGACTGAGAGAACAGGGTTGTCCTCTACAGGGTAAGAGAAGGTAGGAGCTGAGGGGGAAAGGTAATGAATTGTGCTTTGTACATGTTTTTTACTTAAATGTCTCCTGGACATCATTATGAAATGTCTGAAAGGCTGTTGGAGATGTGAGATTGAAGGTCAGTGGAAAGATTGGGGCAGTATAGGTAGATTTGAGAGCTGTCAGCATAGAGTCTGAGGCATGAAGGCTTTGCCTTTCAAAAAAATGCTTTCAAGCTAAAAGAAAGGACACTCCTGTCTAATGAGGAAGAAGTAGCACTTCAGCTGCAAGCAGTGGTATTAGAAGCAGAGCAGAAGAGAGGCCTTGCTGTATGCTACTTCCAGAGTAAGAGTTGTGCAACCAGGAGTTTACTAGAAAAGTCTTGTTTTGGGTAATTGCAAGTACCCTGAAAGAGGTTTCAGGGAAGGAAATGGAAAGCGGCTCATGACAATAGTGAGTGAACTCACTATATGTGTATGTGTGTGTGTGTGTGTGTGTATACATATATGAATATGTATACACATACACACACAGTATTGTGAGATTCTTGATAACTTAATTGAATTGTGCTGAAATAGCAGCAACAGTAACAATAACAATGAATATTTTGATGTTGCTTTAAGGTTTGTAAAGCACTTTACAAATATTATCTCATTTAATCCTCACAACAGCCCTGGGAGACAGTTGCTATGTTTACCCTTCTTTTACAGTTGAGAAAACTGAGCCAGACAGAAGTTAGGTGACTTGCCCAGGGTCATCCAGCTAAGTTTCTGAAGCTGAATTTGAATTCAGGTCTTTCTGACTCCAAGTCCAGTGCTCTATCCACTTTGCCACTTAACTTCCATATAAATCATATTATAACATCAGCTTTCTGAAAATGATGTCAGAGAAAACTGTTTTGGCAGAATTGGTAAAAGTGTCAGGTGAGTACAAGGAATGGCCTTGGTTTGACTTGGAACCAGGAGAGTTAGACCTGCTAAGCAGATATTAGCTGGGGATCCTCCCAGCATCATCAACGCAGTTAGAAGTCAGAATGTTCCAACACTGCAGTTTGTTTCTTTATAGTTTAATTCATCAGAAAACTCGGTTGAAAAACCCAGCCACACTCTGAAGGAATGAAGATGGCTCCTAGGAGCCACACACAGAGTTCTAAATGGAGCCCTAAGCCCATCAGCCTGGACTTCTGCATTGAGATCCCGATTCAATTTGTAGAAGAGCAACAAGACCTCTCTTATGTTCCTGCTTCTAGTACTATTGCCTGTGATTTGATGAGCACACTGGGGCAAATCTCTGCATTAAAGAGGGTCAAAAAAAGTGATGTTCCCTTGGAAAATGACCTTTGTAAAGTTGGGTTTGGCCTTCAGATGTACTTAGGCTAGTACAGAAGTTTTTCAGGAAAACTCACAGCATTTTACTGAAGGGACCTCTCATGTCTTAATGAAAATAGATATTGAGTTTGTGAACAGACACAGAAATGATTCCTGATTATTGCAGAAGGATAATATTGACTTTGTTTCCTGTGGTGGTTCAGTCTTTTAAAGAGAAGCTGATGTGACTTTGGAGTCATCGATGGAAGAAACCACATGGCCCAGATAGAGCAAAGGCAGGCCGATTCTGTGATGAAAACAAAAGGGCTTACTGCCTGCATTGTCTAATTATGTGGCATCACATTACAGCATTGCCTTGTCTCCTAACTGTCTGAATGAGGGTCTATTTGTTACCAGCATTATTATCCCCACCTTCATTACAGTGGGGCTGATGGGCTATACCTCTAGGCTGGAAAGTGAGCCACTTTGAGGAAGTGAGCTTCCTTTCAGTCCTGGTGGCATGTGGTATCACAATAATGAAAGGGGAAGGAGAAAGGAATAAGCAGTTATAAAATTTCTGCTTCATGTCAGGGACAGTGTTAAGTGCTTTAGAAATATTATCTTATCTAATCAAAACAACCCTGCAAGTTAGATGCTGTTCTTCTTATCCCCATTTTATAGTTGAGAAAACTGAGCCAACACAGGTTAAGTGACTTGCCCAGGATCAGACAACTAGTGAACATCCAAGGCCAGAACAGGTCTTCTGCTGCTTCTCATAGCTATCTCAATAACATGAGGTCCAGGTTACTATGAAGAAATAAATGAGCCCAATGTCACACAATTTCTTGAGTTGTCTTACTGATCATTTCAACCTTCAAAAGGTAAAGAGACCAACATGAGGAGCTTATATTTCAGATCTGATTCTCACCAACAAGGAGGGAGCTTCAGTAGAAATGATGGGAATCTTAGAATTCTTGATAGAAAAGGAAATGGAAAGATACGCATAGTCTGACATTCATCCTATATTTGAATAGAGTAGATTTCAGAGTATCCACAGAAACAGCAGGTAAAACCCCATGGACTGAAATTCTACAGGCATGTCAGCCTAGGAGGGAAAGAGAGGCAGAGACAGAAACAGAGACAGAGAGAAAGAGAGATATTTGGACACACCAGAAGCTCATTAGACCAACTTAGATTGTAAAAAAGACTTAGAGAATATGTCATTCCCTGACATATACCAGAGAATATGGAAGCAAGAGTAAATTTTAGATTTATCAATCTAAAAACATGTCTGTAAGAGTGGTCAATGAGTTGAGGTGGCAAGGAAAATTTAACAACCACACCTATAGGATTTTTGTTTATTCATCTTTTGCTATAATGGTAGAAAAGAGGAGGATCAAATGAAGGATGGGACTGCTACTTAGGGGTAGACAGGGTGATGGTCATTGTTAACAAGGGAGGCAGAACTGTTCACTTGTTACATCACTTCCCATTTTCTCCACAGATAGAATGGTCATTGGCCTGGAAAGGCTAGAGTAGAAATAATTTATGAGGAGTTGATGCTAAAGATAAATAGGGAGATGGTAAGAGAGCAGCTAACTGTCCTTGGGGAATTCCCATCAAGTGGCATGGGTGTGATTGCTGAGACACTGTGAGTGATTTGGGAAAGCTCATGCAGGATGGGATGGATAGCACATGATTAGAGAAGGGCAAATATTTTCCTAATTTTCACAAAAGGGAAGAGTGTGAAATCTGTACATGCCAGCAAGCTTGACTTTGATCCCTTGCAAAATTGTAGAACATATTATGAAGGAATAATTAGTGAAAAACTAGGAACTGAAGCCGTGGTTGAAAAAAGGAAGCATGATTCCACTGAAAAGAAGGTAGCTAGAGAGTGCAGTGGATAGAGCGCTGGACTTGAGTCAAGGAGGCCTGTTTCAGTTTTAACCTCAAACACTCACTGGCTGTGTGACCCCATGCAAGACACAACCTCTGTCTGCCTCAGTTTTCTCATCTTCAAAATGGAGATAACAATTGCACCTATTTCCCAGGATTGCTGTAAGGATAAAATGAGGTAGTATTTGTAAAGAGTTTTCCAAAAACTCTGAAACCCTAGATAAATGTCTGTTGTTATTATTATTGTTTTGTCAGAGTGATCTTACTTCATTTTTTGACCACATTGCTGGATTCTTAGATCAAGGAAATCCTATAGTTTACCTAAAGTTTAGTTAATTATTTCTCAAGAATAATAACAAAAGCTGGCATTTTTGTAGTTGAGTATCTGTGGTTTACAAAATATGCATAATACATTATCATTATGTAGTATACATTATCCTATTTGATTGCCACAGTAACCCTGTGAGGGAAGTACTACAGGTATAATTTTCATTTTACAAATGAGGAAGCTGAGGATCAGAGACTTTGGATGACTTGTCTAGGGTCACACAGCTGGTAAACAGCTGATGCAGAATTTGGATCCAGCTGTTCTTGACTCCAAGTACACCCTCCATCCACTATTCCATCTCTCCAGCTTTTCCATAAGAAAAGCATGTTAGACTTTACCAAATACATTACTAAAAAAAACCAACTAGTTTTCTTACAGGTACAGCATTTTCCCCATGTGTACTTAGTGGAATTGTATGGGTTCAGAACCTCTTAAATGACCAAATCCATTAATGGTCTGATGTCATCTTGAAATAAGACCTCCAGTGAAGTGACTCAGGGGTACAGCTATGAGGGGAGGAAGGACAGTACAACTAGTTCCAGCTCTGCTCTGTTCCGTCTTGGGCAACCACATGTGGAATATTGTCCTCAATACTAGATCTACGTTTTAGGGAGGACTTTGATCATCTGGGCAGCGTCTGCAAAACAGTCAGGATAATAAGGGGGACGTAGGAAGAATGGTTGAAGGAGCTGGAAGTGTTTAGCCTAGATACTACTTAGAAGGGACAGGATAGCTTTCTTTAAGTATTTGAATGACTTTCTGGAAGAAGGAAGACTTATTCTGCTTAGTCCCAGAGGACAAAATTAAAAGCAATAGGTGGAATTTGCAGAGACCAATTTTGGTTCAATGCAAAAGGAAAATTCGTGATGATTGTAGTGATCTCAAAGGAGAATGGACCATGATGGAGAGTGTGGATTTCCGCTCAGTGGACATCTTCAGAGCAAATGCTAAATGACAGCTTGTCAGGCTGAGAATAGGCTAGTTATCCCATATAAGACAGGCTAGTTTAAAAGGCAGTGAAATCATCCTCAAGACTGACTTAGCTCAAGGGACTAAAAGCCTAGGTAGGCTGTTGACATCACTTCCTATAATCACTTAAAGACAAAACAGCCACAAGGAACTCCAGGAACAAGCTGCTGCTTGGCTGGCAGGCCAATTCTGGGCAATTCTGAGGGAGGGGAGCTTGGTTCAGTTGACCAGGAGTGCCCTCAAAGCATATCCTTGTTGAATATCACTCTCCTGCTATGGAGAAGCAGATCTCCTTTCGCTAACTATTGAATGACTTCTGAATATATAATTTCATTCCTAAATTAGAAAGGTATTAGTCTTAATGAAGCCCAAGTCAGAACAGGTGTAGAGGGGTTTCTCATTCCATTAGACTGCAAACTCCTTTTGGGCAGGGGCTGTGTTTTTAAAAGCCTCTTTATGTATCTCCAGCCCTTAGCACAGTGCCTGAGGGCACATAGTAGTTGCTTAATAAATGTTCATTCATTGATTGATACAGAAGACCTATGAGATTCCTTCTCTGAGATTCTGTGATTCTGTGAAGTTAACTCTCATTCTCACAAAGTAAAAGGAACTTCATACATAAAGAATGTTACATTGAGAGAAACTTGGTAGTCACTGTAGTGGCAGAAAGAGTGGGGCTTTGTATTTTCTCTTTCTTGACATAGGTAATACCGTTTTAGAACAAACCTCCGTTTTAATGTAAATGGGTGAATCATGCCTAACCCCTATATTTTGCCTTTCTTTACCCAAGTTCTTATGCAAAAAAATCCTAAAGAAGAGGCCATCCTATCTCATACCCCCAAGACCAATGATAGACTGGCATAGTAGATGGAAGGGCACAAGTGTTTATTAAGTGCCTACTATGTGCTAGGCACTGTGCTAAGTGCTTCACAAGTATTATTTCATTGATCTTCACAACAACAATGGGAGGTAGGGGCTATTATTTTCCCCATTTGAGGAAACTGAGGCAGACAATTTAAGCACCCTGGGTTGCAGAGCTAAGAAGTATGAAAGAGATTAAATTTTTCTTAATAATTATTAAACTTCTTTTTTTGTGCTCTTCCCTCATATTCTGGTTACCCTCCACCCAAGTTTCCTAGATGCTCAGTTGCACTGTAGCCTACTTAATCTGCCAAAGAACCCAATGCCTGCAAATTACCCATTTTCTTAATCCCCAATCAAAACTCCTAGTGATATTCTGAATGGAGCACTGGACTTTGAGTTAAGAAAAGATGGGTTCCAATCCCATTCCAACCTGAGACACTTATTAGCTGTGTGATTCTGGGCAAGTCACTTACTTTCTCTGTACCTTAGTTTTCATCTGTAAAATGAGAAGATTGGACATGTGGCATCTGAAGTCTCTTGTAACTTCAAATATAGAATCCTATGATCCTTCAGTGTAGTTAATTATAAGGAAAACTAAATGGACCAAAGCTGAAGAGACCTAGTTTCTAGTCCTGGCTTTAACACTGGCTGTGGTTCCATGTACAAGTAAGCTGATCTCCCTGGGTCTGTTTCCTTGTTTGAGTGAGGTAGAACTAGATGATTATCTACTCAAGTTGCTATAATTCTGTACTCCTAGGATTTTTGGGGGGAAGACAGGAAGTCTGGTATCAGGAAACTGTCCCTTGTCCAGCTCTGTCCTTGGTCCTGCTCCCTGTCAGTACTTAGCATAGTAGTCCCTGGCCACAGAGTAAGCTCCTAATAAATGTCTGTTGACTGACTAATTGTCCCATTCAATATTTACTTCAGCTACTTAAAATAGAAGAAAATCACAAATTTTTAGATTATATAGAGGCTGGAAGGAAAGTAATAAATTGGATGTGGCAGAATCAGAAATTAAAATCTTAATGGGCTATAACAATGAATCCAAACTAATAATATGAAAAATGTAAAGTTTGACACTTAGGTTAAAAATTAAGCTATAATAGTACAAGATGATGAAAACCTATCAGAACAAGCAGTTGAAATAAAAATGCCTCCCAGTAGTTTTGAATAGTTTTAAGCTCCACATGAGTAAAAAAATGACGCAGTTGCTAAAAGGGCTAATAAAATATTATTGTTGTTCAGTCATGCCCAATTTTTCATGCCCCCATGGACCATAGCACACCAATACTGTCCATGGGGTTTCTTTGGCAAAGATACTGGAGTGGTTTGCCATTTACTTCTCCAGTAAATTAAGGCAAACAAAGGTTAAGTGACTTGCCCAGGATCACATAGCTAGTAAGTGTCTGAGGCTGGATATGAGTTCAGGTCTTCTTGACTCCAGGCCTAGCACTCTATATCCACTGAGCCATCTAGCTTAAAAGAGTAGACTATATTAAGAGAAGTAGAGGAATACCCCCACACAATATCATTAATTTGAGTTAGAAAAATTTTATATTAAGATGTTAGGTAAAACACCATTAAAGAGGATGGTAAGCAGATGATCCCCATAGGAGGTAACTCTATTTGGGTTTATTAATAGCAAACTCATTTTTACAGACCACTTGATTGGTTGAATAGCTAGAAATTTTACATCAAGATTCTGTGAAGTTATATTTATAACGTATTAATGATGTTCTTATAGTAAGAGAACATGGTGTGGTATGTAGCTAACCAGTCTTGGAATCAGAAAGACCTGGGTTCAGGTTCCGCCTCTTAGACATACTGACTACATGATCATCAACAAAGCACTTAATCTCTCAGTTCCCACCACCACCACCAGGTTATTCTCAGAGACTATGGGTTGCCAAAGGCAAAATTGGGGAGGAGGGGTATTTCCTCACTGGGAAATCCTTATGCCAATGAAATCAGACCCCCCCTAAACCATTAGCATTATTGTAAAGTTGGTTCCAGCCATACTATGCACATGTTCATGTACACTGTCCAGAGTACCTGTGCTTTGCACAGAGCATATAACATCTGGAACATGGGATTCAGTTCCAGGTGCCAATTCTAAACGAAACATTGATGGAGTGGATAGAGTCTAGAGGAGGGTTATGGGCATGGCTTAGCATCTGGTAATTATGTTGGACAAAGAGTGAGGAAGCTTAAGTATTTTTAACTTGTAAAAAAAGACTTAAAGGAATATGATGGCTGTTTTTCAATACTTGGAGGGCTGTCATGTGGAGCAGGAAGTAGCTTTGAATCTTTGTGCCCTTGTTCTCTTTTCTTTTTTTCACATTCATTCTTTGTTGCTCCATAGGTCATAATCAGGACCCAATGGGCAGAAGTTAAAGAGAGGCAAACTTTTGGCTCAAAATAACTTTCTTGCAGTTTAAACTGTACCTAAGTAGGATAGCCTTCTCTGTCAAGGAGTGAGCTCCTTGACATTAAAAGTATTTAAATAAAAACTGGCTGGCTGATCACTTGGCAAAGATGTCAAGGAAAGGATTGATGCTTCATGGAGGGCTTTGGAGTTGATGATACTGTAAGATTCTCTGATACTACTTCCTGGGCTTAATGGGATTCTCTTTATTGACATTTAAAACTTGAAAATGCTTTTTTTATCACTGTAAAACATTTTCCTAACATGAAGATCACATTACAGAAAATCTTGTCAGAAGTTGAAAAAGACCTGAACAAGTCTCAACTTGAATCTGCTCCCAAAACCAAAGGGAAGAGAATGGTTATAAAGGAAATAGAGGATTCAGAGGATGAAGACGGAAAAAGAAGTGGAGAACATGAAAATGGCAGTGGAGATAAGAGTAAAATATCATTTCTTCAATTGTTCTATGAGGAAAAATACCATTTAAAGAATTTAGGCTGGCTAGATTTTTCAGTGTGTAGGGAAAAAGGCACAGGTGTCCCCATGTTTTCAGCCATACTTTTTGTTCTGAAAATTACTTTTCAGGTCACTCTCCAAGTTATTACTTTTTTAAAACTTTTTTCCAATTCTTCCAAACCTCCCCACTTTTGTTCTTCTTTCAATTACTTGCTTTCATTCCTGAACATCAGATCTTTTAAATGAAACTGAGTGGACCATTTTAACATCATAATTTGCAAGTAAAACAAAAATTCCAGTTTTAAATGAGTGTTTTATGTACATTTGCTCAGTGGCAAATAGAGGAATTGACTAGAAAATGAAAAAAATTGTGTGGATAGCCTCATATATATTCTTAAACTGGGTGAATCAATGAAGATATAGTATTTTTTGCCTCTTTAAAAAGTTTTGCTTTCAAAAATAAAAGATCTCAAAGAGAAGCAATGTGGAGAAAGTTCTATTTCCAAAAACATAAATTAGGGATCCCAAAGAGAGGCAGTGAAAGAAAAATAACCTTGACTTGAATGTAGAGGAGCATAGAATCCCAGATACAGAGCTGTCAGGGAGAATTTAAATGACTTACCCAAGGTTATACAGCAAGTAAGAAGCAGTCCATCTCCCTGGACTCTGAAAGCTGTGCTGCTTCCACTGTACGCCAATGAACTGGGTTCAAAACCTGGATCTGACGCATATGTGACCCTGATCCAGTGGGCCTCAGGAACATGAGGGTAATACTACTAAACAAGGCTGTGATGGGGAAAGTCTTGGTAAATCTTAAATCACTATATAGGGATGAGATTGGAGGTTGCATAGAGTGAGGGGGCCAGTATCTTCTCACATTTGGGACCTCACTCTATGCAGCCTCCATTCTCATCCCTTATCCCTGCCCATGCTGAGTTTGGTCTTTCATTTCTCAGTTCCACTCATCTTTCATCTCCCAGCAGCTTAAACCCTCCTGGTACATACTGGAACAGTAGTTACACACACATCTCTTCCTCCTCAGTCAGCCTGGGCTGTCTGAAGATGAGAAAGAACTTCCCACCCTCCAGCTGGTGTCTTTTCTAATTCTGAGAGTGTCCCTTAAGCTCTGAGAATTCCCCTTGTTAGTGACATGGACTCTCATGGCATGTAGCAGTTTTTGGTCATTTCTGCATGAGTCAAAAGAAATGAAAAGATGTTGATTCTAGAGAACTTGATACACGCTGGATGAAATCAAGCTGAGGGGCAGATACATCTGAAAGACTAGAAGCTTTCCATTCCTGTAGCAGTGTTTAGGAGCACTAGGGTGCTGGGGGGAACCTGTGGGTCAGTCAAGCCCCTGCTGCGTGGTGAGCAGTGTGCTAGGGGCTGAGGGTATAAAACCAAAAAGGAAACAGCGCTTTCCTTCCCTTCAGCTGCTTAACAATTAAGTATGAAATTTGGTCCTTCTCGGATAAATGGGGGGAGGGGGAATCACCTTGGATTTTCTTTGACATCCACATTTGTTTTTGCACACCCAATTTTGAGATTGGTTGGTTGTGGAAGGTTGACCCTTTCAGTTAGTACTGCTCTGGGTGCTGGCATTCATCCCTCACTGTGTTTGTTGTTTGTTTACTTCCAGATCTCTTCCTAAGCCTGCTAGAGTCTTTCCACATCTTAGGTTTCTCTTTTGTGATGGCAGCTCATAAACTAGGTCATTTATGATCCCTCTTTAGGAAGAGAGGGTATTAAAACTTGCCTCCAGGGCTTTACACTGAATCTTAAGAAAGTGTAATTCTCTTGAGAAGGTTAAAACATTTTTCCTTTAGCTTCAACAGGGCCACATGAATGGAGCTTTACTCATAATTTCTAAATTTTTATAAGACCAAAATCAGAAACTTACAGACTTGTTAGAAATAGAACAATTAAGTAACAACACAGAACAGTATTTCATCAAATGCCGGGATGAGTAAATAGCATACAGGGAAGCGAAAAATCAGCATGGGCTTGGAGTGGTCAGGGGAGGTCTTCTTCAAGAGGGGCCTAGGATTTGGACAGGTGAAGGGGCAAGGGAAAGGCATTCTAGGTTAGGGGAGAAAGAAGAGCAAAGATCTAGAAAAGGGGCCAGTGAGAAGGCTGAGCAGGTGGGTGTGGAGGTTAGATAGGGAGGGAGGGAGGTTGCTTGGCAGATTAGTTTGAACTTTATCCTGAAACTGCTGGAGAGTCATCAGGTAGGGCCTTCCTAAACAAGAGGATGACATCAAGGAATTGGCATTTTATTTGGCTTGGGTGTGTAGCATATATCAGAGAGGGAAGGGACTGGAGGCCAAAAGACCAGTTGGGAGGCCATCACTGTACATGAAGAGACTAGGGTGGTAGAATAGAAAAGAAGACATGAAGGCTGGGTTTCCACTAGTACTAATTGTGCCTTCACCTACCCTGACTCTATTAGTTTTGGTGGATACATGGGTAGAAAAGGCCAGGTTAAATATACTAGAGCTGCCTTATATTTAAGGCCCCTTTTAAGAAGGGAGACCAAATCATACACTTCTTATATTTGATTGGACCTCAGTACCAGGTACATGGGAGGTGCTTAATAAGTGCTTCTTGATTGATTGACCATAAAGGAAACATTATTTGGTGATGTATTTTTAAATTGAGTGACTAAGTGACTTTTCACTGGTTTCTCAAGAGAATAAGTCCTAATCACAAAATAAAACCCAATTCAGGATGCTAAATGTTTCCTTATTACCCTTATTCTTTCGATCCTACCTTCTATATATTGGTTTCACTGCCCCAAAACCACAATGAATAATATTTCTAGTCAAAATTACAAATTATGTCTTTGCTTGGAAGCAAACCAATCATCACATAAGCCAGGTGTGACATTACCTTGAAGTTTTGAAGTTGGGTTGTTGTTCAGTCACTTTTCAGCTGTGGCCAACTCTTGATGGCCCCATTTGGGGTTTTATTTCTGTTTTTTGGCAAAGATACTAGAGTGGTTTTCCATTTCCTTCTCTATCTCATTTGACAGATGAGGAAACTGAGGCAAACTAGGTTAAGTGACTTCTGCAGGGTCACACAGCTAGCAAGGGTGTGAGGTCAGATTTGAACTCAGAAAGAGGAGTCTTCCTTCAGATCCATTGCTCTGTCTGCTCTATCTACTCTACTATGCCACCCACCTGATTTTAGTTAAGGCCTAATAATTAAATTTTAAATCTATTTAGAGATTTTTTTCATATAGTCATAGATTATGGTTACTATCACTAACTTATTTAGCATTTCTCAAATATTTCCTTCAAAACATTTCTTCAGCTAGGTTGATGGCAAGTTGAGAAATCTTTTCTAGACCTGAATACTTTTCTATGAGGAGAAGAATTGTCGATTTAGAGCTTACGTGACTGCTTAATCATTCCCTTTATTCTATAGAGGAGGAGACGAGGGAAAGTGAAGCGCCCAAGCAGTAACTGCAGAACTAGGACGGGAAAACAGCTTTTCTGATTCCCAATATGGCCTTCTGTTATACTCTCATGCCTCCAGGCAGGTCATGAAACAGGGGGATAGGATTTGGCCAAATGTGCAAGAGAAGGGCATTTTCTAACCTAAGGCGGAACAATAATATAACAACTATTGACTATAGATTGATCACATGTTTTAAAATTTGAAAACACATATTTGAAAAACTAGACCCTCTAATACTTTAAAAAATATATTTATTGATTGACCGGGAAATATGTTTGACATGATTACACATATGTGACCTATATCAGATTGCTTAGGGAAGTGTGCGGGGAGGGAGGGAAGGATGGAATTTGGAATTCAAACTTAAAAAAAAACCCCTGTTAGAAATTGTTTTTATATGTAATGGGGGGAGTTGTTAAAATATTATTTTTTTAAAAGAAAGAAAACATTTTTGATTTAAGGTGCTTACTGCTACAGTTTTTGTATCAGTATACACTGATGTAAAATATTGTATATACTCAATTTAAAAATAAGATGATGCTAAACTCACAAAAGATCAGCATGCTTAAAAAGTGATTAGTACATGTTATATCTTAATCACAATATGAGGAAAATGCAAATATGAAGAACGAATTGAAAAGAATATCCATAGAAGCACAAAGCCTAACCTAGAGCCATTTAAAGTGAAATCCAGTGTAGTTCAGTGGTTAGAGTGCTAGACTGCGACAGGATGATCCACATTCCCTGGGTCATCATGAGTCATTCCTTGAACCTCAGATGAGTCTGAGATTTATCAATTGAGGCTGGATTTAATCTGTATCAGTAGAGGGCATTCCCACTACTGACACATCAAAAAGCCTAGAAGTATTGGTACATGTTTTAAATATTTGACGCTTGAAAATTTCAGTGAGCTACTGTGTGCTTTTTTTCAACGAAATCATTTTAAAAAAACTCACTAACCAAAATTCACCCTCATTTTATTTTCATCTTTTACAAATGACCCTGGTCTATAATGGAGGAAACAAATAGAGAACATGTGTATAATTTTGATATTATCTAAAAGTTCTCCTTGTCATTAATAGCATTTTACTGTTAAAGCTGAGTCACATTAATTCATGAATTATTGAAAGGAAAAATAATATTATTGTTGCATATATTGTTTAAGCAGTAACTTGACAGGTAGTTAGTTGATAGTAAAGAACTGAACCCTCGTGACTGATTCCCGTCCTCATTCGTTCAGTTTTCCTGTGTTTAAAGAGTTAACGTCCCAGGACACAAACCTACAACCCTGGAGGCCCTGAGGAGAAACGGGGGTGGAGCGGGGTGCGGAGAGAAGGCGCCCCGGCGTGTGTGGCACCTCTTAGGCAGTGCAGGCTCGCGCTTCCTAGGCGTCTGTCTGGCATCTTCAGGCACATGGTTGCGGTCCCAGTTTCCCTCAAACACCGGCTGCCCCGTGGCCTGAGGGCCGGTCTCTGGCTGGGACACCCCCCTGTCGTGTTCGCAGTAGTTTCTTCTGCTGATGCAAACTCTAACCTCCTTCATCCACTTCCTTATAGAAACCGGGGTGTCTGTGGGAGGAGAGCAGAGAAGCGACCAGCCTGAGATGGGAAATGTGCAGAAGAAGTTCCCTGGCAAAGCCAATGGGAAGAAGCGCCGTGGGGGCGCCGCGGAGGGGCACCACTCGAAGGCTGCCCGCGAACCCGGAGGGGAAGTCAATGGCCATCTCGGGAGGGTCGAACCTGCGGGTGGCAGCGCTGCGGCCAGGGAGGTCTCCGGCCCCGGCTCGGCCCCCGCCGCCGCGGACCTGAGAAGCCAAGGAAATGAGCTGTTCCGGAGCGGGCAGTTCGGGGAGGCCGTGCTGAAATACTCCCAGGCGGTGGAAGGACTCCGGGCTTCAGGTGAGCGGGGCGGGGTCTGACTTGTTACGCGGGCTGCCCAACTTCGCGACCAGCAAACCTACAACTGCTGCTAAGTTGGTTTGCAGCCATCCCGGTGTGGAAAATCGAAGCCCAAGCCCTTGGGGTGACAGGAACTTGCCGCCTGTAAATTCCTTTGTAATGAAGAATGATGGCATGATCTGGTTTAAGAGTGATGACTGGCAAGGAATAGGAAGTTCTTTGAATCGCTGCTTTGAAGGAGTGCTGCGTGTGCTGGTTTACATTGTGTGACCACCGATTTTATGGTGGCTGTACAGGGAATAAAGGGTAGTCCCTGGAAACTTTGCGGCATCAGCAAGAAGTGGTGCTGCAGTGCAACCCACAAGCTACAGGAGCCTTTTAATTCTAAAGGAAAAGGTTTTGATCATTAATTTAAACTATATTTATGTGTGATTTTAGGAAGTGAAAATGCTGATGAACTAAGTGTCTTATACTCAAATAGAGCAGCATGTTACCTAAAGGAAGGCAACTGCAGTGGCTGCGTTGAAGATTGTAACAGGTAAATTACACACTTTGGGATTTGGAGGAGATTGTTTGATTTCTACAATTTGAATGCATAGTCATTGCTTTTTGTTTTGTGTTGTTCCATTTCTTGATAAGGATCTAATTTGGCTAGGCATGTAGCCTACTTGGTAAGTAACAAGGTAGCACCCAAAGTTTTTGAGCAGGTGGAACAGAAGGGTGGTTTAGTAAAAATTAATTTGCAGGCAATACAAAGGATGAATTGAATATGGAAGACTCTGGTGACCCAAATACCCAAAGAAGCGGTTATTACTTAGTTGAGATTTGATTTTTGTGAGGCGGTTGGGGTAAAGTGACTTGCCCAGGGTCACATAGCTAGTAAATGTCAAGTGTCTGAGGCTGAATTTGAATTCTTGACTCCAGTGCCGATACTCTATCAGGCACCATGCTAGGCTACACTACACTGGCTGCCCCTTATAGTCAAGCTTTGAAATCAGCGTAGGTGTATACAGCTAATCTTGTATCTACTGTTTTTTCCTAGATTGCTCACTATTAGAGACTCCTTCCTAGTCTCCCTGTCTTAAGACTGTTCCCCCTTCAGTCTGTCCTGAACACTTCCTGCACATTAACCTTCCCAAAGCATCATTTTGATCAGGTGCTGTAATGAAATGCTATTAAACCCTTAGGCCTGGTTTAGCCCTGGTTTAGCCCTGGTGCTACTGCTGCTTATCCCCCATGCTACCATTTATTCTGTCCGGCCGAAATTTTGTATCTGCAAAATTAGGAAGTTGTACTAGATCAGGGTGGGAAACCTCCAGCCTCGAGGCTACATGGGGCCCTCTAGGTCCCCAAATGAGGCCCTTTCAGTTAAGCCCTTTCAAGCTGAACCCCTCTACTACGGTATCTTTACATTTCCCTTCTATTCCCTTCTAAACCCCGTGATTCTAGAATTCTGTCACTCACTCACTCAAAAACTCATGTGATACAGTCAGCTTTTTATTCTAGCTGTTGGTATACATGTTATCGCGTCTTTAGATTGTAAAGTTCTGGAGGTCAGTCATATCATTTAAACTTTATGCTGGCAGTATGGCTTGTATGTATCTACAAAAGTAGATACAAAAATAAATATTTGCTGAATGCATGATGATAATGTGACTTAAATACCTAAATATAGTACAGTACCAAGTTATATCCTGGAAAGGAGGCTATTTCCCTGAATAACAGATATTGAGTTTTCTTTTACCATTGAACTCTGGATGAAGAGGGAACTTTTTGAGTGCGTTAGGGCAATAGACATCTGTCAGACCTTAAATACTTTACTTTACTTCTATAAGATGAATGGTTTACTCCTTTTTCTCATGGGTAGGATTAGTTCCATTAAGTGGGTCATCAAACTCTTTCCTCAAAATATACTTCATAATATTTGTAACTCAATTATACAGACTTTTAGGTCTTTAATTTTGCCATGATCACATTTTTAAATTTATAGTTTCAAAAAATTTATTACCAAATAAATGATGGATTTCTGGTTGACCCATAAACTTCATTTTTTTTTTTACACAAAGTTCTTAAGAAAAATGAACAATTAGCATTTGTCTCAGTGGAGCAGACAAACAATACAATACCTCTTCTAGAGATTATGTGCACTTTGAGCTTTGTAGGACACAAAGCCTTATGTGAGGGAAGGCCAAGAGCCTTCAGTCTCTCAAGCAGTATATCTGTTACTGTATAATCCAAGTACTTATAGGACGTTATTGCTTTCCTTATTATTGCATTTTCCTAGTAAGGGCATTGATCTTGATCTCTGTGGCTAGACCTGAGTCAGTCAGGACTTCTGTCAAACAATGAATTTCCTTCTTTTACCTGGTGTTGAGGTTCTGTTATTTACCAGTGAGCACTGTTTGATGATAGTGAGGTGCCTAGAGGACATGAAAGATCTAACTACAAAAGTTGGTGGAGTGTGAGAATTCTTGAATGGTTATCAGTTTAGGAGGAGATAATCTACTATCATGGAAAGTGACATTGGTTCAGGCAAGGAGGATCCTTAGAAAGAAGCTCTGTCTGAAGGACCCGGGAACTAGCTCAGTTGATTAGAGTATAATGTCGAAAGGTCACGTTTGTGTATTTTATAATCCATTCTTTCCAAATGCTTTTTGATAATGGCAACTGTTAGCCCCAAGCTAGGAAACCAGGCTAGGATGACCCAGCGTTTATTCTGGAGGGTCAAGTATGTGTCTTGGTTTGACTTCATCTTATGTGTAGCTTGAATATTTTGGGGTTGAAGGTTTGTATTTTTTGGCAAATGGAACTGGAACACCACATCATCATTATCATAGATAATGTTTATAAAGTGTTTATTATGTGCTAGGCACTGTGCTAAGCATTTTACAATTATTATATCATTTAATTGTTACAACAACCCTGGGACATAGGTGCAGTCATTATCCCCATTTTACAGATAAGGAAATTTAAATAAATATGGGGGTAAGTGACTTGCCCAGGGTCATACAGCTTGTAAGTGTCTTAGGCTGGATTTGAACTCAGGTCTCCCTGATTTCACTTTTATCAAATACCAAGTATACGTTGTGCTTGTTGTAGCAAACACCAGGGAATAAATAATTGGCCCTCCTTTTGACACTGGAGTCATAGAGAAGAGATAGAAGTACTCAAATGAATTATTTTTTTCTCTTTGAATATTCCTCTTAAGTTTATGTAATGGTCTCCATAGTAAGAGATATATTTAAACAAGAATTCCTTCCCTTACCTTCTCCTTCCTTCCTTTTTCTTTATAACAGAGATACTTCCATCTCCCTGAGAGATGTTCCATATAGAGAGATATCTAGAGTGAAGTCTTGGAGCCAGGGGAAGATATATTACATATTCAGTTCTTTGGAATTCTGGGGCATGTTTCTTCTTGTCCACATTTGGTGCAAGGAACAAGAAAACTTTATATACTTATATGTAGTGAATATCAGGGTTTAATTTTTTTCAATGAACACAATCTACCATATATGCTTCCCACTGGGGGGGAAAAGGAAAAAAAACCAAAACCCTTGTAACAAGTATGCGCAGTCTAGCCAAACAAATTCCTGAATTGGTCATGTAAAAAAAAATGCCTCATTTTGTACCTTGAGTCCTTTGTCAGGAGAAGGGTAGCGTGTTTCATCATGAGTTCTCTGGAATCATGGTTGAGTTGATTAGAATTCTTAAGTCTTTCCAAGTTGTTTTTATGTTATTGTTATTGTGTACATTGTTCACCTGGCTCTGCTTACTTCATTCTACATCAGTTCACACAAGTCTAACCAAGTTTCTTTGAAACGATCATTTGTATTACCTATTACCTCTAGGAGCAAATACAAAATGTTCCATTTGGCATTCAAAGCCCTTCACAACCTAGCCCCCTCCTACTTTCCTGTCTTCTTATACTTTACTCCCTGACACATATTCCTTGATCCAGTGACGCTGGTCTCCTGGCAGTTCCATGAACAAGACATTCCACCTCTCAACCCTGGGCATTTTCTCAGGTTCCCCCATACCTGGAATGCTCTCCTTCCTCTGTTCTGACTACTGACCTCCCTGGCTTCCTTTAAGTCCCAAGTAAAATCCTACTTTCTGCAGGAAATGTTCCTTAATCCTTCTTAATTCTAGTGTTTTTCCTCTTTTAATTAGTTTTTTGTATATTATTTGTATATGTTATAATATTTATATATTATTTTGTATATAGCTTGCTTTGTATAAATTTGTTTACCTGTTGTCTCCCCTGTTAGACTGTAAGTTCTCTAAGGGCAGGGGCTGTTTTTTGCTGTTTTGTATCCTCAGCCCCTTAGTGCATCACCTGGTACATAATAGGTACTTGAATGTTTATTGAATTGATCCAGGACAATAGTATTCCATTATATTCATATACCATAATTTGTTCAGCCATTCCTTAATTGAAGGATGCCCCCTTATTTTCCAATTCTTTTCCACCACAAAAAAGCTGCTATAAATACTTCTGTACTTAAGGTCCTTTTCCTCTTTTGATCTCTTTGAGTTGTAGACCTAGTAATTGTATTACTGGGTCAAAGAGTGCAGATCTCAGCAACTTTTGGGTTGTAGTTCCAAGTTACTTATTAGAATAGCTAAATTAGTTCATAACTCCAGCCACAAGTATATTAACGTAACTGTTTTTTCTCAGCCCTTCCAGAATTTGTCATTTTTTTGGTCAACTCTGCCAATCTGATGATTGTGAGGTGGAACTTCAGATTTGCTTGGATTTGTATTTCCCAATCTCCCTTAATTCTAGTGCCCTCCTTCTGTTGATTAGCTTCCCTTTATATCACCCTATCGCAGGTCTGTGTCACTTCTGTCCTGGACCATTGTGCTAGTTTCCTGACTTGTCTCGCTGCCTCTAGTCTCTTCCCTTCTCCAACCTGTCCTTTATGAAGTTGCCATAATAATCTAAAGCAGAGGTCTGGCCATGTCAGTTTCCTTCTTAAAAACCCATAGAAGCTCCCAACTGGCCATAGTTTATAATGTCTCTAAGGCATTTAAGACCTTCCACAGTCTTTTCCCAATCTTCCTTTCCTTTTTAATTCTTTCTCTCCTATTACCCTTCTTCACATATCCTGTGAACCAGCCAAACTGGATTATTGGCTGCTACACAGTCTCTTCCTGCTGACTCTCATCTTCCTATATCTGTACCTGGAATTCATTGCCAGCTCATTCTTGCTACTGCAATCTTCTTCCTGTTCCCTAGTTGATAAATGGTTAAAGGACAGGAACAGGCAGTTTTCAGATGAAGAAATCAAAGCTATCTATAGTCACAGGAAGAAGTGTTCTAAATAGCTTTTGATTAGAAAAATGCAAATTAAAACAACTCTGAGGTACAACCTCATACTTATGAGATGGGCTAATACCACAAAAAGGAAAATGATGGATATTGGAGAGGATATGGGAAAATTGGGACACTAAGACACTGTTGGGGGAGTTGTGAGACCCATTCTGGAGAGCAATTTGAAACTATGGGCAACCAAACTGTAAATACCCTTTGACTCCACCATACCACTACTAGGTCTGTATCCTAAAGAGATCGTGAAAGGGGAGAAAGGACCTACATGTACAAAAATATTTATATCAGCTCTTTTTGTGGTAACAAGAAATTGGAAATTGAGGAGATGCCCATCATTTGGGGAATGGCTGAATAAGTTGTGGTAAATGAATGTAACAGAATATTCTTGTGCAATAAAAAATAGTACGCAGGCAGATTTAAGAAAAACCTGAAAGACCTGTATGAATTGATGCAAAGTGAAATGAGCAGAACCAGGAAAACATTGTAAGGAACAGCAGCATTGTGTGGTGACCATCTATGAATGACTTAGCTCTTCTCAGCAATACAGTAATCCAACACAGTTACAAAGACTTATGATGGAAAATGCTATCCACATCTGGAGAAAGAACTGATGGAGTCTGAATGCAGATCAAAGCATACTATTTTTCACTTATTTTTTTCTTGTTTTTTTTTTTCCATTTGGTTTGTTCCTTCTTTCACAACTGTCACTATTATGGAAATATGTTTTACATGATTGTACATATATAACCTATATCAAATTGCTTACCATCTCAGGAAAGGAGTGAGGGGTGGAAAGAAGGGAAAAATTAGGAACTCTAAATCTTGTAAAATGAATGCTAAAAAGTGTCTTGACATATAATTGGAAAAAAATAAAATACTATTTTTAAAAAAAGAAATCTTCCTTCAAGGTCCAATGTAGGTGCCAGTTCTGTGAATCATTCTCTGATTCCTTCCCCAACTCCATTCCCACTGGTGAAAGGGTCTTTTCCTCTGCAAATTATCCTAAAGGTTTTTGAATCTGTCCTTTGCCCATGTCATTCTCCATCTTACATTATTTCTGTACAAATCATCTCCAAGTAGACTGTAAGCCTCTAGAATGGTCATTGGTTTAGGAGGAAATAATCTGCTGTCTTGGGAAGAAACATTAGTTCAGGCAGGGAGGGTCCTTAGAAAGAAGTTCTGTCTGAAGGGCCAAGGATCTAGCCCAGCTGATTAGGGGATAATGTCAAAAGGATAGGTTTGTGTATTCTATAATCCACTCTTTCCATATGTTTTTTGATAATGGTGGCCATTAGCCCCAAGCTAGGAAACTAGGCTAGGATGCCCCAGTGTTTATTGTGGAGGATCAGGTATGTGTCTTGGTTTGATTTCATCTTGTGTGTAGTCTGGATATTTTGGGGTCAAAGGTATGTCTTTTTTTGGCAAATGGGTGACACTGGAACCTTGGAAATCTATGGCAGCCTACCACATCATCATCATCACAGATAATATTTATAAAGTGCTTACTACGTGTCAGGCACTATGCTAAGCACTTCACAGTTATTACATCATTTAATTGTCACAACAACCCTGGGATATAGGTGCACTCATTATCCCCATTTTATAAATAAGGAAACTAAAGAAAACTTGTCCAAGATCACCCAGCCACCCCACAAATACCTCCTCCCTAAGCTCGATGGTGTTCAGTGTCCACCATCAGTCACTCTTTTCACCTTCTTTCTCCAGTTGCCTCTTCTTACTCCCTCCATTGACCGGAAGCTTTCGTAAAGCTGTGATGGACTACTCACTTTGTACCAGGCACTGTGCGTATGCTATGTGCGGGGATACATTAACAAAAATTGAAAGTCTTTTTCCCCAAGAACCTTGCAGTCTTTTCTCCACCATGATTTGGAAGCATATTTTTACCTAATCTGGAACAGTCTTCTTCATGACCACTTTTCGGTCCTGACTCTAAACTTCCCAGAATCCCCTCCTGCCACTCTAGCGAGCCTTTTCCAGCCCTGATATTTGTTCAGTTTGTGGGTTTGTTTCTTTTTACTTGTTAACATGTTGCTTTGTAATTTTTATGACTGTCCTAGTCTTCCTTATGATGGAGCATTTGTTTTGCAACTCTTTAATCCAGTTGTGTCTTATTCTGTGTTGTAGCACTTGTCCACATAGTAGACTTGCAAACTCCATGAAAGCTCAAGTCTGTATCTCTCTCATATGCAGTACAATGCCCTGCTACAGGGCCTTGGAATTCTTGGCATGAGCTGTTTGTTTCCTTCTTGCCCCCATTGAAGGCTGACTGTAGACACAACTGATTTCCAAGACGGGGGCACAGTGCCAGACGGAGGCATTTAGTTGAAGAGACGATGTGAAACAATGAAAGAATAAATGAAATGGCAAAGTATGCAGTTTTGAATTGGCTTCCAAATAATATCTTTGTAAATTCCGTTTTGTGTTTAGCTATTAATGTCCTGTTCTGACTTAATTCTTCTGCTATGCCATTGGGCCATTAAGAGGAAATTGCAGACGTGTCCTTTTTGAGGACATATGATTCTTACATTGAGTAATCACTCGGAATTCCATTTTCAAAATTAAAAATATTTTAACTTAGATCTTGTAATTTTTCCTTTTCATTTAGGGCCCTGGAACTTCAACCATTTTCTATAAAACCTCTCTTGAGACGAGCAGTAGCATATGAAACTATGGAACAGTATCGAAAAGCATATGTAGATTATAAAACTGTACTGCAGATAGACAACAGAATACAGGCAGCAAACGACAGCATTAACAGGTAAGTTAATTTTTGTTTAATCTAATTGCTTTTAATTGATTTTCCAAATTGGATATCAAAGAATTTTAGATTTAACAGTTTTTCAAGGAAAGTAAAATAACTTTATGATTGCTGAGAGTAGTTGAAATCACACAGATATTACTATTACTATTCCAGCTTCTTTTTTCTGCATTAATAAAAATCAAAGTCTCTGCCTGGGACTTGATTACTGACTTTTTTTTTGTCTCTTTTAATTTGCTTTCCTCTTCTGCCATCTTCAGTGATCCTGTATTTCACAATCCATTTCAAAAGTCGTCTCCACTGATGCGTCTTTCTTTTTTGGTGGGGAGGGGACAACAGAGGATATATCTCTTTCCTGATTAATCCTGTATGGATATGATCGTGAATACCTTTAATATTCCTGTGCTTTCTCATCTGTGTCAGTATTTTTCCTCTTTAATGTCTAAAACTCTCACAAATCTTCCCACCACCACATGATAACAGTTATACTCTTAGTCAAGTTAATAAGCATTTATTAAATGCCTACTGTGTCCCACAAAACAAGGCAAAAATATTGTCCCTGCCTCAAGGAACTCAAAGTATTATGGGAAAGACAACATGCAAACAATTATGAATATACAAGATATACATGAGGGGTAAATTAGAGATTATTTCAGAGAGGAGGAACTAGCAGTAAGAAGGGCTAGGAAAGCCATCTTGCAGAACATTTGACCTGAGCCCTGAAGGAAGCCAGGGAAGCTAAGAGGAGCAGATAAGGAGAAGGACAGTGCCGGCAGTGGGGACGGCCAGTCACAAAGAAGTCGAGAGATAGAGGATCCCATGTAAGGAATAGCAAGAAGGCCAGTGTTGCTGGGTCACATGATAGATTGAGGAAAGTTAAGGGTAAGGAGACTGGAAAGGCAGGTAGAAAGGGGACCAAGTTATGAAGTGCTTTAAAAGCTAGGGGGTATTAGCATCCAGTCAGATGAAAAAATACATGATGACAGAGACCTGTTGGGAATTCAGTAACACTTTAAAATTAACTTTCATTTTAGTAATCACAATAGCATCTTTATATGTATGAAAAAATAGTAAATTTATTCTGTGTACACCAAGTATGTTTGCTCATTTAATATCAATCCATCAAATAGTAAACATTTATTAAGGACTTACTGTGTGCCAGGCACTATGCTGAGCACTGTTATTGAGTCATACTGCATATTCAGTTGTAACTAAATAAAAATCAAATTGACCCTGCTTGGTATGTGTATGTGGACCCCTTACAATAATTCCTTGGCCTGCAAGTTGGGAATAACTGACTTAAATTATATGACATGGTTAAGACAGTGAGAATAATCAAATAAGCCTTGATCACATCAACCTCTCTAGGTATTCCTGGGAATGGATTCATATCTCTAGTCAAAACACTGAATCTTCAGCTTTATTTGCCATGGCAATAGAAAAGGTATTCATGATTTGCTACTGTACTCCACATTTACTCTAACGTATACATATTTCTCTTCAAAGTTTAATGTATTTATGTCCACATGATTCTGAGTTTGATCGATTCGTGGCTTGTAAAAAAGACACTTATCTGGGATTAGTAGTGGTTCCTAATGGTGAAACAGTAAAGAATGCTAAAATTTATTTAGTAACACATCTGTGTTCCTGAGGGAAAATGGACTGTGCATTTTTTTTTTGTTTTTTAATGTGGGGATTTGACTAGGCCTTATAAAATTGTATGGAATGAAAATGATAATCTGATCATTTTGTGATATTTCAAATTCCATATTTGAGGGATAGTGTCTGGACCTGTGATTTTACCCACATAGGGAACTCCTAGTATGCAAACTCTCTACCTGCGTACATCAACAACTCCTTCATAAATTATGATCTTAGAGCACTAAGATGTGATTTGTCCATGGTCACACAAATCATATGTGCCAAAGGCAAGACCTGAGCTCACATGTTCGTGTTTCCAATACCAGCTTCATACCCAGGCTACCACAATTTCCTGACCTTATTTAGAAAAGTGTCTATTATGTGCTGTATTATATACTTTGGAGTATACATGAGAAGTCTTATGACTAATCCCTGCTAACAAGGAGTTTACAAGTTAATGGAGCAGATATTTTTAAAGTATTTAATAATTTATTTAATAATAATGAGGAACCAAAATATGGTCTATGGGGGAAGAGATTATTTTGGGTTGGAGTTGTTGTTGGAAAAGGTTTCATAGAGGAGAGGCTCTTAAAGGATGGCCAGGAATTGTGTAGTCAGAGAGGAGCATAGAAGGACTTCTAGGTGAGGGGAGCATAAGTAAAAACATAGAGTGGGGAATGAGTACTAGATGTTTGAGAGACAGGCTGGAGACCATGTTAAGTCATAGGAAGTAAGGTCATATCAGTAAGATAAGGTCAACTCATGAATGTCTGAATGCTATGATACTAAGCTTAGACCTTATTCTGTTGTAGGCTGGTGGAAAGAACACTGACCTGGGAGCCTAGAGACCTGATTCTAGGCCTTGCTCTGTTGCTCACTTTGCAGGGGGATCTTAGGCTTTCCAGGGCCTAGATCCTTCATCTGATAAGAGAGAAGGATAGACCTGAATGATCTTCCAGGTCTACTCATTTTCCAGTAGAGGGTACTTTTATGAGAGGTTAGTGGCCACGACCACACCTGATACTTGCTTCTCCAAAGTTTTTATTGAAGGAGGGACCCATTGCCAGTTATGACATTCTATTCTCCTTTCTGTTCTGGGTCTTCAGCTATGCCTAATTGCTAATGAGCCTCAGATCTGGGGTAAATAAAAAATAGCTTTTCCTTATAAAAAGTGGTTAGGGGACTCATTTATTTAGCTTTTTTAGGTTAAAAAGTATTTTCTTTACAGCTCTAGGAGGTGGGTAGGTAGCCCTCTTTTAGAGAAGAGGAAGTTGAATCTTAGAGATAGTTAGTGACAGAGATTGCAGATGTGGTTAATAAGAGTCAGAGCTGGGATTAAAATGGAGTTGACCAGATCCTAGGCTAATATTCACTCTTTCCAACATAGCACACTACCAAGTTTTGAAGCAGGAAGTGGACATGAGAAAAGTGGCGTTTTGGATTTTGTCAGGTAGTGAAGGGCAGGATGGATTGGGGGGGGGGGGGATATGCAGAGTCAACTTTCAGTATTTCTACATTTTTTCCGGTATTTATTTATATTGATGGGGGCCCCCTGTTTAAAAAAATTTCCTTTTTACTTACTGTTTAGGAAGTCTTGAAGGCTTTATTTTCTTTGTGGCTATATAATTTTTGTAATCCTGTTAGAGGACTTGTCTGTCCAGTTTGTCTATATATAAAGATGGAAGTGTATACGCCCAGTTACAGATTAAATTATTTTTTAATTTCAATAACTAGTAATTTCACAATTGTTTGCTTTTTTGCTATAATAAATTTCAGTAATGAAAAACTGAACATCAGTAACTTTATTTTAAAAAAAATACATGCTCATTTTATTTTTATCCTCTTTTAACCATATTCCTCTCTTCCTCTCTAGGCATCTCTTTATGTTTTTAGATTTCCCTGCATATAGCTATTTACTCCCTGGCAACACAGCACCTTTTTTCAGCTGCTTCTTCCTTCTTCTCTGCTGGTAATTCATTTTTTTGCTTGCAAATTCTTTCTCTAAAACTCCTTTTCCATCTGCAATTTGAGATGGTTTTTCATTTGTTTTCCACACTGATGTATATGTGTAAACACAAGTAAATATAAGAGCTTTGATATAGAGACTGACATGAAGCTGTGACAATCTGAAGTAAATCAAGGGAATCCCACTAATTCTCAATAAATTATGTTAGTGTCAGGTGGGCAGCAGCTATTGTTACTAAAATATGATTAGAAACGCAGTATTCTAACATGGGGTACCATTTTGTTTTGTAATCTTAAATGGGAGGTCTACCAATTTATTTTAGATAAGCCCAAAAAATCATAATTTTTAAAAGCATGTTCATGTTTTTCTTACAGTCACTACTGAATGGCAAATGTAAAGTGTGGTATGGAATAGTTGGTTGTAATATGTCATTCTGTATTCTGTGTGCCTTGTAAATGTATAATAAGATAGCTGAAATAATTTTGGAGATTAAAAATACGAGGGAAGAATATCATTAACTATCAAAATGTTTTAAGAAGAAGTGAATATTATGTAACATTTATCTCTCATAAGTTTTATTATTTTAAACCACTCACCATAAGATCTAAGATCTACAACTGTTGGTGCCAATTGGGTTATTTTTAAGAATAGAACTTGGCTAATTTATATAATAATTAAGTATTGACGGAAACCTTCATCCAGGTCTGCTAAATGCCAGTGTTATAATTCGCCTCTTAAAAAGTAAGCTTTTAAATGTGTCTGTGGCCAAATCAGTAACATACTGTAGTGTTGTGTACATAGATGGCAACAGTGGCTGAAAATAGCTTGGATTTATGTGTTTTGCCCAAAGGAACAGGTCGAATGGCATCATAAGCTTACAAAACATTTGTCAGTTTTACTGTGGGGTAAAAGTGTTATGTGATATTAAAGAAGCAAATTATATGGTCAGTGGAAACAGCTTTTTTTTTCTTTTTTAGAATAACAAGAACTTTAATAGATCAAGATGGCCCAGCTTGGAGGGAAAAACTATCACCAATTCCAGCTGTTCCCTTTTCAGTGCAGTTACATAGATTAGATGGAGGAAGTTCTGCAGTGCAGACAACACAAAACGGAACTACTGAGTCCCGACACCATCAAAAGTCAAGTGTCCCAGGTATGTAAGTCATGGGGCATCTTAGGACTTCACCCATCTCTTGGTACAAAGCCTTATTCTAGGACAAAGCCAAAACAGCACCTTTCATTGAAATACTGTTCTTTGTTATATTCGTGGTGTTACATAAATCCAAAATCAGCCCTTGTATGAGAGGCAGCTAGAGGAGTGGAAGGTTTTTTTAATATGCATGTCATGGTATTTATATTTGTATGATCATTTAATTATCATCCTTCAAATCACTCACTTAGGGGGCTGAACAGTGATGATCATTGATGTTGGGCGAAATATTTTTGATATTCATAAAAATAACAACTGGCATGTGTAGGGTGTTTTTAGGTATGCAGAGCACTTTATATCTGTTACCTCATTTGATATATACAACAACTCTGTGGAAACTAAGCCTGCAAAAGCTTGAATGCCTACTTGGGGACACTCAGCTAAAAGGTAGCTAAGATGAGATTCAAACCTGAGACCTCCCTGACCTGAGTCCCATGCTCCATCACCTCTGCCACCTAGCAACCCATTTTTGGAGTTACCTGCAGGGCCAATTTCCTGATCCCTACATGGTGGCAGAGTTTTGAGTCCCTTCACCATCCTAGTCATCTTCCTGTGTGTGTCCTTGAGCTTGGCGTTGTCCCTTCCAAATTTGGGCACCCAGAATTAGACATAATCCTCCAGGTGTGTCCTAACCAGAGCACAGCACAGCAGAAGTATTCTCATCCTTAATGTTGCTTTCTTTTATTGCAGCCCAAGTTTACATGAGTACTTTTGACTCCCACATCATGTTATTGACTCATTGAGTTTTTTCATCCATTAGATCTCCTGGGTTCTTTTCAGCATGAATCACTTCTTCTCCATGGCCACTTTTGTCTCCCACGTCCCTTATCCTGACCTTGTACAGCTGATTTTTGGAACTCAAGGGTAGAACATTACATCCAAGGGGTGCATTGGATTTTATCATGTTAGCATCCAGTTAGCTATTCCAGATTCTCTTGATCTTTTTGGATCCCAGGACTGTAACTCTGTTAGTTATCATCCCCCCCATCTTTGTGCTATTTGTGAATTTAATAAGCTTGACTTCTATGCTTTCATATCTGTGAACCCTGTTAAAAGCTTGAAGAGGACAGGGCCAGGGACTGAATCTCAGGGTCTTCTAGATTCATGTTGATATGTTAATTACCACTTGATGGGTTTGGTTAGTGAACTAGTTCCAAAACCACCTTACTGTGGGCTCAGTCCAATCTTGTTTGTTTGTTTTGACCTTTGTATACCTAAAGCTCAGCTCAGTGTCTGGTACTTAAATAAATGCTGGTTGAACTGAATCGCTCTACTTTGTCAACAAGTATATCAAAATGCAAAGAATAGAAGGAAAGAAAAAAGAGGGCCATTATAAAAGTTCTTAAAATACCCAGAACAGAAGGAAGTTCAGAAGGAAGCGAAGATAAGGACAGTTTTGAAAGCAATATGTGAAATTTATCAAATATATTTTTAAGAAATAAGCAGTGTAAAATGGAGATTTGTGGTTTGATATAGAATCCCCTTTTTTGTGTTCTGTTTTGTGTGAAAGTGCTCTTTTTTGGTGTTTAAGTTCAGAACAGTATTTTTAAAATAACTACTAACATATCATGAAAGATTGTCTTGCTGAAATGCAAATATATTTTTGTCTGTGGCATTCCCCTGATTTTCTAGTCTAATAACCCTTTCAAAAACAGAAATGAGGTTAACGTGGCATGGTGTATTCTTATGGGATCCACATTGGCTGTTTGTGGTCACCTTCTCCCTTTCTATGCAAACCTTCCTTTTGATAATCTCTTCTATGATTTACTAGGAGTAAACATTACCCTCATTCGTCTGTAGTCTGAAGTATCTACATACCTCTTCCCTTTTTTGGAAATTAAGGCAGTATTTTCCTCTCTCCAGTTATGTTTCCCACTGTGGTTCCTTAGACCACTAAACCATAATGGTTCACAACTCCTTATCTGTATGTGCTTTCTGTGTGCTGGGATGGAGTTCATCTTGTATTTATTTAGTGCAGCTGAGTGTCATCTTACTTTCCCTATTGGAGTTCAGTTATGTTCTTATTACCATCATTATCATTATTGTGTTCTCAGTCTAAATATAAATCTTTGGTAGAGAATCCTGGAAAAAAGTCAAAGTTACAAGGCATATAAAAATACTTGACAGCCACGAGGTTTTTAGTATGATTATCCAGCTTGGTCTTATCAAACTTGATGTACCAAATTTGGTTCCCGGTGACTCTTGGATGTTTCCAAATCAAGGGATAAAGATTTGCTGCTATCAAAGACAGACAAAAGAATGCCTACTATTTGCCAGGCACTGTTCTAATATTTTACAAATATTTTCTCATTTGATCTTAGGTGCTATTATTATTCCGTTTTACAGATGAGGAAACTAAGGCAAACAGAGGTTAAGTGAAATGACATGTACGGGATCAGAGCAAGTTGACCAACTTGGTTGGAATGTGAAATGAGTCTGGATATATGGATTAGAGCCTTATCTGCCAAACAAAGTCATTCGTATTTTATCCTAGTGACAATAGGAAGCAGCAGACAGTTGGAAATGCTCAAGTGGAGCTCAGGAGAGAGAAAACATGGATAAGTAGAATTGGGAGTCCTCTGCCAGAAGTTATTAAACCTATGGGAGTTGATGAGATCTTCAAACAAGAAGGCCCAACACAAGAGGCCCTTGCATAGGAATAGAACGTAGATGATCTAGCAGAGAATTGAAGAGTAGTCAGAGCAGGAGAGGGCAGTGTCAGAAAAATCCCAGGAAAAGAGAGTGTTCAGGCAGAGAAAGGGGTGGTCAGTATCAGGTGTTAACAGAGGAGTCAAAGAAGGTCAGGACTAATAAAAGGCCGTTGGATAGATTACTCAAATGTTCATTTACTACCTTGGAAAGCAGAATTTCATTCAAGTGGCAGGATGGGAAACTGGATTGCTAGGGCTTTAAAAGTGAGTATATAGGTGATCTTCCCTAGGAGTTTGCTTATGAAAAGAAGCTTGAGATGATGGCCATTATCTAGTGAAAGATATTTTTTTGTTGTTGGAAGACACCTGGGCCTAGTAGAAGGAGCCAGTAGATAAAGTAAGGTTTGAGATGAGGAGAGAGAGAGGGAAGGGAAAAAAGGGAAGAATGAGAGAGGGGGAAGAGAGAGAGAGAGGAGACATTGCTAGTGCTCAGTGAATGATCTCAGTAAAGTGTGAGGGTGAGAGGTCTGGTGCTTGAAGAGCATTTTGAAATGTATTGAACCAGGGACCCTTTGTACTAGAAGAAAAGGAAATGGATGCCTGCATCAGAAATGTCTGAACTGCTATTTCTAGAAGGATAGGGACTGAACCTATGATACCACTGGTGTGGAGAACTCCTCCTTACTAAGGAAACCCTACCTATGCAGATCCCCATCTTCTCTTTAACTTAGTGTCTTATGGAGCAGCTTAGAGCACTGAGGTTTAAAGTGACCTGTCTGGGGTCACATAGCATGTATGTGTCAGAAGAGGGACTTGACCCCAGGTCTGCCTGGCACTGAGGCCAGCTGTCTCCACACTGTACTGCCCTTCATTTCTAGTAGCTATGCCAAATACATAGGAGAAAGTTGAAATTATTGTTCTTTTTTAAAATCTGGGTTTTCTTTAGCACATTATAAGTTTATGGGATCTTGATGAATTCTTATTTTTAAACCTTTTTTAATTTTAATAATTAAAATTTTTATTTTAATTTTTAATTAAATTAATTAATAATGAATAATTTTAATAATTATTTTAATAATTTTGATTATGATTTTAATAATTTTGATTGTAGGTATGATAGATGTGATTTTTAAAAAATATTTCTAGTAATGAGTAGTGAATGTTCTTCTTAATACAGTTGTGACCTTCCGTTCTTTGGCCCTAGGAAGCAAATTACTATTTTATTTATAGCTACCATTTTAAATTCTGTGACAGGTTCTGAAAAAAAGAGTACATTGTGCATGAAAGGTAATGTAATTGTCCTAAACTTGAGTAGTTTAGGTTGTAGGTACAATCTGTGAATAACATTTAAAATTAAACTTATTAAAATTTCCAAGTCCTCAAGAACTTGATTGAGGCTCTGTATTTAAGCATCATCTTGACACTGCTTGACCTCAGGGCATTCGCGTTAATGACCATGTCTGGTGTAGCACTGACCTTTCCCAGACCTCTTAATATTCTCTCTACCTCTGTCATCCTGTGGTGACTTAAACTTCTCTAAATTCTCAGTGGAGAAAAATTAAGTTGTACACACACACACCGAATGAATTTTAAAGTCCACCCTGGTACTTAATTTTAAGAACTTGTGGTAATCTTCACTGCGCAATTACTGTACTTTATCATATCTAGTATTTTTTTCCCATGTAACATTGACTGACACTCACATGAAGAGAGCAGCAGCCTTTGGGTTAACTAGAACCAGGTTTGGAAATGTTAGGCCCTTAGAGCTACCTGTATGAAAAGATTCCCTTTTTTCTCCCACATAGGTGAAAAACGTGCAGAAATGTTTGCAGCCCTTAAGGAAGAAGGAAATGAATTTGTGAAGAAAGGGAAATATAAAGAAGCTGTTGACAAATACAGTGAATGTTTGGAGATAAATCACAGTGAATGTGTCATATACACAAACAGGTAAATTTGGATCTGGCCCATATTCTCTAATGGGATTTTTTACTGGGTTAGTGCTAATAGCGGATCCCTGTAGAAGAAGTTGTCATTATTGTTTTTCATGACTTGGGGTTTAATAACATGTTCATTTGTTTCATTCCTGTCTAACTCTTCATGACCCCATTTGAGGTTTTCTTGGCAAAGATACTGGAGCAATTTGCCATTTCCTTCTCTAGCTCATTTTACAGATGAGGAAACTGAGGTAAACTGGGTTAAGTATCTTGCCCAGGGTCACACTGCTAATAAGTGTGTGAGGCCAGATTTGAACTCCAGTATTCCTGATGCCAGGCCTGGCACTCTATCCACTGCACCATCTAACTGCCTCTGTTTAATAATATAAATTGTTCTAACTCAGTGTTTCTCCTTTGGGAGTTACAAAGCTTCTGGGAGTTTGTTCACAAAAATCATTACTACTCCTGTTAGTAATTCTTCTATGATAATTCTTCACACTTCTTTAGTTCTGTTCACTCTAGATGAGGGTCCTAAATGAGACAGAGCATAATCATTGAGTTTTCTAAGAAGCAAGGTAGTCACAGCAAGTAAAACTGTCATAGAGTGACAGGGAAAATTTCTTTGCTTCCCCAAGCTTTTTCAAAGGAGTTCTTCAGATGGTAGCCATTCACTGTGTTTCTGTTTTCTTTTTCATCCATGAAGAACCACTTGGCCTCATTCTTCAATGACGATGAAAAAGTCAGGTTTCTTACGCTGTACCAGCAGCTCCCACACAGAAGCCTCAGGTCACCGACTTCTGGCTTCTCTTTAGCATTCCTGGTTGTGAAGTATGAAGATAACTGAGAGTCACTGCCTTCTATGATGCTATGTTCCCTACCTTATTATACTAGGGCTCTTTGTTACTTGAAGTTATGCCAGTTTGAAGAGGCAAAACAGGACTGTGATGGAGCTCTTGAGATAGAAGAGGCTAATGTTAAAGCTCTCTATAGGAGAGGTCTTGCTCACAAAGGACTAAAGGTAAGAAAAGGGGGAAAGAAAATATGAACTAAGAGACAGTGTGGCATGGTGGAAAGAGTCAGAGGACCTGAGTTAGAATCCTCACCCTGCTCTTTGCTGCTCTCTTTGTGATCTTTGGAAAGTGGTTGAATTTCCCCCAGCTTTAGCTTCTTCTATAACATGTGAAAGTCAGATGAGATGACATCTGAAGTCCCTTCTAGCTCCAAATTTATGATCCCATGCATGTTCAAACAGAATTATTTCTAAGCAAATCAAGTGGTTTCCATTAACAAAAACATGGGAAAGATGAAATAACAGTTTCTAACAGAGGAAAAAAAGAAATTATCAGTTGACCAACAAGCTTTTATTAAGTGTCTACTCTATGCTATACACTGGGGATATAAAAGAAGGAGAGAAAGAAGGAAGGAGAAGGGTAGGAGGGAGAAAGGAGAGCTTTCCTTCTATTTAGAAGGTAAACATGTACATATGGAGGTACACAAAAATATTTATACAAAATAAATATGAAGTCATTTGACAGCAGAGAAAATACCAGTAGCATAGAGAATCAGGGAAAGCTTAAAGCCTTGAAGGCAGCTAAGGCCTCTGAGACCTTGGAATGAGGAGGGACTGCATGCCAGGCGTGGGGGACAGCCAGTTCAAAGACGTGGGGAGGGAAATGGAGAGTCATGTAGAAGCGACATATAGCCTTGACTGGCCATAGAGTTCACAGAGGGCAGTAACATACAATCAGGTTGGCAGAGTCCACTTAGGCCAAATCGTAAAGAGCTCTGATTACCAGACGTAGGAGATTATATTTAATCCCAGAGGTGAAAAGAGTCTGTGGCAGTTTACCATGAATTATAAAACCAGAGACTTTGAGTTGACTTCTGCCTCCATATTAACTAGTTTGGGGACCTTGGACAAGGCAGTTTGACATCTCTGTGCTTCATCTGCAAAATGGCAGATTTGGATTTAATGATCAGTGCCTTCTAACTCTAATATCCTAGGATTTTATACATAGATTTTAGTTTATTCTGAATTAATTCCTATCATACTTAAAGTAAACACAACTCACAAGGGTCAGCAAACTGCCACTGAGGACCATCTACATGACTGAGTAACATCCATAGGTGCCACTAACATGACATGAGACCCAGAAACAGAGATCATAGAGGAGGAAGAAGAGATTGCAAAATGTCTCTCTTTGGTAGAGAAAGTAATGTGAGCACATCCAAGGCTCTAAGTGGAATGGCCAACCTCGCCAGGCATGAGTTGCTATTTGATGCTGGAAAGGTGAGCTGATAAGTTTGTAGCCCATCTTTAAGTGTCATTTAGTTTAAAGGAAAGATGGATTTTTGTTTTAGATTACACTTTTTTTCTTTGCATTCTCTGTATGTGGAAGCTGCAATATTAAAATGTATCTACCTAAAAATAGAAAACTCTTATGTAAGAAACAAAAACGCGAACATATTGGAAGTTTTAAGCCTTGATAATAGTTGTATTTCAAGATTATTAAAATTGACAGTGTTTTCAGAAATCATATTTGCAGAAATTATATGAATTCTTTGAAACTGTGACAATTCAAATCTTCAGTTTCCCACAGAAAGTCTGTGTTTAATGGAGTTTTTCAGCAGTGTTGCTGTCAGTGTCCTGGCTCTTGTCCCTTTTTTTAAAAACAAATTTCTGCCTGAAGGTGCCACTAACTATATGTATTTGTTTATTTTAAATGATTTGGCATCACAGAACTATTTGGAACAAATATATTCATGAGGCCTGGCTTAGGTTTCAGTTAAAACTTCAGTTTCCTTCATGTTTCTTCTAAAAATTGCCCCTCACCCTTCTTTAAGAATCCTCCACTATGGCCCTGGCCACTGATTTGTATAGATAAAAGTCTGACTTTGGCTCAAGCTCTCAACTGTTGTTTCTGTCCAGGGCAGATAATAATCTGAATTTAGAGACTCCAAGATAATAGGGAAGGTACAACTAAGTTTTTGCTTTCATTGTGAGAATCAAGCATAGGTTTTGGTAAGCACAATAGTCAAAATGTCCTTGGGAGGATTATAGTAATAGAAGTAAACCACCCAAGGAGGGAAATTTGCAGCTAGGGCTCACAGGAGGTTGGGCTCTCCCCAAAGCTCAGATCTGGTGTACTTCTTAAAGGAAGGCATTGAAAGGGCCGGGGGAGGGTACGGTTACCAGTGAACAGTGGGAAAAGGAAATAATCTCTGCTCTTGTTTCTGCTCCAACCTTTAACCCCATACATGGTCACCATCAGGAAAATGCCTCCTCACTAAGATGAATCAGTGTTCAGGTATAAGATGCCTTTTAAACATAGAGGCAGCGTGTCTTAGTGGATAGAGAGATGGCTTTGGAGTCAGGAAAGTCTGGGTTAAAGTTTGTGTCTGACACATACTAGCTCTGTGACTGATACACAGGCAGGGATCATTGCCCCAAAGTGATTCTCTAAGTTTCTTTGTTGACTGTTGAGTTGATGCCTGTATCTGACCTGTGTCCATGGAGCCAGTTTCCGCAGCTACAGTTCCCAGGACTGGAAAAAAATCACAGATACAGACAAAAAAATCACTTCCATAGTAATTTTAAATGCTAAGTGAAGATTTACCAGTATGGGTGGAAAGGAGAAAGGGAGGGGGTAGTTTTAAAAAAAGAGGCACTTGACTTAGCTGTTCTGTTACCAGAAAATAATATGAATTGCATGTTTGGTTTCCCCAGGGAAGGCCATTGCTTGAGGGTACTTGAAGAACAGAAATTTAGTATGAATGACTATAAATTGGTGTCTTGTCAGTCTTTTCTTAATTTTTTGAGTTGTGTGACCATAATGGGTTTTTCATGTTTGACTTCTTATATTCTGTTTAATTTATGAGCTAGAGTGTAACAGTAGTATCTAGGCTACATGAATTTAACTTCAGTAGCTTCAAGGTCAGCATCTTTTTAGAATTCAAATTCATTTTCTCATAATGGACATAAATGTGTAAATATCTTGAGTGCTCTGTAACTTTGGTGTTGGGATTTAGTGGTAGATGATTGACCACCTTGATATTTAATTTCCCAAATGGACTACCTTGTCTCATCCCGTAGACTTAATAATTTTTCTGGTCCAAGAGCTTTGGGCCAGTTCCTCAGAAGTAGGAGGTACATGAATGTCTGCCTTTTTTGTTTAAGCAAGATAAAAGACCATCCAAACAATGACATTACAAAATCATTATTGCTGTTATAGCTTTTATATCTACAGTGTTCCAAAAGTCTTAAGCTTAAAACTGTAATAAGACTTTGGGAACTCGTGTGTGTGTGTGTGTGTGTGTGTGTGTGTGTGTGTGTGTGTGTGTGTGTGCATGTTTTACAAATGTACTTTCTGAAAACAGTATCATTTTAAAAGATCTTAAAATAGATCTTAAATATACATTTACATATTTATGTCCATTAAGAGAAGTACATTTGAATTCTAAAAAGATGCTGAATCTGAAGTTATTGAAGTTAAATTCATGTAACTCAGGCAGCATTGTTACATTATAGCCCATAAATTCAGCACCAGCTAGGATTTAAGAAGTCAAATCAGAAAAATGTGTGTGTGTGTGTGTGTATGTATATACATATATATATACGCATATACACATACACACATGTATAGTGTTATACATATAAAAAATACAGAATGTGAAAAAGCCATATGAAAATACCTTGCATTTGTATCATGTTTTTTTAAAAAAAAGCATATTTCTATGAAATTGCCTGCAAATAGTACCATTGCTTTTATACATCTTTATGAGCTCTGAGACATTTTATGAATCAAATCTGTTTGTATTATAAACACACATAATTCACTACCAGGTTATGCTATGTAATACTTTGGCCTCACACACCTGAATTTACACGTCCTTTGAAGTGGAAGATTTACAACCCTGGGATCTGGGATGGGATCAGGTCTCTAAACCTCTGCTTAAGTGTATCAAATTGAATACTACACACAGTCTCCTAACCCATGCCAGTTTTTACATGATTTGTAAGAATTATTTCTTCTTCTCTTCCTCCCCTGCTTTGACTTTCAGAATTACCAGGAAAGTTTTAATGATTTCAACAAAGTTCTCCTAATAGACCCAAATGTTTCTGAAGCAAAGAAAGAGCTAAAAGAGATAACCATGTTTCTTAGTAACAAGGATGACACTACACTGCACAGTCAAGAAAAGGAAAGAAGAAAAATAAAAATTGAAGAGGTATCATAATCATCAAAATAACTTTTTGCTATAAAGTATTATTTGGGGCAGGGGTAGGGGAAGGGAGTGGGCAGGGGGAGCGTGGAGGCCCACATAGCCCTCCGGATGGTCCTGGAAGCTGACTTGGGATACATGAAGGCCACCTCAGACGTCTGTGAAGCTTAGCTCTGAGCTCCTTGGGTCCTCATCCTGATACCTGAAGTTCTGGGGCTGCCACAAAACAAGACCAACTTTCTTTACTTCAGCTAACCTAAAATTCTGTTGCTGCAGCTTAATCCTTTCTAGTCTTGATTTGTCCTTAGGGAAGCATGTGACAGGAACAGTGGTCTTTATAGAAATGAGAAGAACAGGGAGGAGGTTCCCTCAGCTTCCCCACCTCTGTACCCATAACAGCCTCCCACCAGCTACCTGGAAAGCTGTAGGAGCCTCCAACACGGCTTCCTGCCTTAACTTCCTGCCCCACCTTTATCTGGTTCTGTCTCTTCTCTATTCAGACATCGTCAGGGGCACCTGACCGAAGGTCATGCTTTAGGGCCTGATGTTCTCAGTCCTCATAGGTGGGCACCCCCAGCCTTTCCAGAGCTTTTCTCACATTACCCCCTTTCATGCCCTCTTCACCCCAGCCAAACCTGGCAGCTCTACCCCAAAAAAGAGACCCTTTGCTCTTTCACCTTCGTGTTCTTTCCCTGTCTTCACATACTAACTTCCATTCTTTTCTTGAAGGCCCAGTTCAAACCCTGTCTCCTCCGTGAAACTTTCTTTGATCTTCCCTGCCTCCCACCCCACCGACGGTATGGGGAACAGCCTTTCTTCACAGACTTCATATAGCACTTTGTCTTATTCCCGTGCAAAGAGCTTATAATGTACGTCGTAGCTATCTGTGTTTGTGCTTATCCTCCTCATAGGTTGTAGGCTCCATGAGGGCAGGAGCAGTCTTCATCTCTCTTTCCAGTGCCTAGTACACTGTTCTGCACAGTTAGGTACCTAATATGTGATTTGTCCTTTGTTCTCAAAGAGGACCATGACATCAGGAAGGTGATGCCATGACTTGCAAGTGAATTGGATTTAAGTAAGGCAGGGCTGTGCAAAGTCGCGAGCCTCACTTTCTCCTACGGAACCATCTGGGTCCAGTGACTAGATATAGATCAGGATGACTGGAGATGGTTCCTAGATACCTAATAACTGTCTCTTGAATGAATTAACCAAAGGAACACTTCTGAAAATCATCAGATTACTCTTCTGATTTATTTTCCAGGAAAAGGAAGGGTGAGAACTTCTTGACTATGATTACTTTTCTCTAAAGTACTTCAATAGTATCTATCTATCTATCTATGCATATATGTATGTGTAGACATATATACACATACATATATATGTACATGTTGTACATACACACACCATCCCTCTATCAAATCTTACCTGTCATGTCTAGAGTAATAAAGTAAAAGAAGCAATTGTCCTACTTGTCATTAATTTAGTTGTGTTCCTAAAGTATCATAAAAGTCAACTTTAATAGAACATATTATATTTTAAATGTTCTAAGAAGGGAGTTCATTGATTGAAGGACCTTTTTGTAAAGTAAACGTGGGGAGCAGTAGACATAGTTGTAGACTGGGAGTTCTGAGACCCAAGCTCTCGTCTGTCCCAGCTCTGCTGCTGCCTGCCCACAGGAATGCCAGCAAAGTGCTGCAACACCGATAGCTTCAACTAGTCTCTCTAAGGTCCTTCTACTACTAAAATACATTGGTTCCGATTTTTTATTTTTGTAAATTCATATTTCTATAAAGTATATTTAATTTAAACACTAGTTTGGGAAAGACCAGTTGAGCTAATAGGTATGACTGTTAACCTATCATGTTGCTTAGTATCAAAATTAAATTCTTTCCATCATGAAGGTGGTGGAGAGCAGTGAGGAACAGCCTGAAGGTGGTTCTCCAGAGAATGTCTCCGTTACCTGCCATGATTTGGAGAAAGAGCCAGCAAGCAGCAGGCCTCTAGCAATGGGCTTGGAAAAACTGCACATCTCAAAACCTGCCAGTGCCTATGAATTTGGGCAGATTCTAAATGCCATAAACATGAGGAAGGACGAAGAAGCCTGTGCAAAGCTCTTAGCCATCACAGACCCACAAGATTTGCCAGCCATGCTGAGTAACAAGCTGGAAGGGGACACTTTCCTCCTCCTCATCCAGTCTCTGAAGAATCACCTTCTTGAAAATGACCCAGCATTGGTCTTTCAGCATCTTTTATATCTAAGTAAAGCAGAGAGATTCATGGTAAGCTGCTGCCAGATATCTTAGTCTTTATGCAGATGGATGGGTTTCAAAAGAGAGAGTTCATATTTGCGGATCCATGCTGCTTTGATCTTTAAAATACTAGTTGACTGTGCTGTTGTCATGTAAATATCTTTATCTTTCAGATGATGTTGACGCTGCTTAGCCAACGACAAAAAGAACAGACCCAACAGCTGTTGGAGGCCCTTTCAGACAAATCAGACTATTCATTTACTTCAGAGGACATAGAGAACTTGAAAAAGCAATATGAGCTTTAAGCCAAGATTTATTTTTTTTTCAAATTTCTCCTTCCTTGAGTGGGTCCTGGGAATGGTTGTGGGCTGGGGCTATAAACTGCCTGGTTGGACAGGTAAAGTTGAGCTTTCAGAGGTGCCCTGTTTGGACTATTGAAGATCTGTGAATGATTGTGTACGCACATACTGTAATCTGCTGCTCGCCTTCTACCTGTATATGTTGTCTTTCCTAGAGACTTAACATCTTTTTATTTAATTAGTTGACTTGATATTGATTCACTTTGAGTATATTTAAGTACATTCACCTTTTATAGTTTCTATCTTTCCTTTCAGTCATTCCTTTGGCAAAAGAGTTGAGCTAAATTTGCATTCTTTTCTACTCTGAAAATGGGACCTTTTAAAGTGTAATAGAAATATATTTACTTAGTTGATTTTTAAAATTTAATTCCATGAAAATCTGACTACTGTGTTGTCTTCATTTCTTGCCACGAAATACACAAAACCTATTGTTATACTGCTAATGCAAAGATGAAATGGACACAGTTAAAGAAGTACAGGGTATCCCAAAGTCCTAGTGCAGCTTAAGCTTTAATAAGCACTAACACTTTGGGGACATCTTGTACTTTGGCACTGTGAAGATATGTGGTTGTGATGGCCCATGTTGATGTAGATGAAATGTGAATTCAGGCTTTTCAGGTTTTGTTCATTTACTGTTTCTCAAAGCCATTATGGGAAGCGATAATTTGCCTTTCTCCGAGGGGTCTGTTGTCTACCATTGCACATGATTTTTTCCCCAGTAGTGTTTGTTGCATACAGTAATTTCAGCTGTCATAGTAAATAGTTTCTTATTTATATCTGGTAGTAATCAGTCTTAATTAAAATATTGATATTATGGAGAAGTCTTGCAGGGTGCTGTGTGCCTATGAAAACAGAAACAAAAGAGTCACTTTGCAAAAACCAGCTGCTCTTACTCTTTTCTTTGAATTGTCTCAATCAAATGTTTGCATATTTTTAACCAGATTTTACTATTATTCACTTAAATTCCCCTTTTCTTTTTGTCTATAAATCTGACCACATTTACTTCCTCACTGTGAAGTTGAAAGTAAAGACTTTGGGTCTTATTGGTACTGAAAGTTTCTCTCAGTTGTACCTTAGGATTAAAGGGATGGTATTTCATATAACCTGGGAAGCCAACTCTAGTGTACCTAGTGTAACTGGTGCTGGGAGAACCTGAACTCAATTTATTCAGGAAATAAGATTCTTAGTGCTGCATTTTATATATCTATCTATTTATCTATATCTATCTATCTGTATACACATACATACATACACACACATACACATATACATATAAATACACATGCATATGGGACAGAGGGTATATATGTATGTGTGTGTGTGTGTGTGTGTGTGTGTGTGTGTGTGTGTCTTCTGTCCCATATCCTTCGTTTGGTGTGTGCTTTTTTCATTTGTCTAATTAGGATAGATGGTAATAAATAGTGGGCTTCAAAAAAGTGATGTTTCTCTACTTGTGGGTCTTCCCGGAACCAATGCAGGCTGTAACCCTATTCAACTTAGACTGTCTGATTGGCTGAAAAATCCATTACCTGTTGGCCAGCCTTCAAATGATGATCCGCTTTCTCCAAATGTAGGTTAACTGGTCCTTGGCAAGTACACAGTGAAACCCATACGTTGCCATTTTGTACCAAAGTTGCCCCCAGCTTGGTAGAATGTGCTGGAGACTTCACTCCTTTGGTATAATCCTTGTGATTCCAGAATCCTCTTCCACACCATGGAAAAGGACTATCCATGATAGAGTTATATTCAAATATGGTTTGGCTCTTTTTGAAAAGGTTGTCACTATGTCCACATATGTATTTTCTAGTATTTTTTAAAAACTGAAATGATAAAAAAAAGTTTATAGAAAAAATATTATACTGACTTTTTAACTGTTTTAATGTAGTCACTGTTCTCAGCTATAGTTTTACTTAAGAATTGCATAATTTGAAAATGTATTATGAGAAGCATTCTACCTCTAGCTTTTAAAAAAGAACATTTCCTTTGAAATATAAAGTAAAACAGTCAATTATTGACTTATTTATAGAACTCATTTATTAAAATGGGACCATAGCCCACTCAAATTTTGATTAATTTACTATTTTCTTTATTTAGTAACTTAGAAAAATTTATTTGAGATATTGTAATCAGAGAGCTATGCAATGAAAGAAAAAGAAAAATGTATATAAACTGTACCAAAGAACCTGCCTTCTTTAGGGACTGTCAGTTGTGTCTGCTGCTTTCAAAGTTTCAAAACTGTATTTCTTATGAAATGATGGTTGAAGATGATACAACATAAAATATAAAAACAATTGTAAAAAGCACCCAAGATACTTTGTTCTGGTTAGCTTTTTAATTTTGAAATCTGATGAACAATTCACTTGAATTTGGCTGCTCTGTATCCTCATTTCCTTATCCTAGTGCAGATTTTGCAGTTTGTTTGGTCAGGCATCCAGATTTTACAAGTTGGTAGAGAGCCCAAACAGAACTATGGCATGCATAATAATAAAAAGCTTTATCTGAGTTTCTCTTGATGCATATTAGTGGTATGAAGGTTTGACCTGGTTCTTCTTGAAAGACTTGTTTCTGTCTGTTCCTCAAAGAATATGATCCTTCTGACAGTGGTTTGCAACTTGAGTTCCTTCCTATGCTATCCCACACCAATCAGATTATTGTAACATGTTTTCTACAGCACGTTTCCTTATTATTCAATTCAACCAATGTCTATTAAGCAAGTGCCTACTTTCGGTCAAGCACAGTAGAAGAGTGGGGTTTTCTGGTTAATTAAATATTTTGGCTAATTCAGTTTACCTTATGGTATGTATGTATAGACTTAAAAACTTTCAAATAATGATAATAAAATTTATTTATGCTACTGAACATAGTTTAGTCTTTGGTGGTCAGGAAGTACCTTAGGATCTCTCAGTCATGAAAATCATTGCAGAAATTGCAAATTCTTCATTAAGAATGCCTACCTATAAAATAGTTTTCTATGCAGAGAATTGAGAACTAAGTTTCAGAATTTTAAAAGGAAGCTTAGACCCAATTTCAAAATTCTTTAGCCTAAAAATCTAATTGTGGTAATTCCCAAACATTTTTAAAAATTCAGCTTCAAATAAATTATTTGAGCTAACTAAATTCCTTAGTTACAGAAAGCTTTGTTGTCTATAGGCCACATGAGATAAGTAGTGCCAATATGGTCATCCCCATTTATGATGAGGAAAATTATTCTGAGAGATGAAGGAACCTACTCAGTCATATTGATACTAAGTGGCAAACCCCGAATTATGAATGTTAGTACTTTCCTGTTTCTAAAATAACTTTTGAAGTTTCATAAGTGAATGAAAGGAACTAAGTGAATAATCTTCAAAAATTCCTGCCTTAATTTTTAAGCATGTAATTTTTTTTAAATTTGAGATTCATTTTATCTTTATACCTTATCTATATTCTTGTTGCAATTATCTGCCAACTTCCAAGTCCCTCTCCTTTGTCAGTTCAGTTCTTGGCTCATGGTCCTCCTCTCTAGCCCAAACCTCTTCTGTAACCTTAGTGACTTTCATGTTAATGACCTTCACCAAAGACTATCAACTTAGATTCTCCCTCTCAAATCACAATCTTCTGTTTTTCTACCTGGAGTTGGAATTAGAGTGCACTCCCAGGGAGCATCCAGAAAATGGGACTATAGAGACCACCCCATGGAGCTAAACCGAGTTGCCCAGGCCATTTCCAGGGAAAACGTGCACTTACCTCTGAAAAGACTTGGTGCTTTGGTATTATGTGGCAAAACCTGGGTAGTCCTTTGATGATCTGTCTCTCCTTTCCCCAGGTGGGATGCTGTGTTAGTTAGAATGGAGAGGTAGCTTCCAATTCTCTCTCTTTTGCCCTACTGATTGAGACTTCCAATGAGGGATGGAGAAAAGATGACCCTTTACCACAGTCAGGGACCACTCCCACATGGGAGGTTAAAGTCTGGAGTCTCAACCAGGTGAGGGTTGGGTCTGGGCTTTTGGCTTCCTCTTCTGCCTTGTGCTTTCTTTCCTGTGTAGACAGCCAAACATTATTTTTGAGATGGATGTGTCCAGTCATGGAGTTCTAGAATTCCAGGGTCCAAATGGCAAAAGGAATTTCTTCATTGGGAAAAATGAGCACAAGCAGGAATCTGGCCCCAATCCTTAGCCTGGAATGGCAGAAGAAATGGACCTGGAGTAGATCAGACCTTACAGAGCTAAAGTGACATGTGGAATGCCTATTCATTTGGTAGTCCCACAAACTACTTCATGTTCCGATTGGTATGACTCAACTTCCTGGCAGATGTAGTTTTAAGTTACTGATTGCTTAAATCTTGTCAATGTGTGTTATGAGTCTTTTGGGTCCTTTAGCTTTTCTTTTGTGCGTAGGAAATAAATACTAGTCCCATCCTGGTGGATAGTTTACGCTAAAATATCTTCCCACTTCCCCCACCCCTCTGGGGAGCAACAACTAAAAGAAAACTTCAATTTTCTGCTAGGGTGCCATCAGCAAGTGTGGGAAAGGGGAGCCTAACTCCTCACATTAGAGGCCAGGCTACCCCAGAACTAAAACTCTGTCCAACCACATTTGTGGGTCCAGAGCAGATGGGCCCCTTAATGGAAAGGGAGGGGGGTTCAATGTCTTAACCCTTTGGTCCCCAAAGCAGCTTTTTATGTTATATACCCTTCCCACTACCTGCTTTTTCCTAATCCAGTTCTTCACCTTTCCTGGCCCTTTCTGGTTCCTCAGTCCTTTCCTGGTTTCTCAGGGAGAGCCCCCCTATTTTGGCTTCACTTTCCTCTTTACAATTTTGACCTTGTCATTCACTGGCTCAGCTTTCCTTCACCCTTCTAGCATTTCCTCCATGTCTTTTTGATGTTCAGATCCTACTGATCCTCAGCCCTATATCTTCTCTGCTCCTAATCCCAAACTGCTGGAGAAGATCATATAAGCTGCTGACTTGAGTCTACAACAAATTCATTTTATCTAACCTAATGGTGCCCTGTTGCTTTTAATTTATCTCTCATCAAGCTAATGCAAGTTTTCTTCTCAATTTTACAACTCTACATCAGCTTCCCTCAGCAGACCTTGCTTCTTAGAAAACTGAGACTATCTATGATGAACTTTCATCACCCCTTCTCCATAATTCAAGGCCTGTCTACATCATCACCCATTCTTTTGGTTTTCTGTGGTTTCAGAAGATGATGTGGTCCTTGTTCTTGTGGAATGATCCCATCCTTTCTGGGAGCTTCGCTTCTTGAATCATGAATTCATTTCAGTGTCTCTATTTGCTGGATCCTTTCCTAATAACTAGAAGCATGTTCAGGTCTTTCCCCAGTATAAGATTTTTGAGGGCAGGGACTTTTATTTTGTCTTTTTATCTCTTAGCACCCAGCACAGTGCCTGGCACATGTTGTTGACATGTTAGTCATTTAACTGTGTTGGTCTCTTCATGTCTCCATGGACCATACTACATCAAGACTGATCATGGGGTTTTCTTGGCAAAGATACTGGAGTTGTTTGCCATTTCTTTTTCCAGTGGAGTATGGAAAACAGAGGTTAAGTGACTTGCCCAGGGTCACACAGTAAGTTTCTGAGGCCAGATTTGAACTTAAGTCTTCCTGACTCCAGGCTCAGCAGTCTATCCACTGAGCCTCCTAGCTACCTCCACCTGGCATATAGTAAATGCTAAATAAGTGCTTGTTGAATTATGTTAGCCCTGCAAACCTTTCAAGTTATCATCCTATGTCTACCTTTTCACTGTTGGCCTCCAAATGTAACAGTATACAGAACCAGCATTGAGGCCTCATCTGTCCCATTAAGACTGGCACTAGCTCTGGACCCTAGCATAGACAGCAGGTTCAGTCCTAGAGGGAACTTGGCCTCTAGAGAAAGGGGGTGAAGTCCCTTCTTATGCTCTATGGTTCTTTATATCCTCCTAACTTCCATCCCAGAGCCCTGAGGAAAATCACTATAGATTAGAATTAGCTCATTCCAAAGTCTCCCCAAAATGAGGGAGCTAAAAGGTCTTCAGTGTACAATATCAGGTATAGGACAGCTATTTCCTCTACATACACAAAAATTACTTAATGAACAACTGGTAGACTTAAGCAGCAGGAGCTTATAACTACTGTTATATTCTCCCAGGCAATTGATACTTGAGACATCAAAACATGAAGCATTTTGTGATTACCATATAAGCATTTCACCTTCACCTCAGAAATAGCTCTGAAATAGCTCCTTCCATGTCCTTATCTTCAGCAAGCCAGGCCAGAGACATTGAAGTTGGTCTCCTCTTGTCATCTACTCCAAAAAGACTTCTGGTTATAAAGAACACCCCGATTGGGGGGTGGGAGAGGGCAGTGCGTGGGCCAGGAGCTCCAGGCCTCTCAGACTTGCAAGGCTGCAAATTTGCATCTGAAGATCACTGTTTGCTCACTTACTGTGTGCTCAGGAAAAAAATCCAAAGCAATAGAGGCAGCTTAGGATTTTGAGATCCACTCTCAAGCTCTGGTAGGCCAGCATATGTGCTGCTACCATTTGCCATATCTGCCACCCCTCACAAAAAGTCCAAAGGATTGAAGAGTTCTCACATGCTAGACAGACAGAAAGAGGGACATTTGGCAATGCTCTCCTTTCCTTTGAGTTCACTTGGTGGGCAGCTCTTTCTGGCTTAGTGGCTAAATCTCTCTTAGGCAGTTACTTCCTCTCCCATGCCCTAGTCACAGTGACCAAAAGATCTTGTGTTTTCCCAGGCATCAAGTCCTTCAACCCCAAGGTAGTAGTAACATAGTTGCCTGGAGGCAGCCAGTGTATCAGATCGCTGCTCTACCTAATGGCCGCTCTTACACCTGGAAAGAGTAGTTTACACTTACTGCCTCTGGGTCTTCACACATTTGCTACTCAGCCTCTTGGCTTCTGACTCTACCACTCTACAGCAAGTGCCTTTTCAGCTGACTAATGGCATCTCAACTGCTAAATATGACCTTTCTGCATTTCTCACCTTTGACCTCTGCAGTTTTTAAAATTGCTGACTACCCCCTCTCCTCCTGTATATTCTCTCTGTTCTGTAGCATAGCTCTCTGTTCTCCTGTGCCTCCATTTCTAGTTCATTATCCTATCCCCACCCCCAAGCACAAGTGTCTCCTCAGGTTTTGTTCTAGTTCCTGTTCTCTTCTCCTTGGAGAATTCATTCATTCCAATTCAATGACAGCCAAGCCTCCACTTTGGTGGGGGGTAATGTTCCTAGAAAAGGACATAAAAGTAAAAAATATGAATGCTGACATATTAAACCTGTGGGAAATAAAGGGCTAAGTTCCCTGTCCACCAAAAACTGTAATCTTTCACCAGAGATTGCTCAAAGTATACTTCTCTGCATACAATTCTTTATGACAAAACAGTAATTCTGATAATATGCATTTTCCTAACACTGTAAACATGAAATAATGCAGGGGAGAGGAAAGACAGCACAGAGTTAGATGGGGAAGATCCAGGCAACAATTTCATAAGAACTTGTTAAAAAGGGAAAAGGGCAACCTGCCATCTCTAATCTCCCTTTCTGCTCAGTGGTTGAACTCTCCTCTAATGAAAAGCACATGGCTCAGGGTGAGTTCCAGGTGCCAGGTTCAAGCTCAGAACTCCTGCTGGGGTGGCTCGGTCCAGCCCTGTGCACTGTAGGCCAGGCTGCTCCTTCCAGGAAGCCCAGTTTGGGCATTGGAGGAAATAGGACATTCCCTTAGCAGCAGGAGCACTGACCAGTGACTTCATCACACAGTTGAGAGGTTACTATGGCACTCTCTAGAGTGGATTCACAAACATTGTCATTTCATTAACACCAAGCTTACAGCCAAAAGTGGCCTCAGAAGTTCCAGTACAAAGTTTATCTAACACCTTTATTTTCTCACTCAACCACATCGCTGACTTTGCACACTTGGGCTTGAAGTCCAAAGGATTTGCACTACGCCTGGGGGAATAATTACAACACAAACCTTGAGTATTAAAGGTCAACAATGAAGATATGCCACAGATGGGCAGGGAGCTCTACAACTGCAGATAAACAAGATCCGTGAAGTGCCTGCTCCACAGACTTACAAGCAAAGTGCCTCTCATTTTTTTTCTCTACTATGCATAGCCTTGAATATGTGTGGTTGCCAACTTGAAAGTGAAAATGAGATTATTAATAAAATGATGTGAATGTTTGCAGTTGTGAAAGTTAAATACATTCAGATGTTGAGGGATTACTGAATCACCTCTGGGCAGATTAAGTCCCAAATCTACATATTCATCCATAATTTCTCCCTTGAACTCCACCAGATGACCCACCTTAGGGAGGGTAATATTGGTGTCATTTTGAGTTCAGAAAGTGAACTCATCTTTTCCCCTAAATCCTTCTCTCTTCAAAAGTTCTCTATTTCTGTCACTGGCCCCAACATTATCCTCCTAATTACCTAGGTTTAAAACTTAGGAATTACCTTTGTCTTCCCTTTCTCACTTTTTACAGCCAATCTACTGGTTGTTAAAACCTGGTGACTATTTTCCATATCTCTGCCATTGGTCTCCATCTCCCTCCTGATACTACCACTCTCCTCATTGGAGCCCTCATTATCTCTTGCCAAGGTCATTGTGATACCATCCTAGCTGTGGGTTATCCTTGCCTCCAGTCCTTTTTCTTGAATCCATCTTCCACAAAACTGTCAAAAATTTCCTGACCCTGTACAAAAGCTTTTATTGGCTCCCACATTGCTTTTGGGCCAAAATACAGTCTCCTGGACTGGGCACAAAGTAGGTGCTTAATCAATTCTTGTTGACTTTCCATTCCCCATCCTCCTGCCCCTCTCTTCCCTAGCTTGGCATTTGTGGTACCCCAGGCTCTGGCTCCAGTCTGTCCCTTTAGCCTTCACATTATTTCCACTCACTCTTATTCCATGTTCCTAGAGCACAAAATGCTATCTCCAGAACCAGCATGTTTGTGTAGGGCATTCCCATCCCTGAAATGTACCCCATTTTCCAGAATTTGCCCCTTCCTCCAAAGCTCAGCCCAGACAGCACCTCTTCTGCAAAGCCTTTCCTGATTCTCCCTTGGCTGAAACTGTTCTCTCTTCTCTCTCTTTGCTGAATCACTTTGTCTCTCCCTTCCTTCCACTGCTGCCTACCTTTTATTATGCTTTTTGAAAAAAAAAAAAAATGTTACATTTTCTCCTCCCCATCTCCTCACAAGCTTATCAATATCTATGATCTTGGAGGTTGCAGTAAATTGACCATGAACTGGGTCTAGACTTGAGGAGGAGAAGATTAGGCTAAGTTGTTTCTAACATTTGCTCCTGGTGCGTCTCAGACTCCCATGATCTCATCCCTGTGCAGGGGTGAGAGGTTGGCAGAAAGCGGCCAGTATGGGCTTTGCACCAGGCTGATACAAAGGAAATGGAGCTGCTGAGTCTCAGAAGAGCTCTCCTTGGACCAGGATTGGGAGTGTGTCCTGAGAACTAGGGTGATATAAAAGAGAAGAAGGATGGGACCATGGAAAAAGCCCTAGACTGGGAGGCAGAACAATTGGGTTCTAGTCCCAGCACCCTACCTATTTCCTGGCAGTGTGGACAAGGTACTTTTCTAGAGACCTCAGTTCTCTTTTCTATACAATGACAGGGGTTGAGGGAGGTTGGACTAGATGTCGAAGGTGGAATTCTTCTACCTCTAAAGGCTGAGAGTTGCAGCCATTTATGAAGTCAATCTATATGGAATAGTATGTCATACAAGGTGGGATCATAAATTTAGAGCTGGAAAACACCTTAGAGGTCGTTATCTCTAATACCCACTTCCAATCACATTTTGTAGATGAAGATGATGAGACTCTAAATGACACAACCAGTAAATGTTTTGTTGTTCAGTCATTTTATTCCTGTCCAACTCATCATGACCCTATTTGGGGTTTTCTTGGCAGAGATACTGGAGTAGTTTGCCATTTCCTTGTCCAGTTCATTTTACAGATGAGGGAACTGAGGCAAACAGGGTTAAGTGACTTGCCCAAGGTCACACAGCTAGTAAGTGTCAAGGGCCGGATTTGAACTCAGTTCTTCCTGACTCCAGGCTTGGAGCTCTATCCACTGAACCACCTTGCTGGCAAAACTGACTCCAAGTCCACTGCTCTATCCAATATTTCTGTAGTGCCTCCTAATCATTGGGTAGAAGTCAGGTGACATGAATTCTAGTCTCAGAGCTGCCACTTGCCATTTCTGGTTGAACTGTTTAAATAATCTTTGGGCAAAGGCAGCTTAGGGGTAGTAGAAAGAGTGGTGAACCTGGAATTTTAAAAGATTTGGGTTCAAATGCTATCTCTGATGCCATCTGTGTGTCACAGCTTCTGAGGATCTCAGTTTCACAATCTGTATAACAGAGATTATAGCACTTGTGGTTACTAACCTCCCAGGTGATGGTGAGATTCAAATGAGGTAATGAATAGAAAAGTAGTCTGCAAACTTTAAATTGCATAAGTGTCCACTATTTTGCCTAACTCACAGGATTATTAAAAAAATATATTCTGTAAACTTGCCATCCTTATTTCTGTGAAGGTCTATTATTATTATTGATATAAAATTCCTAAGGAAATTTTTACTTGAAAATTCTATTCAAACTATTTTATTTTCAATCTAAGGACCTAACTTCCTTAAAACTGGATTATGTTTTCTTGGAATATGTAAGCTCAGTTGGAATGATCACTCATTCAGACCATGCCAGGATTTTCAATGAACTCGAAAGAACTTTCAGTTTCTTTCAGAAACTCTACAGAAGTTTAGAGATAAGAGGTTGGAAGTTTTCTCCCATTACATTTATTATATGATACAGCTGTAGCAAAGCTTTCAGGAGTAGTCTTCACCAAACTTTAGTGAAGGCATTGTTTGTGATGCATTGAAAGCCTCAAAGCAGAATGTACCAGGGCAGGTATAGGAGTGATAAAGTGACTAGTGCATTGGACCTGGAGTCAGATGACTTATCTTCCTGAGTTCAAATCTGGCTTCATACACTTACTAGCTGTGTGACCCTGGGCAAGTCACTTAATCCTTTTTGCCTCTGTTTCCTCAACTGTAAAATGAGCTAGAGGAAGGAAATGGCAAACCACTCTAGAAACTCTGCCAAGAAAATCCCAAATAGGGGTACAAAGAGTTGAACAGGACTGACAACTAAAACAACCCCTACTACATCTAAAAGCAAAAGAGAAAAAGTAGGAAGTCTGACAAAGGCATGGGGTCCAGATAATCAATGCAAAACTGCAAGTCAAAAGTAAAGCTATAACTAGGGTGGGGAAGCTGGGAGCTTTGTCCCAGGGCCCTGAAATTTAGAAAATCACTTCGAAATGCATTTAGGTGGCCACATCCCAGGCAAGCCCATCTTACCCAAGCCGCATCCCCTGGGTAGCTTCCTCACCTGCTGCGTACTACCCCCAAATTTTTGCCAGTCTAGCAACATAAAATAAGCAGCACAGAAACCTTATAGGCTCTCTCAGAGTAGAGCAGCTACACTGTAAGTGAAAATTCTTCCCCCTGGCATGATCCAAGGTTTTGGCACTGACCAAAAGAGGAATACGAAATGGAACAAAATACCAAGTTGTACATACTTATTTTGTCTATAGTTTCGTGTGTACATATTATTTCTCCCCATAGAATGTAGAGTCCTTGAGCTAATACACAGAATGATAAACACATTTTTGGATATGACCAATAGGAGGCAGTGTGGGGTAGTAGATAGAGAACTGGATTTAGAATTGGCAGATCTGAAATCAACTCCTGACGGCTACTTACTACCTTCGGTATGAACTTGGGCAAATCATTTAACCTCTCTGGGTTTCAGTCTCCTCAACAGTAAAATTAGAACCTTGAACTAATGACCTTTATGGTCTCTTATAGCTCTAAAATTATGATCCCATGAAGAATATAAAGAAATAGAAAGCAAAACACCTATAAAGTGATTCAGAGTAGGAAAAAAAGCAGTAGTAAAAGAATACACACTGCAAGAAGCAGAAAAACTAATGGTAATGGATAATGTTAGCGTAACAGATAACATTGGCAACAAAATGGATAATGTTAGTAACATAATAGAAAACTGGCAACATAATGGATAATTGTTGGTTAAGAATGGATAACGTTGGTAACACAATGGATAATGTTAGTAACATAAATGGATAATGCAAATAATGCTTCATTAATATGCAGAGTTTTTCATTTCTTTTATCAATTAGTAAGTAACAAAGATACAGCTGAATGGACAGATGCTATATTTTCAGATGTTATCATTAAAATAATGACAAGAATTAGAGACTCTCAGGAAATATTCCATTTAACTTAACATACAGTTTGGGGTTTTGTGTCATTTAAAAAAATGATACAAAAATAAAGATTTGTAGTGATGCACCTCATGGTTGTGGTTGTTTGTCCTTGGTCCTCAAAGAGGACCATGACATCAGGAAGGTGATGCCATGACTTGCAAGTGAATTGGATTTAAGTGAGGGAGGGCTGTGCAGAGTCAGCAGCCTCACTCTCTCCTCCAGAGTTCTGGGAGTCCAGGGACAAGACTTAGGTCAGGATGACTGTGGAGATGGCCCCATAGACCTTATGGTGAAAAGTCTTGAATAGTAGGAAGAAGAGTCTGGATTAAGACAGGCTGAGTCATGAAGATCTGGGTTCCAAGTCTGCTTCTGACACACATTGGCTATATGACCTTGGGCAAATCACTTAGGAGTAGATTGTAATCACATCCTTTTAGGAAGAGGCAAATCCTCTTCATACCCTGAGGCCATGGTTTTTGGTGGAGGGAGTTTCCTTACCAGCAGTTCCCCCTAACAAACAGTGAAATCACAGGTTTGGTTTAAAACAAATAATCAACAAAACAAAACAAAAGAAACAAACAAAAGCTCCTAGAGGAATCGTGGAAGCAGCTCTGGTCTGGGAGGGTTCCCCAAATCCTGGCTTTCCCTGAGTTTAAGAATACTAATCTTCCCCTTTGAAAATACTCAGAAAGAGAGGCTCCTGTCCTCCTTGTATACACAGGAGACCGTGACATCTGGCCTCCCAATACTGTCAGAAATTGCCTGCTCTCCCTTTTCCCTAGATGTCTTCTGACTGGGAATTAAGCAGACAACCTTGCTTCTCAGTTATAAACAGGAACATTCTGAATTTACAACTGTTTATTCTAATGCTTAATGGATGTGAGATCCAACAGCTTCAAAGGAGGGAAATCTCGCTCTGATTATGACTTTGCCAATAACAAACCACTTTCCTAATAGCCCAAGTCTGTAGATAACTAGGTGGTACAGCAAATAGAGCCAACAACATCTGAGTTCTAATCCTCTTTTGAACTTTACTAACTGTGTAACCCTAGGCAAGTAACTTAACCATTCTCAACCTCAGTTTCCTGATCTGTAAAATGGAGATGATAATAGAACTTCCATCCCAGGCTGTGAGGATCAAGTGAGATAATTTGTAAAGCTCTTGGAAAACAAAGTGCTATCATATAAATTCTAGCTATTCTGAAGTTTAAATTTTATCATATCCCATTCTCAAAGAATTTGTTTTTAAGCTTGAAGGATCTTGCTTATCAATTAATAAATGTGTGTTACAAAGGCATCGACAGTGAATAAGCAATGCATGTCAGCCAATAAATTCAATTCATCATTTATTAAGCATTAGCAAGTACAAGGCACTATCTCCAAGGTGTTTGGGATGCAAAGGATGAAAAAAGACATTGTCCTTGCCCTCGGTGGGGCTTACAATTTAGTAGGAGATGAACTATGTTAATGAAAACACAGTGAGTAAGACATGGGAGAGACAAAACAGATTAGGAAAGAGATCTCCTCTAGCTGGGGAAGGGGAGGGGGCAGTCAGAGAAATACAAATGCTTACAGAGAAGCCTTTTCTATAGGAGGTTATATGAGAAGTTGACACTTGATCTGAACTTGGGCAGATGGGAGTCTTTTGATGGTGAAGGCAGTCTGTGTTCGAGATGGGGTTGGTTTATGCAGATACATGGAGGTTCATGAGTGCTAGGTGAGACTGGGGAACACCAGGTAATGGGGGCTTGAACTAGGGTTATAGCAGTGTGAGGGATAAGGAAGAGACAGATGCAAGAAATATCACTGAGGTAGGACTGATGGAAATTTGAAAATGACTGGATGTGGGGAGTAAGGCATGTCTTTCTTAAATGCTTCCTATCAATGACACTGTGATGGGGATAAGATAACATAGGTCCTACTTCAGGGCCACCTGGCTTGCGGGCTTGTGAGTTTAGAAAATGAAAGGGCTCTAAGAAACTCACTTGGAAGCATACATATATTGGTGGAGGGTCCTGCTCATTACGAATCCCAATGTATATGAATTTATAGCCTTGAATAGCTATTGGGATATTTATTAGCAAAGTAGAATGCATCACCAAATATACATATATACCCACTTCAGCTACTCTTCTGCTTGCAAAAAGTGTTTACTTGCTGTAAATGAGATAATTTAGCTTGTAGAGTTGAATTGCATGAGAAATTGAAGGAAGTTAAGGAGTTTAGTAGCAAGGAAGACAACTTGTTACAGCTGGCTTTTTAAAAATTTTTTATGAATTAACACCACCCAAATTTAGCTCCTCTGTCTTAGTCATCAGAGAGAATTTCATTTTGCTCTTAGAAAAGGACATGGAGGTCCTTTAAAAATCCTAAAACCTTAAGCAAAAAATACCATACTTACCCAACTGGAAAAGTCATCCCATGGTATACCTCCAATAAGTTACTGTAGTCTCCGGGATAATGGATGAAGCTTTCTGGTGCCATCTCCTGGTAATGAGTCATGTTACAAATGCAAAAAAATTGCTCCACAGGTTGAGAAGCATCGACAAAATACCCCGAATGAGATACTATTTATTTCTAATGTTTAATTTATTTCTAACGTGTTGAAATAGCACATTTCCCCCATTCCACCTTAATTATTTTTTTTGATCCTCAGAGCTTCTCTTAACTCCAGTACAAGGATTGGTGATGTTGGTAAATTAAACAGATCTGAAATGTCTATAACTTCCCTCCCCTCACCCCAAAAAGGTACTTGGGGTTTCTGGAGATTAGACCAGTTCCTTCTCTCATGGAAGGAAGTTCATCTACCTTCAGAAAGTTGGTGCTTAATAAATACACAATAAATAATCATCTAATAGTGATTGTCACTCATTATTGAGAGTATCAGAATAGTACAGTGGATAGCATGAAATCCAAAGTCCCAGTTTTAAATTCCAACTTTGCTGGCTTGCTTCTTGTGACTTTCTCAATATCTCAGCTTCCTCATCTGTAAAAGGAGGGGGTTAGACTAATTCTTCTTCCATGGTCCCTTCTGAATCTGATTTTATTATGTATTTTGTGTGTGAGATATTGTGGGGTATATTTCATATATTGATATATACATACACACATATGTGTATATATACATACATATAAAAGCTTTTCACATACACACACACACATATAAGTTCCACTGACAATTTCTATATGGTCTAGTTGAAAAGATGAGTGACAGAAAAAGAAACAAATTGATAACAAAATAAGGATAATAAAATATAATACAAAATATTGTATCTTATTATTCTGAATCAATACAAGCTAAAGGGACTGAGTGAGAGTGAATGGAGCCTAGGAAAAGTTAATCACGCAAGCCTTGACGGATGGGGTGTCTGAGCTGGGTCTAGAAGGAGGTGGGAGGCACAGGTCAATGGATAGGAGGAACCACAAGTTCCTTTTTATTAGTAGACACTTACCCATGAGCTCTCCTCTGTGGTTCCCTTTTGGAGCACAATGGAAGCTAGGAGTAGGGCTTTCAAAATACTATTTGAGTTGATTTTCTTTTTTCCATTTAGTGTTTTATTGGTGACAAAACCCAAAGTACCCGTGAGTCCAAAGCTGTAAAGCACATCTGGTCCTGGTGCTGATTAGCAGGCTGGGTGACCTGTCTTAACTTCAGTTTCCCCACTTGTACAATAGGATTAAGTAAACTTTGTAGGTAGGACACATCCCTAGAATGAGAGAAATCTGATAGAATTAAAAGGGTGGGTAAGAGGGCAATTTCCAGATTCACTCAATTTTAATCCTGGATCAAAAATCTGTACCTCAAATAATGGAGTAAGATTTCCTCCTCCTTTTCCTCTTCCCATCCCATTTCCACCTGTGCCCTGCAAATCCCTCCAAGAAGTTGCTCCAGATGGTTTGTGGAAAAATCACACATCATTTAAAAGTTCTTCTGCCTGGTCACAGGTTGATGATAAAATAGAAAGCATTTTCTTTCTCAAAATATAGATAAACAACATGTGTTCAGCAAGTGCTGGTCAATTTTAGGTCTAAAGATACTATTTTTCTGTTCCAGCCCTAATCCTAAACTACCACGTATAGGGTGTTGAATCACATATATGGGTTATGATTTTTTTTATTTTTTGTGCTGGTGGGAAATTAATCATCTTCAGAACCCTGGGGCAAATCACCTACCCTAAGTATTCTAGGCAACTTTCTCCAGAGAAAGAGAAAACCTGCATTAGTTTCCTCCTCCAAGAGTTTTCTGTATAAATGAAATCACAAGTATAGTTCCCATCCCTTTCAGGATCTTACTATATTAGAAAGAAAAAAAGGTTTCCCTTTAGAAAGGATGGAGTTTTAAGTAATTTTTAATGAGATTGAGGACTTTTAAGCTACAATCCAAAAAAGAGAAAGTTTTGGTATATTAGGAAAAAATCTTACCCCCACTTCCCAGGACTCTGTTTATTTTTAAGACTAAAAAACAACTCTAAGAAAAATACCTGTTGCTAAGATCAAAGGGGAAGAAATAAGGACTAATAGTGAAATGAATGAGAACCTGCTGATAATGCCTCTACAATTATCCTGTTACCTTCTGTTACTGGGACCTGCTTAGGGTGGTCGGGCTGGCAAATCTTGACTATTGCAACCTGCCTGGGGATTGCTCAGTCTTGGGTGTCCGATTCTTTAGAATCTTTGTGGGTTCTTTCCTTCTGTTCTATGCTCCCACTGAGGCTGTACTGCAGAGTAGAAAGCCAGATCAGGCAAAAGATTTGGATGTACACTTACTTAGCATGGTACATGTTGGGGAGGGGACAGGTGGTGCAGTGCTAGACTCAGAAAGAGGAAAAACTGAGATCAAATTCTGCCTCAGATACATACATTTTTGACCCTGGACCCTCTCAGTCTCAGTATACTCATTTATAAAATCATCACCTGTAAAAAATAAAAAAAAAAAATAAAGCTATTGAGCTAGCATCTGTATAACATTTATTTATTTTCTTTTTTTCTTTTTGAGACAATCAAGGTTAAGTGAGTTGCCTAGGGTTACAGAGCTAGTGCATGACTCAGGTCAAATATGAATTCAGATCCTCCTAACTCCAGGGCCAGTGCTCTATCCACTCTACCACCTAGCTGCACCCATCTGTATAAACATTTGCTAAGTGCTTCATATATTTGAACTCATTTGATCCACACAACTATGTGAGGTAGGTGCCACTATTATTACCACTTTACTGATAATAAACCTGAGACACAGAGTTTAAGGACTTACCCAGAGTCACACAATTAGTGTCTGAGCACAGATTTGAACTCAGATGTCCCTAACTCTAAGTCACCTCATTATATCTATCTACTCTACTACCTGGTTGCTTACAAAATGAGGACAATATTAACACCTACTTCAAAGGGTTGTTTTGAGGATCAATTGAAATGACATATGTGAGATATTTTACAAACCTTAAAGAGCTAAGAAGTTTAAAATGCTAGCTATTATGATCAACTAAATTCCCTGCAACTTTCCTAAAGGCAGTTGGGGGAAAAGTTCAAAAACCAAACCAAAATGCTGAGATTCTCAAATGCCCCCAAATGTAATCCACAAATGAATATTTCTTTCAGCATTTCTCTTGTTTTTTTTTTTTTGTTTGTTTTTTTTAATAATCATGGCCATTTAACACCAGTACCAGGAAAAACTGGCTTCACATTCTGTCTCCAGCACACATCCCACTAGATAACCTTGGTAAGTCGTTAATCATTCCATGTCTCAGTCAAGTCTCTTAAGATTAGAGATTTGTAAATGCAGAAGAAATCTCCACACTGGGAACTCCCTGCTGTGGTGAAGTAACAGGCTTATTAATTAATTAATTGAGGCTGATAGCCATTCTTCAATTGATAAATGGTCAAAGGATATGAATAGGCAGTTTTCAGACAAAGAAATCAAAGTTATCAATAGTCATCTGAAAAAAATGCTCTAAAATTACTGTTGACTAGAGAAGTGCAAATTAAAACAACTCTGAAGTATCATCTCACCCCTAGCAAATTGGCTAACATGACAGTAAAGGAAAATGACAAATGGGGATACAGGAAAACTGGAACACTAATGCACTGTTGGTGAAGTTATGAACAAATTTGGAACTATGCTCAAAGGGCTATAAAACTGTGCATACCCTTTGACCCAGCAATACCACTGCTAAGTCTGTATCCCAAAGAGATAAAGGAAAAATGAAAAGAACCTATGTGTACAAAAATATTTCTTATTGTGGTGGCAAAAAATTGGAAATTGAGATCCCAGCCATTAATTGGGTTATGGCTAAACAAGTTGTGGTATACAGTTTTGATGGAATACTATTGTGCTATAAGAAGTGATAAGCAGGATTGTTTTAAAAAAAACCAAACCTTGAGTCTTATATAAACGGATGCAAAGTGAAATGAGCAGAACGCAGACAGTAACAGCAGCATTGTAAAGATGATCAACTGTGAAAGACTTAGCTACTCTAATCAAGACAAGGACTCAAGGCAATTCCAAAGCACCCATGATGAAAAATGCCACCCCACTCCAGAGGGAACTGATGAACTCTTAAGAATGAAGCATACTTTTTTCACTTTGTCTTTATTTTCTTTTGCAACATGGCTAATATAGAGATGTTTTCCATGATTTTACATGTATAATTTATGTCATATTGCTTGCCTTCTTATGGGGAGGGAAAGAACTTGGAATTCAAAATTTTAAAAAAATGAATGACACTGTGAAATATTTAATGAAACAAAAATATATCTAAAAATAAAAGAGGAAATTGAGTTCTCTTTCCCTGAAAGATCATAGAGCATGGAATTTTGATTTGTATATATATATATATAATTAAATGTATAAGCTACCAGGTTCTGACATAGTTTCATTTCAGTGGCTGGCATACTATTTGATCTGGAGCGAGATCTTTAGTCAAAAACTCTTAGGTCCTGTTAGGTTATAGCTTCACAAACGCCAAGAAAACAAACGATTCTTTTGTTCTGAGTTTTCCTAACTTACCAATAGTTACTTCCTTTCTTTCAAAATCCTCCAGCCTGAGCTGGCGAAACAGCCGATACAGAAATATTTGGGAAGAATGAAAATCTATGTTAGCACCAGGTTTTTTATTGTTTTCCTATACAAACCAGGGCAGGTCCTAGTGATGAATGAAATATGAATATAATAATTTACTTCACAGTTGTGGGGGAGGGATGAATGGGAGCTCTCCAAGTACTGAAAAAAGTCTGCATTCAGTTAGAGAGCAATTAGGAAAGGGAATTCCCAAAGAAAAGAACCCTGTCCCATTGCTTGGGGCTAATGTTACCCTGAGAGCAAAGGAATTATAGAAACACTGCAATGTCCTTCTAGAATATTCCCTTAAGTGCTCCTCTCTGCCCATTTATGGGCAGTCTGACGCAGACAAATTAACCAAGCAGGTCCTTCCTCTTTTTAAAAGAGTGAGCTTTCACATTCTTTAGCGAGTATTGACCCAAAAGTAGAGGTTTCCTATATTGGCAGGTTCATTCTCACTAGTGGTTTATCCTAAGATAAAGTAGGCCAGTTAGTTTTGCATATAAATGCTGCTTCTGACCTTGAGTAATGAGTCAGGCACAAGCCTAGGAGCCCAGTAAGCCCCCAATACCAGTCTTCCAAGTTTAATGACAAGGGCAACTCCAATGCCTTTTTTTTTCTGATAATTTTACCATACCTGGTTCCTTCTGTTGACAAAAAACAAAAACCAAAACCCTTTGTGCCACAATTCAGTTAGATAATGCTTAAAAGCACCTCCTGAGTCATACTTTATAAGTTTAAGAAGCAAATCCTCAAATAATTTACTTGATTTTTTAAATTCAGGAAGTCAATTACCAAAACAAAAAATAAAAAGGAAAAAACCCCCCACAAGTTCCATGGATAGTCCTGGATTTGGAGGCAGAAAACCAGATTTGAACCTGGCTCTGCCACTTAATTTGGGTGGTCTTGGGTAATTCACTTAGCCTCTCTCCGCCTCATCTTCCTCATCTGCAAAATGATATTGAGTCAGATGGCCAGTAAAGTCCTTTCCAACTCTAAATCTATGATCCTATGTGGGTCTGTTCTTTCAATGTAGGAGTTATTTTTCTTTGATCTAAAATACTTTTTTTTTTTTTTAAAGAACCGAACAGGGGAAAAAAACCCATAAGAACACTGGCCTATTCTACTCAAGACACTCCCTGGGCACTCTCTTCCCTCATACCAAAAACACCAGAAGTAACTCCGGATTAAGAAGTTAAAGACAGTGAAAAACTACTTGAAATAATAACTTTGTCAAAGTTTCAGGTTACAAAACAAACCCACATAAATCATCTGCATTTCTACATATTACTAACAAAGCCCAACAGCAAAGATAGAAAGAGAAATCCCATTTAAAGCTACAGTAGACACTAAAATATCTGAGAGTCTACCTACCAAAACAAACCTAGGGACTATGTGAACACAATTACAAAACACTTCACACAAATAAAGTCAGATCTAAATAAGTGGAAAAACACCAGTTGCTTGCAGTTAGAGCTAATAAATAAAAATGACAATTCTACCTAAATTAATGTGCCACACCAATTAAAATACAGCTAGAAAAAATATCAAAATTCATCTGAAAGAACAAAAGGTCCAGAATATCAAGGGAACTAATGAAAAGAAATGCTAGGGAAGGTGGACTAGCCCTACCAGATCTCAAATTGTATTATAAAACAGTAGTCATTAAAACCATTTGGTACTAGCTGAGAAACAGAAGGGTAGACCAGTGGAATAGGTTAGGTACTCAAGACAGTAATCACTGAATATAGCAATCTACTGCTTGATAAACCCAAGGACTCCAGTTTCTGGGATAAGAACTCACTGTTTGACAAAAATTGCTGGGAAAATTGGATAACAGTGCGGTGGAAACTGGGCATAGACCAATGCCTGACACTGTACACAAGAATAAAGTCCAAATGGATACATGGTCTGGGAATAAAGACTGACACTATAAACAAGTTAGGGGAGCAAGGAATAGTGTATTTGTCAGATTTATGGAGAATGGAGAAATTTTTGACTAAACAAGAGACAGAAAGCATTATGAAGTGCAAAATGGATAATTTTGATTACATTAAATTGAAGATTTTGCACAAACAAACCCAACACAACCGAGACTTACTGTCTGCGATAAAGGCCTCTTGTCTAAAATATAGAGAAAACTGAATCAAATGTATAAGAATACAAGTCATTCACCAATTGATAAATGGTCAAAGGATACGAACAGCCAGTTTTCAGAGGAAGAAATTAAAGCTATCTATAGTCATATGAACAAATGCTCTAAATCACTATTGATTAGAGAGATACAAATCAAAACAGCTCTGAGGCACCACATCACACCTATCAGATTGTCAAACATGACAAAACAGGAAGATGATAAATGTTGGAGATGTGGGAGATTTGAAACACTAATTCACTGTTGGTGGAGCTGTGAGCTGATCCAGCCATTCTGGAGAGCAATTTGGAACTATGCCCAAAGGGCTACAAAAATGTGCATACCCTTTGACCCAGCAATATTGCTTCTAGGACTGTATCCCAAAGAGATCATAAAAATGGGAAAGGGTCCCACATGTACAAAAATATTCATAGCAACTGTCTCTGTGGTGGCCAAAAACTGGAAATCAAGGGGATGTCCATCAATTAGGGGAATAGCTGAACAAGTTGTGGTATATGAATGTAATGGAATACTATTGTGCTATGAGAAACGATGAACAGGAAGACTTGAGAGACCTGGAAGGACTTACATGAACTGATGCTGAGTGAAAGGAGCAGAACCAGGCAAACTTTGTACATAGCAACAATTACAGTGTGTGAGGAATTTTTCTGGTAGATTTAGTCCTTCATAGCAAAGCAAGGTCCTAAAAAATTCCCAATGGACTTTTGAGGCAAAACATCTTCCACACTCAGAGAAAGAACTATGGAATTGGATCGCAGGATGAAGCAGACCATCTACTGTTGTTGTTTTATGGTTTCTCCCATTCATTTTAATTCTCCTACTCAACATGACTAAGGTGAAAATGTATTTAACAGGAACACTATGTATTGAACCTATATAAGACGGCATGGTATCTCGAGGAGGAAGTGGGGAGGGAGGGGACATGAAGGGGGGGATGGAGAGTGAGGGAAGAGAAAAAAATCTAAGATATATGGAAGCGATTGTAGAACACTGAAAACAAAATAATTAAAAAAGCTGAAGGAGACCTTATTTAGTCCAACCTACACATCTTACAGATGAAGGAACTGAGGCCTGGGGATCACCTGAAAATTGCTCATTATGGGTGAAATAGGTTTGAAAATACCAAAGTTTTTGTTGTTGTTGTTTTTTGGTTTAGACCTGTGATGTGATCAACGTGGGGAAATCCTAGTGTGGAAACTCCCTTGACCCACTATAGCAGGACTACAGTGAGGTTAACAATACTTCAAAGGGCCAAGCAAATTTCCATGTATTTGGTCCTTCTAGTGTTAAGTGACTTGCTCATGGCTACAGCCTGTATGTGTTGGACTTGAGCTTAGGGCTTTTTGATTCCAAGCTTGGTTCCACTGACCTAGGTTTGCCTCTCATCATTGTTAGCATTTAGAAGGAAGGAAATATATAAATTTCCACTAAGGTCGGTCTGCTGATTGAATTTATTTGGTGCAATCAGCACCATATACACTTTCCAAATCCTTTCAAGTAAACTCACACATGTGTGATGGCAAACATCTTACAACTGTGTATTTGCGTGTGTGGAATTACAGCAGCCTAGTATGAGTATGGGAAAAGAGCAGTGAGAATGGACTTGAAGGACTTGGGTTTGGAACCCTGGTCTCCGTGTTACCTGGGTAAAGTCATTTTAATGTCCATTGTCCTCAGTTTCCTCATCTGAAAAATGAGGTCACTGAGCTAAATGATTCTAAGGTCTTGTCTTTTCTATCACCAAATATAAGATCCTGGGATCTTAGTTTAATCAATAGATAATGAATGCAATATGTCAACATTTCACTGGCTAATTGCAAAATAATCTTGTGCAAAAAGTCATGCCAAAATATAGGATCCAAAATGAAGTTATCTAGTTGAAAAAAATAAAATCTTTTTGTTTAGAGGGAAAAATAATACCTACACCATCCTTGAGAGGCAAGTACTATTATACATTCACAAGTTATAATGGAGTGTTTTCTCCCAATAAGAGTAATACAAAACCTTGTTAAAATACCTTTGTTGTTTTTCCACTGCACCTTTTAAATAACTCACTTTAAGACATGATACTTTGAAGTGACCTGACAGTATATTCAGAAAACCATCATCATCACATCACAACTGGCCTCATTTGTCCTTCATCCCTTTGCTTTCCAAGTCAATCAATTTTAAAAGTTTTCTATTGTAGTCCTCAGGATTGTGGGGAACAGAAAGCAATAAGGCATGGTTTTTGTCCTCAAGGAAGGTATAGCAAATATGCTAATTAATGGCTTGGGTTAGTAATACGTTATTTTGAAGGGGCTCAAGTCCTTGGTTCTACCTCATTCCCTCTGACAAGGACACAGCATCAATGACTTTTAAGGAGCAGGACTTATCATTAGGTAAAACAGCACAAGGGATGTTTCACACTTGCCTGACAAATTCTTCCCATTTAAGATTGAAAGACTATGCAGCTTTGTGACAATTTTATAAAATGCTACAAGTCTAATTTTTCATGACAAAATAAAAGCTGATATTGACCAGTTATATCATTGTATGTACAAAAATTTTATTCAATTCTTGGCCTACCCAGGAGAAAGAGGTCCAAGAAACTTATGACAAGCCAGCTTTGGCTTGCAGGAGGTTTATTAACTGTGAATCTTCAAGGTAGGCTCAAATATTAAGACAAATTAAAATTAAACAAAAATACCAGGAAGAAGATGTAAGTAAAGGCCAGATCTAAGAATAAATGTTGAATAGGTGGGATAAAGTCCAGGAAAGACGCAAAAAATGAAGATTATTAGTAGATTTGATAGGTTCTCAGAGACAAGGATGATGATGTCCCTGAACGTTCATATTCCTTTCTCAAGAGCCATCATGTTGTAATACAAAGAGCACAGGCTCTATTAGTAAGAAGTCCTGGGTTCAAATTCTGCCTTAAGAGACTAACTAACGGTGTGACCTCACCTGGGCAAGTCCCTTGAATCCTAAGAACCTCCGTTTTCTCATCAGTAAAATGGAGTTTGTACTACTAATCACAAAAGACTGTGAGAAAATTGTTTTGTAAAGCTTTTAATTTATGTGCTATTTCACAAAAGTTGTTACATACAGAATGCTTTTATGTAACAGATCTAAGGGGCCTATTTATAGTATTAACTTTAAGGAAAACTACAAAGTGAGAAAACAGCATGAGCAATGTATATAACATACTAGAGAAAAAATTAAAAAGGTAACTAAAAGGAAGACAAGCACTTAAAGTCACAGGCATATACACGCCAATACTAAGATATCCTTTAAGATTTGCTTCAGAAAAATCTACCACAGGCTGGGATAGATTGAGATGGGATGGGACAAGTATACTTAGAAGGAGAAAAAAAGCAGCAATCAAATTATGGGCAGGAATATAGCTAAGGCTCATGAACATTATGAAGGTATAGTATACTACAAAAGAAGTTAAAATTTTGACAGCTTAAGTTGGAATTTGAATCAGACGTTTGACAGAAAAGGCTGGGAATCTAACAAAATTGGTTTGCTGAGAATGATTTGGAAAATTGCTGAAATACAGGTCACATCCTACTACTTTGTCTTTCCAAGAAATTCAATACACATATGTATTTCCAAGTCCCAGCAGATGGCACAACTGAAATCACAATATACTGGAGAGTGTAAGTGAGGTGGCATCTAATGACTGCAACAACCTCAACCAGAAGCAAAAAAAAACAAACAAAAACCTCAGGGGTAAACAGTATCTGGTATTAGTTAATTTTCAGTCAGTAACATTTACTTAGCAACTACCACTGGCAAAGCACATGTCACTTTATAGACACAGAGAAGTTGGAAGGGATCCAAGAAGGCCAAGTGATTATTTGTTCTTTTGGGTTGCAGTTGCCAACATTTAATAGAGTGCTGACGTTCTGTTAAAAGAAATTCTTAAGTTCATGTTTCAGTGTCTTTGAGACAAAAAGTTGACAGTTTTGTGTTATTCGGCAAGAAAGAATGCTAGGAGCATATAGAGGGCCCAGTGGATAGAGCACTGATCCTGAAGTCAGGAGGACCTGAATTCAAATCCTACCTGACACTTATTAGCTGTGTGACCCTGGGCAAGTCACTTCACCCAGATTGCTGAAAATTTTAAAAAAAAGAAAGGAAAGAATGCTAGACAGTTTGGCAAATTATTCCCCTGTCCCTACTATCCCATGACATCTGACCTCACATTTTAGTGAGTTCAGAGGAAAGAGACATAGTATCTCAGAAAGGACAAATATGGCCAAGAGGGAACTAACATTCAAACTAAGGAGACAGCAGGAAAGCACAATTCACGGCCTGTGATGAAGCCAAGTCACCTAGTCCAGAAGAACTTCACTCTAGCATACTAACAATCGTCAGAGGCAGTTGGTGAGCCACTGTCAGGGACTTTTTAGAGGCTGTGGAGAATAAGAGAAGCACTGCAGGATTAGAGAAAGATAATGGTCTCAAAAGGTGAGGGAAAAAAAGTGTCATCAAGAACAGGTCATGCCATACTAACCTTACATTACTGATGGATTAAACTAGTAGACTGAGGAAATGCTGTTTAGTTTACCTGTATTTTAACAATGCATTTGATAGGACTTTTCATGCTATTCTTGTGAAAACTATGTAAGGCAAGATGACAGTACATTGTGCATCTGGAACTAGTTGAATGACTGGATCCCAAAATAACTATTTGGGGTTTGATGTCAAGCTGGAAGAAGACTTCCAGTGCAGTGTCCCAATCTGTACTTGGGCCTGTGATGTTTAACAGCTTAATTGCATCTTGTGTATCTTGTATTCTTTTGGCTAATTATCTGCTGAGATCAGATTATAATTTGGGCTCAGAATTAGAACTATCTTGATGGCTGGCAATCTTTATGAAAACTCCTACATAGTAAATGAATATTGTCATTCTTATAAAAGAAGTTTATGCACAAATCAAAAGGCAATAAAATATTAGTACTTATATTTATTTCAGGTATGCAGTTTACACGCATATTATTGAGCAAAATTGGATCGCAAACAAATATACAAATATCATAACAAGCATTATCAAATAACATAACTGGCACTAGTGTTATAAGCATATTAATGGAACTGGTAAGGAAGAATCATGGAAAAGGATTGCAGCCCATGGCATTTTTGTTTTTAACCAAACTAAAACTCTCGGTAGCACCATAATGGCAATACTTACAAGAAACATAGAAGAGAACATTTTTACTGTTTTTTCAGAATCACTTGCTTTGCATTTTAGTGAATTAGGCAGGAAAGTTAACAGTGCATGCATTTTGGCCAGTCACCTTCTTTTGTAAAGCAAAAGTTAAAAGGAATTAAGCTGGCCATACTGAGAATCTGCCTTTTATACCTGTGCAAGCACTGCACTGTGCTTTAATTCAATAATTGGAGATGGGATGTGTGTTGCAAACTGCTGTTATGTAAAAGCTGTCCACTAAAGCCTAGGGAGTCTTTGGTAGGCTAATACTTTTTCATCATCAGCAGCAATAAGAATTATGTGTTTCCCTATCTACCACAGTCATTTTAGGTTCTGTAGTTTTTCTTTAAATTCAAGGTAGCCAAAGAGGATGTTCTGGAAAACAACACAGCAAAATCCTCAAACAACCAGGCACTTAAAACCCAGTCTACTCCAAAGGCACCAAGAATCAGTGGGGCACATTCTTCCCCTTAATGCAAAATGTAACTGTTTCTTTAAAATGCTTATAAACCAATGGAGTCTTACTTTACATTTTGTATATATCTTATCATTATTTGTTGCTGTTTGTCTACTTAAGTTACCATTATACCTTTCTAGTAAGGTGATATAAACACTATACAAAATATACCACGTACCATGTTTCTCTATTTCAAAGTTGTGCAAAAATTGCCATAACATTGCTCAAAGTGTACAAGTATCCAAACAGTAGTAAATGGGCTGCATTAAGCTCTGTATAGTGACGTTGCATATGATTTATCCCACAAGGGAAAAAAAAATTTGTGCCCAGTTATGAGTAGAAATGTTATAAAGGACATCAGCTATTGTAGAATAATCTGCAAGGATCCTGGGAGACTCATGTTTCTTTTAAACAATATCCCTTAGTGGTTTTCAATAAATTGCCACTACCCATTTATCAGAAAGTCTCAAGTTTTCATGAGAATGTTGTAGAACTACATTAGTATTTTATATACCCATTATAAATTAAGCCAAATTTCTATCTGAATACACAAGTATGTACTTTAAAGCAAAGTTTTGTGGCAAACACACAAAACATTAGCTTTCATCTTATGGTTTATTGTCCTGTTGTAATGCACTTTTAAAGCTTCATTTCACTTCACAAAGTTTGATAACTAAGATCCACATGAAGCATTTTGCCTTGTTACATATAAAATCTAACTGCATTATTATGAAACCTGGCTTCTGCTGGTAACTTGAAACTTACAGTAGTCACAGGTAGTTCAACCAGCTCCAGATAGGGCTGTTCAGTGGTAAATATCTTGCAGCATTTACAGGCCTAAATTTCAGTTTGAATTGTAGCATTTAATTCCATAACCTGTTGTGAATCATTGTTATTTGTTTCCTTTAGTCCCCCACCAAAACAGAGATCTACACTGGCCATCGTCACACTGCTCCCACACTCTTCAGCAATATAACTCAACGGTGGCACTTCCGCAGGGGTGGTCAGCACAGGAATGCCATTTGGATGGGGAGAGTTTTCCAGGCGGTCGTTCTCTACCTCAGGAAGAATGCTAACAGTAGCAAAGCGTGTATGATAATCATTGGAGCCATGACTACAAGAAGTCTTCATGCTTTCCAAGTCAGAGCAACTGAATTCAGAAAAATGACTCGAGTGGGAGTCAGCCACAGATGGAATGCTGTCACTGAGAGATGGCGAGTCAAACTCACTGGAGTTCGTGCTCTGCTGCTCTAATAGCTGTGCATCCATGTCCTCTCTGGTCTCATTTATCTTCATGCTACTCTTTTTCCTCAGTTTACCTTTAGGTTTTTTGCTCACTGTTTCTTTGGACCACTTGGTGGCACTGGATTTACCTTCTGGCACACCACTGGATGAACCACCAGCATGACCACGGCCAAGAGCACTACTGCCATCCTCCACGCTACTGCTTCCACTGTTGTGTCGGAATTTGGCTGGTTTTGATTCAATATCGACTTGTACCTCCATACTATTGCCTTCTCTGAAACATAAAATTCATGATGTATATAAGCATCTGATTTAAAGTTAAGAGGAATTAACTTTAACAAATTAGCTGTAAAAATTTGATGATAATGGTCAAAAATAACTTCAAAATGGTACAAGAAATGCTAAAATTCCATTCAGAAACAGCTAAACGAAAATGAGTTTCTTTTCCACTTTTATTACTTTCATTTGGCTGGTGCCAAAGGTCTATTTCTTTGGGGGGAAGGGGGGGGTTAAAAACTTTTTTCAAAAGTATTATAAAAACTATTCGCTTTAAATAAGGCCTCTTCTCTTCCAATGCCTTGTTCAGTCATTTTTCAGTTGTGTACGACTCTTTGTGACCCCATTTAGGGTTTCCTTGGCAAAGACACTAGAGTGGTTTGACATTTTCTTCACCAACTCATTTTACAGATGAGGAAACTGAGGGAAACAAGGTTAAATGACTAGCCCACAGCTAAAAGGGTCTGAGGCCAGATTTGAACTCAGGAAGATGAGTATTCCTGATTTCAGGTCCAGTACTCTGTCTACTGCCCCACCTAGGTGTCCAAACCCTACTTTCCTTCTAAACAACAGTACCAAGACTGGAGAACATCAGCTTCTATGCTACAACCACAACTGTCTTAACAAAAAAAAAAAACGCTTTGTTCCCTATACTCCTTTTATAATTTTTTTTGTTTTGACAATTTTATTGTATAATTTCATATTATTTCCATTTCAAAGTGAGAAACTTGCTGATTAGAATCACTATCATTTGACTTAGTTCTCTTAAAATTAATCTCATCTAAAAAATTTATTCTTCTTAATTTTAACTAAATTTTTCCTTACTTGTCCAGTGGGATGTAGGAATTTAGGATGGATCCTGCCATTGCTTTGGTACTGGCATTATCACTAACTGTTCCCAAGCTGACTGTGCCAGATTCTCCACTTAGACTGTACCGTTCTTTCTGTACATCCGCTTGTACTTCCAACCTTGGGGAGGTGGGAAAAAAATATAAATAAGAAAAATTCAAAGTTATATGTAATGCCAGAATAACGTGTTAAGAATAAGAAACTCTTTTGTGGAAAAAAAAATATTTAGCCCTGTAAATGAGAATGGTTACTATAGAAACAACTACAAAATTAGTTTCCAAAGTTCTGGCTTAAAAGGGTAAATCTTACTTGATTGCTTAAGTCAACTGAAACACAAGAATACTGTACTATCAGTTTAGACTGAACAGTGATAATGAGCTAAATGCTGAGCAGGATACTCACATAGCAACAGAAAATAAATCTTGAAAGAATTTTAACTTACTCTATTCTTATTTTCAGACTCTAGATCTTGTAATCTTTCTATTTCAAAGTAAATCCACTTAGAATCAAGTTTGAATAACAACATTTTGCAGAAACAGTGAGTCAAAATATCCTATGCTAAAAGTGATCAAATGAATTACATGAATTTTACAAATGAGACGTAAAGATCCAAATGATGTATACTGTAGCAAAAAATATTTGTTTTAAGATCAAGAACTCTGATAAGACTTATGTAGCATAGAAACTCTAATTTATTCTGTATTACCTTTTAACACATAATACTTCTACTTAAAAAGATAAATCTACATATGATCATGGCTCATAAATAATGGCAAGCCACAAGTAATGTAGAATCAAAGATAAGAAAAGGTAAGATAGTAAGCTAGAAAATTTTTCTTACTCTTTTTATTTCAAACACTGGATAAATGTTTACTCTCAATTACTGAGAATGAAGACACAACAAAAAAAGTTAAGTTCAGTGTCAGGTAATTCAATAGTAATTTAAAATATAAAATTTTAATTATTAAATAAAACACCTATGACAAATTCTGTTCTGAGAAACTGACGGTGTAGTGTTTTATTTTGAGTTTCCAATATTTAGAACACAAAAATAATATTACTCTTTTCTGATCTATAAAAGGGTCAGATTACAATCTTGATTAATTTTTTTCAACTCGAACTATTTTTTAAAAACTTTGACAAAGAGAAAAACATGAAGTCTACTCTCATCACATTCCACTAAAGGAATGAATAAAATGCACACTCATTTTGGTATGAAAACCTATCTTACAATACAGGAAAGTGGGGGATAAGGGGATAAGCAGGGTGGGGGGGATGATAGAAGGGAGGGCATGGGGAGGAGAGTGCAATTTGAGGTCGACACTCATGGGGAGGGACAGGATCAAAAGAGAATAGAAGTAATGGGGGACAGGATAGGATGGAGGGAAATATAGTTAGTCCTATACAACACAACTATTATGGAAGTCATTTGCAAAACTACACAGATTTGGCCTATATTGAATTGCTTGCCTTCCAAAGGGAAGGGGTGGAGAAGGAGGGAGGTAAAGAAGTTGGAACTCAAAGTGTTAGGATCAACTGTCGAGTAATGTTCTTGCCACTAGGAAATAAGAAATACAGGTAAAGGGGTATAGAAAGCTATCTGGCCCTACAGGACAGAAGAGAAGATGGAGACAAGGGCAGAGAGGGATGATAGAAGAGAGAGCAGATTGGTCATAGGGGCAATTAGAATGCTTGGTGTTTGGGGGGGGAGGGGATAAAAGGGGAGAAAATCTGTAACCCAAAATTTTGTGAAAATGAATGTTAAAAGTTAAATAAATAAATTTAATTAAAAAAAAAAACAAACTTTGACAAATTAAGTCTATGGGAATCATGCTATTAGCAAATTATAAGCTATAGAGTAGTTCAATTTGATGAGATAATTTTCATTGATAATGCCTTAGGCTCTAATGATTCCATAACCAGCTCACTATGGTTGTCACAGTGTACAGAACATTTCTTACCGGTTAAAACAGTTGACCATCGCACTTCCTGATAGACTCCCTGTTATACTAGCTCCGGCGAGTGCCATAGTGCTGGCTGTTTCACTTAAGTTGTCTCGAATGGCTCCTATTCGATCCATGTGGCTTCCACTAGCACTCAAACTACCAGTCAGTCCACCAACACTGCCTTCCCCTATGCTAGGGTTGTGGCGTGCTTCTGCTACTGAAGTTGCATCTAAATAAAAAACATTTTCAAAAAACTGAAATGAGTTTGATTATAACTGTTGAAAATTTCAAGGTAAAAATGAAATTCCAAGGTAAGATGGATGGAGGCAGAAAAAATGCTTGTATGAACAGCACAACTAATGAATACTGACTGAACATATAATCAAGAAAATGCCACAAGATAGGATCTAAGTCTCTCAAAAAACTTGACTGGCTTTGACCTAAACATCATAATTCTTTCAATTTAGTTCTGAAGGGTTCATGTCTACATGAAACACTTATATACTTGGTAAGATAACATAAGGTGGAAAGTTCATTAATTTGCTTAGGTAAAGAAGGAATGATAAAGTTTTTTTTAAAAGAGCTAATTTCTATCATTTTACTTTTCTTTAATTCTCTTATCAAGCTTTTAAACCTCCCTGGAAGGCTCTCATTACTGTTCCATTCTTTCTTCTGGAAGGGCATGTCTATAGTTGTTAGACTCGTAGTGTTGTATTTTCTTTCTGCAAGAGATTTCTCCTTTATTTACTTTATCCCACTGCATCAATTCATCATAAAAGACTCTATTTTGTGTATTTCCAATGGCTTTTCTGTTAAGTTTCCCCTGTGGAAATTTCTTACCCCTTTTTTATTATTGTTCTTTTAATGTATTTGGCCAATTTATTACTATTTAGAAGTGATGCAGGCAAAGGAGGCCATGGGCATAACCACTAGTGCCAGGAGACTACAGAGACATAGTTGACAGAATTTAGGAAATTACTGGATGTGGAGTGGTGGAAGAAGAAAGACTGAAAGATGACAGACATTTAAAGCCTGGATAACTTGGAGAATGGTGGTGCTATTAACCGCAACAGAAAAATCAGAAGTGCGAAATTTTATGGGGCAGGTTAGTTTGATTTTGAAAATATACTGAGCTGAAGGTAATAGCAGGAGATCCAAGTATAGATTATCACTCTCAGTTATGAAAAGTATTCATATAAAAAAGTACAAGATTTCAATGAGGGACTAGACGGACCTCAAGTGCAAGGGAATACTCTACCAAGGTAACCGATTTGATTGTGACAAGAGAAGGTATAGATGAGAAATTAAGAGCAAAGGACAGGGCTTTAGTAAAATACTGCCATAGAAGAAAGCGAAGAAAAAGCACTCAAGGAGAGCCAAGAAAAAGCTCAGAGGAGTAGAAATAGACCTGTAAGTGGAAAAAAAGAGAAATATCACAAAAACCAAAGGATGAGATACGATCAAAGAAGGGGTAAAGGTGTTAAATGTGTTAAATGCTGCAGAAATATCAGGGATAATGAGGTCTGAAGAGAGACCAGCAATACAGATGGGAAATAATTGACAATGAAGAAAAGAAAAAGCTGTTGGGATCCTATTTTGATTCTATTTTTCTGATGAAGTATGAAGAGAAATTAGTTGCCCCTGAGGAATTCAGGTCATCCGCCCAATATTAACTACATTCCTGAGCCTAAAAGAAGTAGCAGATATGACTGTTGAGCCAATGACTGTGCAGAACAGAAGTACCAAAGGAGACGGGCTGTCCCTTAAATACTGTGCTCAAAAACAACAACAACAAAATTCAGAACAAGAATAGCATCCTCAAGCTATAGGCCAATGATGTGACTTCAATTCTAGGAATAATTTGAGAACATATTATTAAAAAGATGGCTTAGAGAACACCTAGAAAAGGAAGAGCTAATTACAAAAGTCAACATGGTTCCATTAAGGACAGGTCATACCACACTAACCTTGCTTCTTTTTAACACTGTAACGTTGCCACTCAATTGGAAGATAAGGAAAATACACTGGATAAATGTTTCTCACATCGCTCTTTGAAAAAGATGAAGAAATGTGGAAGCAATGATTAGGTGGGTTTGAAGGTGGCTTGAATGGATAGACCTATCCAATAGTCATTACTGGTTTTATGCTATTTAATATTTTTATTAATGACTTGAATAAATAACAGAGAGTATGCTTATAAAAGGTGCAGATAATACAAATCTGGGAGAAACAATTCCCACACTGGACAATGACAGTCAGGATTCAGAAAAATCTTGAAAGGATAGAACACTGGACTAAATCTAATAAGATGAAATTTAATGGGATGAATGTAAAATCTTACCCATGAGTTTAAAAAAATCAACTTTAGAAGTACAATGTGGGGAAAGGCATAGCTAGTTATCAGCAGATATGAAAAAGATCTGTTGAGTTTTAATGAACTACAAGTTCAATATGACAGTGTAAGATCTAATCAAATATAAGCTGCTTAAGGGAAGAAGCTGTTGTGCTTTGTCTTTTTATCCCTGCACTTGGCACACACTTGGTGCTTAATGATGGCTTGCTGAATTGAATATGGAAGCCTAGAAAACTGATGTAAACTTGGACTACACTGCACGCCTCTTTACCTTAGAAAACAGGCCTGCATTCAAGCTAGTCCAAATAAATACAAAGGGCAGTAGGATTCTATCACTTATGATTACAGAGTCATTGATTTAGAGGTGAAAGAGATCTTGAGCTTATTTTGTTCAATCTTCCAGGTTTTACAGATGAGAAAGTCAGTGCTAAAAGGTTAAGTGCCTTGTCTTTAGTCAAATGGGAGACTAAATGGCAAAGCGAGGATTCAAACCCACATCTTCAGATTCTGGATCATATTTGATCACTTTCATGCTTTTACTCTCAGGTAATATGCTTCCTTTGGTTAAAAGGCTTACCTACTGCTATATTTGTTCCACCAATATTTATATCATTTTCATCATCAAATTCGATCCTGACTCCCTTTCCATTGCCTGCTGACACTCCACAACCTCCACTTCGACAGAGAGATATTGGAACGACTCCATAAACATAAGCCAACATAATAGGAACACCAATGCCTTAAAAAAAAGAGAATTTAAATTAAATGTCATTATGAACCAAAAAGTAAAACACTGAAAAAATGAGAGTTGGAAAGCATTTTTAAGGGATGATGAGTACAAAATAAAAGTGCCAGAGTTCAAACTTGGATATGTATACAAAAATAACTTGTGCCATTAAAATTTTAATAATCTGTACTAGAATTAAGTTCCAGTCTCTACACTAAGTATTAAAAAATAATATTCCTTAATACATAAATTATTGTTAATTTTTATACAAAAGGCATATTTTTTATCATTTTCAAATGGAACCTTTGATATTTAACATCAACTTCAAAATTCTCTGAAGGTGTTCAGTATTTGCTTACCTACAGTTACTGCAGCTACGACCGGAGATACTATTACAGACAATGTCACACCACCTGCTATGGCCAAATTCCGTTTGTGTTTTGAAATATCCTTGCCTTCATATCGATTATGAATCTTGAGTAGAAAGAAGGAGAAATGGTTGGAGAAGAGATACACGACATAATCAGTTTAGATGGAATAGATCTAGACTTGCTAAAAAGTTAAAATATTTCCTCATTTTTACAATTAAAAAAAGACTGTCTCTAATACAAGGTAAATCTAAGCTCTCTTGGCATTTTCACAAATATTTACTTTATCCCTAATTAATATTGTACAAAAATTTATATAAGTAACTTAACGTGGGTTATTTAGCTATACTAGTCTGTGCTCCTTGCCTCTACTTCCTTATCACCTTTTCACTTTCAGCTCCTTTCAAACTGCCATCTCTATCACTATGATAACAGTCATGTAATTTGGTCCTAAGTATTTAATTTGAAAAAAATTAATGAAATCTCTAATAAAAAGTGAGCCATACAACTATTTGTTGAGAGGGTAGCATAATTTTTATACTCAGTAAATTAGAAAAACTAAGTTTTTTCAACATGGTTATACACTAGATGTTTAAATATAATATTGGAAAACTTCCAAAGTAAACTGTATGGGTTTCATCCTATTTTAGGATTCTTAACTAGTACACAGATACTTAGGGAATGTTTGCCAAAAAAGCCTTTATTTCTTTATTAATCTTCAGAAAATGTTCTAGCAGCCATGTCTTGATTACTGGACAGCCACTTTCCCCTCTACTCCCTTTATGTGAAGGAAAATAATGACATCTTACTCTGGATCCTGGCCCAAGTTCATAGCTCAGCTAGTTGGAATAGGAACAGAGAAAAGAAAGGCTACAGTACAGCTCCTGGATGGCAAAGACTAGATTTGTGTGAGTTTGTAACAGATCTAGCATAGCACCATCCACAGAGAATCACTGGATGAGAATGAGTCCTCTCTTGCTCCAAAACTTACTTGGTTACACTTATGATACTTTCAATTGAAGACTATGTGGCAGAAAAATAGACAGCAGACATATTTAAAGCAATACAATCTCTATAGAACCTCACTTCTACTCTAACCTTCTATCAATCTTTAAGTAGTATCTTTGGTTTATCTTTTGGTCAATAACCTACAGGTTGTCAAAATATGCAGGTGGATAAGGGTAGCATCACACCCTCTCAGTGGGCTAACCTGGGAAGCATAGTCTGTGTACTTTGTTGGCAGGTGGGTTCAGGAGACAGTCTTATATTTTATCTTAGCCTGCTAGCCAGTAAGCATTGTAGAAAAACAAAACTGGAATAGCATTACTGTATGTGCGCAAAAAATTTATCTACACCTCATAAATAAGTGTAACAATGATGTCTTGGTGAATGAAGGTAAATCATGTTTTGATGTGTTATAATCTGCATAATTATAACACAGCCATGCATATGAAGTGTAAAGGATTTGATCAGGGAAGGGAATGAGAGGGAGTGGACTGGGATCTTGAAAGGTCAAAGAATACCATTAAATTCTAAATATTTCTCAACTCTATGTTTCAGTATTTTGAAAGATTTGGGATTCTGTCAGTATGGGCATACCCTTCACCAATGCAGAGAACAAAACTCTTCATTGCCTTAGGGGATAGGAATTTTTTATTGCTGTAGTCAAATTCATTACCTACTAGCTAATCCTTGGATTGGGAAGGATAACAAAAACAGTTACTGAGGATTAGAACCCCAAATAAGTCAAAAGAAGATCTCCTAGTTGCTCTTCAAATCACTAGGCCTAAATGATCTACATTCTAGGGTAATAAAATAATTCTGTATGTGATTAGAAACCACTGTCAATGATCTTTGAAAAAAATGACAGAATGGGAAAGGTACTCCAGGATATGGACAAATATTCCCATTTTCAAACCAAGGATAAGGATGAATTCTTTGAACTATAGGCCAATGAACTTCTATTTAGACCAAAACATACTCAAATCTTCTTAACAATGCATAATGAACAGAACTCTGGGCTTGGAGATGGGAAGACTCAAGACTGAATTCTGCCTCTGATACATTTAGGTAACATCACTTAATTTGATCCTCAGTTTTCTCATTTGAACAAAATGCGGATAATGATACCTGCTGTGCCCACCTGACAAGGCTGTTGCCAGAATAAAATGCAATAATGTATATAAAGTGCTGTGTAAATCTTAAAGCACTACATGTGTTGATTATTATCATTTACTATCCATTAAAAACATTTTCCTGATACACACCTCAATTTATCAATCTGTCATCCTCTTCTCCCTTTGATGCCAAACTCTTTGCAATATTAGGTCATGATCTTTACCTCTACTTCCTCACCACTTTTTCATTCTCAATCCCTTTCAACATGGCTGTCATCCCCATCACTATGTTACAGTCATTTCCAAAGCAACTGATGACCTCGTTACCAAATCAAACAGCCTTTTTCTTCTGTCCTCATTCTCCTTGACCTCTCTACAACTTATAGCATTGAGAACTATTCACTCCTTAAGATGCTCCTTCATCATCAGAGTTTCTCTTTCCTTGTCCTACTGACATCTCAGACTACTGAAATCATTCCTTTCCTTCAAGGCTCAACTGCAATGTCACCTCTTAGCTTTAAGTAAAAGTGATCCTTCAATCCCTTCTCAAATGTCTCACAACTTCTGCTTACACTTCTCCTCTGCACATATTTCATTCTTCTCTGTATCATAGGTTTTTTGAAGATTTGCCTTCTGCTCATTCTCTTCTCCAATAGTCTGTAAGATCCTTGAGTCACACTTTATATGTCAGACACGTAACTGAGTGCTGAACTTAACATGAAATGAAATTCTGGGTAGAATTCTAAATTGGGTTACATCTAAGGAATGGTTTATGAACACTTAGAAAGGCATTCAGTACTCACTATGCACACCCTAGTTTTATCAAGAACAAATCAGGATCGACTTATCATTTCTGATTTTGACTGGAAGAAAGTCACTTTGGCAAAGCATCATACAAAAATCTTTTAAGATATTCTTTTGGACAAGTTAGAAAAAAGTAAGCCAGAAGGCAGTACAATTAAGGTGGATTTTGAACTGGAAAAACAATAACTCTGAGACTAATAATTAATGCAGTGCTTGGAAGGTTAGTACTTTGTTCAACATTCTTATAGAAAAACCAGGACTGAAGGCATAATGGTCATGAAGTACATGATTATGATACAAATTTATGCATGATATCAACTGAAGCAGGGAAAGGATCCAAACTAAACAAAAACAAAAAAACAACCCAACAGCCTAAAATAATGGGCCCAATCTAACAACACTAAATTTAACACCTCTACTTTGGTTAAAAAAATGTAATAATAATTTATTTGAAAAAGACTAAAAAACCCTATTAAGTCAACAATATTACAAGTACTCTTAACAGTCAAGCATCATAAAGAACAAGGGAAATCACAGTCCCTTAAACTTGTAAACAACCCAAAGTTGAGAGGAACATGTTAGATGAGAGAATAAGGACCTAAAAAAAGGATTAATAGGCTAGAAAGGTGGGTTGAATCTAAGAAAATGAAAATTAATAGGGATAAGTATAAAGTCCTACATGGGATTAAAAAACCATAACTGAGAACAATTCAAATATTATGTAGGCATTACTTTAAAAATATAGCTATGTCTTGGTAAAACAATAACTGGGATATCGTATTTCGTTCCTTGCGCAGTATTTCAGGAAAGGCATTGAGAAAGCAATAAGAATAGTAAGGGATTAACATCATGCCATACAAAAATTCAAATGCAGCATTTTGTCTAGAGAAAAGAAAATTTATGAGGGCCACAATCATTGTTTTCAAGTATCTGAAGGGCTGTTATAAGCAAGAGAAATTAGATTTACTCTGCTTGGCTCCAAAGGGCAGAACTAGAAAAAAAAAAACCCTCCTAGTAAACAGAGCTGTCAAAAATGGAACTGTCTGTTTTGGGAAATAGCATGGTTTCCATCATTAGAGGATTGTATGTAAAGGCTAAGTGACTATTGGTTTGGTATGTTGTAAATGGGAGTCCTGCTTGGGTACGGATCTCATCAGATGACCTCTGAGGTCACACCCAATTCTAAGATTTTATGACTAAGCTGGTCCTCAGACAAGCATAATTCTAATTCTTCTGTCACACAATAGCCCTTCAAATACCGGAAGAGAGCTATCATGTGCCCCACGAATGTCCACATTTTGTCTAGTCTACACAGCCCCAATTTCTTTAACCAGTTTGAAATGGGGATGGACTACAGGTCCTTTTGCCATCCTTCTTTACTGCTCGCCAATTTACTGTCAATGTACTGAGTAATGTTCCAGATATAGTCTAAGCAGTACAGAGCACTGTGGTACCTCCTTATTCCTCGAAACTATGTTTCTTAATGCAGATGGAGAGATTAATATATTAGGGTTTTTGGTTGCCATATCATACTGATGACTCACATTTGAGTTTTCATTGTACTAAAATCCCTACATCTTTTTCAGACGCACTGTCATCTAACTGTGCTCCACCAATTCTGTAATAGCTTACATCTAACACTTTAGGCCAAAATAGCCATTTAAAAAATTAAACTGTTTTAGATTTTATAAGCTTTTTTTATTTTATAATTTTATAAGATTCAATTTTAAAAGTCTTAAAATTCACCTGAGAAAAAAACTAATTATCACTTTTATATGCTAATACTTGTGATAAAAAGACCATATGGAATATAGTCTCCCACCGGGACGTTCTCCTGGACTCCATCATCATTTCTAGAAACTCATCTTTCTGCAAAATCACATTAACTCTAAAACTTACACCTCCTCAGTATCCCTCTTCCCCAAGGAGCCTTCCTCCTTCCCTCTGGCTAGAGAAGGAGGACATCAGACAGCTCCTTCCAGAGTCTCCATTTAAGGAGGGTCCCAAGGCAGCCACATCATTTCCCACCTGACTGCAGAACTTCCTTATCTCTCCTATCCTAGGCTTCTTTTTAAGTGATGGATTCTGTCACTAGACCGTGAGCTCCTTAAGAAAGGGACTGTCATTTGCCTTTCTTTGTATCCGTAGTGCTTAGCACAATTCCTGACTCACAGTAGGTGCTTAATAAATAAATGTTCATTGAATGACTGACTAGAAGAATAAAGCATTTGTATTATACTTGCATATCTGCTATGCTCCCCTGTAGAACAGAAGCTCCTGAAGGCCAGACTGCTTTTTTTTTCTTTTTGTATCTTGAGAACTCAGCATGGAGTCTTGCACATAATAGGATTGCTGATTTTGATTGGAAGGAACATTACAGGTCTTCAAATCCAACTCCCTCATTTTCCATAGATGAGAACGCTAGGGCCCAGGAAGGTTAAATGACTTACCCAGAGTTACACAGCTAGCAAGCAAATGAGACAGGAGTCAAATCCAGCTCTTTCTGACACCAAGTCCAGTGAGCCAACTATGTGCTTAATAACTATTTGCTTAGTTGAATTTAAAGCCCTGGACATTGGATTCTGGAAGTGAAATAGTAACAGATACATTTTTTTCTGGCTGTTGTCTGCTGAGGTGATGTTTTAGGTATTAACCTGAATAAATAAACTCACTCAGAATTGCTATTACCCAACATGGCTTTTTGTTTTTTTAAGGGTAGAATTGTGATGAAGTTTAAAGATTGTGCATCTTACAGCTGAGCTGACCAAGTAACTCCAATTCTCTGCTTGCTCTGGACTCAAGATGAGCTACCTGTTGACCATGCTGTCAGGTTCCCTTAGCAAGATCTGGGGAAAGATCCAGATGATCTTGGGGCTCATGCTCTCCAGAAAAACCACAGAGCTCATGTGCAGAGTCCAGAGATTTCAGATTGCCTAGTATAAGTAAGTGCCTTCTGATCAAGTATGCCAAAGCTACTCAATATGGCAAAAGTTTCCCCACACATGACTGGAATGCTATAGAAGCACTCCCAGCCTGCTTGCTTCAGGATGTGGGCTATGACTGTCACTGGCATTGATGAGGGACAGTTTTTTCTGGATATTGTAGCATTCAGTGAGACCATAGCAAATGCTGGGAAGACTGTGAATGGAGCTGCACTGGAAGGGACCTTTCAGAGGAAGGCATTTGGGAATATCCTGAACTTGGTGCCACTGGGCAGAAAATGTAGTGAAATTGACACCAGTGTGCATGGAGTGCTTCCGGGAAGCTGCTTATACCAAGTTGGGGCTGAGAAAGAGGTTGATGTGTGTGGTGGTGCAGACAAATAATATCACTCTGTGTGTCCACTTAACTATTTCAAGAAGTTCTCAGTACAACGTAGAGGGCTGGAAAACACAGACAACTGCCCCAAGTGGGAAGTTTGGGGGACACCTGAAGCTTTGTTGCTCAACAGATTCTACAGTGCAGTTGAAACAACTGAAGCAGTAGGGTTGTTCCTGGAAGAGTGAGAGAGAGAGAGAGAGAGAGAGAGAGAGAGAGAGTGTGTGTGTGTGTGTGTGTCTGTGTGTGTGTGTGTGTATGTCTGTGTGTGTGTATCTGCAGAAGTCACCTGAACCTCCCTGCTTTCTACCCACCCCAAAACCATACCCGTTGCTTCTATACACACCATGTTTCTATCTTTCCCATATCCCTCAGAAGACGGAAGACCAAAAGAGACCTTACAAAGGGTGAAATTGGAAAGAGGCAATGCTTCATAACTTGGAAGAAACCTTCTGAACTATACTTGACAACTTATTTCTATCTTTCCCCTGCTTGCCATCCTACCCACTCGGTGACCCCACAAATTCTGCTCAGCCTATATAAACACTGTCAGTAAAATCCTTCCAAAAAAATAAAAAAAAAGATTGCATTCTGGCTTTTTCAAATATTGCAATTTGTCTTAGCATGAAAACTTACTAGTTTTCATTTTTCTCCTGAAGAATGACTATAAGACTTTTGAAATTGATAATCTTATGGCTAAGTAACATTTTATCCTGAAGAAAAAAACCTACATACTACCAATTTACAGATGATGTATTTCAAAGACAAACTAAAAACAAGAGTCACACATCAGATAAGGAATTGTGCATTTTACCTTACGTCCAACATACACCGGGATTCCAATAATCATTGCAGGAATAGCAATGCCAGCTATTAATGCAATGCCTACAGGAGCACCAACAAGTGTTCCCAGCTGCCACAGTATTTTCTTCTTACGGCTCCAAGGTTTCTTTCCCCAAAAAGTACATCCTGATGGGCTAATGAAAATAAGTGAACAATAAATCAACATTACTTTGAAAACCCAAGAGTAATTATTAGACAAGATTACAGCATTGACTAGCAGACAGGTTATGGAGTTTTTCCCTTAAAGTTTTGTTATTTTTTTATACAACCAAAAGATTTTCTAAAACAAAAAAGTAATTTGTAGGGCACAAAGGGAATTGGGATTGGTCCTTAGCACTCAACCATCTAAGAAACTTCGTTATTACTCAAGAAGTTAAGTATTCGTCTTAATAGTCACATATGAGATGTATACACATTTCACCCTCCTCTTTGTGGCCAGTCATAATTTATATACAAGAAATTTTAAAAGGACTTTTAACACCCTATACAGTCAGAGCATAAGGCCTTCTTTGTGATACAATAAAACATCCTTATTGATAATTTTCAATCTTAAAGGCTGGGCAGAGACCCTGGAAGGTTACGTGACTGTGGTGACACACTAGTTAGTGTCCTAAGATAGATATGAACCCATGTCTCCCAGGCTAGCACTCTGCAATGTTACATCTCGTTACAAAGAAAACACTCTTCCTAGAAATTTTGCTGGTTATTAACCTTACTAGAAAAATTTGGCTGTTGAATTAGGGTAAAATTAATTACTTTAAGCATGTTTCAAAATCTAAATTTTAAAACTTAGAAAAAACTTTAATGCCATTTTGCTTTCAAATTATATATAAGTATCACCTTAAACTTACCTTAAATAATGTAAATCTGAGATCTCTTTCATACACAGCCAACAAAACTCACAACCACAGACAGCACAAGTCATGTGATTGCAACTTCCATCATTCATCTTTATTATGTATGCAGCACATCGGGGACATGGTTTTATGTCATCAGCTTGTTAAGAAAAAAAGAAACTTTTACTTGTATGCAAAATATACCAAATTATATCAATAAACAGTCATTCCCAATAAAATTTCTAATAGGAGCTTGATGATTAATAACTGAAATTGAAATGAGGATACTCATATACCTAAATCTTTCCACTGATGCACTATCCAATACATTTTTTTAATTTAGAAAGTATTTTTTCCTCCTTGCTAAAAGACAAAGCTATTTCAAACCACATGCATTTCTCAAAAAACAAGTATGATAAAAGATGACAAATAACATAAGAGCAAAGAGAATAGGAAAGAGGAAATGAAGAGAAGTCCTAGGGACAGTTATAGAGAAGGTGAGGTTTCATATTAAGAACTTACTTCAATAATTAACTTTGCTGATTGATGTGGGTACTCCCCCAACGCAGCCCATAAACTATGGACTTGGTATATCATCTTTAGAATGAGTAGAAAAAGTCTTTATTCCATAGCCAATCTGATGACAAACTTTTAGCCTTCAGATCATAGGGTATCACTATACAGTATTCTTAAAGTCTTTCCAGAGTTGATTCTTTGCTTAGCAAACTTTGGAGAACTCAGGGTCACCTTTCACAGCACAATATCAGAGTTGTTTTAAGAATAAGCTAACTGAAAAAAATATCTTTTGTGAGTTTCTCTAATAAAGGTTTCATTTCCTTAGATAGAGAACAGTCAAATTTATAAGAAAAAGAATCATTCCCCAATTGATAGAGGACCAAAGGATATGAGTAGGTAGCTTTCAGAAGAAAAAAATCCAAGATATCAATAAGCATAATAAAAAAACGCTAATAGAAAAATGCCAACGAAAACAGCTTTGAAGTATCATGTCACACCTAACAGGGTAGCTAAGATGACAAAAAAGGAAAATGACAAATGCTGGAGGAACTATGGGAAAAGATCTACAATAATGTACTGTAATAATAATGATGATGATGTAATGTGCCCAATCATTCTGGAGCTATATCCTAAAATATATTAAACTGTGCATACCTTTTAATGCACCAATTCTACTACTAGGATAGGAGAGATCAAAGAAAGAGAAAAAGGTCTCAAATGCACTAAGGTATTTATAGCAGCTCTTTTTGTAGTGACAAAGAACTGGAAACTGAGGAGATGCCCATCAACTAGGGTATGGCTGAATAAATTATAATATACAAATGTGACGGAATACTCTTGTGTTGTAAGAAGTGACCACAAAGGATGAATCAGGTTTTGATACTCTACACTTTCTCAACTTGCCCTTAGTTGCCTCTCCCCTCAGAGTGGAAGGCTAGAAGGCAGAGTCCTAAACTCCTTTTATCAAAGTCTTTCTTCATAAAGAGCTCCCAACCTTCTTGGTATTTCATTCCCTTTCAGCTGTCCTGTTTGGGAACAGTATACGCTCTGGCTGGGTACTGACTGGTAGCTTTCAGCTTCTTTTTTATGCTGTCTTTGTTGGTGGTTGTAAGATCTTTGGAAAGGACTATGTCTTTTTCTTACTTACAGCCCCAGAAGCTGACACAGATTAGGAACTTTATAAATGTTTACTGAATTGAACTGGTTTCAGAAAAATCTGGGAAGACTTCTGTGAATTGTTGCAAAGTGAACAGAACCAGGAGAACAATTTATACAGAAACAAAGAATTAAGAACTCTGATAAGCCACAACCCCAAATGGCTCACGATGAAACATGCCGTCCACCTCTAGGTAAAGAGCTAATGCACTCAAAAGGGCAGAATTAGTGGCCTGAAGGGAAAAGAGGAGGTTTACAACATATACTGTTGGAGCTGTGATATCACAAAAAAGGAAAGGAATTACTGTGTAGCAGTGAAGACTCAGTTAAGATAAATATTAAAAACTGGTATATCCAGTCAGCAGAGCTGTGTGACTTTCTCCACTGGAATTCAGCAACAGAAAACAGAAGCCAAGAAGGTCGATAAATGGTAGAAAGTAATCTAGGATTGAGCTTTAATGGGGGATAAGGAGCAGTAGAATAAGGAGGCAAAGAATTTGAGGGTAGAGGAATAAAGTTCAACTGGCTAACTGTAGTATCAAGATTATGAAGGGAAGGAAGGTCAGGGCAGTACTAGGATGGCAGGGATGGGTAAAATGACAGAAGGTCATAAAGGATGAAGATGATGTTTAGGAGGGATAAGGCACAAGAGAGAATGGCAGTCATGCCATGCACAGGAATTTCAGAGTTCTAAATGACATCTGTCAGTGGTGATGATATCAAAGTTAGGAAAATCCCTGTGTGTGGCAGTTAAGCTGCAGGTCATGGCAGCTGAAGAAGCTGAGGAACTGGGAAGCCAGAGTGTTGGAAGGAATGCTGACATGTATACATAAGTCCCTAAATATAAGAAATAAGGGTGGAGAAGAAAACTGAACCATGTACTAAAAAATGGCTAGCAAAGGTGGTAGTGGCTTGTCTTGTCATACACTAATAGCTTGATTTGGACTCAACAAGACTCTCAAAATTAAATCAGCATATACTTGAAGACACCTTGAATCCAAGGCAAAGGTAGGTATAAGAAATGATAGTAAAAGATGTTAATAAATATGGCTGAGAAGTAAAGAATGAGAGGGATTAATTAGGTTTGTAACCTCAGGTCTGTGTATGAAGACTAATCTCTTTAAGGGAGATGGGATACTGGACATGTTGAGGACCAAATGTAATTACAAAAAAAAAAAATTGATTATATTTTGGGAGACATGAGCCTCTTAGGAAGACCTGAAGGATAAACATTAAAATGGGCCAGATAATCTGAATTGGGGATTCTATGATTTATGAAAATGTTTTTCCTACTGGACATGGAGGATAAATACATTATTCATGTACGAACCCTCAAAGAATTTCAAACCTATGACTTGAAAGTGTGGACTTGGATTTTTAAAAACCTAAAGTATACTTAAATATTCTTGAGTGGAGATGGGACAATTGCAAATTTGAAAAATACACACACCCACACCCACACCAACACAAACACATACCATTTGTAATTAATGAAATAAAATATTTCAAAAGTTAGGTAAAGTATCTTTTTCCGGTACAATTTAGGCCTTTTAAAAAAAACATAATTAACATTCTTCTGTGAAAAAAGATAGTAATTGCACCTAATGATTTCATGGTCAGAATTCACCTCTCAATTAAATGTTTTTGTTAAGCCAGACCAAAAGACAAAACACAGCACGAGTACTACTTTATGATCACTCTTAGTTACTGAGTATAAAAATGGTCATGGTACTTGTTTTGTTTCTTAAAAAATCGTTCATTCTTTTAATTTTTTTCAATCATTACTTTTAAATAATGAAAATATTTCCTCACATAAAATTTTCTCAAGTATTTTCAGGACAGAAATTCTATGCCATATCACAACAATCTGAACACTGGAAGAGGAACTGGGAATCCAAAGCTGTTGACTGTACTGCTGTTTGTTGAAAGCAATTATGTGTCTCCCAAACATTTTAAAGATAACTGGGCATAAATACCTGCTGCTCCAGACTCTTGGCTATAACTAATGGAAGAAGAACGTATTGTTCTCAGACGGAGGCTCTGGGCTCTCTCCTGTCGGGCAGCATCACAGGTCTGGTTTGGGTGCCAAATTTGTTTACAATGGTAGCAGAACTCTGTTCCACAGCCTTCACGTCCACAAGTTAATTTTGGACAGCTGGCACAGCCAAACGCTATCACAGCATATCTTGAAGAATCAAGATGAGAAGATGGGAATTAAATAGATACATTAATACAAGAGAAATTCAAAATACTAAAGAAATTATTTAATCATAATTTTACCTTTGCAACAATTTTCATTTTAAGCAAATTGTCCACAAACAAATGTTTAAGTTAAATGATTATTTTATTAAGAGAGATAAATGAATGAATGCTATCTACGTTCATACTTTAAAGCCCCAAGAACACAGATTTAGATCTGGAAAAGAACCCTTTTCAGAGATCAGTTCCAGGGATGGGGAACGTGGCCTTGAGGTTGCAGTTCTCTGAATGGCCCATTCTCTGCTGTAAAAGGATGAGAAAACTAAGTTTCAGAGAGATTAAGTGACTTGTTCAAGGCCACAAAACTGGTAAGCAGAAGAGCCAACTTACAGAATCCATATCATCTGACTCTAAAAATCAAGGCTCTTTCCACTATGGCATGCTTCCCAAAGTCCACCTTCCCCCCAACTCTACTTCCTATCCCCTTTCTTATGAGGCCAGAGTAAACCTGGCTCCCCTCACCCCCAATATCCATTCTAAAGATGAACAGATAGTAGTAAGAATTTATCTGTGATTATCAATTTGTAAATACGGAACATTAGGTTTAAGAAGCTGTATTGAACAAGTGAACCTGAACAAAAAGCTCAGTGCTTTCTAAAACTTTACCTTATCTGTTAAAAGAAGATCCATTCCATAACTTATTTTCAAGAAAATGCCACAGAGATCCTTATAATCACATATGCTTACTTTATTTCTACAGTTGAATCTCATAAGTGTCAATGGGATTCTCTCTTAATACGTTATGATAGGTGGCACAGTGGATAGAATACCAGGCCTCAAATCAGAAAAACTCATCTTCTCGAGTTAAAATATGGCCTCAGACATTTACTAGATGTGACCCTGGTCAAGTTACTTAACCCTGCTTGCCTCAGTTTCCTCATCTCTAAAAAGAGCTGGAGAAGGAAATGGCAAACCACTCAAGTACATTTGCCAAGAAAACCACAAATGGAATCATGAATGTTTGGACACAAATGAAATGACTGAAAAAAATAACAAAAAAAATTTGTTATCAGGAATATATGTTTTAGATGATTACATATACAAATTTATATGGCTAGTTACCCCACTTAAAAGACTCCAACTTCAATTAACACCTAGTTGCTATCAAGTGCTAAACTATTTTTTTCTTAATAGATAACAAAAAAAAAAAAAAGATTATGCCATGTTTCCCCTTTCCATCTTTGTTCAAAAGCCCAAACAACCTGAGAACTGACTTATGGAATTAAATTTTCAGCTTTCTAATTATCTTTCTATGACTGCTAGAATAGATCATTTATGAAAAGTAAGTGATAGTCTTTCTCTTCCATTTAAAAAAGGCAGGGCAGACAGTAACCATGTCAGTAGAAATCACCTTTATATTGTCTGTTAGTTCTGAAAAACAAAAATAAAAAGTCCTAGAAACAAATGTTTATTTTAACTGGTCAGGTAGCTGTCATTTGTTTTAGATAATTGCACGTATATAACCTATATTTGACTGTTTACCATCTCAGGGAGAGGGATGGGAAGGAGAAGGATAGAATTTAGAACTCGAAACTTTATGCTCTGTATAATGGTTGAAGCAGTTCACCAATGTAATGTTCCAGTTTTCCTACACCCTCACTAACATGTCATTTTCCTTTTCTGTCATATTGGCAAATCTATAGGTGTGAGATGGTACTTGAGAGTTGTTTAAATTTGCATTTCACTAATCAACAGAAATTTTAGAGACCTTTTTTATGTGACTATTGATAGCTTTGCTTACTTTGTCTGTAAACTTCCTGTTCATATCCTTTGACCATTTAGCAATTAGGGAATGACTTGTATTCTTATAAATTCAACTCAGTCTCTCAGTTTCAGAGAAACAATGTAAAAATGTTTTTACGGTTATGATTAGTGTGTATTTCCCTCCATCCTGTTTCTTCCCATTTATTCTTCTTTCTCTCCTTTTTCAACCTGTCCCTCCTCAAAAGTGTTTTGCTTTTAACCACTGTCTCCTCCAATGTGTCTATCAGTCACTCCCCTTCTCTTAATCTCTCTCCCTTTCTTTCTTATCTTCCCATACGGTAAGATAGACTTCTACACCCAAGTGAAGTGCGTATGTTATTCCCTTTTTGAGCCAATTCTGATGAGAGTTAAGGTTCAAGCATTGTTTGCTACCCTCCATTCCCTTCCCCCTTGTAAAAACTCTCACACCTTTTATATGAATTAATTTACCCCATTCTACCTCTCATTTCCCCCTTCTCCCAGAGCATCCATTTTTCTCACCCCTTAATTTTATTTTTTAGATATCATCCCATTATAGTCAATTCACACTCCTGCCTTCTGTGTATACAGCTTCTAATTGCTCTAATGATGATAAAGTTCTTTGGAGTTATAAGTATCATCTTCCCATGTAGGAATGTAAACAGCTTAATCTTACTGAATCTCTTATGATGTCTTTGCTGTTTACCTTTTTATGCTTCTCTTTGAGTCTTCTGTTTGAATGCCAACATTTCTACTCTGCTCTGCTGTTTCATCAGGAATGCCTCAAAGTCGTTTTTCTTAAACAACCATTTTCCCCTGAAGGAGTATACTCAATTCTTCTGGGTAGGTGACTCTTGGCTGTAATCCTATTTCCTTTGCCCTCCAGAATACCTTGTTCTAAGCCCTCTGCTCCTTTAATATAGAAGATTCTAAATCTTGTATTATCCTGACTGTGGCTTCATGCTATTTGTATTGTTTCTTTCTGAATGCTTGGAATATTTTCTCCTTGGCTTGGGTGCTCTGCTATAATGTGCCTGGGAGTTTTCCTTTTGGGATATCTTTCAGGAAGTGACTGGTGGATTCTTTCCACTATACCCTCTCACATTCTAGAATATCAGGGTCATTTTCCTTTAGTTTCCTGAAATATGATGTCTGGGCTCTTTTCGATCATGGCTTCCAGGCCCAGTTCAATAATTCCTAAATCATCTTGTCTGAATCTATTTTCCAGGTCAGTTGCTTTTCCAATAAGATATGTCACATTTTCTTTTTTTTTTTATTCTTTTGATTTTGTTTCTTGATGTCTCACAGAATCACTAGCTTCCACTTGCACTAATTTTTAATTTTCTAATTCTAATTTTTAAGGAATTCTTTTCTTCAGCGAGCTTTTGCACATTCTTTTCCATTTGGCCAATTCTACTTTTTAAGAAGTTCTTTTCTTCAATGAATGTTTGTAAATCTTTTTCCATAAAGCTGTAAGAGTTCTTGTCTTCAGGGGATTTTCGTTCTTCTTTTACCATGCTGCCTATTCTGTTCTTTAAGGTGTTGTTTTCTTCAATATTTCTTGTGCCTCCTTTATACCAAGCTGTTGACTCTTTTTCATTATTATCTTGCATCATTTGCATTTATTTTCCCAATTTTTCCCCTACTTTACTTCTAAAAAGTAGGCCACATTAGCTATCACTAGGGTAAATGTATTCTTAATGTATTCCTCCCAGTGGAGAAGATAATGAAAAACTAAGAAAGGGCACAATCACATTTTGTTCCTCTGTAATTCCATATATATGTATATTTGATTTTTTTTTTCTGGATTGGCATTTTTCAATGTAATAACCACAAATCATCTGACTTAGCATGAATATATGAAACATACATTTAAACGCTTTGCAAGCTTCAGAGCCCTATATAAATGCTAGCTTGCTATTTTCATTATTAGCCATGTCTACAGCTGACATTACCTAGCTACAAATAACAGCAAGTCATGAATCTCTGTAATGCTCCCTCCCCTCATCATTGCAACAACATTAAATCACCACAACCAAAACACACTGTAGTATCACATGGTCAATTTAACAGTGACAAAATTTCTCTATTAAAACCCAAGAGGTTATTCTCACGGGATGAATCCATGTGGTAAGTTAATTCTATGATGTGCATAGTTATTTATATCTTTTGTTTCTCATTAGAATGTGAGTTTCTTGAGTTTTTGCATTTTTAAAAATATCCCCAGCCTTTACCACAGTCTCATTTAAGCAATTAATAAATTTTTATTTTGACTGCTAGAAATATTTTATATATATGCTAACACAAAAAAATCCCAATAGCATATTCTTACCCACAGTCTGGAGCTGGGCACCACCTACAGTCAGGGTCTGCAACAAGCCACCGTCTAAGCATAAATTCTTCATATTTTTCCATCAAGATATGATCACTTAATATCAAGCGAATATCATGGGGATTAAATCGTTCGGTGCATTCTGGGCATCTGATATTAACTCTACTCTCAGAGATTTCAATTCTCAGATATTGTCGTAAGCAATCCACACAAGATCGATGATGACAGGTCATTATATCAGGAAATCTTTCCTTAGAATGCCGCAAAAGGCACAAAGGACATTCCATAAATTCTCCATTTTGTTTGCTACTGATAGCTGTTCCATTGTCAGAGGAGGTATATGTGGAAAAAACTGTGTTTTTATCAGTACACATTTCAGAATGTATACTTTCAATACTTGCAATTCCATCTACCCCGCCATTGAGATCCCTTGATTTACGTTTGGTGTCCTTTTTCTTCCTAAACAGAAATGACCTAAATGACCTCTTTTTGGGTGTCTTTTTTACCGAAGGCAAACTCACAGATGAGGCAGAAGACTGAAGGTCCCGATCTGACCCCATTTGCCGATGCAAACTCATGTCTAGAATACTCATTACAACTGAATCAGGGTCAGTGTTCACACACAACCCTCATCATATTTAGTAATAAGTCATTGTTTTTGCATCTCTGCATTAAGATTTGGCCATGGTGTGAGATAATCCTTAGTTCTTGATGAAGAACCTTCAAAAACAGTTTTAATTTCCAAGTGATTGTTCTTACAAATGTTCTGTGGAGAAAAAAATAAGAATTAGCTTAATTCTACTGAAAGTTAGTCACTATGAAAAAGCAAAAACAATTAAGGACATTAAACTCTATATTTAAGTCCTGGCTTGCTTAAAAAAAAAAAATCAATCTATAAAAACTCATTCTACACATTATTTTAAAACCAGTTTTTTCAATAACTGGTTAAAAAAAACAGAAAATTAAAGAATGCTAAAACAGCTACTTTTAAAATTACTTAAATTAGAAGAATCTTATTTTATAAGCTATCACATCCTGTGATATTTTAAAACATTCATGACAGAAATCCACTTTTAAAGATTATATCCAACTTGATCAAAATGTCAGCTGAAGGAAGGGGAAAGAGCTCTTAGAGAAGATTAAATTTTCTCTGTACCTATAAAGTTTTCTATACTGTCAATAGGTTCTTATAATTTTGGTTCTATTTTCTAGAATTTGCATTAATTTCTAGAAATATACTTGGTAAATGTTTCCATTACATGTTGTGAAACTAAATGTAAACAGAAGATATTATGCAAATTTTCTTTAAACTTGAAATCCCATGCTACATTACTTATGATCCCTACAATAAAATTATGAGAAAATAAGCAAGGTAGAGGTTATTATTATCCTTGTTTTACAGATAAGGACACTAGAATGACACCAGTAAAAATGGAAATGTGAAGATAACAGCAGACACAATGAAGAGATGAAATGTACAGAACTTCTGAGAAAGCCCAAAGGGTATGAGAGACAGTGCAGTATAGTGATCCAGGGCCTACAGGACTAGCTTTGGAGTTAAGAAGACCTAGGGGGGTTCAAGTCTTGCCTCAGAATCATACTAGTTTTGTCGCCAAAGGCTCCAGGCTACTCTCTAAACCTGTGTTAAACAGAAAATGTAAGGGGAATTTCAATACCTGTAGTTGCACATGTTGATGACACAATCCCGAGGGAACTTGGGATGTTTAAAGTACTCTCTGTTTAAAGCAATATGACTGATATTTATTTAAAATAAATGACTTTGATATGCTAATGGGGGTAGGGAATGAGAGAAAAATAAAATTCCAAAAAATCATAGGGAACTAAAATAAAATAGAATTAAAAATACTAAAGGCTGGAAAGGGTCCTGGAAATCATCTTGTAGAATCTTCCACTATCTTTCCATCCCATTTTATAAATGCTAAGATTCTGAAAGGAAATGACTTAGCCATACCCATATAGCATTATCAGTGGTGAGTCAACTTCACATCTCTCATGCTTTACTATTTTTTAAGTAGTAACAATATTACACAGGTCTACCCATAACCAAAGAAAAATGCTTGCTTGAAACACAGTGGATAGATGTCCAGGCTTGGAGTCAAGAAGACTTGAGTTCAAAGTTGACCTCTCACACTTACCAGCTGTGTGACACTAGGTAAAGTCACTGAACCCTGTTTGCCTCAGTTTCCTCATCTGTAAAAAGAACTGGAGCAGAAAATGACAAACCAATCCTGTATCTTTGCCAAGAAAACCCCAAATGGGGTCACAAAGAATCAAATCAGACACAACTAAAAATGACTGAATACACACATACACACATGAGAATGATTATATGATATGAACAGTTCATTAAGTGACAACATGGTGTGCTAGACAGAATCAGCAAACTTCAGAGTCAAGAAGAACTGGGTTCAAGCTTGGCTTCTGTGACCCAGAGCAAAGCATTTAACCTCTTAGCTCATCCTGGCACTCTAAATCTATCAACTGTAGAGCTGGTGCTGATGTGCTTCAGTGGAGGAAATTGTCACTGGGAACCCACACTCCCACACCAATGAAATCACAGGTCTGGGCTAACACACAAACAGCAACGATAATAGTAGTAGTAGCTACAATTTATATAGTTCTTGAAAGATAGCAAAACATCTACATGCATTATCTCATTTGTACCTCACAAAGACTCTCTGAGGTTGGCCATTTCTATTTCCATTTTACAGGTAAGGAAACTGAATTTGAGAAAAGCTTAGTGACTCTCCTAGGGTCACACAGCAAGGAAGTATCTAAGGCAGGATTTGAGCTCAGTTCTGCCTAACTCTAAGTCTAGTGCTCTATAGACAAAGTTGCTCCCTGTATGGGGGAAAATCTTGTGATCTCTTTGCATCTTATGAAGGCTCTTTCTAAAATCAATTTCCTGAAGTACAAGCTTTTTGAAATCAAAAGTTATGCCACATTTTAGAAATCAATTCAACAAGCTTTAATGAAATACCTACTATGTGCCAGGCACTAATAACAAAGACAAAAAAAGAAATAGTGTCTGCCCTCAACAAGTTTAAATTTTAATAGGGGAAACAACATGTGAATAGAAAATTCTATACAAAAATATATACAAAATAATTTCTAGGACTCTGAGTCACAGGAGAAAAGACTGCCACAGACATTCACAGTAGCAACAGTCATGCTGATATTACTGATCAAGATGTAGAAAGGGGCAGAAGTGAAGAATGGTAAGCACTTATCAAAAAAAAAATAAAAATTGTCCTTCTATTTTAAATTGTCAGCAAATATCCCTGTGGTTTCAAAATAAATTTTGAGTTTAAAGGAGAGGAACAAATATTAGGTCCACTTGTATAAATACAATGTAATCATCACCATCAAAAAAATCATCTTAGAAAAAAATTCTACATAAAAATTATGAAATTCAGAGTTATCCTATGATCTAGTCACCACCAGTTTTTCTAAATTTTGTTTTTATGAACCATACAAACCCTCCACACCCCAGCTAGAAACTGCTTTCCTTACTATTGCCTACACACACCATATGCATTCCTGTATGTGTGTTTGTAAATCTCCACTGTCAAAATTATCTTCCTCCATCTTCTTCAGCTATCCAAAATGAATCCCTCTCCCTTCAAGGCCTAAATATCTCAACTCTCATTTCTCTCATGAAGCATCATTCTTTGATAACCAGCATTGATCTTTCTCTCTTCTGAAATTTGTAACATGTCATACTACAAAACTTTCTAATATATCATATAATGAGGTATATGCTATGTAACCTTTTTTGTATTATATCTCCATATTAAACTGAAAAAGTGTTGAAGACAAGGTCTATGCCCTACTCAAACTTTGGTAATTCCTTAACATCTAGCACTTTGGTCTGTTCAAAGTGTGTTCATATGTACTGAATGGATATCACTTATTTGAAATTTAATCACATACTACTATGTGAAATCTCTCAATTGTTGTGAAGTCATATTCAAAATAATTCCACAAAAGTGTTGCTCTGCTGCCTTCTCCCAGCATAGAAATTAACTCAAAAGCTATATCAGCTGGGAGAAAGCTCTCTTCCAACATCCCAACCCCACCACATCCTGATTCCCAACCTCTCCAAATCTATAAAAATGTATGGGACATTCAAGCATTCCTGATAAAATGACCACAAGCTGAATAGAAAATCTGGCATTCAAACCCAAGACTCAAGAGAAGCATGAAAAGGTAAACAGGAAAGAGAAATAATAAGGGATAAGGTTTAACTATTTACTTCCTATATGGGAGGATGACACTTCTAAAACCTATGAAGGAGTTAATAGAGTTTAGGGGTATAGACATAGAGGGGCATGCATGAGCCTGAGTTAACTATGATGGGATGATACTGTTTAAGGGTTTTTAAGGGGTGCCCTGAACTTGTCTTTTTGAGTTGTCATATTTTCCAGAAACACTGGACCCAGATCATGCAGGAGGGCCCTAAATATGTCAAGGATGAAGCTCCCCCTGAACTGATATAATTTGTTGTTGCATCACAAGCTGTATTCCCTGTGTGTCCTTGGGAGGCAAGACAGACGCTAGCCAGTCTGTGCCAGGTTGGGGTCCTTAGCAGATAAGCAGACCCTCCTATCTTCAGTCTGGCAGTTCCCAAGGGAAACAATTGAGGCTTTTGCCACCACCCTGTTCCTCCCCGTAGGGAGTGGTCTTGTCTTGTCTTTTATCCCCCTTTGCTACACTGTTCCCCCTCCCACGTCACACCCCTTCCTGGTATCCCTCCTCCCTTTGCCCAGCTATCATAAAAATGTAAACTTCTGTAAAGACTGGGAACCCTTTCAGTTCCACATGCATGTTCATTTCTCTTTCAATAAATCTGGTTTTCACATAAGTCTTGTGACAGTGTGCTTGATGGTGACAACATAAAAAAAAGGATTAAGAGAAAGAGATGTACTGGAAGAAGAGGGAAGGTATAATGGGATAAAATTATGTCACGTGAAAGAGCTTTTACAGTGAAAATGAGTACAGGGAGATGTAGGCAAAGCTTGAACCTTATTTTCCTAAGAAATGACTCACAGGAATAACACATAAACATGCAATTGGGTATATAAATCTGTCATCCTACAGAAAAATAGGAGGAGAGAGAAATAAAAGAAGTGAAGGCTTGGGGAAGGTGGTGGTCAGAAGCAAAACAATTTTGAGAAGGAGCAAAGAGAGGAAGAGAGGGACAGAAAAGAAAGAAGGGAAGGAAGGAAGGAAGGAAGGAAGGAAGGAAGGAAGGAAGGAAGGAAGGAAGGGAGAAAGAAAGAAGATAGAGAGAAATACACAGTAATCTTAACTATGAAGTGATGAACTCATCCATAAAACGGAAGTGGATAACTGAGTGGATTAAAACCAAAATCCAACAAGATATTGTTTACAAGAAACCCACCTAAAGCAGAGAGATACACACAGAATAAAGGGAAAAGACTGAAGGAGAAACTACTATGCTTTAGCTAAAGTAAAAAGGCAGAGATAGCAATCATGATCTCAGACAAAGCAAAAGCAAGAAGTAATCTAATTAAAAGAGATAAGCAGAAAAACTATGTTTTGCTAAAAGGTACCAGAGACAATGAGATAATAACAAGAATACTAAACACTACAGCATCCAAATTCTTAAAGGAGAAGTTAAATGAGTTACAAGGGCAAACAGTAAAACTATACTAGTGGGAGACCTCATAGAACTAGAAAAATCTAACTAAAAATATGAGAAAGTAGTTAAATGAATAGAATTTTTTAAAAGTTAGATATGACAAACCTCTGGAGAAAAATGAATGGAATAGGAAGAAATATAACTTTTTCTCAGTCATGGCACCTACACAAAAACTGACTATGTATTAAGGCATATAAGCCAGAAAAGCAGAAACATTAAATGCTTCCTTTTCAGATCATAATACAATAAAAACTAAACTCAAGAACAGGGCATGAAAACAGATTAAAAATCAACTGCAACTAAATAATCTAATCCTAAAGAATGAATGGGTCAAAGAACAAATCAAAGAAACAAATATGACTTAAGAGAATGACGAGACAACATATCAAAATTTATGGGATGCAACCAAAGCAGTACTCAAAGGAAAATTTATCATCTCGAAATACTTACATCAATAAAATAGAGAAATATAAATCAATGAAATACATGATGAACTAAAAAAACCAGAAAAAGAACAATTAAAAATCCCAGCTAAATGCCAAATTGGGAATCTTGAAAATCAAAGGAGATTAACAAAATTCAAAGAAAATCATTGCACTAATAAAAACTAGGAGTTCATTTTATGAAAACTAGAATAGACAAACCACTGGTTTTGATTTTAAAAAAAGGACAAAACGTCAGTATCAAAAATGAAAAGGGTGAATTTACCACCAATGAGGATGAAATTATAGCAATTATTAGTATTTTGCCAATAAACTTAAATACATTACAGTAAATCTAAAAATCCAAAAGTGAAAGACATGAATATTTATAAAAATATAAACTGACCAGATTTACAGAAGAGGAAACAGAATAAATAATCCTATTTTACAAAAATTGAACAAGCCATAAATAAGCTCCTTGAGAAAAAAATCCCCAGGACCACATGGATTTACAAGTGAATTCTACAAAACATTTAAAGAACAATTGCTTCCAATACTATATAAGGTATGTAAAAAAATGGGCAAAGTCCCTCCAAATTCCTTTTACAACACAAATATGGTATTGATATCAAAACCAGAAGGAGCAAAAACAGAGAAAGAAAACTATAGATCAATTTTCCTAAAGGATATTGATGCAAATAGTTTAAATAAAATACTAACAAGGAGATTAAATCCATAAAATAACAAGGATCATACAGCATGACCAGGTGAGAGTCATATCAGGAATCAGGGCTGGTTCAATATTAGCCAAATTATCAGCATAACTGACCATATCAATAAAACCCCCCCAGCATATATCATGTGATTATCTCAATAAATACAGAAAAAGCTTTTGGCAAAATACAATATCCATTCCCGTTAAAAACACTAAAATACCCAGGAATAAACTGAACTTTCCTTAAAGTAAGTAGTATCTATTTAAAACCATTAGCAAGCATTAACTGTAATGGGGACAAGCTAAAAGTCTTCTCAGTAAGGTCAGGGGCGAAGCAAGGATGCCCACCATAACCACTATTATTCACTATTGTACTAGACATGCTAGCTACAGCAATCAAAGAAGACAAAGAAATTAAAACAGGCAATGAGGAAACAAAATTATCACTCTTTGAATATGATATGATGGTAGAATCAGAAAGAATCAACTAAAAACCTAGTTGAAATAATTAACAACTTTAGCAAAGTTGCAGGATATAAAATGATAAATCCACAAAAATCATTAGCATTTCTATACGTTACCAAGAAAGTCCAGCAGTAAGAGATAGAGAAATTTCATTTAAAATAACTAGAAACAATATAAAATACTTGAGAGTCTACCTGCCAAGACAAACTCAGGAACTATATGAACACAATTACAAAACACTTCATACAAATAAAGTCAGACCTCAACTGGAAAAATATTAATTGCTCGTGGGGAGGCTAAGCCAATATAACAAAAGAAAGATAATTCTGCCTAAATTAACTTACTTATTCAGTGTCATACCAAAACTGTATTTTGTAGAACTAGAAAAAATAATGAAAGTCATCTGGAAAAATAAAAGGTCAAGAATATCAAGGGAATCAATGGGGAAAAAAAAAAAGGAAGGAAGTGACCTACTGGTACCAGATCTCAAAGTGTTATGTAAAAGAGTAATCATCAAAACCATCTGGTATTGGCTAAGAAATATAAATGAATGAATATATTAGGTCAATCAATGGAACAGATAAGGTATACAACACATCACAGTAAATGAATTTAATGTTTAGTAAATCCAAAGATCCAAGCTTTGGTGACAAAAACTCACTTTGACAAAAGCTGCTGGTAAAACTGGAAAATGATATGACAGAAACTAGGTATAGACCAACACCTTACACTGTATATCAAGATAAGATTCAAATAGGTACATAGATTCAGACAAATCAAGGGAGCATGGAATAGTTTACCTCTCATATCTATGGAGAAAGGAAGAATTCAGGACCAAAAAAGTGATAGAAAACATTACAAAACATAAAATGAATGATATGGATTATATTAAATTAAAAAGTTTTTGCCAAAACCAAGACAAGATTAGAAGGAATGGAGAAATCTGGTGAAAACTTTTTACAGCAAGTATCTCTGATAAAGGCCTCATTTCTCATATAGAGAACAGAATCGAATTTATGAGAATATATGTCATTCCCCAACTGATAAATGGTCAAAGGATATGACCAGGAAGTTTACAGATAAAGTAATCAAAGCTGTCAAAAGTTACATAAAAAATTATCTAAACCACTACTTAGCGAAATGCAAATTAAAACAACTCTCAGTTACTGCCTCACATCTATCAAATTAGCTAATATGATAGAAAAAGAAAATGATAAATATTGGAGGGGCTGTGGGAAAATTACACCATTCATGGAGTTGTGAACTGATCCAAGCATCAGAGAGAACAATTTAGAACTATGCACAAAGGACTATAAATCTGCATATACCCTTTGTCCCAGAAATACGACTACTAGATCTGTATCCCAAAGAGATCTGAAGGGGGGAAAAAAAGGACCTATACATACAAAAATATTTATAGCAGCTTTTTTTTTGGTAGTGGCAAAGAATAGAAAATCGAGGAGATCATCAACTGGAGAACGGTTGAACAAGTGGTGGTATATGATCATGATGGAATACTACTATGCTGAAACGACAAGCAGGGTGCTTTCAGAAAAAGCATGAACTGATGCAATGATGTGAGAACCAGGAGCACATTGTTCACAGTGAGAGTAATATTGTACAATGATCAACTGTGAATGACTTAGCTGTTTTCTCAGCAATACAATTATCCAAGACAATTCCAAAGGACTCATGATGAAAAATGCTATTCATTTCCAGAGAAAGAACTGATGGAAGTCTGAAGGCAGATAAAAGCATACTAGTTTTCACTTTATTTATTTATTTAGCTCTGTTTTCTTTCACAACATGACCAATGTGGACATATGTTTTGCATGATTACACATCTATAACCCATATTAAATTGTTGCCATTTCAGAAAAGGGGGAGAGAATTTGAAACTCAAAAATTTTTTTAAAAGAATGTTAAAAATTTGTTTTTATGTGTAATTGAAGAGAATAAAAACAAAATGCACTGTACTGAATCCTGGGTGGGAAATTCAAGAAAAAAAATTACAGTGAATCATATGTCTATCTCCGGATGGCATAAGGAGAATAAACCGAGGTCTATGGACATTGGGGATGAGGTCCAGCTATGGGCACACAGAATTAAACCTTCCCACTTACGGAGAGGCTGTATACCAGTGCAAGAAGTCCCTGATTCAGGGGCAGCTAGGTGGCTGTAACGTTATGGGAATTGGAAGATCTTCCCTGTCCCTTAATAGGCCGCCCACTGACCGGCTCTGAGCTTTGGCCCAGCCCACAGCTTGATTCACATGAAGCCCATGGTGAGGGGAGTTTCCTGAACAGGTGGAGCAGAAAGGGTGCCCCAGGAAGAGAGAGTGAGGTGGAGCTGAGAGAGAGGCAGCAGGCAGAGCAGACCATCTAGCCTGGGTAAGAGAGAGGCAATTTGCCTAAGGGAGCCTGTTTGTGGGGAGGCCTGACAAGAAGGAAGGCTTGGGGATGGCAGTCCTTCCTCTACTGGTGATGTGTAGAAACTTCCTTCCCATGGTGGAAGTGGCTTTCTGGTATCTGAACAAATATTTTGGTTTTGTCTTTAAGGAAGAGAATTCATATTTTTTGATGCCTGCATATCCACAGTGGATAGAGCACTGATCCTGGAGTCAGGAGGACCCTAGATCAAATTCCACCTTAGATGCTTACTAGCTATGTGACTCTGGGCAAGTCACTTAACCCTGATTGCCTCAAAAAAAAAAAAAAAAAGTCCTCAATTCAGCCAAGAGGGCCTAAATTTGAGTAAGGTGAAGAAACAGGTGCAAAGTCACATCTCTATCACTCACTATGAAGCTCCAGGTCAGACTGAGGGGTCCCAAGCCAAGGAGTGGCATTTCAGGATAAGAGGTGGTCTTGAGTCCTAGGTTGTAAACTAAGCAAGAAGCAATTCTAGGAGCAAGAAGCAGCTATGTGGCTTGAACTCCTGGGGTAGTAAATCAGCTTCAAGTCCACTCTGAAACCTGCACTGGAATAATTAGGATGTAATCCCAGAGTGAAGGGAAGGATACAGCTTTGTCACTCTAAACCAGCAGTTTTCCAGTTGGCTGACATGATGAGTACAGCAGCAATCTACTGGGACTCCTAATCAGTGGCAAGCCCACAAAAGTGTTGTGCAAATCCAAATGCAGGTCAAGAACCTGCAGAGCAAAGACCAACGGGGATCGCAATCAGATTTTGCCCTGGAAAAAAGCAACACTCAATATCCCAAGAAAACAACAAGAGGATAGGCCCAAACATTCCCTCCAGGAGGTCCTAACAATAAATATGAAATTAGGAATTAAGATGGAAGACGAACATACAAAGGAAAAAAAAGACTCTCACAATAAATAGGGATACTCAAGACATAAACCTAAAAGAAAATTACTCCAAACATGTACAAGCAAAACTTCAGAAACAAATACAACATGGGCATAAATTCAACTAGAATTTCTAAAAGTAATTAAGAGTTAAATTTGCTTAAAAAATAAATGAAATGATAGCACTGGAAGAAAAATTGTACAAGAGACGAGTCACAAAAGAACTGGAAAAGAGATGAACAACTTGGCACAACAGATACACATGCAACAGACTCTCTAAAAATTAAACGGACCAAATAGAAACTAACTATTCCATAAACAACAAGAAATGCCAAAAAATGAAAAGGCTGGAAAGAATAGAAGAAAATATAAGATATTCTGTAGTAAAAATGAATTAGTAAATAAACTGAGGAAAGAAAATTTAATAATCATTAAATTACCTGAAATTACATGACTAAAAGAGTTAAGACATTTCAAAAGTTATAAAATTGCCCAGATCTCTTGGAACCAGAGAGCAAGGTGTAAACAAATGAGAATCCATCAGACTCCTCCTGAAACTCCAAAATAAGAACTCTTAGGAACATTATAACCAAAATCCAGAGTTTGTAGGTCAAAGAAAAAATTAAGTAGCCAAAAACAAAGAATTTAAGTACCCAAAATCCAGTCAGAAACACACACGATTTAATGGAACTTTGAATATGACATCCCAGAAAGCTATAGTATATGGGCTTTCAACCAAAAATAATTTACCTGGCAAAATTATATATAATTCTACAGAGGAAAAATGAACTTTTAGTTACATAAAGTAATTAATAAAAAGTGTCAAACACAAACAGAAATGGATTCCTATGGGCTGCATATTGGCTTAGAAAACCACATTATGTGTGTTATATTGTTAAAATTTTATTTTTTTAATTTTATTTTCTACAGAGTTTATAGACACCTCTAATATTGAGGACTTCGAGCATTCCTGATGAAAAGACCAGATCTGGTTGCAGAGAAAGTGCAAACCTAGGAGTGTATAGAGCATCATGGGTTAAACTGTCTACATTCTAATGTGGGAAGATGATACATGTGTCCCCTCTGAACTCTATCATCATTAAAGGTCATAGAGTCTAATTAGACAAATGAGCTGGGAGTCATTCAATCATGTCTTGATGAGCTTAAAAAGAATAGAAACTGAAGGAACAAGGAATATATTGAGGGGGAAAGTGAAAGTAAAGTTAAGAAAATTCTCTCACGTAAAGGACCCATGCAAGAAGCCTATACAAATAAGGAGGAAGGACAGGAGGAGACAGTGACACTTGAACTTCACTCTCATAACTAGTCAAAGAAAAGAAGAAAAAACACACATACACAGAACTGGGTACAGAAATAAGGTGAGAATAAGAGGGAAAGCAGTGAACAAAAATCTTTACAGCAGCTCTTTTCTCAGTATCAACAAATTCTAAACTGAAGGGTGCCCATCAATCGGAGAATGGCTGAGTAAGTCACAGTATAATAAATGTGATGGAATACCACTGTATTATACGAAATAATGAAGGGAAAGTTTCTTTGAAAGCTAAGGAGACTTTATGACAGATGCAGAGCAAAATGAGCAGAATCAGGAGAATATCAACAATTCTGATCAACATGATCAACATGATTCCGGAGGACTCATGACGAAACATGCTATCCACTTTCTCATACAGAGGGGAAGGATTCAGCACAGAATGAGACTTTCTTTTTCAAACACAGCCAGTTAGAAAATTTGTTTTGCTTGACTATACATGTTTTTAACAGGAGTTTATTTTTCCTTTCATTCTCAATTGGGGCATGGGGTGAGCTGGAGGGAAAGAAGGGGGATTTTTGCTAATGAAAATTAATTTTAAAAAAAAAGGTTAAAAAAAGAAAGCACTGCAATTTTACTGGGCCAGAAAGTTTTCAAATAGTCCCAGAGACTGCTAGCTAAAAACTAGTCTACCTAACCATGAAGAGGCTTATTCCTAGTAGCTGAGATCATGAAATCTTGGGCTAAAGCAATCCATGAAACAAAACCCTTTCTGTTTCAGCAGCGATAACAGGAGCAGAACGGCGGTACAGGGATGGAGGGTACTAAGCACAATTCAGTTTCTAGACTAGCTGCAACATAAACTTTACTAGTACTGGGTTCATCCAGTTCAAACAAGCTTAAAGCCAACAGGTTCACCCCAGTTTAAACCATATCAAATCAGGACTACAACAGGTTCAAACCAGTTCAGTTGAGTTCAAACCTGGGTAAGTACCTAAGTGCCTATGTCTCTAAGTACCTATGCACCTAAGTATCTAATTAACTAATTACTAATGCATCTAATTATATAAATAATTACCTAAGTGGCCATGTCTCTAAGTAGCTATACACCCACTTATCGAATTAACTAATTACCTATGTACCCAAGTAACTGTATAAATAATTACCTAAGTACCTAAATGCCTAATTACCTACTACCTAATGCCTAATTAGGGCTGCTAGTGGATAGAGTGCTGGGTCTGAAGGTAGGAAGATATCTTCCTGAGTTCAAATCTGACCTCAGACACTTACTAGTTGTGTGACCCTGGACAAGTCACTTAACTCTGTTTGCCTCAGTTCCTCATCTGTCAAATATGCTGGAGAAGGAAATGGCAAGCCACTCCATTACCTTTGTCAAGAAAATCCCAAATGGGATCACAAAGACAAATAAGAACAACAAAATGCCTAATTACTTAATACCTAAGTATTACGTTAAGTGTCCATCTCTGTAAGTACCTATGTAGCTAAGTACTTAATTATTGCTGTAACTGTTTTGTTTTTCACTTTGGGAGAGGAACAATGACAGCACAGAGGAATGTCTTGATTTGTACAAGAAGTGAATGCAAGTGAGGCAAAGGTGCACACAGTTGTCAGCCTCACTCTTCCAGAGGCATCAGAGACCAGGGGCAAGACAAAAGTCAAGATGACTAATGATGACCTGGGATGTAGTAGATGACCAAACTCTCTGATGTCCGACCAAGCTCTAAGTGCTCTATGGTACCTTCCTGGATGTTGAAACAAAGTGTTCTCATCCAGCCATTCCACCTGGGCAAGTCTTCACATTCTTGGGGTAGACATCTCCCTAACTCAAAACCCAGTTGGTTAGCCTCAACCTGGTTTAGTCCTTCTGCCCAGATGGTGTACCTCAGTGTGGCTGCTATCAATGCTACAGCTTCTTGGAGCCACAGGTGAGTTGAATGCCAGGAAGACATGAAAGGTGGATGAGCAGCCCTGATACCAGAGGTATTAGTTCTTCTTGAACACCCCACATACCCCAGTAACTAATTAAATGATTACTTAAGTACCAAGATGCTCTTAATATTAAATCACTTTGAAGTAAAGATGGGCATGGGAGTACAGTTAAAAAAAAAAGTTGTAAAATATGTTTCTGGATCAAAAACCAAGGGACCAAAGGTTTTAGATTCCTCAGAAGCCTCACACTTTTGTATGATGAAAATAAGAAACAGGAAATTACTAAATACAGGTGAGCACCAAACATGACAAAAAAAAATGTACATCTAAAGTGACAAGAAATAAAGTTATTAATGTCAGAATCAGTTTTTAATATACCATCATCATCATCACTAGCATTCATTTTATACTTTCAGCTTTACAAATTGCTTTACATGACTATTCCATATGATCTTCACAATGACACAATGAGGAAAATGCTATTACTATTTTTTTTTTTTTTACAGATGAGGAAACTTAAGTGTCTAAGGAAGGATTCAAATTCAGGGCTTCCTGACTTCCAAGTCCAGCATTCTATCACGTACATCATCTGTATCACCAGCTATGTATATATACACTGTCAACTTGTTTAGACAAAAAGTAAAAATAATAAATTGAAAAGATAAAGTTGACATGACACAGAGTGAAATTAGACTAGCTTCAATGAAGCTATTACTGTTGAACAGTGGGAAATGGGTAAAGAAAAAGACATTGATCAGACTACCAGGTATATAGTAAATTCTTAATAAAGGCTTGTTGATAAACTATCACCATTTCTCACAGTATTTTTAACTGATAAAGCAACTGCTAAAAGGAGGAGGTCAGAGTTCAAAAAAGGTCTCAGCATCTCTTCACTAAGAGGGGAAGCATGGCAACAATGTTTTCGAATGGAAACTCATCTGCAAAATTGTACCGATCCTCTAGCATTTAAGTAGTCAAGGGATATAAACAGCTAGTTTGCAAAAGAAATGCACACAATAAACAACAACATGAAATAATACCCCAAATCACTAATAAAAGAAATGCAAAGTAGAACAGCTGAGCTTTTACCACATGGTCATCATACAGGCAAAGATGACAAAAGATAAAAACAGTCAATATTGGAAAGGCTATTGGAATCATACTATGTTGTTGCTGGAGCTCTGAACTGGTCCAACTGTTGTGGAAAACAATTTGTAATAATAAATAATAAAGGTACCCACTCATTACGTGACACCACTACTGGGCAAAGTCAGATAAGTGGTAAGGTCCCATATATTAAAAAAAAACCCACTTATATCAGCACTTTTTTGTGGTAGCAAAGAAATGGAAACCAAGAGGCTGTGCAAATGATTAAGGAATTATTGAAGAAATCGTGGTATATGAATGAAATGGAATATTCCTGTGATTTAAGAAATCCCAAATATGAAGAATTCAAAGTGACCTGGGAAGATCTGTATGAACTGATACAGCATGAATTGTGGAGAACCAAGAAAACAATTTACACAATGACTACAATAATGTAAATAAAAAATTGGAAGATGTCACAACTCTGATAAATACAAAGACCAATTCTGAATTCAGAAGACTGATGGTGAGTGAAATACTTCTACTCTCCTATTAGAGGAGAGGAGGTGTAAAATGAAGAGCATAGAAAGGGAAAACAAATTTACAAAAGCCCAAAATTAGACCTAATTAAGCCAAATCATCTCAAGACTTTGAGGAATAAAACTAAGAGATCCAGCAGAGGAAAAATGGAAGAAATGTGTCAGCATTTCTATACTATTTTCATGACTGAGTACAGAAGAACTTCCACATTTGTACCCTAACACCTCATCGCCCAATATACCATATGAGGAAATGGAAATGGCACAAAAAAATGAGACAGGAAGAAAAACTGAACCATACCAAGTACACACAGAAGAAATTTATGCTGGAAGTGAGAATTCTGAAAGCACTGATTACATTTTTCAGGATTTGAAAGAGGGGAAGATAGACATCAGATGACAGGGGGGAATCACAAAATGCAATATAACTGCAAGAGGGATATAGAAGACATCAATAATGATACATGCCTACCTTCTCATCCCTATAAAATCTTTATGAGGATGATCTCTACACACACACACACACACACACACACACACACACACACACACACACACAGCTCTGATGAAAATATGAAAAAAGAAGACAGGCTTTCAAAAAATAAATGCTATATAGTAGGTGACATCTTCACAGTTATACAACTAACTAAAAGGTACAAATAATATCTCCACTGTGTTTAACATTCAATGGCAATTTTTTTAAAATAGCATTTAATTCAATAGAATAAAATGCAGATTATTTAAAGGCTCTCCTCCAAAGTGTCTCCCATATGTTAATGTCAAACAAGAATCCTTGAAAGATGAAACAAATAAGTATATTTAACAATCCTCTGATTATTAAAAAGAGGCATAAAACAGGGAGACATATGCTCACCAAAGGTGTTTGTCACTGTCATGGAGGATGTCCAGCACAGAGTCCAAATGGAAAGGAATTCCCTATGGATGATGAGGTCCTCCAGATGCTCCTGTTTGCAGGTGACATTGTGCTGATTACATCAAGCCCGGGAACACTGCTGAGCCTCCTAAATGAGATTCACAATCACTCAAGAGTTCAGCCTAACTATCCACACAGGAAAAAGCAAGTGGATGGAGGAGATTTATTGTTCAAACTAACAAATACAGTCGAATAAAGAGACCACAGAACTGGTCTATCAGGACCTATATCTTGGATAGACATCACACAAGGCCAATGAGCTAGGCCCAAAACTGAAGAGGTGGAAACTCATGGATTAGACTGCCTTTGGGAAACTGTACAGTGCTTTTAACAAACTTAAGCTTCTGCCTGAAACAAAAACCTATCTCTTAACACCAATAATTTAGCAGTTATGCTGTGACTATGAGTCATAGAATACCCTCAGCTTCTGAAAAATCAAAATTTCTGGTCACTCAAAGAGCAATGAAGAAATATACTCTGAGAATAGGTAAGCTGCACTATTATTTCCAATAAATAATAGCACATAATACAAGTTCACAGAGATATATGACTGGAAAAGGGAATGGACTGGTTATGTTGTGAAGGGAAGTATAACAACACCTGTGTGCTGCACTAGTTTCCTACATAATGTCAAGAGATCAAGAACAAAGCCTCCAGCGTGTTAGGTGGACTTCCTCTGGAGGATTTATAGGACATGAGCAAGAATCATGTATAGCAGGAATGGATTGTGATCTGTAGCACTGGAGGAAGTGCCTACAGTGATGAGATCACAGATGAATTATAGGACTGAAATAGACAGTTTAAGAAGCCAGGGAAAGCATAATAAATTTAGAAATATTCCAAAAAATGGTTAATACTAAAGCTTTATGTAGTAAGGTACAAGCTTTAGTTACCTGGAAAACTAGCCTGTATGGTATGCCTCATTATTTAACATACATAGCTTAAGTTTCTCAAAAAAAGAATTTTTACGTATTAATAGCATTCTATGTTGCCTCCCTTGGATCACTTTGTGGCTTCTTTCCAAATCCCAAATCTATGTGTTCTCTGCCCTCAGTTACAATCCTAAATCTCTGCCATCAAGGTAGGTTGTGAGCTGTATCACTGACGGGAACTCCTCAGTGGATAAGATCTTAGATTCATCTGAGTAGTTCAACACCTCAACATGCCTACAACTCAACTCATAAACTGTCCTAACTTTCTCTATTTCTGTGCATGATGTAATTCCCAGTGACCCAGACTTGAAACTTTATGCTCTGTCTCCCTCATTACCTGAATTTCAATTACTTGCTAAATTCTATCAATTAATTATATTTTTACACTCTCTCCTATCAAACTTCTTCCTCTCAACTCATGCTGCCACAACTATAGCTCAAGCATTCTCAACTCAATCTTTTGTCTACTTAACTATAATGGCCTTCTAATTGGCCTCATTATTGCCCATTTCTCTTCTCTTCAAATCATCTTTCACAAAACTGTCAAAATAATTTTCCTAAACTACAGGTCTAATCATATTACTCTCCTACTCAAAAACCTTCAGTTATTTCCAATTGCCTATGGGGGGGAAAAGCCTTTGTTCTGCTATGGTAAGACTTCTATAATATAACTCCAACCTTACAGTCTTATCTCTAAAAGTCAGTGTAGAGCAGAAAATAGGGAGGGCAGTTAGGAAGATTTGGGCTCAAGTCATTCTTCTGACCCATACTGGCTTGAGTGACTTGCCACTTTAAAATCACAGTGTCCCAGGCAACTCCTTTAAGGCTATAGATTGCAGAGCAAGTAGAATATACTATCTCACTGGGAGTTACTTACACAAAGTTATCCAACTATGAAATCACAGGTCTAAATAAAAACTAAGACAAAAACACAAAAATGTACAAGGTACAGTGCCAGGCATCAAGAATACAACACATAGACAATCAAATATGAGGTAATTTGACAAGAAAGAAGTCATTTACATAAACAGAGGTGGTAGCAAAAAAGACTGTGCAGGAGGTATATAAAGAAACTAAGAATTATCGTAAGTGAATATGAAATGGAGTATATTTATGTACATCCAAATCCTGCCTCCGCTGCTGTATGATCACAGGTAAATTACTTCACTTGACTAGGATCAGTTTCCTCATCTGTAAAATGAAAGGATAGCAACAGGTAACCTCTAATGAATCTTCCAGATCTAAAAATTCTATGTATGAGGTACATAACAATAAAATTCTATGTGAGGTTTAAGAAGCAAGGTTGTTCTTACCAAAGGGAGAATCAAAGAAAGTTTCATGGAAAAAGTGGTATCTGAATTCATCTAAAGAATGGACAATTTAATTTAGTCAACTAAATTTGTACTACATGCCAGGCAATGTGCTAAGAAACACTGGGCTATACAACCAAGAGGCAGCCAGGCTCAGTTAATGCAAAACAATTGAAAGACTGAGAAAGGGGGTTTAAGATGAAAGCCAGTTTGTTACCTACAGAGCAGGAATTCCAGAGAATACAGTGAAGGGGATAGGTAGCTTGGGGGTGGGCTGGGCTGGAGAAATAAGGGTGCAGTGGGGAATGGGGTTTGGACAATGGTAACCAGTGGTTCAGAATTATGGGGATGGGGTGAGTATGACAGGGTGCACCAAATATGTTAATCATTGAAGAATGAGCTCAGGTGGGTTATGGAATCTGTTCTCAAGTGGACTTATACCTCAGGCAGCTGTGTGTGGCTGGAAAACGGGTGGTGGTGAAGGACAGTTCCTAGAGACTGATGAAAGGAAGGGCACAGGAGAGGCAGACCCTGTAAAGTTGTAGGTGACCAGAAAGAATGCCTTCCTGGAGTGTGACAGAAGAACTTGGGCAAGACAGGGGAAATTTCAAGTGTATAAAGAAAAACAGGACATTCCACATACAGTTTCTGAACAAAGGAACACAGGACCCACAGGCAAAACCACGAAGACATGAAAGAAAAATACAGGGTGTATTTAGAGAATAAGAATTGGTCCAATCTGGTAAAGTACGTAACTATAGTAATATAAAATAAGGTTAGAAAAGCTGGGTGAAGGAAGGCTGGAAATGAGATTGCTTTGTGCGTTTGAGCTGGCTCCTGTATGGGGAATGCTCTCCACTTCACACCTCCACTCTCTGGTTTTCCTGGCTTCCTTCAAGTCTCTGTTCAAATTCCACCATCTGCAAGAGGCCTTTCTCGATCTTCTTCTCCACTGTTGCTGTTTTCCCTCTCAGATTACCCCTAATACACTATGCTGTATTTTGTATGTATGTAGCTGTATATTTCATGTTATCTCCACCATTAGAATATGAGCACTTTGAGAGTAGGGACTGTTTAATTTGCCTTACTTTGTATCCCTGGAGATCTTATCAGTGCCTGGCAAATAAGGATTAATAAATAAAATACCTACTGATTGACAGACAAGGTAAAGAAATGTGAACTCCTTATAAAGAAAAGAGCACAATAAAAAGTTAAGGACTAAAAGCGGGCAAAAAAGAAAAAAAAAAGGACTCTAAGAGCACCAGAGGAAAGAGAGAATATTAAAAGCTAGAGGAGAGGTAGAGGGTCATCATCCAGAAAGAATATACTGATGATACAAAATCTCTGTGAAATTCGACAAGGCAAAAGGAATAGTTTCTAAAACTGAATCCCAGACTGAATAGACACACAAAGGTTTAAGGACCACATGTGAACTAAGAATCCTTGGCACCTTGGCATACATACAGATGGAAAAAAAGAGACTCAAAACAGCAGAAAGAGATAGAGCAGGATGTAATAATGCTAATGTCTCAGAACAAATCAGAAGGCTGGTCAAGAGCTGAGAAAAGCTTTTAGCAGAGACAAATAAGAAGCTAATGAAATATTCTAGGTAAGAGGTGAGGAGGGGCTTGAACTAGGGTAGTGTACACATGAGTAATGGAGAAGGGGGATATCCAAAGAATGTTATAGAGTTAGAAATAACAAGACTTGACAACTATTAGATACGTGAGGTGAATGAGAGAAAGGACTGAGGATGACGATAAAAGTTGTGGACCTAAGTAACTGGAAAGATGACTGCCCTTGATAGAAGTTTGGAAGAAGTGTGATTTGGGGCAGGGAGGGAAGATGTAGAAATAATGGGTTTCTATTTTGGATATAGTAAGGTTGAGATGCCAATGGGATATACATTAAGAATGTCTAACAAGCAGCTTATGATGAAGAACCAGACTTCTGGAGAGATCAGGGCTCAATATCTAGATTTAGGAGCTTTCTGCATAGAGATGGTGACTGAACTTGGAGGGTAATGAAAAAATTTAATAGGAAAAAAGAAAAGGGCTGAGGATAGAGCCTTGGGGTATATCCACAATTCATGGGTATGATGTGGACAATGAATGAGTAAAGGTCTGACAGGTAAAAGAACTAGGAGGTGTATGTTTGTGCGTGTGCATGTGCATGAAAGAAACAGGCAGGTAGAGAGTAACCAGAAAGTGGTCAACAAGGAGGAGAAGAGAAGGAAATAATAACATCACCTAACATTTATATTCTGCTTACTATGTGCCAGACACTGTACTAAGCATTTTACAATTACTTATCTCATGCGATCCCCACAACAACCCAGAGGTAGGTGCTATTATCACCCCCACTTGACAGAGTAAGAAGAGGCCATCCAATTTGATGATTAAGAAATCACTGGTATTTTAGAGAGTTAGAAAGTTTCAGCTTTCTTCAGCTTAGAAGAGAGGAGCGATGGATGTAGATGGTTTTTTAAGGAGTTTGACTCAGAAGGAGAGAAAAAGGATGATACCTGGAAGGCATAGCTTATCTAGGAAGTTTTTTTTTTTAGGCTAGAAAAGACTTAAACATGCATACTGGCAGTAAAAAGGAAGAAAGAAAGGAAAGGGAAGGGAATAAGAATTTAATTTAGTAACTTATACACCAGGCACTGTGCTAAACTGCTTTTTTACAAATATCTCATTTGTGTCACAACATTCCTGTGAGGTAGGTGCTATTATTATCCCCGTTTTAGAGCTGAGGAAACTGAGGCAGAGGTTAAGAGACTTGCCCAAGGTCACAATAGTTAGCAGTGCCTGATACCCAATTTGAATTTCGATATTTCCTGACTCCAGGCCCAGGGCTCTAACCACTGTGTGAAATGACAATCAGCTGTATGAAATGATAAAAGGGGCAGTTTTTAGAGAAACCTGAAAAGACTTGCATAATTGATGAAGGGTGAAGTGAAAAGAACCAGGAGAATAATTTATACAATAGGGACATTTTAAAGACACATTTAACTTTGAAAAATTTAAGCTCTGACAAATCACAAAGACACATACTACCCACCTCCTGGTAGAGAAATGGACTCAAGAAGTAGAAAAAAATCAAACCCTGCACAGAGTCAATGTAGGAATTTGTTTTGCTTGACATATTTGTTATGCAAAGGTTTAATTTTTCTTTTTCAATGGAAAGGGGGCTTGGGAGAGAAAACAAATGCTTGTTAACTGGGAGGTGGGGGGAGAGAGAAAAAAATAAGTCAATGAAACATTATCCTCTTCCTCAGCTAATATCACTTAGAAGAGGAACCATTTCTATCACACCAATATAGGAAGTTAATACACACAAGCTTAACATAAATTTAGCACATACAATATAAAAAATACCAATATACATAAAGTTCAGATAACCAATTGGAACATAAAAGAAATTTAATCATAAACCTGGGTTTTCTTCAAAATGTTGCTGGTTATCTATGTATTCTAACAACTTCGAAATAATTTTACTTTTCTCAGTCTGGACATTTATCCTGAATTGCAGTGGAATTGGAAGGTAAATGTGGTTTCAATCAGTTTGAGGCTTTGATACTTTTAAAATGGTATGTTCAACTGAGTATGACAGCCAGATTTTGAATTTAAATTATAAATAGTATCCCTTTCAACTAACAGCCAATTTTTTTTTTTTATATTCAATAACATCCCAATTTGCAGTCTGGCCAAAAATTATCACATATAGACGAAAGTTGAGAATACCTTTACTTATATCATAATCATAGGGATTTTAAAGTCTTCAATACACTGGCTAGCAACCCTTCCCCTTCTGGCCCTGAGGCTGGGCAAAGTGCTAGTCCTGCTGGCAAGTCTATGCCAGATGCAGGTACAATGGGAGGGGGAAAAAAAAGAGTTTAAAAAGAAGTATCAGGAGAGGCAAAAGAAAACAAATACACTCATTTATGTGGCAGCCCAGAACTGCTTCAAGTGCCACAGGCTTCTATGCCCAAAGATATCGGGATATATCTATATCTATATCTATCTATCTATATAGATAGATCTAGATCTAGATCTATAGATCTACACAGATCTATAAATCTATATCTATATATATCTATACATATCTGCCCTGTCCCCACAAATACCTTTCCATTTAAATCATAAGAAGTGAACAATCAATAATCTTTCCTCTATTCGTATGTTTATAAGAGGTAAAGGACATATAAGGTAAAAGTAACATGATAACAGTGGGAAAAAAACAGCATAAAAAGAGAACTCAGTTGGCTACCTTGGTTCTAACACCTAATAGCAGTTATATCATTTACCAAGAGAAGGTCAAAATGGATACATGACCTAGACATAAATGGAGATATCATAAGTAAATTAGAAGAACATGGAATATATTACCTATCAGATTTATGGATAGGAAAACAGTTCATGAATAAATAAGAACACTGTGGGATGTAAAATGGATAATTTTGATCACATTAAATCAAAAAGATTTGCACAAAAAAACCCCAATGTAGTCAAAATTAGAAGGAAAGCAGAAAATTTTGGGGAAAAAATGTACAGACAGCTTCTTGGATAAGGGCCTCATATCTCAAATATATAGTCAAAAACTACAAGAACATGAGTCACTCCCCAAATGATAAATGGTCAAAAGATATGAAGGCAGTTTTTAGAAGAAATCAAAACTATCTAGTCACATGAAAAAAGTCCTATATCATAAATGATTAGAGAAATGCAAATTAAAACAACTCATTACCAACAGACTGGCTAAAATGAAAGACGAGGGAACTGACAAATGTTGGAGGGGATGTGGAATAACTGCAACAAATACAATTGGTTTGAAACTGTGAACCGATTCACCCATTTTGGAGAGCAATCTGGAATTATGCCCGAAGAGTTATAAAATTGTGTCTGCCCTTTGACCAGTACTATTAATATTAAGTCTGTTTCCCAAGGTGATGAGGGAAAAAGGAAAAGAACATAAAAGTTCTAAAATATTTATAGCAGTTTTCTTTATAGTAATAAAGAAGTGGATATTGAGGGGATGCCCATCCACTGGGGAATGGCTAAATAAGTTGTGGTATGTGATTGTGAAGGAATACTACTGTGCTGTAAGTAATGACAAACAGGTTGATTTTAGAAAAAGCATGGAAAGACTTGAATGAAATAATGAAGAGTGAAATGAGCAGAGCTGAGAGAAGGTTGTTACAATAAAAGCAACACTGTTCAACATGAATACTGAAATCAACTACAAAGGACTTATGAAGAAAGATGTTTTCGATCTCCAGAGAAAGAACTGATACACGGAAGTAGGTATGTAGGATTTCACATATGTATCTGTGTCAAAGTTAGCTTTCTGTAGTTGGGGGTTAGGAGGGAGGGAGAGACAGAGCTCAGAACTCAAAAGGCAAGCAAAAATAAAAAACAAAACCACACCATTAATGGGGTAGACAGAAAGTCTACCAATAAAGGTACTCAGTATTCCACATGGGACAATGGTAGCAAAGAGGGGCAGAAATGACACCCAAGATTGGTACCATCACAGACATCAATACAAAGTGAATTTAGAAATATTAGCTTAGGAAAATAAATATGACCTCGCATCATAATACCTAATGGAATGAGATCTGAAGAGCAGTGACTGATGCCAGCTCAAGGGAGTAGGGAGGTCCTTTTGTAAAATGCCCCAGGGCTCTGATACTTTAACCTATTCTTCTTTAACACACTTATCAGTGACTTGGATAAAGCAAACATAGCATATTTTATCAATTTTGCAGATGACAAGATCTCAAAAATCTCATCAGGCTATCAAAATAAAATGTAAAGTCCTCCATTTAGGATTAAACACTGAACTAAGTCCCTAGAACTGCAAAGAGTTTATGCTTGAGGTCCAAAATTTAGCCTCATACCAAAGTTTACTTTCGTGGTAATCCCCTCCCCTCAATTCCTCCATAACATTTTTAAAAAGAGGAGCTAAAATTCCTTGTGGCAGCTAGATGGCTGGGTAATAGAGGGCTAGCCCTGAATCTGGAAGTGCTGAGTTCAATTTGACCTCAGACACTTACTAGCCATATGACCCTGGACAAGTCATTTACCCTCTGCCTCTATATCCTCATCTCTAAAATGGGCATAACCTTACAGGGTTGTTTTGAGGATCAAACGAAATGACAGCTGCACAATGCCTGCCCAACACATAGGAGGTATTTAATAAATGATTATTCCCTTCCTGCATTCTTCCAACCCAATTCCCTGATCCCTAGTAGTTGAGAGGTCACTATAAAACAACCTTGATTAGGACCTTCAGAACAAACTTCAGCAGTAAATATTAAGGTGTCCCAAAGAGTAAGTTTCCAGGAACATCAATCACATCTGTCAATCAATTCTAGCACATCAAAGTCAGTTATGCTCAAATCAGCAGTGATGGTCTATTTACAAAGCTAAGTTGAGCAAAAAGGTCCTGCATCCTTTGTTCTCTCAGATTCTTTTTCTCCTTTATTTCAACCTCTGATGTCATGCTTTACTCCTAATACATGGTCATTTGGGGTTAAGAAAACATTTATATTGTGTCAAAACAGAATTAAAACTTTCTGTGGTCTAATACATACAATATACAAAAGTTTATGGATTAAACAAGATAGACAATTTAAAGCTCAAAAACGTGATGCTACAGATCTGCAGAAAGGTTGTTTATTAAGTGTATTCTTGTCGAGAAACACTGAATGTCAATAACCAGGTAAAGCAAGGAATTTCAAAAGGCAAAGTGGAAACAAAGGTAAGAACTTTGATAAAGGCTCACTGTTTTTAAATTTTACTGATGTTAATCTAAGAATTGAATTTCAAACAGATTAAACATATACACAAGCACAGAAGGATTCACAACAGGGATTGTCTCTCTCCTAAATAACTAACATGGAGTACCACAGCAGAAAACATGCTACCTGTTCTATAATGTCATGATTCAGTTGTGTGATGTATAATCCTATAGAAAACCTTTAGATAAAATGACTAGGAATGGAATACACTTAAGAGGAACTGATAAGAACATATTGCATGGAACTGTGAAAATCTGAGGAACTGGATACCTCAAGATGGTAACGTGAATTCAGTCATGAGTAAGACCAGATAACCTTGCATCTCCTTCAAACCATGGCAAACAAAAGAGAAATAAAAAATAAAGATGGGAAAAGGAAAGAAACCCTTGCAAGAAAAACTTATGGAACAAAGCTAAACACACTCAAGAAATGAGTAACCAAAGAAAAGGCCCCAATACAATGAATACTAGGCACTTTAAAAATTTGTGTTGAAACCTTCAGAAGGAAAGAACAAGACTGCAACAAAAATTACACTTATAGAAAAGAGGGAGACATATCACAAGAGCCTCCAAAGAGGTTCAGAACCATTACAAGAAATAAAGGAATACCTTTTAATGCATGGGTCAATGACTTTAGTAATCTACTATTTGAAGACTCCAGCTTCTAGGATAAGAACTTACTATTTGACAAAAACTGCTAGGAAAACTAGAAAATAATATGGCAGAAACTGGGCATAGACCAATATCTTACACCATATACCAAAGTAAAATCCAAATGGGTACATGATTCAGATCTAAAAGCTGACACTCCAGCAAACTGGGAGAGCAAGGGAATAGTTTACCTGTCAGATTTATGAAGAGTGGAAGAATTTATGACCAAACAAGAGATAGAGAACATAATGAAATGCAAAATGGATAATTTTAATTACATTAAACTGAAAAGTTTCTGTACAAACAATGCCAATGCAACCAAGATTAGGAAGGAAACAAGAAAATGGGAAAGAATTTTTATAACCAGTTGTCTCTGATAAAGGCCTCATTTCTAAAACACATAGTGAGGTGTGGGCAGTCAAGATGCCAAAGTAAAAGCAGGGACTTGCTAGAGCTCTCCCCCCAAAACTAGCCAAATATCTGTAAAAACCAACTCTAAGCAAATTCTGGAGATGCAGAACCCACAGAATGATGGAGTGAAGCAAATCTCTAGTCTAAGACAAGCTAGAAGGTCAACGGCTACTGCACTAGGCTGGGAGCAGAGCACAGTCCAGGGGCCATGCCTGAGTAGGCCTCAGAGGGACTGAATCACTGGCACTGACAGTTTCCAGACTTCTTAACCCCAAAACACTGAGGACAACTTGGAAGGTCAGCAGAAAAAACCTGTCAGACCTGTGTGAGAGTAGAGTGGTCTGGTCCCAGTCCCAGGGCAGTGGAGCCTGGGGCGGCGGTGGCAGCAGCAGCAGCAGGGGCAGAGACTATTACTATTTATGGAGACCTAGGCCCACAGATTTTGGGGGAATCAAGCAGATAACAGTACACCCCCCCCCCCCCAACAGTACACCAGAGAACTACCTTGACAAAGAGCTCAAAAGTCAAATAATTGACTGGGGAAAATGAGCAAAAACCAGAAAGAGTCAGACTACAGAATCTTACTTTGGTGACAAGGAAGACCAAAATATGCAAACAGAAGACAACAAAGTCAAAGCTCCTCCACAGAAAAATATGCAATGGTCTCAAGACATGGAAGGGCTCAAAAAGGATTGTGAAAATCAAGTAAGAGCAGGGAAAAACTGGGAAGAGAAATGAGAGTGAGGCAAGAAAATCATGAATAACGAGTCAACTACTTCCTAAAGGGGATCCAAAAAAATGCTGAAGAAAAATAACACCTTAAAAATGGACTAAGCCAAATGGCAAAAGAGATTCAAAAAATCAATGAGGAGAAGAAGCCCTTAAAAAGCAGAATTGGCCAAATGGAAAAGGAGGTCCAAAAGCTCACTGAAGAAAAGAATTTCTTAAGGATTAGAATGGAGCAGATGGAAGCTAATGACTTTATGAAAAATCAAGAAATTAGAAAACAAAAAACAAAAGAATAAAAAATAGCAGACAATGTGAAATATCTCAGTGGAAAAACAACTGACCTGGAAAACAGATCCAGGAGAGACAATTTAAAAATTACTGGACTACCTGAAAGCCATGATCAAAAAAAGAGCCTAGACATCATCTTTCATGAAAGTATCAAGGAAAACTGCCCTGATACTCTAGAACCAGAGGGTAAAATAAATATTGAAAGAATCCACCAATCACCCCCTGAAAGAGACCTCAAAAGGAAAACTCCTAGGAATATTGTGGCCAAATTCCAGAGTTCCCAAGTCAAGGAGAAAATACGGCAAGCAGCCAGAAAGAAACAATTTGAGTATTGTGGAAATATGATCAGCATAACACAAGCTCTAGCATCTTCTACATTAAGGAATCAGAGGGCTTGGAATACAATATTCCAGAGATCAAAGAAGCTAGAAATCACCTACCCAGAAAAACTGAGTATAATAAATACTTCAGGGGGAAAAATGAACATTCAATGAAATAGAGGACTTTCAAGCATTCTTGATGAAAAGAGCTGAATAGAAAATTTGACTTTCAAATACAAGAATCAAGAGAATCATGAAAAGGTAAATAGGAAACAGAAGTCATAAGGGACTTACTAAATTTGACCTGTTTACATTCCTACATGGAAAGATAATATTTCTAACTCTCGAAACTTTGCTCAGTATTAGGGTAGTTGGAGGGATTATATATATAGACAGAGGGCACAGGGTGAGCTGAATATGAAGGGATGATATCTAAAAAAATAAAATTGGTGTGAGAGAGGAATATACTGGGAAGAGGAAGGGAGAAATACAATGGGGTAAATTATCTCTCACATAAAAGTGGCAAGAAAAAGCTTTTTTAATGGAGGGGGGAAGGAGGGAGGTGTGAGGGAAAGAGTGAACCTTACTCTCACAGGATTTGGCATAAGGATGGAATAACATGCACGCTCAATATGGTATGAAAATCTATCTTACACTACAGGAAAGCAGTGGGGAAGGGGATAAGCAGGTGGGTGGAGGGGATGATAGAAGGGAGGGCAAATGGAAGGAGGAGGGTAATTAGAAGTAAACACTTTTCAAGAGGGACAAGGTCTAAAGAGAGAATAGAATAAATGGGGGGCAGGATAAGATGAAGGGAAATAGAGTTAGTCTTTCCGAACATGACTGATATGGAAGTGTTTTGCAATACTACACATGTATAACCTATATCAAATTGCTTGCCTTCTCAATGGGGTGGGTGGGGAGGGAGGAAGGGAGAGAAGTTGGAACTCAAAGATTTAAAAATGAATGTCAGAAATTGTTTTTACAAGCAACTGGGAAATAAGATATATAGTCAATGGGGTATAGCAATCTAGCTTGCCCTACAAGAAAATAGAGGGGAAGGGGAAAAAGAGAAGGGAGGGGTATGACAGAAGGGAGGGCAGATTAGGGGAAAAGGGAATCAGAATGCACACTGTCTTGGTGTGAGCAGAGAGGAGAGAGGGGGAGAAAATTTGGACATCAAAATCTTGTGGAAGTGAATGTTGAAAATTAAAACTAAATTAATTAATAAAAATAAAATTAAAAAACATATAGCAAACTATGTCAAATTTATAAGACTATAAGTCAGTCTGATCAAAGGATATGAACAAGCATTTTTCAGAGAAATAAATTAAGGATTATCTATAGTCATGAAAAAAATGCTCTAACCACTACACTGATTAGAGAAATGCAAATCAAAACTCAGGAACCACCATCACACCTATCAAGGCTGGCTAACATGACAAAACAGGAAAACTATAAATGCCTAAGAAGATGTGAGAAAACTGGAACACTAATGCATTGCTGGTGGAGTTGTGAACTGAGTCAACCATTTTTGGAGAGCAATTTGGAACTATGCCCCAAGTGCTATAAATATGTGCATACCCTTTGACCCAGGAATACCACTTTTAGGGCTGTAAACCAAACAGATCATACAAAGGGAAAAAAGACCCGCATGTACAAAAATATTTATAGCAACTCTTCTTGTGGTGGCAAAGAATTGGAAATTGAGGGGATGCCCATCAACTGGGGAATGACTGAACAAGCTGTGGTATATGAATGTAATGGAATACTACTGAGCTATAAGAAATGATGAGCAGGTAGACATCAGAAAAACCTTGAAAGATTTCTATGAACTGACGGTGAGTGAGGGGAGCAGGAGAACCATGTACACATTTACAGCCACATTGTGTGATGACTAACTTTGACAGACTTGGCTCTTCTCAGGAATGCAAAGTTCTAAGACAACTCCAAAAGGTTCACAATGGAAAACGCTGTCCACATTCAGAGAAAGAATTCCATAGTGTGAATGCAGACTGAAGCATACTATTTGCTCTCTCTCTTTTTGTTTTGTTTCTTCTTGCTTGTGGTTCATTCCATTGGTTATAGTTCTTCTTTACAACATGACTAATGTGGAAATATGTTTAATATGAATGTACATGTAAAGCCTATATCAGTTTGCATGCCATCTTGTGGACAGAAGAGGGAAAGGAGGGGGGGAATTTAAAACTCAAAAGTTTGTGGAACTGAATGTTGTAAACTAAAAATAAATAAATTTAGAAAAAATATGTAAGAACTAAAAAAACTCCAATAAATTTTAAAGATTAAAATTAAATATTATATAGTGTATTTATCAGATCTATGGAGAAGGGAAGAATTCTTTACTAAAGGAGAGATATAATGCATTATGAAATGCAAAATGGATAACTTTGATTACATTAAACTGAGAAGTTTTTGCACAACCAAACCCAATGCAACCAAAATCCGGAGGGATGTAGTAAATTGGGAAAAAATTTTTACAGCTAAGCTCGGGGACAAAGGCCTCATTTCTAGAATATATAGAGAACTGACCCAAATGTATAATCATACAAGTCATTCCCCAATTGATAAATGGTCAAAGGATATGAACAGGCAATTTTCAGAGGAAGAAATTAAAGCTATCTATAATCATATGAAAAAATGCTCTAAATCACTATTGGTTAGAGAGATGCAAATCAAAACAACTCTGAGGTACCACATCACACCTATAAGATTGGCAAACATGACAGAACAAGAAAATGATAAATGCTGGAGAGGATGTGGGAGAGTTGAAACACTAATTCATTGTTGGTGGAGCTGTGAGCGCATCCAACCATTCTGGAGAGCAATTTGGAACTATGCCCAAAGGGCTACAAAAATGTGCATACCCTTTGACCCAGCAATATCGCTACTAGGACTATATCCCCAAGAGATCATAAAAATGGGAAAGGGTCCCACATGTACAAAAATATTTATAGCAGCACTCTATGTAGTTGCCAAAAACTGGAAGTCAGGGGGATGTCCATCAATTGGGGAATGGCTGAATAAATTATGGTATATGAATGTAATGGAGTACTATTGTGCCATAAGAAATGATGAACAAGAAGACTTCAGAGAGACCTGGAAGGACTTATATGACCTGATGCTGAGTGAAAGGAGCAGAACCAGGAGAACTTTATGCACAGCAACAACCACAGTGTGTGAGAGTTTTTTCTGGTAGACTTAGATTTTTGTAATAACACAAGAACTTCTGAAAAAAAAAAAAATCCCAATGGTGGACCCCAAGGCAAAATACCTTCCACACTCAGAGAGAGAAATATGGAAGTCACTCACATAATGTAGCAGATCATGTTTGTGTATGTGTATCTGTTTGTGTATCATGTTCTGATTTGTTATACGGATTCTTTCATTTATCTTAGTCTGACTACATAGCATGACTATAGTGAAAATATACTCAATAGGAAAGTATATGTAGAATCTATACAGAATTGTATGCAGTCGTGGGGAGGGAGGGAGGTAGTGGGGGGTGGGTGGGGAGGGATAAAATCGCAATTGTATGGCAGTGATTGTTAAACATTAAAAAAATAAAAAATAAAAAAAAAATAAAAAAAAAATTAAATATTATATTTGATGCACCCAAATTTTAAAAAGCAAATTTAAAAACACTTGGAAACCAAAAAAAGTTCAGATTATATAATTTTGCGTTATAATTATATGCATTATAATTTTATAATTTTGGGGAACCTCTGTTCCTAAGTAGTACAAATAAACAAAAATGGGCTGTTACCAATCTCATTCCTCATTTTAAGCCTGCAAAAGCTCCCCCCTTTTGCCTTGTGAACAAAGGGTATTTTTAACTATTAGAAATACTTTAAAAATGGTTGGGCTTTCTGTAACTGCAGAGAAAAACCTAACGGAACATTAAAAAAGCCCATGAGGTCATACAGAGTTGGACATGTATGAACAACAGCAAATGTGTGACACAAATGACATAAACAAAGCAGTCCCTGCTCATATAGAGCTTACAGTCAAACTAGGGAAATGAGACATACATAAGAATATAATATACATGTATTGTGTATACACGCATTTGGAATGAATGTAAAAAGAAAGATAAAGCAGTTAGAAAAGGAGGACGCTAACATTTGAAGGTATTAGGAAGAAAGTCTTCATAAAGAAGGAGATGTTTGAGTTGCATTTTGAAGGTACAGAACAATTCTATGAGACAGAGAGGTGAGGAGGGAGTACATTCTAAGCAATACAGGGCAAACAAACAGGAACAGAGGTATGAAAAGAGGACCAGTTTGGTTGGACTACAGAGTGCAGGAGAAGCAGTAAGAATATATAATGATGCTGGAAAGACAGGCTGGAGCACAATTGTAAAAGGTTTTAAAAGCTAAAATGAGGAATTTGTATTTTATTCCAGAAGCAATGTGAAAGCAGTGGTGTTGATTCAGTAGTAGAGTAATATGTTTAGATCTGTGCTTAAGGAAAATAACTGGCAAGAGCGTGTAAGACAGACTGGAGTAGAGACTTGAGGAAAGAACTAGTTACTATTATAATTATATCCTCCACTACAGTACTCCCCTCAGATGTTTAACCCTAAACTCTCACATAAGGTCTAACAAGGTCCTGAAAACTAGAAAGACTACCAATAAAAAGACTGGAAACTAATTGAGGACCAGGCTAAGTTCAGAGACTTATCAAGAGGTTAGCCACAAGAGATTTATTCTTTTTCTCCCCAGACAGCAAACTCATCAAAGCAGATCACTAAGCAAAGATGACTTGTAATCTGCTAAGTGAAGAGTACTATAATGAGGAATCTTGAGTCCCTGAAGAACTGAAGTCCGTGCACACACACACACACACACACACACACACACACACACACACACACACACAGAACATAAGGTGAGTTGAATAAGAAGAGATGATATCTATAAAAAAAATAAAATTAAGAGGTGAGAGGAAAATACTGGGAGGAGAAAGGGGGAAATGGAATGGGGCAGACTATCACTTATAAAAGAGATAAAAATCTTGTTCAATGGAGGAGGTGAGGGGGAAAAGTGAAACTTACTCCTTCACATATAGCTTAAGGAGGGAATTACATGCTCACTCAATTTGGTATGAAAATCTACCATTCACTACAGGAAAGTAGGGGAGAAGAGGACAAGTGGGGTGAGGGGGATGATAGAAGGGAGGGCAAATGGAAGAGAGTAACTAGAAGTAAACACTCTGGGGAGGGACAAGGTCAAATGAGAGAACAGAATAAAGGGGGACAGAGTAGGATGGGGGGAAATATAGCTAGTCTTACACAACATGACTATTATGGAAGTCTTTTGCAAAATGACACATATTTAGTCTGTATTAAATTGCTTGTCTTCTCAGTGGGGATGGGTGGGGAGGGAGGAAGGGAGAGAAGTTGCAATTCAAAGTATTACAAACAAATGTTGAGAATTGTTATTGCATATAACTGGGAAATAAGAAATACAGGTAATGGGGTATAGAAATCTATCTTGCCCGACAAGAAAAGAGACAAGATGGGGATAAGGGAAGGGTGGGGTGTGACAGAAGGGATGGCAAATTGAGGGAAGGGGTAATCAGAATGCAAGCTGTTATGGAGTGGGAGAGGGGAGAAATGGGGAGAAAAATTGGAACTCAAAATTTTGTGGAAATAAATGCTGTAATCTAAAAATAAATAAATAAAAAAATGTTTTTAAAATGTTAAAAAAAAAAGTACTTTATGAACCTTAAAGCACTATAAAATGTGCTTTCTGGGGATCTTAGAGGCCTAACACAATAAATACTTCAACCATTTCTGAAATGGAAAAATCTTACTTTTTCTATCCAATTAGAGTTCCACTATCCAAGAAGGGGTAGATTTTTAGGTCTGTTGAATCCAAATCACTTACTTGATATATTTAAATTATTCCATAACCTAGTTTCTATCAGCAACACAATAAGCTTCAAAATTAGCAGTTCCTCCAGAAACAAGAAAAAGTTATCTCACAGTCATAAAACTGAAGATCTCTAAAGAAGAGAAACTGGATGAAGGAGGAAAAAGTAAACTACTAGAGACAGAAATTCAATTTTACTAGAAAATATAAGGGTACCCCTTTATGCAGAATAGCAGTATCTTACATACAAGTTAACTTCAACTAATTGCTTCCAGGCCTAGAGCCAATGATGCTATAAAAACCTAAATTGAGTACAAATTAATGGAAAGTATGATTTATAGAATTTAAAAACATCAATATTGATTTCAGTTCTAAATATTAACTTATAGTAGTAAAAGTGTAAGAAGTAACTCCAGTACTGATTCCTTAATGCTTTGTAAATACAAAGGGCAGCTTTTAGAGAGAATACTATCAAAATGTCCAAAAGAAGGCAACAAGGACAGCAAGGTGACTTGAAAGCATGCCATCTGAGGATGTTTAGACTGTTATAAAAAAAGACTAAACATTTGTCCCTCCGTGTGTGTGTGTGTGTGTGTGTGTGTGTGTGTGTGTGTGTGTGTGTCCTGATAGCAGTTTTTAACGATCTGAAAGGCTATCATGTAGAGGAAATGGAAAGGGCACAATGAAAGCAATAGGTAGAAAGAAATTAAAGAGGCAATTTGCACACCATATATGGAAAAGAAAAACTTTCAATTAATCTGATCCAAAGTGGAAATTCCCTGCCTTACACAGTAGTGAATTCCCTATCATTCTCAGTTTTCAAGCAGAGGCCCAATGATCATGGCAGACAGGCTGTAAAAGGGATTCCTATGCAAGTGAAGGCTAATTTCGGTTTAATTTCTAAGGCACTCTCTCCTTTGATGGCTCATTATCCATGTCTCTATGCATTGCTATATCCTAGGGCTGTCCTCTACCCTTTCCTCTCTATATTCTTTCTCTTGGTGATATCATCAACTCCTATGGATTCAATTACCATCTGGGTCTATGCAGATGACTATTAAATGGACATAACCAATCCTTATCTCATGCATCCCTGTCTGCTAGATATCACTACTTGAATGTCTTATATGCATTTCCAATTCAACATATCCAAAATAGAACTTCAAGTCTTCTACCCCAAACCCACTCCTCTTCTGATCTTCCCCAACATTCCCTAAGGCACTACCAACCTTACAGCTACCAATATTTACAACCTTGAAGTTTGCCTTCATCCTTCACTCTCCCTCACTAACTACCCCTACAATTAATCAGTTAATTCTACCTAAATCCAGTTAATTCTACCTCCAAAATTATCTATACATCCCCTTTCAAAAGCTTCGTACTTCAGATTTTCATCATGCTTTACAATAACCTAATTGGTTTCCCTGACTTCAATCTCTTCTTTTGTCCAATCCACCCTCCAACCAACATCTTACAAACTGACCTTTCTAAAGCATGGGTAGCAATGTTATTACTCTACTCAAGAAGTTTCAAGTGGTTCTTTATCGCTGCTAGGATAAAATACAAATTTCTACAGTGTTTTAAACCCTTCACAAATCAATTCCAACCTCTTTCTAGAAGACTCCCCCCTCTGACCCACTCTACATTCCATTAAAACTGGCCTACTTAAATGTTCTCAGCTTATGTTTCATTGCCCTGGCAATTGCTCTGGTCTCCCTTTCCTTCTGCTTATCTAAATCCTAACCAACCTTCAATACTCAGGTCAAATCTCCCTTCCTCCAAAAAAACAAAACAAACAAATAAAAAGCTTCCCTTAAATGCTGAAGCTCACTAGGATTCTTTCCTTTCTCTGAACTCTTAAAGCACCTTCATTCACCTGGCACTTATATTCTAACTGTACTACATGAAAGGTTCACAAAGGCAGAGATCATGTCTTAAACCTCTCCCTAAGTTCAGGGCTTAGCATGGTCCTTTGCAGAGAGCAGGTGAACTATAAAAAGTCTGTAAAGGATCAATAAACAGCTATGTTAAGCACATACCATGTGCCAGGCATTGTGCTAGGTACCAAGGATACTAGGACAGAAATGAGGATGATTAAGAGAGTAATGTTAAAGACTAGTTATGAGTATCCAACTTTCAATTTAATAGCCCTAGCTTTTTTCAGTGTTAACACAATGGTCTTCCTTTGGTCTAATTCCTTCTAAAAAGACTAAAAATTAATTTGATACTCTCACAAATTATAGGCCCATAGATTTGGAGTTGTAAATGATCTTAAGAGTCAGTCAGTCAATACACACTTATGAAGAACCTACTATGTGCCAAGAACTTTGCTAAGCACTAGGGATACAAAGAAAATTAAGACATTTCCTGCCCTGGAGGAACACACAGTCCGATTTGAGAGATAAGCAGCAAAAAGCTAGGTACAGATTATATAAAGGATCAAGTAGAAACAGTCAATAGAGGAAAGGAATTAGAATTAAGGGAGCTTCCTGACAGGATTTTAGCTGGGACTTGAAGGAAGTCAGGCAATCTAGGAGGTGGAAATAAGGAGGGGGAGTATTCCAAGCATGAGGAACAGTCAGTGAAAATGCTTGGAGTCAGGAGACGTTGAATTGTCTTGGAGGCAAACCAACAGGCTACTGCCAATAGTCCAAGCATGAGATGATGAAGGCATGAACCTCAGGGTAGTTTTACTACTAGAGGAGAGAAGGAGGAATATACAAGAAATGTTATTAAGGTACAACTGGCAGTCTTTGGCAACAGACTGGATATGGGGGGGAGGGGACAGGGTGAGAATGAGGAGTCAACCTATATGGCAAGCATAAATGATTGGGAGGATAATGATACCCTCGATAGTAATAGGGAAATTAGAAGGAGGGGATAGTTTTGGGGAAAATAATGAGTTCAGTTTTGGATATAGTGAGTTTAAGAAGTCTAGAGAATATCCAGTTCAAGATGTCTAACAGGTACTTAGAGATGTAAGACTAGAGGTCAGCAGAGGTTAGGGTGGATAAAGTTAAACAACCATTAACACAGAGAAGACAGTTGAATCCAAGAGTGCTGATGAGATCACTAAGCAATACAGAGGGAGAATAAAAAAGGGGCCAAGGCAGAGAGCCCTGTGGGACCCCCAGGGTTAGAGGACATGACCTGAATAAAGATCTAGCAAAGGAAAATGAGTTGAAGCTATTAAGACAGGTAAGGGATGAACCTCAATGGAAAACCTAGAGAGAAAAGAATGTCAGAAAGGGAGTAAGTGACAGTACCAAAGCTGCAGAGGTCAAGGATGAAGAGACTGAAGAAAATGCCATTATATCTGAAATAAGCAGTTTCAGTTGAACAATAAGGTAGGAAGTCAGGATGCAGAGAGTTAAGAAGAGTGAGGAAAAAAAGAAGGGTGAAAAGCCACTACTGTAGATGCCTTCTCAAAAAGTTTAGAGGGAAGAGGGCATGTGGGACAATAGCTAACAGGGATGGATGGATTAAATTATGGTTTTTTAAGAATGAGGGAAAACATGGGCATGTGTGTAGATAGTAGGGAAGCATCCAGGAGATAAGGAGAGTCTGAAGATGAGGGGGGGTGGCGGGGGAGGAATGTGTAGATGGGCCCATCTGCTGCTGGAGATGAGAGACAGTCACTAAATACAATCTCATTTTACAGATGAGGAAACTGAGAGTGTGAAAAAAATTTCAGTGACTTGCCCAAGATCACACAGCTAATGTGATCTGAACTTGGGTGTTCATGACTCCAAGGATACCACTCTATTTATGGCACCAAGTCTAAAAAATTAAAAAAAAAAAATTTTTTTTAAGATGTCTAGGATCAAAATCTGGCCTCACATATACAGTAAAACCTTTTTCTATAATAGAGAAAAAATATCCCCTACCCAAAAATTTGTTTTTAGTATATCACTACATCTGAAAGGCTTGGTGTCTTCAAGGATTAAAAATGATGAACCCTATATTATTCAGACTATCCAAACACCAACAACACCCTAACCTTTCCCCAAGTATGTTATTATATTTTTTATCTTTTCACATTAATTTTGCTGAAATTATTTTTTATATCAAATAGTTTTCACATAACCAAAATTAGTTAAAATTTAAAAGTATATGTTTTGTTAGAAAGTATGTGTGTGTATTTGTTAGAGAAAATACATAAATAAACCAGGTGTTTTAGTTTTTTGAAGTGGTCATCATCTTCCAAGCACAGTATGGGAAAAATAATCCTCAAATTCATGTTAGCTTACTGAAAGCTCTCCTCTTAGAATCTTCTAGTTTACTTTGATATATATCATTATCAAGCTATGCTTAACTGATTAGACTGTCCTAGACTAAGGACTCTCATTTCCACCTAAAAAATTATTTCTAACTAGGCTAACATTTTACTTTTTCCTATTTTCTCCCAGTCCTTCCTCCATACCCTGTCACATATTGGTTCTAGAGCCTCATTTTCCCCAAGCTTCAATTCCCATTCATATTTATTTAAAAGAAAATAAACAAAAAGCCTTCTGGGGCCCAATGGGATTTTATATGAATACATTTTTTGTTAAAAAAATATACTATAATCAAGGTAAAGTAATTCCACTGATCTTTTTTAATTCCAGGAACTTAAAAAAATACAAAAGTCCAAACTAATACTTTCCTGAACCCTTCTGTGAGGATTTTACTTCCAAAATACTAAGAGTAAGTACAAATATATACTTTAGATATTAAGATAGTAGCAGCAAGGCCACAGGGAAAGAGACAGCAAGAAAATTAATATTACTAGTGTATATAATTTTTACTTCCCAGTCTTGCTTATCCTGGGGGGTACTTCCTCTAGTAGTCCTAGTAGAATGCTAAGATTCAAAAGGAAGATTTTTGTTTCTGATAACATAAACATAATTTGGATCCCATGATCAACACACAAGGATAAACTCTTTTAGTTTATTTTTTGGTATGGTTCCAGAAATTTCAGCAAACTTTATCAGTCCAGTTTGAAGATTACTCTGGCATTTAGCATAATGTACAAACAATAAAAAGGCCTATTTTTTAATAATAAATTTTTAAAAAAAAATACTAATAGCTAGCATTTTATTTATTTATTACATTTTGATATGAAAAGGAATGTATAAGGGAATAAGTATTCATGAATTTCTATGTGCTGGTACAGAGTCAGTGAAAATAACTCAACTGATGAAAAATCATTGTGAAGACTGAGTCTTGTAACCCTGTGAATTAGGTGTTATAATCCTCATTTTATAGTTGAGGAAACTGAGGTTGACAGACATTAAGTGACTTACCCAGGGTCCTAAGTGTCTGAGGCTATATTTGAACTCAGGTCTTCCTGACTCTAGGTCTAGTTATATCTACTCTAAATAAACTATGGGTTAATCTCAAAGAGCAGAAGATGTGTCATGTATATACTATACTGTATGTAATACAATACGATGAATCATGTATCACTTCACCACCTAGTTGCTTAGGTATACCTGCTCATCTAGTTCCAATATCAACAGAATTCTTTCAAATGGTACCCTCAGTTTAAAAGGGAGACACATATTTTCATTCATGTCAGTACCACACACCTTTAAACAGTACTTTATTTGACAGCAAGAAAGGCAGGTAGAAAATGGATTGGTTTTAATTTTCTTCCCACTTAAGGTTCTGAATTTTAAGGTTTCAGATGAAAAAACCCACAAGCTACTTACCATAAATCCTTCAACTAAAAAGATCAAGCTAGATCAGGAATTCTTTAACTAGGGTTTATGGACAAATTTCAGGGGGTCCATGACCCTGGTTCGGTAAAACTATTATCTTTAGGGCAGAGCCAAGATGGTGGAGTAGAAAGACACACATATGCTAGCTCTGAACCCACAGCCCATAAAATATCTGTAAAAAAGAACTCCCAACAAATTCTGGAGCAGCAGAAGCCACAGAACAATGGAGCAGAGGAGATTTCTGTTCCAGAGAGTCCCGAAAACCTCTCGCAAAAGGTCCGTCGAGCCCCGGACCCGGAGCTGAGCCCAGCCCAGCCCTGCCTTGACTGCGCAGCACCGAGAGGAGCAGATCCGAGCAGGCTTCAGGGACAGAATCTCCAGCAGCCATGTGGGTCCCTCCACCCACTGGCCCCAAAGGTTGGTGAGAGGGTCTTCTCGGCTTGCCGAGAGGGGAGTGGGGTGCCCCCATAACTCAGGCCCCCTCGGGGGGCAGCAGCAGAGGCGGGAGCAGACCAGGGCTCCCCAAGCAGACAGGAGCCCGGATCCATTGTTGAAGGTCTCCACATAAACCCCCTGAGGGAACTGAGCCCCGTGAGGCGGCCCTGCCTCCACCTGAGCACCTGAACTTAATCTCACACTGAATAGCAGCCCCGCCCCAGCCCAAAACCCTGAGGCTGGGAAGCAGCATTTTAATCTCAGACCCCAAGTGCTGGCTGGGAGGATCTGGAGGCAAAGTGGGTGTGAAGAGAATACTCAGAAGTCAAGTCACTGGCTGGGAAAATGCCCAAAAAAGGGAAAAAAAAAATAAGACTATAGAAGGTTACTTTCTTGGTGAACAGGTATTTCCTCCCTTCCTTTCTGATGAGGAAGAACAATGCTTACCATCAGGGAAAGACACAGAAGTCAAGGCTTCTGTATCCCAGCCCACTCAATGGGCTCAGGCCATGGAAGAGCTCAAAAAGGATTTTGAAAATCAAGTAAGAGAGGTGGAGGAAAAACTGGGAAGAGGAATAAGAGAGATGCAAGTAAAGCATGAAAAGCAGGTCAGCACCCTGCTAAACGAGACCCAAAAAAAAATGCTGAAGAAAATAACACCTTGAAAAATAGGCTAACTCAACTGGCAAAAGAGGTTCAAAAAGCCAATGAGGAGAAGAATGCTTTCAAAAGCAGAATTAGCCAAATGGAAAAGGAGGTTCAAAAGCTCACTGAAGAAAATAGTTCTTTCAAAATTAGAATGGAACAGATGGAGGCCAATGACTTAATGAGAAACCAAGGAATCACAAAACAAAACCAAAAGAATGAAAAAATGGAAGATAATGTGAAATATCTCATTGGAAAAACAACTGACCTGGAAAATAGATCCAGGAGAGACAATTTAAAAATTATGGGACTACCTGAAAGCCATGATCAAAAAAAGAGCCTAGGCATCATCTTTCATGAAATTATCAAGGAAAACTGCCCTGAGATTCTAGAACCAGAGGGCAAAATAAGTATTCAAGGAATCCACAGATCATCGCCTGAAAGAGATTCAAAAAGAGAAACTCCTAGGAACATTGTGGCCAAATTCCAGAGTTCCCTGGTCAAGGAGAAAATACTGCAAGCAGGTAGAAAGAAACAATTCAAGTATTGTGGAAATACAATCAGGATAACACAAGATCTAGCAGTTTCTACATTAAGGGATCGAAGGGTGTGGAATATGATATTCCAGAAGTTAAAGGAACTAGGACTAAAACCAAGAATCACCTACCCAGCAAAACTGAGTATAATACTTCAGGGGAAAAATTGGTCTTTCAATGAAATAGGACTTTCAAGCATTCTTGATGAAAAGACCAGAGCTGAAAAGAAAATTTGACTTTCAAACACAAGAATGAAGAGAAGCATGAAAAGGTAAACAGCAAAGAGCAGTCATAAGGGACTTACTAAAGTTGAACTGTTTACATTCCTACATGGAAAGACAATATTTGTAACTCTCTAAACTTTTCAGTTATCTGGGTACTGGGTGGGATTACACACACACACACGCACATGCACACACACATAGAGACAGAGTGTACAGAGTGAATTGAAGAGGAGGGGATCATATCTGAAAAAAATGAAATCAAGCAGTGAGAGAGAAATATATTGGGAGGAGAAAGGGAGAAATGGAATGGGGCAAATTATCTCTCATCAAAGAGGCAAGCAAAAGACTTTTTAGAGGAGAGAAAAAGAGGGGAGGTGAGAGAAAAAGAGGGGAGGTGAGAGAAAAATATGAAGTTTGCTCTCATCACATTCCACTAAAGAAAGGAATAAAATGCACACTCATTTTGGTATGAAAACCTATCTTACAATACAGGAAAGTGGGGGAGAAGGGGATAAGCAGGGTGGGGGGGATGATGGAAGGGAGGGCATGGGGAAGAGGGAGCAATTTGAGGTCAACACTCATGGGGAAGGACAGGATCAAAAGAGAGAATAGAAGTAATGGGGGACAGGATAGGATGGAGGGAAATATAGTTAGTCTTATACAACACGACTATTATGGAAGTCATTTGCAAAACTACACAGATATGGCCTATATTGAATTGCTTGCCTTCCCAAAGGGAATGGGTGGGGAGGGAGGGATGAAGAGAAGTTGAAACTCAAAGTTTTAGGAACAACTGTCGAGTACTGTTCTTGCTACTAGGGAACAAGAAATACAGGTAATGGGGTACAGAAAGTTATCTGGCCCTACAGGACTAAAGAGAAGATAGGGACAAAGGAAGGGAGGGATGATAGAAGAGAGGGCAGATTGGTGATAGGAGTAATTAGAATGCTTGGTGTTTGGGGATGGGGGGGAGGGGACAAAAGGGGAGAAAATTTGGAATCCAAAATTTTGTGAAAATGAATGTTAAAAGTTAAATAAAAAATAAAGAAAAAAATATTATCTTTGTTTTCACTAATCTCCAATTAAAATTTAGCAGTTCCTTCTAATATGAACATAGGCAACAAACATTCTGAGAAGAGAGCCATACGTTTCATCAGACTGCCGAAAAAAAAAAAATGGTTAAGATGTCTGGGCTAAATGGTTGAAAACCAATGCCCAGACCGACTATATATGCCCTCCTGAATTCCTAAGGCAAACTGTAATTAGTTCTTATGTGCAATTTAAGTAACACTGCATAATGTTTGGCCTTATTTGGCTTTTCTCATATTTTTATAATACATCTTAAAATAAAATTAATTACAATGGAAGTCCTTTGGCATTGCTACTTTTCCCTGTTTGAAAATGTGTCAGACTCAAGTCAAAACACATTTATTATGTACTTATTACATGTATGCCAAGTACTGTGCTGACGAGTACTGCTGCTGTTGTAGTCTTGCCATTAAGCAACTTCCATTCTAAAGGGAGAAGACAACATGCAGAAAGAGACTGAAAAGAAGAAGGGGAAGGTATTCATCCACAGAAGGTAATGGGGGAATGGTGACAAGCTCTAGATAATGAAAAATAGCTGGTCTGGGCCCTCCCTCAAAATAGAGGTCTGTGGAAAACTAACCAATGGGAGATGAGGGCCACAGGAACAAGAGGAGGCAGCTGAGGCATGGTGGTGAAGTTCCAAAGAATGAAAAGAAGCATCAAAACAGGTTAACTGTATGTAATATGATATGATGACTCATGTATTACTTCACCCCCCCCAGCTGCCCAGGTGTACCTGCTCATCAAGCACCACTTTGGTATCTGAAGGGACATCCCTCAGGAAGACAGAGGCATCATATAACTTAATGATGTCATATGCAGATGGAGAGATTCCATGTTGAACAAATACAAGACAGTATTTATCTAGAAGCCTAATGCCATAGGTTTCTCCTACTGTTCTTCCCTAATTTTTCTTCCCTCTCTTTTATACCCTACCCCCAACATGTGTCTTCCCTATGGCTTATCTCCATCAGACTGCCTCTTCTGCTCAAGCAGTCAGCTGGACTACTCCTGACATTACACCAGGGCTATTTATAATCTAGGGATCTTGGGAACAAGGGAGGGCCTAAAAACAATAATTTGGCGTAATGTACATACTACCTTTCAGGCCCAAAAGCTGATCTGGAGACTTGGATTATTCTAGTTCCAGCTCTGTTGCTAAGTGTGTAGGTGGCTATGGATAAATTGCTTAATCTCTCTGAGTCTCAGCTTTCTATCTATTAAATCAAAGTGCTAAGACAACACTGTCTAAGGTTTCTTTGAGATTTAACATTCCATGATTCTCTTAATGAGAATTTCTGAGCCACTTTTTGCTTCAAAATAAATCAAAATGCAAATACAGTAAACACTCAAGTTATGTTACCCAAAGTCTCCCATATAAACTTCTCCAAATACATACAACAGTTATAATTAACTACTATTTCACTGAATATTTTTTAAAGCAAGACTAACTGTTACCAGCACTAAGGTTTCTAGAACCCTTTCAAGGCCAATGTCATAGAATACTGTTGCCATCAAGAGAACAAACTGATTATCCCTTAGTTATCTAAGCTATGAAGAAAGCAAACCCAAATACTAATATAGTGTACTTGAAAAGCCACAAATTTTTCATACTTTAAATGTAGAAAATATAAATATGGAAGTTAAACAAACAACAAAAAAAGTGAAATAACCAAGTTGACAGGCATTCAAAATATCTCATTACCTTTTCTGGTTGAAGTCTACCACCATCTGGAATAGATGTATTTAGCAAAGCAATATCATCCCTCTGTCTTCAACTGTGCAGGTGTAGTTACACATGTGTATTGTTTGGATCTTATGCATCTTCTTTCCGCTAACAAAGAAGTGACATCTTAAAACTGAAAATATAAATATAATGAAGGTAAAATTAGCTTCTGACAGAGGAAAAAGCCGTCACCAAACCATCAGCTTAATTAAGTATGGAAAATTTAGCTGTTGTAGAGAAGGGTTTATCAGTAATCAGATTAACATTTTGCTGAACAGGAGTCAAACCAAAGCTTCTAAGCACTGAAGTGTTCCATATATGAGAGTATTCTCTTTTTATTAAAGTGTTTCTGCTTGACCTGGTAGCTTGGAAGACTCAGTGCATTATGTTGCTGAAGATACTTTCAGAAATGATTAGTTTACTCTACTTATACTCAGAAGTGGCCTAATTTTGCCTCCAGACCATAAAGATATGAAAGCATATGATTTGTCTGGAGGAAACCAGGGTATATTTGACAAATGAAAAGGCCCTTGTGAGTGGCTTCAGAGATATATAAAAAATATATATTCCAAGAGTCACTCAACTATGTTTCTAATAGCTTGCAGAAAGAAGTGGAATTCTTTTATACATCCATTACTAATACCTGTAGCTAACATAACTAACACTATGTACAAAACACTGCACTAGGTTTTGGGGAAGTTTATTTGGGAAAATAAATGACATGTTATTCTATAAATCACAGCACAGAGATACTAAGAAAATTTAAGCTACATGAATGAAACTGTTCAAATAGTCTACCAATTTTATGGAAGACACAGAAACATGAACCAACATTCAATTTTTGAACTCAATGTTTTTTGAGCAAAAAAAAGCAAAACATGATGATTAGAAGCAACAATGGTATTCAGTGTTAAGCCTAAATCTTCAAGATCAAAGAATGAACTACCAGAAATATTAAAATAATATGATACAAGCCCTAAGAACGTTTCCTTTAAATGTTCTATTCTAAATCCATCCAACAATTCTATAATACAAACATTCGACTCTTTAAATTTAAATCACATAAAAAAGAGAAGGCCACAGGGGGTTGGGCTTGTCAACAACAAATATGACTATATGATCCAACCAAGTACACTGAAATTTTATGAACTACTTTTCATATTGTTTATTAAGTAACTTATAAAAAACAAGACCTTTATTAAGACTTATTTCATATGCTGTGGGGAAAATAATATAATCCTGTTCAGTAAGATGAAAAAATACTCAAAACAAGTGATTTGCTAAGCTCACATTCAACACCAAACTCAAGAAACAAACTTCAACACAAGATATTTCAATGCATGGTAAAGCAAAAAAAATACCACTTCTATTCTAATAGCCAATTTATGCAACCAAAAATAAAACAGATAATTAATTTGCCTGTTTCAGCTCTGATTATTTCTAAGTCTTAAAAAAAAAAAGTCACAAAGTAAAGTTAATATGGCTAAGGTCTAGTATGAAATTCAGAAATATTGATGAGACAGTAACATCAATTTCCAAATGTAAAGATTTTTAGCCAGGGTGATTTTTAAAAACAAAGCATATTTTCATAATTCTTATGAATGGTCTCTATGAAGACTTTAAAATTTAAATATTTCATCCATATCATAAATCCAAACAGCAACTATGGGTTAATCCCAATAAGAAGAAGATATATCATGAAGGTATTGAGTCCAGAGAGCCCTCTATTCTGGATGAGTTGAGGAGGACAGAACACAGTTTAAATGGGGGTAGACTAATCTAATAAAAGATAAGCAAAAAAGAAAATAAGCTGTCGTCTAAATATTTCGGTTTAATCACCAAAAGAATTCTTATAATCTTCTGCGGCGTTTCTCTTGAAGGACTTGGGGTTTTTTATTCTTGCTTTTTAAAGTAAGCTTTCCAATTCCATATTAACAAAAAATAAGATATCCTAAAAAATGTTCACTTTCTAAAAAGGAGCTATTCATGGATTGTTTTCTATGAAAAGAGCTTTTGAAAATGAGTTCAGCAGAAGACAATCTTCCCCTTTCTAAGCAGGTAGGTATGTATGTCTTTAAACTTTAATTCAACTCAGACTCCTCAGTATTGAATAACAAAATTTCATACAGAAAAAGGAATGACTAGCTTCCTAACGATGTTTATTTCAAAGTTACCAGCTAGGCATGAAAGTCTTTTCCCGGTGAACTCACCATCATAGCGTTGTTTACACTTTTTGCAAGAAAGACAAGGCCCAGTCTGCGATCCTAATAAGTGAATGGAAAAGTTGGGAAGGAAACTTCCAGAGTGCCCTTGTTCACAAAACTGAGACATGCAGACAGACACCAGGACAACTGTATATCTACAGGAACGCCTGGAGACAAAAACTTGGTAACGTTCCCACGGAAACACGTCAAGGGCAGGGCCCTGTCCAGTCAATTTAGACACCAGAAAAGACAGCAAGGTTAGATCGGATGGATGGCTGCGCCTCTCTTGGCATACTGAGATCTGCAACTCGTATTCCCAGTCAAAACCTTACGTGTGCTAACTGTGGGAGCCCTCTCCTCACAACCACTGGAAGAACAGAGGAGAAGGTCCGAGTAAGTGGGAGCAGCCGAATCAGGCGACTTTCCTACAGATCTCCGCCTCTGCACCCCTTCTCCCACACACAGAGAGCCTCTGCTGCTGCCTCTGCCTATGGACCGACCCCGTCCGGGATTACTGAGCGGGCCTGCTCTTCCCCTTCACGGAGCTAGGAAACCAAAGCTACGTTAGGGCAGCTGGCAGGAGAAACGAGAACGGCCAAGCCAGAGGCGTCAAGGCCGTGGGCCCCAGGCTGGGGAGCCCGGAGGAGGGGCAGGAACTCGGGGACCCCCGTGGAACCCTCCGGGGCCGCCGGCGTCTCCCGCAGTGCTCTCCTCTTGGGGGCACATTCCCATTCTGACCCCCGCCTGCCTTCTTCGGGGGGCCTCCTAGCTGGGGGTGGGGAGGGGGAGAAGGGTGGACCCGGCTCTCGGAATTTACGACAAGACCCGGAAAACGGTCCCGTTAGAGCCGATTTCACCCACCAGGAATGCGCTCCGCCCCCGCCGCCTCCCCGCGGCGGCCGCCGCTCAGGTCTCCCCTCCCTCAGGAGGTTGGGGGAAGTGCTTCCAGGGGAGACGCTGCCCCCCTTCCCGTCACAATACTGCCGGGGGTGACCCCCGGGGAAAACACGAGCCGGACTGCCGGGGCGGTTCCCCTCCTCCCCAGTTCGGCAGGGCGTCGGCTCGGCCCGGGGAAAGCCGACCCAGAAAAACCAAAGCAAACACAAAACCCAAGGCCGGCCGGGCACTCCCCGGCCTCTCCCTCCCCGAGGGCTCCCGGCTCCTTGGGCGTCCCGGAGAGGGGAACAGCCGCGGCCTCAGCCCCTGAGAGGGAGCCGCAACGCCAGAGACGCCCTTCTCTTCCCGACCCTTCCCGGAGGCCCGATACCTTCAAGTCAAGCGCGGAGGAGGCGGCGGCGGGGGCCGGGGGACCGCTGTCTGCTGGCGGCCAGGCCCATCTCCCCGCAGCGGCGGCGGCGGCGGCGGCGGCAGGAGGAAGTACGGGGGGAGGGGTTCTGCGGGCGGAGGCGCCTCTCAGATGGGGCAGGGGGGTGGGTACGGAGGAGGGGTCCAGGCGGCCCGTTTCCCGGACTCCTCCTCCTCGGCCCGCTCTCGGCGGCTCCTCCCGACAACTGCCATTCTCCCACCTCCTCCTCCCCGCCTCCGCCCCGCGTGCCCCGTAGTGCGTCACGGCGGCGCCACGCCCCCTCGGCTCGGTTCCTCGGAGCTTCGAGAACGCGGCGGTCGCTCGGGGCGCACCTCTCGGGCTCTCCCTTCCCCAGTCTCCGCCCCCCCCCCCCCCCCCCCCGTCCAGAGATACCGTTAGCGCCGTTAACGCTCCCCCGTCCCCGCCGTGGATCTCGGGGCTCCGCCTCTGCTCTATCCCCCGCCTCCTCCCTCGTCCCTTCCCCACTATCGGCCTCGAGACCGTGGACGCCTTCCGAAGCCTCGCCCCACCTGGCGGCGCCGGCCTCCGCAGCCTCGCAGTCTCCGGGTGCCGCAGGTCGGCCGCGGCCGGAGAACTTTTGAACCGGCTCTAGCTTCTCTTGATCTTTCTTTCCAGACCGCGTTCATTCCCCTCGAACGCCGCTGGTTCCCGGGCTCAGGCCCTCCAGACCTGCCGCTGCGGGGCAGGTGCTCGGGGCAGCTGCAGCCTTGGCCCGCCGGCTGTCTGGAGCCGGGCCGCCGGGTCGGACTTCTCACCAAGGGGAGTCCCGCCGAGCCACTCCCCCTCTTAGTCCGCGGGCTGCGGCCCAAGGAGATGCTGGTCTACCTGGGCCAGGAGAGAAGCCGGACCGGGCAGTGCCCGCGGAGCCCGAGCGGAGGGTCCCGGAGCAGTCCTGGGAAGCCTCTGCATCCCTCGCCAGAATAATGCTTTTAAGTGCGTAGGGACGGCAACAGAAATCAGTCTATTGAAATACACTTACCATATATATTTTTTAAGGTTCATCGATTCCGGGTTGAGTCTCTGCTTTAGTAAAATCCATCCTACGTGGCCTTTTAAGTCGTTTTCATTCCATTTTGCATCTTTTACCTCTATTTCAATTTTATTTCCTCATCTCAATGCCTGTCGTCCGAAATTACCTCCAGTTTATCCTCACTATATCTTGTTTATATATAAATGTTTGTATCTCGTCTTCCCCCTTTAGGGGAGCTTCTTGAGACGGTGGCCGTCTTCACTTTCTTCTTATCCCCGGTGCTTAATAAAACGCTTCTTGACTTCCTTTGCTTGAAGCCGTTGGGGGCGGGGTGGGGGTGGGGAGTTCGTTTTCAATGCATAATTCTGTTGGTCGGAGTCCTAGCTCTAGAGTCAAAACACCTGAGTTCAAATGCCAAGTTCGGCGATCATCCACCCGTTGTGACCTTGGGCAGTCCCTAAACCCAAGTCTTGGGTTTCCTCATCTTAAAATGAAGGGATTGGACCACAGACTGGATCGTTTCTAACGTTCCTCCCACCCTCCATTAGATTTCTTTGTTCAAGACAAAGAAAAATAAAAGTCCCAGCTCCCAAGGAGTTTATACTGCCAAATACAGTATCTACGCATGAAAATGAATGTAAAATGATACAAAGTAACTAAAAGACTGTCAGTAACTGGGAGTATCCAGAAGGTCTTTGTGTAGGAAGTTTTACTAGCTAAATGATGCAGTCCTATCCTTACCCTATTCTCTCTACATCCTCCAGATGTAAGCTTTTATTCATTTAGTCTTTCTCCAGAAGTAGAGGTATGACAAACAGATCAATAAATAGATAATAGAAAAGGGCCAAGGAGTGATTTTTGTTTTGAATATCGAACATTATGCCCCAGACCAATATTTAGAGTGGCAATAAATATTTCTAAATAATTCTAGTCCTTTACCCTTCTTGGACACTGGGGGGAAAAAGTCCCCAGCCTCAAGGCACAGTGAGGGCCTTTCTATCCCTTCCCCATACATACATACATACATACACGTCCAGGTATATGAAATCCTAGTCTTAATTTCACATTTATATGTGCATTATGTATTATATATGCAAAATTAAGAACAAGGAGATAACAGATTTTAGAGCTGGAAAGGACTTAGAGACCATCAAACCCAAGCTCTCTTATTTTATGGATGAGAAAACACAGTGACTTGCATAGGGTTTCACAGCTAATAAATGTTGAAAGGCAGAAGTTGAACTCGGGCCTTCCTGTTTCTTCAGTCTAACCACAGAACCACTTTAACTGCCTCCAAACCATAAAGGGTCATCTGACTAGTACTTTGTGCAGTCCTTGCTTTTAAATGCTTACTGACTTGACTCAACTCCTTTAATTTATGGATGAGAACTGAGTCGGAGAAACTGTAGACATCAGAGGCTGGGATTTGAATTTGGTGCAGTAGCTTTCAATCTGGCACTCTGAAGATCAGAATATTTGCCACTAATTTAAAGCAATTTATTGCTTTTCTGACTTTGTGGTTTCTGTTTCTGCCTGGCATTTTCATCGTCATAAAGTCATGTCACCTTCTTCTTGACCCCATTTGGGGTTTTCTTGACAAATACTAGAGTGGTTTGCCACTTCCTTCTCCAACTCATTTTATAGATGAGGAAATTGAGGCAAACAGGGTTAAGTGACTTACCCAGGGTCACGCAACTAGTGTTTGAGATCAGATTTGAGCTCAGATCTTCCTAACTCCAGATCTGATACTCTATCCACTGTGCCACCTAACTGCCAATAATTGCTTTTATATAGCACTTTAAGGCTTGCAAAGAACCTTACAATTATTACTTCATTTTACCTTCACTACCATCCTGGAATGTAGCTGCCATTATTGCTCCCATTTTACATATGAGGAAACTGAATTAAAAGAATAAAGCTGTTGAGGGAGATTTTTAATGTTGTAGATTTAAAGCTGAAAGGGACCTCAGAAGCCAGTTAGTCCTACCCCACTCATTTTAAAGATGAGTAAACAGGTCCAGAGAAGCTAAAGTGATTTTCCCAAGGCCATATCAGAAGATATGACCCTAAGCCCTCTAACTTTAAGGCCAATGTTTTCTCCACTATACTACCATTATTAAGAACTTCTTAAACATCTCTGATAATTCTTAAAATTAAGTGTATTGCCTACTTCTACATATAGGAAGATCTCAAGTTATTGGCTATATTAACTTTCTTGTAAAATTAAAGGAATAGTATTGGAGAATTATTGATATTTTCTGATTAATTACATTAAAATATAGAAAAATACTATGAAAACTATTAATTATAAACTTCCAGATGACTTTTTTTCTCTACTTCCCAGAGCACTAAAGAACTTTTCTGCTCTTACTAGGGGTTCATTCTACAACATAATTTTATGCCCTCACAAGTTAATTCCCAAAACTTGTCAGAAACTTTCCATATAACCATAGCTTTGGCACCACTAGTGAAAACTTTAGACAGGTATAGAGATATTATATTACTTCTTAAAAGATACTGAGATCAACTCAACTGAAATCAGCAGGTACCTGAGTTGATAACAGTTCCTCTAAAGCTAAAATTAAAACAAATACACACACATGAATTAGAAAAGGAAAAATATCATTTCATACTTATAGGATGACTGATTTTGCAACACTATGATTTTTTTCTTTTATATTCAGTATTTTATTCCCCTACCCCATTACATATGAAAATTTTAACATTCGTTTTTAAATTTTTCAGGTCTAAATTCTCTTCCTCCCCAAACCCTCATTTACAAAGCAAGCAATTTGATATAGGTCATTCACGCATAAGCATACAAAATATATTTCCACATTAATCATATTGTAAAAAAAAAAAAAACCGACCAAAAAAACTAACAAAAATAATGAAAGTTTTCAAGGAAGTATACTTTGATCTGTATTCAGACAACATCAGTTCTGGTGATTGATAGCGTTTTTCAGAACTGTTTTAGATCATTGTATTACTGAGAGTGGCTAGGCAACATTCTGATGGTTCTACTCATTTCACTTTGCATAAGTTCATATAAGTCTTTCCAAGTTTTTTCTGAAATGATCCTGCTCATCATTTCTTTCTTTTTGTTTGTTTGTTTTTTAAATTAATTTTATTTATTTTCAATATCCTACAATCATTACCATATAACTTAGATTATTATTTTTCCTCCCTCCCTCCTCCCTCCCTGAGATAGCATACTATTTTGTATAGGTCCTACACATACTTTCCTATTAAATACATTTTCACTATAGTCACGCTGTGTTGAAGAATTAAAATGAGTGGGAGAAGTCATCTAACAAACCAAAATGCAATATACCCACACCCACACCCACATACACACACACACACACACACACACACACACACACACACACACACACACACACACACAAAATGATCTGCTACATTTACATTCTGCAACTGAATTCCATAGTTCTTTCTCTGGATGTGGAAGGCATTTTGCCTTAGAAGATCATTGGGAATTTTTTTAAGTCCTTGCATTGCAATGAAGTTCCAAGTCTACCAGAAAAAACTCTCGCACACTGTGGTTATTGCTGTGCACAAGATTCTCTTGGTTCTCCTCCTTTTGCTCAGCATCAGTTCATATAAGTCTTTCCAGACCTCTCTGAAGTCTTTCTGTTCATCGTTTCTTAGAGCACAATAGTATTCCATTACATTCATATACCATAATTTATTCAATCATTCCCCAATTGATGGGCATCCCCTTGATTTTCAGTTCTTGACCACCACAAAGAGTGCTGCTATAAATATTTTTGTACATGTGGGACCCTTTCCCATTTTTACGATCTCTTGGGGATACAGTCCTAGAAGCGATATTGCTGGGTCAAAGGGTATGCACATTTTTGTAACCCTTTAGGCATTGTTCCAAATTGCTCTCCAGAATGGCTGGATCAGCTCACAGCTCCACCAACAGCAACACTATGATTTTTAAAAATCTTTTTAAAATTATAAATTCAGCAGGAAAACAATTTGTGGTCAGTTTTAAAGGAAATGAACAATCCTCCCTCCCTCTCCTTCCGCCTTGTTATAATGTGAATGAGATCATATTTCCTTAAGCCCTAGATAAGGGAAATTTGACTTTCATTGCTCAGATCTCTTTGCAATCATTCTGTAAGTATGAGATGCCCTTTTACGTTCACAATATTGTACTGGTACTGAGTAAAATATAAAAGAAGTATAAGATGTTATCCCAGTCTCTCAGGCGTTTGTGATGTAGTTCAGAAGTCACTAAAGATAGGATGGATAGAATATTGGACTTGGGGATGAGGAAGACTAGTTTCAAAACTCTATCTCCAATCATTATTGTCTGTGGTAACTTGATAAACTCATTTAATGTTGTCGGAAACAAGCAAGTTCGGTTTCCACAGTTTTGAGTGGTCGGGATTGTAACCTAGTACGGTTAGGTAAAGGTCAGAAACTTCTTTGAAAACTTGAGGAGCTGTTTGAGGGAAAGCCTATCAGAGAGGAGAACATAAAGTCACATGGCCAGAGGATGGTGGTGGGCTAAGTCCAAAATCCGGAACACTATAAGAAGCTTCCATTATTCTAAATGTGTTATAGTCTTCCAGTAGCCACGTTGGAAACTACCCATTCATTCAAGGGAATGAATATGGAAGGCCCTCCCTCCTCTGAACTCTATTTTAATAAATTTTCCTTGATACCTTTCTGTGTGTCAAGTGTGTCTCTAACAATGTTCTTAAGGCTATTTTCTCATTTACAAAATGAGGACAGTATAACATTCAAATGAGAAGATATAAGTAAACCACTTTGCAAACTTTAAAGCACTAGGTAGATGGCAATTTGTACTGTCATATACACATGACAAAAAGCTGAAATGTAAATGATTAAGTCACCAAGTGAATGCTGTGGAAGTTCCAAGGAGGAGATCCACAAGTCAGGGAAAGTTTCATGGGGAAGCTGGGATTTGGATGGATCCTAAAAGATGGGTGAGATTTAGAGAGGTAGAGTGCATTCTTGACAAGGTCGATAGCATGAGCAAAAATTTTTAGAACTATGAATGAACATGATATTGAGGGGAGACAGGGAAGATATTCATCTGCTGGAACAGAAGTTTTGTTAGGCGATAGTGAGAAATTTAGTAGACTAGCTCTTGTTAGAGCCTTAAATGCCACAATTTGGCTTTTCTTCTATGTCTGTTCATTACACAAATATGTAGTTAGGAACTATGCTAGATGCTGGGGATGATAAGACAGAAATGAAACAATCTATACTCTATTAGATGGGAATCAATGTGTACTTAGAAAATTAAATCCAAAACACATTCAAAGTAATTTCCAAGGGCACTAATAATAAATTGAGGAATCAGAAAGGTGACTTAGACTGAACTTGGAAGTTAATCTAGGGATTCTTCAAGATAAAAGTGAAGAGGAAAAGAGTGCTTTTTGGGCACTTGTGCAAAGGTATGGAGATAGGATACAGGATGTCATGTACAAGAAAATGCAAGTAGGCATATTTGGCTACAACATGGAACAACGCATGATGAGCTCCAAAGGGAAGTTGAGGGTCTTAGTGTGAAAGGTTTTAAATGCTAGACAGCAGAGTTTGTATGTGAAACCAGGGACAATTTGGCAGCTACGATGGATTGTCAAGGAAAGAAACTGGTAGGAGGATGACCTGTTAGGAGGCCTATTCAGAAGTCCAGGTAACAGGTGATAAGGGCCTGAATTAGAGTGGTAGCTGTGTAAGGTAGAAGAGAGGAGATGGATGTGATTTGTAGTAATTGTAACATTTCCTTCAGGCTACTTCTCCAATTCAGCACTTATACTTAGGAGTCTGGATCTCCGAGGGGTGACTACTCCCAGGTTCTAGGTACTTTATGGTCTGTATTAATAAAACTATACCTCTTGAAGCACCTACCAACGAACTTTTCTTTAATTCTTAGCTAATAAATACAATTAACTCAAAACAAAGGCATTTACTATGACTGTGTACTAGTACTATTTAAGGCATTTCCCCCATAAACTTGGAGGCATAGTCACCTATGTTATTTGCCATTTCATGAAACCTTTGGCACAGGTTGTTTTATCATGCTTTAAAAGCAAAAGAAAAATTAAATTCAGATGCCAGTTGCCAGTTTTACAATTCAACTTCCTTGAGCCTCAATTTCTCATCTGTAAAATGGTTATAATACTTGTATCTACTTCAAAGGATTGTTCTAAAGATGAAATGAGTTAATTTATGCAAAACTTAGAAGGCTATAGAGATACTTTTTATATTGCACACATGGAAAAGTACACATTTAAATTTGTATGAAACGATAGCTTTTTTTGATAACTTTATTTCTATAAGAAACAAATAGTTTATAGAGTGAATTTTAAATACCAGTTTTAATATTGTTCACTGAAATGCTGCAGGAATAAACCCCTGTTAGACTGTCTTCCATAATGAAAGTTTTCTAGAAATAGCATAGCACTACAGTGTCAAAGATATACCCCATGTGTGAACATCTGCTGAGAGAAAAATCCCTAGAGAACCTAACCTAGCTTAGTGGCCCAATGGTTAGAGAGTTGGACGTAGAGTTAGGAAGATCAGAGTTCAAATGTGACCTCAGATACTTGTTAGTTGAGCAAGTCACTTAACCTCTGTCCATCTGTTTCCTTGTGTATAAAATGGGGAAAATAAAAGTACCTCCCTTCCCAGGTTGTTGACGATATAATGAGATAATGTCTATAAAGTGCTTTGCAAAGTTTAAAGCCCTGTGAATTATTGTTACAGCTCCAAATGTATGATCACATCATTTTTATTCTCTCCTTTTTATTTTATGATATATACAACTGTTGTAGCATCAATCACTAGGGTGAAACAGAGAAGCCATGAAATATTTAAGCAGAAAGAAGAATGTAGAGAAGAAAAATGCCACTCAGAACATATAAACTCTGCAACAACAGTACGTGTTTTCAAAAGAAAACATCTTTCCCTCTTCTTTATTTTGATTACCGCTTTAGCCCCATCCATACCATTCAGAAAATTCATCTACAATTACCAAAAGTAATTCCATTTCTGGGATGGTTCCAATTTTTAAAAAATCCCATCTACTTTTGCCAGGGGAATCCCATTATAAATGTCTTTAGGGAAGAAATGTTTAAACAGTTACTTCCCAGAAAATGTGGCCAGGTCTCAAACCAGTATGCTGAAGGTCTTCATATTTTTTTTTTTTAAACGGGCAGAAAATGACATTAAATACTATGGGCACAACAATAGGTACATTCAGTATTAGAATAGAGAATTTACAACCCTATGTGGACTTGGGGGAAGTCCAGATTTGATAGTTACAGAAAAGCATCACCTGCTTGGAAAAAAAAAAACAGTGTGCTAAGCCAACAAGCTTATCAATGATCAAAGAGAACAAGATGTTAAAATAGCTGGATAATTGTGTAAGGGGAAAAAAAAACACATCAGGAATCTCATCTATAAGGCAGCTAGGTGGTACAGGAGATAGAACACAGGTTGGAGTGAGAAAGAACTAAGTTTAAATCTAACCTGAAACTCTTACTAGTTGTGTGAACCCTGGGTAAATCACTTAATCTCAGCTTCTCTGTGTGTAAAATAGGGATAATAAATAGCATCTACTTCCCAGGGTGGTTGTGAAGATAAAATAATATTCTAAAGTACTTTGTAAATATAAAGTGCCATATAAAATACTGTTATTATTAGAATAATAGAATTTTGTTTCTGGAAGGAGACTCAGAAATCATCTGAGGTTCAGAAAGTTTTAAATGGATGATCCAGAGTCATACATTAAGCCAAGTAGTTAAGCAATAACTAGAAGATGTCTCCTAGAATCTAAAACTCCTATACAATTCCATTTGACATATTTTTATTTTAAATTATTAGATTCCTATTCTGAAATTAAAAAAAAAATTTTTTAGTTTTCAAGTGACAAGAAGACTAGGAAAATTCCAGTGCTTACCAAGGTGCTTCGATCACATGGTCACACAGATCTTATGGAATTAAAACAGTAAACATCAATATTATAGTTTTCACTAGACAGAGGAATCCACTGTGCCTACAGCCAGGACAGTGAGGATTCATAAAAATAATTTTTAGTTTCTGATCTATCGACCCTGTTTAGACCTTCAGTGAAATCATGTAGTACCAAGCATTTTGGGACTCAAAGTATGTGTACCTGAACCAGCATACTTTGAATAAAAGGAAACTGCAACACAATCAAATTCAAAAATTTAGGTGTCTTAAGTAGATAATCAATCATGAATAGATGATTCTTGTACCTTCTCCACATTGTACTGGATTACATGCCTTGCAGGAAAAGGAATGTGGCATTTTTGTTCTCTAAAATTAGTATTAAATTATCTTGTAATTTATGATGACATTTTAGGAAATCTAGGCAGTTTCTTTCAGTTCTATTTTGACCTGCTTATACAATAAGAAGGTATTGTCTTTAATGCAGTCTTTAATGGATCTTTTCATACTTTTTCTCCAGTATCTTCCTCTGAGGAACCTAAATATTCTTAGTTGTTTTGAATGCAGCTCCCCTTTTGCACCCTCTACCAAAAGATTTGAAGCATTTGGATGAAGCCTCATGACTGGGATAGAAATGCAGTTTGTTTTGATCCATTGATCGATCCATTGTAGCTTGATCATGGGTGCTGTCACCTCAACTGGTGGTAGAACAGCCTGAGGTCAATAATGAGAGGTATGTTTGGTTAGACTAGTCATTGCTAAAATTTCCATGGAATTGATGGTTATTCTCCCCCTCTTCCTGAGCTTAACTGTGCCTTAATGTTTTTACATTTCTGTTCATATAGTATTAAAATACAACATAAAAGTATGATCAACCATCTCAATTTCTGATTTGTATATGTCTCATTATTTGGAATAGTATGTATGAGAGGAGGGTAGCAGCTAGCTTATTATTCACAGAGAAGGAAACAGAAAATAGACTCTCGGTTGGAAATTTGAAAGATCTTCCCCAGTGGGGGCTTTGGAGCTAAATGAAAGAGAATCTTATTTATATTACATAACTTCCCCATAGCAGGAGAAAGATTAAGTGAATCTGCACCTGTTACCTTAGGCAAAACTTGAACCAAGAGAAAGCAGTTTTAAGTGGTAGGGAGGTTTGATGATTAGGAGTAGGAAGAAGTTTCCTTGCAAGTAGCGGCCCTCAGGCAAATTTTCCTTCTGTTATCTACTCCCACAGCAAAGTCAAAGAAATTCTCCTCTGGTACCGGCAAAATAAAGGCATCAATTTAGGGAAAGTCACCCTCATAGGAGAAATCTGAAGGGAGGATTTGAGAAAGGATTGGCTCTGTTCCCACAAGAGTGGGGGCCAAAGAGAAGATTTTCTTCTTTAGCTAAGCACCTCCAATCCCAGACCCTGCTATATGTGTATAATAAAACTCATGAATAATTGAAAAAGAACATTTGGAGAACTAGAACAAAATGCTCTCTTTTTATAGGAGAATTGGTTGTTGTTTAGTCATTTTTTTCAGATCACAATTCTGTGATCTCATTTGGAGTTTTCTTGACAAAAATACTAGAGTTGTTTACCATTGTCTTCTCCATTGTCTTCCAGTTGAGGAACAGAGGGAAACAACTTCTCCACTGTCACACAGCTAAGAAGTGTTTGAGGCCAGATTTGAAATTAGGAAGATGAGTCTTCTGGACTCCAGACCCAGTGCACCACACCATCTAGCTGCCCCGTAGGGGAGTTTAGATGGTGTGGTGCCCCCTTCCCTCCTCCTCCCCCCCTCAACCCCCCTGCTTATGTATTCTACTAGTGCGGATGAAATATTTTGCACTTGGCCTAAATTGAAAATCTGATCACTTAATTATTATAAGAATATGGCTATAGCATAGTTCAACTCATGTCTAAATCCATTGCTTTTCCTTTAAAAATTATATACAGTAAAAACTTGATGGAATGGAAAATTATCTCATAGATGTTTTCTTATCTTCCATGATTATAAAAGGATGGTAAAACCTCTTGTCTATAAAGCAATGGAAAGAATATTGACTCTGAAGTCCAAGGATTTGTCTTCCAAATCTATCTCTGACATTTGCTTCCTGTATGACTTTGAGTTATTTAACTCTAGGCCTCAGTTTCCTCATCTTTAAAATGAAAGTGGCTGAACCGGATGGCCGCTGAGGTCTCTTCCAGCTCTATGCCTATGATCTTTATCCCACAAACTTGTTCCTTCCCCATCAGTAGGATACCCAACTGCTCAACCACTACAATCTAAATTTTCCAGAATATGCCTTTAAGGATCAATTAAAAGAACTGAAGGTGTTTAGCCTGGGAAACAGGAAACTTAGGGGAAATAGGATTGCTGTCTTCAAATATCTGAAGGGTTGTTCTGTGGAAGAGAGCCTTCACCAGTTCTGTTTAGTTGCAGAGACTAGAACCTTGATAGGATGAGTAGTGGATGCTTAATAATTATTTGCTGTATGAAATGGAATAGAATTGAAATTTTGCATAGAGAAGTGATTTTGGTATGTGAAGTAAACAAGTATAAGAACTGGAGCTATCACATAATGAAATGTGCTTCAAAAGGAAATGAGTTCACTGTCTTTGGAGATAAAAAGCCTGTTGGTTCACAGTTTACTGGGGATTTTCTCGAGGGAAATTCCTACTTCAGGTACAGGTTGGACTTGTTGATCTCCAAAGTTCTTTATAACTCTAGGATTCTATATTTATTAATTTAACTATATAAATTAATTGTTAATTAATTTAAAAGTGGGCCATTAGTCCAATATGAATTGCTTCCATAGTCACCCACTTTAACACTGGTCTCTGGTGTACACTTATTTTATTTTATTTTTTTTTACTAATGTAGTGATTTGGCTCTCCCAAAGTGAGACTGGTTATATCTTTCCCTTTGGGGTTCTAGATACCCCCAAAAGACTATGGGTGTCTTTTTCTAAGCTATTGGCTTGAAATTCTTTTCTGGTCTATTCTACCTACTCTTAAGTCCAGAGATTAACTACCCAATATCATATAACCAGTTAACAACAATTAGCTTTTACAAAGGGACATTCACTTTAAAGATATAGCAATAGCAATACAACACATTTCTCCTCAGAACTGCAGGGCACACTATCCCCTATATCACTTTAGTTTCTGGGCAGAGAGGACTTAAATTTAACTAGTTTTCTACATAATATTTGCCCCACCAAGTTCACTTCCAAATATGGGAGAGCTGCTTGGATGAGTCTGTGTCTCAATGCTGCTGGACTGTATCCTAAACATTATTCCTCAGGGCATAAATGAGGGACTGGCTGGCCACTAAACCTGACATAGATTATGCTTGTAGACCTCCTGGTAGTGCTCTCTCTCTCTTCTCACTCTCTCTCTCTCTCTCTCTCTCTCTCTCTTTTTCAGTCTCTCCTTATTTCCCCTACCCCCACTCTCTTTTGAAGATTACAAGTTGTAGCTATCTCCAGTCTCTTTCATTTAAAAATAAGAAGATAGGCACAACAGTGACAGAAGCAATAGGAGAACCCTGTATTCTTTTGCTTCATGCCAGTCCTGAGTGAAAGAAGCACTGAGGACCTCCCCACCCCCATAACCAGAGACCTTCAGCAGCTCATCCTTCTCCAAAATCAGTGAGTCTGGAAAGAGCCTTCATCAAGAGACTATCCTTACTAACTGGTACCTTTTGAATCTACCTCAGTTTTATCTACACAGCCATTCAAAAAAGGCTCATTTTTATCATGTAGCTAGCAGACTGGAGCCAGCTATTATATGTTTGTCTCGTTCAAAGTGGAGAGCAAGGCTCTTTACTTTATATATCACCCTTCCACTCCTATACTGTACACATAAATTTCCACCTCTGCATTCCTCTCTAGGCTTCATGCCTGACTCTCCAGGACTTCTTTCTCTACTATGCCACAAAAATCTGCTCACGCTGGAAGATCACTCTGCCCCTATACCTCCTTCTTTTAATTGGTCACCCTGAAATCTCCATTTTATGTAAAATGTCCAGGCCAGTTATGTTCACTCCTTCCTTCCTTGCAAGGGTCTCCATTCCTGACTCTCTGTGCTTCTTTCTCTATCATATCTCTACTTGGGTACCTTCTCTCCCCCCTACCCACCACCCCTCCACATGCTTTTCTAATTAATTTTATTGTCTTTCTCTATCAGAATGTAACTTCCTTATATGACCAACAAGATGGAGGACCAGACATCTTTACATCTTCTTATACCTGGCCAAAATAGGAATCACTTGCAAGAAATAAACCTATTTCAGCTGTCTCCATGGTCTAGTAGAACAAGAATCAAATGAGGTAACAATTTAATGAACTAATAGTGAAGAAGGCTAATTCTTAACCTCTAACTTGCACCCTCAGTTCCCTCAACCCCATGGGCAGAGCTACATAGATGGGCCTACCTGCTTGTCACAGATCACGACTCTATCCCTCCCTATTTCCATTGCTAGAGAAAATGAAAAGGCAGAAACTTGATCTGCCTGAGAGGCAGTGTGGTGTCACTCTGTGCTGTAGTTGAGCTCAATCACAAAACTGAGGAACAGAGGGACCTGGGGCAGAACATGTGTGTATGGCTGGGCAGTGCTCCACTAAGCCTGAGGGAAAGAGCCCAGCACTGAGCTGGAGCCGGTTCTGTCCAGACTGTCTGACCACTGTCAGATAAGGCTAAACAAGGCAGTGGGCAGAATTACTTTGGAGTCAGGGGCTAGAATCATTTGTCACTCTGGCTATATCTATATACATACAGCTCCATCCTTGCCTCAGGAAAACTTGCTTTCTTCACATTGAACCAAAATCATTTCTCTATGCAAATTTCAATTCTATTACATTTCATATAAAAAATATTTATTAAGCATCCACTACTCACCCCACCCTGGTTCTGTTCTCTGCAACGAAACAGAACCGATTAAGTCCCTCTTCCACAGAACAGTCCTTCAAATATTTGAAGACAGCAATCTTGTTCCTGACTGGCCTTCATCATTGGATCATAAGCTAGGGATTAGAAGAAGTAGGGAGAGGCAGTGTGAAGCAATAAATACATAGCCTGGTTTTGGAGTCAGAAAGACCCAGATTCAAGTCTAGCTTCTGGAATATACAATCTATAAGTAACAGATGAGATGCTGAGCTACATTATTAGTGCATGCACTGATGAAATTACACATGTAGACCAAAAAAAAAAAAAAAGCAAAATAATTAATTGCTGGAAAAGAAGGTCCAACATTCTGGAGGTGGATTTATTGTGAAAACAGAATTTATCTCCTGCATAGCAAAAATAATTGGCAGAGTAGAAAAAATTGAATTCATAGTGGCAAATGTCACTGAACAAACAAAAGAGACAATAACTTACTGGGAGTGGAAATATACAGAAGTGAAAGACGATCTGGGAGAAGAGAAACAAAAGGCAATAACTTAAAAAGAAAATGTGATATTCATACAAGCAAAACATACTAATTTTGAAGACAGGATGTGTAAAGACAAGTTAAAGATTATAGGTCTCCCAGAAAAATATGACAGGTCAAAAACCCTGAAATCCGTAATCAAGAAGTAATATGAGAAACTGCCTAGAACTTCGAAAGACAGAAAACAAAATGCTGTTTGAAAGAATCCATAGATTGTTTCTAGAGGAATGTAAGCTTCTCAAGGGCAGGGACAGTCTTTTATTTTGTTTTATATTCCCAGTACTTAACTGAGAGTACAGAGTAAGAGCTTAATAAACGCTTGTTTACTTGCTTGATACATCATCATGCTTCACAGCTTCTTCCATGTTAGGGATAAAGGTTAAACTTCCAGCTTGTGCCAATATCCAAAACTGGATCACTCCAAACTTCTGTTTTCTGTCTTCTTTCTTCTGGGATGAAGAACATTGCTAGAAAATATCAGAGAATTGTACTGACCTATCCCAATACAAGTACATCCTTTCTATTTCCAAACAGACCCTCATTGCTACTCAGAATTTCAATTATTAATCTCTTGATCATTCCTTTGTATATTCCCTACAATGAGTATTCCAAGTCTTTCCAGTTCTTTTCAAGCCCCCATTCCTACTCTAGGTCTTCTCACTCTCAGTGAATGACCTTGACTCCTACTTTATTGAGATCAAGGTTATTGGATGTCAGCTTCCTTACTTTCCTTCCCATCTATCTCAATATAGTTTTCTTTTCACCAAATTCCTCTTCTTTTGACACATCCATTCAATTCAATTCAATCAGCATGGGGCTAGACACTGCTCTGGGGCTAGGGATAAAAAGACAAGATTTTCCTCTTCATTTCCAAAGCTAACCTCTATCTTTTAGCCCTTGACCCAGTCACTTCCCCCTTATTCTGTATTCTTTTTAAAAAAATGTTATTTGAAACATAAATTCGGAGCCTGGTTGCAAACACAAAGCTACGTTTTGACATTCTCTCTTAAAAAAGAAATCCTGAGTAAATCTTTAATATAATTTTGGTTTGGGGTACTTGCTCTAGGCTGTGGTTTGTTTAAATCCAATATTGGCAGAGCTTCTGTGGGCTGACATCTTATTTCTTTCCTATTAAAATTCTTATTCTGTCCCAAAGTAATCATCATAGGAGCCAATGCATTTGACATCTCTGGGTATGGTTTAAGCTTCTAGAGTAGGTAAGCCAGCATTTCTTCCGCTTGCATGTTTTATTTGGACTTTTTCTTTTTTCTTTTGGACTGTTTTCCAGACACTTTGCAATGAAACAGCCCCATACATCCAGCCTTGTATTGTCCATCTTTACACTTGGCCTGGTTAAGTTATATGAAAAATAAGTTATTTTTTTTTATCATTGAGTCCACTGAATTTGTACTGATTGGGTGAAGTGTTGAGATTTTTGTGTATATTATTCTTGTGTTTTCTTGTTCTGTCTAGCACTTTTTGCATGTTATTTGCAGTACCAGTTCTCCATCAGCCTTCTCCAATATGTCAGTGTCAATCATTATCTTATGGTGGTCATAATCTCTGCAAAATCTTAAACAGATTTTATATAATCTCTTAGTAGCTTCATTTGAGAGAGAATATGTGCTCCAATACCTCCTTGAGGGAAAGCATCTGGTTTCTCTTTTTTAAGCAACCAAAATGGACTTAAGGCCAAACAAATTCAGAAAGATGACAATAGTATCACCAATTGATCTGCTTTTTATCCCAGCCTTAGATCCATCTAAAGAGTCGGGATGTCTGAGCAAGTGAGGCTTGATGTTTTCTCTGCCTTAGTGCTACAACCTGAAGTTATTCAATTGCAGAGAAGCTACAGATATGGCCAATGTGATGGAATCTGTGCAGTGGAGAGGGTCAGAGCCAGTTCTCCAGGGTGATGAGATAATTTAGAATGTCCTTCATGTTAGTGGTGGTGGCTTCCTTGTTTTTCAGCTACAATATCTGAGTCAGGGCAGGAAAAAGATAACCTTAACTTTGGCATGTTAAACATTCTTTTGAGGCAATGAGCAAGTTCCCACAAAAAAGTTTCTACCTTATGCTGAACTACTTGCTGCCACCTATAGTGGCAACTTGTGCTGTGTGATTAGAAACAAGAAACTCATAAATGGTTCTAATTACAAGGTGTATGAAATAATATACAGACTATGTAAGCTGTATTATTATTCTGGGAACCTATAGGAGGACATATGCCTATCTGTGCTGCTTATTTCTAGGCCAGGGGAAATGAAGCTACACATATACAAAAAGTGGACTCTCCAGACGTAGACTGACCACTGATAGATAAGGCTAAACAAGGGAGTTGGCAGAATTACTTTGGAGTCAGGGGCTATGATCATAGATAGTCATTTGTCACTCTAGCTATGCTTAGGTACCTATCTCTCTCTTCCTCTCTGTAAAACGAGCTGGAGAAGGAAATGGTAATGTATTTCTGCCAAGAAAATCCCACATGGGGTTATGAAGAGTTGGACACAACTGAAAAGGACTGAACAACAACAAAAATCTCCATCCCTCCTCTCAGCAAAATGGGGCCTGTTTCTGACTGGTCTGCATCATTAGGGTATTAGCTGGGGGGGTTAGAGGAGATAGGGAGAGGCAGTGTGATGCAATAAATAGGCAGCCTGGCTTTGGGATCAGAAAGACGCCAAATATAACCCGTGGATTCAAGTATAACCCCTGGAATAAATCAGCAGTGTGGCTCTGAGCAAGTCACTTCTTCATTTCTCAGTAATCCGGGCAACTTTCTAAGACTTTAAATCAGGGATCCTTATCCTTTTTGTGTCCATAAATCTTTTTGGCACTCTAGAAAACCCTACGAACCCCTTTACAGAGTGTTTTAAAATGCATTAAATAAAATACATAGGATTACAAAGGTTACCAATTATATTGAAATACAGTTATCAAAATATTTTTTTTTAATTAATGGACCGCAGGTTCAGAGGCCCTGCTATAAGTTACAAATGTGACCCTGAGCTACGTTAGTTCCTACACGGAAGAAATCACAAGTCTAGACCAAAAAAAAAAAAAAAAAGGCAAAAAAGTTCATTGCTGGAGAACAAAGTCCAACATTCTGGAGGAGATTCACAACTCCCCACTCCTTACACACATGGTTTTTTGAATTGTTGCTATTTTTCTGAGTTTGCAAGATTTTTTCTTCTTAAATGTTAAATCCCCTGCCTTGGTGCCTCCAGGAACAATTTTTACATAGAGCTCACGTCTGAGACCTCTCTCAAAAAAATCCAATAGCAGACATTTACTAGTTGCGTGTCCCTGAACAAGTTATTTAACCCTGTTTGCTTCAGTTTCCTCATTTGTAAAATGAGGTGGAAAAGGAGATGCTAAAAGACTATATTGTTGTAGGTCATCTAAATCAGAAACTCTCATTTAAAATAATAGAGCTATTAAAATAATAACACTTAGAACTAGAGGGTAATTTGAAGGTCTTCTAATCCAATGTGACACAATGGGTAAAGCAGAGGCCCTGGAGTCAGGAAGACCTGAGTTCAAATCTGCTCTCAGACACTAGGTGTGTGACCCTGGGCAAGGCACTTAACCCCATTTACCTTAGTTCTTCATCTATACAATGAGCTAGAGAAAGAAATGGCAAACCACTTTGCTGTTTGTGTCTTTGCCAAAAAAAAAAAAAAACAAACAAAAATAGGGTCATGAAGACTAGGGAATGGTTAAAACAATCCAACAACAACAAAATGTAATGAAGAGATGGACATTCAGGACCTTATGTTTAGCGCTTCATGCACTGGGGTGTTATACATCAATGAGATGCACCAGCAAGTAATTGCTAATGTGCATATACATATATGCACATATATGTATGTACATACATGTATATGTACATATATATATAGATATAGAGATATACATGTGTATTTACTAGGAAGCAGTATCACTGTATTTACATTTACCTGAAGTTACCAAAATCCTAAAAAGCAAGTCTATGTTTAAGAGTAAGGTTACAGCAGCCACAAACTGACATTATGAAATGAATTGCAGCAGTCCTAGTTTATTTAGCAGCCTCTACCACATCTTCACATTAATCAGCTGGTCACCAAGGCAACTTTGGTTCCCACATGAATGTAGCCTTCTTTCCCATTATCCATACTGCACACTCCTACTATCTTCACTTGATTCCCACCTACATCTACTCATTCTATGCACACCGACTCCTATTCCATCTACTATTCTTTTTATCATCTCTGCACTTATCCCCATTACTGTACCCTATCCAATGCCCACTCCCTTATGAACAAAATGAGCTTTATCTTAACCCCATTCTTTACCTCTTCTCTTTATCTCTTTGCTATAAGTGAAGACTGAATTTCCCCTGAAAAATACCAAATCCCCTGCTGGCAAGTGGGCTTCTTATACTATGGTGATGATGATTTACCCAGGGTTGGGGAACCTGTGGCCTCGAGGCCACATGTAGCCTCTGGGTCCTCAAGTGTGGCCCTTTGACTGAATCCAAACTTCACATAAAAGGATTTGCTCTGGAAGTTTGAATTTAGTCAAAGGGCCACACTTGAGGACCTAAAGGTCCACATGTGGCCTCGAGGCTGATCCCCACCCCTGAATTTTACTTACTTATTTCTCCCTTAAATAAATTGAAAGGACAAATTTTGTTGTTATTCAGTCATTTTGAATTCAAAAAGATTAGTCTTCCAGACTCCAGGCCTGCTATTGTGCTACCTAGTTGCCCAAGGTCTAAGGCTTTAAACCAAATTGCTCTTCTGTATGTACTATATTTTTATTTTTCTCATATTTATCTCTGCATGTCTTACCTATCCCTACTAGAATGTAAGCTCCTTGAGGGTAGGATCAGTTTCTCTTTGGACCCCTAGCCTCATGTGTAGTGTCTGGCACATAGTAGGTGACTAACAAATGTTTGTGGAATTAATTTGAATTAAGGCCTTTCCCAAGGAGTCCTCACTTTCTTCTGCATTTGTTGCCCAGTGCTGTTTCTAGACTACTGACTTTCCATCCTTTATTCTTTACTGCTGAGATCCATGACACCTCTATGACCCTCTTACATCATTCCTTTGGTTGTTTGTTACTCCTCCTCCTCCTCACCAGATCCCAGAACTCATTTCCACTTTCATATTGACCTTTTGACATACAGCTCATGTTTTTCTGCTCTGTTTCAGTACCTAGAATCCTCAGATGGAACTTCACCATACCTGTTGATGACCCAACAATACCCAGAATTTCATTGTTGTTCACCAGCTTTGATTCCCTCAGGCATGTACGATCTACATGTACATTTTTTACATCAGCCACCTATGACTATGTATGAACATTCCTGGGACCTTATCATCATAGTCCTGCTCTGAGATCGCTAATGTGAAGATCTTGTGATCTCTTCACTTCCAGATTCTGCAGACCCTTCTCACTGTTACTTGCTTTTGAAAGGTGGTTTTACAGCTTTTCTGACCATCTGCTGAAGCTGTGGCTTCTTGCTTGGGGGAACTCATTACTTTCTTTTGAGGCTACCCTGAGCCAACATTTGCAGTTGTTCAGTCTTGTCTAACATTTCATGACCCCATGGGTTTATCCATAGGGTTTTCTTGGCAAAGATACTAGAGTGGTTTGCCATTTTTTCCTCCAATGTGTCCCCATTTTACAGAGGAGGAACTGAGGCAAATAGGGGTTAAGAGACTTGCCCAGGGTCATACAGCTAGTAAGAGTATGAAGCTGGATTTAAACTCAGACCTTCCCAGCTCCATGCCCAGTGTTCTATACCACCCAAAGGCCCTAAGTCAACGTACCTCAGGGCCATACTTTTAAATCAAGTTCACCAGGCTTCTACCACACTTGGCTGATATACCAAGTGGTTGTTAAGATCTTAATTCTGTGTCCTGCAACATCCCCTTTCTCCCTTGCAGAAAGTTTCCAAGTGCTCACTCTTTTCTGGGTGAGGGTGAATTTCTTTCACTTCTTACTCACCCCAGCGTACAGGCTGTATATCCTAGTTCACAGTCTATACCAGAGCTGGGGAACCTGAGGCCTCAAGGTCACATGTGGATCTCTTGGTCCTCACGTGTGGACCTTTGACTGAATCCAGACTTCACAGAACAAATCCCTTTAATAAAAGGATTTTTTCTGTAAAACTTATTATCAGTCAAAAGGTACAGGTGAGGACCAAGAGAGCCACATGTGACCTTGAGGTCGCAGGTTCCCTACCCCTGGACCTTCCTTTGAATCCTCCTTAGGATAGTGATGAATGCATGTATGGCTTTCCATTTACCTTTCAATTCCCATCATGCTCCTGACAGCTTGCAACTGGGCCATGCAAATTACCTTAAATCTTCCCTGGTGAAAGAGGGTTGGAAATGGTGACGGCTGCTCAGCATTCACACCACCACAGTAAAACAAAACAAAACAAAACAAAACAAAAAACCACCTCACCTTTTAAAAATCTTCCCTGAGTAAAAAACTTATAGTTTCAGTACATTATAACAGGTATGCAGGTATAGTTCATGGGTGCACATCAAAGCATTAATTTGCTTGAAATATAGTCACACGAAATTATCAATTTCCTTATCTGTAAAATGAGGGGGTTGGATTCAATGACTTCTAAGGTCCTTTCCAGTTCTAAATCTATGGCCCCATGAACTACAAAGGCTACAGACAAGTTCGTGGTATTTAACACCCAATATTAGTATTTCAGTCAGTATAATAGAAATATAGATGACATGCATAGATTTAATACAGAGAATTATATAGTCATTATATAGTAGACCAAATACACAGGTCACAAGCAAATATAGCACGTAGCATCACATAGTAGTATTGCATACAATTGGCTAAATATAGAGGTCATATGCAGTATATCACACCATTTTCTGGAATTTCAAACAAATTACATATATGTACTTCACTAGTGGGAACTATCTGGTGTTACATCTAATTTATTCACCCATTACCCATGGAACATGATGTTACCCTGGGTCCTGATCAAAAGGCCTAGCACTTCTGCAATGAACCATTGGTTCTGTACCCTCAGTTTCCTTAGGCCCAGTGGTCTGCAGTCAGTTTCAAATCTTGGTTTGTAGACAGGCCAGGGCTGATTGCTATCTTTAGCCTCTAATGAGCTCTGCACATGGCCACTGTTTCCTTGGGAGCTCCATAGAAAGACTATTAAATTGAATTTAGCCTCCCCACCCCCAGTCTGGATAGACATCTCCCTCTAATTGGGGAATTCTTAAATAGCTTTACAAAACCCAAATGGGTACTACTATGCACTCTCCTTATCATCTGAATTGTGATTCAGATCCTCTCCATATGGGCTGCCATGTGGAACCAACTCTCCATCTTCCACTGATGAACAGACCTTTCTTGGAGTGTACTTCCTCTATTTTACTCTATTTTCACTCCTGTTCTCCTGATTTATTCACCTGAGGGCAATAGCTGGTTGCCATATGTGGTTTTCATAGTGTCAGTTGCTTCTGACTGCTCTTGCTTCAGGAGTCCAGATCTTTTCTTCTAGCCTGTTCTGTGTTGACTTCTGACCTGCTGACTCACATTTCCCTCTTTAGACTTCTCTTGAATTTGGTGACTCAGAGTCTTTCTCCTTTCTCAGAGCCTGATCTCCCAGTTCCCCAAGAGCAACTTTGACTCACATGGATCCTGCTTAGTCTGGCCACATCAACATCTGGTAACAATCAGTTCCCTTTCCCACTGTGAACACCATAAAGCTGAAAAAGAATGGAGCTATCAAGACTTTCTTGCTATGGATCTCTACTGTCCTGACCTGGGCCCTAGCCATTATAGCCTTTCAGTTAGCCCTTCAAATCCTAGTCTCCTGCAAGTTTGAAAAACTATAATCCACACTTTTATTTTCCCTGTGCTAAGCACTGTTTTTCTCCCACTTATAATCAGTATCATACTTAATTATTCTCTAAAATCCTTCATAAGACAGTTAGGTGGCACAGTACATAGAGTGCCAGTCCTGGAGTCAGGAATCCTCATCTACCTGAGTTCAAATCTGGCCTCAGACCCTTACTTAAACTGTGTGACCCAGGGCAAGTCACTTAACCAGTTTACCTCCATTTCCTCATCTGTAAAACGAACTGGAGAAGGAAATGGCAGACCACTTCAGCATCTTTGCCAAGAAAACCCCAAACGGGGTCAGACAAATTAAGTCAGACACAATTGAAAATGACTAACATCAACAATGAATTTCCTTCATGTGTGTTAGTTTAATAACCTCAACTATGCTGGAAGTTCTATGAAGGCAAGGAATGTGTTATCTGTTGTACTCCACACAGTGTCTATCACCATGCTGATCAAATGATATATCTCACATAATCTGATTAATACTCAATAAATAATCCCATCAGTTTCCTCTTTGTTGTGGTGAATAGGCCATTATAAAATGTCTTCACCTCCCTTTCTAGTGGCAATAGGAGAAAAGGGATGGATAATGCGTTGAGATCTTCTACGGCCTCCTAAGAGCTATAGACTTATGTGTTCTCAGCACTTCTCTCCTATTCCAAATTTTGGATGATGGTTCAGTCAGCTGCAGCTTGCTCCTCTCAGGCCCTCCCCCATCTCTTTTCTCTCCTATTCCCCTCCTATTCCAGCTGTCTTTGTTGTTTACAGGAAGTGATTAGTTGCTGCTGTAGTCAACTCCAAGTGCGGATCTTAGACATGAAAAGTGACTGCCTTGGACACCTCACAGGCCAAGGCTTTTACCATCTGGTGTTTGCTTTGTTGTTTTCCAAAGGTGATCAATTTTGACTTGACAGATGTCTACCTCTATGTCTGTACTGGAGTATTGTCTATGTGCTGCTCCTGTTCCTACATCAAAATACATGGATGAACCGAACACCAGCAATAGCCCAGATTAAAAACAAATCTATTGAAGCACTATTGGTATATGTCTAGAAAAGTGCATGGCAGGTGCTCTGTGAATAATGTCACTGAATGATTCCACAAAACCATAACTTTAGATGAACGCAAGTCAAGAAAGTAAGCACTTATTAAGCACTTTATGCATGCCAGGAACTTTGCTAGGTCTATCAATACAAATAGAAGCAGAAAGAAAGAAAGCTCCTGCCCCCATTCTGAGGGCTGGAAGATAACACATGAAAAGGAACTGACAAGGGTGGGATATGGAGATGAAGTTCCGCAATGGGAGGCATAGGAGACAACATCCTGGGGAGTCAAGTGAGAAACGTGGAGAGGAAAGAACACCTGGTGGGCCTGGGCCTCCTTTTCAAAATGGAGATTCTGGGAGGAACCAGCCAATCAGAAGGAGAGGCCACAGGGATGGAGGGTAGCCTAGGAGGGTAGTGGTATGGTAGACAAAATCCTGCGGAGAGACAGGAGCGAAGTACAGCCTGGAGAGGAAGGAACACAATTACTAATTCTACAGGATGAATGTTATAAATGGGAAATAAATTCCTTAGGTCAGGAGGGGAAGTTGGTACGCACCTGGGCAGAAAGCTGAGGGCAGACCTGAGGAACAGGACTGAAGGGAAGGTGGGAGTTAAATACCCAATGAAGCCAGGGATGGCAGCTCTGAGAACTCTGACTTAGGGATGGAAGGGGGTCCCTTCCATAGGTTCTTGGAAAGAGACAAAGTCGGGGATATTTGTGGAGACTAGGGGGAAATAAAGTATCTGAGGTTTGGGAAGGTAGGAGAGACCTGAGGCAGGGGCACATGCAGGTCTGAATTAGAATAGAGAGTGGCAAGCATTGTGCTGATCTCTAGCTGATCTCTTGACTTACAGTATGAAAGGTGCTCAGTCCAGACAATTTTACGGTTGGCTCTCTTTGTACCCCTCTATGGGGACAATTTCGGTTTATAATATGCTTTACTGTAAGATAATTATATGAAACTTACCACTGTAATGTCAAAGTTATATTAATAAGAACCTACATGTATCTATTTCAGTCTTTGTAGATGTCTATTTGTAGTACAAACCTTTATCTTGTAGCAAGATTGTGAATGATGAGGTGAAATACCCTGTACGTGTAGGATAGTAGTTGTATTGTAATCTGTAGGTGTTGCTTTGTTTCTTTTTTTTAAGTCAAAGAAAAAGAAAGTTTATTAAAGATTCACCATACTGGGTTGCCTCTTAAGGAGCCTAAGCATTTGTAATGCTTGTATTAACAAGTGGGCCAGATAGAATCTCAGCTGGATTGAATCTGCACGCCTTCATGGAGGCAAGATGGAACTTAAATACAGAAAAAGACTGAGGGAAAAATCCAGGTATTGCCAAGCAGTTTGGGGTCCCGGGGATGATCTTGATAGATCAAACCCAGGGAGGATCCTGATGGGAGTGGCTGGTAATAGGGTCTAAGGGAGGAATATTCAAAGAATGCTAAATAGTCTGGACAACAGGATTCTGATAAAATGAGGAGTATCTGGGCTGGGAGAAATGAAAAGGAAATCCAAGGGGCTCTCCCTAAGGCCAGATTTTTGGGGGCCCTTCAGACAAATGGGACAAAAGCCTTTTTGATTCAAGGGGAAAAGATATTGGTTTGGGCTTGTACCTCATCATTCCAGCATCAAACAGATGGTATCCAAATTCTTTTGTGATAAGGAGCGAAGGTCTCAGCTTCTAAACTGCTTCCTGCTGGCAAGGGACATAGAGCTATCCTTGCCTCTCCGGGTCAGCAGACTTCAGAACCTGGGCGGTGCCAGGTCCAGTGGGCTGGAGACCTTCGATTCAGTCGGAGTAGATAGTAGATAGCTTGGGCTGTCATCTGGAAGTTGATAGCTTGCACTCTTCAGCCTTGATTTTTGCCCAGGGCCTGGAGAGAGAGGTGGAGAAAGTGGAAGTGCTGCCAAGCCCCAGGCTTCCCCATTTTTCTGAGTCTTGAGAAGACTGGAGGACAGGGTACTGAGGGGTGGCTCCACCACTTTTCCAGCCTTGGGAACAAGCCTTCCTCCAATGTCCCTTCTGGTCGTATGGGTGCAGTCCCATTGGAGTTGGTTCCTGGGGCTCCCTTGGGGGGGGGGGTTCCCTGGAGGGGCACTCCTTGGACCAGTGACCCTCCTTGTGGCATCAAAAGCAGGTTTCCCCACTGCCCAAGTAGCCAGCCTTCCTCCAAGGGAGTGTTCCGGAGGGGTGCTCCCTGGCTGTTTTCCTGGCCATGGTGATGTGGATAGAAACAGTGCCCTTTCAGTCTCGGCAGAAGAACTTGAGATTAGCAGTTCTTCCAGATCAGGGAACCATATGTTGAGGTCTGGGGTGCTGGGTGACCCCAAAATACCGACATACCCCTGCTCGAATGAATTCAACACAAGCCTTCTTAAAGTCAAAGAAAAACAAAGTTTATTAAAGATTCGCCATACTGGGTTGACTCTTAAAGAACCTAAGCATTTGTAATGCTGGTATTAACAAGCAGGTCAGATAGAATCTCATCTACACAAAGTCTGAGCTGCATTGAATCTGAGCCTGTGGGTCTTGCTTTGGAGGTCAAAGTTAGAAGGCTAAAGAGTATTTATTTGCCTCTCTCCTCCTTTCAGGGCATGGGAGGAATTGAATTCTTCCAGATCCCATCTGCCACCACTTATGGGCAGAGTGCAGGTAGCACCTTCCTTTCTGTTATCTACCCCTCTTTCTTAAACTCCCTCCTTTTGGGTGAGGGGCAGAGATTTTTTGCCTAAAACACCATTCTCTCTTCCTCTCAGGACCATCCTTAGGATTAGGACACTTAGCTGTACCCATACTATAACAAAAGGATAATTTCTCTAGAGGAGAAAGAAAAATCCCAGATTCAGTTTGAAGTCCTGGCTATGGGAAGTTTATAGAATTATTGATAAAATAAAATAATAACTTGTCATGCCCCTACCTTGCACCTAGCTGCCAAGGTGAAAAAGAAACTTCAGTTAAATTCTATGTAGCCAAAGAACCAAAGGCTTCCCCATTTGAACTCTTTGGAGGTGATAAAAATACGCACAGGAAATACACATTTCTAGGTCAACCACAAATTTATGTGGAGGAGCTTAGGACATAACAAGGAACAGAATCACAAATGGATGCCTGATCATGACCAAGCAGGTTTGAGCTGAGTTGGATAGAGAAAAACACTGTTGATTTTTCTCAGTTCTCCAGGAGGGGAACAATTCAGTTCATACACTTTCCCCAAAAAGGTCATTTCCTCCTTAATCAGACGTTCAAGCCACAAAGGACAAGCTTCTGTGAGCAGGGGCAGTTTCTATTTTTCTGATCTCCCGACACTATTTTTAATTGTGTTCCTCAGGGGACAGGGAGGGGGAATGTGTTGGCTACCTCTACTACTTCTGTTGCTCAACTATCTGGACACCTTGGTTCTTTCTACGTTGACTCTCTGTACTCCTGACCAATTCAAGTTTCTCACAGGTTTGTGTAATACCTCACAATACAGTCCAAATCATGTGGTATTTCTTCCATCTTTTCCCAGGCTAAGCAAAGGGATTATAAGCCCATAGTTTTCAGCAAAGGTTTAAAACACTTTTCCTACCCTTGGCGTAATTAATTTGGACCCCTCCTTCAACACCTTTTAAAGCATTAATTCCATAGAGATTACAGTCTAGAAATATGGCAAGATATTGTATCATTTCTATCAAACCTTACTGATTTAGAAACCTTGAGGGAAGAAATTATTCAGGACGGTCAAGTTTTCTGAATGGTTGCGTAGATGCTACTGTAAGCACTGACATTTAAAAACATTTTTCAAAACTGTTTTGGATGTAACCCTTTCTGTAATAAATTGCAAGCTTCCATTCATCAGGATTCACTGTTAAGGGAACCATGGACCTTTTAAGATGGTGGAGTGGGTGGGACACCCATAATTCCATCAAAAACAGACTGACCCCATTTGGGGTTTTCTTGACAGAAATACTAGAGTGGTTTGACACTTCCTTCTCCAGCACATTTTACAGATGAGGAAACTGAGGCAAACAGGGGCAAGTGACTTGCTTAAGCTCACACAGCTAGTGAGTATCTGAAGTCAGATTTGTACTCAGATCTTTCTGATTCCAGGCCTGGCTTTTTCTACTGTGCCACCTCGATGCAATGAGATTATAAATATTAACTAGTTAGTACTCTAAGTGTGAGACATTGGCCAATGACTAATGAGTGCTCACTACCAGAGGACCCAAGTAGATCTGCAAGGACTCTGGTCTACACAGGAGGACCTGCTGTACAGGTTCTTAGATCTGCTTTTCTAAAAGGAAAGCAACTTTTGACGGGTCAACAATCTACTTTAATCAAACACATATATCATTCACTTAGTTCAGGGAAAAAATCAGCACCCTGAACTTCAGAGAAAATACAAACAGAAATTACAAGCAGAAAGACCAACAGACAGGGCTTCCAGCTGTCTGACCATAGACAATACATACATCATTACCAGAGAGAGAAGCACTAACACCTGGGTTTTCAAAGCCAGGGGACTTCTCAAAATGACTGCCTAGAGTCTCATCTGGTACATGAACCTTCTTTCAAAATAAATAAACCCCAAAGCAAAACCTCATCTCAGAGTATATATACTCTTTTCAGGGCTGGAGGGCATGACCCTCATGACCCTGTGCCTCATTAGAAATTAACAAAACGTGTCTGAGGCCCATGAATGGGTGGGGAAGATCTTTGACTCTTCCCTGCATCCACCAATAACCTTACACCAAGTCATCCCAATCTTGACATTTTTACCATATAGTTATCCCTTCTACGTTGAGGGGTTAGAGTGTGGTGCCCCTGGGATCTGAAAATCTGTGTAAAAGGTTTTGGCCCTCCTTATCAGAGAAGTCTAAATTTTTTCTTTCTCTTTTATGGAATGTTTACAGTACCTTATTGTAAAATTTGGGTTAAATATTTCTCTGTGTCATCTGCTGGCCTTCCATGTCATCTGTGGGTTCTGTCATCTTGGACTGTGGTGAAAAAGAATACCATAAACATAATCATAGTTCATGTGCCAGGATTGGTTGAAAAAGATGAGGATATAGAAAAATTCTATTAAGACCTTCCAAATGAAATCAGCATATACTTTAATGTCTGTTGACTTCAATGCCAAGGGAAGGAAAGTAAAAAAAAAAGTATATGTGTGTGTGTATATATATATATGTATATACATATTTACATACACACATGCATACATACACGCACATACACACACATACATACACACACAGACACAGACACACAGATACACACACACACACACACACACACATATATATGATTCAGAAATAAGAAATGAGAGGGCTGATAACTTGTAGATCAAGCAGAAATATCATGGCTATATATCATGAATACCTTTTTTTAAAGAGTAGCACAAGATCTCATTAGAACTGGAACTGACCTTAGAAGTCATCTTAGAGTCAAAGTCCCTCATTTTACAGATGAAACAACTGAGGCCCAGAGAGTGAAAGTGATTTTCCTAAGTTCACATTGGTAGTTAGTGGTAGAGTTGGGCCCTGAATCCAGGTCCTCTGAATCCAAATCCATTATTCTTTTCACTGTACCACACTCCTATTAGTAGTCACTCTATGTAGTGATCACTAAATAACAACACAAAAAATGAAATTGATTATTTTATAATCCATAGAAAATGACTAGTTATTGTTATGAGAGTGATTTCTGAACTGAGTACAGTCTGGCCACTGCTTTATTAGAGCAAATATTAAAATAAATGATAGAAAATTTTTAAAATTACCACATAAGAAATAATTAAAATCAAAATTTATGATATATAATTTAGACAACTTCAACTTGGCTTTAGGAAATGGATAAAAGAACAGACATTGACACAGATTATGTTTTTTTTTTTTTTTTACTCTCAGGAAGTTGAATCAATGTAAATCAATTACCATAAGGCAAAGACCCAAAGAGCTTGGAAACCACTTCATCCAGTAAACACTTGATTTTCTTGCCAAATAGAGAGATATGATGGTCATATTTTACTCTAGGGTTTAGTTTCCTTATCTGTAAAAAGAATACTACATAACCTTTAAGTTTCCTTTCAGTTCTAAATCCATGGTCCAAGTCTGTGGTGATTTTCCTGAGGGACAACTGCACGCTAATTATGTGGAAGGAAATGTAATTCCTGCCTAGCTGAGAGGTGTCTCTCAACTACATAGGGAGGAGACATTTCAGAGAAGGAGTATGTCAACTGGACACAACTGACCTCTAACCTATGGAGACAATCAAAGCAGGCTAGAGGCAGGAGAGTCAGAAATCAAAAAGAATTTTAATTTTAAAGTGAGGGAAACAGCTTGCAAGCAAGGATGCGTGTGCTGGAGCCCCATTCCTAGTGGAAGAGACCCAAGGCAGTGGGGGAGATCTTAATATTTATAACTATGGCTATGTAGTGAGCTGTAGCCCCGACAATGAGGGGTAACAGCAGCAGTGTGAAGAGTTTGATTCATAGAAGGGCTTCATGATCAGAAACAATTCTGGGATTTTGCTTGGGTTGAGATGATCCAGATGGTGAGTACAAAGGATTGTTGTTATGTCAAGCTCAAGGCAGCCTGCTTGCTAGGCCTTAGCTCTGGAAAACAGGGTATCTCCTAATATCTTGACAAGTTCAAGAGAGGTGTTTTAGAGCAGAGGTCAGCCAACTACAGCCTATAGGATAATCTGCCCTCTGCCCACTTTTGTATGACCAGAAACCTAAAAATGGTTTGCTGTTGTTCACTTGAGTCTGACTCTTTGTGACCCCATGTGGTGTTTTCATGGCAAAGGTACTGGAGCATTTTGCCATTTCCTTCTCTAGCTCATTTTTGTATATTTTAAAATAAGTCTTATTACAATCTTTACCTCTATTTAAAAAATTTTTAATTTAATATATTTAAAATTTAAATAAACCTTTATTTAAGATGCAAAAACCATTCTTAGTTCACAGGTCATACAAAAGCAGGCAAAAGGGGCAGCTAGAGGGCACAGTGAATAGAGCACTGGCCCTGGAGTCAGGAGGGATTTGAGTTCAAATCCAGCCTCAGACACTTGACACTTACTAGCTGTGTGACCTTGGACTACTCATTTAACCCCAATTGCCTTGCTTCCCCCCTCCAAAAACAAAAAAGAAACAAAAGCAGACAAAGGACCAAATTTGGCAGACCCCTGCTCTAGAATACCTCTCTTGAACCCCTGGGTTGTGGGCTGGATTAGGCCCATGGACTTAATTTGCCAACTATTATTTTAGAGAGGCAAGCTTGAACTTTTGCATAGTAGACTAGAGATCTCTTTGGAATGGTAGACACCTGGGGAAGCTGACCCCTAACATGTCCCTTGATTCCCAGCACTCACAATCCTCGCCACTACTAAAAACGGACTACTTTGATGATGTCACTCTTTCTCTAGTTGACCTGTCATTTTTTTTATCACTTCCAAGTCAAAGAGTTCACTTTCTGAGGTATCCTCTATTATCAACCCTAATCTGTATAACTTCTCTAATTTTTGTTTACTGCTTACTTTGATAAAGAAATTTACTAGCTATTGATGAAGGGGCAGTTAAGTGGTACAGGGCATAGAGCATTGGGCTTGGAATCAGGAAAAATCATCTTCATGAGTTCAAACCTGGCCACTAGCTCTGTGACCTTGGGTAAGTCACTTAATCCTGTTTGCCTCATGACCTCATAAAATAAGCTGGAGAAGGGAATGGCAAACTACTCCAGTACCTTTACTAAAAAAACCTAAAAAAATCAAAAGGGGTCATGAAGAGTCTGGCATGACTAAACAACAAAAGTTATTTGTGATGGTCTTTTGTATAAGTATTGTTTGGGGAGAGGGAACTCATTGAGAAAAAGTTAACTGCTACCTTCCCTTTGAGAGTGATCAGAGAAGGTGGCTTTTATTCTGAACCCTTATTTTTTACCCTTATACAATATATATTTGCTGTATGCTAGATAGCTATAATTTAGATATAATCCATCCTGATCTGTTTCTTGGAGATAAGAATGTGAAGAGGAAGTCTTATAGCCATGGCGATAGGGCCTGGATTATTCCTAACCCTTCCCTCTTCAGTCTCCAAGCTTATAACCCTTCCATTAAAAAGGTGGAAATTGCAAACTCCTTTGGAGACAGATGAGTTAGATCTCAGATCAGATATCTACCCATGCCACATATGGGTCAACTGTATGTCTCTATTTGACAGAGGCCACACACACATATACTACATAAGAATATAAACTCATTTATAAAGTGTGACAGAGGATTATGGTAGAAGGATATGAACATTATCACTTCATAAACAATGAGAAACAATAAAGTGAAAAACAATTTCATAGACAGTTTGATGACAGATCCATTTTACTCAAAGCATGCTATGAACTTTCAAGGAGGAGATTAGAAAGCACAACAAAATAGAATTTTTTGAAAATCAAAATCTATCAAACTTTTTATAAAAACTTCTTTTTTTAACATTAGAAGGATCAGGCATATTGACTGATGAAAAAAATTATTACAGTTTTATTTTGGAATAAAAATTTTCATCCTGTCTCTATTTTCTTTGCCTTGTGAATTGTTTAAAATGTATTTTGCATCTACTGACACAGCATGGTCTTTCTAGGTATTCTTGAATTCTGTTCCTTCTTAATGATCATAGAGCCACAAAATCTGTAGGCTAACATAACTGACCCCAATGTACTGTACAAGGAATATTAGAAAGGGCACTAAATAGAATAAAAGGAGAAGAGCATCTGAACTAGATTAAGTATACAGAGGAAAAGTCTGCGTCAGAGAAACACAATTTTCAAGAACGCTGAAGGGAGGACTCAAGTTATCTGAAAGTGAAGCAGTTAACAGACATTTTGGGGAAAAAACCCCACAACATTATTACCAAATAAAAGTAACCAAGAAAATATCAATAACTATTGATTTCTATACCTACTTTCCCTTTCCTATGTCTACAAAATATTTTTTTTGAGAATAATCAATGCATAAGTGAAGGGCATCTGTAACGTTAAGGGAATTTGAAGATCTTCCCTGCCCCCTAATAGACCATGTGACCTGCTTTGAGCTTTGGCCCAGCTCACAGCCTGAGTCACATGGAGCCCATGGTGGGAGGAGCTGGGAGAGAGTGAAGCAGAGCTGGGAGAGAGGTAGGCAGGGCTGAGGCAGAGCAGCTAGCATGAGCGAGAGAGGGAGTAATTTTGCTTAGGGGAACTTGCTTGTGGAGAGGCCTAAAGCAGAGGGAAGGTTTGGGGATAAACATGCTCCCTATATTAGTGATCTGTACAAACTTTTGTTGTTACTGTAGTGGAATTGACTTTCTGGTATCTGAATAAATATCTTGATTTTGTTTTCAAGGGAAAGAGTTTATATTTTGCTAATTTACCCTGGAAATACACATGCATATCCATAGTAGCTGCTATGGGGATTGCATTGGCATTACAGCATCTTTGGTGAAGGTGTGAGAAGGGAATAGAGTGACTTTTGCGAAGGACATTCTACAGTAGACCACAACTTCACAAATGTACAATTGACTGAAAGGTGATGATACTTGCAAGATTCCCTCATACTCATTGTTTGTTGATTATAAAAATGTTTTTTGATTCTGTTCAACAAAATCTTGTCTGAAAGGCTTTCTTCTGCTATAGTAACTCCCAGGTGTTTATTAAAAGCACACAAATTCTTTGAAATATGTAACAACAGAGATTATTTTGTTTGCTGATTCTTTGGTTTTAGATACCAAGTGAGTTACAAAAATAAATAATTAGCACCAAAGGATGTCACAGATTCTAAATGGAAGAGCAACTCCTTATGGTTAATGAGGTCCCCCAGATTCTCCCATTTGTAAATGACAGTTTACTGATTGCATCAACGCTCAGAACACTATAGAACTTCCTAAATGAAATTTATAATCACTCAAAAAAGTTTAGCTTATCTAGTCACATAAGAAGAAATTAATGGATAAAGAATTCCTGTTCTCCACACTATGATATGTAGTTATATAGGCAACCTATAGAAGTTGTCCATTGTTGCATATATCATGGGCTATAGTTGAACAATGAACTGGGCCCAAAATGGAATAGCAGAAGGGGAGAAGGTTTATTGATTGTCTTTTGGACATTGTGCAGTACTTTTAATTACCTCAAATTTCTTCACAAAATAAAGACTCACTTTTTGAACACTAATATACTTCTTTTTAAGTGAAGAAGTACTCCAGCCTCCAAATAACAAAAGCCATGGGCCACCAAAAGGGTAATAGAGAAAAACACATGGGCTGAACTTGCTGCAATATTTTACAATGAAATAAGCAAGAAAAGAGGGACCAAAAATAGCATCAGAGAGATGCATGACTGGAAAAAAAAAAAGAGGCATGTTGGTTATTTATTGAGATTTGTAGGGTAGGTCAGAAAGAATTGGAGGTGACTGAACAACAACAGTCTGTTGGAGGCAGCCAGGTGGTACAGACTATAGAGTACAGGGCCTGCATTCAAATCTGACCTCAGACACTTACTAGCTATGTGCTTCTGGGCAAGTTACTTACTCCTGTTTGCCTCAGTTCCTCATCAGTAAATTGGGGACACACTGGAGAGGAAATGGCATACCTCTCTAGTATCTTTACCCAGAAAACCCCATGGACAGTACGGTCCACAGGATCACAAAGAGTCAGACACAATTGAATAACAATTCCCTGAAAAAATCCTCCTTTTGCACACCCAGCTTGTCATCCAGCCTTTCCTGAAGACCTCCAGTTAAGACAATCCTGAGACATCCCTAACTACTAGTTGGGTTTTATTTTTCCTGACATCCAGCCTAAATTTTCCTTTTTGTGACTTCTATCCATTCTTCCTAGTTTTGCCTTCAGGGGACAAACAGAACAAATCTAATATCTTTTCCACAGGACACCTTTTCCAGTGCTTGAAAAGAAGGATCACATCCTGCTTAGACTTCTCTTTTTTAGGCTAAATATCTCTATAGCCTTCAAATAAATCATCGAAGGTATGAACCCAAATCCTTCACCCTCAAGGGCAGTACCTCAGTGGAGAACTGAGGGGTAGACGGGAGGTACTGAAAAGAGCAAGACTGGATGTCTTGCACTCTGCACATTGATGAGATCATAGATTCATCAAAGTATAGAAGGCTCTCCTTACCATCTAACTTGAAGCTTCTAACCTTCTGTGAGCTTACAGACTAGCTAATTAAATCTGTTTACATTATACATAAAATGATAGTAAACAGGCTATGAGGAAAGCCTTGAAGATCTCTCCTATGAGCAAAACACATAAACTTTGAAGTCTGTTTTGGTTGCCTGGAATTTTGTGTTTTTTTTTAAATTTCCTTGGTTTTGGATCCTCAGATTTGCTCGATAGTTGAGGTAAGGTATTTCTGTACATGCTTTGCCCTATGTATTTTTGCTTATCCTTCATAAACTCTTTGCAGTGCAATTTTATATCATTTTATTCATTCCTCAGTGTATTACAGTCCTGGAAAAAACTAAGTTTTGATGAAATCAAAACACTTGGTAGAATATCTTTTTGTTAAGCATAGCTGAGAGGTTTTTTAAAATGTAACAGTGACCTCATGAATGATGAAAAATCAGTCAAAATACTCTATTAAAATGACACAAAGAGGGTTTCTTTCCTGACTAGAAGGTAGTCACGAAGTAGATGTGGACAGGACAATATTGTCTAAAATTACTATTTACTGCCAAATTTTCTTCCCTTCAATGAATCATGAAATGATTGCAAAGATATACACAGTAGAGAAGTTTATTATTATTGACATGTCAAAAAATGCCTAAAGACACTATAGAAAACTTTCTCTTGACTAGCTAAGACTAATGCAAATTAATGACTGAGGAGGAAGCAAGACTTTGCATCAGTAACTACTGGGCATTTATTATTTACTGGGAAGAAAACCAAAGAATACTAGGTGACATTTATGCCTTAAAATTTGCAAAGTGTTTTATGTGATTTCATTTAAAGTACCATTCTTCTCATTTTACAAATGAGGAAAACGAAGTTCAGAGTAGTAACTTGTCTATGGTCACATAACTAGCTAATGGTAGAGGTGGAATTTGAATTTAGGTCTTCCTGATTCCAAGTACAATACCCTTTCCCCAGTCCCTTCCCTCAGAGAATTCACAGTCTGGCTGAGGAGACCAGAAATATAAATATCAGTAATTTAAAAGAACCATGATTTCATCTTGGATATTTTCTCCAGGACATCGAAGCACAATCCCTCCAGGTCTTAATACATGAATCAAGGATGGTTCTTCAAGACCTTTTCTGGTTGTTAAAAAAAAAAGTAAAAAACAAATCAAACCCTCAAGGACAGTCTCCCAATGATAAACATCCCAACCTCAGGGCACTGACATGTAGTCTGTCATAGGGGCAGACCTTTGAAAAAACTAGAAGGCATAATGGAAGCACAGTGAATACAGTGCTGGATGTATAGTCAGAAAGATCTGAATTCAAATTCTGTTTCACACACTTAATTGTGTGCCCTGTACAAATCACTGAATTTCTCTCAACATGAGTTTCCTAATTTTTGAAATGGGGATAATATTTTAGAGGCTTATTGTGAGGATAAAATTAGATTCTTTGCTTTTGGGATTTCCTCTAAGTAAATTGCTTTGTAAATCTTAAAGCATGAAACAGAGGACTTCATAATGAAATAAAGGACTTTCAAGCTTTCTTGATGAAAAGACCAGAGTTAAGTAGAAAATTTGACATTCAAACACAATACTCAAAAAAAAAAAGCATAAAAGGATAAATGTGAAAGAGTATCATAAGAACTTAATAAAGTTAAGCTATGTATATTCCTATATGGGAATATGATACATGAGACTCCTAAGAATTTTGTCATTATTAGGGAAACACCTTCTTTTTCTTCTTCTTCTCCTCCTCCTCCTCTTCCTCTTCCTCCTCCTCCTCCTCCTCCTCCTCCTCCTCCTCCTCCTTCTTCTTCTTCTTCTTCTTCTTTTTCTTCTGCCTCCTCCATCTCCTCCTCCTCCATCTTTTCCTTCTTTTTATTTTCCTTCTTCTTCCTTTTCTTCTCCTCTTCCTCCATCTCCTTCTCCTCCTGATTCTTCTCTTCTCGGTTATGATAACTGTGTATTCCCTCCATCCTTTCTTCCATTTATCTTTGTCTCTCTTTTTATCCTGTCTCTCCTCAAACATCTGTTTTGCTTCTGACCATTTTATCCCTTCACCTGCCTTTTTTAATCACCTTCACATTCTCTTTTCCCCTTCCTCTCCTACTTCCTTGTAGGATAAGATAGATTTCCATACCCAGCTGAATATGTGTATATCTATCTATCTATCTATCTATCTATCTATCTATCTATCTATCTATCTATCTATCTATCTATCTATCTATCTATCTGTCTGTCTGTCTGTCTGTCTGTCTGTCTGTCTGTCTGTCTGTCTGTCTATCTATCTATCTATCTATCTATCTATCTATCTATCTATATCTATATCTATATATATTCTTCCCTCTTTGGACTAATTCCAATACAAGTGAAATTCAAACATTGGCCCTCCATTTTCCCCTCCACTATATAAGCTCTTCCTTGTGTGTCTCCTTTATGTGAGATAATTTCCCCCATTCTTCCTCTCCCTTCCCATTTCTCCAAGTGCATCCATCTTTCTCATCCCTTCATTTTTAAAAATCATCTCAATATAATCAACATGCCATCTGTTTATGTAGACTCCTTCTAACTGCCCTAATAATGACAAAGTTCTTAGGAGTTGCATGTATCATATTCCCATATAGGAATATGCACAGTTGAACTTTATTAAGCTTCTTATGATACTCTTTCATATTTATCTTTTTGTGCTTTTTTTGGAGTCATGTTTGAATGTCAAATTTTCTGTTTAGCTCTGGTCTTTTCATCAAGAAAACTTGAAATTCCTCTTTTCATTAAATATTTATTTTTCCCCTGAAAGATTATACTTTTGGTTGTGATTCTAGCTCCTTTGCCTTCTGAAATGTCATGATACAAATACTGCACTCTAATGTGGAAGCTGCTAAATCTTCTGTGACCCTGATTGTATGTGACTCCATGATATTTAAATGGTTTCTTTCTGGTTACTTGCAATATTTTCTCCTTGACCTGGGAGCTCTGAAATTTGACTATAATATTTCTGGGAGTTTTCATTTTGGGATCTCTTTCAAGAGGGGATTGGTGGATTCTTTCAATTTTTATTTTACCCTCTGGTTCTAAGATATGAGGACAGTTTTACTTTTATAACTTCTTAAAATATGATGTCTAGGATCTCTTTTTTATCATGGTGTTCAGGTAATTCATTCATTCTTAAATTATCTCTCCCCAATCTATTTTCCAGGACAGTTGTTCTTCTGATGAGATATTTCACATTTTCCTCTATTTTTTCATTCTTTTGGCTTTGTTTTATTGTTTTTTGATTGTCACTTGTCAAATTTGATTTTTTTAAGGAATGATTTTCTTTAGTGAGCTTTTGTAGTTCTTTTTCCATTTAGCCAATTCTTCTACTGCTGCTGCTACTACTTAATCTTGTGTGATTGCATGTGGATCCATGATATTTTAATGGTTTCTTTCTGGTTATTTGCAATATTTTCTGCTTGACTTGGGAGCTCTTGAGGTGAGTCAGTTTAGGTACTTACAAGTGTGGGACTAACCTCAGTGTCATGGACAGTAAAAGAGACAGAGGAGACAGGAGCCATGGATTCTAATCCCAGCCCTGCACACTTACTAGCCATTTGACCTTAGGCAAGTTCCCTGATTTCTCTTAACCTCAGGTTCTTTTTCCTTTAAATGGGCAATACTAATTCCTGTCCAGCCTGTTACCCAGGATTGTTGTGGAAAGCAAATAGTAATATGTATAAAGTACTTTGTAAGTTATAACTAATGATAATAATAATAATAATAATAATAATAATTTACATTTACATGATGCTATACAATCCTTCCTTATTATTCCCCTCTTACAAATGACAAACCTGAGGCTCTGAGAATTTGAGTAAGAAAGCTGTCCATTCAGTATATAACCATTGAGTAGCAGAATTATTGTTTGGATGCAGGTCTCCTGAGTCTAATTCCAATACTTCTTCCACTACCATGAGGAATATTATTACTAACGATGATAGTTTTGGGGGTTATAGCCACCAACAAAGGTTACTCTTAGAACCTTGGGTAGAGGCCATTCCTCAGTGGGACACTAGCCTGTACATGTGAGTCTGAACTGAGAGTATTATATACACATATGCAGAATATGTGCAAAATAAATACAAAATAATTTTTTGAATGGGGTAGCACTATCATCTGGAGGGCCAGGCAAGCCTGATATAGGAGGAAGCATTTGAAATGAGTTTTGCAGGAAGATAGGGGTTCTATGAAATAGAGGGGACAGCTAGGCTAGGTGATACCAGTGCCAAACTGAAGTAAGGAAGACTCACCTTCCTGAGTTCAAATCTGGCCTCAGACACTTACTAGCTATGTGACCCTGGGCAAGTCACTTCAACCTGTTTGCCTTAGTTCCTCATGTGTAAAATGAGCTGAAGAAAGAAATGGCAACCGCTCCAGTATCTTTACCAAGAAAATCCCAAGTAGGATTACAAAGGATCAGACATGACTGAAAACAACTGAACAGCAACAACATGAGGTAGAAGGAGTGGATTCTAGACATGGAGATCAACCTATGCAAAGCCATGGAGACAGGAAATGGAATGCCATGTGTGAGAAATAAAGTGCCCTGGAAAGATGTAAGCAGGGACAAAACATGAACAATGAAAGTGGATCAGGGAGGGCTTCCTAGAGGAGGTGGTATCTGTGCTGATCCTTGAAGGCAGATAAGGATTCTGAAAAGCATAGATGAAGAGGGAGTACATCTGAGGTGAGAAATAGCTTGTGCAAATGCCTGGATAGAGTTTAGTCTGGATAGCAAGAGTTGTCTGATTTAGCAGGAACATAAAATATATAAAAGTGGGTGGAGGATTGAGAAATAAATCTGAAGGTAGATTGCAGCCAAATTGTAGAGAGTCTTAAATTCTCGGTCAAATAGTTTTTAGTGTTTTAAAAATTATATTCCAGAGGCAAAAGGGAACTAGAAAAGGAAGAAGTCAGTGTAGGCTCATTGCTGGGTAAGCTTGACCAAGTTAGTTCATCTAGGCTAATTCATCATAAACAGACTTTCCGCAAATTAATCTGCTGGATCAGTGGCATTCCATCAGTCCAGAGAATGGAAAGATCTCAGGCCTGAGGTTGAAATTCCAGGTTTGCTAGTTGCTAATGGGGTGACTTTGGACATACATTTCCATTCCTTTGGGCTCAGTTCTTCCTCCGTGGAATGATGGTGTTAGACCAGGTGGTCTTTAAGGTCCCTTCTAACTCTCAATCTGTCAGCTGAAGGGTCGGAAGAAACTGGAATAGCCTACCTTGGTATGGTTTGTCCCTTTCACTGAATTAGGCAAATAAATTGCTGCAGTTAGCAAATACAGATCAAAAACATGAGTCAGAAGTCTCTTCTAGGCTTCCTAAAGAAATCTCTTCCTATTATACCCTAAAGAGCTTCTTTCTGTGAGGTAGGATGCGGCCCTGAAGGCAGCCTGTTTTGTAAGACAGATAACAGTCAAGGTTCCCTGCTCTGAATTGAGAAATCCCTGAGGGTGGAGGTCTGAATAGAGTGTGTATTGGGCTAGGAGCCCTAAAAACAGGGGTGTATTGATAAATGTTTAACTCTGGGTTCCTTAAAAATATATATATATATATATATATATATATATATATGTGTGTGTGTGTGTGTGTGTGTGTGTGTGTGTGTGTACACACACATACATATACAGTGTGTGTATACAGAAATGTATATACACATAAAGTATATAAACTTACATATACTTTAATAGGTACTTAAATATTAATACAACATTAATTAATATATTATTAATATAACAAACATATATACTTTATACTTAAATACTTATGTATACATATGCATATGTGTAGTATATATGTGTGTGTGTTGTAAAGGTATATATTCATATACATTTATTTATATATGTATATGATATATGTTTAATTTGTATTATTAACATTTTCCTCATCGTTATTAAAAGTCTAGACAATCAACAAAAAGCAAGCCCTGATTGTAACATTTGCTCATGCCAGAGGTATAAATATTCATGCTGGAAACGGAACAGTCTTCCGGTAGCTTCAAAACACCCACACCAGAAAGGTCCTTTGTCTCTCCAATTAGATTATAAACTGCTTGAAGGCAGGGACTGCCTTTTGCTCCTTTTTTTATTCCACAGCACTCAGTACAGGGCCTGGTTCAGAGCAAGTGCTTAACAAATATTTATTGGATGCACTCCACTTTGCTGCTGGAGGCCGTGGAAGCTGGTGCCAATTGTTTCAGACACCTTTTTTTACTTCTTCTTTCCGGGCTACAAAGGTTCTGCTAGTCTTGGGGGCAGCCTGGATTCTAAGAAGTGTGGTCTCGCCATTGCTGGAATACTATACTGTGGGATAGTTTTGCAGCTAACAATTCCCATGTGGAAGACCTGCAGGACAGTAGGCAGCTTTGCCATTTCTAAGTTTCAGGTGGTAGTTTGTTCTGTTTTATGAACTGAAACAAAATCATCAGACATATCTCTTTAAAGTGACTGAAGATAATTAACAGGGCCAAAGGGAAAGAACCTTCCTGGGGGGAAAGGGCATAGTCTGAATCATGAACATGCTTTCTGGGAATGAACCAGGATAAATAAATCTAAAGGTCTCAGTAGAAGGTGTAAATAAATTAGTTTATAGTCATACAGCTGAGTTGTACCAAAATAGGGTGTGTTTAAGAGCAAGAGAGATTTAATTTAAAGAAGATATGATCAGGTTCCATCTAATTTTTTTGTCATTTTGGGGGGGAAGGAAGACCCCAAATTTTATATCCAAGGCTTGGTTTAGCCTGTCTGGGAAGATTGTTTTGTCAGGGTGTGGCTACTGCACATTCTACAGCTTCTTGGTACAACAGGTAAGACGAGTGAAAGATCCACACCAAAGGTGGTTGAGCATTCCTGAGAAGGGCTCAGCAGCCCTTCACACCAGAGGTGTTAGTCTTCCTTGAACACCCCATGTACCCCTCAACCAGGTTGAAGGGAACTGACAGCCCTCAAACCTGTCAGTGAGTGAGGAAGATTTCTGCCCCAAGCATGTGAAGACTTCCCTGCTGGAACAGGCATATGAGGACACTTAATTCCAATGGCCATGAAAGCAGCTGAAGCAGGTGCTGTGGACCTTGGTCAGACATTGAAGATGCCAAGGTCATCCACTGGGCCATCTCCAGTCCTCTTGACTTTTGTTTTGTCATTGGACTCTGATGACTCTGGAAGAGAATGAGGATGACCACTTTATGCAACTGCCTCCCTTAAATCCAATTCACATGCAAGTCAAGACATCATCCTGTGATTTCAATCCTTTTGATCCAGTGATTTTAAGAAGGCAAAATCCTTGTTTGGCTTACCCTAGAACAAAGGATCATTAACCTTTTTTTTGTGTCACAGATTGCTTTGGCAGGTGTTTTAATAGATCTGGTTTTAAAATGCACAAAATAAAATATATAGGATTACAGAGGAAATCTACAGTTATCAAAAAAAAATTTTTTTTAAGTTTCCAGAACCTAGGTTAAGAACCCTTGCCTAGAGGAATGAAGCATTTCAAGTGTAAACCAGTGAGTAGTAGAGAACCTGTGTTTGATGGACAAAAGAAATGCTTCCTTTTGGCCCTGAATTGTACAATTTAGCCAACCACCTATTCAGTCTTTGAGTAGGGTGAGCTCTGATTGGAATGACATTTGCCCATTTAAAAACTGATGTTGAGAATGCCACAGAATGTGAAGACAGGCCTGAACTGACAACTAGGTCATAAGCCACAAAGGCACATATAACATACAACTAGCATTTTTCAGATGGTAATGAGGGCATAGACTTCTTTGTGAATTTGTCTGGAAGGGAAGTAGTCCTTTCAATATTCCAGTGTGCCCTTTTGTTGTTACTGGCACTGATTCAGTGCCATTTAGCTCTGCCTGAGGTGAATCTACCTATAAACTATTCTGTTTCCTTATTCTTCTTTCTTTTCTTCCTGTGGACCTATAAATTCCAAATCTTCCTCATTATCAGTTGATGTTTTGATGGTTGTGCCTCCAGTCTTAAATGAAAACCAGGACAAAAGAAAGTAAAGATTAATCCCACAGATACAGAATACAAAAATAGGCATATCAGAAGAGTCCAGTAACTTGTCTTAACGTCAGCTGTGTATGAACTTGGACCTATTATTCTTTCTATGTTCCAGTTTCCACATATGTCAAGTGGGAATAATAAAACCTATTTATTTGATTTTTACAATGTAAGAAAATTACTAGGAAATACTTTAGACTTCTTGGAAGAAAAATAGTTAAAAAAATATTATTATTGAACTAAGAATTAAAATGAGGAAGCAGTAGGCTTTATGTAGCAAGGTGTGGTTTACAGACCATTTCTCCAAAAACAAACCCATGAAGGTATTAACTAAAATAACAATAATAAAAATGATACCTTGATACTTCAATAAATCTATGATCTTATCATAGAGCTTCTAGATCACAACTTGTTCATACCTTCCTACTCTGTGTGATTCTTGTCCATATTTTTCTGTCGATTCTTCACAGTGAATGCACTGAATGTATAGGAAACTTTCCTCTTGGTGTGTTCATGTTTCAAGGGTACCTAGGGAGCTCTCAAGCTGACCATCTATTTCTTCATTACTTTTGCCTTATGACCTACCCACCTCTTTTCCGATCACATTTTAAAAATGATATTCCTTATACTACTACTTGAATCTTGGGCATCAGTAGAAAGGGGGAAGTTAGGTAGTGCAGTGATACAGCACCGAACCCAACCCACTTGAGTTCAAATCTGTCCTCAGACACTTACTAGATATATGACCCTGGGCAAGTCACTTAACCCTGTTTGTCTCAGTCTCCTCATTTCTAAAATGAGCTGGAGAAAGAAATGGCAAACCCACTTCATTATCTTTGCCAAGAAAACCCCAGATGAGATCATGAAGAGTTAGTTAGACACAAGTGAAAAACAAATGAGCCACAAATACCAATGGAAATAAATGTGGTGTGGTGTACTGGGAGGCAATGTTGTGTAGTAAGCCTTGGAGAATGGAAGACCTGGTTCCAAATTCTATCTTAGATAGCATTTGTATGAGGATAGGTCACTTCACTTCTCATGATCTCAATTTCCTCATCTATAAAATAAGGATAATAATATGAGTAGTTTCCACCTTGCAGAGTTGTTGTGAGACTCAAATGAGATGATAAATACAAGATATTTTACTTACCTTAAAGCACTTTTTAATATCAGTTGTTATTATTATTTGTACCCGCCAGGCATTTTGGCATTCCCTTTTGGGCCATTAGCAATTTTAATATCTCTAAAGTTAAAATCCACAGCCATTCAGAATCACCAGGATGACATTGGTACTGGAATGATGAGACTTTGCTCAAAAGAAGCATCTTAGTCACTTAAAGCACTGCATGGCTTCCAAATTTATCTACTTTCTTGCCCCTCTGGGCCATTGTCCATTGTCCAGACTTTTATGTTCCCACTGCTCTTGACTAGAGATTGGAGGAGAGGATGAGACTGATGACTTTGTGCAACTCTACCTCACTTCAATTCATGCACAAATCAATACATGGCTCCATGATGTCATTGGTCCTCTTTGAAATCAAAGGACAAAAACAATAACATAACTTTTTTGCCCCTATTTGATTCTAGAGATAACTCTAAATGCCTCTGCAGCGCATGTCCCAATTATGCTTAATGATCTATGACTGGAAGGACTAGTCACTCAGTTGCATGTTATAGTCTAGACAATAGACATATTGTATCTGGTTTGTTTTTTTTCTTATTTGAATTGTCAGGCCAATCTCCTTGGAATAATTATGGACCTTGCTGAGGAAGCCTTTCAGTGTTCTGGACCTTGATAGAATCAATATTATTCATGAGCCAGAGAGCATCTAGTGGATCTTACCCTATTTAAAGAATCCGTCTTCAGTTTGGGCTTTGGCAAAGACATCCTTCATGATCATGGTAGACATATTCATAGGCATATATCTCCTTGTTTTATGTCTCACTGGACGTTATTAATCAAAGAACCAATGAAAAGATTTATCTCTGAGTTTGAATTTGTCAAGAAATCTATAATATTAACATACCCAAGAGAGACTCTTTGTTGGTGGAATGCCTTCCAGGCTCTGTTTTGTTCTTTTGTCACTTTTTGTTGTTGTTAACTGACAGAAAATAAACAGTGAGATTTTGTTTTATCTATACTTTTCAGTCAATTGTGTGACTACAAAGATGTGGTTTGCTATAGAGAATTATTTATGAAAGTTTGTCTGGTCCCTTCTCATATTTTGATTAAAGATATCTTCAATATGTAAAATTTGATAAAGATTAGGAATTAGGTACATGGGCTGGAACTGTCAATGCTTGCTTGATTGCCCTTTGGAGCTACATATATCCTAGTGAACTCTAGAGAGAGTTCAGCTCCAGACTGCCAGTTTGGAGGCCCTGAGGTCTGGATTTCAAGTGTACCCTGCTGTATCAGGCTGACCCCTATCCCAACTTCACTTTTCTTTCTTTCAAGCTGCTTTGCAGCTGAACATCTACTCTGTCTCTCTCTTCCCCTCATCTTCCCGGTACTGGAAACTATCAATCTGAAAAAAAAGATTACTAAAGTAGTGAAAACTAGAACCTTTAATCGAGGCCAGGTAATTACAATTTGGGGCACCACGTGGCCCCAAAGTACTATAGAGTTTAAGAGGGGCAGAGGGGGCAGGGTTAAATTCATTTCAACAAGAAGGGAGTCTCTTGGGAGGCACAGCTTTGAGAAGCTGTTACAAGTTGTTTTGTAAAAAAACCAAAAGTCCATAGAGAAGGCTAGGGAGTGGTAACATCTGGTCCAAATGTTTTGCACCTTTTTTTTTTTCTTTTTTAACTGGTTTCTATAATCCCCTTTTAACTGATTTTGATTGCCCTCAGTCAATTCATAACTCTGGGCTCACCCAAGGTCAGCTCCTAGTTGAATTCAACAAAACACAATAAAATCAATATTTCTGTTGCTACTGGAAAGAAGGATGAAAACAAGCATATATTAAACATCCACCAAGTGCCAGATACTGTGCTAAGTACTTTAAACTCTTATCTCATTTGATCCTCACAACAACCCTGATAGGTAGGCAATATTACTATCCCCAGTTTATTGCACTGGAAACCAAGGCACAGGTTAAGTAACTTGCTCAGGGTCACACAGCTAGTAAGTGTCTGAGGCTTCTTTTCAGCTCAGGTCTTCCTGACTTTGGGCCCTGAGCTCTGCCCATGTACCACCTAGGTGCATGACAGCTTAGCAACCTACAATTCCACTTAGCATTTTTATAATTTTCCAAACCAAAGCAGCCACTGCACTGACATACATGTATTCTCTCTTTATTAGTATACAAACTCATTGAAGACAGGGACCATCTTTGCTTTTGTTTTTGCATTTACAATGCTTGGCATAGTGTTTGGCACATGGCAAATGCCTAGTAAATGCCTTGTTTTAATGCATGTAATCTATATTTCTCTACCCTGCCTCCTTTTTAGTATCTTTCCCTTCCCTTCGTATCTTGTAAAGTGACCCCTTAACACTCAAAGTTGCTTTACCTCCAGCATGAATTTTCTCAATATATACTTTGTCTTCCTAAGTACCATTTCTACTTTGAAAAACTATTAGGAAACTGAGATATAATAGTGAAGTGTGGTAATTCTCTTGTCACTGATACCAAAAATTAATTAGAGAAATGTGGACAAACTCATTCCATTTCCACATATATTTATTGATCTCTTGGGTATCTCTCTTGCCCATTTTCCAGCTAGGTGGGTGGTCCACAGGATGGAGTGTTGGGCCTAGAGTTAGTATTGTACTTAATTATACTCCAAATTCCTTCATAAGGCAGCTACATGGCACAGTAGATAGAGTGCTAGGCCTGGAGTCAGGTATCTTAGCTACCTGAGTTCAAATCTGGCCTCAGACACTTACTAGCTGTGTGACCTAGGGCAAGTCAATTTGACCTCTGTTTGTCTCAGTTTTTTCAACTGTAAAATGAGAATAATAGCAGCACTTACCTTGTTATAGCACAGTGCCTAGCATGTAACAGGTCTATATAAATGCCCATTATTCCCTTTCCCCTCCTTCCTACCCCCTGAAACCATGCCTAAAAATGTAGGCATTATTCCACTTGCATAATCCACCAAAAGCACAGTACAGTGACGAGTATTGAACTCGTATGAGTCACAGGACACAGGACCTGAATTCAAACCCCACCTCTGCTGTTTATTAGCTGTCCCTGTCATCTCTAGATCTAAGGTCCCAGGTCTTCCTACCAAGAGGTAGAAGATATACTTTATCATCAATCCTTGTGCAATCATGGTTGCTCATTGCATTTTTCAGAATTATGCAACCTTTCAATTTTGCTTCTCTTTATGTTCTCATAGTCATTGTATAAATGATAATTTGCTGTTTGCTGTTTTGCACTAGTTCCTACAAGTGTAATAGATGCCATTTCACAGAGTATGCACAAATACTTTTTTGCCTGATTCTCTAGTCAACCACTGGGGAGCTCTGGGGCTGTTTAGGGCCATAATATGATTCCTTGAAAAAGGTCCCTCATTTTCTACCCCTCCCTTCCCCCCACTTCTATCCTATTACAACAGCAAAGGAGCAAGGCACTATATTTGTTCAGAAAAGAGGCAGCTTATAGCTGGTGGTCTCTCAGCCAGCTCTCCTGGTAGCCATTGTAGTGAGGAGTGAGGAAGGATAGTACTTTTCTATATACCAGTATTATCTGCATAGGGAGTGAGTTTGTTATCTGGGAGTGCTTTTGACCTTTTTGTGTTTGTATTCACTGTTTGTAGGTTGAGTATTCCATGCTGGACATGTCCAGAGCTGGCAGCAAACTTGTGAGTTCTAAAAAGTCCAAAGGCCTGAGAGATGGCAGCTGTGGTATCCCTGGAATGATAATGGTTAACAGCAGGGGAAGCTTCTGCCTTGTAGAGGTTGATTACCAGAAAGAAAATCAAACTTGGCTGCTTGATTGAGTGGTGCAGAGTTAAACTCAATATGTCCAAAGTGGAACTTGTTGTTCAGGAGAACAAACTTCAAAATCTGAAGTAGTTTTAGAAAGAAATTTATTAGGTCATTTAGTAGAAAAAAGTAAGTAAGAAGGGAGGTGGGGCTCTCTCCCTTCCAGGCTCTGAAAGGTTTACATTATATAGAATTTAGACAAGAATATTCCAACATGAACTACAAATACACAGTTAAGTAATTTTGCCAAGAGGGCAACTTGAAAGCAAGGTAGGTTGAGATAGAAATGAGTAATTGTGAACATTCAACAATATTTGGGCAAAGCCAAAACACTAAGGGAACCCAAAACATAAGCTTAGATGAACCCAAAACAAGACCCAAGTGTGGGGACCCAAAACAAGAATGTTTGGTGATGATTCAAGATGTAGGGGAACCCAAAATTCCTTGTGGCTATCTCTAACATCTTGGAGAGTTACAGTTAGGGTTACATTCTAGGTGCAAACAATGTCTATTCACATAAAGTTAGGTTCAAACAACATATAAATCAATGATAAATAATAATCTACAACCCCCTCTTTTGGGCTCAAGTCCAATGTTCTCATACTAGCAAAAGCATAATTACAGAAGCAGAAAACTGGGTTGTGATTTGAAAGGGAGTTCATTAGAATAACCTGAATCAATGGAAGCATCTGACTCATTAACCATCCTATCTAAAGCTTGATCTAATTCATTTAAGGAGGAATAGGTGCTAGTCCTCCTTGAATACCCCATACACTTCTCTTTCCCCATTAATGAATCATTATCAGAAATTTACCATGAACCTGAAAATGATATCCTCATGCCTAACAATATTTATGAGAGCAGTCAGATAGAATTCAACTCAGTATTCCCTCTGTCCTAGGAGAGCAGAATGACAAACCTACTTTTCCTACTGGCAGAAATTTAAATCTCCCTTGGAGAAGAGGCTAGTGATATCTATTCTGTCACCATGTATATTTGATCCTGGAGGCAACAGGGAACCACTGGAGTTTATTGAATAGGGGAGTGGCATGGTCAGATTTGCTTTTAGGAAGATCACTTTGATAACAGAGTGGAAGAAGGACTAGAGTGAGGAGAGATTTGAGGCAGGAATTCCAACTAGAAGACTCTTGTAGTAGTATGGGCCTGAGGTGATGAGGGTCTTCCTACACCTGGGTGACAACGGTGTGTGGAGAGAGGAAAGGGGGTGTATATGAGAAATGTTATGAAGTAAATATAATTTGATAACTGTTCATAATATTTAATATCATTTTTGGACTTTAATAAGGGCCAGAGTCTGAATTAATCACTCAGAAGAAGAGCCTGGACTTAACATTCTCTTTGTTCTCTGAAGTAAACTTAGAGAATACCCCTTTTTATGTCAACAAGGCCAGATGGGATTAACTTAGAATATTTTATGAGATCTTTAACCCAAGACACTATCTTGAATAATGGGACTCTTTTTTTATCTTATGGAAAAATATTATGTTGTAACATATTAGTGATAAAGAAAAGGCAGATGTTCTCAGTTGTAATTTCAATCAACACCTTGTCCACTCTCTTATCTTATTGTATTTACAACATATCCAATTAAGAAATTCCTTTCTCATGTTATAGTTAATCACTCACAGGGATCATAAATCTGAAGGACACAGACAACCTTGGATTGTCCTAAACAGATTTAAGCCTGGTCATTCTTGTATTAGTCAGTCAGAAGTTTTTCTGGCTCCATGATCATGTAACCACTACCTTTAAGGGAATAAACAATATGCATTTAGCCTGTTTACCTTTTTTAACCAAACTTTCAGGCTGACACTGTACATGAATTGGGGGAGGAGGGGAGAGAGAGAATGTAAAGAGAAAAAGAAGAAGACAGGGAAAGGGGGAGGGGAGGGAGGAAGAAAAAGGGAAGGGAAGCAAGGAAGAGGGAGGAGAGGGGGAGACAGAGACAAAGAGAAGGAGAGAGACAGAGACAGAGATAGAGAGACAGAGACAGAGAGACAGAGAGAGGAATGAAGGATAACACTTAGGATGTGAGCTTGGGTGACTCCAAGGATGGGGGTGCCATCAATAGTAATAGGAAAGTTTTGAGTGGGTGGGGGTACCGAACTGTTTTGGAGATGCTGAGTTTAAGATGTTTACAAGACATATAATAAAGTTTGCAGTAATATCAAGGGTATGTCATATCAAAGAGTATATGATAGTTTAGTGATTTTTAAAATATAACTCTAAGTTGTTTTCTAATTCATAGGCTTACCAGCAATGCATTAGTGTAAAGTGATCTTTCCTTGATGAAATAATACTGGCTCTTAGTTAATACCACTTCCCTTTCTAAATAAACCATCCTTTCAATAATATGTTCTAAAATGTTTCCAGGAATCAGACTCAAGCTCACAGGCAGACTGGCTCCAGGATTCATTTTCTTTCTTTTTCTGGAGACTGGGAACTTCTCCCATCCCATGACACTGATCTAGTTTTTTAGGGTTTTCCTAAGCTCGTTGGTAGCAGTTCTTCAATAACATCTACCCATCTTTCAGCACTCTGGGATGTGGTTCATTTAAGTCTGTTAACTTGAACTCATTGAAGGTAGCTATATACTCTCTTATTATCAACTCAAATCAGTTTAATTCAGCTAGCATGTATCAATAACCTACTATGTGCCAGGTACTATGCTAGGCATGGGTGATATACAAACAAAAATGAAACGAACCCTGCCCTCACGGAACTTAATTTCCATTGGGGGAAAAACAACCAGTACACAGATAAATATATTCAGAATATATGACGAATGAATACAAAGTGATTTTGTGTGTGTAGAGAGGAAAGCACTAACACCTTGGGTGGACTAGGGGGAATTAGGAAAGGCTTCCTATAAAGTATGGCAGTTGAGTTGGGTTTTGAAGGAAGATGGAGAGTCAGCCTAGTGGAGAAAAGGAAGGAGAGAATATTCCAGGCATGGGGGATGGCAAATGTGATGGGATGTAAACAGAACATGGAATATCATGTATGGGGAACAGCAAGTATGCCAATTTGCCTGAAATATAAAGTGTATAAGGAAGATTCTAATGTTATAATGTTGTTGTTCTGGAAAGATAGGCTGATGCCATAAACTATAGAAGCCAGAGGACTTTGAAGTTTATCCTAGAGGCAATAGGGAATCATTGAAGTTTCTTGAGCATAAAAGTTCTCTTTAGGAGCACTTTAGGAAAATAAATTTGGCCTCTGTATGGAAGATAAATTAGAGAAAAGAGAAACTGAAGCTAGAGAGGCTAATTATAAGACTATTGGAACAGTCCAAGTGAGTAGTGAGGAAAGGCTTAAACTAGGGTGGTGATTGTGACTGGAGAGAAAACAATGAGTATGAGGGGTATTATGGAGATAAAACTGAGAAGACTTGGCAGCACTTGGGTATGGAGGCTTGGGGAGAGTAAAGTGTTGGATATGATTAGCAGGAGGGAGTTTGGAGGGGGTGATAATGATTTCTGTTTTGGATATGTTACATTTGAGATTCTTAGAAGACATATCCAGCAGGAAGTTGGAGATACAGGACTAGAACTCAGTAGAGGGAAAAGGAGATATGTAGCTTTGAGAGCATTTGCATAGAGATGATAAGTGAACACATGGGAGCTGATAAAATGAGACAGAGGGAGAAAAAGAGAGAGAAGGAGAGAGAATTAGAGAAAGACAGAGAAAAAAGAGAGAGAAAATAGGGAGAAACAGAGTAGAAAGAAAAGAGGATTCAGGAGAGAACTTCGGAGTATATATACAGGCAAAGGAAGAGAAGTGGTCAGACAAGTATGAAGAAAATGGGGGAGAATAACAAAATTTCAAGGATAGTGTCCAGGAGGAGGTATAAGAGGGAGATAGCAATAACTTCAAAAGCTGCAGTGAGGCCTAGAAGGATGAGGACTGACAAAAGGCTGCTGGATTTAGTACTTAAGAGATCCTTAGTAACCTTGGAGAGAGCCCTTTCCCTTAAGTGAAGGGGTTAGAACCAGATTGTAAAGAGTTAAGACCTGAGTGGAAAGTGAAGGAGGTAGAAGCAATGAATATAAATGGCTTATTCTGGGAGTTTGACTGTAAAAGGATGGTAACATGTACTATAACTGCTTGTGGAAGTAGTAACAGCAAATGGAAAAAAAAATTATTTCACTTACTGATATATTTTGCTTCTATATCCCATTCATTTCCAGATGTATCCCTCTCTTCTCCTTGAGAATCATCCTTTGTAACAAAGAAAAAAAGTATGAAAGAAACCAAGTAAAAAGCTCATCAGCAAAATCAAGCAACAGAAAAACAAAATCTAATAGCACATCCCAAGTTCCACTCCAGCTGTCCCTTACTTCTGCCAAGAGGGTGGGGAGGTTCATTTTCTCTTCCATTCACTGAGGCAGAACTTGCTCTTTATAATTATGGGGTTCAGTTTTTATTGTTGTTGATGTTTTATTTACATTGTTATTGTCATTGGGCATATATTTTTTCCTAATTCTGTTTACTTCACTTTACATCAATTCATATAAATCTTCTCATATTTCTCTGTATTCTTTATAATCAATATTTCTTGTGGCACAGTAATATTTTTCTGTGTTCATGTAGTACAGTTTGTTTAAGCTGTTCCCCAGCTGATGGTCCTCTACTTTGTTTCCAGTTCTTTGCTACCACAAAAAAATGCTAGTAGAATATGGGATTTTATATAGAATATTTGACCTCCTTGGGGTCTATGCCTAGCAATGGGAATCCCTGGGTCAAAGGAAATGGACGTTTTAGCTACTTTCTTAACTTAGTTTCCTATTGCCTTCTAAAATGGCTGGACCAATTCTGAATAAAGGCTTTGTGAGGACGAGGGAGATTTGGGCATATTTATAGGCAACAGGAAAGGAGTTAATGAATTGCAAGACTGAAGACTACAGAGAGAGGGGATTGTTGACAGAGGTCTCCTTTAAGAGCTAAAACTGATCCTTTAAAAACTGACATAATTGACTCTTATTTTGATCAGTATTTGTTGTTCTTGCTATATGATGTCTCAGCACATACTGTAGGGAACAACTTCTAGCAAACTTCCCTTTCAATAGTTTCCTTCTTCCTAATAATTGTTTGACCGGGACTTAAGATAGTTCAAGGGAGTTGTACCCCTCTCTCTTTATCCTAGCTGATGAACAAATGGTTATTGACTGATTGATTAAAAAACATGTATTGTTTTTTTTTTTTTTTTGTCGTAGTGTAAATGGCTTTGCTAACAAGGGCTCATTCTTTCTTCTCAAACAAGATAAGCATCTTCTTTTGTAGCTTTCCCCCAGAAAGTCCTCTATCTTCTCTGGTGTAATGTTAATGAGATTTAACCATTAATAGGCCTGACCTGGTGCCCCTTAAGGGAAGCTTGAATAGGGGAGGCTTGTTTTGTAGGAAGCCCCACACCTTTTGTTAATTGTTAATGAGGCACTGGGTCATGATGCCCTCTGGCTCTGAACAGTGTCTATATGCCCTGAGGTGAGGTATTGCTCTGGGGGCTTACTTTTTGGAAGAAGGTTTGTGTGCCAGATGAGAGTCTGGGCAGCCATTAAGGAGCCCACCCCTCCCCCCCCACTCCCCTTTGAAAACCCAGATGTTGGTGCTTGTCTCTCTCTGGTAACTATGTATATACATAATGATCACTTGGATCTGTCTGTTGATCTGTGATGTACATATTGCTTATAGTCAGACATTTGGAAGCCCTGTCTGTTGGTCTTTATTTCTCTGCTGGAATTTTCTCTGTTGGTATATGTGATTAAAGAAGATTGCTGACCCCTCAAAAGCTGCTTTCCTTTTAGAAAATCAGATCTAAGAACCTGTGCTAGTGGGCCATCCTGAATGTGTCAGGGTGCTTGCTGCTACATCTGGTCAAACCACTCTGCAAGAAGCACATCTTTTCTTTCCCTACTCTCTCTACCCTTTGGAAAACCAAATATATGTAAATGTTACCTGCTTAATTATTAAACATACATTTCCGTCAGCTGCTGGTGGAGTATGAATGTGAATGAATAAACTGCAATTTCTCATCTGTTTCCTGTACTGGTTATTGGTTGGCTGGTAGGATCCTATAAGAACATTCTAGTATACAGGGTGAGCAAAGAGGTAAACCCTTGGAAGAAACTGGAAAGGATGGGATGGCGCACAGGTAGAGGGTCTGGCCTTATTTTTCTTGGATTTTGACTTGTGATTAACTCTTTATATTAGAGATTTCAAATTCCAAAGATCATGGTTCCTTTAATGTCCCAGTGGCTGGTCTCTAGGCCACTCAATCCTAATCACCCTTCTTTAGACATACTCTCAGGTAGCTAACTTGTACACATAGAAGTATAAACAAAGTTAAGCCCAAGTCATAGGAGGAAAAACAAGTGAGAGGAATTTGGAGAGGCCTCAAGTTCTGGTGCTTCAGGTGAGCTTTGAAAGAAGACACAGCTTGGTGGTATAGTATATAGGGCACTGACCATAGAAAGATCAGAATTTCAATCTGGCCTCAAGAACTGTGACCCAGGGCAAGTCATTAAATCTTCATCTGCTAGTTTCCTTATCAGTAAAATGGGGATAAAATAATAGCAGCTATCTCTTTTGTTAGGAAGGCCCTTGGGACCTGTTTTTTCATTATCTTTGGGCTGCTCTATAAATATCTCCTTTGTTACAGTCCAAAAGGGACTTACTTTTTATAGACACCAGGCCTTCTGTTATCTCTTTTGTCCCTTGTCTTTTTCTCTGGTCCTATTTGCTCTATTCTGAAATGGTGTTAGATTCTTGTTCTGATATTGTAGGGATACCTTGTGTCTTGCTTCTCTAAATCACCAAGTTTCCTCTTTTAAAGGTAATCCTTAATGCTCAAGTAATTCCATAGTTTTTAATTTTTTCCGTGCAGCAGACACAGCAGAGAGCTCTGAGTTCGTCTCTGTAAAGTGCTGGATGATTGCATTGAAAAGGTGCTGAGGCTCTCAAGCATAGACTAGCTTCATTGAACGTCTTTTCTAAACTAGTCTAAAACACTGTCCCTCCTCCATCAACACTTCCAACTGTTCTCCAAGAATTTCCTCAGTACTAAGGTAACATGCTCAAAGAGGACCTGAATGAACAGATAAAGAAGAATCAGAAGTGTTTTTGAATTTTCTGCTCAAGCTTTCTTTTTCTTAGATTTTTTTCTACACTATCCTGCATTTCCTTGATCCTACCAGTTGAAATTGATTTTTTCCCCTTTCACATTTTCCTTGAATGCTTTGGATTCTTCCTCTGCCTCTATCTTATCATACCCTAGTTTGTGTTCACATCTTATCTCCTGCAGTTGAAAGTAGGCTTTCAGAGGGCAGGAACTGAAGCTGTTTTTATCTTTGTTTTGACAGCACCTAGCATGGAACCTTCTTCATTGACCAGGAAAATCCTTGAACTGGGGCATCTTCCACGGAGATGGATATGAACCCTGACTCCTTGAGAGGGGCCTGAGTCTATCATACAGTAATGGATGTTTGTTAAATTTGAATTTGCTCATTAAGGATGATCTTATTCACTACTTTGCTACTCTTCTAATGCTTTTTTCCCCCTGGGTCTGGCTATATGTAGCTCTGGTTTAAGATGTCTGCCAAGATCAATGGTATCATTTCTGTCCTGAAAACTTTGTTTATGAATTTTATGATAGCTGTTGACCTGAAAACTTGGTTAAAGAAAGGCAACAGGCTAATGCATACATTTTATGATTTAATTAATTAATCAATTCCCTATTAAAGACAACGGTAACATAATGCATTATGGAGCCAGAAATGTTCTGGCTACCCAGTGCAGAAATCTTCTGGCTTATATACATTTTGCCGTGAGAAAGGAACTCTCCTAGTTGAACAAATCATAAATTTAGTAAGACAAGACAATTAACAAAGTAATGTTGGTCAGGCCTTGGGATTCCAGCTGGGTAAGCATATGTCTCGGTGATAAGGAAAGAAACCCCACCACTAGTAAGTGGTAGGCTTCCTCCCTTAAACAGATAATTGACATAGGAAAGGGTAAACAATGTTCAATAGAAATTATGATCTAAGATGTCTATATTTTCTTTATCATTAATACGCCATAACATAGTATATGTCTATAGATCAAAGGAAAGTCCCATTATTCATAACATAGTATGTGTCTATAGATAATAAGATTCATCAAAGGAAAGTCTCATTATTCATCAAAGGAAAGTCCTATTATTCAAGATATAGTGTCTTAGGTTAAAGGTCTCCTTAAGGAGTGTAGAGTCGGCCTTGGCTGGCTTTTGCCGACATAGGAAGAGACACTCTCTGAGTTTACTTCAGAGAGAACAAAGAGATTATTCTAAAATTTTATATTAAACATTATCATAGCCAATATTTAATTTTTTTTTAACACAGTTGAATGAACCCTTCTAAGAAATGGTAAATTGGTAAGTTCTTATGTTAATATTAAACAGTGCACCATTTTTTTTTTTAACAAATGCTGTAACTTACCTTTTTCTCCTTAATTTTACTCCAACACTGTAGAAATTGAAGGGCTTATGTAGACCTGAGTATCATTTTGTGTTTCTTAGGTTCCTTCTTTCCCGTGCATGTTCGTTCTCTCTCTAGCACTCTCTCTCTCTCTCTCTCTCTCTCTCTCTCTCTCTCTCTCTCTCTCTCTCTCTCTCTCTCTCTCTCTCTCTCACAAGTTTAATACTAGAAACCACCTCATATGACCAGAGACAGGCTGGCCTCTATAAAAGCTGAAATTTCAGGGAAATATTCCAATGCCATATATTATATAGCCAGCCACACCGTGTAACCTTTAATAGAAGTGAATCCTTCTTCTCTCCACTCCTCCCCCACCTTTTTTGGTTCCTTTTTTGGTTTTGTTCTTTTGTATTGATATTTTTTTCTTTACAATGCTATTACTTTCTAATGACACCCACCTCTCCCTCTTCCCAGTAGAAGCTCTCTTGTAATAAAGAAGTGTAATTACGCAGAACAACCCAACACCTCTGTACCTGCCAAGAGCTGAGGAGGTATGTTTCACTGTGTATTTTCTACAATTAAGATTGGTCGCAAAACTTTAATGTCTTTCATTGGAGTTTTCCTTTACATTATGTTGGTGACTATGTAGCTTGTTCTCTTGGTTTTGGTTTCTTTGCTGTGCATTGTCAAAGAGAAATTCTGAGAGACAAAGTTCCAGGTATGATAAGTTGTTTTATTAGCAATGCCGGCAAATCACCAATAAACTGAAGTTATTGATCTCTCTCCAAAATCAGACATCAAGTAAAAATTACAGGGTCCTTTAAATCCAGGTCTCTTTCTTCTGAGACCTGTAAATCAATGTGATTTCCCCTGACAAGTGAAAGGCAAACTTGATTGGTAGGCATTTAATGGGTAGGTGAGTTGAGTTCCCAACTCTTCTCTATTATCTGATAATGTTTAATATAAAATTTTGGAATAATCTCTTTGTTCTCTCTGAAACAAACTCAGAGAATGCCTCTTCCTATGTCAGCAAAAGCCAGCCAAAGCTGACTCTGCATTCCTTGGAGACCTTTAACCTATGACATATCTTGAATAATGGGTCTTTCCTTTGTATCTTATTATCTATAGACACATACTATGTTATGACATATCTTGAATAATGGTAAAGAAAATATAGACATCTTAGGTCATAATTTCTATTGAACATTGTTTGCCCTTTCCTGCATCAGTTATCTGTTTGGGGCAGGAAGCCTGCCACTTACTAGTGGTGGGATTTCCTTACCACCTGGGACATACGTTTACCCAGCTTGGAATCTCAAGACTTGACTGACATTGCTTTGTTAATTGTCCTGTCTTACTGAATTTATGATTTGTTCAACTAGGAGAGTTCCTTTCTCACGGCAAAATGTATATAAGCCAGAAGATTTCTGCACTGGGTAGCCAGAACATTTCTGGCTCCATAATGCATTATGTAACTGTTTTCTTTATGGGGAATTGATCAATTAATTAATTAAATCATAAAATGTATGCATTTAGCCATGTTGCCTTTTCTTAACGAAGTTTTCAGGTCAACATATCTAATCAGTGGGGTTTGGAGAAGGCAGAGAAAAGACAGCTAAGGAAAGTGGCCTGGTAATGAGATTCAGTTGTCTCTAGCAATCTGGGCGAGGAAAATTGCCTCAATCAGGATCTCCCTGGTTTAGTTTCCTCTTTGTAGACCAGGTTACCCGCAACTTTAATAAGTAAACAAGTAGTGCGGATTCTGTGTTTATGGGGTAAACAGAGAGGCCTAGCCCAGGCCTTGATGTGATCACATTCATTACCTAGAACGTCTCTCTAAAATGTGGTGGTTTTGAAAAGGGAATATTACATTTTAATATTAATAATCAAATGATATCATTAGAATTAATTTTCCTGAACAGTTCATACAAGTCTTTCCAAGTATCTTAGGATCTTTCCTACTTACCTTTTTTTTTTTTTAAACATCGCAATATTAGGGGCAGCTAGGTGCCTAGAATCAGAAAAACCCAAGTTCAAATCTAGTTTCAGACACCAGTTCTATGATTCTGGGCAAGTCACTTAACCTTGTTTGCCTCAGTTTCCTCATTTGTAAAATGAACTGGAGAAGGAAATGGCAAAACCATTCTTGTATCTTTGCCAAGAAAACCCCCAAAGGGGTTTCTGACTCATAAAGAGTCAGACATGACTGAAAATAACTAAACAACAACATTCTACTACGTTTATATACTACAACTTATTTAGCCATTCTTCAGTTGATGGGCACCTACTTCATCTCCAGAGTTTTGTTAGCACAAAATTCTTACTATATAGTACTTTTTCTGTTGACAAAGAACTGGAAACAAAATAGATGTCATTTAATTAATTGTGGTGCATGAATGTTAGGGAATATTAATGGCTGTAAAAAAACAATGAATGTGATGAACACCGAAAAACATGAGAAGATATATGAACAGATGCAAAGTAAAGCAGAACCAAGAAAACTATACATAATTGATGGGGTACAGTCTCTGGGAACCCCCTTGAATTCTCCTTGAATCTTCCCACTTAATCTGGTTTTTCATACCCAAATCTGTTACCCTTAACCTAGCCTGGTCTTCATTGTCTGTTGCCTCTGGATTGTCTCTCCCTGTTTTCTATCCTAACCCTTCATTGTCTGATACCTCCCCAATTGCCTCCAGCTATCTCTCACCTTTGATCAGTCACCCCAGTCCTATCAAGACTACTTGGCCACCCCTAGATCTTTCTAACAGTCTTTCTGTATATAAGCTCTCTCTTCCCTCAATGGAGTTGCTCAGATTCAATCTAGCTCAGATTCCAACTGGCCTGCTTGTCAATACAAGCATAACAAATGGTGAAGCTTAAGAGTCAACCCAATATGGTGAATCTTTACTAAACTTTGTTTTACTTTGGCTGAAAAAAAGACTTGGGTTGAATTCATCCAGGCAGGACCTGGGGTGTCAGTATTTTGGGATCTCAAGCACCCCAAACCTTAACATTATGGTTCCCTGACCTCAACACAATGGCTCCAACATTGTAAATGGAAAGAAAAATCAACCACAACAACATGATTCAAACTAAAGGCTATGAAATTTTAATGATCAAGTTTATTCTCAAAGAATAAATTCTCAAAGAAGAGCTATGAGAAAGCATCTCCCTACATTCTTTTCAGAGTATAGCAGACTATGTCTGGAACACTAGATGATAGGAGACTTTTTTGATTTATTGGGAGATTTAGTTCCCCTCCCCCTCCCCAATTTCAGTTGATATAGTGACCAGATATAATCAGATTATGAGGTATTAATAAAGTGTTAACATCCTATTATGCCTTCACAAAGTAGGAACACATCTTTCTGAGTCAGAAGGGAGTAATGCCATTAAATTGCATGAGCAAAACTAGCAATACCCATTCAGGGCTTTAAACCTTGGAGAAGTTTGACATTTGATGGCAGTTGAAGAAAGAGCTAGTAGTTTGGGGAAAGAACACCTCTTGGGAGGGAATAGGAAATTTTCTTTCTTTATCCTCAAATCAACCAGTAGAGCTACTTGTTCAGAAGGAAGCAGCCCATCTATCATTTGAAGAGTCATCTTGAGAGAGTCAAAGGCACAGTTGAGGGAACAGAGACAAACCCTCCAGACAGACATAGATACAGAGAGGCAGTCACTTAAAATGGAGAGCATATTCAGAAGCAGAAATGAGAGCCAGATATGGATTCAAAAGATAGCTAGCACTTGAAAGTGAGAGCAAAGCTTCAGAGAAGGCTAAACATTTTTATTTGTAACTTATTTTTAAATTTTATTTATTTATTATATTTTTATTTTTTAAAAAAATCTAGGATGATTTACTTTTTGTCCTGCGCAGTTTTCATTTATGATTTCTTGAAATATAGCTTTGGAAAAACAGGCTTTTAAAAAATCTATTGTGTGTCAAATGGAGCTACTTGACTACACCTTTGGACCCAAATCAGTTTAGCTTTCATTGAATGTCACAAGAATGGCCAATGATAGCCCCCAGCCTAAGCCTTGGTGCTTCATTTTTGATGGTTTAGAATGAGTGTAAATTGCAATTGTTTTCTGTACAGGGCAGAAACTTTGAGAGTCTTTCCCTCCTAGATGGATATTTTTGTAATGGCAAATTAGTCCATCTTTTGTCTCAATTCATCTATCCCTTAGTCATTGAATGGGTGTTGCCTCAGACAAACAGACCTGGGAAAGATCTTAATTTAGAAAGACCAAGATCACCTACTGCATCCTGGGTCATTGTCAGCCCTCTTGACATTTGTCTTGCCTCTGGACTTTGATGATTCTGGAGGATTGATTGAGATGGACGACTTTGGGCAGCTCTGCCTCACTTAAATGCAATTCATGAACAATCAGGACATCACCTTCCTAATGTCATCAATCCTCTTCAAGAATGAAAGTTGAATAGCAACAACAGAAGATTTTGAGGCCCTGTGGTACTGGAGATGTAAATTACTTTGGCTATATGCGTTTGCTACATAAACGCCTCACTACCATTGTACTCTTAAGTTTGTGAATATTCTTCTTACAGAAATTGTTTTTTATTAGTAGTAGAGTATGCCTGAATTTTATAAGAAAAGGTTGTATATTTAGTGTTATTACTATACCATCTTAGTAAATGCCTTTGCTGAGTGCTAAATTGTATCTAGTGGCTTACTGTTAATGGAAAACACATGGGTGGGAACTCCCAAACTATGGTATTAGAAATAGCCAAAGACAGGTTACCATAGAATCTCAAGATCTAATTCTCAAATCCTTCGTCTAGACCCCTCTGAATCCTTTGGCATGGTTGATTGTTAATCCTCTTCTCCTTGATACGTTCTTTTCACTAGCTTTTGTGGTACTACTCTTTCTTGGTTAGTCAGTTAACAAACATTTATTAAATGTGTAGTATGTACTAGACTGGGTACTAAGTGCCAGAGATACAAAAAGAGGTAAAAGACAGATTCTGCCCTCAAGAAGCTCAGTCTAAAGGAGGAGACAACAAACAAATATGTACAAGCTATATAAAAGATAGATAGGAAATAGTTTACTGAGAGAAGGCACTAGAATTAAGAAGGTTTGGGAGAGGCTTCCTGTAGAAGATGAGATTTTAGGTAGGACTTGAAGGAAGCCAGAAGGGAAAGATAAGGAAGGAGAACATTTCTGGCAAGGAGAACTATCAGAAAAAAAATTGTTGTAGTTGAGAGATGGAGTGTCTTGTGTGAGCAATAGTAAGAAGGCTAGTGTCATTGGTCATTGCATCAAAGAGTGGGAAAGCAGGAGGTGAAGAAGACTGGAAAGTTTAGGGAGGGAGGTTGAGTCTAGGTTACAAAGGGCTTTGGATGCCAACTAGGGGATTTTGTTTTTGATCTTGGAGGCCATGGGGGGCCATAAGAGTTTATTGAGTAAGGGAGTGATATAGTTAGACCTTCAGTTTAGGAAAATCACTTTGGTGGCTGAATGGAGGATGGATTGGAGTGGGGTAAGATTTGAGGCAGGCTGATCTTCCAGGACGTTATTATAATAGTCCCAATATGAGGTGATAAGGATGTCAATATCAGGGGAGGGAAGATTGAAGGTAAAATCAACAGGTCTTGGCAACAGGTTGGATGTAGAAGGTGAGAGATAATGAGGAATTGAGGTTGCAAGCCTGGGTGACTGGGAGGATGGCAGTACCCTCAACTGCAATGGAGAAGTTTGGAGAGCGGGAAAGTTTAGGGGGAAAGATAATGAATTTCATTTTGGATGCATTGAGTTAAATAGTCTTTTGGACAGCCATTTGAAGATGTCTGAAAGGCAGTTGGGGAGATGCAAGCCTGAAGGTTTTTAGAGAGGTGGTGATATGCGTAGGTAGATTTGAGAAGCAGCAGTATAAATATTATAATTAAATCCTGTTTATCCTCCTATCTGTCTGACCATTCCTTCTCAGTGTCCTTTTCTGGATCTTCATCCAGGTCAGCCTGCTAACTGTTGTTATGTTATGGTATCCCATAGGGCTCTGTGTTGGGCCTTCTTTTCTTCTCCTACACTATTTCTTTTGTGATCTCATCAGCTCCCATGGGTTTAATGATCATCTCTATGCTCATGATTCTCAAATTTACTTATCTAGCCCTAACCTCTCTGCTGACTTTCAGACTCAGATCTCCAAATGCCTATATTGCATATCTTGAACTGGATGTCCTGTGGACATTTTAAATTCCACACATCCAAAATTGAACTATTATCTTTTGCCTCAAACTTTCCCCTCTCTTTGACTGTTGAGGGTACCATCATCCTCCTAGCCACCCAAGCTCACTATTTGGATGTCATATTTGACTCCTTACTATCTCTCACCTCCCATATCCAATTTGCTGTAAACGCCCATGAATTTGACCTTCTCTTAATATGTCTTATAGTGTGACCTCTAGGTATGTGAGGGAGGGGGACAAGGAGCAGGGCAGCCAGTTAGTGCAATAGATAGAGTGCTAGGCCTGGAGCTAGGAAGCCCTGAATTCTCCAAGTCTCAGATATTTACTAGCTGTGAGACCCTGGGCAATTCTCTTAACCCTGTTGAACTCAGTTTCTTCATCTGTAAAATGAGCTGGAGAAGGAAAATGGCAAAAAACTCCAGTATCTTTGCAAAAAAACCCCCCCAAAACTCCATCAACAAATGAAGTCACAAAGAGTTGGACACAACTCAACAACAACACTGTTTAATGACCTTTCTAATACAGTTCCAAATGTTTTTGACTGATTTCCAGCTCCACCAAAAGTGTGTTAGTGTACCTTCTCACATTTCTTCCAACACTTAACCATTTAAAACTTTTGTCATCTTTATCAGTTTAGTGCATATGAGATAAAACCTTAACATTGTTTTAGTTTGCCTATCTCATATTATTAGTGATTTGGAACAGTCTTTCAAATAAGTACTGATAATTTGTTTTCCTTCTTTGAAAACTGTCAAATCATATCATTTGGCCACTTGGGAAATGGTTCTTGTTTTTTAATGTTTGTATTAATTTCTTATATATCTATCTTTAAGAGAGATATTTTATGGTTGATTTTTGTTCCTATTATTATTCAAGGACTGATTTTGTTCAGACAAAACTTTTTAAAGTTATATAATCAAAATTATCTATTTTATCTTTTAAAAAATCATATCTATTCTTTAGGAATTTTCTTCCAGTTATAGCTGTGAAATGTACCTCTTTCCATTCTCTTCTCATATTTTTCATGATGTGACTTTTAATAGTTGGGTATATATCCAAGTGACACTTCTCATTTGGAGAAGCAGTGTGACATAGTGGATAAAAACCTACCTTCAGATTTAATTACACTTGGGTTCAAGTTAGGTCTCTGCCATTTATACTGACTAGCTATTGGGGACCTAGGGCAAGTCACCTAACCTCTCAGTACTCCCAGGCAACTTTCTAACTTTCCTAACCTTCAGAAAAGTTATCAATCTGCATTGGCCAAGGGATTTGCCTCAACAAAATTTCCCAATGAAATAACAGTCCCTGATCAAACCTGGAGCTTAATATAGCATACAGTATAAGATGATCTAAACTACAACTCTAAACCTTTTTATGTACCATGGACCCCTTTGACAGCCAGGGACTCCTTAGGATAGCAGTTTTAAATGCATAAAATAACATACATGGAATTACAAAAGAAATCCACCTCATTGAAATACAGTTATCAATTTAAAAAAAATCATGGACCCCAGGTTAAGAATCTCTGGTTTAAACTCTGAAGAACTCATGATAAAAAATGGTATCCATCCCCAGAGAAAGAACTGATGGTATCTGAATACAGACTGAAATGTACCTTTTTTTCTTACTTTATTTTACTTGAAGTTTTTTTTTCTATGTTTTCTTTCACAACATGACTATTATGGATATGTTTTGCATGACTACGCATGTATAACCTATATCAAATTGCTTGCCTTCTCAATGACAGGAAGTGAGAAGGGAGGAAGGGAAAGAATTTGGAATTCAACATTTTAAAAACAAATGTTAAAAATTGGTTTTACTTGTAATTCAGGAAAAATAAAATATTAAATAAAAGCTAAGAAAAAAGAATCCCTGGTCTAAATCTAGTTTCTACCAAACTGCCTTCCAATTTACACATAGTTCTTGACCAATAGAGTTCTTGACCAAATAGACAATAATTTGTGTGTTAGTATCTACAAAACACTAGGCTATCATGTTTGATTGCTTTTAGATTTTTGCTTATCCAACTTGTACCACTGATCATCTTTTCTATTTTTTAAATTCAGTACCAAATAGTTTTGATGATTTCGAGATCTGATGATGCTAGGCTTCCTCCTTTCCTATTTTTTTTATTATTTCCCTTGAAAGTATTGGCTTTTTTTTTTAGATAAAATTTATCATTATTTTTTCTAGCTCTATAAAGTAACTATTTGGTAATTTGACTGGCATAGAATCAACTCTGTAATTTAATTTAGGTAGATCTTAATTGTGTGTGTGTGTGTGTGTGTGTGTGTCCCACAAACAAGGATCATTTCTCCAATTATTTGAATCTTCCTTTATTTCTGTAAAGAAAATTTTGTAGTTTAATGCAAGTCCCAAGTGTATCTTGGAAGCTTAATTTCCATATGGTTTGTGTGTTTTGTAGTTAGTTTGGACAGAATTATTTTTTCTACGTCCTCCCAATTGTCTGCTTTTGCTTATAACATGCTATAAGCATTTTATGTATAAGAAGTAGTGTAAAAGACATTGCTGAGGATGTGGATGACTAGATTGACTGATCATGTAGCATGTCTAAGAGACAATAGACAGAAAGCCTGAGTGGTGTATTAACTATTTCTAACATATTGCAAGTATAGGAAGACCTCTGATAACTTGGTGTAATAGAAAAGGTGCTATATTGGGAGTCCATGATGATCCTATAGTCCTATCCAATGATAGATTTTTCAATAGAGAATTTGCAGAAATTCCTGGTCAAGTATACAGAACATAAAAATCAGAATCATGGGATATCAGAATTGGAAAAAGCCTCAAAGAGTTCCAGTGCAACATGTACATGAATAAGAAAGCTACTTTATAATGTCACTGTTGAGTGGTCATTCAACCTTATTTTCAATAATGATAATAATGAAGATAATAGTAATAGCTAACATTTATACAGTGTTTACTATGTACCAGGCACTGTGCTAAGTACTTTATGATAATGAGGAACCCACTACCGTGAGGACAGCTGCAATTTTTAGGATGCTTTTCCTGACATTGAGCCTACATCTGCTCTGTAAACTCTAGACATTGCTCCTAATTTTGCCCTATGGGACTAATCAGGTCAAGTCCAGTTTGTTTTCTACCTGTAACTCTTCAAAAGGCTGAAGATATTTGTGCCTTATAAATACTTGTTGAATTGAATTAATCGCTACAATTCTGTGATCTCATCATTGTGACTGTTCTCATCACCATTAGAGATAGCAATCCCTTTGTACCTTCTCATCCTCTACCCTTTTTGTTCATGTTTCCTGAACTTCTTCATAGATCATCTACCAAATTTTTATTCTCTGTTTTTTCTCCATATTTCATGGATGCAGTGCAGCATTTGGGTTGTCCATTTGTTATCCCTCATCCTTATTACATGACTGGTTCACTTATGGGGAAGGGAGGGAAAAATGTATTTTATGCCACTTCCTATGAGCAAGTAATAGTTGATTATGTGTTGCAGTCTACTTAAATCCACCTTGACCCTTCTCACTACCTTGTAGGTCATTTGAAATTCTCATCATTTGGAGCCAAATAGCATCACCAGGAGAACTAACTACTTTCTAACCATGCCATTCCCATCTTATACTCATGAAGTTGACTGTTTTTAACCAACTGTAAAGCTTCACATTTATTAAATTCTTCTTATTAGATTTGTCCTCAAATTCTTTGTTTGTCAAAAAAAAATTTTTTTCTCACCGATTCATTCTGCATATCAGATATTCCCTCCTGGATTTATGTCAAATGCAAATTTAATAAGAATGCCATCTATGAAGCCTTTACCAAATCATGGATAAAAATATTAAACAGCTTTGTGTCAATCACTTATCCTTGCAGCAATCTCTGGGAGATCTTCTAAGGTGACTTGAAATGGTTCTTTAGGCCTGGAGATTCAAGTAGTCCCAAATCCACCAAAATATTATCTATGCTATATCTCTTTGTCTTTGTCACAAGAATGGCATGAGACATACTGTCAAATGCTTTATTGAAATCTAGTTGATCTATAAGGATAGGGTTCCTCTCATCTATTAGTCTAATCATCTTGTTATAAAAGGATTTAAAGGTAGTCTTACATGGCTACCTCTATGCTGATGATCTACCTCTATGCTAGCAGTAATCAGATCTACCCATCTTGTCCCAACCTCTTTGCAGACCTCCAATCTCACATCTCCAATTGCCTTTCCAACATCTCTAACTGGCTGGCTTTCATCATATCTTTTTATATCTCCAGTAGCTTTGAACAGTGCCTAGCACATGGTAGGTACTAATTTTTTTTACATTCATTTAAAAAAGTTAATATTTTCTTCAATTATTTTAAAAATAATTTTTAACATTTATTTCTTAAAACATTGAGTTCCAAATTCTCTTCCCTTCTTCTCCTTCCTTCCCTCCCATTGAGAAGGCAAGCAATTTGACATAGATTATACATGTGCAGTCATGCAAAACATATTTCCATATTAGTCATATTGTGAAAGAAAACACAGACCAAAAAAACTCCAAGAAAATAAAGTTTTAAAAAAAGTATGCTTCGATCTGCATTCAGACTCCATTAGTTCTTTCTCTGCAGATGTATAGTATTTTCATCATAAGTCTTTCAGAATTATCCTGGATCATTGTATTGATAATAATAGCTAAGTCATTCGCAATTGATCATTGTACAGTTATAGCTGTTACTTGTACAATGTTCTCTTGGTTCTACTCACTTCATTTTGCATCAGTTCATGTAAGTCTGTCCAGCTTTTTCTGAGAGCATCCTGCTCTTCTTTTTATTTTTTTATAAATTAATTTGTTTTCAGTTTTCAACAATCACTTCCATAAGTCTTAAATTTTCTCTCCCTTCCTCCTTGCTCCCTCCCCAAGATGGCATGCAGTTTTATATGGGTCTTGCTCATCATTTCTTATAGCACAATAGTATTCCATCACAATCATATACTATAACTTGATTAGCCATTCTCAGTTGATGGTCATTCCCTCAATTTCCAATTCTTTGCGATTACTAAAAGAGCTGCTGTAAGTTTTTTGCACATATAAGTCTTTTTCCTTTTTGTTTTTTATCTTTTTGAGATGTAGGCCTAATAATGGTATTACTGGGTTAAAAACTATGTACAGTTTTATAGCTCTTTGGGCATAGTTCCAAATTGTTCTACAAAATGGTTGAATCAGTTCACAATTCCACCAATGGTTCATTAATGTTTCAGTTTTCCCAAATCTTCTCTAATATTTGTCATTCTTATTTTCTTTCATATTAACTAATCTGATGGGTGTGAGATGGTACCTCAAAGTTGTTTTAATTTGCATTTCTCTAATCAATAGTGATTTAGGATACTTTTTTATATGACTATATATAGGTTTGATTATTTTGTCTGAAAACTGCCTGTTCATATCCTTTGACCATTTATCAATTAGGGAATGGCTCTGATTTTTATAAATCTGACTCAATTCTCTATGTATTTGGGGCCTATATCAGGGACATTTGCTGTAAATTTTTTTTTCACAGTTTTGATTACTCTGTATTTACCTCTGTCTCTCCCCCCACCCCTTCCCCTTTTATCCTACACTCTTCTTTCACCCTGTCCATCCTTAAAAGTGTTTTGCTTCTGATTACCATCTCATCCAATCAGCATCTGTTGGCACCTCTTCTTACTTTACCTTCCCCTATGGTAAGATAATGTATATGTTATTCCCTCTCTGAGTCATTTCTGATGACAGTAAAATTCAAGCATTCCTGCATACCTCCCCATCTTCCCCTTCATTGTAAAAGCTCTTTTGTGTCTCTTTCATGTGAGATAATTTACTCTATTCTGCTTTTCCCTTCCCTCTCTTCCCAATGCATTCCTCTTTCTCACCCCTTAAATTAATTTTTTTAGATAATCGTCTCATTTTATTCAACTCAGACCTTCTGTCTATATACTCTTCATAACTGCCCTAATAATGATAAAGTTCTCAGATGTAAACAGCTTAATTTTATTGAATATCTTATGATTTCTCTTTCCTGTTTACCTTTTTATGCTTCTCTTAAGTCTTATATTTGAAAGTCAAAATTTCTATTAGGCTCTGGTCTTTTCATCAGGAATACTTGAAAGTCTTCTGTTGAATCCCAAAGAGTTATTAAACTCCCTATACCCTTTCACCCTGCAGTACCACTGCTGGATCTATTTCAAAAATAAAAAGATAAATAAAAAGATTTTATAAGAAGATGACTAGGGGAAAAGGGAATAGTTATAGCAGCTCTCTTGGTGGCAGCAAAGAACTGGAAACTACAGAAAATCCCCATCAATTGGGGAATGGCTGACCAAGTTGTGATGAAATATTATTGTGCTATAAGAAATGGTGAGTGATCTTAGAAAAACATGGATAGATTTGCACAGAATAATGAAGAATGAAATGAACAGAACCAAGAGCACCTTGTTTACATGAACAGCATTCTTATTTTAAGAGAACAACTTGAACGACTGTCATTTTGACTATTATAAATACTCATATTAACTACAGAATTTGTTTTGAGGTATTTAAAGTTGTTTGGAGGGGAATTTGGGAGAATCCAGGTGAATCCTTGCCTTTCTCCACCATATTGGCTCTGCCCTTCATGGCAGGTATTTAATAACTGTTTGTTGATTGATTGAATACTGATTGATTGATGACCTAATCTTGATGCAGTCATTCGGAGTCTTTGAGATCACTACTATACTTTTTTAGAAACCTGAAATCATTAATCACTGAACTATTCACAACTATTTACAAATTTTTTCCTGTATCTTTTTAATGTCTGTGTATACATTTTAATATAATTGTATAGGTACACACATTTTTCTTTTTTCAACTTAAAGTTGTACCATATGAATTTTTTCATGTTTTCATTTAGTGCATATAGTTGTTGTTGTTAACAGCACTCCACCAAGTTAGTATACAATCATTTGTTTAGAATGAGGGAGATATTAGACAACTGTATTTCTGTCATCACTGAAAAGTATAAGAGGTAGAGTTAGGATGTTAGACTAGTGCTTTTCTCAAGTACCTTTCCATTCATGTGTGCTATGTCAGTTAAATTTAGGAGGAGTGTCTTTACTGAAAGAGCTAATAACAGGGTACTATAATCTATCTGATAATATTATACTTCGAAGTGGTTGTTTTTCAACAAAAGACCATGGCTTTTGATACAAGTCTCCATTGAAATAAACTTATAATGAGATATAATGCCCAGATTCCAGAAACAAAAAGGATGCAAATGATAAATCCATGAGAAAGTCAATGGAAAAAAATGGTTACCTTTGAAATGTTAATGGGTAGAAATATAACACCAAATGGACTTATGCCAACTGTTCCCCAGTAACATATACTACAAAGATGCCTTTTTAAAAAGTGAAAAGAACTTGCACATGTTATATGTTCCAGATATATTTAAGCTAATATGACTTTACTATAAATTCCTGAGTACAATCCAATAAAAACATGGTATTTAAAGTCTGTAAGTGAATCTACAAAGGAGTTACAGGGTAACCCAATACTTTAATTAGTAGAAAATAATCTTTTTGCAGCAATATGACTTATTTAACTTGTTAAAGAAGTTATAATGGAAAGAGCACTGGAATGAGAGTTGGGAGATAGATTTGGGTCCTTGTCCTGGCTCCTGCTGATTCCCATCCCTACACCTCTGCTCTAATGAATAGACCTGAAGAATTAGCTGTATGATGCTAAGAAAATCATTTTACCTCTTTGGGACTCAGACTTCTCTTCTGTAAGATAAGGGGGTTGGATGAGATGTTTTCCAGCTTTAGATCCTATGTGTTGGGATCTATGTAGTGGTTATGTTAGTGTGTCATGGAACCCATGGTACACTGGAACCAGCGTGAACTGGCCACTTTTTAGCATGAGCACTTATACCTCAGAAACTAGTAAACACTACAAATCAGGGCTTGTTGTATTGATTTTTTTTTTTTTTGCAAGGCTATGGAGTTAAATGCCTTATCCAAGACCATACAGCTAGTAAGTGTCAAATATCTAAGACTGGATTTGAACTCAGGTCCTCTTGATTATCTAGAATTAGGATTGTCTATTGATTATTTAGAATCAGGAAAGTAATGTGGAGAAAATGCTAATAAAATAAATAAATGTTAATAAATCAAAATAAACTTTAAATTCTGTGGAAGGTTCATTTCCCCACCCAAGAGAGCCAATTGTTAAATGTTTATGGATCACAGTTTGGTGAAATCTAGACCTTCTTCTCAGAATAACATTTTTAAATGCATAAAACTTATATACACATATGCACACATTTATATACATTATATGTTCACATATATAAACAGATACGTACATATATATGAAGTTTTTCCTATAGGATTACAATATATATTATAAGATTACAAAGAAAAGACTTCAAGTAGTGCAGTGATAGAGCACTGGGCTTGGAATAGGGAAGACTCATCTTCATGAGTTCAAATCTGGCCTCAAGACCCTTGCTAACTATGTGACCCTGGGCAAGTTACTTAACCCTATTTGTCTCAGTTTCCTCATCTGTAAAAGGAGCTGGAGAAGAAAATGCAAACCTCTCCAGGATCTTTACCAAGAAAACTCCACAAGGGATCACAAAGAGTTGGATATGACTGAAAAAATAACTAAACAATAACAACAAAAACCCTTAAGGAATTTACTTACACTCTAGTGGGGGCATTGAAATTTAAGTTGACTTAGTGATGCCATTGTCCCCCATCCTGCTTGTAAATCAGCATTGGGGAAGTCTCTGTTGAGGAAGTGTCTGTTCCAGTCTGCAGACCTGCTATCCATCCTGTAGCAGGTCATCTCCTACCTGTTAAGCATCAAGTACGGGCATTTGGGGAGGAGCTGAGATGAAGCGGCCCATCCCCTTCTGCTGACATGTTCCTATCCAAATTGTTTTTATCTCATTAAGAAAGTTTTCAATAAAAGCTGGTTTTCTCCCCCCATTTTGAATACTTATTGATCTCCAGTGATTGGCCCATCAATGTGTTGCTACCTTGCTGTCTTTTTAATAAACTCTTTTAATTCTTCTTTTTCTGAGTTTTGCCTGGAGTGAAAGCCTGAACATAGAGTTTTCCTTTTAACAGTGGAAGGTAGCACATAACTGGAAGCAGAAAACAGAGTTTGGTGAGGAATGAAGGTACCCAGCGGGAAGTCATAGGAGAGAAAGTCCAGAGTGTAGTCTGGCTGGCCTAGGTACTCTCCTTAAATAGAGGAAGGAGATATCCAGTCAGAGGGAGAGGCTGCAGCAACACAGGCTACTTTAGTGTGTGAATCCAGGGTGGGAATGAGCTTCCAGAATGAAGTAGTTTCTAGGGGAATAGTAGATGAAATCAGGACAGCAGCCTTAGAGGAATTCACCCATCGGGAAAGGAAGCTACATCCCTGAAGATCACTGGGACTAGGACTGAGAGACAGGCCCTGACACTTTCTTGTACTTGGCATGCTCTGCATCTCATAGAATCACAGGCAAACCCCTGGAAGGGATCTTACACACCAACTACTAGGCTGACCCCTTCATATCACAGATGAGGAAACTCAGGTACAGATGCTTTAAATGACTTGCCCACCGTCTCCTTGATGGCAGAGATGAGATTCTAATCCAGATTTTCTTAATTCAAAACCCAAAATATTTCCCACTGTACCTTTGCCTCTGAAGAACAACATCGCCCATTTCTCATCATCGTAGCTATCTCTCATCTGAGTGAGACTCTCCGGTCCCCCAGAATTAGCCGCCAGACTCTTCTCTCACAATCTAATCGAATTCAACAAGCATTTATTAATTGAATGCCATTACGGAAAGTTAGGTTGTCTCCATGACCTATTGTTCCCAGACCTAATTGTCAATCAGTATTAGGGGAGGCTGCGTTGGGGAAGGCAATACCGAGTTTGCATCTCTTTGCATTGCTTGCTCTTGGTAATGGACCCCTACCTTTGATGTTTGTATCCCTGCCTGCAGATTTTCATGTACGTTGGGGAAGAGTTGAGATGCCAGGTCCCAACCTCTTTTGCAGACGTGAAGCTATGTGAATTGTCTTTATTTCATTATGCAAGTTACCAACAAAAACTGGTCCATCTTGAAGCCATTTACTTATCTCTGGTGATCAGCCTGTCAAAGTGTTGCTACCTGGACACACTAGTAATAAACTCCTTTTAATTCTCTTTGTCTTGAGTTTTAACTTGTTAGTCAGGGTAAAAGCCCAAAATTTTCCTTTCAACACTATGTGCAACGTTCTAGATTTGGGGGACACGAAGATAAAATGTAAAACAGTCTCTCTGCTCAAGTAGCTTGTATTTATGAGGGGCAGTTTACAGTCCTTCTCACTTACCCTTTGCTAGGGACTGAATTTCTGCTCCCAGCAATGACTTTTAACCAATGTTCATGGTAGAAATGTTAAGGAACACTGTTAAGGTCTATTGCAGACCTGAGATGGTGAAGAAACTTGAATATCTGCTTGGTATCATAGGACACTAGAAATACCATCTTGGGATCATGTGAGAGAAGAATAGAATGACAGATTAGGTTTTTAGAATAAAGAAAATGTAAATCAGTCCATGCCTGGAGACAGGCTTTCAAGTAAATACAAGAGAAAAATAATTATAAACAGATAACTCATGTCAATCCTTGCTGATTAATGCAGTCAGCCAAAGTATCCTGGAAGAGAACCCCAGAGCAAGGAAGGTAATGCCTGTTGGTATTAACACAATCAGCTCCACTGATAACAGATGTGGTTATAACAAGAATTTTGTGAACAAAAAAAGATTGTCTTAACTTTAGATCTCTAGTACATTTTTCAATATTTATAAGAGACAGATTCTGGAGAGGACAGATGCTTTTGTTCATTTACAGGCTGCTCTAAGCACTTGTTGAGAGAGGGAAATCGATGGGCAATGCTGGCAAGTGTCCATAAGATAATGGCAAAGCTACAGAGATTTTCTCCTCTTATAAGAATGACTCTGGGGGAGCTGTGAATTCTTTGTTTAGATGGACCCTTCCCAAGATAACAAGGGGTATACATTTTCCAAATAAAGATTCCAGAACCATTGAATGCTGGTGAACTCAGTGAATATTAACAGTCATAAGACTTATGCCCTGGCCAAACCCACATTCATCACTCTCCATAGTGAATTTCATCTGTCAAGTTTTTGTGAGTGCTTGAGTGCCAAATATTTTAAAAGTAAATAACACATGCCATGTTGGAATTACTCGAAAGAGCTAATTTCAACAACAACCAAAAAAGCATCTCAAAATTTTAGCCTCAAGGCAGCATGGGATCAGAGATTTAGAGCTGGAAAGGACCTTAGAGATCGCCTAATCTCATCCCCTTATTTTAGCAATAAGAAAACTGAGACCCAGAAAGACTAAGTGATTTACCCAAGGTCCTAGAGGTAGTGAGTGACAGAATCAGTATTCTAACCCAGGTCCTACCACTCCACTCCAAATGCGACATTTCTTCCATTACCATGCTACCATGCTACCATGATATACTGTCAAAATGCCTACAGTTGATTAATTGTATAATTCTCACATTTTCCTCAGTTCAACATTATCTGTAGTATGTGTTTGAGAAAAAATTTATAGCAGCTCATTTCTGGTTTTCAGAAATTGGAAACTAAGCATGAAGACTGTCTTCTTATTGGGGAATAAATAAACAAATTGTGGTATATGAATATAATGGAATATTATTGTGCCCTAAGAAATGAGATAGACAATTTCAGAGAAAAATGAGAAGACTGTTATAAATGAGCAGAACTAGGAGAACATTTGATATGATGATAACAACATTATAGAGAAAAACAAGCTTTAAAGACTTCAGAACTGTGATCATTGTAATGATAGACCACAAATCCAAATGAATGAAGGTAAAACATGCCTTTTATCTTCTGACAGAGAGATGATGAACTTAAAATGTATAAAAAGATACACATTTTTGAAGATAACTAATGTGGAAATTTGTTTTCCTGGATTATGCAGCTATTTATGGTGGACTTTATTTTTCAACTTTTTTTTTAACTTGCTCATTGGGGGACAGTTGGAAGGACAGATTAATTTTAAATGTTTCCCAAAAAATGATGATGGCAAGTGCATTGAGGTAGATAATATACTACAACCAGAGCGGAGTCTTAATCAATAATGATGAATGACTTGCCAAAGGTCTCTCTTTTTGTAAATGATGGAGTTGGGATGAAAGCCTCTGCCTTCTTTCTGTTATATAGGAGATAAATTAGGGAGAACTGTGCAAAGTTGTCAGCCTCACTCCTCCAGAGTCATTAAGATCCAGTGGTAAGACAAAAGTGAGAAGACTAGTGTTGACCTGGCCAGGGATACAGTTGATGATCTTGGTCTTTCTAAATTACTTTGAGGCAACACTCATTCAATAACTAAGGGCTAGGTAAGAATTAAGATAATGGCCCAATTTACTATCACAAAAATATTCATCTGGGAGTGGAAGACCCTCAGAATTTCTGGACAGAACAGAAAACAATTAGTATTCACACTCGTTCTGGGTCTCACTTAAATCTATCCACATGCATGTCAAGAAAGGACAAACAACCACAACCATGTCATCCACACTAACAACAACAGAGGGGATAAATCCTGGATCTGTGATTTCATTGGTATAAGGGACTCCCAGATGAGGAAATTTCTTTCTCCAGTGCAGCTTGTTGACCTTTTACCACTTAGTGTTTTGGAGGTTTGCTGGGAGCTTTGAGTAGTTGAATGACTTGCCCAGACTCACATAGTCAACAATGTGTCAGAAATTTTCCATTGATGCCTTTTGCTTTTATACCATAATCATTTACCCTTACTCCATCCCTCTGCCATACCATCTCCCTTATAAGAAAGACATATCAAAGCAATGACTGGTCTAACATTGTATAGTACAGTATATGTCTGTAGACCTGTAATTCTCTATTGAGAAGAGGGAGGTGTTTTTTAGTAATCAGTTCTCTAGGAGTGAAAAAAGTACTTACTAAAGGATTACTATAGTTGTTGATATAGTATACATACATATGCATACACATACTATGTATATTATATATGATTTGTGGTACATAGATCTAACACATGTAGGTCTATATATGTACATGGCCATATATTTGTGCATGTGTACACATATATGTATATGTATGTATATGTAGATGTGTGTGTAACTACAGTTAATAAGTGCTTTTGGGTTTTGTTTCCAATTACATTATTATAACCATTGTGTCTTTTGGTTCTCCTGGATCTATATACTTAGATCTGTCAGTCAATAATCATTTATTTTTTAAGGACTTACTATGTCCTGCACATATAGTTGAGCTAAATGTTGATCTTGATAATCTCATACAAATCTTTCTCATTTTTATCTGAATTCCTCATGTTTATCACTTACTACAGTGAAATAGTATCCTATTACATTCAGATACCAGTTTGTTCAACTATTTTCCAATTGGTGGTTTGTGGGTTTTTTGGGTTTGTTTTTTTTTTGCTATCAGAAGTAGCTAGCTTTTATATATAGTGCTTTAAGATTTGCAGTGCACTGCAAACATTATCTCATTTGATCCTCACTATGTACCTATGTGGTAGGTGTTATCATTATTCCCATTTTAAAGATGAGGCAACTGAGGTTGAAAGAGGTCAGATGACTTGCTCAGGATCACACATCTAGAATCTGAGGCAGAATTTAAACTCATCCACTGTTCTTACCCACTGAGCCGCTTAGCTACCACAGAAAGTTCTGCTATGATTATTTTCCCATATATTTTGTATTTTTAATAATGATAACCAGAATTTATACAGTGCTTTAAGGTTTGCAAAAGGCTTTACATAGGTTTTCTCATTTGATTCTCACAGCAACCCTTTGAGGAAGGTGCTATTAATATCACTATTTTGCAGAGAAGGAAATTGAGGATAATAAATCTTAAATGATTAGTCCAGGAGTCCACAGCTAGTTAGTATCAACTCAGACTTAAAGTTTTACCTGACTCCAAGCCTAATGTTTTTCTACCTATCTGCCTTCAAGATAATTCCAGATAATTTGGAAAGGTTAGGTTATTAATCTATCTATTTCATTTTTTTTTTTTACATTTAGCAGCAAATGAATCCCTAAATGACTAATTTTATGGTCAATTAGCATTCACAGGAGGAAAGGAACAAAAATACACTGTAGTGTTACATAGAAAAAATATATATCCAAATAAGATTTGTCATATATAAGATCTAATGTGTGTATGTGTATATATGTATATACATGTGTATATGTATGTGTATGTGTGTATACACATATGTATGTATGTATATATATATATGGTGAGGGATGTATATGTATATGGTGAGGGATGGTCTTTGTAGCCAATGGAGTCCTCATATTGGCTGGAGGGGGGCACTGCTGCAAAATTTCCCAGTTTGCATCTTGAGATCAGTCAATCATTAGGTGTATCCACAGCTGCACATCTTGTTAGGTCAGCCTCTATGTGGGGAGTGGGGGGTGGGGGGATAGCGTGGAGAAGATGTGGGGAGAGAGTAACACCAACTATGGCTTCCCCATTTTGCCCTTTCATATAGCAAAATTCCCATGTATAATGTGCCAGTGATATTCCACTAGTTTTTCTGGCTTCTGAGAAGTCCTACGTCAGTGGTGGGTGGGGAAACAAGATATTGTCCATTACCTCCATTCTTTGATCTTCACTTTGGCAGCTCTGAACGCTGTATTTGATCAAGAAGGTAAGGGATGGAGAAAAAAGAAGGTGGGAAGAGAATCTAGTTCATCCCATGACCATCATTTTGCCTTCTTTCACAGATTTAGAGGCCTGATCTCCTAGGCTTGGCTGGCCTCCATGAAGCATTAATTTGTAACCTTCCCAGGGCCCAGAGACTCAAACTTTGAACAAATCATCATTGGCTCATAAGGAATCTCATGGCAAAAGAGAACAAAGGTGCTGTGAAGTCTGTCCTTGGCCTGAGTTTCTGGCAACTCAGCCTTCCTGAGCCATTCTCCAGATCCTAAAGTGTGATATAAATTTGACTTTTGATTCAACATTTCATTTATTGGGGTTATCTTGCATCCATGAGATGGAAATTATCTGGGTCTAAAAGAGTCCCTGACACACTGGGTATAAACTCACATCATTCCAAAGTATTTTCTAGAATCAAAACCATGTCTTCTGCTTCTTTGTCCCAATTGTTAACCCCTATGCCACTAGTCTAGTTGGTCTTTCAGGAATAGTGTAAATTTACTTCTGGAAAATCATGTAGAATCATTACTTTCATAGAAAAATCTTGGTACTGTAACTGTAGGAAGGATTCCAAAACAGAGATGTCCCTTCCTATTTTGTTGTTGTGAAGATATCCCTCAAATGCTTAAGAGACTAAATTTTCTTCTTCAAAGATTTTTTGTAGCTTCCTCTTCTCTGCCCTGAAAGAAGTTACCTGACTGGGACCAGTCAGAAGCTGACTTTGAGATGGATGGGTATGTTGTGCTAAGATATTTGTCACTGTCTATTCCCTGGAGCCCTCAGAGCTTCCTCCATTCAACCCTCCTTCCTGACAGAACTGGCAATCAATTTTAGGAAGCTAGCTGTGAAGTCATTTCAGGAAGGTTTTGTGTTTAGGTTGGAGTTAAAAAACTCAGAAGAGGTATTTATGGGCTGCTGCTTCTCTTTGTTTGAGCTAACAAGGACAGGTCCTGTGGTGTGTGCTGGTAAATGTTTAACGACAAGCTCTCCAAAAATGAGGGACATACTTGCAAAATTAATCTCTGTTATTTTTATTTTATACATCATGTTCTTAAGTCTAGACAATCAACAAAAGAAGAAACCAAGTCTTGATTTGTAGCATTTGCCAATTTCCAAGGTATAAACTTTGTCTGTGAAAGTTTAGCAATCTGGCTCTCAGCTAGTTGGATCTGGCTTTAAAATACTCCTAAACAAGCCTCTCTAACCTCTCTTTAGTCCAATACCATCACACCTGGAATAGATGACCTCTAGCCACACAACAGGTAATAACATACTAGTGCCAGACTGTCTCCTAATAAAAAGTGATTCATTTATACTTCAAGGACAGGCAGATGATTCACCAAATCTCTTATTCTTAGAATTGGGGAGCTAGGCGGTGCAGTGGATAGAGCACCAGTACAGGAGTCAGGAGGACCTGAGTTCAAACCTCACCTCAGATACTGGACACTCACTAGCTGTGTGACCTTGGGCAAGTCACTTAACCCCAATTGCCTCATCCTGGGTCATCTCCAGTCATCCTGATGAATATCTGGTCACTGGATTCAGATGGCTCTGGAGGAGAAGTGAGACTAGTGACCTGCACAGCCCTCCCTCACTCAAAACAAAATCAAGTGCAAGTCATGTCATTATTTCTCTGATGGCATGGTCTTCTTTGGCAACGAAGGACAAACACACACATAAAGATTCTCAGAATTAGAAGATCCTTGGAGACCATTTCATCCAACCCAGAGCTGGACAAGAATCCTGTGTAAAGTGGCCAAGACTTTGCTTGAAGAACTCTAGGGGAGGGGAACCTGAACAGAGCGACCTCTTCCAATTTCGAAAAGCTCCAACGGTTAGGAAGCTTTTTCTGTTATCATACCTAAATTTTCCTCTTTCAAACATTTTCACATTATTCGTAAGAAAATTGGATTCCCCTCCTGGTTCTCTCAGTTCTCACAAGTGTTTTATTGCCTTACCTTTTTGAGGTCCAGTATTGCACACAGCTTCCTGCAGTCTATTCTCCATACCCCTTGCTGCTTTGTTGACCCTCATTAGAATGTAAGTGCTTTGAAGGCAGGAAGTTGTCTTACCTTTATTTGTATTCCTTGCGCTTAGCTTAGTGATCTGCACGTAGTGAGCACTTAATAAATGTTTTCTCTCTGTCTCTCTGTCTTTCTCTTCCCTCCCTCCAAAGAGTCAGAGTGGTAGAGTTATGAATGCCTTGGCAGAGAATGTGGTAAAATGGTAGAGAATGAATGCCAAATGTGGTGCTCTGAACTTGGTGTTGCCAGACCTGAGCTTGAATCCAGGCTCTATCACTTATTACTTGGGCAACTTGGGGCAAGTCACTTAATCTATCTTTGCCTCAGTTTTCTTATCTGTAAAAAGAAGGGTTAGGACTAGATGACTTCTAAGGTCCCTTCCAGCCCTGCGTCTATGATCCTGTCTCTGATCCTCTTCCTACATGATAAGCCTTCAAATACTTGAACATAGCTCCCCTTGAAGCTTCTCAAATGATCTGCATTTGATTTGAACTTGAAGTGTTTTGCCATTCTGATTACCTTCCTAAAAGGTGGCACTAAAACTGAACATGATACTGTTCTGGTGTGACTGGCATAGACTATAACAAGAGTGTATCACTCTCCTAGTTTTGGACACAATGACTGTCTTAATGCAACTTTATTGTGCTTTAGCTTTCTCAATGTCCACTTGGTTTCACACACACACACACACACACACACACACACATCATCATCATCATCATCATAATCATCATCTTAAGTTATCCGCTGGTTTCTTTGTTGTACATCTCCTAAGCTGGATGGAAAAAAGCAACTCTGAGGGCTATAGATCTTGTCAACTTGAAATAAAGAAGATACCTAAGTAGCAAAACAAAAACCAGGATCTTTAATTGAGGCAAGAGAATAGCAATTTAGGGGAACTATGCAGCATCAATGGACTGGAATGCCCAAGAGGGGCAGAGGTCAGCAGACTTAAGAATATTTCAACAGGGAGGGAGTCTCATGGGAGACACAGCCTTGAGAAGCTGATACATAAGTTGTTTTGCATAACAACCGCAAGTTCATAGAGAAGGCTGGGGAGGCTCATCACTTCAGAACAGTGACCTCCTTTTGTTTCCTTTTTAAATTGGTTTTGATAGCCCTCTTTTAACTGGTTTTGATTATCCTCTGGCAATTTATAGTTCTGGAATCAGACAAGGTCAGCTCATGGTTGCAGGAAACATTTTTTTTTCAGTTTTTGGCTAAATGATGAATCTATATTGCCTTAGTCTCCAACCAAGTTTTCGAGTTTACTTAAAATTTTTCATCAACTTATGCCAAAATGAAAGAGGCATGTTATGGCTCTGAGCAGACTAGACCCTGAAGTCCCCAGTCTTTACTTCTCCTTCCTTATTCTTAGGTCTATAGTAGCAACCACACTAGCACACAGGGTGGGCTGCTAGCACAGATTCTTTGATCTGCTTTTCTAAAGGAAAGACAGCTTTAAAGGGATCAACAATCTTACTTTAATCACACATAAATAGAAAGAAGTGAGTATAGAAAATTCAAGCAGAGATAGAAAATACAAGCAGAGAAATTAGCACAGAAATTCAACAGACAGTGCTCTAAATATCTGAATAAAGTAATACAACCACCAACATGAACCACCAGATAGGGAGAGCACCAACATCTGAGTAGTGAGTGAGAGTGTTTCTTAACAAACAGCTACTCAGAGTCTCATCCAGGGAATCAAAAAGTCCTTCTCATGATTGAGCCCCCAAAGCAAAATACCAGCCTCCCAGTATATATAGTTGTCAACTAATAGGCTCAGAGCCAGAAAACATCACAACCCACATGATTCAACACAGCTATGAATTACGGAGGTTATCTTTCAGATACTTACAATTTAGCCTGAGCTTAGGAAACTGAACTCCAGAAAAAAATCTCCACAAAAAATCCCACTTTGCTTATACTTACAAGATCCCACCCAGCTTCCTCCTCACTGATTCCAGAACTGAAGTACAGATGTGTTTGGGGTTGTTGCATTAGGAAAGGGAGCAGTAGATGCTTTGGCCCAGGAATGGTGGGCATACTACATGAAGACTGTAAGATTTCTATCCTGTTATGGGTAAAGGAATGAGTAACTTCAGCCTTACCGCTATATTATACCTAGAACATTGTCGGTGGTCCATAATTGTTAGAAAACAACAACAATACATCATGGTATAGTGGAAGGAGGCAAGGCCTGAGAGTCATGAATATTTAGGACTGAGTCCTTCTTTTGACATATACTAATTGTGTGATGTTGGGCAAGTAACAACCTTTCAGAGCCTTCAGGTAACTCCTTAAAACTAGAAGTCACAAATGTCTGTATGGAGTGGTAAGATTCACACTCAGAGAAGCCCACACACAAAATCACAGATCTAGAACAAACAGATGATAATATTAACTGGGAGCATTTCATTTGGACCCAAAATATAGGAACACTTTATCTAGAGGTAACTTACTTAACAGCCTCAACTACTAACTGAAAACACAGCTGAGGAACAAAAAAATAATTAAATAGGACTGCTGAGTAGCTAAAATAGACATAAGGTCTTGAAAACAAAGTCTTCTAAAGCCAAGGCATCAAAAGTGATTGCCAGTCTGGCTTTTGCTGATGTTATTTTAAGGAACAGATGTAACCAAAATAACAAAATAAAAACAAGTCTAGAAAACGTGCCAAGAGATATTGTGGACAACTTTCAATAGTTGAGGTGATTGGTGAACACATTTCAGGAGGTAAGAGACTAGCATTTTCCCACTGGGACCACTTGAAGATCTATGCCACATTCAAGATGCTTACTTTTCAAGCAAATCATTATAATATGTGTTTGTTCTTCTGTTTTAGTGCTTCATTCACAACATTGAAGTTAAAGATGTGTGAACATTTCCTTAATTAAGATTTTCATTTATATTGGCTCCTACTAATTTACCTCTGCCAAAATTTCGTATTCCTTTTCTCAACCGTCCATGATACACTCCTTTAAGAGGCTCTGTCTCCTAAAAGATCATTTGATAGAGGAGCAGTTTTTCTATCCATAGGAAATAAAGACAGTGGGGACACAGAAGTGCAGTCATTGGTGTTCCTGTGACTGGACATTGTTAGTACTCCTCTCTCCCTTCCAACCTCCTTTCAATTCCTTCCTGTTTTAACGCCTTCCTTTAAAATCTAATGGTTTGAAGTAACCTTAGTCTTAGTGCCAAGTCTTTTATCAAATGCAAAGACTCAGATGAGAATCCCCTAAACAAATACTAAATGGGATGTTGGCAGGCATGCACACACACACACACACACGAAGAAGTGGTGGTTGGTGATAGGAAGAGGGAGATCAGACTGTGAAACAAATCTTCTTAGCAGCTCTTTCTTTGTCTTCCCAGACTAAAAGTAGGTAGTGCTGGAAGTAACAAAAGAGAGACTCTCATTTTTCCAGTGCAGTAGTCACTGTTTTTCCTATACAAAGATGATATGATTGATCCATTAAGGCAAGTCTTGGTCTTCGATTTATTTTTCCAGTGATCATGTTTGCCTCCACTAAAGTCCTACTCTATTCTCATCTAGGTTCACAACCTAACAGTCAGCCTTAATTCTTTACCCCCCCACCCCCCACTCCATATATCAAGGTCTTAGCAATGCTAAACTCCTGAATGTCTCGTATCTATTCTCTTCTTTCTACTTATGACATAACCACTCTAATTTAGACTCAGTCTCCTGGCGTCTAACTTTCCAATCTATCCTCTACATAGCTGCCAAAGTGATCTTCTTTCAGCACAGGTCTGGCCATAGCATTTTCCTGCTCAACAAGTTTCAATGGTTCCCTACTACCTCTGGGGTAAAATAAAAACTGCTTTGTCTCCAGTCCTGATTTTCTGGACTTCAAAACTATGCCTCTGCTTCTGTCTCATCCCAGAACTTTCCTCAGATCCTAAGGTCTGTTTTCCTTCGTCACTCTGGAATACACCTCTGCAAGGCCTGCTCCCTTGTCCCATTGGTGAGTTCCATCTGGTGCCGCCATTTTGTGGAAGGGCCCAGGTCAGTCAGCATTCGTTAGCCTCCTAGCTCTATTCCTGACTTTCTGGATTTCGAAACCAAGTCTCAATCTCCTCCCCTCCCCTTTCAGCTTCCTTTTATGTGTCATCTTCCTCATTAAAATGTAAATGCTTTGACAGCGGGGACTATCTTTCTTTTTGCTTGCATCTGAATTCTTAGCCCAGTGCCTGGCGCATAGTAAGTGCTTAATAAATGTCTGTTTTCTTCACAATCTGGCTCCAACCTACCTTTCCAAGATAAGTACACATCACTTCCCTCTTACATACTTTACAATTTACCCAAGCTAGTCTAAGATGCTGACGGTATTCCATTTCCCATCCCTTTGCATAGGCTATCCTCCACGTCTTTCTAACTAGACCCCTTAACTTCCTTCAAAGCACAGCTGAAGGAAGTTAAGGGCCTCTTTTGATCCCTCTAGCTTTTAGTGATCTCCTCCTCCATGAAATCACTTTGTATTCACTCTGTGTATATTCCATCTGTGTATCTCTCTAACAAAATGTAAATTCCTTGGGATCAGAGACTATTTTATTTCTTTGTATAACCTATGTTATGAGTACTTAATAAATGTTTTTTGGTTGGTTTGCTGATTGATCAACTCCTTCATCATTTCGTAGAGATGACCTAATACTGTGAAAAGCTATACAGGTGGAAACCAGACGCTAGCTGGTCTTTGCAAACTGGAATGGTTTTGAATTATGGGCCTGGCATTGTTCTATGTATCTGTTGTTGGACAACCAGCTAGGATAAGTTGAGAAAGGATTATTACCAGTTTGGCTTAAGGTTAATGAATTTTTTAGCAACAGCAACTCAAGATCATCTACAAAGTCATAGGGGAAATATGATATATATAGATATATATATATATACATATATATATAGTATGATAAAATACTAATTTAAGAACCACAAGATCCATGAACTAGTGAAATATGAGTTTGCACTAATCTATTCATCCTCTAATGACAACACCATACTCTTATGACCAAGGGTTATACATTTGCAGGATGTTGGTTGGATTTAGGTCATGGTACAGAGAGAAATTAACTGACTTATAGGGTCATCATGCCCATTAGTTTGGGCCTTATTAGCTGAATGAGATATTTCAGGTAATTTCTCATCAGTAGCAAATATTACTAGATCTTTTAGATAAAGTGGAAAAAGTGACAAGTTAAATGACCTGTTACTGAACACACCATCTGCCACTCTTTGTTGTGAATGCCACATGGAAGTAGGTATTACTAATGTATTATGAGAATTTGGATTTTCAACCAGGTGCTTGTTGGCACCTGGTTGCAGTGGAAAGAAATCTATGTCCATAGTCAGAGGTCCTGAGTTCAAATCCTTGCTCATTGTCTTACTGCATCCTTGGGGAAATTGCATAATTTTTCAGGGCCTCAGTTTTGTCATTCTCATCATCACTATGATTATATTTAAGGTCTCAATCTATGATTTTACATACTCTGTCCTTTTTTGGCTGCTACTTCTTTACTAATATTTGTAATTTACATTCTATACTATCAAAGTCTGAATGATTTGGTTCAGTCTCAAACTACTCCTTTTCTCAATTTCATTTGTTTTATTCCTTTTAAAACTGACAAGTCATTAACAGATCTCAAACAATACAGCCAAGTTGTAATCATTAAAACAATTTGCTACTGGCTAGGAAATAGAGGGGTCTATGAATGGAAACAATTAAATTCACAACATACAGAAGCAAACAAACACAGTAATCTAGTATTTGATAAACCCTAAGATAACTACTGGGTTAAGAATTCATTATTTGACAAAAGCTGTTGAAAAAAAGCTGGCAAAAACTAACTATAGCCCAACATCTCACACAGAATGTAAAGCTAAGCTCTAAAGACACATGATAGACCTAAAGGATGACTTCATAAACAAATTAGAGGAGCAAAGAAGAAATTAACTTTTCAGATCTATGGAGAGGGAAGAGTTTGTGACCAAATAAGGGACAGAGAGGAGCACAGAAGATAAAATGCACAAAGAAAATCAATGCAGCTAAAATTAGAAGGGAAACATAACTGGAGGAAAAATAGCTGTATTTTCTTTGAAAATGGTGTCATTTTGAAGATACGTATGTAACAAATTTAAATTTTTAAGAATAAGAGCCATTCCCCAATTGATAAATGATCAAATAATATGAATAAACAGTTAAGTAGTACAGTGAATAGAATACCAGGCTTCAAGTCAGGAAGACTCATCTTAGATCCTTACTAGCTATGTGACCCTGAGCAAGTCACTTAACCCTGTTTGCCTCAGTTTCCTCATTTGTAAAATGAGCTGGAGAAGGAAATGGCAAACTACCCCAGTATCTTTGCCAAGAAAACCCCCAATGGGGTCACAAAAGGTCAGGTACAACTGAGAAAAATGACTGAACAAACAATAAACAAAATCAATAGCTGTGTGAAAAAATATTTCCAAGTCACTGATAATTAAAGAAATGAAAATTAAAACAACTTAGGTTCAGCTTCATAGCCATCAGATTGGGAAAATTGACCCCAAAAATGAAAATGACAAATGTTGGAGGTACTGCAGTAAAACATATATTAATATACTGTTGGTGGAGAGAATTCATACAGTCATTTTGAAAAAAAGTACTTTGAAATTATGTCCACTAAGTCACTTACCTGTGCCTACTCTTTGACCTAGAGATACCACTACTAAACCTATACCCTAAAGATATTGATCAAAGAAGAAAAGGTCATGTTGCAAGTTTTATTTTAAGAACATCAAAGAACTGAACACTAAGGGGATGATCATTAATTAGGTAATAGCTAAAAAAATTATGATATATAAATGCAATCGAATAGTATTATACTGTGAGAAATGATGAAAGAAAAAGATTCAGAGACATGGGAAGATTTCAATAAACTAATGCAGAATGAAGTGAGCAAAATCAGGAGAATAACATAAAAACAATATTGTAAAGACAACTTTGAAAGACTCTGAAACTCAGTGACTAACCATGATTCCACAGGACTAATGAAGCATGCTACCTATCTTCTGAAAGACAAATGATTGATTGTAGAAACAGACAGCTATTTTTTGGACATGGCCAATGCAGGAATTATTTTTTGCTTGACTATGAATATTTGTTACAGTACGAAAGGAAAGAAGCAGGCCTTTTCTTCTCTTCCTTCTCAGCTAATACTTCTAGGAGGCATTTGCAGGGTGCCAGGCATTTGGGCATGGGTGCCCAGAATGCTTGGTCCAATTTCTGGCTATTTACTTTGTTGATTAATTTTTTCCCTCTGATTTCATGAATCATCTGCTTTGGTCTGACACAGAATTCTTGAAATGGAGTTCAGAGCTGCACATATGAACAGGCTAAAAGAAAAATAGTAAAGTGAAGCTGCTCATAACTAAGAGGAATGCCACATAATATATGGTCCATGCAAAGACATGTGCTACATATAAGTTAAGATTTTCTTTCAAGTCCATCCTTTCTATGTTAATATGTGGCATTCTATGATCAACAATTCAATACTTTCCTATGTGCCTTGAAAGGAAGGTGCTAGCTAAAAAGTCAAAATTAAAAAAAAATTTGAGAATGAATAATATACCTATTTTTCCTTGATCTTTTATGTAATCATTGTTTGTTTTTCTATCTAGCACTAAACATCTTCAAGATTCTAATCAAATATAGCTAAAACTGTAATACATCAATAGGTGGTATGCCCAAACAAGTCCAAAAATGAGCGGAAATATACTCTTCTTCCCTCCCTGCAAATACTGATGTTTTTCCATTTGTCTGCGTCTGTTTAGTGGAACACTTATCTAGAAAGTGATTAGGAGATTGTACGTACTCCAAGAAGTAATGGTGTCTTGAATCTAGCTTGTAAGCAGATGAAAAATACACCCCAGGGAACACTGAGAAGAGGAAAAATTCTTATGTCAGAAATTTTCACTGGAGAAGGCTCTCCCATCATTATCAACCATTTTGCTTTTTCATGCTCATTAGACAGTCAATGAATGCATCTCAATGGGGTGGGCAAAGAATAGTCAACATATCTTAGTCCAGACCTAAATTTTAGGACTTAGAAGGAAGTCCTAGAACCAATGACCTGTAGAGTTGGACAAGACCTCGTACATCATCCGACTCAGCTACTCCTTCATTTACACATGAGAAATATGAGACCCAAAGAAATTACCTGATTTAATTAAAGTCATATAGCTAATTAGTGGCCCAGCTGAGACTGGAACCCAGGGTTTCCTGATCCCAGGGAAGTGCTTCTCCCACTACCGCATTTAGAAAAAAAAAAAGCAAACTTTTTTCTCTGGTAGTAGTTTACCCACAATTTTTAAATAACATTTAAAAAAAATATCATTTGAAACAAGAGAAAAAATTAGATTGTAGATCAAAATGAGACTTTTTCGCTTAAGTTTTCCTTTGAGATTCATGAAGTGTTCCATACCTGAATAGCATTCCCAGCTTCACAGAAATCCCTTCCTCCATGAAGCCTCCCCGTTCCCTCAGCTGTTTAGTGTTTGTTCCCTCCTCAGCATAGTTCATGCTATACTTAACGAGTTGAGAGTTAGAAATGTCGTGCACCTCTTACAGTGCTATATAAATGTTAATCATAATCATTATTAATATTAATCAATAAATATTAATTGATTTAAAATAATCACTAATATTACTTAATAATGATTAATATTATTTATTATTGTTGTTGTTTTTATTAAACCTAGGTGGTGCAGTGGCTGGAGCAGTGCCATGAGAAAGACCTGAGTTCAAATCCTACCTTACATATTTACTAGCTGTGTGACCCTGGGCAATTTCTTCATCTGTAACATGGGGATAATAAGAACACTGATTTCATGGGGCTGAAGGGAGGATCAAAAGGCTATATATATATATGTTAACCATTATTATGTTATCACCCTCATAATCATCATTGTTTATTATTTATGGTATTATATCCCAGTAGAATTTCTATCTTGTTGCTCTAGAGTGGAAACTGATTTTTATTCTTGGCTTTGTGCCCTGGCACCCAGCATAGTGACCTCCACATAGCAGATGTATGGTGTTTGCTGAATTGAACTGAGATTTAACCTTGACCCATCTAAGTTGGCCAGAAGGCAGCCTTTTTCCTAGAAAACCATTTGTCTCATGCACCTCTCCATGTGGACCTAATTTTCTCCCTTCCTGAAAGTCCTCTTTCTCTGTTTTCTCTCTTAAAGAGAGAGTTAAAGTGTATCTCTACCATAGGGCAGATTGTCAACTCCATCCAGGATATTAAAAAGCTTCAGCCAGATATCTCTTCAGCAAGAATATATTTCAGAGCTGGGAAATGGCAAGTGACTAGCCTGCAATTAATGTAATTTCTTATGCAGTGTATGATGTAATGCTGTAATGATCCTGATTGCAGCAGAACTGTCTGTGTTTATAAAACCTACTTCCCTGATGTACAATTCATTCCATGTTTGTAACATATTCTGGGCTAAGGTCTGTATTTCATTTTGGCACGTAAGATGGGGCCCATTGTTACAATGTACACAACAGAAGGATGAAGCCAAATATGCATTATGTGTCTTAAAGGCAGCTTTTACAACGCAGACTTGGGGATTCTTTTGTCCTTTGTCTTGCACAAAGTCAGAAAAAACTTTTGTAAAGCCCCTTAGGGATGTCGGTTACCTTAGGACATTCCCAACAATCACAATCTGAAAAGAAGGATGACTTTGGGAGATAAGGGTTCCACTCAACAGAAATCATCAATCAAAGAATGGAGGACCACTTGAGAATATCATGGAGGGTGCCTTCTTGTAGAGAGGCTGTACTTAATATTGTGCTTGTGGAATGAGAATGTCTGCTTACTCCCATCACCCTTGTGACAACAGAATATCATTAATATTTATTCATTAAAAGTAATATTGGTCACTCAAGACTATAAACAATATGGGAGTTCAGAGATGCAGGGGTTCCATGTGGACTGGAATAGTTGGGGAAAGTTTCATGGAGGAAGTAAAATTAAGCAGGGTCTTGGAAGGATGGGTTGAATTCACGAAGGTGCAAGAATATGGAGAGGGCATGTGAGGGATGAGCTTTATATGTTCAGGAAAGGAAGGTATGTAGTGGAGGAATAGTAAGTGTGAAAGAATCTATTTATGTTTAGCGTAACTATCCTGTTAAATTATTTAAATTTATTTAACCTGCAGTTTGGTCTTAATTCAGAATAATCTGACCTCTTTTAAAAGATGGGATGTTGAATCATTCACTTAGACATTGTATATATTTAATGAAGATGAGGTTAATTAGCTCCAGCTGAGAAAGAGTGATATTATAGGTCTACTCTAAAAGGTAAAAAAGAATGAGAAATGAATGGGATTTATTTTAAGTTGGTCCAGAAGTGAAGCTACCTCAGAAAGGAAAGATGGAGAAGGGGAAGGGGTTATTCTGAGAATCAGGAAATGGCATTAGGCGAGTTCAAGATATCATGGCTCTTAGTAGCTTAAGCAACAATGTGGGTATTTAGACTCTTGAGATTTGGACTGATTAAAATGACTTTGATGAGTGTGAGACAGAGAATAGCCAATGGTGGATTGATCAAAGTAAGGTTACAAAGAGACTTGATATATTTTTTGTAAATAGAAATTTTTCTTTTTTTGTTCTTTACTCGGTATTTGGTAGGTTCTCTATTTATTTTTAATATCTTAAGAATGCACTAAAATTAATAAATTTGTGTATCATAAATAAAGAATTCTAGGGAAATATAGCAGTGTTGATGTAATTATATTAATCTTATTTATATAAATTATAATTATTTATATAAATACATAGTTTTTTAATATATAAATTTATATTGATTTGTATTTATATTGATATATTTGTATTAATTTATATTGGGACTGAAAAGTTAAGAATCCTGGAGAAATATCACACCAGCATTAATAACTTAATAACTTCAGTGTTCAGCTATTTCTCTAAGATTCTTAATTTTTAGGTCCTGAATACCCCTAAACTGTAGAGCCTGCCACATTTTCTAAACAATATGAATTGCTAAATAATAGTAACTAGAAAGAAGGTTACACCTTGAGGAAGACCTTTTCAGAAGCCCCCTTTGAGACAATGTTCTAACAATGAAGAGAAAGTTATGAAAAAAAATGTGAAGGGGACATGTATAGAAAGCCTTGAAAGCCATACTGAGGAGGTTAGGGTTGATGTAATAGGCCATAGGGAAGAATTGTAGATATTTGAGCAGGACAGTGACATGATGAAAGTAAGGGCCCTGTGAATATTTTTTGTAAAGGTTTTTCTGTTGAGTACTTTCATAACTTTCAAATGATCAAATCATTTTTTTGATAAATAATGCAGATGTTTTCCTTTTAAAAATATCTCTGAGAAATTTATTAAAACAGGGCCATACAAATTGAGGACAAGTTGTCATCTACTCTGTTTGGGTATCCTTTGCTGATTATTACAAGCAAAGTATCATATATCTGAGTTTGATTTGAATCCTGCAGCCTCAAGATTCTTGCTCTAAGCCTGGTCCATGGTAGTATTAATGACGGAAGGTTCATTTTAAACTTTATGGATTTTCAACATACTCTCCAGGTTTATTGTCTGCAATACTATTTGGCCTCTTGAATATCCCAAATGATTTAACAAAATTAAGGTGAATTCAAATTAAAATTTTAATAATCTTATGACAGAACCAGCCCAGTCAGTACAAGAGGCCATACTCCAAGGCTTCCTGGTAGACTGCTGCTTCTTTAAGATTCCACCCCTTCTTCACTGATCCAACACCATTCTCCAACTACACTAACCTAGCACCTCTGGGCCTTGTCTATCTTACTGCTATTGCTTTTGTATGCGACCTTTCCTCCACCAATCCTGCATCAATAGGTGCTGTACTGCTTTCAGATCCCACCTGACTCCTACCAATCCAGTCAGCAGGTTTCTGGAGGCTATAGAGTGGTGTTGCCCTGCCTGCTTCCTGTTCCTTCATCTCACATTTTCAGTTAAGATGGCAACATGAAGGAGATAGAGGAACCCTGCTCTCCAAGAAAGGCTCAACAAGAGAAAGAATAACAGTTGTAAGATTCTCTATCTTGTCAGAAACTGTATAAAAAGAAAGCCAGAATTCTGTAAAGAATGAGAGAGAGTTCACATAAGGAGAGGCAGCAAGCCCCAGTAAAAGTACTGGAAACTTGTAAGTGCTGAAAAAGGAGCCACATTTGGGAAAATATGAATAAATAAAGGAAAACACAACCCAATAAAGAAATACTATGGACATATATCGCCCAAAGGTAATCTCAGATGACAAGAGGAACTCTAAAATGAATATAAGTCAAGCTAGAAAGAAAAAAGTCACTTTAATCTGACTGCAGATTACAAGAAGAGCTGAAAGAAATGAAAATAAAAATGAAATTAGAATGGAAGTAAAATCTTAGGATAAAAAAACTGGAAGGAGAATAAACAACTTAGAAGAAACTGTGGAAAACCTTTCTCAAGTAATGGATTCTCTGAGAAGTAGAATGGAACAAATGGGGCAGCTAGGTGGCACAGTGGATAGTGCCAGTCTTGGAAGCAAGTTCAAATCTGAACTTACTAGCTATGTGACCCTGAGCAAGTCACTTATCCTCTTCTTGCCTTAGTCCACTGGAGAAAGAAATGGCAAACCACTCCACTGTCTTTGCCAAGAAAATCCCAAAGTAATAAATATTTGGATATGACTGAAATACTGAACAACAGCAGAATGGAACACTCAGAACTAAATGACCCCATGATGTAATAAGAAATACTGGAACAAAGTTAAAAGATTGAAAAAATAGAAGAGAATGTAAGATATCTAGTATAAAAAATAACTGATTTAAGAAACAGGCCAAAGAAAGATAATTTAATTACCATTGGACTGCCTGAAAGCCATGACTAAACAAAAAACTTGAACGCTATATTTCAAGAAATTATCAAAGAAAACTGCCTAGATTTATTAGAATCAGAAGGTAAAGTGAAATTAAGAAATAACCCACAAATTGTCTTCTGAAAGATATATCAAACTAAAAACACCCATGAACTTCAAAGTCAAATTCCACAGTTTCTAAGTCAAAGAATATATAATGTAAGCAAACAGAAAGAATGAATTCAATTACTAAGGAATTATTGTTATGGTCACACAAGAACAACCTACAGCTACTATAAGGGAGGAAAAATCTTGGAACACATTGCTCCAAAAGGCCAAAGAAAAAAGTTTATTTCCAAGAAGAACATGCACTACAAAACTGGGTATTTTTGCACTGAATCATTAGTAGAATATAAGACTTTCAAGTGTTTCTCATGAAAAGAGCATAAATGAATATAAACTTTGAAATGCCAATTTTGAAAGATAAGTACATTTGAGCAATTGAAAGAGTTTAATTTATTTACATTCTAATAGGGGGAGAGAAGATAGATATACCTTCAGAATTTATATTCTTCAGGGATCACAAAGGGACTTTACAAATACAAAATCATAGAAACTGGGAGAGGTTTTCTTTTGTTTTGATGCTCTTAAAAGAGGAAAGAAAAGGAGAATAAAGAGGAATAAGTGAAGAAGAAAGTGAAGGAACTTACTATTTCTCAAAATTGGGGTGTGTGAGAAAGAAAACATACAAATATGAAAGAAAAGGTAGGAGGTATAGACCTCTCATGATCATCACTCTTATCTGAACCACATAAAGGAAGGTTGAACACACAACATACACACAAGAAGTGTTGGTGCAGAAATATATTAAACCTAACAAGGAAATAAGTGGAGTCAGGTCAAAAGGGATATAAGATGAAAACAGATCCAGGGAGGGAATAATCATAAGCTAAACTAATATCACCTTCAGAGGATGTAACACAAAGGGGAGGGGTTAAAAAAAGAAAGAAGAAAGTATAAGAGATCAGGGTCTGGATTTAATAAATAAAGGGAGGGGCAAATTTCAGTTATAAATTGTGAAACTTGATTAAATTCTTTCTCTTTCTCCATCACCTTCTTTAAAAAGAGAAGAAAGAAAAAATAAGAGAATATGACAGAGGGAAATACAGAGTTAACAACAAAAACTATGAGTGTAAATGGAATAATTCCCCTACTACATGGAGGAAGGTAGCAGAACAAATTAGAAAGCAGACTCCAACAATATTGTTTACAAGAAACACATTTAAAACATAAATATGACCACAGAGTTAAAAACTAAGGTCTGGAGTACAATTTATTGTGCTGCAGGTCAATTCATGGGCAGCAGTTATAATCTTAGACAAGAAGGAAGTGAAAATAGACATGACTAGAAGAGATAAGGAGGGAGATTATAATATGATTAAAAAAACCAGAGATAATAAAATAATTTCAAGACTTAATACATGATATATTCATGTATGTGTATAAAAACAAAGCATCTAAAAACTTCAAGGAAAAGTTAAATGAATTTTAGGGAGTAATAGCAATATAGCAGTTGGGGATCATAACATGTCTTTTTCATAACTAGATAAAGTTAACAAAAAGTTAAACAAGAAAGAAGGGTTTGCATAGAACTCTAGAAAATTTAGATATATTTGGTGATTAATGAATAGAAATAGAAAGAAGTGCCTGCAATTCTAAGATGTGCATGGCAACTTTGCAAAAATTGATTGTGGTTTGGGTCATAAAACCCTCATAGTTACAGAAAAACGGAATTATTAAACACAAACTTTCTGGACTATAGCATAATAAAAATTTTCATCTATAAAGTGCCTTTGAAGAAAAGATTCAAACTTGAATTGAGACTAATAAATTTAAACCTAAAGAAGCATTTATGAAGTAGTGGAACAAACAAAAAGACAAAAAAAGAGCAGAAGGAAATTCAGAAGAGGACGTAGACAAGAAGGACAGCATTGGAACTACCATGGTAAATGTAATGTATACTTTAAAAAAACCCCAGGGTATATAGCAGAATTTCATGGTGCAATACACAATTTCCTATTCTTTGTATAACTAAATGTTTATGTTTGCTGATGTCTGTCCAATTCTTAACAATAAAAAAATTTCTTCAAAAGGAATTTTTAAGAGATTTATTTTAGATGATGACATACTTCTCTTGGAAAATAGATGAAGACTATGACTTCAGAATTAAATTAAGTTAAAGCTGCAGATGCTATTAAATGCATTTATCTGGTATATGTATGTCTGCTTAACTGTGTTGACTTACTGTGTTTAAAAAGAGAGTACCATGGGGATGATATGGTTATTTAAAAATAATTGGTGCTAAAAACAAAAGGCAAACAACAATATGAAAAAAAAAAAGAATTTCATGATAGCCCTTGAAAAAATCGAAGCATGAAGGTGTTATCCAGACAAGGTCTAGTGCAGAGTCTGTGTTGCCTGCTTGCATGTAATAAACTACTGAAATTTTAATAATTTTGATAATACAATTTTAATAAATTGCATTATGAATTTATTTGTATAATCTGATCCTACCAAACACCTATGTATCAAAATGGCTTGATCCTCAAAGGAAGACAAAGTTATCATTTAATGTACAATTATAGGAACTGAGGACCAGGTTAGAACTGTCCCAGAAGGCAGTCAGCAATTTTCCAGGAGATTGGAGGGGTAATCTACATTCCTGGTACTTTATAGATTATCAGGTAGTGGATGCAGGAAAGTCTTTCTAGTGGCCTTGACATTCTGGCAATCTATGTAGAGAACATGCATGGCCAAAGTGATACTTTCTGTCTCCTTGGCACAGAAGTCCTAATCTCCCTTTGCCAAGTCCTTGTGATGTTCTTTTTAGGTATAGTACTTCATAGTACAACACAGTGACTGGCACATAGTAGGTACTTAATAAATGTTTATTTCCTCTCTTTCCCTCCTCCTTCTGTTATGGGGATCACACCACATCCACCCTTTCCCTATCCTGTGTGATTCTTGTTCATGTCTTTCACCACAGAGAATTCAGCCAATGCAATGGAGGTCTTTCTCTTGTTTTTAAAAAATATCTCAGTGGTACAAATGTACTAGTCAGGCAGTACATCTGTTGTTTGTTGTCCTCTTTCCAGTTTCATCGACAAGTTCAATCTGGGTGATATGACTTAGCTGGATGCTGCTTTTAAAGAAAATTTATATGAAGGAAATGTTAAATGTTCACCTGTTTTTTCTCTTTTAAAATGTTTTATTAATGAAAAAAATATATTTGTGGCCTTTCCCAATGACTCCCATGGTGGAATTTCCTTTGTAGCTAAGAAGTACATCTAAGCAAAACAAATTAACACATTGGCCATACTTGAAAATGTATGTCTCCTTTCATATTTATTTCTGTTTAGACGTGTCTAATGACACAGTTGGTCACTGCATTGCTCAGAGTTCTGGAGCTCTTCTTTGTTGTTTTCCCTTATTATAGTCATCCTACAACTTATTCTTCTGGTTTGATTTACTTAAGTCTGTGTCTTTTCATTTATGTCTTTCCAAGTTTCTCTGAATTCCTCAGATTTGTAATTTCTTATGGTGCAATAGAATATTATTATATTCATATACCACAATTTGAACAACCATTCCTAAGTCAGTGAGCATCCACTTTCCTTCTAGTTACTTTACAGTACAAAAAGTACTATTATAAATATTTTAGTATATAGAAAACCTTTCCCTCTGTCTTTGATCTTATTACGCTACAAATGCCTGGCAATGGTATTATTGGGTCAAAGGATGCACACAGTAGAGTAGCCTTTCTAGTGTAAGGGGCTTTTGGAGGTGGATCTCTTCGGGCAGAGGCAGCCTTCAGGGTCTATGTGTGGGTGTTGCTTCAAGATGCAGATAGGAATTTGTCTTCCCACACTGGATGGGAGTGAGACTGTCACCATCTCTGAGTAGGGCAGAAGTTGATTTCAAGGATTATTGTGTTCAGAAAAGTTATTACTTTTCTTTAAAAAATAAAACCTACCTATGCTTATCTCTTAACCTTATGTATTGAATGAATGGCTCTTAGTCTTATATATTTGTTTCACTTCCCAGAAAAATTAAAAAAACTTAAGATACCATAATCATGACATTACAGTAAGCTAAAGAACAGACTAGAAAATCTTCCGTATAATATTATGGCTTCTTGATTCTCCCTTTTTTTCGAATTAGCACAAATTTTCTTGTATCTACAATGTACAGCTAAAAAATTTAAATGGACATCAAATCTTTATCGGATTTATTTTCTGCAAAGATTTTTTTTTTTAACCAGTTAACTGTTTTCCACTTTTATAGCTACAATGGATTTTTTTCCTGTGAAAGTTTTTAAAGTGTATGTAACCAAAAATGTTTTCATTTTTTTAATGGTCATTTCTATTCCTTGTTTGTTCAAGAATTTTCTTCCTAGCAATAGTTGTGCAAGGTATCTCTTTCCATTCTCCTCTATGTTTTAAATGATATGACCTCTTGTATTTGGATTGCATATTCATTTGCAGATTATTATGCTACATTGTGCAAGTTGTTAATATAAAATTAGTTTCTGACCAATAGCTTTCCAGTTTTCCCAACAATTCTTTTTTAATAGAAAGTCATTACCTCTGTAGTTGGTGTTGCTGAGTTTACCAAGTACTAGGCTACGATGTCTGATTGCTTCTGGTCTTGTTCACCTAGTCTATTTCCTTTAATTCTCAAATTCAATTCAATAAACTTTGTTAAGTATTGAACTTTGTTCAACAAATTTGTTAAGTATCCAATATAAACAATTCTTGCTATTAAATGGTAGGGATATAGTCCCTGCCTTCTAAGAGCTTATGTTGCTGTGTTTTTCCTTTTTTAGGAGGACTCTACCATCAGGAAAATGATAACATGACTTGCAGTTGACTGATTTCAGTGGGAGAGGGCTGTGCAAAGTGAGCAATCTCACTTTCTCCTCCAGAGCCATCTGGATCCAGTGACCAGATATTTATCAGGATGACTGTAAGAGCTTATAATCAAGAAAGGGAGAAGAGACATAACACAAGACAGAAGATCATTAAATACATGCACAGGAGAAATCAAAGTGAGTAATATGAAAAACAGGAGGAGGGAAATAGCGATGAATTATACTTGAGATGATATCAGGGAAGATGTAATGGAAAATTTAGCACATGAGATAAGCATTAAAGGAAGAAAGACATTTTAACACAAACTCCTCCAAAGATCAGGTGGTGGATAGTAAGGGGACCTCATCTGCAAGTGCATGGAGGCAAGAGAGGGCAGGAGGAATTCCAGTTGGCTGGAATATGGAATGGATGAAAGGGAGTAATGTGAAGAAGATATCAAAAAGTATTAGTGTTTGAAATGTCCTTAGAAGTCACCTGACCTGGCTCTCTTCCTCATTTTATAGATGAGGAAATTGAGATCAGGGGAGGTTAAGTGACTTCTCAGTGTCACACATTTTGTAAGTGGCCAAGAAGAGTCTCATATTCAAGTTGTTCAGGTCCAGTGCCCTTTGGACTATATCACACTGCTTCTTACTGCCTATCTACTATAGGGTCATATGTATAAAGGAGCTTAATAAATTTTAATAACCTTAAAAGTAGACTAAGAAATTTTTAGCATGATATTATGGCTTCTTTATGGTTCTCCCTTTTCCAAATGTCAAAAATTCCATTTCATCCATAATGTACATATAAAAGTTTTAAATGGTCTCTGAATAACTATGAAAGTTTATATATATATATATAATAGTATGTATATTCTTTTATATAGATAGATAAATGTTGCCTACATATATAATATGGACTGATAGAATTTTGAATTTCTTGATAACAGGGATTGTTTCCTTTTTCTTGTGTTTGTATTTCTAGGACCTAACACAGATCCTGGCACATAGTAGGCATTGAATAAATGCTTATTGATTGATGGAACTACCAAAATGGATAGCCTTGGATGGCTTCAGACATATATCTTGAGAGGGAACATTGACATGAATGGGATTATAGATCCATTGATGTCTAAGTACATTGGGAACTTAGTAACTACAACATGAAAATTCAGTAAAAGCTAATCACCATCTTAAGTGATGAAAAGGAGAATGCTATACGTTAGTTTTCCATCACGATAAGAAGTCTGTTATAGCAGTTGAGTGGCACAGTGGATAGAGTGCTGGACCTGGAGTCAGGAAGACTCCTCTTTTCTGAGTTCAAATCTGGCCTTAGAAACTTCACCCTATTTGCCTGTTTTCTCATCTGCAAAATGAGCAGAAGAAGGAAATGGCAAACCACTTCAGTATCTTTGCCAAGAAAACCCCAAATAGGGTCACAAAGTGTCTGATATGACGGAAAACATCAAACATGGAAGCTTGTTTAATAATAAGGCATGCATTAAAGATATTTAAGGAAGATAAGTAATAATGATGGTGGATCACCTATAGCTACTTCAAAGTTACCAAGTGTATAATATCACTGAGCTTAATCTCATTAGAGTCTTACAAATGAGAGAGTTAGATGGTGGTGGTGGTAGTGGTGGTAGAAGTAGTAGTAGTTAGAAATATCACTCTCATTTTATAGATAAGGAGACAGAGTAACAGAGAGATGAACAAAGTTGCCGAAGTCTACCCAGCTAGTAAATGGTATTGCTGCACTCAGACTCAAAAGCCATTGCTTTTTATAGTATACTTGGGTCTAAGAAGTGGAAAGAGTATCAGTTCCAAAATAATTTCAATTTGATTTATTTCAATATAATTTCATTTTCCCCTAAATCCTCCCTCCTTCCAAACTTCTCTATTATTGTTGAGTTTATAGTGCCACAGCCTCTAGGTTTCATCCTTGACTGCTCATTCTCTCACATTCCCCATATTTAATCTGTTGCCAAGGTCTGTGAATTTTACCTTTGCAACATCTCCCCAAAATGCTCCCTTCTTTCCTCTGACAACATCACCCCTCTGGTGCAGGTCTTCATCATGACTACACTATTGCAGTAGCTGCTGGTGGGTTTGCCTGCCTGAACTCTCTCCCCACTCCAATCCGTCCCCCATTCAGCCACTAAAGTGATTTTACTGAAATGCAGGTTTGACCATGTTACCTCCTTACTCAATAAATTCCAATGGCTTCCTATCACCTCCAGGATTAAATAGAAATTTTTCTGTTTGACTTTCAAAACCCCTCATAATCTAGCCCTTCTCCTCTCAAATCTTACCTCTCTCAGTCCTTCACTCAGCTTTTTGCTTTTCCTCACACAAGACACTCCATTCCTTGACTTTGGACCTTTTCAGAGGTTGTCCGCCATAACTGAAATGCTTTTCCTTCTGATCTCTGTCTCCTGGCTTTCCTTACTTCTTTCAAGTCCTAGGTGATATCGCAATTTCTATAGGAAACATTTACTGATCCCTGTTAATGTTTGTACCTTCCCTCTGTTGATTAACCCCAACTTATCCTGTACTTAGTTTGTACATAGTCATTTTCATGTTGTTTTCCCCATTGGACAGTGAGCTCCTTGATAACAGAACCTAGCCTTTGCCTCTCTTTGTATCCCCAATACGTAGCACTTAGCTTATAGTTGGAGCTTAAAAAATTCTTTTTTTGACTGGATAACTCCCAGTATGGCCACTTTCTACCTGAGTAATTTTGGACAAGTCTAGGAACTTTTCTGGGCTTCAGTTTCTTGATTTGCAAGATGTAGAAGTTGGACCATATATCCTCACTGGTCTCTTCTACATCTCTTATGCTGAGGCACCTTAGATCTCTAATCCTGAATCAGTGTCAGTAATCACAAATAATGGTTTTTTTTTTTTTGCCTTATCTGAGTTTGCCTCAACTAATACTTGTAAGATAGTGTACTTTTTGGTGGTGAAAATAGGTTGTTTTTTGCTTTGCTTAATTAAAATAGGATTCTCTGTTTTTATATTCATATTTAGAAGATTATTCCATGCCTTATGTGAATTCAGAAAATAAAATTCATCTCATTGTTAAATCGTCTTGCTAGAAACAAAAAGATCTAGCATCAGACTCAAACTCTCTTCCACTTTCTGGCAAGAAGCTTCAACATTTGAATACAATGCAGTAAAAGATATTTGAGAAGGGAGAAGAATGTTCCTTTGCATATCCTCTGATTTCCTGCTTTGCTTTCCAAAATATGCACACTGATTTTTTTTAAGTGCTTTAAAAATGGGTTCAGCTTGTTCTTTTCCGTGAGAAAAGACAGGAGACATTTATATTGATCAACCACGGAAACTGGGCAGGTCCCACAAAAAGTTATATGGAAATAAAGTCTGTCTGTCTTAAGATTCAAACCTCAGGTCTGAGGTTTGCTGATTTATTCAGATAATTGTGTATTCAAGTTGTCCCCAAATAACATACACCCAGAGTATTCATATTCCCTTTTCTGACAGACACCCATAATGGCCACAGGTCATCCTCTTTTCTCCCAACTATAACCAGTTAGGATTTTTTTGTTCTCCTTTCTTCCTTTTTCCCATTCCTCAAAATGCTACTGAAAATAGGTCCTTTCACCCCTCCCCCTTCCTGTTGCTTCTTGGCTCCTCCTGTGGCTAGTCTACTGTGTCAGGATTGGTGGTGGTGTGGGTAGAGAAGAGAGGTTACACTTGGTTATTTCTTTTTGATCCTCCACCTCCACTGTTTGTGCCCCTCTACTGCTGAAGATCCCTCTTCAGAACTTGTCTTATGGGCAGGATCCCCAGCACCCATCTTATCTCTTCATTACCAGCTAGAACATTCATATTGTTCTTTGCTGCAGAGTCCCAGCCATGTCTGAACTCTTGTGACAATATCCAGGATATCCTGAGTCTGGTTTGCTGCTACTTGGATTAGAGGTGGTCTGATTCTGAATTCTTTGAGACAGTTCCACCACAGAACATCATGAAACCTCAACAGTTTGATGTTTCCTTCTACAGGTCATTTTACAGATAAGAAAACTGAGGCAAATAGGGTTAAGTGGTTTGCCCAGGGTCACACAGCTAGTAAGTGTCAGAGACCAGATTTGGACTTTGGAAGATGAATCTTCCAGACCCAACACTGTATCCACTGAACCATGTAGCTGCTATTCCCACCAGAAATCTGGTCTGCACAGATCAGTTTCTCAATCCTTTCCTGATATCCATATCTACCTAAGGAGAATACAAAGATGGTATGTGTTTTCCTTGGGCCAGTATTGAACTAGTTGATCTAGAGCAGAGGTTCCCAACTGTATTTGGCCTACTGCCCCCTTTAAAGAAAAAATTACTCAACCCCCCTCTTTAATGGTAATTTAAATGGGAAGATCTTTCCCATTCATTAATAGGCCCATGTGACCTGCTTAAATCACATGAAGTCTAGATCCCATGTGGGAGGAGGAGCTTGCTGAATGGGTGGAACAGGAAGGGTGGAGCAGAACTGGGAGGAAGTTGGTCAGAGTAGTTAGTGGGGAGGAGAGAGGATACAGACAGGCAGACACAACTAGTCTTGTGAGTGTTTGCTTTTGGGAAGACCCCAGCAGAAGGGGGAAAGTTTGGGAATGGCTTTGTCCCCTGAAGTGCTAATGTGTATTAATTTCTTGGTTACTATGACAGGTTTGACTTTCTGGTGTCTGAATAAATGTTTTTCTTCTGCCTTCAATATGAAAGGTCTGTTATACTCTATGCTGGCATATTCATAGTCTCCCTCAGGGCTGTGAATATTACCTGGGCAATACACTCCTCCCCCCCAATTTACTTTAACGGTTTTTAAAAAATTTTGTAATTTCAAAAAAGTAAAATATGTATATATATATATATACACACACACACATATATTTAAATGTTGCATCTTAAATTTAATATTTATTGTAAATATGTGGGGGTTTTCTTGCACTGAAATTTTGATGATACAATATTCCACCATGTAATCATATAGTATTGTATTGTAAATAGTCATCACACATACATATTCCTGCTGAAGCATGCTGCACTTCTCAAGAATGCCTAATACACTTGCCTGCCAACACTTGCTTTTTAAGTCCTGTTGGTGGACTGGATCACTGATAGGTTATAGCTTGCATTTTTGTGTGTTTATTTGGAAAATAATGTAATCACTATGACTTTAACTCTGTTGCACAACAGAAGATGTATGAATGGTTTTTCAAAATTCTCTTCTTTCCTTATGCTTCTATCACCCCATTATTTGTATTCAACACTCCCCAATTGCACCTGAGACTACTACTGCCCCCCTATCATTCCAACACTGTCCAGGGGGAAGTATCTCCCACTTTGGGAACTTATGACCTAGAAGGAGATACACCAAATCCCCAAATAGTCCATTTGAGGTCTAGATCTCAGATACTGTTGAAGAGCAGTTTGCTACTTCCCTTGGTTTTATACAGGGTGTTCCCAAACTATTAAAGCTTAAAACTACACTAAGACTTTTGGGACATCCTGTATGAGCCTCTCAGCTAAGATATCAAAGTTTCTCTTTTATAATCTCTCATAGACTCAAAGCTACCTGTCTTTAACAGGAGCAACAGCTAATGAAAGCCAACTCTGGCTAAACTGTGCCCAGTTCTTCCTTCCCTGCTGCAGCCCTGTACTCTTAGAATCTCTCTTGCTATCCCTCAATCTCACTATAATGATAATGGCTGCCACTTAGTGTGACTTAAAAAAAAAATCTCCCTCTTCAACTTCTACATTGAGTAACACTGAGATATTTTCCTGTCATCATTGTTTTTGTCCCTTTTTAATTTTTTGAATGTTTGTTTTTACTTGATTGCAATTTCTGCTTTTTTGGATTCACGTGATGCATAGTACATTTTTTTCTACCCCCTCAGTTTTATTTTGTGTATGTTTTTGGTCTTTTAAATGTGCTTCTTGTAAGCAACAGATTGTAGTGTTTTGTTTTCTTATTTAACCTATCACTCTTTTTGGATTGTTTAATCCATTCGTATCTAACATTATGAGAGTTTGATTTATATCTTCCTCCATTTATCTGTGCTATTGGTTTTTATAAGTTATGCTTTCCCCCCTCTTCTGCAGGAAACAGTACTATGTTTCTTCAGTTACTTTGGTTTAATCTTTTGTAAGGTGGTCCTATTTCCACTGATTCTCTTTCTCTCACCTCTGATTCCCTTTCCCTTTGCAGTTTTGCTCAGTGAATCCTTTTTCTTTTCTACTTTTATCTGGGTATTTGATTTTTCCCCTCTTTTTCTCCTCTCAGTTAATCAAGTAAATTCCCACATCACTCCCTTTTCCCTTTCAACTAATCTTATCCATTAATTTTTAAATTTTCATTTTTTGCACCCCTTCTCTCTTTAGCATTCATCCCTTCTCTCTGTTTACTCTCTATTTCACGACTTCTATAATTATCTAGTCTCTCTCTCTCTTTGTCTTCCTCATGGAATCAAAACTTCCAAGGTATCCATTCTCAGCTCTCCCCTCTAGGCAGTTTCTGCAATTGACTTACAAAGTTTGCCCCTCAGATTCTCCCTTTCCACCGCACTTCACTGTCAGAACAATGTCAATTCCTGTGGGGACAGAGGGACACTATCTTCACCACTCCCACCATGTCCCTGATTATGCCTCCCACCATTGATCTATACCTTCCTCCAATTACCTTCTTTCCCCTTTTGCCTCAAATTATCCTTCATGGGTCCATGCCCTAGCACTTCTAGTAATTCCAACTCCCTCCTTTTTGAGGTGGGACAAATGGTGTTTTCAACCTCAAAGTTCCCCAGATAATACTCAACACAAGATCTCTGTCTCCCTTCATAGAACATTTGTCTTTAACCATAAGACCATTCATTAGTGGGATTCCCTCCCATCACCAGAACAAGGACTCCTTACTTCCTCCTACCCCCAACCAAGTCCTTTATTCTTCCTCCTCACCCACTCCCTTATACTCTCTTCTCTTTTTGAGACCACAGGGGTCATCTTCCTTTCATTCCCAGCCCTTAATTTGACATGTGCACATCACACATTCCCCTCCACCCCTTGCTCCCTTCATCTTCATGCACTTTCCTACTTTGTAATGTAGTCCCATCAAAAAAAAAAATAGATTCGTTGATAAGCAAGGTTGTGAAAAGGTTCTGTCCAGAATGCCCCAGGCTGGCTTGTTGTTGTTCAGTTCTTTCTGTCTCTTCATGGCCCCTTTTGGGATTTTCTTGGCAAATATAGTAGAGTGGATTGCCATTTCTTTTTTCAGCTTATTTTGTAGATGAGGAAACTGAGACAAAGACTTGTCCATGGTCATGCAGTTAATAAGTGTCTCTTTTTTTTGAACACAGGTCTTTTTAAATTCCAGATCAATGTTCTATCCATTGCACTACCTAACCTGCTTCCAGGATGGCTTCTCCACTGTTAATTCCTCCTGACTTTGACCCATCTCCTTGATGCTGTTGATCATCCTTCATTTTCTAAAAGAACCAGTGACATCACAGGGTGACGTCTTAACTTCATGAGTGAATTAGATTTAAGTGAGGCAGAGTTGCACAAAGTTGTCAACAATACTCTCTCTGGAGTCATTAAAGTCTAGTGGCATGACAAAAAAGAAAAAGAATGGTGATGACTCAGGATGCAGTGGATGACCTTGGCATCTTGAATGTCTGACCAAGCTCTAAGCACTCACAGATTACAATAGCCTTCATGGACATTGGAACAAATTGTCCTCATCTGCCTATTCTACCTGAAGAAGTCTTCACATGCTTGGGGTAGACATCCTGTAACTTACCAATAAGTCTGAGGTCTGTTAGTTATCCTTAACCTGATTTAGTCTATCTGCTGAGACAATTTTACTGGTGTGTGGCCACTGCACATGCTACAGCTTCTTGGAGCCACAGGGAAGAGTTGGGTGAAAGGCAGACAGAGGTGGATGAACAGCCTTGAAAAGCACTCAACAAGCCCTCACATCAGGGTAATAGTCCTACTTGAATACTCCATATACCCATCTCCTTATGTGCATTTGGAAAGAAAGCTCTCTTTGGTCTGTCTGCTATCATTCTGTTGCTATTCATGTTCTTTGCTGCTGTATTCAATCTCCTGTTTAGGATGTTTGAGAAGCAAATGATTTCTTAGGATCTGGTTTTTATTCTAAGAATGCTTCAAATGCATTTTTATTATTGAATGTCCATCTTTTTTTCATGTGTGGTTAAACTTGGCTTTGCAAGGTAAATCCCCCTGGACTGAATCCTGAGTTCCATTGTTCTTTAGAATGCATAATTCCACTTCCTTCTGTGTTTTCTGGTGGATGAAGAGTAGTCTTGTATTACTCAAGTTTCCTTTTCTTTGTTTTTGAAGGCCTTTCACTTACAGAATTTGATTGCTGAATTGAACTGTCACATTCAGCCAATATGTATCTTGGGGTTTGTACCCTTGGGTTTTTGCCTTTTCTTTTTTGAAGGCAATCTATGAATTCTTTCAATTGGTATTTCATTTTTTGTATTCAGAACTTCCAGGCAATTTTCTTTATTATTTCTCACATTTTCAGGTATTTTGACTTGTCATGTTCTACTGGGAGACCTATAATCTTTAAGTTGTCTTTATATAGCCTACCTTCAAGATAAGTATGTTTTTTTTTTGAGAGAGAGAGAGAGAATATTTTCTTTTATTGTTATTGTTTCTGCTTCTCTTCTTCTAGATTGTCCTTTACTGCTGTGTATTTGCATTTCCAATTGATCTCTCTCTCTTTTGTTTCTTTGCCATCAAGTTTCTTTGTTCCAGTTTTCTATTCTGCTTTTTATCAGACCATAAATTCTGCTCTCACAATTCTCATTTCTACTTTACGTAACTGTGAAACATCAATTTCAAGCCTCATTTTCTCCTCAAATTTCACAGGGTCCTCTATCTCATTAAATGTTTTGTTATTTTCCTTGTTTTTGCAGGATTTATTCATAGATGCCTGAACTTTACTAGATTTGGAGATCACATTTCTTTCCACTGTTAATGTTGTCTTTCTTGAAAGTCTTGGAATTTTTTTTACTAAGATCTTTGGTATTTAGGTCTTTTCTCTCTTATTTCTTCCTATCGCTTATTTTCTCCCTCCCTGTTGATGGTAGTCTCTTTGGGGACTGGATCGCAACATTTCTCCACAATTCATGGTTCAGGAGCCTGGGTTTCTGCTCTAAGTGACTTTTAGGGGCACAGAATTGGTGCCAGTTGGATGCTGGGCTCTTTAAGGCTTAATATAATGGAATCATGGAAGAAGAGGTAATTTAGGAGACTGCCAAATCTGAAAAGGGTTCTGAGGATTTATCCTGACAAAAGGCTACTATACTTTTTACTCTCTGACACTGTGGGTACTCCTGAATTCCTCCCTGGAATGTCTCTGGACTCCTGTGGGTGAACTTTCAGTTTAACTTGTCAGGTTCTACCTTATTTTCTGACAATCTTCAAATCATGCTTCAGCATATCCCCTCCTCCCCTTCCTCTCTTTCTCTTATATGTAGTCATGTTGCATGAAAGAAAGACCTGTCTTGCATGCTTATATAAGTGCTGCTTCTATGTGCCAGTACAATGTCTAGCACATAGTAAACATAATAAATGCTCATTCACTCTATCTGTCTATCTATCTATCTATCTATCTATCTATCTATCTATCTATCTATCTATCATCTATCTATCTATCTATCTATCTATCTATCTATCTATCTATCTATCTATCTATCTACTACTAGAAGCCATATGCTTACTTTTTAAATGCTGAGGGACTCTTAGAAGTACAAAAATAAATGTAACCAATGTGTTTGGCTTTTAGTTTACCATAAATCCTTAGTTGAGATGCCTCTATATGACAATAGACTTGGGTGATTTATCACAAAGGTTATCTGAGAGTGTGTTGGGATTGGAAGCTCAATTCCGTGTGGACGGTCTCGGGCGGGTAAAAGTGGGACTTCTAAATCTTAGAGTCTTAAGAGGCCCTCCATGAACAGGGGCATTCGAGAAGGTCAGACTGAGCTAGCTCGGCTAGCTCGGGTATTTCCGCCTCTCCCCGGGAGATACGTGATGGGTGGAGTCTCCCTGCCCTCGAGATTGTCCCGGATTGGAGCACACCTAGTTACCTAACAGCACGGTATTTAGATGCAAACTGTGTGGCTGAAGGTTAAGTAAGATTGAGGAAGCCTGAAAGCTCTCTTAGCACGTAAGGAGCCAAGAGGACAGTAGGCTCCGTTTCTCTTCTCTTCTCTCTCCCCTCCCCCTCTCTCCCCGCTTGTACTTCTACTTCCAATCCCTTAAGCTTAGCCTCCTTAGGAAATCTCCCCCTCTTCCTCCTAAGGAAGAGCCCCCTGCACTTGTAACTAGACCCTGAAATAAAGCTCAACCCTTGTTCGACTCTGGAACGTCCTTTCTCTCATATGTGCATCCGGTTTTGGCCAACCGAAGACCTCGGAGGTGAGGTAAGAAAGACTCGGGTAGCCCACACAGGCCTCTAGGCCTGGCAAGAGTGCCTTGTTTATATGAACTATTTTTACCTTCAAAAGCAACAGGTAAAGAATGGAGCAGATGGTGAGTGTGCTGTGACCAGAGTAATCTGCTCCAGTATAACACTCTCTGGTAGTCCTTGTTCTGACCTTACACAAAGGGCTGTTCTATTGCATTTCACCTGTTTGATTTGGTAAGGTTTGGGTGCCATATATCTCATTGTGCTGGATCATCCAGATGTACTTTAGTAGTACAGCGATCTGATGGAAAATTCTTGTAATGAATTTCCACCAGTAAGTGAAGGTATTACAGGAGGCTAGTGAATGTTTTTTGACTCAATGAACTCAAGAATAATACTATGGAATTAGGCTCCTCAAATACTGGAAACTTTGTGGTGACACTGTTCACACACTTAGGGATTAATCCTTTAAAGAAAGCAATGTTGGGAACCCTTTCAGTTCTCTCTGCTGCCTCTGCTCTGTGGGGGTATATTTAGCAGATTACCAACTCACTCATCCATTAGGTACAATAAAAACAATGTGAAAGGTTGAATTGGAGCACTTCCCATGAAGCTGGGCTTGAGCTCAGGCAAATTCTCATCAAATGTGTTCTCCTGCTCCTTGCTAAAGGCTATGTTTGACCAGAGGCTCTTGGTTGCCTCCTTGGTCCCTGTGATGAAAGATAGGGTGGACTGTGCCAAAGAAGATTGGTTACTGAGCCAGGAAAAGCTTCCCTTTCTGTGAGTCCTGAAGAGTGAGGAGAGAAGGCTTCAATCTCTTTGAGGTGGCCTCTTTCTTGAGACATACTCAATGCCAATTCTTCTTCAGTATATGTATATATGTGTATATATACATATGTATATATGTATATATAATATACATACATATACACACGTATATATACATATGTGTCTGGGTGTGGTAGTGGCAGCAGGATGTTCCCAGTGGTTTCGGTAAAATATAGAAATTCTAACAACAGTACAGAAAATAAAATATTTTTAGAAGAATAACCTTTCCAAAAAAATTAATCCCTAGGGTGAGCTTTCACATATGAAGTATAAGCTCCCTCTTGTAAGGAAAACGCCTGAATGAAGAAGATAGGAACTCCTATGTAAAAGAAGTTTGCACTGGGTCCCATCTACATTTATAATAATAATAGTTAGCACCTATATAGCACTTTAAGGTTTGCAAAATTTTTTATAAATATCTCATTTGATCCTCCTCACAACCTGGTGTTCCATGGCACGTCACCACCACCCCCATTCTCCCAGGTTGAGAGAGGTTAAATGACTAGTCCAGGATCACCCAGCTAGTAGCTGAGGCCATATTTGAACTCAGGTCTTCCTGACTCCAAGAAATGCTGGAGCACCTGATCATGGGCATAATAATTATCGTCTAGGCTATGATAGCAATATGTAGCTTAAGTTTATTGTCTTACTAGGTCTAGGGGATGATGATGCTTCCTACGTTTCTCTAGTTCATTGACTCTAGACCTCCTCTACTCCTGCTTTTACAGAGGGGGAAAGATCTACTCTCTTTAAGGGAAAACTGTCTCAAAATTTTGTGCAACCCCAGATGTGTGTGAACCCAGATGGGGTCATTTGCTATTGCTTTATATATATGAATATGTATGTGCATATACATGTACATTTTATGTGTATATAGACATGTATGTGGGGAAGGGAGGAGAAGGAACAAGCATTTATTAAGTTCCTTCTATGTGCAAGGCACTGTGCTATGAGCTTTGCAAATGTCTCATTTGATAATATTTTGATATCATTTAAAAAATAAATATAATGGTGTAATAATTCAAAGATAACAGTTAAGGAGCAAAAGTTTTGATGCTGATCACTTTTTAACTAGCAGCTAGGCCAAAGAGAGACAAATTTCTTGTGTGTGTGTGTGTGTGTGTGTGTGTGTGTGTTTCCTCTTTCTCTTTCTAGCCAGAAGGGAAACAAATTCATCATCTATCTATCATTTAAGCTGGGAGGAAAAAAGGAATTTTTGTTAAGCTCTGTTAACAGGCAGTGGGGAAAGCAAAGGGTATTGAGGGAAAGGACAGGGCTAAAAATGGATGTGAAAGGAGAGCTTTGACTCCCAGAGATGAGATCCAGTCATTTGTCAGTCAATGACCAAAGAGATCTGCATCACAAATCATAGTAGTGAAAAAGGGAATGAGGCTAGTTTGGAGGTTCTGGTAGTATTATGAAGGTAAAGATATTCATGTTCTATGGAGAAAGCAGGACAAAAGCTTAGGTAACTATTTGGATGATTAAGTGTTGTCTTGAAACAGAGAGGGTAAATCAGAGTGGAGGCTAAGGGAGAAAAGGTACTTGAGGAAAGAACAGAATTGAAGAGGGTGGAGAAGGGGAGAGGTCAGAAGTTGTACACAAATGTTATCGAGCTTACTTCCTGGAGCACTATGAACATGGCACTAAGAGCTCTGTGTCCACTTAAGTGGGGAGAACTTTGGGTGGAGGTGTGTAGGAGAAAGTGTCCTTTATACATTTAGGATGGCCTGCTAGCACAGGTTCTTAGATCTGCTTTTCTAAAGGGAAAGCAACTTTTGAGGGGTCAACAATCTTCTTTAATCACATATACCAACAGGGAAAATACAAGGAGAAAAATTAAGACCAACAGATAGGGCTTCTAACTGTCTGACCATAAGCAATACATGCATCACAGATCAACAGACAGATCCAACTCACCATTACATACATACAAAGTTAGTTACCAGAGAGAGAAGCACCAACATCTGGGTTTTCAAAGCCAGGGGGCTCCTTAATGGCTACCCAGAGTTTCATCTGGCACATGAATCCTTTTCCAAAGAGTAAGCGCCAAAGCAAAACCTCACCTCAGAGTATTTATACACTTTTCAGAGCCAGAGGGCATGGCCCTTGTGACCCAGTGCCTATTAACAATTAATAAAAAGTGTGGGCTTTCCTACAAAACAAGCCTCCCCTAATCAAGCTTCCCTTAATGGGCTTCCCCTGAGGCTTATTAATGGGCAGGATGATCTTTAACTCATTAACTTTGCAGGGTGGATTGTGGAAGGTATCAGGAGGGAGACAATATGTCTAAAAGTCCACTTCCCCTTTTCTATGTCCCTCTAGGGCTAGAGAGGGAGTATAGTATAGTGGAAGGAATACAGGACTGAGTTCAAATTATAGCTCTGCTAATTACTACATATGTGATCTTGGGTTAATTAATCTCTATTGGCCACAATATCCTCCTGGGTAATGAGAGATTGGGATTAGATGATCCCTGAGGTCCTTTCCAGTTCTAGGTCTGTTATTACATGATACATAAAACCCTTCATTCAGATGCTTACTAGTTATGTGACCCTGAGCAAGTCACTTTACCCTGTTTGCCTCAGTTTTCTCATCTGTAAAATGAAGTGGAAAAAGACATGGCAAACTGCTCCAGTATCTTTGTAAAAAAACTCCCAAACCCCAAATGGGGTCAGGAAGAGTTGGACGAGACTGAAAAAATGACAAAACAACCAAAAAAGCCTTTATATTTTGTTATTTTGTCAACAACAAAAACCAGTTGAGATACCATTCACAATCAATTGAGGAGGGTATTTCTGTCAGAGCACACAACCTTTTATGACTCAAAGCTCATTTATAAATGCAAAAAGTTTTATACTTTTTACGTTTCTAGTTGCAGTCATACATATAATACTTATAAATGCATATTTAAATAAAAATTTAATTGCACTTGGCCAAAGACTATTATGAAACTAATAGGGCAAAGAATACATATACTGTGTGCTCCAGAATAAAAAATATTTATTACAATTCCTTCAAGTCATGTTTTGAGCCACATTTCAGAAATGTAGTGAAGGGAATTAAGGAAAATCCACTTAAAAAAACAGATGACAGACTGTTAATCTTCCAGTGGAGCAGGTTATTCTCTGTGCTGGAAATCTCATGTAGACTATATGTACAGCATGACCTGATGTTGAACATGAGGAATTTAAGGAATTCAGCCACTTAAGATATGACTAAATGATCTAAGAAGTTTAGCTTAAAAATTCTAGGGTCTGGGTATTTGATGCTCAGGCTCAACTTCCTGGTTTATATGTCCTGGGAAAATAGGCTCTTACTATTTGTTCATGTCTGTCCCACCCTATATGATAACATGCCAGATTTTCTTCTGTCACCATTTAATTGCACGGTTCAATCTCATCTTCAATGTTTATTTGGTGCCCAGTGGGTCTGTGACACTAGAAAAGAGCAAGTCTGGATCTAAGAGATATATGGTATCTTTTATAGATAGATAGATAGATAGATAGATAGATAGATAGATAGATAGATAGATAGAGAAATAGATAGATAGAGAGATAGATAGATATCTATATATATCTATGGTATGGGGCAAGAGTGGATATAGAGGATAGAGAGTGTTGGACCTGGGATCAAGAAGACCTGAGTCTGAACCCTACCTTAGGTCCCTACTGTGTCAAGTCACTTACCCTCTCTCAGCCTCAGTTTCCTTACCTGTAAAATGGGGGTAAAAATAGTTCCTACTTCATGGGATTGTTGTGAAGATTGGATAAGATATGGAAATGTTTTCCAGAGCTTAAAGTGTTATATACATATTAGCTATGATTATTATGGTCCTGTTAGCTTGTTCACTTTTTTTCTTATGGAAAGAGAGTAGCTACCTGTGGTCCCTAGTGTAACAGGATACCATTATGTAAGGGCTTTGATATAATTTTGGAAAAAATGAGCAGATATACTTCTTTACTCGTTTTTCTTTTTTTTCATTGCATATTTTCAAGGGTTTTGTGTGTGTGTGTGTGTGTGTGTGTGTGTGTGTGTAGACTCTGTGTTATTGTTCCCCCTCACTCCTCACTCCCCTGCCACTAATAGAATAGAAGTTCCAAATGGTGAGTTCCTCCACAAAACCTCCATTTGAGGAAGCCACATACCACATACCAGTCATGCTTACTTCTAAACTGGCTCAGCTCCTGACTCTCCAGACTATTTTTCTACCACCTTTGCTCTACTTTACTCCCCTACACTCACCACTTCAGGTCTCTAAAGTGTTTGTGCTGTTGTCTCTTATCAGATTGTGAACTCCTTGAGATTTGCGATTGTTTTTCATTTTGCTTGTGTTTTCCAATATTTACTACAATGCCTGGCACAGAGTAAGTATAATAAATATGTAATCCCAGTCCCAAAGACCACTGATATTAGATTTTCTCCTTATTGGTGGATGGAGATCAATGCTCTGTGTCTGCATTAAGAGTAGGGTAGAGTTGGGGATAGTGGGAGAAATCCAATCTCTTCAGCTCTGCATTCACTTTGGATGCTTTTAGTTTCTAGCTTCAAGGGAAAAGATGGAAGATGCCAATCCCACTTCAGGTCATTGAAGAAGCCTCCGTGAGAGGAGCCGGCAGTCTACATCATGTCCCTTTCCATAGCTTGCTATGCTACAGAGTTTGGGCAACCTGCATTTGGGTGAGATCCAGGATTCTTGCCGTGTGTGTGTGTGTGTGTGCGTGTGTGTGTGTACACACACACACAAACACATCTTGATGTTTATTTTACTATTTGGATAAATGGGTTTCTTTATTATTCTCTCTGAGTACTCTTTGTGGAATTGGTATTTGGTAGAAAAGGATTCAAGCCCTTGCTATAAATCTTGGAGTCCTGCTCCCCTCATTAATGACACAGCAACCAGAAGTTAGCTTGAACCTGAAAACTATATCCCTAAACTATAACTCTCTGAGGAAAACCAAGTTTCTGGTTCCCAACTTACTGCTTCTCCTCTTAGCAGGAATTAAAGTTTCCTTGAGAAAGGTAGGAGGAGAAGAGGAGAGAGATGTCTATTCTGCCTCCCTTCAAGCCACACAACAACACCCCCGTGCTATATGTGTGTGTGGGAGGACAGCCTTCACTATAAATTACTTATTTCCTCATCTTTCCTCTTCTCTCCTCTCTTTTTCTCTCTTCTATTTGAGGATACAGTCTATTTCCATTCTTTTTTAAAAATCAATTCATTTGTTTTCAGTTTTTTGCAGTCACTTCCATAAGTCTTAGATTTTCTTCCCTCTCTCCCTGAGATGGCATGCAATTTTATATGGATTCTACACATACATTCTTATTAACCACATTTTCACATTAGTCATGTTGTGCAGAAGAATCAAAATGAATGGAAGAGAAACCATGAGAAAAAACAAATTGAAACAAAACATAACACGAGAAAATATTCTGCTTCATTCTGTGTTCCAGTTCCATAGTTCTTTCTCTGGATGTGGATGGCATTTTGCCTTTAGAGTCCTTTGGGAATGTTTTAGGTCTTTGCATTGCTGTGAAGTGCTGCTTCTACCAGGAACAGTCCTTGTACACTGTGTCTGATACTGTGTACAGTGTTCTCCTGGTTCTGCTCATTTCACTCAGCATCAGTCCTTCTAGGCCTCTCTGAAGTCTTCCTATTCATCATTTCTTATTGCAAAACTGTATTCCATTACATTCATATACCACAACTTGTTCAGCCATTCCCCAGTTGATGGGTATCTCCTCAATTCCCAGTTCTGTCACCACAAAGAGAGCTGCTATAAATATTTTTGTACACATAGGACCATTTCCCATTTTTATGATCTCTTTGGGATATAGTCCTAGCAGTGATATTGCTGGGTCAAAAGGTATAAACATTTTTGTAGCCCTTCGGGCATAGTTCTAAATTGCTTTTTAGAATGGTTGGATCAGCTCACAGCTCCACCAACAATGAATTAATATCCCACATGTATCATTTTCCTGTTTTGTCATGTTGGCAATCTGATAGGTGTGATGTGGCACCTCAGAGTTGTTTTGATTTGCATCTCTAATCAATAGTGATTTAGAGCATTTTTTCATATGACTATAGATAGCTTTAATTTCTTCCTCTGAAAACTGCCTGTTCATGTCCTTTGACCATTTATCAGCTGGGGAATGACTTGTATTCCTGTAAATTTGCCTCAGTTATCTGATACCTTTATCACAGAAACTAACTGCAAAAATTCTTTCCCAGTTTTCTGTTTCCTTTATTTTCATTCTTATGTTTGTATCTCCAGTGCTTAAGGTAAGACCTTGCACAGGGTAGGTGCTTATTGATTTGACTTGTATTAAACTGATAGGAAAGTAATCTTTTCAAACCTGGAAACTGTTTTTGGAAGATCTTTCTCACAACTATTGTCACAAATTGCTTTTGTCTTTTCTTTTTTCAATATAAAAATTTTTTATATTTTATTTTTTCCAATTACATGTAAAAATAGTTTTAACATTCTCTTTTTGAATTTTGAGTTCCAAATTCCCTTCCTTCCTTCCCTACTCCTCCTTGAAAAGGCAAGCAATTTGACTATACATGTGCAGTCACACAAAATGTTTCCATATTAGCCATGTTGTGAAAGAAAACAGAATAAAACCAAACAAAACCCAAGAAAAATTTAAAAAACTTATGCTTCAATTGCATTGAGACTCTATCAGTTTTTTCTCTGGTGGTAGAGAGCATTTTTCATCATGTATCCTTTGGGATTGTCTTGGATCATTACATTTTTGAGAATAGTTAAGTCATTCACAGTTGATCATCTTACAGTATTTCTGTTATTGCGTACAATGCTCTCCTGATTCTGCTCACATTATTTTGCATTAGTTCATGTAATTCTTGCCAGGTTTTTTTGAGAGCATTCTGCTCATTAATTTTTAGCACAATCTTTATCACAATCATATAGCACAATTTGTTCAATCATTCACCAATTGATGGGCATCCCCTCAATTTCCAATTCTTAGCCACCACAAAAAGAGTTGCTATAAATGTTTTATACACATCTGTCCTTTTTTTTATATTAAATTTATTTATTTAACTTTTAACATTCATTTTCACAAAATTTTGGGTTACAAATTTTCTCCCCTTTTATCCCCTCCCCCCCCAAACACCAAGCATTCTAATTGCCCCTATGACCAATCTGTTCTCTCTTCTATCATCCCTCTCTGCCCTTGTCTCCGTCTTCTCTTCTGTCCTGTAGGTCCAGATAGCTTTCTATACCCCTTTACCTGTATTTCTTATTTCCTAGTGGCAAGAACATTACTCGACAGTTGATCCTAACACTTTGAGTTCCAACTTCTTTACCTCCCTCCCTCTCCACCCCTTCCCTTTGGAAGGCAAGCAATTCAATATAGGCCAAATCTTTGTAGTTTTGCAAAAAACTTCCATAATAGTTGTGTTGTATAAGACTAACTATATTTCCCTCCATCCTATCCTGTCCCCCATTACTTCTATTCTCTTTTGATCCTATCCCTCCCCATGAGTGTCGACCTCAAATTGCACTCTCCTCCCCATGCCCTCCCTTCTATCATTCCCCCCACCCTGCTTATCCCCTTATCCCCCACTTTCCTGTATTGTAAGATAGGTTTTCATACCAAAATGAGTGTGCATTTTATTCATTCCTTTAGTGGAATGTGATGAAAGTAAACTTCATATTTTTGTCTCACCTCCCCTCTTTTTCTCTCCTCTAAAAAGTCTTTTGCTTGCCTCTTTTATGAGAGATAATTTGCCCCATTTCATTTCTCCCTTTCTCCTCTCAATATATTTCTCTCTCACTGCTTGATTTCATTTTTTTTTAAGATATGATCCCATCCTCTTCAATTCACTCTGTGCACTCTGTCTCTATGTGTGTGTGCGTGTGTGCATGTGTGTGTGTGTAATCCCACCCAGTACCCAGATACTGAAAAGTTTCAAGAGTTACAAATATTGCCTTTCCATGTAGGAATGTAAACAGTTCAACTTTAGTAAGTCCCTTATGACTTCTCTTTGCTGTTCACCTTTTCCTGGTTCTCTTCATTCTTGTGTTTGAAAGTCAAATTTTCTTTTCAGCTCTGGTCTTTTCATCAAGAATGCTTGAAAATCCTCTATTTCATTGAAAGACCAATTTTTCCCCTGAAATATTATACTCAGTTTTGCTGGGTAGGTGATTCTTGGTTTTAGTCCTAGTTCCTTTGACTTCTGGAATATCCTATTCCATTCCCTTCGATCCCTTAATGTAGAGGGTGCTAGATCTTGTGTTATCCTGATTGTATTTCCACAATACTTGAATTGTTTCTTTCTAGCTGCTTGCAATATTTTCTCCTTGACCTGGGAACTCTGGAATTTGGCCACAATGTTCCTAGAAGTTTCTCTTTTTGGATCTCTTTCAGGCGGTGTTCTGTGGATTCCGTGAATATTTATTTTGCCCTCTGGTTCTAGAATCTCAGGGCAGTTTTCCTTGATAATTTCATGAAAGATGATGTCTAGGCTCTTTTTTTGATCATGGCTTTCAGGTAGTCCCATAATTTTTAAATTGTCTCTCCTGGATCTATTTTCCAGGTCAGTTGTTTTTCCAATGAGATATTTCACATTATCTTCCATTTTTTCATTCTTCTCACTTTGTTCTGTGATTTCTTGCTTTCTCATAAAGTCATTAGCCTCCATCTGTTCCATTCTAATTTTGAAAGAACTATTTTCTTCAGTGAGCTTTTGAATCTCCTTTTCCATCTGGCTAATTCTGCTTTTGAAAGCATTCTTCTCCTCATTGGCTTCTTGAACCTCTTTTGCCAATTGAGTTAGCCTATTTTTCAAGTTGTTATTTTCTTCAACATTTTTTTGGGTCTCTTTTAGCAGGGAGCTGACCTGCTGTTCATGCTTTGACTTCATGTCTCTCATTTCTCTTCCCAGCTTTTCCTCCACCTCTCTAACTTGATTTTCAAAATTCTTTTTGAGCTCTTCCATGGCCTGAGCCCACTGGGTTGGCTGGGACACAGAAGCCTTGCCTTCTGTGTCTTTGCCTGATGGTAAGCATTGTTCTTCCTCATCAGAAAGGAAGGGAGGAAATGCCTGTTCACCTAGAAAGTAACCTTCTATAGTCTTATTTCTTTTCCCTTTTCTGGGCATTTTCCCAGCCAGTGACTTGACCTCTGAATATTCTCCTCACACCCACCTCGCCTCCTGATCCTCCCAGCCAGCGTTTGGGGTCTGAGATTCAAATGCTGCTTCCAGCCTCAGGGCTTTTGGCAGGGGCAGGGCTGCTATTCAGTGTGAGATTAAGTTCAGGTGGTCAGGTTGGGGCAGGGCCGCCTCTCAGGCTCAGTTCCCTCAGGGGGTTTATGCACAGACCTTCAACAATGGATCCAGGCTCCTGCCCGCCTGGGGAGCCCCAGTCTGCCGCCGCCCCTCAGCTTCTGCCTCCCGAGGGGGCTCGAGCCATGGGGGCACCCCACTCCCCTCTTGACCCCCCAAAGAGACTCTCTCACCGACCCCTGTCACCTGTGGGTGGAGGGACTTGTGCAGCTGCTGGAGATTCTGTCCCTGAAGCCTGCTCGGGTCTGTTCCTCTTGGTGCTGCGGCCGCAGCAGGTCTGGGCTGGGCTGGGCTCCGTGTCTGCAGCGCAATGGACCTTTTGTGAGAGGTTTGCAGGTCCCTCTGGAACAGAAATGTCCTTCGCTCCACTATTCTGTGGCCTCACTGCTCCAGAATTCGCCATGAGTTACTTTATATCGATGTTGTATGGGTTGTGGGTTCGGAGCTATGTGTATTTGCGTCTTTCTACTCCGCCATCTTGGCTCTGCCCCCCCATCTGTCCTTTTTTTTAAAAAAAAATTGCTTTGGAATACCAGAACTACTGGGTCAAAGAGTATACACAATTTTATGGCTCTTTGGGCATAGCTCCAAATTGCCCTCTAGAATAGTTGAATCAGTTCACAATTCTATAAACAGTACATTAGTGTTCTAATTTTACCACATCTCCTCAAACATTTGTCATTTTTCTTTCCACCATAGTAGCCAATCTGGTAGGTGTGAGGTCATACCTCAGAGCTGTTTTAATTTATGTTTCTCTAATCAATAATGATTTAGAGCATTTTTTGATGTGCCTACAGATAGCTCTGATTTGTCTGAAAGCTTCTTCTTCATGATCTTTAACCACTGGACTCATTTCTCTATATATTTGAAAATCATACCATAAGTATGCCAACATATTGTCTGCAAAGGATTATAGTTTTGTTTCTTCATTGCCTATTCTAATTTCTTCAATTTCTTTTTCTTCTCTTATTGCAATAGCTAGCATTTCTAGTACAATATTGAATAGTGGTGATTATGGTCATCCTTGCTTTACCCCTGGTCTTATTGGAAAGGCTTCTAGCTTATCCTCATTACAGATAATGATTGCTGATGGTTTTAAATAGATACTACTCATAATTTTAAGGAAAACTTCATTTATTCCTATGCTTTCTAGTGTTTTAGTAGGAACAGGATGAGTGTTTTATTTTGTCAAAAGCTTTTTTTGGATCTATTGAGTTAAACATATGATTTTTGTTGGTTTTGCTATTGATATGATCAATTGTGCTAATAATTTTCCTAATATTGAACCAGGTCTTCTAGATATAAATCCCACCTGCTCATAGTGCATTATTTTTGTGGTATATTGCTATAATCTCCTTGCTAGGATACAAATTTTTTTGTATCAATATTCATTAGGCTAATTGACATATAGTTTTCTTTCTCTGTTTTTGCTCTTCCTGGTTTATATATCAGCATCATTTTTGTGTCATAAAAGGAATTTAGTTGGACTCCTTCTTTGTTTATTTTTCCAAATACTTTATATAGTAATGGAATTAATTGTTCTTTAGATCTTTGGTAAGATCCACTTGTGAATTCATCTGGTCCTGGTAATTTTTTTTCTTAGGGAGCTCATTTATGGCTTGTTCAATTTCTTTTTCTAAGATATGATTATTTAAGTGTTTCATTGTCTCTTCTGTTAATCGTGGCAATTTTTATTCTTTGTAAATATTCATCTATTTCATTTAGATTGTTAGATTTTTTGACATGTGATTGGGCAAAATAGCTCCTACTAATTGCTTTAATTTCATCATAATAGGTGGTGAATTCACCCTTTTCATTTTTGATGCTAGTAATTTGGTTTTCTTCTTTCTTAAAAAAAATCAAATTAACCTGTGAATTATTTGTTTTATTGGTTTCTTCATAAAAACTAGTTCCTGGTTTTATTTATTAGTTCAATGGTCTTTTTTCTTTCAATTTCATTTATCTCTCTTTTGGTTTTCAGGATTTCTAATTTGGTGTTTAATTGGGGATTTTATATTTGTTCTTTTTCTAGTTTTTTTAAAGATATTTACCTAATTCATTAATCTTCTCTTTCTCTATTTTATTGATAGAAGTGTTTAGAGATATACATTTTCCTCTAAATATAGCTTTGGCTGCATTCCATAAATTTTTTTATGTTGTCCTGTTATGGTCATTCTCTTTAATGAAATTGTTGTTTCTGTGAATTGTTCATTTACCCATTCATTCATTGTGATTAGATTATTTAGTTTCTAATTAATTTTAATTTGTTTCCATAGTTCTTTATTGAATATAATTTTTATTGCAGTATGATCAGAAAAGGAGCCATTTACTACTTTTGCTTTTCTGCATTTGGTTATGAAGTTTTTATGTTTTAACATATGACCAGTTTTTGTGTAGGTGCTGTGTACTGCTGGAAAAAAAAAAGATATACTCCTTTCTATTTCACTCAGTTTTCTGCATTGGTCTATCATATCTAAGTTTTCTAAAATTCTATTTGTCTCCTTAACTTCTTTCTCTTTTATTTTTTGGTTAGATTTATCTAATTCTGAGAGGGGAAAGTTGAGGTCCCCCACTAGCATAGTTTTACTCTCTATGTCCTCTTATAACTCATTTAACTTTTCCTTTAAGAATTTCGATGGAAGAAGGAGCCAAGATACTGGAGTGAGAGCAACTACTCATCTAAGCTCTAAGACACTCATTCAGATACCTCTAAAAAGAGAATCTGAATGGATTTTGGAGGGGCAGAATCCAATAGAAGACAGACTGTGGCAGATTTCCAGCCCTGGACAGACTGGAAGGTCAGTTGGAAGGATCTGTTGCATGGGGTTGGAGGAGCACACAGCACAGGCTGTACCAGTGCTCTCCCCACTGTGACAGGGCCTAGCAGGAAGCCCCAGGCAATCTGAAGTTGCAGACATGCTGCGGATTCTCAAACATATCAGCTCAGGATAGGAGTCCAGTGAAACCGAGGGACAGAGCAGAACCCCAGGTAATTGCAGCAGCTACTCCTGAGACTATTAGCCTACAGATTAAATGTCTGTAAGTCACATATTTAAACTTCTGGGAGTCAAGATGGTGGAGTGATTGGCAATTGATATCTCCCTCTCCTCATTGACCTTGAAGAGCCCAGGGAATAATTCCACAGGAAAAATCTTGGAACAGTGAGATCAGCCAAAGGGGTAAACAGTCTCTTAGCCCATGAGGCTAGGAAAATCGCTAAGGAGGGTCTCTCTTGCTGCAGCTGAAGGAGACCAGTGCAGGACTGGAGGTGTCCCAGAAAGTCCTTCCTCAGCAAACCAGGAGGAGATCCTGAGCCCCAGGGGGGTAGAGGCCACAATCGCCAATACCAGGACCCCAGGCATGCCTCAGCACCCTAGGAGAATCAGAAAAACACTAGCACAGAGGGATTCGCCAACTGCTGAACTTGCCTATGCTCTAGCTTAGCAGAGGAGACCTCCTGTAGCCAGAGCACCCCTCCACCAGACTTAATGCAGTTAGCTTCAGGGTAACTCTGGGGAAATCTAGAAAGACTTCACCTGGCCTCTGCTTTCAAACACTAAGCAGCTCAACACCAAGTAAACTGGAGCATTTTAGCTTCTACCTGAAAGAACCAGAGGCCACAACACACAAAGCATCAAGTTGAAGGCACAAGAACTGTGGGATAGAGCCCTCTGTGCCCCAGAAGCAGAGATCTACTTTAAAAGCCAGGAAAAGGGTGATCATCACAAGCAACAAGCAAGCCAGAAAAGAAAAGACCATAGAATCTTTCTGTGGAGACAATGACCAAAACACTTATACCAAAGAGATCAACATTGAGACTGTGTTCCCATCTGAGACTTCAGAAGGAAATATGAAGTGGTCTCAAGCTCAAAGAGCATTCTTGGAAGAGGTCAAGAAGGATTTTAAAAGCCAAATTAGAGAAATAGAAGAAAAGTTGGCCAACAATTTTAAAAATATGAAAAAAGAATTCACTGAAAAGAACAGCTCCTTACAAAGGAAAATTGGACAAATGGAAAAAGAAGCAAAAAACACAACTGGGAAAACTGGACAAATGGAAAAGGAAGTACAAAAACTAATTGGAGAAAATAACTCCTTAAAAGGAACAATTGGACAGATGGGAAAAGAGATGCAAAATGTAACTGAAGAAAACAATTTGATAAAAATTAGTATCTGGAAAGTAGAAGCTAATGACTCTGTGAGACATCAAGAATTAGTCAAACAGAATCTAAAGAATGAAAAGATAGAAGATGATGTAAACTATCTAATTGGAAAAACAACTGACCTGGAAAATAGATCCAGGAGAAAAAAAAAATCTAACAATTATTGGTCTACCAGAAAGCCATGATGAAAAAAAGAGCCTGGACAATATCTTCCAAGAAATCATCAAGGAAAACTGCCCAGAAGTCCTAGATCCTGAGGGTAAAATAGTCATCAAAAGAATTCATCATTCACCTCCTGAAAGGAATCCCAAACTAAAAATACCAAGGAATATAGTTGGCAAATTCCAGAACTATCAAGTGAAGGAGAAAATACTGCAGGCAGCCAGGAAGAAACAATTCAAATATCAAAGAGCTACAGTCAGGATCACACAGGACCTTGTGATTTCTACATTAACAGATCAAAGGGATTGGAATATGATATTCCATAAGGCAAAGGAGCTGGGACTACAATCAAAGATCAATTATCCAGCAAAGTGGAGCATAATATTTCAGGCAAAGAGATGGACTTTTAATGAAATAAGGGATTTCCAGACTTTCCTGATGAAAAGGCCAGAGCTCAATAGAAAATTCGATCTTTAAACACAGGTCTCAAGAGAGGCATAAAAAGGTGAACAGGGGGAAAAAAACTTGTTATTCAATATGAGCAAACTGTTTACATCCCTATAAGGGAAGATGATAGTTGTTAATCTTGAGAACTGTATATTTATTATGATGTATAAAAGGGATACACCTAGATAGAGGGAGCAGATGTAAAGTAAGAGATGCAATGATAAAAATGTGACCTAAGGATGTGAAGGGATTGTGACAGGAGATTAAAAAAGATGAGGCAGAAAAAGGTAAATTACATCACAGGAAGAGGTACAAAAATATATAATAGTAGAGGGAAAAAGTGGAGGGAGATGAGCATTGTTTGAGATTTACTCTCATCTGATTTGGTTCAAGAAGGAAACAATAAGCTCTATACTTAAGTATAGAAATATAACTAGCTCTATAGGCAATAAGAGGGGAAGGGGGAAAGAAAAGAGAGGGGAGGCTAAAAGGGAGGAAAGAAATAGTAAGGGAAAAGGGGAGTAAAAGAGAGAGGGGCTGAAAGAAGGGAGAGAAGGATGAGGGAGGTGGTGGTGAAAAATTAAAACTCTGTTGTGGAGGGGAAGGGAGAAGGGAGAATTAAAAGCATAAATTGGGGAAATGGTGATGGAGGTAAACACACAGATAGTAATCATAATTGTGAATGTGAATGGGATAAACTCTCCCATAAAATGGAGATGGATAGCAGAATAGATTAAAAACCAAAATAAAACAATATGTTGTTTACAAGAAACACATATGAAATGGTGGCATAGACACAGGGTAAAGCTAAAAGGTTGGAGCATATTGTGCTTCAGCTGATGTAAAAAAAGCCGGGGTAGTAATCCTAATCTCAGACAAAGCAAAAGCAAAAATAGATCTAATCAAAAGAGATAAGGAGGGAAACTATATCCTGCTAAAAGGCACCATAGACAATGAAGCAATTTCATTACTAAACATATATGCTCCAAGTGGCATAGCATCCAAATTCTTAGAGGAGAAGTTAAGGGAGTTACAGGAAGAAATAGTCAGCAAAATTATACTAGTGGGGGACCTCAACCTCCCCCTCTCTGAACTTGATAAATCTAACCTCAAAATAAACAAGAAAGAAATTAACAAGGTGAATAAAACTCTGGATAAGGTAGATATGATAGATCTCTGGAGAAAACTGAATGGGGATAGAAAGGAATATACCTTTTTCTCAGCTGTACAAATTGACTATGTACTAGGACATAAAAACCTCACAATCCAGTGCGGAAAGGCAGAGATAGTCAATGCATCCTTCTCAGATCATAATGCAATAAAAATTGTATGTAACCATGTACTAGGGCATAAAAACCTCACAATCCAGTGCGGAAAGGTAGAGATAGTCAATGCATCCTTCTCAGATCATAATGAAATAAAAATTGTATGTAATCAAAGGCCATGGAAAAATAAACCAAAATTAATATTAAATTAAAAATTAAAATTTAGTTTCCAACTAAATAACCTAATTCTAAAGAATGAGTGGGTTAAACATCATAGAAACAATAAACAACTTCATTCAAAAGAATGACAATTAAGAGACAACCTACCAAATCTTATGGGATACTGCAAAAGCAGTTCTTAGGGGAAGTTTTATGTCTTTGAATGCCTATGTGAATAAAATAGAAAAAGAGGAGATCAATGAATTGGGCATACAGCTGAAAAAGCTCGAAAAAGAACAAATTAAAAATCCCCAAGTAAATACGAAATTAGAAATACTAAAAACCAAAGGAGAGATTAATAAAATTGAAATTAAGAAAACTATCAAACTAATAAATAAAACTAAGAGTTGGTTTTATGAAAAAACCAATGAAATTGATAAACCTTTGGTCAATTTGATTAAAAAAAAGAAAGAAGAAAACCAAATTACCAATATCAAAAATTAAAAGGGTGAACTAACCTCCAAAGAGGAGGAAATTAAAACAATAATTAGAAATTACTTTACCCAACTCTATGCCCATAAATTAGACGATCTAAATGAGATGGATGATTATTTTTAAAAGTATAAATTGCCCAGATTAACAGAAGAGAAAGTTGAATACTTAAATTACCCCATCTCAGAAAAAGAAATTGAAGAAGCCATCAATGAATTCCCTAGGAAAAAATCTCCAGGGCTAGATGGATTTACAAGTAAATTCAATCCAACATTTAAAGAACAGTTAATTCCAATACTGTATAGATTATTTGGGAAAATTGAAGAAGAAAGGATCCTACCACATTCTTTTTATGGTACAAATATGGTTCTGATACCTAAACCAGGAAGAGCCAAAACACAGAAAGAAAATTATAGACCAATTCCTCTAATGAATACAGATGCAAAAATTTTAAATAAGATATTAGCAAAAAGAATGCAGCAAGTTATCAGAAGAATAATACATTATGATCAGGTAGAATTTATACTAGGAATGCAGGGCTGGTTCAATATTAGGAAAACTGTTAGCATTATTGATCATAACAACAAAAAACTAACAGAAACCACATGATTATCTCAATAGATGCAGAAAAAGCTTTTGACAAAATACAACACCCATTTCTATTGAAAACACTGGAGAGCATAGGAATAAATGGAATTTTCCATAAAATAATAAGTAGTATCTACCTAAAACCACCAGCAAGCATTGTATGCAATGGGGATAGCCAGAAGCATTTCCAATAAGATCAGGGGTGAAATAAGGATGTCCATTATCACCACTGTTATCCAATATGGTACTAGAAATGTTAGCTGTAGCAATAAGAGAAAAAAAGGAATTGAAGGAATTAGAATAGGCAAACAAGAATCTAAGCTATCGCTCTTTACAGAAGATATGATAATATATTTAGAGAATCTGAGAGAATCAAGTAAAAAACTACTTGAAATACTAAACTACTTTGACAAAGTTGCAGGTTACAAAATAAACCCACATAAATCATCTGCATTTCTATATATTACTAACAAAGCCTAACAGCAAAGATAGAAAGAGAAATCACATTTAAAGCTACAGTAGGCACTATAAAATATTGGGGAATCTACCTGCCGAAACAAACCCAGGGACTATATGAAAATAATTACAAAACACTTTTCATACAAATAAAGTCAGATCTAAGTAAGTGCAAAAACATTAGTTGCTCATGGATAGGTCGAGCCAATATAACAAAAATGACAATTCTACCTAAATTAATTTACTTATTCAGTGCCATACCAATCAAACTATCAGATAATTATTTTCTACTACTAGAAAAAATAATATAAAATTCATCTGGAAGAACAAAAGGTCCAGAATATCAAGAAAACCAATGTAAAGAAATGCTAGGGAAGGTGGCTTAGCCCTACCAGATCTCAAATTGTATTATAAGGCAGCAATCATCAAAACCACCTGGTACTGGCTAAGAAACAGAAGGTAGACCAGTGGAATACGTTAGGTACTCAAGACATAGTAGTCAATGAATATAGCAATCTACTGTTTGATAAACCCAGGGACCCCAGCTTCTGCGATAAGAACTTACTGTTTGACAGAGACTGCTGGGACAACAGGATAACAGTGTGGTGGAAACTGGGCATAGATCAATGCCTGATACCATATACAAGAACAACATCCAAATGTATACATGATCTAGGTATAAAGATAGATATTATAAACAAATTAGGGGAGCAAGGAATAGTGTATTTGTCAGATTTATGGAGAATGGAAAGAATTTTTTACTAAACAAGAGACAGAAAACATTATGAAGTGAAAAATGGATAATTTTGATTACAATAAATTGAAAAGTTTTTGCACAAACAAACTCTATGCAACCAAGATTTAGAGGGAAGCAGAAAATTGGGAAAGAATTTTTATAACTAGTGTTTGTGATAAAGGCCTCATTTCTAAAATATATAGAGAACTGAGTCAAATGTACAAGAATACAAGTCATTCCCCAATTGATAAATGATCAAAGGACGTGAACAGCTAGTTTTCAGAGTAAGAAATTAAAACTATAGCCATATAAAAAAAGCTCTAACTCACTATTGATTAGAGATATGCAAATCAAAACAATTCTGAGGTACCACATCACACCTATCAGACTGGCTAACATGACAAGATACGAAGATGATAAATGTTAGAGAAGGTGTGGGAGAGTTGGAACACTAATTCATTGTTGGTGGAACTGTAAGCTGATTCAGCCATTCTGGAGAGCAATTTGGAACTATGCCCAAAGGACTACAAAAATGTGCATACCCTTTGACACAGCTATATCACTTCTAGGACTGTGTCCCAAAGAGATCATAGAAATTGAAAAGGGTCCCACATGTACAAAAATATTTATAGCAGCTCTCTTTGTGGTGACCAAGAACTGGAAATTAAGTGGATGCCCATCAATTGGGGAATGACTGAACAAATTGTGGTATATGAATGTAATGGAATACTATTGTGCTATAAGAAATGATGAATAGGAAGACTTCAGAGAGGCCTGGAAAGGCTTATATGAATTGATGCTGAGTGAAAGGAGCAGAACCAGGAGAACTTTGTACACAGCAACAACCTCAGTATGTGAGGAATTTTTCTGGTAGACTCAGTACTTCATTGCAATGCAAGGACTTTAAAAAATTTCCAGTGAACTCTTGAGGCAAAATGCCTTCCACGTCCAGAGAAAGAACCATGGAATTGGATCACAGAATAAAGCAGACCATTTTCTTTCGTATTATGTTTTGTTTTGTTTTATGGTTTCTCCCATTCATTTTAATTCTTCTATGCCACATGACTAAGGTGAAAATGTATTTAATAGGAATGTATTGTGATAAGATTGTATGCCATCTCAGGGAGGGAAGAGGGAGGGAGGAGAAAAAATCTAAGATATATGGAAGTGATTGTAGAACACTGAAAACAAATAAAATAATTTAATTAAAAAAAAGAATTTGGATGCTATGCCATTTGATCCATATGTGTTTAGTATTGATATTATGACTTTGTTTTCTATGGTACCTTTTAGCAAAATGTATTTTCTCTGCTTATCTCTTTTAATTAGATCTATTTTTGTTTTTGTTTTTTACTTTAGCTGAAGGATAATAGATTCTCTTCCAGCCCTTTATATTTACTCTCTGTGTGTCCCTTTGCTTCAATGTGTTTCTTGTAAACAACATATTGTAGGATTCTGGTATTTAATCCACTCTGCTCTCTGTTTTTGTTTTATGGAGGAGTTCATCCCATTTCCATTCACAGTTATGACTACTGTATATTTCCCCGCATTCTATTTTTTCTCCTGTTTATCCTTCTCTCTTCCTTCAACCTGTCCCTCCTTCAAAAGTGTTTTGCTTCTGACCACTGCCTCCCCCATTTTGCTCTTCCTTCTATCACTCCCCTCTTCCATTATGCCCTTCCCTTCCTACTTTCCTGTAGGGTAAGATAGATTTCTGTACCCAATGGTGTGTGTATGTTATTACCTGTTTGAACCAATTCTGATGAGAGTAAAGTTCAAGCATTGCCGGCTGTCACCACTTCCATCTTCTTCTCCACTACAAAAACCCTTTCTTTTGTGCCTCTTTTATGTGAGATAATTTACTCCATTTTATTTCTCCCTTATTCCTTCTCACAGTGTATCCATCTTTCTTACCCCTTAATTTTATATTTTTAGATATCATCCCATCGTAGGCAACTCGCACTTTTGTCTTCTTTGTATGTGTACTCTTTCTAACTGTTCTCATAATGATAAGTCCTTAGGAGTGACAAGTATCATCTTCCCATGTAGGAATGTAAAGAGTTTAACCTTATTGAATCTGTTATGATTTCTCTTTCATATTTACTTTTTAATGCTTTTCTTGAGTCTTCTATTTGAAAGCCAAAATTTCTATTCAGCTCTATTCTTTTCATCAGGAATGTTTGCAAGTCTTCTATTTCTTAAATAACCATTTTTCCCCTGAAAGATTATGCTCAGTTTTACTGGGTAGGTGATTCTTAATTGTAACCCCAACTCCTTTGACATCTGGAATATCATCTTCTAAGTTCTCCAGTCCTTCAATGTAGAAGCCACTAAATGTTGTGTTATCCTGACTGTGGCTCTGTGATATTTGTGTTGTTGCTTTCTGACTGCTTGCAATATTTTCTCCTTCACTTGGGAGCTCTGAAATTTGGATAAAATATTCCTGAGAGTTTTTATTTTGGGAATGCTTCCAGAAGGTGATCAGTTGATTCTTTCAATTTCAATTTTACCTTCTTATTCTAGGATATCAGGCCAGTGTTCCTTTGTAATTTCTTGAAATATGATGTTTAGGCTCTGTTTTTTATCATGCCTTCCAGGTAGTCCTATAATTCTTAAATTATCTCTCTTCAATATATTTTTCAGTTCAGTTGTTTTTCTAATGAGATATTTTTATTTTTTTCTACTTTTTCATTCTTTTGATTTTGTTTGTTTCTTGATGTCTCATGAAATCATTAGTTTCCAGTTGCTCAATTCCAATTTCTAAGGAGTTGTTTTCTTCAGTAAGCTATTGAACCTCCTTTTCCATTTGGCACATTCTGATTTTTAAGGAAATCTTCTCTTCAGTCTTCTCTTCTTTGTTCTTTTTTTCCTTACCATTTGGTCAATTCTGGTTTTATAAGGTGCTGTTTTCTTTAGTATTTTTTTGAACTTCCTTTACCCCAGTTGTTGACTCTCTTTTCATAATTTTCTTGCATCATTCTTGTTCTCCCCCCAACTTTTCCTCTACCCCTCTTATTTGATTTTTTTAAAAATTATTTTTGATCTCTTACAGGAATCTTTTTTGGGGGGTGGGGGGAAGTTGTCACCAGTTCACATTTTTCTTTGTGGCTTTACATGTAAGCTGTTTTAATTTCATTTTCTTCTAAGTTTGTGTCTTGTTCTTCCCAGTCACCAGTCACTTTCTATGGTCAGTTTCTTATTTTGTTTGCTCATTTTTCCAGACCATTTCTTGACTTTTAACTTAGTTAAAGTTGTGCTCTGTTCCAGGGATAGAGGGAACACTGTCTCAAGTTTCAGTTTTTGTGTGTGTGTTGTGGTTTTCCGAGCTAGTTCTGGGGGTCGATACGTTTTTGGTTCTTCCAGGGTGGTGTGATCTAAGGAGAGGTCTGGTTATTGCTCTCCTTGCCTGTACTCTGGTCTGTGAGAAACCACAAGCTCTCTTTTCTGCCCTGAAACTGTGACCAGGGTCCTGTCTCTCCTGCCACTGCAAGTGCTCCTTCTACCAGAGAAGATTGTCACTTTCTATGCAATTGTGGCCTTAGAAAGCTACCCAGAGATTAAGGGACTTGTCCAGCACCATGGAACCAACATGTGTCAGAGGCAAAACTTCAACCCTAAAGTAAAGTAAGCAGAACTGAGTGAATAATATTCACAGTGATGACAGTATTGTAAACAAAAACAATGCTAAAACATAGCCAAAAACAAATTAATGCAATATTTTCAGTGATCAGTCTCAGAGAATAGATGAAACACTTCTCTTTTTTTGGTAAAGAGGTGGAATACTATGGGAACAGAATGTTGTGTACTCTGACCCAGTTGTGATATCATCCATATTCCTTAACTGGTTTGTTGTTGTTATTTTGGTTTGTTTTGTGACTAGAGAAGTTAAATATGGGGGAGAGAGATAGAAAAGGGAGATGGAAGATTTTATAGGGAAATGCCTGTAGTATATTTTTTTAAAAGGCTTAAGACAAACTTTAGAAAAAAGAAATGAAACTAATCAAAAATTTTCTGAGAATAAATATCCCAAAGTTGTTTCGTGAGTGTTATGAGTGTTGAAGCAGACAAATATAATTACCAATAATCCTGACATTTTTGGAAATTTTTGTCTGAAAAAAAGGCTCATGAGCTTTAAAAAAAAGCCTGTTATAGTGTACATTTTCTCTTTTCCTGACAACTTGAACCCTACCTTAGACATTTGCTAGTGACCCTGGGCAAGTCATTCAGCCTTTCTTATCTTTGTCTCTTCATCTGTAAAATAAGGATAAGAATAGCACCTACCTCACAGGGCTTTTGTGAGGATTGAATGAAATAATAGTGATGAAAACAACCTCCTCTGCCAGCACCAGGAAGAGGAAGATGAGTTTCCAAAGTCCCCTGAGAAACCAATTGTTTCAACTGGGTTGTAATCAGAGGCTCCACTTACCACCTGTTGTGAACATAGCCAGGTGGGGAGAAGCCACTATGCACAGCAGAAAGGATGCTTAAGTTAGGTTGCTGTGATATATTTATCCAGTTCAAAGGAGGAGGGCCCCAGCAGAACAGGGAAAGAAGAATGAGGATGAGTCACTGTTCATATTTCTCTTGAATACAAAAACATCTCTCTCTGCAGGCATTCTTGAGGCAGGAAGAACTTCTGGATTACTCACCCTGCACTTTCTCTCTGAGTTTATTCACAGAGGAAGGAAAGTGCCCAAGCTTTTAGGTGGAATTGTTTTCACCTCCTCCTCCACACACACATCTTTTTTCACAACAAAAATGGGCCAGAAGGGTTCTAAAATGGACTCAGGAATAAACTGTTAGGGAAAAATGTGCTGATGTACTGTCATGCTGTCATGAAGTATCCTTAATGAGTCAACAGAGATTTTACAGATAAAGAAACTGAGGCTAAGAAAGGTTAAGGCTTAGAAGTCCCAGGGGTAAATAGGTACTAAGTACCACACACAGTCGGGATTTGAACTTAGTTCCTCTAGGATCTGGAAAGAGGGCTAGAGTTAGAGTTGGAGGATATGGGTTCAAAATCTGACTCTGCCTTATTATCTTCTCTGGGCCTCAGTTCCTCATCTGTAAAATGAGCTGGAGAAGGGATCACAGAGAGTTGGACATGATCAAAAACAAAAATGAGGGCCTGAGGAGAGATGGTGGTCAAGATGGTGGTGGTTTGACTTGCCTGATATATGCTACCTCCTGTCTCTCCCTCAGGCTGTTGTGGCTGTCCTGTGGGTCACTGTGGGTTGTCAGTTGTTGAGTAAGTGGTGTCTTCTCCAAGAGAGCCACTTCCTCAAATAATGACTGTGAAGGTTGAGCTAGAAACAAGACCAGAGGTCTAGGGCAATGGTGTCAAACTTAAAAAAGAAACACAGGCCACTACATAGCACATAGGAATCCCTGTGGGCCTCCTGTTTTTGGTGTAGGAAACCATATATGTATATTTCCTTTTTTTTATTATTAATACATTTTTAATGTATTAACTTTTATTAATACATTAACACTTTAAAATCAGCTACATTTTAATCTGGTTTAGACCATACTCAGAAGTGTTGTGGGCTGCATGCATCCCCCTGGGGTATATCTAATATCTCTGATCTAGAGGGTGCTGCCTCTCAGGTGTCATTAGCTGCTACTCATGGTAATGAGGAAGATAGACCTACTCTCCACAATAATTTCTCTCCTCAGTGATGGGCAGGATGCAGATCTGGTGGTTTGAGAAGGGTCGTTTCAGTTGTATCTGGTTCCTCATGACCCCATTTGGGGTTTTCTTAGCAGAGATTTTGCAGATGAGGAAACTGAGACAAACAGGGATAAGTGGCTTGCCCAGTGTCATAGTAAGTGTCTGAGGCCAGATTTGAACTCAAGGAGACATCCTCCTCACTCCAAACCCAGGGATCCATCTCCTGCCCCATCTAGTTGCTATCATTGCTTTATTTTTGTTTTTGTTGCTGTTGCGGTGGTTTGGTGAGGAACAAAACCGAACTTTGATATCTTGGGGAGTGGCTTCTTTTAAAAATCTCTACTAAAATCCCACCTTCTATAAGAAGCCTTCTTAATTCCAGGGCTTTCCCTCTTTGAATTATTTCCTATTTATCCTGTACATAGCTGGCTTTGTATATATTTCTTTGCATATTGTCTCCTGCAATATTGTGAGCTCTCTGAGGGCAGGGACTGCTTTTTACCTTTTTGTATCTCCAGCACAGTGCCTGACATATAGTATGTACTTAATCAATGTTTATTTATTGAACTGAATTGAATGAATGAATGAATGAATGAACCCAGTTTTTGAGTGTTGATGTCCATTACCTTTCTGGTTCTGTGGACTTGGAATCAGGATTACTACAGCTAAATCCCACTTCATGTTTTCCAGCTGTGTGACCCTGGATAAAAACATCAACAATAAGTATAAGCATTCATACTGAGCTTTAAGGTTTGCAAAGTACCATACACCTGTTATATCATTTGATCTCATGACTACTCTGTGAGGTATTCTTCAATCCATTTTTCAGATGAGGAAACTAAGCCTGAGATAGGTTAGGTGACTTGCCACGGGTCACATAGCCAGTAATTGTCCAAGACAGGATTTTAACTCAGGTCTTTTTGACTCCAAGTCCAGGGCTTTCTTCAACATGCCACCTAGCAAGTTATTTAACCTCTTTCAGCCTCAGTTTCCTCATCTGTAAAATGAGTGGATTGGACTCAATTGTCCCTAAAGTCCCTTTTAGCTTTAAATCTATGATCCTGTGATTCCCTTTATCTAACATTCTCTCTGATGTTTATTCTAGTCTTTCCATGCATGATTCACATGGAAGGGCCTCTTGTGAAGGAAAATTTGCATGAAATAAACCAGGGAGGATGGAAACCTATGTTGCCTAAGGCATTTTCTTCTCTCTCTCCCTCCCCTCTTCCAGTCTGCCACTAGCTGCTCTGCAATATCCTCATTGCCATTCTGTAAGGTGAATTTATCTCTCCTGTGTCAATAGAAATCAGACTAGATGGAAAAACGCTTTCTATCATAGACCATGCTTTTCATTAAAATGCTTGCCCTAGTGGAAAGGGTATGTTATTTTTATGTTGCATAAATGATGATTTATCAATTGTCCTGCTGACAGACACTATCCTAAAATGGGCATGAGTGTCCCTCAGTTTGCAATTTTTTCCAGTTTCTCAGCTTTCTCAGACTTTCCTGCCTCAATTTCTAGCTGCCTCAAGCATGACTTGGTATGATAGAACAGAGTGAGGGGAGGGATAATGCCATAGATTTACATCTGGAAGGGATTTAAGGTGCTACCTAGACCAACTCACTCCTTCTGCAGATGAGGAAACTGAAATGCAAGGAGTTTAAGTGACTCATCCAAGGTCATACATGTATAGTAACTAGCAGGGCCAGGATTGGAATTCAAGACCTCTGATTCTACATCCAACATTCTTTATTAGAATGAAAAGAAATCTAAAGCCAGAAGGGACTTCAGAGGTCATCTGGTCCAACCCCTGTCATTTCATAGATAAGAAAATCAAGACCTAGAGAGGTTGATTGATCTGCTCAAGTTTACAAGGATGATGTTGGAGGTGAGATTTGATCTCAAGTCCTATGACTTTGGGGCAAGTGCTCTTCCTGCTGTCCTACAATGTTTTCCCACTGGCCTGCCCACCAGTACAAGGGTTAGTAAGGGCCAGAGCTGAATAGAGGAGGCCAAGGAAAGATAAGCCACTCACACTTGTGAAGCAGTAGTGACAAGGCAGCTTCATGGGAATCAGGAGAAGGTACAGATTGGACAACAGCAACCAAAAAAATCCACCCTGGGTCTTAATTTTTGAGTCACTGATGGATGCTTCCTGCATTATTTAGATGTAAAGCTTCTTGCCAGGAGAAGACCTAAATATGGAGTGATGGTTTGGCACAGACACTAAGGCTGTCAGCTTAGAACAAGGGCTTTCTGTCAGTTTTATCTCAAAGAGTTTTGTGTGCTCAGAATAATACAAAAGATGGGGGAATGGAGTCAACTGTGTTTAAAAGTACCTTCCTCTCAGTAGCTATGAACAAGTGCTCTTCTGGTGGGAAGATGGTGAGTGAAGAGCTTCTTGGGAGACCTAAGAACTGGGGTAGGAGAGGTCAGAATACTGCTTTCCCTCCCCATCTTCCAAACACAGTAGGCTCCATGTAATTCAGTGATATTGAGAGAGCACAAACATAGCTATTAGTTTTTCATTTGACTATAAGGGCAGGTAGATAGTAAAGTGGATAAAGTGCTGGCCCTGGAGTCAAGAGGACTCGAGTTTAAATCGAGTCTTAGATGCTTACTAACTTAGTGACCCTACACACGTCACTTAACCTTATTTGCCTCAGTTTCCTCATCTGTAAAATGAGCTGGAGAAGGAAATGACAAACCACTCTAGTATCTTTGCCAAGAAAACTCCAAATGGGGTCACAAAGAGTCAGACAGAATGAAATGACTCAACAACAAAATCAGTGGCTAGGGGGGTGCCTGGTATACTGCATGACATCCTCACCCCTAAAGCAGTAAGTTGGGAAAGACTTCAGGGCTTTGCTTCAAGGCACCAAAATTTAGAGGACACCAGAAAATAACACATATATTCACTCAGGATCTTAGAAGTCTATAGAAATTCCCTTTCCTAATCAACTAAAATTGAAAGCCTTCCACAAGGGTAGGCAGTAGCCTTATTTCATATTACCTTCTCTCCATATTCTTTATTCTAGTGAAAATGGTCTGCTATTCATTCCCTGGATGAAAAAGTTCCATCTCTCTCCTCCATCCCTTTGCCCAAGTGGAGACTCCAGTGTCTGTAATGCATTGTTTCCTCACCTCGGATTGTAAATCCCTGACTTCCTTCAAAGCATAGTTAAGGTACCCCTTCCTACATACGACCTGTCCTGGTCTGCCCCATTATTAACATTTTTCCTTTTGTAGCTCCTTTACAATATATGCTTTGAAATTTATTTGTGTGCATTCTGTGCCTCCAAAGTAGAACGTAAGATTCTCGAAGGTGGAAACAATTTTACTTCTTATTCTTGTATTCTCAGCACTTAACGTCATGCCCTACACATGCTAGATGTTTAGTAAGTGTTTGTTGAATTGAATTTTAACTAAGGTCTCACTCACTAATCCTTGTATAGAAGAGGAAGTGGGTCCCGTATGAGTGAGAGTCTATTGAATACACATGGCAATGCTGAACACATATATGCCTGAATGAGTGGAATGTGACATTTGGAACTGTGGGATCTGGAGGGCTCTGTGCAGCAAGTCAATGATGTGATCAGTGATTTAACTGGTTTTCCACTGTTATACATTTTCACCAAGCACAGCTGTTCCAAACATGTTCACGTAGAAATAGCCCAACACCTATTGTTTGCTAACAGTTTTTCCAAAAGGGTATCTGGCACATGGTGCTTTTGTTAGCACACAAACAGGAAGTGTTGTTTGTAGCAACAAATGTTTGAATTTAGGCAGATGGTAGGAATTTAGAGGTGACTGAGGGTAAAATACAGTTCTGTCCTCTCAAATGGCTGCTGCACATAGGACAGATCTTGCCCTTGGAGATGAGTTGTGTGCAGAATGACTCAAAATGCTGACCTACAGTCAAGGGTCCCTTTCATAGTGTGAGCCTGAAGGCTGGCGTCTAGTTTATGATTGGAGTCATCATTACTTACACAGACTGCAGCTGGCTGTTCCTCTGCATCTCCAATCCACTTTTTGCTCAGTAGGATCTATTTTTGTTCCATTTACTAACTGTCCACTCTGGGCAAGCCTCTGAACCTCTGTGAGTCTGTTTCCTCATCTATAACATGGAGATCATAACATTTGAGCTAGCCCCGCCATGAGGTTGTTGTGAAGATCAAATGAAATGGTTTATATAGAGAGAACCTTAATACACAATGTAAATGTAGGTATTAACTAACATTACCATTAAATATGAATAAATATTCATCATATGGTGGATGTTTATTATAAATAGTATCAATTAAATATTGATAAATAAGTGTGAATCATCAATTATATTGTTATTATTATCAACTGAGATAATAAATTAAAGTACTTTGATGATATTGATCATAACTGACATTTCCATAAGGCTTTAAGTTTTACCAGACAATTTACATATGTCATATCATTTGAGCTTTACATCAATCCAGCGAGGTAGGTTATATGAATATGAATTTTCCCATTTTACAAATGAGGAAACTGAGGCTTAGAGAGGTCAATAGACTTGCCCAAGTTCACTTGATAAGTGACAAAGGTGGGATTCAAATCCAAGTCTTCTGATTCCAGGTATAACACTCTTTGGATTGCTTATAAGCCATTGTTGTTTTTGGGTTATTATGATAATCAAAGAATCATCTTGTCTGATGACTCAGGCCAGTCTGTGTTGCTATTGTTTCTCAGCTATATTCATTATTATAAGGATAATTATAAGGGAGTGAAAAATTTCATCCCTGAAGCTACCTTTGGGAAAATAAAACACACAGACACAAAGTTCCTGGAGGTCAGGGATCCTGTCTTTACTGCTGAAAATCCTTATCTCACCAACTACCTTGTTGTGTACATAATCAACAGTTACGTACACAACCATTTGGTCACAATAATGTTGGATGGTACAATAGAAGAAACCTGGCAGGGAGACCTGGGCTCTAGTCACTATACCTTGATTTTGTCACTAACTAGGGCAAATCGCTATGCCATTCTAAGTCTCAATTTCACTCATCTATAAATTGAGGAATTTGAGCTAGTCTGTCCCTAAGATTCTTCCCAGCTCTGACAGTCTCTGATATGATGTAAAGCAAAAGAGACTTTTAGAGAACAGAATCTCAAAGTTGAAGGAACCTAAGGTGGCATCTAGCCCAACTCCTACCTGACCCAGAATCCTCTTTTCAACATACCTGGCAAGCGATCAACCATCTTTGTTTGAAGGCCTCCATATAAAAAAAATATATCATGCAATAAATAAAATGGTGCTCCTGGAAACTAACGGGAAGCCTATCAGTTGAAGAATGGCATGATGAAATCTGTTGTGCTATAAAAGAAAAATGAGGAAATAGATCACTCCAAAAAGACTTATATGAACTGATACAGAGAGAAGTACGCAGAATCAACAATTTATACTGTAATAGCAATATTATAAAAAAAAGATTTTTGAAGACTTTTATAAATTGATGAAGAATGAAGTGAGAAGAATGAATCACATTATAGCAACATCATAAAGACAAACAATTTTGAAAGCTGTAAGACCTATGATCAACACAATAACTATCCATGGTGCTAGAAGACCAATGACAATTGTGCTGCCTTCCCCCTGACAGAGAAGGGGGAAAAATGAGACATCAATGTACATTTTTGTATGTAATCAATGAGGGTTTTTTTTTTTTGCTTAACTACGCATATTTGTTATAAGGAATTTGTTTTTCTTTTCTCTTTTTTTCATTGAAGTGGGAGGTGGAAGAGAGTGATGATAGATTTCCATTGTTTAAAAAATATAAAGAGGTAGGAGGGTAATATCATGTAGAATGTTGTGTTTGACTTGCTTGTTTTGCTTGTTACAAGAGATCTCTCATGGAGTACGTATGTGTAGGGGGTCATCTGTAAATGTTTATTATTGTGACTTTTAAAAAGTTTGAGAGATGTAATTTCTGGGTAATTATTTTATTAATAATGCTAGAATATTATTAATAAAAGAAGTCAATGACCCTCTTGAATGCCAAAGACTCCTTATCATAATGGGCTCACAGTTTATATGCCCTTGGAAGAGTAGGTGTTCCTGAGGGTGGCAATCAACGTTGGTTGGTTAACAATTAATGAGAGAATGAATATTATAATGAGAGGTGGGTTATATTCCAATGAGGGTCTTGAGGTACATGACACTGAGCACCCAAATCTTGGTCAAAGAGACTAATCAATTTCCATATCACCTGTCTGACAAAAGGGAGAATCCACATTTTTCCAGATCTGAGTAAAGATGATGAGTAGGAATCCACTCATTATTCTAAACTTAGGATTCCTTCACTATTTGTGATTAGATCTTAGCCTGGGTAATTCTCTGCCCAAGTTTTCCATCACTGGTTGATTTTTGGAAGTAGAAAAGGGGAAAAAGTCTTGGTCCTGATTCAGTAATTAGTAATTAATATATAAAATAAATAATCATTTCTTTCATAACGTAAACACAAATCACATCAATCAAACTTTTTAAAAAAGACTTCCAGTAAAGAGGAACCTAGCTAGTACCTCTGCAGGTACTCTTCCAATGTGGGGCAATTGTTGGGAAAGTTTTCCTCATATTGAACCTAAATTAACTTCTTAGCAATTTCTAATCATCACTTCTAGTGCTGATCTCTTGAGCCAAACCCAACAATTTCCACCCATCTTCCATCTCACATAACAACCATTCAAATACCTGAAGACAATGATCATGTCTCTCTGAATCTTCTTTTTTTTTAAGCTAAAGATCGAATTGCTTTAATCAATCCTTCTATTACATGGTCTGGAGGACCTTCCACATGCTAGCCTCTTCTGAAAGTGCTCCAACTTGTCAATACTCTTCCTAAAATGTGGTACCCACAACTAAATTGAATTCTCCAGATAATGATGGATCAGGGCAGAGATAATATAAACATCACTTCCTTCAATCTAGACATTAGCAAGGTGTCTGGCACATAGTAAGTGCTTAAAAATGTTTATTAACTGGTCGTTTTATTTCTATCAATATAGTTTTATGTCATATCATCTTTTCAAGATGTCACTGTTAATTCACATTGAGCTTGAAGACCACTAAAATCCTTAGATCTTTTTTCACATAATCTATTGTCCAGTCATGTCTTCCTCATCTTGTGTTTGTGAGGTGTTGTGATTTGTCCTTCATTCTCAAAGAGGACCATGACATCAGAAAGTGCATGTGAACTGGATTTAAGTGAGGGAAGGCTATACAAAATCACCAGCCTCACTTTCTCCTCCAGAGTCATCTGGGTCCAGTGGCCAGATATAGATAGATCAGGATAGCTGGAGATGGCCCCTTGTGAGATGTAATTAATTGTGGAATAAGGAGATGTCAAATTAAGCCACCCATTTCTTCAATAGGCATGAAGACCATTACTATAAACAGGAGTTCTTAACCTGGGGTCTACAGACCCCTCCCTTCAAAGTGTTTGTGAATAGTGTCTATGAACTTGGATGAGAAAAAATATATACCTTTATTTTCCAATAATCATTGACATTTAGCTTTTTCTTCAGTTATTTAAAAGGGGTCCAGAGACTTCACCATCTGGATTATCTCTCTGTTTCTCCCTGTCTCTGTCTCTCTGTGTCTCTGTGTCTCTCTGTCACACACACACACACACACAAAGGTTAAGAACAAATCCCTCCTTGTAATAGTCGAGGAACAGACAGAGACCAAGACAGAAAGAGACAGGGATTCAGAAAGAGACAGAGAAAACTACCCAAATAGAGAGATAGACAGACGGACACAGAAACATACAGAGATAGAAAGAGGAAGAGGGCGAAGGAGGGGAAGAGAGAGAAAGAGAGAGAGAGAGAGACAGACAGACAGACAGACAGAGAGACAGAGAGAGACAGAGAGAGAAAGGAAGAGAGACTTCTTAGGCAATACTTTGTTCTAGGTAGTGCTGGAGATAAAAATAAAAGCTCGCTGAGCAGTCCTTGACCTTAAGAATTTACATGCAAATGGGAGAAGACCACATATATGGGGGAATTGGGAAGTGGATGGTAGTGATGATACATACTATGGCATGAGTGGGCATGTCCTAGAAGTACTGTGGAAGCCGAAGACTAAGCAAGAGTCTTTGAGAGACATAGGTGATTGCAGGGGCTGAGTCCAGTTTCCCAGAGGAGAAGGAGTAGAGGTGATGTCTCTAGTGGGCACAAAGTTAGCCAAAAAGTCCTACATCTGTGAGCCAGCCACTGATGTTAGCAGGAGGTGGTATTACATAAGTGGGTGTATACCAGGACAATGAAGATTAAAACCCGACAAACTATAAGTGAATGAAAAGAAAGTCCTCTTCCAACTGACTGGTCAAATAAGAGTTCTCCAAGTTGAGAAGGCGTGTCTATTCTCTCCTACATCCTGAACCACAGTACCAAAGAAAAATCAGGCCAGACTCCACCTGGGTCTCCATTTGCTTTTCCGAAAGAAAATGACCATGTGGAGAGCTAGTATATGATTCCCAAAATATAAAACCTAGGGTTCCCTGCCAGGCACAATAAAGAGAACATAGAGTTTGCTCTGAGATAGGAGAGGCTTTGCTTAGAGTCATTAACTCAGCAGGAGCCCTGCTGAGAGCCCTGGCTTCCACATTTTCTTATTCCAAGGGACAGGTCTTATCTCTAACTTCCCAGATTTTTGCAGTGGGGAAAGGCTCTGGGGTCCCTGGAAAGGGAAATTTCTCTCAGGGGGGGAAATCCATCTCCTTGTTTTCAGTTAGCTTTAATGAACAGATGAACCTGAAATAAAATGACACGATAATGAGCAGCGTTAGCCACAATCACCTCCATTATGGTGTTCTAGTTTCTTGGACAGATATACCCTTTTATGAGTTGAGAACGGCATAGACACAACTTCCTCACCTATAAAATGAAGGGGTTAGATTAAAGGGGCCCTAAGCTCTCTTTCAACCCTAAATTTATGATCCTATGAGAACTGATAAGGAAACATAATTTCCTCTCTCATTAAAAAGGTGGATGGAGACTATACATGCAGAATTCACTGTTTGTTGTCAGACATGGTTTCTATGGTTATTGGCTCTGCTTCAATTTTTTTTTTTTTGCTTCTGTCACAAAGAAAGGTTTAATGGGTGTAAAACCAAAGGGAAACAATTATGACACAAAAACAAAAGATAAAAAAATAATACTATTTAAATATCCAGAAAGTAAGGTTAGAAGGAGGCCTTTTTTTTTTTGGTAGGTCCTGGGTACGTACTCACAGCTGGCTAATTACAGGTATGAATAAAATATTTGCAACCTTTACTGACTGAAGCTGAGACCTAGCAAAGTCCTTTACAGAAACCCCACCCACACTATACACCAGATCCTACCAGGAACCAGAGGAGAGATCTGGCCTTGGGCTAAATTGTGAAATAGATGAACTTTACATTTGGCAATTCCAATCATCAGTGCTGTGTGCCCTTCCCTTTCCTGAGAGGTACTTACTCCCAGTCCCCACACACACCCTTCCTTGACACTCTATGAGCATTTAAGTATCTTCATCTTAATCTTTCCTTCTTATTGTTTATTCCCTTATGAAACCTTGGTTTCAGATTCAGCATATATTAAACTGTTCTCTGATCCTGATTGATTAATGTTTTTAAAATGTTTGTTTTTAAGATGTTGCCCTTCTAGTCAGAGTAAGGTTTTGCATTGATTTGTTTTGTGTGGTTTTGCTGCTGTTTGATGGTTGTTAAGCTTGTAATTAAAATAATAAAACATCATGTCATAGTTCCCAGGAACATTTTCCCACCTCTGTATATTTGCACTGGCTGTACCCTATTGCTAGAATGCTCCAGACCTGCCTTAGAATCTCCGGTTTGCTTTAAGACTCTACTTAAGGGGCAGCTAGGTTGCAAAGTGGATAGAACATCTCTGTAGTCAGGAGGACCTGGGTTCAAATCTTACATTAGATTCTTACTAGTTGTGTGACCCTGGGCAAGACACAACTCCAATTGCCTCCAAAAAAAAAAATACCCTGTTCAAACACCACTTTCTACAGGGAGGTCTTTCATATTTCCTTGCTCTGCTAGTACCTTTGTCTTTAAAGTTACCTGACATCTGCTTTATGTGTATCTAGTATGTACCTATAGACCTACTTGTTGAACAGGTATACAGTACTTAATCACTGACTTCAGTTTCTGTAACTGTAAAATAAGAATGTTGGTCTAGATGCTCCTGATGTCCCTTCCTCTGACCTTCTTATGTTTCATCTGGTTGTACATGTGGGATCTATTAGTGTTTTTAGTATTATCTCTTTAATCCTACCTGTGACAGATCCTTGTTGCTCTCCCAGATAAAGCAGCATCTCAACTCAAGTTCTATGGGGAAAAGGGGAAGAAAAAATTATAGGTGTGGTCGGAATGAAATCTTTTTTTTCTTTTCTGACCTCTCTTTGGATTAATTTTGCGGGAGAAATATAGAAAACTCCTTTACTGTACTGCGAGTTTCTGAAAGTCATCTGGGATGATGTTCTACATGTGTTTTTATCCCCCAGCATGTCTAGCACCTGAGGTTCATATGAGAAAGTTGTTCCAAGAATACTATTTAAAATGGAGAGCTGAATGAAAAAGGAAGAGCTAGAATCCCACCTTCTACAGAAAATCTTTCGATTCCTCTTTGTTCTAGTGCTTTCCCTCTGTTGATTATTTCCAGTTTACAATATGGTTTGTTTGTGTATTGCTGTTCACATGTTGACTTCCCCATTAGACTGTGAGCTCCTTCAAGGCAGGGACTGTCTTTTTGCTTTTCCTTGTATCCCAAGTGTTTAGCACAGTTCCTGACACATAGTAGGTGCTGAATAAAGGTTTATCGACTGACTGGCTTCTTCTTTGCACATTACCCTCGTCATCTTCATCAGCACCAAAGAAGACTTACGAAATATCTGCTATAGGTAAGCATTCTATGCACTAGGCTAGCAACATAAGACATGGAGATTGTATGCTTATATATAATATTATACATATATACATACATGTATGTTACATATGCATATACATATGTGTGTTTGCATGTGAACATATGTGTATGCATGTGTCTCTTAAGGGAGATTATAATCTAGTTGAAGACTGGACAAATATACATAGTAGATGTTTTAAATTAATGAATATATAACGTATATAAACAATCAATAAACTGGGTGAACAACTTCTGAATAATCTCCAGTTGAATACATTCTCAGTTGGTCCAGTGAGAAGAACTCTGGATCTGGGATTAGAGAACACAGATTCTGATTCTACCTGTCACTCACTGCTTAAGTGAACTTGGGCAAGTCACCTAACTGGGTTTCAACTTCCTTATCTATAAAACAAGGGGATTGGACTACATGGCTTTTTTGATTCCTTTTCAGCTCTAAATCTGTGTTTTAGCTTTTGTCTTGCAATTTCTAGTGCCTAGCACAATTACTATGTGCAATGAGATGGTTCAGTGAATACTGTTGGGCCTGAAGTCAGGAAGACTTGTCTTCTTGAGTTCAAATCTGACCTCAGACACTTAGCAGTAGCTGTGTGACCCTGGGCAAGTCATTTAACCCTATGTGCTTCAGGTTCCTCCTCTGTAAAATGAGCTGGAGAAGGCCAGGGCAAATTAATCCAGAAGTTTTGCCAAGAAAACCCCCAATGGGGTCAAAAAGAGTCAGACACTACTGAAAACAACTGAACCACAACAAAAGTACAGTTATTAGGCGCGCAGTACGTCTTTACTAAGTGATCCTTGGATTAAATTCTCATCATAAATAGGTGGTAGATCTCTGCCTCCAAAGAAAGAATGAATACTGTCAGAATATAGACACATATTGTAATGCTATTTTCCACTTTTTTCTTTCATTTAAAAAAAATCTAGTCTTCTTATACAAAATTATTATGGTAATGTTTTACATGATTGTACATGTATATATTATATAGGATAGCTTACTGTCTCAGGTAGGGGAAGTGGAGGGAGGAAAGGGTAAAATTTGGAACTCAAAACTTAAAAAAAATTTTTAAAATTGTTTTAACATGTAATTGGGGGGAAATAAAATATTATAAAATTTAAAAGAAAAAATAGGTAGTATACCACAAATTCCTTGAAGTTAGGAGACTTCAAGTTTACTAGAGTATAATAAGTGTTTTTCTTAAATAAATCTAAACCTTGGAAAGGAAAGAAGCATGTATTAAGTGTCTATTATGTGCTAGATATAGCTAAGCATTATGTGCTAAGCCTTTTTCAATTATTATCTCTTTTTTTAACAGAAATTTTTTAATTTAATTTAATTTTTTTTTATTAATTTAACTTTTAACATTCATTTTCACAAAATTTTGGGTTCCAAATTTTCTCCCCATCTGTGCCCTCCCCCATCCCAAAACACCGAGCATTCTAATTGCTCCTATCACCACTCTGCCCTCTCTTCTATCATCCCTCCCTTCCCTTGTCCCTATCTTCTCTTTTGTCCTATAGGGCCAGATAACTTTCTGTACCCCATTACCTGTATTTCTTGTTCCCTAGTAGGAAGAACAGTACTCGACAGTTGTTCCTAAAACTTTGACTTCCAAATTCTCTTCATCCCTCCCTCCCCACCCATTCCCTTTGGGAAGGCAAACAATTCAATAGAGGCCATATCTGTGTAGTTTTGCAAATGACTTCCATAATAGTCATGTTGTGTAAGACTAACCATATTTCCCTCCATCCTATCCTGTCCCCCATTGCTTCTATTCTCTCTTTTGATCCTGTCCCTCCCCAAGAGTGCTGACTTCAAATTGCTACCTTCTCTCATTGCCCTCCCTTCCATCATCCCCCCCACCCTGCTTATCCCCTTCTCCCCCACTTTCCTGTATTGTAAGATAGGTTTTCATACCAAAATGAGCATGCATTTTATTCCTTTCTTTAATTGAATGTGATGAGAGTATATTTCATGTTTTTCTTTCACCTCCCCTCTTTTTCCCTCCACTAAAAAGTTTTGCTTGCCTCTTTTATGAGAGATAATTTGCCCCATTCCATTTCTCCCTTTCTCCTCCCAGTATATTTCTCTCTCACTGCTTGATTTCATTTTTTAAAGATATGATCCCATCCTATTCAATTCACTCTGTGCTCTTTGTCTGTGTGTGTGTGTGTGTGTGTGTGTGTGTGTGTGTGTGTGTAATCCCACCAACCACCCGGATACTGAAAAGTTTCAAGAGTTACAAATATTGTCTTTCCATGTAGGAATGTAAATAGTTCAACTTTAGTAAGTCCCTTATGACTTCTCTTTGCTGTTTACCTTTTCATGCTTCTCTTCAGTCTTGTGTTTGAAAGTCAAATTTTCTTTTCAGCTCTGGTCTTTTCATCAAGAATTCTTCAAAGTCCTCAATTTCATTGAAAGACCATTTTTTCCCCTGAAGTATTATACTCAGTTTTGCTGGGTAGGTGATTCTTGGTTTTAGTCCTAGTTCCTTTGCCTTCTGGAATATCCTATTCCATGCCCTTCGATCCCTTAATGTAGAAGCTGCTGGATCTTGTGTTATCCTGATTGTATTTCCACAATACTTGAATTGTTTCTTTCTAGCTGCTTGCAATATTTTCTCCTTGACCAGGGAACTCTGGAATTTGGCCACAATGTTCCTAGGAGTTTCTCTTTTTGGATCTCTTTCAGGCGGTGATCTGTGGATTCCTTGGATACTTATTTTGCCCTCTGGTTCTAGAATCTCAGGGCAGTTTTCCTTGATAATTTCATGAAAGATGATGTCTAGGCTCTTTTTCTCATCATGGCTTTCAGGCAGTCCCATAATTTTTAAATTGTCTCTCCTGGATCTATTTTCCCAGGTCAGTTGTTTTTCCAATGAGATATTTCATATTATCTTCCATTTTTTCATTCTTTTGGTTTTGTTTTGTGATTTCTTGCTTTCTCATAAAGTCATTGGCCTCCATTTGTTCCATTCTAATTTTGAAAGAACTATTTTCTTCAGTGAGCTTTTGAACCTCCTTTTCCATTTGGCTAATTCTGCTTTTTAAATCATTCTTCTCCTCATTGGCTTTTTGAACCTCTTTTGCCAGTTGAGTTAGCCTATTTTTCAAGGTGTTATTTTCTTGAGCATTTTTTTGGGTATCCTTCAGCAAAGTGTTGACCTGCTTTTCATGCTTTTCTTGCATCTCTCTCATTTCTCTTCCCAGTTTTTCCTCCACCTCTCTAACTTGATTTTCAAAATCCTTTTTGAGCTCTTCCCTGGCCTGAGCCCATTGAATATTTATTCTGGATGTTTGGGATACAGAAGCCTTGACTTCTGTGTCTTTCCCTGATGGTAAGCCTTGTTCTTCCTCATCTGAAAAGAAGGGAGGAGATATCTGTTCACCAAGAAAGTAACCTTCTATGGTCTTATTTTTTTTCCCTTTTCTGGGCATTTTCCCAGCCAGTGACTTGACTTCTGAGTGTCCTCTCCACACCCACCTCGCCTGGGGTCTGAGATTCAAATGCTGCTCTCCAGCCTCAGGGCTTTTGGCGGAGGCAGGGCTGCTATTCAGTGTGAGATTAAGTTCAGGTGCTCAGGTGAGGGCAGGGCAGCCTCACTGGGCTCAGTTCCCTCAGGGGGTTTATGCAGAGACCTTCAACAATGGATCAGAGCTCCTGCCTGCTTTGGGAGCCCTTGTCTGCTGCTGCCTCTGCTCCTACCTCCCGAGGGGGCCTGAGTTATGGAGACACCCCACTCCCCTCTCGGCCACCCAAAAAGACTCTCTCACTGACCTTTGCTGCCTCTGGGTGGAGGGACCTGTGGGGCCGCTGGAGATTCTATCCCTGAAGCCTGCTTGGATCTGCTCCTCTCAGTGTCAGATGGCCAATGCAGGGCTGGGCTCTGCTCCGGGTCCAGTGTGCAATGGACCTTTTGTGTTGGTTTTTCAGGGCTCTCTGGAACAGAAATCTCCTCTGCTCCATTGTTCTGTGGCTTCTGCTGCTCCAGAATTTGTTGGGAGTTCTTCTTTACAGGTATTTTATAGGCTGTGGGTTTCGGAGCTAGCATATGTGTGTCTTTCTACTCCGCCATCTTGACTCCTCCCCCTTCAATTATTATCTCATCTGATTTTTACAACAATCCTGGAAGGTAGGTGTTATTATTATTCCCATTTTATAATTAAAGAAACTGAGGCAGACAGAAGCTAACTGACTTGCTCAGGGTCACACAGCTAGTAAGTGTCTGAAGTCAGATTTGGAGCCAGGAAGACCTGACAAAGGAGCAAATCATCTGAAAATATAAGTCTTATCATCATGTTTTTTCTAACGTGCTTTAAAGTTCCTTTGATCTTTCTCTAAGGATGAGGCAATTTCTGCCTGCATGAAGCATTCTCAAATTCAGAAATGGACACAGGTATATCTCTGAAAATGACTTTCATAGAAAATACCAACATGTACAGGGCATACACATGCATAAGTATACACACTTGTGTACACACACATACATACACACTGGTCTTAATATAACCCCTGGATGAATATCTGCTCCTGCTTGATACCAGGATACCCTTAGAGCAAATGTACTTGTTGGCTTGTCTCCTGCACTAGCTGACACAAGGTACAGCTGATGCTTCATTTCATGTAGGAAAAAAACAAAAAATAGAAATGTCACCCTCTGACATTTGTCTTTAGAGTTGTCTGGGATGTGTGGGTTAAATTCAGAGTTAGAAAAAAAAAACTTTTTTAAGAAAACGAGAGGTATGAAATAGAGATTCTCCATTTGTTATTTCTATATTCCACTGAGTAATGGAGAAGCTAATTTATTTCAGTGTTAAAGTTTAAAATTTTTTTAAATGAAATTAACAAAAAAAGATAGTGATGGTCCCCTGTCAATCAGACTACCAAAAATTATTTTATAGATCTAGAAAAAAAATAAATAACAAAATTCATCCAGAAGCACAAAAAAGTCAAGAATGTCAAGGGAATTAAGGAAAAAACAATGTGGAGGAAGGCAGCCTAGTAGTACCAGGTCTCAAAGTGTATTACAGTGCAGTAACCATGAAAACAAATTGGTACTGGCTAAGAAATAGAGTAGTGGATCAGTGAAACAGACTGGGTACACAATATACAGTAGTAAATAACCATAACCATCTAGTATTTGGTAACCCCAAAGATCCAAGCTTTTGGAACAAGAACTTACTATTTGAACAAAAACTTCTGGGAAAACTAGAGAGCAGTTTGGCAAAAACTGGATATAGACCAACATCTCACACTGTATAAGGTCAATAAGCAAATTAGGGGAGCATGGAATAGTTTACCTATCAGATCTATGGAGAAGGGAAGAACTTGTGACCAAATAAGAGAGAACAACTGTTATGGGATATAAAATGGGTAATTTTGATTACATTAAATTAAAAAGGTTTTGCATAACAAAACCAATGCAGCCAAAATTAGAAGGAAAACAAAAAACTGGGGGAAAATGTTCTTTACAGCAAGTTTCTCTGATAAAGGCCTCATTTCTCAAATATGTAGAGAACTGAGTCAAATTTGTAAGAATATAGGTTATTCCTCAATTGATAAGTTGTCAAAGGATATGAACAAGCAGCTTTCAGAAGAAGAAATTAGTTATATGAAAAAAATGCTCTAAATCACTATTAATTAGAGAAATGCAAATTAAAACAACAATGAGGTACCATCTCATTCCTATCCGATTGACTAATATGATAGAAAAGGAAAATGACAAATGTTAGAGGGGATGTGGGAAAATTGGGACACTAATGCACTGTTGATGGAGTTATGAATTGATCCAACCATTCTGGAGAGCAGTTTGGAACTATGCCCAAAGGGCTATCAAAGTAGGCATACCCTTTGACCCAGCAATAACACTACTAGGTCTGAATCCCAAAGAGATTTTTTAAAGAAAAGGAAAAGGACCTACTTGTACCAAAAATATTTATAGCAGCTCTTTTTGTGGTGGAAAAGATTTGAAAATTGAGAAGATACCCATCAACTGGGGAATGGCTGAACAAGTTGTGATATATGATTGTGATGGAATACTATTGTGTTATAAGAAATGATGAGCAGGATGTTCTCAGAAAAACCTGGAAAGGCTTATATGACCTGATGCAAAGTGAAATGAGAAGAACCAGGAGAACACTGTACACAGTAACAGCAATACTATATGATCTACTGTGAATGATTTAGCTGTTTTCTCAGCAATACAATGATCTGAGATAATTCTCAAAATTTATGATGAAAAATGCTATCCACTTCCAGAGAAAGAGTCAATGGAATCTAAATGCAAATAGAAACATACTTTTACAAGACTTCATTTTCCTGAGGGGTTTTTGTTTTGGTCTGTTTTTTCACAACGTGACTAACATGGAAACATGTTGTGCGTGACTGCACATGTATTACCTATACCAAACTGCTTGTCTTCTAATTAAGGGGGAGGGGAGGGAAGGTAGGGAGAAATTAGAACTCAAAAATTAAAAAAATAACAAATGTTAAAAATTATTTTTATATATAATTGGAAAAAATAAACTATTTAAAAAATGAAAGAAAAACAAGGTAGTAATGGGAAGTGTGAGGCAGGGTTCCTTGTCTATGGCACTCTCTTCCTCACCATCTCATAGCTGATAAATGAACCTTTCTTTTGGTAGCTCTTCATTTTCATTCTTTGATGCCTTGGACAAGTAGATTTCATGTGGTCTATACCAGGAAGTTTACTTTTTATTTTCTTATAACAATCTCTGAGGTGGGAGAGATTTCCTGTTAGAGGAAGGCCATTTAGTCCAACCCAAGTTTGATCAGGAAACACTTCTAGAGCATCCCAAATGAGAGATATTTCAGTTACTGCTTGAAGATTTTCAATGAAGGGGAGTGTATAGCCTTCTCAGGTAGCTTCAAGGATTACGACATGTTTTCTTATGTGGAACCTTTCTCTATAATTCCTCCCAAGGTCTCTAGTTTTGCCCTTTGGGGCCAAACAGAATAAATCTAATTTATCTTCTATGTAACAGTCCTCCAAATATTTGAAGATTGTTGTCACTCCCACCATGTTTCTCATCATTTTTAGTAACTTTTTCTCAGTCTTTCCTTTGCCTATCCTTGAAACCTGACTGTGTCTGTCTCCATTGTGCTCTGCCTCCAGTCAAAGGAAGGTCTTGTGATTTTTAATGAAGAGTTTAGGGCTTGGACTCAGAAAGGCCTGAGTTCAAATTCTTCCTCAGTTACTATCTATGTGACCCTGGACAAGCCATTTAATCCCTTCTAGTCCTGCTTTCAATATCTGTAAATGGAGATGATATTAACTGTTTTTACTTTGCTTATTAGGTTGGATCAAATGAGATAAAGTATTTAAAGTGCTTTGCAAACCTTAAAGTACTATTTTACTATCATCTAGCTAAGCATAGAATGTAAACTCATGGTGGGGGGAGGGCTGTAGAAATCTCCAATACAATTTTAAAAAAGAACTTACTATGGTATTTGGGAGAGGATTACAGATAAATTTCATTCAAAAAAGCTCTAATAGCTAAAAGAGCTCAAAAGAGTTTTTAAGTAGTTGTGATAATTCAATTCTAATCAGATCAAGTCAAAAACAAAGATTTCCTACTAAGAGAAATGCTTTCGAAATGATTGGGTCACATCATGTGCATAGTTAAGGATTTTTGTTCAGTTTTGTTTTTTAAAATTGTTTCTCTTGCAAACAAGGAAATAAAATTGAGTAGAGATATATTTTTTATGCAAAAAACTTTTATTTTTATAAAATAAATTCTTTTAAAGTAAATTATATTTGTGAAATAAAATTTAATAAATTGATACTCTTTTTATGTAAAAACTTCATTTTTTTGGTCTTTGTATTGCAGGTACCAGTGCCTGGCACATAGTAGACTTTTAAAAAATGCTTCTTGACTTTATTTGAAAGGCATTTTAACATTTTCATTGCTACCATTTTTTTTCAGTGTTTCAGGTGGACTGAATAAATAGCCCCATCAGTAAATCAGTTGGGAACTAGGAGCCAGGCATTTTGCTAAACTCTAGGGACACCAAGATAAATGTGAAAGTCCTGCCTTGAAGGAGCTTATATTCTAAGGGAGGAAGACAACATAAATATAGACATATGTGGAAAAAGGTAAATGTAAGATATATACGTAGTAGATGGAAGGGAACCTCACACAGGTAGACTCCAATCTATGGGATTAGGGGGTTATAGGAAAGGCTCCCTGAAGAAGATGGCATTTGAGCTGAATCTTGAAGGAAAACCATTCTTAGATACAGATATGAGGAAAGCATTCCAAGTATGGGAGACAGTCACGGCTCAAAGGAGATGAAGCACCAGGTATGAGGACCAGAGCAAGCTGGCCAGGATCCCTGGCCTATAAAGTGATTCAAGAGTAGTAATGGGAAAGAAGGCTGGAAAAGTAGGAAGGGCTTTAAATGCCAAGAGAAAAGCTTAGTTTGATCCTAGAAATAATAGGGAGCCTCTGGAGGTTATTGAGCAGGAGCTATGACATGGTCAGTCCTCTGCTTTCAAAAAAACATTTTGGCAGCTGTGCAGAGGATGCATTAGAGAGAGTAGAGGCTAAACAAGGAGACCATGTAGAGGGCCCTAGAATGAGGACAATGCTGCTGAATCTCATCCTTTGTTTGAAGCTATAACTCCTCAAATCAGTGCATGAATTACTATTACTGGTAGTGAGAAAAACCTTTGGGAAGTCTCCTAATGGGGTGTGCCCTTGGGGACTGAGCACTCGACTAACTCATTTATACTTCAGGCAGAGGTTTTTTCCTTTCAGGCAAGTTGAATCGCCTTTTGGGACCTTGGGGCTTTAAAGACTTTTTCTTTTCGGGTATTATTTTTATTTTTCAAGTAACAAACATCTTTAAAATTAACCTTTCCTTTCCATTATTACCCTTTTCCCCACTGAGTAAATTTGGTAACGACAATAATAAGAAAACCAAATCCCTCAATACAGGTCTGCGTAGTCTGGCAGAAGAGATGCCCACAGCCATGTCCGAGCATCGGACAGTGTGCAATCGCACACACAGACACACACACACGCACACACACATGCACACACAGACACACACACGCACACACACATGCACACACAGACACACGCACGCACGCACACACACAGACACACACAGACACACACACCAACTTGTTTATTTATTTTAGTTTTCAACATTCACTTCCACAAGATTTTGAGCTCCAAGTTTTCTCCCTGTCTCTCTCCTCTCCCCACCCTATGATGGGTGATGACCTCTTCCCTCATTCTGCCCTCCCTTCTGTCACCACCCCCTTTTCTCTTATCCCCTCCCCTTCTATTTTTCTATAGCATAAGTCAGATTTCTATACCCTATTGCCTGCATTTCTTATTTCCCAGTTGTATGTAAAAACAATTTTTGGCATTTGTTTTTTAAAACTTTGAGTTCTAAATTCTCTCCCTTCCTCCCTCCCCATCCACTCTCCTCCTGAGGGCAAGCAATTTGATATAGGGTATACATGTGGTCATGCAAAACACTTCCATAATAGTCATGTTGTGAAAGACTATATTTCCCTCTATCCTATCCCAACCCCTCTTTTATTCCATTCTCTCCTTTGAGAATGTCCCTCCTCAAAAGTGTTTACTTTTGAATACTCCCTCCCCCAATCTGCCATCCCTTCTATTACCCCCACCCATACTCTTCCCCCTACTTTCCTGTAGAGTAAGATAGATTTCCATACCCAAATGAGTGTGTATGTTATTCCCCCCTTAGTCAAATCTGATAAGACTAGGGTTCACTCATTCCCTCTTGCCTCCTTCCTCTTCACCTTCACTGTAAAAGCTTTTCCTTCCTTCTTTTATGTGAGATAATTTACTCCATTCTGCCTCTCACTTTCTCCTTCTCTCTAACCCCTTAATTTTATTTTTAGATATCATCCCTTCATATTCAACTCACCCTGTGACCTCTGTCTATATATATTCCCTCCCCAATGTACAATTTTTACATTTTAAATTTATCACTTCTGTGTCAGAAGGTAAATGACCTGTCCCATAAAGTCTATTAAGGGATACTAAGCAGAATCTAGAACATCTGTGGTACTGATGTACAGCTGTGGTACTAATGTGTGTACCTACAGTCCTTTCATCAACATATACATATAACCATGCACACATACATACTGAAATATAACCACATTTGACTGACTTTGACATTCCAGTGTGAAGTTTTATCATCTTAAACAACATCAATAAACCTCAGAGTTCTTTTCTTGTTTCCTGCGTAGCTTGATGCTCCCTTCCTCCATCACCATGGCAACTAGACCTTTTTCTAGGGAAACTGGAACCCCTAGAAAAATGTGGACAACCCAGGAAAGCGGACAATCTCACTTGGTTGTCCCATATTGCACTCATCTTTTCACCCCCACTTCTACATTCAGACCCGATGACCCATCTCAAACAGAAGGGAATAAATAAGGGGGGAAGGAAGGAAGTTAAAAAAAATGAAAAAGAGGCACTTCAGGTTTGAAGTAAAAACCAACAAAAAGTAAATGACACTTTAGAATAAAAAGGCCCTGGTGGAGACTCCTCTAAAGCCAAACTGCCCAAAGCTCAGAGCAACTGAATACATTTGACAAACTCAGGCCCCCCAGTATTGAAACTGGGCCAAGAAAGACCCACTTCTCTCTGTAGCCACAACGTAGGAATGTTGTTATTCTAATGCATTTCGGCCTGTTCTGTCTTTGCTCTCCCATCTTAAGGAAGTGATCAGCAGCAGGGAGGATCCTTTTCTTTTCCCTCTTTTAAGCCTAATGCTATCCAGACCACTCATTCCAAGTCAGAGAAGCATAGCAGTATATCTGGCTTTTTTTAAAATTAGAATCACTGTCAGAATATAGTCCTAGAATTTTATCTCTTCCCATTAGGGAAGACTATAGATATATAGATTTTGTGAGCCCATGATAAATGAAAATATAGGGTCAAGTTAGAGGACATGGAATTATGGTTTGGTTCCCCTGACACTTTTCTCAACAGGATGGTAGAAGAAAGTAGTGAAATCTCTCTCTCTCTCTCTCTTTTTTTTTTTTTTTTACAAAATTCAGTATTTTGCTAAACTGAGTTATTCAGTAATCTGACAGTGTGGTGCAGTGAATAGAGCCCAGTGGTTTCAGAACCATCTCTGTCCTTGACTGGGTGACCTTCGGTGAGTCATCATAATTGAATGGTCTACAGTTTCCTCATCTGTAAAATAACAATGAGAATTCCTGTTCTTCTTTGTTTATTGAATGTTGTGAGCATAAGATGAGGTTATGGTGAAAAAAGTAATTGAAAAATTTAAAGCACTACCCAAATGCATATTATTTTTTAAATATCGAGGAACCATTGTTTAATTCAGTGTGGGTATTATTACTAGTGTGACTTCAGGAAAATTGCTCTATCTCTCTAGTCCTCAGCTTCCTCATCTGTAAAATGAGAGGGCTTGACTAGATGGCTCCTGCAGGCCCTTTCATCTCTAGATCTATGATCCTAAGATATTTCCTCTCAATGGCATCCTAGAGCCAGTTCATCTCAGCTCAGGAGAATCAATTGTTAAATTTTCAGTCAGGGTATTTATGCCTCAGAAATCAGCAAAGCTATAAATCGGAGGTTGGTTTATTGTTTTGTTGATTGTCTAGACTTAAGAAAGCGATGGACAAAATGTTAATAATGCAGATTAAATTTAAAAGTGTGACCACGGTAATCTAGTGTTTGATAAATGCAAAGATCCTGCTGGGCAAATTGAAGAACAGTTACATGACTTACATGAGCTGATGCAGAGTAAAGTGAACAGAACCAGGAGAACATTGTACACAGTAACGCAACATTGTGCACTGCTCAGCTGAGAATGACAGCTATTCTTAACAACGTAATCATCTAAGACAATTCTGAAGAACTGATGATAAAAAATGCTATCTCCAAAAAAAGACCTGATGGAGTCTAAATGCAAATGAAAGCACACTTTTTTAAAAACAAACTACATTTCTCTTGAGTTTTTATTCTTTTGGTCTGTTTTATTTCACACTGTAACTAATATGGAAATATGTCTTGCATAACTGTACATGTATGACCTATATCAGATTGCTTGCCTTCTCAATGAGGGGTGAGGAAAGAGAGGAAGAGAATTTAGATTTCAAAAATTTTAAAAACAATTGTTAAAAATGTTTTACATGTAACTGAAAAAGATATTTTTTTAAAGTATTGGAACCTCCCTTGAGATTTGATTGGTTCTGGGGACTAAAGGTTCAGCCTAGTGACTTTACTTTCTGGATGCCTGAATACAAAACAGCCACAAGGAGCTCCAGTGTTTCTCTGAGGATTGCCTGGCAGATCATTACTGGCAATTCAGAAGCAGGAAAGCTTTGCTCAGCTGAATCAAGGTGTCCTTGATGTACGTAAAAATTATAACTAGCATTTATATAGCACTCTAAAGTTTGGAACATGCTTCATACATATCTCATTTTATTCTTACAATAACCCTGGGAAGTAGTTGCTATTATTATCCCCATTGTACAGATGAGGAAATTGAGGTAGATAGGAGTTGTCATTTACCTAGGATCCCGTAGCTACATTAGCATCTGAAGAAGGATTCAAACTCAGATCTTCCTGACTCCTGGTCCCGTGCTCTATCTACTGCACCCCCTATCATATACTTGTTGAATCTTCTTCCCCTGATAAGATTGAGTGAATCTCTGTGTGTTTGATTTGTTGAATGACCCATGGATGTTTCATTTCACTTCCAATATTCAGCCTAAACTATTTGTTTAGGTTCTAACACATTCTAACAATTAGATTCCTACTCTATGGCAGCAGAGTTCCCTGGTTGGTTTCCAACCCTGGGAGACCTGAGTCTATTGAATGCATTCAGTTATTCTGAGCTTGAACAGGCTGGTAGGAGAGTCTACATAGACCAGGGTCTTTTCATTCCAGAATGCTATTATTTTTTTTTGATGGCCCTCACCCCAAGTAGTTCAAATAATTCTTATATGACTGATGAAGGTCTCATTTAATTCCCATATTGAACCTAAACTACCAGGGGACTGACCCGAGTCAGGCCTGTTTCAGAGTAACCTTAGTAAATGGTCTTTCTGAATTGCTGTGGCCAAAAGACAATCCATCACTTGGTGGCCATCCCAGTTCTTTAGTAATGAGCCTCTCCGAACTTAGCTAGACTAGTCCCCACGTAACAGACATGTAGTGCATCACCAGGTCTATACTTGAAGTCTTTCCGAGTTTGGTTGAGCCAGCCACAACTCGTGCTCTCTAGAATAGCCTTCAATAAATCAGGATCACCTGATAACAAGACCATGCATCAAAGAAAGAGTTTAGTGGAGGGAATTCCAATAAAAAGGAATTGTTACCACATTTATATCATGATATGACTGACCTGGAGAGAGGTCAATGTAGGCTGTGTTATGGATCTCTGCTCCAGTGGAAATTTGAAAGTTGATCTGTCGGGTGCCACTTCATCTGATATTTGGAATAAAGCCTAGTGCATTGTTGGTATCTGAGTAGGTTTCTTCTTAGTATAAATAATGAATTTAGTACATTGACAATGGCCCAAAACAACAGATTGACAGAAAGATTTTTAGATGAGAAAATGAAGGTATTCTATTTGAGGCATCTGCAACCTTTGGGGTCCGACAGGAGTGGGGTATACCCAGGGTTGTGGATGTTAGGGAAAAATTATTCTGATCTGCTGGTGAGCAGTACAAAGGCTTCCTTTTTCCTCCCTCCCTTTCTGTCTGTGCATCTGGGGCCCAGAACAATAGTGGAGGAGAGCCTAAAGCTGGGATAGGGAGAAGCCATTGAAACAAGGGGAAGAAGGCTAAGATTGAAGCAAAGTTGATCTATCAATTCAATAAACATTTACTAAATGGCTTCTATGTGCCAGGCATTGTACTAAGTGCTGGGAATACAAAAAGGAATAAGAAAGATAGCTTTCAAGGATTTTACAAACTAATGAGGGGTAGAGGGGACAACATATGTAAGAAAGCCGAAAAAGAGTGAAAGAAATAGTACCAGGAAATGATGTTCCACAGAATGGAAATTAAACAGAGCTGCTGATGGAAAATAGTTACTGGCAAAATTCTGAGCCCTCTATAAAGGAGGGAATAATAAATGTTAGTTGATTGATTGACTGAAAGGAAGACTTTGGGAAGTTTATTGCTCCACCCTCCTCCAATCAGAAGGAAGAGAAAACTGAGGGAATTGAGGTAGTGAATATCCAAAAAATAAGTCAGTTCAGATGATGATGAGATTTCAGCTAATCAACTTATCCTGAGGGAGGCATGATGTTCTACAGAGCTGTTGATGGAAAACCTCCCATTTATCTATTTTATGCTTTGGAAATTCACTGCCTAAATTTGGAACTGTGCTCAAAGGGCTATAAGTCTGCATATACTTTGATCCAGGAATTCCACTGCTAGGTCCATACCCCAAACATATCAAAAAAAAAAAAAAGGAAAAGGACCTATTTGTACAAAAGTATTAATAGCAGCTCTCTTTATGGTGGCTAAGAATTGGAAATTGAGGAGATGCTCATCAATTGGAGAATTGCTAAACAAGCTGTGGTATATGATAATGATAGAATATTATTATTGTGCTATAAGAAATGACAAGCAGGATGATTTCAGAAAACCTGGAAAGACTTACATGAACTGATGCAAAGTGAGCCAGGAGAATGTTGTACACAGTAAGAGCAATATTGTATGAAGAATTGTGAATGATTTAGCTATTCTCGGTAATACAATGACCCAAGACAATCCCAAAGGACTAATAATGAAGCATATTATCTGCCTCCAGAGAAAGAACTAATATAGTTTGAAGACAGACTGAAACATGCTATTTTTCTCTTTCTTTCATTCTTTTTCTTTTATTTGAGTCTTCTTGCACATAATGACTAATATGGAAATGTTTTACATGATTGTACATGTATAACCTGTATTGCTTCATGTCTCAAGGAAGGGGAAGGGAGGATCTGAGAGAGGGATAGAATTTGGAATTAAAAACTTTTAAAAAAATGTTAAAAATTGTTTTAATATGTAATTCATTTGCTTGGTACCATTACTTATCTTTTCATATGCATATGCCTCATCTTTTCAACTAGATTGTAAGTAAGTTCTTTGAAGCTAGGAACTAGATTTTATTCCATCCTATGCCGATCTTATGAATATATCCTTATTCCATTCTGAATTGGTTTCTTTGGGTGACCTCTTCCTTCTTGAAGGGGATCTTGCCTCAGAGTAAGGGACCCAGAGAGAAATTCCATTCCATCATGTTCCCTCTACTTATCTCCTTGTCTGGCCTGTTCCTACCTTCCTGGAAAGGACAAAAATGTCATTCCGTTGTGCTCCCTCCACTGGTCTTCTGTCCTGGTCTGGCCTCCCTGTAGGATAAAGAGAAAAATATTCCATTGCTCCCCCTCACTTGAGTTGTCTAAAGCACTTAGAGTACTCACTCTAGGGCCAAACCATTAGTGATGTTAATAACCTACCTGAACTCTTTCCTAAATGATTAACAAACTCCCACCTACTCATACTCTCCCCATTCCATGGTTCTAAAGCCCTAGCTGTCTTTAAAACTCTATTCTCCATCCCTACCCACCATCTAATACCTTATTCCCATCATTCTTAACAATCCCTCCCCTACTCCACATAGCCCACTCTAAAACTATCCACTCCATCCACTGCTCTTTGGAATACTTGCTCTATAGGGAACAAATGTGCTTTCATCTTAAGTCTTTTCCTTTCCTGGTTCTTCTATCTTCTGGCTGTCATTGAGACCTGGTTCCCTTTGAATGGTATGGCCTCCCTGGCCAGCATTTCCAGCACTGGCTATACTTTTGCTCATTCCCCAGGCTCAGTGGTCAAGGTGAAAGAGTTAAAATATTCCTCGTTGCCATAAATATTTCAGAAGAAGTAAGTGGAGAATGGTTTTACATATATATAAATATTTGGGTCTAATGGGAGCCATCTATAGGGAGGGGAGGAAGAGGAAGAAAAAAGAAAGTTACATGATAACTTTACCATATATTTAAAAAGACTAGCAAGTTGTACATATAGATTTGCAGTTTCACGTAAATCATTTTTTCCCATTCTATTATGTTATGGAAATACTTATTTTATTTCTTAAGATCAGAATAAAATAAATAAAATTTTAAAAAATATTCCTTGCTCCCCATTGCCACTTCTAAACTAACCCTCTTCTATCACTACTGGTAACCTTTCCTCCTTTGAGATTCACTCAGTCCACACCTACCACTCAATCAAATATCTGTCTACTAGCTATTGTCTACTGATCTCCAGCAGAAGGGAGCAGACTCCCCTTCACCCTTCAACAAATTCAGCACCTGATTCAGTCTTTCTCTCCTCACCAACTCTTGCCCTCAAAATAGGGGCTCTACGTATCGATATTCCCTCAAACACTCTAACTTCCTAGTTACTGAGCTTACTCATTTCCCATGACCTACTCTTCCATCCCACATCAGCTACACACACAGATGGTCATACCCTTAATCTTGCCATCACCCACAATGCATCATTTCCATGATCATGAACTCTGAAATTTCTTTATTTGATCACAGTCTGTTGTCATTCTACTTCACACTTTACCTTGGAGCTCAAAACCCTGTTCTTCATCCTCATGATGACCTCCAATCCCCTCAGCACTCAGTTATTTTCCCAGGCTATCACCCCTTCATTGACTGTACTGTCCTCCCTTTCCCATCTTGACCCCTTGATGGGACAGTTCAATTCTATACTATTCTCCTTATCAAGTTCCTTGCTCCCTTATCTTATTGCCAGTCTTAACCTGTCAAGCCTCAGCCTTGGATTACTCCCACCATGTATTGCCTTCCCTCCTAATACATGTGCTGCTGAATGAATAAAACTGGAGAAAATCATTAAAAATCCCTACTGGGTCCACTACAGGTTTATGTTACCCAATCTTAATTGTGCCCTCATTGTGGAAAGGCAATCCTTTTATACCTCCCTAAATCATTTTGTTATACCACACACCACAGAAGCTTTTCTAAATCTTTTCAACCCTCCTCAGATATCCCATAGCTCCCTCTCCTCCCATCCTCTCAACTGAGAACTTTGCCTTGTGTTTCACTGAAAAAATTGAGGTCATTCACAGAGACCTCCCTTTTATCCCTTGTTCCTCATCTCACATCACTCAGACACCTTCTGCCACTATCTCCTCCATTATCCCTGTTTCACACAAAGAAGTCACCCATCTCTTTGCCAGGGCTAACCCCTCTACATCCAAAAGTGAATTTTATTCCATTTGGTCTTCTTCAGCAGATCTCTCCACCTCCATCATCTCCATTCTCTCATTTATTTTTTTATCTTTCCTTGTCTACTTGCTGCAAACATACCCATTTCTCCCTTATCCTCAAAAAACCCTCATGTGATCCGTTCATCCCTTCTAGCTATTGTCCCAAATCTCTCCTACCTTTTGTTGCTATAGTCTTTGAGGAGACCACTTAAAATAAGTGCCTCCTCTTTCTCTTCTTTCACTCTTTTCTTAGCTCTCTACAGTCTGTCTTCTCACCTCATCTTTCAACTGGAACTGCTTGGTCTAAAGTTAATACTGGTTACTCGATTGCCAAATCCAATGGACTTTTCTCACTCCTTCTTGACCTTTCTGAAGTCTTTGATTGTCACTCTTCTCCTTAATACTCTCCCCTCTGTAGGCTTTTGTGACACTGCTCTCTTCTTGTTTTCCTCCTGCCCACCTGACCACTCTTTCTCAAGCTCCTTTCCTGACTCTTGGTTACAGTCATACCTATTAAACCATGGGTGCCCCTGAGGTTTTGTCCTAGACCCTTTTCTCTTCTCCCTCTGTACTATTTCACTTGGTGAAAAGGTACCCATGGATTCAATTATCATCTCTGTGCTAATGATTCTCAGGTTTATTTGCCTCAGAGCTGGGACCAGGTCTCGTCCTTAAACTCAATACCTAGCATCTACCCCCATAATCTGGTGGCCCAATATAGTTGCTGGCTTTGACTTAGTCTCCATCTCCTTCTCTTTGCTCAGTCACCAGTTGAGAATTGACTTTGTCCTCTGCTATAGCCTTTATAGGCACTGACCAAATAAAGGAAATTGTCTTGGTTTTAGGATCTAGGAGAGCCCCTATGTGTGGGCTTCTCTGGTACTTCTGTTTGAGCAGTCTACCTACTGGGAGTTGGTTTTGAATCTTGAAGAGTCTCCGACAAGATATTGAAGATTATACCAGCTTCATGTATCCTGTGGGCACCATAACATAGGCTGCTTGCTGAACTTTGCCCTATCTGCATCCCTTATACAGTCATCTACCAAGAGTTGGCTTTGTCCTTTGCTATATAGTTCTTAACTAAATTTAGGAATTGTGTTGCATTCAGGACTCTTCGAGGATCATGGAATACATGCTGCCTGGGCACTCCTTCATTTTCTTTGTACAGTCAGTCACCAACTGCGAAGTCATTTTGTTCCCTGCTATGTCTCCAACAGGATGGAGTGGAGATCTTGATGACTTCAGGCCCCATTTGCTCGTTTCAGGCACCAGAGAGAGCCCTCAACTAGAATGATCACAGGTTTCCAAACATCTTCTCCTCTAGCGTTGGACTAGATAGAAGAACTTGTGTTTCTCTGCAGTCTTATTGAATCACTGCTTCATATGGCATGCTAAATCTATGCTGGTGATTTTCTCAAGGAATCTGGGTTTGGTGGGAACTTTCACATTGCCATCTTTGCCAGAAGTCAGACTGAACCACTCTGTTGCTAGACTGCTACAGGTTTAGAACCTGCAACCCAGACTTTTCATGAAAATGAACAGAACCTCTTCACTTTGTGAATTAACAGTAACTGGCATTTATATACCTCTTTAAAGTTTGCAAAACACTTCATCATTTGAACTTCATGACCACACTATGGGATAGGCATTACCCATTTTAAAGATGAGGAAACGGTCTCAGTGAAGTGACTTGCCACCTTCATTTGCTGCCTCTGAACCCAGGATTGTGGAATCACAAATCTAGGGTGGAAAGGCGAAAGAAGAAAACAAGTATTTATTTTGTGCCTACTATGTGCCAGGCACTTAGACCTTTGAAATTAATTGAGTGCAACTTCTTCAATTTATAGATGAGGAAGCTGGTTCCCAGAAGAGTTGTGACTTGCCTAAGTAAGCTGAAGAGTCAGGATTTGAACCCAGGTCCTCTGACCACAAACTCAGCTCCCTCTCCACTGTACTATATTTCTGAGGCCTCAATGGGTTATGGGATCTGAAATGGTCATACTGAAGGGTAGCATTAAAGTCAAAATAAAACTTGGAGTTATTTCAAACCCCTACCTATGTGCTATGAGATAAATTCTGGTGAATGAATGAATACCTTGGTGGGCCTTCCCTTTCATCCTGGGCAACATACACATGAGCAGAGATCACAGTGAAAGGAGTTTATTTTTACACTAAGAAAGTTCATCTACCAACAAAGCATAATGGTATGACTCTGAGGGATTACAAAACCAGATCCTCCTGGGCTGAGCCTCCCCTATTTGGATAGCTCTTTTTAGACCAGTTAAGCCAGAACGGAAATGGTTCTCAGTCTTCCCACCTCAGTCAGAGAGAGCTCAATAATATCTGCCGTTCCCATCTGTCACCAGCACACTGACCACTTTCTAGTACACTTGACACCCACAAGTCACAAGCTGTTGCTGTTGGCTGTGAGCTCCAGTTTCTCAAACTTAATTACAACCACGAGCACTCGATTCACAGCCCACAGGGTGCGGCTGAAAGCTCTTATGGAAAGTCAATAAGCTTGCTTTCAAATCACTTGGCTCCCTAGGAGAAAAGGCAGGAAGGCTGTGATCTAAAATGCTGTATTCTTCCCCAGTCCCTGAGCCACCAGTGTGCTGTCTAGCTGACCACCACCCTAACTTGCTCTTCAGTGTGAATTCTTAGCATTCCAAGAGGTCTCCCAGACCACAGGCTATGATAAGAGAAACAGTTTTGTTTTGGTTTGGAGTCTCCTTCAGCCATAACTTTCACCATCAGGTTTCAGAAGGCTGGATTAGCTGGAACTGTCCTTCCCATTTCCCTATGGGATGAGTTCAGGGCAAGAGATATGGTCATTTTTTTTGTAGTGGAAGAAACAGAGGTGTACAGCATCAGGGGCAGCTGGACTTATCCCCTTGCTCTAACTCTACCTAATATCAAATAAAGGATACAAATCACTTGGAGTTTGACAAGAGTCTCTGAGACAAGTCCAAACAGCTGACTCTGCTAAAACAAGGTCAGGCTTTAGGACCACCAATCTTTAACAAATACAGTTGGGCCAGTGGGGCCCTCCCATAGGACCTTGTCCTCTGGAGTTCACAGATGACTAGCCAATATTGCTTGGGACCAGTAATTAAAAGTCTTTACTTTGGGAAAGGCATAGGAAACTCAACCATCAAGGGAAGAAGAGACAGCTCACCTACATTCCCAGAGATGGAATCACTTGAGTCCAATGGTACTGTCAAACAGTCACATGGCAATTACAGTCCAGGTTCAGTGTCACTATACTGGATAACTCTAATGAATAGCTGAACTGACAAAAATGGGATCATGTAAAGAGCACTGCAGTTTAAATCAGACAACCTGGAGCTGCATCCTATCTTGACTATCCACTGTCCTATGTGATATTAAGCAAGGCATTCAATCTTTCTAGACGTCATTTTGAAATAATATTTATAAAGCTTAGCATGTTGCCTAGTACATAGTAGATGTTTTATAAGTCTGTGTCCTTCTTCCCTCCCTTTCGTTCATCTTTTTGTTCTTCCTTCCATCCCTTTTTCCTTTCATAAATCCTTCCTTTTCTTCTTTTCATTATTCCTTCCTTCCTTTTCATCTGCCAAATGAAGAAGCTGAAGTAAATGACCTCCAAGGTTCTTTCCAACTCTAAATCCTATGATAACCAGCAATGGGTTAGAACCATTAACTGGTTCTTTTTGTGCCTGTTCTGAGACAAACGGACAGGTTCAGCTCTGGAAAGTTATGCTAATAGGTGAAAATACCCTGCCTCCATGGCAATTATCTTTGTTTTAACATTGTCAATAACCATAATCATGTGGTTACTGATCTAGAGCCAGACTTCCAGGAGAATAAAGTCAAGTGGGTCTTAGGAAGTATTGCTAACAATAAGGCAAATGGAGGTGATGGAATTCCAGTTGAGCCATTTAAAATCTTAAAAGATGATGCTGTTAAAGTGATGCGCTCAACATGCCTGCAAATTTGGGAAACTCAACAGTGACTACTGTATTGGAAAAGATCATTTAAGTCCCAAATCCTAAAGAAGGGCAGTGCCAAAGAGAATTCAAACTATTAAACAGTTGTATTCATTTCACATACCAGCAAGGTCATGCTTAAGATTATGCAAGCTAGGCTTCAGCTATATGAAAACCAAGATTTACTAGAAGAGCCCTTTCTCCCTGCCCCTGCTTCTACCCAGAGTCTGATGTGGACCTCATTGGCTCAAAGGAGATTTTGCTGGGGCCCAGGGCAGGGGAGCCCGAAGAGGCTGATCGTCCCTAGTGGCACTGAGGCCTGAGAAGATGTTGTAGGACTCAGGGGCCACATACCAAGCAGTGGGGAACTGGCATAGCCATGGGTGGCTTTTTCTCAACTATTTTTTCCAGTCTGTTTGGAACTCGGGGGATGGGGATTTTAATTTTGGGATTAGATGGAGCTGGGAAAACAACAATTTTGTACAGATTACAAATCAGAGAAGTTATTACTACTATTTCCACCATTGATTTCAATGTTGAGACGTTAACATACAAAAACCTTAAATTTCAAGTCTGGGATTTAGGAGGACAGACAAGTATCAGGTCATATTGGCAATGTTATTATTCAGACACCGATGCAGTCATTTATGTCTTAGACAGCTGCGATTGAGACCGTACAGGAGTTTCCAAGTCAGAGTTAGTTGCTGTGTTGGAGGAAGAAGAGCTAAGGAAAGTGATTTTAATGGTGTTTGCAAACAAGCAGGACATGGAACAGGCCATGACCCCTGTGGAGATGGCCAATTCACTCGGGCTTCCAGCCTTGAAGGATCGAAAATGGTAGATTTTCAAAACATCTGCAATGAAAGGCACTAGCCTTGATGAGGCAATGGAATGGTTAGTAGAAACATTGAAGAGCCAGCAGTAGCCTCACACAACAAAGGTGACCATCATGCATCCCTTCTGGAACAATCAAAAGAGCCACACACTACCCCCCCAACGTTAATACAATTTCTGGCATCTACTGGACTGATTGAAACACTTGTAATACTGAAAAGAAAAGTTTTTGTTCAAGGGATATCTTATCTTGACTGAAAAAAAAAAGAATTACCAGAAGAGTAAGCTAGTTTTCAAAGAGGCAGAGGCACTAGAGACCAAATTGCCAACATTTTTGGGATTATGGAAAAAGCAAGGGAGTTCTAGAAAAAAACATCTACTTCTGCTTCATTGACTACACTAAAGCTTTTGAGTATTGATCACAACAAAATGTGGCAAGTCCTCAAAGAGATGGGAGTACCAGATCATCTGACGAACCTGTATGTGGGTTAAGCAGCAACAGTGAGAACCAAACATGGAACAACTGATTGGTTTAAAATTGGAAAAGGAGTATGGCAAGCCTCTATATTGTCACCTTGTTTATTTAATCTATATATAGAGTACATCATACAAAATGCCAGGCTGGATGAGTCAAAAACTGGAATTAAGACTGCCAGGAGAAATACCAACAATCTCAGATATGCAGACAACACCAATCTGATGGCAGAAAGTGAGGAAGAATTAAGAAGCCCCTTGATAAAGGTAAAAGAGGAGTGTAAAAGCAGGCTTGAAGTTTAAGATAAAAAACTAAGATCATGGCAATTGGTCCCATCACTTCCTGGAAAATAGAGGGAAAAGAAACAGGAGCAGCATCAGACTACATTTTGGAGCTCAAAGATCACTGCAGACCATGACTGCAGTCATGAAATTAAAAGACACTTGTTCCTTGGAGGGAAAACTATGGTAAATCTGGATAGCGTCCTACAAAGTAGAGATGTCACCTTGCTGACAAAGGTCTATAGTCAAAGCTTTGGTTTTTCCAGTAGCAACGATGGCTGTGAGAGTTGTACTATAAGGAAAGCTGAGTGCCACAGAATCTATACTTTCAAACTGTGGTGCTGGAGAAGACTTTTGAGAGATCCTTGGACAACAAAGAGATCAAATCAGTCAGTTATTTAGAGAAATTAATCCAAGCTATTCACTGGAAGGTCAAATACTGAAGCAGAAGCTGAAATACTTTGACTACATATTGAGAAGATGGAACTCATTGGAAAAAACCCTGATGTTGAAAAGATTGAAGGCAAAAGGAGAGGGAATGACAGAGGTTGATACGGATATTGTCATGGGAGTAATGAACATGAGCTTGGACAGACTTTGGAAGAGAGTGGAGAATAGAAGGGCCTCGTGTGCTATGGTCCATTGGGTCACCATTGGGTTGACTCAGCAACAAACTTCTTGAATGGTCTTTGCTCTTCTGGTTCCCAGGAAGTTGAAGAAACCTCATACCTGACAGCTGTCTACCTTGCCTTGACAGCAGAGTATTAACCCAAATAGAGGAGAGATGTTAGTGTGCCTTTGATTCATTGTACTCAGCTCTGTGTTAGCTTTCAGGAAAGGGGCACAAAAACAGAAGAAGGATAAAACACATTATGCCCTTGCCCTCAAGGAACTTATAATTAAGCCAGAGATACTTGTGATATGATAAGAAAATAATTCAACACAGTTACTAAATGCTGCTACTATTCAGTCAAGTCCAACTCTCTGTGACTGCAATTGGGGTTTTGTTGGCAGAGATACTGGAGAGATTTGCCATGCCCTTCTCTAATTCATTTTACAGATGAGGCAACTGAGGCAAATAGGATGAAATGATTTGCCCAGGGTCACACAGTTGGTAAATGTCTGAGGTCAGATTTGAACTCAGAAAGATGAGTCTTCCTGATTCCAACCCCAGTGCTCTATCCACTGCACCATCTAGTTGTCTTACTAATTGTTAAACTCTATATTATGGAAAATAGGAGTTCGGAGAAAGGAGGGATGAGTATTTTTGGAGATGGTCAAGATGTAGGTCTTGAAATGAATCTTAGAGGGTGGGCAGATCTTATCTAGGCAGAGAAGAAAGGGTATTGCAGGCAGGGGAAGAAGCAGCAGTAAAAGCAGAGAGGTGGGAATGAGGATGGCATATTCAGGGGCACAGTAAGATCAAGGAAATTGGACCTAAGGCTCCCCATCCTGAATACCTGGGGGGTGAGGTGGAGATTAAAAAGTAATGAAACTGATGCCCCCATTGACCTCATTACAAAGGGCTCTGTTACTCCCCTCTCCAGCATCACATATGGCTGCATTTTGTTAAGTCTGTTCCTTGGAGCTCAAAACTGCATTTTCCCATAGAAACCACATTATAAATGATTAAGTTTCCAGACCAGCCCACAAAAGCTTATTTAACTCTTAGTGTAGTTGCAAAACCTCAACTAAAATGATATTCAGTTGCTTTCTTGTACCCTGATGCCCTACACAAGATCCTGGCTTCTTGAAGGATACATTGGTAGAGTGCATGTTTGAGCAGATCCTCCCAAGCTGGAAATGCATCAAGTATGGGTCTGGGGATGGATGTTGTCTGAGGACCAGCTTAGAGCTGTAACTAGATCTGAGCCATCAGGGCTTTCTCCTCAGGCTGGAAAATTTAGAGTGTGTCAATAACATCCTCCAGGTTTATGTTTATTCAAATCCTAGTTCCTTTCTTGGCCTTGCCTCTCCTAGAAGAAGCTTTGGCCCCAAGCATGCTTCCTCCCTTCTATAACCAGAAACTTTAAAGGGTGTGGAGAACATCATCCTGGGTTTCTTCTCCTTCCTGGCCTTGCTCCCCATAGTAAGGGCAGCAATTTCGCCCTAAGATGTACCCATTCTCCCCACCAACTTCACCACTGATCTATCTTCCCTCTGTAGGATCAAAATTTCACAGTGATCCAACCAACCTGCATGCCCCTAGAGGACTTACTCTAAGTAATCCCTCTATTCTGCTTGGCCTAAGTGCAAAAATTGCTCTGGATGAGACAAGCTAAGTTTGAAAGGGTCATTGTCTGGTTGACTACAAGGTGATGAAATTCTCTACCATAGCAATTCCTGGAGACCATTTACTACACTGTAAGTTTATTATATGCATGAAGAAATGCCAACAAAATTACAGACTCTCAAAATATAGACATCAGGAGTTTTAATAGAAGATGAGTTCATTTTCTTAAGACCCCTTGACCACTAATCCCTGATCCCTGGATCCCAAGACCTCTCATACATGAAGGGGGAGTTGAAGCAATGTAGTAAACAGAAATGACTGCTGAATCCATCCTCCACACAGCTGCCAAAGCACGTCTAACAATGTCACTCCACTACTTATTACCTTCAGGATCAAATAAAAAATGCTCTGACAATTAAATTCCTTCACAACCTAGATCTAATCTGACTTTCCAGGCTTATTATACATTTCTTCTCTTTTATGTAAGACAGCTACCAAGGAGTCCTTACTGTTCCTTATGTACAGTACTCCATTTCCTATATCTATACGTATGTACAGACTGTCCCTCACACCTAGAATGCTCTCCTTCCTTATCTCTGCCTCATAGAATCCCTAGTTCCCTTCAAAGCTCAGATCAATCTGTCTTCTACATGGCCTTTCCTGGTCACTCCAGCTGCTGGTGCCTTCCTACCAAAAGACTATCTTGTATTTATGTACTTATTTTGTAAATACTTGTATTTGTAAATACATGTTGTTTCACCATAAGAACATAATTTCCTTAAAAAAAAACCATCAAGGTTTTTTCTTTCCTCTTTGTGTTCCCTGTACGTAACACAGTGTCTAGCATGTTAATGGGTACTTAGTAAATACTTGTTGATTTGGCTGATTAGATTTAGAGTTTGAAAGATCCGAGTTTGAATCTCACCTGAGATACCTCTTAGTTCTGTGACCATGGACAAGTCATACACGCTCTCTCAGCCTCAGTTTTTTCATCTGTAAAATGGGGATAATAAAATTGCTGACCTCACCAAGTTGCTGTAAAGATCTGATGAGATAATGTACATAAAGTGCTCTGTGGACCTTAAGGTGCCAAACAAATGTTGTTAGGGAGATTTCTTAGAAGTAACTGGTAAATAAAAGCATCATTTTTCCCTGACCCACTTTGCCAGAATGTAGTTGAGACTATCAGTATAATGCCCATAAATGGCTTTGAGTCTCTGAAAGCAAAACACAATATAGGTTGTTTGGGAAGACCCTGAGCAAGCCTAAGCATGAATAGCTCTAGATATACATATGCCAGAAGCCCAACATGCTAAACCTCTTATTTCTTCATCAGAGCCACATTCTTAGAGAAATCCAAGAGCCTGGATCATGGATGTGATTTACAAACTCATTCAGCAGTGACCAAAGGATGTCTGCAATGGATTAGGAAAAAAGGAGTGAGGAATTCATCATTAAATGCAATGCATGGACCTTATTGGTGGCGTTGGTGAATATAATTGAGGGGGACCAGTCCAAAAAATCCAGCCATTTTGACTAGGACAATTAAAATGATTAAGAACAAAACAAAACAATCCTACCAAAAAACCATGGAAAGGTTTAGGAAAAAGCAAAATAAATATTAGAATAAGAGGATTTTGATCTGGAAGGGAATTTGGGGGCTAATATAGTACATCTCATCTCATTTTATAGAAAAGGGACCTGGAGCTAAGAAAAGCAAGGTCCTTGATTCCAAATCCAGTGCTCTTTCCATTATACCAAAGTATGGGGCATAGGAGGGAAAGCATAGAAACCTATAGAAAGCAAAAATCTACAGAAGATGAAATTTGAGAGTTTCTATCTTCACAGAAACAATGGAAGAAGATTCTTACCAGTCTTTGCCTCTTGCCTTACTGAGTGCCCTATTTTATGCTCCCTACCCCAGCATGGGATGAGAGAAGATACTGACCCTTTTATTTTTCTCCTGTTTCCCTTAGAAAACTGTGGGCCTGAGGATAGGTTCTGGATCTCTGGAAAAGCCTGCGTGACAGAAGTAGATTCCTTAATGGTTCAATTAGCCCAAGTCAACTCAAATAATCCTTCATCCAGTTTATTTAACGTAACTGCCAGTTACACAAGCAGATTCACCTTCAAGGAGAAATGAAAGGTTTGGCCTTTCCCAAGTGGCCCATCACCAAAAGGGAAGTGCAGATGTAAATCATCCATGCCTGCATCCTGTATCCCTTCCCTTGGGCTTAAAATGAGAAATAAATAACAACATAGCACATTCAGGTACAAAGCTGTCACCTTGACATCTGAACATTTGACCCTGGGTATCTCACACAGAGTATGGATTAGTCTGTTTTTTAAAAAATGTTTCTCTTTAGCTATTTCCTGTTAGAGAGTACAGTGCACTGTCAAAGGTTTAAAATAGTAGGTTTTTCGCATCTGAGGGAAAATATTGTGTTGACAGCTTCTTTGCGTGCTTAACACAGCAGCGCTGTTTACTTGGGCTGAAACACGCAAGAGATTCATGGTCCTCAAGTCATCGTAGCCTAGCAACCAGGCTACACTTTATCACTGAGTTCCAACGCCACATGTATCCATTTTTGGGGATTTCCAGATTACATTCTTGTCCTCTCGCCATCACAGTACTCCTGAAATTTGAGTCACAGAAAGACGCAAGACTAATTCTTGAATCCCTGAGGAGGCTCTTAATAAATATTGGTTAAAAACATTAGTTCAGTTTACGTATTTTTTTAGTTTGATGCAGTATTTGATAGACGATAGGGATTGTTATTTTTATATCTGTGGTACCCACAGTGTCTGGCAAAATGTAGGCACTTAATAAGTGTATGCTCATTGATTTACATGGATAAGCTGTTTAGATCAGGAGTTTTTAACTTAGGGTTCACAGACATCTAAGGAGTTGGTAGAGAGATTTCAGTGAGGCTATGAATCTTTTTTTTTTTTTTTTTTTACATTTTGACAGCTATTTTAATATAACTGGTACCCTTTGTGATCTTATGTAGTACATTTTATGCATTAAGGGACAGTATTCTGAGAAGCAATCTAGGCCTTATCAGACTACAGGGAACTATGACATAAAACTTAAGAAGCCTTGGTTTAGACAGAGCTATAATTAAGAATCCTTTCAAATGGAGCAAATTCATTTGAGGGGTTTTGGTTTGATAGTATGATAACAGGTGTAGTCCTGCCAGGAGAGGGTAACTGACCCTAGTAAGTCTGACCCGCAATCTTGCGGTAGTGGTGGAGGGGGAAGATCAGTCGACGAAAGGGGAACCATAGCCACAGGATCCCAGAAGGAGTGAGGATCTCTATGGTTGCTACAGTGAAGAAGCATCCTCCCCCTAGGAATTACCTCCCTTGTTGACACCCTAAGGAAAACTCTGTTCACCTATTTCTGGTTATACTTCTCATCTAGATTAGAGGGAAGGCTTTTTCTACGAAGAGAAGGTTTCAGCCTCATCATGACCAGACGGTTAACATGCCGTCAGGAGACATACAGCAAAATCTCTATCAAGGAAGAGAGTGATGTAATTTGTTGGCAGTAACTTCAGTTCCAGAGATAATATTTTATAAGGGTTATAGAGATACATTCTAGGAAGCCATGTAAGGGATTAAAAGAATATAAACACTTATGAATACTGACTAAAATCATGCCTAAGGTATAGCAAAGAATAAAATAAGTTCTTGAGAGTCTTGGGGCAGGGAGAGGGGTTAAGGATCAGAGGTAGAGAAGGTATCACGTATGTTCTAGGGGAAGGAAGAGAGGCGTGAAAGGAGAAAATACAGAAAGAGTCAGCTAGTTGGGCTTTATTTATTAGGAAGGGTGAGCTCCAGGCTGTAGGATTTGTGATTGGAAAGTACTTGATAACCTAGTCCAACCTTTTATTTCACAAAGGAGAGGAAAAAAAGTGACTCACCCAGTGTAACCAAGGATAGCATTTGAACTAAGGTCTCCAAACAGTCTCCTTTGCTGACGCATCATTGCTGTTACACTTTCAAATATACCCCACAATTCTGTCTTGAGCCCTTTTCTCTTTGTCTCTCTCCCCATTCCCTCTCTTAGTGATCTCATCAGTTCCTATAGGTTCAATTTCTATCTCCATGCAGACAAATTCCAGATGTGCACCACCAGCCCTTGCCTCTCTCCTAAGCTCTGCTCTTATGTTATAAACAGTCAGTCTCCAGACAACTAGGTGGCTCAGTGGACAGAGGGGTGGGGGGGGCCTGGAGCCAGAAAGACCTGAGTGCAAATCTGGCCTCAGACACTTGCTATCTGCATGACCCTGTTTGCCTCAGTCTCCTCATCTGTAAAATGAGCTGGAAAAGGGAGTGGCAAAATACTTTAATTGGATAGGACTGAAAATGACTGAACAATTCTAGACTCTAGACCAGGGGTGGGTAACCTGTGGCCTCAAGGTCACATAGGCCTTCTAGGTCCTTGGGTGCAGCCTTTTGACTGAGTCCAAGTTTTACAGAACAAATCCTTTTATTAAAGGGATTTGTTCTGTGAAGTTTGGATTCAGTCAAAGGCCCACACTTGAGGACCTACAGAGCCACAAGTTTCCCACTCCTGCTCTCAACCCTTGCTACTACTAATAGTTAATAACAATAGCAAGTATTTATAAAGCATTTCAAGGTTTGCCTTTCCTGTCACCAGTCTATCTCTGATCTCTGAATATTCAAGAATCTCCCTCCTCATAATTCAAGCTCATTTTCTCTTATTTTACATTATATTTATTCTCCATTTCTGAAGTCCAGACTACATGCTGTTCCTTGTATGAGACATTCTATACCTTTTCACTGGGCTTTCCCCAGTGCCTAGGGTGGTGGCAGTATGAGTGGAAAGGAGATAGTTAGAAGGGATGTCGTGGAGACAGAAGAGGCCAAGATTTGAAGTGGATATGTGGAATTAAGAGTGATATAATGCTGAGGTTATGAACCTGGCTGACTAGGAGGGTGGCCACACTCTTGATGGTCATAGAAAAATTTGGAAGAGGGGTGAGTTTGAGGGGAAGAGATTCTCTTTTGAGCATGTTGAGTTTGAATTTCCTGAGGAACATCCAGATGGAATTATTCAGTGGCAGTTTATAATGTAGGAACAGAGCTCAGGAGAGAGACCAGGGCTGGTTGTTCACATCTGAGATTTGTCTGCATGGAGAAAGTAATTGAACCTATAGGAACTGATGAGATCGCCAAGAGAAGAAATGGGGAGAGAGAAAAAGAGAGGGCTCATGACAGATTTGTGGGATATATTTGAAAGTGTAACAGCAATGATGAGTCAACAAAGGAGACAGAAAAGGAGCAATCAGATAGGTGGGAGGAGACCCAAGAGTGAGCAGTGGTTAGAAGATAAAATCAAACAAATTTCCAAAGCCCAGAGCCAAGGAATTAATTACAGAACACAGCAACTCTACCCTAAGATATCCCTAATTAAGCCTCGACATGAATCACAGGTAAAGTCTTAGCATGTAAAATAGAAGATAGGTTTGCTGAAGATAATCACTAGTGCTACTATCAGAGACTTTCCAGTTTTTATAGGTGGGAGAGAGTAGAAGGGAATCAGGAACATGAAGTATAGAAAGAGTTAATTAGCCCAGTCACAGCAATCTAACATCACCATTTGGCCCTCACAGTCGCTGGCCATCACGTTACTTCAGGAGAAAACTCAGCAAGTGATTTTACTTGCTGGTACCTGCAACCCAACACCATAGGTAATCCTAGAAAAAAAGACTTATTTGTTTTGCCTTTAGGTCCCCAGTTTTCTATTCACTTGCTTTGAAATGCTAGTTGATCACCTTTTGATGAATAAAGTCTGTCATTCCACAGAGTTGTTGGGTTTTTTTTAAAAGCCTTGAATTGCACTTGAATGTGAGTTTCAGTCTGTGTAAACTCCACTAACCATCTGCAGTCAATCAGTCAGAATCAATGCCAGTCTTGTTTTGGGTAGAGTAGCGTTAGAGTGAAACTAAGAACTGAATACCTAAATAGGGACAGGGGGATTAGACCATTGATGGGGAGTGTGGAGAAGAGGAACAGAAAGTAGAGAAAGGGCATGCTGAAAATAAGCAAAGTGACTGATATCAGAAGTTCTCCTTTTTTGATAGGTGGAAAAAACTAAAGAATGAGATAGCACTAAGAATATGAAGTGTAGAAAGGGGTCTCCACTAGTGGGGGCACAGAAAGGGGAGCTTAGGGATGCCAAAATCAGGGGTCCTTTCACTTCTGACACTGACATAGTCCAGGGAAGGAGAGATGGCTTAGAAGGTACCTAGAAGGATGAAGCTCTTGCAAATCTCTTGACATAGATTCATCCCTTCCAATCTCTTTTGTGTTTATTTTTTTTTCACCTTAGACCAGAGATGCCAAACATGTGTATGCAGTCTACAACACTCCCCAGTGTAGCCCAAACCAGATCAAAATATAATTGGGAAATATTTAACAAAATAAAATTTAAAGACAACCAGACATAGATAATGTTAAAGTGATTTCCAGGTCAATGTTGCCTACAGGGATCCTTATATATGATTTAGTATCCCCTGTTTCTGTTTGAATTTGACATCACTTTCTCAAACAGGTATCTTGACAGCATGTCCTGGAACATAAAAGCCCCCAACAGGACATACATTGTACAGAAATTTGGGTACATACAGACATACCAGAAAAGATCCTAAAGAACATACTTGAGCTATATTGCTCTGTGAAAGCAAGGTCCTAACTACCTCCTCTCTTTCTAATCCAATGGGATAGGAGTGTGCAGAAATAATGCTTTGAGGAATAATCATAAAAACCAGTGGGAAACTCTTTCTCCCTTCTATGGGCAGTCAACCCTGTGCACCAAAGAAGGTTGGGATGGTTCTTACGGCTCTCACCTGCAGCTGCTGTTCTCCCCTCTTTACCATTCTAACGGTTAAAGACCAATTTTGCAAGCTTCACAGTTGCCTTGGGATTATCTTATTTTTCTTTCACTATACTAAACAACTAGACAACTAGGATCTGTGGACAGAGGTAATTTTGTGTAGCTTCAGTAAATTGCCAATGTCACATGATATATAGCAGTGCTGATTTGAATGACATGCTAAAATGGTTGATTTTATTACAAAGTAGATTAATTCCCAAGGAACTAGTTAATTGAGATGTCACTATACACTACAGCCAGAGTTTGAACTATATCTACCATTACCATTTAGCCAGCTAATCTTTGCATTGGGTGTCATTGTTGGCTAAGGTCCATCATGTAATTAGTAACTTGGTATGCAAAGCATTTAAATTTAAAATTTAGTTCAGGTATAGGTTAGTTAGGACCAAATCTGATTCCCTCGTTTTTTTCAGTCCTTACCCACTCATAATTAATAATAGGATTGAGAGACATCATGTATAATGAAAACACTGCCAGATTTGGGGTCAGACAACCTAAGTTCAAATCCTTGCCCTGTTCCTCACTACTTGTGTGACATTGGGCACTTCATTTAACCTGCATGGACTCAGTTTCCACATCTGTAAAATGAGGGAGTTGGACCAGATGGTTTCTAAGGTTCCTTTTAGCTCTAAGTCTATGATACTACAATGAGGTCAGTTTAAGCAGCATTAGTCACAACCTATACAAAGCACTTCAAAGAATATATGATTTAATTGGCATAGTTACTCTTCCCTCTAATGAAGATCACAAACCTCCTGAATCTCAAAAATTGCTTCACGTGATGTTGACAATGAACCATTCTGAACAGAGCTAGGCTCATCTTCAGATGAAGAGTCCATGCTCAGAGGCTTTTGATGGACCAAGGTTTTTGCACATGCACATGCACAAAGGTTTCTGAGCTTGTTGAGACCTGCTAAGCTATCTGTTTTGCTGGCATAGCCTTCAAGAGCCAAGGGTCACTTCCATGCCATTATAAAGCACTAGAGTAGAACTTCAGTGGAAGTATGTAATAATATCACCTCTTAAATTATAGGTTCTTGGAAGCCCTGAAACATGATCTCTAAGGTCCCCTTTGACTTCAACATTTTGTGACCTACATTGATTCAGCATGCTTTCTATAATAACTGTCACAAGGCTATATACAACAGGCTCACAATGTTTTTTGGTGGTAGTAGTGATGATGATGACATAAACATAGTATTTAAAATTAGAATTGTGGCTAACATCAGCCAGCTAATCTTAGCTATGGCAACATTTGTTGGCTGTTCTGACATCGTTGGGGAAGTCAGCAGTTCTATATTTAGCTGGCTAATGGTAATATTATCTGGTTAACACTTGAAATGAATCGTTTCAGATCATAGCCAGTCATTTTGGTTAATGTTGAGATTAGTTTGCCAATATCTGATTAGTGTGTGCCTGTGAGAGCAGAGAGGAAGAAACAAAAAAAACCTATTTCATAAAAAGTGAAAGGTTTGGGCCACAAATTAGTATTAGTAAGTAGAAATCTGGGTAAATTAGAACAAATGAGGTGTTGGATTAAGTGATATCTAAACAACTGGTCTAGCTCTAAAATTTTATTCTTCTTTTTCCAAGGTAAGGAAACATAGTAGTATCTCATGTACACTGAGGTTGGCTCTGGCCCATGTCTGTGTTGCGTTCATATTTCATGGTACACTATGTGATCTTTGGGTCTTTCTGAGGAAGTTCTAGGACCAGAATTTTAGGATTATTATTCATCATTTGTTCTGAAATACATCACCTACAATAAATTCCCCAAAGTGATGTCAGTAGAAAGCCAAATATAATTTAATTCTCATAGCTTTATTTAAAAACAAAATAAAACAAAACTGGAGAGGGTTTTTCCATCTAAGAAAAGGTTTCCTTGAGCTGTCCAATTGTGAAATTGATTACCAAACAGAAATAACATAGTTCCTTCATTCTCTTTAACATGTAAATTATACTTAAGAGTACCTTTAGCTAGTACCTTAGCTAAAACATCACAGTAGCATTCTACCCAATCCTAACAATCCATACTCAATCAGGTCTTTGGACCTACAATACTAGACATAACCTGACAACAAGGAGGAAAAAAATGTTGTCAGATTACACTCTGAATGATTTTAAGTAAGGGACTATCTCTGAAAATTTTAGTGTTTGGTCTATTTTTACCATCAGCATGGAAAAAAGAAAAATCAGATGCAACTACTCTTCTCTGGCCCTAAGCTGCTGTCCAAAGAACTCTGCCATGTGTGGCAGACCAGGCCTCAGATGGAACACAGACACAAACATCATGTGGTCGATGAAACCGAGAAGCCCCTGAGCATAATATTAAAAGATTAATGATTGAGCATTTGTTATGTCAATACGCATCAGAGAGGTAAATCTGGGGGAAGCAGGTTTGGGGTGAATCTGTGGCTGAGTTTCATATTTAAACATCATTCTGTTAGGCTGGTGGGCGTTTTCTTTCTTCTTTTCTTTCTTTTTCTTTCTTTTTTTTCCCTCAAGCAGAACTGAAGCTGTTGTTTGCTCATCTAATGTTATTACGGAAACACAGTCATTAAGCACTATAGATTTTATTTTCCACAAACCAGATGGAATTGTAATTTCCCTGGAAACTGGGCTAAGCATGTCCACACTAATTGCCAGTTGCATTTGGGTGGTCAGACTTCTCTGAACTCCAGGTGACTCTTGTATTTTCTTTCCTCAAAGCCTGTCCCTTCTGCTTGCTCATCTCTGACTTTTGTACTGACCTCCTTTTCTCTTGGCAAGCCCAGCAGAGGCGGGGTAAGTCACTGAGGGCAACTGAAGCTGGGCCAGGTCAGTCTTCTGAGCCACCCACAAGCTCACACGGCTCACAGACAACAGACACAGAATATTTCCCTACCTTTGCTGTTTTTTCCTACACCACCCGGAATTTTCTAGAGTCAAATCACGGCACGCATGACACTGTCCTGCCATTTAATCTTGACAACATCAGCATGGTGTAGTTGTGGCTACACAAGAGAGATGGGCTTAGAGAGAGAAAAACCAGGGTTCGAGTTCCACCCATGACACATACTTAGTTCTGTGACCCCGGGCTAACCACTGAACCGCTTGGTGACCTGGACAATTCTCTAACCTTTTTTTGTACCCTGTACTCCTTTGGCAATCTGGTAAAGCCTACAGAATCCTCAGAATAGTGGTTTTAAATGTGGTTTTAAAATTCACAAGATTACAAAGGAAACCAATTATGCTGAAATCATTATCTTATTTTTATTTTTTAAAAATTTTATTCATTTTAAACTTAGAAAAAAGAACATTTCCGCATACACAGCAGAACACAAGAGAGGATTCAATATAAAGTAATAAATTTCCATTTCATGAAAACTACACATAATAAATCCTACACATTGTTTTCAATGCAACCCACCTTTTCTACTTCCTTCTATGTTTTCTTTTGTTTTTTATTGTGTTTTTTATTGTATTTTTTTCTCAGTTTTCTTCATTTTTAAAACACAAAATCATTGACCCCAGGTTACAAGCTCCTGCTCTAAGACTATAAATTACAGAGAAGATGCTGACCTGTACTGATGGGGGAATTTCCTCCTCTGGGAGTTCCCTCAACCAATGAAATGCTAGTTTTTTTAACCACCCCACATTACTGAACTTCCCACTGCATATGCTTCGTGAGCTGTCTCTCTCTGCTTGAGCCACAGAAAAGAGGAAGTTGGGGTTTTGAAATCTCTAGCTCAGGTTGGGTCTACACTAGCAATCTGATAGCTTATGTGCTAGTGAAAACCCTCAATATTTTGCATCATTCTCATGATTGTTGTTACATGGGTTGCAAGACTGAACAAGGAGGGGGCAGCCCCAGGGAACATTGTGAAAGCAGGCAAATATTATTCTGTTTCCCCCACCTCCGGTTTAAGTATGTTTGGGTGGAGACTTCAAAGACTTTAATTTTGGCTTAATGCTGGGAGAAGTTTCATGACCAGCAAAGCTGCCCCAGTACAGTGAGTGGGCTGCCATCAGAGGTGTTGCATTTCCTTTGTTCTCAAAGAGGACCAGTGACATTAGAAGGGTGTGATTCTTGACTTACAAGTGAATTGGATTTAAGTGAGGTGAGGCTAAGCAAAGTCACCAGCCTCACTTTCTCCTCTAGAGCCATCTGAGTTTAGTGGCAAGACAGGACTACTGGAAATGGCCCTGGATGCAGTAGGAGACCATGATCTTTTTAAGCTAAAGTTTTTCCCAGGTCTCAGTTTGTCTAAGGCAACTGAGTTCCAACTCACCTGAAGTGCAAACCAAGGCTAGATGACCGCCTGTCAGATTTGTGGGACGGGAGATTCTTGCTCAGTCCCAGGTTACACTAATTGGATCATAGGATTGAGCATGGATGTTTTCATGTTGTGTGTTCCCCTCCCATCTCCCATTAGACTTTGATCCTCTTGAGGGCACTGACTAGTTTTTTGCCTTTATTTTTTTGTATCTCTAGTACTTAGGCACAATACCTTGCCCTATGAGTAGGTGCTTAATGATTGCTCATTGACTGACTGAAGAATCCTTAAAGATCATTGAGTCCATGTAGGTGGTGGTGCAGTAGATAGAGTTGCAGCACTTAAGAGTCAAGAAAATAGGAGTTTAAACCCTGCCCTAGCCAAACGTCCCTGGACAATATTACCTCTCACTGCCTTAGTTTCCTCATCTATAAAATGGGAATAATAACAGCACCTACCTCCCAGAGTCTTTATGAGGATTAAATGAGTTAACATATGTAAAAGGGTTTGTAAAACTTAAAATACTATATAGATGCTAGCTATAATTATTTTTACAGAATAGGAAACTAGAGGCCCAGAAAGGTTAAATAACTTGCCCAGGGTCACAAAGTTAAGGGAAAGGATGAATGAAGAACAAGCATTTATTAAGCACCTACTATTTGCTAGCTGGAACAGTGAACAGAGGACAGTCAACCAGGAAGAATCCTCTTCCTGATTTCAAATCTGGCCTAGCTGTGTGATCCTGGGCAAGTCACTTAACCCTGTTTGCCTTAATTTCCTCATCCGTAAAATGAGCTAAAGAAGGAAATGCCAAACCACTCCAATGTCTTTGGGGTTATGAGAGTCAGACATGACTGGAACGACTGGACAACAAAATTTGCCAAGTGTTTTACAAATATCTCATTTGATCCTCTCAAAAATCTTGGGAGGCAGATGCCATTATTGTCCCTATTTTTATGGAAAAGGAAACTGAGACAAACAGAGGTTAAGGGACTTGCACAGGGTCACACAGTTAGTGTCAGAGGCAAGATATGAACTCAGGTCCTTTCGACTTCAGGTCTCTATCCTCTCTAGCTGGCTTCTGAGTCCTCTTATAACTTTTGTGATTTTTGCCCCAACCTAATGTTCTCATGATGTTCAGTATTTTTCAATCCATTAAATATGGTTTTAAAAGGTTCAGAAAATCCTTTTCTTCCTTATGGTCCTTTATGATTTTACAAAACCCTTTCAGATACCTCATGTGATCTTCACAACTCTTTGGTATAGGCAGGGCATGGGTGATTATACTTGTTTCATATATTAGTAAACTCAGATTCAGAGCATTTCAGTAGCTTGCCAGTCAGCGCATGACTGAGCCAGAACTAGGAACCAGGTCTTCTGACACCCAGACCAGTGCACCTCCCACTGGGTCACACTGTTTCTCTTTTTATCTAGAAGTGAAGTCTGTAAGACAAACAGTTTTACCTTTGGTTAGGGTAATGGCCAGGAATTTGTTAATAATTTATAATGGAGTTCTATTTTTAAATTTAAAAAAATGTTGATTACAAAAGTTCTATACTGTTTCTTAGTTATTTATTCCTGAGAAGAGCCTGGCCCCTGGCCCGATGATCTAATATGGTACCATTCAAGGAGCACTGAGTTGGTATTCAGAGGGCTTGGCTTCAAATCCCCCACCCAATCCTTATTTCCTTGTGTCAGCTTTGGTGAGTCATTTAATTTCCCTAGGCCTCAGTTTATTTATCAGCAAAATGGGGTAGATTGAATTAGATCCTGTCTTTTAGTTCTATGACCCAATAACAGGTACCACTGCCCCACTGGTGGCATCATGCCTAGGAATCATAGGCGTCATCCCTAGACTAGAGGAAATAATTAGTCACCCTAGGACTGTTCTCAAATTTCCAAACCTGTGAAAGATTTAAGAATGACATAGTTGTTCCAAAGAAGAGATATGAGAAGGCGCCTCCCCCCATTCCTTTGCAGAGGAGTCCAAAGTGGGTGGAAGATTTAATATGATGTCAAATTTTCTTCAGTGTGTTCATCAGTTTTGTTGACTTTTTTCTCTTCTGTCTCTTTTTCTTTTTAAAATTCTTTGTTATGAGACATGGGTGGAGCTGGGGGAGAAAGAATATGTAGGAGAATCTAGGAGATACAAAAACAAAAGTTTTTCCCCAAAATGTATTTTTAAGGTTATATAATTTGCTGTTATATGATATTTGACCTGAATTTAAAGTGTCTGGCTTGGTTGTTGTTTTTCAGTCATTTTTCAGTCATGTCTGACTCTTCTTGATCCCTTTTGAGATTTTCTTGGCAAAGATACTGGAGTGGTTTGCCATTTCCTTCTCTAGCTCATTTTACAGATGAAGAAACTGAGGCAAACAGGGTAAAGGGACTTGCCCAAGGTCACACAGCTAATAAATGTCTAAGACCAGATTTGAATTCAGGAAAAGGAGTCTTCCTGACTTCAAGTCTAGTACTCTACCTACTGTGCCAGCTAGCTGCCCATAGACAAAATTTATCTCATAATAATAAGATAATAACAAATAATGGCATTTGTATAGCACTTTGAGGGCAAAGCCCTTTACAAATATAATCTCATTTCATCCTCACAACCCTAGGAGGTCTGTGCTATCATCACCCTCCTTTTACAGAAACTGAAGTAGGCAGAAGATAAATGACTTGCTCAGAATTTCAGAGCCAGTAGGTGTATGAGAAAGGACTTTTACTGAGATCTTTCTGACTCCAGATCCAGCCCTCTATCACTATGCCATCTAACTGCCTAGTTTCCCACCACAGAGTTTCTCTTAGTCCAGTGGTAGGGAAACCTGTGGCCTTGAGGTCACATGTGGTCCTCTAGATCCTCAAGTGCGGCCCTTTGACCCAATCCAGACTTGGATTAACTGCACTTGAGGACCTAGAGGACCACATGTGACCTCAAGGCCACAGTTTCCCCACCCCTGCCTTATCTCTTCTCTCCCTGGGCATTATCCTGAACCTCGCCTTTTCTCTACTGCCCTTTCAAAATTTACCTGTCCTGTATCACAGGATCCCATTACCCTCATGTAACATGCTCTTAGGTAGGGGAATGGCTCAAAGTTTGTTCTTCCCTAGCTTTGGGTAGGTACCATTCACTGGTGCCTGTGCTAGCAGCTGAGGCTCATCATGGAATGGGAGGAGTAGAGCATGGCTAATACCACACCCAGCACTTCTAAAAGGCCCCATAGGCAGCCAGAATTCAAGAAAAATGTCATATTCCAAAGACTGCAGAAACTCCAGAATTCCTGCTCTCTGATCCTGCTTCCCACTGTTTGCTATTGTTGACCCATAACTTTACACCTGGATAGGTTTTCGCTTAAGCCCTTCTCAACTGAGGTTTGATGGTTCAACTACTTCTCTGCTGGCTTAATGGACAAGTCTTTCTGTCTCCTAAGGAAACTGATTAATCTCTGGCTGTTTTAAACTCTTGGCCTCACATTGGACAAGTTTCTTGTCTCCCATCCATCTGATGCTATCAACAGGAAGTTGCCCTTCTCTTCATACACTTCAAGATTGTCTCCCTGTCAGAGGGGCAGCCCCCACCCCTGTCCAGGGAGAGGGGGATGGGAAAGGGGGGATAGGCAGGACATTGCATCTTTCATCACTCCTCTACCCATATGCAAAAATAATGGAGAACACAGCTACACGCCACACCATCAGGATGAACACTGCAACTCCCCAGGATACTTTCCCAAGGGGAAGGTAATTTGCTGAACATATAAATACACCCTAGAGGAACACATCCATAAAAGGCATAGAACCTAGGACTGACACTTCTCAACCGAAGCCCTTACACAGCCACTCTTCCTTTCCCCTGCCCCTTGCTTTGTCCTCACACATAGACCCTCTGAAAATTATAGAGTGGTTATGGGCAGTTGTGTCCAAAGATACAAGGAAGGACCCTGTTTAGTGCTCTCTTAAACATTCTTGCTACAGCAGCCCATGGGCAGGAGCTCTCCTGCACCCAGCGGCCAAACCATGGTTGAAGCCTCCCCTACCCCAACCTCTTGCATCCTTTCTTTCCCACTTCCATTTCTATAGAGTTCAGCTCTTGGCAATCACTTGACATATTTTATATGTTAAGATAATGTATGTTTTATTCTATATATTAACATAATTTATGCAATTAACATAATTTATCAAATCATTTTATAAAAATAGACTTTTGTTGATGTCTGTTGTTTTGACACTGTCTGAATTTCTCTCCCCTCCCTCACTCCTAGCCATCTCTTAAAAAAGAATTTTTAAGACCAAAAAAAAATCAGCAAAACCAGTCAACAACTTGAACAAAATGGGATGTTTTATGTAATGTGGGACAATTGTGTTAGACCTGTGCCCATCTCTACAAAAAAGTACAAGTTGGATCATGTCACACTCCACTCCCCACTCTGCCCAGCTTAACAAACTCCAGTGGCTCCCTATCACATCAGGTATCAAATATAAAGTCTTCTGTTTGGTGTTAAAAAGCCCTTTATTACCTAGCCCCCTCCTTTGTTTCCAGTCTTCTTACACCTTGCTCCCCATCACATACTCTTTGATCCAGTGACATGGGCCTCCTGACTGATCCTTGAACAAGATACCCCATCTTTGGACTCCAGGCATTTTCTCTGGCTGTGCCCCATGTCTGGAATGATCTTCCTCTTCATTCTCTCTGCCTCCTGACTTTTCTGACTTCCTTTAAGTCCCAACTAAAATCCCACCTCAGGAAGTGTTTCCTGATGTCTTTTAATTCTAGTACCTCCCCTCTATTAATTATTTCCTATTTTTCCTGTGTATAGCTTGTTTGTACAGTATTTGTTTGCTTGTTGTCTCTTCTATTAGATTGTGAGCTCCTCAAAGGCAGGGGCTACGTTTTGCCTCTTTTGGTGTCTTTAGTTCTTAGCACTGTTAAAAATAAGACTAATGGAAGTGACAGAATTCCAGATGAGTTATTTAAAAACCTAAAAAATGCTGCTGCTAAAGGGCTGTATTCAATAAACTAGCAAATTTGAAGAATAAAAGAGTGGCCATTGAATTGGTAAAGATCAGTTTACTTCCCAATCCTAAAGATGATCAACGCCAATGAATGCTCAAATTTACTGAACAATTGTGCTCATTTCACACACCAGCCAGCTTATGTTTAAGATTCTGCAAACTAGGCTTTAGTAATATGTGAACCGAGAATAACCAGAAGAGCAGGCTGGTTTTTGAAGAGGCAGAAGAACTGGAGACCAAATTGCCAACATTTGCTAGTTTATGGAGAAAGCAAGGGAGTTCCAGAAAAAATATCTACTTCTGCTTCATTGAGTACACTAAAGTCTTTGACTGTATGGGTCACAACAAAGTGTGGCAGGTCCTCAAAGAGATGGGAGTACCAGATCATCTTCCTTATCTCCTGAGAACCTGTATTCAGGCCAAGAAGCAACAGTGAGAACCAAATATGGAACAACTGGTTGGTTTAAGATGGGAAAAAGAATCTGACAAGGCTTTATATTGTCACCTTATTATTTAATTTATATGTAGAGTGCATCAGGTGAAATGCCAGGCTGGATGAATCAAAAACCAGAACTAAAGTTGCCAAGAGAAATACCAGCAATGTCAGATATGCAGACAATACCACTCTGAGGGCAGAAAACGAAGACTTCACGAAGTTTTATCATGAAGGTAAAAGAGGAGAGTGTAAAAATTGGCTTGAAGCTTAATATTAAAAAAAAAACAACCTAAGATCATGGCAATTGGGCTCATCATTTCCTAGCAAATAGAGGGAGAAGAAATGCAAGCAAAGCAGATTTTATATTCTTGGGTTCAAAGATCACTGCAGACCATGACTGATAGCAGAAAGTAAAGAGGAATTAAGAAGCCTTTTGTTGAGGGTGGAAGAGGAGAGTGTAAGAGCTGGCTTGATGCTTAACATAAAAAAAAAAATAAAACCAACTAAGATCATGGCAACTGTTCCATCATTCTATATTCTTGGCTTCAAAAATCACTGCAGATGGCAACTGCAGTCATGCAATGAAGACTCTTGCTGCTTGGAAAGAAAGTTATGGAAAATCTGGATGGAATACTAAAAATCAAAGACATCACCTTGCTGACAGAGGTCCATATAGTCAAAGTTATCATTTATCCAGTAGCAATATATGGCTATGAGAGTTGGACTATAAGGAAAGCTAAGCACTATAGAATCAACACTTTCAAATTGTAGTGCTGTAGAAGACTTTTAAGAGTAGCAAGTACATCAAATCAGTCAATATTAAAAGAAATTAATTCAGGTTATTTACTGAAAGGTCAAATACTGAAGCTGAAGCTTAATTCCTTTGGCTACATAATGAGAAGACAGAACTCATTGGAGAAGACCTGATTTTGGGAAAGATTGAAGGCAAAAGGAGAAGTTGATCCAGGAGACAAGATGGATAGATATGTCATGGAAACAACAAGCATGAACTTGGACAGACTTTGACAGATACTAGAAGATAGAAGGGACTGGCATGCTATGGTCCACGGGCTCATCAAGAGTCAGGTATGACTGAGCCACTGAACAACAGCAAGACTTAGCATGGTTCCTAGACAACACTAGGCACTTAATGCTTATTGACTGATTATATTAATAGCTGAAGATCATAAATGTAGGTTAAGAAGGGACCTCAGAGGCCATCTAGTTCAAACCTGTCTTTTGACAGATTTACAAATGGATTCTCTGGAAGGTCAAGTGATTTGTCCAGGCTATCACATGAGATGCAGGATTTGAATCAGGTCCTTGAACTCCAGAGCTAGTGATCTTCCCACTTATATCAGCTGATAGCTCTGCCGTATATTGGGCCAAAATAGGAGGAAATAACTTTCTCCATTGAAACTGTTTCTAATTTTAGCTTCCTTTCCCAACAAGGCACACCATGAGGCCTAGTGTCTTCACCCAGTCTTGGGATAATTACTGCCCTTTTGTCTTCATCATCTTCAGTCACATCCTTTCTGTTGCTGTAGTTGAATCATTTCTGTCAATGTCTCTTTGTTCCCCCATTTGCAGTTTTCTTGCAATGATACTGGAGTGATTTGCCATTTTCTTCTCCAGCTCATTTTACAGATGAGGAAACTGAGGTAAACAGAGCTAAGTAATTTACCCAGGGTCACACAAAGCTAGTAAATTTCTGCAACCAGATTTGAACTTCTAAAGATGAGTTTTCCTGATTCCAAACTCAGTGCTCTATCCACTGTGCTACCTCGCTGCCCCAGTCATACCCTTGCTAGTCTATAAATCCTTTCCCCTCTTACCATGTGGGAGAGTTTTCTTAGTGCGTCTTCAGCTAACTTCTAGAGTTCCTGATAGCACAGAGGACTTTAGACCCAAGTTGAGTTGTGATTCTATTATTTGCTAGGGGTTAATCTTGGCTTCTCCAACAGTTGCCCAAAGACTATGTTAGTCCCATGGGTTAACAGAATCATCATCAAGAGTGAATGTGATGACTTTCCTCATGACCTCTCCTTGGCAAAGCTTCTTAGAAATAGGTCACATTGCTCAAGCCATTAACACATAGGTCAAGATGTAGGAGGTGTTGGCACCATAAATAAAATCTGTGTCAGACCATGGAACTAGATACTATTTATAGTTTGAATTTGTAGTTTCTATCAGGGCTATAAAGATATATACATACATACATATATAAAAGCTATATATGTTATATAAATATAAGATAGATATACAAGCTATCTCTGTATGTTTATATACACATATATATGTAAGTTATATATAAGGCTTTAAAGCCACAATTAGGCAAAGAAACTCTTAACTTGCCAGTCCACTTGCTAGAACTGATCAGGATAGCAGTCAGGTGGACCTTTTTGTTGTTCTTGTTGAGTCATTTCAGTGCTATTCATGACCCCATTTGGGTTTTTCTCTGCCAAGATACTGGAATGGTTTGCCATTTCTTTCTCCAGCTCATTTTATAGATGAAGAACAAACAGATGGAGGCAAACAGGGCTAAGTAACTTATCCAAGATAAGGCCTGAACCTTTAGTTAACATTTACATAATATTTTTTAAAAATAATTTTCATTGACATTGTTTGTTTTTTCTTACTTACATTTCCCACTGTATCTTTCTTTCTGCTCCCTCTTAGAGAGCTATCCCTTATAATAAGAATGAAAAAGGAGAAAGAAAAAAGTTCGTAAAATACTAACGTATTTTTAAAAATCTGATTATAGTTATAGTGGTCCATGCCTATTGTCTTCCACCTCTGCAAGGATGCTGAAAGATAGAGGGAAAGGTTTGAAATGTCTTCTGTCTCTTCTTTGGGGCCTACTTTAGTCATAATAATTTTGAAGCTTTCAGTTTTAATTATTTTGTTGTTCTTTCTCTTTGCATTATTGTATCATTGTATATAGAATCTTCCTGGTTCTGCTTCCTTCACCCTGTATCAGTTCATATAAGTCTTCTTATGCTTTTCTATATGCATCATCTTTATCATTGCTTACAGCACAGAGGTATTCTATTACTTTCATGTATCACCATTTCTTTAGCCATTCCCTGATAGATAGTCATCTGCTCCCTCCTTCGCCCTCCACCCAGTTCTTAACTATCATAAAAAGTACTGCTATATGGCATGCAAGGTCTTTCTTTATGTCACTGATCTCCTTGGGATATATGCCTAGCTTTGGGACCTCTGGGTCAAATGATATGGACACTAATTCATTCGTTCATTCATTTGTTCACTCTACATTTTGCATAGTAGGACCTCAACAGTAAATTTATTGAATTGATATGTTGAAATGGGAAGGGTCTGCAGGGAGTTCTTTTTGCCAGGTTGTCTTTCCTAAGCCTTGGGTGATCTCTTCTGATGTATGTTGTAGAGAATATTCCTATGTGTGTACCCAGTCAGGTAATGGGTTAGTTGCTTCTAATGTCCCTTCTAACTCTGAGATTCTGTGATTTTGCAGAACAAAAGTCTTAGTTTTAAATCATTGCTGAGGAAGATCTTGGTTCAGTAGTGGTGACACTCTGTAAGACTTCTTTAGGACATTTCTATTTATGAGACCTGTGGTGACTTTGGAGGGATCATTAGATAACAAATTTAGAACTGGAGATCTTAGAGACCATCTGTTTTATTTTATGTATGAGAAAACTGGATCAGAGAAACAGTGTCTTGTCCAAGATTAGTTAACCAGTAAGTGAGAGTCAGGATTTCTACCCAAGTTCTCTGACAAAATTCAAATCTCTTCCCTCTCTACCATGTTCAGAACTTTATTCATATCCACAGCTTCAGGCAAACATGTTGAACATGTTAAAACCTCTGTCATTTTAGCTACTTCTCTCTGTGTGAACTTCCTCTGGGGTTACTTCAAGGAATAGGAAAGGACAGGTATGTGTTTGTCCTGGAACTATATCCAGGCTGGAGGCATCTGAGAAGCCTCCATCAGGGAACCACACTGAGGGTGTTCTGTGCATGCATGAGCATGTGGGTATGCCAGCAGACCCCCTGTTAGAACCTAGTAGAGGACCTGCTCGTCTGCCTATATGACAGTCTGCTATTATGACTCCGAGGATCCCAGCTAACTCTGAGGGTGTTTCCTATTTGTCTTTAAACCACTCCCCAAAAGGTAATTAAAATCACAACGGAGGGCAGACAGCTCCTACTCACAGATGAACATGTATAGTTCATTAGCATGATTATGTTTACCCACTTCCCTGCATCAGTCCCTAAGATACTATTTCTGGTCTGCCTGCATGAGCTCTAAGCTTTCCATGTTCCCTTGTATTAGTTTAAAACCCTGCTTTTGCATTCAGACCCTGACAGACTGATTCAATCTACCTCCTCCTTCCCATTCTGGATCTCTATACATTGATCCTGGCTCACCGACTCAGACTTCCTACTTTTCCTCTTCCTTCTGCTTTGGCTTGACATCTGGATCTTGCCCTTGTCCTTGCCCTTTGGACTGATCATGCCCACACACCCCTACTTTCTCTAGGCTATCTGCTTCTCTGACTATGACCTCTACCCTATGTGCTGCATTGCTCTCCGCACCCCATCTGGAAGCTTCCACATGGCCCATTCTATTTTTGCCATTACTTATGCCTGGCACCAATGTATGCAGAAGTTTGGAGTCTCTCTGTTACTCTCTCAAACCAGGTTACAATCGGGGAAACCCCCATTGTAAAAAGAGAGTGAGAGCAATAGGGATAAACAGAGACATGATGTCCAGCAAGGAACTGGCCCTTTAAGAAAATCATGATGACATCACCAGAAGGCCTCAGGTGGCACTGTAGCATCAGAGTATGTCTTGATCCTCAGGGCATATGTTCCTTACATGTTTCCTGGCCACATATGTGAGCACTAGAGAGACAACCTAGGTTCAAATTTTCTCAGTCACTTGCTATCAGTATGAGCCTGGGTAAGTCTCTGGACTTTGATTCCCTCATATGAATAAAAGGTCAATGTAAATCCCATCTGAGGTTCCTCTCAGCCCTAAATCTATCATCTTCAGACCCTATGATGTCTACCCCTCCTGTTATCTCGTGAGTATTGATTCTTCTCTCTGACGGTCAGGCTGTATTCTAGAGCATGTTCTAGGCTTAGGGGAGGAATGTTCTATTTCTACTTTTCTTATTTTACTATTATACTAAATATCTTTGATTAAAAAACAAAATGAAAAAACTAGGTCACACGTTTTCAAAAACACACATTGGCAGATCTGAACATAGACATCCTAGAGTGTGTGGAAGATAGACTGGCCAAAGCCACGTGGAACCCTGGAGAGAAACAGAGAAAGTGAATAAGAAATAGGCACCAAGAGGGAACCTCACTGAAAATATTGGTCAGAAAGAATGTGAGAGCAATCATGATGAAAAAGGAAAAACAATGGTGAATGAAAGTATTCTGGGCCAGGTCTAATTCAGACTAGTCCAGCGATCCCTGTTAGGGTTAGGATGCAATCTGACACTAATAGATTGTAAAATGGGTAGCTAAGTGGTTCAGTGGATAGAAAGTCAGGCCTGGAGTCAGGAAGACCTTAATTCAAATAAGGCCTTAGATACTTACTAGCTGTGTGACCCTGGGCAAGTCACTTAATCCTGTTTTCTTCAGTTCTTCATCTGAAAAAAGAGCTGGAGAAGGAAATGGCAAACGACTCCAGTATCTTTGCCAAGAAAATCCCAAATGAGTTCATGAAGAACTGGATGTGACTGAAACAACTGAACAACAGCAAGATTCTAAAATTTAATAAAATCAGTGCTACTAATAATAAAATGAAAAAGGAGAATGCTAGCTAAATCCAAGTAAAACACTATTCCCCTATGCCTCTGCATTCACCATGACAACAGACATCCTGTCAGGTAAGGACAAAAAGGCAAATTCTGACAAAACCTCTGACTCCTCCCCACAGGCTGGGCCTTTTATGCCTCAGGTGCCAAGGAATCCAAATAGCCTCTCTGCCCTCTTAAAGGATCAGAGCAGCTTACATAAAAAACGGTGCTGCTCCTACCATAGAGAGGGGCATAAATAATGAAGATGAGCCTGGAAGCTAAAAGCATGCAAGAGAAGATAATAGATTGCTTTGGGGAAAGCTTTGAATGGAACAATTTATAACATGATAGAGCTTAGAGGACTAGTTTCAAAATGGATGTTCCCTAAATTGATCTAAATTTCCTCACATCAGTCTACAAAGTCATAGGATGTTACTCTACTAAATTCCCCTGGCCTTTCTCCTTACTCCCAATGTGACATTTGGAAAAATCACTCCTCTCGGGGCCTCACTTTTCTCACTGATAAAATAAAGTGTTAGAACTGATGAGCTCTAGCTCTCTTAGCTGTGAATCTAAATTATAAACTAGTATCTCCTCTGGGCTATAACACTCTCCAGCCGGGTCTCCAGAAGATGGCTGGCTGTTCTTTCATGTTCTTCAGATTTCCTATTGTGTCCATGAGCTCCCTATATAATCAAATAATCGACTCAACCAGCCCTTAATAAAGACATTTACTCAAACGGCATAGCAAGAACAGAAGTTAAAAAACAAACCTGGGTCACACTTTCCCACAAATACAAATACAATGTCCATGAGCAGTGAGCCCAAACTTAGAGTAATGAGGAGCAGAGGTAAGATACACAAAGTGGCAAAAGCAACTCACAACTTTCATTTATCTGTGTAGTTCCAGCACCTAGCACCTGTTAGGTATTAAATAAATGCTTGTTGATTGATTTGTTCTGTTTTACAAGTCAGGGAAGTATGAAATATATTTTAGAAATGTTTCCAACCCATGTAGTTAAGAAAAAGTTTGAATACTTAGAAGGGAAAATCATAATCATATAGAAATAACATATTAATATAATTATATTTATTATTTACAATTAATATAATACCATTTATAATTAATATAATATAAATTAATTTATAGTTATTATAGTTATAATTAATAATTATCATGTAGAAATAACTTCTCCATAGTGCCTTACACAAAATAGGCATTAGTAAAAATAACATGTTGCATTGAGAGACATAATGGTTTTGTGGAAAGAATACTAGATTTAGAGTCATAGATCCTTGATTCAAATTCTGCCTCTACTACTTCTTACCTGTGTGACCTTAGGCAAATCCTTTAACCTCTCTGGGTCTCAGTTCTTTATCCATAAAACTGGGGAATTGACTTAGATGATCTCTAAGATATCTTTACAATCTGTTTCTATAATCCTATGATTCTGATACTGTAGGGCCTGAAAGTCCTTTCTTTCTTCATAGAATTTTCACCCAGCTTGTCATGAGTGCAGCATCTTTGTGGAGGTGTTTTTTCTCTGGGTTCCTGTGATCTGTCTCATTTCATATCTGGCTCTCTTTTCTGCTGCCAGGGGTCCCATTCCTTAAAGTTGCCCCCTTGTTCAAATGACTGCTTCTCTGTATTTGTGTTTGTTTCCTGTTGGATACAGTGAGTCCTATATCAGGGCTGCACGTCAAAGTAATATAGACAGTGGGGAACTACGGTAGGGAGGAAAGAGATCATTTCTTCCTTCCCTTCCCAAGAATTATTTCCTTTGGAGGGCTGGTTCTTACTCCACATCTGGTTCCCAGTTAAGAGATTTTTATAGTGCTATCAACTATAAGGCTCTAAACTTTTAATAGCCCTCAGAGATGCCTCATTTTCTGCTCAGCCTACTTCCTTTCTTTTTTACTCAAGAGGCTAATTTGCATCTCATTATTTGTGGCTATGTTTTTTGAAGAGGGGTGGGAGAGGAGAGAGGTCATCATATTTCCCTTCCCTCAGATTAGTGTGTCACCCAAGTTGTGATGGTACAAAACTATGGGTACTTTTGGATACTTTTAATCTGGTTGGAAAAGTAGAAAAATGAAAGGCAACAAAAATCAGAGGAGTGTCTGCAGGATCAGGAGCTTTGAAGTTCTAGTCATGAGTTTTCTCTGATGCTTGAGGAAAAATGACTAACTTTTCAATCTTTTTTTTTTTCCATCAGGGAAACTGAGGGCAACTCTACTAGCCTACCTCAAAGGAGGGATAATTGTAATGAATGGCCAGTATTCTTCAAAGGCTGTGGGAACTCTCTTCTCAGTTTGGTCTTCCAATCTCTACATCTTTACCTACATCTTTTCCTTACAAATTAAGATTTCAAAAAAAAAAGTATGCTACAGAAAGCAAAAGGTTGGGAATTTCTCTGCTAAGTCACCTTGAGATATGGCTAAGATCAATTTCTGGGAATGACATGGTGACATGGAAGAAAAAGTACGTCTTTTGGTTCAGTTCAAAGAGCTAGTCATGGATTCATATGGGGAAGAGGTATAACAGTCATTTGTCATATTTTAGAACTTGAAGAGACCTTACAAGTCTGGCAGAGTAGGGTTTGATCACTAATTTCCCCTCTTACTGTTCTTTCTTCCTCCGTCAGTGTAAGTCAGCACCTCTTCTGATAGTCTCATAGAGTGGTCTAGAGCTCTGAGAAGCTAAGTGACTTGATCCATCATATAGTCAGTATGTGTAACAGGGAAGACGTAAACCTAGGTTATTCTGCTTCTGAGGCCAGTTCTCTATTATGCCAGGCTGCCTGATGAGGATGGATTGGCCTCTTCATGATCAGTTCTTTAGTTCACCCTATTAACTTTCTGTGTTTTGTGCTTCTGTCCAGAGACATCTGAAGCAATGCTTTTTATTTCTGGCTCCTTTCTCAGATTTTGGAATTACAAGTCCTCTCTACTGCTCCGCTTCCTTTGTTGTAGATAAGATTCTGTGATATCTGATTTGTCAGATATATGTAGGCAGTCATCTGTCCTTACTTCCTACTTAATATAATGTCTGACACATAGTAGTTACTTAATAAATGTTTGTTGATTGATGAATTGATCATATTCAAAGACTTCAGACCAAAAAAAAATTATGCCAGCCCTGTTAGGCACACTTTGTCTATGGTCATCTATTATCCCTATGTTTTAAACTTTGAATCAGAAATCCCAAATCTCATTTTCAATCATCACGTCCTTTCCTCTCCCATTTTTCTCAACAAAATTTTCCCCAATGATTATCTTTCTTGTAAGTTCATTTTAACTCTTCTTCTACTGGATAATAGTAATAATACTAATTATTATTGCTAATATTAGTAATAATTGTTCTCTTTGGTAGTAATGATGATGATAATGATAAAGGTACTATTATGATTTGTTGTTATTGAGTCATGGCCCTATTGGGGGTTTTCTTGGCAAAAATACTGCTGGTTTGCTATTTCCTTCTCTGGTTCATTTTACAGATGAGGAAACTGAGGCAAACAGGGTTAAGTGGCTTGCCAGGGTCACACAGTTATAGTAAATGTCTAATGTAAGATTTGAACTCAGTACTTCTCGACTTTGGGCCAGTTGCTCTATCCACTGTGCCACCTAGATGCCCTGATCTTATCATCATCCTTTGTTAAATACAATTAAAATGCAAATACTAACTTCCTGCAGTTTGGTCTGGGAACCCTGGACTAAGTCCTCTGGAGAAAAGTTGGCAGGCAATTTGCCATCTCTTTTAACATTCAAGAACAATTTAGCCTTAGTTCCTGAAATGATGACCTCTCCAGAATGATCTTTTCCCATTTTCTGTTCCTGCAGAATGCTACTTAGCTTAGCCAGCACCCGGTGAAGGGCTAGGGAGAATGGGAGGAGGGGGGAGCTTGTCAGGAAGCATTCCATGAGATCTCTAGGTTCCAGGATTTTTTGGAGTTAGGAACAACTCCTGGGCTACACAGACTCATAAAAAAACTGCACTCACACTGATTGTGAACATGCTTCCACTCTCTGTTCAAGGTTTGTTTGATATAAATTTCGATGCAGACTTTTGGAAGCAGTAGCTACCTACTTCAACCACCCAAGGCAGGACCTCTGAGCTGGGCACAGGGTAAATATTGGTGTGTTAAGTAAGTAACAAGCTGAAAGGGACACTCTGTCATCTTTGCACCCAAATGTGATGTTAAATAAACATAAAAAACAGAAAACATTTTCTCAGGAATTTCAGGGCAGGGAACTAAACTATGTCTAGTTAAAACACCATCGGAACATTTATCTTCTCAAGTAATTGTAAATGCTGTGAACCTGTTCCTTTGGCATCTGTGGGATTTTTTTTTTTTTGGTGGTTGGGGGAAGGTGTTGGGAAGGTGAAGACACAATAGAAAGCTTGGTTTTAAAATGAGATGAAATGTGAAGTACGCTTTCGCAGGTACTAAAAAGGTTTCCCTTCCAAAACCTCTCTCCCCTCCACCCTTGCTCTACCATATGAATATTTGAAATTCCACAGGTTAAGAGCTCCTCATGTAGTGTGGGTGTTGCCTAAAGTTCTGTCCTGAACTTTCATCTCTTTTCTCTCTACATTCTCTTCCACAGTGATTTTATTAACTCCCATTAATTCAACGATGACATCTGCACATATAACTCCTAAATCTGTACATTAAACTTTAATCTTTCTTCTAACATTTGAGTCCATATTGTCATATTGGGGCAGCTAGGTGGTGCAGTGGATAGAGCACCAGTGCAGGAGTTAGTAGGACCTGAGTTCAAATCTCACCTCAGACACTTGACACTCACTAGCTGTGTCACCTTGGGCAAGTCATTTAACCCCAATTGCCTCATCTTGAGTCATCTCCAGTAACTCTGATGAATATCTGGATTCAGATGACTCTGGAGGAGAAGTGAGGCTGGTGACCTTCACAGCCCTCTCTCACTTAAAACAAAATCAAATGCAAGGTCTTCTTCTACAACAAAGGACGAACACACCCATATTGTCAACTGTCTGCTGTCAACATCTCAGCCCAGATGTTGCATTGAGATTCCAGCAGAACATCCCCAAATGGATTTATTATTCAATATAATTCCACAAGCACTTATTAAACACCCACTATGTGCCAGCACTGTGCTAGGATACAATTAAAAAAAAAAGTCTGCCTTGAGGCAGCTAGGTGGCACAATAGATAGACCACTGAGTCTGCAATTGAGAGGACCTGAGTTCAGACCAACTCTCAGATATTTCCTAGCTGTGTGGCTCTAGGTAAATCACTTAATCTTAGTTTCCTTGACTGTAAAATGGGCATAATAATATCACTCACCTCCCAGGCCATTGTGAAGATCAAATGAGAGAATGTTAGTAAAGTTTTTATCACAGTGCCTGGCACATAGTAGGTGCTCAATAAATGCTTATTTTTGTCCTTCTATTCTCCTTCCTTCTTTCCCCCCTTTCTCCCTTCATCTTTCCTTCCTTTCTTCTTTCCTTCCCGCTTCCCTTCCTTCCTTATGGCTTTCCTTCCTTCCTCAAAAAAACACATTCTAAGAGGGACAGGAATAAATCAAAAACCATTTATTAAACATCATCTCTGTGCCAGGGTCTGTGCTGGAGAAACGGGATACACTTTTACTTCTTGAAATCCTGAATTCTATTCAAGAGTCAGTTCAAGGGCTTTCTTCTACAAGAGATCTTCCTTAATTTCCCCAGTTTTTCACATTTCCTCTAAAAAAAATCTATATTATATCTTTTTTTTATTTACTTATCTGATTACTTATTCCCCCCCTCCCCCAATAAAGTGTAAATTTTTTGAGGACAGGGACTGTTGGATTTTTGTCTTCCTCTCTCCCCTGCCTAGCATAATGCTGGCTACTTAGTAAAGTTTGTTGAATTGAATTACTTTGAAATAACACAGTCTTATTCACACATTACACTTTGTCATCTCTCAGAGTTATACTACCTGTAAGACCCTGGAAAACCGAAATCACCAATCTCCTCCTCCTCTTCAATCTCTCCCTTCTCTCTGGCTGTCTGTGTCTTGATACCCTGAAGAAATGTCTGCCTTAATAGGAATTCTGATGTTCTGATGGATTACTGCCTCCAAATGGTCAGAATTTCAGAAAAGCTCTAGACATTTTTACTTTTGTAATGTCTCCCATATCTGACTCCCTTTTCTCTTTTGAACTACCATCACCCTGGTGCAGACCCTCATCATCTTAAGCCTTGGCTATTATAATAGCCTACTGATTAGTCTCCCTGACTCAAATCTTTTCCCACCCTCCACTCAGCCATCAAACAGATCTTCCTAAAATGTAAGTCTAGTCATATCACAACCACCATTCTTCATTAATAAACTCTGGTACCAGTAACTCCCTCTGACCTCCAGGATCAAATATAAAATCTTGTTTGGTGTTCAAAACCCTTCCTAACCTGTCCCACTTCTACCTTTCCAATCCTGAGTTCCAATGCCCATTGGTATGGGATTCTCTCCTCATTGGTGGAGTCTGCATAAGGAGCAAGGCAAGGAGAACTTGGGGGTTCTTTAAGTCTCTACTGGTCTCTTGAGTTTCTTTGGGCTCAGCAGGCTCTTCAGGTGCATCTGGTTTCCATCTTCAAGAGAGAAGATAGACAACCTTACTTCATGTTGGTGCTGAGGGGAGAATAAGGCTCTGAGAAGAAGACAATAGGAGAGAAGCTGGCAGTTTCCACCATGCCTCTTTCCCCACCTTGCTTTAGCAGACACTTGGGGGAATTTCCCTTTGGGTGAGATCTGGGGCTCTCTTACTTTCAATAGGACAATTCTTTCATTTGTTATCGCCTAGTATATATTCCCCTATGTATATTTTCTCTGATTTTTGTTTTCCTTTAGACTTGAATGAATGAGGTTTCTTTGTTATCTGCTTTATGCATGTTCATTGTGAAAATGGAATTTGATGGGAAGGAAGCCATTCCTTGGATATAAATTTTGGTTTTCTTCCCTGAATAGGAAACAGAAATCCAAAGTTTAGCTTGAATCCAAAAATCGTACCCCTAGACAATTAATATTTAAAGAAACAGATATAGTTCTAACCTGATACTCCTGTCTCTGAGGAGAGCAGAATGACCAAGCTTCTGACCTCAACCTCCTGCTTCCCTTCCTGGCACAAATTAAAGTCTCCCTTTGGGGAGGAATGGGGGATGTGGGGAGAAGGGAGGAAGAAGAGGCTAGTGATATATATATTCTGCCTTTTTTTTAAGCCACAAAACACATCTATGCTACATGCAGAGGACAGCCCTCCCTCCAAGTCTTTTTACATCTCATTCTTTATCACATGTGGTCCAGTGACACTGGCTTCTTGCCGTTCCTTGAACAAGACTCTCCATCACCTCACTCTGAGCATTTTCACTGACTGTCCTCCATGCCTGGGATGCCCTCTTCATTGCTACCTCTCAGTCCCAATTTGTTTTCTTTAAGTCCCAATTTGTAACAGCAAGGACCCTGGCATGCACAGGAGGACCTGCTGCATAGGTTCTTAGACCTGCTTTTCTAAAAGAAAAACAACTTTTGAAGAGTCAACAATCACTTTAATCAAACACATAGACCAACAGAGAAAATACAAGTAGAGAAATAAAGACTAACAGACAGGGCTTCCAACTGTCTGACCATAAAAAATACATACATCACAGATCAACAGACAGATCCAACTGTCTGACCATTACATACATACATAGTTAGCAGAGAAAGAAGCACCAACATCTGGGTTTTCAAAGTGGAGGCTACCCAGAGTCATATCTGGCCAGACAAACATTTCCAATGAGTAAGCCCCAAAGTAAAATCTCAGCTCAGAATATTTATACACTTTTCAGAGCCGCAGGGCACAACCCTCTCCCTCAGTGCCTCAGTGAAAATCAATAGAACGTATTGAGATCTATTAATGGGGAGAGGGGAGATCTTTAACTCTTCCCCCTACCCACCATTCACCTTACATTAACATTACACAGCTAAACTTCCATTTTCTGCTAGAGATCTCCATTAATGCTAGCTCCTTCTTCCTCTTGAGTATTCTGATTTATCACATATGTAACTTTTCTGTATATAGTTTTTTTTTTATGTTGTCTCCCCCATTTCACTATGGGCTCCTGGAGAACATAGACTCTTTTGCCTTTCTTTGTATGCCCAGTACTTAGCACAGTGCCTGGCACATAGTAGGTACTTAATAAATGTTTACTGATGGACTTATTGAGCACTCAGTAGAGTTTATTGAGTAATGAAGGGAAAGATCAATGGGATATGGTCAGATCTGTGTTTTAGGAAAATAGCTTTGACAGTCAAGCAGAAGATGGATTGAAGAAGCACAACAGACTTCAGAGAGAACTCTGTCCTTTACTAAAAGGACATAGAGCCCACTTGGAACGCTCATCTTCCCTCAGTGTTCAAAAATTAGCTCAAGTACCATCTCCTACAAGAGACCTCTATAATTCTCCCAGTTGTTCATGTTCCCCTTCAAGAAAATTACATTTGTTTTATTTTGTATCTATATTTGATTATATTATGTTATACTTGATTACTTCTTTTTCTCCCCCCGTAATGTAAACTCCTTGAAAGCAAATACTGCTTGATTTATAAAAGGGTTAATAACAAAAACATTTTTCCCCACTATGTATGTACTCATCACAAAAAACTGACTGAGGTTTTCTACCATGAACACCATGCTCTACTTTCCTTTCATGAAAGGTGAGGAGACTGTAGATAATCTTGAGTCATTTGGCTCCTCAGCCACCTTGCTCTGCCCATGGACGGAGGTTACTGTTCTTGGTGCCTTCATCTATGGAAGCTTAATTGCATAACCTTCGGAAGGTTACACACAGCTACAGCAGCCATCTATCATTCTATATCTCAGCCCTTCCCTCCAAACCTTGCTCCTAATTCTGGAGGCAATCCCCAGGCCCCAAGTCTCTGATGCTTTTTGTCAGCACCCAGTCCAAGACCAAACCTACTTCCTTGTATTTTCAAATTGCAATAAAGCAAACCAGACATTCCAAAATGAGCATGCCCATTGTCCTTAAGGCTTCTCACACTCTGAAGTTTCTGTTCTCTGCTGTTACACTTTTACATTCTGGGACCAGAGACTACTGGGCAGAAACAGAGGAGCAAATTTTTTCTCACTACATTTACATACAAAGAACACCCTTAGATATAACATTAAGGCTAGTACACTACTTCAGGGAGAAGCAAAAAGTTCATTGTGGATGTGGGTCACTTTCTGTAAGGGCTCTTACTCAGATCTTTTCCTCCCCAATTTCCTTTCTGTAGAGGCTTTATTAATCAGTCAAAAGCACGCATTAAGCACCTACTACACTCCATATGCTAAGTGATAGTGATATGGAACCCAATCCCTGCCCACAGGGAGTATACACTCTATTAAGGAAAATCACAGGTACACATACTAGCATCTACTAAGGAAATTCAAGATTATTTTTTTTCTGAAGGAGAAGGTAGAACTGGTCATACTATTTACTCAGCCCTTTACAGTGTTGATGGTGTTATAACATCGTTACAAAGCCAGGGAAGAGTAATGGGTAGAAGACTTGACTTGAAGTCAGAAAGACCCAGGTTGAAATCTTCCCTTGGGTGCTTTTACTAGCTGGGTGATCTTGGACAAATAACTCTCAGTTTCCTCATGTGTAAAATGGGAATGAAATAATGGTACCTAACTCATAACACTATTGTAAGGATCAAATGAGGTCATGTATCTAAAGCACTCTTCAAATCCTATTGTATTCTATAAAAGTCAACTCTTATTAGGTCCAGAACCAAGGAAATGCTTTCTCATCATAGAATCCATCTAAATCCTTAGTAGCCCCTGGCACTCTCCTATGTATTGCCAGTGTATGTGCACTTATCCCTTCCACATTACCACTTACCCCATCACAGTTCTGATATATAATGGGTACTCATAAGAAGTTAAATGAGAATTTTTTCAGAGTTTTGTGGAAGGTGCAGATGACATTCAAAGGCCAGTAGACACCATAGAGCCTATGACCAAATAAATACTTAACCCAGATTTTACAGTAAGGTACTGTAAATGCCTCATAAAAGAAAAAGGGGAAAATTCAGACTTTTTCTCTAATACAAAAAGAGAACCAAAAAAGTTTTATGTGGATTTTCCAAATCAAGGAGCACCATGTCTCTTGCCCCCAAGATGTGGAAGGGATAACTGTATGAATACATGGATATATGCATATATATATGAATGTAAATGAGTTGCACTGGATACTTCTGGGGAATTGTGCTTACATTAGAAGAACTTAGAATGATGCAGGGAATCCTGGATGGTCCCTTGGTTCCTGACATCTGCAGAGAAGGGACAGGGGAGAGATAGGCTTAGTTATTTCAAAACTGCATCAGATAGTATTGACCTGTGTGTGTGTGTGTGTGTGTGTGTGTGTGTGTGTGTGTGTGTGTGTGTTTGTATGTGTGTATGCATACATATATGTATTCACACACACATATAGGTATATATATATATATATATATATACACACAAATATATCTATATAACTTCATGTGTTTATTTATCCTATAATCATCCTCTCAGATAATGATCTAAAAATATCTGTGGTATTAGTGAACAGTAAACTTTTCATGACACATCATGAAGGCTTTATGGCCTCTTCTCTCTTTGCTCTAAGCAGCATAACTGGTGAGAATGACCATAGGGTTCATGAGTTGTTAGGCACTCTCTCAGAGAGGAGAGCAGGTGAGCTCTGCATGACATCTTGGATACCACCCCAATAATTAGACTCTTGGCCTTTGTAACATCCTCCTTCTTTTCAATCCTAGAAAATCACATTGTATATAAAATATCCTCCCATCAATCCATGAAATGAAAAACAAAATAAAATGCCCCACAACTATAATCTTTTTTGAAGTTACTCCCCCACCCCACCAACTGAGGAATGATAGTCTTGGTGCTCAAAATATTGACCTCTTAGCTCTGAAAAATAGGCTGTGAAGATTATTTTGGGATGTTGTAAATTAGACTCAAATCTGCACAATATATGCAAATCTACTCATGCCTATTTCTCCTTCCAACTGTTTCCTTACTCATGTATTTTCCTTGAGAAAATCCTCTAAAGTTTTTGTTTTTGTTTTTGTTTTTTTAGTATTTATGGAATCTACATGGAAGAAAATGGTTTTCAGTTATCTTATAAAAACCTAGGCCCCAGTGCTGAGGCATTTATAAGATCAAAATCTTACATTTTGCCCTGTTCTGGGACTCATTTTATTCATCCACACAATGAGGTAGGGAAAAGGTTGGACCTTCCAAGGTCCCTCCTAGTTCTGACATGCCACAGTTCTATGGTTCTATTCAGTAATTGTTTATTGTTTCATCAAATTAGTCTTACCACCTCTCTCTAGGAAATGTTCCATGTGTCCTTCTAACCATAGCCTCATTGTTATATTCCATCTCATAGTTTAAATGCTCTGGGTTCTTAAACGTCAGTCCCCACCCTTTATTGCTGTACACTTAGATCTACTTGGGAATTATTTTTTTCTTTTACTCAATGACAAAAAGAAAGATGTAGATCAAGAAACTTCCAGAGTTACTCTAAGGAGTCTGTGTATTGCCTAATGGTTTCAATGGATTTTTTTAAAAAAGTTTTATAGTTACCATTTCCTCCTTAACTACCTCCCCTCAACTCACTGTACTACTTAGCAGGGGCAGCCAAATGACTTCTACAGACCCAGGATGGCCAGTGTTTTTGTTTTTTTCAATAGCCAGTGAGCAAAGAATAGCTTTTTACCATTTTAAATAAAGTTTTATAGTATAACATTTAAAAATGTAAAAGCCACTCTTAACTCTGATAGTACAAGAAGAGGCAGTGGTGGACAGCATTGGGTCCCTTCAAGTTGTAACCCTATCAGGGATGAGGAACCTGCAGGCTCGAGGCCACATGTGGCCCCCTAGGTCCTCAAGTACAACCCTTTGGCTAAATCCAAACTTCACAGAACAGATCCCCTTAATAAAAGGATTTGTTCTGTATAACTTGGTCTCAGTCAAAAGGCCGCACCCAAAGACCTAGAAGGTCATATGTGGCCTTGAGGCGGTAGGTTCCCCACCCCTGCTAGTTGTTCCCTTGGCCAGGACAAGATGTCATTTCCAGGAAGAGAATCTTAACACTTGAATTTGGTCAAAGGGCCAGCCTTGCTTCATATTAGCAAAGAAAAGCATTTAAGTAAATTCAGAGGACACAGAGTGTTTATTGGGTAGCATATGCTGCATTCCACATCTGTAGCCCCCCACCTCTCTCCTAAGAGGAAGGTTTATTTCCTCATGGATTCCCCAAGCCTGAAATTATTCTCAGGGGTTCATTTTTGACAGCTTCAATTAACTAGCAAAAATAACTTCAATTGTAGTCATTTTAGTTCTTTCAGTCTTATCTGAAAGTTTCTTAGATACAAGCAGGGGTGGAAAGGGAATAAATGGGTCCCACCTTCCAATTCCAAATCTCTTCACCCCTTTCTCAACAATGAGTGAATAAATGAATTATTGAGCACTTATTATGTCCATAGTTCTAATACTAAAGGCTGGGGGTACAAATAGAACCACCAAATAGCCTTTGTTCTTCAAGGGGCTCACATCCTATAGGGGAGGACAAAAGGCATGAGAGATTTTAGTGGAAGGTCTCTGGTACCCGGAGATATTGGAGAGGGATGTGGTAATTGAGCAACTGGTGGCTCTTTGACCTACCTGACACATGCTATTCCTGTCTCTCCTTTGGGTTTCCTTACTGCTTGGTGGTGGTGGCAGTGGTGGTGGTGGTAACTAGGGGCTCCTTCTGCATAGGATTTGCTCCCTTAAATGGTGAGGCCAAGCTGGAAGCAGGGTTGGTAGTGTATGTATGAAGTGGGGTAGGTGAAGTCAGGAATGGGAGGATGCTGCTATTACCAGATCATAGAACTGGATTTGGACGGCACCTTCTAGGTCATCTAATCCAACTCCCTCATTTTACAATTAAGAAAACTGACCCCCAGGAGGTTAAGTACTTTACCTCTGATTTCACTAGTAATTGGTAGCAGCAGCAGCAGCAAGGGCAGGATTTGACCCCAGGTATTATTTGATGCCAAATCAAGCACTTGATCCACCTAGATACAGTGAAATTTAGAAGAAAAAAATCTGACTTCCTATGGACAAAGTTCCCCCGCTCCCAACTCCCTCTGGCTGAAGCAGTGGTTTTTGCATAGCTGTCCTGATATTTTAATAATTGCTGTTTTCATCATTGGTGTCATGCTGAGGCCTGGTTTATTCTGGGGTCTTTTAAACAGTTTATTTGTGTTCAACTCCATGGAATCCAACCCAACTAAAACTTCCTAATGGCTTACTTTGTACAAATCAAAAAATGTGAGGGGAAGGTAGGACAGAAGGCTAAGAGAAATAGAATGAGGAGAGATCGCTTCCTGTTGGGAGTAATTCAGAGGTCAGGTTGGTTTCTATTGGGAGCATGTCTTCAATGGACTGCTACTGTATGGAAATTTCTTATCTTTATGTCCTTCTTGTTTTCCTAAGAAAGAAGCCCTTGGAAAATTTTCCCCTCTTAGAACAATGCACTGACAGTAAACCCCAGGAGTGAAAACAAATCTTCATCTGAGCTGATCCCACACTGCAGTTTCTGGCTGTGGCCAGATGCATTTCCTATTGAATTCCGGTTTGCTCCCCAAAGTCATACCTAAAAATAAAAACTTAAGGTCATAGCCAGTGTTGGGGGAGAAAAAAAACCCACACAACAAATCCATTAAAACCTGAGTTATTCCTCAGGCCAGGACAAGACGTTGTCTCCAGATAGAAGATGATGTTGTTGAGTTTGGTCAAAGGGCCAGTGAAAAGTAGGACAGAAGAAGCAGCCCCGAGTGCAGCCAGTGTTCAGGGTAGGGTTTATTTCCCACACTTGAGAGGCAGTTGCTAAGCAGGACATGGCACCAATTGCCTGGCTACAGAGTAAGCCAAATATTTCCAGCTAGGTGGCACTCTCCTTATCCCAGCCTCACCTAGGAAACTGGGCCTTACTCAGGCCTATAATTATTTTGCTGTGTCTCAGACTTAATGCTTCTATTTGAGTTGGCAGAAGGTTATCCGTATTGGGCCAGTCCTAATTCTTACTCATGTGATTTTCTCTCCCTCCCCCCTCCCCCAGATTCTCTGCATTTATGAAATCTGGCTTTCACTCCAGCTCTTTCAAGGGTGGGGCCTCTGTTTCGGCTTTTAACTCCATTTATCCCAGCCTCTGAGATGCTCAGCTCAGAGCTGCATAAACACTTTTGATGAGGGGGATGAACATCTCTTAACCCCTTTCCTGATCTTAATACAAATCAAACTATCATTAAGCTCTGATAATCAGCTTTTAAACCATGTCGAATCTGCCTACATCCCTTTTTGAGTAGCAGCTGGTTTCCTCTTTCAACAATTTTAGCCTGATACCCACTGGGAACAACTCTTGACCCCATCAGATTACTGCTTTGGTGGATTAAAGTTACTCCTGAATATGCTTCTTTTTCTCTAGCCTGTAACATGAATATGTATTACCCAGCCACTCCTTAGAGAAACTGCATGCCAGGCCTTCACCCACTGGAGCGGGAGCAAGAATGATTTGTGACAGTTTCTGTTTGGAATGTCTTCATTCTGGCCAGAGGCCCAACTCAGGCTGTGCGGGATCAAAAGCTGATTCCACTTATAAGGCTTGAGATGCAACGATGTTTGTTTATTTGACATTTTAGTCACTATTTTCATAATTCTTAATTGCTTTCCAAAATGGTTCTACCATTTCATAGCTCTGTCAACAATATTTTGGTGTCGCTATCCTTCCACAACCCCTCCAACATTGACTATTGTTATTTGAGGGATTGGTTCATTTTTAATCTAATATTCTATTTGTCCTCAATTATATGTAAAAATTATATGTAAATATATGTAAAAAACAATTTTAAACATACATTTAAAAAAATCTCTCCTTTTCCCCCTCACTAAGAAGGCAAGCAATTTGATATAGGTTATACATGTGTAGTCATGCAAAACATTTCCATGTTAGTCCTATTATGAAAGAAAACAAAGACATAAAAAAAACCCAAGAAAAATAAAGTAAAGAAAAAGCATGCTTCAATCTGCATTCAGACCCCATCAGTTCTTTCTCTGGAGATGGATAGCATTTTTTGTCTTAAGTCCTTTGGAATGGTCTTACATCATTGTGGGGCTGAGAACAGCTAAGTGATTCACAGTTGATCATCACACAACGTTGCTGTTACTGTGTACAGGGTTCTCCTGGTTTTGCTTATTTCACTTCGCATCAGTTCTATAAGTCTTTCCAGGCTTTCAGAGAGCATCCTGCTCATCATTTCTTCTAGCACAGTTTGTTTTTATTTTTCAGCTGTGAGATGTGGTTTGGTGGACAGTGACTTGAAGTGAGCATCAGGGATGTGGGCTTAATTTGGGATGGTAGAAGGATGACTGCATTTGGGGTCTGAGGATCTGGGGTTGACGTTGGCCTCTATAACTTGGGAACCTGAGGAAATAAACGTGTATTAAGTACTTATCATGTACCTGGCACTGTGCTCAGTGCGCTATAAATATTATCTTATTTGATCCTCACAGAAACCCTGTGAGGTAGGGGCTTATTATTATCCCATATTTTACAGTTGAGAAAACTGAGGCAGATTTGCCTCACACCAGTAAGTATCTGAGGTTAAATCTGAACTCAGATTTTCCCCATTCCAGGCCAAGAACTTTATCCATTGCACCACCTAGTTGCCAAGTCACTTAGTACCTTAGCTTCTTCCTCTTCCTATAAGGTCACAGATTCAGAGCTGGAAGGGATTTCAAAGCCATTGGGTCCAACTACCTCATTTTACAGATGAGGAAACTGAACCCTAGGGAGGTTAAATGATTTGCTCAAAATTGCATAGGTAGTAAGCATCAGAGGCAAGATCTGAACCTGTGTCCTCTGACTCCAGTACTCTTTCTACTAGAGTGACTATAAAGAAAGGAGTTGGTTCACTCATTTTCCCAGGCTATTTCTTGACTTTGGACATTATATTAGAGCAGGACTCCATTCGTCTATGGTGGGTTGGAAGGAGCATGCAGGGATGACTGGCTGGAGGTATTTGGTGTTTCTAAGATAGGCATCTGCCATATTTATCAGGAGGATGCCTCCCTACCCCTACCCTTAAGTTTACCCCAATATAAAGCTCTAGGGTTAAGTGCAAACTTTTTATTGCATCCTAGAATTGTTTTAATTTTTCCAAGTTGTCCAGAAAAGACTAGACTGAGTGTTTCTAGGTATTTCAAAATACGTATTTCAAAATATGAGGGAACATTAAATTCCAAAAAGAAGGGCAGAAGATGAGAGGAAGGGAAAAAAATATGGAAGGAAAGAAGGACTGATGAGAAGGAAAGTATCAGAGCAGAAATATGGCTCAAAAAGTGTCATGGGATTATGCAAAAAGGGCCCCAAACTGTGCAGAAGATAGACCCTCCACATCAGATGATGTAAAACCAAGTTGACCACGTGTCCAAAGAAACCAGTGCTATAGCTAAGCAGCAAAGAGTATCCAGACACTAGGGCTAAAACTAAGAGTTTCTTTGCCTTGGGCTAATAGCCCAAACTACACCAAGGACAAGCAGTATGAAGCTGCGCAGATGGGTGGGATGAGAGACAGAGATACCAGCATGATGACACTAGGCTGCTGCTGAGTTGTCCACCGTGGGGGCAAGGGGAAGAAGAAGAAATAGGGAGGAGCTTGTACCTTGCTGTTTTCTAGTAGCTTCCTATTTTAACTCATTCTGCTTGTTAATCAGGAGTTTTAGCTCTGTGGTTTTGACACTGCTAAAGAACAGCAAAGACCATTAGCATCCTCTGGGACAAAGTCTCATTGTCCCTCCCTAAGGATAAGCCTTATTAGCAATGGTCTTCATGATGGAAAGCTGTCCTAGTCCCTTTCAGAGTTCAGATTCTTAGTGGGACCCTCTCTGAGTGGGGCATACATTCCCCCAAGCCCCATGAGGCCATTGGGTACAATTCTGCGACACCCTGACAGCCCTGTTCTGTTGCTGGTTTTGCCAGTGATCTAAGCATTCCAAACAGAAAGCCCCAGAATTTTAATCTATTGTGCTGGAAGAGTTAACAGCAGAGCACTTACTGCAGAGAGGCTTCATGTTACTAAGACTATTACCTCCGGGTACCGTCCTGCAGAACATATTTCAGTGGGTTATAAAGTACCACCATAAATAATTAAAACTAAACCAGCCTTGTCAGAATTAAAGAACCAGGGTATAGCCTGTGATATAATAGCCTTCAGGGGAGTGTGTGTAAATAGGCTTGCACAGGAGGGCATGTTTTCTTGCTGATTCACAAACCTTGGCAGCTCACATCAAGTCCAAATTTCAGAGACAAGCTTCATGGCTATTCATCTTAGAGTAAATAGCCACACAAAGAGGTTCATTCCCTCTAACCAAGCCTTGAGCTCCAAGCACATCTGACATGACTGTAGCATCATGGCTGGAGCACCTGATTGTAACCCCACAGCCAGATTTGACCACCACCAAGATAGTGCCCAGGTTAATGTTGACTTGTGCTGTTATCTTCCCTGGAAGTAGATAATAAAAGCTGTTTGTTGACTGAATGTGTCTGACAAGTGACCCAGGGTCAACAGGGAACCATTCACAGAGTAACTATTGAGGAGCAGTGGACTTGTACTCTGGTTCCTTACACACCACAGCTGTGTCCCCAGGAACCAAGATCACATAGAAAAGGCATAGGGAGCTTTGCCCTTGCAGGAAGCACGTGGTCTCACCTATAAATCAGTTAGTGATGACTAACCTGGGGAACACCAGAATTCAAAAGCAGCAAATTCCTTTGTCAGACTGCCTATCTAAAGCTCTGGTTTCTCCAGAATATTTAATTATTGTGAATATGGAACCCTCCTCTACTCTTTGCATCAGGACATAGAGCTTTATTGAATATAAGGAAAAAGCTTATGTAGTGCAACTGGTTCCAGAGTCAAAAGGTTTGTGTTCAAATCCTACCACTGTCAAATACTACCTGTATTACCTTGGACAAGTCCTCCAAGTTTCACAGGCTAAAATTTTCTCATCTATAAAAGATGAGGTTGGATTAGGTCACTCTCAGGTCTCCTTTAGTCCTGGATCAAAGGTTCATAACCTTTTTTGCATCATAGAACCTTTCGGCAGTCTAGTGAAGCCTATAGATGCCCTTCTTGGAATAAGGTTTTAAAATGAATAAAATAAAATAAAATACACAGGCTTACAAAGGAAACCAATCCTATTGAAATATAACTTTCAAAATATTTTTTAAAAAATAAGTTCTTGAACAACAGATTAAGAACCCCTGCTCTAAATATATGGTCTTATGAATATATATGCATGAGATATCCTTCTGTACTATCCAGATTTTTCTGTATTCAAATTAGGCCTCAATCCAATCAGTAAGGATTTTTAAAGCTTGCTTGCTGAATAATTTAATATATATTTACAGGTATATGTGTATATATGTATATGTGTGTATACATATATACTATTAAATGTTCTCCATTTGTTATATAAGAACAACAAATATTTCTCTTTTGGTGAGTTTTTTCCAACTTAAAATTTGTGCTAAAGAGGCCAGAGTATCAAGAAAAAGATGGCTGAAAGACTGGCACTTTCATACTGAAATATAGAAGGTGATCGTATTCATGCCCTTGGTGGAGTGGGAAATGCTAGTGGGCTCCTGAAGTCAACAGGAAGTTGTTGTTCCTTATTTTGTTCCATATCAAGATGTCCACATCAGGATGTTAACATCCTACCCATTGACATTTCCTGCCTCCCCAGGAAATGTCATTCAATCAATCTGGGCAGGGAGGCCAGTAATATACCCTTCTGCCCCGACCCATCCACAGTCAGCTACCCAAGACAAACCATGATTGTACCTTGACTGAGGCTTTTGCTTTGGTTTTTTTCACTGTCCTGTTCTACTTTCTTGCCTTATGACCTTTGAAAGCTTATTCCCAACATCACTTAACACTCCCACCATCAACTGCTGCCCAGTTTTCACACAGGAGAATTGCAAATCCCAGAGCTGGGAATGACCATTCCTAGTTTCATCTCCCAGCTCCAGACTTATTTTCAGTCACATTCAGCAAAATTTAAGGGAAGTTTGTGGAAAACAGTTAATAATTAGGTTATTAGAGCAAGTCATTGATTAAGAGAATGAACTTGAAGTTGGGTTGTGGTTAAAGGCCCAAGCAGAAAGGTATTTATGAGAACACAGGTTTTTCCTTGAGGTTAAAGCAATGCTATGGTACCTCAAAAATAAATAGAAAATAAGAAAAACTTTATAACAAAATGTCTTTACTTAATAAAAATTTAACATGATATATGCAGGGTCTCCCTTGCTCAGTGCATCGAACTTGGTATAAAAAACTTTTTTAAAGGGGAGGTAATCATGGTCTGGAGTTTCACCACAAATTTATTTCTCTCTTCATATCGGATGTCCCAAAAATCTTAGGGCAGCTTAAACCTATTAAAACTATTTAACCTATTAAAGCTTAAGATTTTTAGGTTTCTCTCTCTCTCTATATATATAATATATATGTATGTATACATATACATATATACACGTACATAGATACATAAACACAAACATATATTTGAGACTATATATTTAGAATATAAAATATATTTGGGATATATACTTATATGTGCTTATATATACATATACATGCATATACACATGTGTGTATATACATGTATATATGTGTGTATGTATATGTGTGAATATATATATGGATATATTGTTGTTAGTCCTTTGTTTTGGAAGAAGACAATGACAACACAGGTGATGTTACTCACACGTGAATTGGATTTAAGTGAGGCAGAGTTGCACAATCATCAGCCTCACTATCTCCTCCAGAGTCATTGAAGTCCACAGGCAGAACAAAAGCCAAGACATCCAGAAATAGCCCTGGATGAAGTAAGTGGGTGACCTTGATGTCTTCAGTGCCTGACCAAGCTTTAAGTGTTCTACAGAACCTGCCTCAGCCACCTTCACAGTGACTACATGTATTTGGGGCTATGCTATCTCTATCACACACACATATGGGATAAGTAAATATATATGGGACTGTGCATCTGGGAGATATATGCACATATATGATTATATAGGTGAGTGTAGATAGATAGATTGATTGATTGATTGATTGATAGGGCTATATATAGTCAGTCTTCAACATAACTGCATTTAATTTCATGACTTCAAACTTTCGTGTGATTCTATTAGTGACCTTATTTTCAATTTCACCCACATTCTCTATGCTATGTGCAGCAGAGAAAAAATTGAAAGGCAGGATGTTTACCTGACTGTGTCATGATTGGTATTCCAACTGTATGTGACCCCATTTGGGGTTTTCTTGGCAAAGATACAGGACTGATCTACCATTTCCTTCTCCAGCTCATTTTACCAATGAGGAAACTGAGGCAAACAGGGTTCAGTGACTTGCCTAGGGTCATACAAGTAGTAAGTGTCTGAGGCCAGATTCAAACTCAGGAGGATGAATCTTCCTGGTTCAAGGCCCAGAACTCTATCTACTGCACCACTTCGCTACTTAGATATAGTTATACATAGATCTATCTATAGATGCATGTTTATATGTACAGATAGAGATAAATCATTCCTATCTCTATTTATATATGTATGTGTGTATATATACATCTATCTATCTATCTATCATCTATCTGTCTATCTATCCATCTATCTATCATCTATCTATCATCTATCTATCTATCTATCTATCTATCTATCTATCTATCTATCTATCTATCTATCTATCTATCTATCTATCTATCTATCTATCTATGTAATAGAAAACTGTCCTCTTTTACCTTGAGCTCGCATGAAGCCAAGAGTGCCTGGCAAGAGAAATAGTGGGATTGTCAGTAAGTCCAGTCCTTATGAACATGGGCAGAGTGTTCAACTGATGTAATCCCCATCTGCACCTGTGGTAGCTGGTTCCATGGGGTAGAAAGGGAGGTTCTTTAATTATCTATGTAACTGGAACTGAGAGTGCATTTAAAAGACACAAGTTGTCCAAAGCCTCACCCTTCTCTTAGTGTTTCCTTCTTAGGTTTCCTTCTACCTGGCAGTGTTCTGGTGAGAGAAGAAACAGTGGGGTAAAGAGAGAGACCTTGACCCTCTCAGTTGGAAGCCAACATGTATGCCATGAATACAGGCTTCAGTTCTTTGCCTTAATATTTGTTCCTCCACTTTGGGTAAAGGAAATCAGAGCCTACGACCTTGTCAATTTGGTCCAAAGGTCAGGAGAATGAGCCACCAGGAGGTCAGAGAGAGGAGTCAGCGCCTAGATTCTCAGCCACCCAGTCTAGCTTGGAGGCCCTGAGGATCAAGAAGTAGCATTAAGGACCCACTCCAGCGGTAGCTGAAAGGAAGACTCATCTATCTGTGATGCCATATTTGGAAATGTACTTGATAGAACCAACACTATGTAGAAACTGTGTTGAATCTGAACACACTCTTCCTAGGCACCAAGGTCATATGGGGGAGAGTTTCTTTCAGATGTATTGGATGGGGAGAGAATGGAAAATGTTTGTATTCCTGTTCTTGTATATTTTCAAAGTAAAGATCCCTTTGTAAGATCTAATTGAGGTTGACTGGTTAAATAGAACTGGAGTACTATTCAATGGCATTGGAGAAGAGGTGTCCTCATCCCTCAAGAATGCCCTTAGAATAAGGAAGGGGAGATATAGATAGCCTCAGTCTGGCAAAGTGAGCTAGAGTACCAGCTCGATAAGCATGTATCATTTGCGAAATAAATGAAAAATAAGTACAAGGTAATTTAGTGGGTAGGGAAGAGGGGAAGAGTCAGTAGATAAGAGAATTAGGAAAGGATTCATATGGAAGACAGTGCTTAAGCTGTTTCCATAGAACCCACAACTGGGCAGAGATGGACTGTCTCAGAGGGAGTTCAAATTCATGCCAGACTGATTTAACACTGCTAAACCTGTGGTTAAATGGAACTTGGCCTTGACCTTGTATGTCAGATGGCATCCCGTGCAAGTGACACAGGAATTTATTGCCCTTTCCCACTACTCGAAGAAGGTTGCATCAAGTATCACCAAGGTGTACTTTAAAAAAATTATATATGTGTATATATATAATACATACTTAAAATTGTTTTACAGTGATATACAACCCAGCTCTTCTATTTTCAAGGCCCTCTGTGGGTGGTTTTGTTTGGTTACCAATATAGGCCCTTTCTTAGAAATGTCTCAAGCACTGACGCTTGCCTTTCCTGAGTCATGCAGAAGTTCTCTATGTGCCACCGAGAAGCTCTGAATTGGAAGCATTAACAAAACAGTCTCTCTGGTGACAGTCAGACAAATGTGAGGTCAGATGCTTGCTCAGGCCCCTTTCTCTTCTCCTTCATAGAAGAGTCTGGGCCTGTGAGCATTTTCAAAGCAGGGATTATCTCATACCTTTCTTCTATTCCAGTGTTCAACACAATGCCTGGCATCTACTTGGTGCGTAGTAAATATTTATTGATTGAATGTATGTTCATCATTTAATTATATTACATTAATAATCATCAATAAATACATAAAAATATTAAATAAAATTGTAATTATAATACTAACGCTAATAATAATCACTTATATAGTGTTTTAAGGTTTGCAAAGTGCTTTAAAATATCTCATTTTATCAATTAATATGTCAGCAAATAATTATTAAATGCCTAAAAATATTCAGTACTCTAGAGAAAAAGCACATGGGATGGATCCTGCCCTGAGGAAGTTTACAATATAGTAGAAAAGACAAAACTAAAACACAACTGGAGAACAAGACAGTCTATATCAACATGCTAGGAGGGAGAGATAGTATTTTAGAAAGTTATCAAGGAAGGTTTTCCATAGGAGGTAGGTTTTCTTTTTTTTAGACTATAAAGGAATGTAGGATATAGATGGACTGGGAAAGAGGGCACTCTAAACTGAGAATATAGCACTAGCAAAGACACAGAAGTAGAAAAGATCTGCAGGTTTTGTGTCTGCATATGATGGGAGTGATGTAGGCATGGGGCAGGGAGAGGAGTAGGTTAATAAGACTAGTCTCCTTAGAACAGAGGGAAATAAAACTTAACTGATTGGATCAGTAGAATGTCACCTTTTTGAGGGTTGGGGCAGTTTTCATTTTTGTTTGTGTATCCATGCTAGTGCCTTTTGGAATGGGAGGAGATGTTCAAGTGGCAATCCTAGGGCACAGCCATAACAGCACCTACAGGTGGAAAAGAGTAAGCCATGGTAGAAGATGGTAATTAATTTGACCTAGCAAGAGTGGGAAGCCTGACTTCAGAGATGAGGTAAGTACCAAGATGCTATACTAGGGTGTTGACAGAAGGAATGGAGAGGATGGAATAAATCTGAAAGACAATATGAAAGAAGAATTGAGGTGACTTGGTGACTTAGTGACTATGAAATGGGAAACAGGAGGGATAGAAGATTATAATACCACCTGGTCTTACTTTTGTATAGGTTTTCCAGTTTGCAAAGTACTTTCACAAGTATTACTTCCTTTAATCCTTATAATTTACTCCCTCCCCCCAGCAACTTTCAAATCCAGTTACACCTGCAATTTCCTGTTCCTCATGTGTGAAATTTGGTCCCTTTCATCATGGGAGCTGTCTCTCCCATACATACAATGCTCTCCTTCCTCACCTCTGCCTCCTTGCTTTTCTAGCTTCACTCAAGAGTCAGCTCCAATCCCATTTTCTGCAAGAAGCCTTTCCCCATCCACCTCCCTTCTACCATTCCCATGCTTTCCCCTCTCAGAGGACCTTTCATCTCCTCTATTTATATCTTGCATGTATGTAGTTGTTTGCATGTTATCTTTCCCAGTAGAATAGTAGGTTCCTTGAGGACAGCAACCATTTTGGGTTTTTGTTTGTTCGTTTGCTTCCCCAGGACTTAGCACAGTGCTTGGCACATAGTAAATGCTTATTGATTAACTGACTCCTCACATCAATCCTTGAGGTGGGCAGAATAGGGCTGAGAGAGGGTAAGTGATTTCCAAGGTCTTGTAAGTAATGTTAGATATGATGGAGACGAGATTAGGACTAACTCTTGAAACCCTTAGCTGAAACTCTTTCCATTATACAACCAGGTCCAATAATGAACCCCATGAAGTGGTTGCTTTATTCAGATTCCCAAATTTCAATTTAATGTTACATGTAAAATATGATTATTGGCTCTAGCCCAATGGAAATATGCAACAAAAATTTTAAAAATACACTTACGTGTTTATTAGCATAATATAATACAGAGCATAAGAAAAATGTGTATCTGATCCATGTTTATTACAAAGTAGTAGAGCAGCTATAGAAAGTAAGTTTTAAAATTAAAAAATAAAAAATTACTTGATATCATACCTAAAGATAAGCCTATACTGGAAATTTGGTGAAAATCTATCATTAATGTCACTTATAAAGCAATATTTTAGCCTCAGAGAGCAAACATCTTTCTTTAAATCTTCATACTTGGGTACAGAAAGCTTTATCTCTATAGAGCCAAATTTGCCTGAACACATTCTCACACAATGAACCCAGTGTAGTTGGACAACCTGAGGCATAATCTAAAATCAGGAATGCTTTGAATGTGATATTGTTCTGTTTTTCAACAACTGGGCTAAAATAACTTGCAAAAGAGTATTTGAAAACATCTTCAGTCACCCATGCTTTCTTATTTGGCCACCAAAGAACTGGAAAAGATCAATGGTTGTAGCCTCTCAGAGGATTTCAAGAATAATAAACAAGCATTGATTTTAATTTAAATTCTTTCTGAATTATCTCCCTATAAAACTATTAGGCTATTCTTTGACACTTTAATGGGCAGTTAAATGGTACCATCATGCACAGGACTCTGAGCCTGGAATCAGGAAGAGTTCAAATCTGGCCTCAGACACTTACTATCTGTATGATCCTGGGCAAGTCACTGAACCCTGCTTGCCTCAGTTTTCTCATTTGTAAAATGAATTGGAGAGGGAAATGGCAAACCATTCTAGCATCTTTGCCAAGAAAACCCCAAAAGGGGTCACAAAATATCAAGCATGACTGAAAAATGACTGAACAACAACAAAACAGCACTTTAAATCTAGCTCAGGCTATATTCTTTCAGAGAAATGTAAGTTTTAGAAAATATCCTTTTCCAGAACTTTCCCTTTCATCCACATTAAAAATTTGTTGTCAGTGTTTTGATTATTTTCTCCAAAACATCAAGATATTTTGCTGCTACATCCTCCTCTGGTCAGCTGCCTCTCTGGTAATTTTAACATTATGCAGTTGAATTTTCTTTTTAAAGTTATCAAACCAATCAACACATTTGCAATAAAAATTTCTTCCCTACCCAATCCATTTCCATTTTTTTTTTCACTGCTCTAAGTAAACTTGAAGCTTTTGTCTGAATGGCTATTCTGCTATGAGAAATTTATTTTTTATTGCATTTTCAATCCAAATAACTAAAAGAGGCTTCATTTCTATCACTGTAACACTTCTGTTCTTTATAGTTATTAGCAAACCACAAAAAAAAATGATGTAAATTTTTCTTTTTCTTCTACATTTTTATACTGTTTTGAACCACAGGTTCATGCATTTCTACATCTCATTTTATTTTAGTGAATATGACCATGTTCATATTGTTTAATTATATCAAATTTTGTTCTAATATAATAGCAAGTCTCTTCTTTCTTTTTTTGTTTTTTTCTGCAATCAGTGTTTCCATCTGAAGCATTCCCCCTCTTGTCCATATTGTCAAGAGCTCTTTAAAACAAAATCCACACAACTACCAGTTAAACAGTAGTCCTCAGCAGCACATCACATCCACATTTTATAGGCAAGTGCAGACTGGTGACATGGAGGCGTGTTCAAACCCTTGACTAGCTGGTACATGTCACATTAAATTTTGACTTGCATTAAATGAGATCTAGTATTTTATAATTCATACTAAATAGAATTCTGCATTATTTGGGCTCTAATTATGAGCCAGCTCTACCATAATGATTCCAAGTTTCCTAATCTAGGAGACAAAGAGAATGAATGAGAATCTCAGTAACACAAATGAGAAGGAAAAGGAGTGATGCTTACCAAATAGAGGACTACCCCAAAACATTGTGGGCACCTTCCCACAATGCCAGGTATCTCCATAGAGTTGGAGTGGCAGGCTCTTTTCTTTCTTTCATGTCACCCCAAAATGCTACAGACTTCCTGGAAAATATTGTTTCAGTCATCCCACCCCACTTTTTCTTTATATCTATTGATAGTCAGCTACATGGTTCTGGACTTGAAGCTAGGAAAACCTGAGTGCAAATCCTGCCTCAAACTCTTACTACCTGTGTGACTCAGAGCAAGTCACTTACTGGATGCCTGCCTCAGTTTCCTCTTCTGTAAAATGAGGATAATAGTAGCGCTTCTTTTGCTAACTTATATTATCTGACTTGTAACTAACATGTTATCTCTTTTGACCCTTACATTTGTAAGCTGCTGCTGTTATCGATGATGATGATGATACAGAAAGACTCAATTTTAATCTGAGATTGAAATCCTATTTTCCAAGAAGACTTGGAAGCTTGGAGTAAAAAGACATTAGCCCAGGAAATAAATGTCAGTGACCCCTCTCTTCATCAAAATAGACTAGACAGAGGGGTGGGGAATCTGTGACCTTGAGGCCACATGCGGCCCTTTAGGTCCTCAAGTGCAGCCTTTTGACTGAATCCAAACTTCACAGAACAAATCCCCTTAATAAAGGGATTTGTTCTATAAAACTCAGTTTAAAACTGAGAGGACTCAGTCAAAAGGCCGCACCCAAGCACCTAGAAGGCCACAGGTTCCCTACCCATGAACTAGAAGCTCCTCAAAGGCAAAGGTTGTTTTCTGTTTCTTGGTCTTTGTATTCCAAATGCTGAGTAAAAAAGTCTTCTGTGTTTGTTGAATTGAACTGAATGGTAACCAAATAATCTGTCCAAGGATAAATATTTCAGGAGAGGTGGATCTCAGGCCTTGGAATACTTTTATCATCAAGAGAGACGTTTGCTAATGCTTTTTCTCTAGTTCCTGGTACATATCAGTGAAGCTAAGAGATAATGAATAATAACATGTACAATAAATTTAAAGACAGATACAATTAAAACTCAAAGAAAACGTCAAGGAAAAGACAAGCTGGCTGGTAAAAGGAAAAGGTTCATGGAGCCCATGCTTGTATCTATTATTCTTTGGTGGAGCAGACTCCAGTACCTGCTACTTAGAAGTAGTAGGTGGCTATGTTTGGTTTTTATTCATTCTGACATTATGAAATTACCAATATTTTAAATCAGTGCCTCCAGCTAAAGCAAGAAATAGAATAAATTTTAATTCTGTTCTCTGTCTCTTTCTCCCTTTTTCTATCTCTATATGTTTGAACAGAAAAGCTTTCTTAGTACCTTTGTAACCTTGACTCATGTCTATGTGGTAGGTTAATAAAATAGGGTTTTAATTCATAATAATTCTGCACTTAGAAGGGTAGTTATGAAATGACTTGTGCCTGTTCCCTCAGTCAGAGAATATAAGTTTCTAACAGTGGACTGGGGATGCCCTGCCTGGATGCTAGGAAAGGTCCTTCTCCCCTTCCTGGATCACATTGCAGTACCCTCATGCCACAAACAAAGGGATACCTCATTAGAGAAATTATTATTTCTCTCTTGACTAATTACTGAGTCACGACCAAAGTTTTGTCCCCTCTTCTACTTTCTCATCCAGAAATCAACCAGTGTGGGAAATCCTAGGCAAAGACTCATCCAAGCTAAGATCTAATCAGACAGTAAAAGAAATTCTAAGTTTATGCTAATGAGTGGATTCCTACCCATTGTGTTTACTCAGACAGGTCTGGGAAACTGTGGATTCTACCTTTTGTCAGGTGATATGGAAATTGATTAAGTCTCTTTGACCAAAACTTGGGTGATCCAAGTGACATATCCTCCAGACTCTCATTGGAACATAATTCACCTCTCGTTATAACATTCATTCTCAGTAATTGTTAACCAATCAGAGCTGATTACCACCTTCTGGAACACCCACTCTTCCAAGGAAAAATAAGGTGTGAGCCTTATTTACCAAGTGAGAGATCTTTGGGATTTGAGAGTGCCACTGACTGTTATTAAAACACAAAAAAATAATTAATTACCCAGAAACTATGACTCTCAAACTTTTTAAACATCACACCCCACAACATAAGGGCAAGGTTAACCACAGGTATTTATGATCAATAATATTAAATCCAGCAAATACATTCTTTTAACAGAATAAATTTAAGAAAAATAAGGCCCTCCCATTCCTGTGGCCGGATTATTTCCCTCCCTGATCCTGTTCCTGGGTGAGTGACCACAATAAAACGTACAAAGTCACGTGTACCTCCAAACTTGTTCACTTAAATACAGGTCATCTCTCATGGTCTTATAGAAGGGAACTGCTGATGTGGCAGACACCTGGCTGCTACAGTTGTCCACACTGTGACCATGAGATGACAGACACTTCCTTCTGGTGCTGCTCTGTTTTTGAGTCCCCTAAGAAACTCCCACTATTGGCTACGAAAAACAAACCCTCCCCCACATTGCTGTTCAAGACCTGATATCGTGTTCATTTACTTTCTTCCTAAACTGGAAAGAGCTGCAAATCCCAGGGGGTTTTGTGGGCAGCCAGCCTGCTCCTTGCCAGGGGAAATACAAAACTTGCCTCCTTAAAGATGCCAATTGAAACAATATAATAAAAATCATTTTTCCAAATGAGAGTTAGTCATATGGAGAATCAGTCAATAAGCGAGCATTTCTGAAGCACCTACTATGTGCCAGGGACTGAGCTGATGTAAAGACACAAACAAGGAAAAGGGTCCATTGCATGCTGTACACATAGGAGTGCAAAAGGAGAAATAGCAGTTGGAGAGATAAGGAAAGTCCCGTGATCCTATATAGGGAATTGCAATAGCCACTCCCCACCCCAGCACAGGCCCTCCTTGCCTTTCACCGGGGTCATTGCAACATCATTTGAATGGACTGCTCTGCCTCATCTCTTTCCCCTCCATTCTGTCTCCCTTTTTCAGCTCCTTTCAAAAGTCCAGGTCTGGTCCTATCACTGCCTCATCCCCACTCAAAAACTCAAATGGCTTCTTCTTACCTCAGATCAAATATAAAATCCTCTGCTTGGCATTTAAGTACCTGCTCCATCTGGCCCCTTCCTACCTTGCTAGTCTTATTACACTGTACTTTGCTCTGCTCCCTCCACAATCCAGCTACACTGACCTTCTTGAAGTTCCTCCTATAATTCTCCTAATTCTGTGCCTTTAAACACTGTCCTCCAGGCCAGAAGTGCTCTCTCCTGCCTTGTCCCCCGCTCCGTTCCCCCCTTTCCTTCAAGACTCAGCTCAGATTCCACCATCTGCTTGCTTGAGGCCTCTCCTCCCTCCCCTCTCCCAAGTCTTTCCCTCTGAAATGACCTTATGTTTATATTACCTATGCCTTATATGCACATGGTTATTTACATATTTGTTCCCCAGAATTTCACACAGTGCCTGCCTGCCACATAGCGCCTACAAATGGTTTGTTGACTGACAAACTGGCTCGGGCTAAACCTTGAAGGAAACGAGTTGGTCAAAACGTGGGGAGGGAGAACGTTGTGGGCCTGGGGAACAGTCAGTACATAGACACAGAGAAGGGAGAATGTTATGTGGAAAATGGCAAAGGAGAAGCACTTTTTCAAGAAAGAAAAAATGCATTGGGAAGAAAGCTGAAGGAATTTAAATCGTTAAAACTCTAATAATAATTTGCCAGTGATCTTAATTCTCTGATAAATCAACTTTGAAATATTCTCCCAGGATTGTTCTTTTGAATCATTTTCAAAAATGTTATTGATGTTGCTGTTTACTTTGCTTAATTAGGTGCAAATAAAGTTTTTGTTTACATTTAATAGAATTATTTCTTAAACTAAAACAACTGTCCTCAGAGTGCCAGAAAGCCTGCCTCCACATCTCTGGCCCATCTAAGGAGTGATGTTCCTAACCCAGTCTGGGAGGGTGGAGGGATAAGTGGGTGGGGCCAAGATGGAGGAGATAGGGTGGCCTTTTGCATGGCGATTTCGTTTTTTTTGTTTTAAGGGTTAACAGTTCCAAGACTAACACTGAAATGAGGGTGCAAAAAACAAAATCATGTGAAAGCCAAATAGAAACCATTTGAGGAATTATGAACTGTGTTTTGGAATACATACTTCATTTAGCTCTAAAATCTATGACTCCATAATTAATGTAATCAATTATAAGAGTTAATTATATAGATTTAATTACTATCATGGTAAACTTGACATTTTGCTTGGGCTAAAGTCAAAACCAGCATGAGCACTGAGCATTCAGGGACAAAAAGGGGGCTTGGAAGCATCTGGTTACTGAGAACAAGATGACCCTATGACAGAAAATCATAGGGCAGCTAGGTGACACAGTGGCTAGAGTGTGTGACCCGGAATCAGGAAGGCTCATTTCCTCAGTGCAAATCCAACCTCAGACACTTACTAGCTGTGTGACCCTGGGCAAGTCACTTTACCCCATTTATCCCATCAGTTTCCTCATATGTAAAATGAGCTGGAGAAGGAAATGGCAACCACTCCAGTATCTGTGCCAAGAAAACTTCAAATGAGGTCATGAAGAGTTGGACACAACTGAAAAACAACTGCACATACAGAGAAAAAAAATCAATGGTTCATTATATTTTGAAGAGTACCTAAGATAGTGTGATTCAGTGGACAGACCACTGAGTTTAGAGTCAGAAGAGCTGAGTTCAATCTTTGCTCTGTCATTTATTATTTTTGTTACTTTGGTCAAATCACTTAACCTTCTCTGGGCCTTACTTTCTTCATCTGTAAAACTATGGGGTTTGATCTGATGATTCCTGAGATCTTCTCAATTTGAAATTAATGCCCTCACTACCTTAAACATCAGCAGTTTGCCACCCCAACCAGATGTTTAATGTACCCACCCTTCTGCCTTTAGTTCCCCTTTCAACCTTTATACCCTCTCCTAGGGGCAAGAGATATTTTAATAGGAGAGAATCATGTGTTGTTTCAGTCATGACTGACTCTTCAAGACCCTATTTGGGGTTTTCTTGTCAAAGATACTGGAGTGCTTTTGCCATTTCCTTCTCCAGCTTGTTTTTACAGGTGAGAAAACTGAGGCAAACAGGGTTAAATGACTTGCCCAGGGTCACACATCTACTAAGTGTCTGAGGCCAAATTTGAACTCAAGTCTTCCTGTTTCCAGGTCAGATGCTCTATCCCTTATGTCATCAAGCTTCCCTAGGGGAGAATCATGCAAAGGACCAAAGCTGATGCTCTAAGTATCCAGGTTATTTATTTTTCTGTCCGTGCAGGTTATATACTCTTACACAGTTTTAACTTAAACAATTTTCAAGTTCATTACTATAAACCATCCACCAGAAAGTCATTATGATAAAATCCCATTTGGTATCATACTCTATGCTGTGACTTTTACAATTCAGCACAACGGCCGCCTTGATGGAGTCCTGGATGTTTTCAGTTTTGAGGCACAATTACTTCCTTTTCACTAGTCAGATTCCACCAGAGTTCCCTGCAAGTGAATCTTTTCCTTTCCTTTCTTTTTTAGCTTTATTGTTGTATTTTGTTTCTATGTTACATTTACAGATCATTCCAATTTCATGAGAGATCTCATAACAAAATGAAAGTTAAGTAAAACTAAAAATACAAAGACTTTATCAGAAAGTGAAAGCAACATTTCACATCTGTAGCACCCATAACCTCTTCGTTAAAAAAATGTTTTCTCTCCTTCCTACTTCCCATATCACTGAAAAAAAAAGATATGAAAGACAAATTTCTTGCAACAAATATGCACAGTCAAGCAAAACAAGTTCCCTTAATGGCTGTCTATAAAAATATATGTCTCATACTGCATCATATATCTATCACCTCTCTGTAACAAATAAAGATGTTTCATAATTGTTCCTCTGGACATAATCATAATTCTTAGAGATTTCAAAGTTGTTTGTTTAAATTTTATGCAATCAAAATTATCCATATTAAGTTCTAGGTTCCTCTCTATTCCTTGTTTTGTCCTGAACTTTTCTCCTCTCCACTTATTTGATAGGTAATTCTTTCCAAACTTCTCTATTTTTGTGTATGATGTGATTTTTTTCAGTCTAGGTCATATGCCCATTTGGATTTTTTTTTTACCTTGGCTTAAGGTACGGTATTGGCATAAATCGGAATTCTTCCATTCTGTTGTTCAATATTCCTAGCAGTTTTTGTCAAATGGTAAGTATTTATCCCAGTACGTGGTAAAAAATGGAGGGATTCTGAGAAATGGAGCTTTAAAAAAAGCTTTAAAAATTGGAAAGTAAGAGCTTAACTGAGGCAGCTAAAAAGCCTACAGCTAGTTGGGCTTTGGAATCAGGAAGTTCTGAGTTCAAATCCAGACTCAGTCACTTACTAAGTCTGTGACCCTCAGCAAATCCTTTAACCTTATCTGTGCTTCTGTTTCCTTATTTATAAAATGGAGATTGATAATGGTATCTATCTCCCAGATTTGTTGGGAAAATAACGAGATAACATTTGTAAAGTGCTTTGTCAACCATAAAATTCTACATAAATGCTAGTTATTATTATTAGCATTATTATTAGGATATCAATCAATTGGGAATGGCTGAACGAAATATAGTAGATGAATGTAGAATACCACGCTATAAGAGATGAGGAAATCGGTGGTTCCAAAGAGACATAGAAAGACTTTTGTGAACTGATGCAAAGTGAAGTGAGCAGAGCCAAAAGAATTTATCTTTTAGCATCCATATTATAACAATGAACAATCTTGAAGACTTGTCTGAATTGACAAAGAATTTAATGATCAAACCTGGAGAATAGTTTATATAGAATAATAACAACACTGTAGACACCAACAATTTTGAAAGCCCTAAGAACCTGTATCAACACAATGAGCATCCTTGATTCCAATGGACCAATGATGAGGAGTTGGTGGATTCAGGGTGAAGAATGAGGTATATGTTCCTTTGGGCATGATCAATGGGGAAATTGATTTTGCTTGACTATATAAGTTTGTTACAAGAGTTTTCTGTTTTTCTTTTTTTCCCAATAGGTTGATGGATGGGAGGGAGAGAAGAAAACTATATGTGTGTGTGTGTGTGTGTGTGTATGTGTGTGTGTGTGTGTGTGTATGTAAAATCTCCTCCATCTTCTCACCAATCTGACCTGTCACTACAAGTCCCTTCTGATAATTGGACAGAGTTAGGGGTCAGATTATATGGCTTTGTTGCTCAGTCATTTTCAGTCATGTCTGACTCCTTGTGACTCGATTTGGGGTTTTCTTGGTAGAGATACTGGAGTGGTTTGCCATATCTTTCTCCAGCTCATTTTACAGATGAGGAAATTGAAGCAAACAGGGTTAAAAGGCTTGTCCAGGGTCACACGCCTAGTAAGTGAGACCAGATTTGAACTTAGGAAGATGAGTTTTCCTGACTTCAGGATGGACACTCTATTCACTGTGCCTTAATTGCCCTTGTATGACTTAAGTGGGTCCAAGAAGACAGCAGTGATATCTCCTAGCTTTCACTTAGTACTACTCAAACAATGCTCTGGTTCTTTTTGTGAGCCCCAAGCAAGTCATTGGGTTTTGCGTCAGTCCAATGAATCAGGCTTTGCTAACCTTATTTGGAGAGTTCAGAGATTTCATTCAAAGCCAGACAACAATGGGCCAATCAGTTAACAAGCATTTATTAAGAGCCAACCACACACTCATAAATTCACAGATTCAAAACTGAAATGGACTTTGGAGTTGGTCATTTAGTCCAACTCCCTTAATTTACAGAGGGAACAATTGAGGTATTAGTAGTTTGAGTTGTCCAAGATCATGTATGTAGGAAGAATCAGAAGAATGATTTGAACCCAGGTCATCTGACTTCAGGGCCAGTGAAGCCCAAGCCATCTACCATGCCTCTTACTGATATGGAGTGCTGACTGTGGGTGTTTGACACCATCCAACCCCAAAAGCTATCTACTGATGACTGTCATTTTTAATAACGCCCAGTGTCCAAAGAGAGGTCCAGTCAGTTGACAAACATTTATTAAGCATTTGTTGTGTGCCAGGCACTGTGATGACCCCAGAAACACAAAAAAGGGCAACAACATGGTCCCTGACCTCAAGGAACTCACATTCTAATGGTGGAGACAACATGGCCAAAAGAATTGTACATATAAAAAATATATGGTGTAAACAGAAGACAATCTGAGAGGAAAAGGCACTAGCAGTAGGGGATGGGGAGAATGAGAAAGGAAGGCCTTTTACAGAGGATGAGATCTGTGAATTCTAGAAGTAGCCAAGAGAAAGAATCATATCATTTTCTGAGTAGAATGTAAGCTTCCTGAGTATACAGGGACTGGTGGATTTATTTTAGTTCTACTTTTATCTCCAGAACCTCATACAGTGTCACTGAACACAGTAGGCACTTATAAATGTTAGTTGAATTAAACCAGGAATATTCATGGTAAGGGACAGATTGGCTAGAATGCTTCAGGGCTAAGAGTATGGGTCAAATCACAAAAGCTGTGAGTTAAGAGTCAGAGTTTCTTTTCCCAGAGCAAGATGAGAACTCCTAAGACAAAAGCTTGAATGGACGTTTCATCTATATTTTAAAACAGAGATTACCACTTGAAGAAATATTGAATTGCTTTAAAAAAAAAAAAAAGACCAGTGTGTCCTATGAACAAAATCTGGTTCTGGCCTCAGACCTGAGGACTTTATAGTAACAGATGACATTTATAAAACACTTACTATGTGCCAGACACTATGTTAAGGAAGATAAGTGCTAGTATTTTCCTCACAGATGAGGAAACTGAGGCAATCAGAGGTTATGTGACTTGCCTAAGGTCACCCGGCTGGTCTAAGGTTGAATTTGAATTAAAAATGCCTTGGCATTTTATCCACTATGCCACCCATGTGAATTCTTTCATTCTTGAGAGATGGGAGGCTACTGGTCTTCCTCCCCCCTTCTTTGTTGCCTTTAAATGACTTTCTATGATCAAAAATCAGGCAGGTAGTTTTTATTTTTTAAGAGCTTGCTGAAGAAACTAGACTCCAGAGTTCAAGGCAGTGATATTCTTCAGGATTCAGGCAGCCAATCTGTGGGAACTGCAGACTGGAAAACCACATAGAGTTTCAAGGATTAGCTGATACCAAGAACATAACTCAGATTTTTACCAAGAGAGACCCCTAAGGGTAGAAGGCTGAGTGTTTGCAATGTGAATTTTCACCATTTTTGTAGTTGCTATTGCTGCCATGAGATGTGCCCAAAGGAGTTGCTCACACAGCCCTTATTATCAGCTGTCGTTCAGTTGACCCGTCAGGGAGTCATCTGATGCACAGAATCGTAGAATATCAGAGTGGAAAGGGCCTCAGGGGCCATCGGATCCAGGCCAGCCCAGTGCAGGACCTTTTATAGCACATCTCTCCAGAGCAGTCATCCAGCCTCCATCTGTAGGCCTTCCAGCAAAGGGAACACAATAAACAACTCCTGAAGCACCTTCAGTTAGCTCTAGTCATTGGGAAATGTTTCCTTTCATTAGGCCCAAAGCTGCCTCTCAGCATCTTCCATTCATTCTTGCTAGTGCTGCCCTGCAGGAAAAAACAATAAAGCTAAGCCCTCTTCCCTAAACTATCCCTTCAAATATTTAGAGTAGCTGCTGTGCTTGACTAAATATCCCCAGTTCCTTCTATTCATCTTCAAATGCCATGTCCTGAAGGCCCCTCACCAGCCTTAATAATCTCTGGACCTACTCCAGACTTTTCTAAAATGTAATGCCTGGAACAGAAAACAGGGCTCTAGAGGAAATCTGACTAGGGAAGACTATAGGGGGACTACTGCCTCCTGTGTGCTGAACACTCACCTCTCAGCAGCCTCAGATCATGGTAGCAGAGGTGGCAGTGGTGACAATGGCAGTGTTGGTGATGGTGATGGTGATGATAATGGTGATGGTGGCGATGGTGGTGGCCATGGTGGTGATAACAGTGGTGATGGTAATGACAATGGAGATGGTGGCAATGGTGATGGTGGAGGTGATGTCAGGTGGTGGTGGTAGCTCTTGTTGGCTGCCACACTGTTGACTTATATTGAGCTTGTGGTTCACTAAAACCCTCAGGTCTTTTTCTTCTTTCATTTTTATATGTACTGTTTGTACCAGAAAGAGCAACAGACTTAGAGTTAGAAAGCCTTGGTTCAAGTACCAAGTCTGGTATTACTAGTTGCTTGGTCTCACTCAAGATAATTAATTTTGGCGGCCTCAGTTGCCTCATGTGTAAAATAGACTAATTCCCTCCTGGCCCTGTTTCTGACTTTCTGCGGACTTCAGAACCATGCCCTCTCTACAGATGGCTCAAACTGGAACTTCCTCCAGCGGCTGGGGCCTCCTTGCTTTGAAATGGCCTATGACCTTCCTAACGCAGCCACCATGGAAAGCCTGCCCATTTTCTTCATAAAGCCTTCTTTTTTTCTCCTATTGGTGAGTTCTTCCTAGAGCCTCCATTCTGTGAAGGGGCCAGGCCAGCCTCCTTTATTCTCTTCCTGGCCCTGAGAAGGCCCCTGACCTTCTCTAGACTGCAAAGCCATGTCCCTACACCAACACCTTCATTCTTTACTCCCCCACCCAACCCCACTTCTCAGCTTTTCAGCTCCCCTTTGAAGGGATTGTCTTTCCTTTTGCAGTGCTTGGCATGGTGCCTGGAACATAAGAACTTAATAAATTCTTCTTTTCTCCCTCTCTTTTCCCTTCCTTCCTTCCTTCCTTCCTTCCTTCCTTCCTTCCTTCCTTCCTTCCTTCCTTCCTTCCTTCCTTCCTTCCTTCCTTCTTTCCTTCCTTCCTTCCTTGCTCTCACTTCTTTCTCCTTCCTTCTGTTTCCCTACTTCCTTCCTTCTCTCCTTTCCCTACTTCTCTTTCCTTCCTTCTTCCTTCCTTCCTTCCCAGGGACACAGTGGAGTCTTGGGTATATGTAACATGTTCCTGAGTTACAGGCCTGGTCCAAACATACATATAAATACATATAAACACAAGGAACAGTGTGGCATGGTGGGTAGAGAGCTAGCCCTTGAGCAAGGCTGACCTGACTTCAAGCTCCACCTCTGATACACATTTGACTGTGCGATATTGGATAAGTCACTTATGTTTTCAGTACTTTAGGCAATTCTCCAAGACTCTAAGTTGCTGCTGTGAATAGAGGCCAGCTCTCTACCAAGCAACGCTACGCCTTCTTCAGCAATGAAGGACGAACACAACAACTTCTATGTGTTTCTATTTTGGGCCCAAACTTGTAACTTCAGGAGCTCACTATGTATACCCCACCCTGTCCCTGAGTTCTACCCTTTGATACAATTGCTTTGGGATAAGCTCAGAGTGCTGGGGATCAGAGGACATGGATCCAAATACTGCCTTGGTCACTTTATAACACAGGTGACCTTGGGAAAGTCACTTTCTAAGCCTATGTTTCCTCAAATATATAAGAAGAGGGTTAGACCCAATGATCTCTAAGGTTTCGTCCTTCTCTAAATCCATAATCCTGAATCATGTTTGCAGGGCACTTTGCAAACTCTATAACACTGGACAAATATCTGTTATTATTTTTATTATGATAACCTATGTAATATAGCAATATAGTGAATATTGAAAGGGAGGGAGGAAGGAAGGGAAAAAGGAAAGGAGAAAGGAAGAAACAAAAGAAAGGAAGGAAGAAAAGGAAGGGAGGAAAGAAAGGAGAAAGGGAGGGAAGAAGAAAGGGGGAAAAGAGAAAGGGAGGAAAGAAGGAAGAGGAAGGGAGGAAAGAAGAAAGAGGAAGGAAAGAAGGAAGGAAAGAAGGAACAAAGGAAGGAAGGAAAGGAGGGAGGGAGGGAAGAAGTAAGTAAGAGAAGAAGGGAAGGAGAGAAGGGGAGGAAGGAAAGATTTATTAAGCATATGCCCTATGCCAAGGACTGCCTTCCAAATATTATCTCATTTGATCCAAATGAGTACGAAGTCTTTTGTAATTGCAAAGGGCTAGATATCAAGGAGGGGCCTTGCTATTTGAGACTCTCCTCTTAAAAGAGGGATGCCCTTTGAAACATCTGTAACCGGGGAAAATAAGACTCCATCTCTGCCCTAACACTACTTAGAAGAAAATGTTGTGCAAACCTTAAAGAGCCACATAAAATTTTGCTGTTATTACTGCTACTTTTGCTCTCTCCCTCCCTCCCTCCCTCCCTCCAACCCTCTCTCTCTCTTTCTCTTTCTCTCTCTCTCTCTCCTCCCTTATATGTGTGTGTGTGTGTGTGTGTGTGTATGTGTGTGTGTGTATGTGTGTGTGTGTAGTGGGACCATCTTTGAGAGAGGACAATGCTTTTTGCTGTGAAATCCAAAGCAGTGCCCACACCCCTCCTCTGGGGCAGCAACCTGACCCTCTTGAGAGTGGTGCAGGCTTGAAAGAAGGAACAGAACACTAACGTGCAATATCTTGAGGACAAAAAATAATTTTAAAAAATTGTTTTCCTGGACAGGTGTCACAAACAATGAATCACGCGAGCCTTTTCCATTTTCCTTCCCAATGAACACTGCAGACAGGAAACAAAAGGAAGACTTGCTCAGTTTATCTCTTCTATGACTTGATCACGCTAAAAAAAAAATCATTTCCTCTCCTTCAGGAGGAAGGCAGTTACCCAGTGGAACAGGCACATGTTGGCAAGTGTCATGCAGCAAATGGATGTCCTACCTCCTGACCACTTAGCAAAATGGGCTTTTTTTGCTGACATGTTGAATAATATTTGTCAAGTACTTTCATGGAAAAATAACTCACTCATCCCTCCCCCCAGCACCCTCCTCAACCCCCTCCTCCCCACACTGTTATTATTGATATTCATTTTACAGATCAGGGCTTCACACAGGCAACATCTCCTGGGATCACACAGTAAATACTGTTGCCCCTTCTCCTTAAATCTCCTCAGTGTTTTCCCAATAAGCAAAGAGAGATGGAAGAAAGACACTTGACCTTAAGTTGCCTAGGGGAGAATGGAGGACAGATAGCTTCTTTGTGGGGCAGCTAGATAGCTTAGTGGATAGAGAGCTGGACCTGGACTCAGGAAGCCCTGAATTTAAATGTGGCTTCAGACACTAGTTATGTGACCTTGGACAAGTCACTTAACCCCTGTTTGTCTTAATCCACTGGAGAAAGAAATGGCAGACCTCTGCAGTACCCTTGCCAAGAAAACCCCATGGACAGTAGAGTCCATGAGTCAAGAAAAATCAAACATGACTGAATAGCAAAAGACTCTTTATAATCATTTGAACCTGTTACCCACTGGCTACAATACAAAATGCCTATGGCTAAGTCCATCTATGTGCACATTGAGATGACCACTCCATATGCTACCTGACTGTCAAGAGCTCACAAGCCAGGTAGATAGACCTCTGGGTCTTCCGGGTGAATAAACATTTAGCAAGCCGATAAATTAACACAGTGGAAAAGGAGCCAGAGGACCTTGGTTAACATCTTCCTTCTGTCACTGGATTAGTTGTGTGATCTTGGATAAATTATTCAACCTCTCAAGATTGTTTCCTCATCTGTAAAGTGAGTGGGTTGGCTTAGATGGCCTCTAAAAACCATTCCAGTTCTGTATTTATGATATTCTGAACTAGCTGAGCTGAGAGAATGAATCGCCTTTTCAAATTCAGGGATGTTGTCTCCCCATCAGCACTGCTGTTTAGTGTGTTTTACACTTGTGACCCCACTTTGGGGTTTTCTTGACAAAGATACTGAAGTGGTTTGTCATTTCCTTTTCCAGTTCATTTTACAGATGAGTAAACTGAGGCAAATAGGGTTAAGTGACTTGCCCAGGATCACACAGCTACTAAGTGTCGGAGGTCAGATTTGAACTCAGGAAGATGAGACTTCCTGACTCCAGACCCTGGCATTCTATCCCCTGTACCACTTACTTCCTTATCTGTAGGACACCCATTTTTTCCTTGCTTTTCCAATAGTAGTCACGAATTTTCTCTGATCCTATCAGTCCTCCCTCTCTGACTTTCTTTGTACTTCTCTGAACTTTGGAAAGAACTAGATTAGATTAGATTCTGAGGTTGTACCTTTGAACCCCAGCTCTCTTCCCTACCATCTGTGGGTAGCCACTTAACATGTAGGAGCCTCAGTTTTCCTGTTTATAAAATGCCTCAGTTTAGACCAAGTGATTTCAGCTCTAAATGCCTTTAATTTCTGAGTCTACTTTGAGGCAAAATCCTGAGCCTTGAGTCAGGTGAGACCTGGGAATCCTTGGCTCTAATACTTGCTGTCATCCTGGGCAAGTCACTTAACTTCTCCAAGACTCATTTTCCTTATCTGGAAAACATGGATATTAATACTTTTTACTACCTCACAGGATTGTGCCTCCCTCATAAGGTAGCTTATAAATCATAAAGCACTATAGTAATGCAAGGTTATAAATTTTTCAATTTTTCAAATGCGTATTGTCATATTCTATTTTTATATCACTTTCATTTCCGAATATCTCTCCTACTCTCCTACTCAGAGACTCTTCCATTGAAAGAAAGAATAGAAATAAAAGAGAAAAAAGGCAATTTGGCAAAATTAATAAACATAATATCAAGTCTGAGAATGTCTGCAGTGTTCCACTTCTATAGTTCCCCACCTCTGCAAAGAAGAGAGGGAAGTTCATTTTCTTACTTCTTCAAGGTCAAATTAAGTCATTATAATGACACCACATTCAGTTTCACTTTTTTGTTGCTCTTTCCATTTATTTTGCCAGAGTCTTTGTGTCTATGATCCCCCAGTTCTACTAACTTTACATTATATTAATTCAGTGGCTATCATACCTGTTGGCTTTGCTTTTCACTCTCTTCCATCCCCCTCCTCCCCATTACCAAAATCTGTCCAGGAGGTCATGAGGTAGACTCAGGGCAGTTGGGGTCACCTATTGCCCTTCTGAGCAAGAAACAGACTAATAGTGGTTTGGATTAACTTCACCTTTGGGTGGATTGACCTGAAACCCCACTGGGTGCCCTTTGGGTAAAGAGTGTACAAGAACCTAGACCTCAGGGGACCTTCTTGAAGGCTACTTTTATCCATAGGTCCCCAAGTACTTTTTAGCAATATGATTATTAACTAATGGTTTACAATTACTTAAGCTTATTATTATTTTGGCCCAGAGGCTCCAGATGCGAAACCTTCCTGAAACAATTTACAAGATTACTAGAAGATCATTTGCAGGGCTGAAGGAAAGGTACTGGGAGCTTAGGAGGGTCTGGAAAGGTCTCATGTAGGAGGTGAGATCTGGGCTGAGCTTTGAAAAACATTAGAGATTTTACAAAAATGGGGTGAGGAGAGAGTGCACTCCAGGCAGGGGGAACAGATAGTGCAGAGGCATGGAAATGAGTGATAGAGCCTTGTGGGTGAGAAATAACGAGAGGGAGAATAGTATAAGTTAGCAAATATGAAGTATAGGAAAGAAAAGGAAGCTTGTTATGGCAGGGGCAAGGAAGGGAGGGAGGATTCTACTCAAGTCTGTATTTTCTCAAAAGGAAGGGTTAGCCCTTCCTTATAGGCCCCCACAGTTGCTTGAGTAGTTAGTAAAAAAAAAAAAAAACAAACCCAAAATTTATCAATTAAGGGGAAAGGAAGGGACTAGGCATCTCATGAGTGTATGCCTACTACATACCAGGCACTACATTAAGCACTTTACAAATATTATTTTATTTGATCGTCACAAAAACCTTAGGAAGTAGGTCCTATCATGATCTATATTTTTCAATTGAGGAACCTGAGACAGAACTTAAGTGATTTGCCTAAGGTCACACAGCTAGTCAATGTTGAGGGCCAGACTTGAATTGAGGACTCCAAGCCCAGTGCTCTATCCATGGTACCAACTAGCTACCAGTTAAATCCTTGTCTTTTATGTGTTTGACAAAAGGGACTTATGGTTTGCTAGGAGAAGAGGGATGGATATCTCAAGCTTTGGCCCTGTTCTCTCCAGTGAGCTTGGCTATGCCCAATTTCTAGGGTCTGAGAGCATGAGACTAAACACATGTTCTGAGCTATCAGGAAATTGTTTTGCTGATACATCTAAGGCTGGGCCATCATTATTTATTATAATGCTCCTTAAAGCATGGTGGACAGATGAGTGCTTTCGGCCAGAAGGAGACTGCAGCTAAATAGCTAACATTTATATAGTGCTCACTGTGTTTCATGTACTATACTAACAGCTTTCCAAATATTATCTTATTTTATTCTCACAACAACCCTGGGAATTAGGTGCTATTATTATCCCTGTTTTACAGATGAAGAAACTGAGGTAAATAGAGTTCAAGTGATTTGCCCAGGGTCACAGAGTGATTAAGTGTCTGAGGTTGGATTTGAATTCAGGTATTCCTGACTCCAGGCCCAGCAGTCTATTCATTGTACCACCTAGCTGCCCAAATAAATTAAATTAACATTAAATAACAGAACCAGGATTTGAAGAAATATCATAGGACTGGGAAGGGGCTTTAGAGGTCATCTAGTTCAACTCCTTTATTTTACAAACGAGGAAACTGAGACTTAGTGAAGGCAAATGAGTTTCCTAAAGTCATATAGATAGCAAGCGTCAGAGGTAGAATTTGAACCCAGTTCCTCTGACTTCTGAGTCAGGGCTCATTCCACTGTCTCGTGCCTCTTTGCCCTGTTAGCCAGAGCTCCGAGTTTCAGGCCTTCACATTCTGGTATCCCAGCACATCAGAGGAGTGCAAAGGAGTACCAAGTATTGGTGGATACAAGATTGAAACTTAGAGTTCTGGCTAGTAATTTTTTAAAATTTCCCCAGGAGAAGAAAGAAGTTGGTAATTTTCTGCGTAAGGAAACAGCTCAGGTTCTGAAACTTCCTACTGGCTTCATATGGGCAAAGATATCAGATTGAGGCCAATGCTCCCCACCCCCACCTCCACAGTCTGCTGGATTCACTCTTTGTAGTTTGAATTGTCATACCTTGTAAACTGAAAGGGGATACTGTAAACATGGCGGTCAGAGCACCATGGGTACCTGCCGCTGATTTCAGACTTATTAGATCTCCAGGCTTCTTCTCATCTGGCTCTTAAAAAGGCCAATGGTCTTGCTTCCCTGCCCCTCTCCCCTTCCCCCTCCCTCCTTCCCCCAAGTAAGGCAATGTTGAATTTCCTCCCTTTACCCCATTTCTCATCTGGGCAGCCTTCTGCATTTGGTTTGGTTTATATCATTCACAGCATGAGAGGGAGGTTTTCAGGGCTAGAGTGAAGCAGATGTGTAGGGGGAGTTTCATACAAGCCTCCTGGCTCCCCTCTATCCCCCTTACCCCCACAGCCCAGCCTCCTTCCTAATCTCATTCTCCCCTCTGTTCTGTGTGTCTCCATCTGTAGGCTCAAAGTGAGTCATGTCAAATGACAGATTTTGATTCTTTGTTCATGCCTATCAAAAAAGCAACAACTTTTTTTGACTAGATGGCTGAGACCATCAAGTTCAACTACAGGCATCCTTTTAAAAATATTTTTAAAAATGTATTTGTTTTCAGTTTTCAACCATCACTACCATAAGTCTTAAATTTTCTCCCTCTCCCTCCCCGAGATGGCATGCAATCTTAACAGGCATCCTTAACCCAGGAACTTGCTTTTAAAATATTTTGATAATAGTATTTCAAATGCAATTCATTTCCTTTGTCATCTTATTTGTTCATTTTAAAAACATTATTCTGAGAAGGGGAGCATAAGCTTTACCAGACTGTCAAAGGAGTCCATCACACAAACATGGTTAAGAATCCCTCTTCTACAACATTCTGACACAGAGTCATAGGGCCTCTGCTTGAAAACTTCCAGTGACAGGAAACCCACTACCCACAGAGGCAGCCTTTTTTTTATATCTTTTTCTCATCAACTTCCAGGGTTTGTTGGGGGATCGTTAGTTAATTGTGAAAGTGGTCCACCACACACAGGGTCAAGGTTGAAGAGTAAAGTATAGACCAGGACAGGGATTCCTAGCCTGGGCTCAATTAATTTGCCATTTATATATTTTGATAAGTGAATTTCAAATATAATTGGTTTTCTTTGTAACCGTATGCATTTTATTTATTCATTTAAAAACATTACTCTGAGAAGACATGATAAAAAAAAAAAAGATTCCTGGCCTTGGGGAACAGGGAAGAATTAAAGGGACTGGAGGTCAGTGAACTTGGGTCAAAGGCAGATTAAGTCTGGATAGAATGTTTCCCTCAATAGCATGTAAGCACCTTGAAGGCAGGCACGACTTCATTTTTGTCTTTTTATCTCCCTAGACTAGGGGCAAGAAGTATTTATTTAGTCCCTACTATAAGTCAGGCACTGTGTTATCTGTTTTCCAACTAGTGTCTCATTTGATCCTCACAACCACCCTAAGAGGTAGGTGACATTATTATCCTTATTTTACAGTTGAGGAAATTGAGGCAGAAAGATGTTAGATGACTTCCTGAAGGTCACATACTACTCTAGCCACTGCTCCACCTAGCTGCCTATAGCTAGTGCCTTGTACATAGTGAGAGCATAATAAATAACTCATAGTTGATTTATTGATGAGAGATTGTGGTCAAGGAGTAGAATTTAAAAGTTCAGAATCTTAGAGGTAATCTTACTTTCTGAGATGGTGATCTCTGCGGGGTAACCACAGGTGTATATGACTGAAGTGGGATAGAAAAGGAAGTTATCTTTAAAAACAGCAAACTGTATGTAATATAATATGCAGTTTCATATATAATCCTTTCATTATTCTTTGTATACTGAAATCTTCATGTTTCTTTTTTCTTCTATTTTCATGTTCAGCTAATGCTTTGTCTATTGGCCTTTATAAAAACAAATCAGTTCTATTAATTCAATGTTTTTCATTCTAATTTCATCTCTTTTTTTGATTTTCATAGTTATTATTTTTGAATTTTTGTGGAATTTTTAAAAATGTGGCTAACAATTTTTTTTAAAGAAAAGAAAAAGAGGTCTTTAGGGGTGGTTAAGCTAAGTGACCTCTGAGGTCCCTTCTAGATCTGAATCTATGGATTCTAGGCATGACAGAGTGGGGAGAGAGTATTATAAAAGGCTTTCTTCTTCCTCTTTTCCCTAATTCCCTTCCTACCCTATATTAATCTAAATCCTTCTTTCCCTTTCCAGGGAATGCTTCAACCACGACAATGTAGCTCCATGGCATGGGTCAGGTCAAGTTGACAAGAAGTCAACAAGCATTTATTAAGCATTTACTCTATGCCAAGCACTCTGTAAAGCCCTGAAGTTACAATATAAGCAAAAACAAAAACAGCCTGTGATTTGCCCTTTACAACTGCACCTGGTCAGTGATGTGAGAAAATTTTAGATGCAAATCTTGCCTCTTCAGAAATACTCACTGAGAACAAGGCACCAGAACAATCTCATCTTTTCACATAAAGTTTTAGGCCAACTGTGACACAGAAAAGATGAGAGAAGATCTTCCAGGAAGCATGGAAATTTCTCACAACTAAAATATATACACACACACACACACACACACACACACACACACACACACATATATCTATGTATATACACACACACGTAAATACATATGTGTATAAATTCTAGGAAGGCTGCTCTTTTAAGACCTCTTTCAAGGTCTTGGAGAGAATGGGGTATGAATGGACTTTCTTGCAAGGTTGATATTGATGACCTTGGTGGAATCAAGTGATGGTCAGGATAGATGTGATAGACAGCCCTGCCTTATGCTCTTACTAGCTAAGTATACTTTCATATACTGGTATCACCCTAATGGTCACCAGGTTAAGCTCATGGTCTGATGTAACAGATTTAAAGTTCTAAGTTCATAGAGTAACGAGGAATATCATGTGTGGCTCAAAGGAAGACAAAAAAAGACATCTAGTCTATCATCTTCTCCCATCCTTCTACAAGGGAGACTTTAAGAAAGTTGGAACCAGTAATTGATCCCTCTTATCTCCTGAGAGGACATACTGACCTAGAATTATATTTATTTGCTCCCTTAAATATTATTAATTTAGGGGATATAATTTTTAGGTTCAAACTAAATTCCTGACTGCTGTTTCTTAGTGGGGAAAGGATAACTTCAAGCTTTATATCTGAGGCTTGACTTTTTTCCTGCCAAATGACAGTTCCACAATAAACATCCATAGCAAAAAGTAAAGAAATTCATTTATTCAAGTCAATAACAAAATAGAAATCAGAGAAAGTATGCAGATCAGAATTCATAGCAGAAAATACAGTGAAGGAGCTCTCCCTTAACTCAGCTCAACCAAGAGAGTTCAGGATATTGCTCAAAGGGAAATTCCCAAATGTCTCAAGTGTAGCAAGATAAGAATGAGGACATGACAGAAGTTCTACATGTCAACTTCCTCCCAGAAACTTTTTCTCCTTTAGTAACCTAAAGAGAGGTGGGCATCATCCATCTTCTTTCTCAAATCTGGAAGCCAGAAGAGCCCAAAGGAACTGAAGAGGCTAAAATTCTCATTTCTCGTACTCTTACCAACTCTGTCCCACCTCTCATACAGGAGTGGGACATTGATCTCCCCAATGAGAGAGAGTCTCACCACAACAGGTTTTGGGGTTTAGGTTACATTCCTCCCCTAGGCCAAAATTCTTTGCAATCCCTTGCAAATATCAACTGGGGGCAAGTCTAATATCTATAACTATGCAGTATAAACACAGACTTCAGTGCTTTGAAACAAGGATGGTTTTCCTGGTGTTCCAGGTAACCAGCCTTCAGTACCACTGAAACTGAAATAAAACAATTGAACATTAACATGTAATGGACATGGCACTATACAGAGAATCACTTGGGAGAATACTAGAGTGACAACATACCTTACTACATATAGGATATAACACATGCACATTTCAACAGTGAGTGCATATCTATAGTAACCTGTAATCAATCCAAAGCAACAAGCATGGCGAACCAACAAAGCAAAGCTGGTTAGTTGCAACAACATTGTCAATAGGCAATATAAAGTACAACTTAACTATAAACAGTATTATATATGCCAATAACGAACAGGCATTGCTATAGCATGAACATAACATGAAACACAATCAAATGAACCGAACAGCAAAATAAAAAAGAAGCATGCCCAAATATGCAGTAATTCACCTCTACAGCAGTAAAAACATACAATTACACTTCAAGGTACCTTTCACACAGGCACTGTCTAGTATTGTTGCCTCGATACATGTGTTACGATATCTTTAGGTTTACCTGCAACATAATAATTCAGTCTAGTAACTGGTCTATGTAGATCTAGTTTTCTTGTTTCTGACTGACCTCTCAGCTCCTACACTAGAATTAGTAATTGGTATGGACTGACCATTGGGATCATTGTAGGCTTCTTTGTGTCTATACCTGAGCTGGTAACTATGCCAAGTTGGCTATCAGTATGTTCATGCTCTCTCTTTGAATTGAATCTATACCCTGTGTGTCTGTAGCAGTTTTGGGCAGGAAAGGAATTGTCTCTGGCTTTAATTCCCCCACTATGTAATAATACACAGTCTCCTTCACTGTATATCCTTTGTATAGCTGGTGGGCAATCTCTTTTCCTTGGCTATGGACTAGGTGAATGTCTATCAATTCTCTCTTAGAAAGTACAACTAACTCTCCTACAAACAATAGATAGTTGCAGTATATAGTCTTGATACACTCTTCACTTCCTACCCCCCGTTGTAAACAGGCAAGTTGTCAAGTCTCTCAATTACCTTATATGTATTAGCTTGCCATTAGTCAGCTAATTAGTCAGCTAGTTCAACAGAACTTTGTCTCTTTGTAGAAGACCTTGGCATCATTGTTGTTGTTTCATTGTGTCCAACTCTATGAGATCCCATGGACAAGGATCATGGGCTTTTCTTGACAAAGATACTAGAGTTATTTGCCGTTTCCTTCTCCACTGTGCCCCCATTTTACAAACAAGGAACTGAGGCTAGTAGGGATTAAGGGACTCACCCAGAGCTTTCACAACTAGTAAGTTTCTGAGGATCGATTTAACTCAGATCTTCCTGACTCTAAGACCAGTGCTCTATCCAGTGCACCACCTAGCTGCCCCCTTGATAGCAAACTCTAGCGTGTTATTTTTTTTTTTCTGTCACTGATCTTCTAAGTTGAAGCTGTGGTTAATTGGGAGGCATCTCTCAACTTCTTTTTCAACTGAAAGATATACTGATTTTGAAATAGTTGCATCACCTCCTTCATCTGAGGTCAACGGTTCTTGCCCAAACTGGAGAAGGCATGGTATAAAGCCTGTAGTATCATTCCTGGTACAATTGTATGCACAGACTAGAAGAGAGAGGTGACTCCACTGAGACCGCTGTTCAGGCTGTGGCTCTCCTTAAGGATGAGCAATCCTAGACTTTTTTTTTTATACTTGCCAAGGCCGATATTTCCTCAAGTAGCTTGTTTTCCAAGTCTCTACCGTGGTCAAAGTGATTCCTGACAGAAGATTCATATACTAAAAAGAAAAAAAAATGCTTTCCCCAGAATATTTTAGCAAAAATAGATGTTTTTTCGTTTCTTGTGCATACCTAGACCAAGATTGTTGTTGTTGTTGAGTTGTTTCAGTCATATTCGACTCTGTGACCCCATTTAGGGTTTTTTTGGCAGAGATACTGGAGTGGTTTGCCATTTCCTTCTCCAGCTCATTTTACACATGAGGAAATGGAGGCAATCAGGATTAAGTGACTTGTCCAGGATCACACAGCTAGGAGTTGTCTGAGAACAGATTTATCCTCCAGGCCCTGCACTCTATCTAACCAAGATAAGGCCTCATACTTTTTAATCCTTTCTTTCCCCTCTTTCCAGGGATAGAAAATCAGTCCACACCTCTCACCTGATTGTGTCAGGTCCTTCGATTGCAGTTCAGTACTAAGGGGCTGCTGTCCTGCTTTGCTTCTATGGTTTACACTCAAAAAGGTGTGGAACCTGCAGAGAATGAGCCCTGTAGGTTTTATTGATCCCTGGAGTTCAAAAGTACCTGTCTCAACTCAGACTTTGTTGACAATGGTTTCTGTGTCTACATAGACCTGATGACATCAGATACACAAGGATCTTGTACTAAGCTCTGGCTCAATCTCTGCAGGGCAATTTTCCCTCAGGATTTCTCAGGATTTATTGTGCCTATCTGTATTAGTCTCTGCACTCATTGCTCTGCCCTGAGGAAGAACTCAGCAAAATTTTCTCCTTTGTACTGAACAAAGAGACAAGATAAGCATTGGAATCTTCTGATCTGCTCCCCTTAAATATTGCTGCTAATATTTGGATATATTCATGCCAAGTTACATCTGACCTTGCCTCTATGAGGTTGTCTACTACCACTGCAGCTGTCTCCTTAGGCAATCTGAGTCTCATCATTTTGGTTCTGGGGCTTTCCAGTGTCCAGAGTGTATCTCAGGCACATTCTGCCCAACCAAAATCTTACAGGATTGTTTTAGGGAACGTGGTTCATGTCCAGAGAAAACGATCTGGGGCCTCTGGGAATCTGTCTACTATGAGTATGACCTCAATCTTACTCATAGATGGAGTAGAATTCCTTGGCTTAATTGACATTCTGTCTCTCTGTCTCATTCTGCCTCCTCTGATTTAGAATGGCTCTTACCTCTTTTAGCAATCCCTCATTCTTAGAGGGTGGGCAAGTCTGAAACTACCAGGAATGACTCCCTACTGTCAATTTCTCAGGTATATCTCCATAATGAAAATTCTTAAGCAATATTAGAAAAAGTCCCTGATTTTTCTCACCTGCCTTAATATCAGTGGCCTTAATTATAGACTCTTCTAATTGTTTCACCTTTCTGTCCAATTCTAAAAATATCTTCATTTTTAAAGTCTGGATCCATTCCTAATGTTAGGATGCTCCAGTGTTTTTAAATTGCAAAAGAAAGATAGCACCTCTTAATTATCTTAGTTTCCATCTTTTTTTAGATATTGCCATGTGTGTCTATATTAACACCCAAATATTAATGCAATTAACAAATGTGCAATATAGCAACAAAGTCTATTGGATTAATATCCTGTGCTTAAAAAATATAACAAAAACATGAATTCAGATCAGGAAAACATGTAGCAATTAATTATACATATAGTTGCATTCATATATATGAATATATGTATATATTCATACCAATATATATCATATATATATATCAGAAATATATCATACCAATAAATGTAGTAGTTGTATAGCACCAGGATGAAGCCAAGTCAGGATAAGCCTTTCCATTTATTACAACAACAACAACAACAATGAAATTCCAGGATATAATCAAGAAAAAATAAAATTATTTGTGCTCTTAAAAAAAAACCTACTTCCTATAAAGAAAGAATGCAAATAAAAAGTACTTTTTCAGAACAGGGAAGACAAAATTCCCTTGAATAAATGATCAAAGCAAAAAAAAAAATTAAAGAAACTTTCTAAATCAAAGAAGTTTCCCAGACTCAGACTTCTTGCCTGAGACAACACCCATTTAATGGCAAAGAGCTAGACAAAGGAGATGACCTCACATTTCATCATCACAAAAAAATATCTATCTGGGAAAAAGTCTTTCCTCCAAAGTTTCTCATAAAAAAATTGTTAGTTTATAAACTATAAACCAGACTGTTTATGGAAAACAGTTCCTATCAAAACTCATTCCAGTAAGCAAACCTAAAATAAAGGGCTTTATAGAATTGAAGGCTGGAGTCTTTAGTGGTCATTTAATAAAAGCTGTAAGCAATTTGGGTTAAAAGGTATATTCAATTAATAGCCCCATTCAGAAAATAATATTCTTGGGGCAAAATACTAAAGAATCATAAGAAAGATAGAAAAAAATGTCTATTGCTTTTAGAAATTCTAGCAAAATCCACAATATCTTATAAAATAAGAGACTAGAAATTATATTTCTACGGAAAGAGCACCCACATGTAAAATGAGGTATCATAAGTGGGTCACAAGAAGGCCAGAACTGATTTATCTCCAGCATTTCTTCCCCCTCACCTTCTCCAAGGAAGACTTTAATTCCTGCCAGGAGGATAAGCAGGATGTTGGGGCCAGAGTTTGTCACTCTGCTCTACTCAAACAGAGGGTATACTAGGCTAGAATTATATTATTTGATCCCTTAAATATTGTTAGTCTTGGGAATATAATTTTCAGATTCAAGCTAAGTTCCTGATCACTATTTTGTAATTTGGAAGGCAGACCCCAGACTTTATATCCAAGGGTTGACTCCCTTCCCAACCAAATGCCAGTTTCACAATGAACACACATAGGAAATAGCAAAGAAATACATTTATCCAAGTCAATAGCAAAACAGAAATAAGAGAAAGTATACATGAGAGAATAAATACCAGATAAAACAGATTAAAAGAGCTCTCTCAGTGGAAAAAATGCAACTCAGCTCAACCGAGAGTACCAGATCTCACCCAAAGGGAAATTCCCTGAAGTTTCTAGTGTTTAAGCTAGAAATAGAGACATGATTGAAGTTCTTCATGTCAGTTTCTTCCCAGAGTATTTTTCTCCCTTCAGCAATCTAGAGAGAGAATGGCATCCCCATCTTCATTCTTGAAGCCAGAAGAGCTTGGAGAGACTAGATCTCTCTTCTGTCTTGCTCTCGCCAGCTTCATCCCACCTCTCACTCAAGAGTCTCATATCAATGGGTTTTGGGGCTTGGGTTATAACAGTAATTCTGTTCTTGGAAACATAGTTATGAAAGAGATGAATGGCTTGTTATTATGCCTCAAGTTAGAGGAAAAGCTTTCTAACAATGAGTTGGCATCCCAGCCCTCCAGATCATTCTTACCCCATCTAAAGGAAGCATCACACTTCTAAAGTCATCCAGTGGAAGCACCCATCAAACAGAAAAGAAGAATGGATTCAATAAACATCAATGAAAGTGCTGAATCAGAGGGGCTACCTGACCCTGATCCCATGGTTGGAGCAGGTTTAAACTGGTTGGGGCCAGTCTTATAAAAGGAGCCTGCTGTTCTGACCAGATGTCACCACTTCCCAGCTCCCTAGCCCTCTCTATGGACCTTCAGTTGTTGTTCAAAACAACATGCGACAGCTTGTAGTCTGTTCCTTCCATGAGACTCCCTCCCTTTTGAAATGTATTTAAACTCTGCCACCTCTGCCCCCTTGGGCACTCCAATACTTTGGTGCTGTGTGGGTGCCCTGAATTGCAATTCTCTTGCCCTCATTAAAGACCCCAGTTTTTGCTACTTCTGTAGTACTCTTTATTTCAGGTTGACATAGGAAACTCATTACTCACCTGTGACCATATGAGGATGTGTAAAGTTGGGAACGACCAGGGAAGTCAGATTAGAATCAGTCTCATTTCATCATATTGGGAACTCTCTCCATCTACTTCATCTAAGTCATCTAAGTCAACTAAGAGCTTCAAGTCTTACAGGAGTAGCCTGAGGCTCAAATAGGTTAAGTGGCTTGTCTGTAGTCACACAACTGGTAAATTTCAGAGGAAGGATTTGAATTGAGGTCTTCCTGACTTTATGACCAGCACTCTATCCACTTTACCAGATTGCTTCTCAGAATCAATAGGGAAAATATGTACATATGTATACATATTATTACATGATGATAATTATCTTTTATAGTCCACCCATCCGAAAGATTTCTTGAGGAGCCCATAAGCCTCACCTGATACAGGACCTGTCCTGTCAAGTCAGGGACTAGAAATTTGAGTCAGCTGAAAATCTGGAACTAGTCACATCATTTCGTTGGAGACACCTCCACTTATAGGCTCCAGAGGAGGAGGGAGAAGAGTCCTGAATTCTTAAGATAGCGAAGATATGGTGCTCAGAGGCACCGATCTCATTTAGAGTTTGAATTTCTGTGTCTATTTCCAGTCTCCATCGTGTGACACTTTTGATGGTAAAGGAAAAGACCTGAATTTATCTGTTCTATTTGAGTTGATTAATACTACTATGAGAGTACTATATATTTGGAGAACTTTTTAATTTTTCAAAGATCTTTCCTGTAGAGTCAGGTTAGTGCTTAGAAGGATTTTAGAGATCAGTGTATCCAACTTCCCTACTTTGAAGGAGAGGAAACTGAGGACCAGACAGAGGTGAAGTGATGTACCCAAAGATACAACTAGCTGATGGCAGAGTTGGAAATAATGATGATGATGATGATGATGATGGGGATAATGATGACAACTTACATTTATACAGTGCTGTTTGGTTTACAAATTGCTTTCCTTATAACAACTTCATGTGGTATGTAGCATGAGGATTATTATCTGCTTCTTAGAGTTAAAGGAACTAGGGGTTCATAAAAGGGCAGCAAGTTGCAGCAGTGGATAGAGCGCTGGGCTTTGGAATCAGGAAGACTCATCTCCATGAATTTAAATTTAGCCTCAGATCCTTACTAGTTTCGTGACCCTAGGCAAGTCACTTAACTGTTTGCCTCAGTTTCCTCATCTGTAAAATGATCTGGAGAAGGAAGTGGCAAATCACTCCAGTTTCTCTGCTATGAAAACCCCAGACAGGGTCACAAAGAGTCAAACATAACTGAAATAAATGACTTAACAATGATAAAGAGGGTTCATAAAAGTTAAGTGATTTGCCTAGGGTCATAGAGCTACTGTGTTTTAGCTCTGCTCCTCAAAGCTAAGTCTCCTGACTGTAAGTCCTTTCCATTATATGGCATTCCCTGTTCCCAATTCAGGCTCTTCCTTTCTCCAGTTAGTCTAAATTAATGAGCTTTGAAATTAAGTAAAATCAACTCATAGTAGTAAGTAGTTTTAGTTACGCCACTATAATTTGAAGGGCAAAGAAATACTTTCCTTTCAAAATTTCTTTCCAGCAACCTTACCCTAAGCCTGAAATTCCCACATTAGTTACTCATGGAAGGCTTCTGTTCACAGGCAAATGAATTTTCTGGGAGCCATTCACTCTTTAATGCAAACCTGTAAACTCACTTGATCTTCACAGAAACCCTGAGGGGCAAGCAGAAAAGGCATTCTTGTCCCCATTTGACCGGGAAATGAAATGGACAAGTCTTGCCTAAGGTCCCCCAGTTAATAAGTGGCAGAAATGAATAATGTCCAGTTCTTTTGCCTGTTAGTCCTCTGTTTTTTCCATTACATTAAAAATAAAAGCTGGTTCTTCCATTGGCATTCAGAAGGAGCAAAGAATTTTTACTATTACATAAAAAGCTAAGAAGATGAATGAAGTTGCATGTTGGATTTAGAGTTGGAGGATTTAGATTCAAATCTCAGCTCTGCCACTTACTGCCTTTGTGACCTTAGACAAGTCATGCACACTGCTGAATTTCTGTATCAGTAAAATGAAAGGTTAGACTTAACGAATTCTAAAGTCTTTTCCATCTTATAAGCTACCATTCATACCTTCATAACCATAACTATGAAGGTGGCCCAGAAATGAGAGCTTGTGGTTTCTCCTAAGTAGTAGAAGAAAGATACATGTGATGAGAGGGTCATTATCATCAATGAGGGTACTGTGCAGATGGGACTTTTGCTGAGCACTGTGAAAATAGGCGGCTCTAGATTTGGCCACTGTCCTCTGAGGACATATGGGGTCTTACCCACAGTTTAAGAAGTGTTGAAAGGGTTGTGAGTGAATAAAGTTTAAGAAGCCCAGACTAGTTAAAATCCCAGAGTCTTAGTCAAAGGTCCTCTAGGTTCGTCCATATCAACTCAAATAATAATTCCCTCCACCATATTCCCAGTGAGTGATCACCATGCCTTTGTTTGAAGACCTCCAATGAGAGGGACAGCACTACTCAAGACAGTCATTCAACTTTGAGCTTTCTACAATCATTAGAATTTTCATTTGTTATTGATGTAATATACATTAAATCTAAATTTCAGCTTCCATTCATTGTTCCTGCTTTTGTTTGCCTTTGGAGGCCAAATGTCCAGGCCCATCCCACCTGTGGGACAAACAAACTACCATAAGATAGCCAAATCCAAATCTGTGTTCCTAGGACAGATCAGTTTACATCAAGCAGGATGGCATTCTTTTTGCCTTGCTCCAGTCAATGATTGTGTTAGTTAGCTGGGTAGAGCACGGAAAAGGATCCTAGAGGATGAATTGAGACATACGTTCTCATCCTACTGTTGGCACTGTCACTTTGTAAAGACTTGTGCCAAAAGTTAAACCAGACTTAGCAGGGCAGCCAATCTCCAAAGAGAAAGACCAATTCACAGCTAACATTGGTGGAAGGAGGGAAAGTCTTACTCATCAAGGTTAACACTGTGTGTAGTGTTCTCAGGAGGAAGTGGGAATTTCCATATGGGAAGTTCCCTTCCCTGTACAATGAATTACTATCTTGATGGGAAACCCGTGGGCAGCTTCATGAGAAGAGAAATGTATTCATTGAATGAGAGAATTCACCCCCTTTCTTTTAATGGTGACACCATTTTTTTCTTCCTGGAGGGGAGGGGGTGTATGCATTTCTATATGCAGCTGTACATTTGCTGACGCACACTTATCTATCTGACTGTAAAGTACATGCTTAGTAATTGTTTCCCTTGTCCAGGATGTGTCACCTTTGCCACAACTGTACTTTCTATGTCACCCCCTGAGCCCTACAGAGACCAAGTGTGGGCTGAAAGTTTCCTAGGGTTCCAAGACCAAAACAGGAGGGGAAAAAAGTCCCCTTAAAGCAGGGGAAGGTCATTTATTCTACCAAACAAATGGGAAGAGTTAGGCAGGGTTAAAAGAGCCAAGAGTGGGGCTGTCATGGGTTTCTCACTTGTCCTCTCTTCTTCCATTTGCTCTTTTCTTTTTTCTCATATTTCTGTTCTCTCATCCCTATACTGGATGATATGCCATTAAATTCCTGTCCCCATTCCTGCCTATGTGTTGAGGTTTCCTTCTCTTTGGAGAACAGTAAGGGCTCTCAGCTTCCTCTGGTTTTGAGGTTCATGTCTGCAGAAAGGAGAGGGATAGTGAATTCAACAGCCATTTGACTCTAAGCCAAGTAATTCAGACTTGCTTAAGACCACCCTTCCCAAGAGTTGCTGGCTCCTTCAGGCTACTCTACTTCGGACGTGATTTCACAAGGTTTCTAACTGCAGATGACCCACAAGAAAGATGGTGGCTTCTCACCAGCACTGGAATTCCATCCCAACCCTGAGCTCTTCCACATTCCGTTCATTTGGAACCCAGAGAGATTACACTCATTGATTAATCCCAGGGCAAAGCTCCCTTGAGTTCCCAATTAGGATGATAACAACACTCAAGTGGCCCTTGGCAAACCAAATCTGACCTTTAAGACCTATGAGAAACTTCATTATGGGTAAGGTAAATTGCAATAAAAGTAGAGAATGGATACTATTGAAAAATCTTTTCCAATCAAGAAGACAATATCTAACACTTGCTGAGGAGACCAGAGGAAATCTCAGTATTTTCCCCAGGGACTGTTCCAAACCATATCATCCCCTCTCCTCAATAAACTTCCTATTACTTCCAAAACTAAATACAAAGTCATCTGTTGGGAATCCTAATCCCTTCACAACCTGGACTCTTCTTACCTATTACTTCTCTGCACACAGCCTGGCCCCATAGCTGCTCCTCACACATGTTCAGACTACCATTTCATTAGTTCTCCCTCATGCCTCGAATACTCTGCTTCTTGCTTTACTGACTTCCTTCAAGATTCAGTTCGAATGCTTCTTTCTTCTTGCTGGAGGCCTTTCCAGGGACCTTCGGCTTCTAGAGACTTCCCCTCTAAGATGACTTTCCATCTACTCTGTCTATATCTTGTATGTACATATTTACAGACATGTCATCTCCCCCATTAGAAAGTAAGGTCCTTGAGGAAAAGGAATAGCTGTGCTTTTGTTTGGATCCCTGAGTACTAAGTTGCTTTTTGTAATAAGGGACATAATAATGCTTGTTGATTGATTGGATACTCAGATGCCACTGATTCACAAAATCAATCTTATTACCACAAAGATTTCTGCACAACAGAAAGCTTTCGCAGCCAGTACATGGATGGCCCACTAATTTCAAAAAAGAGTTAACGCAACCCATTTCCAGTACAATAAAAAATCCCTTGGAGTTTACTGGACCAGGATCTGACCTGTATAATGAGGGTTTGGTTTAGTAAAGACTGGATATGGTTTTTATTTCTGGATTAAAGTGTCACGAAAAGTTCCCCTGAGGGGAATAAAAGCCTTCAATACACACTATACGTGGATGACCCAATCTTTAGGACACAAAGCAAGAAGCAGTCTTTTCCTGGGGGACTGAAGTGGGATAGAGTAAAGGGGCTGTAGGAGACTGTTAGCAAAGCTATGGGGAACAGTTTGCTTGCCTCAGCTTTGGAGAGACTCCACCAAGCCTTCTAAGAGGTAATGTGACTTCCTGGAGTCCAAGGCCAGGGAAAGAGAAGCAGCCAAAAGCAATGTTGGATACGAGGGAGGGAGGAAAGAGGGGGAGAAAGACAGGGGAAGGACAGAACTGTTCAGGAAAGGATTCATACTATACAGAACAACTGGAAGGAAGGAGAATCTTTTAAAACCCTGCTCAAAATACTTCCTGCCTCATCCCAGGAAATGAGGGGTCCGAGGTTGATGATTCTGAGAAACTTGTGAAAGCAGAACAGAATCCCTCTTTGGAGGGGGGGGCAGATTTAAAAAGCTCATTGTGTATATTGTAGGAAGAAAAGGAAGGAAAGAATGAAAGAAATCTCTTTCCTGTTGCCAAGAGGCAACTAATTCTCAGTTCACTTTGCTGTTCCATTCATGTGGATTCTCTTTTCCTAGAGCTCAGGGTATGAGTTGGTCCTTCAGTACCACAAGGCAGGGAAGATGTTAGTTTAGAATTTAGCAAGGAGCAGCACAAGTCAAAGACGAGAAAATTTTTTAAAAAATAACTTTACCTAATAACTAATAGAATTTAATTTTATTATTAATTTAATTTAATTTAATCTAATGAAGCAATGAGCAAGATTGGGGTGAGGGGAGGGAGGGAGGCAACCATTTGTTAAGTCTTTGAAAGCCACCCAAGGGAAAGGAAATGGAGAGATATTGTAGAGAATCATCCAGATGAGAGTAAGATGGATTGGCCAGGGTGTGATTTGGGGTGAATACCAGGAAAAAAATATGTAGACAGTTAAGTCTTTTGGGCTGAAGATTAGTCGCCCAAGGGAAGAAAAGAATTGTCCAAATTATGGATAAAACTATTTACAAACAAACCTGCCCCAGGAAGCAGTCATATATTGTTCTAGGCTAGGGAAGGCAGGGGCACAGAGCAGGACCAGAAAACTGGTGGTTCCTCCCCACCTATGATCCTATGTTATAGGATCTTCCTTCATTCCTGCAATTAATTGGCCCTTTTATAATGCCAAAATGAGAACCATGGGGCTGCCATTATGAAGAGGTGGTCTTGGAGCCTGGAAGACTTAGATACAAAATCAGTCTATAACACTGTATGACACTGAGCAAGTATCTTAATGTCTGTGCCTCGGTTTCCTGATTGGAAAAACAAGAATAGTAATACCTACCTCATGGATTGTGGTAAAGATCAAGTGGGAAAACATGTATAAAGGGCTTAGCAAGTCTTATGGTCCTATTTAATTGTTTTAATTAAGAAAATAACTTACTTTCTTTTCCACCCACTTCTACCTCCCCCATTGTAAAAGGAAGAAAAACAAAGCTCTCATAGCAAATATTCATAGTTGAGCAATAAATAAATAAAGCATAAATTCTGAAATTGGCCACGTCCAATAAGTCTGCACATTAGTCTACACTCCAAATTCATTGTCTGTCAAAGAGGGTAGCATCTTTCACCAGAAGTTCCCTATAACTGCAGTTGTTTTCTGTATTGATTACAGTTCTCATGTCTTTCAAAGTCGTTTGCTTCTATGTTGTTCTTATATAAACAACTTTCCTGGTTCTGCTCACTTCAATCTGCGTCATTTCATCCAAGACTTCCTACGTTTTTTTTTGAAACAGTTTCTTCCATCATTTCTTTCAGCATGAGTATTCCATTATATTGACCTTCCATACCTGATTCAGGCATCCCCTAACTGACGAACTCTCCCTTAATTTCCACTTCATTATCACCACACACACAAAAAGAGCTGCTTTAAATATTTTTGTACATATGCCCCTCCTTTTCCTCTATGATGTCTTTAGGGTATAAACCTATAGCAGTAGCATCTTTTGGCACACAGTTCCAAATTCAAGAGTAGATGGACCAGGTCACAGTTTCACCAACTGTGCATTAACATACCTATTTTCCTATAACCCTTCAAGTCCCTGTCATTTTCCTTTTCTGGTTATTTTTGGGTCAAGTTTGCCAGTGGAAACATCAGAGTTGCTCTATGATGTGCATTCCTGTAACTATCAGAAACATTTGGAGCATTTTTTCATATGGCAATTGATAGCTTGGATTTAATCTTCTAAAAACTGCCTGTTTGTATCCTTGTATATGCTATTATTCATGAAGGAAAACAGCAGGGGCAAGGAAGCACCTTTTCTGTCTTCCTTGAAAATTTGCTTTCATCAGCGGCAAACAACTAGTTATGACTTCCTGGAATTTCCCCTGAACCAAGTAACTCCACACACCCCCACCCCTCTCCACCACACCACTCCCTTCACAACAGAAATCTGAGCCCCGTGGCATACAGAGAGAAACAAAACAACATGACATCACCCACCCAGGGATTTGTACTTTTGAGACAACAGCATCAGCCTTTTGTTACAGATCAGATACGTAGGATCTGCCTTGTCAGGCTTACATCCGGCCCTTACAGATCAGTGCTTCTTGTGATCTAACAGGCAGGATAAGGGCAGGATGCCTGAGTGGTAATGTTTGGGGGTAGATGGGAGAAAGGATTATGGTTCCCAGCTCTCTCTCCCACCTCCAACCCCTCACCTCCCTCCACTTGCACTCCATTTTTATTACCATGGTGTAAGGGAGAATAGGAGGAGTTCTGTGCAGATCAAAAGGCAGGATTTAGTAAGTAGTGTGGGAGACAGCATAGTGTGTTTAATAGAGTTCTAGATGGGGAGTCAGGAACTTCAGACACTTAATAGCTTTGTGACCCTGGGCAAGTCATTTAACCTCTGTTAACCCCAGTTTCCTAAACTGTACAATAGGGTGAATAATAACACCTACCTCACAGGGTTGTTGTGAAATTCAAATGAAATAAGTGTTTAGCACATACCTGCCACATTTAATAAAAGTTTACTGACCAACTGACTCTCTGGGCCTCAGTTTCTTCTTCTGCAAAACTGGATGGACCTCTAAATTCCCTGCAAATCCTGTGTGATTCTGTGAAGCCAGCAGAAGAACTGGAATCCCAGAACCAAAATCTCAGAGTTGGAGGGGACTCTCTAGTTCCACTTGCACCTCAAGTGGTTGGGGGTAGGGAAGCAGGGAAACCCATTGCTTCCCAAGGCAGCCCATTCCACTTGATTCTATTGGCCCGACAACCTGTCAGGGAGGACACTCCTGTAAGGCAAACTGGATAGGCAGAAGTAACTGTGGACGGCCAGGATCACAAAGAGATTTATTTACAGGAAACCAGATGCTATGCTCTTTCCCCTTTTTCCATCACTGATCACAGGCATTAGCTGTATAGGAGAAGGGAAAAATAACCTGGAATGGGGATTAAGACCTCAACATTGGCCACATTTTGGCACCAACTATGTGACTTTCAGAAAGTCACTGAACTCCTCTCCCTGCCTCAGTTTTTTCCTTTGTAACAAGGGAATAAGAACAGATCCCATCCCGTTGACCCCTCAGGGCTGGTGTTAGAGTCAAAGACAGAAACAGATTTGACATTTATAAAGGATTATAAAACACCAGGCGTTACTATAGGCTGTTCTGTTTCTAACCTCCATTTCCCATCCCCTGGCAGAAATACACAGGCAAGTAGTCTGGGTTAATTCAAATATCCAAGACCTTTACAAGGAAAAAAATAGGTGAGACTGGCAGAGGGCATTTTAAACTCAACACCCTCATAAACTAATGTTTAATAAACTGCCTTTTTATAAGAGTTTGTGTTAGGTCTAGATACCCCATAAAATGGAACCAGCACATGTCATAAGTGATAGACAAACCACCTGGAAACACATGCTGTCTTCTTGCAGCTAACTAGCACTGGCTGCAGTATTAGAATGAGTCAGGGGGCTGACATTATGGAGAGGCTACATACTGTAGTGGGTAGAGTGAATGCTAGACCAGGAATCAGAAAGAGCTGGGTTCAGATCCTGCCTCTGACATCTAATAGCTATGTAACCATGGGCAAGTCATTTAAACTCTCTAAGCCATGGTTATAAAATGAGGATAGTACTACCTGGAGCACTTGCCTCACAGGACTGTAAGGATAAAATGAGGTAATATTTGTAAAGAATTTTGCAAATCTCAAAGTGTTATATGAATGCCAGCTATGTTAGGTAATTCTGGCAACTGGAGAGGTAGGTAAACAGACCTTTTTAAAAGGGAAACCACAAACAGCCAGTCAGTCATAGATGCTGACAGTGAAAGGTAACCATTGTGACACGGTGGAGAGTGATCCAATTCACGAGGCATGGGCTCAAGTCCTGACACCACTTACAGACTGTATGGACACAGGCAACTCACTTAATTGTTCTGTGCCTCAGTGTCCTTACCTCCAAAATGGGGAGGATAATTCTTGTGGAAAGGAGATGATAATAACTTAAACTTGTCGTTGTTGTTGTTAGACATTTCAAAAGTGCTTAACTCTTAGTGACCCCATTTGGGATTTTCTTGGCAAAGATACTAGAGTGGTTTTCCATTTCTTTCTCTAGCTCAATTTTACAGATGAGGAAACAGGTAAACAAAGCGAAGTGACTTATCCAGGGTCACACAGTTAGTAAATACCTGAGGTCAAATTTGAATTCAAGTCTTTCTGACTCCAGGCCCAATGCTCTATCCACTGTACCACTTAGCTGCCCCAAATACTTAAACTACCCAATTTATTGCATGTAAAGTAAATGGATGTAAAGTCCTTTGTAAACTTAAAGTGCCTTGTAAATGTGAGCAGTTCGTATTTCTCTCAGCATTTTCACAAGTGATTTAACTGGAATAGTGGAGAAGTAGAGAACATATGCAACTTGAGGGCAAAGGCTATCTTTCGGTCTTTTTTTTTTTTAATACCCTGTATCCTTCTCCCAGAACCTTACACAGTGCTGGCTATGCCTGGTAAATTTAATGATTGTCACAATACCACTTTCTATAGGAAGCTTTTCTATAGACCAGTCCAGAAAGAAAGAGAGGCTTTATTTAAAACCCAGTCTACCTAAATTGCTTACTCTCCATAAAGAAATCACATATGCATGTGAAACTCCCCCATCTCCTGCCTGACATTGTTGGGACTGGAAGCTCAAATCCGTGTGGACAGTCTCGGGCAGGTAAAAGTGGGACTTCTAAATCTTAGAGTCTTACGAGGCCCTCCATGAACAGCGGGGGTTCGAGAAGGTCAGACCGAGCTAGCTCGGCTAGCTCGGGTATTTCCGCCTCTCCCCCGGAGATACCTGATGGGTGGAGTCTCCCTGCCCTCGAGGTCGTCCCGGATTGGAGCACACCTAGTTACCTAACAGCATGGTATTGAGATGCAAACTGTGTGGCTGAAGATTAAGTAGGATTGAGGAAGCCAGAAAGCTCTTAGCACGTGTGGAGCCAAAGAGAAAAGTATGACATCAACATGAATTATTTCCCTTCTAAAATAACATTGCAGTGTCTCATTATGATCCTTACTTAATGGGGTCCATGAACATGGATGCGGGGGGGGGGAGAATACATCTTTATTTTTACTAACCTCAAACTGTAATTTAATATTTCCTTCAATTGTGAATGTAGGCAACAAATATTATTTTGAGGAAAAGTCCACAAGTTTCACCAGACTGCCAGAGGGTTTCATGACACACACAAAAAATGTTAAGAATCCTGGTTTAGAGTCTCAATTACCTGGCCTGTAAAATGAGGATACTAATGGTGGTGAGGAAGGGACTTTGTGAACCTCGAAGTGTAAGCTCAATGTAAGTTATTATTATTAGAGTGTTTTCTAATCAGAAGTAGGTACTCAATCGCTAATGAATCATATTTCTGAGGGCTTTTTGGAATGGGAAGTTAGAAGCCAGGAGAAACATGTGGGCAGCTAATAAGCTAACTACTTATCTTGTCTCTCTCTTCTGTAGCCCTAAGGGAATGGTAGAGTTTAATCTGTAGAGCTGTACATGTGCTTGTGGGAGGGGAAAGGAGAACATAGCTTTCAAGCTGGAAGAGATCTAGTCAAATGCCACCATTTTGCAGATAAAGAAACTGAGACCTAACTTACTTGCACAAGGTTATCCCGTCAGTAAATTTCAAAGTGGGACTTGAATCCAGGTCCTCTGGGTCAAGTCAGTCACTATCCCACCCTGCCTCCTGCACCCTTTCAAGTTTCTCATTTCTCCACTGTAGGATACAACAGCAGACTCATAGTGACAGGGTAGATTCAAGTCTCTACAACTACAGGCAAACTCAGAAGCTGAAGACTGTTCTCAAGGTTGTAGAAGTACCAACGATTCTTACAAGGTGGGACAAGTTTTTAAAAGATGTAAACATTTTGGGCTGCCAGGTTGCTCAGTGGATAGTGTTGTGCCTGCAGTCAGGAAGACCCATCTTCCTGAGTTCAAATCTGGCCTCAGACACTTAATATCTGTGTGACCCTAGGCAAGACCACTTAACCATGTTTTCCTCAGTTTCCTCACCTATAAAATGAGCTGGAGAAGGAAATGGCAAACCACCCCAGAAAACCTCAAATAGGGACATGAAGAATTGTACACAACTGAAATGACTCAACAATGACAAATGTCAATAGAGTGGCTTTCTAAGCTCAGCCTATTAATAAAGGAGCCTTTTGATGATTAGATGTTCATTTAGGAAAGAAGAGGTCATCACAATAGCAACTTAAAAAAAAAAGTGCTACTAGCTTTAAGAAAAGAAGAGTTTCTGGGTTGTTAATTTCATTGAGAAATTGAGCCACCCTCCAGTAAATTTAAGTTCCTATATTACTGGCTTAATATCTCTTAAATTTTCAAGAAGGGTTCAGTTGGAGAAATTCTGAGAAATACTAACCAGACTGAAGAAGCAGGTATCTGATTATCTTGTAATAGAGTTCTGTGAGTATCACCCTTTTGATTTCCAGAGAAAAGACATTTGATATCCAGTGCTTTATAAATGGCTTCCAAGTCTCACATTTTGTTTTCTACTCACTCCAAAGATGAGCTGCATTCACTAGAGTGGCTAGAAGCACTTCTTTCTTAATATATTGAGGATAGATGTCATTAGATCCCTGCTTGCTTAAACTAATTTTCCTGTTGGTATAAAGAGATGGTCCACTGCATACAGGCTTCAGAAGACTATGGAGTTATGCAGAGTTGGACACAACTGAATGACTGAACAACAGTCATCACTGCATATGTGCTGCTAGGGTGGTAAGTTATTATAAGACAGTAGTTCTGAAAAGTAAAGTTGCTTGCATTTAACTCCAACAAAGTCCCCATCAGAGCTTACTCACATTTGGGAAATGGAGTGATAGAGTATGGGGTTAATTGTGTCTAAGACAGCTGGAGCCCAGCCAATGAAACACGTCACTTACTTTGCTAAGTACACAATCTGATCCCAAACAGTCCTTTAACCTAGGATAGCAAATGAATGTGGTTTGATCGCTGAAGGGAAATAACAGAAATGATATATGATTAAGCTTGCCAGATGATCAGTAAGTTATCATTAAGAGATAAAGGGAACTATCCCCATTGACGCTTACAGGGTAAAGATCTGAGTCAAAACACATCTGTGGGCCGGGTTGACATCTGAAGATGCCTGTATTTTTCAGTTTTCTCTTAAAATTGAATCACAGTCTAAGTAAATAGAGTTTGGGCAGATGGAACCATACAAAGCAGGCTTTAATTTTCTGCAAACTGTCTGCCGGTGACCTGGAATCTATTTCAAAACCTATTTTTGTTTCTTAGAGTCTGGTATTTCAGGCTAACACAGTCCAGCCTACTCTGATCCAGAACCTTCAAATTTAGAAATTAAAAACTCTGTGGCAAAAGAATATGAACCTTTACATGGGTCGAGATTAACCTTTTCATTTTAACTACCAGGAAAGAATAACCAGGTCTGCCATGCTATATTCCAACATCAACAAGCTTTTAGTAAGCACCTGCTAGATATAGACACTGTACTTCTGAAAGATTTTTAACTTACAGAGACAAAGGGCTCTTTGAGGTAACCCTATCCAGACAATATTTTGATGTGTGGAAACTTAATTTGAGATTAATTTTGTAAAGACATATATATGTAACAGTTTGAGGGAGAGGGGTGATGGGACATTGAGGAGCAATGTGAAAAAAATTAAAATAAAATCTAGTAATCCAGGCTCAGAGCCAAAACTCCATGTTTACAGTTAGTTAAATATCACTGGTCCTTTCTGAAAAAGGATGAACAACAACATGTATACATATACACATATTTTAAGTCATTAAGTACTTATATATACACAAACAAGTTGCAACTAACTAGAGGGTGATGTCATGATTCTCATGCCAATAGCATTTAAGTGAGGCAGAGTGGCACAAAGTCTGATCAGCCTCGCTCTCTCTTCCAGACTCATTGGAGTCCAATGGGAGGACAAAAGCAAGACAATTGACAATATAGTTATAGATAATAATCTGTATATATGTATGTATATGTTTGTAAGGCTTAAAGCACAAGGCTTAAGTCAGGCCCACATTAATTTCAGATGACTGCAGCAGATAAAAGAATTCAGTTTTTTTCATTTCAGTAGCAAATCCACTCTCACTCATCAAACTGAGGTTTCTCATTATCCAAGGTTGTTAATCTACTAACAATCAATGCCCTTAGGTTTTCAAAGAGATAGTTAAGATAATCTTTTGACCAAAAAAAATTGGTATCAGTCAATCAACAAACATTCTTTGTCTACTATGTGTCAGAAACTAGGGATACAAGGACAAAAGTAAAACATTCCTGTCCTCAAGGAGTTCACATTCTATCAGGGAAGGAGCCGGTAGTTGACAGGAAATAAGGAAACATTTCATGTAGAAGGTGACACTTGACCTGAATCGAAGGGAGGGTTTCGAGGTGGAGGTGAGGAGGGAGTGCTTTTCAGAAATGGGGAACAACCAGTGCAAAGGCATGAAATCTAGAGATTGTCACTCGTGAGAAACAGCAAGAAATTCAGATTGGCTCAATCATAAAGTATGTGAGAAGAGAATTAGGTAATAAAGGTAGGTTTGGAGCTAGGTTATGAGGGGCTTCAACTGCCAGACATTAGAGTTTATATTTGAATGGCATAGTAGATAAAATGCAGGATTGGGAGTCAGGAAGACCTGGATTCAAATCTCACTATAAACACTTATTGGCTGGGTGACTCTCGGTAATATCACTTAATTTTTCAGTACGTTAGGTTTCTCATCTATGAGAGTTAGACTTTATGGCCTCTAATGTCCCTTCTAGTTCTGAACTGAGTAGCCAGGTGGTGCAGTGGATACAGTTTTGGGCCAAGAGTCAGGAAGACTTGTTTTTGTGAGTTGAAATTCAACCTCATATACTTACTAGCTGTGTACCCTAGGCAGGTCACTTAACTTTATTTGCCTCATCTGTAAAATGAGCCAGAGAAGGAAATGACAAACCACTGCAGTATCTTTGCCAAGAAAACCCCAAATGGGGTCACAGAAAGTCAGACATGATTAAAAAAAACACCACAGTTCCAAACTAGGATCCTAGGATTCAAAAGGTAATAGGGAGGCCCTGGAATTTATTAAGAGAATGGTGTAACGGGACTTGCACTTAAGGAAAATCACCTTGGCAATTCTGGGAAGGCTAGATTAGTATAGGTTGAGAGTTGAGTCCAGAAAACACATTAGAAGTATGCTGTAACTGTTCAGATGAGAAAGGGTGAAGGCCTATCTTGGTTAGTGGCTACATAAGTGGAAAGAGAACAGATATGGATAATGTTGACGTAGTAGACACAACAAGATTTGGAACCTGACTGGATAAATGGGGTAAGGGAAAGGAGTTGAGGATGACATAGAGGTTGTGAACCTGGGTAACTGGGTAACTTGTGGTTCCTTTTATGGAAATTCAGAAGAGGAATGGCTTTGAGAGAATGATGAGCTCTGTTTTGAACATATTGATTTAATATGCTTATGGGACATCCAGTTCGAGATTGTAGGCAATAATGATAGCTCGAAATTATAAAGTATTTTACCAACTACTAAGCATTTGCCTCATGACAGGTTTGATGTACGGAAGGCAGAGTTTATTATACCTGTTTTACAGAAGAAACAGTTGAGGCCGATAGTAAATCATTTGCTCATAGTTACATAATTTATCAGTATCAGTTTAAGCTGAGACTCAAAGCTAGGTGGCCTTGTGGCCTTTTCCTTGTGGAAAAAAGCAGTGTATTTGGAGTCAGAGGACCCAGTTTCACAGGCCAGGGTTGAAACTTTGCATGAGAGCAAGTCCCTGATTGCTCTAGGCATCATACATAGGTGGAGGTGAATTGACTCAAATCACCCCCGTTTAAGCTAATAAGCTGATTCACCTCCTTCAATAACTCTATTGAGCCAATCAATCACAGGTATGAACTAGGTGTGAACAAGGGTAGACATCCCCATTGAATCCAATAAGCAAAGGTATTTCAGCTAGGTGCTGAGAGGAGGTCTGTTGGAATTGGGTGAAGAGACTCAGCCATGCCTCACGAAGATAGTGTAAAAACAGCAAGCTAATTTGGCATCACCCTAGTACCTGCCACATAGTAGACAATAAATGTTCATTGCTTGATATTAAGGGGTTTTTTTTGGTTAAAAATGTTTATCATATCAAATTGGAGATCTGAGCATCTGACAGCTTAGGGTGAAAGCCAAGGAGAATGAATCTGGGAGGTGAAGGGGAGAACACCTTGGCCTCCTCCTCCTGGTCATTTTAAAAAGAGGAGCTTGTGAACTTTGGAGGGCTTTCTTTGGACTTTTTCATTGGTTTCTGAGCAACGTCCCTAGACAACAGTACTTGACAGCAGAGTCTGCATCATGAACTGAGTACAGACTAAATGAGTTGAAGAAAGGCAGCTTCAAGACTCTACAAAACACCTGGCAGAAAAGCTATACCATCACTAATGGAAACCTGATGAATAAGCCACATAAGAGAGAAACAGACTCTGAACATCCAAGAGCTGTGAGTTCAGCTTTGGTCATATGTGGTCTCAGCTTGAGCCCATATTATCCTGGACTCTGAATGTACTTACAGCATACTGTCATAGACTCATGGTGGGATGTTTTATACTAACTGTTCTCACCACATCTCCTTACTAGATAGAATAAATGCCTCCTTTCTAAAAGTGAATTAAATCTGGCTGACTAATTGATATCAATTGATAATCATGGGGAAAGCATATCCCCCAAGGAGTAGGGGCTCATGAGTCTAGAAAGACGCACTCCCAGCCCCTCAGGATTAATTCCTAGAATCCTGAGAAGTAGCAGGTGAGCTTTGGGGACTCTGTAAAGTGAAGAGGTTGGATCAGATGACCTCTAAGACCTCTCTGAGCTCTAAATCAATATCCCTTGTCACTAGCCTGGCATAATATTGTTATTTAATATCTCCGGGCTTCAATTTTCATCTCTGAAATTATGAGGTTGGAATTAAATCTAATAGATTAATTTATGAAGTATTTGAAAGCTTACACAGCATTTTGCTCCTAAAAGCCCTGTGAGAAAGGCAAAACAAATATTTTTATTCCAATTCTTACAAATGAGGAAACTGAGGGTCAGGAAAATTAAGTGACTTGTCCATGGTAACACAACCAGGAAGTGTCCAAGCCAAGATTCAAACCTCAAGTCTACTACCACCAAGCCTATTGCTCTTTTCATTCTATCATACTGTTTCTAGTTGATACTCTATGCGCTTCCTAGGAAAAACATTTCAAGAATTTTGTGGAAATAGAATCTCCAAAAATTCTTTAAAAAGCAATTTCCAATCAGGAAAATGATGATTTCATCATGGCCAAGCATGATAGGATAATCATTGCATATTTTTACAAATGGCTTTTTTTTTTTTTTGAGAAATAGCCAGGGTCCCATTGAACATAAGATAAAATAATTTTCAAGAATTGCAATCCGAAATGCTTCAGACCACTGATATCGCTGGCACACTTGTAAACACCAGAAATGAATGAGTTTTTATTAACAACATCAGGCAGGATGTTTTATAACACTAGAGACAAGTTTACAAATGTTCCTGCAACCATCCATCTCTTAACTTGTAATAAAACAACGTGGGAGACAATGAGCTTGGAGAAACGGTCACAGGAGATCAGAAAATGTGGTAACACTGTTGAAACACCAGAGTACCTAATTAACCTTTCGAAGAGTTTGCTCAAAGTATTTGGGCAAGAGCAACCTATAATAACAGTACTTCATATATTCAGGCATGAAGATGAATAGAATTTTATTTTAGAAAGAAAAAAGCATAACAGCTTTTCAAGTAGTAAAAAGGTTTATTTAAAATATAACTTGAGAAAAAAATGTATCTTTATAACACCTCCTTTACTGTCTCCCTTATCAAAGAAGTAAGAATTAGGTTATAGAAACTTGAGCAACCATCTAAATTTATATCAAAGAGCAGAATATTAACTTGGTTAGAATGTCAGAATTTTGTTCATATTAAAAGAACATGGAATAGAATGAAAGGAAGGATTGATAATTATATCATTTAACATAATTTTGCTTAGTTTAAACTATTGGTATAGGGAGACATAAAAGGCTAGATGTAAATATTTTAAGTACATTCTTAAACCCCTATTCAAATGATTTTTACCAGAATCCTATATTAGGATAATCTTGGAAATGATTTTCATGAGTTAGACATTATCTAACTATCTCAGGAAATCCAGACAACCCTTTGTTAAAAAAAAAAAAAAAGAGAGAGAGAGAGAAGAAAACTGATAAAAATTTAATTTTAAAAAAGATAAAACATTCTGGCCATTCTATGAGGAAGGTGACTAGGAGAGTTTACACATACAGAAAAAAATAAATTACATGTCAAAAAAAAGCTTGTGTACCAAGTGGAGGGAACAATGCATCAGACCTAAAGGAAAACTCTTTCAACATTATTCAATAAGCATTAATTGTTTAATTAACTACAGCATGTTTGGGGGGGATTTGGGGGAGGATGCAAAAGAAAGAGGGTACAATCCTTGTTCTCAAAGAGTTTATAATCTAGTAGAAGGTCAAACATATTCCCATAAAATCAACAAAAAGTATTTCTACAGAGCAACAGGGCCATGAATGCAAATTCGATATAACACAGTAACTTGTACATTATGAGTACTTGGTATCTGTCTGTTGAATTGAATGCAATTTTGTGTGTTCACTATATGTAAATGCAGAGGAAATGTAAAAGAAAGAAGTCAGGTTTTTGATTAGTTATGGAAAATTACCTTGAAGATGATGAGTTTAAACTGGACTTCAAACGCTCCAGCACATAGGCTGGTAGAGGTAAATTACTGGAGGGAAAGATAGTGAAAAGCTGGTGATCCGGGAGATGGGGGGGTGGAGAAGGCATAGGAATTGAAAATCAGATAACTTCAGCCTGTGTGGAAGGCTGATGAAGGAAATAATGTGGCAGGATGGGGGGCTGGGAGCAGAGGGAGCTGAAAGGGCTTGAAATGCTGAACTAGCAAACAATTTAACTATACAAATTCTGGTATTCTTACACAAAGAAAATTCATAGCGATTATCAGTCAGATAATGATGTTCCCAGACTGTATGTATTCCATCTAAATAGGCTCCTTAGCCCATTCTAATTCTGCAGCATCAACCCACTGTAAAATTCAATTTAAAAGAAAAGCGCCGATACAAGCAAGGAAAGTGACTACGATGATACAGAAATAAAATGAAAAACAAAAATAAAACTCAAAAAACCACCCCCACCAAAGCTTGGAAAACAAACATGTTTATTGGTGGTATTGGTCAATACACAGAACAAGGTCTACAAAGAGCACGCACTTAGAAGGAAACACTAATCAATCTGTAAGTTAAAAATGCGACATATCTACGTACCAACTATGCACATCTTTGCTGATTTGCAAAGCATTTATTCTGAATATCTTTCTAATTAGGTTTTAGAGGATTCCATTTTAGGGTTATTTCTAGTTTTTCTGTATTTATGCCAACTAGGATTAGTTTTGTTTGCATCTCACTTAAAAATAAGCCTATGTACAAGCCTTTGTGAAGCAGTAATTTTGTCAAGAATTCAGAACAGATCTTTTAGTAAAGATAAAATCATATAAAGAAGCCTTAATCTGGATACAAATATAAAACCAAAAACCATATGAAGACATGAAAAGAATAAGAGAAACAAAATACATAATCTTATTCTACAGTTTCTAATTCCAGAAACACTTCAATTAGCAGTAGCTTAGGTACTTCTGTTCTAAGACATAAAGTCATTAGTTTGCTCAAAACAACTTTCTCATTTCTTCCAACAAATAATTTTCAAACCTTCAGATTCCTTTTCTTAATAACCTAATAATATGATTTATAACATTCCAGAATTATTAACAAATGAGGCTTTCAGCCTTACTGCTGAAGTTGCAACATGGTTTGGAGGCCAAACAGGAATTTACATATCATAGCCATCTACAAGGTGTTTACAATACCCAGGACAATACTGTTCAGCAATGCTAACTCAGAAATATCCCATCAGTATGTGCCGACAGAGAACTACTGACACTGGAGGGACTGTTATGAAAATAACAAGAAGGCCTCCAAACAAGGTCATAAACAAGAAGCTGAAAACATTACATGGTGCCATTGTGAAAATGTAACTGTCTTACATGATGAAGTTTATCACTAAAATAACAGCACTGCAGAATTAAATTGACAGCCAAATATTTTGCACCACAATCTTTTTTCCTCCAACCATTAAGAATAAAATGGGTTTTCTGACATATGTTTGATGAATAGGAGGTTTTTGAAATGAAACACTAGAGAAGAAATGGGAAATCAAACAGGGAAAACTGAACTTTTCAAGCTTGTTTTGCATAGATACCAAAGCAGCCTGAAAATAAAAAACAAACTCAACAGCATAACCACACCCTCAAAGACACTATAACACCATTAACACAATATTAACTGGAAAACAAATAAATAAACATAAGATTGAATCAATCACTTCTAAAGGAAACAAAAGTAAGGATTGAAATATAGCTCATTCCTAAAGCTTTGTTTAGTTCGTGACTGAACAAGAAAATATCTGAGTGGGTCCAGACATGCGGCTTCATAGCTGTGGGTAACTCCTGGTAGTCCAAGAGCACAGATCAGCAATTTATCTATAATGTACAGTCTTAGTTACCTGGAGTAGCAAGAAGCTAAGTAGCTTGCCCATGGTCACCCAGTCAATAAATGTTAGATTAAAGACTTGAACCAAAGTCTTCCTGACCTGAAATATTGGTCTACTAGGGTCATAGATTTAGAGCTGGAAGGGATTTTAGAGGTCATTGAATCTCACCCCTTCATTTTACAGATGGGTAAACTGAGGCCCAATGAAGTTAGATGATCTTCCCAGGGCCACACAGCTAGCTTCTGAGGCAGGATTCAAACTTAAGTTTTCCTGACTCCAGGTTGGGCACTCCATCCACTGTACCACCTAGCTGCCTCACTGCCCATGTTATCTCTCAATGTATTGTAAGGGATAGTAAATATCGATGCTATCAGTTTAAAATGAGTTTTTCATCCTTCTTTGTTACAAAGGGAGAAAATGCCTCAATAAGAATATCTTATATCATATCAACTCTTTTTTTTGAAAAAACTACATTTAATTGGTCCTTGTGACAAGATAAGATTTCTGGATTAACAATTATTGGCCATCTTATTTTCATTCTTTATTAATCTTTATGTTTCACCAGAATTGGTTGCTGCTAAGTCCTAGCCTGTACTAAAATGTTAGAACATGTCAGAGGTAGCTTTGAAAGACTTTAGACTTTAGAACAGTTAATTCAAATTAATAAATCTCCCTTCCTATAGAGTAATGATACATTTAATAGTATAAAAGCCAAATAATATGGTACTAGCTCTGCACTAGGAGAAGGATTTTGGGAAACTTTTAGAACACAGGTGAGAAACGGGCAAGGGCACCTGCCTTTCTTCCATGACTAATGTACCAGTTCAGGCTGATTTTCCACAAAGGGAAGAACACCACTGACATAGTATGCAATTCCAAGGGAAAGTAGTGCAATGACGATAATCAGAAGCAGCACTCGCCAGAAGCCCAGATCCTCCACAAACTCCTGCCATGTGGTTCTGAAGCTTGAGAGGACTCCTTCACCTTGTTGTAAATTGGGATTAAGGAGAGAATGGCTTTCCATGGCACTTAAAAAGGAATAAAAACATAAATGAGAGTTATAAAAGATAAGACAATGCATTCTTTAGTTATTCCAAATACCTCAAATAGCAAGAATTTCTATTTTTCCCACACCACAACTCCTGTGAAAAGATCAGCAAATCCAACTTGCTAACACAGATACAGACAGACACTCACAGACACAGACACACACACCCAGACACACACACACACACACACACACACACCCAGACACACACACCCAGACACCCAGACACACACCACTTGTGTCTATAATTACTTTCCACCCATGTATGGATTTACTATTTTTAGTCTTCCATCTGTGGATCCAGCATGTGTATTGGCACCAGCAAAGTCTACACTGGATGGTAAATTGTTACAGGACAGAGATTCTTGATTCAGTGCCTAACCCAGCACAATAATCAAAAATACATTTCAGATGAAGGAGTCACAATCAGACATACTGGAACAAACCAAAGAAGTGCAATCCAACAAGGACACTAAGCAAAGACATATTTAGCTCCTCTGTTTTATGCATAATTTTAATCATGATTTCACATTTATATGATTATCTGTTTTATTAATGGTTATTATGTTTATAATAAAATAAAATTTTAAGGAGTTTCCTAACAGACTCTAAACCAAAAATAAAATTTAATTTTCAATGAAAAGATATTTCAGGGAAATGTTAACTCAAGAATATTCACATTCTAACCTGTGTGTGAAATCACAGGTCAGAAATCTGCTAATGTCCTTCTTAAAAATGTGGCATACAAGCCTGAACACAAGACTCCAGATGTAATCTGAGCACGCCAAGGTGGAGGGTAGTTATCATCTCTTTGCTTTGGATTCTAAGCTTCTATTAATACAGCATAGAAGGTCCTATGGTTATGATCCTGGAACTAAAGATGTACAATCCCTCCACATTTTTAATGAAAATCTACATAGAAATTTTTAAAAGTTCAAAATTAAATTCCACTTCCAGAAAAGCTCTAAAAACAAATGGATAAGGAAATTTAGAAAGAAGAACTCTGTTAAACCTCAATATAAAGTTTTAAGAGGACAGAGTAACTCTGGGGCCAGATAAATTTCATTGAATGCATCAGATTCTAAGTCAAGAATCAGGTATGAAAAGTAAAGATTTTGCTGAACTGTTTCCATGAAGCCATGGGGCTCTGATTCCTTCAGGATACCCTTAGACAAGCATTTTCAGAAGTTGGTTTTCCATCAAAAATATTTTACAGTTTCCAAGGTACATTCAGCTATACTTCAAGGGTGAAAATTTTTAGCGTCTGTTATACTTTCTCAGATCACCCATATAAGATCCAAAAATAAACTATAAGACTACAATGCTGACTATATTAAAAGTGTTGAAATACTTTGAATATGACCATCTGTACTAGGTTTTGAGACCCTTGTAAGATGCTATTAGCTACCATATTTTTGGAGGTAATGAAATACGTTGTATAAAAAGAGTTTGGAAAATTAGCTCCCACTACTTCAAAGAAACAAGTTAACCTTTTCATACCTTCATGAAACCTCTGTTAATCCCCCGTGTTGGCCGGTCCCCTTGAGCTTTATTTTTAATTTAAGAAGAAAACCAAGGGCTTAAAAATCCATTGATTTTAAAAAAGAAATTATGAAAAGCAGAGTTCAAACACCACTGTTGCTAAGAATAAAGGGAGGTAGAAACACACACCTTATAGTAGGCAGAATTTTTAAAGTTACAAGTCTTTTTTTCCCCATTAAGTACTGCATAGTAATAAGATTAAGTTTCAACTGTTGCAATATTCCCAGGAACGGGAAGGATGAAGTGGGAAAGTCAGATAACACAGGTGTTGATTTAATTTTTTAAAAATGTTAATATATTACCTTAGCAACGTACATATCTATAAGTAGGGGAGAACAAATTCTCACTTTGAAGCTAGTGGGAGATTTTATTAAAAGGTATATAAAAGAACAGGAGTCAATACATCAAACTGCTACTCAAACCAACTAATCACCTTCTGGTTAATAAATAATCACAAACGAGTTAAAGTAAAGTTCAAGATAAAGAGGTCCTAAGTGGCCCTTAATGGAACAAATAAAAAGTTCCCAATGCCCACTAAACAAACCATACTTTGGCTACTTTCTATTATAGAGCAATCTAATATTAAACAAAGTTAGAACACTGCCTTTGAATTATTTCAGAAGGAGATTATCACAGTTCTCAGATATCACCATTTCTAACAAATAATGAAGACATGATGTTATTAATTCTCTTATATGGCATTCTGGCCATAAGATATAGATCACTGACATTATTTTATGTACCAGACAGGTTTAAGTCAGTATGCTGTAGGAGATTCACAGAATTTTAGACCTGAAAGGGACCTTTAGAGATCATCTAGTCTACATTTTTCAAGTTGAACAATAAACTAACAAACTCCTAAAACCTATAATTGCCCTTCTCTTTCGTTTTAGAAAAGTGGGTTGGGGGTGGGACTCACAAATTTGGAGACAAAAAAGGAATTCAGAATAGGAGAAGCAATATGCGATATGCAGGCTGAAGGTATATTTGTTGTTGTTAGTTTTAATGTAGTTTTAGTGAGGAAACAATAATCTAGTCAACTTTCTTCTTTCCCTAAAGAAGAAGCTGAAGCCCAGATAAGTGAACTAATCTGATTATGATTTTTACCCAAGATCATATGGATAGTTAATGACAAAGCAATAAGTAGGCTGAGACTTCAAGGCAAAGGTAAAATAGTTAAGATATTCATCCTCAAACTGAGGTGTGAGGAATATGTGATCTTTTGTTTTCAAACCAATTAAGAGTTGAAATCCACTTAAAGGGTACCTGAGATGACTGTTTCTTGGCACCTTTCTCTGGTGCCAAAGGCCAGTGGCAGAATCACTCAGGCTCTAAATAGGGAAAGCTCCTTCCTCACCTCCCATTGGAAGGAAGCTCTATTCTCGCTATTTGATTTTTATACTTCCTATTTTCGAAAGACAAAGAGACTAAGGCCTCTTTAAAGAGATTTTAAAAAAATCCCAACCCAAACTCAATTCTCTATCACCAAGAAAAGAAGACAGAGGAAAATGTGACCAGTTTGACTATTTACTTTGAAGCTGGCAAAGAAAAAGAAGACACGGGAGTCTTTCACTTCAGAAAGTACAGAGTAAAGAACTATTTTATATTTCTAGTTGGCCTTGACTTCTTTGTTTTCTATCATTTGTGAGGTGTCAGCTTTCAGGAATTACTCATTGGGGGTTTCCTTTTAGAAAACTAACCTTTAATTTCTTTATAAGAACACTCCCAGGGTAGGTTCTGAGTGCTCTGAAAGTATCTAAATGAAACAAACTAATGTTTGGGGGTGGTGTTAATGGTCCCCTGAGGGAACACACTGGCCAACCTGGAGATGGAGAATAGGAAGCAAAGTATAGAGAAAGTACAGTAAAAGTAGAAGTGATGGATAATTTGTAGAAAACAGCATTATTTAGAGAAAACTTCTGAAGAGAGAAATGGAAATAGTCCCTATTTTCAGGAAAGCATTTTAACAAGTCTAATGATTAGACCAAATGGCAATAAGCCTAAATTCTGGGTATAATTCTACTGAAAATTTGGGAAGAAAATGTGGAGAACATTCCTTTTTGCCTTGAAGTTTACTTTAAATTACTGAAAAAGACTACTGAAATTTAACAGGTTCGGCTAGATTCTTCTCATGGAATCAGTGAAGCCAGTAAAGATGGAAGAAAGGGCAAACTCTCCTTATGCCTTTGCCCTATCTCCTGACCTGTTTTCTTCAATTACCATAATATATGAGTTGTTCCTAAGTCTTGTAACTCACAACCTCAATGCCTCTCTCTGTTGCCTCAAGACACTGAAAGTCAACTTAAAGTAACTAGACTTTTTGAAAAGCACATACTTCTTCCTTCTCTTGAAATCATCAAAGAATCATGAAATATTAAAGCTGAAAAAAGCCTTAGACATCATCTAGTCTAACCTCAGCTGACATATCAAAATGGGGAGTTAATACTCAAGCTAAGTACCGAGAAGGTAAGGCTGCCACCCTAGATGAATTCAAGTCACTTGGCACTCAACTACATCCTCAGATCTTAAAGGATCTGGCAGATTTGACTTCTAAGCTACTGCCAGTGATACATGAGAGATCATGGAAAAGAGGAGAAGTGCCGTAGAGTGAAGTAAGGCAGAAGTTGTCCTGTTTTCAAAAAATGAAAAGAATAGTTTGCAAACTATAGACCAGTAATCTTGACTTCCATTCCCGGGAAGATTCTAGAGTAGATTATTTAAAAGATTGTTGGCAAGCACCTAGAAAAAGTCATAACAAAGAGCCAAGACAGCTTCATCAGAATAGCTCATGTCAGACTAATCTTGTTTCTTTTTTGTTAACAGGAAAATTGTAACTGGGTAAAAAAAGATGGGGATGAGAAACAAAGCAATCAGAGTGAGGTTTCAGAAATCAAACACAAGAGCTCACAAAATGATCAACTCCAAATGATTGACAGGCTGACACTAGTTTTTTTCTTATTTTTAAAGTTACTCCAGCATTATTCCAAATACCTTTCACTCTCAGCAGTCTGCATGGTCTCCAGCTTAGAATGGGCTCCTCTATTAAAACCTTTCACCTCTTGCTCTTCCAATGACTCCAGCAATCGGATGACATCTTTATTCACTCCCCTTCGTTTTGCCAGTACCAGGGGTGTTGCACCTTGGTGATTGCTTTAATTAGGAAGAAAAAAAAAGGCCAAAAAACAAAAGCCTCAGAATAAGAATAATAAATGGTTAGAAGCTTGATTCTATTGCTAGCATACATTTTGATAAAGATCTAATAGAACATTCCTACTTCACCAATTTAATTAATTGGTTTCAATTCATTCAATAATATTTATTGAGTACTTATTACAGATTAGTGTTAAAAGAGATACATGCTTCTTTTCCTCAAGGAGCTTATAATCTAGTAAGGGTTGAAAAAGCAGGTCAACAAATAATCATAATATTATGCAGAATGAAATAAGTGGCACAAGAGAGTTACAAAGTGTTCTGGGAGTACAAAAGTAGGAGAGCGATTATTTCTGGCTAGGAGAATCAAAGAGGATTGGGTATTTAATTTTTGAAATATGGGTAAGATTTTGGCTAGGGAAGCCAGGGTAAAATGCATTAATGGTAGATAATACAGTGTAAGAAAAGGCATGGAGTTTGTAAAGCAAAGGGTTATTTACAGACTGTTCAGTTTAGCTATAATAAAAGGTGCATGAAGGGAAGCAGTGACAGCTAAGGTTTGAAAGAAAATTCAGAGAAATGGTTTTATACTAAATTCAGGAATAAGGACATTATTCTGTAGACACTGAGTAGCCACTTAAAACTTTCTACTGCATATTCCATGACCAGCTTCAACCCTGGTAATGAATTATCCAATAGTGCTCCTAAATGAAATTCTGTCAATACAGAGAAACCAATGTGACAAATAAGGTGGAAATTAAGTGGTTCAGTGGTTAGAGCACTGGGCCTATAGTCAGAAAGACCTGAGTTTATATAAAACTCACTAGCTGTTTGACCCTGGACAAGTTATTTAACCTTTGCCTTAATCCACTGGAGAAGGAAATGGAAAACCATTCTAGTATCTTTGCCAAGAAAACCCCATATGCGGTCATGAAGAGTTGGACACAACTAAATGACTGAACAACAATGTGATAAACATATAAAGCCTGGTAAGTCTGTGAATAAACACCAGTAAATAAAGCAAAAAGATAATTCCTTTGTTTAGGAATTTTAAAAAAAACTAAAAAATCTTAAATTCTTTCACGCTTATAATTATCATTTTACAGGGATATTTATGCTATATTAAAAAGTTTACAAATAAAATAACTCAGGCAAATAGAACTGTTTCAGTTCAATCAAGTATTGATTTGGTATCTCATGGACCTGTCTAAAGACTGATCTCTTACTTCTAAATGAAAAGCAAAGACACTTGAAAACATCACTACCAAGCAAAACCCACTGTTCTTAAAGATGCCCCCACTTCCCATTGAAAAGAAAAACAAAATACCACTTCAGATAACTGAAAGGGACCACTGGAAGAGAATATAATATGGAGGAACTAAAAAAAGCAAGCATTTATAGCATTCTTATAACAGTGGTGAGCAAGGCATGATTCTGGGCTAGAAGACTAGATGTGGAAGTGTTTGGTGATTTATTTAGTATATGTCCCCACCAGATGGCCAGCCAAACCAACAAAAACAATGTTAACAGGACAGAAACAACCAGAGAGACAATTACAGCTAATTCCCTTCACTTCTTGTACATAGCTCTGATGGAAAAAGAACCACTTACAGCTTTTCTCTGATTTAGAATATTAAAACAGATGACAATGCAACAACTGCTACAAAAATAAACTTGCACAGAGATGAAACTTAAAATTCAAGCTCAATCTAAATGTAGTCTGACACCTATCACACCCTGAGATAAGCCTAACATTAAGGAATCACGTCACAGAAGCATAGAATGTTTAGAGCTAGAAGAAATATTGGAGTTCACCTAATCTAATTTATCTCACAATCAAATGAGGAAACTGAAAGCCCAAAGGTTGAGATATTTGCCCAGTCACAAAGCCAACTGACAGCAGAGCACCAACTAATCAGAGAACGTGACTTTGAGTCCCAGTTGTGCCACTCCCTGGCTGTGAGACCTTGGACAAATCTCTTTACTTCTAGGAACCTTGGTTTCCTCCTTTATAAAATTAGGGGGTTGAATGAGATATCACTAAGGTTTCTTACATCTCTAAAAGGCTGTGCCATATTATCTGAGTCAGAAGAAAACAAATCTCATTAACATGTCTTGTTATTTTCACACAAAAAACTTTATAACCCACCTAGATATAAGACCACTGGCTCGTAAAATTTTCTATCAGAATAATTCTATTGCCAATGCCTTAATTTTGGTAATTAAATCAGATAATAAAACAAACAGGCTTGGATAAGAAGTGTTCAATTGTAGGCTTAGTAATGGTGGGGAAAAGGATCGTGTGTGTGTGTGTGTGTGTGTGTGTGTGTGTGTTCTTTTATTTATTTTTTAAATTAAATATTTTATTTTCTCCCAATTACATACCAAAAAAATCTTTAATGCTTATTTTTAAAAAAAAATTTGAGTTCCAAATTCTCTCCCTTCATTCCTCCCCTACTCCCTTCATTGAGTAGGCAAGCAATCTGATATAAGTTATATGTGATCAGTCATGCAAAACATATTTCCATATTAGTCATATTGTAAACAAAGACAAAAAAAGGAAAAGAAAGTAAAGAAAAAGTATGCTTTGATCTACATTCAGACTCCATCAGTGCTTTCTCTGGAAACAGATAACACTGTTCAACATTAAGTCCTTTGGAATTGTCTTGGTTCACTATACTGCTGAGAATAGCTAAGTCATTCACAGTTGATCATCATACAATATGGCAGTTTCCATATACAATGTTCTCCTCACTTCACTTTGCATCAGTTCATGTAAGTCTTTCCAGGTTTTTCTGAAAGCATCCTGCTCATCACTTCTTATAGCAAAATAGTATTTCATCATAGTCATATACCACAATTTATTCAGTCATTTCCCAACTGATAGACATCCCCCCTCAATTTCCCATTCTTTGCCACCACTAAAAGAATTGCTACAAATATTTTTATACCTATAGGTCCTTTTCCTTTTGTATCTCTTTGGAATACAGACCTAGTAGTGGTATCTGCAAAGGTATGCAGTTATAGCCCTTTGGGCATAGTTCCACATCGCTGTATAGAATGGTTGAATCAGTACACCATTTCACCAACAGTGCATCAGTGTCTCAATTTTCCCATATGCCTTTCAATATTTGTCATTTTCCTTTTCTACCACATTAGCTAATCTGATAGGTGCAGGGTGGTAGCTCCGACTTATTCTAATTTGCATTTCTCTAATCAATAGTATTTTAGGGCACTTTTTCATAGGACTATAGATAGTTTTGATTACTTCATCTAAAAGCTGCTTGTTTATATCCTTTGACCATTTATCAACTGAAAAATGGCTCTTATTTCTACAGATTTTACTGAGTTCTCTATAAATTTGAGAAATGAGGTCTTTATCAGAGAAATGTGCTGTAAAAATTTTTTTCATACTTACATCACTTTTCCCCATTTATCCTACTCTCTCCTTTTACTCGGTCCATTCTCAAAGGTATTTGTTTCTGACTTTTACCTATCCCCATCCACCTTCCCTTCTATCAGCCCCAACCCCCACCCCACTCCTTTATCCTCTTCACCTCCTACTTTCCTGTAAGGTAAAAGATTTCTATACCCAATCAAGTTGGGTTATTCTCTCTCTGAGCCAATTCCTATGAAAGTAAGCTTTAAAAAGGGGGGATCTTTAAAAGCACCAATGTACTTACCAAATGTCAATTTTGAGTCCATTGGAAACAAGGAATTGTATAGTATCCACGTGACCACAGAGGTGAAGGGCTGTGTTTCCTTGATAATCTGTGGCCAGGAGATCAGCACCAAATTTATGCAACAATTGGCAGATGTCTACATTTCCTCGAGCTGCAGCAAGGTGAAGGCCTGTTCGGCCTCTGCTATCACGAATGTTTGGATCAAAGCCACTTTCTAATAGCCTCTTGGAATAGTTAAAATCCCCATCAATACAAGCTTGCAGCAGAGGCACATTCGTTTGAGAAGAATCATTTACAAAAACATAGGACATTGCTCTGAATGGGTGGAGGTGATAGGCAACCTGCAATTATAAATAAAGCAGGTGAGACTTGCAGAGCTGAACTAAGTCAAAGCAGACAACTACTTATGGAGCTCGATTTCTTCTCAACTTTGCCCTTTGTTTCTAACTTAGTATCTTATCAAGCAAAAGTACAGAAGACTAGTATAAAATTTTTTAGTACTTTAACAAAATAATACTTTCTTTTCAACATCTTCATACACAAAATTAAAACTACTTTGAAGGTCTGCTTTCAGCTACCACCATCACACTAAAAGGTGATCATTTTAAATGAAGCTCCAGATGTTAAATGTTTATGATATGAGATTGTACTAGAAATTTGCAAGAATGGAAAAGGTCACCTTTAAAATTCAAAGAGCTACCCTGTGAGACTCCTTCATTAGTGTAATAAAAATAGTAACACTGAACAGCAGCTCTTATTTAATGGAATAAGAATCTAATGGGATTTCCTCTTATTTATCTATTCCTTATTTACATTTGAACTACTTTATATAATAAAAAGAGTGACTATCTCAAAGTTAAGAGTGCAGCACTCAAGACTGAAGGGATTCATATATTTAGTGTTAAAGGGGTTTGCCCTTCATTCTGGAAGAGTGATGCCTAACAAGGCCTTTTTAAAGCATGTTCTGATGATTTAAAATGGAAAAATATTAAATCTGAGAAAAGAAAACTTCAGAGAACAACTGGAGAAGTGCTTTGGTAACTATTTTCAAATATAAAAAAGGAACGTAGGATTTTGAGCTGGTTGGGACCTTGGCTCTTCTAAGCCACAAGGATCAGAAACAGCAGAACTAGAATTCAAACCAGGTCCAGTATTCCTTCCACTACGCCACTGAAAAAGAAGGCAGATTAGATCTCTAAAGGGAATTTTTAGAGAATCATTTTAAAATACAGTGAAAGAATTAGGTAAGAGTTTTCAAAATGCATATTTTCTGGTTGTATATGTCAATGAATAATTTTAAAAGTTAGGAAGGTAAAAGTATAGAATCTCAGTCATTAGCTATTTTAAGGAGAAAAAAGATCCATCCATTTAGAATTGTCTGGGTACAGCTTTGCCCGTAAGTGAAAATATGAAAAGAATTCTTGATGTTCTCTTCAACCCTGTAATTCTTAATTGTAATTTAAAAAAAAATAAGATACATCAATAATCTTGTGGGGAATGCCTTCTTCCTAACCACCTCTGATGAACATTAAGTGTTTCTAGCTAGATTACATTTCCGGTACTTTGCAAACATGATTCTGAATTACGTCATGAGACCACACTGCTTCTCAGCATGACCTCTTCTACTTTACTAAATTCAAAGATATTTTTATGTCTTTGGTTATTTTCCCCATTCCAACCTTTCATACAAGCAATACCTAATGCCACTGACTTAAAGTGTGAAATAAATGCAAGGCAGGGATTTGAATAATAGCCTTTCTACCATAGCAGGTTTATTTAAAAGACTAGAGCTACAACCAAAAGGAACAGTGGAAAGGACTGTGGTCATCAACTGTGTGGTGAGGAAGTAGAGGCCCAAGAGGTGATGTGCCCAAGACAGAGTGGTGGGGCTGGCACCAGACTCTAACAGTCTTCTTCATTCCCAGTTTAGTGTTCTTTATACTATACTATATTTAAAACCAAAGGGGAAAACGAACCTTAAGTAGTAGGGATTTAATTTTATATCCTGTTAATGTTTTAAAACAATTTTCTACCTACTGAAAGTAAAATACTCAAGACTTTACTGTTCTGTATTATTATTTTTTGTGAGCTGCTATAAGGACAACCCCTCTATTCCTGTCTAATGCAATTCAACAGGTATTTACACAGAACAAAACAACCAAAAAGCTGTCTCTGCCCTTAAGAGCTTACCTTCTACAGCAGGGTTATCACATACAAACAAGATAACAGGTAAGTGTGTACATGATAATACGGAGGAGCAAGAGAGAACTAAAATCTAGGGGAAATCAGGAAAGTCTCACCATAGCAGGTGGTTCCTGAATTAAGCCTTGAAGGAGACAAGGAATTCTGAGATGAAGCAGCCAGGACAGAAAATATTCTGGGTGTAGGGGAGAGTATACACAAAGGCACAGTAGCTAGAGGTGGAATGCAAGTAGAACAATGTAGCTAGAATGTAGCACGTGCAAAGGGAAATAATGTGAAGTAAGCCAAAGTAGGTTGGTGTTAAACTGTGAACGGCTTTAAATGCTCGCCTTATTTTCTCAACTTTCTTCCCCACTCCAATATACACTAAACTGGAGAATAAGATAGGACTAAAAGTGTTCTTTAAAAAAATAAGAAATAAAATATAGAGCACTGTCAGGTGTGTCTTAGTGAGGCAAATTTCGTTGGGTAAAAGCATACCAAGAGTAGAGAAGAAAAAACAAATGGCATTTCTATTTGAAATGCAGCAAGAATTCTTGTGGTTTACAGACTGGGAGCCTGCTGGCTGTTGGCTCACTTGAAAGAAAAAGTCTTTTTCTGGTCTGTTTTGCATCCAGAATAAGTGTATTTAAAACATATCTTATGTGTTTCTTTTTGCACTTTAAGATGTTTCTAATTTTACTCCTAAGTGTAATACACCCAAAGAGAGGTAACATCTTTCAGCTCAGCTATAGAACTGAGTAATTCCTAAAGTAAAGTCAGAATTTATTTGAAGTTTCAAGTTTTAGAAGGAAGTCAACAGTATAAAATACTCACTTGTACTTAAGAAAATTAGGTCTTTCAGTGGTCACTGTGTAGCCTGTCTGAATTGTTAAAACTGTTATTAACAAAACGTCCCGTAGTGTGCCAGTCCAGATCCACAATAAATAGACAACTCATTTAGAAGAAAGGTGTGGCCTGAAAATAAATATGATATTCTATTAAGTCCAGGCAATTTGGTGAGGGCTATAGGAGTTTTCCAGCAAGTCTGTGAGTAAAACATGATAATAAAGTTAGTACATAGATAACTGACATGCAGGAAAAGCACTGAAAAAAGGAGACGGGAATTGGAAAGAGGGTTCAATAAACTATTATTATGTTATGCACAAATGGAAAAATGTTGACTAAAAGATGAACCAAAAATACAGGCCATTAGGAAAGTACAAGCAGTCCCCAACATACACGTTCCAAAAAATCATCTGTTAAGTCAGTTGTTTGGATCTCCAAATGCATTTTCTCATAGAAACAGTGTCATAAATGATAGTTAAGTTCCCAGACTGTCCCACAAAAGCCTATTCAACCCGTAATATAACCAAAATACTTGTAATACTAATAATTAAATGCCAGAAAATAAGAAAATTGATTTAAATAATTTTTCAAATCCAGCCAAGTGCTTCAACTCTACTAGTGTTTGAGAATACAAGCAAGCCAAGGCTCACTTTTCACTAACACCAGATCTGTTTGCTTGTTTCTCCAACCAAAATTAACTCTTGCTTAGAACCTCTACTCCAAACAACTCTATAACCCCATGCTTGTTTGAATTTAGGCTTCAACTGTTGTATTACAGTGATTGTCTGGGGGATAAGAGGAATCTCAGTTAACTCAACTTTTTTTTCCCCAGGGGGAGTAAGGAGGGTAGAGAAAGGTAGATTAGGATAGTAGAGGATTGAAGTGAACATAGCAACATCAGAAATCAGTGGACAAAATAGAGTACAGGTTTCTGGCTAGACTTGGTTGTTCTGGTAAAGGCAGCAGTGGTGGCAAATTTAGTGCTGGCTTGAAGAAGGGAATACTTAGGGAAGGAGGTCATCCACAAAGTAATAAAGAAAGGAAAAGAAAGACAACAATCCAGATGGCTCAGTGTTGATGGACAAAATGGCTGCTTTATGTCTGGGAAGGGAAACAACTGTGGAGCCTTGGTTACAAATTAACCCTTGATAAAATATCTATATTCTACAAGACCTCTTACTGTATCTGCCTTCAAATTATGTAGTGAATGCATTAATGCTATTTTAGGAAGTTCTATTTGTATAGATCTTCAATCAACCTATAAGCATTTGTTAAGCACCTACAGCATTCCAGGTACCGAGCTAGACGATAGGGAGACAAAGACAAAATGAAATAGTAGTTAGTCTCAAGAACTTACATTCTATAGGGAGAGATGACACATACATATATGGGCACATACAAAATATATGTAAAATAAAAGATAATTGGGAGAAACACTGTTGAGGGGGGCTTGTGATGAGCTTGAAAGCAAACTGGGGACTCAGAGGCAGAGATGAGGAAGGAATACATTCTATACATAGGTGCTTCCCCCTAACTCTGATTACCTTTTATTTATTTTGCATATATTATGTATATATCTATATATGTACGTGTTACCTTCACCTATAGAATGTATGCTCTTTGAGGTTTGAGTGAAAAAGAAAATCAATTAGGGAGAAAAGAATTATCTAACTATAGTGAGGGTACAATTGAGATTGAATTGCATTAATGTATAGTAGATTCAGTCAGCAGTCTTTTGACTCTCCAGCAAGTAAGTAGGCACAATGAAGGTAGATGATAGGAGTAATCCTGGACTGTGGTTTGGCAAAGCATGAGGGGTGAGAAGATAAGGTGACAAGGGATTTTAGAGTAGAGGACTATGTGATATGTGTGTTCATCCTTTATTGCCAAAGAAGACCATGCCAGCAGAGAAATAATGACATGACCTGCACTTGACTTTGTTTTGAGTGAGGGAGGGCTGTGCAGGTCACCAGTCTCACTTCTCCTCCAGAGCCATCTGAATCCAGTGACCAGATATTCATCAGGATGACTGGAGATGACCCAGGAGGAGGCAATTGGGGTTAGATGACTTGCACAAGGTCACACAGCTAGAGAGTGCCAAGTGTCTGAGGTGAGATTTGAATTCAGGTCCTCCTAACTCCTGCACTAGTGCTCTATCCACTGGATGACCTAGCTACCACTGTGTGATATCTGGTAAACCATAAGGTAAAGCCTGAGAAAGGAAGAAAATGAAGCCAGAGCAGAAGTGATAAACTGGTAGAATACTGAAGAATAAAGGAACTGGAGGGCACATGAGGATAAAGAATTGGTTTAAGGGCTTTTGTATTCCCAGCAATGTAGTGTCTGCCATACAGATGGCACTAAATAAATGCTTGTTGAGACAAAAAAAAAGACTATTCTTGATCACAGAATAGTAACACTTACAGATGACAGTGAAATCAAGGGTGGTATTGTATCTGTTTGTGGTTGTGAAGGAGAAATTCATAGGGGTTAGGAAAACTGAGGCCCCTAACAGATGGTGGTCAAAGCTATTCTCAAAAATCTTCAAGAGAAAAACTGAAAACTATTCACTACCATATGAAAGTGCCATCATTAATAGATATAAATGAAGATTAAAACCCTGAAGCTTCACTTCACACTCAGCAAATTGGTAAAAGTGACAAAAGATAGGAATAGTCAATGTTGGAAAGGTTGTATAAAGATAAGCACAAGAGTGCATTATTAGTGAAGCTATGAATTGCTTGAATGGTTGTGGAAAGTAATTTGTAATTATGCAAATTAAGTGACTAAAGTATTTATGCCTTCCATAGTTAGCCATATATACTAAGGTCATTGGCATAAAGAAATGCTATATTCAACAAATATTTATAGCAGAACTTTTTACAGTAGCGAAGAACTAGAAGCAAGGAAGATTTGGGAATGGCTAAAAAAATTGTGATATATAAATATAACAGAATGTAAGACATGATGAATCTCACAAATTCAAGAGAAGCCTGGAGAGTCTTATATGAATTGATGCAAAGTAAAGGGAGGGAAACAACATACATGACTACAACAATGTAAATCGAAAGAACTACCACAAAATAATTGTAACTGAATGACTTAATATTATAAAGACTAAACTTGCACCCAGTCATGAGATAAAAGAAGATATCATCCTCTATCCTTTGTAGATGGAGGGATTCATGGGTGTGAAACATCACATATGCCACCTGATTTTTTTCAATGAATTGATTAGGTTTGCCAATTTTTTGGTTTTTTCGCTTAATTTTTTGTTATAAAGGATAGGGTTTCTGGGAGGGAAAAAGAGGGATACAGGGGGAAAGGTAGGCAATGCCAAAACAAAAGATACCAAGAAAAATTTGTTTAAAAAGAAATGAGCAAGTGGGGGCATGAAATGTTTTAGAGGATATCTCATACATATAGAGAGAGAGAGAAAGAGAGAGAGAGAGAGAGAGAGAGAGAGAGAGAGAGAGAGAGAGAGAGAGAGCGCGGGGGGTCTCTCAGGGTACTAGCAGGGGCTGAGGTAGACGGGAAGGCTTCATATTGAATGGCTAGAGATAAAGGGATGATGACCTGAGGTCTGGTAGATAACTGCCACCAGCATCTGTATTCCTAAACTGGTTGCTTTTATAAGACTGCCTATATACAGTAGAACTGAATTGGATGGCTCTATTCTGAATGCATTTATTAGTATAAACTGATGAACTAATATTTAATAGACCAATTACGCATGAAAACTGGCTTTAAAAAGCAATATAAAATGTTCATCATGACAATGTCTTTTGATAGCAAACACTGCTAACAGTATGCAAGCAACTTCTCTCTCTGCAGTTGTATCCCAGCAGTCTATTGCACTGCACCAATGTTTTAGATAGATATTTAAGCCTTTACAGTGTCTAATTTGATTGTTCTGTGACAATCTTTTCTAAATAATAACAGCTAGCAATTATATAGTGCTTTAAGGTTTACAAAGCACTTTACAAATGTTGTCTTATTTTATCCTCACAACACCCTGGGAGGTAGGTGCTATTATTATCTCTATTTTACAGATGAGGAAATTGAGGCTGAGGGTGACTAAGTGATTTGCCTTACAGTCACAACACAGGTAGTAAACTTCTGAGGCTAGATTTGAACTAATGTTTTTTGAACTCCAGGTTCACTGATCCATCTAGTTGGCTCAATTCACTATAAAAAAGCTACCTGAATTAACTAGATTTTTTTCTTGCACCTTCTTCCCCCACTACCCTAGTCACTAGACTTGGATGTCTATTATTGTGGATTTGGTTCCAAAGATGAAAGATAAAATATTCCCCAGAGTATTTTAAATATACTTTTTTTTTTTTACTTCTAATTAGTTTGCTATAGTATCAGTCTTATAACCTGAGTATGGAAAAGACTTATAACCTTATAAGTTGGTAACGTTTTTCTGCAAATCAATAAATTTTGTTCCTATTTTCAACACTGCTGTATCAATCACTCAATCACTGGCTGCATACTTAACTCATCAATATGGTATGCTGGAAAGAGTCTAGATTTGAAATCTGGAGACAAATTTCTGTTCAAATCTCATATGTAATACCAGCTAATGGGACCTTGGGAAAGTCACTTCTGAGTTGCAGTTTCTTTATATATAAAATGAGGAATTAGAATTAGAAATCTTAATTCAGGATTAGTGGATCAACACTAGGAGATTTGGGGTTCAAATGCTTCTTAGTATTATTAAGTCACCTTGATGACTTTGCACAAATCACAACCTCCTAGCACCTCAGTTTCATAAAAGGAGGAGGTTACACTAGGTGGCCTATAAAAATCCTTCCCATTTCTACATCTATCATTCTATTATCCTATATAGTTATAGACCTAAACGTAGGATTGTATGGAATATAGGGCTGAACGTGTAATGGTCCCAGCAATTGCCCTGAAATTTAGTTTTTAATTATGTTCAGTTTCATGATCTCATTTTGCTCTTTGATCTCGTGCCTTTTTCTCATAGAGGGAGAATTAAGGATGTGCAGCTATATGACCTCCTGGGTAGATTAATACAGATTCCTTATACTAATCAAAAATTGAAAGAAGCAACTTCCTTCCCCTAAGTGGTTTCTTTAACTACACTCTCATTTTTTGGACATGCTAAGATAGAACTGATTTGTACAATCAGAGATGTCCTATAGGATATTGAAAATATGTTACTGGAGTTGAATTCATTCACAAGTATATGGTTCTTATTATTAGTAAAGCAGGTCAAGAAGTTATCAGGTACTCTCCTTTTGAAGAGAGAACTCTAGCAGATGTCTGGATAATCAAAATCCTTCATCACAACTATATCCCACCTCTATGCTAAACTCATTTCCTTCTTCTGTCTGGATAGTCCACCTGCAGGGGTGGGGAACCTATGGCCTTGAGGCTATGTGTGGCCCTCTACATCCTCAAGCGCAGCCCTTTGACTGAATCCAGAACAGAACAAAATCACTTCCATTTATCATTTGATCATATGTCCATATGTCCAGTATCATTTGATACTCTGTCATGCATCACCACTGGTTCTTATGTTTAATCATAAGATTAAATGTCCTTCTTAATGTACAATGATGCCACACATACACAAACACACAAGCATACAGACACACACACATAAGGTGACTTAATAAAACTAAAAAGTATTTTACTTATCCTGTTACTTTTTTGCTTGAATAAAAAAGCAAGACTTTTGATAATGTAATTTATACTACTGTGATGAAGAGGTGTGAACTAGACAAATATAATTAGATGGATTTCTAACTGTCTAGATAGTCAAACTCTAAAGAGTAGTTGCTAATGGCTCAATTTCAATGTGGCAGGAGGTCACCAGTTGAGTACCTCATAGATTTGTGTGTGGTCCTGGGTTACTTGTCATTTTTGCCAATGACCTAAAACACACTCATCAAATTTGCTCACAGAAATCTGGTAAGTATAGCTAACGCACTGGATAAGTCTGGATTAAAAAACAGCTTGACTTGCTAGGGCATTGGGATAAATCTAATAAATGTGAAATTCAATAGGGATAAAAGTAAAGTCTAATCTTAAGTAAATAAAAATTAATCTCACAAGTACAAGACAAGAGAGACAAGGCTTAGACAGTAGGCATTCTGAAAAAAAGATATGGGGCTATTGGTGGGCTACAAGCCCACTATGATGTGGCAGTCAAAAGAGCTAATGAGACACATAGCTTCTAGAAACGGGGACATAATGTTACCATGTGACTTTGTCATTGTCAACTCCATCTGGCATACTGTGTTCAGTTCTACGTACCACAATTTATCTATTGTCTGGTATATTACATACAGCAGGGACTTTTTTTTATATGGGCTGGGCTAAATGGCTGCTAAGATCCCTTCCAACTCTTAAATTGTGTGACACTATAATTAGTTATTATCATTATCATTGAACATTGGGCCTAAAATTTGCAAAGCGTTTTATATACATTAACCTTTACATTTTTTACTAACAAGACTCTTATGAGGGAGATGCTATTATTACCTCTGCTATCATTATCAATGTTAGGAAACTAAGGCTCAAAGCAATTAAATGACATACCCAAGATCACATAACTAAGTGTCACAAGTGGATTCTGAACTCAGTTTTCCTGGCTCCAAGCTTATGATCACACACTATATGTGATCTATACTATATCAGAGAGCCCTGACAGATGAGTTCACTGGGTATGGAAGTATATAGGGGGGAGAGAGAACACTAAAGTCTTAAGAAATGCCCACAGTTAGAAAATAGACACATTGATGCCCTGTTGGTAGAGGTGTGAATTGGTACAGCTATTCTGGAAAGTAATTTAGAATTATACCAAAGAAGTTACGTAACATCTGCATGACATTTGACATTGATCTTACTATTACTAGGTCTATATCCCAAGGAGGAAAAAAAAGGACCTATACGTACAAAAATATTTAGAACAACTCTTTTCGTGATGGCAAAGAACTGGAAACAAAAGGGATCCCTATCAAAGACTGAACATTTCACCAAATGAATTTAATGTGCTACTGTGCCAAATGAAATGAAAAAAATAGGTATCTACTGCACCACTTAACTGCCATAAGAAATACAGGAAGATACTTGGTTTCAGAGAAATCTGAGAAGATCTGTATAGACTGAGGCAGAGTCAAGTAAGTGAAAAGAAACAGGAGAACAATTTACACTGTAATAGCAACATCATAGAAACTGATCAATCATGATTTCAGAGGACCAGTGATGAAAAATGACACCCACCTCCTGAATGAAAGGTGATAGGAATGAGGCACATTTTTTGTTATCGTCAAATGGGAATTTTTTTTGTGCTTGACTATTCTTATTTGTTGTAAGGGTTTTCTTTTTCTTTTTTTTCCCCAGAGGGAGAGAGTAAAAATGAATGCTTGATTGAAAAAAAAAAACTAATTTGAAAAAAGAAAAAAATGCCCAGTCAGAAATAACAGAATCATATATTTAGAGCCAGAAAAGATGTTAGAGAACATCTAGCTCAATCCCTTCATTTTGTAGATGAGGAAACTGAGGCCCAGAAAGGTGAAATGACTTCCCTCAGGGCACATAAGTAGTTAGCAACAGACCCTGCTTTGAAGCCAGGTCCTCTAACTCTAAAGCTAGGCTTTTCTTTCCCTGTATCTCTCTCACTGTTTCTCTTAAGAAGAAGCCAAGTCCCTAGTATTTTGGTCCTGTCTCCCTTCATATCCCAGCCAGGTCCAAACCTGCTTAGTTTCCAAGATCAGATATGATGGGGAATGTTCAGGAGAGTATAGTCATAAACAATAAGTGAGGAGGAGAGGACAAGGAACTTTAAGGGAGTGGAAAAAAGACTAGGAAACTGAGAAGTCAGGGGAAAGGAAGCGGGGAATAGAAGCAGGTCACAAAACAAAAGAATGAGCTTTAAGAAACAGAAACTGGTACAGCAGGGAAGCTGAAGTACATATGCCACAGAGCAGACATCTTATTTTTAGCACAGGAAAATCAGGACTTCTAGCTCATTACACAGCATATACCCATGGACAAAGAATTATACAGTACAATGAGATAACTGATATGTCCCAGGGCTGTAGAAAGAATACACTGCATTCTTCTCAAAGTGGTTTCCAAAGTCAATATATGTACATATGTACACACATATTTATATGAATATATAAGTATACATGTATATATGAGCAAGGATGTTTACATATACTCACATATAGATATACATTCTCTCCACCACACTTGCTAGCTCTCTTTTACGTAGTCTTCCCCTCATTGGCATGTAAGCTCCTTGAGGAGAGAGACTTTTATTTTTTGTTTACAACTGTAAACTGCTGACTTCCTTGGATACCTTTAAGTTACACCTAAAATCCCATCTTTTACTGGAAGTCTTCCTCAACCCCTCTCAATTCCAGTGCCTTTCTTCTTTTAAATATTTTGTATTTATCCTGCATTCACCTTGCTTTGCTGCACGTTGTCTCCCCCACTTAGATTGTAAACTTCTTGAGAGCAGGGACTGTCTTTTGCCTCTTTCTGTATTCCCAGTTGCTTAGCACATTTGACTGGCACATAGTAAACCTTTAATGAATGCTTACTGCCTTGTTTTGCCTATGGTTAAAAGGACCTGGGAAATAAAACCCTAAACCAGATGTTCTTAATCTGGGGTCTTGTGTACTTTTAAAAAATTGGTAACTATATTTCAATATAATTGGTTTTATTCATAATCTTACATATTTTATTTTAGGTATTTAAAAGCACTGTTCTGAGAAGACAACAGCCTTCACTAGACTGCCAAAGGAGTTCATGACACAAAAAAGAATAAGAACTCCTGCTCTAAGCTATCTTGTGGTAAGTTTTCAGATTTTTTTCTTATAGAATAATCTGCCCAGGTTGAAAACAGACATTCTGAATATGTACTGTGACTTTAAAGAACAATTTTTTTCAATTATTTTCTGAGGTACTTGGGTACTGTTAAGCACATCTGGAAAAAGCAGTTTACCAAGTGGATTCTTCTGAATTTGACCTCTTTCAACCAAAAAAAGGAAATATACTTTTCACAAAGAGAATATGGTAGGAGCAAACCAACCTTGTACACTTGGATTTTTATTTTTCCTTTCTACGAAGAAGTTACATTTGAGAACATTTCCAATATTTAATCAATTTTTGCTATTTAACATTTTTGACTTAGCAAATATCTGTTTCCTGTGTAGTTCTCAGTTTTAAGCAAATTAACACTTCAACACCCAAACTTTACCAGTTCAGCAAGGAGTCCAATTTGAATCAATCAAGTCTCAATTACAAAATTCTTTTAATGAAACTTTTCAAGTATACATTGTAACTAGAGCTACACTAATAAAATATTGCTCACCAGAGATCATCAGGGAAAGGAGACAGGTAAGAATGATTTGTAATGACTATCAGTTCCATCTTGGACACTAGCTGTACAAAAAATGGGCAAATTAACTCCTCTGAGTTAAATTAACTTCCTTGTTTGTAAAATAAACATGTTTTTTTTTTACTACCTATGGAGTAACAGTTCACACTTATATAGAGAACATTTTTAAATTTATAAAACACTTTCTTCATAATAACCTGATGAGGTAAGTAGTACAAGCATTATTATCTCTCTTACAGATGAGGAAAATGAGGGTCTTCAAGTTTAAATAACTTGTTTAGGGTCACAAACTAACAGGTATCAGAAATGTGATTTGAACTCAGGTGTCAACTCCATATCTAACACATTTCCTACTCTACTGTGTTTCTTCTGTTGTTGTAAGGCTTCCACTAGATAATACATGCAAGCAAATTTGTAATCTAAAATGTCCTATATTAAGGTAAAATGCTATTATGTAAATGCTTTTAAAGCACCTAAAAATAAGTCTAATTTCATATCTATTTTAAATATTTCTTCAGCAATTTCACTGACATAATTAGTTTCTTACTAAACCCTTGTGTTACAGAAAACAGAAAGGCCTAGGCCAGTACAGTTCTTTAAGTATTGACATATTATAATACTGAGAAAAATCCCTTCAGTATTTTTCAGATTTTACTTGTTGCAACTGATTTATACAATGTGGACATTAAAACAAAACTCAAAAATATTTGTTATTCCTTTTTTTGCTTTAGTGACTAAATTCCTGGGATTTGGGTTTTGTTTATTTGGGGAGAGGGGGATATTTTTGTTTTTCCTTTACTATTTTCAAGTGTATCTTACTATAAAGAATATTTTGGTCAGTACTTACTGGCATTTTCCCCCTTCTCCCAGGAAATCCAGAAATACTAAACAAAGATTTTTAGCAATATTTTGTTTAAATAATGGGGATGAAAATTTAACTCTTCTTCCTTCTTGGGAAACTTTTTTTTTTTTAACAGAGTAACTACCTCTAAGCTACTGATTTATCTTAACCCTTTAATAAACTAAATATTTTCCAGTCACACTAAGAGTGGATTTGTGTGGTTTAATGATGCCACCCTGTGGCCTTCCAGTCTTCAAGCTCAATTGTAGGTAACAGCACTTAGCTAAGTTATAGATCTGAGATCTTAGCAGTGTGGGTACTTACTCCATCCAAAACAGATGACAACCCATTCTCCCTTCTCATTTGGAGTGACTTTTATCCATCTAATTCTACAAATGCTCTGTAAAGGACCTACCCAAAGTGCCAGGCCTTTTTCTAGTTCTTTTAAAAAATAGGAAATTGTATAAAACCATCAAAATGGCCTTTTTCAATCCTGATTGTTTCACTTCACAAATAATCAGTTCAACCAGTAGTTTCAAACAGCTGACAAAGGTAAAACTGTTTTTTTCATAATCTTCGTTAATATTAAAGTTAACTTTTGCAGGAAACTTGCAAAAATACATTTCTCTTCATTTAGCATTCACTTTTCACAAAATCTTTTCTTCATATTTATATATTATGAAACATCTTTAAGACTTCCAGTTCTGGATCATCTAAATAATTTTTTTAATTAAAAATTTGTTAATTTTTTTAAACAAGATCTATAGTGGATTCCATAGTACAAAATCTGAATGCAAAAGTGGATTTGAAAAAATGACACAGCCCACCTACATTTTCATTTGAATAATCTCAACTTAAGTCTGTTTTAGAAACAATGATTCATAAATTTCTAATTTTATTTCAAAAGAAACTTGCTGTCCTTCTATTCTTGACTGAATAGGCAAAATGTTAACTATTATCTTAACTTGAGTTGTGTAATTATGTTTTATCTTACTGTGGAATTTTGCTTGTTGAAGATTTCTATTAAAAGTTATTTCAAAAATGTCTTGTAGGTCAGGTAGAGTCATACATTCCCTGATACCAGGGAAGGCTGTAGCTTGCGGACAGCTTGAGCTCAAGAGTACTGAGTTGTAGTGGGTAAGCTAATCACGCAGCAGCACCAAGTTCAGCACCAGTATGGTGAGACTGGGGGCTGCTCAAGGAGGAATAAACTGGTCAGGTCAGAAATGAAGCAAGTTAGAGCTCCTGTTCCGATCAGCGGAGGCCTTGAATGGCCACAGCCCTTCCATTCCAAGTGAGATAAGGAGACCTAATCTAAAAGAAAAAGAGAAGGAAAAAAAGCTTTGCATTAGAAAGATGTCCAAAGGCATGAGAGGACTGCCAGTCTGGACAATTTTTTTCTCAAGCAGATGGATACTCTGATTTAGAGATAAAGATAAATTATTAAAAATGGTTTCTGTTAGGCTTGTGTCTACAATGCAGAGCACAGGATTAATATTTTTCTTCAGTAAATAAAAATACAAATACAAAAATTAAATACAGGGTAGTTGAGGAGGAAGGGCATTTGCAATGGGGATCAGGAAAAGCTTGATGTAAAAGCTGATGTTTAACTGTATTCTGGAAGAAGTGAGAGATTCTGTAAAGAGGGAGCACATTCCACTTCTGTTTTGTAAATCTGTGCACTATATGTGTCTCCCGGTAGGATGTGAAATCTTTAAGAACAAGGTCTGTTTTTCTTTGAGAGACCCAGAGAACACAAGGGACTTGTTTTATGACAGAGGTCATAAGTAGCAGAGAAAAAATCTGAACTCAAATCCATCTCCCTCCAAACCCAATGCTTTCTCCATTAAATCACACTGAACTGTTCTGAACCCCTGTTATTTCTACATTGGTGCTATGTTGTAGGAGTTGACCAATGACTTTCCACTGGCGCTAGATTTCCACAGGAAAAAAAATGGCTAGTTGGGAGTATCACATGGAGAGGATCTGTACCCAACTTTTAATAGCTCTGTGTCTATTTAATCCTCATTTATTATTTTCCACAAAATTTTCCCAGTGAGTAGGTACAGCTTTTCATTTGTCATCTATAATTGCTCGAACGAATCTGTAGAAATAAAATTTCATTTACCATTTATTTCTCAAAATCTCTAAAGCCTTACTGACTTCAGGGGCTGCTATATTCAATTTGCAATAGTAATAGCTGAACAAAACTGAGTTCATTTCAGACTTGAATTAGAAAAGTGGCCTATGGTTCAGATGATTTTACAATATTACTAAAATATGGCATCATAAAAAACCTCACAGAATTAAAAATTAATAAATTATCAGAGTAGTATTTTAAAGAAGCCTACTAAGCCTATTTTAAGAAAATATTATTCTAACTATGAAATTATTTTTACTAGTATCAAAATAATAATCTTTAAACAATAGATAGCAAAAACACCTCAAATAAATGTAAGAAGGCTTGTATTCTCAGAACAATTTCTTACATTTTACGTAGTGCTTTGTTTACAAAGTGCTTCTCTCACAATACCATGATAGAAATAATACAAATATTATAATTATTCTTATTTTATAACTGCAGAAACTAAGGCTCAGTGAACTACTTTCAAGAAAATTATCCAGTAATTTATAATGTTTGGTCTTCTCAAGTTGCAGAAATGGATCATAAGAAAATGGATCAATCTGGAAATATGTTTAATATGATTGTACATGTAGAGAGTATGGATTGTATGCTATCTTGGGGAAGGGAGAGAGAAGGGAGGGGAAAAATTGAGAAATCAAAATCTTATAAAAGTGAATGTTGAAAACTAAAAATAAATTAACTAAAAAAAAGAAATGAGAAGATGTGAGTACATTAAATGCAATTTAATTGTGGTTCTCCAGATACCTGTTAATTTACTACATTTCTTTTCCTGTGAAAATCCTAATGATCTTGGAATTTTCCTGGCCCCTCACCCACGTTGCCACTCAATTCAACAAAAATGAATTAAGTGCATGCAAAAAGAACTACTTCAGTTTACCTTCATGCTTGGCTACCTCCAGGGGTGGGGAACTTGCAGCTTTAAGGCCACATGTGGCCTTCTAAGTCCTCGGGTGCAGTCTTTTGATTAAGTCCAAGTTTTACAGAACAAATACTGGGTATTGCTGCCCTGGGTACTGCTGCCCCTTTAAGTTTTTGAAATCAGAACTCTTCTTCTAAAAACCCCAATTCACCTTTTCTTTCACCTCTCCTACTTCTCTTGTATCTCAGAGTCACAAAATCTTACAAATGTAAAGTTCAACTTGTAACTGAACAAAAATTATGATTACAATAAATTATCATCTCTCCCTCAAAACCAGCTCCCTCCCCAGACTTTCCAAGCTGGCAATGGTGCTTTCATTTTCCTGATTAACCAAAACCCAAATTTTGGGGTCATCATTTGACTATGCATTCTCCCCACCATTTGTCCTCTGCCAGGCATTCTTTTTCATTTGCTTTGGTACCACCTTAACTGTGGCTCTTAATATCTCATGCTCGGACTTCTTGACTTTTAACTAGTCTCTGTGCTTTTACTGTCTACCTCTTTCAATCCATATTTTAAAGATCTTAGATGAACTTTTGCCAAAAGGTTTAATTTCAACAATACAGCACTCTGCTTATACAAGACACTCAAATATCCTTCTGTTTAAGGTGCTAGAAGACTTGGGCTCTACATCTAGCCTGCCACTACCTTGCTGAATGATTTAGCACATAAAACTTTCTGGGCTCTATTACCTATAAAATCCAATTAATATTTGTCCTACCTACCTCAAAGGGAATCTATAAAGGCAAAATAAAATAAATAATGTTGAAGTACTTAAATTTTGAGGTGCTACATAGTTGCAAATTATTACTTGCTCTTTTTCTCATGCTCTGTATTTATAGCAATCTTATATTATTCCTTCTCCAGGATGGTTAAGGCAACTTATTTAACTAGGTTGACAGTTATGATTATGAAAGACTGGCCACTGTCCACTGTAGTTACGAATGAACTTTATTTTCTCTAATAATTATCCCCTTCTTTCACACCATGATATGAAAAGTAAAGGAAAACGATTTGAACATCTACTTGGGTCCCAGCCATCCTTGGACATTTTCATAAATATCTAAGATTCTCAATCCAATTTATTAAACATTCTTCCACAGTTATATAGTAATCAGTGCTAAAACTAATTAGAACCTGGGGTAAAAGGTGGTTATTACCAAGTCCATTGATTAGCTACATGATAGTCCTATTATGGGAAAAGTATTGCATTTGAAATCAAAAGACTTCACTTCAAATCTCCAACTTTGCTCTATACTCCTCATATGACTAGGGAAGCCACATAACCTCTCATTCTTAGTTTCCTCATCAGTAAAATGAGAGGTTTGGTTTTTATGACATCTAAGCAGACAGGTAACAAGCATTTATAAAGTGCTTATTAAGAAAATTTAAACCAAAAAAAAGGAAATCCTTGCTCAAGGAGCTTATATTCTAATGGGGGAAGACACAAAAGGGAGATGGAAAGGGAAGGAGAGGGAACATGGGGGAGAGGCGGTGAAGTTTGGAAATGGGGAGAGGTAAGAAAAGTGGAAAAGAATGTGCATTTAAATAGTGTCTACTATGTGCCAGGTATCATGCTGAGCATTTTATAATTATTAACTCGGTTGATCCTCATAACCAACTTGGGAGGTAAATTCAGTTATTACCACAATTTCACAGTGTAGGAAACTGAGGCAAACAGTGTAAGTGACTCGCCCAGAGGTCACACAACTAGAAAATATCTGAGGCTGCACTGAATTCAAAGGTCTTCTTAACTCCAGACCCAGTGTTCTATCCATTATTCTACCACCGAGCTGTCCACTCTGGAGTCAGAAGCAGAGCCCAGAGAATGAAAGATAGGCTGCCTGGACCCTTCCCTAAAATGGAGGTCCCAGGAGGAACAAGTACAAAGACTGGATAGCTTCTTGTCATGTATATTTTAGTGGGGAGTCTTTTTTAGACAGGAGTTGAACTAGATTGATATTAAGGTTCCTTCCAACTTTGAAATAATGTAAACCTGCTTCCCCTAGTTTCTGCTCAAAACTCCGAGAAGTTTTCAAATATGTGCCTCTTCTCCACAGCTCCTACCATATCACTCTCTCTAGGAAATACCTTTAAACCTTTTTTCAAGAGGTATAAGTAGATAAATAGATAAATCATATACTTAGGCTGAAGATATATTTACAGGTACTTCTTGCCCAGTTACGAAGAGGTCAGTGAACTTTTACTGATATATTGGTATAATATATAAAGTCTCTCTTTTTTATGTAGAGCTCAAAGTCTGTTAATTAGTAACGAAAAATGGATTGATTTCTATGTCTACCAGGATCTCCAGAATAAATAAGAGAAGGAGTCTATCTCTCTTCAATGACCTAGGGATTGTTGTGTGCCTGACATGGGCCTAATATGAAATTAACATGGAAGTGCATAGCTGAGGAATAGCTTTTTGGAAACTGGTCAATTACCACTGTAACAAATGATCAGGAGTAGCTGATGTTTCCCTCATAGACAGCAGTAAGCGGGGGGAATAAAGGGGTAGGAGAGAATAGGCAACAAAAGGAAGCAGGTTAAATCAGTAAGGGCATTATTTTACACGCTACTGCACACAGTTGATGGCAGTGAAACTCATAGCCTACTTCAGAGTACAGGAAGTTGAAGTCTCAGACTACCTGAATTATTCTTTGTACCACATAACTGGAACATACATAGTTCCTTCTCATTTCCACCTCTATAGAGAATCCATCTCTATATTCCACATGCAGCTCAAGTGCCACCTTTTAGACAAAGCCTTTCCTGATTACTCACTCCCCCCAAAGCACTTATGCCCTAGTATTTCCTACTTTGTATTTAACTGCCCTGTATTCTTTTATATTCATTCTTTATATGTGTATATACATATATATGTTGTCTCAGTTGAGAAAATGTAAGCTAATTGAGAATAGGTACTGTTTCACTTTTTTTGTCTTTATATCCTTAATACCATACCTAGTACAGTGCTTCATTCATAGTTGACAGACTGAATGAAGATGCCATAGGGCTCATCAGAATAGATTTCAAGGCTTGCTCAGGGTCACGTAATATCAGAAATGAGACTTGAACTCAGGTTTTTCTGACCTTCTGAGGTTAGAGGGAAGAAGGAAGCAAGGAATCTAGTGGAATAAGTCCAATAGAAAATACAAATTCTACCTCTAGAGAAAGAACTGATGGAGTCTGAAGATAGATTGAAGCATACTTTTTTTAAACTATAATTTTCTTGTTTGTTTTGGTCTGTGTTCTCTTTCGTAACATGGCTAATATAAAAATATGTTTTACCTGACTGCACATATATAATCTATATCAAAGTGCTTGCCTTCTCAAGGAGAAGGAGAGGAGAGGAGGAAGGAAGGGAATTTGGAACTCAAAAATTATAAAAAAACAAATGCTAAAATTGTTTTCATCTGTAACAGAGAATAAAATAAAAACATTCTTTAAAAAGACAAAAAAGAAAATACAAGTTACCTGGAATGATCTAAAAAAGTGCTTTTTCTTTTGTAGTTGCTTTAGTTTTCAAAAAGCTGTTTAATACTTCAACAGAGTAACTGGTTTGATAATCCTTGAGAGTGGAAACGTAGAAATGGCAGCAGAAAACCTTACATATTCCATTCTTCCAAATGTGTTTCAATCTGTTTTTATAGACTCGAATGCTAAATTCTATCTCCATCTACTGGATTAGCAACAGGGATGATTCAGAAAAACTTAACTCATGGTTACTAAAGAATACTAAGAAGCCACTGAATACACTGAGAAAAATGCCTACGAAAGTGCTGTTCTACTCAACAATGCCTCCTTACCTATGCCTCCTCTGGATTTATAAAATGATACGTAAGAGAGGAGAAAGGTTCTATCTGCTCAATAAAATATGTCTTCCCCAGGGATCTCAATGCATATTTATGCAAACTTGATTCCCCTTCACAGGAAACAAAAGCAAGAATGAACATGTTCTATGATATCTTAGCTCAAGATGTGCATCTTAAGGGACTATTCTCTGGATCTAGGAAAAATTTTTTGTTTTTAAAGAGTTTAAGGTCAAATAGTCTCCTTACCAGTCTTCCAATAAACATGCTTAGTATTACCAAAGACAACTGAAGGCATCTAAATACACTATATGGCACCAAAAAAAATAATTTTAATACATTAACAACAGTTCTACAACTGGAAAATAAGAGGACAACACAATACATGATTTCAAATATTCCTACATCCCAAAAGAATTAAAAAAATAACCATTTTTTTGGAAAGGAATAATCCCTTAAAATATAAAAACAACATTTATAATGTATTTCTTCATTTCATAATTAAAAAGAATATATGTCAAAGGTTGGTAGCCTCTGAAAAGTGGTGCCAAATTGGCAATCCTTATATTTCTGGCACAACGAAAAGTGATGGATGAAGTGATAGTGGTGATTATTCATTGATACTCAGTGGGAGAAAGGAGGAAAGAAAATAATGATTCTTGCAAGCAGCACAGAAGAACGTGGTAGCAGTGACAAGATAATGTAAAAATCAGCCCACACACCCCTGGTTGCTGGTTCTCATAAAGATCCTGGAGAATAAATGATATATGGGAGGACTGGAGGAGGACAAATTCAACTCAATAAGTATTTATTAAGTACCAACTATGTTCCAGGCACTGTGCTAGGTAAAGGAAATACAATACAGCATTAAACAATCCCTGCCTTTAAGGAGTTCACACTCAATTAAAGACAAAAAACTTGTAGATAGAAAATTAAATACAAAAATATAAAATTAATTTCCCAGAGTGAGGCATTAGCAGCTAGGAAGAACAGAATAGGCTTCCTGTAGGAAGTGGCACTTGGGCTGTGTTTTAAAAAAAGATAATGATTCTATATGGAAATAAGAAATAAGGCAGAAATAAGAAATCAGGAAACTCATGGGTGTCAAAAGTCTTTGGTTTGAATCTCAGTGCTGACATTCTAGTTGTAACATTCTGGGTCAATTACTTAACATCTCAAAGCCTCAGTTTCTTCATCTGTAAGATGGACATTAATTCTTATACTACATACATCTTAAAGGAAAATTATGCAAAAGTACTTCATAAACTGTAAAGCACTATTTAACATGCTCTTTTATTATTTTATTTTATTATTAGATGAAAATATGGGTCTGAATTCACAGAAATGTATTAACAAGGGATGAAGTCAAACTCTACTTCCCTTCAAAGAAGTCAAGACTAGTCTGTCATCAAAAACCAGACAGGTAGTCAAGAAATACCTGAAGCAAGGAAAGTGAAAACAGACTTATGGCACTGTTAGACACAAAGAAATCTTAAAACCAAAATAATATCAGTTGTTTCTTATATATACTTGTATACTCTATCATTTCCAAGTCATGGGTAGTCCAGGAGTTCCAGGGCAGAGAAACTTGGAGAAACCTTGCTGTTGCGAGATTTATGGAGTTAGAGTTAAAAGTAGATCTTGACAAAAAGAGAGCATCAAAACCTGACCTTAAGATTATTTAGAATAAGTCCCAAATGTCAATAATTTTCCAGAGATACAATCAATGTTTAATTTATTGAACGACAGAGTAACGTCCCTTTCTACTCGAAAGTTTTCTCTGTAGATTGGAGAGAGGTTGTCCAAAATCACTTCTGCGGGAAAGATCATTATAGGTTTGGGGCAGAGGTTGAGATTAACCACAGTACTCAGATGGCCAGAGCTCCCATTAACCCAAACTTACTTTATTTAGTTATCTGTGCTCCTGAGTAGCTTGAAATGTTACCTAAGTGTCATAGAATTTTAGAACTGGAAAAGACTACAAATATCATATGGACCAGCATTTCTCAAATTGAGCTCCACTTGAAATGAACGGAGCTTCCCTCATAAAAGTTTGATGCTAGCAATAAAAGTACTGAATTTAAAATACTGAATTAAAATCACATATAAAAATACTTGCTATATGAAGGAATTTCAGAATGAAAATAGGCTTCTTTTTGCCTATTTTGCTTTAAGGTTTCCCTGATTCCAATTCCTTTTATCTCACAAGTATTCAACACCTTCACATTAAATCATTCAACAAGCAAGTATTACATTACGCCAGGCACTGTGCTAGGTATTAGGGATACAAACAATGAAACAATCTCTATTCTGAAGGAGTCTACCTTCTATCAGAGCAGAGAACAATTACACAAAACTATATACAGAATAAAATATAAGGAAAATAAATACAAGGAAATTAAACACAACATAGTTTGGGAGGGACAGCACTAGCAGAGGGATCAGGAAAGGCTTCATGGAGAAAGACATATTTGGCTGAGTCCTGAAAGGAGAGAGGTGGTGGTGAGGAGGAAGTGAATACCAGGCCTCAGGGATTGCCAGTGCAATGACATGAAGAGAGAGATAGAGTATCCTGTCTGAGAAACAGAGAAAAGGCCAATTTGTTTGGATTGCAAAGTACATGGTCAGTGCACTCTAATGGAAGGTGGTATACAATGAAATTGAAAACAGAGCTACAGGGAGGAGGTTATAATTTTTATCCTCAAACAGGAATTCTTAACCTGAGGTCTGTGAACTTTTAAAATCTATTTTGATAACTATATTTTAATATAATTGGCTTCCTTTGCAATCCTACATATTTTATACATTTGAAAACATTATCCTCAGAAGGAATCTAGGTTTCACTAGACTTCCAAAGGTGCCCATAACACACAAAAAAAGGCTTGGGATTCCTTATCATCTGGCTCTGCACTTAAGGAAAATCCCTTTGACAGTATTATGGAAGATGGATTGCAGGGGAGTAAATCATGAGGTAGGGAAACAGTTGTCTAGATCCAGAGCTTCTTAAACTGTCTGGGGTCTCAAGTGGTCTAGGCAAGAGTTGATGACGGCTCAGACTCAGGTAATCACAACTATGTGAGTAGAGACACAAGGTCCTGATGTGAGAAACATTTTGGAAACAGAAAGGTAAGATGAGCCAACTGAATGGATATGTGGGGTGAAGGGGAGTGGGAAAACACTGAGGACACTAGAAGAATGCTGGTGCCTTTAACAGAAATGGGGGAAGGACACAGATGAACAAGTGAACAACAATAGACAACTGAGGGGGATCAAGGATGGTTTCATGGAGATAGCACCTGAGTTGAGTCTAGAAGAAAGATTTGGATTCTGAAGGCCAAAATGCAGATGAGGAGGAAACATATTTGAAGACACGAGAGACATCTGTGAACATATGGATGTGGGAGGTGGAACACTAAGTTCTGTGAATAGAAAGCAGGACAATTTGGCTAGAAGACAGAGTAATGGGGAATAATGTGAAATGAGGCTGAAAAAGTAGGTTGGCATCACAATATAGTAAGCATGAAAGGCTAGACTTAGTAGTTCACATTTTATTCTTGAAGCCAAAAGGAGCTAGCTACTTAGGGCCTTTGAGCAGGAGTGTACTATGGTTAGAGCTGTGCCTTAAAGACAACGATTTCAGTGATTATATGGAGAATCAACTGGAGAAGGCCAAAATGAGAGTCTGGAAAGACCAATTAGAAGAGGAAGATGAGAAAGGGGCCTGAACTATGTTAATGGTCACATGGCTGGTCAGAAGAGAGAATGGAGATATTGTTAATGCAAAAGCAACAAGATTTACCAACAAACTAGATGTAGGAGGAAAAAGAGAGGGAAAAATCAATGACTCTGTGCTGATTAAGAGGACAGTGATATACCAAATATAAATAGGGAAATCTGAAGAGGGATAATGTTTGAGACAAAAGATAACAAATATGGTTTGGGTCATGCTAAATTTGGAATAAGGCAGTTAGGTGGTGCAGTGCATAGAGTGCCAGCCTCAGATTCTGACTAGCTATATAACGCTGGGTAAGTCACTTAACTCTGTTTGCCTCAGTTTCCTCATCTGTAAAAAGAGTTGGAGAAGGAAATGGTAAACCACTGCAGTACCTGTGCCAAGAAAACCCCACTGGGGTCATGTGGAGTCAGACACAACTGAACAACAGAAAAAGCAACACAGTTTGGAATGCTGACAGGGCATCCAAGCAGGTAGAGACTGCAAGCCTGGAGTGTGGTGAGTCATGCTTTTGAAGTTATATGGACAGAGAAAAAACTTGAACATGTATGGTAGTTGATGACATTCTTAAGAGAGAAAATGTAGAAATAGGACCCAGTACAGAGCCTTAGGGACACGCATCCTTAAGAGCAAACAATTCAGAAAAAAAAAAGAAAACCGAAAAGATTGCAAAGGTAGGAAAAGAAGTAAAGAGCAGACAAGGTAGGGGAAAGCATCCAGGAAGAGAGAATGATCAAAAGAGTGAAAAGTTGCAGAAAGGTCAGGGAGGATGAGTGCTGAGAAAAGGCCACTAGACTTAGGTATTAAACTGCTGGTAACCTTGGAGAGAACAGTTTCAGCAAAGTGGGGGAGGAAGACGGCAAGATTATAGACGTGCTAGTGAAGTCAAGCAGTCCCTGAGCGTAATTGCACAACGTCAGACGTAACCAAGAGGAATTTACCTGTTTTTCACCAAAAACAAAAGCCTCCCTTCCTGGGAAGTAATTGAGCATCTGTTCCTGTAACTGGAAAGCCTATGGAAATGACTTTAAAAGAAAAAAAGAAAACCAGTGATCCACAAGTCCCCTTTTCCCGTCCCTGTCCTTTATTCTAGACTTGCAGCTAGCCCGGAATGGATTCATTCAGCCTCGCTCCGCGGTTACTTCAAGGATCCCTTGCTCTGACCAGGCTATCACTGGGCTTCACGTGGGAGGGGCACGCATCTCCTGGGGGAGGAGGGGGAGTCCGAGCCGGGGGGAGGGGAGGAGGAGGGGGACATGCTCCTCGCCTGCCAGACCCCCCTCCCTCTCCGGAGCCCAGAATAGGCGCCCCCCACGCTCCGTGGGGGGTCCGTAGTGAGGATGGCCGAGACACCCACCACGGGGACCCTCTGAGGCCGAGGTGGGGCGGGGCGGTGGTCACACTGGGGTGGGGGAGGGGTGCGAGTGGGGGATGGGGTGGGGGACACACCGACTGACAGACAGACCGAAGAGGGAATGCAGGGCCGGGCCGGCACCGGCCCTAGCGCCGCCTCCGTGCTCTCGGCCAGGCCGTCCCGCTCCCACGGGAGAGGAAACGGCAGAGACCGTAATCCCGGGCCCAGACCTGGCTGGTACCTTTAACTCCGCCGAGCAGCGGCAGCAGCGTCCCCGCTTCCCCGAGCCAGGCCCATCTCTCAGCGGCAGCGGCACAGCGACTGACAGGCGGAGGGAGGCAGGCACGGAAGGAGGCAGAACGCGCAGGCGCAGGCGCCACTGCGCGCAGGGAGGAGGGGAGGGGAGGCTGCTCCCGCAGCGGCGTTGGCGGCCGCGGAGTCGACCTCCCCCTAGAGGCCGGCGGCACTCATTGCGCTGCCTCTGGGGCCCCTCTCTGAGGCCCCGCCCCCACCTCTTCTAAACACTAGCTCTGGAAGGAGGTCAGTCCACTAACAGGTATTAAAGCGCTCAGCCTTATCCATCCCTCCTTAGTCTTGGTGCCTTTCTTCTGAGACCAGCCGGCCAGTTTTTGGCTTGCAGCATCCCCTCACCAGACTGAGCTCTTTGAGAGCAGGGACTGTCTTTTACCTTTTTCATCCCCAGTGCTTTGCAGGGCACTTGGCATACTGTGGGAGATTAATAAATGCTCATCTATCGTCTGACACCTTAGTAGCGGCTTAGCGGTGAGACTGCTCCAGTGGGAGACTGTTCTAGCGGCTACACTGGGACAGCGTGAGACCCTGAGAACGAACTCCTCTAGCCAGAAAAAAAAAAGCGATATTGATTATTTTATTTCTAAACTATTAAACTTCAACAGCTCCGGGGAGAGGCCGCCCAAGGAGACTTTAAAAGTGGAAGAGAAACTGACCAACATTGTAGCATTTGGGGGCACTGATATGTTAAATGGCTTTCGTATCCTAGGAGACTTTAAAAGGGGAAGAGAAACTGACCAACATTGTAGCATTTGGGGGCACTAACATGTTAAGTGGCTTTCCCCATCCTGTTTGTTTCAGCTGTTGATATTTGAATTTAGAACATGCAGACTCTGGGAGGAGCTTTCTATCCACAGATTGTTGGTTGGTGGTGGTCCTTGGTTCTCCAAGATGACATTCCTGGCTTGGAGTCAAGGTACGATGGAACGTGTCCAACTGTGGCTGATCAGACCAATACCAGTTTGGGAGGCACCACCGCCAATCGGGCACAGATAGATCATACGAAGATTTGGCATGGAGATGTCTCGAAATTTATACATCTCGTGTTTCTTTTGAGCTAGGGAAATTCTACTTTGCTCTTAGAGCACAGTGTCTTTGATGTGATCATGGCATGCTGGGTGATTCTGTGCCACTGTCTGCCATGCTTCACAATCAATTCCAAAGTTCTTTAGAGAGCCTGTGGGAATGTTATGGGATTGATTGTGACCTACATAGTAGCCCTTGCCTTGTATGAGTTCTCCACAGAATTGTTGTTTACAAAAACATGTTCGGCATTCAGTCAGTCCTTTGTAATTGCGCTCTCTGTAGTACAGTTTGAATGCTTGGCAGTTTAGCTTGAGAAAGGACCTCAGGGTCTGGTACCTTATCTTGCCAGCTGATCTTCTGAATCTTCCTAAGACAAGTCAAATGGAAGCAATTCATCCCTCAGATCCCCTCTATGCATAAGTTGGAGGCTCTGACACTAACTGCCTGTGTATAATCTAGAGCTAGTCATTTAAACCTCTCAGCCCTCAGTTTCCTCATCTGTAAAATGAGGGGGTTGGTCTAGATGACTTGTAAGATTCTTTCCATCTCTAACTCCGGTGATATTAACCTAATAATAGCTTTCAGAGAAAATATTATTCAGTAAGACAAAATATTGCTCATGATATATAAAGGGTAGTTTACCACGTCAAGTCTCATCCTTTTTTCCAGTCCTGAGGGAGCTCTCCAGCCTCTGAATTCCTGTAGTAATTTCCAGTCCAAAGGAATTATCTGGCAATTATCTGCTGCTTTGTATCATTATGTTACTTTTTCATGTACATGCCCTCTTTCCCTAACATGATTATGAACTCCCTGAGGACAAGGACCATAGCTTTGTATCTTCAATCCCTAAAAAAGTGTTTTGTGTAAAAGATACATTACTGATGACACAATTCAATTCAAATAAATTCAGCAAACATTTATTAAGCAACTACTGAAGGCAAAGTACATAGTCTTAGTGGAAGGGAGAAAGAGACCAAAAAATTGCCTGTAAATCCTCACTGGAGAAGATCTGGTAAAGTAGATTAAGAAAAGATAGACGAAAAGTTGTGGTATTACTTATGCTTCAGTTGTGTTGAGCAAAGCCAAGATTATATCTACCTTTTCACATTGTGGTGTGAAACTCTATTGCCTGAATTTAGAGTTGAACTATATTAAGCCAAAAAAAAAAGTCCCTAACTTTGGTCTTCATCTGCCAGAGAGGATATTGTAAGAATATCACATGGTACTTGCCTCACAAGGGTGTGGTAAGGCTCAAATGTTAGTGTGAAGAAAGAGTTTGGTAATCTTTTTTATGTCATGGACTCTTCTGGCAACCTATGAACCCCTTCTCAGTATAGTGTTTTTTAAATGCATAAAAGGATGGCAAGGGAAACCAATTATATTGAAATAAAGTTATCAAAATATTTAAAACCAAATTTCATAGAACCCTGGTTAAGAACTCCTATAAAGTGATGTGTGAATGTATTTATAGATATATATATATTTTACATACAAACTTATATATATATGTATATACACTATCCCCCTCAAAATCTTAATGCTATTTTAAGCTACTAAAGCTTAAAACTGTTATTAAACTATAAGCTAGGTATTATCATTCCCAGCCCTTAGCATCCTTGAACCTAATAAGCACTTAATAATTGTTGAATTGGGGTGCTGAAAATGGAGAACATGACCATAATAATGGCTTTCATTGTATAATTAAATTTTAAGCTATCAAAGTTTAAAACTACATTAAGATTTTGCAAGTGCCTTATATTTACATATCTATGTTATGCCAGTTATGATTATGTTAAAAGTTGTTGCAGAACATTTTCATGTTTCTTTCTGAATATAGCAAGGGTACCTTATAACAGTACTTGGTCATACCTACCTAGTTCTTGTCTATAAAATGAGATGGATTGGACAAGATGAGCTCTAGACTCCTTTCAAATACAAGGATCTTGTCATCCATGATATTCACCTCAGCAGTTCTTGACCTATTCCCATGAGGTAAAGACATATTTTACAGATTTAAGACCCTTAGGTATGATTCAATTAAATGACCATTTATGAACTATTACATCATATAAAGTCATAGCTTTGGTCCCACCTCCTGCTGGGACCAGTTATTAGTACTCAAAAATTATTTTGCATCTACTTTGTATTTATTTGCTTGAGAATATATTGGTTTCCCTCCATTAGAATGTAAATTCCTTCTGGGTAGGAACTTTTCTCTCCCTATCTCCCTTTTTCTCCCTCTATCTTACTTTCTTCTTGTAGCTAGATGGTAAAGTTAATAGACTACTAGACCTGGGGTCAGGAAGACTAAATCCTAACTCAGATACTTCCCTATCTGTGTAATCTTGGGAAAGTCACTTAACCTCTGCTTGCCTCAGTTTTTTCATCTATAAAATACGGATGATAATGGCACCTGCCTCAAAGGATTCTTGTCAGGATCAAATGAGCTAATACTGGTAAAGCTCTCTATAAACCTTGAAGTGCTATATAAATGCTACCATTTATATTATCATTCCCAGCCCTTAGAATCCTTGAACCTAATAAATGCTGAATTGGACTGTTGAAAATGGAGAATATGGCCATAATAACGGCTTTCACTGTATAATCTAGATACTAAGATTTACGTTAGAGGAAGCATGAGGAAGAGCAGCGAGGTGGTACAGTGCAGAGAGCACTGCGCTTGGAATCAGGAAGGCTCATTTCATGAGTTCAAATCTATCCTCAGATACTTCATAGCTTGGTGACTCTAAACCAATGAGCTGGAGAAGGAAATGACAAACCAGGCCAGTATCTTTGCCAAGAAAACACCAAAGAGGGTCACAGAGAGTTGGGCACGACTGAAAAATGACTTTACAAAGCAAGCCCGAGGATTAGCAACTTTCAATAAAACTTTTTGTTTTTTCTTTTTTTAAAGTGAGAAAGTTAGATGTTATCTACTCATCTTGTTTTACTGGTTTGCAAGAAGCTTAAAAACTGCAGCTATGGCTGGGGTTGTGCTTACACACAGAGTTTAACATAACAGTCGCTCAATAAATTTTGTCAGTCTAATCAGTTGTTACAGATGGCTGATTGCCTTTTGTACTGATGACAATCCTGTGTCTGGTTTAACTCTGAACATGAGCAAACTAGAGACAACCTTTCTAGTGGATTCATGCCATACTAGTGTCCATAACCAGATGGGCCCCCAAACCAAAAGGGCCAGATTCTAAAAAGGTCATTTGTTCCAGTCCTAGTCATGAAGGACATGATAGTCTAGGTGAAAAAGCAATATTGAAAAGCAAAAAATAATATATACCTGAAAGTTAATTTTTAGGGTGTTTTTTGTAGTGGAGGTGGTGGTGGTGGCGGCAGCTACAAGGTGTTGTGTAGCAATAGGGACAATGCAGAATTGTGACTTTTCCTTGGTGTGGGGAACTCCCACTGCTTAAATCCACTCCATAGTTAAGAGACTGGCGATTCATTTGGAGTTTACAGCTATAGTAAAGATAAATGCTATGGAAATTGAGAAGGAAAGAATCTAGCACAGTGCCTGGAACACAGTAGGTACTTTATAAAGGCTCCTTGTTGACTCTTTTACACACCTGAAAATGTCCTTTTACATAGGAACTTTTTACATAGGAACAGAAGCAAAGACTAAAAAAATGTTCAAAAATGACATTAGAAATGTTTAACTTAAAAAGTAATGATAATGATAACTGATGTTTATATAGCTACATAGTTTATATAGTGTTAAGGGGTTAAAGCACTTTTCTCACAACAAGCCTATAAGGTACTTAGTGCAAATATCTTTTCCCTCATTTTACAGATAAGGAACCAAGTCTCACAGAAGTCATATGACTTAGCCACAGTTATATAACTAATGTTTTAGTGCTATAGTCAAAAGAAAATGCTCAAGACGAAAACAAAAACAAGAGGCATTATGGTGCAGTAGGTAGAGAGTAAGCTTTAAAGACGTAAGTAACCTGACATGGACTGGCTGTGTGACCCTGGCCAATTCACTTAATTGCTCAGTAATCCGGCTGTCTCCCTAAGACTAAATTGGTTAGCTGCTGATCTGTACTGGTAGAAGTTTCTTTACTGGAGTTGCCAATTTCAATGAAATCACAGGTCTGATTAAAACAAAAATTTAAAACAAACAATTCTCAGAGCAAAAACCAAGTCTGTTGAGGCCTAATTCCAATCATTACATATCCAGAACAAACTAGAAAATGATAAACATGTAATTTATAATTCCAAGAAGACAAAGGGTGTTAGGAAGCTTTATATGAATGTAGTCTTTTAAAAAAAAAAAAAAAAGCAAAACTCTGCCATGGACATAAGGTAAAATGTTGACACACAATACTAGCTTTTAGGAAAAGGAAACATTGCCCAAAGCAGCCTTCTTCTCTTGGCTAAATGTGCTACAGTTTGATTCACCATTCATTAGGGTCTGGAACTCTCCCCTTTTTAAAGAAGAGGGCCCCTGTGGCACCATTTCTACTTGATCCCTGAAAAACAGCACAAAGACTTTTTGTACCAGCCCAGGTACCACATAGGAGAGTCAAGATTCAGAATAGTAGCAGCAGTGTTAGCCTTACAGCACCTATTCAAATGAAATGGCTCTCTCTTTCTCTGTGCAGAAAGCAGATGTGTTAGGACAGTCAGAATACAGCATCTTTCCAAATTCTCCATATGTTGAACTTGAAAGGAATCTGTTGGATTAGTCTGGTCACATTCTAGAGTTCTGATATTGAATGAATGGCCACTAGAGGGAGATATATTCCTGGCAAGGGTTCTCACGTGCCTACCATTCCTCATCTCACGCTGGTACTGGGCAGATATTTTCAGCAGGCAGCAGCTCCCTCTCGCATCATAACCATGCTAGGTAAATCAGTCACATTTGGGGCCAGAAGGGCATATCCCTACACCATAAGTAAATGGACTTATAACTAAGTATAGGTTCAGTTTCTCAACCATCTCCCATCTGCTACAAACGCTCATCCTTTTAGCCTCTATATTCCTCTAATGATGCTACTGGGCTTTCAATTATGAAATGCCAGGATCTAAGAGGAATAAAAACTTCAGGTGATATAAAGAACAGCGGTTGTAAGTAGGCTGTAACAAATTGGCAATAAAGTCTCGCCTGCAAGAGGGAGCCTAAAAGATCTGTGAATGGAGAAAGGGATGATTCAGTGATATAGCTAAAGAAAAGAATATATCAGCCCTGGAGCCACACTGGTATCTACAAGATATTAAAGCACCAAAGAAAACCATCCAGAACACTGGTAAACCTTCTAGAAAGGCACTACAGAAAGAAATGGATTAGAATCACAGTGGGTGAGAATAATAGCTGGCATCATCATAGCAGCTTAAGGCTTGCAAAGCACTTTACAGACAAAATCTCTGTACCAGTGACTATCCAACCCAACCCCCACCACAGCCTGAAGGTCAGGGGTGTTACATTTCACCCCTCACATGAAGGGTTCTCCAATACTTTTAAGGGGGTTTGGAATCAAGGCTCTCTGCCATTGGCTTCAGTCCCCCACTGATGGTGTTCCCCCCGATTTTAGGAGAATCTTGTCCACTCCACTTCCATTTAACCACTAAAAGTGGGATTAGTTTTTACAAAGGAATGTTTACTACAAGGGTATGATAATAAACATATAAACATCCCCCAATATATGTGGCATAATCTCCCCCTCACTCTCAACTGCTTTATATTCTAGGGAGGGGAAGGAAATTCATTTCATTGCTTAGCTCAGTGCCAAGTTCCAAGCTCAATGCTCCTTTGGTTCAAGTCTCAGGAAACTTGGCTTCCCAGGGCTCCTCTGTTAGGTTGACTGGCTGTGACATCCAGCCTGGAATCTTGGCCCTGAGGTCACCATGGCTTGATGATTCCAGGTCCAGTGGAGATTCTACCTCCTGCACCTGCAACTGGGAACAAATGAATCAGAACAGAAACCCCATGCCTGTTTCTCAGGGCCAAAGGGACTAAAAGGGGAGAGATAAAAGAGTTAGTTCTTCTACCCTCACTGGTTTAGGTCATGGGACTCATACTGTGAGTGAACCTTCACTCTTTCTAGATGCCAAGCAGGAAAGAAAGGGAGACTGTCCAAGTCTGGTGGTTTTAAAGATGTAGTCTATTCTGGTTGTTGTTCATCCTTCATTTTCAAAGAGGACCAATGACATCACAGAATGATGTCTTGATTCTTGTGTGAATTGGATTTAAGTGAGGCAGAGTTGCACAAAGTCATCAGTCATCAGCCTCACTCTTCCAGAGTCATCAAAGTTCCGTAGCAAGACAAAAGTCAGGATGATTGATGATGGCCCAGGATACAATGGATGATCTTGACTTCTTCCATATCTGACCAAAAACTGTAGGAAATTCACAATGCCTGTTTCAGCTGCCTTCAGGGACACTGGAAGAAATTGTTCTTACCTACCCCTTCCACTGGGGAAAGTCTTCATATGCTGCAGGTAGATATCCCCCTAATTTGCCAATGGGTTGGAGGCTTGTTGGTTACCTTCAGCCTGTCTGCTGAGATGGTTTTTACCATGCTACAGCTTCTTGGAACCACATTGTGAGAGGTGGTTGAGAGGTAGACACCAAAAGTGTTTGAGTAGTCCTGAAAAGGGCCCAGTGAGCCCTCAATCGGAGGTGCTGGTCCTCCCTGAACAAAGGAGGATACTCCCACCCACTTGGCAAGAAAATGCAAGATGGTTATTTCCCAGAAGTAGGTGATATGGGCATGCTCAAAGGGTCCTGTTACATTTCACTGGAGCCTTACAACTCTATAAGGTAGGTACTCCAGTAATGTTACCATGGATATTTTACAGATGAGGAAAGGGTAAATAATGTGCCCAAAGTCACAGAGCTAAGACCTATCAGAGGAGGGAATTTGAACAAAGGACTCAAAGTCCCACTCTTCATCCATTCTAACATGCTGCCTTCCATTGTATAAAGTGGTATGGTTGGTTGATATCTGTAGCAAATAAGGGAATATGCACAGTAATGAAATCACAAGCATGGGTAAATTCCTTACTCTCTTGGGCCCCCATACAACTTTCTAAAACTATAAGCTACAAATGAATTATTAAATTGCTGCATTGTTAGGAATTTCCACACTGAGAACTTCCACCCATAAAATCACAACTCGCTCTGTGTCCTTGGGCAGGTCTCTTTATCTTTTGAGTTCCAGTTTCCTTATTGGTAAAGTGTGTGTAATGGTACTTCCTCATAGAGTGGTTTCAAGGTTCTGAGGAGATAATGTACAATTAGTATGTTGTAAGCATAAATGGAAGGTACTACTATTAAATCAGCATCAACATTTAGAAATCAGTGATTACAATCCCTTTGGCTAGAAGGCTTCAACAATGAGCACAATGATGACCTATGCTATTGTCCAAGGGCAAATCTAGTGAAGTCTGAAAAAGCTCCTTACTAAGAGGGCTACAGGATGATGAATTTTTCAAGCACAACTCTTGAAGAATGAATGAAAAGACATTTATTAAGTCCTTGCCATGTGCCAAGCATTTTGCTAAGCACTGAAGATACAAATACAAAAGCAAAGACAGTGACTTAACTCAAGGAGCTTATTTTGTAATGTGGGTAAACAATACACAAAGGGACATTTTGGTCTGGAAAATTATAGGGATAGTGAGTAGGACCACAGGGAAGTAGAGAGATTGACATACCCAGACAGGAACAACGGCTGTGGTTCATGGAGGCAGTGAAAGAGACTATGGAAGAGTTGGCTGGAGGGGAAAGAAAAAAGTGAAGCATAGTTGTGACTCTCCCAAAATATTGGTCTAGGTAAGGCAGTCATCAATTAGAGAGCAGAATTCTAGGGCCTGGTCTTTGGTGTGGGCTGCTAGGTGGTGAGTGAGGAGGACATAGAAGAGGTGGCCAGAGAGGAGGAATGAAGATCATTCTCCAAATTACTGAGGAGTTATGATTGGCATCAAAAGAAGAAGAATCTGTCAGGGCTCTTGACAACCAGGGTCACCTTTACATCTAGATGAGGCATTAGAGTAGCATCAGAGGTTATTTCTTGGGGATGCATCATGGAGGCACTTTTTCTTCTTCCCATTTCCCACTGAAGATGTCCTCTGATTTCTTCCTATCAGTCATGAGCACTTTTGATTGGCTATTTGATTATAGACCTTCTAGGTCATCCTTTTATCCACACATGTACATATACATACATGCATACATACACACACATATATACATGCACATACATGTACAAATCTGATAACTGGGTGATGCAATGGATAGAGTATCTGGTCTGGAGTCAGGAAGACTCATCTTCCTAAGTTCAAATCTGTGTGACCCCAGGCAAGTGATTTAACACTGTTTGCCTCAGTTTCCTCACCTGAAGAAGGAAATGGCAAACCACTCCAGTATCTTTGCCAAGAAAATCCCAAATGGGATCATGAAGAGTCAGATATGACTGAAAAATGTCTGAACAACATATGTACAAAAATTAATATATAGATTTTATGATGCGCATATATATATATACATATATATATATATGTATATATATATATGAAATCTAGTAGACCTTAAAGAGGAACAGCTCTTGTTGCTGGAGAACTCAGCAGGTATCTCAACCAAACACCAGCCTTGAGTGAAACAAGGCTGGCAAATGAAGATCAGCTTACTGAAGTCGGAGCTAGATCTATGTCTTCCTGGAGCACTGTGAAACTGGTTTAGATTTTGCAATAAAAAATAATCTAGTTAAGAAGCTTGTATTCCGACCAAAAGGAATCCATGACAGGCTCATGACAATGCAATAGCCATTTGCAGGAAAGTTCCATGCCACCATCATCAGTGCCTATTCTGCCACCATGACAAATCCTGATGAGGTCAAAGAAAAAATTTATGAAGACCTGGAGACTCTCATCATCAATGTGCCAAAAAAGGAAAATTTCTAATTCTGGGTGACTTTAATGCTAGAGTAGGCTCAGACTACCACATATGATGGGGAGTCTTTGGGAGGAATGGAGTTGGAAACAGGTAAGAGCAGTGATCACTTACTACTGAAGACTTGTGCATCTCATGACCTTTACATCACCAACACTGTCTTCTGTTTACCTAAATACAATAAAACTTCATGGATGCACATAGACCATCCATGAAGAAGGGTGGATATGAAACTCAAGTATAATGCTATCGTCTCCAATAAACTTTAAAGGTCACCAAGTAAAGGAAGGATGCCCTATGAGGAGGAGGTAGGTCTCAGGCTGAGGTTCTTGCTTGGGGTAGACCTATAAAAGGGAGGAAATGAGAAGGAAAGAGAAGGTCACTCCCAGTTGGTACTATAATTATCTTCGAAATAGTTTTTTTTGTTCATGGGAAAGAACTCTGATGACCCTGCTCCTGATACAGCTTTGAAAAAACATTTAGTAAATTTTGATTGAATGAAGGGTCGCTTAATTAGGAGTTATAAGTTCAGAGTCACAACGTTGCCCTGAATTTAGTGAATTCTCTATAAATGTTGAATGAAGGAATGAATGATTGCCAGAAGTGAGATTACAGGGAGGGAATATGCCCAAATATTTTAAACCGTTGCCCTATTGAAAACAACGTAAAACTGAAAGGTAAAACTGGATTCCCAATATTTTTGGGGGAGTGCTTTTTATAGGAAAGTATTTTCTTTATTTCTGTGGCTACTGAAAAGCTTCTGAAAAGCTACTGAAAAGCAACAAAAGAGCTGTAACTATGAAATTTTGTTCCTAGGGCTAAGAAGAATTGGGTAATAGGGCTGGGGAGAGCTCATCTGTGGTGTGACCACCAAGGGGAGGAAGTACATATTTTCAACCTGAAGTATTGGCTACTGTGGGGAAGGGGAGGGGTCAGAGGGCAGCCACCAGACACCCTGGTACAATGATGTCAATACCCTCTAAATAGTAGTATCCTTGCCAGCTCCTGATCACCATTTGCCCTAGTTATATTTCTATCTTGTGGTTAGTACTTTTCAGTCACATCTGACCCTTTGTGATCCCATTTGGGATTTTCTTAGCAGGGATACTGGAGTGGTTTGTCATTTCCTTCTCTAGTTCATTTTACAGATGAGGAATTGAGGTAAACAGTGTTAAGTGACTTGCCCAGAGTTGCAAAGCTAGTAAGTATGTGAGGTCAGATTTGAACTCATGAAGAGGAATCTTCACGATTCTAAACCCAGTGCTCTATCCACTGTGACACCTGGCTGCCTGTAGTTCTATCTTAGAAGGTAATAAAATAATTGTCACCACATTATACTGTCAATATATAAGGAAAAATTGCTGGATGCATTACTTCCATGAAAGCATTAGAAATCTTAAAAATAATGAATTCCCTAAAAAAAGGTCAACAAAGTCAACACCAAGTTTGTCATGTTTTTTTTTTTCTTCCCTCCTGGCATTTTTTTTCCTGCGGTTTTCTTGCAATCTCTTCCTGACAGTGGTAGCAGTTAGTTAGGGTGGGATGTGGAATCATTCCCCCTGCCTGGTCCTAGAAAATGAGGCCATACACTTTGACAGCTGTTTTTCCCGACAACTTGACTAATAATAATGAGTCTTTTCTCCTGATTTTCCTGGCCAGTAAAAACGGAAATTGTTGTTTTTGGCACTGGTGCAGGGAGAAAGGGAGGAGAAGATGGGGTAAATGACATAAATGACTTCTAAACTAAGTAACTGAGCAGATGAGTTTAAGCAAAGAGAACGAGAAAAAAAATTTTGACAATAAGTTATTTAGCAGATAAGTGTAAAGAAGTTTACCAGCTGGCAAAAGCAAAGTAACAAACAAACAACCACAGCAACACAGAGACACTTTTACCAGCCCACCCCCTGGCCAGCATTCTTTACTTGTTGCCCAGCATCCATTGTCACTGACCTTGTGCATGTGGCTGACAGCTATTTAAAAGGCTGCTTTGTGTTCTGGTCCAAAGGGTGACCAAACCAGCAGGACTCTGTGGGTTTTCATAGTGTAGTTAGTCCCTCAGGTCTCCTCATCAACATATTCTTATTAGGCAAAAATTGGCCATTGGCACCTTTGCTTTCGAAGGCCCTGTGTTCTCACAGCAGTGGGTACTCCCTCCAATGGTGTAGATCCCATCACATCCATAATGTCTCATCCTGTGTCATTCTTCTTATTGGTTTTCCCTAGAGGGTTGCACCCCAAATACTGAAGGATTTCAATTGCTCCTACATAGGCACTCTAACCAATATACTTGGGGTCTTTTCATAAGTCATAGGATAATACATTCAGAACCAGACAGAGCACTGGATCTGGAGACTGGAAGACCTGAGTTCAAATACAAACTCAGATATTTACTTAGCTGTGTGATCCTCTCAAATAACCATCTCTCTGCTTCTTTAATTTCCTTAACAGTTATAATGGGGATAATATAATGGGGGTAATAATGATATCTGCTTCTTATTGTAAAAATAAAATGAGAGAATATTTGTAAAGTAATTTGAAAACCTTAAGGGACTATATGATTGCTAGCTATTATTATTGTTATATGAATCGAGGTCCCCTGACTCCAAATTTAATGATCTTTCCATGACATCACATTTTCTTTCAATGTGGGTAACACCACTGCACTCAGCTCATTAGCCATCCCTTCCAACATATTACTGGACAATGGCCTCTTCTGATCATACTTTGATGTCTCCTGCTGTTGTTGTCTAGATATTTGTCATGTCTTTGTGACCTCATTTGGAGTTTTCTTGGGAAAAAATAGAGAAGTGGTTTGCCCTTTTCTTCTGTAGCTGAGCTCATTTTACAGATGAGGAAACTAGGGCAAACAGGGTTAAGCAACTTGCCCAGGGTCCGTATCAACAAGGACTCTGGCATGCACAGGAGGGCCTGCTGCACAGGGTCTTAGACTGCTTTTCTAAAAGGAAAGCAACTTTTGAGGGGTCAACAATCTACTTTAATCAAGCACATGTATCATTCACTTAGTTCAGGGGAAAAATTCAACACCTTGAACTTCAGAGAAAATACAGAGAAATAAAGACCAACAGACAGGGTTTCCAACTGTCTGACCACAGATAATATGTACACCATTACCAGAAAGAGAAGTTTTCTGGGTTTTTAAAGCTGGGGGAGAGGAGGAGCTTCCTAAAATGACTGCCCAGAGTCTCATCTGGCACATAAACCTTCTTCCAAAAAATAAGCCCCAAAACAAAACCTCACCTCAGAGTGTGTATACTCTTTTCAGGACTGGAAGGCACAACCCTGTGCCTCATTAGAAATTAACAAAAGGTATCTAGGCCTATTAATGGGTGGGGAAGATCTTTAATTCTTCTCCCCACCCACCATTAACCTTACAGGGTCCCACAGCTAGTTAAGTGTTTGAGGTCAAATTTGAACTCATGAAGATGAATCTTCCTGACTCCAGGCATGGCACTCTATCCACTGTACTACCTCACTTCCCACTAATCTCCTAGATAATCTCTTTTACAGTATGCCTTGCACTAAAGTCAGAGTAAGCTTCAATCTGTCCTCACCATCTGTTTCTCCAGACCCACAGGCACCTCTCTCTTCACTAAAGGGGGAGACGGATGGAGGTGGGGAAAGACAGAAGTAGTAGTTGGAGAAGTAGGAGAGAGTTAGGGTAAGAATAGGGGGATCAAAGTAGAAAAACACAAATATCTCATATAATTATTAAAAAGGGAGCTGATTCTTCTGGTTGATGGAAATTCATTCACTCTAACTAAAATTCCAGCTTTATGAATTTTAGTATGCATTCAGTCAATAAAGAATACTATTAAGAATTTTACATACTTTATCTCATTTGAGCCATAAAATATATAATGGAGGCAGTTAGGTGATGTGATGGATGGAGTAGGCCTGGAGTCAGGAGACAAGTTCAAGTCCAGCCTCATACACTTTCTAACTGTGTGACCTTAGGCAAATGCTTTAACTTCTATTGGCCTCAGTTTCCTTAATTATAAAATGGAAATAATAATAGAACCTACCTCACAGGGTTGTTGTTAGGATCAAATAAGATATCAGTGACTTGCCCCTGGTTACAAAATGTCAAAGGTGGGATTTGGACCCTTATCTTATTATTAGATCACTGCCCTGTCTACACTACCTTGCTGTCCCTTAAAAAGAATGAAGGTGTATAATTGTTTCATTTTTGTTCAATTCGGAGTAATAATGTACAAGTGGTGAGTGCACTAATTATTTTGCCTTGGTGTGTAAGGAGGCATGTTTGTTAGAGGGCTCACACACCATCAAAAGGGGCACTGCTCCATCCGCTATGGTTTAAAAGTGTTTTTGAAACAATTCAATATTTAGTTGATTTTTTCAATAGCTTGAGTCCCCAGGTGGCTGGTTTTTTAAATAGGTATGAGATGCTTACCAGCTGCAGTTTTCCTCACTGTTTTTCTTCCATTGGAAAGAGTTATGAGATGCCCTTGGATGGGGCATAGACAATGCCTTCTCACTATATCAAATAGACAAGATTACAGAACAGAGATGTTTGTGAACATATCACAGGTGTTAATTTCCTAGCAGGAGGAAAAATACCTTGACTCTAATCTAGGCCAGCTCCTTTTCTTTCATATTAGCATGCTGTTCCTTGGACACCTCTCACCCTGGCCCACTTTGCTGGCTGTAAGGCAGAATCAATTACCATATACAATCCCATGGACAGATGGAAAAATCCATTATGAAGACAGCCAACTTTATATTCCCACACTCCAGAAAACCAAACCCAGTGAACAAACAGTACAAAATCACTATGGTCAGCATCTTAAAATCATTGGAAGATCTAGCCTTCTCCAAGGAAAGCAAAGGCGGTTACCTAGAGCCATCACCCTTCCAAAAAGCATCTGAAGCAGATGGATCTGGTTTATTCTTTGACTCCATGGTCTAATCCTAACAAAAACTCATTTTCTTCAGTCTTCTCTACTTCTTTAACTGGAAAATGATTACAAATCTGGTCAATATGGAGAGAAATGCTTAACGATAATAGAGTGAGCTGAAAACAAAGCACAACTGAGAAGTTTAATTAAGTTTAAAAGCTTCTCTTCAGGGTTATAGGCTTGTCATGTGTTTTTTTAACCTAATTTTTTTTCCTTAAAAACTAAAGAACTTGGGGCAGTAGATAGAGCACCAGCCCTGGATTCAGGAGGACCTGAGTTCAAATCCAGGTTCAGACCCTTACTAGCTGTGTGACCCTGGGCAAGTCACTTAACCCTGATTGCCTCCAAAAACAAAAACAAAAAAACTACTAAGGCACTCTCATAACTTAATGTGACCAGGTCTTAGTGAACCTATATGATCTATATACCTAATATCTCATCTGTTTTTAAGAGAATCATGAATTAATGAGCATCCTGAATGAAAGTATTAGTAGGCAGGCTTTTCCTAGCAATATTCCACAGTAGACTCCATCTTTATCCTCACATAAATGATAGAGAATGCTGGATCCCAATTTGCTTGTTTGTTAATGAGCAAAAAAAAAAAAGAAAAAGAAAAAAAAGAATTTGATTTGATAGAACAAAATGTTACCCTGAAGATTCTTTCTTCCTATGGTATCTGCCATTCATACTCAAGATTTTTGAAAGATAAAACAAAAATAACGTTCAATGCTTCAATTATCATTAATCCCAGCTGAGAAACAGAATGGGGAAATGTATGCTCACCAAAGCTGTTTGCCTCTTTCATGGAAGAGATCTAATTCAGAGTCCAAGTTGGGGGAAGATTCTCTATGGAGGGTGGAACCCTGCAGATACTCCTGTCTGTAGATGACATGGTACTGCTGCACTGAGTCCTGGAATATTACAGTCTCAAGAGTTTAACCTTAAAATCTACACAGAAAAAACACAAGTGGATGAAGAATGTCTATTGCCCAGATAATGACATGCTGTCAGATGGACAATTTATAGAGCACATTCATCAGCGTGTGTACGTCTGTACATTTAAGTACTGCAAATGGAAGTGTTGTACTCAGAATTAAAATGGAGGCCAGCAGACTGAATTGCCTTTGGGAAATTACAAAATTACTTTAATAATCCTCACATCCTCCAAGAAACAAAGGCCCATTGTTTTAATTCTAATAGTCTACTAGTGTTGTATAGCTGTGAGGCAGAGAATGCAGCAGTCTAAGAAGAATTAAAAATTAATATCACTCAGAGGGACATGGTAGTCATGAGAATGCTATAGCACAGAACAAACTGGGAACTATAAAAAAAAGAACTAGAGTAGGAGATGTTATCTCAGATATGGATGATCAGAAAAGATGGGTAGGTCATCAGTAAAGATGAAGAGGTAGCTCATTGGACATAGAGTTCAAATCTAGCCTCAAATTTACTAGCAGTGTGACTCTGGGCAAGTCACTTACCCTCTGCCTACCTCCGTTTCCTTATCTGTAAAATGAAGATAAGAACACCTACCTCCTAGGACTGCTGTGAAGCTCAAATGAAATAACATATGTAAAATACTTTACAAACCTCTAAGTGTCAGGTAAATGAAAGCTGTTATTATTATTATATACCATAACTACATATGTAGCAAATCCACAGAAATGTGTACACTCATCTATTTATATATACAAATAGCCCTCCTACTTACAAATATACATTTACACACAAATGCTTTTTGGCAGGGTGATGGGTCTACTTAATCACCTTTGCTAGAATTTCAAATGATTATGCTGACTGTAGTAATTGTGAACTGTTTTATTCACTGGGCTTGGTATATACTATATGTAGTAGACCTATAGAAATGTATATGCTTATCTGTTTGTATGTGTGTATGTATGTATGTGTATGTTTGTGTGTGTATAATATGTGTGTATACACACATCCATATATGTGTATATGTATGTGTATATAGTATACATGTGGACGATAGACAATAACCTTTTGCATACTTAGAACCTTAAAAAGATATCAGATGTAAAATTTTGATGTTCAGTCATGTCCAGCTCTTTGTGACCCCATTTGGGGTTTTCTGGGCAAAGATAGTGGTGTGGTTTACCATTTCCTTCTCCAGCTCATTTTATAAATGAAGAAACTGAGGCAAAAAGATTAAGTGACTTGCCCAAAGTTATACAGCTAGGTGTAATCTGAGGTCAGATTTGAAGTCACAAAGATGAGTCTTTCCGACTCCAGGCTAGGTACTCTATCCACTTTGCTACCTAGTTGCCCTTATAAAGCTTTAGCCTACCTTTAAAAAAAAGCTGGCTTGTTTTTCAGGTCTGAGTGTATGTGTGTAGCTCAGAGTCAGACTTCTACCATGGCATGGAGAATAATAGCCATTGTCCCCCAAGCAGTTGTATTTCCATCTTCACCCAAGACTTCACCCAAGAAGGGTTCTTCCCACAGCTGTAGGGTAGGATTTTCTATTCCAAACACTAGAGTCCTTAATCCAGAAATAATTCACATGAAAAATATCTTTCTGGATGAAATCTTATCTTTAATCTCAGAGTGACTGTTTTCCTAGGAGTTTCTTTCTCACATGAATGCCAGTTTATCTGGCATTTTAAAAACTGATTGAACTTCTCTGCCTTTTTATTTTTAGCTTCCTTTTCTGTGACTTTTTTTTTTGTGTCATCTATTTTACTTATACTAAGGAGCATATTTCACTTTTAAAACATTTTCTTTCCTTTTATATTCTGGTGTTTGTGATTATTCTTACTGTCTTGAAATTTTATATTCCAAAACACTATTAAGTAAATAAATGTTGAGAAGAATAATCTTGGGTAAATTCACTCAACTTTTCTATACCTCAGTTTCCCCATCTGCAAATTGGGGAATAAACCCCCTCATCTTTGTTGCATGTGAGTTTTTAATGTAAAAGTGACATTTAAGATGCAAGGCATTATTATTTATTGAGTACTGAATCCTGGCAGCTAAGTGGCTCAGTGGATAGAGTGCTGGACCTGGAGTTAGGAAGACTCATCTTTCTGAGTTCACATCTAGTTGTGTGACCCAGGGTAAGTCACTTAAACCATGTTTTCATCAGTTCCCTCATCAGTAAAAAAAAAAAAAAATGAGTTGGAGAAGGAATGGTAAACCACTCCAGTATCTTTGCCAAGAAAATCCCAAATGGGGTCAAGAAAAGTTGGATATGACTGAAATGACTCAATGGCAACAACAACTGAGTTTCTAGTTCAATTACCTGACCCTAATGCACTGGGGAGCTTTCTTTGTTGGGCAGAAAAATGTGTTTTTCCCAGCTTATAATAATTTTTTCTTGCCATCTCCTCTTATTTAAATCTTATTCATTGTTTTTTCAAGTCTTTCTCTTTGAAACCCTTTCTGACAACCTAGCTTTAACAATGCTCCTCTCCTCTGAACTTCTGCAATGCTTAATATCCACACACTCATTTGGTACTTAGCATGTGCTATTTTATGGTATTATATGTGTGTGTATGTGTATGTGTGTGTGTGTGTATGTGTGCAAGAGGTGCAAGAGAGAGAGAGAGAGAGAGGGAGAGGGGGAGAGGGAGAGAGAGAGAGAGAGAGGGAGAGAGAGAGAGAGGGAGAGAGGGGGGGGGGGGAGAGAGAGAGAGAGGGAGAGAGAGAGAGGAAGAGAGATTCTATATGTCCTGTCTTCCCAGCTTTGCCGTTAGCCTTTTGAATGCAGATTGTATCTTATAGATTTTGGTATTCCTAGTCCTTAGCCTGGTGCACATTGAAAGTACAACATTTGTCATTTGTCAAAGTTGAAAAGAATGTTAGATACCATTTAGTTTAACCATTATATGAAGCTTGATATCCTAATGATAGCAGGTCAAAAATATTGCCTTGACATTAGCAAATTGGCAAAACAAGAGAAGTTTCCATTTCATAAAAATACAGTTGATGTATCTACAGGAGTGCATATATATTGATATATATACATATATTATAGACATATATACATGTACATATCCATATATACCCTTTATACAGACTATAATACACATATATTCTCTCTGCCTCTTTCTCTCTCTCTCTCTATATATATAGTATATATTATCTATCTATATATATATATCTCCTTGTACGCAAACGTATATGCACACAGACACAAACACAAAGAGACACACACATACATACACACTCCTCTTGTATATACTATAGCCAAAAATGTAAACTTACTCTTTTAAGACACTGGAAATTATTGCTGAGGCATTTATTCATGAACTTTAAAATACTTCAGCGAAAGAGAATTAGTGGAATCTCCACCAACAACTTCAAAACTCCATGTTACACATTTCATATTTTTAGCATTATACCAGTTAGTTAACCCCAAAAGCGCATTGCAATATTATATGCACATAGGAAACCTGAAACAAAATTTTTCTATGTATATCTAGCTCTTCTTCTTACTCTGGTCCTAATTCCATACCATGGAATTATGTTAGTAATTATGTTTTCTTTTGTTTTTTTAATTTACTAGAAACAGATCAGCAAAGGACCAGCAGCAGATTTGGTTTCTAAGCTGACTTAAAGCATGAGGCCTCCCTTGATCCATTTTCACTGTTAAGATCAATTTTCTATTGAGTTTTTAAAACCCTAGTCTCCAACACCATTACAAGTGCACAGAAAAGTGCTGCCAGGAGGGCCCATGGATTTATGTCAGAATACTTCACAGCAATATCAGTAAGCTTCAGAATAACATTAAAGCAAACAAAGGTATTTGACCAAAATAATAACTTAAATCATGCCTCCCCATAGTTCTTTGGGCAGCTTGGTGAAGTCCAGACTTCCCTCCCATGTTTCTCTCTTCCTCAGGAGAGTAGGTTCTTACTATAATCCTTTATTGGGAGGTAAATCATGAATTCATGATTTACCTAGGTGCACAGGCTAGCAAGTTTAAACACAATAGCAGAAGGCATTTTGAGCCTTTCTGCCCCCTCCCCAACCCCTTCAAAATCCAGCCATTTAAAGTTCCAGTATTTCTTGTATCCCTAAAGAGTAAAACGGCTGACTCTGCATTTCCTCCATGGAAATGGAGGTGCAGGCAGGTTGGTAATGCTATCCAAATCTGCTAGGGACCCTCTTTAGCCTGGTAATTTTACCAACTGCAGCTGTTCACTTATTGTGTTATGTGGATGAATTCCCACAAAGTCAGCAGTTGAAGTAGAGACTTTGTAAAGGCAGGTAAATATATTTTTAGGGGAAAAATAGAATGTACATTTGTTTCCAAACACAGGTTTGCTGTTTGATCTTAAAATCTAGACAAATTTTGCTCCCTTTTCTTTCTCATCCTCTGATTTACACTGAGTTATAACCCACAACGTGAAAAGTAAAACTTTAGTCTAATGTCAAAAATGTCAAATTTCTTCCACTGGTGATGTAGAGCCAACCTTTGGTTATTACACAGGCTGGTGTTTCTAGTGATTTACTTTAAAGAAAGAAAGTAGAAATGCTGATTCTCTTTTTTCCTTCTTCTTCAAAGATCCTCCTCCCTTATGGTCTCAAACACACAGTCCTCTTCAGTTGACTTAACTGAAATCTTGCTTTTTCTTGTTGAAAAATCAAAACAGTTTATCTGCAAGCAAAGACTTGAACACATTATTTATGTCAGAAAAAGGACTCACCAAGAAAGCAATAACTGTTGCACCTTCTGGATTTCAAAACAAGACAAAAAAGGGAAAAGAAAAATTACTTTTGCAGAAGCAGGGATCCTTTCACTGAACCCATGCTTTGAATGATGCCATATTGTCAAGTGAGAGAATCTGAAAAAGCTATGAAAAAGGAGGCACTGCCAGTCCTTCTTCAGCTAGTAAGCTCCCTTTTCATACAACTCAATCTGCTTCATAGGCACACTTGTACGAATACACAAACACATGTACACATATCCCATTTAACCCTCTATAGATGTCTTCAAAGGTTACTGACCAGCATTACACATCATACATTAAAAGGGTCATCTTAGTTTATACAAATCCAATCCCATGGAGCCATGGAGTGCCCCCTCTTTTTCAGTTATCTGAAATCCCAATGAATTATTGTAGGAATATTTATCTCAAAACACATGGAGGCAGGTGTGTTGTATTAGATCTGTTATCCCTCAAGAAACTGTCCCCATCGCCTGTGATTTGGAGCAGGTGTCTCTTGTCCTTTTCTAATCCATGCCCTTCATTTAGATGCTGCCTAAATATGTGTTTGTATATTAGGGGATAAGATGGGGGTCATGGAAGGTAGGGAAGAGGGCCAATTCCCCACTATGGTAATTGTAGAAACACACATCAGAGGAAAACAACCTGAGATTAAAATTTAAAAACCCAGACAAAATAGAGGCCTCCAAATCAATGCAAAGTCAAACTAATGTTATCATCAAAACTGAAATAATAAGAACTCTCTGCGGGGCAGAGGTAAAATATTAATCTAAATGGAGGTAGAGTTTAATCACTTGAAGGGTTCCTCTTGCTCATAAAAATCACAGGGCAAAATACATTATATAGTATAAAAGGGCTTATAGTATAAAAGCTCATCATTCATTCCATTTATTCTAGTGAGCATCTATACACCAAGCAATACATCAGTAATTACTTTGCTGGAATACTGTTTTTTTCTTATTTGTAGAGGAGAGTTTGTGAGAACTTAATAGGGTAATATTGGGGAGGGATAGTATGGGCATGTAGGTTAATTATGAGAACTGCAACGCAGACCAACATGTTCAAAAATGTATTTTACATACCTAAGCAACTGCATTGTGGTGAATTGAATAGAATACTGCTGAGGTTGGAGGCCCCATGGGATGAAATGTACTAGCTCTGAGGTCAGAGGACCTGGGTTCAAATGTTCCCTCTTACATTTAACTACCTAAATGACTTTGGGCAAAATCATTTTTTCAAGGACCCCTCTAGATCTCAGTTTCTTCATCTATAAAATGAAGGAATTGAACTAGAGGTCTCTTCCAACTTTAAATCTAAGATCCAATGATGTGACTCAGAAAGATATTAGTTCAGTTCTCAACTCTTAACAATTAAAATAACTAATTAAAATTAGCTGGGCAGATCATTTAATCACTGCTTCAGACAATTGCCAAGGATTCATTTACTTGTCAAAGACAGGTTGGAATCTGTGTTGGTGGTAGTTGTTCAGTCATTTCAGTTGCATAGAACTCTTCCTGACACCATTTGGGGTTTTCTTGGCAAAGATACTGGAGTGATTTGCCATTTCCTTCTCCAACTCATTTTACAGATGAGGAAACTGAAAACAGAATTAATTGACTTGCCTAGGGTCACAAGACTAGTAAGGGTCTAAGTCTAAATTTGAACTTGTGTCTTTCTGATTCCAAACCCAATGCTCTGTGCACTGCACCACTTAGCTACTCCCGTGCTGGGAGTTCTCTACAATGATAGTAGTCACAAGAGTAATAACATTATACTATAGAATGCAAGCCATTCAGTCAGTCCTTTCAACAAACATTTATATGCTTAAGAATTGTGTAGGTGCTGAATAGAGCCCACAAAAGATTTCAGAGATAGAGTGAGGGGCTAGGTGACTGAAACACCAAATGAATAAAGCTTTTTGAATGGAATGACTAACAACTGGATGTCCTCTTCATTTTCTGCCTGCAGAGTGTGCAATAATAAAATCCCCTCTCTCCACACTGTGGTATATATCTATCCAGGACTGTCTCTAACCAATAGAGAGCTTGTTTTGTGAAAGAGAATTCATGGTGCATATTTGGAGATTGAATGCTATTAAAAAAGGCAGATTAATCCAAATCCTAATGGTTATTGGTTACATAATTTACTCACAGACCTGGCTTTGCTGATGGTAGGATTTCTTACTTTTGCCTTGTTCCAGGGGGACTTCAATCTGCTAAATAGATTAGCAAGATATTAGTCAGTGTCTCTCACAGCAAACTAGCACACAAGTAATTCATTTAATTAATGGACACATTTCCCCTTCCATAGTAATCTAACAATTGTTATAGCCTCCCAGTAGCAGTGGCACCTGAATATGACATGTACTGTTACCCCTAATTTGGAAATTCCTAAAAAGAGGTGGAGCAAGATCCAAGTCCATGTTAGGTTGATTTTGTAAATTCTGCATCCTGTGAGAGAAAGAAAGAAAGAAAGGAAGAAAGGAAGAAAGAAAGCAAGGAAGGAAGGAAGAAAGAAAGAGAGAAAGAAAGAAGGAAGGAAGGGAGGGAGGGAGAAAGGAAGGAAGGAAGGGAGAAAGGAAGGGAGGAAGGAGAGAGAAAGGAAGGAAGGAAGGAAGGAAGGAAGGAAGGAAGGAAGGAAGGAAGGAAGGAAGGAAGGAAGGAAGGAAGGAAGGAAGGAGGGAAGAAAGGAAGGGAGACAAACTTTATGTGAATTGGAATTCCTCTGAATTCTAGAAATCCTAATAAAATCCACTGAGTTCCAATATGTGTTGAATAAAACCAGATAAAGCTGAAGAAATCAATTCAATAAACTTTTTTTTTTTAAAGACCACAGTTACTGGGGTATGAACTCAATATTTGAAAAACAAATTTCTGGGAAAACTGGAAAAATGTCTCATAGAAATTAGGTACAGATCAACATCTCACAATGTATACCATGTTTAACTCCAAATATATACAGGGTTTAGATACAAAATGTGGCATGATAAGTAAATGAGAAAAGCAAGGAAGAAATTACCTTTCCAAACTAAGGAGAGAGGAAGAGTCCATGACCAAACAAGGGATAGGGAGGGTCATAGAAGATAAAATGGACAATTTTCTTTACATAAAATTAAATTTAAAAGTTTTTGTACAAACAAAGATAATGTAGTTAGAATTAGAAGGGAAAGAGGTAACTGGAAAAGCATGTTTAAAGGGAGTTTAAAGATTTCCTATTCAAGATATATAAGAGAATTCCCACCTTCTGGGGAATAGTTAAATAAATTATGGTATGTGGATGTAACGTATTATGACATAAAAATGACCAAATAGGCACTGGGAAGGCCTTTATAAACTGATGCAAAGTAACAGAACTAGGATAATATTATAAAGAAAAACAACTTTGAAAGACTTCCGAATTCTGATCAATGCAATGATAAACCATTATTCCAAAAGACCTGAAGATGAAGGATGCTGCCCACTTCCTGACAGAGAGGTGATACACTTAAAACTCAGAATGAGATTTATTTTTGGAAGTGGTTTGTTTTACTAGACTATGTATGTTGGTCATGAAGCTTTCCTTTTCTGTCTTATTTATTGTTCATTTGGGCAAGGGAGGGAGATGTGGGAGAAAAAGAGAGAATACGTGCTTGCAAAATAAATTATTTTATTAAAAAGTGGTTGTTTTGTGCAAGGCACTGTTCTAGATGCTAATCATTTCCTCTTACTTCTCCACTATGTTCCAGGAAGCTTATTATTGGGAAAGCATCATCAACGGGATCCCGTCAGTGTTATTATTCAACCTCATCATCGCCACCCCCGGTCCCTCTGGAGGGTGGAGAGATGAACTCCAAAAGCCCCACTTAAGTGGGGAGCTCAACTCACAATGTCTCATTTCATACCTGGCTGTTCTATTTTGGGACTTCACTGACTTTCCCATCATGCCTCCTCCTACTCCTGCTTTTCAAATTCCTTTTGTGTAATTGCTTTTCAGCCATTTTCAGTTGCATCTGACTTTTCATGACCCTGTTTGGGGTTTTCTTGGCAAAGATAATGGAGCAGTTTCCTGTTTTCTTCTCCAATTAATTTTACAGATGATGAAACTGAAACAAACAGAGTTAAGTGACTTGTCCAGGGTTAGAATTCTTCTATCCATAGTTTGGAAAGGTAATTTTTTCCTTGCTTTTCTTATGTGCTTATTATGCCACCTTTTATTTCTAACTCATGTATCTATTTGGAGTTTCATCTGGTACATACATTCCATAATAACAGTCCGAGACCAGATATGAACTCCGGTCTTCCTGACTTCAGGCCTGGTATTGAATCCACTGTACTACGTAGCTATGTTACCTTCCCTCGTATAACTACAAGCTCCTTGAGGACAGGTACTGATTTTCTTTTTTCTCACTTGCATCCCCAGCACTTAATACAGTGCATGGCACATAGTAGGGGCTTAATAAATGTTTACTAACTGACTGACTTACTGACTGACTAGGTAGGGTTCATTTCCTGGAGTGAGGACAATGAAAAAACCAATATAGATTTTCTTTATTTAATGATCTAATTCAAAGTAGATTCCAATCTTTGTTCTTTTTTTCTAGATACAAATAAATCTTATGACCATATAGTCACAAGCAATAGTATCAATCCATAAGTTACTTTAAACTCCATGAAACTACTTGGTCCCTCCAGCTCTGGTGTGTGATGAATGAGTTCCATTAGAGTAAGTAAAAGGTTTAATTTGGAAGAAAGAATAGAGGTCGTGGGAAATAGAAATAGCAATAATGACAGATGCACATCTACTGAGTCATCTGCTCTGCCCCTGCCAGACCTCTCATGCTATCCAGGTACCATAGGCAGAGCTTCAGTCCGATGCAGAAAGAGTCCATAAAATAACAGACCTTGAACTTTGCCTTATCTTTCCTAGGTTGGAGAAACTAAATGGAGGGCTTTAGAAAATGAAGACTTCCATAGGTTAAATGTTTATAGCTAGGATAAAACAAAGCAATCACTAATGTATGTGCATGTATATATAAGAAATGACATCTATACGCACATACACATATCATATATGTGTATTGTAGAATTTGAAGGCTTACAAAGTACTCTACTTTATACATTATCTCATTTGAGCCTCATATCTACCCCATGAGTAGCTGGCTCTGAATATTATCATCCCCATTTTACAGAATAGAAAATAGAGTTAGAGCAGTTAAGTTACTTAATCATGGTCACACAGTTAAGTAAGATTTGAACCATTTACTATGCCAAGATGCCCGAACACACACACACACACACACACACACACACACACACACACACACACACACACACACACACACCCCTCCCTAGGACTAGAGAATTAAAATCTGGAGGAACTTTAAGTCATCTATTCCAACGGTCTCCTTTTACAAATGAGGAAAGTGAGGCCCAGTGCCATGCCCAAGATCACATTGGTAATAAGTAGCAGAGCTCGACTCAGAACCCAGGTCTTCTGATTTCCAAATATGGTGCTCTAAAACTGAACCACCAATAGTGCCTACCATACCCTACATATGCCAAACCAGACAGTAATTTATTTCAGCTCAATAAACATTGATTAAGCTCATACTGTGTGCCAGGCATTTTTCCAGCTGGACAATATAGAAGTAGGTGACTATTCACTTAATCACAACACTCTACAAGTCCTTTCCTTTCTCATGTAAATATAAGGAATGCAGTAACACCATTGGCTCTTGTAGCTAGAGTACTAAAAGAAATAAATTAAACATGTCATTAACATTCTATTCTGTTTATGATGCTCTTTAGCGATTTAGTATAGGAGCATTTCCGGCATTAATCTGGAGCCTATAGTCATCTAGAGATGAAAGTACTTTTCTTTTTAATGGGCCCACTTCAGTTAATGGCATGAAAAAAATGTTTGGAACCTAAGTGCTCCAATCCTTCTTGAGAGGTTGTATTTTATTATTCTTTTAAAATAAGCTTCCTTTACCCTTTTGTTAGTTTAACTGGCTCCTTTTAGCAAAGCTACCATACTACTTCTGACCTTTCATACATCAAGCTTCCCATCTTTTATGCCCTAAATCCATGAACTTCAATTGTTTTCCTCAAGGAAGAGGAATATTCAAGGTAAGAGAAAAAGGACCAATCAAAGAGCAATTTCAGTCAGGAACACAGTGGACAATTCCACTTAAAAAAAAAATCAGTGCTAAGTTAAAGGTGTGCATTATAGGTAATGTAGTATATTTAAGAAAAATTAGTTCAAAGTTCTGCACATCTGGTCACAACTGCTAACCAGACATGGGTCATCTTAATCTGTCTTAATTAGGAAATTTAAAAAAAATTAAACTACATGTTTATTCAGAATATTAAGAGTACCAGAATGATTCCAAAGTAATTAAAATAAGAAATTTTATTAAACCGATTTATTCTTAGCTGAGTATCATCTCTTACACTAAGAGTTAATATACTTTTTAGAAGAGATATGTGCCAGGAAATTGAAGTTTAATTTTACATTAATAGAACAGCTTTTATCATACAGGTTTCATCCAGTCAGTAACTTTTTGATTCAGCACAAAGATTACATCAAGTGGCTATGAATGCCCATGGGGTGGGGTCTTCCATGAGATAGGACCCCTGACTCACTTCTATTTGGAGCCTAAAAGTCTCAGGCCCTTCCTATAGTATTTTCCAGGGTACATTTTTATTTTTTTGATGATAATTGGGGTTAAATGACTTGCCCAAGGTCATACAGCTAACAAATATCTGAGGCCAAATTTGAACTTGGGGTCTCCTGACTCTATCCACTGTGCCAAACAGCTGCGCCCCCGAGGTCCTTATGATCTAAAACCTTTCTAGAGATGCATAGTGCCTGGGATTTCATAAACAATAAATGTTTCTTTTTCTTTATTTCTTCTCTTCCTTCCATCCATCTATCCATCCATCTATCTATCTAGTGTAGTAGTTAGAGCACTGGGCCTGGAATTATGAACACCTGAATTCAAATCCAACCTATCTCTGTAATTTTGGGAAAGTCACTTAGCCTTTTCTTGTCTCAGTTTCAAATGTAAAATGGGGGTAACAGCCCTTATCTTCCAGGGTTTTTGTGAGGATCAAATGAGATAACATTTGCAAAGCACTGGGCATAATATTTGGCCTGTAGTAGGAGCTATAGAAATGCTAGCTAGCCATTATCATCAGCAGCATTATTGTCTATCATCTATCACCTATCTTCAAGTGAGCTTTTTGAAGAAATGTATATTGATCCTCACAGAAACCTTCTCTGGAGAGTCTAAGGAGCAAATTTACCTTTCTGAAAGATCTATCCTAAAGCCTTCTGGGAGATATGTGCCCTTTATACCTACAAGCCACATCAAAAAAAAAACCAAACAAACCCTACCTAAGTTTTAGATAGATTGAATAGCGTAGAATTTGAAGGGCAGCTAGGTGGCACAGCAGATAGAACGTGGGACCTGAAGTCAGAAGAGTCTGAGTTCAAGTCTAGCCTCTCAGGTACTTATTAGCTGTATGACCCTGGGCAAGTCACTTAACCTTGTTTACCTCAGTTTCCTCATCTGTAAAATGAGCAGGAGAAGGATATAGTAAACCACTTTCCTGAGAGAACCCCAAATGGGGGTCAGAAAGTCAGACAGAACTAATCAACTAAACAACAAGGTTGGAGAGCTTAAATACTTCTCAGCAAATTAAGTGTGACTACTTTTCTCTTAAGAAAATGTATAGAAGATGGCGGAGTAACAGCACACACTTTCTAGAGCACTGCTCCCGAGCCCAGATAAATACCTGTAAAAAATGACTCTAAACAAATTCTGGAGCTGCAGAATGATGGAGTGAAGCAAATCTCTAGCCCAAGACAGCCTGGAATGTCACCAGGAAGTGTCTATCGAGCCATGCTGGGGCAGGGCACAGTCCAATGTGGGACATGCAGGCTTAGACAGGACCTGAGCAGGCCTTGGGGAGACTGAGTCTCTCTCACCAGTGGCAGTTTCCAGACTTCAGGACCCCAAAATAAATTGGAGAACAAATTGGAAGGTGAGTGGAAAAAGCCTATGGTTCCAGTATGAAAGCATGGAGTGATTGGGTCCCAGCCCCAGGGAGGCAGAGAGGGGAGGGGGTAGAGGAACCCCCAGCAGCCACCAGGAGCAGCAGGGGCAGCTGCAGTCACTGTTTCTGGAGCTCTAGAGCCACAGATTGTGGGGAGATCGAGCAGCTGACAGCACATCCCTCATCCCCACTCGAAGCAGAGAAATACCTTGACAACAAGCTCAAAAGTCAAGTAAATGCCTGGGGAAATGACCAAAAACCAGAAAAAGAATCAGACTATAGAATCTTACTTTGGTGACAAGGAAGACCAAAGCATGCAAACAAAAGAAAACAAAGTCAAAGCTCCTTCATCAAAAGCCTCCAAGTAAAATATGAATTGGTCTCAGGCCATGGAAGAGCTCAAAAAGGATTTTGAAACTCAAGTAAAAGAAGTAGAGCAAAAACTGGGAAGAGAAATGAGAGTGATGCAAGAAAATCATGAAAAATGAGTCAACTACTTGCTAAAGGAGACCCAAAAAAATGCTGAAGAAAATAACACTATAAAAAAATAGACTAACCCAAATGGCAAAAGAAATCCAAAAAGTCAATGAGGAAAAGAATGCCCTAAAAAGCAGAATTGGCCAAATGGAAAAGGAGATCCAAAAGCTCACTGAAGAAAATAATTCCTTAAAGATTAGAATGGTGCAGATGAAAGCTAATGACTTCATGAAAAATCAAGAAATTATAAAACAAAACCAAAGGAATGAAAAATAGCAGACAATGTGAAATATCTCATTGGAGAAACAACTGACCTGAAAAATAGATCCAGGAGAAGCAATTTAAAAATTATGGGACTACCTGAAAGCCATGATCAAAAAAAGAGTCTGGACATCATCTTTCATGAAATTATCAAGGAAAACTGAACTGATATTTGAGAACCAGAGGGTAAAATAAATATTGAAAGAATCCACCAATCACCTCCTGAAAGAGGTCTCAAAAGGAAAACTCCTAGGAATATTGTAACCAAGTTCCAGAGTTCCCAGGTCCAGAAGAAAATATTGTAAGCAGCCAGAAAGAAACAATTCAAGTATTGTGGAAATACAATCAGGATAACACAAGATCTATTAGCTTCTACATTAAGGGATTGGATGATATTCCAGAAGTCAAAGGAACTAGGATTAAAACTAAGAATCACCTACCCAGAAAAACTGAGTATAATACTTCAGGGGAAAAAAATGGTCATTCAGTGAAATAGAGGACTTTCAAGCATTCTTGATGAAAAGATCAGAGATGAATAGAAAATCTGACTTTCAAACACAAGAATCAAGAGAAGCATGAAAAGGTTAACAGGAAAGAGAAATCATAAGGGACTTACTAAAGTTGAACAGTTTACATTCTTATATGGAAAGATCATATTTGTAACTCTTGAAACTTTTCTCAGTATTTGGGTAGTTGGAGGGATTATACACATATACAGAGGGCACAGGATGAGTTGAATAGGAAGAAATGATATCTAAAAAATAAAATTAAGGGGTTAGAGAAGACTATTTTGGGAGGAGAAATGGAGAAATGGAATGGGGCAAACTATCTCTCGTAAAAGAGGTAAGAAAGAGCTTTTTCAATGGAGGGGCAAAGGGGGTGGCGAGAGGCAAAAAGATGAAGCTTACTCTCATCACATTTGGCTTAAGGAGGGAACAACATACACACTCAATTTGGTATGAAAATCTATCTTACACTACAGGAAAGTAAGGGAGAAGGGGATAAGTGAGGTGGGGGGATGATAGAATGGAGGGCAAATGAGAGAAGGGAGTAATTAGAAGTAAATGCTTTAGGGGAGGGACAAGGTCAAAAGAGAGAATAGAATAAATGGGAAGCAGGAAAGGATGGAGGGAAATATGGTTAGTCTTTCACAACATGACTATAATGGAAATCTTTTGCAAAACTACACATGTACAGCCTATATTGAATTGCTTGCCTTCACAGTGGGGACGTGTGGGGAGGAAGGAAGGGAGAGAAGTTGGAACTCAAGGTTTTAGGAACAAATGCTGAGAGTTGTTTTTACATGCAACTGGGAAATAAGAAATACTGGTAATGGGGTGTAGAAATCTATCTTGCTCTACAAGAAAATAGAGGAGATGGGGATAAGGGAAGGGAGGGATGTGATAGAAGGGAGGACAGATTGGAAGAAGGGGTAATCAGAATGCATGGTGTTTTGGGGTGGGGAGAGGGGAGAGATGGGGAGAAAATGTAGAACTCAAAATCTTGTGGAAATGAATGCTGAAAACTAAAAATAAATAAATAACTTTTTTTAAAAAAGAAAATGCATAGTTTGAATCTTAAAGACAGTTTGGTTTTTGGTTTTTAAACTTTTTATCATTCTGTCAGAATACCCAACAAGCTCCAAGGAGAGAGGGGAAAGGTCTCATCCGTATATGGCCTATGTACCTTGAGCCTTTCCCACTTTTCTGAATTCCTAGATTCCTTGGTCCGTGAACTCTAGTATGGCCTGGCACTACCATTTACAATTGAAAATAAAAATACACAGAGGAGAAATACTTACCATTTCTGGGTTTTCTGCAGCTAGCTTCATCAATTTCTCCGATATCATCTTCTTCAGGCAGCTACTCAGCAAAAAAGCCTACAAAAGCCCATAAATAAAATCTTTCTCTCAGTAAAATACTAAGCCATGAATTTTCTCCCTTTCTCTGAACCACAATACAGATGTTGTCTCAATCTGAATATTATTTTTCCCAGAAGAGATTTTTCTTTCTTAAAATTTCCAGAAATTTTTGATTTAACAGCACACACCAAAGTTTGCTTAACTACAAACACATACATGCAGTCAAAAATCCAACAACAGATCGAAAAGACAGCCAGTCTTACATAGCTGAGCCCCTTCTTAAATTCCTCCAACTGCCCTGCCATCTGACTAAGAATGTTTCTTATTTTTGAAGCTATAGCAATGTTGATGAGTGTGCCGTGAGAGCTGCCAACCATGTTACATGAGCCACAAACAAAGAATGCCACGTCTTGTCCAGTTTACCATTGTAATTAAATCAAACTTCCCTTGAAGTTTTAATCTGGAACCTACTTAACAATACACATAATACCTATCATATTACATCATAATTAGGTATTCTTGATAAGTTGGCACACTTCAGATTAATATGCTGGTATTCCTTTCACCCAACTAAAATTAATTTTCAATTTTTGTTTTCTTCTTTTGTTAGTTCTTCAGTGGCTATACATGGTATCAGTGTCCATAATTTTCCCTCATGCCATACCACCACCACAGAACAAAACCTTATGCAAATTACCTTACCTTTGAGCCCCAATTTCTTCTCTTTATATAATATGAAAGGTTTAGATTAAATGGCCTCTAAGGTTCCTTCTAGGGCTAACATTTTATGCTGCTACCAAGACAAAGCCTTCTCTCACCACCTACACACAGTGTGTGGGACTCTCATTTATTCCTTCCATAAATCCTCTATAAGGAATCCATTCACTATCTTGGGGTCTTTCCTCAAGATGTGACTTTACATAGGTACCAATGGAGCACATGGGCTCCTTCATTTTTCCCAGATACATGAGGACCATGTAGCCAGGCCATAGGTGAGCAAATGCTCTGGGTCTTATTCTAAAACACCTGGGTTTCCTCATTCTGCCTACTCACTCCCATCACCCCAGTCCTCTTCAATATCACTCCAATGTCCCTGTTCTCATACACAATGTGTACAGGCACACTCTGCTGTTTTGCTCAAGGCAACTCCTTATCATTATGGACTCTTTCCCAGTGACAGAGAGAGAAAAAAGGAAAATTGTAGAGACACAGGAAAACAGTTTTTGGATCCTCCAAATCTTTCGATTTTAGGGGATAAAGAAGGGAGGAAAGTGGAAGAGTTCAAGTGGTCTATCATCCTTTTTAACAATCCTACCTGCCTTCCCCTTCCAATGCGGCTACCTCTTTGACCCTAAAATAACTTTGTCATCAGGGCTAGACTGCACAGACAAGGAAAAGGCTTCCATTATCCCCAAAGCATTTCCACGACTTGCTCATGATTGCCCAAAATGCATAAACTAAAAGATAGAGACTTGAAAAAACTCATTTTCAGTTTTACAAATAAATCATCTGTCCTTACATCTTTGCAGGTATCGAGGTTGAACTGCCAACACATCAATCATTTTTCACTTTTCAAATATCACCCTTGAGTTTCACAAGAATATAATACATGAAAACAGTTTCTATCACCCCACTTCCCCCAACCCCCAACACTTTGCATTTAACCTAAGATTTGGATCCACACCAGGAGAAGAGATGAAGTGCTCAAAAGACACAAGATTCTATCATAACATTAATCTTAACTACATTCAGTTCCTAACTCCATGGGGTAAGTCATTACAAATGCCTACAGGAGGAAAATATTAAAACAAGATTTCTTTCCAGTGACTGAAGAAAGATTTAGATCTCAACTCTTCATTTGTATTGACGCTACATATGCCTATGTTTCTGTTACTCCCCAGGGTAGACAAATATAATGGGAAAAGTACTTGAACTAGGAATCAGAATGCCTGGATCTGAGCCCCAGCTCCATTACTAACTCATTCTGTGACCTTGAGCAAATCTCTTCTCCTTTCTAAGTCTTCCCTGAGAGTGTGTTATCTTTTAGGTAAACATACACTTGCCAAAAAGACTATTTTATGGAGGACTCACACAGGGCAACTGTTCACATGGTGGTCTGAAGAAGTGATACAAACATACTCTCAAGAACTTTGGATTTGACTGTGCGACATGGGAGACACTGGCACAGGACCACTCAGCATGGTGTGCCCACATCAGAGAAGGTGCTGTGCTCTATAAGCAAAGCTGAATTGAAACAGCTCAAAGGAAATGTAGGATGCACAAATTTAGAGTATCCACTCCAAATGTTCATAGGGACTATCTGTGCCTGACCTATGGTACAGCATTCTGATCAGCCATAGTTGGACACACTGAAATTTGACTCTGGTAGAGTGATGTCATTTTGGTCCTCTTTGAGAACAAAGGACAACAACCTTTTAGGTAAACTCCATTTACTTGTTGTTTTGGGTTGTTGTTTTTTAATACTTTCTATTTTTATCTACCATTTTGTACTTTTTGAAGGATTTCTGCCTTCCCTCATTTAAATCCAACTCACTTGTATGTCATGGCATCACCTACCTGAAGTCTAGAATGAAGGACAAACAGCAACAAACTTATATAAGGTTTCTCATCTGTAAAATGATTGGGCTGGTCTAGATGATCTCAAAGGTAGAGTCAAGTCAACAAGCACTTATTAAGTGCCTCTGTTCATCAGGTATTGTGTTAATCACTGGGAATACAAAGAAAGGCAGAACAATCCTTGTCCTCAAGTAGCTCAGAGGATCATGGGAGTCCTTCCAGTTCTCTGAAGCTATAGATTTTTGAGTGTATGTGAGTAGCCTAACCACCTCAAAGGAAATCTGACCAGATTTAAAATCCTTTAAGGAAAAATGTTTGGAATAATCTTCTTTGTTAGCCTAAATTCATTTGCCAGTGGATTAAAAGATCATAATAAAATGTAACTACTGTTGTAGCTTCTAGGGAAGGGGTTCCATTACAAAGTCCCTCTTTATCTCTCCCCAAGGTACTTCAAATCTGGACACTGTAGATCCTCATATATGTTCTTCGAGAGCATTTCAACTTTTAGATATACCCCATTTATTTTTTTTTAACTTTCCATTTTTGCCTAGGGTTTTACGTCTTTTAAAGGATTTATGCATATATTTTCTCACTCCCATGACCAGTGCTAGCAATGGAAAGAAGCAGAGTTTGGGGTCCCATGGGAGGCAAAGACATTCCTCCTGGCTGAGGTATGAAAACCAGGGGCACAAGCCAAGTGGAAAACAATCCAAAGATTTGTTTAATGTTCTATTTCAAGGGCTTTCGAAAACATATAGGTTTGGTGTTAGCTCCATCAGATTCACCATTTTTAGAAAAAAATTTATTCAAGGTTCAGTTTAAAATAAATATTTCAGTTTGGCCTGATTGTAAAATCTTAGAAATAGATGAGACTTCGAAGGTTATCTGGCCCAAGTGCCATCTGAAGCATTAACACCCTCCTACAACATTCCAGACAAATGCTCACCCAGTCTGGGCTGGAAGACCTCCAATGACAGGGAATTAACTACCTCCAAGAAAGTCCATTCCACAAATGTTTATTGGATGAGTGAATGAATTTTTGGATAGCATAATTATTAGGAAATTTTCCCCTCTATCCACCTCGCTGTTACTTCCACTCCATTGCTGCTAGTTTCATCCCCTGGGGCCAAGGGAAACAAGCAGTATAATCCTTCTTCCACATGACAGCCTTTCAAAAATTTGGAAACTCCCTTGAAGTTTTGCTAACGAGGGCAGTATATTCAGGGCTTTGTTCATGTTTTATTTCACATCTCTCCCAAAAGAATAACCTTCTGCCCCTTGAAAAAAGCTCAAGAAAAGGTGAAGATTCAGAATTAGGTATAAATACTGGGATAGGGTCTAGAGTTTCCTTTTCCCCCTCCTTAAGTTATTTTTTCCCCCTGAAAAGTGACAGAGCTGCTCCCAGGGTCTTGAGTGGCTTACTGGGCTTTGACTAAAACTATACCTCCTTTGAGGGAACATACTGGTGATCTCTGGGCCATACTGACATAGCTTCCTGGTCACCTGAGGGCACTGAAAGGAGTCAGATCCTTTCATACTTGGCAGATGTTCGAGCATCTTGAGAGTTACCACACCCTGGTCTGCTGTCCATTTGAATTTCCATATAGAGGCAAGGGGGCCATGTCTACCCAAACTGAGTACTTTAATGTCCTATTGAATATTTTTTCTAGGCTATGACTAAGGAAGCATCCTTTTATTAACTGCTGAATGACCTATAAGAGTCTCATTTCCTTCCAACATCAAATCTACAATAATGAGAAGGACCTGAAACGGACCCATCCATCACAAGTAACCTGTGAACACCTACATTCTTCAAGCCTTGGCCAAAATAGTTTATAGTCCTAATTAAACCTTCTACAAGGTCCTGCTTCATTCTATCTGAACTTTACCCCTGATAATTCATCTAAGATTTCAGTGGCTTATAGGGAAACAACACTGATTCTATCACTTAAATTTTAAGTGAATTCATTCCCTGGCTTCTAAGGAATTAAAAAGCTCTAGAAATCACAACCATGGTCCTGCTACCAGGTCAAACAGAAAGACAAGGGTCTTCACCTTCTCATTATGGTGCTCTTCACAAACTGAAAGTCATTCTTGCTTTGGATCCTAGCTCTATGACACTGGACAATTGACTTGATCTCTCTGTGCCTCAATATCTTAACTTGCAATGTGGGGATAATGAAACTTATAGGTACACACATCTGGAAAGGATCTCAGAGGTCACCTAATCCAACCCTCTTGTTTTATAGCTGAGGAACCTGAGATCCAGACAAATGAAGTGACTTGCCCCAAGGTCAAACAGGTATTAATAAGTTGAGCTATGATTTGAACTCAGCTTCTCTGACTCCAAATTCATGACCCTTTCCACTGTGTCTACCAACAATTATTTCTACCAACATTATCTTATCCAATCTGCCTCCCCAACAATTCTTTAAGGTTGGCAGTGTCTGTAGAGCTCTTTGTAAAAGTTTAAGGCATCAAGTTTAAGGTATTAATTTTTATTTTTTGGTACACCCTTGTGAAGCAAGTAACATTCCAGTCAGTGACTTTCATCCTATTCTTCTATTGTATCCTCACCTGTTTGCTGTAAACAGTGAACCACTGCCAACTGTTGTTGCCTTCACTATACTGAAACCTGAGTTCCAGGCTCTGGTTGAGGGTTTGCTGGGGACCATCTTCTTCCTCCAGTAAAGATCCCTAAGGAAAACAAAAGTTGATATTATTCACCACATGGCTTACAGAATTGCTTTTTCAAACATTAGCCCTGTATTCAGACAAGGCTTCCTCAAGAAGAAAGCACACAATGTTGGTAACTAGAAGGGTACTGAGAGATTTCTTAGATAACCCAAGGTAGAGGCTTTACTAATCCCAAAAACAATAGGGGGTATATTGTTTGCTTTGAGGGAGAGTAGAAGGATGCTTGGGCAGCTAGGTGGTACAGTAGATAGAGCACTGAGTTTAGAATTAGGAAGATGCATCTACTAGCTGTGTGACCCTGGGTAAGTCACTTAACCCTGTTGACCTCAGTTTCCTCATTGGTCAAATGAGCTGGAGAAGGAAATGACAAACCACTTCAGTATCTTTGTCAAGAAAGCCCCAAATGGGGTCATGAAGAGTTGGACCACAACAATAACAGCCAGGATGCCTGCCAGATCTCCAGTGGCTAGGGCACTGTCCAGAGGGTACCTGGAGCAGATTTTAGTCTTGTAGTCAGGAAACTTTTCATTGCTCAGTAAGTTGGTCCCTTCCTACTTTTCTTCCTATATGTTATTCCTCATGTGGTCTTTGATCCAGTGAAGCTGGCCTCTATAATGTTTCTCAAACAAGACACTCCATCTCCCACTGTTGCTTATTGTCACTGGCTGTTCCCTATGCCTAGAATTCTCTCCCTCCTCATCTCCATCCTCCTGGCTTTCCTGACTTGCTTCAGGTTCCAGCTAAAATCCTATCTTCTATGAGAAGCCTTTTCCAGTTCTGCTTAATGCTCATGACTTCTTTCTATTACCTCCAAATTATCCTGTATATGCCCTGTTTGTACATATTTGTTTCCATGTTGTCTGTCTATTAGACTGTCACCTCCTTTTATATCCCCCATGGTTAGCACAGTGCCTGGCACATAGTAGGCACTTAGTAAATGCCTGTTGACTAATTAAATAAATGACTGGCAGTGGGAAAATAATAATGATGACTTCCAGTTCCGGGAACCAAGATGGCAGAGTGATTGGTAATTGCTGTCTCCCTCCTCTTGTTTACCTTGAAGAACCCAGAGAATATCTCCCCAGAAAAACCTTGGAACAGTGGGAGCAGAAGAAGGGGTAAACAGTCTCTAAGCCTGTGAGGCTAGAAAAATGGTAAGGAGGGGTCCTCTTGCTGTGGCTGAAGGGGATCAGTGCAGGACCAGAGCTGTCCCAGACAGCCCCACTTCAGCAAACCAGGAGAAGATCCTGGGCCCCAGGGGGGTGAAGCCTGCAATCACCAACACCAGCACACCAGGCATGCCTCAGCACCCCAGGGGAATCAGGAAGACATTACCACAAACGGGATCACAAACCCCTGAGCTTGCCTATGCTCTAACTCAGCAGAGGAGACCTCCTATGGCCAGACTACCCCTCCCCCACACTTAATGCAGCTACCTCCAGGGTAACTCTGAGGAAACGCAAAAAGACCTCATCTGGCCTCTACTTTCCAACACCAGTCAGCTCAGCACCAAGTAAGCTACAGCATTTTAGCTTCTAGCTGAAAGAACCAGAAGCCACAACACGCAAAGCCTCAAGTTTTAGGCCCAAGAACTGTGGGGCAGAGCCCCCTGTGGCCCAGACAGAGATCTACTTTAAAAGCCAGGCAAAGGGTAATTATCATGAGTAAGAAGCAAAGCAGAAAAGGAAAGACCATAGAATCTTTCTATTAGGACAAGGACCAAAACACAAATAACAAAGAGGTCAGCATTGAGACTATACTCTCATCTGAAACTTCACAAGGGAATATGAACTGCTCTAAAGTACAAAGAGTCTTCCTGGAAGAGCTCAGGAAGGATTTTAAAAGCCAGATTAGAGAAATAGAAGAAAAACTGACCAATGACTTTAAAAAGATAAGAAAATAAATCACAAAATAATTAAAAGGACAATTAGACAAATGGAAAAGGAAATACAAAACCTAACTGCAGAAAATAACTCCTTAAAAGGAACAATTGGAGAGATGGAAAAGGAGATGCAAAAGTTAATTGAAGAAAACAATTTGATAAAAATTAGAATCAGGGAAACAGAAGCTAATGACTCTATAAGGCATCAAGAATCAGTCAAACAGAATCTAAAGAATGAAAAGATAGAAGAAAATGTAAAGTATCTAATTGGAAAAACAACTGACCTGGAAAATAGATCCAGGAGACAAAATCTAAGGATTATTGGTCTACCAGAAAGCCATGATGAAAAAAAGAGTCTGGACAATATCATCCAAGAAATCATCAAGGAAAATTGCCCAGAAGTCCTAGATCCAGAGGACAAAATAGTCATTGAAAGAATCCACCATTCACCTCCTGAAAGGGATCCCAAACTAAAAACACCAAGGAATATTGTTGCCAAATTCCAGAACTATCAAGTGAAGGAGAAAATACTGCAGGCAGTCAGAAAGAAACAATTCAAATATTGAGGAGCTACAGTCAGGTTCACATAGGACCTTGCAGCTTCTACATTAAAAGATCAAAGGAACTGGAATAAGATATTCCATAAGGCAAAGAAGCTGGGACTACAAGCAAGGATCATTACCCAGAAAAGTTCAACATAACATCTCAGGCAAGGAGATGGACATTCAGTGAAATAAGGGATTTCCAGACCTGCTTGATAAAAAGGCCAGAACTCAATAGAAAATTTCATTTTCAAACACAGGTCTCAAGGGAGGCATAAAAAGGTAAACAAGGGAAAAGAAAACTTGTGACTCAATTTGGGCAAACTGTTTACCTTCCTATAAGGGAAGATGACACTCATTAATCTTCAGAACTGTATATCTATTATGAAATATAAAAGGGATATACAGAGATAGGGAGAACAGATATAAAGTAAATTACATGATGATAAAAATGTGATTTAAGCATGTGAAGGGATTCTAACAGGAGATGTGAAAAGGAGGTAGTAGAAAATGGTAAATTATATAACAGGTAGAAGTACAAAATTATATTACAGTAGAGGGAAAGAGGGGAGGAAGTTGAGCATAGTTTGAGAGGTACTCTCATCTGATTTGGTTCAAGGAGGGAACAACAACCTTAATTAAGTATATAAATTTAACTAGCTCTATAGGCAGTAGGAGGGGTAGGGGGAAAGAAAGGGGAAAGGAAGCTAAAAGGGAGAGAAGAAATAGTAAGGGTAAAGGGCAGTTAAAGGGAGGGGGGATGAAAGAAGGAAGGGAAGACTACAGGAGGTGGTAGTAAAAAATTAAAACTGTATTGTGGAGGGAAAGGGAGAAGGGAGAACTAAATGGTGGGAAAGAGGTTGGAGGGAAGGACACAGATAGTAATCATAATTGTGAATGTGAATGGGATGAATTCTCCCATAAAACAGAGACAGATAGCAGAATGGATTAAAAGCCATAATCCAACAATATGTTGTTTACAAGAAACACATTATAAACAGAGGGATACACACAGGGTAAAGGTGAAAGGTAGGAGCAGAATATATCGTGCTTCAGTTGATGTAAGAAAAGCAGGGGTAGCAATCCTAATCCCAGACAAAGCAAAAGCAGAAACAGATCTAATCAAAAGAGATAAGGAAGAAAACTATATCCTGCTAAAAGGCACCATAGAAAATGAAGCAATATCATTACTAAACATATATGCTCCAAGTGATATAGCATCCAAATTCTCAGAGGAGAAGTTAAGAAAGTTACAGGAAGAAATAGTCAGCAAAACTATAATAGTGGGGGACCTCAACCTCCCACTCTCAGAACTTGATAAATATAGCCTGAAAATTAACAAGAAAGAAGTTAATGAGGTGAATAAAACTCTGAATAAGGTAGATAAGATAGATCTCTGGAGAAAACTGAATGGGAACAGAAAGGAATATACCTTTTCCTCAGCAGTACATGGCACATATACAAAAATTGACCATGTACTAGGGCATAAAAACCTCACAATTCGGTGCAGAAAGGCAGAGATAATCAATGCATCCTTCTCAGAGCATAATTCAGTAAAAATTATAAGTAATCAAAGGCCATGAAAATATAAACCAAAAATTAATTGGAAACTAAATAACCTAATCCTAACCAATGAATGGGTTAAACAACAAATCATAGAAACAATCAACAACTTCATTCAAGAGAATGACAATTAGGAGACAACCTACCAAATCTAATGGGATACTCGAAAAGCAGTTCTTAGGGGAAGCTTTATATCTGTGAATACCTACATGAATAAAATAGAGAAAGAGGAGATAAAGGAATTGGGCACACAGCTGAAAAAGCTAGAAAAAGAATAAATTGAAAACCCCCTAGTAAATACCAAATTAGAAATACTGAAAAACCAAAGGAGAGATTAATAAAAGTGAAATTAAGAAAACTATCAAACTACTAAATAAAACTAAGAGTTGGTTTTATGAAAAAACAATTAAAATTGATAAACCTTTGGTCAATTTGATTGTGTTCATCCTTCATTGTCAAAGAAGACCATGACATCATCTCAAATTATATCATAAAGCAGCAATTATCAAAACCACTTGGTACTGGCTGAGAAACAGAAGGGTAGACCAATGGAATAGGTTAGGTACTCAAGACACAGCAGTCAATGAATATAGCAATCTACTGTTTGATAAACCCAAGGACCCCACATTCTGGGATAAGAACTCAGTGTTTGATAAAAATTGCTAAGAAAACTGGATAACAGTGTGGTGGAAACTGGGCATAGACCAATGCCTGACACCATACACAAGAATAAAGTCCAAATGGATACATGATCTAAGTATAAAGATTGATACTATAAACAAATTAGGGGAGCAAGGAATACTATATTTATCAGATTTATGAAGAATGGATGAATTTATGACCAAACAAGAAATAGAGAACATTATGAAGCACGAAATGGATAATTTTTATTACATTAAATTGAAAAGCTTTTGCATAACCAAACCAATGCAATCAAGATTTGGAGGGAAGCAGAAAACTGGGAAAGAAGTTTTTCAACTAGTGTCTGTGATAAAGGCCTCATTTCTAAAATATAGAGAGAACTGAGTCAAATGTAGAAGAAGTCATTCCCCAATTGACAAATGGTCACAGGATATGAACAGGGAGTTTTCAGAGGAAGAAATTAAAGGTATCTATAACCATATGAAAAATGCTCTAAATCACTATTGATTGAAGATGTAAATCAAAACAACTTTGAGGTACCACATCATACCTATAAGATCGGCTAACATGACAAAACAAGAAGATGATAAATGTTGGAGAAGATGTGGGAGAGCTGGAACACTAATTCATTGTTGGTGGAACTGTGGACTGATCCAACCATTCTGGAGAGCAATTTGGAACTATGCCCAAAGGGCTACAAAAATGTGCATACCCTTTGACTCAGCAATATTGCTTCTGGGACTCTATTCCAAAGAGATTGCAGAAATGGGAAAGGGTCCCACATGTACAAAAAGAGAATGCCCATCAATTGGGGAACGATTGAACAAGTCGTGGTATATGAAGGTAATGGAATACTATTGTGCTATAAGAAATTATGAACAGGAAGACTTCAGAGAAGCCTGGAAAGACTTATATGAACTGATGCTGAGTGAAAAGAGCAGAACCAGGAGAACTTTGTATACAGCAACAACCACAGTGTGTGAGGAATTTTTCTGGTAAACTTAGTACTTCATTGAAATGCATGCACTTAAAAATTTTCCAATGGACTCTTGAGGCAAAATGCCTTCCACATCCAGAGAAAGAATTATGGAATTGGATTGCAGATAGAAACAGACCATTTTCTTTTGAATTATGTTTTGTTTTGTTTTATGGTTTCTCCCCTTCATTTTAACTCTTCTATGCAACATGTATTTAATATGAAAGTACATGTAGAACCTATAAAAGATTGTACACCATCTCAGGGATGGAGTGGGGAGGGATGGGGAATTGAGGGAGAGAGAGGGGGAAAAAAATCTAAGATATATGGAAATGATTATCAAACACTGAAAACAAATAAAATAATTTAATTAAAAAAAGAAAATAATAATAATAGCTAATTTTTAAAAATTTGCCATTCTTATTTTTAAATTTTGAGTTCCAATTCTCTCTCCCTTCATCCCCTTCCCCACCCACTGAGAAAGCAAGCAAAATGATATTCATTTTGCATGTGAAATCATGCAAAACATATTTCCACATTAGCCATGTTGCAAAAAAAAAAAAAAGAAGAAAGAAAGAAAAATTAAGAAAGTGAAAAAAACATGCTTCAATCTAGTCAGAGTTCATCAGTTCTCTTTTTGGAGGTGGACAGCATTTTTCACCATGGGTTCTTGGGAATTATCTTGGCTCATTGTACTGATCAGAGTAATGGTTAACATTTATATGGTGCTTTCTATCTGCGAGGTACTGTGCAATGTGTTTTATGGTTACTGTCTCATTTGATCCTTACAACAATCCCGGGAGGTGAGTGCTATTATTATCCCCATTTTAAAGTAAGGAAGTTGAGGCAAACAGAAGTTAAGTGACTTGCCTAGGATCACAAAGCTAGTCAGTGTCTGAAGTCTTACCGACTCTAGGTCACATGCTCTATCCACCAAATCACCCAGCTATCAACTCAAACAAGAAAATCCCAACTGTGCTTATTACTTCACTGTATCTCAGTTTCCTCATGTGCACAATGATAGGGTTAGGATACAACATATTTCTGAAGTCCATTTCAGCTCTTAATTCTGAGAGGCAGTGGGGCATGATAGAAAGAACACTGGATTTTGAGTCAGAACTCTTGGGTTCAAATCTGGCTTTGGCATTATTACCTGCGTGATTTAGGGCAAGTCCCTCTAAGCCCCAGTTTACACATCCATAAAATGAAGGGTTTGGCCTAGATGACCCTTCAAGTCCCTTTCAGTTTTTGGTCTATGGTCCTATGATATGTCCCTGAAATGTTAAATTTTCTATTCTGATCTGTCTTCAGGAGGGAAGTGGGGCAGGGCATTGAATTTTAAATCAGAAGTATTTTAAATCCATTTGGTTTGATTTATTGTTTGTTTGTTTTTTGAGGCAATCCAAAGTTAAGTGACTTGCCCAGGGTCATACAGCTAGTAAATGTCTAAGGCTGGATTTGAACTCAGGCCCTCCTGACTCCAGGGTCTGTGCTCCCTCCACTGAACCAACATACCTAGAAGATACTTACAAGGAAGGTGACCTGCCAGGATTTTATCTTGCTCATCTTGAAGTTAACCTCTTGCATCTGATTTCCAGGCAGCTTTACGCAGCAGCTGATCTCATTGTTGCCTGCTGACACAGTAGCCACACAGCCAGGTTCTGGGTAATCACAGGTACAAGTATCGAGCTGCATGTATCCATAGTGCTGAACTTGCTGGGCCAGCTCCAAAAACTACACCAAATGAGAGTAACAGTTACAACAGTTGCTGTTTATTTAGTGTTTTGTTTTGTTTTGTTTTTTAAAAAGTTTGCCAAGTGCTTTGTGTACTCCTTTGTGCCTTGCCACAGCCCCGCAAAGTGGGCACCTCAGATATTATTCCCATTTTACAGATGAAGAAACTGAGGATCAGAGAGTAGAAGGGTCCGTGAGTTTCAGAAATGGCACTCAAAGTCAGGTGTATGAGTCTGGCACTCTGTCCATTAGGAGAGGGGGAAAAATAAATAGCAGGTCATTTGAAATAGAGGATAAATGATATTGATGGATGTATTTGAATAACAAGAAGTGATAATATCACTGGGAAACTTTGTAGTAAAAGTGCCTTATTCTGAAAAACATAGATTTTTTAAAACTGTGCTCATATCTGATACTTTCCTCTTCTCTCGAATGAGAGGACAAGTTTATGGGCAAATAAAGGTGAGTCAGGCTGTACTAACAGGTTCTCAGATGCCCGTTTGCCAAGTTTTTACAAAAACGTTGTTTTCTTGAGCTCTGACAGGTACACATCCTGTGTGGCATGCAGGATAACTGAGAGGAAAAAATGAAAAGAAATTAAAATTCTTTGAGAGAATTGAGGGAGAAATTTTACACCGGGGAAAATTTTTAATTTCTTCAGGCTAATAAAATATTTTATTTTCCAATATGTGCATGGCAGGGCTATGATAGAACCATCTCATACTGGCCTGAGAGAGCCAAACTGTTCAGCTTTCAGTGTGACCATTTACACCTCTGAAATCAGCTTCAAATCAGGGCTTGATGCTTTGTTTTGTAGATCATCCAACCTCCAAAAAGGTGATGGAGAAAGTGTTAACAATGCAGATTAAACTTACAAGTATGTCATGTGTACATTCTACACCCACGTGCAGAGAAAGCCAGTGTTTAAACATTTAGCCAGGATGCTTGCATTACAAAGCTGCTTTAAGGATGATGGTGGTATCATTTGGCAGAGAAGCAGATTTTGGAAATGGAATTTCAGCAGGAATGAGTTGGGGGGGGGGGAAGAGGGAGAAATAGTAGAGGGAGAGAAAGAAAGGGAGGAAGGCAGGGAGAGAGAAAGGGAAAAGGGACAGGGGGAGAAGTAGGGAGGGAGAGAGCCCAGAGATGCAGAGAGACAGAGACAAAGACAAAGAGATCCTAGCAGCCTACGTGTGGAAAGCACACCAGATCATTCTATCTGAAAAGTTCAGTTTTTGAAGGCACTATTAGGTTGTACTGATACATCTTATTTTATCTTAATACCCCAAGCACCTAGCATAACAGTGTCTTGTATATATTAGGTGCTTAATAAATGTTTGCTGAAGTCTGACATTGTTAACTTGTAGGTGCAAATAATAAGACAAAATAAATCTAAACATATTATTTCAATTAAAGATGAATAGATTTCACATCCTCAGCCTGCACAAGCACACATACACACGTGAACATGAGAATATATGTGTGCAAATTGTACTTTTATTTCAAAACAGAAAACTTCTATGTTGATAGGCCCTAGTAGGTAGTTTGCTCAGGATACAACTTTATAAAATCTACAGTTTTCAAGGAACTTCTAACAAGAGATTCCTTGCCTCCATTGACCAAAAGTGCTCTTTCCCTTTTTTTCTGATGACATATTTTTCCTTTTTTTAAAAAATTAATTCTCCCTCTTATCCTTCTCCTTGATAATACCATTCCCCCTTCAATCACCACTGAGTCTCAACTTTTAGGCGTCCTATATTCTCTGCTTTTCTCCTTCTCTCAAAAATTGAATGTGCCACCTATATGAGTGAGAGAGAGAGAGAGGGAGAGAGGGAGAAAGGGAGAGAGGGAGAGAGGGAGGGAGAGAGAGAGAGAGAGAGAGAGAGAGAGAGAGAGAGAGAGAGAGAGAGAGAGAGAGAGAGAGAGAGAGAGAGAGAGAGAGCCTTCCTTGTACCTCTTATGATGGTTGGAGGTGATGAGGTATACTGAAAAAAACAACAGGCTTGTAAAATGCTAGTTTACATATACACTCTCTATAAAGACCACTTGTCCCCATAGGAATTTTGCTTTGCAAAGGCTTCTCTCCCTAAAGGTTCACCCTCTCCCTCATCTTCACCTGCCTTAGCCTCCATGTGGCATGAAAATTGAAATTATGGAAGGTTAGGACTTGATGGTTTGGGGTATCTCAAACTGATTCAACATTCAAGATCTCTCACCCTTTTCCTGTGGGGATATACCACGTCAGGGTTTATGGGCATGAGCACATGTACTCTCCTACTAGGCTTAGAGCTGCTATTTGGCAATGTTCAGAGTCCTAAGTGATCCCATATTAAGGCTACTGAAAGTGACTCTGAAAAGAAACCCAAAGCTAACCAGATCCAAAATGATTTTGGAAAGACGGTCATTAGCATGAATGAAGCATGAATATGAGGAATTCAGGAACGCATAGGAAGACATATAAACTGATGCAGAGTACAGTGGGCAGAACCAGAGACAACAATACATAAACAGTGACTACAACAGTGGCACAGTGGATAGAGTGCTGGGCTTGAAGTCAGGCAGACTCATCTTCGTAAGTTCAAATACGGCCTCAGACACTTACTGACTGTGTGACCCTGGGAAAGTCACTTAACTAACCCTATTTGTCTCAGTTCCCTCATCTGTAAAATGAGTTGGAGAAGGAAATGGCAAACTACTCCAGTATCTTTGCCAAGAAAACCCCAAATGGGGTCACAAAGAGTCAGATATGACTGAAATAACTGAACAACACCACAACCATGTACATGGAAAGAAAAATGAAAGTGAACATTGTATAATTATAATGACTAAGCTTAATCCCTCTAAAAAAGATAAGAAAATACATCTTCCCCTTTTGGTTGAAGCAGTAGGAAGACTATGGGTGTGGGATGTTGCATGTGTTGTCAGACAGTCAATGCATTGCATGGTTTTACAGAACTAATTTTTAAAATTATCTTTTTAAAAATATTTGCTTATTTACTTAGTTTTTAATTTATGGAATAAAACAAGCATTTCCATAGCAGTACAATAAAAAAGATGATTGCACATGAAACCACAAATCTATTATACACAACTTGGTATTCCTTTGAAATATATAATAAAGTTATCATGTAAGTTTTTTCCTTTTTCTTCTTTGTATAAAATTATCTTTTTCAGGGAAAAGTTTGCTGAGTAGGGGAGAAGGGAGGGATGTATTTGGAAGTGAAACTTACATTTTTGGACATGGTCACTGTGGGGATTTATTTGGCTTGGCTTGGCTTGGCTTATTTGTTGCAAGGATTTGGGTTTTTTTTTCTTCTCTTTTTCATTGAGGGGGTGGAGAAGAGAGGGAGGGGTAGCAACAGTGACACAAAAAGAAAAAAAAGAGGGCCATTAGAACATTTTAAAGATGCACTGAAGAGAAGGAAGTCTGAGAGAAACAAACAGAACAATTTTAAAAGTAACCTTATATTATATACTTTTTTTAAAGTAAGCCTCATGAAATGGAATTTCACTATTCCAAAAACAATTTTCTTTTTCTGTTCTGATATGTGTGTGTGTATATATAGATAGATAGATAGTAGATAGACAGATAGATAGATAGATAGTAGATAGACAGATAGATAGATAGATATGAAATACTGATTTTTTTGCCATTTAAATGCAAAATTAAAAAAATTGAAAATTTTAAAAAATTAATATATCTGAAGTAAAAGAAAAGACATCAATGAAACTTTTGAAAATAAAGTTTTGAAAAAAAGGAAGAGGGTCATCTGCGACAGGGCTGTTTGGGGGGCAGAATTTATTTAGACACCAAATTGTCCTTCAACGGATCCTTATTTATTTTAAAATATTCTCATTTCAGTTACAGAATCTCAAGAGAAACCTGCATTTTTACTTTTCCTTGTGACTCTTCAAACTTAGAAGGGAGCAAACCATTCCATCTGGCCACCTGTGGAGTTCCCAGTTAACTCTGTGGTTGCTAAAGGAAAGAGGACTCCTTCACACAGGCCCTCTCTGAATCTGACCTACTTCGGAGAGCTTTGCTTTGGAGGCTAGCCAGAGAAATGTCTGTCTCTGTACAGTGTTAAGTAAGCCTTGGCTGGAAAGGACGTTACCATTTCATGAGCACATTTTCTCTACTGGGATTTCGTAAAGCACACTCGTATACAAAAATCATAACCCATAAAAGAGGCCAATCAAGGAGTAATCACTCGAATTTTAAAAGAATTCTTTGTATATACCAGGATTCACATAGGAATCCTTTAAATAATAAGGTCTCATTTTTTTTTTTTAAAGATTTACACACCATCTTCCCAGATGACATCAGCATGGCATAATGGATAGACCACCAAACTCGGAATCAGAAACCCTGGGTTCAAATCCTGTCTCAGATACTATGTAACCTAGGATAAGTCACTTGACTTCCTTGCACCTCAGTTTCCTCAGCAGTAAATTGAAGAGGCTGTTTTGATCACCTCTAAGGTTCTTTCTTTTCAAAATTTATGATCTGTTATGTAAAATAAGTTCCACTCATACTCTCTGATGTTTTAAATAGTGGAAAAATACAGTTTAAATGAACACTAAAAGTCAGTGAAAAAGGTTATTTGCCATCTGTTAAATATGCCCCCTTTAATACTACATATATTAAAATCCAGAAACAGTCTCAATTCTGGTAAATTGCCTAAGGCTTATTCAAATAGGTTGTTGTTGTTTGGGTTTTTTTAAGTTGATATGAAATTTACCTTTGTCTGGTTTCCTGCTTTCCTCAGGGCCTCTAATTCCTGCCTTTGCTCCAGTGTTGGTTTGGCCCAGTTTTTTTCAATTTCCTGAACTGCCTGAAAACAATTTAAATTGTAAAAATGACCAATTTCGCTAAAAGCAAAGTCTTTCAAATTATGCTGAGAAATAGGATGTTAGCTGGCCCCCTTTGGTCCGTATCCTTCATCAAAAGGCCCTACCGTATTTCTTTCTTTCTTTTTTTAAATACTCAATCTCCCAGGTTGGAGACTCAGGGGTCACTCACAGGTCCAATTCTATTCTGATTGGCATGGGAGCTTTAACCTGCTTTGATGTGAATGTTTGACCCTCCTTAGGCAACCTGGATTTCCTTACCCCACACACCTTCCCTGGGCTTAACACATCTATCAATGCTGACTTTAGTTCAGCCATCCAATAGGCCTGAATACAAAAAAAAAAAAAAAAAAAAAAAAAAAAAAAAGGATCCACCAGGCTCAGCCTCTCCAGGATCACAGGTGAGTGCCATCACTCCTGGCCTGTTCTTATCAAATGTCTTTCCCTTCAGCTCTAGAACTCCTGCCCTGGTCAGTTTGTACCCCCCTACCCCAACCCTGTAAGACCCTAATGTGGTCCACTTTACTCCCTGGCTACCTTCTTGTCAGTTACCTTGTCATATACCTTCAGCTTTGGTACTATCCCCAACCCCTTCCAGTTCTGGAACCATAATCAAATTGTTATTGTCATTGCTATTGGAAAGGACCATGCCCATCCCCATAACCAGCCCACCCATGACACCCCATTCCTGGCCACCATTCCCTTCTATGTGAATGCAAGCTGTGCAGGAACTGTCTTCGGGTTTTCTATTTGTATCCACAACGTTTAGCACAGCCTTTGGCACACAGTCAGTATTTAATGAATGCTTTGTGATTCATTTCCAAATTTTCAATATGCAGGCCCATCCTTTACCCTAATCGATGGGTGAACTCACCAAGACTGCTCCCCTAGAAACATGAAATGCTTCAGGGAAATCTGGCCATAGAATATAAGCTTAAAATTGCACTGAGACTTTTGGGGCACCCTATATTAGAATATGATATTCTTTTTGTAAAATTCTGTACCATTTATAAAATTCTGTACCATTCACTTGCTTGGCTTTCAGTATATGTGACTATCTTCTGTAAGATTTTTCTTTTATGCCTATGTTCTGTCATCCCCTAGTAGAAGATAAACCCTACTGTCTCATACCTCATTGCATTTGCCTAGATATCTGTTCCCTATGTCCTATCCTTACTGGCTACAACAGATATTGGTTGAGGCTGCTAACAATCATTTACACTAAATTCAAGTCTTTTTTGTTACCAACAACTTTGTACCATTTTAAAGTCAGGTATTGTAAGCAGGTGGGGGAAACATATTGGGGCATTTTCTCTTAACTTTATAAGCTGTACATCAGCTGGCAATCTGTGTTAGAGAGAGCTTTCTCAGAGGGAAATTCATCACCTGATAGTGCATTCTAATGATGAACCTCTCTGAACAGAGAGAGACTGGTTATTGAACAAAAGGTGGTGACTGTGATGAAAATAAGTATACTGAAGAACCCAAATTGTGTAGTGGATAGCATACTAGACCTGGAGTCAAAAAGATTCAAGTTCAAATCTTCCCTTAGATACCTACTAGCTGTGTGACCCTGGGCAAGTCACTTAACCACTGTCTGCCTCAGTTTCCCCATCTGTAAAACAAGGATAATAATGGCAGCTATGTCCGAGGGCTGTTGCAAGAATAAAATGAAATAATAATTTTAAAGCACTTAGCTCATTGTCTGGAACACAGTAAAAGTTATATAAATGTTAGCTATTAATGATATTAACATATGTAAAATACTTTGTAAGCTTTAAGTTGGGGACAGCTAGATGGCCCAATGGATAAAGCTCCCAACCTGAGATCAGGAAGGTGAGTTCAAATCTGACCCCAGACACTAACTAGCTGTGTGACCCTGCATAAGATAGGTCTTAAACCTGTAGGTCTTCTTGACTCTAAGACAATAAAGTGAAAATTCACCATAATTACTCCTTCTGTTTAGTACACAAATACACATACACACACACACAGTTCACAAAGAAGATAAATAAAAATAATTTATAGTACAACTGGGAGGGATCTGGTGACTCAATGGATAAAGCTCTGGGCCTGAAGTCAGGAAGTCCTGAGTTCAAATATGTCCTCAGACACTTACGAGCTGTACAACCCTGGACAAGTCATTTAACCTATTTGTCTTAACCCATTGGAGAAGGAAATAGCAAATCATTTCTAATGATTTACCAAAAAACTCCATGGACACAGTATTGGTGTGCTACAGTTCACAGGGTCATGAAGAGTTGGACATGTCTGAACAACAACAAAATACAACTGCTTTATATTTGAATTCAATATGTGGAAACCATGCCACAAAGAAACTCTAAATCCCATCAGAATAATTTTATAAGGTGAGAGAATTAATGAGAAGACAGGATGCTCACAACCAGAACAAATTCTGTAAAATTTAGATTCAGTCAAAAGGCCACACTTAAGGATATAGAAAGCCACATGTGGCCTTAAGACCATAGGTTCCCACTGTTGCTCCTGACTAAGAACTCATGAAATAAGTCACAATAACGACCAACAATCTGGTTTTTCAAAAAAATTTAAATGCAACAACTACAAACCTCTACAATCCTTTAAAATGTATTCCAAGTTTGATTGGTTCCAATTCCTATCACATGGACATAAATGAACTCTCTAAATTGATTATAAAGACCTTTATTCTTTCACAAATTTAACCTAAAATGAATACGCTAACAACAAAAATAAACTTTTAATTGACAATTTAACTTATATTTTTGAAGGGCTTCAGAGGGATGATTTCAGCAGCCCAGGTTTTAACATCTGTTCAAGAAATCCAATAAATTCAATCCAATTCAATACTCAATGTTCAATCCAATAAATACTTATTAAGCACTTGCTATAGATAAAGCCTCATGCTCAGTGCCAATACCTTGTTTTTCTCCTAGTTACTTTTCCCTGAGGTGAGCAGGAGAGTTCAAAATCCTCTCATTGACCCTAGATCAACACTCAGAGGAGCACTTCCAGTCTGTAGAAACTTAGAATCGGAGAAGTCTTTTAAGTTTGTCTAGAAGAAGCCCCTTAGCTGACCCCTTGGATGAGAAAACCAAGGTCCAGAAAGGTGAGCACATGCCCAAGATCCCACGGCTAGTAAATGGCAGAGTTGAGATTTGACCTTAAGAGTTCCCATACCTAGTCTAGTTCTCCATCTCCATGCACTATCCCATCCTGCTGCCTGTGACTGAGAGCTGATGATCAGAGAAAGCATAGCCTAGAGTCAGGACTTCTTAAACTTTTTCCACTGGGGACCCCTTTTCAAATTTCCACAGTGTGGGTTGGCATTGTGTGGCCTGAGGGCATGCACAGTGCAAAGTGTACATGCTTTGTGTTCAGAATTAAGGCTGCAGTGAAGATGCCAGATGCAACACAGGTAAGTACTGCCGGAAACACCTTGGATTCACAACTGAGTTTGATTTTTAACTAACTTTTGAGTCTTGCAGATTCAGAAAGCTTTTACTTTTGCCAAATTTTTCACAACCCCATCTGGGCTGGGGACCCACAGTTTAAGAAGCATTGGACAGAATATTAACATCAAGAAGAACTAAGCTAAAATCCTACCTCAGACATTTAATAGCTGTATAATCATGAGACACTCATTTGACCAACTCTTTGTCTCAATTTTCTCCTCTGTGAAATGGGAATAATAATGCTCTTAGCAATTGCCTCTCAGGGCCTTTGTGAGTTGAGATAACAAAGGTAAACAGCTCTGCAAACTTTAAAGTGCTCCATAAATATAAATTACTATGATATATTTTCCAATAAAAAATATTTTTTAAAAGGACTAATCTAACATTTGAGCCCTTTGCCCTCTCCTACTTCCTTAATTTCTTCAAAACTACAAGTACAACCAAGTATTGAGTATCAGACAAAATAAAAGTCACCAGGAAACAAATGTCATGAGTGTCTCTCTCACTCTATCATGCCACAAAAGTGGGCTGACACTTTCTTGACAGTCACCAGAAGCATCAGGTTATTTGAAAACTATGAAAAGAACTCCCTTGTCATTAACATGGGCTATGGGATAAAAAAGGACTGGGAGACATTTCTCACCGATCTGCAAAGATGGTAACTTTCCTTCAAAGTTCAGGCATTGATGGAAATAAGTGAATGGCTAGCCATTGGGACATATGTGTAAGACTGATGTACTAGGGAATGAGTGGGGTACCAAAATAGGAAACAGGAAAAGCTGGGGACCACCAATAACAAAGATTTGTTAAGCAGGAAGAAACATGCTATAAAATCAACCCTTAATCATTGAGGGCCTAATAACATGGATTATACAGAGATTTTGCTTTCTTCCATTGCCCAATATATCTTCCAGGTGATTTTTTTTGCTTACTAGAACTTTAACCAAGTGCTGATGGAAAAAGAGAGAAGAGGTGAAAGCAATTGGTCTTTTAGTCTTTTTTGGTTTTTCTTTTAGTTGGATAATTATTGCTTGGTGTGGGGAGTGGAAAGGAAGGTGATACTCAAATGATCTTTGAGGAATAACAATTTTCAAACTACTTCTATACTCTCATCTCATCTCCCACTAGCGTTGGTGATGAGGAACTGATTGCCAACTCAATAAAAGTTCTTATTAAAGTGGAGGAAGAAATGAACTATGCGATTTCTTCTGAATTATCTTTACTTTCATTGATTGCAACCTGAAGGGTCTGATAATATTCCCTACTAAAACCCTGTTTGGCTTCCAAAGCCCTTCCTAACCTGGCTTCTTCCTACTTATCCAATTCTTTTTCCACCTTATTCCACTCTCTCTTCCACCCAGTGTGTTGTTCTCACAAAGCACTCCATCTTGGGAAAACTGAGCATTTTCACTGGCTGTCTCTCTTCCTCATCTTTGCCTACTGGCTTCTTTCACATCTCAGCTAACGCCTCACTTGCTGCAGGAAGCCTCTCTCTGTCCTCCCTCTTAGTGCCTTCCCTCTGAGACTGCCTCCAAAGGTATATATTTTCTTTGTACGTTGTTGTTTGTATATTGTCCCTCCATTAGACTGTGGGCCTTGAGGGCAGGAATTGTTGGGTTTTTGCCTTGTTTTGTATCCCCAGCATTTACCACAGTGTCTGGCACATAGTAGGCACTAATAAATGCTTAATGCCTGACTCATGTGTCTTCAGGTCATCCTTAGAACATCCAGAAACTCAGAATGCTGACATCCTTTTACCTGACCATACAGCAAATTGACAGCAGTTCGGCAGTCCATAAGCATGGAGTCAAGGGATGGATCCATATACCTGAATAATTCAAAAGCAATAAATTAATTTCTAAAACTTGGCTAGTGGAGAGCAACAGAATACAGAGGAATAATTTCTTCCTAAGTCAAAAATCCAATAGAGGAATATGTAGATAGGGGTTGGGGGACGGTGGTGAGGAAAAAAAGAAGGGGAGATTGGAGAGAGTCTAAGCCCTCCTAGACAATCTTCCTGGAAAGGGAATCTAGATTTTTTTAAAAATCGAGCAATATTTCCATCTTCTTCATCCAAATACAATTTAAACTTGCAAAAATAAGAAAGGTACTAACTGAAAATAGGGATTAGAATTATAGGATCACTCATTTAGAGTTCAAAGGAACCTTACATACAACTAGGTAGTACAGTGGTTAGAGCAAGGGATCTCAAGTCATGAAGACTTGAATTCAAATCTAGCCTCAGACATTTCCTTCCTGTGTGACCCTGGGCAAGCTACTTAACTACTGTCTCCCTCAGTTTCCTCCTCTGTAAAATGAGAATAATATTATCACCCATCTCCCAACATAGCTGTAGGGATAAAATGAGACAACATTTGGAAGCACTTTGCAAGCCTTAAAATGCTATATAAATGCTAGCTACTGTTATCATAATTATTAATAATATTAACTAGTCCAATGCCCTCATTTTATAGCTAAGGAAACTTATGACCCATGCAGGTGAAGTGATCTCATAGGTAGTAAGTAGCTGAGCCAGAATCCAAACCCAGGTCCTCCCTCTCCAAAAACATTTATCTCTTCTTTCCCCTTCGAGAGTTATAACTTCAAAGGTGGTTTTACTAATGGTGATATTCAATAAGGAGAGACAACATACCATAGTGTATAGAGAGCCAGTTTTCATGATATGTACTGACTTTGTGATCTAGGGAAGTCCCTTGTCTTTGCCCTAGGTAATGCTAATTTCATAAATGGCAAGGCAGTTGCTGATCTGCACTGGAGATTTCCTCCTGGGGAATTCCCTAGACCAAAGGTTCTCAAAATGTTATGTGTTTGTCCTTCATTCTTGAAGAGGACCATGCATCAAGATGATGTCATGACTTGCAGTTAACTTTGATTTGAATGAGGAAGGGCTGTGCAACATCACCAGCCTCACTTTCTCCTCTAGAGCCCTCTGGGTCCAGTAACCTGATATTCATCAAGAAGACTGGAATAGCCTAGGATGCAATATGATACCTTGGCCATTTTAGGCTAAGGTCTTATCAGATTCTCACTTTGAGTGAGATATAGCCAGTAGTTACTCAAGGGATGGCCCCTTTTAATACAAGAAAAAAATAACCAAGAAAAATCAAAATGGGAGGGGAAGACCCTCAGGGTTCCTGGGTAAAAGAGAAACATCTACTATTTAATAATTACATTCACTATGTGCTAGATGAGTGGGGACCTGGTGTCTAATCTATGAGCTCCAGAGTGAATTGGGCTTAAGACTTGCTCTTTGAGCAAGAAATGGAGCCAGTAAACAAACCCAAAGGAGAAAAGGCAGCTTTTTTTTCTCAAAATGTAGTGATCCATGAAGCCAAAACTATTTTCATAATAATACTATTTTAATTTCTAATATAGTAAATATTTGATAGATTTTAACCCACATAAACAAAAGCTCTTTGAGGTCCTCAATAGTTTTTAAGAGTGAAGAGCAGGTATGAGAATTTGAGTTTGAGAATTGCAATCCTAGATCAACCAAATCATGTCTAACCCCTTCACCCTGTCATGTAATAACAGGTGTTCACTGAAAAACAAATTATTCTAGTACTTCAAGAATCTACGATTTCCTGATGAGGATGCTTCCTCTATGGGTGCAGATGGCAATATTCCCTCCACCTTAGTAAACTCTTTGATTAGCTAGATTTCACTTCCCAACCCCATCCCAAATGCCATAGCACCTGATGATGGCCAGATCTCTGGTAACGAACTTCTTTGCACTTACCTGGCTCTCAGAAGAAAGATATGAAGCTTGCTACCAGTTCTTTGAGGTATGCTCATTAAAACTACAATATTTGCATGCTTCTTCAGAGTAATTTCCATTCTTAAAGACCACATAATTAAAAACACAACAGAAGAGAGTAATTAAATATGTGCATATTGGCCTCATTTCATATCCCATTAAAAAAATGGAGGCAATTCACTAAGAACTCTCTCTTCATCTCTCCTCACCTCATATCCTTCAGGTATCTTCCTCCACTATCTCCTCCTTCATTTCTAACTTAGAAGAGGTTGCCCTTCTTTTTCCAAAATCAATTGGTCTACATACACCCTTGGACCCATCCTCTCCAGTCTTCCCAAGCAGACTGCACCACTCTCATTCCTACCTTCTTTCTCTAATCGTCAAACTCTTCCCAGGCTCTTTCCCTGATGCTTACACATATGCCATATCTCCACATTCCTTAAACAACTGTCACTGGATAGCTCTCCTCATCTTCTTGGCTAAACTGTTTCAGAAAAATTGTCTGTACTAGTTGCCTCTACTTCCTTTGCTCTCACTTGCTTTGTAATTCTCTGCAATCTGGCTTCTGACTTCATCATTCAATGGAAACCGCTCTCTTCAAGGATACCAGTGACTTCTTAATTATTATCCCTGCTGCAGGTGAGTGGCCCAGTGGATAAGCACCAGCCCTAGAGTCAATTAGGACCTTGATTCAAATTCAGCCTCAGACACTTACTAGCTAAGTAACCCTGCGCAAATCATTTTAACACCGATTGCCTCAAAAAATATTTCACCCTTTAATTATCTGACCATGTCAATTTCCCTTCTCTCCTTGAGTATCCCCTTCCAGTGATGCTGTATTATATATGCTGTATATTTGCCAGTGACGCTGTATTACCTCCAGGATCCAATATAAAAGTCCTCAATTTGTGTTTTAGAGTCCTTAAAGACCTGGTCACTTCCTATCTTTACAGTTTTCTCATACTTTACTCCTCTCTACACTCTCTATGACCCAGCTACTCACTAGCTCTCACGCTCACTTCCAGCTTTGTGCCTTTGCCCTTGGTATCCTCCATGAATAGAATTCTCTGCTTCCTCACCTGCCTCCCAGCTTTCCTTGACTTCTTCAAGACCCACATCAAATCCTACCTTCTGTAACAGACCATTCTGAGCCCTCCATACACTGAGTTAATGCCTTTCCTGAGATTGCCTTCAATTTCCACTGACTGCATCTTGTACATGTATAATTAATGCATGTTGACTCCTCCACCAGAATGCGAACTCCTCAAGTTCAGGGACCCTCTTTGTGTTATGCATAGTGCCTGGCATATAGTAACTACTTAATAAAAGCATGTTGACTGGTTGACAGAAATCCAGCACGCAACTGACAGAGAACTAACTAAAGGTGGAGAAACCAGCTCAGTTTGGTTTCACTTAGGTCAAGGTCAGACTTGAGAGTCGGTCTAATGTTATGAAAAGCATATATAAATGACTTCTGTCACAAAATGAAACCATTTTCAAAATGATTGCAATTTCTATGAGTCAATATGGCAATAAAGCAGTAATGAAAACTAATGCGATCTGCTGCTACATTAATTTAGCAAAGCACCAGTGCCTAAAATGGTGATAATGCCACAGTATTGTGCAGTCAGATCATATCTGGAGTAATGTTGTCTTCTTCTGGAGGCTCCATTTGAGGAAGGACATTAGCAATCTGGAGAACAGTCAGAAAAGGACAAGGAAGAGAGTAGAGGATTTCAAGATCATGGGATATAAAGATCTGTCAGAAAAAGTTTGGTGAAGCCTACAGATCCCATCTCATAATATTTTTAAATGCATTAAAGAAAATACATCAGATTACAAAGGTAACCAATTATGTTGAAATTAAGTTGTAATTTTTGTCAGTCCTCTAAATCTTGGTTGCTTTTGTTGTTTAGAAGCAACTTATTGGCGCAGTGGGCCTGGAGTCAGGAAGACCTGAGTTCAAATCTAATCTCAGATACTTCTTACCTGTGTGTCTCTGGGCAAGTCACTTAACTTCTGTCTGCCTCAGTTTCCTTGAATGTAAAATGGGGATTAATAATATTACCTACCTGGAAGGATTGTTGTGAGAATCAAAGGAGGTAACGTTTGTAAAGTACTTGGCACAATGCCTGGCACAAAGTAGCCACTATATAAATGTTTTTTGCTGTTATTCAGTAATCTTTCAGTCATGTCTAACTCTTTGTGACCCCATTTGGGGTTTTCTTGGCAAAGGTACTGGAGTGTTTTGCCATTTCCTTCTCTAACTCATTTTACTGATGAACAAACTGAGGCAAACCAAGTTAAGTGACTTGTTCAGGGTCATACATCTAGTAAGGCTGATTTGAATTTAAGTCCTCCTGCCTCTAGGCCTACTGCTCTATTCATTGTGTCACCTAGCTGCCCTACATAAATGATAGCTATTATTATTCTCTCTAATTCCTTAAAAGTGTCCCTCTCTCACAAGTTGTGGAACCATGAAGTGGCTGTAGCATCTGGGCAATACCTGTAGAGCAGAAAGAGCGCTGAATCTGGAGGTAGGGTAATGCTACCAGTGTGACCTTGGATAAGTCATTTAAACCTGGGTGGGCCCTCGTTTCCTCATTTATGAAATGAAGAAGTTGGACTAGATTTTTTCTAAGGTCAATTCTCTAACAATTATATAAAGATTGATTCAGTCTCCTCCATGCTGTAGAGTCATCCACAATCATATTATTGTACTCACCACTTTCTAAGTCCAACCTTATAGTTTTCCACTTCTGTACTTTGAAGGCTCACATACGGGAGTTCAAATTCTGCCATTTTTTTCATTACTAAAGAGAAAGGCAGGAGAGGAAAATAACTGATTAAAACAACCTAAGATTTTTTTTAGGTTCCCCCACACTTTTAAAGCAACAAGACAAAATAGTATTACTGCTGTAAAAATAAGCAACTCTAGTATAACCTTGTTCATACAATGCTTTTTCACTTTTTCCTTTACCGACAGCATTACTAGATTAATCAACCTTTGTTTATCAGATTGTCTAGAGACTACTATAGACAGAGGAGATTTTAAGTACCTCCAGGACAAGAAATAAGTAATTTCTTCTTGTATCCCTAGCACCTAAAAATATTAGAAATTTGCCAAATTGAATAACATACCTAGGTTTCAGCAAAGTATTTGTCCAATTCTATTATTTTGTCTTTGAGAGCAAGGTAGGGAGGTATGAACTGGATCGCAGTCAAGTTGGATGGTCTTGGAAGTGGATGATCAACTGGATACAGAATGCTAACAGATTAAAGTCAGTGTAGTCTGAAGTCTCCTAGAAAGCCGCCAAAGTTCTGACCTTGGTCTTATACTATTCAAGTTTTTATTTTTTTAGGTCAAAGACTTGGATGAAAGTGCAGGTGGCATATTTATTAAATTTGCAGTTCAATTCAGTTTAACAAGCATTTAAGTACTTACCAGACATTGTGCTAGGCAATGCTGTTAAACAGAAAAATAAAGGAGAGCGTCCTGGCTCTTGAGGGGTTTAAATTTTATTGAGAAGAAGCAATATATGCATAGAAAATTAAATACATGACATGTACAAAATAATTTCTGGATTGTGAGTGAAGATATAGGGCAAGAAACTGTCACATTCTTAATGGAGGCAATGGTCATGTTGACCTTGATTGACCCTGAGCAAGAGATGGAAAACTGGGGAGGGGGGAGGGAAGACTATAAGTAGGAAGGGGATGAGTTCCTGAGCCTGTCCAATGATCAAGAAGTGGTTGACCAGTCGTGGGGCTTGGCTTATTGATCTCATCAGTTCCCATGGGTTCCATTATCATCTCTATCCCCAGACCTATATATCTAATCCTAACCTGTCTCCCAAGTTCCTGTCTTACTTTACATTGTATTTGGCCTTTCCAACATCTTAAAAAGCAGCTAGGTGGCGCCAAGTGGTTAGCCTGCTAGACCTAGTGAGGAAGACCAGAGTTCAAATTTGGCTTCAGATACTTACCAGAGGTATGACCCTGAGTAAGTCACTTAACCTTTGTCTGCCTTGGTTTCTTCATCTGTAAAATGGGGATAATAACAACACCTGTATCCCACGGTTGTGGTGAAGTAAGATGAATGAATAATTGTAAAGCATTTTGCAAACTTCAAAGTGCTATATAAATACGTGTTACCGAATGGGATGTTTCCTAGGTATCCCAAACTCATCATGTCCAAAAAAGAACTCATTATCTTACCCCTCCAACCTTCCCTTCTTCCAAACTTCCTTATTGCTGCCACAGGCACCTCCATCCTCCCAGGTTCACAGTGTTATATTTGACTTCTTTCTCTCTTGCACATATCCAATTAATGGCCAATTTTTGTCATTTCTATCTTTCTAATCTCTCTCATATATCTCAGGCTCTGTAACTCCTACAGCTGCCACCATGGTTCATCTCACTTCCGGACCATTACAGTAGCCCTTCTGGTAGTTCTCCAGCCTCAAGTCTTTTCCTACTCTGTTTCAGTGGTTTTCCTAAGGCTCAGGTCTGACCATGTTATCCTTCTATTCAATAAACTACAGTGGTTCCCCATCACATCCAGGATCAAATATAACATCTTTTGACTGTCTCTCTTTTTTTTTTTTTAATTTGGAGGCAATCAGGGTTTAATGACTTGCCTAAGATCAGATAGCTAGGTTGGATTTGAACTCGGGTCCTCCTGACCAGGATGACTAACTTTTAAAGCACTTCACAACCTGGTCCCTTCCTATCTTTGCAGTCTTCTTCTACACACCATGATCAGAGATAGCAGCCCTCTTGCCTTTCCTGGAACATGCTTTTTCGACGGTTGTCCCCCTGTCTGTAATGCTCTGCCTACTCATCCCTGCCTCCTGACTTTCTTTAAATTTCGGCCCCAGTCCCCTTTCTGTAGGAATACTTTCCTGGTCTTCTCTCCCCACTCCAAACCCCTCTCCTCAGCTGCCCTGAGATTACCATTTGCACTATATAGTTTATATGTACATTTATTTGTATCCTGTGTTCCCCGTTAGATTTCAAGCTTCTTGAGGTCAGGGACTGTGTTTGCCTTTCTTTGTATTCCCAGCAGTTAGCACAATGTCTGGCACATAGAAAGTGCATAAGAAATGCTTGTTGATTAATTGGCTGGCTAGTTCTAGGAAAGTGAGGCGTATTTGAATTTCCCTTTCCTTAGCCAAGTCAGCTCGGCCACAAGGGAAAATAAATCACTTCTTCATAGTTTCTCCCCTATTTGCAATAAAGTTTTGACACACAGCTGGGGGAAATAATAATACACTCGATGACAAAATTGAGAGCCAAAAAATCCTAATAGGTTGAAGCTAACCAGATGAAAGTGAATGAGGATAAATGTAAATTCCTGAGCTTGTTTTAAAAAAAAGACTGCTCAAGTATAAGTGATGGAGCTATAAAATATTTTATGTGTTTTCAAAAGACCTAAGGGTTGTAGTTAGACATGAGTCAACAATGTGACTTGGCTGCCAAAAAAACTAGGGATCTCAGGATGCCTTTGAGACTCTTGTGTCCAGAACCAGACAAGTGATACTCTTGCTACGGCCTGACTGGGTCAAAATGTATCTGTAGCACTGTGCTCAAGATCTAACTAGCCCACTTCAATAACAATTATTATTATAGCTAACATTCTTAGAGTTCCTTAAGGTTTCAAAGCACTTTCCAAATATCTTTCCAAATAGCTGTTGCTGTTATTAACCCCATTTTACAGATGAGGTAGCAGCAGGCAGAGGTTAAGTGACTTGTCCAAGGTCACACAGTCAATAAGTATCTGAGGTTGGATGTGAATTCTAGTCTCTCTGACTCCAGGTGTAACTAGACAAATTAGAGACTATTCAGAGAAAGGCAGCTATAATCAAGAAAGGATTCAAAATTCTGCCATAGGAATTGCAGATGTTCAGTGTTGAAAAGAGAAGTGTGCTCTCCCAAAAGGTTGGGGGGAAGGAGTACATGTAGTAGTTGTCTTCTAATATTTGAAGGGTCAATATGTGGCACAGGGATTTGACCTGTACTGCTTATTCCCAAAAGTCAAGTGATGCAGTGGATGGAGCACCAGACCGAGAGTTAGAAAGACTCATTTTCCTGAGTTCAAATCTGGTCTCAGACACTTACTAGTTGTGTGACCCTGGGCAAGTCACTTAAGCCTGTTGGCTTCAATTTTCTTATCTGTTAAATGGGCTGGAGAAGGAAATGGCAAACCACTCCAGTATCTTTGCCAAGAAAACCCCAAATGGAGTTGGACACGACTGAAAAACTATTAAACAACAAAGTAGAAATTACAGGGAGGCAGATTTTGATATAAGGAAAACTTTCCCAACAAATAGAGCTATCCAAAATAGAATGAGCTGCTTTGGAAATGGTCCATCTCTGGAAGTCATTAAGCAAGCTAGATGACCACGAGAGAAACTTATAGATGAGAATGGACTGGGTAACCTCAGAGATTCCTTCCAACTATGATTTTCTGTTTCTCAGTCAGTCAAGTTAAACATTTTTTAAGCATCTTCTATGTGCCAAGCGTTGTATTAAGTGCTAGGGATACAGAGAAAGGACTAAGACAGTCCCTGCTCACAAAGGAGAAGTAGCTCCATGGCACAGTGGAGCCTGATTCTGGAGTCAAAAGATCTGAGTTCAAATCTGGCCTCAGGTTGTGTGACCCTGGGCAAGTCACTTAAACTCTGTTTGCCGCTGTTTCCTCAACAGCAGAATAGAGATAACAATAGCACCGTCCTCCAAGGAAGTTAGGAAGAGGGGATGGTTTGGAGCAAAGATAATGAGTTTAGTTTGAACATGTTGCATTTAAGATATCCACAGAACATAGTTTGAAATGTCTCATAGGCAATTGGAGATGCAAGACTAGAAGTCAGCGATGAGGTTAGGGGTGGATAAGTTTAAGAATCATTAGTATAATGATAATTTAATCTATAAGAGCTGATGAGATCACCCAGTGAAATAGAATAGATACAAGGGTGGGGAAACTGTGGCCTCAAGGCCACATACGGTCCTCTAGGTCTTCAAGTGTCAAGTGCAACCCTTTGACTGAATCCAAACTTCACAGAACAAATCCCCTTAATAAAAAGATTCTGTACATAATACTAATAGTAAATAACGGTAAATAATAGTAAAATAAAAGTTCTGTAAAACTTGGGCTCAATCAAAAGATTGCATCCAAGGACCTAGAGGGCCACATGTGGCCTCAAGGTCACAGATCCAGGACAGATCCTTGTGAGTATGACACTTATGGTTAGCAGGTATCACTTGGAGAAAGATCCAGCAAAGGGGACTGAGAAAGAGTAATCAGATAAGGAGAAAGAGAACCAGGAGAGAGTAGTAGCCTGAAAACGAAGAGAGTATAAAGGAGGAAGGGGAGGTTAACAATGACAAACTCTGCAGAGCGGCTAAGAAGGAGGAGAAGTGAGAAAAGGTCACTGGATTTGGAAATCATAGTTTTTCTCTCCTCCTCTACTAGCATATGTGAACACGTACAGTCAATCCTCAATTCTCACAGGGGTAATTTTTCCTAGAAAATGGTGCAAACGTCATAAAAATGAATGCTGATGCATGAAACCTTTGGGAAATAGGGAGTTAGATTCCCGTGATCCTCAAAACAGTAATCTTTTGTTAGAGATTGCTGAAAATACACTTATCGGCATACAGTTCCTTACAACAAAACATTAATTTTGAAAACATGCATTTTCCTAACACAGTAACCATGGAAATAACCCATAAGATACAGTACACAAAATAAAATTGGTAACATGCAAAACATCTTTTCTCATTAGTAATTCCCCAGAATTCTGTGACCTTTTGTGCTAACATCTCAATTAAAAACACAAACATTGATTTCAGACAGTAGGCCCTTTTTGGTAACACATGAAATCTACAGCACCATAAATTTGTTGCTGCTGATCAGTCATTTCAGTCCTGTCAACTCTTTGTGATCCTTTTGGGGTTTTCTTCACAGAGATACTGGAGCGGCTTGCCATTTCCTTCTCCTACTCATTTTTACAGATGAGGAACTGAGGCAAACAGGATTAAGTGATTTGCTTAGGTCTAAGGCCAGATTTGAACTCAGGTCTTCCTGACTCCAGGCCCAGTGCTCTAGCCAGTGTGCCATCTAGCTGCCCCTAGTACCATAAATACTGAACAGTATATAAAATTCTTAAAACTAAAACATTTTTTAACCTATTACTTTCCACTGTGTCAAATGGTGGTGTCAGGCCACTGTACCGTATACTATCATGCTGTAAACCTCTCTACCTTAGCCCTTCTCTGAAAACCAAGGGAAAGGTTACTGGGACTTTGGTCACTGCTGTCAAAAGATGTGGTGAGGTCTTGACATCACCTTAGAGCCCAAAGGACTTGCACTATGCTTTGGAGGCATAATTGCAACACAATAGTTGAGCTCTAAATGAAAATATGCAACAAATGGCCCAGGAGTTCTTTATTCTACAACTGTGTGTGAAAAAGAATAGCGAAGTGCCTTGTAGGACACCAGCTGCTCCACAGACTTGCACACATCATGCCTCTCACTTTTTTCTCTATTACAAATAGCCCCAAATGTGCAAGGCTGCCAAAAGGAAAGTGAAAATGCAAATGCTTGAAGTCTCAAAAGTTAAAACGGGCAAATATTGAGGATTGACTATATATATTGATTCTCTCTCAAACACTGTTCCTCATAATTCAGCTTACTCATCTCACATGACTGTTCTTCCACTTTATTTCAGCCACATAAAGACCGTCATACCCTCAATCTTGCCATCACCTACAAATGCACCATTTCCACGTTTGTGAATTCTGCAATTCCCTTAACTGATCATAATCTATTGCTATTTTCCCTCTCCTTTTTCTTTGCAACCTCAAATCAAACCCCAAATCATGATCTCTAATCACTCAATCCACAATAAAGGCCTATAATTTGTGTAGGTGAGATAGTGTCTTCTCTACTTTATAGATGAAGTTGAGGCCTAGTATGACTAAGTGACTTTACCTAGATCACAGAGTCATACATTGTTAGCAACCCAGCTAATAACTGGGTCTCACTTAAGGACCAGGCATAGTGTCCACGTAGATGCTTAGTTGTGCCTCTTCCAACCCAGACTTGGGCAAATGATAAAAATGTTGAACAGATCCTGGCTATATGAGGACATCTCTGTGGCACTTCACAGCAGACTTCCTTCTAGCTTTGCATAGCTTCATTAATTAACACCTCCAACAAAGAGGTAACTGCAAGCTTTGAGGCAACCCGAATGGTACATAGGGGTGTTAATTTGCTCTTTGAAGTTTCTTTGTGATACAAAGACACAGTTGAACAAAAAGCAGGAGACTACATTTATTATAATACTATTAAAAATCACCACATTAACTATTCTTTCTTACGGGAAATCCTTTCATAAAGCCCTAGACACAGGACATCTCACCAAAATTCAATAGATTGGGTAAGTATTATTTCCACTTAACCCCTCTCTTCCCAACCAAATACTTTTTTCCCCCCCAGATCTATGATTTTAATGGTTTGGGAGCTTCTGGGAAGAAAATTCCCTCCATATCAATTTACAAAAGGAAATAAAAGGTTTATTTCCTACCCAGCTGCTCCCCTGAACTTTGTGATGTCCAGAAACTCATGCTCCTGAAAGATGACAATAACTCTGAAACTCATACCTGCTCAGTATTCACTGCCCCAGATCAGTACCTTCTAGACTGAGAGAGTTGCCAGTGGCTTCAAGAGGTCAGGAGCCTTGTACATGGTCAGTCACACAGCTAGGATGTGCCCAAGTAAAGACTTGAATTCATGTCTTTCTAACTCCCAGGCTAGCCATCTACCTCCTATGCCATACTACCTCTCATCATCTCTTTACAAACAAGCAGAAACTATAACATGGTGTAATTCAATGATATTACCAAGTATTCTTCATAAATGGATAGAAGAATGATAACTTCTTGGATCAAAATGGAGCCAACCTAACTAGAGATAGTTAAAAAGATTTTTCCTAGAACTGTGTGAATCTAATCAAAATGACTTTAAACTGAGGTGGAAAGATGATGAGACAATTACCAAGGCATGTCTCCCAAATCAGATAACAAAGTAAAATCAAGAAAGAACACCAATAAGGCATAGAATACAGTGCCCAAGAGGAAGGCCAACAATAAAAGCCATGGTTTCATAATGTCTATATCCACTGTCCAAAGTATTGATAATGAACAAGGTAAGCTGTCAAAAAGTAAAGGATTAGTATCAATGATACTTCCTATAACAAGATTTATGAATGGAATAGGGTTCTGAAAGGCTATACTTATTCCAAAGGAACAAAAAAGGTCAAAGGAGTAATGGAACAGTCTTTAATATAAATAAAATACACTCATATGAGGAATCCCGCCACCTGGCAGGGAGAAAAATATTGTGAAGAAGAATTGGATGATGATCCATGGACAAGGACTTCTTTGACCTACTTAGAGTTTTAAAAGACATAGAGGAAAGACAACTAATGGAAGACAAAAGAACATTCTGAAATAATATTGTTATGGAAGTAGAAAACTGAATAGAGGGAGGAAACAGATAAGTGAATTAGGAAGAAAAATACAAAGAAGACATGAAGGTTTGATTTGTTAGTGATGGAAAATGTATCACAATGCACAAGAAATGCTGGATCTTTCTCTCTCTCTCTCTCTCTCTCTCTCTCTCTCTCTCTCTCTCTCTCTCTCACACACACACACACACACACACACACACACACACACACACACACACACACACACACACACATTTGTATTCCCAGCACTTAGCTTAATGCTTGACATGCACACCACTCTCTGTTTCCACAAAGCAGAGGTTGTATGGCAACTTGCTGCAGATGTGGCAGAGCCGATTCCTGCCTTGGGAGGACTAGATTACCTCTGAAGACTCTCCCAATTCAGATCCTGTGAAATCAGCTGAAGAGAATAAAGACAAGTTTGTATCTGGTCTAACACTCTTTTATATGTGATAGGGGACCTTGCTAAGAGAGAAAAACACACTGCATTTTCCCATACCAGGGTAGGACCACAGGACATGGACTAGGGACAAAGAAAAAAGTGTTTGTAATGCTCCCAGACAAAGACTACTCCATTTTTGTCTGTGAATCTCTAGAATCTGTCACACAGAAGGTGCTAAAAAAAAATGTTTATTAGCAAACGGGTTAAGATTGGAATGAACTTCTAGTCATGGGGATGATCTGGTATCCTAAATCCTTACTAATCCACATTGGTAGTTCCCATCTCACTCTTAACTTCTTTTAATTCTATGGGAAGTTGGAGAGGTTGTCAGGACACCAATCACCCACCCCACCACTACCATGTTATTAATGGACAAATATTAACTATGTGCCAGGCATTGTACTAGGGAATGACAATAACATTTACAAAGAGTGAAATAATCCCTACACACAAGCTTGTTTGAATGAATTGAGTCTGAATGGCAATGGTTTCCTAAGTGGCATCGTATCCCTTCTCTGTCTATATGTCTTACCAGATAAGGCTCCATCGCTATGGAACTGTATCAGGAACAAGCCGAAATGTTCAATAAGCTCCCGAGACAGTCCTGTCTTGTATGACACAATCTGAAAAAAGAGAAATGCCAGGTCTGTATATCTCCTGTGAAAACATGGATTTGAGAATTCCCTGCCAATAGCAAGTACTTAACAGACTAATATATAGTTTCAACTACTGATAAGTTCAGTAGGCAAATACCACACTTAATCCACTTTATTACTCCCATGTCATTCTTACTTTTCAGTACAGAACAGCACCTATTTCCCATGAAAATCTACCTTTGAAAGACTGGTGAGAAGCAGAATGCTATACTGGAGCTGTCCTCAGAGTTCAAGTCCTGACTCCTTCACTTAGTCCTTGTGTAACTGAGGACAAGGCACTTAGCCTGTGAGTGCCTCAGCCAATCCTGTTAAACTACAAGTCAAAAAGCAGGCTTTCATTCATTCATTACTTGTTGTTTGTCCTTCATTTTTGAAGAAGACCAGTGATATCATGATATTTAAGTGTGAGTGATGTTTTAACTTGTGAGTGAGTTGGTCAGCCTTACTCTCTCTTCCAGTCATAGAAGTTCAGTGGCAAGACAGAAGTCTTTTAGCAGTAAAATCTTTGATGTATTTTGACACAAGGGAGAGTCTCCCTGGTTTCTGTTTAAGTGCTAGTGATTTGGTCAGCTTGCTCTGAGTTCTCAAGATCACAGCTTCTTTAAATTGGCTGAAGATCCTACATCTCCTGAACTATTAAAAGGGATCCTCATTACATCAGGCAACTAGATAGTATAGTGGTTAGAGTGTCAGACTTGGCCTGAATCTGAATTCTGCCTCAGATATTTACTCGTTATGTAACTTTGGACATGTTATTTAACTTATCTCAGTCTTGGTTTCCTCATCTGTAAAATTATAATAAAGCACTTATCTGGCAGGGTTGTTATAAGAACCAAATAAGACAGTATTAATAGAGAGCTTTGCAAAATGTAAAGCTCTATAACAGGAGTCAGTAATGAGAGCCCGAGAGCCAAATCTACTTGACTATGTTGGAGAACTAAGAATGGTTTTTCCATTTTATTTAAAAATGTAAAACTTCGTTTTCAAATGTAATTATTTTTATCTGGGGCATACAAAAGCAGGAGTTTGGCCACATCTGGCTTAATAGTCATAGTTCTGACTTCTGCTTTATATAAATACAAACTAATAATAATGATAAATGTTACTGTTGTTATTTGTTATTTTTGTTTCAAAGGTTCTCCTCATCTGAAAACCATCTTATTAAGGAGTGTGGAGGGAACTGGTATACCCTGCACAGCCTTGGCAATTGCTTGCCAATAATTTTCAATAAGCACTAATTGTTCAGTATTCTAACTTACATCTCAAACTTGACACATTCCCATTGAATGCCTTTCTTCAAAGAGAAATATGGGTTAGTATTTCAGAGCACAAACATTACTAACAAAGTTATCCCAAAGTAAAAATACCTAAATGGAACATTTTAGTTCTACTGTTGGTGTTTAATCAGCAACTGTCACCTCATTTAGAGCTGTAACTAGTATTTTTCATACTTAAGGCAAGGTTTACAAAATATGACCTGGGACAGGTAGCAGAAATCATCCAAAAGTCCACTTTTTAAGACCAATTTAGTTGGGACAGTTGGGAGAAAGAGACCCTAAGAGATTTGGTCATAGCCAGTTAGTGTTTCCAGTGCTATCATTGTCTAAAGAATGTCTTTTGAAGCCAATGATCGCACTATGGATTGGTGGCCATGTTTGCTGCCCTGGGAAAGAATGACTGTCATAATTTCAGAATCATAGCTTTGCTGTGGGAACAGAAAACTTTTTGTTCAGGAAAGAGTCTTGCTTAACATCTGCAGCCACATTTTGGTCCTCTTCCATATGTCTCTTCTGCATGTCGAGTCCATTGGCTTCAGACTGGATTGTGGAGGGAACAAAAATATTGCTTACAGCTTGTAGCAAGAGTTGTAAGAACATATATATATATGTATATATTTATATTCAAAATTCCAATGAATTTATGTTTGTTTCTGATATTTGAAGTTCTCTGTTTGTTCTATCTATTTCTTGCATCCATTCAATAGACGATGCATTTACAGCCTGAGGATCACAAGTGCCCTTTGGTACCCAGTACTCATTCAGACTGAAATATGGGGCTCTTCTAGTCTTACATGTCTGGAGATGCCTTTTGAGTGTAGAAACCTACAATCTAGCTAAGATGTTTAGTGCTGTAGAACAGATCAAGGAAGTGTGACTGTCTACTGTGAAAACAAGACTGTTTTCCTTACCTGCCAAACTATATGTGTATTGTGATTTAGTGTCAACCTCTCAGAAAGTTAAACCCTCATGGATGGAGAGACCTGAGGCCATCACATCATGTGCAGCATAGGGTAGGGGTAAGGTGAAGGAGAGAATTCAGATGGGATGTTACAACCAGCAGAGAGAAAGTACAGTGCACCTTTGGGCTAATTATTCTTGCTAACTTGGTGATAATATTCAACTATTTTTGTGCTACTAAAGAAGTATAAGCGCTATGAGTGATTCTAAATTTCTGTGCTCTGGAATAAAGTCCCAGTTGTCCCAGTTGTTCACTCTAGATAAAGCTCTGCTCTTAGAATCTGATCACAGTGTTGAAGCAGAACAGAAACAATCTAATCCCATTTTTATCTGCCCTAGTAAGCTATTTTCACTGTTAGACCATCCATGGCTATTCACTGATAAAGTACTTGGCTTGGTATGAGTGTGGTTTCTTGGGGCAGAGATTTCAAATTTCAATTGAAGTTGTGATTTCTCACTTTCCTTGAGAACAAATGAGAAAAGGATAATCCAAGATCCCATAAAGGTTCACGGATGACATGCTGGGGTCTCCTTCTAGGCCAGTCCTGATTCAGCTTCCTTCCCCAAAATGCTTATATATCCTTCTTTGTTTGTACACAGAGTTAGTGTCATGTGGCATCTTTGGTTCTTCCTTTCTTTCTTTGCAAGAAAATTGGGGTTAAGTGACTTGCCCAGGGTCACACAGCTAGTAAGTGCTAAGCATCAGAGACTGGATTTGAACTCAAGGGTCCTCCTGACTACAGTGCCAGTACTCTATCCACTGAGCCACCTACTGGCACCATTCTAAGTCATAGTCAACTGGAATGCTTAAATACACTTTGCATCTATCTCTATGAATGTAGACTATAAGTTCCTACAAGGGTGAGGACTGTTCTGTCTATTTAAATTGGTTTGGCCTATTGCTGGCATGCATCTAAGTTACTCCTCTCTCTGAGATTCAAAGTCCTTAAAAACCTTGCTCAGCCTTCCTTGTCAGTCTTAAGTGCTGTGAGGCCCCTCTGTACATTCTAAAATCCAGTCAAACCATGCTTCTTTCTCTTTTTACACACACACCCACACATACCCCCCAACACACACACACATTGCACTTCTTTCACTGACTTTCTCCATTTCTATAATGCATAGCTTTATGCTTGTTGATTGAATGATCTAAAAAATGGTCTTTAAAAAGGAAAAAAATTATTTTAGAAATAAGATCCAGGTGTTCCAGGCATGGGGGGACAGCCAGAGAGACAGTCTGGAGCCAAGAAATGGAGTGTCTTGTTTGCAGAACAGCCAAGAGGCCAATGTCATGGGATCAAAGAGTACATTTTGGAGAGTAAAGTTTCAATTGAGGAATAGGTGAACAAGCTATGGTCTATGATTGTGATGGAATACTATTGTGCTATAAGAAATGATGAGTGGGGGGCCAGAGTAAAAGCAAGGACTTGCTTCAGCTGTCCCCCCAAAACCTTCCAAATACCCATAAAAAAAAACTCTAAACAAATTCTAGAGCTACAGAATTCACAAAATGACAGAGTGAAACAAATCTCCAGTCCAAGACAACCTGGAAGGTCAACAGGAAGGGTATGCTGCACCAGGCTGGGAGCGGAGCACGGTCCATGTGGGCCGTGACAGCAGACAGGGCTGGAGCAGGTCACAGGGGACTGAATCACTGGCAGCTGAGACAGTTTCCAGACTTTTCAACCCACAAAAGCCAAAGACAGCATAGAAGGTCAGTGCAAAAACTCTAAGAGACCTGGATGAAACAGGAGGGAGGTCGATGGGGGGCTGGCCCTAGTCCTGGGGCAGGGGAGATGGCAACTGCAACAGCAGAGGCAGTGGAAGCAGCAGCAGAGGTGGTGGCTGCTTCTGGAACTCTGAACCCACAGACAATGGGGGATCAGGCAGCTGATACAAAAACCCTGAAGCCTGGGACAATACACCCACCCATACTCCCACTGGAAGCAGAGTTCTACCTTGACAAAAAGTTGGAAAGTCAAGAATTTGGCTGGGAACATGAGTGAACAGCATTAAAAAACTGACTATAGAATCTACTTTGGTGACAAAGAAGATCAAAACATACAACCAGAAGAAGGCAACAAAGTCAAAGCTCCTACAACCAAAGCTTCCAAAAAAAAGATATGAATTGGTCTCAGACCATGGAAGAGCTCAAAAAGGATTTGGAAAATCAATTAAGAAAAGTAGAGGAAATATTGGGAAGAGAAATTAGAGTGGGGCAAGAAAATCATGAAAAATGAGTTAACAGCTTGCTAAAAGAGACCTTTAAGGAACACCTTAAAAAATGGACTAACCCAAATGGCAAAAGATGTCCAAAAAGTTAATAATAAGAAGAATACCTTAAAAAGCAGAATTGGTCCCCATTTGATAAATGGTCAAAGGATATGAACAGGCAATTTTCAGAGGAAGAAATTAAAGCTATCTATAGTCATATGAAAAAATGCTCTAAATCACCTTTGATTAGAGAGATGCAAATCAAAACAACTCTGAGGTACCACATCACACCTATTAGATTGGCCAACATGACAAAACAGAAAGATGATAAATGTTGGAGAAGATGTGGGAGAGTTGGAACACTAATTCATTGTTGATGGAGCTGTGACTGATCCAACCATTCTGGAGAGCAATTTGGAACTATGCCCAAAGGTCTACATGTGCATACCCTTTGACCCAGCAGTAGTGCTTCTAGGGCTGTATCCCCAAGAGATCATAAAAATTGGAAAGGGTCCCACATGTACAAAAATATTTATAGCAGCACTCTTTGTGGTGGCCAAAAACTGGAAATCAAGGGGATGCCTATCAATTGGGGAATGGCTGAAAAAATTATGGTATATGAATGTAATGGAATACTATTGTGCTACAAGAAATGATGGACAGGAAGACTTCAGAGAGGCCTGACAAGACTTATATGATCTGATGCTGAGTGAAAGGAGCAGAATCAGGAGAACTACGTGCACAGCAACGACCATAGTGTGTGAAGGTTTTTTCTGGTAGACTTGTAACTTCATTGCAATGCAAGCACTTAAAAAAAATTCCCAGTCTTCTAAGGCAAAATGCCTTCCACATCCAGAGAAAGAACTATGGAATTCAATGGTAGAATGTAGCAGCTCATGTGTGTGTGTGTGTGTGTGTGTGTGTGTGTGTGTGTGTGTGTGTGTGTGTATTGCGTTTTGGTTTGTTAGATGATTTCTCTCACTCATTTTAATTCTTCAACACAGCATGACTATAGTGAAAATATATTTAATAGGAATGCATTTGAGGAACCTATACAAAATTGTACGCCATCTCAGGGAGGGAGGGGGAAAGTAGGAGGGAGAGAGTGGAAAATAATAATCTAAGTTATATGGTAGTTATTGTAGAACACTGAAAATAAATAAAATAAATTAATAAAAAAAAAAGCAGAATTGGCTAAATGGAAAAGGAGGTCCAAAACTCACTGAAGAAAATAATTCCTTCAAAATTAGAATGGAGCAAATGGAAGCTAATGACTTTATGAGAAATCAAGAAATCATAAAATAGAACCAAAAGAATGAAAAAATGGAAGATAATGTGAAATATCTCATTGGAAAAACCACTGACCTGGAAAATAGACTCAGGAGAGATAATATAAAAATTATTGTACTACCTCAAAGCCATGATCAAAAAAAGAGCTTAGACATCATCTTTCAAGGAAAACTACCCTGATATTCTAGAATTAGAGGGTAAAATAGGAATCAAAAGAATCTACCAGTCACATCTTGAAAGAGATCCCAAAAGGAAAACTCCTAAGAATATTGTAGCCAAATTCCAGAGTTCACAGGTCAAGGAGAAAACATTGCAAGCAGCCAGAAAGAAACAATTCAAGTATTGTGGAAGCACAATCAGGATAACACAAGATCTAGCAGCTTCTACATTAAGGGACTAGAGGGCTTGGAATATGATAATCCAGAGGTCAAAGGAGCTAAGATTAAAACCAAGAATCACTTACCCAGCAAAACTGAGTATAATACTTCAGAGGGAAAAATGGACATTCAATGAAATAGAGGACTTTCAAGCATTCTTGATGAAAAGACCAGAGCTGAATAGAAAATTTGACTTTCAAATACAAGAATCAAGAAAAGCATGAAAAGATGTACAGGAAATAGAAATCATAAGAGACTTTCTAAATTTGAACTGTTTACATTTTGACATGGAAAGATAGTATTTGTAACTCATTAGACCTTTCTCAGTATTAGGATAATTGGAGGAGAAAGATAGATAGATAGATAGATAGATAGATAGATAGATAGATAGATAGATAGATAGATAGATAGATAGATAGACGGACGGACGGATGGATGGATAGATAGATGGCACAGGGTGAGTTGAATATGAAGGGATGATATCTAAAAATAAAATTAAGGGTTAAAAGGGGAATATATTGGGAGGAGAAAGGGGGAGATAGAATGGGGTAAATTATCTCACATAAAAGAGACAAGAAAAAGGTTTCACAATGGAGGGGAAGAGAGGGGAAGGTGAGAGGAAATGAGTGAACCTTACTCTCATCTGATATGGCTTAAGGAGGGAATAATTTACACATTCAATTGGATATCTTACCCTACATTAAAGTAAGGGGGAAAGAGATGGGGGTGATAGAAGGAAGGGTAGATTGGGGGAGGGGGTATTCAGAAACAAACACTTTGGAAAAGGGACAGGGACAAAAGAGAAAATAGAATAAGGGGGGACAGGATAGGACAGAGAGAAATATAGTTAAGTCTTTCACAACATGACTATTGCGGAAGTGTTTTGCATGACTACATATGTATAACCTATGTTGAATTGCTGGCCTTCTCAATAAGGGTGGGTGGAGAGGGAAGAAGGGAGACAATTTGGAATTCAAAGTTTTAAAAACAAATGTTAAAAACTGTTTTTACATGCAACTGGAAAATAAGACATACAGGCAATGGGGTATAGAAATCTATCTTGCCCTATAAGACTGGGGATGAAGGGGTGGTGATAGAAGGGATGGCAGACTGGGGGAAAGAGTAATCAGAATGCATGCTATCTTGGGGGGTAGGGGAGAGATGGGGAGAACATTTAGAACTCAAAATCTTGTAGAAATTAATTAATTAAAAAAAAAGGAAATGATGAGCAGGATGTTTTCAGGAAAACCTGGGAAGACTTATATGAACCATTGCAAAGTGAAATGAACAGAACCAGGAGAGCATTGTACATAGTTACAACAATATTGTAAAGATGATCAACTGTGAAAGACTTAACTACTCTGATTGACACAATGATCCAAGATAATTCTAAAGGACCCATGATGAAAAATGTTATATACCTCCAGGGAGAGAACTGATGAAATCTGAATGCAGATTCAAGCATACTTTTTTTGCTTTATTTTTCTTGCTTTTATATCTTGTTTATTTTTCTTGCAACATGGCTAATATGGAAATAGGTTTTGCGTGATTTCCCATGTCTTGCCAATATCATAATGTTTGCCTTCTCAAGACATGGGGGAGGGACAGGAGAGAGAATTTGGAACTCAATTTTTTAAAGTGAATATTAAATTATTTTTAGTTGTAACTGGGAAATGTTTAATAAAATAAATTTTTAAAAATTTTATGTAGGAAAAAAAAGAACTGGGAAGGTAGAAGGGCACTAGTTTATGAAAGGCTTTGAAGGCAACAGAAATTTGTATTTGATCCTGGAGACAACAGGAAGTCACTGGAGTTAGAGGGAAAGGGGGATTGACATGATCAGACCTGTGTTTTAAGAAATCCCTTCAGTGCTTGAATGGAGAATGGATTGTAGTGGGCAGAGAGTTGGGCAGGGTTACCCAAAAGCAGACCATTGCAAGTCTGCAAATCTGCAATAGTACAAGAATGAGGTGACAAGGGCCTGCCCTAGAGTGGTAGCAGTGTCAGAAGAGATAAGACATATTTGAGAGATGCTGCAAAGGTGAAATCAGTAGGCCTTGGCAACAGCATGGATACAGGGGCTGAGAGACAATGAGAAATCCAGGATGAGGGACAGGACACTTAGAAGTCGTCACTTCCTGGGAAAAAGCCCAGAAAAGGGAAAAAAAATAAGACTATAGAAGGCTACTTTCCTGGTGAACAGATATCTCCTCCCTTCCTTTCAGATGAGGAAGAACAAGGCTTACCATCAGGGAAAGACACAGACGTCAAGGCTTCTGTATCCCAAACATCCAGAATAAATATTCCATGGGCTCAGGCCATGGAAGAGCTCAAAAAGGATTTTGAAAATCAAGTTAGAGAGGTGGAGGAAAAACTGAGAAGAGAAAAGAGAGAGATGCAAGAAAAGCATAAAAACCAGGTCAACACCTTGCTAAAGGAGACCCAAAAAAATGCTGAAGAAAATAACACTTTGAAAAATAGGCTAACTCAATTGGCAAAAGAGGTTCAAAAAGCCAGTGAGGAGAAGAATGCTTTCAAAAGCAGAATTAGCCAAATGGAAAAGGAGGTCCAAAAGCTCACTGAAGAAAAGAGTTCTTTAAAAATTAGAATGGAGCAGATGGAGGCTAATGACTTTATTAGAAACCAAGAAATCACAAAACAAAACCAAAAGAATGAAAAAATGGAAGATAATGTGAAATATCTCATTGGAAAAACAACTGACCTGGAAAATAGATCCAGGAGAGACAATTTAAAAATTATGGGACTGCCTGAAAGCCATGATCAAAAAAAAGAGCCTAGACATCATCTTTCATGAAATTATCAAGGAAAACTGCCCTGAGATTCCAGAACCAGAGGGCAAAATAAATATTCAAGGAATCCACAGAACACCGCCTGAAAGAGATCCAAAAAGAGAAACTCCTAGGAACATTGTGGCCAAATTCCAGAGTTCCCTGGTCAAGGAGAAAATATTGCAAGCAGCTAGAAAGAAACAAGTCAAGTATTGTGGAAATACAATCAGGATAACACGAGATCTAGCAGCTTCTACATTAAGGGATAGAAGGGCATGGAATATGATCCATTCCAGAAGTCAAAGGAACTAGGACTAAAACCAAGAATCACCTACCCAGCAAAACTGAGTATAATACTTCAGGGGAAAAAATGGTCTTTCAATGAAATCAAGGACTTTGAAGCATTCTTGATGAAAAGACCAGAGCTGAAAAGAAAATTTGACTTTCAAACACAAGAATGAAGAGCAGTATGAAAAGGTTAACAGCAAAGAAAAGTCATAAGGGACTTTACTAAAGTTGAACTGTTTACATTCCTAAATGGAAAGACAATATTTGTAACTCTTAAAACTTTTTAGTATCTGGGTAGTTGGTGGGATTACATACATATGGGATCATATCTTTAAAAAAATGAAATTAAGCGGTGAGAGAGAAATATATTGGGAGGAGAAAGGGAGAAATGGAATGGGGCAAATTATCTCTCATAAAAGAGGCAGGCAAAAGACTTTTTAGTGGAGAGAAAAAGAGGGGAGGTGAGAGAAAAACATGAAGTTTACTCTCATCACACTTGACTCAAGGAAGGAACAAAATACACACTCATTTTGGTATGAAAACCTATCTTACAATACAGGAAAGTGGAGGAGAAGGGGATAAGCGGGGGGGGGGGGATGATGGAAGGGAGGGCATGAGGAGGAGGGAGCAATCTGAAGTCAACACTCTTGGGGAGGGACAGGATCAAAGGAGAGAATAGAAGCAATGGGGGGCAGGATAGGATGGAGGGAAATATAGTTAGTCTTACACAACACAATTATTATGGAAGTCATTTGCAAAACTGCACAGATATGGCCTATATTGAATTGCTTGCCTTCCCAAAGAGAATGGGTGGGGAGGGAGGGATGAAGAGATGTTGGAACTCCAAGTTTTAGGAACAACTGTCGAGTACTGTTCTTGCTACTAGGAAATAAGAAATACAGGTAATGGGGTACAGAAAGTTATCTGGCCCTACAGGACAAAAGAGAAGATGGGGACAAGGGAAGGGAGGGATGATAGAAGAGAGGGCAGATTGGTGATAGGGGCAATCAGAATGCTCAGTGTTTTGGGGTGGGAGGAGGGGACAAATGCGGAGAAAATTTGGAACCCAAAATTTTGTGAAAATGAATGTTAAAAGTTAAATAAATAAATTAAAAAAAAAAAAGAAATCCAGGATGAATCCTAGGCTGTGAGTCTAAGGAAATGGAAAGATGATGTTGTCCTATACAGTAACAGTGGAAGGAGGTGGGAGAATTCATATGGTGTTTTAAGGATTATAAAATGAATTAAAAGTAGAATCTCTGTTAAGCCTCACAACAACCCTATAAGGCAAATGGGATAGAAAGATAGACAGACAGACATATAGATCTTATCATGGTCTACTTCCTCTTGCCCTACCACTCCCAATTTATCCTGAATATATCTTGCTTATAAATACAAGGGAGGATAGACACTTAGAGAGAGAGAAAAAAAAATTAAGAAAAAGAAACATTATTTAGCTTTTCATGTGTATATTTCTTATTTCCTCCATGAGATAAAAATTCCTTGAGGATAGTGTCCAGGTCTTATTCAATTCCCAGGATTGTAGCACAATGCTATACACAGTAGATGCTTGGTTAATATTTTTTGAATGATTGATTAAGAGGGTACACCCCATTTCTCACCATTGGTAGGAACCTAGAAATATTTCATTCAACCCTCCCATTTTGGAGATGAGAAAACTGAGGTTCATAAAGCTTATCCAAGGTCACCAAGGAAGTTTATAGCAGAGCCTGGATCTGAACTCTTGAGTTTCTGACCTCAAATCCCATACACTTTCCATGGGACCACGTTAATTCCCTGATAACTATCAGATAATCATTTTGATTGTAGCCCAAAGCAGTTACAAATGAACTTTCAATAACTTTTGTGTCATTTCTATCTAAACTGGGATGAGGAACCTGCGGCCTCAAGGTGGCCCTCTAAGTTCTCAAGTGTGGCCCTTTGACTGAATCCAAACTTCACAGAACAAATCCCCTTAAAAAAGGGATTTGTTCTGTGAAACTTGGACTCAGTCAAAAAGCCACACCTAAGGACCCAGAAAGCCATATGTGACCTTGAGGTCATAGGCTCCTCACCATTGACCTAAACAGTTACAAAATGCCTCATGCTACTTACATGTAATATCTTTTTCTTAAAATTGCATTCACCAGTCTATATTCTTAAATGTTTCTCCAGCATTTCGCATCTCACTCCTGGCTGGAACTCAGCATTTGCGCACCCAAGGAAGGCATGGTCTCAAAATTGCTTCCTTCCCTTCACCCTGCCCACTGTGGGTCATTAACATAGCATCACCAGATTTACAATTCTAAGGAAGCTGAGAGATTATCTACTCTAACCCAGTTTATAAATGATGACTTTGAAACAAAAAAAAAGCTTTATACATACATCAAACAAGTAGTAAGAAGCAAAACCAAGATTGGAACATAGCTCTTCTGACTACAAAGCCAATGTTCTTTGCTCTACCACTAGAGGACTTTGCCTGTCATTGTGACACAACCTAAACAAACCATAGAATAGTACCTTCTGCCATTAAAATAAGTTTATTTATACAAAATAATTTCTAACAATGCCCTTAGAACTAGCAATGATGCTTAAAGATGAGAAAATTCATAGATGAAGGGGTTATGGGGAAGTAAGGAAGATATTCACTGCTGGTGAAGTTATGAATTAGTTTGACCATTTTAGAAAATAATGTGGAACTATGCAAGAAAAGTTACTCAGTCAGTCATATTTTCACATTCTATTACTGGAACATTAAATCAAGGAAGTACTGACTGCAAGAAAGACCTAGATGAACTAAAACAGTCAGAGCAATAGTTACGTTAATGCTGAAAACAAAATATGTCCCCAACAACTGAGGAATGATTAAACATAATCTAATGGAATATTATTGAGGTATAGGGAATGACAAATATGAAGAATTCGGGAGAACATGGTAAGACTTACATGATGGCCAATGCGGGAATTTGTCTGACTTAACTATTCATATTTGTTATAGGAGTTTTGTTTTTCTTTTCCTTTTTTCCCCCACGGGTGAGAGGGATGGAGGTGGAAGTATTAACCAAAGAAATCATAAGTGAAAGAAAGTAGATTTTTATTTATTGAAATATTAAATTAAAATTTTAAAACTATTGGCACTAACTAAAAATCCTGGAAAATAGAGAAAAACCCTAAAAATACATCATGGTCATGTTAAAAAATACTAATCATAGCTATTTGAGCCTCTTCTCATTTATGTTTAATTATAATATCGCTCCAAATGATTCTACATGACCTAAAATGTGGTTTGGGTTGTAAGTTTCAATGGTAGCAACATTTATTGTTGCAATAAACTCTAATCATTTGTGTTTTAAAAAAGGAAGGAAAGGAAGGGAAAAAAGAAAGAAAAAAGAAAAGAAGAAAGGAAGGAAGGAAGAAAAAGAAAGAAAGAAGAACAACGATAGGACATCTTACACAATAACCAGGACATTATAAATGAAGTCACTATATAGAGAGGCAGCAAAATTCTAGTCAAATCCAACGGTCAGCGTTGGTGCATTACTATCCAAGCTAAGGGACACAGCCTCCTTTTCTGTTAACTGTCTTCCACCATTTTACTATTTATAAGGGAATTGGGGAGGGGGTATATTTTGAAAAAATGCCTTTTGTGTAAAAAAAAATAACAAAAATTGCTCCATTTGCATTTCTGTCCTTACCCTTCTTCATGCATTTATGTTGTGCTCTGGGCCACTATCTACTTTTGTTATCCTTAGTTTAAGCTCTGGTCTCATCCTTATGGTAATGTGACCTTAGATGATCAAAACTCTCTCTATCTTGTCCATGGAGCCCTCAGGAAACTAGAATGAAAGCAAAATATATTGATGTGTGTGGACAGAATAGGGCAGATAAAAGCAAAGAGACATTGGTTTCAAGGATCTTAGCCAAAGTGACGGTGGGTAGAATTTTGGATTTGGAAACACACATACAAATTCAAATCCTGCCTCAGGATTTGTGAGTTATGTGACCTCTAGAAAATCACTTTCTCCTCTCCTGGCCTCAGTTTCCTCAACTGTATAATGGGGATAATAATAATAGCACCTATCTTACGAGGTGGTGAGGATCAAATGAGGTAATACATGTAAAAGCTCTTTACAAATGTGAGCTATTATTATTTCCATATACTGGTTGATACATATATATATATACATATATACTGATTATAATTTTCTCAAGCCCTTCCCATATCAATTTCAAGCATTATGACATCATTTGTGTACACATTAAGTAGCTAATCTTCCTTCTTCCTGATCCTTTTAGCTATTTTCAGGGCATTTTATAGGCTATCCAGTTTTAAGCTAACAACAACTTGAGGATGGATCAAAGAAAAGATCCTAAAACTGAGCTGGACACAAAATATTGAAACTGAAAATTTTCCTAGTGATGGACAGTAACCACAAATCTCTCAGACAATCCAGACATTCCCAAAGAAATAAATATATCATTGAGGGGGGAAAAATAATATAGTAAGGTCCACAAACAAATTGTGACTGAATTTACCATCTCAACCAGATTATATCTAAACCTGATTTCCTCTACAGGATTATGAGTTTCTCCAGTGGCACCTGGTAGTTGCAGGTTACCTCTAGGACTCTTTCAGCGGTGTCAGAGGTTAGAATTTCAATTCTGATACTTCTTCCATCAGGCAGAAATATATCCAGAAAGGCTTTCTTGGTGGTGATCTTAAATGTGTCCTGTAACCAAGAGTAACAAAATAAGCTTCACAAAGTCTTCCCCTCATTTTGGGTGCCCTAAGATCTCCCTGCCCTCATTTTTCACAAGCTAGGACACATCTGCAGGCATGTGGGAAGCAAATAGCCTAGGTGCCTGGTTGGTGGCAGTATTTTACTCTATGTCATGAGGGTAAGGAATGACAGAATATAGATGGTTCTGGGGTTTTATTCTTCTAACTCCCTTTGGTTGATTGATGATTTTTGTGTTTTACATGAAAGTCATTTTTTTGTCTTTGTCATCAAATAGTACTTATTAAGTGGCTGCCTGTGTATGACATTTTCAAATAGGTGCAGAACGAGCAAAATAAATATTCACAAAACTCTCTCTTCTGGAGACTTATAAATCTAAAATGACAATATCTTTATGTACCAAGAATGAAAAAATTCAGAAAACTGCATAAAGATCATTGATTTCTTAAAAGGTCTACACTGGTGACTTTTTAAAATTGAAGTTTTATCTTTGCCTTTTGTTTTCATACCAGCTATTTCTCATAGTACTTTTCCCTCCCACACACACAGATCCCTCCAACCCCCAACACCATCCCTCCCCATACACACACTGAACCTTCCCATACGACACAGAAAACCATGGAGGAGTCTTCAAAAAATCTTGACATGAGAAAGGATCTAGTGTAACTCCTACCTTGAAGCATGAATCCCTTTTAGAATATCCCAGACAAAAGGTCCTTAGGTAAATAAAATCTAATTAATTAATTAATCTAATTAATCACTACTAATATTCTTGAAGGCATGGAAAGAATGCCTTTTAGGAATAAACAAATAGAGCTCTGAAGTCAGGAAGACCTAAGTTCAAATTCCACCTCAAATATTTAGCTGTGTGACCCTGGGCAAGTCACTTAACTTCTACCTAAGTTCCCTTAACTGTGAAATGGGATTAATAATAGCATCTGCTTCCCAGGGTTGTTGTGAGGATCAAATGAGATAATATTTGTGTAGTGCTTAGCCCCGTGGCTGGCACATAGTAGACACTGAATAAGTATTTGCTTCCTTCCTTCTATCATAAGACAATGATATTAAAAATAAGTCACATTATATAGTACCCTCAGGCTTAAGTCTTCTGTTGAGTCAAGCCATCAATAAGTCAACAAGTATTTAAGTGCCTACTATGCGTCAGACGTAGCTAAGTTGGTGATACAAAAAAAAAAAAGGCTAAAAAACTAACAATCTAATGGGTAGGCCAGCAAGTAAACAACTATTCAAAAGCAATATATCTAAAGAAAAACTGGAAATGACAAGGGAAAGCACTATCATAAAGAGAGATCAGGGACAGGCTTCTTGTAGAAGCTGGAATTTTATCTGGTCCTTGAAGAAAGCCAGGATACATAGGGAGAGAATTGCAGTCATGGGGAGTAGCCAATGAAAATGTCTGGGTTAGGGAGAGAGAGTATCTAGTACAAGAAACATCAAGGAGCCCTGAGTCATTGGATGGTAGAAGATTAAAATGGAAATAGGGGGTCAGGTCATGAAGGGGTTCTAAAAGCTAACAGAAAAATTTATATTGGACTCCAGAGATAATTTGTATTTCACCCTGGAGAGTCATTGGAGTTTATGGAATAGGAGAGTGACGGAGTCAGACCTCACCTTAGGAAGATCTATTTGACAGCTGAGTGGAAGATGGACTGAGACCCAAGAGAGACCCAAGGCAGGCAAACAAACTAGCAGGCTATTACAACAGTCTGGTTGTGAGGCGATAAGGACTTGTCCTAGAGTGGTGCCAGTGCCCAAGGAGAAAAGGGGGCATATGGGAAAGATGCTGTGGAGAGAAAGCAACAGGCCTTGGCAACAGATTGGATATGGCTATTGAGAGTGAGTAGAGAGTGACAGCTAGGTTCTGGGTCTCAGTGACTGAGGGGATGGTGGTGTCTTCAACAGTAATGGGGAAGTTGGGAAGAAGAGAGGGTTTGGGAAGAAATGAGATCAGTTTTGGATAAGTTGAGGTTAAGATATCTATGGAATACCCAGGGTCCAATAAGCAGTTGGAGATGTAAGACTAGAGGTCAGGAGAGGGCTTGAAAAGTAGATTTGAGAAGAATCCATGGGAGCTGATGAGATCACTAAGTGAAATAGTATAGAAAGAGGAGAGGATAGCCCATGACAGGGCCTTGGAGGAACAACCATGACTAGTAGGCACAACTTGGGTGAACATCCAACCAAGGAGACTGAACAGGAGCAGTCACACAGGAGAACCAGGAGAAAATAGGATCACAAAAATGGAGAGAGAGGAGAATATCAATAAGGTGATCAGTAGTGTCAAAGGCTGCAGAGAGGTCAAGAGGAATGAGGATTGGAAAATGTCACTGGATTTGGCAAATAAGAGATCACTGGTAACTTTGGATAGAACAGGTTCAGTTGAATGAAGAGGTCAGAAGTCAGACTGCAGAGAATTAAGAGAATTAGGGGAAGGAAATAGAGGCACTGATTACAGATAGACTTCTCAAAGAGTTTTGCCACGAAAGAGAAGAGAGATTTAGGACAATATTTAACAGGAATAAATGAGGCTATTTTTGAGGATAGAGAAGACACTGGATATGTTTGTAGGCAGTAGGTAAGTAGCCAGTAGACAGGGAAATATTGAAAAGTCTCTAGTTTATGGTAAGCATATGCTTCCTTATTTAAATCCCTGAAGCAGAAGGCTCTTCACCCAATAACTGCCCGAGAGCCCTAGGGTTCTCCAGTTTTTCAGCTCCAAACCTCTTTCTTTCTCCAATGTAGACTGGGACAAAGCAAAATCCAGGAAACAAGGTCATTGTCTTTTCTCCCTGCCTAGCCACATTCGTAGCTTCCCATATGTAGATAAAGTGGCAAAGCCTAAACAACTTTTGGAGTTCACCCTTATAAATACTATTATATAAATTTTACAGATGAGGAAACTGAGGCTTCAAGGAGTAAAGCAACCTGGCCAGGGTCATATTCCTAGTATTAGAGCCAGAATCTCCTGGTTTCTAAACCTAAAGGATTGGCCAAAAACAAAAACATTCTCTCTCTCTCTCTCTCTCACTCTCTCGCTCTCTCCATATATATATATATATACATATATATATATACACATACATACACACACATATACATACAGTGAGGCCTATGTTACATATACACACAAATATATGCATACTATAAATCACCTCTAAAATAATTTCCAGTTCCTGGCTGTAGACCACTGATTTTGCTGTTCAGTAAACTGGTGTTATGTCTTAAAAAGCCATAAATTTTTAAAACAGACTGTTTCCTATGCTCTGTTATTCCAGACCTATTTCTCCCCCTTGTAGTTCCTCCCCTCCCCCCACCCCCCGTCCTTTAGATATTTATTGGTCCACAGTTTACTTAGGTTTGGGAAACACTGTCATATTTTAACATAGTAGATGTTGCATAATTACCCTTTGAATGAATGAAAGAAAAAAATCGTTATTAATTGTTTACTATATGCCAGGTACTGTGCTAAGAGCCTGGGAGACAAACAAAAATGCAAAGTGTGCTGTGTGTTTGGCTAGTTTTTAGATACATAAATTTTATTTTTAATTATTAAATTATTTGTGGATAATTAACTTTTAAAAATATATATTAATGTGAAAATAAAAGGGAAAAAATATATATGTGTGTGTATATATGTATATAGTGTATGTGTGTCTAGACATACACATGCACATGCACACACACACACACACACACACACACCATAATAGCATCTACCTCTTAAGATTGTTGTAAGGATCAAATAAGAATATATTTGCAAGCATTTAGTGAGTGCCTGGCACATAGTAAATTTTTAATAAATGTGTCTTCCCTTCCCCTTCCCCCAGGGATTATGACTGTGCAGGTTTGATTATGGTTCCAAAACTAGGAAGGGAAGGTGGGGTGGAGACAGGGTCTGGAGAATGAAGAGCCAAGCCACATGTAAGGGGTCTTTGAAGTAAAGATGACGGGAACTTTGAGGAGAAATGACTATTTTACCTGAGAGTTTCTCTTAAGGGGAAAAAAGGAAAGCTGGACATAATTTGACATTAGACACAATCTGGATTTTTGTAGAGCAGATTTCAAAGGGGTAAGGACACAAGATAGAGAGAATCCCATGAATTAAGATTTTACAGGTGAGGTCAGCCCAGCGGGGTGGAAAGCACTCAATAATGATAGTCAGAGGACACAGAAAGAAATTGCAGTGTAACACAGGGCAAGTTTCTAAAGAAACCAACATGGAAATGAGAGTGGGGGGGCGGGGGAGGATAGGGGGAGAGAGGAGTAAGGAGAAGGAGGGAGGGAGGAAGGAGGGAAAAGGAGAGAGAGAATGCAAGTGAGTAAGGAATCAATTACAAAAATTAAAAAAATTGTTTTAATAGCTTCAGTAAGGTAATAACTTACAAAGTAAACATACACAAATCAATAGTATTTCTTTATAGCAACAACAAAATCTAAGAGCAAATAATTGAAAGGGAAGTCCTCTTCATTAAAAAAACTACAAAATATCAAAAATGTATGGAAGTCAATTACTCAATACCTGTATAGCTATAATTACAAAATAATAATTAAAGAACTCAAATAATTGGAGGGACATTATTCAGGGCTGAAGGCTGGGCCACACTGATACAAATAGAATGACAATATTACCTAAATTAATTTGCAGATTTATCGATTTAGTGGAATACTAACTTCACTACTTTACAGAGCTAGACAAAATAATAATAAAATTCATTTGGAGAAACAAAAGAGCTGGGTTATAAAGGGAAGTAATGAAAAAAGTAGGAATGAAGGGGGAAGAGCACCTCTAGACCTTGAATTATATTGTGAAACAGTAACAAAATTATTTGATGCTGGTTAAAACAAATAGAAAAGACCAATAGAACAGTCTAGGCAAGGAAGAATCAAAAATAACTGAACTCAATATTACCTCATATTCATTAAACTCAAAAATATAAATTACCTTATAAAGAACTCCCCAATTAATAAGAACTGTTGGGAGAACTGGAAAATGGTCTGGCAGAAATTAGGTTTAGGCAAATAGCTTACAATACATGATGTGATATATTCAAAATATAAACATTACCTGAATGTTAGCAATCATACTACTAAAAAAAACTCAAGAAAACAAGATTAGGTGACTTTCACAGAAATGGCTAGATGGTGAATTATTAACCAAACAGGGGAGCGAGGTGATTACAAAAAATAGAACACATTATTTCAGTTACATGAACTGAAAAGTTTTTGTAGAAACAAAATTAATGTAACTAGGATAAGAAGAAAAGTAGTCTCATGGGGAAAAATATTTAGATTAACTGTCTCTGATAAGGATCTGATATCCAAGATATGTAGGCAACTAATAGAACCATAGATGACCAAAAGCCATTTCCCAACAGATAATCAAATGACATGAATGAGCAGTTATCAAAAGAATTGCAAATTATTAACAATAATGCTTCAGTTCACTAATCATAGGGACAGCTGGGTGGCACAGTAGATAGAGTGTCAGGAAGACTCATCTTCATGAGTTCAAATCTGGCCTTAGTCATTTACTAGGGGCCCTGTTTGCCTCAGTTCTTTATCAGCAAAATGAGCTGGAGAAGGAAACGGCAAACCACTCCAGTATCTTTGCCAAGAAAACTCCAAATGAGGGAACAAGGAGTCAGGCATGACTGGAAAGATGACTGAACAACTCACTCATCATAAGGGAAATGCAAATCAAAATCAAAAGAACTGCCAACAATTAACAACCATATGAAATAATGCTCCAGCTCACTAATGACCAGAGAAATGCAAATCAAAACAACTCTGAAGTTTCATCTCAGACCCAGAAAATTGTAAAAGATGGGACTTGACAATGTTGGAAGGGTTGTGAAAAGACAGAAAAAATTTTAAACCACCGATGGAGCTGTAATGTGAATGCAAGCATTCCTCTATGCAGGCAGCTAGATGGTTTGGTGGCTAGAGCCTTGGGGATGGTATTAGAAAGACATCTTTGTGAGTTCAGATCTGGCCTCAGACACTTTACTAGCTGTGGTGTGATCCGGGCTGTGGTGTCACTTAACCCCGTTCACCTCAGTTTCCTCATCTGTAAAATGAACTGGAGAAGAAATAGCAAACCACCCCTGATTTCTTTGCCAAGAAAATCCCAAACAGGGTCACAAAGAGTCTGACATGACTGAAATAACTCAACAACATTTCTCTATGTAAAAAAGAAGTTTTCTTAATAGTGTAGAAGGTTCTCATCACCTCTCAGTTGCAATATCACAATAGCCTTTAAATTGGTCTTGCCTCAAATTTCTCCTTTTTTCCAATCCATCCCCCACATAGCTGCCATTGTGATTTTTCCAAAAGGTACATCTGATCACTTGCTCAATAAACTCACCAATTACCTCCAATATCAAATAAAAAATCCTTTTGGCTTTTAAAATCCTTCACCACTTGGTCCTCTCCTGCCTTTCCAATCTTCTTACACTTTCCTCCTTTCCACAAAGCTGCACTGGTCCACTTGCTGTTCCTCATAAAAGATATTCTGTCTCCTGAATGATGCCTGGAATGCTCTCCCTCCTCACCTCTACCTCCTCATTCTGTAGCTTCATTCAAGACTCAGTCAAAATTCTCCCTTATACAGAAGGCTTTTCCTGGCCACCCCATCTTTTAGAACCTCCCCGTCTCAGATTGCTCTCCAACCATTCTGTATACATATTGTACGTACCTAGTCATTTATCTATTGTCCACTCTCATTTGAATGTAAGCTATTTAAGTTTAAGAGCAATGTTTTGGCTTTTCTTTGGATCTCCAGTGCTTAGCATAGCGCCTGACACCACGTAATAAGCACTTCATAAATGTTTTGTTGACTGACTGCCTGAAATGGAGGAGAATTTGTCACTTTCCAGAGCTAATGATTTCACTTAGACCAATGACGCTAAATCCAAAAGAAAATTCACAGTAGACATGGCTTAATGAATAGGTTCAGAGGGGCAGAATACTGGGCTGTTAGTGAGGAAGAGCTAAGTTCAAATTTAGCCTCTGACATTTACTAACTGTGTGACCTTGGGCAAGTCACTTCACCCTGATTTAGGTTCAGAGACCCCCCAGCTCTCTTCTCTTCCCTACACACACACACACACACACACACACACACACACACACACACACACACACACACACACACACACACACTGCTTCTAGCTTTTCATTCCTCAAACCCAGATTTCACAGATGGTGCTAAAAGCCTCCAATCAGAAATTCACAGGAATTTGTTGTTTGTTGTTATTGTTATTAAGTTGTATCTGACTGTTCATGACCCCATCTGGGGTTTTCTTGGCAAAGATACTGGAGTGCTTTGCCATTTTCTTTTCCAGCTCATTTTACAGATGCAGGATCTAAGGCAAAAAGGGTTAAGTGACTTGCCCATGGTCACATAGCTAGTGTCTAAAGATGGATTTGAACTCAGGAAGATAAGTCTTCTTGACTCCAGGCTGAAAAATCTATCTACTACCCACTTACTCTCCCTCAGGGTCACATAGGTAATAAGTAGCAGAGGTAGGATTTGGACTCAGATCATCCTGACTTCAAGGTCTACACTCTATCCATAGTGTCATCTGGCTGCCTCATATTATTGCCTCTCAGTATTAATTTTGTAATCCACTAAAACCTCTAGCTCTTTCTCTAATGAACGTCTATCTAGCCATTCTTTTCCCACTTATGAAACTGATTTTTTGAACTCAAGTTTACAGTTGATTTAACAGTTATCCTATCAGATTTCATCTTAGTCAATTATCTATTCATTTTGGCCCCATGTCCTAGCTTGTCAAGGTTTTTTTATGTTTGCTAACTATGCCTCCCAATCGTCATTCTCTGGACTTCCACACCATGACACATTTTTCCTCCCTTTGCCCCAGAGAATCCCTTTCCCACTTACTGATTCCTCCTGGAATTTCCATTTTGAAGAAAGATCCATACAAGCCATCCTTCATTCTCTAGATTTTGCCACTATGCCCTAGTGCCCTTTTGGGTGTTATCTTGCCCCATTAAAATGTAAACTACTTGAGAGCAAGGACAGTCATTTTTGTTAGAAGTTATATTCTCAGCATGTAACACTGTGCCTGGCACATAGGAAATGCTTGCTGACTTGGTTTAACTTGACTTTGTTCCAACTGAAAATTTGATAAGTATGTTATCTATACTTTTATCCAAATCACTGATAACATAGTAAACAGACATGACTAAGCACGGATTGCTTGCGTCCTAGAGACTATGTCCTAGGGTCTGTGAGATAGATTTCAATAAGTCTGTTAAATTGGATGGGAAAAATAATCACAACTTAATTGTTATTTGCCTCTAACACTTAGCATTTCTTTCAATTATTTAAGAATATTATTCTGATAAAGGGTTCATTAACTTCATCAGATTGCCAAAGGGTCCCAGACATACACAAAAATGGTTAAAAACCAGCCCCCTTTAAAATTGCTCCCCACCCTAGACCTACAATTTTTTGGCAAACAAACACTTGTTTAGTAAAGACTGTATATTTCCATGCCAAACATGCCAAAAAGATGAAAACAGCATCAGTGGAGTTGAGACTGGTAAGTCCCTGTTCAATGTACCCCCTTACATGTGTCATAAATCCAGTGGTAGGCTGGACCTAGCTTGAACTAGCTCATGAGAGCAGAATGTTAAACTTTCAGTGTGAATGTTTTTATCTTGGCAGTTGGTAAATGCTAGGGCTTGATTTATTGTTTTGTTGACTGTCTAAAATTAAGAAAGTGAAGGAGAGAATGTTAATGATGAAGATAAAAGTGTGTCAATGTACATTTTTCCACCCAGAGGGCCAATTGTTATACATTTACCAATATATTGCTATGTAAGTCCCACCCATTACTATTGCTCTGACCCCAACATAGCCTCCCTCATCCATTGTGGGCTTGATTCAGTTACCTAAGGCCCTGTGGGATCTTGTTTTTCCAAACTTAATCCTATCTGTCCTCTCTAAACAGCCATTCTCATGGGGTAATAGCCACCTAAGCACTTAAGCAGGTAGGTGATTCAGTGGATACCTAAATTCAAATCCAGCCACAGACACTTACTAGCTGTGTCTTTGGTCAACTCATTTAACCTCTGTGTGCTTCAGTTTTTTCATCTGTAAAATGGGGATAACAGTAGCATATATCTTGCAGGGCTTTGAGAAGAATCCAATGGGATAATATTTCTAAAGTGTTTAGCACAGTGCCCAGCCATAGTAAGTACTATATAAATGTTGGTGGTGGTGGAGATATTGATATTGTTAATATTACGTAACCCACACCTGGACCTAACAGTGGGTTGCTTAAGACTGACAGCTATTTCCATCCAATCCAATAAGCATTTGGGTCTCAGTTTCCTCCTCTGTAAAATGAGGAAGGCCTCTGAATTCCCTCCTACTTATCCATCTATAAGGCTATTAAACACTTACTACTATGTCTACTCGGTCACCCCCACAGTTTAGAACTACAATGTCACATCTGGTACTTAGGTGCTGGTGATACTCAAAGACAAGCCTCAGTGCTCGCTCCCAGCTCCCACCAGCATCCTTAAGTGACCACCCCATTCTTCTCCAGTCTAGCTTTAGCCCTGTCCTCCCCATAGTTTTCTATAACCTTAGCTATTACCTCCTTCTATTTTTTTCCTAGTGATGAAAGCAAATGCCCAGTGTTTTTCTCATGACAGATCACCCCACAGGCACAAAGTACTCAAAAGATGCTTTCCTTCTCCCTCACCCTCCTCCCAATCTTTATCCCTTCTGAAATCTTCACCAAAAGCAGCTCCTCAAACCCTTTTGAGCTTTCCCTGGTCTCAGTTGGGCTAAGATTGGTTAGTAAGCTAATTAATAAATTAGAAGCTGGGTCCATGGCCCAGCATATTAACTCATTTGAGGAATGACAGGAGTGACGCATTGGCCATGGAAGCAGGGAGGCATCTATACCTCCCGCTTGTCCTCACATGGTGTCTCTTGCCTCTCTTCCTCTCCTTCCCCCCATCTGAAGTTCAAACTCACTGACAAATTGTGCTTTTTGTGTGGCGGTAGTCAGTTCAGTCCTTTGCTATTCAGACAAGCACATGGAAGCCAGCAGAAAACCACTCCCTTACATACCATCCGAATGACTAATGTGCTCAGCTAGCAGAGTAGGTGGAGTCTGGACCTACTGAGAACGCCAGAAGCCAAGGATGAGGAGAAGATGGTGTTGTTTGCTGACCAAGCTCAGAGAGGAAATGAAATGCCTTTCAAATAGAACTCACCTTCTGTCTCATGAATGTAAGGCTGCCCATCATGTGGCCAAGCAACCACCATGGAAACAAGCCCATGAACACTTCACTTCTCAAAACCCTCAGATGCATGAACTGGCAGCCTTTACGTACCTACATTTGAGTATACTCACTCACTCACTCAGCATTTACTGATCACTTCTTGCTGTTTGTCCTTCATTCTCAAAAAGGACCGTGACATCAGGGAGGTGATGCCATGATATGCAAGTGAATTGGATTTAAGTAAGGCAGGGCTGTGCAAAGTCACCAGCCTCACTTTCTCCTCCAGAGTCATCTGGGTCCGGTGGCCAGTGGTAGATCAGGACCACTGGAGATGGCCCAGGATGCAATGGGAGATGTCGGCCTTTTTAAACTAAGGTCTCATTTTGACTGAGGCAATACCCATTCAGCAGTGTTGCCAAGTGCTGTACTAAGCTCTCTAAGGATACAAAGAAAGACAAGGTCACAGTCCCTGTTCTCCAGGAGTTCACATTCTAATGACAGAGACAACATGGAAATAACTACATACATACAAGAGATATAGATTATCTCAGAAGAAAGGTACAAGGAGCTGGGAGGGAGTAGGAAAGACCTCAGACACTGCTCTAAGGCTATATTAATTGTTATAGGTCATCTATATCAGAAATTCTCACACAAAATCATTGACTTAGAGCTGAAAGGTAATTTAGAAGTCATCTCATCTAACATGGTGTAGCGGATAGAGTGCTGGCCCTGGAGTCAGGATGACATGAGTTCAAATGTAGGCTTAGACATTTACTAGTTGTGTGACCCTGGGCAAGTCACTTAATCCTGTTTGCCTCAGTTTCTTCATCTGTAAAGTGAGCTAGAGAAAGAAAGGGCAAACCATTCCAGTATCTCTACCAAGAAAATCCCCTAAAATGTGGTCACGGAAAGTTGGACATGACTTGAAATGACTCAACACAACAAATCTAATCTCCCAACCCCCCCATTCTCAAATCTTGAGATGAACCTATCGAAGCCTAGAACATTAATTGGTGGTCCAGGCAGTAGGTTGCAGACTCAGGATTTGAATTCAGTTCCTCTGTCTCAAACCCAGGGATCCTTCCACTGAACCACGCTGCCTCCACTATTGGGCTTACTTCCATCATGCTACAGCTCTGAGATGTAAAAGATTTAGACAATAGAACAAGGTCTCTGCCAACTTAAGGAGAGAACAGGGAAGTCAGAATCCCTTTCTTTCTCAAGATCAGAGAATTAGAGAGAGTCAAGAGTTGAGAACGGATGTTAGAGGTCATTCAGTGGAACTCCTTCACTTTACAGAGGAGAGAGCTGAGACCCAGAAAAATGAAGTGAATTGTATGCAGTCACATGCCTTGTTGGAGCAGAATCAACACTGGAAGCCAGGTTTCTGGACTCCTAGACCAGCGCTCTTCCTGTTACATGAAATTTCTTTATTTCTATCAATCACATCCAGCTCCAAAGAGAAAAAAGATGAGAAAAACTGTTCTCTCCCAGTTTAAATAAACTGTGTCCAAGGGTTTAGATTCTTCAGGCCAGAAAAACAGAGAACCAGCAGTTTAAAAAAAGGATTCAGTGCAATGATGTGCTGGAAAATGTTTAACGAATGACTCTCAAAAAAAGGTAATTGCAACACATTCAAGCTTAATCTACATTATAAACAGCCTGGTGGTGCCATGGGTAGAGGCCTAGGTCTAGGGTTAGGAAGGAATGAGTTCCAATTGGACCTCAGACACTTACTAGCTGTGTGACCCTGGGCAAGTCACTTAACCCCCGTTTGCCTCACTTTCCTCATCTATAAAATGAGGATAATAATAGCACCTACCTCCCAGGGTTGTTGTGAGGATCAAATAAGATAATAATTGAAAAGAGCTTAGTATACGATGCCAGGCACATAACAAACACTATATAAATATGAGCTATTATTATTGTTATTATTTTCTCCATTTTCTTAAGTCCTACCTTCTCTATCCCCTCTTAATGTCTTACCTTTGTTACTTATTTCTTATTTATCATATATATCTTTGTATGTATTTGCTCGCATATTTTCTCCAGCTTTAGATTGTAAGTTCTTTGAAGTCAAGGATTGGCTTTTGCTCCTTTTTGTATCCCCAGCACTTAGGATGGTGCCTGGCACAAGGCAGATGCTTAAGAAATATTGACTGACACACCTATCAGATTGGCCAACATGACAAAACAGGAAGATGATAAATGTTGGAGAAGATGAGGGAGAGCTGGAACACTAATTCATTGTTGGTGGAACTGTGAGCTGATCTAACCATTCTGGAAAGCAGTTTGGAACTATGCCCAAAGGGCTACAAAAATATGCATACCCTTTGATCCAGCAATAGGACTGTATCCCAAAGAGATCATAAAAATGGGGAAGGGTCCCATATGTGTAAAAATATTTGTAGCAGCTCTTTTAGTGGTGGCCAAGAACTGGAAATCAAAGGGATGCCTATCAACTGGGGAATGGCTAAATAAGTTGTGGTATATGAATGTAATGGAATACTCTTGAGCCATAAGAAATGATGAACAGAAAGACTTCAGAGAGTCCTGGAAGTACTTATATGAACTAATGCTGAGTGAAAGGAGCATTACACAGTAACAACCACAGTGTATAAGGAATTTTTCCAGTAGACTTAGCCCTTCACAGCAATGCAAGGACCTAAAAACTTCCCAATGGACTCTTGAGGGAAAATGCCTTCCACATCCAGAGAAAGAACTATGGAATTAGATCACAGAATGAAGCAGATCATTTTCTCTTGTGTTATATTTTGTTTTATTTTCATGGTTTCTCCCATTCATTTTAATTATTCTATGAAACATGACTAGAGTGAAAATATATTTAATAAGAATATATGTGTAGAACCTATATAAGATTGCACTCCATTTCGGGGAGGGAGGGGGTTAGGAGGGGAGAAGGTGGGGGAGGGAGGGGGAAAAAATCTAAGATATATGGAACTGATTGTAGAAAACTGAAAACAAATTAATTAATTTTTTAAAAATCAGAAAATAAATAAATGAATGTTGACTGATTGATCAAATTTAGATAATTCAAGCTCTGATTGATAGTATTTCCCAATTTCCAAAATGCTTACACTGAAAATTTAACAACCAGCTCTCTCTCTCTGAACTAGCATATCATTGGCAATATCTGTAGGCAACTAGTTACCTCCCTAAGTAAAGTAAAACTTACCTGCTGGAGCAGTGTAAAAAAGCGGATGAAAACTTCACTTCTCAAGATGTTTGGATCCATAGGGACTGGAAAGAAATGAACATCAATTGGGATTAGCATGGAAAGATGGGAGGTGGTTGGCCCTACCTAGCCACAATGCTCTCCTTTCACACTGTATCCTAGCCCAGACTTTGAGCATTTACTCAGGTGCTCTGGCAGGAATGGGGTCACCTCCAGTATGGCAGCCAGCTAAACCCAATCCCTTTTGTCTAAATGTTAAATACAGGGCCCTCCTACTCCAGGAAGATCTCCCTGAATGATAAACCTGAGAAATCACTCGCTGCCTACAACACTCACTTGAACAAGCCAATTCAGTTCAGTTTTCATCTGTAAAACGGAGATTATAACACATTGCCTACCTCAGGGGTATTGAGAGGGGACTTAAAACCATAAATCTAAACCTAGCAAGGACCCCAGAGACCATTCTAGTCTAATCATTTCATTTTGCCAATGAAGAATGCTTGGCCTGAAAGTCAACGAAAATCTCCAATCACACAGGTAGTAAGCACAGCTTACTAAATGGCACTGTATCCAGAGGCAGGGTTACTTCCACTGGACCATCCTGGCTTCTCTGTGAATTTTCCAATACTCTATTCAATTCAACTGATATTTCAGTGTCTATTACATGCAAGGCACTGTACATGTGAGTTATTTCTGAGTCTACAAGGTGGTGCAGTGGATAGAGCACCAGACCTACGGTCAGGAAGTCCTGAGTTCAAATTTGGCCTCACACACTCATTAGCTGTGTGACCCTGGGCAAGTCACTTAATCCCGTTTGCCTCAGTTTCTATATCAGTAAAATAAGCTGGAGAAGGAAATGACAGTCTACTCCAGCAGTCTGTGAGGAAAACCCCAAATGGGGTCACAAAGAGTAGGATGCAGCTGAAATGACTGAACAGCAACCATAAGAAGCCCCACCGAGTCATTCTATGTCATCTCCCACTATTCCTATTTAGAAATCTTTAGTCCAGACAAACAAATTTTGCTTCTCCTTTATCTTTGCTTCCATAGAATATAAACTCTTTGAAGGCAGGGACTGTTTCATTTTTGTCTTTGGATCCCTAGTGCCTAGCTTAGTGCCTGGCATATAATAGATAATAAATAAATTGCTGACTTGAATCAAACTGCCAAACACGCCACTGTCCACACTTACCTCCTCTCCCCACCACTGCCCAGAATGGTCTCTGAACTGTTCTCTCCTTCATTCAAAGTCCAGTTAAGGTCCTAGTTCCTCTGTGAGACTTTCCCCTGTCAATCTCAGTGATTACTTCTCCTCTAGTTATACCAGGGGGACCTAGGTGGTGCACTGGATAGTGCGCTAGTCTTAGAGTCAGGAGAACCCAAGTTTATTTCTTGATGTAGATGTGTATTACCTCTGTGACCCTGGGCAAGTCACTTAACCCTGTTTGCCTCAGTTTCCTCATCTGTAAAATGAGCTGGAGAAGAAAATGTCAAAACCACTCCAGTATCTCTGCCAAGAAAACCCCAAATGGAATCACAAAGAGTCAGACTGAAGGACAGCCATCCATGCTACTCTTGCCATCTGTACTGCACACCTTGAATTTAATATATGCTATCTCATGGTGTTATGTATCTTTCTGTGTCTATGCCCTGTCTCCCCAGAGAGACTATCATCTGCTTGAAGAGGAGAGGTTGTATTTCTTAGTTCAGTGAATCCCTCCCAAATGCCTAGCATAGCATCTAGCACACAGTAGGTGTTTCTTGCACACAATAAGTGCTTTAGAAATTTTTACTGGACATAATGATAAACTCAAGTTGTTGCTCCTTGTTTCTCCATCAATCTTCTCTATTACCTTCCAGGTGCCTTCTGTACAATCAACTCCAATTTAATACAAGCAAGTATAAAGCCTTCTTTTTTCATTCTCATTAAAACTTACTGTGAATTCCACTGCTCTGGCCCTCACCTGGAAAGTGGAAAGAAGGGAGGGAGGGGACAGGGAGGGAAGAAAGAAAGAAGGAAAGAAAGAGAGAGAAAGAGAAAGAAAGAAAAGAAAGGATGAGAAAGGGAAGGAAGAAAGGAGAGGAGGAAGAAAGGAAAGAAGGAGGAAAAGAAGATAGAAAAGAAGGGAAGGAAGGAAAGTGAGAAGGAAGAAGGAAGGAAAGGTAGGAAAGGAAGAAAAAAGGAAAGAGAAAAAGAAGGAAGGAAGGAAGGAAGGAAGGAAGGAGCACTTTTTAAAGTACTGTGCTAAATACTAAGGATCCAAAGAAAAGAGTGAAACAGGACATGCTATCAACAAACTCATGTTCTAATAGGTAAACAGGTCACACATAAGAGGAAACAGCATCACTGCAAAAATTTTAACAAGTACAAAGTTAGGTTTTAAATTTTTAAAAAATCCATACACATACCACTCTGTAGATACTGTTCCAGCTGATCCCTCCTCTCATCAGCCATAGATGTGGTCATTGCAAGATAATACTTTGGTGGAAAAGGTGGCAGGCAATTCCCAAAAACCCGTCTCAGCTGGAAGGTCACACAAATAAAACTTCGAATTTAGTACACTTCTGAGCCAGGTTTAAAAAAAACACATACAAAATAGTACGTACAAGCTCAGGGCAAAATTCATCCAAGCACTGAGTCTTAATTCTTGTGCCTGGGGCAAGAAAAGGAGGAGGAAATCATTTGCAGCTACCAGACAGATAAGAGTGCCTTAGTTTAGTTGTTGCATGGATTCTACAACGCTAAAGGATTAGCTGCTTCTTGGGAAGCAACAGAGCAGGTGGGCCAGAGGCTGGAAAATGACCACAAAAAACTGTCATAGTTTTCTAAACTTCAGCACCCTGAGTCAACACACCATTGCCTCACTCTAGTTACTTCTCAGCAAGTTCTTATATACAAATAGCCTTTTATTAGGTGAAAAAGTTAAAGTGATGGTGTTTGGACTTCCTCAAGTTCATCTTTTCTTTTCTTTTTTTTTTTTAAGACCATCAGATCACATAAGTATACCTGGAATCAAAAGTTTAATTCCCCCTATCCCAGCCTAATATAACACTTACAGGGCAGCTAAAAAAGCACAAGTGCTCTGATATTATTTTTACTAAACCCAATAAACAGGGTAGCTATATGACACAGTGGATAGAGCTCTGGCTTCCAAATCAGAAAGACTCATGTTCTTGAGCTCAAATCTGGCCTCAGACATTTATTAGCTTTGTGACCCTGGGCAAGTCACTTAACCTTGTTTGCCTCAATTTCCTCATCTGTAAACTGAGCTAGAGAAGGAAATGGTAAACCACTCTAGTATCTTTGCCAAGAAAACTCCAAACAGGGTCACAAAAAGTTGGATACAACTGAACCACAAAACTCAATCAATTCTTTCCTTGGTGGGCCCTCATCGACAAAGCTTCATGGTATCACATAGGGACTGGGATTCGGCAAAGTAGCAAAAGTAATTGAAATTGCATCTTTGATAAAAGCTTAGATACAAGATGCATTTATACCTTTTTTACCTAAAGGAAAAAAATGCACAAAATGCCTAGGGTCCCTAGAGAAGGGGAGGAGGAGAAACAGGGTACCAGCCTGTCACCTCTGAGATATGAACACCAACCTTGGAGTAGGATTACAGAATTCTAGATTTAGATCTGGATGATCTAAGAGGTCTAGACCTCCAAAGGTCATACATTAAAGGTCATCTAGTGCCACCTGCTTATTTTACAGATAAGGAAATTGAGGCCCAGAGAAGTTAAGTAATTTCTCTGAGATCACACAGGTAATAAGTGGTGCAGCTGCTACTACCCCTATTCAAATCTTTTCTACTTTTGTCTCATTGAACAAAATTTTAAGCCAGATATAAAATAATTTAGGCTGTATATAGGCAAGAATTAGAACTAAAATGGAAAAATATGACCTATGTATCATGTGTACAGTGTCCCAATGCTTTCTGTCATCAGACAGATGACTATAGCATATAAAAACAAAAGTGAGTGAGACAGCCTGGCATGTGTCCTTGGAGTCATGAAGACCTGGATTCAAGTCCTGCTTCTGGGTGACCCTGGGCAGCTCACCTCACCCCTCAGTGCCCCATTTCAGGAATTCTGATATTTTGAATGACTTTTGTTAAACCTATCTGCAACATCTTCTAGGCTACAGATTTCATGATGGTGGTTTTGTTTCTGTTACATAAATAAAAAATGAAGTACATTTTATAGGAACACTCAAGGAAATGAAAGGGAAAAGAAGTGAAACTGACAAAAGTCCCATATTTGAGGCAAGGGTCATCTGGAGAAACAACTAGAGATTTCTGGATTAAGAACTCTTCTAATATGATTCAAATAGAAATTTTAAAAAAATCTTTATCTTATTTGCATCCCATTATATCTTGATTAACTGATATTTAAAAGGTAATTGTCTGCCTCAGCATCTATTCATAAAAGCCACAGATGTTTCCCAAATTGACTCTAATCTAAGGAGCAGCATATAGTGCATGCATCAGCAAATTCAGCCTTGTTGTCAGGCTGGTATAGAACAAAGCTGCCAAAGACACCTCATGTGGGACAGAGAGGTCAGATACTAAGTCCACAATTATTCGAATTCCGATATTGGTTCCAACCAGAAATCCCTTCTAGTCAATCTTCCAGCTTAGGCTAGCTGCTCAAAATATTCCCAAGCACTACTCTCCACTACCAATACTGTATTGGTCAGAGTGGGAAAAAAGCAAACATCCTATAAATATCTGAGCGATTCGCTTTGCTTGAAGTCAATTATTAACTTCACAAGTTCTTCAGGTTTTCAAAACTGGAGAATTTTTCAGGGGTTTCAAAAGATCCATTGGTTTCACCTTCAGTAATCAGCTAGTTTGAGAATTCAGTTTAATTTCTCTTTCAAAGTTGTTTGACAAATATCGCTACTAGGACTATATCCCCAAGAGATCATAAAAATGGGAAAGGGTCCCACATGTACAAAAATATTTATAGCAGCACTCTATGTAGTTGCCAAAAACTGGAAGTCAAGGGGATGTCCATCAATTGGGGAATGGCTGAATAAATTATGGTATATGAATGTAATGGAGTACTATTGTGCCATAAGAAATGATGAACAAGAAGACTTCAGAGAGGCCTGGAAGGACTTATATGACCTGATGCTGAGTGAAAGGAGCAGAACCAGGAGAACTTTGTGCACAGCAACAACCACAGTGTGCGAGAGTTTTTTCTGGTAGACTTAGAATTTTGTAATAACGCAAAAACTTCTTATAAAAAAAAAAAATCCCAAAGGTGGTTCTCAAGGCAAAATGCCTTCCACACTCAGAGAAAGAAATATGGAAGTCACTCACAAAATGTAGCAGATCATGTTTGTGTATGTGTATGTGTTTATGTATCATGTTTTGATTTGTTATACGATTTCTTTCATTTGTTTTAGTCTGATTACATAGCATGACTATAGTGAAAATATACTCAATAGGAAAGTATATGTAGAACCTATACAGAATTGTATGCAGTCGTGGGGAGGGAGGGGGGTAGTGGGGGGTAGGTGTGGGGGGGATAAAATCTCAATTGTATGGCAATGATTGTTAAACATTAAAAAATAAAAAAAAAATAAAAATAAAAAAAAAAGTTGTTTGACAAGATCTCTGAAGGTAGTTGCTCTTTCAGCATTTGAAAATCATTTTTGTTACATATATTTCAATATAACTTAGTCTTTACTGCAAGATTTTCAAGAACAAAGATGTGGATATTAAAATCTCATTATAATACTTCAAGCTCACTGCTCAATTACCATAATGCCATGCTGTGCTGTTTGTATGAAGATAATACTATTGACCTGCCATCAAAAGGACATGTGCTGTGAGTGTCCTATTGACCATTCATCTGGCAGCAAAGATGGATCGTGCTGTTTCATTTTCTGTCCCCAGAATAATTGTTAAATCAGTAAGGATTGGGACTATGTCAGATCTACATTCTCTAGTTCCAGACACCTGAGCCATCCACACCAGCTCACCTCATGCCTCGTGTAACCAGAAGCACATTTTGGTGAGAAGCTAACTGCAAACATGTCATCTGAAAATAGAGTTTTTCATTGTCATCATCGACAGGTATTTATTGGGTTTATTGGAGAGGCAGCACAGGACAGTGAAAACAGAGGACCTGTGTTTAAACTCTGCCTCCAATGCTTCCTACCTATGTGACCTCAGACAAGTCACTTAATGTCTCTGGGTCTGTAGGGTCCCTCTAGGGTCTGTCTGTATGATCCAATCACTTCTCTTATAATAGGACAATGGGCTGGGAACACAAAGGAGCACAAGACATGATTCTTATCCTAAAGAGACTTGCAAGTTTAATTGAGATAGAATGTAGACATAGAAGGATAAATAGCATTACAAGGAGTGTAACTGAATGAGTGGTCCAGATATCAAGTGGCACAGAGAATGAGAATCGATTACCAAGAGTTGAGGCAGTATTGAAGGAGATCTCAGAGAGCAGGTAATTCTATAAGGAGGCATAAGGTTTAGACAAGCACAGATATTGAGAGAGGGATTTTTTTTTTTAAGAAGGGAGGAAAGCTTGAGCAAAGGTAGAGGGATAGAACTTCTCTTGACTTGTTCAGAGAAGAAGGAATGGGCAAGTTTGGATGAAATACAGGGTCTACCTATGTAGGGGAGAAGGTAGGGTCCAACTGCCAAGCCAACTATCTTGTATGAGGATTATGACCTTCCTACCAATTAGCACCATACACTGCAAAAAAAAAAAAGCATCATCTGCTGGAAATGTCAACATCTTACTTAATTGTGGGGGACTAACATTGGACCTAGTACTCACAAAAAGACAGACCTAAAACTAAATTTAGAGAGAAGGTTCCCTGAAATATCCCATGAGTTAGACTCCTGTTTCTATAAACCAGTGTCATGCTTGGTCTTAACACACACACACACACACACACACACCAGTCACAATATTAGATGCTCATCTTGCATTTATGGTCCACAATTAACTTTAGATCTTTTTGCCTATAACTTACTTCTCTACGTGTAATTTTTGTCATTTTCATTGGATTTTAGTGCTAGAAGAGACTTTGCAAAATATCTTAATGAGCTCGAGAAGGTCATGGTGAACCAGTATCTTTGCCAAATGGGGTCATGAAGAGTCAGACATGTCTGGAAAATGGATGGATGACAACAATAATATCTACTAGATTATGCTTTTCAGAAAAGAAGGGAAATGAGAAAAGAAAGAGAGATTAGGTTACTTGTCCAAGGTCACACAGCTAGTCATTAACTACACTGGGGCTAAAACCTAGGTATCCTAATTCCCAGGTCAGTGCTTTTTACATTAAACTATGGAAAAGCTTCCTCAGCTTTTACAAACTGCAGGACTGACATAAAGTCAGCATCTGTATCAATTCTCAAAGAGGAAACCATTACTAATGTTGAATGTTAAAAGGGAAGTTATTGTTTACACTCAAAATATAACTTCTTAAGAAAACTCCATCTTAAGAAAAGGCATGGAACTTCCCAACTTCAAATAAACAAATTTGCACATATCGGTGGAACAATTTAGTTAGGTGCCTAAATACTATGATCACTTCCAAAGAGTTACATGCACTTTTAGGTTTACGGAACATTTTGAGTAGACCCTCACAACAACCCTGTGATGTGGGTGCTGTTATTATCATCCTCATTTTACAGATGAAAAAACTGCAACTGTGATAAGTTCAGTGACTTGCTCAGGGTCACACAGCCAACACGTGTCTGAGACAAAATTTTCAGGTTTTCCTGACTCCACATCCAGCTCTTGGAGGTATATTCAGAAATGAGTGTTGTGTAAAAATGAAAGGCATTTAAAAATCTCATGTTAAGGGAAGACTCATTTGAATCTTTATTTCTTGTTCTGACAATTTTGCCAGCATTGAAAAGCCACTTAAGAAGTATGCATCCTGGAGGAATAGAAAGAGGAGAAATTTATACCAGCAAGACACAAGGAAGATGGATGTCCCAAAGTATATTGTCACTTCAGTACCCTGGAAAAATTGGGCCCCCCTGCTGGATACCTCATAACATCCATTTAGTATCCACAGGGTGCATGGTCAGTGTCATTCATTAAATGCCACTTAAATATTGCAAAGCTCCCTAATTTGGAGCTTCTAAAGCAGAAAAAGCTAGAAAAGGTGATGGGGCAAAGGTTTACATACCATCTCTCTTTTCTTTTGTCTCTAGATGGGATGAGAGGCACCTCACAACAGTTCCCCAGTAATTTTCTTTTCTGAAGCTACTGGTTATGCAGAGACCTATCCAGAAATTCTCCAGTGCTTCCTTGAAGGTAGTCTATCTACTCCTCAAGTTATGTTACTAACTGATTACAGGTATACGCTTGGATGCTGCCCTACTATATGACCCAAATCCTTATCAACAAACACCATTAAGTATCTATGACTTGTAGAGAACTGATCCAGCCTCTTGACTCCCACATTCCCAGTAACTATATTTTCATATTATTGGCATCAAAACATTCCTAGAACTAGTCACATACATCTTAGTCAAAAGCACCTAATAGTATTTCAGTTTTCTGAATCCACAATTTATACATCACTACCACAAAGGACAGTACCACTATTCTCATCACCAAATACACTTCATACTAATGTATTTTAAATTGACTTCCAAAATCAATAAAATAAATGCTTTCTTTAATCAATTACCCCAGTTTATTCAGGTTTTTTTTACCCCACCAAATTAGGAAAACAAAAAGACGATAGGCAATCCTAATCGAAATAAACATCCTTCCCAACAAAGTAAGGTAATTGCCAAGAGCCTAACTGTCATCCTGATCAGTCATTCTTTTTGGCTTGAGCTTTCATACTTGCCAGTACTTGAATACTATGAATATGACCACCGGAAAACAAAAAATAAGGACACACCTGTTTAATAGGAATCAGCTTAAGGAACTCTACAGAGGGAGGAAGATAAACACCGAAGTATACAAGGTGCCAGTTTGGGGCTGTATTATCTGCATGGAGAGAATTCAGTGAAGGAAGTTTGCTCATTTAAAGAAGGGGCATATCTTCCATGGGTGAAGAGGGTGCAATGGGAAATCTAAGCCTTTAAAATGAGGTGTGTCCCAGGAGTAGAAGGAATAGAGCACAGGCCTGAGAATCAGAAGTCTTGGGTTCTCTTCCTAATGTAAATACTCCTCACCAACCCAGATAGAGCAACCCTGTACACACCTGGCTTCCTAGTACTTTTTAAAGCCATTACATTCACTTATTGGACAGAAGGTGGCCAGGATAAACCCAAGCAGGTTTGAGAGGTCATTTGAACCATTCACACTATTAAAGGAGGAAAGGTGGATATGCGCGCTTTGTATATCTTGAAAGTGTTGCATAAATGTCAGAGAAAATTAGAGGACCTAGATTGAAATACCCCTCTGCCACTCACTACGAATTTGACCTTGGGCAAGTCACAATCTCCTCTGCCTCTGTTTCTTCATCTGTAAAACAGCCAGATTGAATTAATGGCTTCTGAAGTCTCCTATTCTAGAGCTGTGATTATGCCTCTCTTTTACAGATGAGGAAACTGAGACCTGGGGAAGTTATGGTTTTCCTCAGGTCACACAAAGTAGGCAGTAAAGAAAATAAATGTTAGGTCGCAGTATCAGTATCAGCAAATGCAAACTGACCGTGCCAGTCAGGAGGGATATGACATTCCGTGCCCCAAGCTTCTCCTTCCCCACCCACCTCGTGCTTCCCTGAGGGGAAGGCACGATTCCTCTATTTCAGTAATTGAGTTCAATCCTCAGAAAGATTCCTGGCCGAAGAGACGCTGCCTCTGGTTATCCACCCTAGTTCTTGAGCCCTTGGGTATCCACTTATATCCTCTCTCCCCATCTCCTTCCCACTCCCCACACCAAGGCGAAAAGGGGAGTCCCATACCCATAGACAAATTCCAATCCCCTACTATTTGAAGGTTCCTGGACTATAAGAAGGCGTTCTGGGACACTGGATGCTAGCCCTCAGGGGACGCCCTTGTTTCGTGAGACCCTTGGCTCCCCACGAGCGCTTACCTGCTCGTTCCAGCGATGCAGTTGACTGTAGCGCACCTTGCAGAAAAGGAACCCTTCCAGATACACTGAGTACAGCTGAAATCACACAGACACACAGACAGACAGACACACAGACAGGCAGTGTGAAAAAGAAGCGGTGAAAAAGAAGTCAGGTAACCTGGTTCGAATTGCTTGCATCTCCCCCTAGTCCCAGGATCCACGTACCACGTAGCGACCACCCAGTGTGTCCAGCCTCTGCTGAGACACTGGGATGCTGAAATGCATCTTCATGGTTCTTGGCGGAGTTGGCCGACGATGCCAAGGCTGAGGTTCGCGTTCCTTCTTTTCTCTGGGACCCTGCGCGGCACCGAATGCCTGGGAGCCAGTTGCAGGCTTTGCATGCTCACGGGAGGGAGGAGCGGACCTTTCTTCTCCTCCCCTAAGGGGAGGGGGTACTCGCCAGGTGATTCGGCCAGGATTGGGCTGAAGCTCCTCCTCTTTTCCCCGGCCTCTGTCCTCAAGACATTTGGAAGGAAAAGGTGGGGTGGGATCTGAATCTGAGGCTGGCAAGGCTGTTGTTGCGTCTGCCCCTGAAAAATCAGAACTCCGGGGAGCTGTTCAGGGCAAAGAAGGCGAGAGCATGCTGATTGCCGTCCTCATCTATCTCCCACTGCTAAACAGACACAGTCCCTGAACCCAAGCAAGGTCCAATCTGATCCGATCCAACAAACATTTTTAAAAATTCTTTTGCCTTTATTTTATTGTTTCGCGATGTCTCGTGAAGTCATTAGCTTCTACTTGTCCAATTACAATTTTTAAAAAATTAATTGATTTATTGTTTTCAAAGTTCAATTTTATAAGATTTTGAGTTTCAATTATTTTTCTCCCTCCTTCCTGCTTCCCTTCCTAAGATGGCAAGCAATCTGATACGGGCTATACATGTACAATCATATTAAACATATTTCCACATTAGTCATGTTGTGAAAGAAGAATCAGAACAAAAAAGGAAAATCACAAGAAAGAAAAAAAAGAAAACAGAGCACTTCAATCTGCATTCAGAATTCCATAGTACTTTCTCTTGATGTGGATGGCACTGTCCATCACGAGTCTTCTGCAGTTGTCTTAGGTCACTGTATTGCGGAGAAGAGCTGGGTCTGTCAAAATTGGGTATCACACAATGTTGCTGTTACTGTGTACAAAGTTCTGGTTCTGTTCACTTCTTTCAGCATTAGTTCATGTAAGTTTTTCCAGGTTTTTCTGAAATTCACCTACTCATCATTTCGTATGGCACAATAATATTCCATTACATTCATATACCACAACTTATTCAGATATTCCCCAGTTGGTGGGTATCCCCTCCATTTCCAATTCTTTGCCACCACAAAAAGAACTACTATAAATATTTTTGTACATGTGGGTCCTTTCCCATTTTTGTGATCTCTTTGGAATACAGATCTAGTGGTGGTATTGCTGAATCAAAGTGTATGAACAGTTTTACAGTCCTTTGAGCATAGTTCCAAATTGTTATCCAGAATGGTTGGATCAGTTTACAACTCTACCAACAATACATTAGCATTCCAATTTTCCCACATCTTCTCCAACATTTATCATTTTGCTGTTTTGTAATATTTGCCATCTGCATTTCTCTAAATGAGGCCTTTCCTCATTTCCAAAATATATAGAGAACCGAGTCAAATGTACAAGAATACAAGTCATTCTCCAATTGATAAATGACCAAAGGATATGAACAGTTTTCAGGGGAAGAAATTAAAGCTATCTATAGTCATATAAAAAATGCTCTAAATCACTATTGATCAGAGAGATGCAAATCAAAACAACTCTGAGGTACCACATCACACCTATCAGATTGGCTAACATGACAAAACAGAAAGGTGATGAATGTTGGAGAAGATGTGGGAGAGTTGGAACACTAATTCATTGTTGGTGGAGCTGTGAGCTGATCCAGCCGTTCTGGAGAGCAATTTGGAACTATGCCCAAAGGGCTACAAAAATATGCATACCCTTTGAGCCAGCAATATCACTTCTAGGACTATATTCTACAGAGATCATAAAAATGGGAAAGGGTCCCACATGTACAAAAATATTTATAGCAGCTCTCTTTGTGGTGGCCAAGAACTGGAAATTAAGTGGATGCCCATCAATTGGGGAATGATTGAATAAGTTGTGGTATATGAATGTAATGGAATACTATTCTGCTATAAGAAATGATGAACAGGAAGACTTCAGAGAGGCCTGGAAGGACTTATATGAACTGATGCTGAGTGAAAGGAGTAGAACCAGGAGAACTTTGTACACAATAACAACCACAGTGTATGAAGAATTTTTCTGGTAGATTTAGTTCTTCCTAGCAAAGCAACGACCTAAAAAATTCCCAATGGACTTTTGAGGCAAAACGCCTTCCACATCCAGAGAAAGAACTATGGAATTGGATCACAGAATGAAGCAGACCATTTACATTTGTATTGTGTTTTGTTTTGTTTTGTTTTATGGTTTCTCCCGTTCATTTCAATTCTCCTATTCAACATGATTAAGGCGAAAATATATTTAATAGGACCATATGTGTAGAACCTATATAAGATCGCATGCTATCTCAGAGAGGGAGTGGGGAGGAAGAAGGGAAGGAAAGGGAGGGAGGGGAAAAAATCTAAGATATGTGGAAGTGATTGTAGAACACTGAAAACAAATAAAATAATTTTAAAAAAGGAAATGAGGCCTTTATCAGAGACACTAGCTGTAAGAATTGTTTCCCTACTTTCTGCTTCCCTTCTACTCTTGGTTGTATTGGCTTTGTTCCAACAAGCATTTATTAAAAGCCTAGATGAACTAGTTGTCAAAACAAACAAGCAGACAGAAACCATAAGAAGTACTTACTGTCCCAGGGAGCCTACCTTGTTTTGAAGTCTCCAGGAGTCAGGTTGGGTGTAGTTCCACTTGCCCCTACGCTTGGTCAGGGTCTCCAGAAGGATTTGATTGACAGTAGATCATAATGCCAGATAATTTCATTTTAGTTACTCCAAGCCAGTGTACTGTTGGCCATAGACTTAACTGGTGGTCACTCTATTTTAATCTCCTTGAGGAAGTGGCTGATTCAGATTTTGTTTTGCTTTTTGTTTGTGTCTTTCTATTCTTAGAGCTTAGTACAATGCTTTGTCATGCTTTCAGAACTGAATTGAAACATAGTGGGACTTGTTAGAGGGGGAACTATTAAAATTGTCTGTATTCCAAAATTTATTCTGCATGATTGAAAAGTTCTTTACTTCTAGAACCTGGGCTGAGGTCTTAGAATGAAGTTGGAAGAAGATTCTTCCCACCAAAGAGCTGTGTCACTTAACCTCTCTAGATTGAGAATCCTCATGGAGTCGGACTAGATTGTACAATCTCCAAATTGGAAGGAATCACTGAGACCATCTAATGTCATAGGTTTCTAAACAGGAGTCTCTTCTACAACCTCCCTGACAACTGGTCATCCAGACTTCACTTGGAGGCCTCAAGTAAGGGACATCCCTCTAAGATTGTTTTAGCTGTAATATTTTATAATTGTATGATGGATGGTTGACAAATATTACAGGTAGGTAGGTCAGAGGGACCATACTTGATAGAGGGAAAAATCCTTAATGCGGAAACTCATTCTGCCAATGCAAGGGGATACCTTCTTTGGAACTTAGTCTTGACAATTACCTAGAGCATTGATTGGTTAAGTGACTTGTCTAGGGTTACAAAGTCAATAAATGTCAAGGGAGAGTTATGACTTGACCCTGGATCTCTATCCACCATGCTATACTGCCTATGGTTGAGGAGTACAGGGAACCCACATGTATGGATTTTAACTGGAAGTTTGAAAATGCATATATAATACAGAGACCCAGGCTTAAATGAATTGTGGAATTAGAGAATAACACTAGCAATGGACCCCTTCAATCAGTCAAGAAAATCTTAGGACATAGTGGAGATACTTCTGTTTATTTGACTAAAGGGAGAATCACTCCTTGATCAGCCTTGGGATGGAAGACAAAGAGAGCCCACAGGTTTTGCACCATTTCAGAGTAGACAGTGGCTAAAGCCACATTTTACTGTGCTACCCCCATATAGAACTGGAATAGGACTGGCTTCTAATTTTGAGAACAGGTCTTTCTTCTATTGAAACAAATTATCAAAAATGGGAAATGGACAACATAAATATTTGACACAGACCATAATGTAATTCAGAAGTATAAATGAATTGCTATAGCAAAGAAATTTAAAAGAAAAAAGAAGCTCCCAAAAAGCCTTAGTCAGCAAACATCTGCCTAACTTACCAAACAGGGAAAGATATCTGCCAAAGGCAACCTTGGTTTAGAATATAAATTATTTGTATATGAAATCTTAAAAAGAAGAATGTTGGATGATCATAAGCAGAATTGTTTCATCAAACAAAGAAAAGCAGGATATCCTTCAAAGTGAAGGATAAAACCAGTCTAAAGAAAACTTGCCTCCCCCTCCCTTTTCTTCTTACTCAGTGTTGCCTATGAAACCTTCATGGAGCCTCAAAAAAAAGTCAAGAAGAAAAAAAGTTCATCTTGTTGCAGTCAGATCAATATGCCAAGATCAAATGAAACTGATGGGAACAAGAAGAACCAAAATAGGATGTGAAGACCACTCAAGAGCCAGATCTTTATGCCCTTCCAACATTCATTATGGAAGCAAGAAGGAGATAAAACACATGCCACCCAGTAGATTCCAAGAAATTTTTGGTAAGCAATGTCAAAAGAGCTAAAATGCTCTTAATGTGAAACAAATCTTATATTACTTATAATGTTTCCTTTAGGAATTGGAATAGGAATTCCTCCAGCTCTGTTCAGCTAGCCATCAAGATCACTAATCCAAATGTTTGACTGAGGAGGGAAGAAAATGAGTAAACTGTTTTGCACATTTTTATTTGTGTTAAATAAAATGTCAAACTACCATCTGGGGGGGAAAATAAAGAAAACTTGGCAAGATATTAAACTAAGCAAAGCTGTCCCAAGGGCATTCAAGGATGAAAATGAAGAGAATACTAAAAGGAGAAGGAAAAATGGAAACTGTGCAAAAATGCTTACAACAAACCATTTTGTCTATCAAAGATAGTGGAACCATTACACTTGGACCCTGACCTCACAGTCTCAGAGGTGCTTATAATGGAAATAGAAATGACATTAAAGACAACAAAAGAAAAGTCCTCCTTTGGACAACTTGAATAAAGTTTATATAGTGGAGATTTGTGCTAAAGACAATACAATTGTAAAGGAATCAAATTGTATTATAAAGACAATACAACTGTAAGGCATTATGAAAATATCAAATATTGATCTTATATTTGATTCCATTCTGTAACTGATTCTGTTCCGTAACTGGCTGAGCCATGGTTTTTGTCTCTGAGTGAAGCTGAAAAGTTCATGAGTCCTGAAGGTTACCTTTGCTCTCTGTTATGTTTAAAGGCTAAGTTTCCTATAACTCACTTTAATTGAAAGAAAACTGTTATCTCTCTACCACTAGCTGCTTTTGTAAAATTGGAAGAAATTTGTTGTCCTTGGGGGTGGATGCCAGGGAGTCTGATCTATTATCTCTATAATGCTGACTGTCCTTCAAAAAAGTCTGCCTGGGACTTCAGAAAACCTGGAAAGGCTTATATGAACTGATGCTGAGTGAAGTGAGCAGAAACAGAACATTATTCACAGTAGCAGCCACAGTATTCAAGGACTGTTTTTCATAGACTTAGTCCTTCACAAGCAATACAAGGACCTAAAACATTTCCAAAGGATACATGATACAAAATACCATTCACATCCAGAGAAAGAACTATGGAGTCAGAACGCAGAATGAATCATACTATTTTCTCCTTTGTTGCGTTGTGTTTTGTTTTGCTTTTCTCATGGTTTCTCCCATTTGTTTTAATTCTTCTATGTGATATGACTAATGTGAAAAATATGTTTAATAGGAACGTATGTGTAGAACTCATATAAGATTTCATACCATCTTGGAGAGGGAAGGAAGAGACAGGGGAGAAAATTTGGAACTTATGGAAGTGATTGTTGAAAACTGAAAACAAATAAATTAATAAATTTGGGGGGAAAAGAAAAAAAGTCTGCCTATTATCACAGTGACATTAACTACTCTTGCAGCTGGACACCACCAATGTGCTTTCCATAACAACAAAACTGAAGGAGAGTTAGTTGCTAACCCCACATTCCAAGCTTTCATTCATTCACATTGTTTTCCATCGTCTATGATACTTTAGACCCCATAACCAATTATATTATTTTCCATCTGTGATATTTTCCTATTCTTTGGTCTCTTATACTTCCCCAAACTACATGAAGGCTAGTGATTCCTACCTTGTGGTCTTTTGGCTGACTGAGGAGCCAAGACCAATTTGATTGGTAATTGTTAGCCTTACTAAGAAGTTCAATGTGCCTCAGTTTACCTTAATTTCAATCTCAATAATTAGAAGGAGGGGAAAATAATCATGTGATATAAAAAAATCTCAGATATTACTGGCTCAAAAAAAAAGAGTTGCCAAAAGAACATCAGCAACTACCAACCTATATGCCAACTAACCCATCTACATGAAATTGAGGATGTATGTAATGAGGATATTAATAGAGAACCTTCAATTCCAAAGAATTGGGCCTGTCTGTCCACAAAAGAAAGACCAAATGGATGAATAATTATTGCCCAGATTTCAAAGAGAGAGCTTATCCAACAATATATCTATCTGGCACTGCCAATACAGATGGGCAATGAACTGAACCCAGGATTGAAAAGGAGAGTAACTGACTTGCTTTCATGAATTTGCAAAGCATTTTACTAATTCCAAGCTTGCCATAACAGTAAAGGCTTATATTTTCCTTTTTCTTTTAATTTTCTTTATTTTTTTTGTTACAGTTTAAGTTCCAAATTGTCTCTCTCCCTTCCTCCCTCCCCAGTGCCAAAGAAGACCACCATTTGACACAGACTTATGTGTAAAGCCATACTATACACACTTTTATTTATCAGTTCTTTCTCTGGAGGTGGGTAGCATCTTCCTTCATAGGTCCCTTGTAATTGATTTGAGTATTTACAGCACTCAGAATAACTTAGTCATCCATAGTTATTCTTCAAACAATATGGCTGTTGTATACAACATTCTCTTGGTTCTGGTTTTTTCACTCTTTATTATTTCATGCAAGTCTTTCTATGTTTTTCTAAAATCAACTAGCTCATCATTTCCTATAACACAGTTGTATTCCATCACAATCATATACCACAACTTATTTGGCCATTCCTCAATTGATGGACATCCTCTCAATTTCCAGGTCTATGCCACCGCAAAGAGAACTGCTATAAATATTTTAGAACATGTTGGTTTCTTTTCCTTTTTCCCTGATCACCCTGGAAAACAGACTTAATAGTGCTGTAGATGGGTTAAAGTGCATAACAGTTTTAGAAACTTTGGGCATAACTCCAGATTGCTCTGCAAAATGGTTGGATCAGTTCACAGTTTCACCAACAGTAAATTATTGTCCCAGTTTTTCCACATCCCCTCCAACATTTGTCGCTTTCCCCTTTCATCATTTTAGCCAATCTGATAGGTTATAAGATGATATCTCAAAATTGTTTTAATTTGCATTTCTCTAATCAGTAATGATTTGGAGCATTTTTATGACTATGGTTTCTATTCCTTCATTGAAACGGTCTATATTTTCAGTGCAAACATTGTTGCTATATGCTAGTAGTCAAATGTGGAACACCACTGCCTCCAAAGAACTAAATATAAGCACCCCACAAAGATCAATGGAAAGGCACATGCTGGCTGTGAGCAGGCTATAATGTATAATCACAGAAAAACTCTAAAGGAGTACAGAAATCAAAGTTATCATCAAAGAATTGTATGAAAGAATAAGAAAATGAGCTCGTCATGTGGAGAAGAGTGAGGGATGATGGGTGAAAGAAGAGAGTGTTCCACTGGCATTTTTGAGATATTAAGGGAAAGCAAGGAAGGCCTCTAGCATTTTGGCTGGACTCCATGTCGTGAAGATTTGAGAGGGCATGAGTAAGAATTGGACAAGATGGACCTACTTGGATGGTTATGATCTGCTTCAGCAGAAGGAACTCCTAAATCAATGAAATCATTTGAGTACTTTAGATTCTTTCAGCTTCATGCAGGGTTCAAGTTCAGCATCAGACACTAGCTGTGAGACCCTGAGCAAGTCACTTGAACTCTGTTAGCTTCAGTTTTCTCAACTGTAAAATGGGGATAATAACATCAGCTATTTCACAGAATTATCATAAGGATCAAATGAGATAATATTTGTAAACTGCTTAGCATAACATAGTGCCTGGTACGCAGTAGTTGCTATATAGTTGCTATAACAGCTAGGTGTTGCAGTGAATAGAATGCCACACCTGGAGTAGGAAGACTCATCTTCCTAGGTTCAAATCTGGCCTCAGACGCTTACAAACTCTGTGACCCTAGACAAGGGTCACTTAACTCTATTTGCCTCAGTTTCCTCATCTGTAAAATGAGCTGGCAAACCGCTCTAGTATTTTTGCCAAGAAAACCCTAAATGGGTCACAAAGAGTCAGACATAACTAAAAAATGACTGAACAATATGTCAGTCTTATTCCTTTCCTTCTCACATGCCTTGGCCATTCAGCATCTTAAATATGATATCCATAAAGCACGATTACAAATGAGATGGGTTGTTGGTATTACTTATATACTCCTCACTTTTTAATGGTCTTGTCACATATCTGATTTGAAAATCTACATTATTATTCAACTCAACAAATATTTCTTAAGTGCCTCCTGTGTACAAAGCTCTATGCCAGGCATTTTGCGGGAGACAAAATTTACATATGGCTGTCTCCGCTCTCTCTGATTTAACTTATAGTCTATTGAAGGGATATGACCTCTACAAATAATGATAATACAAAGTAATACTTGAAAAGTGTACAGTAGAGGTGCATAATATAAGGACTGGGGGAGAAAAGGTCCTTACTGAGAGGAACAGGGAAAGGAAATTAAGGAAAATTCAGCAGGGATTAATTAGAAATAGAGATTAAGATTTGAGAATTAGGTAATGTGTTCAAAACTCATTGGAGAGAATCCCTGATCAATGGGCTTTGAGCCTGTGATTACCTTTGCTTAGAGGAGGCAGCTAAGTGGTGCAGTGGATAGAGCACTAGTGCAGGAGTCAGGAGGACCTGAGTTCAAATCACACCTCAGACACTTGACACTCACTAGCTGTGTGACCTTGGGCAAGTCACTTAACCCCCAATTGCCTCATCCTGGGTCATCTCCAGTCATCCTGATGAATATCTGGTCACTGGATTCAGATGGCTCTGGAGGAGAAGTGAGGCTGGTGACCTGCACAGTCCTCCCTCACTCAAAACAAAGTCAAGTGCAAGTCATGTCATTATTTCTCTGCTGGCATGGTCTTCTTCGGCAATGAAGGACAAATACACACACCTTTGCTTAGAGGGATAATTGAAAGTCTGAAAGTAAAGAACTTTGATCTATCCTAGATCTGAGTCTCACCAACAAGTGGGAACTGGTTGCTGGGTTGGAAATAACAGAAAACTTGAAGAAACTACTGTCTCTTTCTAAACTATGCTGCCTGTCATCCTTCTCAATAGTCTCTGTCTAGAACCTGGACTCTGCCCCTGGGACCCTGGCTCAGATATGGGAGCTCTTCTTCATGGGAACCAAGCCTCCATATCACTCCCCCACCATTGCTAACCCCTTTCTGGTTAGTCACTAAGTATTCCAGTGTTTAGTGCAATGCCTGGCACTATACTCAATAAATTAAGTGCTCAATCAATTATCATTTATTCTACGTTAAAATTTGTTACAGAGAAGGAGAAAAAAAAAGCCAAACATGACCTGGTAGATTTCAAAGGATTTAGAAAAGTTAGAATTTAGAAAAAGGATACTTAGGATCCCGTGGACTAAAATTCAATCAGGCAAGTCTGCCCAGAACTAGCAGGCTCTCAAGAATAAAATTCTGAAAACACAAAGAGAAACTACTCTGATAAGGGGTCCCATGTACATGCACAGGGGAACCAATCAATGATCTTAGATTTTTGAGAATATAGAAGATGAGAACATGAACAGGTAACAAAGGAAGAGTCCAGAATCATGTCAGAAAGAACAAAGCTCACAATGAGTTGAGGTTGATGAGGGAAGCTAAGCATAAGAAAAAAGCCTTTTAAAAGTTATATGGGAAGGGAAAAGAGTGTTCAAGAAGAAATATTACTGCTATTCAGTCCTATGATAACAGACAATGATAACAGATGGTGGAGAAAAGGCAGAGTTGCTCAACTCTTAGTGTGTTTCTCTTTTCTCTACCAAGAAGAATGAGAATGTTTCTGGGATGGAAACAATGAAATAAAATCACCAATAGGGAATTGATATCCAGGTTAGGTAGGGTGATTGTAGGAGAGTGTTAACTGACTTTGATGAATTCAAGTCACTTACTTGGCCCAGATAAACTATATCTTAGGTCACAGAAAAAAATATATCCCTGGGCCATTAGCAATAATCTTTTGGGGTTTTTTCTCCTTAATACCATTTTATTTTTTCCCAATTACTTGCAAAGATAATTTTTAACATTCATTTTGGTAAAGTTTTGAGTTCCAAACTTTTCTTCCTACCTCCCTCCCCAAGGCAGCAAGCAATCTAATATAGGTTATATATGTATGACCATGTTAAACATATTTCCACATTAGTCATGTTATGAAAGAAGAATCAGAACAAAAGGGAAAAACAATGAGAAAGAAAAAACCCTGAAAATGGTATGCTTTGATCTGCATTCAAACTCCATAGTTCTTTCTCTGCATGTGGTTAGTATTTTCCGTCACGAGTCTTTTGGAGTTGTCTTGGATAGCAACAATCTTTGAAAGGTCATAGAGAAAGGGAGGGGTACTGAAGAACTGGAGAAGGGCAAATGTCCCAATTTTTTATATGAGGAAAGGAATGAAATTTGAAAACTCTAGACTAGTGAGTTTGATTCTGATTAGTAAGAAGATTCTAGAGTACATGATTAAAATCATGCATAGCACATATAGGGAATCAAAAACCACATGCTGGACTGGTCTTATTTCCTTATGTAATAGAAATAATTTATAGAGCTACTGGACTGGTAGATCAAGAAAATGCTACAGCTATGGCTTACCTAGATTTTATCAAAATATTTAACAAAGTCTCTCATGCTATTTTTTGTGGGAGAGATAGAGAGGTATGGGCTAGAAAACAGTTCAATTAGGTAGATTCATAGAATCTCATAATTTCAGAATTGGAAGGAACTTCAAAGGCCATCCAGTCAAACTTCTACCAGAAAAAGAATTCCATGCTCCCCCCACACCCCACCACCCCTCCTGGCATCACCTAGTACATGATAATCTAGCCTTTTCTTAAAGTTCTCAAGGGAGGGTTGAAAGACCAGACCAAAAGAGACATCTTTAGTGGTTCAGTGTCAGCTTGGGAGTGAGCTCCAGTGGCAGGAAGGGAAGAAAGGAGAAGGAGGAAGAGAATAAGTATTTATACAGTACCAACTATGTGCCAGGAACTGAGCTAAAAGTTTACAAATTTTATCTCTTTGATCTGCACAACAACCCTCCAAAGTAGGTGTTATTATCCCTATTTTACATTCGAAGAAACTGAGGCAGAGGTTAAATGGCCTGTCTAGGGTCACACAACTGGTAGTTTCTGAGGCTGGATTTGAATTTAGGTTTTCCTGATTCCAGGTCTAGCTCTCTACCCTCTGTGTTACAAGCTGCAGTAGAGTGTCCCAAGGATCTAAGTACTTGACTTAATGTTTTAGGCAGCTATAGGACTACACTCAGGAAGGTCTGAGTTCAAATATAGTTTCTGACACTTACTAGCTCTGTGACCCTTGGGCAGTCACTTAACTTCTATCTGCCTCAGTTTATTCATCTGTAAAATGGGGATAATAATAGTATTTCTTTTCCAAGGTTATTGTAAGGATGAAATGTGATCATATTTATTAAGTGCTTTGCAAACCTTAAATTTCCTGAAGATAATGATAATGATGATGACGATCTATTATTATTAGATCCTATTTTTTTTTAATGTATGGAATGCACTCCTTTGTCTCTTCTGCCTCTTAAAATTCCTAGTTTTCTCCACAACTCAGCTCAAGCTCTTTTTAAATGCTAGTTATTTTTTTTATCAATGACTTATTAGATAAAGGTATATATGGCAAGCTTCATAAAGTTGATAATGGCACAGAAGTAGGAGGGATAGATAAGACATTGGATGTTTTAGCCAGCATCTGAAAAAGATCTCTGGCAGGCTAAAATATTGTACCCAACTAAATAAGATAAAATCTAATAAAAATAAATGTACAGTCAACATGAGCTGAAAAAACTTTCACAATTTAAAAAATGGGGGTGGCATGGCTAGATAGCCATTCAGATTAAAAAGATTTAGGGGTTTTAATGGACTGGCTTCGTATGAGTCAATAATAAGTTATGACAGCCAAGAAAGCTAATAGAATCTTAAACTTTATCCAGGAGTAGGAAGGTGAGAGTCCCTCCATACTCGTCTTTGGTTGACTGCAACTGCAGTATTACACCCCCTTTTGGGTATCAGGATTTAAGAAAACTCACTGATATGCTGCAAAGCATGAAGAGTTGATGAGAATGGGAACATTTAACTTAGAGAAGACTTGAGTACCAGTTAAAAGTATTTGAAAGGCTTTTGGAGAGATTAGACTTGTTCTCCTCCCTTACAGTAGGATTTCTTAACCTTTTTTCATATCATAGATCTCTTTGGCAATCTGGTGAAGCCCATGACCCCTTCAAAGAATTCTTTTAAATTCATAAAATAAAATATTTAGGATTCCAAATGAAACCAATTATACTGAAATACCTGTTAACTCAAGTGAGTTAACATATATAAAGTGTTTTATAAAACCAAGTATTTTATACATTTTGGTTATTATTGTAACAGCTATCAAAATATATTTTTAAAAAATTCAAAGACCACCCCCCCAGATTAAGAACCCCTGTCCTTAATGGTAGAATTAGGAAGAATAAATTGCAAAGAGGCAAACTTGGGTTTAGCATCAGGAAGAATTTCCTAATAGAGCCATCCCAAAGTGAAATGGGCTGCCATAGGAAAGATAGAGTTCTCCCATAATAGGAGTTCTTTAAGTAAAGGTTGAATGACCATGGGCTAAGAGTGTTGTGAAGAAGATTCTTGTTCAAGTACAAGTGGGACTAGACGGCCACAGAGGGACTGTTTCTATCTGTGAGATTATGTGACTGTGATTTTTCAGATTTTAGGGAAGAGCCTCGATTTATTCTTTCCAACACAGAATTGGTTGTAAGGCAGTTACACCAAACTCAGCAGAACTGCCCCAGTGTTTAAAGCAAGTCTCATGCAGAATCAGAGTCCTTCCTACTGCGAATCAACATTTTCACACATGACTTAAACCCAAACGTGCCTCTGATCACAGATGCCAGATGCTCACTTCAAGAGCAACTGAAGCTGGAAATAACAAGGCTGGAACCAAGTTCTTCATTCATAATGAGCAGATGAAAAAAAAGTCATTAGATTGCATTTCACTCTGTGATTTTTAGAAGCTATTTTGGTAAATGTGAAGGAATCCAGCATAGGTTTTCATGGTGTTTCCACATAGGAATAGGGAAGAGAAATTGCTCTTTTTCACGGCACATATGATTTCCATTTTTCCACAATAGACTGATGGTTGAGCAATTCCTTGGCCTGCTAATGGGGAAAAAATAGTTCTTCTCTTGAAGACAGATTATTCTTAGTGATCTGAATAAAGAACAAATGAACTTTCCTTGATAATATTACCTCTTGATAATGACCAAATAACTACAGATCAATTAGAGAACAAAAATAATAATAACTAGTTATTCCTAATGTACAGGCTTAGAATCCACTGGGCATAACATTGGTACACTGATGCGATTGATGATCATGGATTTTAGCCAAAAGCTGTAACTGAAAGGATGCAGCCACACAAAAGAACTGGAAATAGAGTAATTTATCAACTATTGATATTTCTCTTGTATGAAACGCTGAGGAATTATTTTTTTATAGAGACTTATTGCATTCTTTATACATTGGCTAGTATATGAACTGGTTACTATTCCTTCTACTTTTATATCACTCACTTTAGGAAAGAAATATTTTACAAATGACCCAAATGCAAGTTCACTTTAGGGAAGAAGAGAGTTTCTCTCTCTCTCTCTCTCTTTCTCTCTCTGTCTCTCTCTCTCTGTCTCTCTCTCTCTCTGTCTCCCTCTCTCTCTGTCTCCCTCTCTCTCTCTCTCTCCACTTCTCCCTCTCCCCTCCTTCCTTCCCTTTCTTCCTCCCTCTCTCTTCCTCTCCCATCCCCCGTACCCACTACTGACCACGTTATCAGAGACTACCTCAATAACAGACAATGCATTCAGAGGTCAAACACAGATAGATATCGAAAAATTCAAGAGAAGAGACTTCAAGGAGTTTGACCAAAGAAGAATACTAATTATTGACATCAATCATAGAGTCAAGAAAGGCATTCTAGCAAGCAGGAGTTGTGAGTTTATCCTTTAACTACATGATGTACCTTCATACCATTGTACTCTAAATGAGTCCACTTTTCCTATCAAGCTTTGTGTATTTGTGGGAGAGTATGCTCTAGACTTTTGGAAGGGTGTTTCATATTAATTGTTCTTCATATTACATGCCTATTTCTTATATTTTGTTGTTATTGTTTAGTCATTTCGGTCATGTCTGACTCCTTGTTACCCCATTTGGGATTTTCTTGGCAAAGATGCTAGAGAGGCTTGCCATTTCCTTCTCCATCTCATTTCACTGTTGAGGAACTGATGCAAACAGGGTTAAGTGACTTGCCCAGGGTCACAGAGCTAGTGTCTGAAGCTGGATTTGAACTCATGAAGATGAGTCTTTTTGACTTTAGACTCATCACTATTCACTACTCAATTTAGCTACCCTATGTTAAAAAATACCCTTTCTAAATTGAGATCTGACTGAGATGTAAATGGGAAGCACACTGGTGGGGACTCACCAACAACAGTACTAGAAACCCAGCCCTTTAAGGTTATAGCTAGAACTCTGAGACTAATTATATCAGTCACTCTCTAGAGACATAGCTCACAATTTCAGTGGAACTTGGAGAAGTACTCCTTGGAAGATTTCTATAACTGTCTTCATCCATTGGTCCAATATGACCTCAAGATTCAGATTTGAACTTTGTCTCTATTGTCGCTTGGTACAGATTAAGAATTTTACTCATCAAATTCAAAGGACATTTTGATACCATTGCAGAATGATTCCACAAGACAAAGGAGCCGTTGAACTGCTGTTGTTGGTGTAAAAAGAAGGCCTTGGAATAATTATTTATGGTATCATTAGCCCTTATTTCTCTCCTTATATTGGATATTTTAAAAACCACAATTACTTTCTAGGCACTCAGACTGGAACTAAGCTGATTCATTCCCTTTTTCTGACTCCACACAGCTTTCTGGGAATACCTTTGTGTGATGTTCTTTTGTTCTTCTTGGCTCTGGTTCTTCCTTTATAGTAACAAGAATACCATGTAAATTACAATGATACCTTCAAGCTTAGAAATCATCCACTTTGGGCTTTTATTACCACTTGAATCCTTATTGTTTAAGTTTCCTCAAAAGAATATTGTGTTCCTTCAGCAGAAACTTTATCCCACACTTACTTACAGGGAATGAAACAAGAGGCAGACCCTGGTATAGGACAGGATTGACTCTAGATAATAAACTAGTAGGAGTGAGTGGAGGAAGGACCCAGCCAGCTGAGCCTGTTTTACTATACATGCAATTGGGATTTAATAGTAATTAAAAAAAAAAAGAACTTGACACTCTAACTAGCTTTTCTACATCTTTCCATACTGAGTTGCGAGGCCAAAGTTGACCTGGTTGCTCCAGTGGTGAGCTGGTCAGATAAATTGAAGAAAAGTACTGCTCTCAGCATTACTTGAGAGTTCTTGAGGGCCATCTCTAACACTGGAAGGCCTCACGTTCCCACTGGGCTGAGTTAAGCATGTTATTGAACACATCAGCACAGAACTTATGGAAGCACAGAGCTATAAGGGACCGCAGAGACCATATAATAGAACCTGAACCTGCACAAAACTTCCAGTAGGAAGGAGCCCGTTACTTCTTTTTTTAAAGAGAGATTTTTTTAATTTAGTGTTTTATTTTTCTCCAGTTACATGTAAAAACTATTTTTAACATTCATTTTTAAAACTTTGAGCTCCAAATTCTCTCCCTCCTTCCCTATGCCTCCCTTCCCCCAATGAAAAGGCAAGTAATTCAATATAGGTTATACATGTGTAGTCATACAAAACATATCCATAATAATCATGTTGTAAAAGAAAACAGACAAAAAAAACCTCAAGAAAAATAAAGAAAGTAAAAAATGTATGCTTCAATCCATATTCAGACACAATCAGTTCTTTTTCTGGGGATGGATAGCATTTTTCATCATAAGTCCTTCAGTTGTCTTAGTTTGTTATATTGCTGAGAATAACCAAGTCATTCACAGTTGATCATCTTACAATATTGCTATTTATTTGTACATAATACATTTCACTTTGCATCAGCTCATGCAAGTCTTTCCAGGTTTTTTCTGAGAGCAGCCTGCTCATTATTTCTTATAGTACAATAATATTCCACCATAATCACATACTACAACTTGTTCAGCCATTCCCCAATTGATGGACTTCCTCTCAACTTCTAATTCTTTATCTCCAGAAAAAGAACTGCTATAAATATTTTTGTACATATAGGTCCTTTTCCTTCTTTTTTAAAATCTCTTTTGGGATACAGACCTAGTAGTGATATTACTATCATATCATGCATGCCTTCAAAGGGTGTGCATGGTTTTATAGCCCTTTGGGCATAGTTCCAAATTGCTCTACAGAATGGTTGAATCTCTTCACAACCCCACCAACAATGCATTCAAGTTTCATTTTTTTCCATGTCCCCTCTAACATTTGTCATTTACCTTTTCTGTCCTATTAGCCAATCTAATAGGTATGAGGGAGTACTTCAGAATTGTTTTAATTTGCATTTCTTCAACCAGTAGTGAGTGTATTTTCTTCATATGGCTATAGATAGCTTTAATTACTTCATCTGAAAACTGATCATATCTTTTAATGTTTTATCAGTTGGGGAATGAACGCATTATGTCTTAAGGAAGCCCATTCTATTTTTAGACAATTCTAATTATTAACTTTTCTTTATTTCAAGTCTTTTGTATCACTTCAGAGCAGGGGTTCTTAATCTAGGGTCCATGAACATGTTTTTTTAATTAATATTTTGATAACTGTAGTTAAATATAATTGACTTCCTTTGTAATGTTTTATGCATTTAAAACATTATTCCAAGAAGGGATCCTTGGAATCTACCAGGCTACCATGTTGGTTCCCATGACACACACAAAAAGTTAAGAGCTCCTCCTGTAGATATACAACCTGATGAATGAGTAGTTTAAATGGAATTTTTAGGGTTTTAAAAATCTAAAAACCCTCCCTTTAAAGACAATCTTTTAAAGTAGATAGAATAGATGTCCTTTTAAAGTATACAATGTGAGGAATCCTTGCTCCTAAATGTTCTATCACCTCTTAGGGCCTAAGCAGTCAGTGCTTTGTGTCTTGATTTTTAATTCTTTAAAGAATTCCCCATTTATGAAGTAATCTAAGGTGTGTAGGGCCCTGTGTTAGGTTCTGATAACCATACAATGCTTGCCCTCAGGAAGCTTATAATCTAGTTTATTAGAGATGTTGAAGAGTTTTTATTGATTTTCTACTTGTTTTATTTGTTTCTGACATTAGAGAGGTGGGGGATGATTGAGGGTTGCAATCTGCTGGAGAAGATGGGAAGGAATGGGATTAAGAGGATATGTGGAACAAATGACCCTGGTAGACAAGGCTCCCTCCTAACCAAAGAGCGGAGGAAACAAGGAGAGACTGGAGATGAAGAGAGTAAGGAGTTCACAGTGAGTGGTCTCAGTTTTCTCAGCTGGGAGGAGCCTTGAGGAGGAAGAAGACTTGAGATAGCTTTTGGAGGGGAGCAAGATAATGAATCTATTAGGGAGAGATAAAAGAACTGCTTTTCTGCAAGGAGTGCTCAGTGGAGGTTTATTCAATCATTTCAGGCTTGTTCCATCCTTTGTGATCCCATTTAGGATTCCTTGGCAGATATAGAGGAGTAGTTTGCCATTTCCTTCTCCAGCTCATTTAACAGATGAGGAAACTGAGGCCAACAGGGTTAAGTGACTTGTCCAGGCTCACACAGCTAGTATCTAAGACCAGATTTGAACTCAGGAAGATGAGTAAGGCATGGAATGATAAGAGGTTATGATTAGATAGAGAAATGAATGTTAGGGTTTTTGAGTAAGGAATGAATGAATTTTTTTAAAAGTATTGATTTAATTCAGTACTTTCTATGTACAAGAACAGGTAGGTGGTACAGTGGATAGAGGACTGGGACCAGAGTGAGAAAGATTCATCTTCTTGAGTTCAAATCTGGCCTCAGACACTTACTGGCTATGTGACCCTGGATAAGTCACTTAACCCTGTTTGCCTCAGTTTCCTCATCTGTAAAATGAACTAGAGAAGGAAATGGCAAACTAATATCTTTCCCAAGAAAACCCCTCATGAAGAGTTGGACATGGCTGAAGAAAAGCCAAACAACAACAAAAAGTATAATGCCACCATGTTAAGTGCTCATGATACAAATAGAAAAGCCAGTCAGTTTACACTTTTAGGGAGGTCACATTCTAATGGAGGGAAGACACATATAAAAAGCGTTAGCTGCAAGTCAGATGGAATGATCATCCCCTGGTCCTTAGGGTACAGCTACAAAGCAGGTGGCAATGTTCCTTCTTTAATGTCATTTCTACTAATAAAATTATCTTATTTTCTAACATTAAACCACTCAACAATGCCAAGGCCTTTGATGGAGAGAATACATTCTTCTGGATCTCCAGTAGCTATGGCTGATAAGGAAGAAGGGGTTCCAGCAGCCCCCAGAAGTAGCTGCCAGATTGTAACTACTAAGGTAACTCCTTAGGATGATATATATAGGAGCTGGGTTGGAAACATGATCAGTAGTCTGAGGCTGGCTGCCATTCCCATGCTCTTAGGTTTATATGGTTGTGATTGGTCAGCAATTGGTGTTGCTGGGAAACCAACATCTATACCATATATATACATATATTTAATATCTTCTTTTAAAAATTACCTAAATTCTTCCCTATATCCCTTTCCCTACAACCTCTTCTTCATCATCTATACCATCAAGGAAGAAATAGTATAGATAAGAAGTCATTCAAACGTAGAATCTGGAGTCAGGAAGACTTGACTTACAATCTAGACTAACTGTGTGACCTTGGGTAGATCACTTAACCTCTATTTGCCTCTGCTTCCTCAATTGCAAAATGTGGATAATAATAGCACTTATCTCTCTCGTGGTTGTTTTGAAGATCAAATAATATTTGCAAAGCATTTAGCATAGTATTTGGTATATAATAGGTGCTATATAGATATTAGCTATTATTTATTATTATTATTAGGAATGGGGGAGGATGAGGATGAAGGAATGTTATGTGAGGATTGGGTTTAATTTACTCCCAGGTAGTTAGAGATTGTGTAAAAGAGAAATAGGGGGAGTAATACATGGAAGAATTTCTAACCATTGGAGTAAATATGGAAGGCAGATGGGTTTGCAATGCACACAGTCTCCATGGGGTGGTGTTGTGGACCAAAGGCCAGTCCATTGCTAGACCTGTACTTGAAGGCTTTCCAATTTATTAGGCCCTGCCAGAGCTTATGCTTCATTGGTATAGTCTTACAAAGTAGGGATAATAGAATCTCACTTAAGAGACCATGAGGCCATCAGGCCATATGTTCCCCACCCCTGGTCTAGCTCAGCTAGATTGACTTTATACATGTAATCAACTTTCCACTGCACATGTGTGATTTAACTTACATTGAGCCACAGTGAATTTTTAATCCCATAGTTGGCTTCTGTTTACCACCAATCTTATTTCTGGTCTGCCTTATAATTAGAAAAATAAGCTACCTGAAAAGATCCTGCGTGAGCATAAACTGATATTCTGGAGCCTCTGTTAAATATTGCTCATGAGTACTCAGCTATGTGTCATAATGGATAGAGTGCTGGTTCTGAAGTCAGGAAACTCATCTTCATGAGTTCAAATCTGGCCTCAAGCCACTAGCTGTATGACCCTGGGTAAATCACTTAGCTCTGTTTGCTTCAGTTTCTTCATTTGTAACATAAGCTGGGGAAGAAAATGGTAAACCATTCCCGTATCTCTGCTAAGAAAACTCCAAATGGGATCACAAAGAGTCAGACACTACTAAACACAACTGAACAACCAAAACTCCTAGTTCACTGCCCCAAGCAATGACCCTTCTCTGTGTTCTCAAAGGTGCTACATGTTATTCCTTTTTATTTGTGGGTCCTCAAATATTACTGGGGATGGTTGGCTAGTAGTTATCTATTCCTGTGTGGAGATTTCATTCTAAAGATGAATAAATTACTTTTGAATGACTTATTATCTATACTATTTCTTCCTTGATGGTATAGATGATGAAGGCTATATAGGGAAAAGGACTTAGGGAGGAATTTAGGTAATTTTAAAAGAAGATATTAAATAAATAAAGATATATATATATTCATATATATAATGGTATAAGTGTAATACATGTATAATACATACATTTTTTTTTAAAGAGTGGCCTGTGGTTCAAATGTTTTCATTCCTTTGAGCTCTTTCCCATCTTTCCCCATCTTTACTCCAGCTGCTAAGAAGTGAAATACTAAATTGATTTGTCTTTGGGACATTGTCTGTCCTCCAATGAATAATGAAATGATCAAAAGGTAGACCAGGCAAAAGGGGAAAAGTCAGAGGTCTAAATAATCTATAGTCTGTGTAATCAGCCCCTAAACAATCAAAGATGGTTCTTGGAATGAAAAACAGAGAGCATTAGGATGCTGCAGATTATCGTCACCTTGATGATCCAACTGACTAACCTTTTGGATCTGGGCATGGGGAATGGGGGTAACTCACTTCCAGAAGCTAAGGATACAGGAGCTCAACAAGGCTGAAGGTGAAAGGGGAAATTCCCTTTTGGTAAGTTCAGTAATAATGATAAGAATAATACCGATTTTGCAAGAAGATAGGCAAAACTGCAATACATCACTGCAGATTGCAAACGTTCATTACCTAACAAATATTTAGAAAGATACGTCAGGTGACCAGAAGTATATGATAGGCATTTTCATTAACTTTCATAAACTGACAGACATCAGAACCCTGAATTATATTATAGGCTTCAAATGATCCTTCATTATATTATATTTGAATAAAGCATTATCAGCTAGGCTGCTAAAAGTGTGGTAGATATGATGAAGGCTGGAGAGATAGGAGTACAAGAACTCCAAGGCTAGAGTTCCCTGCATGGGCCATCTGGAGAAGAATTCACAGACTTAAGCATTGTTGAGATCAAGGTAGTAAAGATGTATTATGCTTTTCAGTGGGCAAGAGTTCTTAGGGAACCTGCAACCTTACAGGGGGACAGGTAAAGTTTATATAGGATATTCTATAGTAAAACATGTGCCAAATATGATAATTATGTGATTCAGGGCAGGATTAGGGAGTGGTTATGGACTGGTTAGTTCTTAAAGAAACATGCACTTTTGGTATCTACTGTACTTGGGAAATAGCCCAAGGGAACGGAATACATGGAGGTGTGGCTTCAGGCCTAAAATGACATTAAGTTAACTAATGGTCAGGACTGACTAAACAATACCAGGCTGCTCTCATCAAGGTCTTGTTAGACAAGATAAATGTAAGGGAGTATAGGTATGTCTAAGTCTAGGATACATATGATTGGTCAGGGAGTAGTAAATGTCATTATGACCCAGTGCACAGCCAGTTCAGTCAGTACACAGTTGGTTCAGACTAATAAGTTCTACAGGTGCAACTGACTACTATAGCAGGAAGGGAAATAACAGTTGTTGCTGGGGCAGGCTGTGTTCTTAGGCTGGGGAGAAACTGCCTGGGGATAGTGTTTTGAGGCTAGGGAGAAATATGATTTTTAGAGAGAAATGTGATTTTAGAATTGGAGTCTAAGCACATGCATGCAAACACCCCATCTGATAGAATGTTGGACCTGGAATCAGATAATCATACTATGTGTGTGCATGTGTGTATATATACACACATATATATACACATGTGTACCTGTATACATGCATACTTATACGCATGAGAATCGTTCAATCATGTCCTCCTCTTCATGACCCCATTTGGGGTTCTCTCGGCAGAGATACTAGAATGGTTTGCCATTTACTTCTCCAGTTTATTTTACAGATGAGGAAACTGAGGCAAACAGTGTTAAGTAACTTGTCCAGGGTAATGCAGCTAGTAAGTATCTGAGGCCAGATTTGAACTCAGGTCTTCCTGACTCCAAACCTGGCACTCTATCCACTGTGCCAACTAGCTGATCCAAGTTCAAATCTTGCCTCAGACATTTACTAGCTGTGTGACCCTGGGAAAATCACTTCACTTCTCTCAGCCTCAGTTTCCTCATCTGTGAAATAGGGAAAATAACATCTGCTTCCCAGGGTTATTGTGAAAATTGAATGAGATAATATTTGCAAACCTTAAAGCAGTATATCAACATTAGCTATAATTACTCTGGACAAAATTATTGTCCCCAAATACTCAGATACAACATTGAATCATAAGAATTTGAAGACAACAGTTTTAGTAGATATTATCCTGTTGAATATTCACTATCTCCAAACTCCATGAGATAAAAAGTTTTAAAAAAAATAGATATCTAGTAGAAGAAATGAGAACTGCCTAGGAAATGGGTAAGGTATATATCAAAAGAAAGATCAAGTGATCCTAGGATCAGCAGCTAATTATCATGGGTCTAAATGAAGCCAAGGGCTGGTGCTTAGGAAAGGCCAGTGCCCCTGAAAGAGGCCAATTTAGTAGCACCTATCCTGGCAATCAGGAGCCCTGGGTTCTAGACCTTGTTCCAACATTACCTCTGGATCTTCCTTTCTTCCTCTATAAAATGAAAGTCAGACAAAATTGCCAAGGATCAATCTACCTCTCTTCAGTCTTTGAGATTTGGGCTCCAGCCCTGGCAAGAGGTAAATCAGTCATCCTCTCTGACCCTGGGGCAAGTTACTTCTTTGCTTTGGTTCCTCCTTTGTAAAATGAAGGGTCTGAATTCTAAGATCCCTTCTAGATCTAGCATTCTGTCATTCTCTGAAGGCTGTGCTGATTTGGGGGAGGGAGGGAAGTGGGTTCAAACCCCTTTCCTAAAAGCATTTATCTATTTCCTGCCATGGGTACCATTCCACCACCACTAGTTCCCAGTAGTCAGGCTCATTTGCTCTCAAATGTGAAGAAACTATTGACCTTAGCACCCAGTTGTGAAGAAAAATTAGTTGTAGTAGGAAGTTGCTAAATAGCCTTCTTCCTCTTCTCAAGGGTGTAATCCTCCCCAGCAGTGACCTTCTGTCCCAACATCTCCGCCCATTAGAGCTAGTTTGTATGTTGTCTTCCTGCCAATTGAGGTTGCCTTTCATACAACCCATTCCCAGCACCACATGTGGTGCTTGCCCTAGGAATAAAAGTCTAGAGTCTCAGTTTAATATTACTCAGAAGTACTCCTCACTCAGTCTCAAGTGATGACTTTTCTCTGTATTCTCAAAGTAGTAGCATGGTTCTCGTTTTATTTGTGGATTCTCAAATACTCCTAGGGTTGATTGGAAAGTATTTACTTATACCTGAGTAAGTATTTCATTCTAAAGAAGACAATAAATTACTTTTGAATGTCTTACTATCTATACTATTTCTTCCTTGATAGATCAGGGGCAGTATAGATGAAGAAGAGTGGGCTATAAAAAAAAGGGATATAGGGAAGATTTTAGCCATTTAAAACAAAAGATATCAATTAAATATATGTGCATATGTATATGTGATATAGATATAAAATACGTATATAATATATACATGTTTTTTAAAGAAAATGGTTTCAACAGCTACCTCCAAGCAACAACTACCTCTGACTGAAACCTCTATCCAACCCTGACCTCTTCCATGAGGCTGAGACCAAAATTCCCAACTGCCTATCAGACGTATCTTCTTTAATGTGTGATTGGCATCTCAAACTCAACATGTCTAAATTCAATCTCATTATTTCTTCCCTAAACTCACTCTTCCTTCTGCCAGTACTATTTAGATCTGTGGTACTACAGTTTACATCTGTCTTATGTGATCATATTTGTTGTTTGGTCCTTTTAGTTCCATCCAACTCTTTGTGACCCTGTTTGGGGTTTTCTTGGCAAAGATACTAGAATGGTTTGCCATTTTCTTTTCCAGCTCATCTTATAGATGAGGAAACTGAGGCAAACAAAGTTAGGTGATCTGCCCAGGGTCACACAGATAATAAGTGTCTGAGGCTGATTTTGAATTTAGGATGATGAGTTCTCCTGACTCTATCAACTGAGCCCAGCACTCTATCCACTGAGCCACCTAGTTGCCCCATGTGATCATAACCTTGGTGCTATGTTTGACTCTTCCTTCAACTTCACCTCCTGTATCTCATCAGGTACCAACTCTTGTGGATTTTACCTCAGTAGAATTCATCCCTAACTCCTTATTCCCACTAATACCATCTTAGGACAGAGTTCTCCATTAGCATTAGGGGTTCTTAACCTGCAGTCAGTGAATTTGTTTTAATATATGTACATACATTTTGATAACCATATTTCAATATAATTGGTTTCCTTTATAAGCCAATGTATTTTATTTTCTTCATTCAAAATCATTATTCTGAAAAGGGGTTCATAGACTTTACCAGATTTCCAAAGGGTTCCATGATACAAAAAAGGTTAAGAACGTCTGCTTGAGATTGTTGCAATAGTTTCTTTAGAAACCTTCTGGCCTCTGCCTTTTCTCCCCTTCAATCTATCCTTTGTACAAATGCCTGAATCTTCTTTATACATAAACCTAATCATGTCACTCCTCTGCTCAAAAATATTCAGAAGCGCTTTATTGATTAGTGATAAAAAAAAATTCCAATAACTCTGCCTGGCACTCAAGATGCTCTACAATCTAGTGTATCCCAACCTTATCCAGCTTCACCTCCACGCCTGCTATACGCTAGCCAAATTTGACAGCTCTCATCCCAGAACACTTTTGATTCTAGGACTGGCACTCTATTTGCCTTACCTACCACCTTATCCCCAAACTATAAATCCTTCTTTACAGAGATAAAGGACTATGGGAGTGGAATACTGTGTACAACATCTGGTAGGGTTGATGTCAAGTCTCATGAACAAATCAATAAACACTTAGTAAGTGCTTATTATGTTGGAGTGCTGGAGATACAAATGCAAGTAAAAATAGGTAGTGTCTGTCTTCAGGAAGTTTACAGTCTAACCAAATAGACAAGACAATAAAGAGCAAGGGAGAGGGAAAAGGTACCGAAGGGTAGGTTGGCAAAGTCTGGAAAGCAAAGTATCAGTAATCTGAGTCTTTTATTTCAAAATGGAGGTTCTGGGAGAAATTCATCAATGGGGGAAGGAAGCTGCAGGTGGCAGAAGGTCATGTTGGTAGATTTTGCTAAACTAACTTTTTTTCTCTTTTTCAAAGATCTTTGTTATAATGGATGGCTCTTGGGGGAGCAGAGTGAAATATATTGGAAAAGGAAGGTAACCAAAAGATATCACTTAAAAAAAGAAGAAAAACAAGATGCACACACACGTGTGCACACACACACACACACACACACACACACACACTCACACCTTCAGTCTTTAGTCATATACCCATCCAGTTACTTCTTTAGCAACATCTCCCACCTTCAAACACTCCAACCATCATCTACTCTATCCACCATGATCGTTACCATTCTGCCCTCCAAAATGAATTGGCAAAGCAAAATGAAGAAAGCTACATTGTCACAATATAGGGAGGACTCTTTGATGTTTACTGACAACCAGATTTGCAACAGGTAGGTTAAACCACGGTGCCTATGAGACCAGGTATGGCACTAATGAGGCCAAGCTTGCAGGTTAAATTCCCCTTAGGCCAATTACTACCCAGAGTTACCACAGACTATTGCTGTAACCACAGCCAACCACAGAGCAACTGTGTTCTGTCACTAAGGTGATTAAATGAGGGGCATGGGGGACTCAGGACCACCTCACTCATGAAAAACAATCCAAGACATCTGTGTCTAGTGCTTTTAGAGCTTATTTCTTGTCATTTTATTTTTGATAAATATTTCCCAACTTTTCTAAAAGCAGAAAAAGCAAGGGGTCTATGTGCTAGTGAGAGTTCATTCTCACACATACTCACAAACAAGTATACAAGTGTGTATAATAGGAACATATTTGATTTTGATAGAATAATGGAAATGTATTGATCAACAAACATTTATTAAATGTGTATTCCGTGCCAGGTATTGTTCTAGTAATACAAGACAAGACAAGACAATACTATACAATACAATGTAATACAAATACAATAAACTACAAAAGTGAATCAAGTTCCTGCTTGCCCAGGGTTTACCTTCTTTTAGGGAATATATCATGATTCCATACAAGTAAAAACAGGATGTAATCCCTAAAGGAGTGAAACCTCATGAGTTCAGGGACTGGTTCAATTTTGTATTTGAATTGTTAGAATGATCTCTGGCACAAAGTAGGCACTTAATTTGGTTGAGGTGAAAGGGACATTAACACTTGGGGAAATAGGAAAAGATCTCTTGAAGGAGGCAACGCTTTGACTGAGCCTCTAAGGTAGCTGGAGGTTTCCAGAGATGTAGAGGTGAGGAAGATGAGCATTCCAGTCATGGCAGACAAAAGCACAAAGGTGGGAGATGGAATATCATATACAGAGAATTGCAAATAAGGTAGTTTGGAAGGAGTGTAGAATGTATGAAGGGGAATAAAATATGATCAATCTGGGAAGGTTACCTGAAGCCAGACTGTGAAGAACTTGAAATATCAAAAAGAGGAGTTTTATATTTTACGCTTAGGTCAATGGGGGAGTCACCAAAGCTTCTGGAGTAGAGGAATAAGAATGCTAAGACCTGCAAGTTAGGAATATCCATTTGGAATCTATGTGGAGGATGAAGAAGAAAGACTCAGTGCTGGGATATCAGTTAGGAAGCTTTTGCAATAGTCCAAGCAAGAGGAGTGGAGGCCTGAACTAAGAGTGGTAGTTTTCTGAGGAGAGAGAAAGAGGCAGATTCAAGATGCAAAGGTAGAATTGACAGGTCTTGGCCATTGATTTGCTATGGGGAGTGAGGAAGAATGAGGAATCATGCATAATTGTGAGGTTGGGAACGTGGATAAGTAGAAGGATGGTGGTGTCCTTGAAAGAAATAGGGAAGCTAGGAGTAATGGGTTTAGGGGGAAAATAATAGACTATAATAGGTGGCTTAAACAATGGTGCATATGAATATTGTACTAATGAGGCCCAACTTGCAAGTTCCATGTCTGGTAGGCCCATTACTACTAGGAACTACCACAGACTATTGCTGTAACATCAGCCAATCATAGAATAACTGCTCTGTCAATAGCGTGATTAGATCACCTACGTAAACATATGTCCTTGGTGCCATTTGCTAGAACTGAGGGTCACCATTTTCACTGGAAGGAGAAAAGAAATTTCCTCCTCACCTCCCTTGCTGGAAGTCTAAGAGTTAGCTGGCAGAGTATAAAAGTAATGCATTCAAAAGAAAGAAGGGGGGCAGAGCCAAGATGGCAGAGTAGAAAGATGCACATACACTAGCTCTTACCCCACAGCCCATAAAATACCTGTAAAGAAGAACTCTCAACAAGTTCAAGAGCAGCAGAAGTCACAGAACAATGGAATGGAGGAGATTTCTAGCCCAGAGTGACCTGAAAGATTGACGGGAAAGGTCTGTCCCACCAGACCCGGAGCAGAGCCCAGCCCAGCCTTGGCCACACAGCACCGAGAGGAACAGATCTGAGTAGGCTTCAAGGACAGAATCTCCAGCGGCAGCACAGATACCTCAACCCATAGGCACCAAAAGTCAGTGAGAGGGTCTTTCCAGCTGGCTGAGAAGGGAATAGGGTGTCCCCATAACTCAGGCCTCCTCAGGTGGCAGCAGTGGTTGGGGCTCCCAAAGCAGGCAGTAGCCAGCATCCATTGTTGAAGGTCTCATAGTAAACCCCCTGAGGAAACAGCCCTCTGTGGTGGCCCTGCCCCCACCTGAGCAGCTGATCTTAATCTTACACTGAATAGTGGCCCTGCCCCCACCTAAAGCCCCTGATGGTTTGGAGCAGCTCATCTGAATCTCAACCCCCAGTGCTGGCTTGGGGGAACTGGAGGAGAGGTAGTTGTGGAGAGGAAACTCAGAAGTCAAGTAACTGGCTGGGAAAATGCCCAAAAAAGGGAAAAAAAACAAGACCTAGAAGGTTACTTTCTTGGAGAACAGGTGTCTCCCCCCATCCTTTCCAATAAGGAAGAACAAGGCATACTATCAGAAGAAGTCAAGGCCTCTGCCTCCAGGGCCTCCAAAGGGAGCTTAAACTTGGCTCAGGCAATAGAAGAGCTTAAACAACAAGTTAGCAGCTTACTAAAGGAGAATCAAAAAAATGCTGAGGAAAATAACAGCTTTAAAAAGAGGCTAACTCAGTTGGAAAAAGAGGTCCAAAAAGCCAATGAGGAGAAGGAAGCTTTAAAAAGCAGAATTAGCCAAATGGAGGAGAAGGTCCAAAAGCTCACTGAACAAAATAATTCGTTGAAAGGGAGAATTGAGTTCAGGGAAATGAATGACTATGAGTTAAGCTAAGCAGTTAGTAAACAAAGCCAAAAGTTTGAAAAAATAGAAGATAATGTGAAACATCTCATTGGAAAAACAACTGACCTGGAAAATAGATCCAGGAGAAACAATTTAAAAATTATGGGACTACCTGAAAACCATGATCAAAAAAAGAGCCTAGACATTATCTTCCATGAAATTGTCAAGGAAAAAAAAAAAAAGAAATTGTCAAGGAAAATTGCCCTGATATTCTAGAACCAGAAGGCAAAATAAATATTGAAAGAATCCACTGATCACCTCCTATAAGAGACCCGAACAGACAAACTCCTAGGAATATTGTGGCCAAATTTCAGAGTTCCCTGATCAAGGAGAAAATACTGCAAGCAGCTAGAAAGAAACAATTTGAGTATTGCGGAAATACAATCAGGATAACACAGGATCTGGCAACTCCAACATTAAGGGATCAAAGGACTTGGAATGGGATATTTCAGAGGTCAAAGGAACTGGGATTGAAACTAAGAATCACCTACCCAGCAAACCTGAGTATAATACTTCAAGGGAATAAATTGTCATTCAATGATATAGACGGCTTTCAATCATTCATATTGAGGAAAAGACCAGATCTGTATAGAAAATTTGACTTCCCAAGACAAGAATCAAGAGAAGCATGAAAAGGTAAACAGGAAAGAAAAATCATAAAAATATTCTCTAAAGCTGAACTGTCTACATTACTACATTACCACATTACTACATATTTATAACTCTTGAATCTTTTCTCAGTATTTGAGTAGATAGAGAGAATGTTCATACACACATACATATAGATAGATAGAGAGTACAGGGTGTGTTGAATCAGAAGAGATGATATCCACACAAAAATAAAATAAAGTAAAATAAAATAAAATAAAAATTAAGGGATGAAGGAGGAAAATGCCAAGAACAGAAAGGGAGAAATGGAACAGGGCAGGCTATAACTCATAAAAGAGATAAGAAAAATCTTGTTCAATGGAGGAGAAAAGGGAGAAGGGGAGAGGGGAAAAATGAAGCTACTCTCTCCACATGTGGTGGAAAGAGGGAATAACATGCTCACTAAATTTGATATGAAAATTTAAATTACACCACAGGAATGTAGGGGAGGAGGCAACAAATGGGGTGAGGGGAATGATAGAAGGGAGGGCAAATGGGAGAAGGGAGTTACTAGAAATAAACACTTTCAAGAAGGGACAAGGTCAATTGTATGTGGAAAAAAAATAAGGGAGGATAGAGTAGGACAGAGGGCAATATAATTAGTATTACACAACATGACTATTATGGAAGTCTTTTGCAAAATGACACATATTTAGTCTGTATTGAATTGCTTGCCTTCTCAGTGGGGCTGGGGAGGAAGGTGAGGAGGGAGAGAAGTTGGAATTCAAAGTATTAGCAATGAATGTTGAGAATTTTTATTGCATATAATGGGGAAATAAGAAATACAGGGAATGGGGTATAGAAATTTATCTTGCCCTACAAGAAAAGAGAGAAGATGAGGATAAGGTAAGGGTGGGGTGTGATAGAAGGGAAGGCTCATTTAGGGAAGGGGTAATCAGAATGCAAGGTATTAGGGGATGGGGGGAGGGGAGAAACGGGGATAAAAATTGGACATGTTACAAAGTGAGGTAAAAGCAATTAGTATTAAAACAATTGACTGAATTAATTACTGAGAATAAATCAATGACATCTTTAGTTTGAGGGAAAGAATTTTAGTCTAAATTTCCTAGAGGAAGGTAACCTTGGGTAAAATTTGGCATTGATGGAATAGTTAAGGTTTTAATGGTAAATTTGATTTTATGATTGCTGTTTAATCAGGAACTGGAACATATAGAACATGTATGTAAGCTACTAAAGACTTGCCTCAAAAGATGTTGGTTAGCCAAAATAAAATTATAATCATATTTGAAACCTTGTTATTGGAACTTGCCATTTTTAGATGCTATGGGACTATTCAGTGACTGTTCTTCTGAGTCTAACTCCAGATGTGTATAACAAGCAAGGTGATCTGAGCCTCCAATCCATGATGCCAGTAAGCCAGTGAGATGGTGGTATGAACTGCAAAAGATGATCTCATGGGAAGGGTGGGAGAGCGGCTGTTCAGCCTGGGTTGAGGTAGGATTCTCCTGACTCAATTTCCCCACTGACACCTGACAGACATTAACCCTGACTGAATGCAAGTGGACAATCTAATCCTGCCTGGAACTGACGTGAAGTTGGGGAGATACTGTATCCCTGCAATTTCCCAACTCTTGGTGGCAATTTTCTATAGTCAAAAGGTTTGTAAGCTTAATACCAGATCTATTAAATTATAGATTATTGGTAGGGGAACGTCTGAGGTTAAGTCTAAAATTAAGCTATTAGGCATAGGACTTTAGACCAACAATGATAAGTTAGGGTCCTTTAATTCTTAGTAATACTGTGGAGACAATTAGGTCAAGAGCTTGTGAAGTTAACAACATAAATATTATTTGTGTCTCAGTTGGTTAATGTTTAAAAAAAAATTCTTTTGTGGTCCATATTGTAAATGCTTTAAAAAGAAGTATCACCTGACCAAAAGTCTGAATATTTTTATCTGTTATAAACTGTGTTAAAAATGAAAAATAAAATTTAAAAAAAAAAAGAAAGGAGAACCTTTATATAGCTACTGAATTGTGGTTCCATGTTTTCTTCAGAATCCACATGGTCCTCTGCTTCATCAGGTGTTGAATCATTTTCCTTTGTCTCACAATACTTATTCAGAGATGTTTGAACTCATTTATATATTCTAGAGTTTGTCTTTCTTATTAATTTATCTATTTGTGCTCAGAATTTTTAAAAACTGTTTTCTTTCTCCTGAAATCTTTCTTCCCTTATATTTTTCTATCACTCACTTTTTTGTCTCCTTTCCCTTTAATGGCAGACCCTGTGCCCCACTCCACCCCTTCTCCAACCTCCCCATTCAGAGCTGTCTGGGGTTCCTCTCATGTTGGGCAATTCACTTTTTCCCAGCCTTACTCCCTTCCCAAGTGTTTTCTGAGGAGATAGAATTGGTCCCAGCAGGATACCAGTCCCTTTTCCTTCAGGCTTGGTGCAGCCCCTCACTCGTGCTGGTGTCCTGCCCCAGTTACCTCTGTTCTTTCGTTCTCTGACTGAATAGCACTTCAGCACAACATACTACTGTCCAAAGCAAAGCATGCTTTCATTTCCCCTTCCTCCATCTTCTTTGCCCAGGATTTAGGGACATAGGCAGAGCTGATCATCATTGAACAATGGGATGAGGTCAGGGGCAGAGAGTGCTAGTAGAGGCTGCCTTAGCATCAGGTAACTGCACCAGCTGTGCCAGATGATTAACTTTCTCTACTTTTAATTCATCAGGTTGTTACCTCATTGAAGTTCTTGATATCGTAGTCTGTGCAGACAGCTGAAATTATTTTACCTCTTATGCATAATTCTGTAATTGGTGAAGTCTGATAGTTTGTGAAGATCAGAGAACACATTTAGTTCTCCATCTTGTAGACCACATGGCCTAGAAGACTTATTCTTTTTCTCCATCAAAATTAAAGATAATATGACAAATCTCAGTCTCCATTCAGTGTTGATGTCAAGAAAGTAAAAGGGTATGTTTTCCCATCAAATTTTCAGTTCATGAACTTTATGTACTCAGATCTTTTTGCATTATATTTACACCTATTGTAATAAAGAAAAAGTATCATTATGGTAATTAGTTTTCAACTATTGATATTTGACCTTTGGTATTATTATTAATAAAATTCTAGTTGAATGTAATAAGATTTAGAGTGTACACTATTCTAACAGCTAAGCTTATTGAAGGAAAGAATGTTCATTTCTGAGTTTTTATATCCTTAATCAAGCACAGTGCCCAGCACAGAGTAGACATTTGATGAACTGATAATTGATGTATAAAAGTTTTTTTTTAAGTTGCTGAATATCATTTTCTATTTTGGCATTTGTGCTGTACTCAGGAGTATCACATTTGATTTGCGGAGTCTGATTCTTTTTTTTTTTTTTTGAGCCAGTCTACTGAACCTAGCAATGGATGCTTAAACTTGTCTGGGAGCTACACTTTCAGTTGTGTTCATCTAGTTTCCCAGCCTTGAAGTCATTCTCAACTCTTCTTCTCCCTCACTCATCATTCCCAGTCAGATGGCAATTCCTGTCAAATTCTACCTCATCAGCGTCTCTTGTCCTTGTTCCTCTCTCTCTATTTACACAGTTGTTATCACCTTTTTTGCATGGACTATTTAATAAGCCTTTGAATTAATTTATCTCTTTCCAAACCATTCCCCACTCAGCTATCTGATATTCCTAAATGTCTGAAGCAACATTCTATGGAAAGGAAATAATCTGAACTAAGAAAATTAAATGCAAAATCCTGGGTCATCTCCAATCACCCTGATCTTTATCTTGCCACTGGACCCAGATGGCTCTGGAGGAAAGAATGAGGCGGGTAACTTTGCATTGCCCTCCTCACTTAAATCCAATTCAATTGCAAGTCATGATATCACCTTCCTGATGCCATGGTCCTCTTCTAGAATGAAGGACAAAGAACAACAACAACAAATGCAAAATATATGCAAAGTAATTTTAGGATGGGGGTCTGGGGTGGGAGAAAGTGGGATGAAGACAGAGTGCAAGTGGAAGGTCAGAGAAATAGGTTCTCGTAGGAGCTTGAGTTGAGCTTTGAAGGCAGCCAAGTTGTCTTTGAAGCAGAAGAAGGTCTGATTATATCACTCCTCTGTTCAAGAAGATCCAATGGCTCCCTCTTGCCTCTAGGACACAATACAAACTTTTATTTGGTTTTTAAAGACCTTTATGATCTGGCTCCAGCCTGCCCTTCAAGGCTTGTTGCACTCTCCTCCCTACACTCTGCATTGCAGTCAAATTGGTCTATTCGTTATTCCCTGTTCATGACATTCCATCTCCCCCTACCCCCAGCCCCCTATGCAGATTGTTTCCCATGCCTGGAGCACATAACCTTCTCACTTCTGCCTCATAAACTCTTTGACTTCTTTCAAAGCTCGTTTCACGGACCACCTCCTACTGGAGGACTCTCTGACTTTCCACTTGCAATTGTTCTCACCCCAGAAATTACTTTGCATTTATTTTGTATTTAATTTTCTATATTCAGGTTGGTTCCTTTCAATAGAACATTTGTTCCTTGAGGGCAAGTACAGATTCATGTTTGGTTTTGTATGCCTAGCACCTTCTCAAGGTCTACCATGCAAATGCTTGCTGAATTGAATTGACTCCTAAATCTTTAACCCTTCTTATCAATTGGCATTTGTGCTTGGATTTCACATTTTCATAGAATCATAGAACCACTGAATCTACAAATTGGCAGGGGCCTCAGAAGCCATCCAATTCAATCCATATATAACTAAGAATACTCTCTATAACACTACTACATGGTCATCCAACCAGTATTGGAAGACTTCCAATGAATGAGATCTCCTGAGATAGTCCATCCCCTTTTGGAAAGCTCCAGTTATTAGAAAGTCTTCTTTAGCTTAAATGTTTCTCACTGCAGTTTTTACCAGTTGCTCCTAGTTTGGTTCTCTGTGACCAAGGTAAACAAGTTTAAGCTCTCTCTCATGTTATAAGTGTATATGTGTATATACATATATATGTACATATAATACACATATGCATGTATGTATATTCTAAGGGTCATAGATGTAATTAGAGCTAGAAAGAAATTTAAGCCACCTAGTCCAAACCTCTCATTTGAGGATGAATAAACAGTCCTAAGGATCTTAAATGATTTGTCTAAAGTTACCCAGGGAATAACTAGTAAACCCAGGACTCAAACCCAGGTTTTCTGACCCCCAATTCAGTCTTCTTTCTGCTATAACAGACTGATGAGAGACTCAGCTTGTGAGACTCAGCTTAAATCTTCTCTTCTTAGGGCTAAATATCTCCAGAAAGCTCCTTTAATTGATGCTCATAGGGCATAATTTCTAATTCTAGCAATTGTGATTGCCGTTTCCTGGACACATTCCAGATTGCATATCTGCTTCTTACAGTGTGGGGCCCAGAACTAAACACAATGTTCTAGCTGTGGTCTGATGGAGGAAGGGTACACCACAATCATCACCTCCCTTGTTCTTGATACCATTCATCTTTCAATAGCTTAGGATAGTTTTAGTTGTTTACTTATTTGCTTTTTTTGCCTGCTACATTACACTATTGACTCATATTGAGTTTGCAAGCCAATGAAAACCTCTAAATCTGTTTTATTGAAGACTGCTGTCTAGCCATAGCTTCCCTAGGCTATACTTGTGAAGTTGAATTTTTTTTTTATTTTTTTTTTTATATTATTAAATTTATTTATTTAACTTTTAACATTCATTTTCACAAAATTTTGGGTTACAAATTTTCTCCCCTTTTCTCCCCTCCCCCCCCAAACACCAAGCATTCTAATTGCCCCTATGACCAATTTGCTCTCTCTTCTATCATCCCTCTCTGCCCTTGTCTCCATCTTCTCTTTTGTCCTGTAGGGGCAGATAGCTTTCTATACCCCTTTACCTGTTTTTCTTATTTCCTAGTGGCAAGAACATTACTCGACAGTTGATCCTAGCACTTTGAGTTCCAACTTCTCTTCCTCCCTCCCTCCCCACCCCTCCCCTTTGGAAGGCAAGCAATTCAATATAGGCCATATCTGTGTAGTTTTGCAAATGACTTCCATAATAGTTGTGTTGTATAGGACTAACTATATTTCCCTCCATCCTATCCTGTCCCCCATTACTTCTATTCTCTTTTGATCCTATCCCTCCCCATGAGTGTCGACCTCGAATTGCACTCTCCTCCTCATGCCCTCCCTTCTATCATCCCCCCCACCCTGCTTGTCCCCTTATCCCCCACTTTCCTGTATTGTGAGATAGGTTTGCCTACCAAAATGAGTGTGCACTTTATTCTTTTCTTTAGTGGAATGTGATGAGAGTAGACTTCATGTTTTTCTCTCACCTCCCCTCTTTATCCCTCCACTAATGAGTCTTTTGATTGCCTCTTTTATGAGAGATAACCTGCCCCATTCAATTTCTCCCTTTCTCCTCCCAATATATTTCTCTCTCACTGCTTGATTTCATTTTGTTTTAAAGATATGATCCCATCCTATTCAATTCACTCTGTGCACTCTGTCTCTATGTATGTGAGCGTGTGTGCATGTGTAATCCCACCCAGTACCCAGATACTGAAATGTTTCAAGAGTTACAAATATTGTCTTTCCATGTAGGAATGTAAACAGTTCAGCTTTAGTAAGTCCCTTATGACTTCACTTTGCTGTTCACCTTTTCATGGTTCTCTTCATTCTTGTGTTTGAAAGTCAAATTTTCTTTTCAGCTCTGGTCTTTTCATCAAGAATACTTGAAAATCCTCTATTTCATTGAAAGACCATTTTTTCCCTTGAAGTATTATAGTCAGATTTGCTGGGTAGGTGATTCTTGGTTTTAGTCCTAGTTCCTTTGACTTCTGGAATATACTGTTCCATGCCCTTCGATCCCTTAATGTAGAGGCTGCTAGATCTTGTGTTATCCTGATTGTATTTCCACAATACTTGAATTGTTTCTTTCTAGCTGCCTGCAGTATTTTCTCCTTGACCTGGGAACTCTGGAATTTGGCCACAATGTTCCTAGGAGTTTCTCTTTTTGGATCTCTTTCAGGCGGTGTTCTGTGGATTCCTTGAATATTTATTTTGCCCTCTGGTTCTAGAATCTCAGGGCAGTTTTCCTTGATAATTTCATGAAAGATGATGTCTAGGCTCTTCTTTTGATCATGGCTTTCAGGTAGTCCCATAATTTTTAAATTGTCTCTCCTGGATCTATTTTCCAGGTCTGTTGTTTTTCCAATGAGATATTTCACATTATCTTCCATTTTTCCATTCTTCTCTCTTTGTTCTGTGATTTCTTGGTTTTGCATAAAGTCATTAGCCTCCATCTGTGCCATTCTAATTTTGAAAGAACTATTTTCTTCAGTGAGCTTTTGAATCTCCTTTTCCATTTGGCTAATTCTGCTTTTGAAAGCATTCTTCTCCTCATTGGCTTTTTGAACCTCTTTTGCCAATTGAGTTAGGCTAGTTTTCAAGGTGTTAATTTCTTCAACATTTTTTTGGGTCTCCCTTAGCAGGGAGCTGATCTGCTGTTCATGCTTTGACTTCATGTCTCTCATTTCTCTTCCCAGCTTTTCCTCCACCTCTCTAACTTGATTTTCAAAATCCTTTTTGAGCTCTTCCATGGCCTGAGCCCATTGGGTGGGCTGGGACCCAGAAGCCTTGATTTCTGTGTCTTTGCCTGATGGTAAGCATTGTTCTTCCTCATCAGAAAGGAAGGGAGGAAATGCCTGTTCGCCAAGAAAGTAACCTTCTATAGTCTTATTTCTTTTCCCTTTTCTGGGCATTTTCCCAGCCAGTGACTTGACCTCTGAATTGAAGTTGAATTTTTTGAACACAAGTATAGAATTTTATATTTATCCCTACTATATTTTATCTTATTTGATTAAACCAGTTATTATGGTCTGTTGAGATCTTCAGGGGATTTTGACTTTCATAAAACTTGCTAATCTACCTCCCACATTTATACCATGTGCAAATTTGATGCTCATTGCATTTATATCTTTATCAGCTCATTAATAAAAATGCTCAAGAACATAAGACCTAGAACACATCCCTGGAGGCTTCCATTATAGACCTCTTCCCAACTTGACATTGACCCATTAATGACTATTTTGGGGGTCTAGTCATTTATCCACCTGCAGCTGTATGATCATATAAAATTCTCTACTCCCAATCTTGTCCACTAGGATAAGTAAACTAAAAATACAGCTTTCTGTTGATATTCCAGTCTAGTTGCTGTTCAGTCATTTTCAGTCGTCCCACTCTTCATGACCTTATTTGGGGTTTTCTTGGCAAAGACACTGGAGTGGTTTGCCATTTCCTTCTCTAGTTTATTTTACAGATGAGGAAAGTGAGACAAATTGGGTTCAGTGACTTACTAGGGTCCCACGGTACCTAAGGTCAGATTTCTACTCAGGAAGATGAATCTTCTTGATTCTATACCCAGTATTCTATCCACTGCACCACTTAGTTAGTTTGCCACCAGTATAGTAATCCTGGAGAAAAAAGAAAATGAGATTCATTTGGCATGGCCTGTTCTTGCTGAAGACATGCTGATTCTTTGTGATCAATTTCTTTTTCTACATGGTCAATAACCATGCCTTGAATAACTTGCTCTAACATTTTGCCATGAATCATAGTCATGCTCACAAGCCTTTGGTTTGCAGACTCCTTTCTCTTCTCTAATTCGGTCCTGGGAATGAATATCTGTTCTTCATTCCTACAGGACACTTCCTGTTCTACAAGCACTTAGAAAGATCATTGGCAGTGACTCAGCAATTGCTTCATCCAATGCTTTCAGTAACCTGTAACACAGTTTCCTCAATCTGATGACTTGAACTTTATCAAGGACAAATACTTTCTCACTAATTCAGTTAATACCCAACAATCTTTTACTGAGCACCAAGAATGTACAATATACTTTGCAAGGAACAGGAAATACTGGGACAGAAACAAAAAACAACCCATCCTCACAGAATTTACATTCCACTGAAAGTAGAAGAGATTATGTGTGTAGATAACACTTATGTAAGTAACAACTCAAAGTAACAAATTCTCTACTTTTCTCTTGCTGTCCCCCATGCCTGAAATGCTCTCCCTCCTCATCCCACCTCCTGGTTTTCCTGGCTTCCTTCAAGTGCCCAATAAAATCTCATCTTCTACAGGGAGCCTTCCCCAGTCTCTCTTAAATCATAAAGACACTAGACTTTCTTCTGTTGATTGCTTCCTATTTATCTTGTTTACAAATATTTGCTTGCATATTGTTTCCCCATTATCTTATAAACTCCTGAGAGCAAGGGCTGTTTCTTTTCTTTTCTTTTCTTTTTGTTGTTTGTCCATTTATAAAATATTTATATACTTACTTTTAGCTTTCAACATTCATTTCCACAAGATTTTGAGTTCCAAATTTTTTCCCCACCTCTCCCCTCCCTCCACCCCAAGACACTATACATTCTGATTACCCTTTCCCCAACCTACCCTCCCTTCTATCAGAACCCTCCCTTCCCTTATCCCCATCTTCTCTCTTTTCATGTAGGGCAAGATAGATTTCTATACTCCATTATCTATATTTCTTATTTCCCAGTTGCATGAAAAAGATAATTCTCAACATTCATTCCTAAAACTTTGAGTTCCAACTTCTCTCCCTTCCTCCCACCTATCCCCACTGAGAAGGCAAGCAATTCAATATAGGCCATACATGTGTTGTCATGCAAAAGACTTCCATAATAGTCCTGTTGTGAAAGACTAACTACATTTTCCTCCATCCTATCCTGCCTCCCATTTATTCTGTTCTCTCTTTTGACTTTGTCCCTCCCCAAAAGTGTTTATTTCTAATTACTCCCTCCTCCCATTTTCCTGTCTTCTATCATCTCCCTCACACCTCACTTATCCCCTTCTCCTCTACTTTTCTGTAGTGTAAGATAATTTTCATACTAAATTGAGTGTACATGTTATTCCCTTCTTAAGCCAAATGTGATGAGAATAAGTTTCACTTTTTCCCTCTCACCTTCCCCCCTTTCCTCTTCCATTGAAAAAACTTTTTTTGCCTCTTTTATGAGAGATAATTTGTCCCATTTCATTTCTTCCTTTCTCTTCCCAATATATTCCTCTCTCATCCCTTAATTTTATTTTTTTAGATATATCCCTTCCTATTCAACTCACCCTGTGCCCTCTGTTTATATGTATATAATGCTGCCAACTACTAAATACTGAGAAAAGTTTCAAGAGTTACAAATATGATCTTTCCATGTAGGAATGTAAACAGTTCAACTTTAGTAACTCCCTTATGACTTCTCTTTACTGTTTACCTTTTCATGCTTCTCTTGATTCTTGTGTTTGAAAGTCAAATTTTCTATTCAGCTCTGGTCTTGTCATCAAGAATGCTTGAAAGTCCTCTATTTCATTGAATGACCATTTTTTTCCCCTGAAGTATTATACTCAGTTTTGCTGGGTGAGTGATTCTTGGTTTTAATCTTAGTTCCTTTGACTTCTGGAATATTGTATTCCAAGCCCTTCGATCCTTTAATGTAGAAGCTGCTAGATCTTGTGTTATCCTGATTGTATTTCCACAATACTCAAATTGTTTCTTTCTGGTTGCTTGCCATATTTTCTCCTTGACTTGGGAACTCTGGAATTTGGCCACAATATTCCTAGGAGTTTTCCTTTTGAGGTCTCTTTCAGGGGGTGATTTGTGGATTCTTTCAATATTTATTTTATCCTCTGGTTCTAGAGTATCAGGGCAGTTTTCCTTGATTCTTTCATGGAAGATGATATCTAGGATCTTTTTTTGATCATGGCTTTCAGGTAGTCCCATAATTTTTAAATGGTCTCTCCTGGATCTATTGTCCAGGTTAGTTGTTTTTCCAATGAGATATTCCATGTTGTCTTCTATTTTTTCATTCTTTTAGTTTTGTTTTGTAATTTCTTGATTTCTCAGAAAGTCATTAACTTCCATCTGCTCCATTCTAATTTTTAAAGAACTATTTTCCTCAGTGAGTTTTTGAACCTCCTTTTCCAGTTGACTAATGCTGCTTTTTAAAGCATTCTTCTCCTCATTGGCTTTTTGGACCTCTTTTACCATTTGGGTTAATCTATTTTTAAAGGTGTTGTTTTCTTCAGCTTTTTTTTTTTCTCCTTTAGTAAGCAATTGACTCATTTTTCATGATTTTCTTGCATCGTTCTCATTTCTCTTCCCAATTTTTTGTCTACCTCTCTTACTTGATTTTTAAAATCCTTTTTGAGCTCTGAGACCATTGGTCTGAGACCATTGAACATTTATTTTAGAAGTTTTGGATGCAGAAGCCTTGATTTTTATATCTTCCCCTGATAGTATGCATTGTTCTTCCTCAACTGAAAGGATGAAAGAAAATACTTGCTCACCAAGAAAATAACCTTCTATAGTCTTATTTTTTTCCCCTTTTTTGGGCATTTTTTCAGCCAGTTACTTGACTTTTGAGTCCTTTGTCAAGAGGAAGGTATACTCTAGGGACCTGTAAGTTCTCAATTCCTCCAAGGTGGCACAATCAAGGGAGAGGAGTTTACTCCTCTCCTGGCCTACGCTCTGGTCTGGGAGCAACCACAAACACTCTTCTGCTTAGGTTCTGTGAGTAGAATTCCCTGTCCAAAACCTCTATCAGCTCCACCAGCCAGTGTTCCTCCTTACCCCAGGACAGCCACTCAGGGCTGAGACCCAGATCAGGTGCTTGATTCCCCAGAGTCTTTAGGCTGAGGGCTCCAAAAGTGCATACTGCTGCTGCTTGGGGCCAGGGATAAAGCAGAATCCTACTCCCTTCTCACCCAGGTAAAAGAGTTTTCTCACTGACTTTTGAAGTTGTCTTTGGAATTTGTGGGTTGAGAAATCTGGGAACCATAGCTGCTGCCTGTGATTTCGCACCCTGAAGCCTGCTCTGGTCCTGTCCCTGCCAAACCACGGCCAAGGCTGGGCTGTGTTCAGTGGGCTGCAAATCACTCTGAGACCACTGCAGTAGACCTTTCCTGTTGGCCTTCCAGGCTGCCTTGATCTGGAAATCTCTTTCACTCTGTTGTTTTGTGGCTTCTGCTGCTCTAGAATTTGTGTAGAGTTGTTTTTTACGGGCATTTTATGGGCTATGGGAGGAGAGCTACAGCAGGTCCATCTTTCTACTCTGCCATGTTAGCTCTGCCCCTGTTTTTTTTCTCTTTTCTTAGCATCCCCACCCCTTAGCATGGTGTCTGGCACACAGTAGGCAGTTAATAATAATTATTGACTGTCTGACTGACTACTTTCTTGGTCTTCAACATCCTACTAGACATTTTTCCTCTGTCCTTTCTAGTACAGAGGTAACTTAGTTCTTTGCAGAGATAACCAAAGCAAGCAAGGGTTTGAGTAACTAAGCCTTCTCTCCCTCCTGTTATCATTTTCCCATCATTAAACTCATTCCCCTTGAGCAGTGATTTTGTCCTTTCTTTAATGTTCCTCTTTTCTCCAATCTAGTTTTAAAAATAAGCATTTTTTATTGTCCTTAGCATTTCTTCCTAGTCTCAACTCATTCTGAGGGTTCTCTGTCTCTTCAAATTATTCTTCTAGTAAGTACTGGGCTCTGTCTCTCTATTCATACACTAGGTCCTGCCTGTGCTTCCATCTTTGATGTATGTCTTTTAAAGTTGCTTGTTGCTCCTTCCAGAGTCATATTCCAGCCATGAGTCCTATCTCACCAGGTCTCAATTATACTCATAAGGTCATAGTTGATTCCTTGAGATCTCCAGTTCTTCCTGTGTGTTCCCCACACTTAATAATACTAACAATAACAACAGTTAGCACTTTTACAGCACCTTAAGATTTTCCCATTATATACATTATCACATTTATTCCTCATAATGGCTCTGAGAAGTAGGTGCTATTACTATGTCTATTTTACAGATGAGGAAAGTGAAGCTAAGAGAGATGAGGTGACTTGACATTGGTCACATAACTAGTACCTGTCAGATCTCCCAGACTCCCAGTCCAGAACTAGATCCACTGTACCACCTTGCATTTGTACAACCCATGGGTTTTATTTTTGGATGAACTTCCTGGATGTCATTTCTTGTGAATTCCTGATTCACTTTTCTGAATCTTTCTATTGTCCTTGATATTCTCTGCCATGGAATGTAAGTTCCTTGAGGCCAAAGACTATTCTGGTTTTTGTATTTCTGTATCTAGAGCTACTCAACTCATAGCTTGCTTCTGTTATCTCTGCAAAGAAGAACTACATTTATACTCAAAAAGACAGAAAAAATTGCTAGTAGGGATTAGAGACCCAATATATATATATAATAGTCAAGGGAGTAGTCAATATTTATTAAGCATCTACTATGTACTAGTCAATATCAGTGCCTGATACAAAGTAGGTGTTTAATAAATGCTTTCTGATTATGTTATAATCATAGAGGATTGTTCATTCTAATCCAATTCACTAAACATTTCTTAAATACCTAATATGTGCTAGATACTGGGGATAAAAAGAGCTTCTGCCCTCAATAAACTTATATTCTATTAGAGAGTTTCACCAAGTAAACAAAATGCACAATCATTTGAAGAGGAGGAGGGAACAACTACGGAGAAGGAAAGGTTTCTTTTTTCCCTCACTTAATAGTAATTTATTTTTTCCAGTTACATATAAAGATGGTTTTCAACAATTCACTTTTTTAAGATTTTGAGTTCCAAATTTTTTCCTCCCTCCCTCCCTTTTCCCCAGGACTACAGGCTATACATGTACAATCATATTAAACATATTTCCAGGTTAATCATGTTGTGAAAGAAGAATCAGAACAAAAGGGAAAAAAAACATGAGAAATATAAAAAGAGTGGGAGAAAAAATAGTATGTTTTGATTTGTATTCAGACTCCATAGTTCTTTCTATGGATGTGGATAGCATTTTCTTTGATGAATCTTTTGGAATTGTCTTAGATCATTGTATTGTAGAGAAGAGCTAGATCTATCAAAGCTGGCCATCTCACAATGTTACTGTTACTGTGCACAATATTTTCCCGGTTCTGTTCACTTCACTCAGTATCAGTTCATGTAAGCCTCTCCAGGTTTTTCTGAAATCCGCCTGCTCATAATTTCTTATGGCAAAATGGTATACTATTATATTCATATACCACAACTTGTTCAGCCATTCCCCAGTTGATGGGCATCCCATCCACTTCCAATTCTTAGCCACACAAAAAGAGTTATTATAAATATTTTTGTATGTGTGGGTCCTTTCCTCATTTTTATGAGCTCTTTGGAACACAGACCTAGTAGTGGTACTGCTGGACCAAAGGGTATGCACAGTTTTATAGCCCTTTGGGCATGGTTCCAAATTGCTCTCCAGAACAGATCAGTTCACAATTCCACTAACAATGCATTAGTGTGAAGGAAAGGTTTCTAATAAGAGATGACACATGAGCCAGGATTCTAAGAGATAGTTGTGAAGAAGTACATTCTACACACAGGGCACACAGCCTTTGCAAAAGCATGAGGTGGGAAATGGAGTACTTGAATATGAGGAACAGCAAATAGGGCAATTTGGTGCATGCGAAAAGGAGTAATATGAAATAAGGCTGGAAAGGGAAGCCTTAAGTCAAATTCCAAAGGGCTTTAAATGACAAGCTAAAGAGTTTTCACTTTATCCTAGAAGATATAGGGAGCTACTAAAGTTTCTTGAGGAGGGAAGTGATATGATAACACTCAACTTTGGAAGGCTTCTTTTGTTTTGTTTTAATTTTATTTTAGCCTCAAATGCCAGAACTAGAAAAAAGAATCAAAAACATATCATAAACTTAAATATTGGAACTTAAATACAAAGTTAAAAAGAAAAAAAATCATGTCATGTGCATAGCAGAACATAAGAGAGGATTCAAATTATGTAACAATAAATTTTCATTTCAAGAAAGCCTGTATGATAAATAATACTTGTTGTGTTGAAAATTGTCCATCTTTTCTTTGCTTCCTTGTGAGTTATTTACTTTGTTCTCTGTTGTGCACTTTTTTACTGTGTTCTTTTTTCCCTCCTTCCACCCCCAGATGGTTACAATAAAGTTTAGATATGTTTCTTTATAGTTATAGATATATACATACACATATACATATATAGAGACATATACTTTCCTAAATGTATTCTACTCCTGATCTTTGTTTTTTATGTTTGTGTATATCTCTTATCTCCTATCATCCTGCCTCCTCTACTTTACTTCTACCCACTACCTTGCCCTCCTATTACTTGCCTACTCCCCTTCAAGGATCCTTCCCCTATTCTCCCATTTCCATAATCTAAACTCCCTTCTATAACCCCCTTTTACATATTCCCTTCCCCTAAAGATTCCTTCCTTGTCCTCTCCACCACCACCCCATGCCCTTATTGTTTTATTTCTTCTGAATTTAGAAGTCTTTGATATATGCCTTATATTTCTCTTGCTTCTTGTATGTCAAATCTTCTATTAAGTTCAGGATTTTTTAAAACTAAGTCTTGAAAGTCTGAGAGTTTATCAAATGTCCAATTTTTCCCATTCAGGATAATACTTAACCTTGCAGGATATGATATTTTCGGCCAGAGTCTCAGTTCTTTTGCTCTTCAATATATTTTGTTCCAAGGCCTGTGGTTCTTTAACGTCTCTGGTCTTGTGTAAGTCTAATTGTGGCACCACCATATTTAAATTGTTTTAATCTTGATGCTTTTAATATTTTATCCTTGAGCTGGGGGTTTTGGAATTTGACTATGATATTCCTATGAGTTTTCCTCATAGGATCTCTTTTAAGTGGTAATTGATGGACTTTTTCTATTTCTGCTTTCCCGCCTTGTTCTAATGCTTCAGGATAATTTTCTTTAATTATTTTTTTGTATTATTGTTTCACGATTTTTTCAACCTTAGTTCAATTATTTTTATATTTTCTCTTCTCGATCTATTCTCCAAATCTATTGTTTTTCTTATAAGACATTTCACTTTCTCTTCTATTTTTTCATTATTCATATTTTGGTTAATTATTTCTTGATCTCTTAATAATTTCTGTGGCTTCACTTTGCCTGTCTAATTTTCAAGGTGTCACTTTCTTCCTTAAGATTCTGGATTTCCTTTTCTAATGGACTGACTTTCCTCTCATAACCTTCTTGTTTTTCTTGGATTATTCTTATTTTTTTTCTCCATCTCTTTCATTTGACTTTTAAACTCTTTTTAAAGATCTTCTATAAATTCTTTCTGGGCAGGTGACCATTTGACGTTACTTTTTGTGGGTTTCTTTACTTCAATATCCTCCTCTGAAGATGAATCCTGGTCATCACTATTCCCATAATAGGTTTCTAGGACTGGATTCTTCCTCCTTTGCTTGTGTATTTTTTGGGTTAATAGCTTAGTTTTTGTAATCACCTCTAGCCCTGGGATACAAGAAATGATGCTTCTTGCCCTAGATCTTCAGTTCTCTCCCTCCAGCCTAGAACCAAAGTCAAACCTCCAGCCTCCTGCTAGTGCCTGCAGCCCTGGGCTTTCTGCCCCACTGCTTCTGCACTCCCCGGGCTGGCTGGCTTGTGCTGGATCCTTCTCACCCCCACTGCACTTCACAGCACAGTTGAGTCTGGCATTCCTTATCACCAGAGATTTGCTCAATCTTTCCCAGCTCAAACGCCTGACTCCCCTCACTATCCCCAAGGGTGAAAGTTCCTGTGGCTGGGGCCAAGGCAACCTCTAAAGCCAACTAACCCCAGGGCTTGCTGCTGGTTGTTAAAACAGAATCTAGGCTGGAGGTGCTCACTCTTCTTTAGGGACTGTACTTTGTCCTGGGATTTATCTTCAGATCTTCTCAAATTGTCCCAGAAAGACCTGGTTGTGCCCCTATTCTTATTTATTTCTACCCACACTTTGTTTTCTCTAAGGTGCTATTTTAACTCTTTTGTGGGGGAAAATTTTGAGAGCTTGGAATTTCCTGACCTACTTTGCCATCTTCCCAGAATCCTTGAAAGCTTCCTTTGTTGGCTGCATAGGCAATGAATTAGGAAGGAGAGACTGGAGGCCGGGAGTCCACTGAGGAGGTTGTTGCACTATTGTAGGTATGAGTTAATGAGGGCTGGAACTTGGGCAGTTACTATTTGAATGGAGAGAAAAGGGGACAGATGTGAGAGATATATCCTAGAGCTAAAATTGATAAGATTTAGCAGTTGATTAGATGTTGGTTATGTAAAGATGAGGGAAAAAGAGTTGAGAATGGCTGTGGTTGTCATTTAAAAATAGCATAAATATAAATTATATTATAAAATTATTAAAAATTATAAAATTTTTATAAATTAAAAAGTTATAAATATAAGTATAAATTAAAAAATAGCGTGTCCAACTGTTCGTGACCCCATTTGGGGTTTTCTTGGCAAAGATCCTGGACTGGTTTGCCATTTCCTTCTCCAGCTCACTTACAGATGAGGAAACTGAAGCAAAAAAGATTAGGAGACCTATCCAGGGTCACACAGATAGTAAGTATCTGTGGCCAGATTTGAACTCACAAAGATGAGTCCTTCTGACTTAAGGCCTGGCACTGCCATCTAGCTGACTAGGAGCTAATAAACCTAGGATATTGGAAGGAAGTAGGGTGGTGTCCTTATCAGAAACATGGAAGTTAGGAGTAGGAATGGGGTGAGGTATAGGGAGAAGAAAATGAATTGCATTTTCAACATGGTGAGTTTGAAATGCTTATGGGACATTCTGGTGGAAATGTCTGACAAGTTGTTGTGGACATAGGACTCAAACTCAGGAGGGAGACTAGGAGTGGATAACTGTAGCACATATATTTTCTATCCTTCAGTCTCTTTTCCCATCTCTATTGCCATCTGTCTCTGGATCTGTCTCTTTCTTTCTTTTTCTGGATCTGGGAGTCCCAGCTCTCAATTAATTATGATACTAAGATCCTCTGAACCCATGAGAACGGATGAGACCATCTAGAGAAAAAAGAAGAGATCCCAGGACAGAATCTTAGGGACCCACCCTACAGTTGGGGGTGGGACATGACCTATGAATCAGCACAGAAATCCCAAAACAGCAACCAGGAAGAAAATCAGGAGAAACCAGTGTCACAAAACTGGGTGAGATGTATATCCTGTATCAGACTGCTTGTTGTCTTCTGGAGGGGGAAGGGTAGGAAGGGAGAAAAAAATTTGGAACTCAAAATGTTGTAAAAATGAATGCTGCAGACCATTTTCTTTTGTATTATGCTTTGTTTTGTTTTATGGTTTCTCCCATTCATTTGAATTCTTCTATGCAACATGTATTTAATAGGAATGTACGTGTAGAACCTATATAAGATTGTACGCCGTCTCAGGGAGGGAGTTGGGAGGGAGGGGGGAATGAGAGGGAAGGAGGGGAAAAAAATCTAAGATATATGGAAGTGATTGTCCAACACTGAAAACAAATAAAATAATTCAATTTTAAAAAATGAATGCTGACAACTATCTTTACATGTAATTGGGAAAAATAAAATACTATTAAGTGAGGAAAAAAACTGGGTTAGGTGTTAATGTGAGAGAGCCTCAGGAAGAATTCAAGGTCAGCAGGGTCACATGCAGTGTACAGATCTAGAAGGAGGAGAACTTGACTAGAAAACACTTCCCTCTCCTGTGCCCCTCTCCTCCCACTCCACAGGTGTTGTGCCTCCTCCATGAAGCCTTCCCTAATTCCTCCTCTCCACCTCATCCTTCCTTACTGCTGAGCCATTTGCATGGAACTAACTTACAAAGCATTTTCTGGATTTGTAATTAGCTTGTATACGTAAAAAGACAACATAGTCCAGTGGAACAACAATGGCTCTGCTGTCAGAGGAAGTGGGCTCAGATCCTACCTCTATGTGACTTGGATATAACTACCCAGAGCCTTGATTGTCTCCTTTGTGAAATGGGGGCGGGGAGGTGGAGGCGATCTCAATCACCTTCAAAGTCCCTTCTCACTCTCTGATCCTAGAATCCTGCCTTCTCTTCCTAAATAATCTTTGCCCAGGACCTAAAACAGATCCAAAGGACTCATGAGGGAAAATGCCATCTGCATCCAGAGAAAGAACTATGGAGTGAATGCAGTAAAGCTATTTTCTTTTTTGTTTTTTTTTTCTTTCTCATGGTTCCTCCCATTCATCATAATTCTTCTGTACAACATGACTAATATGAAAATATGTTTAATAGGAATGTATATGTAGAGCTTGTATCAGTTTGGATGCCCTCTTGGGGAGGAGGGAGAGGAGAGAGAAAATTTAAAACTTATGGAAATGAATGTTAAAAGCTAAAAATAAATAAATTAACTTAAAGAAAACCTGAAAAAACAAATAATCTTTGCCCTCTGGTGATTTACATTATTTTTTTTAGGATTTGTAATTCTAGTAACTATAGGAGTTTTCCTTAAGTAACTGTCTCACCAACTAGTTTGTGACTTACAGAGACCTATAGGCAAAGTAACTTGCCTAGGATCACAGGACTAAGTAATATCAGTCGGGATTCAAACCCACATCTTCCTGTGTCCCAGGTCAGCACTCTATCCACTAGGCTACACATATTTATAAACCCAACAGAGCCTTGCACGCAGTAAGTACTTTGCAAATATTTCCTGTATGGATGCCTGTGCCTCCAAAGGAACACAGAAGCACACAGTATGAAACAACACAGAATGCTGGGAAATTGTTTTTCACTGGTTTCCAAATACAGTAAAAGCTGGTCTTATCTGACATTCCATCAGCTCTAACCAAGAATTGGCTCTTCTGCATACATACAGTATAATATATCATAATAAATGAGGATCGGATGTATAACCTGAGGTACCTTCTGAATCAACTAAAGACAAAATAGGATTAAGTATATCTTATGGCATTCTCTTTCAAAATTTATACTGTAAGAACATACACACACGCAGATGTTATCTTCCAAATAACTAAAATATTTGTTTGATATAGTGGAAAGCCCCCTGAACTGGTCTCAGAAGACAAGGGTTCACATCTGATTTGTGCCACTGTATGACCTTGGCGTGGGGAGGGGGGGGGGTTACTTCCTCTTTGGACCTCAGTTTCCTCCTCTGTAAAAGGAAAATATGAGACTAGAAGGCCTCTGAGGTCCCTTTCAACTTTAATGATCTAGGATGGCAGCTAGGTAGCATTAGGGATAGAGTGCCAGGTTTGAAGTCAGGAAGACCTGAGTTCAAAAATCCTGCCTCGAATACTTATCAGCTGTGTGATCTTGGATAAGTCATTTTTATCTCTGTCTCAGTTTCTTCATCTGAGGATGGTTTCTTCTAGCTATAAATCTTTGATCCGATAGCTCATGTGTACTGCTTTCCTTCTACATGGCAAAATGACCTACTGACAGTGAAAAACTCCAGAATTCAAGACAAGAAGGCCTTCAAGTGAAAGTGTCCATTCAACAGGAAGACTAGAGCTTATCGGTTTGTTAAGATTTATGTGTGGTTTAGCCTGAGGCTAGGGTGGGAACTGAGAGATACTGGAATATTTCTTGTAAAAAATAATTTATTGAAAACTGTTGAAAAACAATTGCTTGAGCTGACTTTGCGACTATTTACATTGAATTCAATGAAATTCATAACGTCTTGACAACTTTGATGTTCTCTAATATATAGTAATCATAATTATTGTTATAATCCATGAGGGTTCTTTGTCCACTCATGTTCCTTTCTTGTTCTCACAGTGAAAAGTATAATATAGTGGAGAGAGAATGGCCTTGATACCAAAAAAACCAGGGTTCTGGTCCCTCTTCTAATACATACTGGTTGCATGACCCTGGGTAAATCTCTTAACCTCACAATTCTCTGACAGTATAATTTGCAGAGAAGAGTCTGACCTGCATTGGCAGAGTTAATTTTCCTATGGAAAGCTCATTATTGTGGTGGTACCATTTTCAGTCATGTCTGACTCTTTTTGTGACCCCTTTTGGGTTTTTCTTGCCAAAGAGATTGGGAGTGGTTTGCCATTTCTTTCTTCAGTTCATTTTGCAATTGAGGAAACTGAGGCAAATAGGGTTAAGTGACTTGCCCAGGGTCACACAGTTAAGTGTCTGAGGTCGGATTTGAACTCCAGTCTTTTTGACTCTAGACCCGGCATTCTCTTCACTATGCCACCTGACTGCCTAGAGAGCTCCTTATACCAATGAAATCTCAAGTCCAGTCTTTATTCCTATAGTTAGACTTAGTGAGAATAAATAACCCAAGCTTATGTGGTCATGCTGTTTGGGTAAAATAGAGGTGCCCTTGAGAGGTCTCTGGAGCATACCCAAATTGTCTTACTATGGAGGACTCTTGGGTCCCTTCCTCCATGGGTGGGTGGCCTCCTCTGTTTGGCCCTGGTTCCAGTAGGACAAATAACACAGAACAGAAACAAATACCCCCAAGTCCATTTTTGGAGCCAGGGTAAGAGAGGGAATAGGGGAAAGTGTCCTTTTCTTCTTACTGCTTCAGCTCATGTGAACCATGCTGTGAGTGAACTCTATCTTCACTGTCTTGACTCAATAGCTAAGAATGACCCAAAAGAGCCCAGTAGAAAAAGATGGTGGGAAAGAGGAGTGATCAGCTTGGTCTGGACAATTTTAAAGATATTGGCAACTGATCAAAAGAAGCTAAGCCCACCCAAAAGATTCAGGACAACGTGGTTTCTACAATCTGGACATGTCCCAAAGGTCACCTCAGGGACATCTCCATGTTGCCAGACGTGAGAACGCCCATGTAAGCCCGGGTTATAAAATTAATGAATAAAAAGGCATTTATCAAGTGCTATTTATGTCCCAAGTTCTAAGGTAAGAGTCAGGAATACATCTTTGAAAAAAATAGACAAGTGCTTTTAAGATTCCCATCAATTCTGGATCTGTGCTATAACTGTAGACAGCCTCTGCCCTTAAGGAGCTTGTTCAGGCTGTTTTCCTGGTCCTGTTATTTCTGCAAGAGCTCTAAATCCACTGCTCTTCAATTTTCATGCAGCCTTGCAAATAAAGAACCAGCTCACTCCTTTTTCCTTCACTTTCTTCCCCAGTCTCCTTTGGCCCTATAGGAACTATTAACAAAAAGCCTTTTCATATTTCCTGATATTCTAAAAACAGATGACTTAAGCTCCAGCTAGATCCTGGGTTTTATTCCAATTTCTGAGGTTTGCAGCACCTCTGCTCTAGAGTGGAATTCTTTAGAGAATGCTTTGCCTTTCAGGCTCATCTCAGATCAAAAGTAATAAAGGATAGCAAGGATACAAATCATAGTATTTTTGAGGTGGAAAAAACCTTAGAGATCATTTTGTCTAAGCCACTCATTTGATAGAAGAAAACTGAAGCCTGGGTCATGTCTGACATGTAAGGTTTCTAAGTGTGTATACTCTCCATTCCTTGGGTGCTTTGGCAAGGACCAGAGGCTTGCAGAGATGACAAATTGCCAGGGGATGCCCTCCCATGGGCTATCACCACAAGCAGCAGGGCCTGCAACAGCTAACCTTTATTCTGTTTTCAAACCAGTTGCAACAAACTGCATATTTTCTTTTCTCTAGCATTTTTCCTGATACTGTGCCCATGTTAGGTCCAGGAAAAGGGTAATGTGAGAAACATGCTTCAAAAGGCCACATTCATAGAGGTGATGGCACAGGGCCCAAGGCAGAGGCCCAGATATTCAGAAGGGGAATAAGATCATAAATTTAGGACTGGAAAGGACCTCAGAGACCATCAAATCCAATGCCTGCATTTTACAGATGAGAAAACTGAGGCCCAGAGATGCCATGATTTGCTTAAGGCTACATAGGCATTAATAGGGGGAGTTGGGAATTGAACTTGATTCCTTGATTCTAAATCCATTGATCTTTTCCTGCTTAACTTGTTGTAGCCTTGCAAATAAAAGAAACCAGTTCACTTGTTTTTTTTGTTTTCTTCCCCAGACTACACTCTGGCCCTAGATGAACTACAAATCTAATAAATGCATATTTATAATTTACTATAATGGACCCTAGGCCCTGAACAAAATTGTGAAGTAAAATTTGGCATTCTCTCACTTTTTTCAATGTATCTTCCTTTACCCTCAAGGCAGCCTCACAGTATCTCCCATGAAACTCTGAATTCCTCCCATACCCCAATGTTCTCCATTTTTTCTCTGCTAACCTGATTGCCCCTTTCTATCTGAAACTTCTTCATATTGTGCTTTCAAAGCTACAAAGAATGTAACATAAGTTGAATCTCACAACAGCCCTGACATACTACATGTTATCATCCCCACCTTACCAATAAGGAAACTGAGGCTCAGTAAGTTTGAGATATGGCCATGGTCATGTAGGTAGTAAGCTGAACCCAAATCTTCCTGATTACAGCATCAGACAAGGTGCCTTTGCACATAGTATCTTTTAATGATAGGTGTGTTAAAAATATAATTTAGTTTTATTATTTTTTCACTTAACAAGCATTTTCTTTCCCATCTAATCCCTGCCCGCCGCCGCCCCCCCCCCCCCCCCCATTGAACATTTTTTTTAAAGGAAAAAGAAAACCTTCATAACAAATGTGCAAACTCAAATTCCCACACTGGCCATCAGTTCTCACAAGGCGGGCAGCAGCTTCATCTTTGGTCCTCTGGAATCCTGGCTTGTCATGGCACTGACCAGAATTCTAAAGTCTTTTAAAGTTGTTTTTCTTTAAAATGTTGTCATCATACAAACTGCTTTTAGTCCTGCTCACTTCATTTTGAATCAGTTCATTGAGATCTTCCCAGTTTCCTTGAAAACTCTCCGTCATTTCTTACAGCACAATAATATTCATTACATTCACATAACAATTTAGCCATTTTCCCAAAAGGTGTGAAGCCTTTTTTCCTTAGTTTCCAATTACTGTTTGCTACTACAAAAATAGCTCTAAATATTTTTGTCCTTTCTTTGATCTCTGGGGTATAATGCCTAGGGGTGGTATCGATGGATTTGTTTTAGTGACGTTGGGGACATGTTCCAAATTGCTTTCAGAACAGCTGCACCAATTCACACTTCCACCAGCAATGCCTGTTTTCCTGTAGTCTCTCCAACATTTGTCATTTTCTTTCATCTTACTTGCCAATATGGAGGGTGTGAGGTGGAATGTTATAAGATAGCTATTGATAAATAACTCATTTTTAGTCCTAAAGTGGTACCTCTTCTGGGTAACAATTGCATTTTAACAAATATTTTTTGGAAAGAATATCTGAACTCAACGAACTAATTCTCTAATACAACATGCATGGGGGCAAAGGCTTCCATGGTGGGAGAATATTTCCTACTGAACATCATGTCACAGCATGTCAGCGAGTAGGTAGATGGACACCACTGCTTTCTGAAGGTGGTGAATATGTGCACAAAACTTTGTTCCCTCCCCACCACATCAAATTCTCACTAGCCCTTTCATACTATTCTCTGCCATAGTGATGGTACAAAAGGGAAAGTAAACCCAGTTTTTTTAACAGGGATTTTAAAAAGATTTAACAGGATACTATTAAATCTCACAACAGGTGGGATTTAAAATTCCTATTGCAAGTTTTTTTTCTCCTGTGTGAATCCTGATTTCTGTAAGCCTTGTCCCAGTTTCTTTCCAGTTCTAAGCAATAATTAATATTAGTCATAATAAAACCTAGCATTTATATGCCACTTTAAGGTTTGCAAAATGCTTTATAAATATCTCATTTTTATCTTCCTAACAATCCTAGGAATGAGATGCTATTATTATCCCCATTTTACAGTTGAACTAGAGACAGAAAAGATCAAAGATTTCCTGGGATGTCACAGCCAGTAAGCGTCTAAAGTTGGCTTTGAACTCAGGTCTTCCTGATGTCAAGTCCAGTACTCAATCCTCTGCACCATCTACCTACTTCCAAGTTATCTCGGAGAGAATGTTAGATTCTACAACTTCCCAAAATCCTTTATGGGTAAAAAATAGGGCCTTGTGCCATTTAAGTCTACTTAAAACATCTTTAATAAACTGGCAGCTACATGACTATGAGTCATGCCATGCCATGAACTTCAGGAAATTAAAGGTAAGGGTCAAAGGGCAAATGGAAAGGCTCCAGCAATGGTGCACTTGAGCAAGCACATCACCAACAGAACACTGAGAAAAAAAAAGGTGGTGTAAAGGATGTTAACAGAGATAAAAATGGGGCAGTCACAAAATGAGACCTACTGGCATCCAGGCAGTATCAAGATGTAGACAAAGAAAGTCCTCCCCCCCACCTGATCATGTTGGATGGACCTCCAATGGAGGATTTCTGTGGGGACACAGACAAGAGTCATCCAAGAGAAAGCGTGTACGGCTTAGAATCTGTATCTTTAGAGGGAGGTCCTAAATTGGTGAGCTCACAAAGTCAATGGAATATAGATTTAACAGGCGTTCAATTTATATCACTCATCATCACAAAAATATTTATTGAGCATCACTGATTTGATCCTTCATAGTAAGTTCTGTCCTTTCCTCAAGCAGGAATGCATGTGTGCATACACAGAGTTTGGAGAAAGGTCCAGTGATCAGGGTTGGTGCCATTGCTCCTCATGCACACCCCTTAACTCAGGCAGGTATGGTCCATAAGTAGGATTGTCCCTAACCACAAGAAAGCATAATGGGAGATGGACATGGTAGAAGTTTCAGTCAGGTTGGATGACCAGATTACTGATCTCCCGCTGATGGGGACCTTCCTTAAGGGTCATGTTCAATTTCCTTTAAAAAAAAAAGTAATCTAAGGCTCAGAGATATTAAGTTCATTGCCTAAGGTCACCGAGGTAGTAAGTGAAAGTTAGGATTTGAACCCAGGCCTGCTGACACCAGATTCAACACTTTACAGCGCACCCTGCTGCTCAATGAATAGTCCTGGCACAAGAATCCTTAACCTCAATCCTACATTCGTGGACACATACATACCCCTCACTATGGAATGCATCCAACCCTGTCATGTCATGCAGGCACAAGACCCATAAAGAAAATGTCCTTTGTTTATGTCAGTTCTTTATTTCCACTCTATCTGGAAGTATCTGGCAGATGTGTCAAAATCATAAACTATAACGATAAACCAGTGAGGTTAAATCAACAAAAACTGGTCTTTCAGGGTTCCCTCCGTTTCTCAGTAGAACTGGTTCATTAATGGCTGAAGGAAAGAGAAGTTAAACTGCTTAATTTGAAGAAAATGCTAATCTCTTTCCTGAGATCCAATGGAAGAGATGAGGAAGGCTCAGAACTCAGTGACATCTCTGGAAAAGGGGTCCCTATGTACTGGGGGTACATTTGGCATATTAATAGAGGATGCACATGGGGGTCTAAATCGTATATGCTACCACCTTTTAAGTTTGGGATCATTTTTTTTGGATGAGCTCTTTGGGAGGAGGATACAAAATAGGTCCCCTGCTGATTGGGAGGGGAGGGAGAACCAGATCTATTTTTTTAAAAAGCTCATCAAGACTGAAAACAAAACGTGAAAGCCTCAAAAGTTGATCAAATTTCATGAGCTAAGGGTAACATTTTTTTAACCATCATTGGATAGCTGCTCTAACCTTGTAAAATGACCGTGTGGTTTCATGGCTACATTGCTGAGCAAGTACTATTGAGGTACTAGGACTATACTATTAAGCAGAAAGGCAGTGAGGTATATTGGATAGAGAACCAGCCTTGGAGTCACACTCACCCTGGGGAAGCAATTGAATTTCTCCAAGTTGAACATGTACTGGTAGAGGGACTATCACTACAGAGCTCCTAAACCAAAATGGAACTTCAGTAGTAAATAGGGAGGGTGTCTCTGAAGACTTTGTAGGGAGGTCGCTTGGTGTAGGGGCAAGAACGGCCAGATTTAGAGCTAGAGGACTCATATCAAACCCTGCCTCTGACCTACACTGGCTAAGAGACTGTGGGGAAATCACTGGAGTTGCTGATCTAAGTCGAGGAATTTCCATCCCTATACACATTATCTGACCCATAATAATAATCTTTTAGAAGTAATTAAATTGAACATTCAAAAGAGAGAAAAAGAATGAAAATACTTAATTGGGGGAACTTGGTCACATCTTTTAATGACTTCTAAAATCTGAGCAAAATGTCATTTTGGACCACTGTCTCACTCACTTGCTTTTATCCGATGAATTGCCAGGCTGTGTGGTTCCTGTTCTCAGCATCTCACACACGGCCTCTTTTCACCAGTCTTACTACATAGTAGCCCAAGTCCTAATTACTTCTCTTCTGAACTATTGCAATCATCTCCCACTTGGTCTCCCAGCATCCAGCTTCATCCTTCAATCTATCCTCCATAGAGCTGAAAAACTGATAGCGATTTCTAAAGGATGGTGTGACCAAGTTGGTATCCTGCTCAAAAACCTCAGTGGTTCCTTACTGACCTAAAAAAAAGTATGTTGTACGATTTGGAAAATTAGTGATTCAATTGGCCTCTTTAAATCCCCCTTGACAACTAAGATTTAAGTTGTAGTAGTAAGACCTCAAGTAGTATTGCAAAGAAATTTACAGAGGGATGGGGGAGGCAAGCAAGGACAGAATATATTGGAGACTGAGGCCTAATAGTCCTCTGCAAACCTCTATGGGTCCTAATCTCAGTGAAATAAGTACCACTTTTCTAAACTTTTGTCTATCCAGTTCAGTAAACATCTCAAGTTGTAGTTCTTCCCTCCAATCTTAGACATTGTTGCCTCTTCTTGTGCTACTGTGGTCTACATGGCAGCCTCAAACTGCATTGCAGCTTGAATCAAATGTAACTGGAAAACATGCAAGCTTCCAGGGACTCGTTTTATTGTCTCTCCCTTCCATTTGAGTTTGACACCACTAGACTACATTATTAATCAAATATTTTAATTCTAACTATCCGCTGGCTTAGTGGGTCTTTATGGATCTATACCCTTTGTGTATGTGGTACATGGTTATCTGCCAGACTCATAGCACCCACCTACCACATGAATGGAAGTCACAGTCTGAGACTGTTTCCTTATCAGTAAAATGGAGGATACCTGTAAGGGAAAATTCTGTTGGTACTCATCAGAACTGCCATTTCAGTATTAAAAATACTTAAGCCCTCTAAATAATATGTGCTATTACCACCTATTTGCTCTACTAATTTATAGTCAGTGGTCTGAAGGCACTTAGTTATGCACTGTATCTTGCCTCAGGGTCACAGAGGCAGTTTAGGTCCTTCAATAGTCCCTCCAAGTTAACTCAAATACACTATCCACCACACCAAACTGGCTTTCGCCAACTTATCAAGCTTATTAAATGATCCTAAATTGACAAGAAAAATTCTATTCATTAATAAACTTTCAAGAGGAAGTCCATAAAACAAAACAGCTGGTAAAAATATAAAGGGAAAAAAGCCTTACAACATATGAAGTCAGAAAAGAATATTTTCTCTAACTTCCATATCTCAAAGATCTACAGAATTGCAGGATAAAGTTAAGGCTTAAAGGTAAATAGACTTAAAGTGCATGGGCTACATTTTGGCTACTTGAGCCTTTTCTGCTAATGAGGTAAACTATATTCCAGAAGGGCAAAGTCAGTCCTCATTCTCTGGATTATCGGCTCTGTGAAAACAGCTTATTTCAATCCTATTTTTAAAACGGTGTAAATAACCTTCCTTAAAGAGAACAAGGCAGAATGAGTTTCTTAGCACTTTGTTAAGAATCCCAGGAACTGAGATTTCTGTAATATATTTTCCCAAATTGAATCTTTTTAAACAAATGTTTTTTAATCTATGTCCATTCTAATACACTCTCCTTGAAGGGGAACTTTAAAAGCTGACATTAGATTTAGTCACCTCTAATTCCATTTAACACTTAAAGGTTCACAAAACAACTAACTTGTAAGCTTTCCAATTGAAGACATGGTGCTGTTGGCTACTAAATTCCAGCTCAGTACTCTTTTATTAAGACGCTAGCTACTTTAAAGCATGCCAATATAAGGAGACTGAAAAGAGTATAAAAAGTCATTGTCCACTGTTTAAGGAATTTTTATTAAAGCAAGTATTTTATAATCCAAATTACGTTTCCTTGCTCAGTTATCAATTCTGTTATCTAAAACAGTGGTGATATTCTGAGCTTTTCCACAGTAAAGAATTACAAAATTAAAGAAAGGAATGCTTTAAATTTTTGTACTGTGCTGAAAATTCTTTTCCCCCCGGGTCTATAAAACATTAATTTGTTTTTATGTATTTTACTATTTTTTTGGGTTTTTTGTTTTTTTCTTGTTTTTTGTTTTTAAATCAATAAGTAATCTAGGACTAGCATTAAGTTCGCTAGACCTGGCATTTGCTCGGTACATCAGGTTCAAAGTTTCCTTTCCTTTTTTTATTTATTTTATATTTTGCAATGTTTTTTCACAATATTTAAGTTTTTCGATGTTTAGATATTTTTCTTCGGTGAAGCAGAGGTTCCATTTCGTGGTCCCTGATCTTTCTGCAAGTTAAGAAAAAAAAAGTTTATCTTCCCTTTATTGCAACAGGCCAAGACTCTATACCAAGGGTCACCAACTTATGAAATGTGTACCCAGAAATGGCATGGCTGGTACCTACAATCACTCAACAGTAAATATGCCATTTTTATCCTAAGTGGTCGTTAATTTCTACCCACCATTACCACAGGGCAAATCAGTGCTACCCTGTTCCCTAAGGAAAATTATCCATTTGCTAGCCCTTGGCTGGTAACGCTTTTTCAGCAATCTGGTTATTCAAAGTCTTTCTTCTACGTGGGTCAGGAGCTCAGGAAGTAAAGCCCCTTATCTCAAATATGAAATTTTGCTTTTCTTTCTCATTGCAATTTGTAATTGTATATTAAGCAAAGTGGCCAGAAGTATTTTTGTTACATCAGGCATGTTAAATGCTTCATCTTATAAAACTTGAGTACAAAGTAGGAAAACCAACTCTCCTCCAAAGTACTTACTCTTCTAAACAGTTGGAACACCAGTGGCACTATTAACTGCTTTCTGGGCAGCTTCTTTAGCTTGGTGAGCTTGCAGTACGGCTACAGCTTCATCAACCTAAGGAGGATCAATTAATGGAATTAGAAATGAAGGGAGATTGTATTTGGTCGTATAAAATTCTCAATGCACTCCATCCCTAATCCCAAACACTGATGAAGTGTTAAGTTGCATCATGGTTGGCTACAAAAATCGCATGTACTACCTACAGTAACCCTACCTTGTCCTAGCTAAGTGGGGAAAACTGGCAGGAAGAAACCAGGTTTTGAATCCTATGTGAAATTTCAATAGCTATATCTAAATTATGGAACTTTAAAATTACAGACTTGGAAGGGACCCTATACGTCTTGTCAAGTCTAATCCTTAGGCATATTAACTTCTATTACTTGTTCATTTTTAAAATAAATACCTAAAAAAATCATTCAAGTAGGTAGGAGTCTAGGTCAGAAACTAGAAATTACCTTAGAGCGAAGAGATTCAGGAGACTCAAGCATATGAAGAAGCTCAGAGTTGTCAATTTCTAGCAACATGCCAGTGATTTTCCCAGCCAGGGTAGGATGCATGGCCTGAATGAGTGGAAACAGCCTTTCACCTAAAGTGTAAGGAGAATAAAAAGATTTATGTTGGCAACCTTTCAAAACTTCAAGTCAGAGAAGCATGATATTAATCCTTGTACTCTATATTAAAAAAATAGAGGAAAAGCTGCTTTAGAAAAAGTAATATTGTTTCTTTCATGGGAAAATAATCTGAAAAGTCAGATTATCCATTAGTCACTCCAGGGTACATCACTTTTTCCCATGAAAAGACTTTATACTATTACTGTCCCAGACAAACTCAACAATCAAGCTTTCCATTCTCTACTTTGGTTCAAATTCCCCCTTCTGAAAACTGGATATGATGACCCCAAATCTCTAGTCTAAGAAAAGGAATGAAGATCATTCTCTTTAAGAGGCAGTTCACTCTAAATCAGCTAAAAATACCCTTCTGCCTTCTTGAATGCTCCTAAGGTATTTGAAAAATCCCATTTTTGGTTGAAAAGTATATAGCTTGGATTTCTAGCTCCCAGTTCCTTGACTATGTCATTAAATACAAATCAAAGAAAATGAAATGAAACTCATGATTAGCTAAGATCAAATACATACCCAACATCTGCTTTTGCTCTTGAGGAGGGGCGGATGCCAACATGGAAGCAGTTAAAGGTTCCTGACCTTGCACATGAACAGCAGGCTAAAAACAAAGTATTAATGAGCAAATGCATATGTTTACAGTACTTATTTTTATGTGAAGATGAAGTCATAATGAAGACTGCAATCTGGATAGTTGAGTATGTAATTAATGGGTAATACAGAAATTTCCAAGGACCATAATCCATTCCAAAGTAACCCCTGAACTTCCATTCTTTTCCTTCTCTCTCCTGCAAACGTTTCCACCAAAATTTTGCTAAACTGCACACCGGAATAGTCAGGATAAAGAAGAAACTGAGATGACTTGGTTCTCTGACTGAAAATGAAGCAACTGGTTAAGCATCAGCTGTCTTTTACCTCTAGGTTCTGTAGCTAAGAATGATTTATCAACATGTCCTTTTTTTAAAAAACCCTATCACAAGGTAGTCCACATTATTCATCTATTATGAAAACTTGCATTTTACATGCTATTGAAAAATGGAGACAGATGCTAATAAACTTTTTTTAAATCGCCCAAACTGCTTTATTATGCTGCTGCCTTCAGTTCCTGTCAGGATGGCCACTTTTATAATAAGAATTAAATCCATACCTGCTGCATGGTAACCTGTGGTTGTGCATTAAGATGCTGTTGAGGATTTCGAACACCTGCAGCATACTTATACTGTGGAACTGTGCGGACAGCAGGAGTAGCTGCGGCAGCAGCTGCTGCAGGACGTGGACCCATTGTCTGAGTTGATGTATTTGCTAAGGGGGAAGGAAAGATTTTAAAAAAATGTATGAAATCAAACCATAAAAACTTTCTGTTTTTTATTTTATCCCAAATGTTAAACAACACTCACCAACACGCTGTGTTGACATGACTCGTGGAACCTGTGAAGAAGCTGGTCTCATTGTACTAAATGGTGGCCTAGGAGCTGCTGGGCGGATAGCACCGGGCATGTTCTGGAATGCTTAATTTAAAAATGCAGCCATGTATTACTCAATATCAAGAGAATGCACATTTATACTTTACTCATTCTCATTTACCTCACATTTGAACAGTCTTACAGAGATGTGGACACACAAGAACTACAAAACCAAGTTATTAGCTAGCAACACATTCCTAGTACTCCATCTGAAGACCACTAAATGGACTGAACCAGGTTTGAAGAGCAAGTTAAAATTAAATTGCCTATTTTAGGATGACACTTCATAGACCCTTAAAACACGCTGTGTAAAGGAGCTTCAAGTGCACCTCAACCATGGTAGTTTGAAGAGCTTTTAATGATGTCCACTGCTAAATACATAATTTATAAAAGAAAAAGGGGGCTTACGATGAGGTCTGGCACCCTGAGCAGTCCAGCGAGGACTTGGTCTGAGTTGAGCAATTTGGCTAGCAGGATAATATGCCGCACGGTTCTGAGTCTACAGAACAAAATTAAATAAACCAATCACTTATACCATCTAACTACGCAAGTACTCACTGTAATACACTAGTAAAACATATAACTTCAATATTTATAGCTTTAACTATTACATTATAAAACATATTCCTGTCAAACAAAATAGGTATCTTTTCTCTAGTACATACCTGAGGAATAGCTGCCATGAAGTAACCTGAAGGAGGCTGATAGGGGTTGATCACAGGGTTGGGCACAGCTCTGACACTTGCCATTCTCTGCATATACTGGTTTGTGAGGTGTGCCTGCCGCTCCTCTTTGCGCTGGGCTAAAGCTACATACAATGGCTTAGTGGCAACAATCCTGCCATTCATTTCTGTGACTGCTTTGGTGGCTTCCTCTGGCGAAGAGAAACATACAAACCCAAACCCTTTGCTGCGGCCACCTTCCATCATCACCTTGTTGAAAGATAGGGGGGAAACACAAAAAACACTGAAGTTAAACACAACCCTGGAGAGATAATAACAAACATGCACAAAGGGCACGTTATCGCATTTCTTCATTATTCTAAGTATTTAATCTTATTTTGTAATTACAAAATTGGGGCTGAGACCAATTTGCTCATGGTCAATGGGAGTTAACTCAAGTCAAATGCTCATTACAATCACACAAAGAACCACTAAATGATTTGTCATTTATTGTTCCTGAATGATCTGCATACTGGAGTTTACTCGTGTGTTACTTCAATTCTATGTCCTATTTTTAGTCCAGTACATTTGCAGTTAAGATTTACTTTTCTCCAAATGTCTGCACATAGGGAAAGCCAGAGATAAAACTACTTCCTCTGTGAATAATAGAAGGGGAATGCTTGCAGGCACAGTCCCAAAGATGAAAAACTGTAGTGTAGGACTTATTCTAGTGCTCTCTCCAATATACCCAGTAATCACTAAAGACATTAAGTTACATTGTTCCTGGATATTACATATTGGGGTTTATTGTAGACATGTTCCAATCACTTGTGTTCTACACCATGTCCAATTTTTAGCCCCATAAAAGCTAAGTTTCAAAGTTTTTTTTTCTGCTAATATCCCAAATTGAGAAAAACCCTAGATGATATGGTTCATGTCAATTAATAAATTTTGAGTTAGTAATAAAAACACAATATAATGTTGAAGAGGGGAATAGGATAACCCTTTGGCCAAATATTTTCAAAAAAGAACTAGATTTTGTTCAATGAACACCCATTTTTCCATTGCTTGTTACTCAGTTCCAATTCAATTTGTCCAAACTCCAGTGGAACTGTCAATGTTAGTACGAATAAGCTAAGTTGCTTTAGTGGTCATGAAGATTTGATTGCTCTATTTCGAAAGACTCCCCAAACCACTACCTAAAGAAGGCCCTAAGGTGAATCATTTAATGCATGAAAATTTTAGAGTTCCCTCTAAGGAAGATGTAATTTAATTTACATGGAGTCATCACAGGCTTCCTTTTAGGTAATTTGGTTGAAATTTATTCAACTTTCAACGGACATGCCTTTATATACCAAGGCAACCAGATAAAGGAAAATGCTTGAGATGCAGTTATACTTACAAGCCTCAAATGAAAACAGAAACCTGTGCATTTTTTCATTGTAGAATGAAGACTAGAAAGTGTCCGTCTCTAGTACGCAAATTACTCTACTTCATGAAAAAAAAAATAAAAAACTGTACCTTAAATGGAATCACAAATAGAGTAGGCTATCATCCTTTCTCCTTTCAGATATCCCAACCTTCATTACTGAACTCATGGCTACTTCCCAGCAATACCCAATAGCACCTTCTGTGCTCACCAAAATTTCTATTGTTAGCTCATTAATGTTTGACAATATTCAAAATATATGATCCACTGCCCGAGGGCAAACTTGGCAAGTTTTCAGAACCAGATCCCTTTTTAAGCAATTTATCTTCTATCACGGTTCTTAACCTATGGTCTATGAACTTAAAAAGTAACTGTTAACAAGTGGAAATCCTTCATAATCCTATGTATTTTAACATAATGATACATCTATATTACCCTTTCAATTTTGCAAAGTGCTCTCTTAATCTCATAACCACCATGAGGCAGATGCAATTACTACCCCCATTTTATAGTGATGAGGAAATGGGTAAACTTAGCATCACATAGCCAGTAAGAATCTGAGAACAGATTTTAATTCGGGTGTCTTCCCGATTCCGGGTTCGGCACTCACTTTAGAATAACTAGGCAATGGCTCTAAAAGTTCTCACAAATTTGCTTTTCACAAAATTAAATTACCATGCCACATTAATCACAATATTTGAACTTTGATTTTTTTAACATTGCACTCTCCTGGTTCTACCTGACCTCTCCTTCTGCCTTCTTTGCTGCGTCTTCTTTCACCATCATTTTCTGCTGATCATGAGGTTTGGGGTCCTCCCCAAAGCTGTCCTGGGTCTCTTCTTCCTCTATTTTACTTAAACTTCCTAGCTATCAGTTTCAATAATCTCTCTGCAGATGACTCAGGTCTACCTAATCACTTTCCTAACTTCCATTATAAGCCCATCTTCAGCTGCCTATTAAAGGCATCTCAAACAGGCTATCCCCTAGATACCAACCTATCCAAAACTGAACCATCTACCCCCCCCACCTCCCCCCCCCCCCCGCCCAAGCCCTCCCTCTGACTTTATACTCTCATCCCCCATTATCCAATCAGTTGGCAAGTCCTACCATTTCTACAGCATATGCTCTTAACATTACCATGACATCCTGTGCCTGTACTGCCTACTGGCTGGGTCTCCCTGCTTCAAGTCTTGCTCTCCCTCTAGTCAATTCTTCACTGAGCTGTGAAACTGACCTTGCCTAAGGCACAGGTTTCTTCTGTCCTATCAACTCTAATGGCTTCAAATCACCCCTAGGAACATAATATCCTGCTCCTTAGTCATTCAAAGCCCTTTATAACCTGGCCCCCTACCTTTGGAGGCTTTATACCTTAGCCCATGAACTATGCAATCTGTTAAACACTGGCCTCTTTTTGCTGTTCTTCACATGGGACTGTCCCATCTCCTCTTTCTGGGCATTTGCTGCCTGCCCCTTGTCTTCTGGCTTCCTTCAAGTCCCAGCTAAAATCCCACCCTCTACAAGAAGCCTTTCCCAACACCCTTTTTAATGCCAGTGCTATTCTCTTGCTTATCCTCAATTTTTTGTGTATCTTTCTGTACACAGACTGAACTTCTTAAGAGCAAGGAGTAGGGGGCCTTTTTCAGTATCCCCAGGTGCTTAGTAAATGTCATTTCTTAGAGGCTTATCAAGTATGGTTCGGATTTACCTATAGCAAAGGTAACAAGCTTACTGATCACAGATCTACTTAGTTATGCTTGAACTTGATCACAACTGTTTTCAAAAAGTGTTTGTTGGAGAGTATTTAGTCTTCCTATTTACTGTGATGAGTGCTTTGATAATTCACTTGCATCCATCCATCCACCCAACCATCTAACTCTGCATATATACACACATATGATATGTAAGAAATGCCACTTTTCAAAAATAAACATTTTTCATATTTAGAAAAATCTAATACTCAAAGCTTTACCTTTGCACTAGTGATTGTACCAAAGGGTGAGAACTCCTTTCGCAGACGTTCATCATCAATACCATCATCAAGATTTTTCACATACAGGTTAACACCCTAAAAAGTAGTTGAGTATGAATGGTATTTTAGGAAAAGTATTAAAGATATTAGAGTTTACAAGTGCATACCCATGTTTCACAACCCAATAGTATAAAATACTTTTACAGGGGAAATTTCAAGAGCTTACCATGAAAATTTATTCCATGTTCTTTAGGTCACTTCTCACTTTTTATTCCCCCCACCTCACTCCATCCACTCAGAAAACTAATTTTAGCTTCCTGTCTTAGTTTTAAAAATAAGCTGGACAATCAAAAATATATTAAATCAACCCTAAACTATTTTTACCATAGTGGCTTTTCAGTTTCATTTCTCTTCTCAGATCAACAGAAAAATGTTCCCTACCCTTAGTTGCTGTCAACTAAAAAAACAAAAAAACTCAAACCTGGTATCTGGTGATCCTATCCTGCTTCATTTGTTCAAATTTGCGCTTGAGTTCCGTTTGTCTTTCCACTTTTTTCTGAGCTCGGCCAACATAAATCTGTTTTCCATTCAGTTCTTTTCCATTCATCTCATCTACAGCCTTAAAGATCATAAAGATAAAGCAATTTAGATCCACATGGTAGTCCAGTAAACTATGGTGAAGAATGACCAATGTTTACTTTGAATCAGTTTGTTCTGTAACTTAAATTCCTCAAATTTACAGACATCACACTAACTTCTCAAAAAACAAATTTCTCATAAAATATATGCATACAGAAATGTAACAATAGCTTTTGGAGTACCTAACTTGGATGTCACAAATCAGGATTAAAATATCACAATACCATTTTTTTCATTTCAGAGACTATTTTGTACTCTATTTGCATACAAAATGGTCATAATTTGAGAAAATTAAAGCCTTACTTTTTGTGCATCTTCATGTCTTTCAAAGCTCACAAAGCCAAAACCTTTGGATTTTCCACTTTCATCAGTCATTACTTTTACACTTAAGGCAGGTCCTTTAAAAGAAATTTAACAGAGCATTCCAAAACTGTTCAAAAATTGGTAACTGATTTTTCAAGATTCAACCCATGTCAGAAGAGGTAATTAAGTATGAAAAAATAAAACTTGGCTTTTATTCAGAATATTAAAGACCACAGAAAGCTCTTGTACTATAAGGCTACATTAAACTTGTAAATGGAGACATTCTTTCTTTAATGTCTGCAAATCACTCTCCTTGTATGATCCTTTATAGATACTCTTCTCTAAAAGTTACTTGTTTTCATTTAGAACAGATATCAGAAGAAAATATTTGTTCTTAAGTCATATTAGAAGAACACTACCTTGAACAAATGTTTTTGTGAACACATGAAAATCAAATACTGACCGCTAAGCTTTGGCCCAACTTGAAACAAGATACATATGATGTTATCCTCAAACTGTGAATTGTGTAGGGAGCTTGATAAAGGATTGGTATACTTAAGCTATGTTTTGATTTTTAAAAACCAATTATCCAAACATTCCCTTAAAGTGGTCCCAGTCTTTACCCAAGCAAATGATTTTCAATATACCCTTCTGTCCGGACCTGTGATTTCCTGTAGGTAAAACTTCCACCACACACATTGGCCACTTAATCTTAGACAGTTAAGTTGCCTGGAGTTCTTAAAGGTTACTTGACTCATATGCTAAGCCAGCACAAGTGAAGGACAAGACTCAAACCAGCTATTTCTGACTCCAAGATCAGTTCTTTATCCACTCCACCATGCTATAGAGTACTAGGTATATCCAAGTTAACAACAAAAAAAACCAAAACCTTTAAATCTGTATGGCTTCTAGAGACAACAGTGGCTACAAAACTGCATTTTCACAGGTTTAAAGAGTCAAGATGATCTGTGCTTTTCAGGACTAATACAAAGGTATGTGATGGCATAGAAGACAAGAGCATTTATGGATAATATGCCACTGCTGCTCAAATGTGGCCACAAATTTACTATAACTAGTGCAAAATTCATAGCACATAACACTAAAATCACTAGCACTTCCTTTGTAAATTAAGGACAATAAACATGTAAACACAATGACTTGTAACTTTAAAACTAATTCTCTCTCAAAATAACTTAATTCTTTGCTTAAGTACCATTATTTCTTAAGCTATCATAGAATATTTCCTAGTTAGTAAGCTGGCTCCAAATCACCTGGAAAATTCATTGCTGTTGAAATATCAATAGTTTTTCTTAATTAGAATAATTTACATGAATTTTTCAATAGACTAAAATGATAGTTCAAACTAAGTTTATTATAGTATAAATTACAATTTAAATGTACAAACTATATTGTAACACACCATGTAATTTTTACAAAAAAAATAAAGTTATATCTTAGAACTTCATAAATATAAAGAAATGTAATAGACATTACCAAACTTGCCAAAGAGCTCCTTAAGTCTTTCATCATCCATGTCTTCACCAAAATTTTTGATGTAAACATTAGTGAACTCTTTTGCTCTAGCTCCAAGTTCTGCTTCTCTCTCTTTACGGGATTTAAATCGACCAACAAAGCTAATTGTAGAAATGTAAAGACCATTATTAGTTTTATAACTTTTCTCTTTTTAGCTCAGGACATAAATCACTTTTCTTAGGTTCAGTTGCTGTAATCCACTAGACTGAGCTTGAGAACAGACTATTTTGCCTTTCTTTGTAACCCTAATGCTTAGCTCAGCACTTGGCATGCTTAAGAAAACCTTGACTTTTACCAAGGAAAAAGCATTTATATACTTCCTACTATGTGCCAGCACTGTGGAAGCACTTTTGATAATAACCTTTGGGAGGTAGGTGCTTTTATCCCAATTTCTTCAGTTAAGGCTGAGATTTACCCAGGGTCACATTAGCTAATTAATATCTGATGGAATGTACTCAGGTCTTTCTGACTCCAGAGCAATGTTCTATGCACTGTGCCATCTAGCTCTCTTTAATGTCAATGTTATTGTAGACCTTCCTTTAGTATAGTTCCATTTCCCAAAGGGTTCTATATTGGTTTTTTTAAATAAAATTCTGTGAATGATGATCACTTTTGACTTTCACTCATAGCCCAAATAAAAATACCTGGAACTTTGTTTTTGATCCTTGCATTAATCAATTTGGCAATTTCTGGACATTTTTAGCAGAAAGATCCCAGTATTCTACTTCATTTATCTCAACGTACAAAAATGCTTGGTCCAATGACACCTTTTTTGCTGTAGTTACAATAATCGAGGTATTTAGTTTCTGTTCTCATTTTTGTCTGAGAACAGTCTTCTTAATTCTGGAAATGGGCTTCCAGTGGGCAAAATCTTTCCAACATACAGACCATGCCTATGGTGTTACACTGAAATAGACCTTCAGTGCCTCCAAATAAAATCTGCTTTGGTTTTCCTTTTGAAGTCAAGATAATAACTGTCATTAGATCAAGGGTGTCTTAAGACATGTTGGATGAAGAATGATACAAAAAGCAGGTTCTTTCTCATTAGCTAATGAATCAGAATAAAACCAAGCCTTTTGGCATTTAAGACTTTACAACTTCATTAACCCATTTAGGCAAAAATCTGATACAATTTTTTCATTTCAATCATTTTTACTAGTTTTTCTTGCTTCAAGTTTTATCTACTCTAATCTTTAAAAATCATTGGCAATATTTTTGGAAAATTAGTCAATTTTTTTGTCAATTACTACAGCTTATAACCAACTTTCAAATTTTAAAATGTTTTGGTTGTATATACACTTTGTTTCATTTTTGATTACCAGTTCTAAATTCTGCATTTGTTTTAAGCATTACTTCCCACATTTTTTCCTGGCTGTTATACTATTTTCCCCATTGCTATTTACCAGTGCAGTTACATGATATTAAAGTTATATGCACATTATCTTGAACACTTTTAAATAAAGGCAACATTAAAATAAAAATATATCCTATCAGGATGGTAAACTCTTTGGTGCCAGAAACTTTTTGGGCTGTCTTTGTACCCTCAGTTCATATCACAACTCTCTGCACATTGTAAGAACTTAATGGCTATACTTACACTTTTCGATCATTAAGAAGCATTCCATTCATTTTTTCAATAGCTCTTTCAGCAGCTTCTTGTGTCTCAAAGTGTACAAATCCATAGCCCTTTGACCCATTTTCATCACACACCACCTAAAAAAGTATTATATTTGTTACTGAAGTTCTTATTTGCTTAGTAGTTTCTAAGTATTATTGTGATGATCTCTCAATTTACCTCATCCAAGCATGACTCAACACTGCAAAACTAATATATTCATTAACTGGAGTTTTAACTTACCTTACAAGAAAGGATGTTTCCAAAAGCAGAAAATGTATCATACAATGCTTTATTATCAATGGATTTATCCAAATTTTTGATGAATATATTGCCCACACCACTTTTACGTAGTGATGGATCACGTTGAGACCACATGATACGCACTGGCTTGCCCTTAATGACATCAAAATTCATTGTATCTAAAGCCCGTTCAGCTGTGGAAAGAAAGAAAATAATCAGATTATCTACATGTTCTAAAGTGCTTTCAATACAGTATTCTAAGGGGAGAAGCCCAACACCTTAAAAATGATCTCAGATTAATGTTCCTTCCATGTAACCTTTGTGATTATCAGGCAAGGAAGAAGTTGCCATACCTTTAATCTGTTCAAAGCATAGAAAACTGTTTTCCCTTGAACAAAAAAGTGACATACAGCACAATTTAAAAATTACTGACAGATCCTCCTTAATCACCTAAAGTACATTTTTCTTTTACTAACAGCTACTATTTACCCTAATTTTTCCAAATATTCAGATGATCAAACTAATTTATGGTAATTCTTCTATTCCATAACCTCCTTCCCTTAATGTAAATACTTCTCTTATAGTATACTTTGCTGCACATTTTGACTTGGCCCAAATCCTTAATGACAGAAACAAGTACCACAAAAATCTATTTTATAATTAAGTAGTTTTGGTTGCAGGTTTGATTTAGCAAAGATTAGCTCTAAAGTACAAGGCACCTTAGAGATTAGAAAAATCTAGCCTGTGGGTTAAAGATCAACTATTTCCTTAAGTAGTAGGACCTTTTCCCAAAATTTAAATAAGAAAATGTCCATTTTCATGATGCCCCAGGCACTTTTCTACAAATGAAAGTTCCAAGTTCCTACATTTCCTGAAATCAGCTAGGTGGCCTACTATCAATTAATTGACCACGTTCTCAGTTTCTTCTAGTTTTAACCGACTTTGAGCTTCTTTTGAATGAATCACCCCTATTTATTTGAAGCTAGTGGGTAACTTTCAAAGATTAGTGTATAAGTCCATCCTATCAGGTAATGTCAGCTCTGAATGATATCTGCTTAAAACTGACCCTAAAGCTTACATACTATAGAATTATAGGAGAAATGCTTTCTGTTGATTGGTTGCTATACAGCTCTTTACCAGACAGAATCAGTAAACAGAATCCTGTATCCATGGCAACCTGCAGCTCTACTTTTCCTAGCACAAAGTAATTTTATTTTTCTTTAAAGTTTCTTTTAAGTTTGTCCCAGCTCCAGATCTATGTATGAGCCAAAAAAAAAAAAAAAAATCACCTCTAATTTGCCATTTTCTGATTAGTGATGGCCAAATACTTTTAACTCATTTCATTAATGAGCTGTCAAAAATAAAACTCATTTAAGTAACAAGCCAGTAAATAAAATATTTTGGGGAAAACCATTAGGTATCATTCACAATTAGTTTTAATAGCACAAAAGGGAAGAGCAGGTTCTAAATGAAATGTATTTTAGAAATACTATGCTTATCAAGCATTTTGTTTACAACTAATTAACTAAAAGTGTTAATCAACTAAAAATTCTCTTTTCAAAGGAATTTGTATATCTAGGAAAACAAGTTTAAAGCTTTCAGAATTATAAATTCTCCTTTACAGCATATAAAAACTGTAAATGTACCATTAAATAAAATTAATTTTGAAATAGGTGCTTCAGAATGCCAGACCATTTGTCAACAAGCCACAAATTTGATTAACTTGGCTAAATTTCTTAGTTAAATTCATAATGTTTTTAATTCTAGAAATCATGAATCCTGCCTATTGATACATGTTTCACAATCTAGATAATACCCAGTTCAGTAGTGGATTTCATATCAAAAAAAAAAATTCCACTATACTCTGAAGATAATGGTACTAAGCAATGATGAAACTTTGTAACAGAAGAAACCTCAGTCATATCATCAAGTGAAACAGAAAGCAAAGAAAATATTCAGCGAAATTCCCAACAGCTTGAAACTAACCAGATTCAAGTTCGAATTTAAAGTACACCGTTTTGAACTTTGGCATTTACAACATCGCCAGCCCCTCTTCAGAGGCCAAATGGGGAGGGGGAGTAGAAGGGTGCCACCCAGAGGCAGGTCCTTTCCTCAAGGGCCCCACCCCTAAAAACTACCCCTCACCCCCTTCGCAATGGGCTCTATGTTCCGATTAACGTCTAACTATTTCAAGGCCCAGAGCTCTTCCCTTGGGAGGATTTCAGCAGACATAGGCCTCGGGCCTAAGGGTTGCAGAGTTCAACACGTGGTATGTGTGGGCACCTCATTTCTTTCGCGTCACCGTCATCCCCGGCTGCCCCAAAGCTGGAGGCCCCCAGTATACCTGAGCAGTCCTATCACTGGCAGCCGTGGAATGGGCCGGCGCCCAACGCCCCAAGCCAGCAAATCCCACGCCTTAGAGGGAGGGCTCGGGAAAGACAGGATCCCAACCCCCAAACCTCCGCGTCATCAAAGTTTGGAAGTGGCTTTGCGGCCGAGAAAATGGTCGCAAAGGAGGAAGTGCTCGGGGCGGGGGGCGTGTGGGGGCCGCGTGGGGGTGAGCTCGGCTCCAGGGACAGCCCAGCCCGGACGTGTCCTCTTCCCCAACTAGGACCCTAAACGTTGGCCCGCCTCCGGTTCCTCGCCCACCCCGAAGGAGCTTCCCTCCCAAACTGTCTCCTAGGACCCACCCCCATGCGGTGCTCAGCCAGCTCCCTCGTGGCCTGTCCGCCTCCGACCCCTTCCCTCCCGGTCCCGGCTCTCACCGTCCGCCGGCTGCTGGAAGTTGACATAGGCGTAGCCCAGGGAGCGGCGGGTGATCATGTCCCTGCAGACCCGGATGGAGAGGATGGGCCCGGCCGGGCTGAACTTCTCGTAGAGCATCGCCTCGGTCACATCGGGGTGCAGATCCCCCACGTAGAGCGAGGCCATAGGGTAGCTGGGGGCGCTGGGGTTCATCTCGGCGCCGCCGCCCGAAGGGCCACAAGCCGCGAACTTTCCGTGGGAAGAGGTAGGGGAGTGTGGGGAGCCGGAGTCTGGAGCTGGGGTCTGGGGGGGAGGGGAGAGGCCAAGAGCAAAGGGAGAAAAATCAACCGGAATCGAAAACTACTCAACGGCCACGGAACGAGTACGATCCGCCACCGGCTGCCGGTGCTGCTTGCTCGGGGGCTGGCTCGGGAGGTGGCTGTGGTCCTGGCGGCGGGGAAGGCCTGTCTCTTCGTTCCCTCTCGGAGCTGCTGCGGGGCCGCGGGCGGCGGGTCGGTCTCGGCTGCTTCACCGGGTTATTTTATAAAAGAGGAAAAAAAATAAAAGTCTCCGGCGGGGGAGACGCGGATTTTTTATGATTTTTTTTGTGGGTTTTTTAAAAGATTTTTTTGTATTTTTTTGTATTTTTTTAATAATAAATGTGTGTTCCGGGCCCGGAGCACACACTCCGCACTCACAGCACTAACCGCCGGGGAGAAGGGGACGCACCGCCGCCCGCACCCTCTACTTATACCCGGCGTCGTACTCGCCCCGCCCCCGCGCGTCTGACGCCGGCGCCCGGCGCGAGCGTCAGTCCAGAAGAAGGGGGAGGACGAGGAGGAAAATGAAGGGGAGGAGGGGAGAGAAAAAGAGGAGGAGAAGGAAAGAGCAGAGAGGAGAGGGAGAGGCGGTGGCTGCGGCTGCGGGTGTGGGGAGGGGTGGGATGGAGAGGACAAGGGGGTGGGGCCGTCGCGCATGCGTCAGAGGATGGGGCGGAGCGAACGTCGACGCAAGGCCGGGGGAGGGGTGACTCGCTCGCGGAGGAGGTTCCCGACCCACCCTCCACTAGGGAAAGCGTTAACCCGTCACAGCGGCAGTGGGCGGCGCGCGGGAGTTTCCTGGTTTCCTCGTTCTAACCACCCACCACGTGCCCTGGCCTCCAGTCCCTCTCACTGAATCTCCCCCTCCCCCCTTCCCCGACCTCGGGTGCACCCCACCCAGGGACGCCCCTCCCCACCACCCGCAACCGCCGGCCAGCACCTCCTCCAGGGTAGAGGGCTCCCAGAAATCAACCCCCAACCCTGAAATATGCATGGGATGGAGCAGCGAGCGGCTCCCGGTTACCCAGGCCGGCCAGACTACGAGTCCCAGCCTGCAGCGCTTCCCCGGCTCTGGCGACCCCAGGAGGCGGCGCGGCGCGGCGCCGGCCGGGATCCGTAGTCCAACGGCCACATCTCCCGCCCTCCCCAAGTCGGGCGGACTGCGAACGCCCACGGCGTGGGCGAGCTGTCTGCTGCCTCGGGCCGTGCGGAGCTCGGGTTCCCTTCTTTGGGGTCCGGGGAAGCCCGACTCACCGCACCCCCACCCCCACTGCCACCTCCCGCGTCCGGACTTCCGTCGTCGGTTAAACGGTCGCTCCCGCCTGCCGCCCCGACGGGGAACCCCTTTCCTCGGGAGCTCGGGCTGGGGGGAGGGCGGGGCGCGTGACAGCCCGCACGCTCCCATCCCGGGCTCGTTAAAGGGCACGTTCTTGAGCGGTAAACTGAGCCCGCGGGAGCCTGTTTCCTTCTCTCCATCTCCCAGCCTGGCATGACAGTCTCACTTCCCCCACGGCCCCCAGAAACTTGCCGCTGTTAGTCGGGTGGCTCTGACTGGGGAAAGATTTTGCACGGAAGGCTTGCTTTTTTTTTTTGCTCATGTAGATTTAGCATTTTATATCAGGGGTTGCTATCTCCTTAGGAAGGAATCCCTAAACTTTTTTATAAGGGGGTAGGAAGGGGAGGAGGTCATGAACCCCTTTGGCAGTCTGAAGCCTCTGGACCCCTTCTCAGAATAAGGTTTTTAAATGCAGAAAAAGACAGCATGGGAAGCCAATGGTATTGGCATACAGTTTAAATATTAAAAAAAATTTCCCGGACCCGAAGTTTAATCCCCTCTGCCACAGATCCTGAGGATCAGCTGTTACCTTCCCGTGCCACTTGGCAAGCTTTTTCAGTTCCGTTCAGCCCACGTGTAAGTGCCTTCTGTGTACGATCAAGGCACCGTACTGGCTTCTGGATTTTCTGTTCCTAATAAGGTATACGACAGAGTATTTTAAAGACCTAGAACATGGGAAAAGTGAAAGGGGTTTCCCTGTCCAACCCCAAGAACTCAGGCTATTGAGAACTGTCACCTGGGAAAAACTGAAATGCCACCATATGGTAAAGCTTCAAAAATAATTTCTACAGATTCCATTATGGCTTCATCTTTAGCAATGCTAAAGATCAAATAATGGCAGGCATATTACGGTAATGACGTCGTTATTACAAAGATAGGTGTCCTTATAATGCAAAAAAAAAAATACAAAACCAATAACGAAAAAACTAATAGGCACCCGAACTGCAAACTCCCATCAGGGAAAAAGAGTTCCTTTTGCTTTCCTGAAGCAAACTAACTACGTGCCCACTTAGAAGATAGTCCAGGATTTCTCATGTGAATTTCATGGCCAGTTCACTTTCATTTTGAGGTAGGAATAAAATAGTTTTGGGGAACAAAATGTTGTAATAACTTGAATATTGGTGGTTAATTGCTAACAGGCAGGGAAACTTTACAAGTGAAAGAGCACTTGATTTGAAGTGAAAGAACCAGGTCTAGATTCAGCCTCTTTTACTTAACTTGAGTAACCTTTAACTTTCTCTGAGCATCAGTTTCCTCATCTTTATAAATAGGATGTTCAGCTAAATGATCTATGACATCCTTTTCAGAGCTAAACTTATAATCTTGTGCTTAATTGTTGATTTATTTGGTATTTCCTGTAAATGTTGAGTTTATAGTAGTAAATTGACAATTGATTTGTGTATTTCATTAAGCAAACAATGGGGCATAAGCTTATGTTTCTATCTGGAAACTATTATAAAATGATGAAATTGAATTTGTAAAGCTCTTTACGACTTACAAAGCACTTTCTCTACAACAATCTTTTGAGATAGTAATTAAAAATTATCAGTTTTTATATTATCCAATTTTTATAGGTAAAGAAAAGGAAACTCAGAGAAGTTGCCTACAGTCACCCCTTAAATGGCAAATAGACTGGGGACTCTCCAGTCTTATGTTCTTTCCCATGTATGATAGCCATCATTAGACTTTTGTATGGAAATCAGTTATTGTCAATATATTTTTTAAAGCCTGATGAGCAGAGAATATATGAGGTGATATAAAGAACTACAAAAGAAAAATAGGAAAAACAACAAACCAGGCCTATTCCCTACTGGTAAATAGTTTATCGTAGGTTCTTTTAAAAGATGTTTTATAATTTTGAGACTAATAAATGCAGCATTTCCATTGTAACTCTAAAAATAAGGCAAAAGTTTGCTCAAATTCTTACTGTGTTGAACCAAAAGGAAACCAAAGTAGAAACCAAAGGCAAAAGAATTTAAATTATGACTCAGTGAGATAATTTTATATTGGGTTATGACATTTCTTATTAAAATAAAAATATTTCAAATACTATGATTCATAGTTTAAAAGAGAAAATACTTTATTTTGTGACTCTACTTCAGGATTGTAATTTCATCAGTAAGTCTCATACTCCAGCTTAGTAGACTTTAGAATGAACTATAGACAGTTTTGTAGAATTGTTGTGGACAAAAATTTCATTAGCCTGTGGCCAAGGTGGTTCAAATCGCTTTGAATTTAGCTTAGGCTGGTTCTTGGATGACAGACGTAACAGTCTGTCATCTCTCCATTCTCGAAGCCTTTCCCAGCTTGGTAGGACCAAGTTCTAAAATAAAGTTCAAGACACTAAGATCTCCCCCACTCTTTAAGGAAGCATTAGAGGAAAACTTTAGTGTTAATATACTTATTAATTTATTGACATTGAATGTTTTAGAATCCTCACAGAACTAATTTAATGACAGATATAACTAGTGTGTGGTTAGTCAGTAATAGCACTTATTTTTTACAATCTGATAAAGATAATTGGCATAAAGAAAGTAAATCAACTATTTGTCTGCACTTCTTTGCATTCTCTGTATTCTTCTATTTCTTTTCCCATAAACTTCTTTTTTGGCCTCCTTTTGCTTTTCAGTTCCCTCTTCAAAAAATCAAAGTGCTGTCTATGTTTATCTGGTTTGGCTGTGTTTATCTAATTTTAGATTGCAAGCTGTGGGACAGAATAATTTCTCAATGTATATACAGCATCACCCTGTGGGTGCTTAAAAATGTATAATGACATCATGACCATTCAGTTTTCAGCTCAGTGAATAGACTGCAGTTTTCTAGAGAAGTTTCATCACTGAAACTTTCTTAGATTTTTATAGATAATTTTCAGGCCACTGGTATTTAGAAGACACCAAAAATACTCCATAAGATTGTATATAATATAAAAGATTGCTTTAATGATGTCTTCAGCTAAACTGTGAAAGGCCCACTCTATGACAAGATCTCAGGAGAGCTGATCCATTGGAAGGGGATACTTTAAAAATATTCCTTCTAGTAATGAAATAATGTACTCTACTTGTAGATAATAATAATGATAGTAATAAGTGATATGGGATGCTTTAGGATTTGCATATTTTCTGTTTTGATCCTCATAATTACCTTGAAGATTTTAGTGACCAAATTCTTAGGCATTCAGAAAGTTTACTGTATTTTTTGCATTTGATATCCTGAAGGACATTCATTCTGAGGAGTAGCATTGGCAGAACATAAGTATAAATCTAGAATGGACTTTAGAAGGACTTATATCACCCCCTCATCTTACAAATGGGGAAGCAGGGACTTGGTCTCCTAACTCTAAATTAAGCAATCTTTCCATTTCACCAAGCTTCCTTCCTAACGATTGATGAATGGATGAATAAGTATTTATTAAGTACTCACTAGATGCCAAGGATCAATCAATCAATTTGGTTGATTGAATGAAGAGTAAGTACTAATTAGGCTGCTCAGTGCTAAGAATACAAATCGAGTTCCTGTCCTTAAGGACCCTACATCCTAATAGTGGAAAACAACACTGTTGGCCAGGAAGGGTATTTTGGTTTGGACAATTACAGGGAGGGTAGTGAAGGTATAGAGGAGTACAGTGAGGTGCCTTTCTAAGAACAATTGTTTAAGTGATCTATCAGTCAAGGAGCATTTATTATGTTCCTACTATGTGCTAGGCACTGTGCTAAAGAAGGCAAAAGATAGTCCCTGCTCCCATGGAGCTCAGTCTAGTCTACTGGAGAAGACAGCAGGCAAACTTCCATATACAGACAAGCTACATGTAGGTTAAATTGAAAAGAAATTAAAAGGGAAGACATTAGAATGAAAGAGGTTAGGGAAAGGCTTCTTTCAGAAAATGAGACTTAATCTGGGATTGAAAGAAGCCAGAGAAACCAGAAGGCAGAAATATGGAAGGAGAACATTCATGTCATGGGGGATATCCAATGATAAGATGTGGATTCAGAGATGGAATGTCTAGTGTGGGGAAAAGCAGAGAGGCCAGTGTCCCTGGATCAGAGTTGGGATGTGGGATGAGGTGTAAGACTGTATAGATAGGAAGGAGGAAGAGACCAGTTTATGGAGGACTTTAAATGCCAAACATGGTTTATATTCATTTTTGGAATCGAGAATCACTGAGTTGATTGAATTTGCTTAGTTTGTGCACATACGTGGGGGAATGGTGTGTATGTAACATGGTCATACTTGAGCTTTAGGAAAATTAATTTGACAGCTAGAAGAAGGAGAGACAGAAAGCAAGGAGGCAGCTAAGTGGTGCAGAGGTTAAAGCATTGGGCCTGCATTCAGGAAGACCAGAATTCAAATCCAGCCCCAGACAGTTTCAGGCTGTGTTATCTTGGACAAGTCATTTAAAAAAGAAAAAATCTTTATCTCAGTTTCCTCAACTACAAAATGAGGATAATAATAGCAAATGAGATATTTGTAGAGCACTTAGCACAGTGTCTGGTACATAGAAGGTGCCTGATTACTGCTTATTCCCTTCACTTCCCCAAGGAGACCAACCAGTAAGCTATTGTAGTGTCTCATCCCTGAGATGATTAGGGCCTGCATCAGGTCTGGTGGCAGTGTCAAAGGCGAAAAGGGAGCATATACAACAGAAGTTATGTGAAGATAGGAATGGCCCCTTATCCAGGCCTTAAATCTGAACTGGGATTCATCAGATACGCTGCTGCTTACTGTTTAAGCCAAAATAGTAAATGTTATCTAAGGACCCATGTGACCTTAGACAAGTCACTTGTAAAATGACTTCTAAAGCTCTGTCAGGTTCTGTAATATTGGGAAGGCTGTTCTTTGTGGTCTGGTTTGGAGCGGCATGGAAGATCGGGCCTCCAGTAATTAATTTTTATCATCTACCACAGGCAGTGGTAAGTGGGCTGACCTTTCTTAAAATCCTGTCTCTGACATGAGTGTACTTGTGTGACCTTGGGTAAATCACTTCATTCTCAGTATCTGTAAATTGAGGGATTGTACTAGTCTCTAAGATCCTTTTTAGCTCTAAAACTATGACCTTATGAGTTCATTTCCTAAGGCACAGAGGAACTGATTGGTAGAAGGTTTATTCCCACTGATGAAATCAAACATTTTCTTTAGACTCTGTTCTTCCCCTATATTTTTGTGGAGGAAAGGGCTCCCATTATCCTTTGATGCAGTTAAGATGGTGTTCATCTATCCATAGTTCCAAGACCTAAGTCAGATGTTACCTCATTCATGAAGACTTCCTTCATCCCCTCACTGGAAGTTTTTTCTTATTTATTTGATTTCATAGAATTTGACATTCCTCTCTGCAATCATCACATTCTAATTTGTATCATATTTATCTTGCAATCCTCTACCAAGGTCTTATTTCTGGTTATTCATTGTGGAAGGAATATTTACACTGATGAAATAAAAAATCTTTAGAAATTATTAGTAATAGTAATCTGTTTATGTTTTATCTTCTGTACTAGAACATAAGCTTCATGGAGATCATTTGGAACAATCTGTTATTTATCTTTGCATCTAGCTCAATCTTCTGCACATTCTGGTATACCTAGTAAGCATGTAATAATATTAATTAATGAATAAATGAATGCCTCATAGAATCTTTGTACGTTGTAGTGATGAGCTCAGGCTCAGTTTGTTTTATTAGTTCACTAAGTGGTGATCAGGCTCTGAGGAAACAAGTCACATTAACCAAGTTCATTAAAAGCTTATTTATTTATTAAAGACTAAACCATTTTTTTAGGGGAGGATGTATCTGGCAAGATGACTATTTTCTGGAAATCATTTGCATATCCCTGCCTTCTAGACCAAATTACATTAAAAGGTAATTTGATAAGAACAGAATTAGAACAAAGATTAGAGGCTTTTAAGGGTATGTATAGTACTGTGTCTAACAACAGGCTAAACTTAAAGGATACAAAGAAAGGCACAAACAGCCTGCTGCCCTCAAGGAATTTACATTCTACTGAGGGAGACAATATGGAAATAACAAGAGGCAAACAAGATTTATAGTGAGTAGATGAAAGGTGATTTTAAAAATAATAGATAATATCTCTAGTCTTTCTATAAAGTTGTGGCTATGAGGTGAATCACCCTTCTCCATTCTAGGGCTATTTTTTGTCCAGACAACTTATATTATTAGAGTCAGAGTACCTGCTCTTTCGCTCCATGCTGGACATGTTGACAAAAATCTTATGCTCTGATTCTTCTTTTTCTAGAGTTAGACTCAAAGTATACCATAACCCTTTTGTTTTCTGTAAATGTTTTGTTCCTGCATCCAGTGTAGGTTGTAAGTTTATTATAGGACTCCTTTTATCAGTGTGAGGAAATCCTGGGTGTCATGACTCCATTCAGATCAGAAGCACTCTTCTGACTTAGTATATGGATGAATGGGACATTGAAAAGTTAAGTGACTTGTCCCATGGTAAACACCTAAAAAATCCTTCCTTCCTTTCCTTCTTTCCTTCCTTCCTTTCCTTCTTTCCTTCCTTCCTTTCTTTCTTCCTTCTTTCCTTCCTCCCTTCTTTCCAATACTTGTCAGAGATAGAACTCAGGTGTTCTAGTCTCTAAGACTAGCCCTCTATCCATTAGACTCTTTTCTTATATTGCAATTTATGAGACTATAACCTAATTGCTTTGCCATTTAAAAAAAAAATTTAGTAGTAGATTTTTATTGATAGCTTTTGTTTTTTTCCATGGCCTAGGTGTCCTTGTTTTCTTCTCTTCTCCCAGAGAGCAAACCTCTGATAACAGAATTAAAAGGAAAAAAGAAAAGGAAAAAAATTAGCAAAACTGATCAACCCATCCAAAAAAATCTAAAGTATATGTAATGTCTCCTACCCATGTATCCCTCACCTCTGCAAGGGAGAGGAAGTGAGGGAGAAGGGATGTATCTTGTCATATCACTTCACTGAGGCCAAGCTTGTCTTTTATACTTTTACAACTTTCAGTTTCATTTGTTTTGTGGTTATTGTTCTTTCCATTTACATTGTTGCAGTTATTGTATATATTGTTTTACTGGTTCTGTTTACTTGTATCAGTTCACAAGTCTTCCTATGCTTCTCTGTATTCATCATGTTCTTGTAAATAATAGCTAACATTTCTATACTACTTACCATGTGCCAGGCACTGTGCTAAGCACTTCGCAATTATTATCTTATCACTACTCCATTACCTTCATGTACCACAATTTGTTAAGCCATTCCATTCTACAGGTGATAGACATCTACTTTGTTTCCAATTTTTTCTTGCTACTGGAAGTACTGCTATAAGTATGTAAGTATACATGGATTCTTCTTGTCAGTGGCTAGGTATATGCCTAGCAATGGAATTTCTGGGTCAAAAGACATTTCAGTCACTTTATCTGAATAATTCCAAATTACTTTCCAGAATGGTTGTATCAAGTCACAACTCCACCAACAATGTATTAATGTCTGTCTTTTTTTTTTTTTCAGATTTATTTACATTTTTTGTACATTTCGGAGCATTGCACAATTTTCTCATTTTCTGTCTTATAAAGGTAAATGGAAATTAAAAAAAAAAAACTACATTCATCCAAAATGGAACAATTGTATACGACATATAATATACAAAATGTAATTAACATATCCTTAAAGTTCAGGAGATAATCTGACTCATTTAGTAATCAGTTATTTTTGTTTTCAAAACAAATTTCTCTTTACCTAAACACCCACATTGGAAGCTGAGATTTTTTTTTTTAATGGAAGATAGGAAGTTATGATTCACACCTATGCAGCATGAACATCCTTTGAACCCAAACTCTTCAGTTATTTTGCAGCCTGTCTGTGATAGGTGAGGATCCTCATTTCAGCCTGTCAAAAACTGAAGTGTCAAACTTATGATCTTCTGTACCTAGAAAGTCTTATGTGTTCTTTATTTTTTAAAAAAGTTAAAAACAAGTGGTCACTAAAATCCTAAAACTTCCCAAATGGACCACCATACCCACAGATATTACTTCCCTCCTTATGTCTGCAACCTCTGTCGCACAGTTACAGGCTACACATTGGGAAGAAACTACTCAATATTTTCTGCAAATAAATGCCTTTCAACTGACATTATGGTTCGTGTGCCTCAGGGATAAAGTTGAGGAATTTGAAAGTTGTGCAGGTTTTTCCACAACTTTTCCTGGGTATGAAGTGAAATCTCAGGGCTGTTTTGATTTATAATTCTTTTATTATTGGTGATTTCAAGTATTCTTTCATATTAATAGTTTGGAATTTTTCTTTTAAGAGCTTTTTATTCATAGCCTTTGACCAATTCTTTTTTGGGGAATGATGACGTTTAGGAACCACAATATGGCAAGAGATTTCAGCATTTAATGTATACTATAAGATTATAGAGTTTCATCCAATCCCTTTATTGTACAAATAAGGAAATTAAGGTCTGGAGAAATTAAATGACTTGTCCTGGATCGCAGAGGTAGTAAGTAGTAACTCCAAATGACAGTTTAACATCCAGGTAAGATTGGATTTGAAAGGATCTGGGCTCCAGTTTAAATTGTAGCTCTGTCACTTAGCACCTGTTTGATCTTAAATAAGCCACTTAACCTCAGTTTCCTCATGCTATGATTTCCAGTCCTCTGACACAAAATCTAGTGCTCACTCTGCAATTCTTGAATTGTCTCTTACATTCCTAAAAGGGATGTGAGCTAAGGGCTTCTGAGACTCCATATACTAAGTTAAGCTTCAAAGTTACTGAAGGATTTTTCTTTTTTAAGTCTGGATCTGTGATTTCTTTGGTTTGGGGGACTTCATAGAGTTACACAACAAAATTTTGTCTAATGACCAAATGAATAAACAAATGACTAAAAAGAAATGCCTTGACACTCAAATAACATACTTTGTAAAGTAAGAGGAATGCAAAAAATGTGACAACAGAAGCCATTAGGAGCAAGTATCCTGTGCAAAAGAACGAGGACAGGAAAATTTCCATTCTGATATTATAGTTATCACTTCTACATTAGACTTTCTACATCACAGTTTCAGTATATCACAGGTCAGCATAAGAAATTAAATGGGAATTTTTTAGGAGTTTTGTGGAAGCCACAGATGACATGGTCCTTGCTTGCCCTTAAGGACCTTATATCCTAATATATATGAAGATAGACTAGTATGTCTGTTGTGGAAATGGCAATCAATCAATCAATAAACATTTGTTAAGTGCTTACTATGTGCCAGGCACTATTCTAAGAACTAGACATATAAAAAGAGGCAAAAGACAGTCCCTGTCCTCAAGGAGCTTACAATCTAATGAGAGAGACTATAGACACAAAGCACATACAGGAATAAGCAGGAAATAACATAGGGAAAGCCCTGGAATTAGGAAGGATTAGGGAAGGCTTCCTGTAGAATTCAGTTGGGATTTTAGTTGGGATTTAAAAGAAGCCAGTGAGGGCAGTAGTTTGAGCAGAGGAGGGAGAGCATTCCAGGCCTGGTAGCAGACAGCCAGAGACAATGCCCAGAGGCAAGAGATAAAGTGTTTTGTTTGTAGAACAGCAAGGAGATCAGCACTACTGGATCAAAAAGAATTGGAGTTAGGTCTAAGAGGACTGGGAAGGTAGGAGGAGGCTAAGTTATGAAGGAATTTGAATGCCAAATAGAGAATTTTGTATTTGGTCCTGGAGGCAACAGGAAGCCACTGGAGTTTATTAAGTAGAGGGATGGCATGAAAGGATTCATAGTTTTAGGACAATCGCTTTTGTGGCTAAATGGAGTATGGATCAGAATGGAGAGAGACTTGAGGCAGATAGACCCAAAGGCTAGTTAGCAAAGATATGCAGAAAAAGAATCATCAGGACCTAGTTTTAATCTATGGGGGCAAAAGGAAGAGATGAATTAAAAACAATATAATATTTCTACACTGTGGATTAGACTGAGCAGGAAGGATTGTAGTTCTGTAGACAGCTGGGGATAAATTGGATCATGTCACATGTTTGAGGGAGGAGTGAATAGATTATTAGCCAAATATTCAAGGTAAAATTCAGGTATCATCCTGTTAGGACATCAAATTAGAGAAGGCCTGGTATAAATATCCAGAGGAAAGAGTCCGGAAAAAGAATATAAAATGAAGAGTTGTAGTATTTTATCTTGATCTATCAATTTCTCATCCCCTCTAATTTAGTGTTCTGCAGATTTTTACAGCCTGTTCATGAAGCCTCAAATGATCTTCAGTTTTTTTCTCATTGTTTAGCCATTTCATTATTTATAAAAGCTTATTATTATAAATTTGGAGTTGCCACTCTCCACTTCCTTTTATACACTGGTTTTTTAATGCATCAATGCTAGCTTCAGAATTGATCCCTGGAGTTGACCACACTGTTTGCCTTTTCCACAGTCTAGGTTAGGACAAAAAATATATATATATATATAATTGGACAGAGACTAGAGAGAACTCCTTCTGCCAATGCTGGTAGAACCTTCTCTATAACCACAGTTTCAGAGAGCTGGCAACAGTACTGAGAGGTAAAGTGCTTGCCCAGAATCACACAGCTGGTGTGCTTTACAGGCAGAACTTATATCCAAGTTTCTTTGGTTTATGAGGTTAACTTTCAATTGATTATGCTTATGTAGCCCTGTACTATGTAACTAAGTATGATAAAAAAGTTTGGTGCCATTTTTGGAGACCTTCAGGTTGTTTAGGATCTTGGTGCTGCTACCTTTTCCTCACTCCCCTGATAAAGTAAGTGCAGGCTTTCTTTATTCAGGTAGGAAAATCCCTAGGCAATTTTATGATTTGGGTTAATTTTATCTGTTGAAATTTGCCACCTCTCTTTTTAATTCAATTTAACAATATCTATTAAGCCCCTACTATGTGACAGGCATAAAACAAAAAATAAGGAGCTTACATTCTACTGGGAAGTACAAATAATAAGTATAGTATGAGGAAGATTGAGGATAAACCACTCACAATTAGAGGGAAGGGAAGGAGGATGCCAGGCCTAGAGGCCTGAGGGCTACCCGAGTCTTCTTACCTCTATCCCGAGGTCTTCGGTTGGCCAAACCAGATGCTCGTATGAGAGAAAGGACGTTCCAGAGTCGAACAAGGGTTGAGCTTTATTTCAGGGTCTAGTTACAAGTGCAGGGGAATTCTTCCTTAGGAGGGAGTGAAGAATCTCCCAAGGAGGCAAAGATCTTACAATAAGAGATTGGAAGTAGAAGTATAAGTGGGGAGAGAGGGGGAGGGGAGAGCAAAGAGAGGAAAAACAGAGCCTTCTGTCCTGTCAGGGCCCCTTCGAGCTAAGAGCACCTTCAGGCTTTCCTGACCCTAATTAAGCTCTCCGGCCGTGTAGTTTGCACCTGAATACCGTGCCTGTAGATAACAATAGGTGTGCCCAGATCCAGGACAGTCTCGAGGGTGGCGATGCTCCTCCCATCACGTTTCTCACGGGAAGAGGCGGAAATACACAAGATAGCTCGGTTCACCTCGATTCCCAGTCGTTTCCTGGGGAGTCTTGTGAGAACTCTAAGATTTAGAAGTTCCCACCTTTACCCGCCCGAGACTGTCCACATGGAATTGAGCTTCCACCCCCAACAGGAGGAGAACTCAGGAAAGACCTCATGGACAAGATAGCACCTGATGGAAGACAAGGATTCTGAGAGACAGATGTGGGAAGGGGGTGCACCCCAAGAATGAGGAGTAGGTTGTGAAAATGCTTGGAGATGAGAGATGAATCATTGAGTTTGAGGAACAGTAGCCCAGTTTGGCTAGAATGTAATAGATTCATGAAGAGGAATAATAGGAAATAAGGCTCCACAGGTAAGTAAGAGCCAGATTGTAGAGGATGTTAAATTCTTTCTTTTCTCCATTCCTAGATGTCAGGTGATCTCTTGCTGCTTTGGCTGTGCTGAATTCCTCATTCAGGGGGCAGCTGGAATGAGCTCTCTAGAGTCAATTCTTAAATTTTCAGTATGAACATTTACATCTTGGAAATCAGCAAATGCTGTGAATCAGGACTTGATTTATTGTTCTGTTGATTGTCTAGATTTAAGGAATTGATGGAGAAAATATTAATAAAATGTTAAGCTTAAAAATGTGTCATGTGTGCAGTTTTTCCCCACAGAAAGCCAGTCGGTGAATATGTACCAGCAGACCTCTTACCCCTATTGCGGTTTCCAACCTAAGAAGGCCTGGATTAAGTAGGTGGGTCTTCCATCCTGAACCTTTAACATTAATCTTGCTCTCAACATTTACCTTTTTGGCATCCTGTTCCTGCTGGGATGTGCTCTTTACTAATACAAAATAATAATAGTTGATATTTATACAATGTTTTAAGGTTTGCAGAATGCTTTTATACATAACAATCCTGAGTGTGTTTGTTTCACGACAATCTTTTATAATAGGTATGTATTATCCTCATTTTATAGATGAAGAAGCCAAGTGATTTGCTCATAGTCACACAACTAGTATGAGTCAGACTTGAAACCAGGTGTCAGCTGACAGACTGACTGAATTTAAAAGATTTATTAAGCATCTGCTATGAGCAGTGACTATACTAAGTGTTGGGGATGCAAATACAAGTAAGCAAGATAATTCCTACCCTCGGAAAACTTATATTCAAATAAAGGAAGATTAGTCATAGAGGAGAGCTTTAATTGGAAAGGAGGAATAGGAGCAAGTACATATACAGAAGCTTATGTGGTTTGAACATGGCCAGGAAGTAGTGGGGTAGCTCAGTTCCAGGTAATTTAAACTGAAAACTCATCCATTAGAACTGAGGGTCCAAGTGCAGAGTCCAGATTTTGAAGGAAGAAAGAGAAAGGCCAAAGTACTGGTAGTTCAATTTGGAAATGCCTCAGAGTTCTAAGTCTTAACAGGTTTTCCACTATACCATGTGGACCATTATATTAATTGGGGAGTGATCAATCATTTAATGCATTATATTCCTGGTGGCAAGGCAGTAGGTGGGTACCAGGCCTGAAGTCAGGAAGACTCATTTTCTTGAGTTCAGATCTGGCCTTAGACACTTACTCGCTGTGTGACCCTGGACAAGTTACTTAATCCTGTTTGCCTCAGTTTTCTTATCTGTAAAATGAACTGGAGAAGGAAATGGCAAACCAGACATGCCTGAAAAATGACTGAACAGCAACAGCAGCATTCCTGGCAGCATGATGGAATGAATAGAGCACTGGATTTGGAATTAGGAAGGCTTAGATTTGAAATGCTTACTAGTTCACATATTCACTAGCTGAGTATCCGGCATAAGTCACTTAATTTCTCAGTTTCAGTTTCCTCCTCTGTAAAACAGGGATAAAAACAACTGTAGTCATTATCACACAGTCTTCGTGAATGTAATGTCAGTTATTACCATCAATCACCTACTATGAGCGAGATATTTTCAGAAGCATTGTTGAAGAATAAAAAGGAAATGTAAGATGCATGTTTCCCCCCAAGGAGATTGTACCATTTAGGGAGACATCATATGTACCTATAACAACTGGAGAAACTTTTATGAAACCATTGTTTATTCATTCCTTTGACAAATGTTTAATAAATGCCTCCTTTGTAAAAGACTCAATGGAACATATAAAAATATGTTGAGATTTTATCCCATGTAGCTTCAGCTAGGCCCTTGCCACTCTTTAGCAATTCTGCCCCACTGTTTATCACCTTCTTATCTCATCTCCCAAGAAGCTTTCTTAAATATTTGCTTCCTTTTTTCACCACTACCCAAGCTCAAATCCCTCCACCCCCAAAGTGAATAACAAGCACATGACCAAGCTGCCATTAACTCGACAAACTGTAGAATGGAAGCTCTTTAAGGGCTAGAACTGCCTTTCTTTGTATTTGTATCTTAAGCCCTAGCTCAGGTCCTGGCATATAATCAAGACTTGATAATGCTTGTTGACTGACTTAACAACTACTTTGTGAAACATACTTCATCATTCATAGAATACAAAGATAAAAAAAAAAGGAATTACTGTCTTCAGAAAACTTCAGTTCTATGTGAATCCTATGTGAACTCCTTTCCAGTGTTGCTGAAACCATCATCATGAACCATTTGTCCTGCCTTTCCTTTCCTAGGGTCACAGAAGAGGAAGTACCTTTCTATTCACCAAGGCTCATGCTTAGTTTTTGATCTCTTTCCTTTCCACTTCTTTCAGGACCTTGCTCCAGGTCCCTTCTCAAGCCTCTTCAGTCCCTCCCTCACCACTAACTCCCTCTCTTCTGCCTAGAAACAAATACATTTCTTCAGTCCTAAAACAAAACTTTCCTTGAACCTTCTAGTTTGTTTAATTGTTGTCCCTTAACTTTTATACCTTTCATTGCCAAACATCTTGAAAAGGTTATCCATCTGATGTGCCCTCCACTTCTTTCCCATCCATTCTCCAATCCAATAAACATTTACTAATAACTTTCTATGTGTCACTCTCTGTGCTAAGCTCTGGGGATGCAATTAATAAAAAGAAAGTCAGGCTCTGCGCTCAAGGAGCTAGCAATCTAATGTACAAGTAGGAGAAACAATACACAAAAGGAGGCAGGATGATACACCAAAGGCACTTCAGGTCCTCTGTCCCATGGTATTGAAAGAACCAAATAGGGCAGCAGTGAGCCATAAAGTCCAATTTCTGTCCTCTGTATAGGAAGGCATTGGGTGGAGTTTGGTATTCCACCCTCCAGCCCTCTACTCCACAAGACAAACAAGGCTAAGGGAGGTGGTGTCAGGCAAGGCTGGAGTTAGGAGCTTGGTAATGTGATTTAGCATGATGAGCTTAACCTGGGAGTGGCATCTTGTTAGAGTTGAAAAAAACCAAGGCAGGGCAGCACCCTTCTACCTTTTCTCCATGGTCACCAATGAGCTTATCACCAAATCAGTGGCCTTTATCTGTCATCTTCCTTTACTATTCTGTAGTTTTCAAGATACTATAAACTACTTACTGCCGTGGATTATTTGGTCTTTCTTAACTTCAGACACCACTCTCCAGTCACTCCTCTGTCTTCTTTGCTGATTCCTCCTCCTCTTTCCAACCCCTTAGTGTGGATGTTCTCTAAGGTTCTTCCCTTGCCCCTTTTATTTTCTTCCCTGTTCTTCTTTCTTTGGAGTATTCCTGTCTTCTCAGTTTCAATTATGACCTCTATGTAGATGATTCATAGATCTACATGTCTAGCCCTGACCTCTCTTCTGAGTTTAACATCTGTATTTTCCACTGTCTCCAGCACAACACCACTGGATGTCCTACTGGTTGGTACCTTGATCTGAACATTTCCTCCTGAGTGGGATAGACTTGGTGAAGACTCCTCAGATTGTGGTTTTCTCCCAAGGGTGAGGTGGGGCCTGGAGGCTCGGGGCTGCAGTGTTTTTGGAATAGAATAGTTCCATATAAGGTATAAAACTGTGTGGTGTACTGGGGTCTCAATGATTGGACAAAACTTGCGTAATTCCTCGATGTCTTCATTTCAAAGGGATTGGTTAGATCTCGTGTCTAGAATGTAAGACCATATCCTCAGCTAATGAGGATAATGGTCAGTGGGGGGGAGGAGGGACTTGCGTTAGGGTTTATAAATCACTGTCCTGATTTTTATCTTCGGCTTTCCTACTCCAGGTGAACTGCTGTGGGATTGTCCAGATTCTCGAGAATCGAATAAAACTCTTTTCTGTCATCACTTTGAGAGGCCTCTGAGTAATTGATTTATGTAGGGACCTGAGCCATCCCACACAGTTTGGGGGCTCGTCCGGGATCTGTGACCTTTCTGAGAGACGGCTGACAGCTCAGTCCAAGGACTTGGGCGCCCGTGGGGAGATTTCCCCATTGTCCTTGAAAGGAGCTGCCGGGCCTCCCTCTCTGCAAGGTAACGACCTGAAGCAGAGGAACTCAGTGAAGACAGAAAAGAATAGAGATAAGGACTCCAAAGACTCCGAAGCTGTGAAGTGTGTAAAAATGCCAACCGGTTGGTGTTGAAGTTTGCAGTCAGGCAACTTGTACGCGTATACAACCCAGCGGTAAGCGCGGGGGGGGTCTGGGGGTCAATTCGTTGAGTCTTAGATAGACTGGGGGAGAAGGTGACGACTCCCAACCAAATTAGTGGACTGCGGGACCCCAGGGTGAAGGGCCCCCCCAAAAACGTTTGCTGGGTGACTGTTGGTGACGGGCGACCCTCACCAGAGAGCTGGCAAGAGAAGCTAGCAAGGGAGCTAGCATAATTCGTTGAGTCTCAGACTCGGAGGTGTTGGCGACAACCCTCGACCAAAGGAGCCAGCAGGAGAAGCTAGCAAGGGAGCTAGCATAATTCGTTGAGTCTCAGACTCGGAGGTGTTGGCGACAACCCTCGACCAAAATGGGACAAAAGCAGTCCAGGAATAGAGCTTTGGAGTGGAGTCAGGAAGAGATACCGGTAAATAGTCCCTTGGGAAACCGATTACAAAATTGGCATGAATTACCAAAATTATAGAGAAAAGAATGTAGAAGAAGATGATTAAGTACTGTTGTTTCATATGGGGTGAAAAGACATTGGAGGAGGAGGAGGCACAATCTGGCCCAAATATGGTTCCTCCGAGGACTGGGTGTGACAAAAATTTAAACCTATATGTCCTATTCTATTCTGTTAAATGTTTTGTCTGTATATGTTGTGTTGGTATTTCTGTGTGAATGAAAGTCTGTGTGTCTCTGTTTTTATCTGATAAGGTTGTAAATTTAGCCAGCCAGCCAGCAGGAGCAGAAAGGCTGAGCTGAACTGTCCTTGAAATTCCTGTTACTCCCTTTCTTCAACCCCTCCAGACTAGTTTCAGAGGGGTGGAGGGACAAGGAGGGAGAGGAAAAAAAAAAAATTCTTTTTCCCTCAGACCTAAGAGGCATGCTAGCAACCAATTAACCATTTCCTGCCTCACCCAAAAGAAGAAATTTTAGTGTAATGGGAAATAACAGAAAGTTAAGTGAATTCATTCTGGTCGTATTTGGAATTGTGAATAGGTGAAATGTGTCATTCTTAATTTAATGCTTCAGATAGGTTAGAATTTATTAAAGTTTGGTGGAAGTAAGCAGAAGATTAGAAAGTAAAAAAAATCTCAAGTAAGCAACTTAGAGCTGAGAGTTTTGGATTTAGGTTTAATTAGATCAATATATTTGATGCCAGACAATGTATTTAAAGTAAAAAGATAATAAGTTTAGGTTTTTCCTTTTCTTTGCAGGGTGGGAGGGCCAGAAAGGGGTGGCCTTGGGAATCCTGGCACAAATAAGAGGAGGGCAGAGACACCCAGAAGCATTTCTGCCAAAAATGTTAGCTCCATTAACAAAAGGATAGGTATTTGTTAGATGCAACATTAATCTAATAGATTGGGGTTTTAAAAAGATGTAATAGAAATTTGATAATTTGAAACTTAAAAAGAGCTGAATAGGTTAATGGCTTCTTTTAAGTTTTAAGTAAACTTAAATAAGTTTAAATTTTTAGGTAATCCATCTAAATATTGTATTAGAAATTGCATTGTTAAGCTAGTTTGTGAATTGGTTAAAAAGAGTTGTTATGAATTGTTTTTTTGTAAGAGTTTTCTTGTTGTAGCATTCTTATTAAGAAAATGAGAATGCTTTAAAAATGTACGGGTATATGTATATATAGGTGTGATTTTCAAGCCTGTTTCATCTGAGCATGTATTATGTTAAAAGTTTATTTCTGTTGTTGAAAAGGAAATTTTAGCTAAAATTGTTTTTGCCATGAATCAAGCATTTACTCTAAAGTTATTTTTGTAAAAGAAAGTTTATGGGCAAATATGAAAAGGCTGTGGGTTTAGGTCTTGTGATTTCTGTCAATTAGTTTCAAGGGGATTGTGATAAATTGTAAACTGTTCATAAGAGAAGACATATTTGCTGTATTAAGAAATACTTTGTAAAATCTTTCGTATGGGTTTTTGAAAGGCCTATCCAATTCGTATTTGTAAGTTACAAAAGTGGGAAGAATTTAGTTTCTCTAATAGGATATGAAAATACAATTGATGTCATCTGAAATTTATTGTTCGGGTTCATAGCTAAAACAATTTGTTACCACTTACAAAATTATGTTTGCCATTTGTAATTCTAATGCTAAAACCTAAAGCTGGTACACTGTGTGAATATGTGGGGGAAAGAAGCAGTCCTCAGGCTAGTAACAAGTGCAGCCCCAGCAGCTGAGGAGATTGTATATAGAACTTGCTTTGGTGAGAATTTGAAAATGTATAAGAAATGATCTTCAGTGATTGGCTCTTTAGGGCAAATTTAAGATCTAAGAAGTAAATAAAATCCCTGGGGACATTCTTTCTAAATCTAATGAGAATAAATAGATATTGTGTCATTGTTACACAGAACAAAATTGGGATTCAAAGTTAGCTGTAATTGTATTTTATTTACAGGGGGATTCAAGGAAAGGAATCCCTTATAAAAAGGGGGGGGGGGGGGGCCAGGTGGTCTGGGAGCTCCAGGAATGGTCTTGATGGGAGTGGCCAGTAAACTGGAGATTTGGACTGATAGAATTAAGAGTGGGAAGTAGAATAGACTTGGGTATAGTGATAAGAGTGGACCTTAGGAGAGCCGGTTCACGTGGAAAAACCAAGGAGTTTTCAAGGTGAGGTTTTCCAAGGCCTTTAGACAAATGGGACTAAAACTTTTTGGGGTAATGGACAAAGGTCCCAACTTGGAGTGAGATCTTTACAGGTTACAAAATGATGTAAAAGCAATTAGTATTAAAACAATTAACTGAATTAATTACTGAGACTAAATCAGAGGCATCTTCAGTTTGGGGAAAGAATTTCAGTCTAATTTTCTTAGAGGTAGGTAGCCTCTGGTAATATTTGGCATTGAAAGTTAAATGATTGTTTTGATTTGAATTCATTACATGAACATAAAAATTCAAGTTAGTGTTTGAACTTATCACATGTGTAGCTCATTCTTTTAGATTGAGCAGGGTTAGAAAGGGATAAAGTAGTTTGGGAAACAGATATAAATCTATTAGAGCAATGACTTATGATTGTTATTCAATCAGGAACTAGAACATGTATAGGAAGGCATGTAGGCTACTTAGACCTGCTTCAAAGATGTTCCTTGGCCAATGTGAAATTAGTCATGTCTGAAACTGATTATTGGAGCTTGCTATTTTAAGATTTTTGTGGGACTATTAACTGACTGTTCTTCTGAGTCTAACTCCAGGTGTGGATAGCAAGAGAGGTGGTCTGAGCCACTGATCCATGATGCCAATAAGCCTGTGAGATGCTGGTATGAACTGCAAAAAGATGATCTCATGGGAAGGTCGGAAGAGCGACTGTTCAGTCTGGGCTGAGGTAGGATTTTCCTGACTCAATTTCCCCACTGACACCTGGCAGACTTGAAGCCTGGCTGAATGCCAGTTGACAACCTACTCCTGCCTGGAACTGACGTGAAGTAAGGGAGATGTTTCCCTGCAATGTCCCTACTCTTAGTGGCAAATTCCTAAAATCAGAAGTTTTGTAAGTAATAATACCAGATCTGTTGAATAATAGATTGTTGGTAGGGGAACATCTGAGGTTAAGTCTAACATTGAGCTAACAGGTTTAGGACTTTAGAACAACAACAATAAGTTAGGGTCCTCTAATTCTTAGTAATGGTGTGGAGATGATTAGGTTAAGGGCTTGTGAGGCTAGCATGCATAGTTATTATTTTGTCCTAGTTGGTTAATGCTAAATGAAAAATGGTTTGTAGACTATATTGTAAATGCTTTAAAAGAAGCATCACATGATCAGAAGTTGGAATTGTTTTATGATGTGATATGCACTGTGTTAAGAATGATTATTTATTGTATTTATATAAGTACTGGAGCCTGGTGTTGACTCCTTAGTGAAATCTCATCTTCCTAATGAGGGAATGAATAATGACTTGCTGTGAAATGTAGAAGCTGCATTTTAACGTGAATTTCTTATTTTTCCTTAAAAAAAAAAAATGATAATTTGTCAAAGTTTCAATTTCGATTTTTGTAAGAATGATAGGATTGGTAATCTAAGATGGTATTAAGTTCAATTCTGTAGGAGAGTGGACATCTGGATTTCTACAAGAAGATAAAGAAAAGAAGATGCTGAGATGCTGTGCTGACGACTGTTTGAAGGAGCATCCAGATCAGAAAATTGCATAAGATGATATTTCTCCCCAGACTGCTGTATGAGATGGAACCTCTAAATGGACAGTTCATTAATTTAAATCTCTGTATCTGTACTTATGACAAGGGGACTGCCCCCCTGTAATTTGCTAATGCGTCAGTCAACTTTGCTTTCTTCCCATATTCATATAAAAAGGAAGATAGATGAAGGGAAGGATTCATAAGGGAAAGAATGTGAAGAGGTATTTATTGATTGGATTTAGGTATGGAAAAAGGAAAAATAAGAGGAGGGGAGGAATATGGGTAAGTTGAACCTTGAACTATCTATTCCCCCATACCAATTCAGAAAATGTTTAGCATGATTGGGAAGCCAGTAGACAAAGTTATGGAAGGTTATTGCATTTAAAATTTTAAAGTTGTTTACTTTCATTTATAATTATTGCTATTAGTTAATAACTCTCAAGCTTCATGCTTGGAGACACACTTTGTCAGTATTAAAGCTCCATTTGAAGCGTGTGTGAGAACACACAGAATTTGGAAAAGGATGGCCAACTTGCATACAGGCTGTGGCAGCCACTGCCCTCCTAGTAGAAGAAAGTAGAAAAATCACTTTTGGAGGCTGTTTGATTGTGAGTGTACCTCATCAGGTGCGATCTATCTTAAATCAGAGAGCTGGGAGATGGCTGACAGATTCAAGAATTTTAAAGTATGAGGCCATATTATTAGAAAAGGATGATTTAATACTGTCCCAAGACCATAACCTTAATCCAGCTAGTTTTCTGTCAGCCTCACCCGAGGAGCCTGTAAATTTGGAACACTGCTGTTTGGATATAACTGATTATCAGACAAAAGTGCGGGAGGATTTACAAGAATCCCCTTTGTTTGAGGGAGTGAATTGGTTTATAGATGGGTCCTCCCGGGTGATAGAAGGAAAGAGACAGAATGGGTGTGCCATAATAGATGGAGATAGAAGTTCTCTAGTACAAGCTAGTAGCTTACCTAAGACTTGGTCAGCCCAAACTTGTGAACTGTATGCTTTGCATCAAGCTTTAAAATTATTAGAAGGGAAAGAAGGATCTATATATACAGACTCTAAGTATGTTTGGGGAGTAGCACATGTTTTTGGAAAAATTTGGGAAGAAAGAGGAATGGTAAATAGTAAGGGAAAGGAACTAGCTCATACCACCCTACTGACTAAAGTATTGAGTAGTTTACTGTTGCCCAAAGCAATTGCTATTGTGCATGTGAAAGGACATCAAATAGGGAATACCTTTGAGGCTAGAGGTAATCGCCTTGCTGATGAGGAAGCGAGGAAGGCTGGGGAAAAGGAACCTGGACAGACTGCAATGTTGGTATTAATTCCTACTTTGCCTCCCAATCTCCCCTCCCCATCCTATACTCAGGAAGAGAAGAAAAAGGCTCAAGACTTGGGAGCCAAGGAGACAGAAGGAGGGCGCTGGTTTCTCCCGGATGGCCGTGAGGTACTGACCAAGGCAGGGATGAGACGAGTCTTGCAATACCTACATCAAGGTAGTCATTGGGATGTCCAAAACCTGTGTGATGCTGTATTGACCAAGTTTGTGTCACCGGGCTTATACACACTGGCCAGACAATTGGTGGAGGGTTGTCTGATTTGTCGAAGGACGAATAATACTGCTCAACGCCACCCCCCCCAAAGGGGGCAGGCCCCCGGGATACAGACCCTTCCAAAGCATTCAGGTGGACTTCACCGAACTACCATCAGTGGGCAGTCTCAAATACCTGCTAGTCATAGTAGATCACCTGACCTCATGGGTAGAAGCCTTTCCCTTATCACGAGCTACTGCCTCCTCAGTTAGTAAGATATTATTGGAACAGATAATTCCACGGTATGGCATGGTGGAGAGGATAGATTCGGACCAAGGCACTCACTTTACTGCCAAGGTTTTGCAGTCATTAATAAAAGCACTGGAGATTACTTGGGAGTTTCACACTCCCTGGCATTCTCCTTCCTCAGGCAAAGTAGAAAGAATGAATCAGGGAAACAGCATCCAGGGGTTCCTCTATATGATGATCTAGCAAAAAGAAAGAGGAACATCGACACCTCCCTCACTCAGACTGGAAATGCAAATGGGTGGGGCGATACTTGGCCTCCTGAGAGGATAATCAGAGAGTATGGGCCTGCAACTTGGGCTCAAGATGGGAGCTGGGGTTATAGAACCCCTATATATCTATTAAACAGACTAATCAGACTTCAAGCAGTAGTTGAAATTATAACCAATCAAACAGCAAAGGCTTTGGACTTACTGGCTGATCAAGCCACACAAACTAGGGAAGCAGTACTGCAACATAGATTAATCTTAGATTATTTACTTGCAGAAGAAGGAGGAATTTGTGGGAAGCTCAATTTATCTACATGTTGCTTAAAAATTGATGATAATGGAAGGATAGTGAAAGAGATCACCAAGAATATCAGGAAGGTTGCTCATGTTCCCATACAAACTTGGGGCTCCCCTTTCAATACATCCTGGTGGTCCTGGTTTGAGGGGAGCTAGTGGAAGAGGTTACTGTGGTTTGGCCTTATAGCAATTAGTGGTATTGTATTACTTCCTATTTGTCTACTTTGTTTGATTTCACTAATTACTAAAATAGTTAGAAATTCTTTACTAAAACTTGTTAGAGTAGAAGAAAGGACTGAAGGAGCCATTCGACTGATGATATTAAAAAAAGGAAGGTTGGGTACCTGTGGAGACAAGAGACATGAATGATCCTGATTGGGATGAGGAGATTAATAGACAGTGTGAGATTATGTTACAGAACTTTGGTTAAAACATCCGTGAGAAGTCTTCAGGCTGATAAAATAAGAGGAGGGATTGAGTGGGATAGACTTGGTGAAGACTCCTCAGATTGTGGTTTTCTCCCAAGGGTGAGGTGGGGCCTGGAGGCTCGGGGCTGCAGTGTTTTTGGAATAGAATAGTTCCATATAAGGCATAAAACTGTGTGGTGTACTGGGGTCTCAATGATTGGACAAAACTTGCGTAATTCCTCGATGTCTTCATTTCAAAGGGATTGGTTAGATCTCGTGTCTAGAATGTAAGACCATATCCTCAGCTAATGAGGATAATGGTCAGTGGGGGGGAGGAGGGACTTGCGTTAGGGTTTATAAATCACTGTCCTGATTTTTATCTTCGGCTTTCCTACTCCAGGTGAACTGCTGTGGGATTGTCCAGATTCTCGAGAATCGAATAAAACTCTTTTCTGTCATCACTTTGAGAGGCCTCTGAGTAATTGATTTATGTAGGGACCTGAGCCATCCCACACACTCCTAAACCTGATTTTCCTTCTGACTTCACTCTTTTGTTTGCAGCATTACTGTTGATTCAGGTCCCATGTGTAAACCTTGGTATCTTTGATTGCTTTCTTTCCCTCAGTCTCACATGCAATCATTTACCTTTCTTCAACATCTTTTACATATATCCTCTGCTCTCTTATTCCAATTATCATTCTCCTGATCAAATGGATGGAGGATACCTATTGTTCAATTTATGGTATATAATTGTATGAATAGCCCACAGTATATCATTATGTTTATCTTAGAAGAATGTTGCAGCTAAACAATGAACTAGGCCTGGAATCAAATAGGAAAAACAGAGAATGAATTTGGAAAATTGTGTTGTGCTTTCAGTGATCTCAAACAGCTACGTAACACAACAGTCCTTCCTTTTATTTATTTTTAAAATTTTAATATTTTATTTTTTTCCAATTACATGTAAAAACAATTTTTGACCTTTGTTTTTTGGTTTGGGGTGGGTTTTTTGTTTTTTGTTTGTTTACAAGTTTGAATTCCAAATTCTTTTCTGCCCTCTCCCTGCTCCCCTCTCATTGAGAGGGCAAACAATTTGGTAAAGGTTATATATGTGCAGTCATGCAAAACATTTCCATTTTAGTCATGTTGTAAAAGAAAATAAGTCTAGAAGTCTAGAAAGCATCTAGGCTACCTAGAGCCTTTCGGATAATAATGTACCTCAAGGGAATGTGGTAAGGAAAACTCTTTGTAAGCCGCTAAAGTAGAATATAAATTGGCTGTTATTATTTTTATATATGGGCCATTTAAATTAATTAGAGTCACAAAAAGTAGACAACCTCCAAAGGGGAGCTCTGGGTTGAACCAGTTCTTATCTCAACCTAAAGAATCTAGCTAGAATTAAGTCAGTATTCAAGGTGCAATGAATTGAAAGTTTTTAATAATTCACCATGAGATGTTTTCCTTTGTCTGTGTCTCTGAGCCATCTCTTTGAGGATCTAAACTTCAATCAGCCAAAAGGAGCTAAGAAATAATACTTTGCAATATGGTCATTTGGCCTAGTAAATAAAGCAAATGCAATTTTTTAGCACAATGCCATGTGCTCAGGGTTTTAGATTTCTTTTAGATTGACTGATTGATGGAACAATGTCCTTTTCACTTAATTTCTCAAATTAGTTTATTTCCACAAGACAGGTAAGTGTGACATTGTTATGCAGGGAGATAATTTGGTTTATTTTAAAATTATAGTTGGATTTCAGTTTTGTTTATTGGTTGTATTTTATACAACTGACACAAATAAATGTTTGCCTATTGGGTATCTCAATTGCCCCTTGGACATTTCCAGTTGTATGCCCTGTAGGCCTCTCAAATTCAACAAGTCCAAAACAGAACTCATTATATTTCCCTCATCCACCATACTTTTAAACTCTTTTTCTGTCCGGAGGCCACTATCCTTCCCATCACCTAGGTTCACAACATAAATGGATAATTCCGTCTTTGACTCCTCACCCTTACCCTATATATCTAATCATTTACCAGATTTTGTCATTTCTGTCTCCACAACATCTCTTATACAAATCTCCTTCTCTATTCCCATAGTTACTACCTAGTTCAAGCCTCATCACCTCTTACCCAGATAACTTCAGTAACCTTCTAATTGGCCTCCTTGCCTCAAATCTCTACCCACATTAATCCATCTTTTGCTGCCAAAGTGATTTTTCTGATGTTCCAGTCTGACTGTGTTATCCCACTACTCAGTAAATCCCAGTGGTTTCCCATTACATCTAGATTCATGCATAAACTCTTTTGTTTGGCATTTAAAGCTATCCACTGGGATGTAAGTTGTGTTCAGGGAACTCTACCTTTGGTGTGACTGCTATTGAGCTCTTTTCAGGATTGCTTTTTACATTTGGTGTCTACCTAATTCTCACCTGTGGCTTCAAGAAGCTGTAGCATGCACAGTGTCCACACTCTCTTAAACTATTTCAGCAGATGAGCTAAACCAGATTGAGGGTAACTGAGGGGTCTCAGACCCATTGGTGAGTTGGGAGGTGTCTGTTCCAAGCATGTAAAGACTTCCCTTGATGATTCCATCATGGGCTAATGAGAATTTGTTCCAATGGCCATGAAAGCAGCTGAAGCAGGTGCTGTGGAGCTCTTAGAGTTTGGTTAGGCATCCAAGACACCAAGGCCATCCGCTGCATCTGAAGCTATCACCAGTCTTCTTGACTCTGTCCTGCCACTGGACTGTGATGACTCTGGAAGACAGAATGAGACCAAGGACTTTGTGAAGCTCTGCCTCACTTAAATCCAGCTTATGTATGAATCAAAAGACATCATCCATACCATTCTGCCATTTTTACCTTGATGGACAAGTGATGAAGCAGCAGGTGCAGAAACACTGGGAGCCATAGTCACATCCCTGAACACAGGCAGCCCAGGCCATAGAGAACTCTTCTGACCTGAAGCACAGTAGAATTCTGAGCAGCCTTTTAAGGAACACACTGTTCACTTCCTGGTATGAGGAAGGAGCTAGAAAAGGTACCCTAAAAACTGTCTGCTTCTCCATCTCTGGCCTTTTTACCATGGTAGGCAGGGGGTCCCATCCCACAGTTGAAACACAAAAAAAAATATGCAAAAACTTCTACAAAGATTATTCCACTTACCATCAGTACATAGAATGTGTACAAAGTTATAGACAACACAAAATCCAGTAGACCTGAAAAATGAAACACTTTGGTTGCAAGAGAACTCGACAGATATTGTATCCAAAAGCAACCCTGAGTGAAACAAGCCTGGAAAATGAAGGCCAGCTAACTGAAGTTGGATCTGGATACACATTTTTCTCGAGTGGGCACAGTGAAAGGAAGTGCCGTGAAACTGGTATAGGTTTTGTGATCAAGACTCATCTAGTCAACAAACTTGTATACCTCTCAAAAGGGAGTGAATGACAAACTCAGGAAAAATGTGATTGCCTGAAGATCCTTATCATTAATGTGCTAAAAGAGGACAAGCTTATAATTCTGGGTGACTTTAATGCTAGAGTAGGCTCAGACTACCAGACACGGCAGGGAGTCCTTGGGAGGAATGGAGTTGGGCACAGCAGCAGCAGTGATCACTTACTACTAAAGACTTGTGCATCTCATGACAGAAGGTCATACTTAAGTATTGCATACTTAAATGCAATAAAACTTTGTGGATGCACACTAGCAGCCCTCATAGACATTTAACAGATTATGTCAAGAGAAGAGACAGACAGGAAATGAGTGATGGAGGCAGTGTGTAGAGCAGAATGCAGGACTGACTGAGCATAGACTTATTTTCTCCAAGCTAAATATTCACATTCAACAAAAGCTGAGGCCTCAAGGTAAAATAACTACCAGAAGACTTAATGTCAATAGATTAGAGTTCTCTGAGTAGGAAAAGTTTGTTGCTAATTTGGAGGGAAAGTTGAGCCACACACGTTGGTAACAGTGGAGCAGAAAAGGAATGGGCAGCTTTCAGAGATTTGGTGTACAGCACTGCATTTGTTTGTCTGGTTTACAACACTTGCAAAGATCAAAACTGATCTGACAAAAATGATGGGAAAATTCAGAAGCTGCTAAATGAAAAATAGGAACTCTGCAGGATTTACCAGCAGGATAATTCATCCATCTCTAGGAAGGACGTATTTAACTGTGTTAAAAGTAAAGTGCAAGCAAAGCTTAGAGAGATGCAGGATTCTTGGCTCAGTAAGAAGGCAGATGCAATTCAGCTTTATGCTGATAGTAGCAATCCAAAGCACTTTTATGATGGTTTGAAGGTTATTTATATAATTTTGAATATTTCTGTTGAAATTAAACAGATTCCTTGGTAACCAGTTTTATGACTTTTGTTTTATACTTTGTCACAATTGCATAAGATCAATTGTATAAAATTAGACTGATAATGAAATACAGCTGTCTGTACAGGAATGGATCAAATGGCACTTTTATCATCTCTGGCATCCTGTATCAAAAGGGACAGTGTGCATCACCATACCCTTTTTTACTAGGGTCTTTAGCAAGTCCACTGGCTAAATAACCACCAAAAATTCAAATGAATTGAAATGATACCAAATGCTTTTAGGGTTAATGAATAATGGTTTTGATGTTGCTGCCAGAGCTTTAAAAAATCATAATTGTATCTCTTATATAAAGATCATGTTCATTGTACCATGTATTATGCTATTGCAATTTCAGTGATTGACTGTTGCGAGGTAACCAGCCCAGAAAGATTCTAGCCAAAATCTTGCCCACAATGAGATCCCAAGGCACTAGTCAGTATGAAGTTTCTCATGATGTTTTATGGTGATGTTGGCATTTTTGAAATATACTACAGAGCAATAATCCTCAGAACTATTTGGTACTGGTTAAAAAACAGAAAAGTTAATCAGTGAAACAAATTACTTATAAACATAGAGAAGCATACAAATATAATAGCATACTATTCAATACACCCAAACACCCCAACTGCTAGAGTATTTACTGTTCAATTAAAGCACTTGGGAAAATTGGGAAGCAGTTTGACAGAAATCACATTCAGGTCAACAACTCATTCCATATACCAAGATGTTTCAAACTTGCCCTAAACCAGATGCTTATGACTATTTCTTCCCTTAGTGTTGCATAAGTCAAGTAGTTTTCAAATGGTGAAATGCAAACTATAAGCAGTCATATGAAAAGAAAAGTTCTCCAAATAATCCTTAGGAAGATGTAAATGAAAGCAGCTCTTAGATTCTACCCCATGCCCATCAGATTGTCAAAGACCCTAATGTAATGTAATGCAATATTACTGTGTGTAAAAAATGATGAAAGGTTTCAGAGAAACCTAGGAAGACTTGTATGAAATGAAGCAGGGTAAAATGAGAACCAGAAGAACACACTGACAACAGCATTGTAGAGAAAAACAACTTTAAAAGACTTAAGATGCATATCAGTAAAAAGACCAATCATATTTTCAGAGGACAGAAAATGAAGTATGCTACCCACCCCCTGACGGAGAGATGCTGGACTTAGGGGGCAAAATGGGACAGACGCTTTTCAGATATGGCCAGTTCAGGAACCTGTTTTGCTTAACTTTGCGTATTTGTTACAAGGGATTTTTAGGTTTTTTTGTTTTGCTTTTTCCAACAGGGAAGGTGGAGTTGGGTAAGGTTAAAAAAAAAGATAAGGAAGAAAAGAGGGTTATTGAAGATTTTTTTTAAATGTGCAAAAGCAAACAGATAAACTGGACACTTTGAAAGTTATATGATGAATTGATTATGTACTTGAAAAATAAACAAGCTGTATGTAAGAGATATCTATGGCTTCATGTACTATCCTTTTTTTTCTATTCTAGCCTGTATATGGAAATACTTATTTCACTTGGTGTTTTAAAAAAATACATTTAAAAAAAGAAGAAAATATTGTGGCATTTACTTAGTAAATTCATGTGGAGGAAAAGACTGGGCATATAGCTAAATATAACTCTTGCCTTCCTATTTAAGCAACTAAGATTGAAAAGTCTTTTTGCATTATTACATATAAAAGTTTTATTTCATAAATTGTAGGAATATTGATAAATACAAACCTATTCTTTGAATTGAACACAAAATCTGAAAGACAAATGTCCATGTTATTTTTAGGTTAAACATTTAATCCATTAATAGATTTTCTTAATGAACAGTTAGGTGGTCAGGTTTCATTTCTCTGCCTACACATGTCCTTTTGAAGACAGTGTGGTGTGGTGGAAAGAACACTGAATTTGGGTTCAAATTCTACTTCCCATACTTACTAGTTCTGTAAACAGGGGCATCACCTTTTCTTTCTGAGCCTGGATTTTCTCTTCTGTAAGATGGGGACAGTGGTATAAGAAGTATCTACTTGAGCATGTTGCAAGCCTCAAATTCAATAATATACATGAAGTACATTGTATTACTATAAATATTAGTTAAGATTAAGTAAATGGAGATTCCTGCATATTAAGAAAATCCTTAGCATGCAAAGGACTCAATTCAGCATTTGTAACTTTGAAAAGATGGTGGGGTTTAGTTTTATTAAATATATATAATTAACTATAAAATATTGTTATAGGGCTTAAATATGTATTAATTAAAATGATCAATATCTTAAAGTTGGGTAGAAGTTGTTCCACAGTCCTTTCTGTGAAACATATGCTCCCCTTTGATTTAGAAACTTCAACATTTATCAAGCCAAAACAAAGTAAATTAAATGCATTTTGTCCTTGAAAAAGTTAAATATGATCTTCTTGTCTGTAGCACCTGAAATACAGTTAAGACTCAAAAAACATTTTTTCACATGTACAAAATATTTACAAATATCATATAGAGCCTCCAGAAGTATTTGATTGAGGAGACAAATGTGTAAAATGTACAAGACAGTTTCCTAAAGGTAAGATCTTGCCTGGTTATAGATTTTTCTTCCTGGCTCTTAGAAATCCAATACTCTTTGCTTAAGTGACACAAAACTCAAAACACCAAGGATCTGTGACAAAGAGATAAAGAAAGAACATGTGATTTTCAAAGGGAATGCTACTTTAAGCCATTCCTTTGCAAGATAATAATGCCTGTTTGCTTCAGATACTGTTTTCTGTAGTAGATTATTCCTGGGTTGGTGCCAACCACAAAATAGTTTTAAGAGCATAAAGTAAACACATTGAAAGCACTTGTGACTGAGGGGAAGATAAATTCCTTCCCTATTTTGATGCCACTTTCATAAAGGAACTTAAAAAAATTGAACAGGACTAGGATAATATGAGATTATCACTGAGCAACATGAAGAAAAACAGGGAAGGCTGACCAGGACACTAGGAGAATTTCTAAACAGAGCCAGACCTGACCAAAATTATTCAGTTGGCAAAGTTTGTCTTCTAATCTGTGGTCTTTTGTTTGTTTATTCAATAGAATTTAGATTCCTTGATTCCAAAGATGATGTTTTAAAAAATTTTTTGTAGCCCCAGAACTTTGCACAATGCCTTGCACATAGTAGGTGCCAAACTTTTGTTTAACAGAATTAATATTCCCTAAGTGGCACCGTCTTTCAGATACCAGATGTCTCTGTTGTCCTTTTCTTTGAGTTTATCTGCTTTGGTCTTTTATTCGTCTAGCTCCCTTTTAAAGGCCATATCCAAGGCATGAGTTCAACTAACTACCTATTAGTCAATCAGTAAACATTTATTAAAAGAACTATTATGGACCAGGCACTGTACTAGGTGCTGGGATTAAAAAGACAAAAAAATAAAACAGTCCCTGCCCTTGACAAGCTATTACTTCTGTGAAGAGGCAACAAATACATTGTAGAATAGTAGGTTATTGGATTTAGAATTAGAAAGGTCCTTAGAAGTCATCCAGTTCAACCCCTGTTAAGGCACAAGCTCAGTTTTCAGGAGAACAGTCTTGGGTCAGGTAAAGGTGAGGGCTTCTTGAAACCGCTGAGCTCTCACAAGGCCCCCCAGAGAACAGCTGGGAATTGAGGGAGTGAGACAAGTGTTGTCGTTTCCCACCTCTTCTCAGTGGAAACTTGCTGGGGAGAGCATCCCACCCTTGAGATTGGTCCATGTTCTGAGCACACCTTTTGTTAATTGACTAAGAGGCTGAGAGCATGCACGATGCACAAGTGAACTATGCACCTGGGAGAGTTTAAAAGGGGATAGGAAAGCATGAGAGGGGGTAGTTTTTTCCTTTCTCCTCAGGAAGGAGAAGGGGGCTCCCGAGGGGAGAACTCATCCTGCATGCTGACATGTAGCTTGTATCCGGAATAAAGCCCACACCTCCGCTTCACTCCGGCGGTGTCTTCTCTCATATGTTTATCTGGCTGATCACCGAAGACCTGAGATAGGTAAGAGGACCTGGCAGCCCATAGCATTAGGCCAGACAAACCCCTTCATTTTTCAGATAGAAAACTTAGTTCCAGAGATTTTAAGTAACCTGCCCAAGGTAACACAGGTGGTGTGCTATAGCCATATGTTCTTTCGAAACCCACTGTAACTTTGTTAGGTTAGGGGGTGGGGTGGGGAAGGGAAGAGACCAACAGGTTATGGATCCTCCCCCAGGAATCCTGCCATTACTAAGTAGCCTTTGTGTAAGAGAGGTGGTGTCTGCTTCAATAGCTGGTTATTCCTTACACAAGAGAATTAGAAGTGTAGATCCTGGGTGTAGGGAGCATGGAATTCCATCTGGATAGTAACAAGTCCCATAGATATTGTCTGAGGCCAGATTTGAACTCTTGGGGATGTCTTCCTGATTCCAGGCTGGGCACTTTTATTGACTGTGCTCTAGCTGCCAAGTCAGACATGTGAATCTAACAAATCTGTAGTTTACCAGACTGTAACCTCTTTGAAGGAAAAAGTATATATTGCTTTCTCTTTTATAGCCCCAAAGGGCCTACCACAGTGTTGTGCAAACAGTAGTCACTCAAGAAATACTAGCTAAATTGTATTATGGAATTTAAGGCATCAGTAAGCTAACAGGTTAGGGTGATTTGAGGATCAGGGAAACCATTCTGTCTACATCATACCATAGGAAGCTGCTTACTCTTCCTATAATAGAAGGCTGACTCTTTTTCTAAGCATGATTTGATTAGATTTCCAGTGACTCAGGTGTCAAATTGATCTTCTAAAGCATACGTCTCATTATATCACATCCCATTCAGTAAACTCCAGTCACTCCCTATCATCTCCAATATCAAATATAAATCTTCTGTTTAATATTCAAAGCCTTTCACAACCTGGACCTTTCTTTCTTTTCCAGTCTTATACCTTGCTTCTTTCCCTGTATTCTACAATCCAGTGACACTGGCCTCCTTGCTATTGCTGGTACAAGACAGTCCCTTTCTCTGCTCCAGGCATTTTTTCTGGCTTCCCCCATGCCTGGAATTCTTACCCTCCTCATTTCTGCCTCCTGACTTTCTTCAAGTTCCAGCTAAAATTCCAGCTTTGTAAAGGAAGTCTTTTCTGAGCCTCCTTACCTCTAGTGCCTTTACTCTGTTGATTCTGTATCTATCTTGTTTATACATAATTGTTTGCATGTTGCTTCCCCAGTTAGACTATAAGGTCCTTGAGAGCAGGGACTGTTTTTAAAATTTCTTTATATCCCCAAGGCTTAGCATAGTGTCTGGCACATGGTTGACACTTAATAAATGCCAGTTGACTCACTGATTTCCATTCTTTCCCCCTTCCATAACTGTTCTTCCAGGATGCCTCATCACCATCCCCCAAGAGTTCCTTGGCCATTAAACTCTCCAGGCCAGCTCAGGGAAGATGAGTAGGCAGGTCATGAGATGACAAAATTCAACAAGTGATGCAAAATACAATTTCTTGCCTATTCTCTGAAGTCCTGGTTGTCTTGAATGGATAGTTCCTTAACCAAATTGAATGACAATGAATGACAGTTGATTGTCCCATTCATATTTTATTGAGCCACATCAGTCAGAATTCCCCAGAGGCTGGTCTGAAGACAGTGCAGTTTGGAATAATTACTTCTTGATAACCTATATAAGTGTTAGGCTAGTAACTGAATTCTGGAGCATTAAAAGTTTTGTTTGGACCTGCTCTCTCTACTCAAGCGAAATCTTGTTACCCGAGTAACAAAGCATGTTATTCGATTGTTATGTGGGAGGAGGCTTAACTTGATTCCAGATGACTTGTGGTTCCCTTGGAATTCATTCTCTACAGGTAGATCATCATTAATAATCACCAACTGGAATCTCTGACTGAAGGCAGATAAGGAGTCACTTACTTGCATAATCGTAGTGACTGAAATGCCTTCTTATCTCCCAAATGTCTTCTTCACTAGTCTGAGGTGATGCTTGGATTTCCCAACAATAGCTTCATTCTCTAGGGTTAAGGAATACATTATCTATAAAGTACTACCCTGTGAGAATGAGGCACACAAGAGAAATAGTTTGATGGGGAATTTTGAAGGCGATACAGGCAAGATCTGAGCATGGGGTATTTAGAAGTGAAGGTGTTTCTTTTACTGTAACCTGTTAGCTATGAGCCCTTTTCAGAGAGCTTAGTAAACTCACTTCTCACCCAAGGTTTTCAAGGTTAACACTCTCCCTCTCTTGAAATGACATAGTTTCAGGGGACTACTTTTGCCTTTCTTTGAATTGCCACTACCTAATACAGTCCTTAGCACATAGTAACTACATTAATAAATGCTTGTTGGCTGACTGATTCTGGGTAGCCAGGGAGGTCAGTGAGGGCACTGGTGCTTGGAATTAAGCATTAAAGGATAAGAAAGGGTATCAAAGATATTTTATTTACTTAACAATTTTAGCCTAGACTGGCCCCACCCCTTCCTGTAATGAAAGGAGTCTGGAGACCTAGGATCTATTATCTGCTCTGCTATATACAAGCTGTGTTACCCTTTGATAGATCATGTCAGCTGCCTTTTGTATAAAATGGCAATAAAAGAACTTTCATTACCCATCTCAGAAAGTTGTTGTATCAAATGAAATATTATCTATAAAAGCACTTTTTAACTATATGCACTCTACGTACTTATAAGCTGCTACTGTTATTCCCACAGGCCATGCCTTATTCATGGCTTGACTGCTCCACATTTTTAAATATCTCTAACCATAATCTTAACTCATGTAATTCTCCTTTCGTTTGCCATTTCTTAGCCTCCATCCATGAAAAAAATACTATGCAATATTTATTTATTCATTATTTTTTGAGACCATGTCTCTCTATCTCACCTAGCCTCGAAGTGCAACAGGTATCCATGCACCAGATCACACTGTGGGGATCAGTATGAAAGCTCTGACCTGCTCTATTTCTGACCTGGTATGAGTTACCCCTCATGATGAGATAGCCTGATGGCTCATTACATGGATTGGGGCTGAAGTTAGTGCAGATACCTGATTGGCTGTAGCCCTATAAACTCAAGTGATCCATGAGCTTCAACCACTCCAGTGGTAGAGTTTACAGATGGTCACCGCTAGGTCTAGCCTATATTTATACAATAATAACAAGTTACTTAGTCTAACTTATAAATAAGTACAATACAAAACAGAAGCATTACATGCTAGAAAAAATTTGTTTTATTAAAAAGTTCATAGTGGGGTAATAATACAAAGAAGTTAGGCCTAGCTCTCTCTATGCCTCCCTCTAGGGGGCAGGAAGAGTTTTGGTAGCCTGTTGTGAATGGTGGATTCTCAGAGTACCAACCTGAATATCAATCCTTTGCCTCCCTCACCCTCTAAATCTACCCCTCCCTCCCAACTTAAATGTAATTAGTATGTTCTTAAGTGTGGGAGTTTCTTTACCTTAGACTGGGTTTTCAGCACTGAATCCACTTCTATCTACCTCAATATAAAACTCCACAATCTATAACTATCTCAGGCCACTCCAAATCAGGTTATATCCAGAACATACCTACAAATATGACTTCACCCAGAGCCAGAACAAATTTGGAGACCAAAGGATTATGATGAGATAAAAACACATGTTTCTTGGTATTTTTTGTATAGAAGTTAGTATTCCATGCTTGTTTGAAATTAATGAAAGAAAAAAAGCATTCCTTAAGCATTCACTACTTGCCAATCACAGAGTTAAATGCTAAGAATCCAAAGGTAGAGATAGACCCTGCCCTAATGGAGCTTATATTCTAATGAGGGAGACAAAGTACATAGGAGTTGTGGTTAAGCACCTACCCTATAGAAAGTTATGGAGAACATGAATAGGTCATAGAGAATTAAATTGTTACACTCCCTCCAGCAACAATGGCAGAGATGATTGGATTAAGGTTCATGGATAAGCATTTGTTTGGTAATTACCATATGCTAACGCTGTTTCAAATTTGGGAATACAAAGGATAAAAACATAAAAACTGTCCCTGCTTTCAAGAGTTTATATGCTAATGGGGAAAGAAAATATAAATAAGTAGACAAACATACGTACAGTGATGTCAGGACACAGGGCGGCTTGTGCCTGGAATGAATTCATGCACACGAACATTTCACTCAAGTGACTATTGTAATGCCAATAGTAGCAGGCAGGGTTCTAGTGAACCTGTAACTTAATGAGGGTGAGAGTGGTATTTATATGCCAAAAGAACAGTGAAAAGAATTGGAATGGGATTAAGAAGTGTAAGTAGTTTGGGGGGAGGAGGTAGGTACAATGGTGATAAGAATTTAAAGTAGGCTAATTAGGTGACCTAGATGGGATTAAGGAGTGGTCAGTATATGCAAGTAGTCTGGGGTGCACCAGGAGCCCAAAGAAAGGATGTCAAGTAAGCTAATTAGGTCATCTAGGAGGGCTAGGATGAGCCAGTTGCCTTGGGTGGAGGCATCAATGATCTGAGCTGCTGAAATGTATGGGGAAATTCAAGGACTGGGTTGCTTTCAAAGATGTGGTCTTTTCCTTTTAGTGTTTCAGGTCCCATCACCCCATCAAGAGTACAAGGAAGGTAGAAACTTTAGAGAAAAAAGTTAAAAGTGATTGGAGGAGAGAGGCAAAAAGCCTTCTTCAGAAGGTAGAATTTGAACTGAGTTTAGAAAAAGGGCAGAAGTGAGGAGGGAAAGTTTTCAAGGCATGGGGAATAATTAGTTAGAAAGGCATGGAGATGCTAAATGAAGTCATCAGTGTAAGAGTAATCCTGGATTATAGAGTGTCCAGAAGACTGGAAAAGAGGAAGAAAGGGTCCATATTGTGAAGAATCTTAAATGTCAAACAGGAGTTTACATTGGATCCTTGTGAGTAATGTGGAACCACTGAAGTTTACTGAGCAGAGTACAGCATTCTTACAGTTGTACTTTATGAAAATCATTTTGGTTCTGGTTGTTGTTTGTTCTCGAAGATGACCAAAATGACATCACTATGTTATAATGCATCTGACTGTGACTGATCAGACCAATACGAGCTCAGAATGCTCTACCACAGATGGGGCACAAATAATCTGCATGAATATTTGGGGTAGGTTCTCTAAATTTGTGCATCTCACATTTCCTTCCTAGTACTTCATTTTTACTTTGCTCATAGAGCACAGCACCTTCTTTAATAAGGGCATGCCGTGCTGGGTGGGCCTGTGCTAGTGTCTCCCATGTCACAATATGGAATGTCAATTCCAAAGTTCTTTAAAGAGACCTGGAGAGTGTCCTTAAGTTGGGGCATATACTCTAGGAACCCCATGGAACTCTCCTTCCCACTTGTTCTAGTATTCTCCTGAGGTCATAAGCCTTTTATCATCCTTAACTGAGTTTAGCCCTCTATTGTCTGTTACCACCTGATTGCCTCAGGCTACTTCCTACCCTTGATCCCATCAAAATCCCACTTTCTTGGTTCTGTCCTCTAGTTACCCCAGTCTCATCAAGACCCTTCCTAGACTCCTCCTCCCAAGACTCCTCTTGGATGTTGTCCTTTGTTCTTGAAGAGGACCAACATAACATCACCACAATAAAGTAAAGTTTCAGTAGGTTCCACTGTGGCTGATCAGACCGATGCAAGCTCGGATTGCTCTACCACAGGTTGGGCACAGATAGTCCCTGTGAATATTTGGGGTGGATACTCCAAATTTGTGCATCCTATGTTTCCTTTGTGCTGTCTCATTTCTGCTTTGCTCATAGAGCACAGCATCCTTTCTGATGTGAGCACTCCGTGTTGAGTGGTCCTGTGCCAGTGTCTCCTATGTTGCACAATCAAATCCAGAGTTCTTGAGAGAGACCTTGAGAGTGTCCTTGTATCGTTTCTTCTGACCACCATGTGATCACCTGCCTCACGTGAGTTCTCCATAAAATAGTCCTTTTGGCAAATTTTGCATTGAACAATGTGGCCAGCCCATCAGAGTTGTGTCTCTGAAGCAGAGTATGAATGCTTGACACTTTAGTTTGAGTAAGGACCTCAGTGACTGGTACCTTATCCTGCTTTGTGATCTTCAGAATCTTCCAAAGACAATTCAAATGGAAGTGATTTAGTTTCCTAGCATGAACCTGGTAGACTGTCCGTGTTTCACAGGCATACAACAATGAGGTCAGCACACCAGCTCTGTAGACCTTCAGTTTGGTAGTGAGTCTAATACCTCTTCTCTCCCAAACCTTTCTTTGGAGCCTTCCAAACACTGAGCTAGCTCTGGAAATGTGTGCATCAACCTCATTGTCAATGTGTACATCCCTGGAAAGTACACTGCCAAGGTAATTGCACTTATCCACAGCATTCAAAACTTCTACATTTGTTGTAACCAATGGTTCCATGTATAGATGGTGTGATGGCAGCTGATGGAGCACCTGTGTTTTCTTGGTGTTGATTATTAGGCCAAAATTAGCACAGGCAGCAGAAAATTGATCCATACTTTGTTGCATCTCAGCTTCAGAGGCTGCATTGAGTGCACAATCATCTGCAAACAGAAAATCATGCACCAACACTCCCTCCACTTTGGTCTTGGCTTGTAGCCTTTTCAAATTGAAGAACTTACTTATCACCAACACTGTTTTCCAGTTACCCAAACACAATAAAACTTCATGGATGCATCCTCACAGAAAACATTGGCATCTAATAGACTATGTGATTGTAAGGAGAAGAGACATAAGATATGAGAGTGACAAAGACAATGTGTGGTACAGAGTGCTGGACTAATCATAGATTTATCCTTTCCAAGCTAGATATTCACATTCATCAAAAGTGCCACCCCTAAGGCAAAATGACTACCAGAAGAATTAATGTCAACAAATTTGAACTCTTCTCTGAGCAGGAACAGTTTGTTTCTTACTTGGAGGGAAAACTGAGCCAACACATAGTTGGCAACGGTGGAGCAGAAAAGGAGTGGGCAGCTTTCAGAGATTTGGTGTACAGCACTGCATTTGCTCAGCTAGGTCAGAACCAAGGCTGATTTGATGAAAATGATGGGGAAATTCAGAAGCTGCTAAATGAAAAACAAGAACTCCACAGGATATACTAGCCGGATAGTTCATCTACCTCTAAGCATTTAATTCTGTCAAAAGCAAAGTACAAGCAAAACTTAGAGAGATTCAGGATTCCTGGCACAGTAAGAAGGTACATGAAATTCAGTTTTATGCTGATAGTAACAATCCAAAGTGCTTTTTCAATTCCCTAAAAGCTGCTTATGAATCCCAGACTACTAGACCACACCTAGATCCCTCCCACAATCTTTCTGTATGTAAGACCCATCACACCTCCATGAAGGTGCTGAGACTCTAGCTCAGATTCTGTCTGCCCTGCTTTCTTAAGAGCCAACGCAATTTTTTAATAAACTTTGCTTTTTCCTTTGGCTAAAAGAAGGCTTGAGTTGAATACAGTTGGGCAGGACCTGGGGTGTCAGTATTTTGGAGTCCCAAGCACTCCAAACCTCAACACTTGTATTGATCCTTCTGACCACCGTGTGAATGCTTGCCCTGTGTGAGTTCTCCATAAAACAGGTCTTTTTGGCAAGCTGCATTTTGCATTCAGAACAATGTGACCAGTCCATTAGAGTTGTGCCCTCTGAAGTAGGGTCTGAATGTTTGGCAGTTTAGTTTGAGAGAGGACCTTAGTATCTGGTATCTTATCCTGCCACCTTATCTTCAGAATCTTCCTAAAACAATTCAAATGGAAGCTATTCAGTTTCCTAGCATGGCGCTAGTAAACTGTCTAGATTTCACAGGCATACAACAATGATGTCAGTACAACAGCTCTGGAGAATGTACTGGAGTGGGGAGAGATTTGATATTTTTGTAAATATTCATTCTTTTCAATTAAATTGTTGATTTTATTAAAATAAAACTGGGCAAAATAATTTTTAATAACATTCATTTGTACTTTTGGGAATTTTTCTTTTCCTTTTTTGATAATTGGTAATTTTATTTTTTTCCTTCTTTTTAATCCAATCACTAGTAGTTTTTTAAATTATTTTTAAAGCAACACCTACTTTTGTTCATTAATTGCTGTTTTCTTTCAATTTTGTTAATCTCTTGATTTTTTAGGATTTCTGTTTTTCTTTTGGGAGGGTTATTTATTGGTTTTCTAGTATTTTTTTTTAGTTTATGCTCGAATTATTGTACTGTCTCTCTTGTTTAAGTGCTTAGAGACATAAATGTTCTCCTTAGGATTCTCCTTGGGACACTCTCCAAATTTTGATGTGTTGTTTCATTGTTGTCATCATCCTAATGTAAATATCTATTGTGTCTATGATTTGTTCTTTGACCTATCCATTCTTGAAAGTTATTAGTGTCTAGTTAATTTTTAATACTTTCTCCAATGATCCTTTATTGAATGCAATTTTGTTTCATCGTGCTTATTAAAAGATATGTTTAACATTATTGCTTTTCTACATTTGGTTGTGAGATTTTATGTTAAACCATGTTTGGTTTTTAGTTAACATATCCTACACATGTATGAAATGGGTATACTCCTTTCTATTACCTTCACTAGAGGTTTATCCTATTTAACTTTTCTAAAAGTTCTGTTTAGGCTCTTAACTTCTTTCTTGCTTGCTTTTTGCCATATTTTAGCTCTGAGAGGGATGTATTTTGGGTCCCTTTTATAATTTTACTTTCTATCTTAGCTTTTCCTTTAAGTAGTTAGATCCTATGCCTTTTTGTGTGTGTATATATATATATATATATATATATATATATATATATATATATATATATATATATATATATATATATATATATATATATATATATTAACTGTTGAGAGTACTTCTTTGTCTATGGCATCTCTCAGTAAAATGTAATTTCCTTTTTTAATCTATTAATTAAGTTTATTTTTGCCATTGTTTTATCTGAAATCATAATTACTGCTCTTGCTTTTTTTTTTAGTTCACTGAATCATAATAGATTTTGCTTCCTCTCTTTATTTTAATAACGTATGAGCCTTTATGTTTCAAGTCTCTTTCTTGTAAACAAGATATTGTTGGATTCTGCAGGCTAATCCATCTGGCTAAACTCTTCCATTTTATAGGTAAGTGAATACCATTCCCATTCACAATTATAATCCTTAATTCGGTATTTACCTCTATCAAATTCTCTTATTTCTTTTGCTCCTCACCCTTTTTTTTAACACTGGTTTTGCCCATTCTTTTTTTTTTTTTTCCACTCTTTATTGGGCAACATGGCTTTCTTTTTTTCTTTCCCTCTATCCACACCCTAACCTGCAAGGGAATGTAAATTTTAATCTCTGAAACTTTCTTTTCTCATAAAGACCAGCCTTAATTCCTAATCACTCTGGCTCTCCTGGATTGACCAACTTTAGGTCCCAGGCCAAGCCCTACTTGGTCATTGTTTGGGCCCTGATTGGATCAGAATGAATGTATATAACTATTGTTTCTGCTTTGGCCAGAAAACCTGAGAGTCTTCCCCTCCATGACCTATTTTTTTTTTTTTAAAGAGGTCATTCTTTGTCTCATTTCTTCTTAAACCTTAATCGCTGAATGGGCATTGCTTCTGTCAAACTAAGACCTGTTAAAGACCTTAGCTTGAAAGGCCAAGGTCCCTTATTGCATCCTGGGCCATCTCCAGTCATTCTATTCCACATCTGGCCACTGGACCCAGAAGGCTCCGGAGGAGAAAGTGAGGCTGGTGACTTTGTACAGCCCTGCTTCGCTTAAATCCAGTTCACTTGCATGTTGTGGCATCACCTTCCTGATGCCATTGTCCTCTTCAAAAACAAAGAACAAACAACAGCAATGACCTGAGAAATGCTTGAAAGTCCTGTTTCATTTGAACGTCCATTTTTCCCCCTTTAAAGAATAATTGTGATACTCCTAACTCAATTTAATCAGTATTTACTCAGTTCATTGTGATTTAATGAGTATTGGTGATTGTATTAGTGAATTAAATAGAATAGAATTAGGTTTGATTTAGTTATATTAGTTAATGTTTTAAGAATAAGAGTCATAATTAATCCACTATATACTGATGATGTACATTAATACTATTGACTTATAGGATAGATTTATACTTTATTAGTTAGGTCTGTTACAGGGATTTATATTAACTTGTATTAGGAATTTTCTGGGTTAGCACCCTCCCCCTCTCCCAAGAGAAAGAGGTTTGTGGAACTGCAGTTTCCTTTTCTTGTTCATTGTCATGGATGTTCTTACAAGTCTTACAGCCCATGGAAAACCCTAGGATACTGCTGACACTTTTAACCCCCAGAATATTGCTGACAAAGTGCTGGCCAAATGCCAGTGGTTGATGGACACTTCCCTTAGCCAATCATAGTCACCCACCACCACTTCTGAAAATGCCCAATCATGAATTATAATGCCTATTTGTGACCTTTGAAGGTCTGTAAAATTCCTTTGTCAATGATTAGGGGCATCATTGGCTGTTAGGAAGATCTTGGATCTGCTTGCTTAGGGACCACTAGTTTCCCTAATAAATCAATCATGCTCAAAGCTTCACCTTAGTTGTTTTTTGTTGCAAAATGGATTTTTACAACCCATATCCTGCAGAATTATACTTGATTCTTCTGGGTAAATTATTCTTGGATGTAGATCTATATATTCTACTTTTTGGATATCAAATTCCCTACTTTCCTCTTCTTAATGGGCTGCTGTTAATTCTTTCTTTCTGACTGTTGATAGTATTTTTCTGTGACTTGGAAACTCTAGATTTATACTATGATATTTCTGGGAGTTTTCATTTTGGAGTTTCAGGAGGTTGTCAGTAGATTCTATTTTCACTCTGCCTTCTTGTTCTAATATTTATGAGAAGTTTTCTTTCATGGTTCCTTGAAATATGAAAAATTTTAATTGTTATTATAGTTATTTTTTTCAATCAGCATAAATCTGAATTCTTTTACTCAAGGACTCTCATTTCACTCATTAAAACACTTTAAACTCTTAAAAAAAAACCTCTTGCTCCAGGAATTCTAGTGGAATTTGTTCCCAAGATAATGTTTTTCTTTGAGTCTTTGCTTGTAGATATTTTGGAACTATTCTCTTCTTCTGGGTTTGTTCCTTGAGCATCTTTGTCATAATAGCTTTTACGATGAGATCATTTTTTGTTCATTTGTTTGCTCTTTCTTCCAGCCTGCTTCCTGATTTCAGACTTGACATGATAGCTGGGCTGTGTGCACTTCTGACAGGAAGGGCTGGGCTGATTCTACTGCTGCTTTTTGGGCTTGTTGAGTTTTATGTTAATTTAGGTTCCCAGGGACAGCTTAAGCTGGGGACCTGCAAGCTTTCAGTGCTGCCAAAGTGGTCTGATCCAGGGCAAAGTCTAACTGCTATCCCTCTGGTCTGAGCCTTGCAAATTCCTAAACTGGGTTTGGGTCTGAGCAACAGTGGACTGCTGCTGGACTTCCCAGCAATCTGCAAATAAGAAAACTCTCCTGATTCACAGTGACAGAGGGGACAGTGACACAGTGACAGACCCTTTTGGTCTAGGATTCCTGCCCTAGTTATTCTTCTGCAGACTTCGGAATGTACTAGAAGATAAAACTGAAACTCTGCTCCACTCCTGGGGTCTTGACCACCCTGCTGTTGTTTGCTTTTGTGCTTGCCTATGGTTTTTGACAACTCCCAACCCCAGTAGGCCACCTCTGGGAACAAGATCAGTGACCTAAAATTACAGAGTGGGTAACAAAGTTGCCAGTTAGAACCTGTTCCCTTTGCAGGGAGTGCTCTATATAACTCTGGGACCTTTTCTTGCCCTGAAGCAGTCTTTCCTGGCCAAACACTTTCCCCATGGTCCACTGACCTTCCCTATGCTGGGAAATTGACTAGCTATGACTACATGATGCACTGCATGGAGTGCCTAGAATCAGGAAAATTTGAGTTCTTATCTTGCCTCAGATACTAGCTGTGTCACCCTGGGCAAGTCACTTAACCCCCATTTGCCTCAGTTTCTCATCTAGAAATGCACTGGAGAAGGAAAGGTCAAACTACTCTAATCTTTGCTAAAGTCCATGGGGTCATGTAGAGTCAGACATGACTGAATGGCTGTACAACAACAACAAATTTTCCTGGATTTCCCCATAGTATTCAGTTCAGTGCATTTCTTGGTTTATTTGGAGGTTTTCTGAGTTTTTTGGCGGGGGAGAGAGTGGTGACAGTACTCTCTCTACTTTTTCCTGCTACTCCCCATCTTGGCTCTGCCCTGAAATATGAAATTCAGGCTCTTTTTTTGGTTGTGGCTTTCAAGAAACCCAATGACATTTAATTTATCTCTCCATCTACTTTCAAGGTCAATTGTTTGTGATGTGAACTACCTTATTTTTCTTCTATTTTTTGCAGTTTTTAAAATTTTTGTTTTTAGTATTTTTTATTGTCTCATGGAGTCAAAAATCTTTATTTGATCCCTTTTGGTTTTCAGGAAGTCTTTACTTGGTTTTGTGCTACTTGTGCTAAGCAGTTAATTTTCTTTCCCATGCTCTCCTCCATAACTTTCATTTCCTTTCCAGCTCTTTTTTCCATCAATCTCATTTCATTTATAATGTCATTTTTGTTGAGGGTAGTGGTATACCTAATCCTGGATTGCTTGAGATTGGCAGTTGAACTAAGTCCAGCGAAAATATTGTGAAACTTTGGAATTGGGCCCACCAAGCTGCCTAAGGAGAGGTGAACCATACCTGATCAGCCATGGGACAGGTCCCTACTTCTGTGCTGTGGAGTTGGGTTGTTAATGCCGTTATACTTCTAAATGGGACAAGATAAGGGTGATCCCTCTCAAAAGCAAAAACCAAAAAAACCCAACCAGAAGCAAAAATAATAATGTCATTTTAAACTCTTTTTAAAGCTTTATATCATTTCTTCTAGGAATTCTAATTGATCTTATAGCAAAGCTGTGTCTTTCTTTGAAGCTCTGCTCTGCTTGTAGGAATTTTGTAATGTTAGGGAAGCTAGGCTCCACTGCTCCCTCCTACTCCACCATTTTTGTCTGGTCTATTTAGAGTCTTATTTATCTGTTTAAGTACTTATTTATGTACATGCTATCTCCTCTAACAGAATCTAAACCCCTTGAGGGTAGAGGCTGTTTCATTTTTGTGTCTCAGTATCTCCATCGTCTTCAGAGCTTGCACTTAAGACTAGGCACTTAATAAATGCTTGTTAACTGATTCATTGACCATGTAGATCCAAGATAGCATAGGCCTTCTCTCACCTGCTGTGGTCTTCCCTTGTGAAGGACCAAAGTATAGCATAATAAATCTAGATGGCTATATAAGGCCCCATGGAGATGGGAATTATTAGAAAGGAGGGTTGTTGGATTCTCTAGTATCTTTAAGTACTTTCTCCTGGAAGGTATGATACCCCCAGGATAGTCCTCCAAGTTTAAAGGATTTTGTGTGTATGTATATGTGTGTGTGCATGTGTGTAGACAGACAGACAGATAGACAGATAGATCTGGGGCCTTGGGGTCTCACTGAAGAGGGAAGGGGAATTGTTTTAATTCTCCATAGGCTTGAGTACAAATACTTTGCATTTTTTTGTTCAGGTTATATAAAGTGTGTGCTGTTTTCAATGTCTGGTTAACCTGAGTCATTGAATGGGAGCTAAAGGACCGTTTCCTTTTTTAAAAAAAATGTAGACCTAGACATGAGCTAAATTTTAATGTTCCTTGGAGAAACCTTGGGAATAGGGTTGGGGTGAAGTGACAGAGAGTTAAGACATTAAATAATTATCTAGGGAGAAATTCCCAAGATTGAATTCTTTTTACATGAGTCCAAAGCTTAGATTCTGGGTCACAGGTGACAATGAGAAGCTTGGGGAAGTGGGGAGGCAGGGGAGACACACAGAAATGCTTGGTCTCCTCAGGAGATAAGAATGAGTTCTGTGCTCAAGCCAGAAGAAATGTTATTTGATTTGTGTTTTCTTTCCTTACTAAGTTTGTCTTTTTGAGTTCTGGTCACCCTAATGAACAAACAGGGACTAGTTTTTAGGTATTTTCACAGATAAATTCGCTCTGTAGAAATGTCATATTAGCCTGCAGTGAGCAGCATAAGAGAGAGTGCCTGCCAGTGCTTTTGTTCAAATCCTAGTTAAGTCTAGAATTTTGGATTCACAAGTTTATTCGGGGACAAGCCAAAGGCAGGAAATTGCCAGTTCTGTGCTCATCCTTCTTAATAAAACAGGCTCATCCCAATTCCTGGATGCTGATTAAGAAAATAAAAAAAAACAACCCACAAACTGTAGCCCACATAAGGATGTGATGGAGCCACTTCCTACCAGCTCAAGAGGTGATTGTTAAAATTTCTATGTGAGCATTTGCACCTTGTAAATCAGCAAATACTACAAATTAGGGCTTGAAGTCTTGTTTTGCTGATTGTCTAGACTTTAAAATAGTAATGGAAAATGTTAATAATGCAGAGTAAACATAAAAGTGTGCCTTGTGTTTTCAGAGAGTCAGTTTTTAAACATTTATTAGCATACCCTTAAGCCTGTGGCTTAAAGCTAATTTACATAAGAATCTCCTGATTGGTGGAAACTGATTCCTCACTGCTTCATGCCTGCAGTTGGGGAATTTCTCAGCCTACATTTCTAGAATGTCCAGGGAGACTCCCATCCACCAGTGAGTCTACAAAGACTGGAGGTCAAATAAACTTCCACTGAAAGGAAAAGGAATTTATTACAGGATTGGAGGAAAGAAATGGAGGGTAGTAGCCCTCACCCCAACCTCTCCACCCCCACACCCTTCTTAGTATATGAATTTGGCTTATATTGCTTTTCAGAGCCTCTGTGAATGCACAGCCAATCTGCAGCATTATTCCACATTTAACTGGACCAATGGGATATGGTTGTGCCACGTCAGTTGATTCCTGCACTTCTCTTAATGGGAGGTTCAACAGTTTGTTGAGTTACCTGCTTCTTGCTCAACCAGGTTTTTAGACTTGGAGTCCTGGCTTGCGGTTTTTGCAAATAGTAAGCTAAAAAACCTCTTCCAGAGAAAATAACAAGGTTCCCATTTTAGACAGACAATTATTTCTCCTTATGGGGACAAAAAATTTCAATCTAAAAGGATGCCTCTTAATTGGGAAATGGCTGAACAAATTGTGGCATGTGAATGTAATGGAGTACTGTTGTGCTGTAAGAAATGATGATTTCAAAGGGACATGGAAAGACTCGTGAACTGATGCAGAGTAAAGTGAGCAGAAACGGAAAAACTATTTGTACCATTAACATCAATATTATAAAAATGAACCATTGTACCATCAACTCAGTAACCTCCTCTGAGATCCACAGAGTTCACATCTACCACTCAAACAAAATTCTGGTAGCAGTTGTCTGCAGACCTCCAGGTCATTTCCCTTTCTTCCTCAGTAAATTCACTATTTGGCTCACACTCTCTCTCCTCACCATTTTCTATCTTTATGCTAGAGAACCTCAACATACATATTAACTCTTTCTCCAACACCTTAACCTCCCTGATCTTTCAACCTTCTCACTTCCCATGATCTACTCCTTCACCCCATCTCAGCCGCACACGAAAATGGACATGTCCCTGATCTTGCAATCACCAAACTTGAGTTATCTCCATGTTCAGGAACTCTGAAATTACTGTTTCTGATCACAATCAATTGGCTATCCTCCTATCTCTCTGCCTTCCAATATGAAACTCTGTTTTTCATCCACAGTGACCTCCAATCTCTTGAGCTCTCAGTTCTCTCACAGATCATCATCCCTGCACTATCCATATTCTCCTCCTTTCTCCATCTTAACTTTTTGTCCAACCATCTCAGGGTTTCATTGTCTTCCTCTTTTCAGTTCCTTTCCTCCTTACCATGTCATCATTGTGCCCTGCCAAGTTTCAACCTTGGATCACTTCCACCATTCTCTGTCTTTGTTCCTATATATATATGCCACTAAATGAAAGTGTAGAAAATAATGCAACCACTCTGACTGAATCCACTGCAAATATATGTTTATGTTGTTCAGTTGTTTCAGTCCTGTCCAACTTTCATGGTCCCATTTAGGGTTTTAAAAGATATAGAAGTGATTTGCCATTTCCTTCTTAGCTTATTTTAGAGATGAGGAAATTGAGGCAAATGGTTATGTGACTTGCTCAAGGCCACACAGCTAGTTAGTGTCTGAGATTTGAATTTCAAGAGATGAGTCTTCTGACTCGAGGCCCAGCATACTATTCACTGTGCCACCTAGCTTCCCACAAATTTATGTTATATTACCTCAACTGAGCCCACACTATTGTTAGGCAGTACCTCTGTGTCTCCCTAATTAGCTCACTATCCTATTCATGCTTTCGCAGAGAGCTCTGTCTTCCACATCACCCAAATGGCTTCTGCAACTCCATACTCTATCCCATCTCACATGAAGAGGTGGCTCTTTCTCTTGCCACAGCAAACCCCTCTACCTGTAAAGTGATCCCAAGTCATCTTATCTCCTCCTTCTATCACCCTCACTCTCTCACTTATCTTAATCTCTCCCTGGCTGCTTCCCTATCGTTTACAAACATGCCTATCTCTCCCTTATCCTCAAAAAAAAAAAAAAGTCCCCCAAAATTCTCATTTGATTTATCTGTTCCATAACATCCTACAGCTCTTTTTCCTTTTATGACTTGTAAGAATGCTTCATTATATTGTTCAGAAAACTTATTATTATAACATTTAAACCAAAACTTTCTATGACTAGAGATTGTTTGAATGCAGAATATCGCCCAGGCTTTAGAACTCTTCAGAAATACCGGCGATGGCTACAAGGAATTTTGGGTTCCCCCAGGTCCTGGATCTACCCCAAACATTTGTGTTTTGGGTCTATTCACACAAGTCTTGTTTTGGGTCCACTCAAGCTTGTGTTTTGGCTTCACCCAAATTTTATTGAATGTTTATATTTACTGATACTCTTTTCAATCCCCTTTGCTTTCAAGGTGCCCTTTTGGCAACTTTGCTTAACTGTGTACATGTGGTTCATGTGCAGGTACCCTTGCCTAAAATGCTATATAATGTATACCTCCCTGTAATGTTAATAATGTTAATTAGGGAGTTAAAGATCTTCCCCACCAATTAATGGTCCTCCCCATTAAGGGAAATTTGATTAGGGGAGATTTGTTTTATAGGAAGGACCACATCTTTTGTTAATTTCTAATGAGGCACTGATTCTCAAAGGTTGTGATGCCCTCCGGCTCTGAAAAGTGTATATATATTTTGAGGTTTACTCATTGGAAGTGTTTGTTTGGCAAGATGAGACTCTGGGTAGCTGCGAAGGAGCCCCCTGGCTTTGAAAACCCAGATGTTGGTGTTTCTCTTTCTGATAATTATGTATGTATGATCAGACAGTTGGATCTGTCTGTTGATCTGTGATGTATATATTACTTAGGGTCAAACAGTTGGAAGCCCTGTCTGTTGGTTTTCATATCTCTATTTTCTCTGAAGTTCAGGGTGCTGACTTTTTTCCTGAATTAAGTGAATGATATATGTGCTTGATTAAAGTAGATTGTTGACCCCTCAAAAGTTGTTTTCCTTTTAGAAAAGCACATTTAAGAACCTGTACAGCAGGCCCTCCTGGGTATGTCAGAGTCCTTGCTGATACACTCCCATGGATTAGATGAGAGGAAGCCACACCTTCTTTCTAGCTTCCTTGTCTCTATTAAACAACATAGTACATTTCTTTTTAGGGGTTTATTTTTGTCACTCACAGGCCAAACTCCTTTAGAAAGCTGTGTATAGTAGATGCCTTCACTTCCTTTCCTCTAATTTTCTTCTTAGCTCTAGAATCTGATTTCCAATCTCATCATTCATCCAAAAGAGTTTTCTTCAAAGTTACCAATGGACTCTTAATTGCCAAATCCAATGGTCTTTTCTCTGTCTTCATCCTTTTTGACCTTTCTACAGCTTCTGACTCTGTCTTCCTTAATTGTCTCTTTTGTAGATTTTTAGGACTCTACTTTCTCATGGTTCTTCTTCCTACCACTTTGTGACCTCTCTTTGCTGGATCCTCCTCTGGATCACTCCCTCTAACCATAGGTGTCCCACAGAGTTCTGCTCTGGGCCCTCTTTTCTTCTCCCTCTGTATTACTTCACTTAGTGATCTCATCAGTTCCTAAGGATTTAATTATAATCTCTATGCTGATACTTCTTAAATCTGCCTAACCTGCTCCAGCCTATTTGCTGACCTCCAATCTCTCATCTCCAACTGTTTTCCAGACATCTCAAACTAGACGTCCACTAGACATTTTAAATAAATAAAACATGTCCAAAACTGAACTCATTTTTTACCCCCCAACCCCCACCCTTGCCAATACCCCTTTCCCTAATACTGTAGAGGACATCATCTTCCTACTCCCTCAAGTTCACAATCTAGATGTCATTCTCCACTTCTTACTGTGTCTCAAGCCCTTCCCCACTCCCACCCTATCCAATCTGTTGCCAAGGCCTGTAGATTTCACCTTTGCAATATCTCTTGAAAACATCTCCTTCTCTCTGATACTAAAATTACCCTGGTGCAAAGTCCTTATCTCCTCATGCCTAGACTATTGTAATAGCTTGCTGGTTGTCCTGCCTGCCCCAAGTGTCTCTCAACTCTAATCCATCCTTCATTCACCCACCAAAGTGGTGATTTTCTTAAAATATAGGTCCAACTATCTCACCCATTCACTCTCCTCCCAATCATTATCCCCAGTGGTCTCCCTATCATCTCCAGGATCAAATGCAAAATTCTCTGTTTGATGTCCAAAACCCTTCATAATCTAACTCCTCCCTGCTACCTTTCCACTATCCTAACACCTTATATCTGCTCCCTCCAACATTCTCTTTATCCAGTAACACTGGTCTCCTGGTGGTTCCTGGAGTAAGATACTCAAACTCTAGGCTCCGGGCATTTTCACTGGCTGTCCCACACATCTGAAAAGCTTTCCCTTCTCACTCTCTCACCACCTTGTTTCCCTGGCTTTCTTCAAAGCTTAGTTTAAATCCTCCTTTCTATAGGAAGCTCTTCCCCATTCTTATTTCTATTGCCTTCCCTTTTTTTACTTATTCCTTTTTTCTACTGTGTATAGCTTGCTAGTACATCTTTGTTTACTTGTTTCTTTTATTAGATTGTGAGCTTCTCAAGGACAGGGATTATCTTTTGCCTTTTTTGTATTTTCAGGGCTTAGCAAAATTCCTAGCACATAGTAGGTGCTCAATAAAGCACTTAATCAATGCTTATTGACTGACAAAAACTGATAGAAAAGAAATGAGTAGAACCAGGAGAAAAATTTGTACCAGAACTACACTGTATAGACCAATAACTTAAAAAATTGGGAGAACTGTGATCAACATAATGACCACCCATGATTTTCGAGGGCAGTTGAAAAGCATGCTATTCATCTCTTGATAGAGACAGGATGGATTTGGGGTACAGAATAAGACAGGCTTTTTATCACAACCAATGAGGAAATTTGTTTTGTTTGACTCTTCACATTTGTTATAAGGAATTTGTTTTTTCTATTTTTTTTTCAATTGAGTGAGGGGCAGGAGAAAGAGGAAATAAATTTCTTTTTTAATTATTATTTTATTTATTTTCAGCGTTCTACAATCACGACCATATAACTTAGATTTTTTTTCCTCCTTCCCCCTCCTTCCCCCTCTGTCCCCCCTCCCTCCCTGAGACTGCATACAATTTTATATAGGTTTTACACATACACTCCTATTAAATACATTTTCACCATAGTCATGTTGCATAGAAGAATTAAAATGAATGGGAGAAATCATAAACCAAAGCACAATACAAAAGAAAATGATCTGCTACATTCTGCGATTGAATTCCATAGTTCTTTCTCTGGATGTGGATGGCATTTTGCCTTGAAAGACAATTGGGAATTTTTTAAGTCCTTGCATTGCAATGAAGTTCTAAGTCTACCAGAAAAAATCCTTGTACACTTGTGGTTGTTGCTATGTACAAAGTTTTCCTGGTCCTACTCCTTTCACTCAGGATCAGTTCATATAAGCCTTTCCAGGTCTCTCTGAAGACTTCCTGTTCATCATTTCTTATAGTGCAATGGTATTCCATTACGTTCATATACCACAATTTTTTCACCCATTCCCCAATTGGTGGGCATCCCCTTGATGTTGAGCTTTTGGCCACCACAAAGAATGCTGCTATAAATATTTTTGTACATGTGGGACCCTTTCCCATTTTTATGATCTCTTGGGGATACAGTCCTAGAAGTGATATTGCTGGGTCAAAGGGTATGCATATTTTTGTAGCCTTTGGGGCATAGTTCCAAATTGCTCTCCAGAATGGGTGGATCAGCTCACAGCTCCACCAACAATGAATTAGTGTTCCAACTCTCCCACATCTTCTCCAACATTTATCATCTTCCTGTTTTGTCATGTTAGGCAATCTGATAGGTATGATGTGTTATCTCAGAGTTGTTTTGATTTGCATCTCTCTAATCAATAGTGATTTAGAGCATTTTTTTATATGACTATAGATAACTTTAATTTCTTCCTCTGAAAACTTCCTGTTCATATCCTTTGACCATTTATCAATTGGGGAATGACTTGTATTCTTGTACATTTGACTCAGTTCTCTATATATTGTAGAAATGAGGCCTTTATCACAGATACTACTTGCAAAAATTCTTTCCCAGTTTTCTGCTTCCCTCCTAATCTTGGTTGCATTGGGTTTGGTTGTACAAAAACTTTTCAGTTTAATGTAATCAAAATTATCCATTTTGCACTTCATAATCCTTTTTATTTCTTGTTTAGTCAAAAATTCTTCCCTTCTCCATAAATCTGATAAACATACTATTCCTTGCTCCACTAATTTGTTTGTAGTATCAATCTTTATACCTAGATCATGTACCCATTTGGACTTTATTCTTACGTATGGTGTCAGGCATTGATCTATGCCTAGTTTCTGCCACACTTTTATCCAGTTTTTCCAGCAATTTTTGTCAAACAGTGAGTTCTTATCCCAGAAGCTGGGATATCAAGCTTGGATTTATCAAACAGTAGATTTCTGTATTTATTGCCTACTGTGTCTTGAGTACCAGCCTATTCCACTGGTTAATTGCTGTTTTATAATACAATTTGAGATCTGGTAGAGCTAGTCCACCTTCCCTAGCATTTCTTTTCATTATTTCCCTTGATATTCTGGACCTTTTGTTCTTCCAGATGAATTCTGATATTCTTTCCAGCTCTAGAAAATAATTATCTGATAGTTTGATTGGTATGGCACTAAAGAAGTAAATTAATTTAGGTAGAATTGTCATTTTTATTATATTGGCTCAGCAAGGAAATAAATTTCTTTTAATTAAAGTGGGAAAAATGCTATTAAAAATAAAAAAAGCCTTAAATATAAAATAAAATAAATAAAATCTCTTTTCTTCTTCCACAGCAACGAAGTCTAGAGTTGTAAGCACCAAGTGTAGAGTTTTAAGTCTAGAGGAGGCGCTAAAGCGACCTGAATTGGTAGAGGGAGTTTCCCGTCTGGGAGTTCCCTATTTCAGTGAAATCACAGGACTCGTCTGTATCCCTAATTAGCCCACCAGACTTTACAAAGTACTTCTTTTGGACAACGGTGAGGTAGATGGTGCAAACGTTTCCCCCTCATTTTGTAGAAGAAGAGATTAAAACTCAACGAGATTGTCACATGGATCAATAAGTGGCAGTGACAGGCCCAGAGCCCAGTTCTTCTGACCCCGAGTCTTGCATTCTTGCCATTAGACCTCATTGTCTCCCAAGCAGAGAGAAGCCAGACTACCCTGCCGGGCTCACTGCACTTTACTTCCCTGTAATGCCCTCTCACGTCTCAGACAAACTGGTCTAGTTGGTGTTTCAAGTGCTTTAAATCCTTTCCCCAGGCTGGCTCTCCCTCTGGGCTTGGAAGACACTCCCTTGTCACCTCTGTCTTTCAAAACCCCTGGCTTCCTCAAGTCTTGGCTCACACACTGTATTCCAGAGGAGGCCCTTCCTGCATGATTCCAACCTCCTCCCTCCCTAATAGCTAGCAGAGCACACTTCCCCTTCTGAAATAATATTTACTTTTAAAATATTTTGTATTATCTGTATCCTTGTTGTTCCTCTCAGAAGAATGCAAGTTTCTAGGGGATAAGAGTTGTTTCCTTTCTGACTTTGTATCTGCAGCACCTAGTACATGATTTGGCATTTAGTAAGGGCTTGATGTTGTTTTTCCTCCTTTATTTTCAGAGAGGACTGATGACACCATGGCATGATGTTTTGACTTGTGTGGGAATTGGATTTGTAAGTGAGGCAGAGTTGAACAGTCATCAGCCTCACTCTCTCTTCCAGAATCATCAAAGTCCAGTGGCAGGACAAAAGTCCATGACTGGTGATGGCCCAGGATGCGGTGGATGACCTTAGCTTCTTCAGTGTCTGATGTGCTCAAAGTACGGCCTTCGGAACAAATCCACCCATTCCTCCAGGGGAAGTCTTCACATGTTTGGGATAGATATTCCCCTATCTCATTAATGGGTCTGATGCTTACTGGGTACTCTCAGCCTGGTTTAGCCCATCTGCCTGACAATTTTCTCAGGTGTGTATGCTACAGCTTCTTGGAGCTACATTTAAGAGCTGGGTGACAAGTGAACACCATAGATGGATGAGCAGCCCGGAAAAGGGCTCAGCAAACCCTCACAACAGAGGTTCCAGTCCTCCCTGAACACCCCATATACCCCTAAGTACTTACTAAATGTTTGCTGAGTGAGCGTATGGAGCCAAGGCAGATATGCTGAAATTTGGGCAGATGGAATGTAAATAACATTATTTGGTACTTTTAATGGAATCCTTGGAGTTTTGAAGGAGTCATGAGTAGGACAGTTTGCAGTGGGAAAATCAGTAGCCTATTGTTAGAAGTTTGCAGAAAGAGACATTGATAGTTTTATAAGAGATGAGAATAGAATCTACTATTTTTTTGTTGTTCAGTCATTTCAGCATCTGTCTCTTTGTGATCCCATTTGGGGTTTTCTTGGCATAGAGACTGGAATGGTTTTCCATTTCCTTCTCCAGCTCATTTTATAGATGAAGAAACTGAGGCAAACAAGGTGAAGTGACTTGCTCAGGGTCACATAGCTAGGAAGTAACTAAGGTCAGATTTGAACTTAAGCCTTCCTGACTCCAGGGCCAGCACTCTATCCCCTGTGCTACCTAGCTGTCTAAAATCTACTATATGCCTCCTCAAAAAAAGCTATAGGACCTCTGAAAGGAAAATCATGAATTTAGAGCTGGAATGAATCTGAGAGATCATCTAGTCCAGTGTTTCTTAAACTGTGGGTTGAGACCTCCACATGAGGTCTTGAAAAATTTAGCAACAGTAAAATGTTTCTGAACTTGAAGCGACCAGAAATTAATTAAAAATCAAACTCGTAATGGATCCAAGATGTCCCTGGCAGCAATTGTCCTTGTTGCATTGTGCAACTTCACTGAAGCCTTGGTTCTCAACACAAAGAGCCTGCATGTTGCACTGCACAGACCCTCAGGTCATGCAAGGCCAAAGAATGCTGCGCAAACACAGAAAGGGGTCCCCAGTGGAAAAAAACTTAAGAAGTGCTGCCTCTAGTCCACATCCCTCCACCCCTCTTTTCATAGATAAGAAAACTTCACCTCAGAGAGATTAAGGGCATTATTCAAGTTCCCACATACCTGGATTTAAGGACTGACTCTGTCAATAAGATTGTGCTTCCTTACTGTGCCAGGCAATCTTCTAAATGAATAAACACCAGGGCAATGCTACTGAAATTTGGGTTAATGAGGTGCAACATAGATAAGCAGGAGACAGCTTTACCTGGCTCAAAACTGACTGTTAAATTTTCAGTGTGCACATTTACACCTCAGAAATCAGTAAAGGTCACCTATCAGGGCTTGATTTATTGTTTGTTGATTGTCTAGACTTACAAAAGTGATGGAGAAAGTGTTAATCATTGTAGATTAAATTGAAAAGAGAGTGGTGTGGGTACCAGCCCACCTCTGTTTACACCTAATAAGAGCCAGTAATTTGTATGAGTGCTAAACGTAATCTATGTATGGATTTTTGTCCATATCTGTAATACTTGGGGACTAGACAAGAACAAAAAGTCAAATAGGGCTTATAAAAAAAAAAAAATAAAACAAACACTTTCTTGGTTTCTATTCCAGGGCACCACCTGACCTGTGCTAATCCCTGGGAGAACACGTTAGCATAGTCCTATCAGGACAGAGCAAGGAGTATGTCATAGAAAGAAAAATTTTCTTTAATCTCAGAATAAAGGATGTAAATTTCCAAACAACTGCAAACTTAAGAAGCATCATCCAGGTTAGAGGGAGTTGACTTAAATAAAAATCTTCACTTTTTCTTGGCTATTTGGATCTGACATTTATTGTGCAAAAGACCATACAGTAATACATTATGTTGATTTCTCACATAGCTGGCAAGGCCCCTGTAGGACAAGCCTGATGGTCCAGAGTAGGAGCCCAGGACTAATCCTGACTCTTCCATTCACTTCCTGAGTGACTAAGTACTGCCTTTTGTCTCACTGCAAGTATGGAATAAGAATTCTTTAAGGAGAGTAAATGATTGCAAAACTGAAGTGTTATGTTAATATATGAGGGGTAGGGCGGAGACCAGAGACTGGGATTTTACAAAAGGAGCTGTTTTTCATGAAAGCCTTTTAGGAAGCAAGGTCAGTTTAGAATTTATTGTAGGCATTATGGTGTAGAAATAGGCAGCTAAATGGCGCAAGGGTTCACTGGACTGGGAATCATTTTTGCATTATCACTGACTCTTACTATTTTCTCTCTCTCTCTCTCTCTCTCCCCCTCCCCCCCCTCTCTCCCTCCCTTCCTCCCTCCCTCCCTTCCTACCTATCTAGACTGGAACTGCAGTAGATATTCATGGAGTATATATCCCAATACAAATCAGCACAAAAGATTTAATTTGCTCCATCTATTCTAACCTTTGTTGATCTGTTCCTCTTCAGATGGCCTGGTAGCCCTTTAGTTTTGGAGGTTCACGATTTTAGTACAAGATTTAGTGTAGACACCTGATCATTTTAGCTGTACTGCAGCTTAGAACTCCCAGACACAGGAGATTCACTGTCTTCAGTCTCCCCAGCAGCAGAGACTAGACAGAGACATGCACTACCAAGCCCAGTCTCTTCTTTGTTATTGTGAATTCTCTTTTTTGTTTGTTTCAACCTTTGTACCCTTCCTCCTCGAAGAGATATTAGTTTGAACATCTATCTATTTGCTGACAGATAATAACTTATATTTCCATTTAGCCTTAAGGGCTACACATCAGTTTTCTTATAACAACACTATAAACACAAGTTGTCTAACACTCATTTTCTAAATGTTACCATATTGTCTTCAACTTCCTTCTATAACTTAACATTTTATATTTGAATTGGTTTGAAGGGGTTCATTTCAGAAGACAGAAAGACAGAATGAACAAAATCACAGTGTGTGTGTGTGTGTGTGTGTGTGTGTGTGTGTGAGACTACTTGTTTGTGGAGGCTGTTGTCCTTCTTAGTAACGTAGATATGGCCAGATGTCCAGCAAGACACCTGGATCCCCAAGAAGAGTAACAGAAGCTCAATAGCAGGGAGCTGTGGCTTTATCTGGCACTTGTATTTCTTTGAGTTTTAGATATTCTGCATCCAGATTAAGTCACTGTGGCTTGGCAATACACTAAACACAACATTTAGTGATTAATAGTTGTAGGCCTAGATGTTTTGGTTTTTATAACAATTTTTATAGCTGTCTTTTATTTTCACATAGCTTTTATTTCCCAGCGTATCCACTCTCCTCCCATACCTTCCCTCATGCCAAAATTTTAAAAAGAGGTAAAAACCAGTTCAGTAAAACTAATCAACACAGGACAGTCTTAGGAATGCTCTCCTCTGGTTCCTATTGCCAGGAGGTTGAGACTGCTGGATTACTTGAGTCCGGAGGTTCTGAGCTACAGCTGGGATAAAGCTGTTTGACTGTAAGTCTAGCACCAATATGGTGAGTCTCTGGTAGGTAGTGGGTCATAGAGCTGTCTAAGGAAGTGTGAGGAGGCTCAGGTTGGGAAAAGAGCAAGTCAAAAATTCTGTAGAGATCAGCAGTGGGACTGGGTCCATGGGTGTCCCCTATGTTCCAACCTGGGCAAGACAGGGAGACCTAGTGTCAAAACCAATTTCCTCCCAAATCCCCCCCACCCCAAACAAGAATATTTTAAAATCTAACATTTTATACCATTCCCACAGTTTCTGTTCACTTTTCCCACCCCCACATCTATAAAGAAGTAGAAGGGACCTATTTTCTTAGAAGGGGTGCCAGGCCTAGAGTCAGGAAGACTAATCTCTGTGAATCCAAATCTGACCTTAGACATGAACTAGTTGTGCAACTCTAGCAAGTCACTTAACTCTGTTTGCCTTAGTTTCCTCATCTGTAAAGTGAGATGGAGAAGAAAAGAGCAAACCACTCCAGTATTTTTGCCAGGAAAACCCCAAATAGGGTCACGAGGAGTTGGATGTGATTGAGAAATGACTCAACAGCAATATGTCTCATAAAAGGAGTTTAATAGAATTTTCTTTTCTTTCTCAATTTTTGAGAATAATTTGTGTAATATAGATATTAATTTGGGGCAGCTAGGTGGTGCAGTGGTTAGAGCACTGGCCCTAGAGTCAAGAAGAACTGAGTTCAAATCCAGACTCAGACTGTGTAACTTTGGCTAAGTTACTTAACCTCTGTCTGCCTAAGAGGCAGCTAGGCACCCCAGTGGATAGAGCCCTGGACCTGGAGACAGGATGACCTGAGTTCAAATTTGGTCTCATTCACTTACTGTGTTACCTTAACTTTTATTTGCCTTAATCCACTGGAGAAAGAAATAACAAACCTCTCCAGTATCTTAAGTTGGACATGATTGAACAACAAGAAGGAGATATTAATATGTCCTTTAAACATTGGATAGAATTCTCTGGACCAGGGTTTAGTTTTTCACACTCTTTGATTGTCCCTTTGCTTTACAGTTATTTCAAATTTTTTTTTCTGAAATTAGATTATTAAAGACCTCTGTCATTTTGTTCACTGAAATATTTTATATTTTTGTAGATAATCTTCTATTTCTTTTGAATTCTCAATTTTTTAGCCTGGTTTTTCTCTTCTTTCTTGAAATAGAGCCAAGCTTATGAGGAAGAAAACGGATTTTTTTTTTTCATTTTAAAGTTTGATTAGCCATAGGAGCTAGGAAAAGAAAGACTAAAACGATGTGAATTTGTCTTCTTTTGTTGTATCACATGGTTCCTCCCTCCTGAGATATTTTGTTTTAAGCTCTACCGACAAATACTGTCTTTCACTTTAGTTATGGAAAAGCAAATTATGGGATGTAACATTAATGTCACTGATTCCTGTTAAGACCTGATTAATGCTGAACCAGGCATTCTAACTAGAAGAAATAAAAGAGAGAGAAATAAATATTCATTTTATTTTGAAACTTTTTTTCCTTCAAAAGAAGATGGATTAGTGAGGTTGTGTATTTTCTAAACTAATATAGAGAAATCTATAAAAATCTAGTCAGTTGCTTCATTTATTTAGAGGGTTGGTTTTTTTTTTTTTTACATTTTGTATAAATCCTATTTTGTATAATTAGTTATGGCTAATTATCTTCTATTTCATCCTTATCAACTTTGCTTATTCCAACTCATGCCAATGAAATTCAGCCAAGGCTTTTCAATTGTGAGAACAGCTTCTCCTGACAGATTGAATGAATGCATATTGTTTGTTCTTTGTTTTTGAAGAGGACCGATAACATCATGCGTGATGTCTTGACTTGTGTCCATGAACTGGATTTAAGTGACGTAGAATGGCACAAAGCTGTCAACCTCACTCTTCCAGAGTCATCAAAGTCCAGTAGCAGGACAAAAGTCAGGACAACTGTCAATGATCTGGTCTGCAGAGGATGACCTTGGTATCTTCTATGTCTGAACAACCTCTAAGCACTCCATACCATCTGCTTTAGCCACTTTCGTGGCCATTGGAATAAATTGTTCTCATTTGCCCATTCCACCAGGGGAAATCTTCACATGCTTGGAGTAAACAATCCCTCTGACTCACTGAAAGCTTTGAGGCCCCTCAGTTACCTTTAACCTGGTTTAGACCATCTGCCAAAATGGTTTGTCAGGGTGTGGCCATTGTGTGTGCTGCAGCTTTTTAGAGTCACAGGTGAGAGTTGAATGTCAGGTAGACACCAAAAATGGATGAGCAGCCCTGAAAAGAGTTTGACAATCCCTCACATCAGAGATGTTAGTCCTCCTTGGGCACCTCATATTTCCACAAAAAGTTTGGAGTGATTTGCCATTTCCTTTTCCAGCTCATTTTACAGATGAGGAAACTGAGCAAAAGGGTTAAATGACTTACCCAGGGACACACAGCTAATAAGTATCTAAGGCCAGATTTGAACTCACAAAGATGAGTGTTCTTCACTCCAGAACTGGTGCTCAATCTACTGGGCCACCTAGCTGCACCCATAAATGCATGAATGAATTAACCAAAAAGTGTTTTATTAAGTATTTCCTCCCAAGCACTGGGTCAAACTGAGTATTCAAATGCAAAAAGAAAATAGTCCCTGCCTTAAAAAGGGAGGACTACACAGAATAGAGTCATGTGTGTTAGAGGGGTGTGTTAGATTGGAGTAGACACCCTGATGGTGAGTGAAGTTTTAGGGCAATTAATTGAAGATCTTTCCAGGAATGGTAGAATTGATATGATTGCTGTTTGCAAAGCTAACAGTGGAGAATAGGAAGAGAGGAGGGTGGGAAAAAGGTAAGCATGTAGAAGGTCAATTGGTGAGGTTGGGACTCCACACACACACCTCTCATCAATTGGAGTGTTTTCTGATCTATTCTATAACTAGAATAGTGGCTAGAGTTTGTGACTTTAAGTCAGGAAGGTAGTATATGAATCCTGCCTTGGACACTTACTACCTGTGGGACCCTAGGCAAGTCACTTCATTTCTACCTACTTCAGTTTCCTCATCTGTAAAATAGCACCTACCTCTAAGGGTTGATTTGGAGATTAAGCTATATAGCTATATCTATACAAACATACACACATACTATACAAATGTTAAAGTGTTTTATAAATATTTATAATTAGCTTTTCTTTGCCAGTGAGTGCCCTCAGATGGTTTGTTTCTACTATGTCCCCAGTCATCCAGTCTCCCTTCCTTCCTCCTACCTTGGACTAGTAATGATCTCTTCTCTCATTTCATTTCATACCATATTTTCCCTATCAGGCTCAGATAAACTACATCCCAGTATACTGAAAGAACAGGCAGATGTGATAACTAAGCTGCTGTTGTGATGAGGCTTTGAAAAGTCTTGATATCAACAATCAGAGCACCATTGGATGGAGTTTTTTGTGTGGCATCTTTCAAGGAGTCCTTTATGATCCTAAACATATGCATTGGAGACACCTTTCTAGAAAACAGCCTTTAGGGTTATGTTGTGCTCTATTGAGTCAATGTCTTTTTCTTGTTGCTTTTTTTTAACATTAAAAAAAAATCTTTCATTTTTATATTACCTACATTTTCAACTACAGATTCTCCCAGATCCATCCCTTGTAACAAAGAAAAAAAGTTTAGTAAAATGTGCCCATGCATCAGCCAAGATCAATATTACATGTAGTATTCTGTACTCACAGTCTGCCCCCACCTCAGCAAATAAGGGAGGGAGGCTCATTCTTATATCTCTTCTTTTGCCATCTGGATTATCTCCAGCCATCCTGATTTATGTCTGACCACTGATCCAGATGGTTCTGCAGAAGACAGTGAGGCTGGTGACCTTGCACAGCACTCTCACTTAAATCCAGCTCAATTGCAAGTCACAGTATCATCTTCCTTGTGTCATGGTTCTCTTCAAAAATGAAGGACAAACCACAACTTTTGCCATCCCCCCTTTTTCATCCCAGTCACTGAGTATTAGAGTAGATAGTGATTTTATTTGAAACATTTTACTGAGTGTTTTGGTAGAATTTCTCTATCTTTTCGTCCTTTCAAACAGATATTGGTTTGCCAGGTGTGGTGGTGGTGCCTGCCTGTAATCCTGCTACCTGGGAGGATGAGGCTGGAGAATTCAGAGCTTCAGTGAGCTAAGATGATCCAGTACTGTACTAAGTTGGGCTACCAGGTTGCTACCAGAAGTGAACTGGTCTAAATTGGAAATGGAGCATGTCAAAGGTCCTGTGATAATCAGAGTGAGATTGGCTGCTGTACTTCCAGCATGATTGAGAAAGGGACACCTAGTGCAGGAAGGAAAGAAGGAAGGATAGAAAGAAGGAAAGATGAAAGGAAGAGAAAGAAAAAAGAAAAGGAAGCAATAAAGGACGGAAGAAAAAAGAAGGAAAAAGGGAGTAAGAAAGAAGGAGAAAATGGAAGAAAGAAAGGAAGAGGGAAGAAGAAAATAGGAAGAAAGGAAGAAGAGAATGAAAGATAATAGCACATAAGCTTTATAGCTTATCTTCATGATATTTTTGATCTTATGCACATCATGAGCACTGCATGGCAGAATACCAACTAAGAAATAACATTGCTTATCTTGGCTGTACAATGAAATTAGCTTTGTTAACATCTTGATTTTCCCCTCCCAGGAGAGTCAATGAACCATCTCTTCCACTTAGGTAAAGCTTTCTTGAGTCTTCTGGATTCATTTGTAGTGAGAATGACAATATTTTTATGGCTGAGTCCCTCCATGAATAAAAGAATGGAAAAACATTTATTATTTGTTCACTGTGTGCCAGGCACTGTGCTAAACTCTGGGAATATATATACAAGCAAGTGAGACAGTCCCTGCCCTGAAACAGCTTACATTCTAACCATGGAAGTTGGAGAGGAGGGGAATGGTACTTGCATGGCCTGGTTTGGAAATGCCAAGGAAGTGCATGGTCACCTGGGTCCAGGACAAGGTAGCAAAGATTAACCTATCAGGGCCAGGGTCCCCAAGGCAAATCCCCAGTTTCCAGAGGGAGGAGAATGAAAAGAATGGCCAGGATGGACACAGAATGATTTGGAAATGGCAGTCAACTTGATGGTCATTGAACAAGGATCTCAAAATGGGATTATCAGCAGTATTGTTTTGATCTTGTCTTAGCACCTTCTCTTCCCTTTGCCAACACTGTCATTGTCAGATCATTGCATAACTTGGCAATGGTCACAGAGGGCTGGGGGTCATTATATATTTTCCTTTGCTTGCTGGCTTACCATGTTTAAAAGAATGCATTACAGTGGCCAGCCTAAGATTCTTACAGATGTAAAAATGTTTCTCTGTTTAGAAACAACACACAAAAGGCATTAGCTATTCTGTCAGTCTGCCTTATACCTCATTCTTAAACATGTTTCTTCAGAGGACATTGAATAGGAAACCATTATAACTCATACTGATGTAGCGCTTTAAGATTTACAAAGCACTTCCCTCATCACAACCCTAAAAGGTAGATCATGGGATCGTAGGGATCTTAAGAGGCCATTTAGTCCAATGACCTCATATTACAGATGAGTAAATTGAGACCCAGAACTGTTAAGTGACCTGCTCAGAATCACAGAGAGTTAGTGATAGGATTTGGCCACGATATTTCTTGGGGTTTTGAGTTTGGGATCCCTTTCGGGAGGGGAACGGTGGATTCTTTCGATGACTATTTTGCCCTCTGAGTCTAGTACTTCTGGGCAGTTTGCCTTGATGATTTCCTGGAAGATATTGTCCAGACTCTTTTCTTCATCATGGGTTTCTGGCAGGCCAATAATTCTTAAATTTTCTCTCCTGGATCTATTTTCCAGGTCAGTTGTTTTTCCAATTAAGTATTTTACATTTTCTTCTATCTTTTCATTCTTTAGATTTTGTTTGACTGATTCTTGCTGCCTCATTGAGTCATTAGTTTCTACTTGCCCAATTCTAATCTTCATTGTATTGTTTTCTTCAGTTAACTTTTGCATCTCCTTTTCCATCTGACCAATTTTTCCCTTTAAGGAGCTATTTTCTCCATTTAATTTTTGTACTTCCTTTTCCATTCGACCAATTTTCCCAGTTAGGTTTTGTGTTTCCTTTTCCATTTGATCAACTTTCCCAATTAGGTTTTGGGTTTCCTTTTCCGTTTGATTAACTCTTCCTTTTAGGGAATTATTTTCTCCAGTTAACTTTTGAACTTCCTTTTCCATTTGTTCAATTTTCCTTTTCAAAGTGATGTTCTCATCAGTGAATTCTTTTTTTATAATTTTAAAATCATTGGCCAGGTTTTCTTCTATTTCCTTCTTCAGCTGTTCCAGGAAAGCTAGTTGTGCTTGCAAGAAGTTCATAGTCCCTTCTGAAGTTTCAGATGGAAGTACAGTCTCAGCTCTGACCTCTTTGGTGTTTGTGTTTTGGTTCTTATCCTCATAGAAAGATTCTATGGTTTTTTTCTCCCTTCTGCTTTTTCCTATTCATGATGTTGGCTGAGTGTTGTACCTTCTGGTTCTTTCAGTCAGAAGGTATAGAACCTTGTGTTGAGCTGATGTGTGAAAAAGCTAAAAGCAGGTTTTTGTTTTTTGTTTCCCAGATCAACCCTGGGGTTAGCTTGTTAAGTGTGTGGGAGGGGTGGTCTGGTCACAGGAGATCTCCTCAGCTGAACTGAGGCAAAGGCAAGCTCAGGGGATGGTAATCCCAGCTTCCCTATTGTCTTCCCTTTTCCCCTGGAGGGCTGAGGCACGCCTAGATGCTAATAAGTGTTCCCACCCCTCCTGGGGCTCGTCTCCTCGCGCTGAGGCTTGCCTGGGTCTCAGTGCGAATTTTCTCTGCCCTGGGTCCTCTGTCCTTCCGGATCGCCTCCGCCACAGTAGGAAGAATCCCCTCCGCCACAGTAGGAAGAATCCCCCTGTGCTATTTTCCTAGCCTCTCATGTTATGAGACTATTTGCCCCCTTCTGCTGTTCCCGCTGATCCAGGATTTTTCTGGGGAAATATTTTATGGGTCTTTCACGGTCATCGGGGGCAGGAGAGAACATTTACTTATCACTCCACCATCCTGGCTCCCGGAAGTTCAAGTAGGTGACTTACCAAAGTTTAGTCTTCAGGCTGAAGGTTTCAAGGGCTGCTGCGCTGATATCTGGCGCTCAGCAGCTCTCACCGGCTTGGTTTGGCTGGTCTCCTGCTCTGCTGGTTCCGCCCGCTGCTCTTGGGCTTCTCAGGTCCCTTCCGCCCCGCTGCGTTGACTGCGCTGCGTTGTGTGCTGGGGGCTCACCCCCGCGGAACAGATCCTTCCCGTGGACCTTCCAGTCTAACCTGGGCTCCGAATCTGTCAAAGTCTGTCACCCACTGGATTCTGCACCTCCAAAGTTTGGTCAGATTCTCCTTTCAGAGGTATCCAGAGGAATTTGTCCAGGAGCTTAGGTGAGTCGTTGCTTTCACTCTGCCATCTTGGCTCCACCCCCCCCCCCCCCCAGTGATAGGATTTGAATCCAAGGTCCCCTGACTCCAAATCTAGCACTCTTCTGTACCTTGTTTCCCCTGATCTAAATGTAACAAGGATGAGCCCACATGTGCTCTGGCTCCAAGGGATGGACACATGCTCTAAACCTCCTGCAGAAAGGAATATGAGACTAGAAAAATGGTTGTACAGAGACTTGTTTTTGTGGAGCCTTCCAACTAAGAATGGTTTTTGCATTTTTAAATGCAACTATATGAAAACATAAAAACCATTCTTAGGTCAGGGGCTGTACAAAAACAGGCAACAGGCAGGATTTGGCCCTCTGGTGGAAATTTGCCAACCCTTGGACCAAGGGTCTGGTTGGTTGCTTGGTTCCCACATCTGTAGGGAGCTGTGCCAAAGAGGATTGGCCACTGAGCCAGAATTGTGAACACAGGAGCCTTTAAAAAAAGTGAATTAAGGGGCAGTTAGGTGGTACAGTGGATAGAGCTCTGGCCTTGGAATCAGGAGGATCTGAGTTCAAATGTGCTCTCAGATATTTGATGTTTACTAGCTGTGGAATCCTAGGCAAGTCATTTAACCCTGATTGCTCTGGAAAAAAAAATAAAGTCACTTTATTCTCTTTTACTTGCTTTCTTTCTGTCTTTTTAGCATGTTGAAACTCAATCAGCTTTCCCTTGGACTTTTAGCAGGGAGAGGGGAATCTCTCTCCTCTTTCCTCCCACTTTCTCTGTAACACCTAAGGTGGTCACATGTAGATGGTGGCATGAGTATATTTGCTTACCTGAGACTGGATCTCAAGTTCCTAGCTCCCTCTTCTGTTTTGTGTTTCTTTCCCTGAGTACAGGTTTCTGAGTAGTGATCCTGAGATGAATGTGTCTAGCCTTGGGAATTACCTGTGACCTCCAGTTGTCTGGAGCCATAGAGAAGTCTAAATGCTTTGAGAAAGAAGTGCTTCCTGCAACTCAGCCTCTTTTGGGAGAAAATGACCACTGACAGCTGAATGAGTCATGTGTGCCTGGCTGGCTAATGATAGGGATTTGGACTGAGTTGCTCCCTCTTCTCTTTTTGTTTCTTTCTTTTTTGTCTTTGTAATACTTCTTTTTTTAATAATGCATTCTTTATTTTAGCACTCTTTTTTTTTTTTTTTTTAACATTTTGAGTTCCAAATTCGCTCCCTCCTTCTGGACCCTCCCCCACTAATTGAGGAGGCAAACAATAGAAATATTTCTTCTTTTGAAAAAAAAATTGGATTTTCTAAGAATTCTAAGCTTAATCACCAAATAAAATGAGCATTTCTATTTGTATAGTAGAAAAGAAAGGTTGTTGTGTTCGTCCTTCGTTTTCAAAGACCATGACATCAGAGAAACGATGATATGACTTGCACTTGACTTTGTTTTGAGTGAGGGAGGGCTGTGCAGGTCACCAACCTCACTTTCTCCTCAAATTTCCACTGTGAACACCTGTGTTTATTTTTAAATATATAATAAATTTGACATGTAACTTCCAGTTCCTCAGGTCTCCAGGGAGCCTTTCCTAACTCCCAAGAGAATATAATAGGAGATGTGGGTTACTATTTCATGTTTTTAAGATTTATTAATAATATGTTCATATGAATCCTTTGTATTTTAAGTATTTCTTTTATCTTGGAGAAAATAAATAGCTATCCATTATGTAATCTTTGTTACATTGTACATGGAGTAGTCTTCTGAAAGGTACCTTGTTAATTTCTTCTGAGGAGACATAGAAGTCATACATTAGAATTTTCTTTCTGGCAAAGAACTGGAAACTGAGGGGGTGCCCATCCATTGGGGAATGGCTGAACAAGTCATGGTATAGGTATATATATGATACAATGGTACTGTGCCATAAGAAATGGTGAAGGGGATAATTTTAGAAAAAACCCAGGGAGTTATGTATGAGCTGATGCAGAGTGAAGTGAGCAGAACCAGGAGAACAATTTATACAGTAACAATACTGGGAAGACAAATAGCTTTGCAAGACTAAGAAACTCTGATTAACACAGTGGAATCAACCAAGTTCCAGAAGGTTCAAGAGAAAACATGCTTTCCACCTCCAGACAGAGAGGTAATGGACTCGGAATGCAAATTGAAGTATTTTTTTTTTTTTTGGACATGGCTAATACAAATTTGTTTTGCTTGCTTCTACAGATTTGCTACTGGTTTTATTTTTCTTGTTTTCTCAATGAGTAGGGGCAGGGGAGGTGGGAGGGAGAGAATTGGGAGCTCAAAATAAACTTAAAATTGAACTTAAAATATTTTGATAATTATTTCCACATAATTGATTTCTACTGTTTTTATTTTATGCCCTTAGAAACATAATTCTGAGAAGGGGTTCATAGGCAGAATAGTGTGGGAGGTAGGGATTAGACACCCCAAAATGCTAAGAACTCTTGCTTCAAGCAGAACAAGTCAAATACCCTTTTCCACGATAAGCTTTCGAATATTTGAAGTCTGCTTTCAGTTTCTTTTCTAAGACCTGACCTCCCACTGCCTGGAACTTTTGCTCACATGACAATGTTTCAGTTCCTCTCATTTGATTAGTCATGCTGCTTATTCTCTACTTCCTACTTCTCTTACCGAGAGCTAGCCATTCATAGGAAGATATTAAGCTGTCCCAGTCTCATAGCGACCACAGAAAGTGTTTGGGGGTTTAAAGCTTTAAAATATCTCATACAGCCTAAAATTCTTCATTTCTGGCAACCTCACAAATAAAAATCCTTAGGTTTAACAAATCTTATTTTGTTTCACAACTAATTGAGTGTGTGCATAGAAAGAAGAAAAGTGTTCCTGGGGATTCAGCAAGCATTTATTAATCACTTACTATGTGACTGGCACTGTGCTATGCTCTGGGAACACAAGGAAAGAGCACCTTCCCCCCTCCCCCCCACCCTCCATCTCACAGAGATCACAGACTATTGGGACAATAAGCAAACAACTATCTACAAACAAAATACCTACTGGTAAATTGAAGCTGCCATCACAGGGAAGACGCTAGCATCATGGATCAGGAAAGGGTTCTTGTTGTAGGTGGGATTTTAGGTGAGAAGGGAAGGTGACATTGAGGCTACTGAGTTGGGCAGGTCTGAGTGAGGGGATTTGGCTGACTAAAAGGATGTGTAAAGTCACTGGAAGTCAAAGGCTATCTGGGGAGAGGGGGTGCAAAGAGACAAAGTAAAGAAAAAAAGATAAGTTTAATCTAAATTTTTTTCTACCCTTTTCTCTATATGGAAAGACCTAACTACTATCAACATTACCTTAGGGAGCTAAGTCGGAAATTGAGACTTTGATGGGGTACAGGCCCTGGGAACCCCCTTGAATTCTCCTCGAATTTTCCCACTAGGTCTGGGAAGTTCACCTAAGGCTATAAGCTATGCCCAATTCTCTATTACCTTTAACCTAGCTTAACCATCGTCTGTTATCTTCAGATAGCCTTCCAGTAGCTACTTCCCACCCTTGATCTTATCAAAACCCCATTCTCTCCATTCCAGGCTTCCAAACTCTGGTCACCCCAGCCTACTGGTCTCTCCCATCAAGACCCTCCTTAAACCCCTCCTCTAGTCATCCCAGCCTACTGGCCACTCCCATAAAGATCGTCCCTAGACCCCCTCTTCCAATAACCCCAGATTACTTGGCCAACCATAGATCTTTCCCACAGTCTTTTTGTATATAAGGTCCACCTCAGCCTCCATGAAAGCGTTCAGATTCAATCTAGCCAGCTTACATTAGTGTTACAAATGTTCAGATTCCTTGAGTCTACCCAATATTGCGGATCTTTAATAAACTTTGTTTTTCTTTAGCTGAAAGAAAGGTTGAGTCCAATTCATTCAGAAAGGACCTGCCTGTCACTTTTCCTGGGTCCCACCACCCCTAAACCTCAACAGCTTCCATCTAAACAAACAACCCCCCCAAAAAAACCCAACCCCACAAAACAATCCTCTAACAATGGAAGAGAGCCTCATAGCCCCACCTTTCTAACAATCCTATTCTCTAGAAATGGGTCTTTGAGGTTAGTGTGAGGAGATTTTTAAGACATTACGAATTATCCAAGTCATCAGTTCACTAAGGAATAGCTCCCTAGGTGCTGGAGAGCAGCTTCCTCCACAGAGCAGATAACAGATTCCCCTTTCACTCCAACTTCCCCCTCTGCCCCTCACTTCCATGCATTAGCTCTGTCTCTAGATTGGAGAAGCATTTCCTTTTACTTCTCTGTCTCACCTGGCTCCTTATTGAAAGGGACAGGTTTGGAAGGGACGAGCCCAGGGCTAGTTTCAAGTGTAAATGGAAAATAAAAACTCATTCATACAAGTATTTTGGCAAGACACTTCAGCTGAAGTCTTTGTAAGGGGAGCCCTTCTTACTCTGCTCATGAGCCTAGAGTATCTAAGAGGGTTGGAAGAATAGCTGGCCTCAATCAATCAGTCAGTAAATATTGATGAAGTGCCTACTATGTTCCAAGCAATACACTGGGAACACAAAGGAGAGACAAAAGCAGCTCCTGCTGTAAAGGAGTTCTCAATCGAATGCAGGAGACAATATGCAAACAAATTTATACAAAGCAAGCTTAGAATAGAGAGGAAATAATTAACAGAAGGCTAGCACCAGAATTAAGAGGGTTTCCTGTAGAAGGTGGGAGTCTAGTTGGGACTTAAAGGAAAGCAAGGAGGTCAGTAGTAGGAGCAGAGCATGAAGAGTGTCCCAGACGCAAGGAACAACCAGAAAAAATGCTCAGAGCTGAGAGATGGAGTGTCTTGGTCATAGAACAGCCTGGAGGCCAGTGTCATTAGGCTTTGAGGTTTCTAAAGTACTTTGCAAATATTTCATTTCAACAACACCACAACTTCCTGAGAGGTGCTATTATTATGCCCATTTTACAGATGAGGAAACTGAAGTACAAGGAAATTAAAAGACTTGTCCGGGATCAGATAGCTAGTAAATATCTGAGGTCATATTTGAATTCAGGTCTTCCTGATTCCAGACCTAATGCCCTAACCACTGTGGCACCTACCTGCTGTAAATCTGAGAGTTTTTTAAAAATTGATGTTGGCCTAGTAAGAGTCCAGTTGTTCAAGTTTCTTCTATGCATAAATATTACAGTATAAACTGGTGTATCTTTTCTCCTTTCATGAATAGGGTAATGGACTTGTAGTCCCAAAGACCTGGATTCATATCCCACCTCAGATATTTGCTATCAGATACAGATATTTTTTTCCCCTTTTTTCTTCTTCTTAAAAGGGTTAGCTCAGTGGGGAGAAGAGGAATGAGGGAAACAAAAGGTATTAACATAAGTGAAATAAACTAGATGGCACAGTGACTAGAGCTCCAGGAAATCAGGAAGAGCCAAGTTCAAACCCATCCTCCTATACTAGCTGCGTGACCTTAGGCAAGTCCTTTGACCTCTGCCTGACTCAATCCAAAAAAAATGCAGATAGTAGCACCTGCTTCCTAGGTTATTATGAGGGTCGAATCAGATAGTATTTGTAAAATGTTTTGCAAACCCTAAAGTGCTATTGCTAGCTATTATTATTAAGCAGATGCATGCAGAAATGTGTAGCAGCATGTTCATTTTAACTAATTCCATCCGCCCCCTTTTTTTCTTTTTTCTCCCATTTTTGCCTCTGACTTTGCTCCTAAATGTTTGTGCCATATTGGGAGAAGTTTGTCAGCAAGTCAGAGTCCCCCACTGATCTGTAACCAGCGACTTCTCTAAGGTAAGAGAAGGGATTCTAGAAAAGGGCAAATATGGACGGGAGGAGCACTTGCAAATGTTTTCCTCAAGGACTTCGCTCATCAGATGGTCGTGTCACATGATGGAATTGTCCTTCATTTCCAAAGAGGGCAGTCAGGGAGGACTCTTGTCAACTGGACTCACCCATGCTATTACTGTCTGCCACTGCATAGAATGACTGCCTCTAATGGATATTTTTTTTAAGGAGTTTAGTTTGTTTTACTTGGCTCCAGAGTTCAGAAGTAGGAAAAATGGGTGGAAAGACATTTCAGCCAAGTAGATTTACACTTGATATAAGGGGTGTGTGTGTGAGAGGGGAAACAACTTACTAAGAACCGTTCCAAAGTAGGATGCTGATGGGTATTTCTTAGCATGATTTTGTATCTCTTTTGAACGACCAGGCAGGATCCCTCCTACAAAATATTCCCTGATGTACAGGAGAGGTTTTCTCATTATTTTCTGGCAGGAATGACATCATTCAAGAGCAGATGACCTGCCCTTGGAGGTTCCCTGCTGACAGTTGAAAACAGCTTCCTTAATTATCTGGTTAAATAAAGGAAAAAAAACCTCAAACCCACATACCCGCGTTGGACTTTGGCAGGATAGGGAACAACAAAGTGTTACCATAAAAAGAGGATAGAGGAGGAAAAGAAGGGAAGAAAAAGTGTCTCCTTCTGTGTTCATGAAATGAAGCAGTTTTGCCTTCTTGTGGTCCCATTTCAGCATGGGGCAAAATTACCCAAAGAAAAAAACTTTCTTCTGAAATTAAAGTGTAATAAGTGATTACCTCAATGATTTAAGTCAATGGAAATTGTTTAATAAAATTTATTTCAACAAGCATTTATTGAGGGCTTTCTAGAGGCCCTGCACAGTGGTAGCTAGTGTTGTGGTTAATAAGACAAAAAGAAAATAGTCCCTGCCCTCAGGGAGCTTATATAATACTGGGAGAAAAACACAAACACAAAGATTAGTATGTACAAAATATGTCCAGAAACACAAAGTAATTTCCTGATGAGTGGAATTACATAAAATTTTTTTCCAATGATATGTAAAAACAATTTTTAACATTTATTTTTAAAAATTTTGAGTTACAAACTTTTCCCTCCCTTTTTCCTCTCCCCTTCCCTGAGAAAGTTAGCAATTGGATGTAGATTGTATATGTGCAATCATGAAAAATAATTTCCATATCTGCTATATTGTAAAAGAGAACACAGATCAAACCAAACCAAACAAGAAAAATAAAGTTAAAAAAAGGATGCTTTGATCTACAGTTCTTTCTCTGGCAACGGATAGTATGTTTCATCATGAGTCCTTTGAAAGTGTCATGTATCGTTGTATTGCTAAGAAGAGCGAAGCCATTCACAGCTGATCATAGTACTGCTATGTGTACTGCTGCTACTGTGTACAGTATTCTGGTTCTGCTCATTTCACTTTGTATCAGTTTGTAACACCCATTAAAATTGTTTTTGAGTTCCAAATTCTTTCCCTCCCTCCAGCCCCTCTCCCACCCATTGATATCATTAATAAGTTTGTGCCTGACTGATTGACAACCACAGTCTAGACCCCTTAAAAGAGACTGGACATCATCACCTACGGTTTTCAGAGAACTTTGAGTACTGCTGCTCTAGTATCCTGAACAGTACAACCTATTCCCAAAAGGCAGGGCCAGTGTTCATGGAATCTCAGCACTGTTGCTGTGTCTTTCATTTTCTAGAGGTACAGCAAGTTGCATGATCCCTTGGCCAGCAGGCAAACACATCATCCTCTTCTGGGCTAGTCTGAGCCTGGGGTTGGCATACAAAGATCTAGGGTTTCAGTGTCCCCAGGCCCTACACTTTGAACACAACCAGGGAGTGTTTAGAGGTGCTGAAGGGAATGTCCTTTCCTCTGGGTCATTAGATGGACCAGATGTTGTGGCTGCTACTAAACAGATGTTTGGCATCGAGATCTAATTCCTGCACACATACTTCCCTTTATAGGATCATATAAGGAGTAGCTGAGGGGTGTAATTATAATAGCATAACCTTATGGAAAACCTTTCATCAAAGCATCTCATGGCACTTTACCAAACAAGCACATTCATTTCCTTCCAATTACGAATGGAGACGCTGAGGTAAAGAAGCCACATTAGCTAGCTATCCATACATAGCCATCCTGTGAGTCAGTCATGGAGCTGGGCCAGGTCCCACCTCCCTTCTGCTCCCTGATCCAGCCACAGGGATACACACTTCCTGGGAGGGCGGGGCTTATTTTTCCTTGGTTTATTGGATGGCCCATAGACTCACTGACTTCTGCTGAGAGCTTTCCACAGGTTATTCCACCAGTGCAGAATTTAAGGTTGATGCAATTAAAACAGCACCTCAAGGAGCACATTTCCTTGTGGGGCCATTTTATCCATTTAGTTTTCAATTTTTTCTTCAGTGCTTCCTAGTTACATGGGGTGTCCCAAAAGTCTTGGTGAAGTTGGAAGTTTAAATTTCATGCTCCCTTGACGCTCCCATGATCCTTAAGCTAAAACTTCAAATCTCACTAAGACTTTTGGGACACCTTAGACATACATGTCTATGCCTATATATGTACACACATGTATACATCTATAGGTATATGTCTATATACTTATAGATACATACACCTATATATACACACATGTGTACACATGTATTTGTATATGCATTGTATACATATGTAAATGCACATGCATACAAATATATATCAATGCACACACATATCACACATGTATATGTATATTGCTGCATGTGCATATATGTACACATGTGTCTATATAAAGACATATGTATTATATGTAGCACAGATTTACACACAAACACATTATATGCATATATCATCCATTCACATGCCTGTGCATCCCACACGTGCATATATATGACACACACATGTAGGTATCATTTTGTGTGTGTGTGTGTGTGTGTGTGTATGTGTATGTGTATCCCACTAAAGCTCTTAATGAGGTCAAATTTGAACTCAGGTCCTCCTGACTCCAGGGTCAGTGCTCTATCTACTGTGCCACCTAGATGCCCTGCAGTTAACATTCATTAAGCATCTACTATGTGCCAAGGGGCAGCTAGGTGGTGCAGTGAATACAGTACCAGTGCAGGAGTCAAGAGGATCTGAGTCCAAATCTTACCTTAGACACTTGACACTCACTAGCTGTGTGACCTTGGGCAAGTCACAACCCCAATTGCCTCATCCTGGGTCATCTCCAATCATCCTGATGAATATCTGGTCTCTGGATTCAGATGGCTCTGGAGGAGAAGTGAGAAGCCCTCCCTCACTGAAAGTCAAGTGCAAGTCATGTCATCATTTGTCTGATGGCATGGTCTTCTTTGGCAACGAAGGATGAACACACACACACTATGTGCCAAGCTCTGGACATAGTGCTGGGGATACAAAAAGAGGTAAAACCAAGTCCCTGCCCTTGAGGAGCTTACAATTTAATAGGAGACACAACAAGCAAGCAAATATGTATAAAGCAGGCTATGTACAGAATATCTCTGCAACTTAATTGTTTTAGAGAGTTTTCTGGGACTGAGAAGAGAGTTGCCAAGGGTCACACAGCCAATACATGTAAGAGGAAAAGCTGAAACCCAGCTCTTCTTGACTCCAAGACCACCCCTCTGTCTGTCTGCATCTCTGCATCTCTGTCTCTGTTTCTGTTTCTCGGTCTCTGTCTTTCTTTTTGCCTCTCTCTCTTTCCCTCCCTCCTTTATCCCTTCTTTCTGTCTGTCTCTGTCTCCCTTTCTTCTTCCCTCCTCTCTCTGTCTCTCTTTTTTCCTCCTCCTTCCCTTCCTCCTTCTCTGTCTGTCTATATCTCTCTGTTATGCCACACTACCTCTTACTGTTTTAAAATAACATATGATATATCATAATGATGCTGTTGTATCATCAAAGTTCACTGCTCTTTGTTTAAGAAGGTGAGGAAATGTATAATACACTTTGATAAAATTTCCATTAACAATTATAATAATTATAATAGCTGTCATTGAATAGCAATTAAAGCTTAAAACTGTGCCAAGCTCCTCAGGATATGCTGTTTATCAGTATGTCAAAGACTGAACATTTCATAGGTGTGAGGATTTCATGAATGACAGAGTTCCTTCCAGGGGACAGTTTAGTCAGTCAATTAGTTGGTCAGTCAGTACACATTCGTTAAGTGCCTACTAAGTGCCAGGTACATGCTAAGAACTGGATGGGTTTACAACACATCCATAACTTGCAAGTCTTAGAGATTTACCTGAGATTATTGGTCACATAGATATTTGTATAAACTTGATATTTGCAAAGTGCTTTATGCACAGTGGCAACCAACTCTCCAGAAAATTGTCCTTAAGACACACTTTTAAATTTAATCTGTATTGTTAACACTTTTCTTTATCACTTTAACACAACAAAATAATAAATGAAATCCTGATTTGTAGTTTGTTTCTTTCTGAGGCATGACTTTGAATGTTCATACTGAAAATTAAACAATCAGCTCTTACTGGCTTAAGCTGGGACCATCCCTGCTACATATAGTATATCTCATTTGATCCTCACAGCAGCCCTGTAAGTATTACTGGTATCATCCCCATTATATGGATGAGGAAAAGGAAATATAGAGCGTTAAGTGAGTTACTTGCCCAAGGATACATAGTAGGTACCAGAAGTAGAGTACCTCTCCCAAGCCCAAGTCCAGTGATCATCCTACTACAATATTCTGCCTCAAATAAACATCAAGATGGGTTTTTTTTTTTTAAAAATGGCTCTTAAAGTAGTGAGATTCAGTTATCTGGATAATTCATGAATGTAGAACATTTTAACCCTTAGGACTGCATGAAAAATGAGACTAATGTGCAAAAATTAAAAAGAAAAACCATGTTCTTCCATTGTCTTCCAAATATAGAGGATAAGCGTATGAATCTCTACTATAGATATAGATAAGTATATGAATCTAGGTCAATATTTATGGGAAAGTCAATTGGCTTCTTCAATCTCAGTTTCTCTTGCTACACAAGTAAAAGCCCATACATACTAGGTGGTACAGTAAATACAGCATTGGACCTTGAATCAGGAAGCCTCAGCACCCTTACTGTTGCTGTTTGTTCTTCATTCTCCTAGAGGACCAAGGATATCATGAGGGTGATCTCTTGACTTGTGCATGAAGTGGATTTAAGTGGCTGCGTAAAGTCATCAGCCTCACTCTCTCCTCCAGAGTCACTGAAGTCCAGTGGCAAGAAAAAGGTCAAGAAGACTGGGGATGACCCAGAAGACCTCGACTTCCTTAAATTAAGGTCTTTCTCAGGTCTCATTTTGTCTGAAGCAATGCCCATGCAATTATTATAGGCTAAATGAGATGTGAGAAAAAAGATGATCTCACAACAGTATCAGTCTGGGAGGGGAAAACCCTTAGAGTTTCTGCCCAGAACAGAAGACAACTGCTATTTACTTATTAACTGTATGACTCTGGGTAAGTCATTTACCTCTGTTTGACTGAGCTCCCTCATCTATAAAATGAGGATGACGGTAACATTTACCTCCCAGGATTTTTGTGAGGATCAAATACACTAATATTTGTATTAGCACAATGCCTGGAACATAGTGCTTCATATATATATATATACACACACACATATATATATATATACACATATATATATAGTTATAATGATATTATCTATTACAATACTAGCATTATTATTGCTCTTATTATTATGCTCATATACTTGCTTTAGTAACTTCAAGGTGCTTTGATAGAAGGTTCTAAGCAAATTCCAGAATTGTGAGGTGATAATTACTCTCTGTGTTTGGTTGGTTTATGTTGTTATAAAAGCATGTGTTTGAAATGTAGGCAAGATGGCACAAGGATCTTTAGCAACAGCATGTGATGTAATACATAATGACATAGGGGATGGAGGAAGGCAAAGGACTGAATTTAGATGAGAAGTCCATGAAAGTAAGACTGCAGCTAGAGTCTCAATACAGGCAAGCTTCCCTTCACACCCAAATTGTTGATAAGTCCTGCAAAAACACATCACCTAGGAGCAGTTAGGTGACAAGTTGGATAGAGCACTGCTCCTGGAGTCAGGAGGATCTGAGTTCCAATCTGTCCTCAGACACTTACTAGCTGTGTGACCCTGGGCAAGTCACTTAAACTTAATTGCCTCACCCCCTCCTTTCCCCAAATACTTTGGATAAAATAATATTTAATGTCAAAATATTTTGATCACTGTTCCAATATAATTTCAACATAATTGGTTTCCTTTAAAATCCTACGTATATTATTTTATGCATTCAAAAACATTTTTCTGAGAAGTGGTCCATAGGCATTGCCAGATTGCCAAAAGGTGCATGATACAGAAAAAGCTCAGAGTTCGTGTCTTAGTTTTTTAGATTAATTGTTTCAAACTTAAATAGAAATAGGCCCATTCATCTGTACATAAAAATGACTGCAGGCTACATTTTGACTTCATTTTAAAATGTAATATTATCTATATTTTTATTAATTTTGTTAAGTACTTTCTAATTACATTTTAATTTGGTTCAGGCCTTACTTGAGAGTATTGTCGGCTGAGTTGTGTGCTTAACATTTTTGTCCTAGAACGCTGAGAGGTTAAGTGACTTGCTTAGAGTCATTCAACCAGCTGCTGTTCTTCCTTCATTTTTCAAAGAGGGCCAGTTACACCACTCAGTGACATCTTGACTAGGAGTGATTTGGGTTTGGGTGAGGTAGAATTGCACTAAGTCATCAGCCTCACTCTCCCTCCCAGAGTCATCAAAGTTCACTGGCCGGACAAAACTCAGAAAGGCTGGTGATAGCCCGGGATGCCATGGATGTCCTTGGTGTCTTTGATGATTCACTAAGCTCTAAGCACTCTACAATGCCTGCTTCAGCTGCCTTCATGGCCATTGAAACAAATTATTCTCATCCACTTATTCTGCTGGGGGAAGTCTTCACATGATTGGGGTAGGTGTCCGCCTAACTCACCAATGGGTTTGCAGTCTGTCAGTTACCCTCAAGCTGGTTTAGTTTGTCTGTTGAGATGGTTTTGCTGGGCTATGGCCTCTGTGCATGCTATAGCTTCTTGGAGACAGGTGAGAGTTGAGTGCAGGTGGATACCAAAGATGGATGAACAGCCCTGAGAAGGACTTGGTGAGCCCTCACAGCTGAGGTGCTAGTCCTCCTGAACACCCCACCACACCCCCATACAATCATTGTGATGCTGAAGGCAGGACTCGAACCCAGATCTTCTGATCTCTGGGATCAGTTCTCAATCCATTACACCATGTTGCCTGATCACCTCAGGAAAAGTTCTCCTCTATCTAAATCTCAGCCTTTCCCCTATCAGACTGGCTTCTGTTCTTCTATTGACTGGATCAGTTTCCCCCATTATTGCATATGCTTTCAGTGGGAAGACAGGGTAACTAGACTTTTAGATTAGGGGACTGCAATAGTTATCCTTTCAGTAAAGCATTTAATAAAGTCACGCATACTCTTCTTACAGACAAGACAGAGAAATGTGGACTAATTGGTAGCAGAATTCACTGGTTCTGGAATTGCTTGAAGCCATGGCCACAAAGAGTAGTTGTCAATGATTCAAAGCTAACTTGAAAGGAAAATCTCTAATGGAGTGCCAAGGTAGGTGTCTTTGGTTTGGTGATATTTAGCATTCTTATCAGTGACTTTAGTAAAGGCAGAAATGGCATGCCTATCAAATTTACAGATGGGACAGAGTTAAGCAAGATAGCCTGTTAGATGGTAGCATCAGAATTCAAAAAGATTTCCATTACCAAATCTACTAAGATGTTTTTTTTTTTAATTGGACCTATGATTTAACCAATATAGGGAATTCCTAGTGCAAAATGCTGTGCATCAATGAAGGTCAACACTTACTCTTCAACTCATTGTCTAAGAATTGCCTGAGACATTAGAGGATTAAGTTACTTGCTCGAGTCACACAGAATATGTCGGAAACAGGGCTTGAACATACATTTTCCTGGCTTTGATGCTGCCTTTAAAAAATCTAATAGGGTTAATTGTATAATAAAGATGTACATGAACCATCTAATATAAAACAGCTATCCTGTGTGTGTCAGAGGTATTCGATTTGGAATCGGGCCCATCCCATACTGAAAGGAAACAGTGATTTCTGACTTGGATGTATGAGAGTAGGGCTCGGGCTGGGTGCTCATTCCTTCACTTTCAGATTTCTAAGAGGGTTAATGGGCTAACATTTATCTGACTACTACACCTTAAATACTGGTGGTTTAGGCGTTCAGAATAATATCCACTTTTCCCTGATCACTCCCACAGGCAGAGTTAACAGCTTGCTCTTGTCAGTTTATCTCCCTCCCACCAAATGCTTAGTACACACATTAAAAAAATTTCATAGAGTGAGTAAACTCACTTTTTCAAGTAAACAATAAGCATGAATTTGAATGTTATACAACCAAACTAAAGAATACATAAGAGTAAATGAGTTCTTTGACTCAGGGGCAAGATAAAATCTCAAGTAGATGAGCAGATACAATCTCACTGGGGAAATCCATTCTTAGTAATCTCAGGGGTTGCAGGTTCTGGGAATGAAGGGACATCTTTGAGAAACTGTTTTCTCCATGTTTGTGGTTCTGGGGCGATCTTCTATACATTATTCAAAAGTTAATGCCTTACTTTTCCCTGTCTGTCTCAAATTCTGACTCACCCTGTCCCTGTCAGAGCCCTCTCTACATTTACTCAGTATGGAGATCTCAGAGGCCTCTGAGTCAGTCAAGAACTATACTCCAAAGTCTCTAAAACTGCATACCCTTTGACCCACCAAGACCACTACTAGCTCTACATCCCAAAGAGATTTAAAAAAGGGAAAAGGACTTATATGTACTATTGTACTTATCATATTTATAGTAGTTCTTTTTTGAGGTGGCAAAAAGTGAAAATTGAAGATTGAAGGGAACGTCATTAATTGGGGAATAGTTGAATAAGTTATGGTATATGAATGGCATGGGATACTATTATGCTATAAGAAATGACAAGCAGGATGCTTTCGGAAAAACCTGGACTTAGATGAAGTAATGCAAAATGAAGCGAGCAGAACCAGGAGAACAGTGTACACTGTAATAGAAGTATTGTATGATGATCAACTATGAATGACTTAGCTATTCTCAGCGGTACAAAGATCCAAGACAATTCCAAAGGACTTATTATGAAAAATGCTTTCCACCTCCAGAGAAAGAGCTGATGGAGTCTGAATGCAGATTGAAACATACCTTTTAAAACTTTCCTTATTTTTCTTCATTTGGGAGTGTGTGGGTATCTGTGTTTTCTTTTACAATATGACTAATATGGAAATATGCTTTGCAAGACTGCATATGTATAATCTCTATCAAACTGCTTGCCTTCTAAGAGAAAGGGGAAGGGAGTGAGGGAAGGAAAAAAATTGGAACTTGAAATTTTTAAAAAGAATAAGTTGTTTTTACACATAATTAGAAAAAAAAATTTTTTGAAAGAGTCATATTTTCCATTGCCTAAGCAGTGTCACAGGGCTGTCTTTCACAAAACGGTCCTAAGCTGCCTTTGGATATGGATGTTATAGGTGAAAAGTCATACATTTGGGTTCAAATCTTCAACTTCCCAATTACAAAATAAGGCAGATGTGACTAGCAAGTCAGCTGAAAAAAAAAAGATTTGGGAGGTTTAATAGACTATAAGCTCAGTGTGAGTCAGCAGGGTGATATGCCAATCAAAAAAATGTTAATGCAATTTTAAGCTACATTAAAAGAGACTTAGTGTCTATGACTAGGGACACCAGAGCACTTTGGTGCTTTTATCTGTCTGATGATGTCTAGAGTACTGTATTGTGTATTATGTACTGCATTTTGGAAAGGACATGGATACTCTAGAAAGTGTCAAGAGGGGAATTCCGGCTGGTGAAGTTCCTTGAGATCATGCTGAAGAAAGATGAAGAAACTGGACACTTTTAGCTTGGAGAAGAAAAGAATTCAGAGGGGATAAGACAGCCATCTTTCAGTGTTTGTAGGTGTGAAAACAAATTAAAGACTTCATTTATAGTATATCATTGCATAGCATAATATGGCATTATATGTAGAGTAACTGGAAAACCTCCATAGCATGGCATGGATTGTTTTTGTTCAATTGCATCCAGCTCTTTGTGACTCAGTGGACCGTAAAGTTTATGGGATTTTCTTGGCAAAGACACTGGAGCAGTTTGTCATTTCCTTTTCTAGTGGAACAAGGTAAACAGGTTATGTGACTAACCCAAGATCATACCACTAGTGTCTGAGGTCTGATTTGAACTCAGGTCTTCCTGACTCCAGGCCCAATGCTCTATCCTACCTTATAGTCTAGTGTAGTATAGAATAATTCTTTTCTTATTTAGATCACTGCCTTTCCCAAATGGGAAGTGATCAGGCTATTGACTTATTTTAGGGTAGTTTCCTCTTTGACCACTCCCAGAAGCAATTGACCCTATGGCACATTTTCCCTCATGGGAAAGAATTAAGATATTGACCACAGGGAAAAGGTCCCTTTGTTTTCTCAATGAGAACACTTGATAGTCAAGGAAGGAGGAAACCTTCCTCCACAGTAGTTTCTTAGTGTTTCACTCATTTGTTTTATTTTATTGTTTTTAGAAGTAAGTGTTTTATTTTTCCAACTAAATTCCAGTACTACAAGGGCAGCACTAAAAAAAAATGCAGCAATAAATATTTGTTAGAGACTAATAGAATAAATAAAAACTTCAAAAATAAGAAATCATAAAAATTCATTCTTAACCACTCTAAAAAAGTCCTAGAATACAGAAACACTCTCCTTCACTATTTCATGGATAGTACCGTGGGCTATTCATTTAATTGTTCTGGTATTACATTCTAAATTATTAATGACTGGTTACAGCTTAGTTGTAGTGCACAGATATTAAAACCACACTAACTTCGATCTGAAGTGTCATTATTGTTTTGCAATATTGACCTGAAGCTATGATTTAACTTATGATGTTTTTCTTCTTAAAAATTCCTATAAATGTCACCTAAATTATCCTGGGACAGAGAGACAAATAAGCGGGCATGTAGAAACCATGCTAGTTTAGCTGTCTTTTTCTCTAGGTTAGAAATGGCTTCAATAGAGTATAACGATAAACTGAATAAAAGTGTTTTTGGCAAGTTTGTGTCTAGAAATCAGAGTACAATCTGAATATATTTTTCTTTGACACAAGACTATAACTTGAAAGAGGGATTTGAATTTTCCTTTTTGGTTATAGAGAAACAAACTAGGAGCAACGTAATCTTATTCCAATAATATGAAGATGTCATTGAAATCTAATAAGTATAAGATTCTTTACATGTGCCAACGAAAGATAAAGACTGAAGGCTGTGATCTTAGGAAATACCTACAAAGTACACTGCTCTCCTCCAGGCAGAACACATTGAGCATCAAAGGTATCAAGGAGAAAGCTATGGCTGCATTTGTTAAGAGACTTACTGGCATCCTGAAATCAAACCTGAATAAGAGAAACACTTTTAAAACAGCCAACACCTGTCTAATACTAGTCTTGATGTACTCTCTTGGAATTGTAAAATTGACTACAGTAGATTTGGAAAGAATCATCAAAAACCCATAAAATATTTATGAAACTCATGGCCTGTTACCATAAGGCAGTTATAAAATTAGCATTTCCTCACTGAAAAGGAGGAAGAAGATTGATAGACATTCTTAGAGCAAATGATATATAGATTAAAATCTACGGATTTACTTTTGGAGCAAGAAGATGTTAATTGCTTCACCCAACAATAATAAAGGATGATAGTAGTTTCAAGCTGTTAGATTTGTCAAATGTAAGTGAAATTGGTTTATTTCTGGCTGGAGCCCATGAAACAGCTAAGACCCAAGAGGGGAATCAAAGGGCCCTTTATGTGCCCATGAACATCTGCATGATCTCCCCCAGCAGTATGTCAACAAAGAAGCATTGAATAAATAGCTGAGTCATGAAGATTTCTTTGTGGAAAGAGAAAGTTTTACGATGGCTAATCTGGATCAGGTCATTGCCATCATTTATTATTGAAAAGAGCCCAAATTTGATGATCAATGCAGATTGTGCAAGGGAATCATGGGAACATTCCAGCACATTGCTACAGATTGTCCACCTAATATCAGGCAATCTGGTGGTTAGAATTATATATGTTGCTGTTGATCTGTCAATTTCAAAGATGACCAATGAAATCATGGGTGATGTCTTGACTTACATATGAATTGGATTTAGGTGAGGCAGGGTTGCACAAAGTCATCCACCTCACTTTCCCTTCCAGAGTTATTGAAGTCCAGTGGAAAGATTATATAAAGAATTCTATATAAGAAGATAACAAATGCCCACACAACAAATCTAGAATACAGAACATCCTGGAGAACTCAACCAGGACTCTCTACCAGAACAAGACCAGCATCATAGACTGAATTTTCACCCACAATAGAACGGACATGATATTGATTGCTAAAAACTTAATGTGGTGATGGTGGTGGTAAGAAAGGAGCTGATCAGGACACCTTTGATAACTGCTTCTATCCCCCTATCCCCTTCAATTCCAGCTGAATTGAGCTGTGAAGAAGAATGGACCCAGGAAATCCACCTGAATGACATGCTTAGCAGAGACACTGCCCTCAGGGAAAGCAGCATGAAGGCATCAAGAGAAGAGAAAGGGATATCAGGTCCTAGAGTGTCCCAGGTGTGAGTTGTCTTGGCAACATGTGCTCCCCACATATTCACCTTTCAGTCAGAGTATTCCCAGTATGTGCTCACTCTTTCCCACAGTGTGCTGATATGAGAAAGTATGAACCAGATTTCGGGGCAGGGAGGGATGTTTCTGTTATTATTGTTCTTGTGATGCCTTTGCTTTGAGTTAATTGTGTCTACTTTCTGACTATTAAAAGAAAATGCGTTGGTGGAAACTCATATACTTTTATATATTCTTTTAGGAGTAAGAACCCATAGAGCACCTTGAATCCTGAGGACCCAATCTAACACCTGAGTTTTAAATTGAGCAAGTGAAGATGAGTACTACACATAATGACTCCAACAAGGAAAATGAATAGATCACTAAAAGGGAGCTATTCTCAGAATAACTGAGAATTCCCTGTAGGTCTTATAGAACAGCTAAGTGAAGCATATTTCCTCCCTCATGGTAGGGAGGTAGAAGGCAAATAGGTCTGAACACTGTCAGATTCAATTGCTGTATCACATGTCTTTGTCACAAGGGACAGTTTATTCTGGAGTGGGGTATTGTTAAAATGACTGTGACAAAGAAAAAAGGTATCAACAAAATATTTCAGACAAATGAGCATACCTATGCTATTGTTTGTTGTTTGTTGGTCCACAGTGACATCACAGGTGATGTCTTGACTTGTGGGTGAATTGGATTTAAGTGAGGCAGAGTTGTACAAAATCATCAGCTTCTATCTCTCTTCTAGTCATCCAAGTCCAGTGCCAGGGCACAGGTCAAAATGACTGATGATGACCCTGGATGCAGTGGACCTTGACATCTTTGAGGTCTGATCAAGCTTTAAGTGCTCCACAGTGCCCACTTTAGCCTCCTACATGGCCATTGGAACAAATTGTTTTCAACTGCCCATTCCACCAGTGGAAGTCTTCACATGCTTGGGATAGACACCCCCTAACTGAAAGAGGAGTTTGAGGCCTGTTGGCTATCCTCAATGTGGGTTAGCCCATCTGCAGAGATGATTTTACTGGGGTATGGCCGTTGGGCATGCTACAGCTTCTTGAAGCCACAGGTGAGAGCTAGGGGTCAGGTGGACACCAAAGGTTGATGAACAGCCCTGAAAAGAGCTCAGCAAGCTCTCACGCCTGAGATGATAGTCCTCTCTCCTTATCTCAGAAGAGAAGAGTTAACTAAAGGGTTAGCAAGTTCTGTGTTTATACGTAAGATCATAGATTTAGAGCTGGAAGGGACCTTAGAGGTAAGTTAGTCCAAACTTTCCCTATCCCCACCCACAAACCTTGAAATATACATTTTGCCGAAGAGGAAACTGAGGCTCAGGTAAGTTACTTGCTCAAAGTCGCATGGGTGGCTGTAATGGTAATTTAAATGGGAAGATCTTTCTCATTCATCAATAAGCCTATGTGACCTGTGGGTGATATGGAAGTCTGAGTCACTTGGAGCCTGTGGTGGGAGGAGTTTGCTGAATGGGTAGAATAGGAAGAGGAGGAGCTAAAGCAGAGCTGAGAAAAAAAAATTGGAGAGACCAGTCAGAACTGAAGGATGCAGGCAAGCCCACAGCTGGCTGTGAGTGAGACAAGGGACATTTTGTTTAAGGGAGCCTGTTTGTAATTTGTTTAAGGGAGATTGTTTGTGATTTTGTTGAAGGGAGCCTGCTTATGATTTGTTTAATGGAATTGGTTTGTGGGAAGCCTAACAGGGGGCAGGTTTGGGACTGGTGTTGCCCTCTGTCTTGTTATTGTGCATAGATGTATTTGTTACTATGATGGATTTGACTTCTTGGTATCTGAATAAATGTTTTGCTTCTGTCTTCCATATGGAGAATCTGCTGTATCTCATGATTCAGAATTGTGCCAGCATATTCATGGCCACCATTGGAACTGTGAATATTACATTGGCCCTACAATGGTGAATGAAAGATCCAGGATTGAATCCACATTATCTGACCGCAAATTCCACCCACCTATGCTGAAATACTCAGACTGAATTGTGATTTCACTGAGATAGGCATTCCCTTCAGTGATTATAATCACAGCCATTTGCCAGCTTTTTACTTGCCAGAGAAGGGAAGCAGTCACTTTTTGGGAAGTATCACTTCCTTCTCCTTTAAGTCTCTTTTTTAACTGGATGGAAAGATCATTGACTCTAAGGTCACAGCACTGAGATTCCCATCCAACCTGATATTTTCTACTTCCAAGCTGATGGTCTTGGGTGATTCCTAGATTTCCCTGGTCCCATTTCCTCATCTGTTAAATGAGGTCACTGGGCCAAATGGCCTCTGAGATCCCTTCCAGTTCTTGCTCTTACAAAAGAGAGAGACACACACACACAGACAGAGAGACAGAAATAGAGAGAATAGGAGGAGAAAAAAGAAGATGAAGAACAAGGAGGAGAACAGAATAAGAAAAACAAGTACAAGAACAAGAGGAAGAGGTAAAGAGGTAGAAGAAGGAAAAGAAGAAAGAGGAGGAGAAGAAGGGGAGGAGAAAGAGGAGAACAACAATAACAGGAGGAGGAAGGGAAGGAAGAAGAAGGAATAGAAGAAAAAAGAGGAGAAAGAGGAGGAGGAGGAGGAGAACAATAGTAATAATAGGAAAAAAAGAAGAATAAGAATGGGAAAAAGAAAAAGAACTACAACAACAGGAGGAAGAAAAAGAAGCAGTGAAGGAGGAGGAGAAAGAACAGGAAGAAAAATAACAAGAAGAAAAGAAACAGGAAACAACATTCACAATGGGGAATTTATATTCCAGAGCCATAACTAGAAATTTTGGCTCCCATAAAAGGATAGGGACAGAACTTGTGATTTTATTAGTATAGAGAACTCTCAGATGAGGAAACTTCATCTACCAATGCAGATTATCACCTTCGCTGCAACTTACAGCTAGACAATTACCTAAAACAATAGAGATTGATGACTTGCCCGGGTCAGAACCCAAACTTAAGTTCACATCTTCCTGGCTTCAAGGACAGCTCTTGATCCTCTATATCATGTACAAAGACATACTCATAACAACGTTTAAGGACAAATTCATTTGAAGGAGAGGAAAGACTTTGAATCTCAGTAGAAAAAGCCCAGTGGAGAGAGACACCCTGAGACACTACCCATGGAAGCCAGAAAAAGATCCTGGGAGATTAGGAGGTGTAGCATCTGGTAGCTTCCTGTTTCATTTACTTTTTCTTGTTGGAGGTATAAGCTCATTGGTTGTATCTGCTGATGCTATACATGATGTCATTGCCATCTAAATTTGGGCCCTATGGGAGAGAGTCCCCTTCATTTTGTCCTGTTATAGTTTAAGTACACTATCTTTCTATATTGCCTTATGTTTTTCCCCATATCACAACTTCCTAGTTACTGAGGTTTAGCTGTAAATGACTCACAAGGTCCAAGGAACTGGATGCAAGGCTGAGAAAAGAGATTGTCAAATCTCTTTTTGAGCCCTTTCTTCCCTCTCTACCTGAGAATTATACTTCACATCTCTGGTCTGCTCTACTACTAAGGGTCAACTCCTCAGCAGCCTTGATTTCTATTTTCAAGTACACTCACATATAGCAAGTGACAGAAGTCTATAAATCAGAAAAGTCCTGCTCAGTATTATTCTCATTTCCTTTTCTGTACTGTGCATCTGTCTCTGTGGTGGGACCATCATTTTTCACTGTTTACCCAAGGTCTCAGTATTCCCCTGATGTATGCACAAGAGACTGAAGGAAGTATAGTATTTTAAGATTTCTAGTGGTTGATAGTGAACTTCAGGCTTTAACTTTGGAAGAATTCTTATGGATATCAGAGATATTGTAATATATGGTATGAGACCCATTGGGTTTCCAGACAACCTCACACAGATGTCACCATCTTCTGTTACATGATACTCTCAGCACTCAGCAGGATGTTGAGCTGAACTCAAGATAGAAAATATCTTAATTTGAACTGGATCTGAACTCAAATGATAATATTATTCTCTCTTTTAAACATGAACTTATTCTGACCTGGAAAAAAAAAAGAACACTCTTCCTCCTAGTCCCCCAACCACACACACACACACACACATACACACACACACACACTCACACTTGTATGTGCCCCCACACACCCCTCTCCCATAACAAACCACAAAACAAATAATCATCTGGACATTCAATTATCATGCTTAATATTTTACTGCCTTTTCCCTCAGCTGAGCAGAGAAATATTAAAAAATAATTCTCTATAACTGTCAATTATGTTTAATACTGTTATAATTATTACTGTATAAAATATGTTGTGTGTTGCCTATTGAGTTTATGTGTCTCCATATGGGTATGTCTAGAAGTGACCCCAAAGGAGGTTTGAATAGTTATCTCTAGAGTCTCTTCCCCTCATCTGTCTCCAAGGGAGTCTTTGATTCCTGCCAAAAGAAGACCAGGAGATTGGAGTCACATTGCTGCTCATTCTCCTCTCCTCAGAGACAAGAGCATTAGGCTAGAATGATATCTATTTGCCCCCATAAATACTGTTAGCTTGGGATAATAACTTTTAGGTTCAAACTCTGTTCCTAATGACTCTCCTTTAATGAAAGAGTTACCTAAGCTATATAACCAAGGCGGGACTCCTTTCCCACTACATGCCAGTAACATAAAGACCACATACAACGAATAGCAAATAAGCTCCTTTATCCAAACTGGTAGCAAATTGAAATCAGAGAAGTTTGCCTCTGAGAATATACCAGATATAGACAGAGCAATTGAGCTGTCCCATTGAGAGAAAGATGGTTCAGCTTAACCAAGAAAGAGAGTTCCAGATTTTATCCAAGGGAAAATTTCCAGAAGTCCCTGGTGTGGTAAGCTGGTGATAGGGACATGACTGTGCTTCTTTCCAGAGCTTTTTCTTTTCTTTCAGGGACTTCTCCCTGAAGAGGGCTAAAACTCCAGGTCTTGTTTCTCAAAGTTGGAAGCCAGAAGACTGAGATCTCTCCTCTCCCAAGCTCTTACCAATTTTACCCCTCACGTAGGCATGGAATATTGAGGACTCAGTCTCCACCAATGGGGTATTATTGGTAAGGAGAACTTATGGACGTGATCCTTTAGTTAGAACAGAAATATATACCCTTTGTCCCCTTTTCTCCTCCCCAAACAGTAATATGGGTCTGCTAATAGGGCATTTTCAGGATCTTTTTTTCATTAAAAAAAAACATTTTGAAAATCCTAGTGAAATGTGATCATATGTCCACATTCACTGATTTTGTGAAAATCGGAAGTTTGTGGTAGTGACTAGCGTTTACATAGTGCTTGAACGATATTTTCTCATTTTATCCTCATGATAACCCTGACAGGTAGAACTTATTATCTCTCTTTTTACAGATGAAGGAACTGAAGCAGAAGTCAAGTGACTTGCCTGAGGTCACCCAGCCATTAAGTAGCTGAAGTTAGATTTGAACAAAAGTCTTCCGGACTCCAAGTCCTGGGCTCTATCCACTGTGCCTCCTAGGTAGGTGATCCAGGGGGAGTGATCATAGGATCACACACTTAGAACTAGAAGAGACCTCAGAAGCCAACCAGCCCAATCCTCTCATTTATAGATCAAAAATTAGGCTGAGAGAGTTAGTGATGCTGGATCTAAAATACAGTGGCTCAGCTAGTAGCTGTCCAGCTGACATGTATCTGGCAATTAGCCCACTTGGCATTTCAGACCACTATAGTGAGTTGTTTATATCAATGATGTATAATATACTTGTATATATACAATATAGTAGGGGTGTATGGAGTGTCTAGGGAGGACTAGTACCTCATGTGTGAGGGCTTGCCAGACCCTTTTCAGGGTTGCTCATCCACCTTTGTTGTCCACCTTTCACCCAACTCTCACCAGTGGCTCCAAGAAGCTGTAGCAGGCACACTGCACTCTGATAAAACTCTCTCTGCAAATGGGCTAAACCAGGTTGAGGATAACCAACAGGCCTCAGACCTCTTAGTGAATTAGGGGGGTGTCTACCACAAGCCTGTGAAAATTTCCTCCTACGGAATGACCCTGAAGGAGGCTGAAGTAGGTGCTGTAGAACACTTAGAGCTTGGTCAGACATGGAAGATGCCGTGGTTGTCCACTGCATCCCAGGCCATCTCCAATCATTTTGACTTTTGTTCTGCCACTGGACTTCGGTGACCCTGGAAGAGAGATTGAGGCTGATGACTTTGGGTAATTCTGTGTCACTTAAACCCAATTCTCTTGAAAGTCAAAATCTCACCTGTGATGTCATTAATCCTCTTGGAAACAAAGACAAACAATGTTAGTGATGTTAATTTGAAAAGAGGCTGTTTGGAGCCATGTTATGTGGGGATTCCTGTGCTGTCAGTACATTTTAAGATCTTGTCTGGACAGCATTTTCTTCATCTATAAAATAAGAAAGTTAGATGAAATTATCTCCAATGTCTCTTTCATCTTCAAAGGTCTGTATGTCTGGGAGTTGACTTTCTTTGGCATCTCTTTAACATGTTTACCATATATATTATTTCATTTTACAATTATATGTTTGTCACATCTTTTCTCATTTCTACATTATAAGTACAGTAAAGGCAAGTATCCCAATTTACCTAAACTTTTCATCCATTTTATCTTTATTTATTTATTTATTTATAGATTATGGCATTTATTTCCACAAAATTTTGAGTTCCAATTTTCCTCCCCATCTCTCCCCTCTCCCCACCTCATAACACCTTGCATTCTGATTACCCCTTCCCTCAATGTGCCCTCCCTTCTATCACACCCCATACTTCCCTTATCTCCATCTTCTCTCTTTTCTTGTAGGGCAAGATAGATTTCTATACCCCATTACCTGTATTTCTTATTTTTCAGCTATATGCAACAACAATTCTCAACATTCGTTTCTAATACTTTGAATTCCAACTTCTCTCCCTTCCTCCCTCCCCCCACTGAGAAGGCAAGCAATTCAATACAGGCTATATATGTGTCATTTTGCAAGACTTCCAAAGTAGTCATGTTGTGTAAGACTTACTACATTTTGCTCCATCCTATCCTGTCATTGTATTCTCTCATTTGACCTTGTCCCTTCCCAAAAGTGTTTACTTCTAGTTATTTCCTTCCCCCATTTGCCCTCCCTTCCAACATCCCTTTCATCCCACTTGTCCCCTTCTCCCCTACTTTCCTGTAGTGTAAGATAGATTTTCACACCAAATTTGGTGAGCATGTTATTCCATCCTTAAGCCAAATGTGAAGAGAGTAAGCTTCACTTTTTCCCTCTCACCTCCTCCCTTTTCAATTCCACTGAAAAAGATTTTTCTTATCTCTTTTATGAGTGATAATTTGCCCCATTCTATTTCTCCTTTTCTCCTCCCAATATATTCCTCTCTTACCCCTTAATTTTATTTTTTAATAGATATCATCCCTTCTGATTCAACTCAATGCGTGTTGTGTGTGTGTGTGTGTGTGTATGTAATCCCTCCACCTATCCAAATGCTGAGAAAAGTCTCAAGAGTTACAAATATTATCTTTCCATGTAGGAATGTAAACAGTTCAGCTTTAGAAAGTCCTTTATGATTTCTCTTTCCTATTTACCTTTTCATGCTTCTCTTGATTCTTGTGTTTGAAAGTCAAATTTTCTCTTCAGTTCTGGTCTTTTCATCAAGAATGCTTGAAAGTCCTCTATATCATTGAATGACCATTTTTTTCCCTTGAAGTATTATACTCATATTTGCTGGTGATGCTTGGTTTCAATTCCAGTTCCTTTGACCTCTGAAATATCCCATTCCAAGCCCTTCGATCCCTTAATGTTGAAGCTGCCAGATCCTGTGTTATCCTGATTGTATTTCCACAATACTCAAATTGTTTCTTTCATGTTAATTTTATGGAAGATAATGTCTAGGCTCTTTTTTTGATCATGGCTTTCAGGTAGTCCCATAATTTTTAAATTGTTTCTCCTGGATCTATTTTCCAGGTCAGTTGTTTTTCCAGTGAGATGTTTCACATTATCTTCCATTTTTTCAAACTTTTTTTTTTGTTTACTAACTGCTTGGTTTAACTCATAGTCATTCATTTCCCTGAACTCAATTCTCCCTTTCAATGAATTATTTTGTTCAGTGAGCTTTTGGACCTTCTCCTCCATTTGACTATTTCTGCTTTTTAAAGCCTCCTTCTCCTCATTGGCTTTTTGGATCTCTTTTTCCAATTTAGTTAGCCTATTTTTAAAGGTGTTATTTTCTTCAGCATTTTTTGAGTCTCCTTTAGCAAGCTGTTCACTTGCTTTTCAAGCTCTTCCATGGCGTAAGCCCACTGTATATTCTTTTTGGAGGTACTGGATGCAGAAGCCTCTGACAGTATGCATTGTTCTTCCTCATCTGAAAGGATGGAAGGAAATACCTGTTCACCAAGAAAGTAATCTTCTGTGGTCTTATTTTTCCCCCCCTTTTTGGGCATTTTCCCAGCCAGTTACTTGACTTCTGAATCTTTTGTCAAGAGGAAGGTCCTAGTGCTCCTCCTCACCCCAGGACTGTGCTCAGGGCTGAGATTCAGATCAGCTTCTCAATTTCCCCAGGGGCTTTAAGCTGAGCCACTCCTAAGATGGAAGCTTCCGCCCAACTCAGCCACTGCCACACAGTGCTACTGCCCTGATGCCCTGATGCCACTGCTGCCTGGAACCCATGCTGGGGGGGACCCTGCTCCCCTCTTGCCCAGCTGGGAAAGCCCTTTTACTGACCTTTGAAGCTTTCTTTGGCGCTTGTGGGTTGAGGGATCTGAGACCCTCCCTGCCAGGGATTCTGCCCCAGAGGCCTGTTCTGGTCCTGTTCCTCCTGGTGCCACATGGCCAGGGGTTGGTTCTGCTCTGCTCAGTGTCCTTTGGGATAGACCTTTCCAGGTGGCCTTCCAGGTTACCTTTGGCTGGAAATCTCTTTCACTCTGTTGTTTTGTGGCTTCTACTGCTCTAGAATTTGTTGAGAGTCATTTTTTACAGGTATTTTATGGGCTGTGGGGGAAGAGCTATAGTATGTGTGTCTTTCTACTCTGCCATCTTGGCTCTGCATCCTACATTTCATCCATTTTAGCCCTAGTGAGGTTTTCTGTACACAGTCACTAGGTGGGACAATGGATAGAGTCCTGGGCCTGGAATCAAGAATACCTTAGTTCAGTGCAGCTAAGAAGCACAGTGGATAGAGCAGCTTCCCTGGAGGCAGGAGGACCCGAATTCAAATCTGGCCTTAGGCACTTACTAGCTGTGTGACCCTGGGCAAGTCACTTTATTCTAATTGCCTCAAAAGAAATACCTTAGTTTGAATTCTGCCTTAGAAACTTAATAGGTATATGACACCTTATAAGGTTAATGGAGGAGGGGGGAACAGTTAAAGATCTCCCTCACCCATTAATAGACCTCAGATACCAATTGTTAATTTCTAATGAGGCACAGGATCATGAGGGTGATGCCCTCCAACTCTGAAAAGTGTATATATACTCTGAGGTGAGGTTTTACTTTGGGGTTTATTTTTTGGATGAAGTTTCCTGTGCCAGATGAGACTCTGGGCAGCCATTTTAAGAAGCCACCTGGCTTTGAAAATCCAGATATTGGTGCTTCTCTCTCTCTGGTAATCATGTATGTATTGTCTCAGAATCTTCCTAAGACAGTTCAAATGGAAGTGATTCAGTTTCCTGGCATGACACTGGTAGACTGCCCATGTTTCACAGGCATACAACAATGAGGTCAGCACAACAGCTCTGTAGACCTTCAGTTTGGTGGTCAATCTAATACTTCTTTTCTCCCAAATTATTTTTTGCAGCCTCCAAAACACTGAACTAGCTCTGGCAATGCGTGTATCAACCTCATTGTCAATGTGTACATCCCTGGAAAGTACACTACCAAGGTAAGTGAACTTATCCACAGCATTGAAAACTTCTCCATTTGTTGTAACTGATGGTTCCACATAGGGATGGTGTGGTGGTGGCTGATGGAGCACCTGTATTTTCTTGGTGTTAATTATTAGGACAAAATTAGAACAGGTAGCAGAGAACTGATCCATACTTTGTTGCATCTCAGCTTCAGAGGCTGCATTGAGTGCACAATCATCTGCAAACAGAAAATCATGCACCAACACTCCCTCCACTTTGGCCTTGGCTTATAGCCTTTTCAGATTGAAGAACTTACCATAAGTACAGTAGCTGACTTTGATGCTGTGTACATCATTGAAAACATTTGACAACATGGCTGAAAACATCATGCTAAATAGCATGGGAGCAAGCTTACAGCCCTGTTTCACTCCATTGGTGACTGGGAAGGCACGAGAGCATTGTCCATTATCCAGAACCTGGGCAAAAATGTCATCATGAAATTGACATACAATATTGATGAACTTCTCCAGGCAACCAAAGTTTGACATAATTTTCCATAAGCCCTCATGACTAACAGTGTCAAAGGCCTTAGGAAGATCTACAAATGTTGTGTACAGACCTCTATTCTGCTCCTGGCATTTCTCCTGGAGTTGTGGGGCAGCAAACATCATATTGACTGTTCCTCAGCCCTTTTTGAAGCCACACTATGAAACATGGACAGTTTACCAGCACCATGCCAGGAAATTGAATTGCTTCCGTTTGAACTGTCTTAGGAAGATTCTGAGGATCACCTGGCAGGATAAGGTACCAGACGCTGAGGTCCTTGCTCGAGCTGAACTGCCAAGCATTCAAACTATGCTTCAGAAAGTGCAACTCTGATGAGCTGGCTACATTGTTAGAATGCAAAATGTACACTTGCCAAAAAGATTATTTTATGGAGAACTCACATGGGGCAGGTGATAACATGGTAGTCAGAAGAAGCGATAGATGGACACTCTCAAGGTCTCTCTCAAGAACTTTAGATTTGATTGTGCAACATGGGAGACACTAGCACAGGACCTGTCAGCATGGTGTGCCCACATCAGAAAGGGTGCTGTGTTCTATGAGCAAAGCAAAATTGAAACTACACAAAATAAATGTAGGATGCGCAAATTTGGGGTATCCACCCCAAAAATTCATATGGACTATCTGTGCCCAACCTGTGGTAAAGCATTCTGAGCTCATATTGATCTGATTAGCTGCAGTTAGACACACTGAAATTTCACTTTATCATGTCATTTATGATGTCATTTTGGTCCTTTTTGGGAACGAAGGACAACAATCAGCCATCAGACAGTTGGAAGCCCTATCTGTTGGTCTTTCTGTTTGTAATTTCTGTTTGTATTTTTCTGAAGTTCAGGGTGCTGTTTTCCCCTGAACTAAATGAATGATATATATGCTTGATTAAAGTAGCTTGTTGACTCCTCAAAAGGTTGCTTTCTTTTTAGAAAAGGAGATCTAAGAACCTGTACAGGAGACCCTCCTGTGTAGGCCAGGGTTCTTACTGATACACACCTTAAGCAAGTTACATCACTTCAGCTGGCCTCAGTTTTCTTATGTGTAAAAAGAGGAAGTTGAATTCAGTGGTCTCTAAGATCCCTTCTAGCTCTAAATCTATGATCTTATGATTGAGCAAATGAATTTAATTTGAATTTATCCATTTTTCTAACTTTCTCATTCCTTTCCCAAGAAATCCCCTTATGAATTTCTGTTAAATTGCCTTCTCAGTTTAGTTTCATAGCCATTCTGACTGTGGGGTATCTTGTTTTTTCTGAAGAATTTTGTGGCTACTTTCAATCTTATTTTCTCTTCTTTTTCTACTGATTGATCTTCTTCAAGAGTCATGCCATAAAGCAAGGTAGGCAGAACAAGGAAATCAATATGTCCAGTGACTAATAACCATGTAAACAGAAAGAACAATAATGGCAATAAATAATCAAAACTAGATGCTATGAAATTATAATGACTCAACTTGGTCCCAAAGACAAGGTATGAGAAGACCTCCCAAGGACCATGGGGGTGGAATATTGCATATTAATACCAGATATTTCTGCTATATTAGTTATTTTTTGGTGAACTTTGTTTTCTGCCCCCCTTTTTTCTTTTTTTTAAATTATTTTTATAGTTTTTTACTTTTTTCTTAATTTTTTTTACAGTTGAGGAAACTGAGGCAGAAAGTTTTTTTCTTTTTTCTTTTTTTCTCTTAAATTATAAAAGATGGTACTCTAGGAGAGGCTGGTGGAACAGAGAGGGAAATGGAGGTGTGTTAATATTATATCTTATTCTGGTTTCCCTGACCACGCTCCTTCCATGCCTTCTAGTCAGTATAGAAAGTAAGTTTATAAGAAGTAAGATTGCAAAGGGAGACCTAGAAGCGAAGTACAACTATCCCATAGATTAAAGGAGCATCATTTATAAATTGCATTATAAATGAACCAAAAATCACATCCTGGTAATATGTTCTAAATCAAGGGAAGCTGTCTAGGCTTTGCTGGCAGGGTCTCATGGTCCTATGATATATTAATCTCAGACAAGTTCCAGACATTGGCAGTAAGACCAGCATTTCACCAGATGGTGCTGATAACTTTGTTAGGTTGTGGATATATTAGCTTTAAAGTTTTACTGACAACTTTGAGATGATTTAGATATGCTAATGAATGAGCCCCAAGGTGGCACAGACAATAGTGTGTCCCCCTCAACCCTCCAAAACCCTATACAAGTGTGATGAAACACTCCTACCTCCTGAATATTCATCCATCTCCTAAGGTTCCCCACTGCCAGTGCTCCTTCCCCTAATCCCGGATTATGTGACTGCTCGTCTCTCCCTCTCCATTTTCTTCTCCACACTGTCTGCCTTCCCCTACCACCCCACCCTTGTCCTCACACTATCTGCCAATGTTCCTCCCTGCTTTTTGCTGCTTGTCTCTGTATTTTCTGTGTGGTTTGCCTCTGCACCTTCTGTGCCTTATTAAAGTGTGATTGCAGCCTCACTTCCTGCTGCCAGTCATGCTCTTCCCTGGCAAGTACCCAAAGCATTGGGTGTGCCTGCTCCCGTTTCAGAGTTTCATAAATTATGAATTCAGTAGGTGACGTAAAAACAAAAGCTATTAATTAAAATTTATTTTTAAAGAGCAATTAAGGCATAATAGGAAGGGATCTGTTCTTTCATAGTCAAGATACTTTATTTCTTTTAATTTCTCTCTTGTAGAATTACCCATGAATTGGCAGAAAGGCCAGTTTTAAAATAATTCTTCCATTTATTTATTCAGTGTTTACTTTTTGATCACTACTGGTTTAACCACCAAGGGGCATGGTTATTCAGTTGCCTGTGCTGTTTATTAGTAAGCAACTTGCCCACGGTTACTTCCTAGCTATGTGACCCTGGACAACTCATTTAACTTCTTTCTGCCTCAGTTTCCTCAACTGTAAAAATGGAGATCATAATAACACCCACCTCACAAGTTCTTTATGAGGACCACATGAGAAAATATCTGTAAGGCACTTAGTACAAGGCTTGGTACATAGTAGGTACTAAATAAGTATTCATTCCCTTCCCCTATTAAGGCTCAGATACTGACTGTCAAAGGCTCGGCCTTGTTTGATGCCCTTAGTTCTTGAAGAAGACCAATGACATCAGGAGGATGATGCCTTGACTTTCAAGTGAATTCGATTTAAGTGAGGCAGATCTGTGCAAAGGCATCAGCCGCACTCTTTCTTCCAGGGTTATTGGGGTCCAGCAAGAGATGGGTCAGGATGACTGGCAGTGGCCCAAGATTCAGTGGGAGACCTTGGTCTTTTTAAGTTTAGGTCTTTCCTAGGCTCCCCAGTTTGTCTGAGACAATACCCATTCAGTTGTTAAGGCTAGGTAAGAAATGAGGCAAAAGATGGTCTAGTTTTCTTTCCCAAAAGACTCAAGGAGGGGAAGACTCTCAAGGAGGGGAAGACTCTCAGGGTTTCTGGCCAGAATAGAAACAATTGCTGTTTACACTCACTCAGAGACATCAAAATCCAAACAATGGGAAAGTGAGGCTTGGGCTCGGTGAGAGCCTAATGGTTTTATGTACCACCCAACATGAGAGAGCATTCTGGAGTAACATTGACTTCATTATGGCTCTCAAAGAGCTGACTGCTTCTGTCTTCAGTGCTACTCCTTTTGTGGATGTAAGCATCCACAAAAGTCTAAGGGTTTTGTGTGTGTGTGTATGGATTTAGTGAAATAGACTCATGGCTTTTATCATCCCAACCCAGTAGAATTCTGTCCTTTTCCCTTTATTCATGCTTTTCAATGGAGAATGGCACAATTTTGGCAGTTATTTATTCATAACCACAGAAGAAAAAGAATGAACAATCATTATATAGCTCTCCTTGTTCTCCCAGACCCAGAAGAAGCAGCTTAAATCCTTTTTGTTTCACAGGCAAGCCAAAATGTCAGTTGGCGCAGCTCAGGTTCTCAGATTCAAACCTCCCTATTTCTGTAGATAAGCTCAAAGAAAAAAGCACAGGGATTCAAAGACACAGTTCAAGGGCTTAGATGCAGACCTCATGGGAAAGCTTAGAACCTCCCACCAGCCTGGATCCAGGAGTGTGCCACAGTCAACTCTACTCACAGCTAAATTTTCAGTGTGAGCCTGGAAATCTGGCAAATAGTACAAGTCAGGGTTCGATTTATTGTTTTGTTGATTTTCTAGATTTAAGAAAGTGATAGAGAAAATGTTGACAATTCAGTTTAAATTAAAAGTGTCTGCCATTTTTTTAAGGGGGAAACTAGTTGTTAAACATTTTATCAGCACATCCCTGCCTGGATAAGATGTTGATTTTTTGATTTGGATGGTTCCACTTCATTGCTCTGGCCATAACTTTAGTTTCTTACTGCCTTTTGAGTATGCTGCTCCCTTCTGAACCTTATCCTGCTAAGGGGACAGCCTCCTTTGCAATCAGTGTCTTATGAGAAATAGGTATAAGGCAAGAGAATGACTGCCTTTCCACTGATGTTCATTTTCTTCTCCATCTCTCTAAGTCTGAAAAGGCTGACTCTTCCAGCGTCTTATGTCATTTCTCGTGTTAGCCCCACTTATTCCTTTGTCCCCCATGCTCAGTATCTTCCTCCTGCTTGAATGGCCATAGGCTAACTCCCAGCTCTGCCCTGGAAAAGAAGAGAGGTGGGGCAGGGAATAAAAGTGGTGGATTACATTGACTGCAAGGCTGTCCTTTGAGAATGGCAAATCGATTCAATTGCTACCTGTCTGTTCCCAAATAAGTTTCAGGACAGCTGAGGGGAGCACAGGGAGGAGAAGAAGGAAGGAGTGTTTCTAGCTGATGCTTTAAAAAAAAAAACCTCCTGAGTAATCAGCAAAGGGCATCTAGAAGAGGGCATAGATGCCCAGTAAAAGAAAAGTGCTCCTGAGTAATCAGCAAAGGGCATCTCACCTTATTCCTACTATCCCCAAACGCTGGGTCTCCGGCCAGCTGCCTGACCACCACATGTTCCTGGCAACTCTGACTACCTTACTATCCCTTTCGTGCCCATTTGGTGACATTTCTTTTTTTGGTCAGCTTTCTTTTCTCCTTCATCCTTATTACATTTTCTAATGTTGTCATTTTCAGATCATTCAATCAAGGTTCACACTGATTTCCATCTCATTCATTTATTTGGAATATTAATTTATTTTGTCAAGATTTATTGATGGCTTTAGTTTTGCATTTAGTTTTTTTAACATCATAGTCAATTTCCAATTTAACCCCATCTTCAATCTTCCAACCATAATCTTTTTAATTAGACAAAAACAGTTAAAATCAATACAGTGAGCTTTTCTTAAAGTCATACAACATACTTCTCCCAGAATCCCCCACCTGTTGATGGAAATAAGGGAGATGTGTGAGGGTTGTTTCATCATTTATCATCTAGATCCAAGATTATTGTGCTTTGCATTTGATTTGAGTTCAGTTACCTTGTAGTTGTTTTCATTTACATCATTGCAGTCATCACATTGTTCAGTCATGTCCAATTCTTCACGAGCCCATTTGGGGTTTTCTTGGCAAATATAGTGGAGTGCTTTGCCTTTTCCTTCTCCAGCTCGTTACAGATGAAAAAACTGAAGCAAACAGGGTGAAGTGATTTACTCAAGGTCACACAGCTGGTGACTATCTGAGGCCAGATTTAAAACGCTATGTTTGCCAAGAAAACCCCAAATGAGGTCTTGAAGAGTCAGACATGATGAAAATGACTGAACAAGAACAAGTCAATATGTATATTACTTTCTTGGTTGAGCTTTCTTTGGTTTGTATCAGTTAATACACATCTTCCTGAATTCTTCATATTGGTAACCTTTTTGTTCATTTGTTTTTGTCCTTATCTGTGGTTTTATCCATATAGTTCTTCAATGGAATCAAATAAGCAACTTATTTATAGAGTATAGTCATACAGAATAATAACAGTTCTGATGATATAGCACTTGCTATGTGCTAGGTACCGTGCTGAGGCATTTTATAAGCATTATTTGATTTGATCCTCATAAACCCTGGGAGATGTATGTTTTTATTATTTGCCATTTTCAGAAGAGGAAACTGAGGCAAACAGTAGCCTCAAAGTAACTCAGTAAGGGTTGTATAGCTAGTAATAGTGACAACAATAATAGTTAACATTTACGCAGTGCTTACTATGTGCCAGGAACTGTGCTAAATGCTTTAAAATTACTCTCTCGCTTGATCCTCATAACAACCTGGGAGATAGATGCTATTATTGTCCCCATTTTACAGATGAGGAAACTAAGGCAGAAAGAGGTTAAGTGACCCAAATCTCAAGGGTCACACAACTAGTGCCTGAGGTCACATTTGAACTCAAGTCTCCCTGACTCCAGGCTTGGCCCTCTCTCCACTGTGCTGCCTTATCCATGTGACCCAGCTTAGATGTTAGAAGGAGGATGTGAATCCAATCCTTCCTGACTCCAAGGCTGGTTTTCTATCCACTTGGCTATGCTGCCTTGTTTTTATGGCACAATAATACTTCATTACATTTATATAGCCCAATTTGTTCATCCATTCTGTAACTGACTGCCTTTGTTTCTGGCCTTTTTTCCTATCACAAAAAGTATTGCTCTGAACATTGTCCTCCATATGAGGCTTTTCTGATTTTGTTTCTACACACCCAACAGGTGAGATTGCTGGGATGAATAGTCTTAACTGTTTGCTAACCTTTCTCAGATAATTCCAAAAATATTTCTAGATATTTTGGACCAATTGTGTGACTCTACCAATGACTCATTTCCTGTCTTCCTATGGCCTCTCTCATACTTAATATTTTTATCCTTTCATCTTTGTGACTTTCTTGCTGATCATTTAAACTAGATTCTACCCATATCAAAATGTGGAGAAGAAATACATGGTGTAATTTTTCCCCAGGTCCTGAACTCTTTGATTGATCTTCCTTGTTGGCAATGTGGTGTTGTGGAAAAAGCACTAAATTGTGGGTCAGGAACCCTGGATTTGTGTTTTGGTGTTATCATCCATAGTTGTGAAACAGCAAGTAATCCCACTTCCTCGGGGCTCAGTTTCCTTATCTGTAAAATGAAGGGATTGGATTGGAATACCTCTAAGGGCCCCTTTCAGTTAAAAAAAAAATTCATTATTGAAAATCTCCAGCATTTCTTCCTATCACATAATTCCAAGGAATGCCCAGAAACCTTGGGTTTTAGTCTCAGCTCTATCATATATAAATTCCTAAAAACTTTCTTAACCTCTCTGACCTTTAATCTTCCCACCCTAAAACAGGGATGATATTAATCTTATACACACATAGTGCTTTAAGATTTGCAAAGCACTTTTATAGAACTCAGTGAAGTAGGTAGTATTTTAAGTATAACCCTTGACTCAAAGGGGCACTTGCTTGAAACTATCATCCTAGGTTGAGATTAATTACTCAAAGGTCCATGTTTGCATAAGGGGCAGAGTTGCTGAGAGCTGAAGAGAGATCCTTGTTTGGGGACTTCCATCTTCAAGATAAAAGACAATTGGTTTAAGGCTCTCTTCAGGTTCCTGGAGGGATAGAAAGATTCTGGGAAGAAAGCAAAATGTAAAGTAGCAGGTTGCCTTGGTCATGTCCCTGTCTCTTACTGCCCTAGAGACTTTGGGGGAATTTCTCATTGGGTGAGATCTGAGTCTCTCTCTGTTGATCTAAGTTATCTTGTTCCCAATGGGAGAGTTCATTCACTTTGTACTGTCTGTTGTATTATACTTTCTCTGATTTCTCTTTGCTATCTGTTTGGCTAAATAGGTTTATTAGCTATTTATTGTATGTGTCTTTTGTGGAATTAATATCTGGTAGAAAGGGAATAGCTTGAATAGCTTGGGGCATTCTTTCTCTAGTAAAGGATAGTGATCAGGACTTCAGCTTAAACCTAAAAATTACTTTTCCTAGACTAAAAATATTCAAGTGAGCAGACAATTATGCCTATCCTAATGCCCCCTCTCTCTGGGAAGAGCAGAGTAGCCTCCAGACCCAATCCTAAGTCTCCCTAGGGGGAAGAGACTCTAGAGATATCTAATCTTACCTCCTTGAGAGCCATAGCCAAACAGACCTATATAGGTGTATATAACCTACATGTTATACAGCAAGGTGAAACAGAGGATAGAGAGCCAGGAAGACTTGAGTTCAAATCCAACTTTAGATACTACCTATGTGACCCTGGGCAAGTCACTTAACCTATGTTTGCCTCATTTCCTCATCTGTAAAATGAGGATAATAATAGTACTTGCCTCCCAGGGCTGCTGTGAGGATAAAATGAGAGAATAATTGCAAAGTGCTTGGCATTATACCTGGTACATAGAAAGCGCTTCGTAAATGTTAGCTATCATTATTTTTGTTATTACATGGGCAAAACACAACCTAACACACATAAATGCATGTGCATCCTTATATGTATGTATACACACATCCTTACACAAGGATTAGTATACTCATTATAAAGATGAGGAAAATGAGAGTCAGTCAGGTTAAATGATTACTCCATGGTCACATGCTAGAAAATATCTGACTTGAGGTTTGAACTCAGGTCTTGGGACTCAAAGGTCATCTTTCCTATATACCACACCTCCTCTCCAGTACATTGTGGTTATTCAGTTGTGTTCAATCCTTCATGACCCCATGTGGAATTTTCTTGGCAAAGATACTGGGAGTGGTTTGCTATTTCCTTCTCCACCTCATTTTTACAGTTGAGGAAACTGAGGCAAACAGGATTAAGTGACTTGCCCAGGGTCACACAGCTAGTAAGTGTCTGAAGCCAGATTTGAACTCAGGTATGCTTTTTTTTTTTTAATGTGTTTTTGGTGTTTTACAATCACTTCCATATAGCTTAGATTTTTTTCCTCTCCCACCACTTCCTTCCTCCCTCCCTCCATGCTCCCTTCCTGAGATGGCGTGCATTCTTATATAGAATACATACATTCCTATTAGATATATTTTCACCTTAGTCATGTTGAATAGAATAATTGAAATGAATGGGAGAAACCATAAAACAAAACAAAACAAAACATAACACAAAAGAAAATAGTCTGCTTCATTCTATGATCCAATTCCATAGTTCTTTCCCTGGATGTGGAAGGCATTTTGCCTCAAGTCCTTTGTGAATTTTTTAGGTTCTTCTTGCATTGCTGTGAAGGACTAAATCTACTAGTAAAATCTCTTGCACACTGTGGTTGTTGCTGTGTACAAAGCTCTCCTGTTTCTGCTCCTTTCACTCAGCATCAGTTCATATAAGTCTTTCCAGGCCTCTCTGAAGTCTTCCTGTTCATCATTTCTTACAACACAATAGTATTCCATTACATTCATATACCACAACTTGTTCAATGATTTCCCAATTGATGTGCATCCTCTTGATTTCCAGTTTTTGACCACCACAAAGAGAGCTGCTATAAATAATTTTGTACATGTGGGACCCTTTCCCATTTTTATGATCTCTTTAGGATACAGTCCTAGAAGTGATATTGCTGCGTCAAAGGGCATGCACATTTTTGTAGACCTTTGGGCATAGTTCCAAATTGCTTGAACTCAGGTATTCTTGACTCTAGGCATGGCACTCTATCCATTATGCCACCTAGTTGCCCTTCTCTAATACATAAATATTCAGTCTCCCTGGGATGTAGAAAGTGTGCCTCTGTGAGGGAAATGGTTCGCAAATTCTAAAGCGCTACATAAACGTGAGATATTACTGTTACTGGCAAGTAAAATTAAAATGTGGTACGGTTGGGCTGTACCTTAAGAGATCAGTGAATTTATCTCCTTCATTTTATAGGTGAGGAAACCAGCTTGTAGCAATTAAGTGACTTGCTTAAGGTCACTTAGCTGGTTAAGGAAGTGAGTCTTGGGTCTAAAGTCAAAGAAACCAGATTCAAACCCTAGTTGTATAAATTACTACTTGTGTGACCCTGAGCAAGGCTCTTAAACTCTCTGGGACTGTTTCTTCATCTATAAAAGGAAAGGGTAGGACTAAATTATCTCTTCCAACTCTAAATCTATGATTGAATTATCCTATTCAGCCATTTTCCCTTGTGTCCAACTCTTCGTGACCCCATTTGGGGTTCTTTTGGCAAAGATCCTGGAGTGATTTGCCATTTTCTTCTCCAGCTCATTTTACAGATGAGGAACTGGGGTAAACAGGGTTAAGTGACTTGCCCAGGGCCACACAGCTAGTAAGTGACTGAGGTCAGATTTGAACTCTTAAAGATGAGTCTTCCTGATTCCAGGCCCAGCATTGTAGCCACTGTGTTACTAGCTGCCCTCTGCATTATCCCAGTTAATGACAAAAACGAGGACTAAAATCTAGGTCTTGTGAATCCCAAACCTGTTTTACTTTCTTTATGCTAGGTTCCTTCTGCACTATACAAATAGTTTAAAACTCTCATATTTTATCACCATTATCTATGACAACTTTATTTTGTATTTTTATTCTAGTTTCATACTGACATTAACCAAAGCCATAGGTTAATGAGATTCATTAAGCCACATGATTCAAATTGTTAATTTACTTGTTTAATTTTCCCTTCAATAGGAAGCTTATACATGAGATATGGGCAAGTATTAATTAGTTTGCTTTTAATGGGAGCTCTCCTGTGCAGTTCCAAGGGCCCACAGTCATGAGACCAGAGAGTGTTGTGTGTTAGAGAGAGCTCCAGGGCATTAGACTGAGGGTGGAGAGGGGGGGACCCTGTGCCTGGGAGTGGAGATCTACATAAAGCAGCACAAACTTGGCAAAGGAAGAAAAGAGAGAGGAAAAAAAAATGGGGGAAAAGTCATGTGATGTTCTTGAGGAGCCATGAGCTGTTCTCTAGTTCAACCGGGTCAATTGATAAGAGGTATGGGAGACAGCTCCAACTGACTCTCCAGAGTCGGATTAAGTTTTTAATGTGAACATTTATACCTCAGAAATGGGCACACACTACAAATCAGGGCTACAAATCATTCTTTGTTTTGTTGATCATCTAGACTTAAGAAGATGACAGATAAAATGATAAAAATATAGATTAAATTTAAATGTTATACTCCTCCCTCTCCCTACCAGAGTGGGTTGTTAAATATTTACCAGCACATCCCTGCAGATGGATGGTGTGGGTAGTGATCTATTGATGCTGGTGCTGCAGCTACATTTGGAGAATGGGGAGCCAGAAGAACGACCTTACAGGGGAGTTGTCAGCATCAGAAAGGATGCTGATAATAACGCTGACAGGAGATACAGGGTGAATGAGCAACATTTTTTTCTCACTTCATCCACCACCTTGTTAAGTTCTGGGATTTTTTTTTCTGGGAGATTTTATATCTATTCATGACCTAGGGAGGTGGATGAGTTTGTACCCATTTGTATAAATGATTCCCCTCCTTTTGTTTTCAGTGCTTCTATGTCTTAATTAACTGTTTTTGCTCTTGGTTTGATATGGCTCCCATGTTTTGTAAATAATGTTACAGTGGTGGGGACTCAGGCTGTGATAACTAATCATTCTAATAGTTCATACTGAACCAGGAAAAAGTAGCCAGCGGCTTCAGAGTCAGAGCTCTCAAAGTTTTAAGGAATCCAGCTGTTATATATGCTTTTGCTCCTTTGCTGCTCACAGGTGCAGTTTTCTTTGAAACACAACACATTTTCCTTTAAACACAAAATCAAAGCATATCATGGCTCTGGACTGACATTAGGAAGAAATCTCAGTGGCTTAGTGGAAGCAACAACGTGCTCTATAAGAGACACGGAAAGAGCAGTATTCACCAGGAAGGCTAAACCACGTAAACTACCTCTTCCCCCAAGATTTTGGCAGAGGCAGCTCAGGACCCTTGGCCTGAGAGTCCTGGGAACAGCAGTGCCCTGAAGGACGTCAGCCCTGCTTCCAGCCTGGCTCTCACAACAAGTGTACAGTGGAGCGTCTTGTGAAAATGCCACCAAGCACCTGCTCCTGTAGGTACTGCAGTCTCTCTCTACTTAGGCAGCCACAGCAGAATGAAGATCCAGAAAATAAAGTCCTTGGCATCAAATGGTTCAACATCAGTCATGGAAGTAATAATAATAATAGCTATCATTAATATAGAGTTTGAAGGATCATAAAGTTCTTTTTTGTATGTTATCTCATTCAAGCTTGGGAGGTAGGTACTGTAATTATCCCTGTTTTACAGAGGAGCAAACAGAGGCTGAGAGAATTTAAATAAATAAATAGTTAATTAAATGCCTAAGGGTAGGATTTAAACTCAGGTTTTTCTGACTCTAAATCTGGCACTTTATCTTCTGTATCATCTATCAGCCTTTTTAATATAGATATGTTTTTTGATCAGTGGAAATGACATTAAATTTGGATGCATTACCAGCTTTGCTGCTGTACCCTAAGAACCACTGGGGTACATTTGTTTGCCCTGCATATGATCCCTCCAATGCATGTTGTCTCCTCCTATTAGTATGTGGGCCCTTTAGCACAGTACTTTGCAAATAGTAAGTGCTTAATAAATATTTTTTTCTTCTTTTCTTCCCTTCCTTCCTTCCTCTCTCCCTCCTTCCCTCCCCCCTCCTTTTTTTCCTTCTTCCTTTCTTCCTCCTTTCCTCCTTCCATCTTTCCCTCCATTTCCCCCTCCCTTCCTCCTTCCCTTTCTTTTTCCCTTCTTCCTTTTCTCCCTTCTTTCCACAATGACCCCATTGTTATTTAGTTATCTGAATCAAAATGAAATAGAACTAGGCTGCTGAGTCCCTCCCGCAGACATCTCACCTTTTCCCTGGGCTCCCTCTTATACCAGGCAAACTCTGCAAGAGGTGAAAGTCAGGACTCTTGATGCAGGTGAATTTTTGACACTTTTTTGGTCTTTATGATGACTACTCCATGAAAGTCTTTGTTAGGAGAGGCTTTAACCTGTGGCCTGCCAATGAATGGTCAGGCGGATTTCTTCCTTTGTTTCTTGCCTCTAGCTTCCTAGTGCTTGTTATCTTTTTTTTTTTGTCTGTTTGGTTCTCTGTTTCTCTTTAACATGCATCCAGGGGAAGCCAAAAGATGGAGATGAATCCATTACCTACAAATATTCCACATCTATGTTCATAGACTCTGAAATGCCTTTATCAGATCATAATCTGTTGTCCTTCCAACTTTCCCCTTCCCTTGTGATTCCAAACCTGACCTCCAATCCTTCCACCCCTCAGTTCTTTCCCAGGCCATCACTCCTGTGCTGGTTATACTCTCTTTTATTGTATCTTGACCTCCTGGTGAACTAGTTAGCCTCTGTACTGTCCAGTTCTTTTGAGTCCCCTGGCTCTTTATCCCGTCAAAGATCTCATCCTGCCGAACCCCAGCCTTATATTACTCCCACCATCCTCTGCCTTCTATGCTACTCATTTGTTGCTGAACAAAGTTGGAGACAATTACAATACCATGTTGACTGGGTCCATTATAAGTTTATGTTATATAATTTCAACTGTACACTCACTTCCACTGCTTTGATATCTTCCTAATCAATTTGCTATCTCATTCACTACAGTGACTTTTCTAAACTGTTTCAGCTGAGAATCTTGTCTAATTTTTTTCCTTGAGAAAAGTGAGGAAATTCAAGAGATTTCCCTCTTTTCTCCTCTCCCATCTTCCAGATGCCTTCTACCACTATCTCCTCCCTTCATCCCTGTTTCAAATAAAGAGGTGGACTTTCTCCTTCCCAAGTCTAACTCCTCTACGTGCACAGGTGATCCCATTCCAGCTCATCTTCTCCAGCAAATTGCCCCCTCTACAATCCCTACTTTCTTACCAATCTTCAATCATTTCCTGTCTACTAGCTGCTTCGTTACTACCTGAAAACATATCCATGTCTCCCCTCATTCTCAAATAACCTCACTTGATTCATCCACCCTACTATCTATCATCTATCTATCTATCTATCTATCTATCTATCTATCTATCTATCTATCTATCTATCTATCTATCTATCTGTCTATCTGTCTATCTGTCTGTCTGTCTGTCTGTCTGTCTGTCTGTCTGTCTTTCTGTCTTTCTGTCTTTCTGTCTATCTGTCTATCTGTCTATCTATCTATCTGTCTGTCTGTCTGTCTGTCTGTCTGTCTGTCTGTCTTCCTGTCTTTCTATCTATCTATCTATCTATCTATCTATCTATCTATCTATCTATCTATCTATCCATCTATCTATCTTCCTGTCTGTCTATCTATTCTATCTGTCTGTCTGTCTGTCTGTCTGCCTGCCTGTCTGTCTGTCTATCTCTCTGCCTGCCTGTACGTCTGTCTATTTGAATGTCTGTTTGTCTGTCTATCTAATTGACTATATCTCTTCTCTCTTTTATGGCTAAACTCCTGGAAAAGGCTGTCTGCAATAGGTGCCTCTACTTCCTTTCTTCTCACATGCTTCTTAACTCTCTGCAGTCTGGTTTTCATCCTCATCATTTAACCAATACTGTTCTCTCCAAAGTTACCAGTGATCTCTTACTTGCCAAATCCAGTGGCTTTTTCTCAGTCCTCATCCCTCCTGACCTCCCTGCAGACTCCAACCCTGCCAACCACCCTCTTCTCTTTGAGCTTTTCTTCTCTCTAAGCTTTCAAGCCTGTGTTCTCTTCCAGGTTTCTTCCTACCTTTTTGACTACTTCTTTTTAATGTTCTTTGTTGGATCTTCATCTAGGTCATGCCCACTAAATGTGGGTATCCCCTAAAGTGCTGTCCTGGGTTCTCCTTTCTTTTCCCTTTATACCATTTCACTTGATCCTATCAGTTCCTATGGTGTCAGATATCATCCCCAAGCAGATGACTTGCAGATATGCTTGTCCAATTCTAACTTCTCTCCCAACCTCCAGTCTTACATCTCTAACTGCATTTTAGATATCTCAAATTAGATGTCCCCTAGATATCTAAACTTAATAAATCTGAAACTAAGATCTTTATATTATACTCCAAACCTTCCCTTCTCCTAACTTCCCAATTACTGTCAAGAGGACCACTACCCACCCAATCACCCAGGCTCTTAATCCAAGTATCACCCTTGACTCCCTACTCTCTCTTGCCCATCCCTACCCCCCCATCCAATCTCTTGCCAAGTCCTGATTATTTTACCTTTGTTACATCTCGCCTATATGCCTCTTTCTTTCCTCTGACAATACTACCTCCCAGGTGGAGCCCCTCATCACTTCACACCTGGATTATTAACACAACCTGGTGGTAGTGTCCCTGCCTAAAGCCCCTCTTCACCTCATTCATTGATCTTCCTAAAATGCAGATCTAATCTTGTTACTCCTCTACTCAATAAACTCCAGCGCTTCCCCAGTACCTCCAGAATCAAATATGAAATTCTCTGTTTGGTCTTCATCATCCTTCACTACCTGGGCCCCTTCCTGCCTCTCCAATATTCTTCAGTCTTGCTGCCTTCCACATGTTCCGTGACCCAGTGACACTGTTCTCCTTGATGTTCCTTACTCCCAAGACTCCATCTCGCAGGTCAGAGTATAATAACTGGCTGTCCACCATGCCTGGACTGCCCTCCCTCCTCAGCTCCACTTTCTAGATCCCTTGGCTTCCTTCAAGCCTCAGCTCAAGTGTGACCTTATTCAAGAAGACTTTCCCAATCTCCTTAATCTTTGTGCTTTACTTCTGATGCTACCCCAATTTATCTGTTTGTACATGTACTTCCCTCCAGTAGGATGTGAAGTCCTTGAGAGCAGTCAGTGGTTTTTTTTTTTTTGTTGTTGTTGTTCCGTGTATCATTAGCACTTAGCTAATGGCCTGGTATATATTGTTATTCAGGTTTTTTCCAGCAGTGTCCAACTCCTTATGACCCCACTTCGGGCTTTCTTGGCAGAGATACTGTAATGATTTGTTATTTCCTTCTCCAGTTCATTTTACTTATGAGGAACTGAGGCAAGCAGGGGTAAGTGACTTGCCCAGGGTCACACAGCTAGTAAGTGTCTGAGGCCAGATTTGAACTCGGGAATATGAGTCTTTCTGAGTCCAGGAGTGGCTCTCTACCACCTACTTGCCCTGCCTGGCACATAGTAGGCACTTAATAAATGCTAGTTGAATGACTGATTTAGACTCTACTCTGCTGCCATCTGCTGGTATCTGGGCTAGCCTGTTCTCTTGATGGGTCTCTCCTGCTGCTATTTGCTGATTCTTTGATGAAATGCAGCCGCTATATGGTCTTTTCCCATAATAGAAGTATCTATCAGCTGTTAGTTAATAAGTTCTCAGAGTTATCTCAGCTCTTTTATGATTAAAACCCTCAGCCATATTTACTAGTGAGAGAAGTATACTACCCATGGTTTATATATAGGAGCCTCTTAGAAAGTATTATACTTGGAAATTCCTCTCTTATTATACACACACACACACACACACGTAAATAAAATCACTTAATTGTAAAAAAAAATACCTTTAAGAAATATTTTTGTGGTACTTAAGAGCCAATTAAGAACTCATTGGTAATTTTGAAGAGAGCAATTTCAGTTGAATGATGAGGTCAAAAATCTAATTGTAAAAGTTTTAGAAAAGCATGAGAGGAGAAGGGGAGGCACCAAGCTTAGAAGACCTTCCCAAGGAGTTCAGTCACTGCAAAGCGAAGACATATTGGAGGATCATTGGCTCTAGTAAAGGTTTTTTAAGATTGGGGGAGATGTGAGTATGAAATTAAATCTCATAATATGCCATTATGTTTATATACCATAACTAGTTCAACCATTCCCCAGTTGATAGGAATTCCTTTGTTTCCAGTTCTTTGTTACCATAGAAAGATCTCCTTTAAGTACTTTTGTACATATAAGACCTTTTCCTCTTCATTTTTTCTTTTGGGGAATAAGTCTAAAGGTTAATGGGTATGCACAATTTACTAACTTTTTCAATATAGTTCTAAATTGTGTTCCAGACTGGCTGTACTGATGTACATCATAGTAATATGCCTGTTTTTCCACAGCCCCTCCAGCATTTGTCATGTTCCTTTTTATCGACTTTGCCAATCTGATAGGTGTGAGGTAGAACCTTAGAGATGCTTCAATATGCATTTCTCCAGTTTAAATTTTTTTCAGTGAGCAAATATTAATTTCCCCCCCTGTTACCTTTTGTCCCTCCGCACATTTACACACACACACAAAAAGAAAAACTCTCCTAACAAAAATGCTCAGTCAAGCAAAGCAAATTCCCACATTGCCCATGTCCAATAATGTATGTCTCTTTCTGCACCCTGAGACCATCATCTCTTTGTCAGGAAGTTGCTGGTATGTTTCATCAACAGTCTTCTGGAATTGTGGTTTGTCATTGCCTTGATGAACGTTCTTAAGCTTTTCAAAGTTGTATGACAAAAATTAGATCTTAGAGTGAAGGCGAAAAGATTTTTTGGTGCATCTGCCAACTGGATACAGGGATCCCCTCTGCTGATGAGGTGAAGGACACCCCTCTGCTTGGACCCTGCCAGCTTTGTGTTAAGCTATTATAGAAATAGGCACATTTAATAATAACACAGTAATATCTAACATTTACATAGTATCAACCATGTTCTAGTCACTGTGCTAAATGCTTAACAATTATTGTCTCATTTGATCCTCACAACAGTCCTAGAAAGTAGGGGGCTATTATTACCCATTTATTACCCATATTACCCATTTTACAGATGGGAAGACTGAGATAGGGTTAAGCAACTTGCCCAGAGTCACACAGCTAGTAAGTGACTAAGGCCATATTTGAACTCAAGTCTTCTTAACTTTAGGCCCTGCGCTCTATCCATTCAAAAGAGTGCTGCGCTTGGAGTTAGGTGAAATCTGGGTTTGAATTTCATCTCTGGGACCTACTACCACTTAATCTCTCTGAGCCCCAATTTCATCCTCTGTAAAATGGGGATAATGTCGCAGAGTTTTTGTGGGGATCAATAGAAATAATATATGTAAAGTTCCTTGTAGACCTTAATACATTCTATGAACATCAACTATTATTATTACGTATATATGTATACAGCTGTGTGTATGAGATAAGATCTTAGAGATAGAAGTGACCTTGAGGTCACTTAGTCCAATACTATCATTTTTGCAGGTGAGGAAACAGAGGCTTAGACTAGTTGTTCATATGTAAGTGACAAAGTCAGGATTTGAACCCAGTTCCTCTGACTCCCAGTCTACCAATCTTTCCACTGTATCAAGAATATGTTACTACATGTAACACTTGACTTTCTCCCCATTTCAGTACGTAAGACAGATACAATCCTGATCAACCAATTTAAACATTATAAGGGTCAAGTCAGTCAAATAGTTAAGTGTTACAAGAATGGCAACCATCGTGGGAGTCAATACAGCTTTTCTGTATGGAATTGCTCCTTCTTCTAGAATAATGTGGCTGCCTGTGCACATTTCAGACTTTGAAGACAACAGGATTAAATTAGGTTTGCGGTAACTTTTGCCAAAGAAAATACTGCAGTCCTAAAATAACCTCTCTGTACTTCACTTCCTTATCTGTAAAATGAGGAGTTTGGTCCCAGTGACGTTTAATGATCCCTGAATCTATGATCCTAACGAGAAAGGCTGTGAACTTGTTGATTAATCCATCTTAAAACCTCCCAATGAGGATGTCTGCAGAAATTCCACACTTATAACTTTAAAAACAAACCTATTATGGAAAGCCCTTCCAGGCCTTGCAGATAGAATTTTCTGTCACTAGAGGTCTCTGGAATTTGCAAGAAAGATTAAACTGCTGAGACTTTTTATGCAGTGAGTTCACCTACAACTCTGCTGTACTGTTACATAATCTTCTTACGTAATCCAGCTCCAGTTAATTATCTTGCGGACAAAGTGGGCTGTTGGGACCTATGAGCCACCTGTGCTACTGAGATCCTGGGGAAGGGAGGGTGGGCAGAATTGAGAGAAGAGCCCACACTGGAGTAGAAAAGAGGGACACAAGGGAAGGACAGAAAAATAGGGAATTCACCTATACTTCCTGAGGTTTCTGACCAGCCGCTGGCCAAAGCAGAGCAATCAATGCTCATGTGCTCTTGAAGTCAAGACAGGACAATATTCCTTTCAGTGGGAAGAATAAGGATGAGAGGATCTGGGTTTAAATGTTGGCTCTCCAAAGTACTGTTTGTACAGTCTTGGGTGAAATTACTCATATCTCTGGGCCTCAATATTTTTCACTGGTAAAATGAGCATGTTGGTTTAGAGGAGCTCTGAGTTCACATCAAGTTCTATGATTTTATGACCATGGGCAAGAGCCCGGTACTATGCAAGGTGCTGAGAATACAAATACAGCACTAATTTCCTTGACCTCAGTTTCTTCTATAAAACAAGAGCATTGGACTAGATGACCTCTGTGGTTGGCTCCAGCTCTAAATCTATGATCCTATGATCTTTCAGCTGAAGCAGCCATATTTCCCCTCCTACCCCTTCTATCCTTGGGAAAGCTATTTCCTTATCTAATAAAACAGATCAGAAGCCAGCCAACTGCAGTTAATTTGGTTGGTTGTTTTCCTTGGTTCTTGAAGAGGGCCAGAATGACATCACTATGTTAGAGTCAAGTTATAGGGTGTCTTACTGTGGCTGATCGGACCAATATGAGTTCAGAATGTTCTACCACAGGTCAAGCACAAATAGGCCATGTGAACATTTGAGGTGGATTCTTTAAATCTGCACATCTTGCTTATTTGTAGCTAATTTAGAGCGAGCTTGAAGGAAGGGTAGCCTTAAGTGGTTGGACACAGTTCTTTATGCACACACACACACACACACACACACACACACACACACACACACACACACACACACTGATTACCATGTGCCTATAGTAAGGATCCATGGAGTTGGACATATATTCTGGGTCCTTGCTAAGGAATGTATATCTTGTTCCCAATATGGGAAAGGGAAGGGAGATCGAGGTTAAGTCAAAGATGATACATTACTGATTTCTTTCCTCTCCTTTTCTGTCCCCTTCAAGTGGCAGTGGAGACTTTCAGTACAAGCATATGGCACAGAGAACAGTGCTTTCCCAAGTAAATCTGAGTCCTGGGCTGAGTGTTTCTATCTCCTTCCCTAAGCATCAGTGGCCCTGAAAAATACATTTTTCTAACCTTGACAATAACCAATGGGTCAAAAGTTTCTGAATTCAGGTATTATTCAAGCAGAGGAAGTAGAAACTTCCTTAATAGCACACTTCTCAGGGTAGAAGCTTACCACTGCCAGTATCATTCTGTACCTGAAAGATTAAAGAATACCACTCCCAGAATGACCGGGACATTGGGACCTTGTTGAATTGGTCAGAAGACTTTAGGGCCAAGGAGAATGGGAAATATCCAGCAGTCCTCAAACAATTTGTCTTTACCTTTGGGGGTGAGGCATAGGATAATAAGCAAAATGGGCCATTTAAGATGTTTCATGTTTTCTGCATTTTTTCATGTGCTTTGGTCTTTAACCTTTTGCAGTTTCTGTGGTGGAGGAAATAAAAGCTGTCCTATACCTGATATTCATAGTCTACCTTGAATACCTTTTCTAGAAGAGATCCTGTTACCTACATTTTGAGGAGACCCCAGATAGGTAGAGAAAGAATTTATTGAGCACATAACATGCTCCAGGAATGAAGCTAAGGACTTAAGACTTAACTATGCTAAGTCCTAGGAATACAAACACAAACAAAAAGACAGTTCCTGCTCTCTGAATGTACATTCTTAGGGAGAAAACAAAACATAAAAGGGAGCTGAAAGTGTGTGTGTGTGTGTGTGTGTGTGTGTGTGTGTGTGTGTGTGACAGAGAGAGACAGAGAGAGAGAGACAGAGCCAGGAAAGTACATGGGTAGGCAAAATGGAAATGTGTCTGGGGTGTCATGGGCTGGTGCAATTTTAAAGAGAACATAATGAGTAGTGAAGGTGCTTCCTTAAATGGAAGTTTAGAGAAGAACCCAACAAATTAGAGGAAGAGGCCTCTGGGAGGGAGTTGGAGATTTCCCTAGAGTTTGTCAGGGTGGGGTCAGAGCCAGACAGCTTAACAGTCTTTGATGTGCACTTGCCTATTCTTCTGGATGGAACCGTGTCTGTATGAGCCCAGAACCTCCTGCTGGGAACCCCCCTGGGCCACAGGGTACATACATGCAAAGAAGCTGTGTGAACCGAAGAGGACCCCAGATTGTTTGTCTTATTCTGGTTTAAAGGCTTCAAGTCTGACTCTCAGACTGGGTCTCTTCTGGCTTTTCAAAAATCTTGTTCAGATATTGACATGAACTCTGTGGACCACTGGGTCCAAGACATAGCATCAGATTTTGGCTCCATCTGATCAATCTAATGCTTTTGACTTCCCTAATCAGGAACCTTCCATCTGCAGCCTTTCTACATTTTCCAGTGTTGGAGGCTTCAGCCTGTAACAGTGATGGAGTGCCTCAGCTCTAGCCCCAGGCTTAGATAATGATTGGCAAGTTGCTTACGAGTATGGGAGCCAAGGTAGCACCAAATTGATGAATTTGGAATTGGTGCAGATTGGTCATTAGGACATCAGTTGGATCAAGGACCTATCCTACCTTTCATTTTTATATCACACTCACCTCTCCAGTCCAGCCAATCTGGACCATTCACTGTCCCCCCAATGTTTTATATAGGAGAATGAGTTGCTTTAAATTGTAGCATATTCATTCCCTGCTGCTGAAATTTTGAAACAGAGGCTGGATGAAGACCTGTGCCAGAGATACTGTTAAGGGGAAATCTTGTTCCAAGTAGACTTGGGTATAAATGGCCTCCCTTCTACCACTGAGACTGTGATTCATTGTGCACATGGCATCATGCCAGGATTTCTGAATATTTCACTCTCTCCTTCTCTGATTCCAAATGAAAATGACCTTTTCCCCTTTCGATCTCAGAACACTTTGCTTGCATTTTTCCTATGCAGTTAGGTATTATGGTTATTGTATGTATATGTGGCATCCTCCTGTTAAGCAGTAAGTTTCATAAAGGCTTCATCAAAATCACCAACCTTAGCACCTAGCATGGTGCTGTGCGCCATGAATCACAGTCTCCAAAGCCTACTAGAACAAGATTTCCCCCTACAATATCTCTGGCACATTGTCATCCAGCTTCTGTTTGAAGACTTCCAGCAGTAGGGAATGAACATGCTACAGTCTAAAGCAGCTCATTCTCCTTTTGGATCTTTTTTTCTTATAGGCATAGGGAGTTGTGACTCCATAGGTACAGAGAACTCCCAGGAGAGGAAATGCCCTCTCTCAAGGCAGGTGAGCACCTTCTCTGAAACTTAGACTCTTGTAGAGTTGCCTAGAGCCCTGAGAAATAAAATGGCTTGTCCTATGTCACACATAGCTAAAATATATGGGCAGCAGGATTGGATCCTAAGTCTTCTTGGCCCTGAGATATCCTATCTATCTATTGTGCCACATCATGTTGCTTTACTTCCTTCTATCCAACGTCAAGCGACCTCAGCAATTCCACCCATTGCTCCTTCCTGGAAGGTGGAGTGGGAGGAGTAGGTAAGCCTAGCTTCTCCAAGACTGCCCTTCAAAAACTCTATACTGCTATGAGTTTACCCCCGACTCTTTTATAGGTTAAATATACAAATGCACAAATATACAGTTGCTATAAATGTTGGCTGAATTCAGTGGTTAATCTGATTGGGTGCATCAGACATCTAAAATAATTGACCTGCTCACCCGTTATAGAGCTCATTTAGTTGCCCTCAAAAGTATGAATTGACTGCTCCTGGCCCTACTCTGTGCTCACAAATAGTTAACTAACTCAAGCCATAAAGACAGAGATGCATCCTCAAATCCACAAATAATTGTGGAAATACATTTCTGCCATGAGGGAATTGAGACAGGGGCTGGGAAAGTCAGGTAAAATGAATTGCCGCTAGCTCCCAATTTGGGAGAATAACGAATTCCCTAAAATGGTCACATTATTCCAATTTGCACTGCAAATTGTCCTTCGGTTTGGAACCAATGACCATATTTCACGAAATTCTAACTTTGAACAGTGTAAGTTCAAATGCATGTGAACACCTCAAGGGAATTCATTGTTCACACCAATCAGGACAAGGAATCTTAACATTTTTGTGTGTTATGGATACCTTGGACAGTTTGGTAAATATGTTTTTAATATCTTGTTTTTATATAATGTTTGTAAATGAATTTTATCCATTTAAAATAATGCTGTGGTAATATTAAAATAGGGAATAATGTTTTTAAATGCATACAATAAAATATAGAGGATTACAAAGGAAACCAATTATATTGAAGTCCAGTTTTCAAAATATTAAAAAAAATCACAGACCCCAGGTTAAGAACCTATACTACACAGTCATTGACCAGCTTGACTCCTAGGAAATGAGTGAGGGACTTAACTGTGGGGAAAGGGGAAGTCAGAAGTGAGATCTAAGTGTTCTTGTTGGTCCTTCATACTTGAAGAAAACCAATGATATTATGAAGTTGGGGTTAAGGTAGAGTGTGTTTGACTGTGGCTGATCAGTCCAATACAAGCTCAGAAGGAAGGTTGTAACACAGGCTGGGCATGAATAGTCTGCTTGAACATTTGGGATGGAGATGTCTCTAGATTTTGCATCTTATGTTTCCTTTGTGCTACTGGGATTCCACTTTGCTCATAGAGCCCAGCACCTTATTTGATGAGGTCACATCATGCTAGGTGATCCTGTGCCAGCATCTCCAATGGTTTGCAATTGATACTCAAGTTCTTCAGAGAAACCTTTTGAGTGTCCTTTGATTGCTTTTTCTGATGTCCACATAAGCACTTGTTCTCTGTGAGTTCTCCATAAAATAGTCTTTTTGGCAAACGTATGTTTGGCATTTGAACATGGCTAGCCCATCAGAGTGTTTTCTGAGAAAGGAATGACTTATGAGCTATGCATAGCTTGTGGTTCAAAATTCAGGGAAGAACTGTCTCCTATCTTTGCATGTGAGGTAGTCTAATTCTCCACTGTGAACAGAGCTGACACAGTAGGTATATGCCAAGGAGAGAGTCCTTCACATTTCACATGCCAGGCAGATATGGCAGCAGTAAATTCTTCCTCTGCTTGTAAACCTTAAAGAGATTTGGATTTAGTTTAGTATCTTTTAAAGTGGAATACAGGCTCAGTTTGTAAGAATTGGTAATGAAGTATGACAGCAAAGGTATTGGCATCTCAGGCTGAATTGAGAAAGGCCTAGTGTCCAGAGGAGTCCCACGATACTAGACCTATGGCTGAAAATGACCTCCCTTTGTCCTCTGTCCTACTCACATCACACCTGGTATGTTATTTTAGGAAGAACAAGAGAGAACTGAAGCTGGGGAGCTTCTAGAGGAAGGTGACCAGGAAGGGGAAACTCCTTGAGATCATGCTATGTGAAGATCACCTGAAGGAAGTGGAGATGTAGCCTAGAGAATAGAGGACTTGGTGAGGGAGATGTACATAAGAACTACTCAGGTATTGGAACAGTTGCTTTATGGAAAAGGGATTGAGTCTGTTCTGCTTGGAAGAATTAGGAGTAATGGGTTAAAATTTTAAAGAGGAAAATAGAAGCTGGAAGCACTTCTGTCTATTACAGCTTTTCATAAGTAAAATGGGCTGCCTTGAGAGGTAGTGGGCCTCTCTCTCATGGGAAGTCTTCAGAAAAGGGACCGATGACCATTTGATGGAGATGTTGCAGGGGTGGGGGTGGGCCAATTCTTGCTCCAGTAAGGATTGGATTAGATAACCTATAGGATAAAATGCAAGCTTTGAGTTTGGGAAAAAATGCAATTAGGGACCCTCTGAGAGTTCTCATCAAGAGATCAACGTGCAATGAAGCCACCTTGCTTCCCTGTGGCATTCATTCAATTAATTATTAAACATTTATTAAAGGCCTAATTTGTGCTAGGCTCTGACCATACTAAGAAAAAAAGAATTCTTGTCCTCAAGGAGCTTATATTTCATTATAATGCATTATACACACACATATATTTATATGCATGCACATACACACACATACACACACACACAGACACGGAGTTAGAGAGTGCAGTGGATAGAGTGCCGGGCTTGGAGTCAGGAATTCTCATCTTCCTAAGTTAAAATTTGACCTCAGATACTTACTAGCTGTGTGATCCCGGGCAAGTCACTTAACCCTATGTGCCTCAGTTTCCTCATCTGAAAAATGAAATGGAGAAGGCAATGGCAAACTACTCCAGTAGCTCTGCTGAGAAAACCCCAAAATGGGGTTACAAAGAGTCCAACATGACTGAAAATGACTGAACCACAAAAAATACACATGTAAGCAAACAGATGCATATGTAAATATATACACAATACAAAGGTGGTATTCCTAGCGAAAGGGGATTTGGAAAGGTCTTCTATAGGCAGTAATATTTGAATCAGGTTGTTGCTGATGCTAGAGATTCTAAGAAGCAGAGGTGAAGGAATGCATTCCAGCGTGGGGTTCAGTCTGTCCAAATTTGTGGTGATGAAGGGAGATGAATATCCTGCACAGGGAGAAAGCAAGCCATCCAGTTTGCCTAGAATATAGAGTATATGAAAGAGAGTCAAATGTGTAACATGTCTGGAAAGGTAGGAGGGTGCATTTTGAGAAGGACCTTAAATATTGCAAATGCTGAAAAAGCTTGCATTTTATCCTATCGGTGCTTCCTTTCCTTCATACTGGCTTGCAACAACCCTCCTGCTCCTCCTAGCCTTTCCTTTGCTATGTCATTCTGGGACCCCTGGCCTTAACTTTGGCAAGCTTCCTTTGAGCTTAAAGAGTACTGGCCCTTTAAGGTGGGGAGTGCTCACCCTAAGTTGGCTCTGGACTCTATTCCTTTTTTTGCCCTGCTGGGCACCTTGGAGTCTTGATATCTGCTAGCATAAACAATAACAGACTTTCCCTCCCCTGCTGGGCTTTGTCCCATTTTGGGGCCATCTCCCAAGCATGATAGCCTGAATGAGGTTTGGCACAGACCAACAGAGGCAGTCCTTGAGTCAGATTGCCGGCCCCAAACTGATGGCTCAGTGGGCTCCTGAAGATCTGGTTCCACTCCAAACCACAGAGCAGCGTCTGTCAGCAAGTTAGCACCGCAGCAGATAGCCTGGGTAGGGAAATCATTAGGTGACAGTCACTAGGGTGGTAGATGTAGCTGTTGATAAGTATTCTGGGCTTCCAGTTTCTCTCAGACGTTGCACTCCGATGCTTTTCCAATAACACCTCAAATTTCCATGCTCATTTTCTCTAAAATAATATTTTGTTGTTTTTTTTTTTTTAAATAACAGAATTTATTTTCTCTCTCTTCTTCCTCCACTTCCCCCACTAGGAAAAAAAGAGTAACAAAAGCCTTGTACCAAATGTGCGTAGTCTGGCAAAACAAATCCCCGCGTTATCTACTTCCAAAACGTATGTCTCATTCAGTATCCGGAGTTCATTATCTCTCAGCCAGGTGGTGGGTCACATGCTTCATCATCAACGCTGCACATATTGGTCATTGTATTGACCAGAGTTCTCAAGTCCTTTTGTAGCTCTTGGTCCTTACAGTCTCGTTGTTTCTACGTTTCTGCTTACTTCCCTTTGCGTCAGTTCGTATAAGCCTTCCCAGATTTCTCTGAAAGTGTCCGTCCCTTCCATCATTTCTCATTACACAGTCTTACTTCATTCATGTACCATACTCTGTTCCTCAAGTGATGGAACCTCCCTTATTTCTTGTTCCTTATCTACCACAAAATGAACTGCTATAAATGCTTTTGTTCACATGGATCTTTTTCCTCTTTCTTTCACCTCTTTGGGATGTAAACCTAGTAGTTCACACTCATGTTTTTTAAAATTACAACTCAGACTTGATCTATTGTTTTATTGATTATTTAGACTTAATAAAGTGATGGAGAAAATCCTAATAATACAAATTAAACTTAAAAGTGTGTTGTGCATATATTTTTTTCAGTGAGTTGGCTGTCAAACATTTACTAGTATGCTTCTGGGAATAAGCTAAGAAATGGTATTGCCTGGTCAAAGGATATACACAAGTTAGTAATTTTTTTGTACATAGTTTCAAATGATTTTCCAAAATGAGGAGAATCCTTTCATTGTTCTGCAGTTCCTCCAACATTTGTCATTTTGGGGGGGTCAATTTTGCCAATCTGATGAGAGTAAAATGAAACCTTAGAGTTGTTTCAATGTATTTATCTATTAATCTGGAATATTCTCTAGCAATCTGGAAAATTTTTTTCCATATGGATACTGATAAACTTGTATTTCCTTCCTTGAGAACTGCCTGTTCATATCCTTTGACCATTTAATCAGTTGGGGAATGGCTTCTTTTCTTACAAATTTAAATCAGATCCTTATATCTAGCTTAAAATGAGCTCATTATCAGAGAAATTTGTTATAAAAATATTCTCAGTTAATTGTTTCCTTTCTAGTCTTAGCTGCTTTTGTCTGTGCAAAACTTTTTAAATTTTATCTAATCAAAAACTTCCATTTAATCCACATTAATGTTCAATACAAAAGGACCAGGATGAAAGTAGATACAATCTGTGTGCCCTTAGGTCCAGTGACTGGTTGGAAACTCATGCCATTTAGTTTCTCTATGATCTGTTATGGTTATCCGGGTTTTTAAGTGACATGCATAGAAAATCAATAGTTGTTTTTCTTCACCATTTATCTAGCCCTGGGAATAGACCATTATCTGCTCTCAAATAGCACAACAGGTAGGCAAATAAGCCATGACCTTTGAGAGTTGAAGGGAATTCTTGGGTTGAGTTGCCCAACCTTACATTCCCCCTTCTACACCAAAGGAATTATTCTTGGGATTCACTTAAGGGGATTGCATGTGTTGCTCTGCCCTTTAATTTTTAAAAATTTAAGTAGCCTTGAAAATCTTTTGGAATCCAGGACAGCAAATACCATGATAGTTACTGTAAAGGTTTATCTCAGCAGCTTCTAGCTATAACATGGAGGCCTGAACCATGTCTCCATTTTGTACATTGAGGCTAGTAATAATATAAAGGAAGGAGAAGGGGAGTTGTGGACTCAGAATCCTCTCCCCTATGAGAGGAGAGGGAGATTGTGTGAAATGAAAGATAATGATTGGGAAGTTGCTTATGAGTGTGGAACCCGGGAGCTGGGAGCCGGTGTTTGTCTAAGTGACTTTGTGGATGATCATCTGCCTCGCTCATTTTTAAGGCTATTTTGACCTACTTTAGAAGAGGAAATGGAGGCATATAGAGGTTTCCATTATTTGCTTTACAGCATCAAGAAGCAACTCACTGTAACCAAAAAGACATGTTCAAGTCTCACTCTCGACACATACTGGTTGTTTGACCCCAGTGTAATCATTTGACCTCATAGTGATTTAGGCTACTAGTAGAGGGCATTTCCTCTATAGCAATACAATTACGAGTCTATTCCTGTCCTATTCCTGACAGCATCAGAGGCAGAATTGGAATGTGGATGCCATGACTTCCTGAATTCCTCATATTTGTCCTTTCTTACTGTACTACAATAGGTCATTACAACAATATACCAAAGATTTTTTAGCCATTCCCCAATTAATGGGCACCATGTTTGTTTCTAGTTTATTACTACCACAAATTGCTGCCATGGATATATTGGACTTCTGCTTCTATCTCTGATTTCTTTGGAGGCACATACCCAGTAGTGGGGTTGTTGGAGAGTCTAGCCACCTTTTTTTTGGAATAATCCCAAATTACAATTCAGAGTGGTTGGACTATTTCTCAGCTCTACCAAAACTACTCTTCGGGTTAATCATTTCACCAGTTCTGACTTTATGCTACCATGCTATACACGTTTAAGCTAGTAAAGCTCAAAATAGCACTAAGAGTTTTGGGACATGTAACATTCTAGCTCATCCCTCAATCTAATTTTCAAGGGCAAAATGGGAGATAATCAAGTACTTTTCTGAAACCGGGGATATATTATGTCTAATGCATTTACACACACACACACACACACACACACACACACACACACACACACACACACACACAGTTCTTACTCGGTTGTTTTCAGTCGCATCCAACTCCTTGTGGCCCCATTTGGGATTTTCTTGGCAGAGATACTGAAGAAGTTTGTCATTTTCTTCTCTAGCTCATCTTACAGATGAGGTAACTGAGGTAAACAAGAGTTAAATGATTTGCCCAAGGTCACAGTTAGGAAGTGTCTGAGGCCAGATTTGAACTCAGAGAGATGAGTCTTCCTGACTCCAGGCCATTCACTTTAACCACCTAGTTACTCTAGGTAGATAGATATACACATATCTTTGAATGCCTACATGAATAAAATAGAGAAAAAGGAGATCAATAAATTGAGCATGCAGCTGAAAAACTTCGAAAAAGAACAAATTGAAAATCCGCAAGTAAATACCAAATTAGAAATACTGAAAACTAAAGGAGAGATTAATAAAATTGAAATTAAGAAAACTATTGAACTAATAAATAAAATGAAGAGTTGGTTTTATGAAAAATACAATAAAATTGATAAACCTTTGGTCAATTTGATTTAAAAAAAGAAAAAAGAAAACCAAATTACCAATATCAAAAATGAAAGGGGTGAACTCACCTTCAATGAGGCGGAAATTAAATCCAGGGACTATATGAACACTATATGAACAAGACACTTTTCACACAAAAAAAGTCAGATCTAAGTAAGTGGAAAAACATCAGTTGGTCATGGGCAGGTCAATGAAAATGACAAATCTACCTAAATTAATTTACTTATTTAGTGCCATACCAATCAAACTATCAGATAATTATTTTCTAGAGCTGGAACGAATAATATCAGAATTCATCTGCGGTATCCCATAAGATTTGGTAGGTTGTCTCATTATTATCATTCTCTTGAATGAAGTTGTTGATTGTTTCTCTGATTTGTTGTTTAACCCATTCATTCTTTAGGATTAGATTATTTAGTTTCCAATTAATTTTTAGTCTATCTTTCCATGGCTTTTTATTACATATAATTTTTATTGCATCGTGATCTGAGAAGGATGCCTTGACTATCTCCGCTTTTCTGTACTGGATTGTGAGGTTTTTATGTCTTAGTACATGGTCAGTTTTTATATATATGCCATGTATTGCTGAGAAAAAGGTATATTCCTTTCTGTTCCCATTCAGTTTTCTCCAGAGATCTGTCATATCTACCTAATCCAGAATTTTATTCACCTCCTTAACTTCTTTCTTATTTATTTTAAGGTTAGACTTATCAAGTTCAGAGAGGGGGAGGTTGAGGTCCCCCATTAGTATAGTTTTGCTGTCTATTTCTTCCTGTAACTCCCTTAACTTCTCCTCTAAGAATTTGGATGCTATACTACTTGGAGCATATTTGTTTAGTAATGATATTGCTTCATTTTCTATGGTGCCTTTAAGCAGGATACAGTTTCCTTTCTTATCTCTTTTGATCAGATCTATTTCTGCTTTTGCTTTGTCTGAGATTAGGATTGCTACCCTTGCACAATATATTCTGCTCCAACCTTTTACCTTTACCCTGTGTGTATCCATCCATTTCAAATATGTTTCTTGTAAATAACATATTGTTGGATTATGGTTTTTAATCCATTCTACTATCTGTCTCCATTTTATGTGAGAATTCATCCCATTCACATTCACAGTTATGATTATTATCTGTGTCTTTCCCTCCATCCTCTTTCCCACCATTTGTGCTTTTAGTTCTCTCTTCTCCCTTCCCCTCCACAATACAGTTTTAATTTTTTACCACCACCTCCTGTAGTCTTCCCTTCCTTCTTTCAACCCCCCTCCCTTTTACTGCCCTTTACCCTTACTACTTCTTCTCTCCCTTTTAGCCTCCTCTCCCCTTTCTTTCCCCCACCCCTCCTACTGCCTATAGAGCTAGTTAAATTTATATACTTAAGTTTGTTTCTCCCTCCTTGAACCAAATCAGATGAGAATACCTGTCAAACTATGCTCATCTCCCTCCTCCTTCCCCTCTACTGTAATATAATTTTGTACTTCTTCCTGTGATATAATTTACCATTTTCTACTACCTCCTTTTCACATCTCCTATTATAATCCCTTCACATGCTTAAATCACATTTTTATCTTCACATAATTTACTTTATACCTGTTCTCTCTATCTCTGTATGTCCCTTTTATGTTTCATAATCAATATACAGTTCTCAAGGTTAATGAGTATCATCTTCCCTTATAGGGAGGTAAACAGTTTGCCCAAATTGAGTCACAAGTTTTCTTTTTCCCTGTTTACCTTTTTATGCCTCCTTTGAGACCTGTGTTTGAAGATGAAATTTTCTATTGAGTTCTGGCCTTTTTATCAGGAAGGTCTGGAAATCCCTTATTTCATTGAATGTCCATCTCCTTGCCTGAGATGTTATGCTGAACTTTTCTGGGTAATTGATCCTTGCTTGTAGTCCCAGCTCCTTTGCCTTACAGAATATCATATTCCAATTCCTTTGATCTTTTAATGTAGAAGCTGCAAGATCCTGTGTGATCCTGACTGTAGCTCCTCGATATTTGAATGGTTTCTTTCTAGCTACCTGTAGTATTTCCTTCCTCACTTGATAGCTCTGGAATTTGGTGACAATATTTCTTGGTGTTTGTAGTTTGAGATCCCTTTAGAGAGGTGAACAGTAGATTCTCTTGATGACTATTTTGCCCTCTGGATCCAGCACTTCCAGGCAGTTTTCCTTGATGATTTCTTGGAAGATATTGTCCAGACTTTTTTTTTATCATGGCTTGCTGCAGGCCAATAATTCTTAAATTTTCTCTCCTGGATATGTTTTCCAGGTCAGTTGTTTTTCCAATTAGATATTTTACATTTTCTTCTATCTTTTCATTCTTTAGATTTTGTTTGACTGATTCTTGATGTCTCATAGAGTCATTAGCTTCTACTTGTCCAATTCTAGTTTTCATCAAATTGTTTTCTTCGGTTAATTTTTTCATCTCCTTTTCAATCTGTCCAATTATTCCTTTTAAGGAATTATATTCTCCAGTTAATTTTTGTGCTTCCCTTTCCATTTGTCCAATTTTCCCAATTAGGTTTTGTGCTTCCTTTTCCATTTGTTCAATTTTCCTTTCTAAAAAGCTGTTCTCTTCAGTGAATTCTTTTTTCATATTTTTAAAATCATTGGCCATTTTTTTCTTCTATTTCCTTCTTCAGCTCTTCCAGGAGTGCTCTTTGTGCATGCAAGCAGTTCATAGTCCCTTCTGAAGTTTCGGATAAGAGTATAGTCTCAATACTGACCTCTTTGGTATTCATGTTTTTGTCCTTGTCCCCATAGAAAGATTCTATGGTTTTCTTCTTCCTCCTTTGCTTCTTGCTTTGTGTGTTATGACCTGGTTTTTTCAGGTAGACACTGAAGAACCTGGTGCTAAGCTGGCTGGTGTGAGAAAGCAAAGGCAGGTGAATTCTATTTGTGTTTCCTGGATTAGCCCTGGAACTTGTTAAGTGTGGGGGAGGGGTGGTCTGGTCGTGGGAGATCTCCTCAGCCGAGCTAGAGCAAAGGCAAGCTCAGTGCTTGGTGATCCTGGCTGCTGTTGCGTCTTCCTATTTCCCCTGGAGGCTGAGGCACACCTGGGTGGTAGCATGAGTCTCCACCCCCCTGAAGCTCCCACTGTCTGGAACAGCTTGGTCCTCCAGCACAGTAAGAGGAATCCCACTAAGTTATTTTCCTAGCCTCAGGTGCTATGAAACTGTTTGCCCCTTCTGCTGATCCCACTGATCCAGGATTTTTCTGGGGAAATATTTTATGGTTCTTTCAAAGTCAAAAAGGGGAGGGAAAGAGAGCATTTACCAATCACTCTGCCATTTTGTCTCCCAGAAGTTCAAGTAGGTGACTTACAGACATTTAATCTTCAGGCTGAAAGTCTGGGGTGCAGCTACTGCAGATATCTGGGCCTCCTTCCACGGCTCTCACTTGCTTGGCTCTCCTTGATTCTCTCCCTGAGCTGCTATCCCACCATGCTGCTGCTTCCTCAGACCTCCCCGTGGCTTTCCTGCTTGGCAGTGCTGAGGCAGGGATGCTGTGCTGTGCACTGTGTGCTCCTCCACACTCATGGAAGAGATTCTTCCCGTCAATCTAGTCTGTCCTGGGTTGTGAAACTGCCGCAGTCTGTCTGCTATTGGATTCTGCACCTCCAAAATTTGATCAGATTCTCTTTTTAGAGTTATCTGAGGGAGTTTGTCTAAGAGCTTAGGTGAGTAGCTACTCTCACTCTGCCATCTTGGCTCCACCTCTCTATCCTAGATTCTAAAACACTAGGACTAGGGAGGAAAGAATTGAAAATGGAAAGTAGTTTTAGGATTAGCCAAAGAAAGTGTATTTTTATACCGCTAGGTACCTACCACCCAAGAGGTGGTACAAGCTGAAAGGAGAAATAGGTTTAGGAAGGATTTCAAAAACTTATAGAATGATATATTCATAATGAATTTCTAAGGAAGCCATGAATGTTTGGGGAAGAAACTTTGTCTCTAAGCTTCCTCAAATGATAGCATAGTAAACTTTGCAGCATCCCCCACATGTCAGGACCATGGAGAGCAATAAATTAGTCAGCCTAGCACCTACAACTAGGAGTCAAGGTGAGGATATACACTAATCAGGTCAATTCAGCAATTATTTATCAAGTGTCTATTATGTATGGGCATTGTCCTAAGCACTGGGAATACAAAGAAAAGTAAAACAAACAAAAAAAGTTACTGCTCTCAAGTAACTCCCAGTGCAACAAAGGAAGCAACAAGAAAACCATTATGTAAAAACAAAACAAATACAAAAAGTACTGTGCACAAATAAAATAAATACAGGATAAATTAGACATAATCAACAGAGGAAAGGAAGTGGCAAAAAAGGGGGTTGGGAAAGGTTTCTTGTAGAAAGTAGAATTTTAAAGTAAAGGTAAAGTTTAGGCATAGGAGCAGAGAAAGTATGACTTAATGCACTGAATGCTTTCTCTGGAGTTAGAAAAACCTATGTTCAGATTCTGCCTCCATTGTGTGCCATGGATGAGTCATTTAATATCTTGAGTTTCCATTTATTCATTTGGAAAATGTGGTTAATAATGTCTGTAGTTCCTATTTCGCAGTGTTGTGGTGAAGATTAAATAAATTAATGCATGCAAATATTTTACAAACTTTAAAGCGTTATATAAATATCAGTCTTCATTATTATTTGTAGACTGGATCAGAAGCCAACAGGTGGTTAAGAATCACAAAATGTGTAATCACAGAAGATTCAAACAAGTCATGCCTACAATAGACAATGAAATAGGGAGAAGTCGAAACTGAGGAAAGCTCTATTTCAGAGGGGAAGTGTCATATACTTTCTACTGAGACTGGCACATTTAGGGGCAGATCTTGGGATGGCCACATTAATCACAGGATATACATACCAAGCCTAGATCGAGCATGTGGAAGAAAGTGAATCAAGTTAAAAAGAGGGCAAATCAGTTAATGAAGCTGGACCAGGGATGTGGGGTTCAGACGTAAGGGCTGAATACTAGAATGGATGAACCACTAGTCTCAGCCAATATTTTATTTCTTATGTTCCTAGAACAGCTCAGATTTCTATAGAATTTTAAGGATGCCAAAATGCTCTCTTTATAATTCTATTGCATACAACTTAAGATATTGAGGCTCTAGGGAAGTTTAGCGATTTGCTCTAGTTAGACAGGTGGTAGGTGTGGGAACTGGAACTTGAACACTTCTCCTGACTCCAAGGCAGTGAGGGGGTACATTGGATAAAGCATTGGACCTGGAGGTGACAAACCACATGTTCAAATCTTGCCTCATAACTAGTTGATCTTGGACAAGTCACTTAATCTCTACTTGCCTCAGTTTCCTTATCTGTAAAGTGAGGCTGATAATAATAGCACCTACTTCTCAGGGCTGTTTTGAAGATAAAGTGAGATAATATTTGTTTTGTAAACCTTAAAGCATTATGTAAACGTTGGCTATTATTATTATCTGTGTTATTTTCACTTCAGTATACTATTTCTTTTCTTTTTAATGCTCTGAAGAAGTTATAAAACGCCAGCCTCAGAAAGGGTCATTTTTATGCTATCTCAAGAATGATAAAAATTTATCCTATTTTTAGAGGAGATCCTAGAACTTTCCCCTGTGAGCCACTGTACTTTTTCACAACTTTAATTTATTATATGGCTATGTCTTGAGCTAGAGATTGTAAACATAGTCTGTTTCTTCTTTTCCCCTCAGCCAAAATTTGATTTTTAAATAAAATGTTCTTTTCAGAATGATGAGAATTGAATCTGACTGGGTAGCAAATACAATAGTTCACTTCATTTAAGGTCCCCAGGATGTATTAGTGAGCTTACCACAGTGATTGTACTTAAGGCATTGTTCATCAAATTACTTAATGTGTACATAATCAATCCTGGAGGGTTCTTTGTGGGGGTAATGATACACAGTGACTACAGAATCCCAGTACTTTTCAGGCAGAACAAGGATTAAGTCCAAATCATTCTCTTTAGCCATCACTTAGTCATCTTAACCTATAAGAACTCGTCACTCTATGGCTTAAGTCAGAATGAAACCTTCCTAAATTTAGCTCATTTCAGAAAGAAAAATAAATTATAATTATTCCCCAAATGTCTCTGGTTCTATTAAGTATGATTGCCTTTCATAAGTTCTTCTAGAGATCCAAAGATTTCATTTGCTTAATGCTAGCCACCATTTCTTTCCTCTTTAGGAACACAGCATGGTGCCCTGGGCTGAAGTTTCATGGCCGAGTCATCGTCTTCAGAATATAAAGAATCACAGATCCTCAAAGTTGGGTGAGACTCAGGAATCATCTAGTCCCACCTCTTCCTGAGCAAGAGTCCTCTTTACAACATCCCCATCAAGTGGTGTTCCAGTCTCCATTAAGGACTTCTAGTATTGATCATTATATACTACCTCCAAAGGCAACAACCCCTTCCGTTCCTTAACAGGTCTAAAGTGAGAGCTCCTTCCCCTTCACTGAATCTAAATATGCCTCTGTGCAGTTTCTCATCTTTGTTTCTAGTTCTGCTCTCTGAGGTCAGGCAGGGCAAGTTGAAGTTTCTTTCAATTTACTTGTTTCCTGGGCAGAAGGATCTTTAGTGGTCTAGGGACAAGGGTAGGGATTCCATGGAGCTCCACAGAATTGTGAGCTAAACTCTCTGGGGTACTGTCTGGCAGCCTGTGACAGTGTGAAATTCTTCATTCTGCCTTCTTGGTCAGAGAGATAACCCCTACATCTTAGTGGCCTGGAGATATCTATATATTTATAATTTAATATTTCAATGACTTTATGATGTCATCAATAACCATTTATTAAGCAATTACTACTTGCCAGGCACTGTACTGTGCAATGAAGATACAAAGAGAGGCAAAAACATTCTCTGTCCTCATGGAGCTTCTAATGGGAGAAACAACATGTAAATAATTTTTTGCAGAAATGATACATACAGAACAGATGGAAGGTAGCCTTAAAGGCGAAGACTCTGACAATTGGGAAGGGGAGCATGAAAAGCATCATCAATGTAACTACTTCCTCCAGATGTACAAATCACAATTAATATATATCTTTTTATTCTGTATAATTCTTCTCTATATCTTCCTATAAACCCTCCATGAAAAATTTCTTCCATGTGCTGGGGGTCTTCCCCTAGGGCTTTGACCATTATGTGAGTATCAGTGTAGCATGTAAGTCATCCATCTGTTAAACTGGTTCACCTCTTTATGGTCATTCATCTCTTGAATCATATCTTTTATGATACTTTATGATACTATTTGTATTGGAGTCATTGTTGGGAATATACTGCAACTGATGACCATAACGTGTCTGTCTTTGCCTTCTGTGTTACTCATAATGTTAACTCTTTGTAGATTGCAATGTGCCATGATTTTCAGTTGTATAGCATTACTAGAAAAATCATTATTTTGTTTTGGGGTAAATTTGGGGTCATTGAAAGTGCTACCCCAATTTCCCAAATTCAATCCAGCCTCCTATTTTGCTCCTTTTTAGTTCTAGGTCCAGTTCACTGACCACCTGCAATGTCTACTTAATGTATATAGATAGATAGATAGATAGATAGATAGATAGATAGATAGATAGATAGATAGATAGATAGATAGATAGAAAGATAGATAGGTATATAGATACATAGATAGATATAGACCTCTCTCTCTCTCTCTCTCTGTCTCTCTCTCTCTGTCTCTCTCTCTCTGTATATATATATATATATATGTATATACACATACATACATATACATGCTGATGGATCAGCTTACCTAGGCTGCAAATCTAGCTTTATATTACAGTTGGGATTAAACAAACAAACACACACACAACGCTTTATCTATTTGGTTTCCTTGTGTGGATGTCAAGCTGAACACTTTAAACTGGCTATTAAAAGCTAGTGAATCTTAGTTAGGCTTTCTAATGCTGTGGCCATGTAACACAATGTCATTTGAAAACAGGATTATCTGGAAAATGTTACCATCTATACAAAATCCTTTTCCATTTGGAGTCATCCTTCAGTCACCTTTATGGCAGTGTCAAATTGCTTTACAATCCTATTTTCCTTGTTATATGCCTTGCTTGACATTGATTATCAGAGAATCATTGAACAAATTTATCTCTGCTATCACGCTTATCGTGAAATCATGTATGAACTCAATACAGGCATGCGAGATCCTTTGTTAGAGGAAAGTGTTTCAAGCTGCATTTTGCTCTACCAAAACAAGTCACTTGTTTTGTTTTGTTTTGTTCTTACAGTCAATAAGCAAGTGGAATTTTGTGTTCTCTGCATCTTCCTGTAAATTGTGAGACTATAAAGATTCATTCTATTCTAGAATATTATTTGTAAAAGTCTTCATGTTCCCTTACCATTTGTCCAACAAGGACAACCTCAATACATGTGCTGCTCATTTTCATAAATATAGAAATGAAAAAAGAGGCATATTCATGAGTACTTGTTGAGATCTTCATGATGATCTGTTGGGATATTAATGTTGTCTGTGATATTTCCTAGTCTTTTTGTATCTTTCCTAGTCTTTTTGTATCTTTCTCTCAGAAATATCTTAAGAACTGATCCTTCTAGATTGTAGCATCTCTAGTCTAGGTATTCTCAGTATATATTTGGTCTATTCCAGGTGCTTCTCTCATCTATATTTTCTTTACTTCTCTTTCCACCTCCTAATGTAATGCCCTCCCCCCATCAACGTAACCTCTTGTATTAAGAAGTTGGTCTTCTGGCACCCTCTGTGTTCGGGAATACTACTTTAAATTGGAAGTAAGGGAAATGGGCCTTTCAGCATAAGAAGTACTTCTTTGTTGAAGATCCTTCAATAAAGTACATTTTACTTCTGTTACTGTCCAATATATTATTGTTGTTAAAACATTTCAATCACATCTAACTCTTCATGGACCCATTTGGGATTTTCTTAGCAAAGATACTGGAGTGGTTTGCCATTTCCTTCTCAAACTCATTTTACAGATGAGTAAATTGAGGCAAATAGGGTTAAGTGACTTGCCCAGGGTCACACAGACAGTAAGTATCTGAAGCCAGATTTGAACTTAGGCCCTCCTGACTATAGTGGGGGCTTTCTATTCACTGAACTATTTAGCTGCCTCTCATACAGTGTCTTATAGTACAGTACTTGACAAATAGTCCTTACAGTACTAGTTATCTGTTTTAACAGTCCACAGAAGAAAACAAGTGGTAAATTAGAAAATGATGCACACTAATAAAAGGAAAAGTAACAGATGTTATAGAAGGACAACAGAGAAAACTAAAAAGTGGGCACAGAATTTCAGATTGGATAGTTACAAATGATATCCTTAAGTCCTTCAGAAAAGGTTAAATTATTTAGTATCCTCTCTTTTTAAAAGTAGGGAAGTGTGTAATATATTTTGGATAAATTTTCATCTAAAGCACTTAAAATTTAAAAAATGTTTTTGGCTTTTTTGAAATTATCTGGAAAATTCACTTACATGGAAAATCTCATTCCCTGCTCATTCATACACTGCTGGGTAAATAAGATATCAGTCTATAAGAAATCTCTTCCCTCAAGGATCATAGATTTATAGCTGGAAAAGACTTCAGAGGCTATCTTGTCCACTGCCTCATTTTACAGATAAGGAAACTGAGATCTAAAGAGGTTAAATAGCTTGCATTCTGTATATATTTATTTATGCCCTTGTTGTCTCCCCATTAGAATGTAATTCTTGTGAGTAGGAATTATTGTATTTATCATATTTGTATCCCCAACACCTACCATAATGCCTGGCACATAGTAGACCCTTACTTACCAAATTCCATTGATTGATTGGTTACCCCAGTCCACAGAGATTTTAGATAGCACATCTGGGAATCAAATTCATATTCTCCAATGCCAGATCTAGTGTTCTTACCACTGCACACTGGTATTTCTCAAGCCTGCTATTAATCATAAGTGGGTAAGGGCTAAAATGAAGATGTAATAAAGAGCTTACATAAAGATTGGAAAGAAAAGAATGACATAGAAGTGAATAGTATCTCAAAAATGTAACGCTCCTGTCTTTCAGTTTTGCTTGTCTTTATTATCACAACATTCTAGTGCAGAATACTAAAGCTTGTACAGGAGCAGAAAAGGGGAAAGGAGTCCCTTAAGAAAATTTTAACTGGAGGCTCAAAATTCAAATTTATACCATTTTGGTGTAGCAGTCTTGAGAAGTATAGAAATCTTATCCTTTAATTGGGCGCTGACATCATGGGGCTAGAGAGATAATATTTATCTTAATATTAGTGGTTTGGGGCATTTTCACTGAAAGTTTTTGTCTTGACTTGTTTTTGAAAGCTGGCTGTATCCTTTCACCATTTATGTGTCAGGAAATGGCTTTTGTTCATATATATTTGTAGCAATTCCCTATATAGCTTTAACATCAAACCTTTCTCAGAATAACTTGCTGCAAAAATGTATCCCTGTTAAATATTTTCCTTCTAATTATTACTTCATACATTTTGTTTGTGTAAAAACATTTCAGTTTTGTATAATCACATTATCCCTTTTATCTCCTGTGATCCCATCCCCTTTTTGTTGTTTGATCAAGAACTCCATCCGGAACTATTAATAGTGTCTCCTTCCTTGCTTCTCTAATTTACTTATGATATGACTTTTTATCCTTAGTGCATATATTCACTTGAAACTTATTAATGGTATGTGAGATGTTGGTCTAAACCTAATTTCTGCCAGGTTGCTTTCCAGTTTTCCCAGTTGTTTTTATCAAATAATGAGTCATTACTGCAGTTGCTGGAGTCCTGGGTTTTTAACAAATATGAAGCTATTATGATTGATAGCTTCTGGGTCTTGTGTACCTAATTTCTTAAACTAATCGAATTTTCCATTTTTAAATTAATGCTTGTTTTTTATGTTTAATGCTTTGAAGCATAGTTTGAGATCTGATACTGGTAGGTTTCCTTCATTGACATTTCTTTTTATTATTTCCTTTCAGATCCTTGAACTTTTGTACTTCCAGATGAATTTTGTCATTTCTTTTTAGTTCTATAAAGTAACCATTTGGTAGTTTGATTAACATGGCACTGAATCTGTAAATTAATTTACAGAACATTATAGTTTTGTTGTATTGGCACAGCCCAACAATTAATATCTCTAATTATTTGTCTGTTTCTATAAAGGGGCAGTTATGTGTCACAGTGAATAGAGTGCTGGGCCTGTAGGCAGGAAAGATCAGAGTTCAAATCTGATCTCAGACATTTACTAGCTATGTGAAAATGGGCAAGCCCCTTAACCTTGTTTGCCCTAGTTTCCCCATCTTTAAAATGAGCTGAAGAACCAAATGGTAAACCATTCCAGTATCTCTGCCAAGAAAACCCCAAATGGGGTCACAAGGAGTCAGAGCCAACTGAAATGACTAAATAACATTCCTATAAAAAGTATTTTGTAGTTATATTCATATAATTGCCATAAACATCTTGGTAGGTAGACTCCCAAGTATTTCAATAATTATTTTAAAGAAATTTCTTTTTACCTCTTCCTGTTTGGCATTTCTGGCAATAATTACACACACACACACACACACACACACACACACACACACACGCACACTACATTTGATTAAGTCCAATGTCCAGATCTTCAATTGATAGTTCCCAAAATGACTGAGAAAGTCCATGGCAAACACACACACACACACACACACACACACACACCACATATGGACATATACATTATATATTTATATAGACATCAGATCCTATCATCTGAAATGGTCTGTCAGGGTATATAGACAGCACCCCCCCCAACTCCCAATTTACCATGAATAATTTTCATTTGTGCTTTATAATCACTTGAAAGTCTACGTACATATCCTTGAGCTGTCCTTTAACAAAATGGTCCTCTGTAAAGCTTAATAGTTTCACACTCAGGTAAAATTCTACCCATCTTCTTGCTTCAGGTTATGGCTGTCTTAAAAACTCAGACACATTAGAATAATTTCCCTTTGTCACTGCTGGGCTGGCCAGTTTCAGGTCTCTATATTCTCTTATTTCTGTAATAGTTATAGACTGGAAACAAGTTTCTGCCAAGTCTTTTATTTATAGAGTAGGCAATACTCCAGTAATCCAATACTCTAATAAAGATTCTTAACTTTTTGTGTCATGGATCCCTTTGGAAGTCTGGTGAAACCTATGAATCTCTTCTCAGAACAATGTGTTTAAATACATAAAATAAAATTCATAGGATTACAGAGGAAGCCAGTTATGGAGAAATAAATTTTGTTTTAAAACCAAGTTCATGACACTGTGGTTAAAAATCGCCGTTCTAACAGATCTGGGATCTCAATTCCTAGTCCTCCTTAATATTAGTGCCTTACTTTTGTGTTTATCTTAAATTTATTTTGTACTTAATCAAATGTAGTAGGCCCTTAATAAACGCTTGCTGACCTGACTATGCTTCATGGAGATCATGACCCATTCATGACTACCTATCCTATGTAACTCTTGGCCTAGTCCTTTCATAAGTCCACCACAGGAGTCCACCCAATCTACTACACTAGGCAACTGAATATCAATATTTGGATATTGAATGCCTACTGTAGATTCAACATGGAGTTAGGCAGTGTGGGGAACATAAAAGAGTTATAAAACATGGTCCCTGCCCTCATGGCATTATAATCTAGGTGAGAGGGTGAGCAAGAGAAAGAGAGAGAGAGAGAGAGAGAGAGAGAGAGAGAGAGAGAGAGAGAGAGAGAGCACACCATAAAAGAGAATATATAAGCTACATTTTGTGATTCAGACTGAGTGTTATAGGCATTCAGAAGAGAGAAAATTCAATTAAGGACCAAAGGAGACACAGAAGACTTCCTTGCCACTCCTATAAGAGTAGCAATATCCAGTTTTCTATGTGATATCCTATAAGTAGATACTTTTAATAGCCTTGATCACTCTTTTCATGCTATCGTATTACTGGAAAATCTGTTTTCTACCCAAAGATCTTTGTTAGACTTGTTGATCTCTGAAAAATGATCTCTAATACCTTTCAAGATCTCATGCTTCTGCCTATTTGGTAAATTTATGTTTCACTCTATATCACTGCATGAAATTCACTTCTTCTTACCCTTGTACAATGACATTTTGATTCTCCATTCATTAACATATATTATCACTTTTCTCATGTGAACCTTAGTAGAAAATTTGACTACATTGTGTTAAGGATAATTGATAAATTGCATAAATATAGAAATGTAACCAATGCTTTACCAAAGAAAAAGTCATATATTTTGCAGACTTAAAGAATAAAAGAGGAACAAAACACGATCATTCACAGATCTGATAGTCTGTGATGAAGTTCTAACAACACAGCTTCTGCCTTGTTATTTTGGATCTTCTTCACCTCCATTCTCACAGACATGTCTAAGATCAGCCTTTAATCATTTTGTTCCTGGACTAAGACTTCAAACACAAATTTTGAAAGGAGGCTTCTGAACTGATAAAGAATATTTTCAACCTCACAGTGGTCACCTTAAAAAGCTATTTAAAGTCCAGAAAGCTCATAGCCAGAAGCAGAGCTGACTGGGTAACTCTAGACTGCTGGGAATAAAAGTCCTCAGAACCTGAGAGACCTCCATAGTAGCAATAAGGTCTTCAGAGCTGTCCTTGGTGCTGCTTTTGTAGTGAACAGTGTGGAATCTAGTTAACATCATTTCTCCCTTCATAGCTGTCCTGAATCAGGTCATCTTTGGACTTTCTTTCATTATCATTGATCTCAATTATCTTTTGTTACTGTGTAATTCTTTAAGTCTATACTTTATTGTGAAGTTCCTGGTTATCTGAACTAGTTTAAAGCACAGCCACCCCCTCAAAGACTTTTCATATGAAATCTAGACCCCTTTTCTTGTGTTTTAAGACCATAATAGCACAGGTATTCAAATACCCCCATCTCTCATTTAATATCCCTAATAAAGAGGGAGGGACCATGTTTTACATTTCTTTCTACCCCTCAGTATCTAGTACAGTGCCTTGAACATAGCAGGTGCTCACCAAATATTTGTTAACTGATCATTCCCCCCATTTACCATCTGTAAAATGTATAAAAGAAAAATACCTCTTCATGAGTTGCTGGAAGGTTTAATCTCATGGTACTTGTGAATCACTTTATAGATACTTGGTGCTAAGGAAGCGCCAAAAGCAATTTTTGAAAAGGGTCAAAAACTCATGTTTCTCGGTATGTTAAGGGCAGATAGATCAATTGTGAACAAGCACTATGAGGGAGGAGAGTCACAACTTGATATCACGAACTATTGAATAAATACCATTTTCTATATTGCATCTGGAGCTCATTAGTCATTTCCTACATCCCCCCCACCCCCATTCTCACCAAAGCCCAAGTCAGTCAAGGAAGAGCTCCAGATGGACTCACCCACAGAACACTCTTCATTTCTTCAAAGAGGATGCATTAGTCACCATTTAAGGCTTAAAGAATTAAATCAAGTGGCAATATGGCAGAAAGGGAGAAGGGCCTTCTGCTAAAAGAATTACGAACAGAAGGATACTCAGTTTACACAAAGGGTGTGTCATTTCTTGACTATTCTCAGAAAAATGTGTAGTATTTTACCAGGTACATTTCATGAGTCAGCTCTTGGGATTTATCTGAATTTCTTTCAACATTAATTTTGATTTAATTCAATAACTCTGGCATTGTATGACTTTAATCAGCTCACTTAACTTCTCTGGGTCTCAGTTTCTTCATCCATAAGACAAGGGGATTGGGAAAGATAACCCTAAAACTCCCTGGCAAACATAAGATTCCATGAGTATATATTTTTTGGCTATTTGTTATGGAGTCAGCACAGAGCTATAGACAGAGGAAGTGTGAGATTTCACACTTATAAGGAGATTTTCCTTTCTTTAAGCAGAAAGATGCTAGCAGGAGACAATCCTTCAATACTCCAGGGACTGTTGACTTTGTCTATATGAGAGCTTTTCCCACCAACATATATCTCAACTCCTACCATGACTTGATTGTATAACCTAGGCTCATACAGACCTGAAGTCATATCTTGGAGTTTTCCTAATAACCATAGTCTTTGACTTGGGTCCTACCCAGTATTTCTCCTAGGAGCATTTAGATTTCAGCTCTCCCTCTGCTCTGCAAACATCCAAAGCTGCACTTTAAAGATGTTCTATTACATTGTATGTAAGGAATACCCTTCATTCTGAGCCCCCAGAGGCTTCTCTTGTGGGTTAGGTCACAGTCCCTGCCAAGACTTAAAAGACTGATAGGTGAAGTCCCAAATATGTTTTTTTGTGGATCCTAAGTCTAATTAGGGTGAATTGTCTATTTTACATTCCAGACTTTGCTGCCTTCTGTTTGCCCCTTCTAGGAGGCCTCTCCTGATCTCCCCAGGTGTTAGTGCACTCTCCTATGCAGAAAATGACATTGTATTTACACTATAAATATATTGTATTTACTAATCTATGTACATATCGTTTCTCTTCAGCAGAATGTAAGCTCCTTGAGGCAAGGAATATTTTTTTTTCTTTTTATAACTGCAGTGCAATGGATAGATTACTTAGAACATAGTGACTGTTCAAGAAATGCTTTGAATTGAATTGTTTTGAATCTGTCACTTGCTGCTTGTCTCATTTCATCACTGTTCTATTTCTTTTCCACTTACCCTTCAGCTGAATTTTCTTTTATGTGTTAACTTTTCTAGTTAGGGACACATTCCTCGGGGCCTATTCCTCCATCCTACCTCAGCTGCACAATGATGGTGATACTAAGGGTATGGCTATCACCCACATGTTACAACTTCATGTTCCTGAATTCTAAAATTCCTTTATCTATTCATAATCTGTTGTCATTCTCCCTCTCTTTCTGCCTTCCAGTTCCATATACTGTTTTTTCCTCTTTCCTGTGGCCTACAGTCCCTCCACTTTATTTTTATCTAGGTTGTCACCCCTGCACTGATTGCTATTAGGACAATTCTTTTATATTTTAGTGAGTCCCTCTTTCCCACAGAATCCTGTAGTTTCCTGAAGACTTAAAGTACCACCCTGTGGTCTAATTTTCACCTGGAAGGCAAACGTTGAGGATTGGTAAACAAGTCATTCCCTTTCCATAAGACTTGCCCTGTTCAAATAACTCACTGAATTTGCTATTCCAGTAGTACATATATTTAACTGGGAGATGAATAGAACAGGCACCCTTCTCTCCAATTCTCATGGAGCTTACCCAGTCACCATTCTGATTCCCAAGAACCAAATGGAAGATTGGTGGAGAAGGAATGTTTCTGACCATGTATGACTTGTTGCCAAGAAGTGTGCAATGGGCGATAATGAAGACACCCTTCAATGGCTGCTGGACCAGAAGAGTTAAGGACTCTAAGGATGCACAAAACTACAACTGGTCTCCTCTCCCTCTTTTCTGTTTGGCTTTGAAGCATATGAACTTGTTCCAGCTATAGCTATCTCTGCTGGCTATCTCTATCTCTTTTGTATTTGTTTTTACTTCATCTAAGGCAAATAAGAATCCTATCGTGGATAGATCCTGGATTGGTAATGACCTTATCAGAAAGGTCTAAAGGTACTGAGAGATCTGCAAGTGATTGGATGTGATTGTCGTTGTAGCAATGATAGGATTGGTCTGGCAATAAGGGAAATTTCTGCTTTAAACAGGGCAATCACAGAAAATAAGATTGCTCCAGTGTGTCCATTTTATCAACAGATTTGTACCAGGAATTGATTGAGCAGTGCCCAACTGAGGTGAAATATGAAAAATGTCTAATTAGCAGCCTTGGAAGTTGTTTTGTGTCTTGATGAGGTTTTACTACCAGCTTCCCAGAAAAATGTCAGCATAGTTATGGGTTAAATTATTAAACTCTGTTCAAATCATTCTGTTAATGCATATTATGATTCTTTCCATGTTTATTATTTTTATGTATAATAAAAAAAAACATTGTTATTCAATCGTTTCAGTCATGTCCATTTTTTCATGACCCATCTGGGGTTTTCTTGGCAAAGATACAGGAGTGGTTTGCCATTTCCTTTTCCAGCTCATTTTTATAGGCAAGGAAACTGAGACAAACATGGTTAAGTGACTTGTCCAGGATCACATAGCTAAGTAAGGGTCTGAAATCAGAATTGAACTCAGGAAGATGAGTGTTTCTCACTCCAGGCCTGGCACTCTACCTACTTTACCATCTAGCTATTCCTACTAAAAAAAAAAAATCTATATCTTACATTTGATTCATTTTGTACATTTGGATAATCCTTTCCTACTATCCACTTTTTGAGGAGTTCCTGGATATAAGCCATAAATAAATGTGTCCCTAGCACTCCTAGATTTGTTAAGTAGCCAAAGAGTGGGAGAACAGGGAGTCTAATCCTTCTAATTAGAGGTCAGGCATCCCCAGGACTGGAACTGGTCCACAAACCACAATGACTAGGTATAGGACAGGGAAGGGCAAATTGAGTCTCTCAGTGTTAGAATATTGCCATGCTGTTGGTATTGATACACCAACTACATCAATGAGTTCTGCAGCACTCTTCTTCTACACCCTAGCAATTAAATATTTCCTAGTTTAGAAAATCAAACTGGGGTTCTTTGGACTCTAGTTTTAGATATTTCTCTGTCAAGCTGGGGAGGCTCTAGCTGTTTGGCATAGATTTTTTCTTACATCTTCTCGAGCAATGCCCTGAGTCCCAAACAATGTCCATAATAAACAATTTCTAGGCATACCCCCAATAAACAGTCTTTCATCAGCACTCAGACATTCCAGACTTGATGGACCCAGAGACTGTACTCAACCTCAAATACACAATGATACACATTGAAGAAGCAAAGTACATTTTACCAAGTTCCCATAGCTCCTATTGGTCCCTGTAAGGGTCTGTTCATATAAAACAATTAGTTTAACAACTGGGTTCAACCAGGTTCTACTTGAAGACATACAATGATGGGGAACTAAACTCAATATCCCTTAAAGCAGTCTATTTCATTTTCTGAGAGTTCTAATGGCATCTTACATTAAACTGAAATCTGCCTCCCGTAAGCAGGTCTTTTCTCGGGTGGCAAGGGAAAGGAAGGAAACAAACATTTACTCAGCATCTATGCTACCAGCACTGTGCTAAGTAATTTTAATATTATGTTATTTGATCCTCTTACAACAACCTGGGAAGGTAAGTGCTATCAGCCTAAACTTTATATTATACTTAAGGTAACTAAGGTAAAGAGGGATTAAGTTACTTACAGGGTCACATAGTGTCTGAGACTGAATTTGAACTCAGGTATCCAGGAAAGAAAACCCCCAAGAGGTAAAGTTCTGGGTAATTACCCAGAATAATTAATAATAATAATTAATTTATTCATTTTTAATTTAATAGACTGGCGAATAATTAATAATTTGATAATCAGTGGCTTCTCTTAGTAACCAAAGGCACAAAAGGCGACTGTGGTGCCTTAAATCAGGTGCATGCCTTTTGAAAGGGAGAAGTTTCACTGAGAAGTGAAACTTAACCTTAATTGGTGGCCATTTAATGAGAAGGTAGAAAGCACAATTCAACTTCTCTTGCTGAGAAAGTGGTTTGATCTTGAGACTCAGCAGCCTCAAGGCATCTGGGTAGGGGAAGACATTTTCATTCAGATCTCTCTGGCTAGTTTTCTAGTTTAAGATCCAGATTACTCACAATGCTAATGGAAGGGATCAAGGACCCTGGGGGATCATCCCCCAGGCAAAGGTTCACTTAGCCTGGATTTTGTTTATATCAACAGAAATTTGGTTTCCCAGTTGGGGGGGAGGGGGTCTTACCTAACCTAGTTGACAAGTGTGTGCCTTGGGAGCTAGGAGTAATCTCATCACTCAGCCATGCCCTTCAGAGAGTGACGCTTTCAGGATCTCAACAGAAACTGGAGGAGATGGTGGTCACAAATTATTAATTAGTTATTAATATAATAGTATAATATTAATTTTTCTCATAGTTCTTCCAGACTCCAGAACCAGTGCTCTAACCACTGTACCACTTAGCTGCCTTGATTAAGTATCAAAGCATGACATTAAAGGTAAATTCCATGGAATGTAAGGGTTTCCAGTATTTTGTAGTTCAATTCTATAGCATGTACACTAGCACCACCTTTCTGCCCAAATCCTGAATCTGTAAAATGAGGAGGCTTGACTAGCTGTTCTCTAAAATCCTTCTCAGGGACAGGTAGGTGAACAGAGCATAGGGCCTGGAGTCAGGAAGACCTGGGTGAAAATACAGCCTCAGGTACTACTAGCTGTAAGACCTTGGGTAAGTTACTTAACCCTGTTTGCCTCAATTTCATCATCTGTAAAATGAGCTGAAGAAGGAAATAGCAAACCACTCTAGTATCTTTGCCAAGAAAATCCCAAATGGGGTCACAAAGAGTAGGACAGGACTGAACAACAAAAAGCAAACACTTGTTCCTCAGTGTTTCTATCTAGTTCTAAAAGATGCATCTCTGAAGTCTTTCTAGAGATGTTGTACACCTTATAAATAGTTAAATGCATGACTTTATTTTTCAGTTCCCATTTCAGAATTCATACCAGTACCTTGAAGAAAATACTGTTCATTCCAGGAGCAAATTTAAGGTAATAAAGTTTCTCCCTGGTTTTCCAAGTACCATAGTATGTTCACTCCTCCCTAGTATTCCATCTCTACTAACACGATCTATACAAGGTCTCTGAATTTCCTAAGGTTCTCCCCCACCCCCTCCCCCAGGATCTCAAAACCTTAAAGTGAGGAGAGGAGAGGTGAGGTGAGCAAAGGTGAAGTTTTTATTTGAATATCTACACCCTTGATAGTTCATGGATAGCAACACTAAAAAATTATGGTGCTAAAAGGGAGTGTGGGGTCAGGTATCCTAGGTTTTAAGTCCTACATCTGATGCATACTGTCTGTGTAAACATTTGCAAGTACCACAAGATGATAATTTAGATCAATCAAGACAGTAAAGTATAGAAAAGCTGCGGTTTTGTATTAGTGGAAGGAGTTTCCATACTGGAAGTTCCCACAATAATGCAATCACACATACAAAAAAAGATGATACCCAGCATCCATTCAGTTCTTCTTCTTCTTTGTATTCATAATTTACAAAATATTTTACATAGAATTTCAGAGTTTGAAAAGCACTTCAAAGTTCATTTATCCAACTTATCCACATTCAGGAATCCTTTTGGGATGGTAGAAGTATCTACCAGTTTCCTCCCCTCCTCCCCCTCACCACTGAAGTGGGTCAGCTCTTCTCCTAAAAAGTAATTGAAATTATCCTCAAGACTTAATTGGTTCAAGGGACTAAGGTCATTGATGTAGCTGGTTGCCCCTACAAAGTTGTAGTTTAGTCAGTCAGTTGTGTCCAACTCTTTATGACTCTTGGCAAAACTACTGGAGAGGCCAGTCTTCAAATAACAAAAATATCTTTCATTTTTTTAAAAAAAGGTTAGTGTTAACATGAAGGAAGTGCTATTATTACCATACTCTTCCCTGCTCAGACCACATCTGGAGTCTTATGTTCTCATTTTGTAATGGTGAGGGAATTTGAAGATCTTCCCTATCCCTTAATAGGCCCATGTGACCTGCTTTGAGCTTTGGCCCAGTCCACAGCCTGAGTCATATGGAGCTGATAGTGAGAGGAGCTTGTTAAATGGGTGGAGCAGGGGAGAGAGAGTGAGGTGAAACTGGAGAAAGTAGGCAGAGCACAGCAGAGCAGCTAGAGTGAGTGAGAGAGGGAGTGATTCTGACTAAGGGAGCTTGTTTGTCAGGAGGTCTGACAGAGGAAAGGCTTGGGGACAGCTATGCTCCCTGCATTGATAATGTGTATAGATTTCTTTGTTAGTATAATGGAATTGACTTTCTGGTATCTGAATAAATACTTTGGTTCCACCTTAGATGAAGAGAGTTTGTATTTTGGAATATACCCTGGAAATACGCCTGCATATCCATAAAGGCTACTGTAGGTATCACATTGACATTACACATCTCGATGGTGTAATTTTATGCTGTAAGTGATTTGCCCAGAGTGATACAGCTAGTAAGTGTCTAAGGTAAGATTTAAATTCAGGTCTTCCTGACTCCAGGGCCACAGCTTTGTCCACTGCGCCACCTACAAAAACATCCATAAGGCAGCTCGGGTAGGGCTTGAGGCGTTGAAAAATAAAAATAGCAATGTATAAAATTAATACAACAATAAAAATGATAAGAACAACAACAATAAAAGGAAACTGAAAGCTAAGTAGTTACAAAGAACAAGGTTGGTTCTGGAAAAGAGGAGAAATGCACTTCCTTCCCTTCACTGTAGAAATGGGGGTCTCTGAATCATCAAATCAGGTGAGCATTGCTTTCCAGCAGTGTTGGTCATGCTGCTAGTCTGCTGATCTGAGAGTATATGTGATGATTTGATGATATCCTCAGTAAATGTCCTTTCCTTACTATGACGAAATAAACTTCCTTTACTGTTAGATGGACTGAGAGTATCTCATTTCATTGCAAATTCAAACCTGAACCAAGAGATTGGCCAGGTCAGCCCTAGTCTACTATATTCCTTGACAACATGCTTGGCAAATGACCATTTAGCTTTGTAACACAGTACCCTTGAATTAGAATTAGAAGAGCCTTTAGCAGTCATCTAGTCTGTTCCCCTAATCTCACAGGTAAGGTAACTGGGGTCACAGAGAAGTGATTTGCTGAACATCACCTAGGTGGTAAATGGCAAAACTGGGATTTGAACACAGCACCTGTGACACCCAACATTCTTTCCACTGATCCACACTGCTTTTGGACTTTTAGTGATGGGAAATTCATTACCACTTAAGGCAACATATTTCAATCCTGGACAACCCTAAATGTCATGAATTTTTTGTAATATCAAGACAAGACCCACTTTGCTATAACCCCCACCTTTTGCTATTAGTGCCAAAGAAAACAACTCTTTTTTTTTTGTACATAACGTATTGTTAATTTTAGCTTATTTTTATTGATTTCCTTTGTTTCTGCAGTTATTTATTTATGAATATATTGCACCTCCCTCCTCTAATCAGGAAGTCATCTCTTGGAAAGAAAAGAAAAAAAGAAAGAAAAAACTCTTCAAAAAAACTTACCAATAAATCATTTAGGTCTAAGAGTGTATGTGATGGACTGTAGTCATTATCCCCCATTTCTACAGCGAAGGGAAGTACATTTTCTCCTCTTTCCCAAAACCAGCCTTAGTCTTTATAACTACGCAGCATTCAGTTTTCTTTTTTTGTTTTCATTTTCATTGTTGTAGTGATTTCATACGCTGTTATTTTTATTTATTTATTTTAGTTTTTAATTTCAATAATTCTAATTCCTCTTTCACATAACAACCTCCAAATATTTGAAGAAAGCTCTCATTTGTCTTCTCAGCTTTTTCCTCTCCAGGTTAAATTTTCCCAGATCCTTCAATTCATATTTCTTTGATGTATCTTCCCCCATCATCCTGGTCATCCTACTCTGGTTCTGCAGGAGTCCTGTCAACATCCTCTCTAATATACAGTATCTGAGGGGCAGCTAGGTGGTGCAGTGGATAGAGCACTGGGTCTGGACATGAGTTCAAATCTCTCCTCTGACCCTTATTAACTGTGTGACCCTGAGCTAGTCACTTAATATTGATTGCCTCAAAAAAAGAGTTCCTGGTGGATAGGGCATAGATAATGGATAAAGCTCTGGATTCAGGGGAGATCTGAGTTCAACTCTGGCCTCTGACGCTTGACACTTCCTAGCTGTGTGACTCTGGGCAAGTCAATGAATGCCAATTGTCTTGAAAAAAAAAATACCCCATCCATATGTGGAGATAAGACCCCAGATGTGGTCTGAGCAGGAAGAATATGGAAACAGCAACACATTCTTCATAGTAAACAGTAATCACTTTCTTCCCACTATCCTTTTTTAAAAAAATAAAAGACATATTTTTATATAAAGTATATAAATTCTCCCAGGATTTCCCTTACCTCCACCCCAAAGATTGATAGGCTTATGATTATTGTTTTTGTGATTCAGTCATTTTTTGGTCATATTTGAGTCTTTGTGATCCAATTTGGGTTTTCTTAGCAAAGATATTGGAGTGATTTGCCATTTCCTTCTCCAGTTAATTTGACAGATGAGGAAACTGATGCAAACAGGGTTAAGTAACTTGCCCAGGGTCACACAGCTAGTAAGTGTTTGAGGCTGGATTTGAATTCTGGAAGATGAGTCTTCTTGACTGTAATCCTAGCACTCTATCCACTATGCCACCTAGCTGCTCAGTGATTATTGAGGCACTAAGATATTAATTGATTGAGCTGAAGTCACATAATCAGTATATGTAAGATATAGCACTCAGAAACAGACTTTCCTGACTCCAAGATTCAAGACTGCTACTTACTCTGCTCTTCAATCATATGTAATTATCTTATTTGATTCTCAACACACCATAAGTAGCACAATTTTTGTTGTATCTCTTTTAAATGTAGCATCTGCCTAGGGAAGCATAGAGAGTCTCCTGCAATGCTGTATGTTGCATGAGGGAGATATCACTCCTGCTCAGCTGAGAGACTTCTGGGAGAGAGAAGAAGAGACAGAAAGACAGAGAGATATATAGCAAGATATATATCTTGCTATAGCAAGAAAGAAGCTACAGACTGTTGCAGACAGAAGGCTCTGGAGCCAAAAACATTTGGAGAAGATCTGCCACCCCAACATATCTCTTGATTCCCAGTACCTGAACTCCCCAGAATTGTTAAGAGCCCACTTCTCAGGTGACTTGTTCTCTCCTTGGTTAAATTGAAATTTCATCTCATACCCAAGTCACAGAGGACTTTGATAATTATGTATCCTATGGTTTTGCTCTGATAAATGTTAGCTCACTATCCATAATTATCTTTTATGTAGTAAGTATTTGGTGAGAGGAGCTAAATTGCCCAAGATTAAGCCACCTATTGATCCACCTATCCAGGATGACTACTTTATATCCAAAGTGAATAGAGAAAGTGACTTTTAACCTGAATCCCAAAAGAGTTACATTAGAATACATATTTGTAGACTTGGGCTATAATGTCTAGTATATATATACGTGTATATATATATATATATATATATATATATATATATATATATATGTATATATAATAGAAGAGTGAAAGAGTGATCATTCAGTCATAGCCATTCTGTTACTCTTCAAAAAGGCAGAAATTACATACTCCTTGGATATTGTGGAGCAGGACATTCTAGATCTATCTATCTAGAAATCAATGCTCATATCGTCAGAATCCTTGGTCTCTGACCTTCCCATCTGCTATCTAGAGATTAAGAAACGGAGGTTATCTAATACTGTGCAAGAACTGGGGTGGAGCAGAGCTAAGATGGCAAAAAAAAGACAGGGATGTTCCTGAGTTCTCCTCCTAACTTTCCTTCCAAACAACTTTAAATAACACCTCAAAAAAAATTCTGGAGCAGTAGAGCCCACAAAAGGATGGAGTAAGACAAACAACCTCTAACCCAAGACAGCTTAGAAGGTTGTCAGGAAAGGTCTGCTGCACCAGGGTGAGTGTGGAGCAAACTCCAGTGCAGGCTGTACCAGCACAGGTCCCACTTCAGCAAACAAATGGCGGAACTTGGGGGTGACTGAATCAGTGGCAGCAACTGAAGTTTCCAGACCTTTCAGGCCACAGGTGGTAAAAGGATCAGACAATAGGTCAGAAGGGGATTTGCTGGCACTAGAAGAAGGACTCTGTTGCATTGCCCATATGCAAATCCAGGTTGTAGTCTTGGATCATAGTCCCAGGGTAAGGAGGAGCACCAACATATCAGAGCTTGCAGCCACAGGAGATCAAGAACGCTGTTCACAGTTCCAGGGTGAAAAAGGGCACTTGTGATTGCTCATAGACCAGAGAACAGACCAAGAGAGTAGTAAACACATTTCTCCTTAGATCATATCACCTTGAAAGAACTGAGAACTTATAGACTCCTAGAACCACATTTGAAAACAGCTGCACAAAAACCCTGAAGCCTGGGGCTCCAGAAGCAGAGCACAACTTTAATATAAAGTTAAACCTCAAGAAATAGGCTGGAAAAAAGGAGCAAACAACAAAAATAGATGCTGACCCATAGAAAGTTATTATGGTGACAGGGAAGATCAAAACACAAAGTCAAAAGAACACAAAAGTCAAAAGAAGTTGCTAGATCTTGTGTTATCCTGATTGTATTTCCACAATACTCAAATTGTTTCATTCTAACTGTATGCAATATTTTCTCCTTGACCTTGGAACTCTGGAATTACGCTACAATATTCCTAGGAGTTTCTCTTTTTGTATCTCTTTCAGGAGGTGATCAATGGATTCTTTCAATATTTATTTTGCCCCCTGGTTCTACAATATCAGGGCAGTTTTCCTTGATAATTTCATGAAAGATAATGTCTAGCAAACAAAAACAAAACTGCTACATCCAAAGCCTCAATGAAAAATATGAATTGGTCTCAGACCCAAAAAGAATTCTTGGAAGAACTCAGAAAGAATTTTTAAAATTAAATAAAAGAGGTAGAAAAAATTGGGAAAATAAATGAGTGATGTAAGAAAATCATGAAAAAGACCTGACAGCTGGTAAATTGGGCACACATATGCAAAAAAAAAAAAAATGAAAAAAAAACCACCTTAAAAAACAAGAGGGGAGGGGGCAGAACCAAGATGGCAGAGTGGAAAGACGCACATACTTTAGCTCTTCTCCCACAGCCCATAAAGTACCTGTAAAGAATGGCTCTCAACAAATTTTAGAGCAGCAGAAGTCACAGAACAAAGAAGTGGAGGAGATTTCCAGCCCAGGGTGACATGGAACGCTGATGGGAAAGGTCTATTGCACAGGGCGTAGAGAGGAGTTCAGCCTAGCCTTGGCCATGTAGCACTAGGAGGAGCAGGACTGGAGCAGACCTTGGGGGCAAAATCCCCAGCAGCATCTGTGGTTCTCAAATCCCTCAACCCACAGGTGACAAAGACACTTCAAAGGTCAGTGAGAGGGCTTTTTCACTTCAGTGACAAAGGAGCAGGGTCCTCCCCTAGCCTGGCCCTAGGCAGTGGCAGTGGCAGCTGCGGCAGTAACAGCAGCAGCTGGCATCCATTTTTGTAGCCCTCAGCTTAAAGCTCCTGGGGGAATTCAGCAGCTGATCTGCATCTCAGCCCTGAGCACAGTCCTGGGGCATGGGGGAGATGGAAGCTCCTAAGGAGTAAACTCCTCTCCCTTGATTGTGCCACCTTGGAGGAACTGAGAACTTAGAGGTCCCCAGAGTATACTCTACTCTTGACAAAGGACCCAAAAGTCAAGTAACTGGTTGGGAAAATGCTCAAAAAAAGGGAAAAAAAAATAAGATTATAGAAGTTTACTTTCTTGGTGAACAAGTATTTTCTGTCATCCTTTCAGATGAGGAAGAACAATGCGTACCATCAGGGGAAGACATAAAAGTCAAGGCTTCTGCATCCCAAACATCCAAAATAAATATGCAATGGTCTCAGGCCATGAAAGAGCTCAAAAAGGATTTTGAAAATCAAGTAAGAGAGATGGAGGAAAAATTGGAATTTTTTTCCAAAAAGAGAAATGAGAGCTATGCAAGAAAATCATGAAAAGCAAGTCAACAGTTCACTAAAGGAGACCCAAAAAAATGCTGAAGAAAATAATGCCTTGCAAAACAGGCTAACTCAATTGGCAAAAGAGGTCCAAAAAGTCAATGAGGAGAAGAATGCTTTAAAAAGCAGAATTAGCCAAATGGAAAAGGAGGTTCAAAAGCTCACTGAAGAAAATAGTTCTTTAAAAATTAGAATGGAACAGATGGAAGCTAATGACTTTGTGAGAAACCAAGAAATTACAAAACAAAACCAAAAGAATGAAAACATGGAAGATAATGTGAAATATCTCATTGGAAAAACAACTGACCTGGAAAGTAAATCCAGGAGAGACAATTTAAAAATTATGGGACTACCTGAAAGCCATGATCAAAAAAAGAGGCTAGACATTATCAAGGAAAACTGCCCCGATATTGTAGAACCAGGGGGCAAAATAAATATTGAAAGAATCCATTGATCACCTCCTGAAAGAGATACAAAAAGAGAAACTCCTAGGAATATTGTAGCGTAATTCCAGAGTTCCAAGGTCAAGGGGAAAGTATTGCAAACAGTTAGAATGAAACAATTTGAGTATTGTGGAAATACAATCAGGATAACACAAGATCTAGCAACTTCTACATTAAGGGATTGAAGGGCTTAGAATATGATATTCCAGAAGTCAGAGGAACTAGGATTAATACCAAGCATAACTGAGTATAATACTTCAGGGGAAAAAAATGGTCTTTCAATGAAATAGAGGACTTTCAAGCATTCTTGATGAAAAGACCAGAGCTGAAAAGAAAATTTGAGTTTCAAACACAAGAATCAAGAGAAGCATGAAAAGGTAAACAGGAAAGAGAATCACAAGGTACTTACTAAAGTGGAACTGTTTACATTCCTACATGGAAAGATCATATTTGTAACTCTTGAAACTTTTCTCAGTATCTGGGTAGTTGAAGGGATTACACACACACATACACACACACACATACACACACACATAGAAAGAGACACAGAGAACACAGGATGAGTTGAATAGGAAGGGATCATCTCTAAAAAAGTAAAATTAAGGGGTGAGAGAGGAATATATTGGGAGAAGAAAGGGAGAAAAGGAATGGGGCAAATCATTTCTCATAAAAGGGGCAAGAACAAGCTTTCTCAATGGAGAGGAAAAGGGAAGAGGTGAGAGGGAAAACGTGAAGCTTACTCTCATCACATTTGGCTCAAGGAAGGAATAACATGCACACTCAATTTGGTATGAAAACCTATCTTACACTACAGAAAGTAGGGGAGAAGGGGATAAGCAGGGTGGGAGGAATGATGGAAGGGAGAACAAATGGGAGGAGGTAGCAATTAGAAGCAAACACTCTTAGGGAGGGACAAGGTCAAAAGAGAGAGTAGAAGAAATGGGGGGCAGGATAGAATGGAGGAAAATATAATTAGTCTTAAACAACATGACTATTGTGGTGGTTGTTTGCAAAGCTACACATGTGTAGCCTGTGTTGAGTTGCTTGCCTGGATGGGTGGGGAGGGAGGAGGGAGGAGAAATTGGAACTCGGGGTTTTGGGAATGGGTGTTGAGAGTTGTTTTTGCATACAGCTAGGACGTGGGAGGTGCAGGTGGTAGGTTGTGGAGTTTTATTTTGCCCTACAGGATTGCGGAGAGAATGGGGATGAGGGAGGGAAGGGGTGTTGGGAGGGTTGGGTTGGTGAAGGGGGTGACTGGAGTGTGGGGCATTTTGGGGTGGTGGGGGAGAGACATGGGGAGAGAATTTGGAACTTGGGATTTTGTGCAGGTGAATGTTGAGAACTTAAAGTAAATAAATAAAAATTTAAAAACAAACAAAAAAACAGGTTAGATCAAATGATAAAATAGGCACAAAAATCCAATGAAAAGAAGAATGCCTTAAAAAGAGAATTGACCAAATGGAAAAAAAAGTACAAAAATTATTTGAAGAAAGAACTCTTTAAAAAGTAGAATTGGTCAAATAGAAAAAGAGGTACAAAAGCTCACTGAAGAAAATAATTCCTGGGGGCGGAGCCAAGATGGCGAAGTAGAAAGACGCACATACACATAGCTCCGAACCCACAAACCACAGAACGGCTAGAGGGGACCAAGACAGGGCGAATTCTGCACCCAGAGACCACGGAGTATTGGAGCGAGGGAGATTCCTGCTCCGGAGAGACCTGCGGACCTCTCGCGGGGGGTCCTTCGTGCCCGCGCCGGATGGAGAACGGAGTGTGGCCCTGCCGAGGCCGCGACACTGAGGGGAGGAGATCCGAGAGGGCTACGGGGACTGGATCTCCAGCGGCCACACGGGTCCCCCCACCCACAGAGGGACCTGCAAACCTCTCGCAAAAGGTCCGTCACGCTGCAGACGCGGAGCCCAGCCCGGACCTGCGGCGGCGGCGGCGGCGGCCACGGCTCCGAGAGGCACAGATCTGAGAGGGCTCCGGAGGCGGGATCTTCAGCAGCGGCACGGCCCCCCCACCAACAGGTGACTGACGGGGGTGGGTGAGAGAGTCTCTTTGGTGGGTTGAGAGGGGAGTGGGGTGACCCCAAGGCTCGGGCCCCCCTGGGAGGTGGGGGCTGAGAGGCGGCTGCGGATGGGGCTCCCCAAATGGGCAGGAGCTTGGATCCATTGTGGAAGGTCTGTGCCTGAGAGGCGGCCCTGCCCCTGACCACCTGAACTTAATTCTCACACTGAATAGCAGCCCTGCCCCCCCCCAAAAATCCTAAGGCGGGAAGCAGCATTTGAATCTCAGTCCCCAAACGCTGGCTGGGAGGACCAGGAGGTGAGGTGGGTGTGAGGAGAACATTCAGAGGTCAGGCCACTGGTTGGAGAAAATGCCAAGAAAAGGGAAAAGAAATAAAACTATTGAAGGGTACTTTACCAGAGAAAAGACTTCCTCCCTTCCTTTCTGATGGGGAGGAACAATGCTTGCCATCAGGCAAAGACACAGAAATCGAGGATTCTGTGTCCCAGCCCACTCAATGGGCTCGGGCCATGGAAGAGCTCAAGAGGAATTTTGAAAATCAAGTTAGAGAGGTGGAGGAAAGACTGGGAAGGGAAATGAGAGGGATGAGAGAGAAGCATGAAAAGCAGATCAGCTCTCTGCTAAAGGAGAACCAAAAAAATCTTGAAGAAATTGGCACCTTGAGAACTAGCCTAACTCAGCTGGCAAGGGAGGTGCAAGGGGCCAATGAGGAGAAGAATGCTTTCAAAAGCAGAATTAACCAAATGGAAAAGGAGATTCAAAAGCTCACTGAAGAAAATAGATCTTTCAAAACTGGAATGGTACGGATGGACGCTAAGGACTTTTCGAGAAAGACAGATATCTCAGAACATACCGCGCAGATTCGAAAAATGGAAGATAATGTGAAATATCTTATTGGAAAAACAACTGACCTGGAAAATAGAATCAGGAGAGACAATGTAAAAATTCTGGGACTACCTGAAAACCATGATCAAAAGAAGAGCCTAGACATCATCTTCCATGAAATTATCAAGGAAAACTGCCCTGAGATTCTAGAACCAGAAGGCAAAATAAATATTCAAGGAATCCGCAGAACACCGCATGAAAGAGATCCAAAAAGAGAAACTCCTAGGAGCATTGTGGCCAAATTCCAGAATTCCCAGGTGAAAGAGAAAATATTGCAAGCAGCTAGAAAGAAACAATTCAAGTATTGTGGAAATACAATCAGGATAGCACAAGATCTGGCACCCTCTACATTGAGGGATAGAAGGGCATGGAATAGGATATTCCAGAAGTCAAAGGAACTAGGACTGAAGCCAAGAATCACCTACCCAGCAAAACTGAGTATAATACTTCAGGAGAAAAAATGGTCTTTCAATGAAATAGAAGACTTTCAAATTTTCCTGATGAAAAGACCAGAGCTGGAAAGAAAATTTGACTTTCTAACACAAGAATGAAGAGAACCATGAAAAGGTAAACAGCAAAGAGAAATCATAAGGGACTTACTAAAGTTGAACTGTTTACATTCCTACATGGAAAGACAATATTTATAACTCTTGAAACATTTCAGTGTCTGGGCACTGGGTGGGAGTACACACACACACACATGCACACACGCGCACATACATAGAGACAGAGTGCACAGAGTGAATTGAAGAGGATGGGATCATATATTAAAAAAAAAAATGAAATCAAGCAGTGAGAGAGAAATATTGGGAGGAGAAAGGGAGAAGTTATATGGAGCAAATTATCTCTCATAAAAGAGGCAAGCAAAAGACTTATTAGTGGTGGGATAAAGAGGGGAGGCAAGAGAAAAACATGAGGTCTACTCTCATCACATTCCACTAAAGGAAAGAATATAATGCACACTCATTTTGATAGGAAAACCTATCTCATAATACAGGAGAGTGGGGGACAGGGGCACAAACAGGGTGGGGGGGAGGATGGAGGGGAGGGCATGGGGAGGAGAATGCAATACGAGGTCGACACTCATGGGGAGGGAAAGGACCATAAGAAAATAGAAGTAAAGGGGGACAGGATAGGATGGAGGGAAATATAATTAGTCCTATACAACACAACTAGTATGGAAATCATTTGCAAAACTAAACAGATATGGCCTATATTGAATTGCCTGTCTTTCAAGGGGAAGGGGTGGAGAGGGAGGGAGCTAAGGAGGTTAGAACTCAAAGTGTTAGGACCAAATGTAATGTTCTTACCACTGGGTAACAAGAAATACAGGATAAGGGGTCAAGAAAGCTATCTGGCCCTACAGGACAAAAGAGAAGACGGAGACAAGGGCAGGGAGCGAGGATAGAGGAGAGAGCAGATAGGTCACAGGGGCAATTAGAAAGCTCGGGTTTGGGGGGGGGAGGGGAGAAAAGGGGAGAAAATTTGTAACCCAAAATTGTGTGAAAATAAATGTTAAAAATTAATAAAAAAAAAAAAAGAAAAAAGAAAAGGGCATTGTTTCAGACCAGATGCCAACCTGCCTTGTGGAGGGAGTTCTCTGTTCCAATGCAATCACAAGTCCAGTATTTATATACCTATCTCATATGTTGTATTTGTGAAATAAAGGTTTTTGAACCCCCCCCCCCAAAAAAAGAAAGAAAATGATTCCTTAAAAATTAAAATTGGTTAAGGGGAAGCTAATGACTCCAGGAGATTTCATGAAATAATCAGAAAAATCATAAGTGTGAAAAAATAGAAGAAAATGTGAAATATCTCATTGGAAAAACAACTGAAATAGTGAATAGATCAAGGAGAAGTAATTCAAAAATTATTGGACTACTGGAAAGCCATAATAAAAAAAAAGAGCTCAGATATCACCTTTCAATAAATTATCAAGGAAAACTGTCCTCATAGTCTAAAATTAAAAGGCAAAATAGACATTGAAAGAATTCACCAATCACCTCCTGAAAGAGATTCCAAAATGAAAACTCAGGAATATTTTAGTCCAATTGAAGAGCTCCCAGGCCAAGGAGAAAAATATTGTAAGCTGTCAAAAAGAAATAATTCAAACATTGTGGAGCCATAGACAGGATAATACAAGATTTAGCAGCTTCTATATTAAAGGATCATCAAAGGGCTTGAAATACGATATTCCAGAGAGCAAAGGAGCTAAGATAACAACCAAGAATCAACTATCCAGCAAAACTGAGTATAATCCTTCAGGGGAAACTTGGATATCCAATGAAATAGAGAACTTTCAAGCAATCCTGAAGAAAAGATCAGAGCTTAATAGGACATTTGCCTTTCAAATACAAGACTCAATGGAAGCATTAAAAGGTAAAAAAGAAAGAGAAATCATAAAGGATTCAATAAAGTTAAAACTATTTATATACCTACAAGGGAAGATGACACTTGCAACTCCTAAGAATTTTCTCATTATTAGGGCAGTTAGAAGGACTATATATAGACAGAGAGCACAATTGTGAGTTGAGTATGATGGGATGATGATCTAAAAAAATAAAATTAAGGGGTGAGAAAGAGGAATGCATTGGGAGAAGGGGAAAGAGAAAGGTAAAATGGAATAAATTATTTCACATAAAAGAGATGGAAAGAGTTTTTACAGTAGAGGGGAAGATGGGGGAGGGGAAGAGCTTGTGGACCTTAATCTTATTAGAATGGGCTCAAAGAGGGAATAACATACACACTCAATTGGATATCGAAATCTATCTTACTCTACAGGAAAGTAAGAGGGGAAGGGGATAAAAGAAGAGGTGATAGAAGGGAGGACAGTTGGGCGAGGTAGGACTAAGAAGCAAAGCACTTTTGAAGATGGACAGGGTGAAAGTAGAGAGAGAGAGCAGAATAAACAGGAGGAAAAAGGATGGAGGGAAATACATAGTTAGTGATCATAACTATGAAAAAAAAATTACAGCCAGTTTCTCTGATAAAGGCCTCATGTCCCAAATATATAGATTACTGAATCAAATTTATAAAGATAAGAACCATTCTTCAATTGATAAATGGTTAAATGACATGAACAGGTAAGATCATAAAATGTGATGTCACTTTCCTGAGCCTCAGTTCTTCATCTATAAAATGAGGGGCCTTTCTGTGATTCCACATCACAGGGGTTAGGGGCACAGCACCCCTAAGATCTAGAACATCTGCATAAAATTTTTTAGCCCTCCTTTCATACCAGAGAAGAAGTATGATTTTTTTTCTTTTTCTTTTATGGGGTGTTTACAATACCTTATTGTAAAATTTGAGTTATAGGCTCTGTGTCATCTGCTGGCCTTCACACATCATCTACAGCTTCTGCAAAAATCCCAAAAAATTTCTTTTCAATTTCTTATGCTGACCTGCAACATGTCAAAACCATGATGGGGAAAGTCTCAATGTAGAAGGGATAACTAAATTATTCTACCTACCCAATGTCATATCTCAGTGATCTCTAACACCTTCTAGCCTAGTTAATCTGGTAAAGTTCCTCACTGTTTTCTATTTTCTTTTCCATGATCATTTTCATTCCTTCAGTCTCCCTATCCAAATGCTACATTGTATGTTGTTTGCTTGTTATGAATGTTGATTAAGAGCTTGCTATGTTACGTGTGCTGCGTTAAGTGCTTTACAAATATTATCTCATTTGATTTTTTAGGCACAACTTGTCTCTTCTTTCATGAAATCTTCAGACATTACTCTAGCCCACATTTATTGATTTCTCCTTTCTTTGAGCTCCCTTTATAGGGAGCCACTAAAATATAAGTTTCTTGAGGACAAGAATAGTTTCACCTTTTTTTTTTTTGTCATCAGTGGTTAGCACAGTCCCTGGAACATTGTAAGTTTGTAATAATTGTTTGTTGATTGATAAGCACTTTGATAATCTTGTATTAAAAGTCTTTTTTTGGGGAGGGGGGAGTACAAAGCGCCCCCATTATAATTTGGGTACCTTTCACTCCTCTAGTCCATAACCTTCTATTCTAGGTGACTTAGAAATTTCAGTGTCTTTCATTCTCCAGAGGTAGTCATCAGCTTCCTTTACAAGCACATTGGTATATAGGGGCAGCTACGTGGCTCAGTGGACAGAGTGCCAGGCCTGGAGTCAGGAAGACTCATCTTCCTGAGTTTGAATCTAGCCTCATACACTTACTAGATGTATAACTCTGGGCAAATCATTTAACTCTGTTTGCCTCAGTTTCTTCAACTGTACAATAAGCTGAAGATGAAAATGGCAAACCACTCCTGTATCTTTGCCAAGAAAATCCCAGTTGGGGTTACCAAGAGTCAGAAACAATTGAACAAGGTGAAAAAAAAAAACAAAACCAGGTCATTTTATTTACAAATTAATTACATTAACATTTTAATTGATTTTAAAAAGAACCCATAGACCAAAATTATATACACCAATGAACAGCTCTCTCCCAGAGACCTGTATAGGCTGCATGACTTACAATATTGCCTTGACTATATTGGATTTGGGGGGACAATTGAGTTTCCCCAAAATATTGATTTCCATTAGAACTACTTTATCTGTCCAGTGTTGTGGGCTTACAAGAGTCTCATCTCTTGCCGTTCTCCATAGGTGTCATTTGTTGAGGCATTCCCTCCTCTTTCACTCCTGGTCACCATCCTCACTTCTCATTCCATCCTGATCAAGATCTTTAGGACCTGATTCTCACCACTGCCTCCAGAACTCAATAGTTCCACTCTTCTCCAGTAGATGTCACTCTTCACCATTTTGCGTAGGGTTGCTCAGTTCTCATTCCAGAAATTGTGTTTCATCATTTGGTCCTTCTGCTTTCTTATAGCTGATGGTACTTGTCACTTTTTCCAGGCGACCAGTTCTGTCTAGGACTAAGTCTCTGGGAATCTTTTTGTACAGCCCACCCTTCCCCATTGTGCATGGTCCCCATGGCCTCAAACCTCATACAACAGGCTTCTAAGGGTCTCTAGGAACCCCTCCTTCCACTGTTCATATGAGTCTGTCTTCATGATGAGTCATTATTATTTATTACTATTTACTTATAGTGCATCATAATTATTTGCTTCTTCTCTACCTGAGAGCTGGGATAGTGCATCTTCTACTTGGAGCATCATTTTCTGCTGAATCTCAGGGTTCAGAGGAACACTCTGTTCTTTCTCCCCAATTGCCTTTCCTATCTCCCATTCTTTCCCAGAACAACTGGGTTTGTTTATTCAAATTACCCAGGATTGTTTCCTGAAGTACCTTAAAAAGGGAAGAGGGCTGTTATCAGCTCCTCCAGACAGAGGTGCCCAGGTTATGGGGACCAGAGCATGGTCTTTGTCATATGTCATTGTTCTCTAAATGTTTTGTCTTTTGAATTAGGCTATAATATTATTAAGGGAGCTATTGTATTTTTATTGTCCCACGTGTCTCTCATTTTTCACTGTTCCTGGCAAAGATGTCTAGAAACATTTGTCCTGAAGCTCAGAAAGGCATCACGGATATGGAGAAAGAGTGAATGGTGGCTATGTCAGAAAACAAGTTTTAATTAGAATCAGCTCATTCCCCTTAGCTGTTCTTCCTCATTTTTCAGGGTTTCAGAACCAATGCTGATGAAAACACAGCCAGCCAGGGATAGGCAGAAGGAGAAAGGAGAAATGCATGAAAGAGGGAGGAGGGTGAAATCACTTATGTGTCTATTTAGAGAAGCTAGGATATATTCTGTATAAAATATCATAAGCACAGTGCCTCATGCCTGGCACTTAATAACATTTTAGTAGTAAGCTCTGTTAAAACATCTATTCTTTTAGACTACTAGACTAGTGTTTTCCAAAGAGAGTTCCTTGCACCCAAAGGCTGTTTCAAGCAAAACAATTAATAGGAGTTTGGAACCAATCAATCAGAAGACAGACTGAGTCCCACTCTGACCATGACAGCCAGTGGAAGGGTTATGCCTCAGACACCACCCCACCAATCCCCTTCTCTTGACTTCTTTCTTTCTGTATTTGACAGTGGTTACTCTGGAAAACTATAATCATGAGCTGGGCATCTCTATTCTACCCTCCAAATTATGTAAATCTTGCTCTCAAATCACCTCACTGTGGTATCCCTTGGCTGGCTCTGTGCTCCTGGGTAAAGAATAAAAGCCTCACTTGTTTCTGTTTTAGGTAAGAGGAAGGAATTTTTTTTTTTTTGAGACAGTGGGGGTTAAATGACCAGAGTCACACAGCTAGTAGGTATTTGAGGCTGGATGTGAACTTAGGGTCAGTGCTTTATCTACTATGCCACCTAGCTGCCCGCAAGGGAATAATTTTTATGGTACTGAAATTCACTTGCCTAGCTTACTATAACATGAAATTAACAATTATTATTTATAAACTTACTCCATGTCCCAGGACATACACAAGGATTTTTTAATGAATCATATTTAATCAAATTATACTCATTAAAAATATTCATGATTAATAAGTGCTAAGAGTTTTTCGTATTGTTAAAAAGTAAAATAATCAAAATATTGCTTATCCTATCTTTATCTCATCCTTTCTAAGGTCTAATTTTATATATGTTTTACAATGAATGTAACATTAATATAGTAGTATGTGAATATAATTTATAAATAATCATTTTTGGATGTGCATACTCATTTTTTTTTTTACTAATTGAGAAGGATGCCAGATCAAAAAACAAAAGAATGGAGACCACCCTATCAAACTGTAAGCTCCATTAGAGCACAGGCCACGTCTTCTCTAAAACTGCTTAGCACAATGTCCTGTACAGAGTAAGGGCATAAATATAGCTATTTATATAGACATAATCAGATAAATTTATTTCATACGTAAATATATATTTAGAGACATATGTGTAGATTAAATATACCTACACATATATTTAGTTACATAGAGACACATAGGACAACAATTCATGTGTACATATATGTGTGTGTATATACAATATATATTATATTTAGATACATAGAGACACATGGGACAACAATTTATATATACACATGTGTGTATACATACAATATATAATATAATATATAATGTATATGTGTATATGTATGTATATACACACACACACACACACACACACGTGTGTGTGTGTGTGTGTGTGTGTGAAGGGGTATAAAATACAAGAATATTAGAAAGGTAGGGAGGGACCAGGTTGTGAAAGGCTTTAAAAACCAACTGGATTTTATACTTGATCCTAGAGGTAATGGGAGCCACTCTGTTTAGGAATGAGGGCTGACATGGCCAGATCTATATGTTAGGAAGATCACTTCGCAGCTAAGTGAAAAATGGACCAGAGTGCGGAGGGCCTTGAGGCAGGGAGGCCAACTAGCAGGCTATTGGAATAGAAAGGCCCTGAGGACCTCCACCAAGGTGATGGTAGTATCAGAGGAGAGAAGGGATGTATATGAGAAATAATATGAAGGTAAAAATGGTAGGACTTGGCAACAGATTGGACATGGCTGGGGGAGGTGGGGGTGGGTAAGAGAGTGAAGATTCGAGGATGACACCTAGATTTTGAGCCTGGGTTACTGGAAGGATGGTGGTGACTTCAACAGTAATATAGAAGCTAGGAAAGGAGGAGAATTGGGGGTGAGGGAGAAGATAATAAGGTCAATTTTATATAAAACTAGGTTGAAGTACTAGAGCTGAGGCCCTAGAGATACATCTCATTCTAGGAGGGATCTGGTTCCAAGAAAGGATTCGGAATGAACTAGAAAAAAATGTTGTAATAAAGTCTTTGAGATAAGACCAGATTTACATTAAGTAATGATCAATATAGATTAGTGAGAACTGAATTATACCTTAGAGTTTGTTATCTTCAAATATTATCTTTAAATCTAGTGCTTGGTAATTTGCATAAGATCAACTGCTTTAATAAAATTATCTTTTTGTGCAAAAGATGAAAGAAGAGCATTTTAATTTTTCTCTCAAAATATGTCTGCCTTTAAGTCAGACAGTTCTGACCCCCGGACCAAGTCCCTGCCACCTGGTGGCAGTATATCCTATATGTACTGCTTTTTGAGTTGATAAATCTCTTGACAATTCAATCTGCAAAGCAAAAAAAAAAAAAAAAAAGCAATAATAGCTGACATTTATAGAGTGCTGTAAGTTTAACAAAGCATTTTTACATATGCTGTCTTGTTTGATCCACATGACAACCTTGCCTGGGTCAGTACTACAAGATATTAACATCCCCATTAGATAGATGAGGATAAGAATTCCCATGGCTGGCCCAAGGTCCCTCTTTTAAATGCACAGGATGTCATCTCAGATTTCCCCTGACTCCAAAGCCACAATACTTTTTCCACTACATAATGCTGCCTAACTTCCATATAACATGACAAAGATTATGAGGCAAAATAAAGAAGAGAGAGAGGGGGGAGGAAGGGAAAAAAAAGAATAGAAATGAGAGAAAGACCAGAGGTGTAAAGCAAGGGTTCATCATTCTATAAGAGGCTTTAAAAAAAAATCAAATAGTCATTGCCCCAATAGCCATGGAATGTCGATGAGTGAATTTGCCCAGTAGAATGGACGCCCCTTGAGTAGAGAGATTATTTTGTTCTTTATCTTGTACCCCAGCACCCAGTATAATGCTTGACACGTGGTATATACTTCATTGAATTGAACTGAGTATGTAATAAGGATTGGAGCATGGTGGGGGAGGGGATCTTCTGCTTAATGAATCCCCAGGTCTACTTGGTAAGGTTACAGAGCACAGACTTTTGCCAGAAGGGGTACATCCCAAAGAGGTAGATATTCACCCTAACCTCGCTCCTTACTGAGAGGAAATGAGAAACTCCTTTTACCTACTGACTGCCAATACAATAATTGGTTATGTTGGTTGATGCAATGAGCCACTACCGTCCCCCCCAACCCCTCACCTCCCAATTGAAAAAGAAAGCTGTGAAATTGCTCAGTCATTTTCTTTTTGTATGGGTTCATGGTCTTTCAGACTTGAATATAGAAAAGAGAAGGAAAGGGATTTCTCTCTTCCCACTCCCCAGAAGCAGAAAATGGTGACTTAAAAAAGAAGCACATGATGAGGAGGATGTGCTTGCCCCCACTTGCACAGGTGAGGCTGAGAAGGGAGTTTCTGAGCTTCCACTTCCTGACTTCCTCCTTTTAACTTTCTGTTTCCTTTTCAGTGTAAAAGTAGGAGGCCAAAAGTCCCTAGAATTGCTTTTTCCAGTCTTGGGAGTTGCCTCATGAGTAATCCTAAATTTGAGAGTTCCCAAGTTCCTGAGTTGGAGAATCAGGCACTAGCCTCTTGCAGGGAGATTTTATTAACCATGCAGTTCTTTGTAGAGAAGGGAATATTTCATAGCAGGCTGGTGCGCAGATGAAGGGCTAAAGCCATGCCACGAAGGGCCAAGAGATTTAGACCTTACCAGCCCTCCATGACATTGTGGTGTTCAGATGGCATAGGATAAATGCTGAATATTTTTTTACCACTTCCCCATGTCTGTGCCTTCCTGGAGAAATCTAAAGGGATATTTGTGTGCTTCATAGTTCTGTATTTGTTCATGGATTCCAGCAAGTCCTTTGTGTCTTGTACGTTTTCTGCAGCAGAGGAAATGAAAGAACTCCCATACCCAATGCCCATATTGAATGCTGAGTACCTGTGTAGGAGTTGTGGAAACCATTACACACTTTGGGGGAAATCCAAACACAAACCATATGGAAGCTTTTTTCATATTTCTCTAGGAATTTCTTCTGAGATATTGGTATTGGGTCAAAGAGAGTTAATGTCCTCTTGGGAGCCAGCCTCCATGATCAGATCCAGGTCTCTATGAGCCCAGAGTCCTTGGTGGACTCTGGACAACAGGTGACAGGTATGTGGCTGTCCTTTACAGTTTTCACAGATTCAGAAAGTGAAAAACAAAGAAACAATTAACTTTGCCCCAAGTCCTCTGAGGGTGGTAACTTGCAGGGTTTTCCTTCCTTAACCCAATGTTGGGTCCTACTGATTGAACCTTTCAGTAGGCTCAGCTAGGTGACACCATTGTCATGGGTTTGCTTTTTCCTTTGTCTCATCACTTTAAGCCTGAATTAACCACAGAGTGAAGTGAATTCAGGATAATTATCTCGAAAATTCAGGCTGACAAACCACACTCATATTAAATAAATAGATAATTCAGGCAAAAATCAATAAGTGTCTGGATTGTTTTGCTAAAACTATTCAGCTAATCGCCTCAATTCTCTGTTGCAGTTTACAGATATAGACAGCCGAATTCTTCATCTTCATCACAGTGAATTCAGATGTTGTGTGTATACTCTCATGGATAGATTGTTCTAGCCAGCAAGGCAATCTGAGTTGTCAGTCATCCACTGAGCCAGAGGACCTGCCTCAGAACAACCAAGGATCTTGCTCCCTCTTCCTTCTGGTAGATGGAACGTCCCTAGCAGTTCAGTACTTCTTCCTTCAGAGAGCTATGACTTTATTTTCAAATCCAGTGGGCCAGTGTAACTGCTCTTTTATACTTCCTCTAGGAGCTTTTATACTACAGTCCCTATATTTGTCTGTCTGTCTATCTATCTATCTATCTATCTATCTATCTATCTATCTATACACACATATATGTATATGTGTATATGTGTATATACATATACATATACACGCACTTACATACATACATACATGACACTCCCTGTACTGAGTGTGCAGGTCTCAAATTCTTTGCCAGTCATGCAAAGTATAATATCAGCATGGATGTGCTGGTAAACATTTAACAACCAGCCCTGGATCAGGGAGGGGGAAGGGGAAGCTCGTTCTCATTATACATTTTTAAGTTTAATCTGCATTATTAACATTTTCTCTATCTTTTCTTAAATCTATCTTGACAGTCAACAAAACAGTCAATCAAGCCTTGATTTGTAGCCTTAATTGATTTCCAAAGGTGTAAATGCACATGCTGAAAATTTAAAAATTGGTTAAGACTCCAACCTCCCAGACTAGCTTAGTATTATCTCCAGGACAGGGAGTCCAAGCCTCTCCTCTATCTTATTAAGCATTAAATAAGATACAACACACAGCTTAGCTCATTCATCTACAGTTTTTTTTATCACTTTTAACAGCTCAGAAAAGAAGGTAAGAACAAAGACCAAATACTAAGGTTTTCTAAGCCCATGGCGAACATAGAATTTAAAGTGAGTAAATAACCCACAGAGACAATCAGCTTGTCAATGGAAGAGGAGGAAAAAGAGAAGGAAGAGTTTCCCTTTCTCTTTCTCTAAAGTCTCTGGGAACTAGATGGGTCAAAGGTACAGTTTTCACCCAGGACATATTTCACATTTGAACTGTCCTGACTTCCTGGGCTCAGAGGACTCCTCTTTTCCACTTTGGCTATTTAGACCTCAATGATTAGTTGTCCATGGTGCAACATTCACCTCTTGCTGGAGTGGCCTCTATTTCCTCCTTTCTGCTTGCTTAACTTCCTGGTTAACTTATCCATAAGACAATGTAGGGGTTAGAGGGCAGTTCTGGGGCAAAGTTTGCAAATCTGAGGCTATCATCCAGGAAGTCAGTTCCTTCCCTTCCCCCCTTCCCCCACCAAACCTCTAAAATTCCTATTTGATGTGAGTGTGGCCAAAGGCTAATAATATTCAAATATATGAAAGACTATTATTTGGCATCGGGACCATACTTATTCTTGGCCTCAGAGGACTGAGCTAGAATCAATGGGTGGAAATGACAAGGAAGTAGATTCTGGCTCAATATACTGAAAAATGGTTGTCTTGTGGGGGCAAGGTCCCCATCACTGGACATCTTCAAGTGAAAACAGGATGATCATTTATTGGCGACGGTGTGCATAGGCTTCGTGCTTTTTGGTAGCAGTTGACCAGGTGACCTCTGAATTCACTCTCAGCTCTATAATTCTAGGATTTATTTTTTGGAGGCAATCAGGATTAAGTAACTTGCCCAGAGTCATACAGTTAGTAAATGTCGGAGGCTGAATTTGAACTCAGGTCTTCTTGACTTTAGGGCCAGTGCTTTGTCCACTGTGCCATCTAGCTGCTGTGATTTTTGAGCTAGGTTCTTATGAAATGCCTTTGTATGATGATCAAAAATTATTTCTGGATTCTATCTATGGGGTAGGCTTACCACTCCCTTCTGGCCTTCTTTTTCCATTGTGGATCACTTCTACTTATCACAGTCACTTTAAATGCCAGTTGTCTACAATGAGCTACTAGTCATTCATAGGGCCATAGGACCATTGAGCTAGGGCTAGAAGGAACCTGAAATCTAGTCCAACTGTTTCATTTTACAATTGAAAAACTGAGACTTACCCAAGGTTACACAGCCCATTGAATACATTTATTAATCACCTACTATGTGTAACCAAGGTTCCACAATCAATTGATTACATTTGTTAATCAACTACTATATGTAACCAAGCTTCCACAATCCATTGAATGTATTAATTAAGCACCTACTATGTGCTAGGCACTGGGAATAAAAAGACAAAAGTGGAACCATACCTGCCCTCACAAAACTTGCATTCTATCGGAAGAAACAAGGTGTACATACAAGAGTAAACAAAAGTGGGAATCAGACCTAAGTCCTCTGACTCTAAATCCAGTGTGTTTCTCATTCCACAACACCACCTTCTAAATCTAAACAGATTGGAAGCTATCACAGGAAACCAGAATGGGAAGGGTCTCTTATCCAATGGATCAACCTTAAAGCACTTCTTTAAGCTTTAGTAATTTAATACTGCAGTAAGACTTTTGGGACACTCTTTATACAGCTGCCGCTTCTGGAAGTTTCAATTCAATTCAATGGTCATAGTTTTAGACCTAGAAAGAACCTTACAGATCATCGAGCTCAACCTCCTCATTTTACAGATGAGGAAACTGAAGCCCTGAGATCTTAAGTGATTTGCCTAAGGTTCCACTGGAAGGAAGCAGCAGAGGCAAGGCCTGAAGGCAGGGTCTTTGTTTCTAGAGCCATGATAATAGGCTGCCTCCTTCTTCACCAGGTGCACCAGGGGCTCTAGAGAAAAAAGTTATTTGCCTGCTGGCCCTTCACATGCAGTTGGAGGATGGCAGAAAGGTGGGGAGGCAAATGGAAATTTCTTTTTGGAGTCTGGCTCCTCTCCAGAGGTAATTTTTCCACCTGCGGACTATTGTTCTTCTTCCTCTGGACTATGAACTTGGTGACTATTAGCTATTCCATCAGCTGAGCTTTTTTCGGATCTCATTAAAAGAGAACCAGACAGTGCATGCTCTAATTGATGGCTCCTCAATTAAAATTTAATCCTTCACAAGCTGTTAGGGGCTTTAAAGAGGAGGAAAAACCCAGGAGGTAACTCCTAGAGCAGGGGAAGAGAAGTCTTGTCTCCAGCCCTTTACCGTCAGATGACTTTTCAGATATTTCATTCTAATGATGCTAAGACATGAAATAGAAGGATCTTATTTAGAATCAACACCTTCTTCCTCATAGGTAAAACACATCTAACTAGATAATCTGTAACTACGTGGAGATCAGGCTACATATGCAGAAGAGGTGCTGCTGCCAGCAGGGATTGAAGTCACAGAAGAGCCCACCTGCCTGTTCTCTATTAGGTCTGTTAGAGTTACACCACTTTTGTTATGGCTCTGTATTAGAGTTTTAGCTCTGAAAGTCACTGTTAGAAATGTAAATAGGAAGGGTTATACATTTATCCATTAGCACGCTCAGGTACTTACTAGTTGTATGATCCTGGGCAAGTCACTTAACTGAATTTGCCCCTCATTTGTAAAACGAACTAGAAAAGAAAATGGCAAACCACTCCAGTGACTTTGCCAAGAAAACCCCAAATGGGGCCACAAAGAGTCAGACACAACTGAAAGGACTGAACAACAAAAACTCCCATAACTCTCAAGCATTTCCCAGAGAGAAAGACCCTGCAGTGATGGAGTGGGATGTTTAGAGCATTGAACATTCCACTGCAAGCTATAGGCATCCAGAGATGGCATGTGAGTGCTGGAAAAAGGGATAAGGCCAAAGCTGATGGCGAGGAGTATACCCAGAAGGGAAGAGGGATGATTATGAGTTCATGTTCAGAGTACTTCAAGGTTGGTAAATATTATGTCATTTGATCTGCACTCATTGCATCAACAAATGTTTATTAAGTGCCTATTGGAAAAGAGAAAATGAGTTTATATCCTCTTGACTAAGGAAGGAATAGTCTGATACCCTAAAAGAAGACCTAAAGGGAATCTCTTCAAGAAGTGGTAAGAAAATTAAAGATTCATATTGAGTCAAGCCATGAATTGTAGAAGTGGGAAACTGCCAATAGGAACCAGAAAGGAATGTCAGGATGAATTTAATCCTCTACCTCCATTTAAAAATGAACAAAGATGTGCTCTCATTAAATTACATTTCCTTCCAGTAAGGCATCCTGCCTGCCTATTCTGTGTCCATGGGAGTCCATTCATTGATTGGGGGAATCTTCTTAGCTTTCCACTGATATTGTGGGGTTGCCAGTAGAGCATAATAAAGACTGGCCCCTTGTGCTCCCCTCCCCCAATCTTGTTTTTCAATCCTACATTTCTCCGATGACACTCTTTACTCAGATTCTCATGTACAGTCAGTTCTGCTATAATGTGTGTTTTGGGAAAATACAAATTTGTTCCAACATGATTATTAGATTAGAGAACATTTGCAGCATAACTCAAATTTTGAGTTTGCTTCTGTGCGATTTTTACCCTCAAGAAACACTGAGAATGAAGAAAACTGCAGTACTTCATAATAACTTACAGTCTACCACCCTTCCAAAGTTCACTTCCACAAGCAAACTTCAGGTCTTTGTCAAGGCAAAGGACCATATTAATTGTATATCTTCTGGTGCAGTAGGAACTATAGCTAGAGGAGGGTTAGACTGAACCTCTACTATCCTTTCCAACATGGCCTCTGCTTAATCACTCTGAAGACCTAGCAGTCACTTGAGGTTGATGACATAGTCATTATTGATAGCCGTATTGTATATTTCCTTTTTTTCCCCATTTTTTGAGGGGGAAGTGGAAAGGCAGTAGGGGTTAAGGGTCACACAGCTAGTCAGTGTCTGAGGCCAAATTTTAACTCAGATCCTCCTGACTCTAGGACTAGAATTCTATCCACTGTACAACCCAGCTGCCTTGATTGTAGCACATGTATATGTAGTATATGTATATTTCTTAACTATTGTATAAAATAGCATTTTTGTTTAGTTTCTACCTCTTTTTCAATGTGTCACTGATCATGTTTTTGAGCATTATATCCCTCATTCCATTTCCCCATAAGCTCTATGGTTTTTATTGCCTGATTTTGCCTAACGTGATGTCTTGGGGGAATCCATATGGGAAATTATAGCAGAGGTGTCTGCATTTCTTTGTTTGCCTCATGCTGCATCCTGCTCACCACCACCCTGCTCCTTTCCACTGACCTCCCAGTGAAGCTCATTTTCATTTCTTCAGAGATTATTGTGCTCCATGATTCAGTGCCACCCAACAAACCTAGTAAAATATTGGTGATGAAAAAGATGACTCTGTGTTTCTGCTGAGGGCCAGGGATCAACCAATTAATCAATCAACAAGCATTTCTTAAGCATTTGTGTATTAAGTACAGTGCTAAACTCTTGGGATGCAAAGAAAGTACACTGCCCTGCCCTCAAGGAACTCACACCCTAATTGGAAAGAGAAGTTGGAATAAATAGAAACATCCTTGATACATCCTTAGTGGAGGGAAGGTAATCTTAGAGAGAAGGGCTTATGTGGTCATAGGGACTGGGAAGGCCTCCTTCATTTAAGGTGAAAAGTGAAGTTACTTTGCTTAACTTGCCCAGGTCCAAGATGAATGATTGGATTTAGAGGTTGTCTCACCATATGGCCATATGACTGGCATTTTCTATCTTACGCTGAGCCTAGCTGCCTGAACCAAGCCTTTGATTTCTGAAGAAATACTGTCTTTACTGTACTATTCTGTCATAAATTTTCTATAATCAGTGCCAAGACTCCAAGCTACCTTTGACCCACGAAATGATTATTCATACCTCCTTATCCACTGAACTACATCCTCCTCTTTGTCCACTGAAATCACTGATTCTAAGATTGTTTTGGAATTTTGTGCTAACATTCAGTTATCTTGATTAAATTGACAGATAGTGGCCAGAATTGACTACCCAAATGACCTAACTCCTGACTTTCCCATTCTGGATATAGTCTCTTCCTGGACTTCCAGGCTCAGCCTTGGTCATCCCATAGAGGGTGAGTTAAGCCAATACCCAGTTAATCATTCATAAATATTCCTCCAAATTCAGTCTCCTCTTATTCATTTGTAATGTGGCTCCTTGGGAACTTCTTTCTGAGTCTACAATTAATTATGTTCACTCGTTGGACTGTACCCCTGAGACATTCATGAAATTAGAAGATGATTTATAGAACAATTTGGATAGGCTGGCACAATTTTGCCTTCCTTTCCTGGCTGTGTGTTAGATTTATGTAATGAGACTTCTTGACTTATCCTATGATTGACTATATGGTCTTTAAAGCAATGTCCCCAAACAGAAATAAACACAGAGGTTATATTTTTACCTAATTCCTGTACTGCTTCCCTTCCCTTCTCTTCCCATTCCCACCTTCTATTATCTAGGGCACAGCTTTCCAGAAAGTCTCAAAAGTTCTCTGTTCTGAATTGATGAATTTATGTCATTTGGACCATAATCAGTGAAGAATGCTTTCAAAGAGAGACTTGTTCAAAAATAAGCCTTTCAACCCATCAGTAAATCAATAAACGTTTTTTCTATTATGTGCCAGGCCTGATGCTCAAGGAACTTACATTCTAACAGAGGAGCTGCCAACAAATACGCACACACACACACACACACTTCTAATATTAAAAATATCAAGTACAAATTAGCTAAATACAAGATAGTTTGAGGAGGGCACTAGAAACTAGGAGGATCAGGAGAGGTTTTGTGTAGATAGAGTTTGTATTTGAACCTTCTTTTGAATAAAAAGATTCTATGAGTGAGGAAGGTCTTCATTCTAGGTGTGTTCATCCTTCGTTGCCAAAGAAGACCATGCCAGCAGAGAAATAACGACATGACTTGCACTTGACTTTGTTTTGAGTGAGGGAGGGCTGTGCAGGTCACCAGCCTCACTTCTCCAGAGCCATCTGAATCCAATGACCAGATATTCATCAGGATGACTGGAGATAACCCAGGATGAGGCAATTGGGGTTAAGTGACTTGCCCAAGGTCACAGAGCTAGTGAGTGTCAAGTGTCTGAGATGAGATGTGAACTGAGATCCTTCTGACTCCTGCACTGGTGCTCTATCTACTGCACCACCTAGTTGCCCTTCATTCTAGGTAGCCCCTTAGCAAGGAGGGTTGATGGGAAGTGTAGTTTTCTCTGGCTGGAAGGAGAGACTTGGGATCATAGGAAGTGAATATGAACTAATGAAGACTAATGAAAAGCCAAGGAACTTTTGCTATCAGGGGAGGACAGAGGAGAGGGTAGATGGACCCTTGTGTTGAGTGGGATGGCAGGGAAAAATACTGCTACCCGAGACTGTACATGATCATGGAGTCTTGTCTGGTTTAGTGACACATATAAGGAGTGATCTGCCTGCATAGAATTTGCTGTTTGACTGCATATTCCTGCTTGTTCATCTGTGGGATATGGTGAAATTATCTCCCTCCATTCTCTTGCCCCTGCCTCACTGCTTCTGTACCAGCAGGATTGCTGCTTTGGGGAGTTTAGCCCTGTATTTAAATAAATAAGCTGATTTTTGCTGCATTTTGAGCAAACATTTGCTATAAAAGACTGAATCTTTTGCCAGTGACCATAGATTTAATCATGAGCCTATATTAAGGTTCCTTACTCAGTGCTTTACAAAGAAAGCTCTTCAAGTATAGAGATCAACCATTGTAAAGACATGAAGGTAGGGGAAGGAGAATCAGATATGAGGAACAGCAAGAAAGCCAGTCTGACTGGATAACACACTAGAGGAGGGGAAGTGATGTATAATGAGGCTGGACAATAGACTGGGGCAAGAATATGAAAGACCATTCTCATTACATGCTTATAATGAGGGTTTTGGCTACCTCTTGCTGTTTCCCTCCAGTCCCCCCAACTGGGGCCAGTCGCAGCTACCTTCAGTGTCAGTCACTAAGTAGCTCATAACTTGAGCTCTAAGACCAGTCTGGTCCTGAGACCCTCATAATGATAACCACAACTCATAAGAGACTTGTCATTAGTTTGGTGCTGTTTAAAGGTCTGCTCTAACTTCTCATACTCATTCTAGCAAGCAGGCTATTTCTTTATTCCTTGTGATCAATTTCTTCTTTATACCGTTGTCGCTCAGGTATGGTAGGGTATAGTGGAAATAACATTTGTCTTAGAGTTGAAAGACCTAGATTCGAATCCCATCTCCTCCTTTTTCTAGCATGGGTGGGATCCCTTAAAATCACAAACAAGTTCTCTCACTCATACTAGCCAGCTGTCTGCTTGCTTGCATCCTTTCTAGCTTTGACTACTGTCTAACTTCCTCTCAGCTGTGCTCTTGCTCCACCTCTTCTTGTTCCCTGTGACTTAGACTCATGTGACTCAGGCTTCCATGTGATCCTATATGTCACTTGGGCCTATTAATGAGTAGGAAAGATCTTCCCATTTAAATTACCATTACATGTGGCCCCAAGATCTTTTGTATTCATTACATAGGTCAGTGGGACAACTGATATCAAGAGAATTTTAACAGGGATAACAAAAAATAAGCATATAAAACAATATCTTAGGTAACTAGTGTCAACAGAACTTTACAACAATATAATAGGAATCACACAAAATAAGGGCATAAAACAATATGTTAGGGTGAGACCTGAGCACAAGCAACCCATCATTCATCCCTCAAATGAATGGTACCCAAAATCTTGGTGTAAGAGGTGAAAGTCTCTTTTTCCATAGCTACTTTCTGCAGAAATTGGACATAGAGCCCCTGTCCCAAGAGGTCACATTCAAGGGGTCAGTTCCTCAGCCAACATTGAGAGCTTGATTGATGGACCAAGGGTGACACATCACAGTCATGGACAGGAGGTGACATCTAGCTTAAGTGATTAAGCATCTGCAGGTGGAGGGTATTAAGCCTGCAGAAAACAAATCTCACAAGGTGAACAGACAAAAAGGCAAAAAGAAACAAGAAGACAATAACCAGAAGTAGGATAGATATAGGGTCAGCCATGCTTCTGGAGTCCATGAACCCTCTATCATAGCCTCATTCACTGTTGTTTACTGTTTTCTTTCTTTCTTTTTTTTAAACTCAAAGAAAAACAAAGTTTATTAAAGATTCGCCATATTGGATTGACTCTTAAGCATTTGTAACACTTGTATTCACAAGCAGGCCAGATAGAATCTCAGCTAGACAGAGTCTGAGCTGGATTGAATCTGAGCCTTACTGTTTTCTAATTTGCAGTTTTGGGGTCATCATTCTGGCTAGACACATATTTTCTTTAATCTGAGCTGGGTCCTGGCCAATTTCCCATTCTCCCTGCAGGTATGGCAAACTTGGATACAATGTTTCAAGGTCTGTAGGGGCAGTCCTTATTTCCCAAGCCTCTTTCCTGGATACATTTCATATAGTTCATTAGTTGGAATGCCATCTATTCTTCCAAAATCGACCCCTGCTCTTAATAGAATAGTAAACAATTCGTTTCTTGTCAGTCTATTCTGACTTTGAATCTGCTGCCTATTTACTCTTCTCTGTCGAGGAAATTTGTCTTTTTCAGATTCTCACCATCCAAGATATCAATGATTCTCCCAACCTTTGGGTGAACCAACTTAAAACATCTGTGACCTCCTGCTGAGTAAAATCCTCACTTACCTTCCCAAATACTGTGGGGGACCCCTGATTCTCCTGTTTCCTCCTTAGTACTGGCTGACCTCAGCCTCATTTGTTTCATTCTCCTCCTACACATCCTGCTGGCAAGTGTTTGGGCCCCAATCAAGCCCAACCTGCCTCTCTTCTACTTCTACTCATTCCACAATGAATGAGTAATTTTTAAAAAGCTTTTATTAGTGTTTATGTACCAAGCCCTGTGAAAGCTGCTATGGATACAAGTGCAAAAGTGAGTCATTCCAAGTCTGTAAGGACTGTACATTCTATGGGGGGAGACAGTATGGAGAGGGAAATGGTGGCCAGGGAAGAGAGCTTGTGTCTGGGGAATTGTTGGGATGATGAGAGGAGCCACAGGGCAGACAATGACATACCATGGCCAGAAGCAATGGTGGCTTGATTTGATTACTGCTCCCAGAACAAAAGGTCGAAGCGGAGGAGGTGGGGATATAAGCATGTTGGAAAGGCAAACAGCAAGATGTGTGGGTGGACGCACGGGGTATGAAATGAGGGCTGGGGCTGACCAGATAAGGTGGGTTAAAGGGCTTTGCACTCAAGCACTCATCCATCAGGACAGCTCAATTCTCTCTAATCTTTCCTTTACAAAACTGCTTGAGAAATCTTCCAAATCTTCCAGATCATTACTCACTAGCCTTCAGTGGCTTTTCATTGTTTGCCTAATAAAGCAACAACTCTTTATCCTGGCAATCAAAGTCCTCTATAGTTTGGGTCTGGTGTATTTCCTGTCCCCTTCATGAACAGATTTCTATGTACAAAATGGATTTTTCTACACCAATTCTTGCCCAGCCCTCTCCCATATGAACTTTACTTATGGCGTCTCCAGTGCCTGGAATAGTCACCATGGGTAGGGAACCTGTGGCCTAGAGGCCACATCATTTCCATCTTAAGGGCTGAACTGAAGTGCTATCTCCTCCATGAAGTTCCCAACCCCACCCCAATGTTACCTCTTCCTCTTCAATTTTTTTATAACTGAAAGATTCCATAGGCCCTGCCAGACTACCAAAGGGCTATTGATCCAAAAAAGGGTTAAGAACCTCCAGTTCAAAGATTCTTCTGTTTATAGAAACTTGAGTTTGCTTAGGGGTACTATTTCAATGTGCCTCCTTCACATTTGTGACTTCTGAATGGAGTCACTGTCTGTCTGTCCTCCCTACAGACCAGGTATGTTTCTACAGAGATTCAAATCTTTTCCCAAATCACTCCCTTCATCCCTCCAAAGAAGTATTAACTGTTGCCAGATTTTTTTTTAATATAAAGGGAAGGAGCCATAAAATAATGGCAGTGAAGGGACAATGAAAAGTGAAGAGCAGGGAGTCAGTTTGTTTGGATACCACGCAGCTGGTGACTCATGCTGCTGGTTGCAGATGAAGATTAGTATTTCCACCCTTTAACTCCTTCCCCTTGTGGAAAGAAAGGAAAAACAAGAACTTGGAGGAGTTGGGCAGTTATATAGGAGCTGCTATGGGAGATTTTTGCTTTCCCTTATTGACCATCATTCTTAGTTCTTGGCAGCATCTTTGGCCTTTCATCACTATGTCTAGCAGCAGCAGTAACAATAGCCCACTAGACTCAGAAGAAAAGAGCAGGGGGACAGGAGCCCATAGACCAGACTAGACTGTGCACTCCTGCACGACTACAAAATGGAAAATGAACTTTCCTCTTCCAGCTCTTCTCTCCCTGCATTCTCTAAAATTCAGTCCTAGACCTCTAAATTCCAAGCTTGTCACCTTCTGGTACACTCTGCACTAGGTTGAGCTTCAGTCTGTCATCTCCACAGCAATGCTCTCAATGCAGGTGCTACCTATATTTATGGTACTTTGTAAACATTATGTAATAATCTCTGGCAAGGGGTTGTTGCATAACCTTATGTAACAGCCTCCAGTAAGGGGTTGGCTGGGCACAAAAATTCTTGGGATTTATAATTTTTGGGAATTTGGGAAGAGAGGAAACTAACTAGTGACCATTCCTTGGACAAGAGGGTGGAAGTTTTGACACACAGTCTACCACAGAAGCCTTAGGGAAGGGAACTCTCGAGGAAAATGAGGAGAAAAGAGGTGGAAGTTGGCCCATGGCAGTGATGTGACCATGACAGTTGGTGTCAGTCACATTTGTAGTTCACTTTATTTTATCATGAGAGATGACTTCTAAATGGACAAGATAACACATGTATGACTGTGTTTTTATCTTACATGATCCCAGGAACATCTAGAGAAACAAGTCTACTGAATGACTCTACCCCTAAGTAATATTTTCAGATTTTGTCCTGTTAAAGAATTCATTTGCCTGATGTAATATTATTTCTCATAAATACTTTGGTTGAACCTGTCCTTGCACCATGAGGTTACAATGGGAGTAATATGGGAGAGAATAATCTTTCCAAGCACAGAACTGAGGACTTAACCCCTAACCCATTGTTAGAATATTGTACCTTCTAACTGAGAGCCTAATTTGGAGCCATTGCATAACTGCCCTTCTAGGTGAAGAATTACTATAATTAGGGGCCCCATTTTATAAATCTGCTTCATAGCCATGATCCTGTATTATACTTGGGACGTTATCAAACCATCAACTATCATCAGTGGAAAGTTAAGAACTAATATGGAGTTACAGGCATCTTGTAGAACTAGAACTGCCTTACTAGGCAGGATGGTGCAGAACAGAGATAGGTATTATAAGTCCTCATAGTTTTCTATAATTTGCAATCTTAAAGATAATGGCAAATGAAATTGGCTTGTAAGATCCCACTGTACACTATCACATTATGTCAATGAGGTAAATATTGGACTAAAACTGGAAGTAAACACAAAATTTCCAAGAAATCTCTGAGTGATACCATGGAAAATATTTATTCTAATGATGGGAGAGAGGAAAACTTAAAAGATCTACTATATCACTTTGAGCTCACAAATCTCCAATGAGAAAAGCCAATTATTACCAACTGTGTAAAAAAAAATCCTCTGAATAATAAGAGAGATGCAAACCAAAGCAACACTACATTCCACCTCACCCATGAGATGAAAAAATTGGTGACAAAAAGGGAAAATTACAACTGTTAAAAGGAATTAATACGCTTTTAAAGTCCTTCATAAACTGGCTGTCTTCTACCTTTCCAAGTGTTTTTGTGCTTTACTCCCTTGCTTTGTAATCTGTGACCCAGTAACACTGGGCCCCCTGCTTCTCCAGCTCTTGACTGCAGACATGTTCACTGACCATCCCCCATGCCTGGAATTCTCTCTCTCCTCTTCTCCACTTCCTGTCTTCCCGAACATCCTTCAAATTTCTGCTAATATCCTACCTTCTTGAGAGAAGTCTTTCCCAGCTCTCTTTAATGCTAACAGCTTTCACCTGGAATTACTTCCAAATTATCCCATATATATCTTATTTATACATAGTTATTCACATGCCATCTCCCCCATTTGACTATCAGTTACCTGAAAGCAGGGAATCTTTTTGTCTTTCTTTGTGTCTCTAGAGTTTTGTATTGGAAGATGCTACTTGATTCAAAATAGGTGCTTAATACATGCTTATTGACTGACTGAATCAAAGGTCTTGTCCAGAAAGTAGTAGCAGCAGTAGTAGTAGTAGTACTAATGGTTAGTAATGGAGTTTGGGCCTTCTTTGAAGGAGCCAATTTTCCCTTACTGAGTATAGGTCAGATACTGGAGCTCTGAGAGGGGGCTTTGGTCTTTGGAATGGCACTTGAACATTGGCTTGACACCACAAGACAATAACCAAACATCTTTCCTTAAGCTCCATTGATGGCAGTAGCTGAAGTAATGTAGCAATGGTGAAGTATTGAAAGTTCTTGGAGTATTTGGACCTAGAGAGATTGGCAGAGACATTTGGCACCTGTATTTGTCTCAAACATGTATATCCCAGAGAGGGGGACCACACAGCCAAATAGTGGGACACCAGCCTCCTGGAGAGATAATGGTTGTTTCTGAGCACTGCCAGCCTTTGGGATAGCCCCTCTAGCAAACCCAAGTTCAAGAATTCTGGAATCCAATCTTCTGGCCAGAGAAAAGAGAGTTCCTGAGCAGCACTAACTTCTTGGAGGGAAAAAAGACTGTGAATGTGGCTCCTTGAACTGGAGACATAAGTGATTGAGCCACAGTGCCAGAGAGCAAAAGACTTCGACTTTGCCCTCTGATATTATTGTGAGTTATTTGGACAGTTCATCTCTGATGAGAAGGAAGGTGTCTCTATGGCAACTCTAGTTTTGAGAATTCCAGAATCCAGTCTTTGGGTAAGAGGAGAAGTTTCTGGGCTCCCTCCCAAGCAACACCAAGTCTGAGCATTTGGGTGAGGTGTAACCTTCTAGAGAGAGAAAGGGAGTTCTTGGGCAGTATCAGCTTCTTAGAGAAAGAAGAGAACCCCAGAATTCAGCTTTCTAGTTCATGGGTGGCACCAGCCTTTTGAGGAAACAAGGTTTGTATAGGTGTCTCTTGGATCTAGAAGCTTAGCAAGGGATTAAGGACTTTGCCCTCCTATGTTGCCACAAGTTATTCAGACAGTACAGATCTGATGGGAAAGAGGTTGCCTCTGCAGCAATTCCAAGGTCATTTTACTTCCACAGGAATCCAAGTCTTCTGAGTAATGCCATAAAACTGAAGGCCTTTGTGCATCTCTCATTCAATTCAATTCAGTTAATAAGCATTCATCAAATGCCTATCATCTATAGATACTAGGAATATAATCTCTGCCCTTGAGATGCTTATATTCTACTGAGGGGAAATTAAATGAACCTAGGTTAAAAAAATTACAAAATCTATGCAAAGTAAATACAATATGATTTTGGGGGAAGGAAATCAGGAAAGCCTCACATAGGAGGTATCCCTGAGCTGTGTGTGAAGGGATTCTAATGGAATGTAAAACCACTTATTAAATGCTTACTATGTGCTAAACACCGTGCTATATGCTGAGATATAAATAGAAAGGCGCTAATACTTTAATTGGGGGGACAATCCATAAAAGGGGGTTTGGTTCAGAGCAGATGGAAAGGCCAGGTGGTAGTTAGATTATGACAGGGAAAGTAGCAAGCCAGATACCTAGACCTTGAGGACCTTGGGAAGAAACGTAAAGACAGATGGCCCCTGACCAAGAGAACTGTGGGCTCAAGAGTCAGGGTGGAATGGGGCTCTGCAGGAATCTTGAGGAGAATGAGGAAAGAATATGGGAATGCTAAATATTTTCAGTGGGGGGCATCAAGCTGACAGCAGGTGTCCATCATGCTTAATAAATGTTTGTTCACTGTTGATTGTCTGACCTGAGCCATGAGGCACTGTGAATTGTGTTGGGAAAAAAGTGTGTGGCTCCCCACAGTGGAATCTAGTGGTGTTGATTGGGACCCTATTTGAAGGGGAAAGACTTCTTGGGAGGTGGAGAGGGAGAGTATTCCAGGTAGGGGGAGCTGGTTGGGGTGGGGGATATAGCTATATAAAGGTGTGAAGGGAGGAGACATAAAGTTAGACATTATTGGAGGGATGTTAGACACTATGTTAGACATGGGAGACATAATGGCAAGAAGGCTAATTTGACTGACAAGTAAAGGATGTGATAGAATTAATATGAAATCAGGCTGGAGGTATAGGTTGAAGCCAGATTGTGAAGAACTTTAAATTTATTTCATCCTAGAGTCAACAGAGAACCACAGAAACTTTTGGAACTGGGGTTGACATGGTCAGGGCAGAACTTTAGAAATTTCTATTTGTCATCTGTTGGGAGTTTATACTGGAGAAGGAATAGAATGAAGGTAGGGATAGGAGATAAGGAGGTTTTGCTATAGTGTCAATAAGAGGTGATAAAGACCTGGAATAGGGTAGTCAGTGTGTGAGTGGAAAGAAGGGGATGCATATAAGAGATACTGTGAAGGTAGAAATAGACAGAACTTTACAATTAATTGGATGTGAAGGAAGAGAAGTGAGTAAGAGGGAAGACCACCAAAGGATACTGATGTTGTAAGCCTGAATGACTAGAAGGATGGTAGTACCTTCAATGGAAATGGGGAACTCAGGAAGTGGTGATTTGGAGTTGATGATAATTTTATACATGTTGAGTGTGAAATGCCTCTAGGGCAGCAAGTTAGAGATGTCTAAGATACATTTGGTGAGGTAGGACTAGAATTCAGGAGAAAGACTGGAGCTGGGTATATTGATCTGGGAATAAGAATAGATGTGACAGTTAAAGCTATGGGAACTGATGAAGAAAATATAGAGGGTATAAAGAGAAGAGAAAAGGGCCCAGGACAAAGCCTAGGGTGACAGTGGGACTCATCAAAATGTTGGAAGGTTTTCTGTTCAGAAACCCTAAGTATGTTTCCCTTGTAAAGGGACTGCAATCCTCAGGGTTGTATCATGAGACTGGATGCTTATATGGGTCCCTGGTCTTACACTTGTGACTCATCAGGATGTTAAAGAGTTAGCCTTCTGGGAATTTCCAATTAGTCTCCTTTCCAAGAGGAGTCACCATAGAATGGTGCTATGTGTCTGGAAGACTGTGTAAGTCCCTTGGAGGAAAGGCAGAATTTACTAGAAAGGGAAGAAAAATGCATCAATAATTTGGGAACTGGGCTGAATTTTTATGTTTTCTGAATTTTCTATAGAATGGTTTAGAGACTTCAAGATGTATTGACATCTTGAATGCTTATAACAGAGCTGAATATTCACAACATTGAGGGTGACTATGAATGTGCCAGCACAGTTCAGAATCACAAAGTATAACAGACTCTCCATATAGAAGGCAGAAGAAAAATATTTCTTCAGACATCGGAAAGCCAAATCCCAAAACTAGAAATCTGAATCAGTCATAGTGACCAAGAACTCAATACACATTAGCACTGCAGGGGGCAAAATCATTCCTAAGCTTCCTCCTGCCCTGTGCTGAGTCCTTCCCACAAACAAACACTCAGGAGCCTAGTGGTCTGCTTGCCTGTGTCCTCTCTCTCTATCTTGACTGCTCTCAATAACTTTTCCCAGTTCTGCTCCATCCTTCCTATTTCACCTGTTCAGCAAGCTCCTCCCAAACTCCTCCCACTACATGTGATTTAGGCTTCCATGTGATTTAAGGAGGTCACATGGGAATATCAATGTGTGAGAAAGAGCTCCCCATTTACCATTACACTACCATCTGTGGAAACCTAGATATAAGCTATATTAGAACAATATTTGGAGATTTACGAAAGGGAACTCTGGTGTGGGAGTAAAATAGGCCAAAAAAAAAATGACCTAATTCGGAGTGGGGTGGGAAGGTGGGAAGCGCTGCTAACATGATCAAACATGGTCTATATAAACCCAGAGCCTGGGAGAACTAGATGACAGATTTCAGTTCAATTCAACAATATCACTAATTGAGTACCTGATGTATATAAACAAAGAAAAAAACTGGGGCTACAAATATGGGTGAGAAACTTAGATACTATTGGCATATTTTTAAATATTATAGTAATTTATACACCTCTTGAAACTGTCAAACATAAATAGACTATAGAAAGGACCCTGTGGTCTTCAAATCTGTCTCCCTGACCCTTGAGCCACTCCAGGAAGGCAGTTCTCTTCCTTTTTTTCTTAATCTCTGAAGAACTCTACCATCTCAATTAAACTCAACAAATACAAAGGTGTCCCAAAAATCATAATGCAGTTTTAAGCTATCAAAACTCAAAGTAGCACTAAGACTTTTGGGACACTCTTGTTGATTAGGTATCTTTCATGCCCAAGGCACAGTGTATAGGGGCATTGGTTAGATGAACATAAAACTAAAACAATTCCTACCCTCAAGGAATTTCCATTCTTTTTCTGGGATATGGAATGTAAACTTGTACACAGAGAAGTAATTACAAGGTAATTTGAGGAGGAGACAGATTAACAAGTGAAGAAAGCATGAAGCGCTTCTTTTAGGAGATGGTGCCCGAGCTGGACTTAGAAACATAAATATTCTAGAAAGGGGAGAGGAAGAGAGAGCACATTCCAGGCATAGAGATGGGGAGGCATGATGACTGAGTTCTGGGAAAAGCTAATGGTCTATTGTAACTTGAACGTTGAGTGGGTGAGGGGAAAAAAAAGTGAAATAAGGCTGGAAAGGTAAGTGGGAACCACACTGTGGAAGTCCTTAAAGACCAGACTGGGGATTCTGTATTTTATCCTAGGGAAAAGAGAACCACTTGAGATTTTTGAACAGGGGAAAGGGGAATTCATGACAGGTGACCTCAGAGAAAAGTAGGATGGGAGACCATTTGCTGAGACACAGGGGACTGGTGATAGGATAAAGGGCTTATGGAAGGAGGAAGAAGGTTTGCTAAGGGAACTTGATAGTAAAGTACTCGAAACACAGTAAGTAGATTTCCATTGTTGTTTGTGAGAACAGATCCCAAAATCTGAAATAGTTTTAGAAAGAAATTTATTAGGTCATTTGGTAGAGAAAAATAAGCCAGAAGAGAGGTGCAGCTCTCTCCAGCCCAGATTCTGGAAGGTTTATGTTATATAGGACTTAGACAAGGGTGCCCACACATGAACCACATGTACACACTTAAGAAAAGCTGTCAAAAAGGCAGTTTGAAAGCAAGGTAGACTGAGATCAATATGAATAAGTATAAACATTCAATAAAATTAGGGTGAAGCAAAACTCAAGCTTAAGTAGATCCCTCACAAGTCCTCAATGAGGTAACCCAAAACAAGAAAGCTTTGGACGATTCCAGGACTGGGGGAATGCAAAATACCTTGTAACCATCTCCAGCGTTATTAGAGTATTACGAGGGTCAGGGATATTCTGGGTATGGACAACCTTTAATCACATATGGTTAGATTTAAACTGTATAATAATTTTTCTTAAACAATATAATAAATCATTTCCCTATACCACATTGCAATGAGGGTACCCTTAACATGAGGCAACAGGAATTTGTAGAGGATACAGTTGACATTTTCTCCGGTAACTGAGGAGCAGAGAAGACAAATGGTGAGGGGTAAGCAGTGACCCGGCAGTTGGCAGGGTAGCAGGCTGTGAAGAGTGATAGGCAAAAGTGTGACAAGGGACTCAAGGGTGGAGGACGATTTCACACTGAATTAGTTAGTGAATGTCAAACCTGAAGGAAGGGCAAAGAAAGAATGAAGGACCTGGAGAACAGGGAGAACTGGAGGGACTGGAGATTTCAGGGAGGAAGAACCGGCTTAAAACACTTTAGAATTAGGGGAGAAAAGTCACTAAATTGTTTGCTCCCTTTGTCCCAGAGATCCCAGGGCTGGATATATAACTCAAGGATGTTGAATAGAGAAACAAACTTGCCATGCGTACCAAAACATTCAGAGAAGCATTTTTGTGATAACAAAAACTGAAAACAAAGTACAGGTCCATCTTTAGGGCAACAGCTGATAAATTGTGGTATAAAAAAAGTATGTTATGTTATTGCATCATAAGAAACGATGATGATGTGGGTGATTGATGATGAAGCCTGCTTTCTACCTCCTGACAGAGATGTGATACACATAGATCACAGACTGAGATGCATTTTTTTTGGACATGACCAATGCAAGAATTTGTTTTGTTTGACTATGAATATTTATAACAGGGGTTTTGTTTTCCTTTCTTTCTCAATATGGTAGTGATGGAGAGTGGTAGGAAGGAGAGAAGATGGAATGTTTAATTGAAAAAGAATAAAATTTAATTTAGAGAAAAATAACAGTGAAAAATCACCCTTTAATATGTGAATGAGTTCCGGCAATGGGGGACAGTGTGAAAAAAAGGCACAGAGGTGGTAATAGCAATAACTGGCATTTGTTAAAAGAAAAATTCTTTGTTCAGGATTTCACCCCGATTGATGAGGCAAAACTCAGGAAAAAGAGAATTAGAATAGTTCATTAAAAGTACCTCAAGGTAGCAACACATTGATGGACTTATCCCTGGAGATCAGCAAGGGATTCAAGATGGAGCCAACTTTTGTCGATAACTTTTGTGAATAAGATAAAGATGACTCAGATAGGTCCATAGCAACAAAAGGGAATGGACCATGATTTTAGCTCCTTCCGAAGGTAGCAGGCATGTGATGGTTAACAGGTAGGGGTACATGCTGAATATCAGGTAATACAAAAGCTACAGACTGGGTGACACCTTTCCCAACAGAGCCTCCCTCAACAAAGCCTACCCCAGCAGGACTGGGGACAATGGGTCACTGATTCAACTTAACTTTTGATACATTGATATAACATATTAAAGCTTACAAATTCATAATTAGTATCTCATTTGATCCTCACAACAACCCTGGGAGATAGATGCTATTATAATCCCATTTTACAGATGAGGAAACAGGCACAGAGAGGTTAAATGAGTTACCCAGGGTCACACAGCTGGTCAATAAATGTCTGAGACTGGATTTGAACTCGTGTCTTTGTGACTCTAGGTCCAGTGCTCTGTCTTCCATATAACCTGGCTGTTTCTAGTATCAGGCAGATGGTACAGTTGGGAGTGGTGCTGGGATCTGGGCTGTAAATACTCTCCTGGGTGAAGAAAGTAGAGGATAGAGGTAGGTTATGGGGTGTAAGGAGGCTGATGGACTGGGAGGACAACATGTTCCAATGGACATTAATGTGAGAACTGAAGTGTTTAAGAAAAAGTACAGGAGTTAGGGCAGGGAACAAAAACTCCTTGAGAGTCGAGACCTGAAGACTAACTTATAAAAGGAACAAGGATCTGGACCAGATGACAAAGATGGATGATGTGAACCATAAAGGATCAGATAGGTTGCTGAGGGATGGTTGTTTAATAATGATAGGTATCTCCTTTGGGAATGCACAGTTGTGGTTTGGGGTTTTCTTGGCAAAGATACTGGAGTGGTTTGCCATTTTCTTCTCCAGCTCATTTTACAGATGAGGAAACTGAGCAAACAGGATTAATGATTTGCCCAGAGTCACACAGCTAGTAAGTGTCTGAGGCCACATTTGAACTCAAAAAGATGAGTCCTCCTGACGCATTCACTGGACCACCTAGCTGCCCCTAGTGCACAGCTGGGGAGGAAAAAACCCACAAAGAAAAAGGAAAATGTAAGAAAAGAACCAGTAGGGTCCTGACCTTATAAAAATGGCATGTCACAGTCAGGACTTTGTGAAATTAGAGGAATAAACACCAGAAGAAAAATCTTTTAACACCAGAGGAGGCTTTGGCCAGGAAAAGCAGCAGTATGGGCTAATCAAGAACATCTGATCTCATTCTTGTGTAATGATGTGTCTTTGGGTAAAATTCTGAAGTGATTAGATGAAAGGAACTCAGTGAATGTTGCATTAACTCCATTAAAAAATAGGTCAGGGGAAGCAGTGAAAGACTCCCAAAAAGATGTCAAAAGAAGGCCAATGGGAACATCTTGGTACCAAAAGGGTGCCAATTAAGCAAAGGCTTCAGGTCAACCCCCAATCAGAGGATCCAAAGGGAGAATAAGAGACTGAAAATAGCTTCTGGAATCATCTGCCTAAATCATAATATTTGGGGGATGAACAACATAGAGGGAAGGATTGCTGAACCTACAGTAGACTTTTTAGCCATGCTCACCCAGCAATCCCTAAAAAGATCCTAAACTCTGAGCACAGGCCCCCTGCTGCTTTAGTTCTCTTTGTACTGCCTGGCATTGTGTTCTGTGGAAAACAGGTAGAAGGCGCTCTAAAATATTTATTGAATTGAATCATGCACAGAAATATCATTTTTGCATTATGACCAGCTCCAGTATTTATGGGTCCATGTAGAAGTGTAGAAATGTTATAAAACCTAGGTGCTATCAATAGCAGTAATAGAGTATTAGAGTATAATGAATTAGCCAATTAACAGGCAATTGGCTTGGACAAAAATGATATTAACAGAACAGCAAAAGAGCAGTTGGCCCAGGTCCTCCTGATTTGAGGGTCTGCAGAGTTCCATTTTGCATTACAAATTGCACCAGATATTATGACCCCAGGAAATTTGTGAATGAGTTACCCCAAGATCCGGTCAGCTAGGTGGTACAGTAGATAGAGCATCAGTGCAGGAGTCAGGAGGACCTGAGTTCAAATATTTCCTCAGACACTTGACACTCACTAGCTGTGTGACCTTGGACAAGTCACTTAACCCCAACTGCCTCATCTTGAGTCATCTCCAGTCATCCATCTGGTCATTGGACTTAGATGGTTCTGGAGGAGAAGTGAGGCTGGTGGCCTGCACAGCCCTCCCTCACTCAAAACAAAATCAAGTGCAAGTCATGTCATCGTTTCTCAGATGGCATGGTCTTCTTGGGCAACAAAGGACGACCATACCCCAAGGTCCTACCAGCTCTTAAAATCCACCCCAGAGCCTCAGGAAAAGGGCACAAAAAGCAAACAGGGACAAATAGGTGGAAAGAAGATGAAACAATGAATAGTAGGAAAAAGCTTCCAGCCAGAAGAATTATTCAATTCTGAGCACTTAGGTGCTAGTGGTAAGTGGCCTGTTAATAATGAATGGAATGGAATTATCTCCCAAGGGGAGTTCTGGAAGTTCCATTTTTAGGATATTTAAATTATTTATAAGAGATATGTTTTTCTGTCCAGATCTGTGAGTTGAGAGGCAACTTAGTGGTGGCTTTAAAAGATTCTGTTCTCAAGAAGATTAAAGACCTATGTTTATTTTCAGCTTTGCCAACACCACTGTACACTGAGAAGAGGAAAAGGAGTTCTTCTACGAGACTCAGGTGACTAGGACTGAAGTCAGTGAATATCTTGGGCCTTTATCTTGGCTCATTCATTAGATATATGCTTAGTCTATAATGATTTGGTCTAAGATCCTAGAGGAATGCTAGCCAATGATTATATTATATTAGATATTAGATATAATTGTAAAAATATGGGCTATATAATGTATAATGTATTATACTATACTTAATACATAGTATATAATATCATATTATATGCTATATATTAGATATAATATATAATGTATGTTATATATCCAATGATTATGTATATCATTGCTAAGTTGGCAGAAGTGAGGGAATATATACATACAAGTTTATATTATGTGTAAATATAATATATAACATATGTAAATATAATATTTTATATAATATATGATAATATATTATATAAAATATTTTATTGTAACAAAATAATGTTACATAATCATATATTATATATGATACATGTATACATATATAATCTATTATATGCCATGTAAATATATGTATGTATGTAATATATATATGCCTAGCACAGCTGCCATACAGATGAGAGATATCAAGTAAATTCCATTCAATTCCACAAACATTTGCTAAGCATATATTAAGTACTGCGCTAGGTGTTGAGGATGCAAAAGTGAAATAAGGTATAATCCTTGCCCAGGACCTAAAACAGTTACAGAGGACTCATGATGGAAAATGCCATCCACATCCAGAGAAAGAACTATGGAGTAGGAATGCAGAGCAAAGCAGACTATTTTCTTTTTCTTTTAATTTTTTTTTCTTTCTCATGGTTCCTCCCGTTCTTTATAGTTCTTCTATACAACATGATTAATGTGAAGATATGTTTATAGGAATGTATATGTAGAGCCTATATCAGATTGCATGCCGTCTAGGGGAGAGGGAGAAAATTTAAAACTTGTAGAAGTGAATATTGAAAACTAAAAATAAATTAATTTAAAAAATTAAAAATAAGAAGATTAAAAAGATATAATCCTTTCCCTTAATGAGTTTATAATCTTACAAGGGAAGTACAAATAAATGTTTGAGCAGATAATAAATATCAGGACAGAATGTGCTAAAAATATAAGGAGAAGATCACTTTCTGCTAGGGGGAACACGAAGGCTTTCTGGAGGATAAAATCTTAATACGGTCAGCACAAGAGTTTAAGGAATTTGCCTGAGCAGAAGTAGGTTAAGATAACTTTGAAAGCCATGGTAGCCCAAATGAAGTTAGGCCTTGAAGAAATTTCAACAAGTGGTGAAAGACAGGAGTGGAATGGCTCTTCATTCTCGTGTAAGAATTTGAACATTTTTGTTAATTAGCAAGGGAAAGAGAAAGACAAATGTGAAAAAAAATTCCACTAAGCAACCCCCAGAGACAAAACAGTATAAAGATGGCAGCAGTGTCCCATTTTCCCAAGATCTAATTTGAATACAATGAGCAGGAGAATTTGGGAATGAATTAACAAGGAAACCCAGGAGCCCAGGAATGTTCTGTGGTTATTCAACATAAGTATATAGTCTAGTTATGGCTGAGCTGGTAGAAATGAAAATTTAGTTAATTAGCATGAGCTAAACCTGAGGTCTTTCACTGAAGTGACCTGCTCCATACCAAGGAGGCAGGTCTAAGAAATTCGCTTACTTTTCTGCCAGTTAAACCTAGTGGTAGAAAGGCTTAACCTCTCTGTTGCCTGCAAGAACTGATTTGTCAGAACCTTTACCTCTTTCTCTACGTTATCACCTGCTGCCTGAGAGATGCAAAGCATTTGGAATCTAGCCAAGGAAGCAGAATTGGAAAAGTTCTGAAAATCCCAGGTGAATGGTCCCTGCTCTCTCTGAAAAAGGACAGGATGACCTTAGCAGTAAAAAGAAGTATCCTAGTTCAGAAGAGAAGCAACTTGATCCAGCAGAGGAGCATCCTAGCTTAACAATGGAATTGTCCATCTGCGGAGACACTCCTCTAACACTGATATCATGCTCATTAGTGAGTTTTTGTATGGAATGTTCCTGAGGAAAGACAGACTATCAGGCCCATAGTTTCAGAACTGTGAGTTGCCCTGTAAATGTGTTGTTTACATATGTGCCTCTTTACTAGGAATTAAGTATTTTGTTTTTGCCCACAGTCATTCGTATGTACTTTGTGTACATTGGTGGGAATGCGCACCAGGCTTGTGGGTGGAAAGATATATTACAATTATAGAAAATTATAGAGCTAGAAAAATAATAACTTACTCCATCTGGGGGAAACAAAAGGTTAAGAATCTCAAGGGAAATAATGAAAAGCAGAAAAGAAGAGGGCTTAGCAGTACCAGATCACAAGAGATACTAAAAGGCAGTAACAGCCAAAATGATTTGATATTGGTTGAAAAATAGAGGTTGGTCAGTGGAAGAAATTAAAAATACCAACATCAGAAACAAATGAGCATAACAGGTTGTTGTTCAGTTGTGTCAGAGTCTTCATGACCCCATGGACCATAGCACACCATGCCCTTCTGTCCTCCACTGTCTCCCAAAGTCTGTCCAAATTCATGTTTGTTGCTTCCATGACACTATCTATCCATCTCAGTCTCTGGTGTCCCCTTCTCTTTTTGTCTTCAATCTTTCCCACCATCAGTCTTTTCCAATGAGTTCTCCTATTCATTATGTGGCTAAAGTATCTAAGCTTCAGCTTCAGAATTTGTCCTTCCAATGTATAATCTGAATTAATTTCTTATATTGACTAATTTAATCTCCTTGCTGTCTATGGGCTCTCAAAAGTCTTCTCTAGCACCATAATTTGAAAGTGTTGGTTCTGTAGTGCTTAGCTTTCCTTATAGCCTGACCCTCACAGTCATACATTTCTATTGGAAAAACCATAGTTTTGACTATATAACTAGTGTTTGATAAACCCTAAGCCCCCAGTACTAGAAGTAAAAACTTACTATTCCACAAAAAATGCTGAGAGAACTGGAAAAAAAAAAGTCTGGCAGAAATTGGGTTTAGACTATGAGTTCTTAACTTAAAGTCCTTGAATTTATTTTTTAAAAAGATTTTGGTACCTATATTTTGGCATCTTCTATAATCAATTTTATGTGTTTAAAAACATTTTTCTGAGAAGTCCCTCAAAATGAATGAAGAAAAAGGAAAAAGGACCTATAATTTAAAAATATTTATGGCAGCTCTTTTTGTGGTAGCAGAGAACTGAAAACTAAAAAGGTAGCCATCAGTTGGGGATTGGCTGAATAGATGAACCTGATGGAATACTATTGCGTTGTAAGAAATTATGAAGAGGGTAGTTTTATAGAAGACTAGGAAGATTTGTCTGAACTGATGCAGGGTGAAGTGAACAGAACCAGGAGAACAAGCTCTGGACTCACAGGACCAGGTTCATTCTCAGGACTGATTGATGCAAAAGAGTGGCTTTCTCCTTGGCTTGTATGACTCCATCCACTATGGGAAATCTCTAAGTAGGCTTGCGTCTGAAACACGACAAATATGAGTAACAGGCAGGGTATGTTGGTAAATGTTTAACAATTGTCTCATGAAAAAAGAGAGAAAGAAATGTACACATGATACACTTTTAAGTTTAATCTGCATTATAAACGTTTTCTCCATCATTTTAAGTTTAGACAAAAAACAAAGCAATAAATCAAGTCTTGATTTGTAGCATTTGATTTCCAAGGCACAAATGCTCTCGCTGAAAATTTAACAATTGGTTTTTGAGAGACAGCTCCAGTACACCCCTGGTAACAAGATTCTCAGTTCCCATGGAAGCACTCAAGATAAATGCATATGAACGATACAAAGATAGAAAACAGCCTTTATTTTCACCCCACATAGAACGTGGAAGGTACAAAAGACTCATTGCAGACACAGATGCAGAAAATACATAAAGTACTCTTTGATCCATGTGATTACCATGCGTTGTCGTTTTGACCTCTATTTATGTCATATTCTACACTCCTGATTCCCCAGTCTGCAGAGATGGAGGGAGGTGAATTTTCTCTGTTCCAGGGCTAAGCAGAGGCATTATGATTACACAACAGTTCAGGTTTTCATGCTGTTGTTATTTCCACTTACCTTTCATTATTTTCATGCTTACTTCATTCTATTATTAGTTCATATCTCCATTCATATGAAGTCTTTATATTTTTTATTTATTATGACACCGTAATATGTATCACAATGTAGCCATTCACCAATCAGTGGACACCTACTTTATTTCTAGGTCTTCCACAAAAAAAAAACCAAAACATTCACACATAGATACACACACACACACACACACACACACACACACACGACACACTGTCATTATTCTGTGATATATGTGATCTTTCTTTGAGTTCCTTGGGGCATGTACCTAGCAGTGGGATCTCTGGGTCCAAAGATATGGACATTTTAGCATTTCTCCACTTCGGAAAGCATTGTCTCCTTTTGTTGAGTTGCAAAAAGTTGTTCAGGCTATTAATCACTCACTTCTTGTTGTTAAACAGAGTCTGACTCTTCATGCCCCTATGGACCCTAGCACACCAATACTGTCTATGGTGTTTTCTTGGCAAAGATACTGGAGTGGTTTGCCATTTCCTTTTCTGGTGAATTAAAGCAAACAGAGGTTAAGTGACTTGCCCAAGATCACATAGTTAATAAGTGTCTGAACCTACATTTGAATTTAGGTCTTCCTGACTCCAGGCCTTGCACTTTATCCGCTGAGCCACCTAGCTGCTTCCTCTACTTCCTTACAAATGGATGTTCTGAGCTTCTTCAGGGATGTAGTCTAGTTACTTGTTAACTAGTCTTCAGTTCCCTGGAGAGTCATGGACCTATTACTTTGTCATTTTGACCTTTAGATGATTCTAATAAAATAGACATCAGGACTCAGTCTGAAGAAACTGAATAAAGAATAGATTTTGTACTTGTACATTTCTGGTTTTTTTCCAAATATATGTAGAAGCTATTGTTGCTAATAAAATATAAATTTATTTTAAATTGTTTCTAAATACAGTTTACTTTTTTTTAAACAAGTGGATACTAATAGTATAACAATATGCCAAGAATCTGATTTCCCTGGGGAGGGAACTCCCCGCACCAACACAGATTGCAACCCACTTATCACTTAAGAGTCCTCTGAGGCTAAAATAGTGTAATTATTATCACATGAGGGTCTATGAAATCAATCTCTATATAAAATAGGTTCTTATAGTTGAAAAGTTTGGGAATACTGTCTTAGCTGAAGGCAAAATGGTGTACTTGTCAAAGTTTGAGATGACACAAAGTTGGAAAGTTACACGTTGGATGACAGAATCAGAATCCAAAAAAATCTCAACCGTGTGTAAGAGTTGGCTGAATTTATCTTTACTGAAAATCTAAATTTGCCAGGTAGAAATATAAAGTTCCCCCTATATTCTATTTGTGTACTTGAGAGTTCCTAAAAGTTCTCAGGAAAAAAATTGTGGAATGTTTTGCTTTCCATTCAATGTGTCAATAGTGATAATATGTTGACGACCAAAAGATCTAACAGGAATTTAGGCTTTTTTCTTCTTCATAGTGAATCAAGAGACTGTAATCTTCTCTCATTCTGTCTTTCTCTATGCCTTATGACCTTTAACTCTGAACTTTGTCCTCATCAGGAGCTCCATTCTCCTCTATTCATTCCCAGATCATCATCCTCAAACTGACTATAGTCTCCTCTTTTCCTTCCCTTAATCTATTAGGGAAGGAATTCAGCGCTACACTGTCCTCTACTCTACTCTAGAATCCCCTGCATCCTTATCTTATCTTGCCTTGAAAACCTCCAAATTTGGATTAATTCCACCATCCACCTCCTTTGGTCCTAATCACATGCTGCTGAATGGAATTAGAGGAAATTCCTAAACTGTACTGATTGGATCTTTTACAAATGTACATTTTTTTACATCTACTGAGACTCCCATTGTTGTCAGGCAAACATTCCATTCCTCCTCAATTAATTCACTCTCTCACTCTCCATAGAGATTGTTACAAATCTTCTCAAATTTCCTCAGACCTCCCATGACACCCCTTTACCTCATCCTGTCTGCTGTGGATCTGGTGTTATATTTCACCAAAAAAAAAAAAATGAGACTATTCTTTAAGAGCTTTTCTTTCTCTCCTTTTCCATATGTTAACACACTTCAAATATTTCCTTTCACTAGCTCCTCCTTTACTCCAGTCTCCTTATTAAGGAAAACCCTTGCTTACATGTGCCCTTGATCTCATCCCATCTGAGCTGATCACCCCCATTCTCTTCTCTAGTCTTTATCTCATCTTCAATTTCTCCCTTATCTACTGGTTCCTTCCCTGCTACCTGTAAACATGCCCATATCTCTTCCATCCTTAAAGAAACCGTCAACTTGATCCTACCATATCTGTTTGCTATTACACTATATCTCTCCTCTCTTTCATATTTAACCTCTTTGCAAAAGCCATCTACAATAGGTCCACTTTTCCTCATCTCATCTCCCTCTCTTCTAAACTTTCTGCAATCTTGTTTCCATCCTATCATTCAACTGAAACTGCACTCTGCAAAAACCTCTTGATTGCCAAATCTAATGGACTTTTCCCAGCCCTCATCCTTCTTGACTTCTCTGCATCATTTGATCCTGTCAACCACCCTCTTCTACTGGACAGTCTCTAGATTTTCATGATACTCTTCCTTCCTGGTTCTTCTCCTACGTTTCTGACCACTCCTTTGTCTCCTTAGCTGACCCTTCGTCTGAGTCACGCTTACTAAATGTAGGTGTCCCTCAAGGCTCTGTCCTGGCCCCTCCTCTCTTTTCTCTCTATGGTGATTTCATCAGCTGCTATGGATTCATTTCTCTGTCTATGTGGATGAATTCCAAACCTAACATCCTGTCCTAGTAACCATCGTGAACTACAGTCATGAACTACCAACAGCCTTTTGCATATCTTGAATTGGATTTCCTATAGGCATCTCTAACTTAGCATGCTCTGCAGAGATTTTATTATTTTTCTCCCCAAACACTCCTCTCTTCTGATGTCTTTCTGTCTATCAAGGGTGCCACCATCCCCCCAGTTGCTCAGGCCTTCAACCTCAGTGTCATCCTTAATTCCTTACCCTCCATATCCAACCTATTTCCAAATCTTGTTTTTTCTGCATTCACATCTCTTATTTCCATGCCCATCCCTCTACCCACATAGGCCTTAATCACCTTTGTTCATGGCCTCATCATCTCTCACTTAGACTACTGCAACAGTTTAACTGGCCTCCCCAGCTCTCCCTGCTCCAACCCCACCCCCTTCACTTAGTTACTAAGGTGATTTTCCTAAGACCACATCACTCTCTTCCTCCTACTCAGTCATCTCTATATTCTCTATATTTGTTTCAGAAGTTAAGTTCTTCATAACCTGGCCCCTTCCTACCTTTCCAATATTCTTATACTTCACTCCTGCTCATTCTGTGACCCGTCTACACTGGCCTGCTTGTTGGTCCTCACAAACAACATCCCATCTCCCCTCTACTTGCCTTTGAACTGGTTGTCTCTCCAAAGCCTAAAATACTCTTGGATTTCCTTCATGATTCAGCTCAAATCCTACCTTCTGCAGGGAGCCTTTCCAGTCTGGCCTGTTTCTCCCCAGCTGCTGAATGCCTCTCCCTCTCAGAGTATCTCCCATCCATTACATATATATGTATATATCTTCTATGTACCTACTTACATATAGTCTCCCCCACTGGATGGAACCTCCTTGAGTGCAGGGAACTGTTTTTGCCTTTCCTTGTGTCCCCAGTGCTTAGCAAAATGTCCAGAAGTAATAAGAACTTAATAAATCCTTGAGTGTTCAATTGTTTCAGACTCTTTATGACTCCATTTTGGGGTTTTCTTGGCAAAGATATTGGAGTGGTTTGCCATTTCCTTCTCCAGCTCATTTTACAGGTGAGGAACTAAGGCAGACACAGCTAAGTGACTTGCCCAGGGTCCCAGAGCTCCAAAGTGTCTGAGGCCAGATTTAAACTCAGGGAGATGAGTCTTCCTGACTCTAAGCCTGGTGCTGTATCCACTGTGCCACCCAGCTGCCCCATTGATTGTTAGTATCTGGAAAAGAGGAAAGTCCTGCCATATTTTTCCTTAGTTTAATCACATCTGAAGTATAGAGTGTTGAGTTCTTGACACCTAATTTTTTTTTTCTTTTCTTTTTTTTTTTTTATTTTGTAATGTTTAACAATCACTGCCATACAATTGTGATTTTATCCCCCCCACCTACCCCCCACTCCCCCCCTCCCTCCCCATGACTGCATACAATTCTGTATAGATTCTACATATACTTTCCTATTGAGTATATTTTCACTATAGTCATGCTATGTAGTCAGACTAAGATAAATGAAAGAAATCGTATAACAAATCAGAACATGATACACAAACACATACACATACACAAACATGATCTGCTACAATATGTGAGTGACTTCCATATTTCTCTCTCTGAGTGTGGCAGGCATTTTGCCTTGAGATCCTCCGTTGGGATTTTTTTTTTTTTTTTTGGTAAGAAGTTCTTGTGTTATTACAAAAATCTAAGTCTACCAGAAAAAACTCTCACACACTGTGGTTGTTGCTGTGCATAAAGTTCTCCTGGTTCTGCTCCTTTCACTCAGCATCAGGTCATATAAGTCCTTCCAGGCCTCTCTGAAGTCTTCTTGTTCATCATTTCTTATGGCACAATAGTACTCCATTACATTCATATACCATAATTTATTCAGCCATTCCCCAATTGATGGACATCCCCTTGACTTCCAGTTTTTGGCAACTACATAGAGTGCTGCTATAAATATTTTTGTACATGTGGGACCCTTTCCCATTTTTATGATCTCTTGGGGATATAGTCCTAGTAGCGATATTGCTGGGTCAAAGGGTATGCACATTTTTGTAGCCCTTTGGGCATAGTTCCAAATTGCTCTCCAGAATGGTTGGATGCGCTCGCAGCTCCACCAACAATGAATTAGTGTTCCAACTTTCCCACATCCTCTCCAGCATTTATCATTTTCTTGTTCTGTCATGTTTGCCAATCTTATAGGTGTGATGTGGTACCTCAGAGTTGTTTTGATTTGCATCTCTCTAACCAATAGTGATTTAGAGCATTTTTTCATATGATTATAGATAGCTTTAATTTCTTCCTCTGAAAATTGCCTGTTCATATCCTTTGACCATTTATCAATTGGGGAATGACTTGTATGATTATACATTTGGATCAGTTCTCTATATATTCTAGAAATGAGGCCTTTATCCCCGAGCATAGCTGTAAAAATTCTTTCCCAATTTACTACATCCCTCCGGATTTTGGTTGCATTGGGTTTGGTTGTGCAAAAACTTCTCAGTTTAATGTAATCAAAGTTATCCATTTTGCATTTCATAATGCATTCTATCTCTCCTTTAGTAAAGAATTCTTCCCTTCTCCATAGATCTGATAAATACACTATTCCTTGCTTCTCCAGTTTATTCATGGTATCAATCTTTATACCTAAATCATGTACCCATTTGGACTTTATTCTTGTGTACGGTGTCAGGTATGGGTCTATGCCTAATTTCTGCCACACTGTTATCCAGTTTTCCCAGCAATTTTTGTCAAACAATGAGTTCTTATACCAGAAGCTGGGGTCCTTGGGTTTATCAAACAGAAGGTTGCTATATTCCTTGCCTACTGCATCTTGAGTGCCAAGTCTATTCCACTTGTCTACCTCTCTGTTTCTTAGCCAATACCAAGTGGTTTTGATAATTGCTGCTTTATAGTACAGTTTGAGGTCTGGTAGCGCTAGGCCACCTTCCCAAGCATTTCTTTTCATTAGTCCCTTTGATATTCTGGACCTTTTGTTTTTCCAAATGAATTGTGATATTATTTTATCCAGCTCTAGAAAGTAATTGTCTGATAGTTTAATTGGTATGGCACTAAATAAGTATATTAATTTGGGTAGAATTGTCATTTTTATTAGATTAGCCTGGCCTACCCATGAGCAACTAATGTTTTTCCACTTACTTAAATCTGACTTTATTTGTGCAAAAAGTGTCTTGTAATTGTGTTCATATAATCCCTGGGTTTGTTTTGGCAGGTAGACTCCTAAGTATTTTATACTGTCTACCCTAACTTTAAATGGGATTTCTCTTTCTATCTCTTCCTGTTGGACTTTGTTGCTAATATATAGGAATGCAGAAGATTTGTGTGGGTTTTTTTTGTACCCTGCAACTTTGCCAAAGTTGTTTATTAATTCTAGTAATTTTTTACTTGAATCTCTGGGATTCTCTAGGTAAATCATCATATCATCTGCAAAGAGTGATAACTTAGTTTCTTCTTTGGCTATTTTAATTCCTTGGATATCTTTATCTTGTCTAATTGCTACAGCTAACATTTCTAGTACCATATTAAATAATAGTGGTGATAATGGACAACCTTGTTTCACCCCTGATCTTATTGGGAATGCATCTAGCTTATCCCCATTGCATATAATGCTTGCTGAAGGTTTTAGATAGATACTGCTTATTATTTTATGGAAAGTTCCCTTTATTCCTACATTCTCCAATGTTTTTAGTAGGAATCGATGTTGTATTTTGTCAAAAGCTTTTTCTGCATCTATTGAGATAATCATGTGGTTTTTGTTAGCTTTGTTGTTGATGTGATCGATAATGCTAATAGTTTTCCTAATATTGAACCAGCCCTGTAGTCCTGGTATGAATCCTACCTGATCATAATGTATTAATCTCCTGATAAGATGCTGTATTCGTTTTGCTAGAATCTTATTTAAAATTTTTGCATCTATATTCATTAGGGAAATTGGTCTATAATTTTCTTTCTCTGTTTTGTCTCTTCCTGGTTTGGGTATCAAAACCATATTTGTATCATAGAAAGAATTTGGGAGGACTCCTTCTTCCCCAATTTTCAAGAATAGTGTATGTAGTATTGGAATTAACTGTTCTTTAAATGTTTGATAGAATTCACTTGTGAATCCATCTGGCCCTGGAGATTTTTTCCTAGGGAGTTCATTGATGGCTTGTTCAATTTCTTTTTCTGAGATGGGGTTGTTTAAGTATTCAACTTCCTCTTCTGTTAATCTGGGCAATTTGTATTTTTTAAAATATTCATCCATCTCATTTAGATTATCGAATTTGTGGGCATAAAGTTGGGCAAAGTAGTTTCTAATTATTGTTTTAATTTCCTCCTCATTGGAGGTGAGTTCACCCCTTTCATTTTTAATATTAGTAATTTGGTTTTCTTCTTTCTTTTTTTAAATCAGATTGACCAAAGGTTTATCAATTTTATTAGTTTTTTCATAAAACCAACTATTGGTTTTATTTATTAATTCAATAGTTTTCTTAATTTCAATTTTATTAATCTCTCCTTTGGTTTTCAGTATTTCTAATTTGGTATTTACTTGGGGATTTTCAATTTGTTCTTTTTCTAGCTTTTTCAACTGCAAGCCTAAGTCATTGATCTCCTCTTTCTCTATTTTATTTATGTAAGCATTCAGAGATATAAAACTTCCCCTAATAACTGCTTTTGCAGTATCCCATACGTTTTGGTATGTTGTCTCACTATTGTCATTCTCTTGAATGAAATTGTTGATTGTTTCTATGATTTCTTCTTTAACCCAACCCTTCTTTAGAATTAGATTATTTAGTTTCCAATTGATTTTTGGTTTCTCTTTCCATGGCCTTTTATTACATGTAATTTTTAATGCATTATGATCTGAAAAGGATGCATTGATTATCTCTACCTTTCTGCACTGGATTGTGAGATTTTTATGTCCTAGTACATGGTCAATTTTTGTAAATGTTCCATGTACCGCTGAGAAAAAAGTATATTCCTTTCTATTCCCATTTAATTTTCTCCAAAGATCTATCATATCTACCTTATCCAGAGTTTTATTTACCTCCTTAACCTCTTTCTTGTTTATTTTGAGGTTGGATTTATCGAGTTCAGAGAGGGGGAGGTTGAGGTCCCCCACTAGTATAGTTTTGCTATCAATTTCTTCCTTCAACTCCCCCAACCTCTCCTCTAAGAATCTGGATGCTATACCACTTGGAGCATACATGTTTAGTAATGATATTGCTTCATTGTCTATGGTGCCTTTTAGCAGGATATAGTTTCCATCCTTATCCCTTTTGATTAGATCTATTTCTGCTTTTGCTTTGTCTGAGATTAGGATTGCTACTCCTGCCTTTCTTACATGAGCTGAAGCACAATATATTCTGCTCCATCCTTTGACCTTTATCCTATGCGTATCCCCCCGTTTCAAATGTGTTTCTTGTAAGCAGCATATTGTTGGATTATGGCTTTTAATCCATTCTGCTATCCGTCTCCGTTTTATGGGAGAGTTCATTCCATTCACATTCACAGTTATGATTACAATCTGTGTATTTCCCTCCAACCTCTTTCCCACCATTTGTGCTTTTAGCTCTCCCGTCTCCCTTCCCCTCCTCAATAGTATTCACTTTTCTCCCCCTCCTCCTGCAGCCTTCCCCTCCTTCTTTTGACCCCCCTCCCTTTTAGTTCCCTTTACTCTTATTGCTTCTTTCCTCCCTTTTAGCCACCCTCCCCTTTCTTCCCCCTTCCCCTCCTACTACCTATAGAACTAGTTAGGCTTATCTACTTAAGATTATTGTTTCCTCCTTTGAACAAATCAGATGAGAGTACCTCTCAAACAATGCTCATCTCCCTCCCCTCCTTCCCTCTACTATAGTTTTGTACTTCTTCCTGTGATATAATTTGCCATTTTCTGCTTCCCCCTTTCCACACCTCCTATTACATTCCCTTCTCATACTTAAATCATATTTTTGACATGACATCATTTACTTTATGCCCGTTCCCTCTACATATATCCCTTTTATCATAATAGCTGCACAGTTCTCAAGATTAACAGGTATCATCTTCCCTTATAGGGAGGTAAACAATTTGCCCTAATTGAGTAGCAAGTTTTTGTTTTTGTTTTTTCCCCTCTGTTTACCTTTTTATGATTCTCTGGAGACCTGCATTTGAAGATCAAATTGTCTATTGAGTTCTGGTGTTTTGGTCAGGAAGCTCTGGAAATCCCTTATTTCGTTGAATGACTTTCTCCTTGCCTGAAATGTTATGCTGAACTTTGCTGGGTAGTTGATCCTTGGTTGAAGTCCCAACTCCTTTGCCTTACGGAATATTGGGTTCCAATTCTTTCGATCTTTTAATGTAGAAGCTGCAAGGTCCTGTGTGATCCTGACTGTGTGTCCTTGATATTTGAATTGTTTCTTTCTGGCTGCTTGTAGTATTTTCTCCTTCACTTGATAGCTCTGGAATTTGGCAACTATATTTCTTGGGGTTTTGAGTTTGGGATCCCTTTCGGGAGGGGAACGGTGGATTCTTTTGATGACTATTTTGCCCTCTGAGTCTAGTACTTCTGGACAGTTTTCCTTGATGATTTCCTGGAAGATATTGTCCAGACTCTTTTCTTCATCATGGGTTTCTGGCAGGCCAATAATTCTTAGATTTTCTCTCCTGAATCTATTTTCCAGGTCAGTTGTTTTTCCAATTAAATATTTTACATTTTCTTCTATCTTTTCATTCTTTAGATTTTGTTTGACTGATTCTTGTTGCCTCATTGAGTCATTAGTTTCTACTTGCCCAATTCTAATCTTCATCGTAGTGTTTTCTTCAGTTAGCTTTTCCATCTCCTTTTCCATCTGACCAATTTTTCCCTTTAAGGAGCTATTTTCTCCATTTAATTTTTGTACTTCTTTTTCCATTCGACCAATTTTCCCAGTTAGGTTTTGGGTTTCCTTTTCCATCTGATCTATTTTCCCAATTAGGTTTTGGGTTTCCTTTTCCATTTGATTAGCTCTTCCTTTTAGGGAATTATTCTCTCCAGTTAATTTTTGAACTTCCTTTTCCATTTCTTCAATTTTCTTTTTCAGGGTGATGTTCTCATCAGTGAATTCTTTTTTTATAGTTTTAAAATCATTGGCCAGTTTTTCTTTTATATCCTTCTTCAGACGTTCCAGGTAATCTAGTTGTGCTTGCGAGAAATTCATAGTCCCATCTGAGGTTTCAGATGGAAGTACAGTCTCAGCTCTAACCTCTTTGGTGTTTGTGTTTTGGTCCTCATCCCCATAGAAAGATTCTACGGTTTTTTCACTTTTCGTCTGCTTTTTCCGATTCATGATGTTGGCTGAGTGTTGTAGCTTTTGGTTCTTTCAGTCAGAAGGTACAGATCTTTAAGTTGAGCTGATGTGTGTCTGGGCTAAAAGCAGGCTCTTTTTTTTTGTTTCCCAGATCAACCCTGGGGTTAGCTTGTTAGGTGTGTGGGAGGTGTGGTCTGGTCTCAGGCTATCTCCTCAACTGACTTGAGGCAAAGGCAAGGTCAGGGGATGGTAATCCCAGCTTCCCTATTGTCTTCCCTTTTCCCCTGGAGGGCTGGGGCACGCCTAGAAGCTAACGCGTGTTCCCACCCCTCCTGGGGCTCGTCTCCTGGCTCTGAGGCTTGCCTGGGTCTCAGTGCGAATTTTCTCTGCCCTGGGTCGTCCGTCCCTCCAGATCGCCTCCACCACAGTAGGAAGAATCCCCCTTTGCCACTTTTCCAGCCTCTGGTGTTATGAGACTATTTGCCCCCTTCTGCTCTTCCCGCTGATCCAGGATTAATCTGGGGAAGAATTTTATGGTTCCCTCACGGTCATCAGGGGGGAGGAGAGAGCACTTACTGATCACTCTGCCATCCCAGTTCCTGGAAGTTCAAGTAGTGACCCACTGAAGTCCGTCTTCAGGCTGAAGATTTCAAGGGCTGCTGCGCTGATGTCTGGCACTCAGCGGCTCTCACCGGCTCGGCCTGGCTTATCTCCTGCTCCGCTGGTCTCGCCCGCCACTCTCGGGCTCCTCTGGTCCCCTCCGCCCTGCCGCGCTGACTGCGCTGCGCTGTGCGCCAGGGTCTTACCCCCGCGGAACAGATCCCTCCCGTGGACCCTCCGGTCCAGCCTGGGCTCCAAATCCGTCAAAGTCCGTCACCCACTGGATTTTACACCTCCAAAGTCTGGTCAGACTCTCCCCCCAGAGATATCCAGAGGAGTTTTTCCAGGAGCTTAGGTGAGTCGTTGCTTTCACTCCGCCATCTTGGCTCCGACCTTGACACCTAATTTTAAGGGATTCTTGACAAGGGCAAATGAAAGGGGAAGAGGACTGGAGAACTTACTATATGCAAAGATTAGTGGAGGGAAATGTTTAGATTGGAGATTATGTCCCTTTAGGGGGACACAATAGCTGTCTAATTGAAGGTCTTTCATGTAGAAGTTGGATTTGGCTTGTTCTATTGGAACTCTGAGGAGAGAAATTGAAGACATGAGTAGAAATTATACACGTAGAGAGAGAGTTGAACTCAGTAACAAACAAACTTCTTAGCACTTTGAGCATTATATGGTGAAAAGACCTTGAGATTCAGAACCAGAGGATCTAGGCTCCAATACTGACTCAGTCACCTTATATAAGTGACCTTATGCAAATCATTGATTTCTCTGAGTCTCTCCTTCCCCAGTTGTAAAGCAAGGAGGTTGGACCTTTAAGGTTCATTCTAGCTCTAAATCTATGATCCTATGACGTGGCTGTCTGAAAGTGGAATGGACTGCTTTAAGAGGAGTAAATTCCCTACTACTGGAGGTCTTGGAGCAATCTCTGACCTATATTTATATTATTATAATATAAAATTAATGTAATATTATCTACAAACTACAGCAATATACATGGCTTACCAGGCTGATTCTTCAGACTGATTTCACATACTCCCCCATTATATAGTCTAGACTTATGACAGCGATGGAGATAATGTTGATAATGCTGACTAAACTTAAAAGTGTGTCAGGTACACATTTGTTCTCCTAGATAACTGCTTTTGAAGCCTTTCCCAAGTCACTTCTGCCCCTTCCTCTTGAAATCCCTTGATCAAAAATTTTACTCAGGTTCCTTCTCCTCCATGAAGCCTTTCCCAATCCCTGGGAAAGGCTTCATGTTTTCCCCCTAATTTACTTGATACTTACTTTCCATATTTTTTAAATTTAATCCTCCATGTTGGTGTCTCATTTACCCAATAGAATACAAGTTCCTCAAAGAGAGAAATCATTTGGATTTTATCCTTGTGTCCCCAACCCAAGCACTGTGTCTTTCCCATAGTGGGCATATCTAAATGATAGTTGAACTGAACTGAATTATTATGGAGACTAACAGGTTGGGAGCCAGAGCTGGGGAGTAGACTGGGAGGTAGTGAGGGTGCCCTAATCAGTGTAGGCACAGGCCTTTGTCCCTATTTGCTTGTTCCTTTGATCTTGAACAAGTTCATTCCTGATATCAAAATTAGGTTTAAAAAATAAACACATAAAACAATTCCACTTGTCTTCCCAGAATCTTAGAGGCGGAAGAAGAGGGGTGGAGGTGAGAGAAGCTGTGGGCAGTGATACAGATTGTTGGCACCTGAGAATATTAATCATTCTAAAACAGAATAAGGAGGCAGGACTCCATTTCATTGCAATGTTCTCTGTCATTCCCTAGGGGCTAAGAGCAGTATGGTATCATGTAAAGAGCACTGGTATGTAACCAAGTAACCTTATTTTAGGAGCCCATCTGTTTATCCATCCTTGGCAACCGCATAATGACAATGAGCACTAAGCTACCTTAGCTTTGTTTGGAATAGGAGCGCGTAATGATTTTGTCCTCAGCTTCGCTCTAGTTAGACAATAATTCTCAGAAAAGCAGGTTCCAATGAGTTAGGTTGACTGGGGGGAGGAAACAGTTTTCAGCAGAAAGGAATAGCTTTGAAAAGAAAGACTGTTGCTGACCTCAAGGAGCTTATATTCTAATAGTGGAAGACTACACACAAAAGGGAGCTGAAAAGTGAGGGGGCAGGGAGTGCAGAGATGCAAGCATCGGGCATGGGGACATAGGTTTGAAGTCCAGAGAGTTGGGAACAAAGACTGATGGAGAATGAAAATTTGCCAACTTAAGCCCCTCAAAACAATGGAAATCCCAGGAGGAATTCACCAGAGAGAGAAGGGTCCCCTTGATACATAAGTGATATGTACCTTGGAGAAGGAAGGGTGTTAGCCTTTAGACCTGGCATGGATCTTTGCAGGCAGAAGGTATGGCATAGCCTTCAATTCTTGCTGGTGGGGAGGGAATTGAGGAGAAGGCATAGCAAGAACGTAATTAGGAGCATTTGAGCTGACCAGGCTGGGGGCATCGGGCAGAACTTAGGATGATTCTGGTCATCTTTTTCCTCCTATGTAATGGTCAAAGGAGCAGTTCTTAGCTCTTTTGGTATGCAAAGAAAACCTCTTTGTTCTTCTGATCTTCTTTACTGGTTAAATAGGGGTGCTACTGCATTTTAGACAGGTGTCCCTTCCATTCTCCTTTCTCCATGTTGTGTATCTCACGTCTTTAGAGTTATTTTCTCACCTCAGCCCTCCTCCTGACTTTTTGAATTTCAAAACCATGCCTCTGCTGCTGTCTCATCCTGGAATTTTCTTGAGCACCTGGTGCCTCCTTACTCTTCAATATCTGATTATCCCCATGGTCTTCTCAATCTGGAATATCCCCCTACCTGGCCCGTCCCCTTCTCTCATGGGTAAGTTCTTCCTGTGACTTTGATTTTGTTGAGGGGCTTAAGCTGGCCAGCTTTCATTTCCCTCCATGCTGTTCTTGACTTTCTGGACTTCAAAACCACGGCCAGTGCCTCATGCTTTCATTTCTGCCCTCCCTGCCCCTTCATTTTTAAGCTCCCTTTTGTGTCTTGTCTTCCCCCATTAGCTCCTTGAGGACAGGGGCAATCTTCCTTTTTGCTTGTAATTATATTCCCAGGGCTTAATGTAGTGCCTGGCACATCATAAGCTCTTAATGAAAGCTTGTTTCTTATTGTTAAGAATTATATTCTCCATTTATAGAAGTTTGTATGTTCATTAGTGAGCTAGAAATTTCCCTTAAAATTCATATTCTTACTAATTCCCATTGATAAATTATTTCTCCTTGAACAAAGTCGCTCATATATTCAGTGGGCTTCAGCCCATCAAGCATTGACTTGCTCATTGCTAAAAAAAAAAAAAAAAAAAAAAAAAGAACCACAAGACCAAAAAAAAAATAAACTCTAAAGAGTGCTGGTATTCTAATATTGTTAACAGGTTTGTTCCTGACTCAGTGACCATGAATAAGTCAATTTCCTCCTTTGTAAAATGAGGGAATGCCCTCTCCTTGTAAATCTGGCTCCAGTTTCCTTTTATGATCTTATTACCACATTAATTTCTTTTTACAATCCAGCCAAATTGACTTATTTGCTCTCATTCATTTCCTGATATTTCTGATATTCATTCATTTTCCTTATATTCCATTTCCTACCTCCTCTCCCATGCTTGGGATTCATGTCTCACCTTCCCCTCTTAAAATTCCTAGCTTCCTTCAAAGCTCAGATATAGCACAAGGGCTTTTCTAACCTAGGCACTATTTCCTTCCCCCGAGGCTTCATTGCTTTGTACTCCCTAGAAATTACCTTGTATTTGGACCTTGTCTAGTGGATTGAGGCAGTGAAATGTTAATCAACTTGTCCAGTATCACACAGCTTGCAAGTGTCTGATGCTGGATTTGAACTCAGGTCTTCCTACTCCTGGCTGGTGCTCTAAACGCTGAGCCACTTAGAGTATGAGGTATACAGGAGGACTAGCACCTCAGGAGTGAATCCTTTTCAGGGCTGCTTATCCACCCTTGCTGTCCACCTGCCACCCAACTCTTATCTATAGCTGTAAGAAGCTGAAGCATTCACAAGAGTCCACACCCAGATAAAACCATCTTAGCAGACAGGCTAAACCAGAATGAGGGTAACCAAGTGAGTTAGGGGGATGTCTTCTCAGAGGAATGAGCAGATGAGAACAATTTGTTCCACTGACTGTGAAAGCAGCTGAAGCAGGTGCAGGTGGAGCATTTAGAGCTTGGTCAGACATTGAAGATGCCAAGGTCATACGCTGCATCCCAGGTCATTGCCAAGTCATTTTGACTTTTATCCTGTCACTTGACTTTGATGACTCTGGAAGAGAGCAAGACTGATGATTCTGTAGAACATATCATCCCCTCTAACTCAGATATCTTCATTGGCTCTCCATTATGGAATAAAGTATACCCTCCCAATTCTGGCTTCAAGATCCTCTTCAACCATGTAACCTCCTATCTTTTGCCCCTTCTTATGTAACTCCCAGGGGTCCTTGAGTGACAAGGTTCAAGAAGATCAGGACCTACTGGACCCATCATGAGGAAACATGCAAATAAATTTTGTCCTTTCCTCTCCTGGGCAGTCAAAAGGCCATATGACCTTCTTAAGTGCCAAAGTTTATGAAATGTCAGAGCCTTCTTGAAGACTGACCTTTTGAGAATAGTTGCTAGCTTTTAAACCAGAACCCAAGGACCTAATTGGGAGCAGTAAGGATGGTGGTATCTGGAAAATTATGTTTGGAGTCTGAACTTTCATTAACTTCAGTGGGAGTCTTCAAGCTAGCATCACTTCAAATGCCAGGGGACCAAACCTTTGAGTCACACACTGCAGCAGAGAAATGGAAATGTTCACAGTTTAGCAGTGGTGGGTGGTGAGTTTGAATATCAATGTTAGTCTCCTTCCCAATTGCTATAACTCCCTGCTGAATTCTGAGTGTTGAATAATGAAAGTAGTTGGGAAAAAAACCTAAAATGCTTTTGTGGAACATATGAAAATATTTATCATAATTTGATACCCTTTTTCTCCTTCATGTGGGAGAATACTTTTGAGTTTATCAAAACGATATGTGCAAGTAATATGTATACCAAGGGTAGAATAATAGACAGACTCGAATTTGACATTGAATAATTTGGCAAACATGAAAACTTTCAGAGATTTGTTGGAAGCCCAAAGTGATTTCCATGCTATTAATTATTGAGGCATAAGCAGAATCACAACTTAAAAAATATAAACAAAAGTTTAAAATCACATTTACTTTTCTTTCTTTTTTTTTTTAATTCACAACAGGCAAGAATCTGGAGCTTGTGGGTTCAACTGAAAATTCTGTGGAGAAAGAGCTTTCTGCTTGCACTGCTGATGTTTTTCTTAACAAATTGTGTTTTCAGGAGTACGCTTCACATTCACTGACATTGGCTATGGAATATTGGCCCTACAGATACTTTTACTCATTAGGAGAAATTGATTTATAAGTCACCAACCCAAGTGGGATGGGAGATTTTCACATGTGAAATTCTGAAGGGGAAAACAAGAATGATTCTACTAATAGAAGAAAATGAGGGTTTTTTGTGAGATCAATTTGATTTCACAGAAAACTCACCTGTTAATTTTATATTTTTAAAAGACACTAATCAAAGATGGAAGAAAGGGAAGGTAATGGAGGATAGATACAAAGGTGTGATGAGGTAGTATAAAAAGAATGTCAGGGAGTCAAAGTTCAGACTGAGCTGAGGTTGGTGAGGAATGCCAAGGAAAAAGAAACATGATTTTTTTTAAACTGTAGAAACTAAGAAGATCAAAGAACGGATGAAACTTCTGCTCAGGGTAGGCAGAATAAATGGAGAGCAGGAAGGACTATTGAACTCTTATGCTGCTATTTTACTGCCCACATTTTCCCACACCTTTGATGTCTTTCCAAACCTTTAGAAAGCTACCTTGTGCATCAGTCCTTCAATGCATTCACGAGTGTGTGAGGCACATGCTTGCATCATGAATCTCCTCCATATACACTCAGTCTATTCCAGCGGCTTTTCCTCTCTCTTCTCTTTGATGCGATTTGTATTTTCCCATTAAGCACATCGTTGACCATAATGTTAGGATCCAAATGTGATGGTTCCACTCTCTTTGATGGAAAAAAAGTTTGTTAAAACTTTTACATATTTTCCTTTTTCCTTCAGTTTGTCATTCTTTCATTTTCATCCTTAAATACTGCTGGGATAATTTTGTGTAATTAAATGTCCTACCCATTTCTCTTTAAACTGACTCTCTATTGCTTCTCTCTGCTTTATGAGGTGATATTGCCCACAATCTTCTATCATCTTTCGTGCTGTTGTTGTTCAATTGTGTCCAGTTCTTCATGACCCCATTTAGGATTTTCTTGGCAAAGATACTGGTGTGCTTTACCATTTCCTTCTCCAGCTCATTTTACAGATAAGGAAACTGAGGTAAAGAAGGTGAAGTGATATGGCCAGGGTCACACAGCTAGTAAGGTCAGATTTGAACTCAAGATGAATCTTCCTGGTCCCAAGCCTAGTGCTCTATCTACTGAGCCACCCAGCTGCACCATCGTCTGTCATGAGATTTTTGCACATGAGACTATATTCTTACCCATCATAACTTCTGCAACTATCTCTTTCCATTTGGGAAACCAAGATTTTCCATGTTCGTTGGGTCTCCATGTTGTAACAAACAACTCACATTGCTTACGTTTCTGTATGAAATGATTATACTAGGTATTTATGCCATTTCTGTTTTTCACCTCATACTGCATTAATAGTAAAAACAAAATGTTACTGAAATAACATCAGTAACTAATGACCTATATATCTACTCTTTCCATTTGTTCAAAATTGTCATGAGTCATCTCCACATGAATTGAGAACATCTTTGAAGAAGGAGTTACTTGGGAAGAAGCAGGCTTTTGGAAGAAATATTCAACAATGGACTACATCTTTACCATTTCACAATTCACCAAAAAAGGTGGAGAATGTAAGTTTCCATTGTACTTATTGTCTGTGAAATATGAAAAAGCATTTGATTTAGTAGAACAAAATACTACTTTATGGGTTCTTTTTCAATCAGGTGTTTCCCATCCATTCATCAAAATCATTCAAGATTCCTTGATAGATATAAAAATAGGAATCATCCTATTCAGTGATCCTCTGATCCTAAACATTAGGCAATAAAAAAATAAAGCGGGGAGATCTATGCTTTCCAAATGTATCCAACACTGTGATGGAGGAGTTCTGGCTCTGGGATTCCCTATGGATGGTGAGTCTCTCCAGAGGTTTCTATTCACAGATGATATTGCTCTTATTGCATCAAGTTCTGAAACATTAGGAAGAGATCTGTAGATACTCAAAGGAGTTTGGGCTACCCATACACGCAGTACAGACCAACTGGGTGAAGAATATCTATTGTGTAGGTAACAACATGCATTTGGGTAGACACTTTGTAGAACTGTCTAGCAATATATATATATATATATTGGGGAAAGACAACATAAATGGATAATGAATTGACCCCAGAGTTGAATGAGAAGAGAGTAGATTAGATTGGCTTGGAAAATTGCAAAACTATGTTAATGACCCCAAGCTTCCCATGACAGAAAATATCATCCTTTGGATTCTGTTATTTTTACCAGTGCTGCTGTGTGGTAGCAAAGAATATAATTTAACAGTCTTCAAAGAATTAAACACTGATATTGTAGAGAGGGTGAACAAAATAATGCATGGTGGACATGAGCAGGCCACAATATACAACCAGTAAGGAATTCTGAAGAATGAGAGCAAAATATAGAATCAAGGAATTTCATCATAGGAAGAGAGGATGACCCAGTCATGTGGCAAGACTGAGATACAACAGGTGAATTTCCAGAGTATTCCTCTAGTACCTGGCAATAACAGGAGAAAATGAGGAAGGCCTATAGCATATTGTGTAGACCCCCTTGTACTGAAGTTGTGGGAGGATTTGGACAAGAGTACCTTATGATGGCTGGGCATAAATGGATTGCAATCTGCATCGCTAAAGGGAATTTCCAAATTGATGAGATCATAGATCTATTTAAATATTTTTTATTGGCAAGGAGAATTACTTTTGAAATGAGGATAATGAAACAAAAATAGTTAATAAAAAACCAAGGTAAAGGAGAACATTGTACACAGTAACACTGTGTGATGATCAACTGTGATAGACTTAACGTCTTCTCAGCAATGCAATGATGATCTAAGATAATTTCAAAAGACTCATGATGGAAAATGCTATCCACATCTAGAGAAAGAACCATAGAATTTGAATGTAGATCGACGCATACTATTTTCTCTTTTTTGTTGTTTTTTCCTTTCTCATGGTTTTCCCCTTTTGTTCTGATTCTTCTTTCACAATATGACCAATGTGGAAATATGTTTAATATGATTGTACATATATAGCTTATATCACATTACTTCTTATTTTGGAAAGGGGAGAGCAGAAGGAGAGAGGGAGAAAAAAATCTGAAACTTAAAATCTTATAAAAGTCGTTGTTGAAAACTACCTTTACATGTAATTGGAAAAAATAAAATACTATTAGGTGCTGAAAAAAACCAAGGTAAGTCACAAAGGGAAAAAACAACCATTTATGAAGTACCTACTATATACTAGGCTCTTTACAAAGATTAGCTGATTTGATTCTCACAACAACCCTAGGAAATAGATGCTATTATGATCCCCATTTTACAGTCAAGGAAACTGAGACAGACAGAGGTTATAGGGTCACACAGCTAGGTATGTATCTGAGACCTGATTAGAACTCAGGTCTTCCTGACTACAGCCTTAGCAACCTGTCCATTACAGAACTCAGGTGCCTCTAATGGATGAGATAGTAGGCAGGCTACTTAATTTCTTTTCAAGTCACCAGGTCTTGTTGAAATACATTCTAGAGTACGCAAAAAATTATCTCATGCACTCACAGAATGACTGTTTCCCAGCATCCAGGGTATGAAGGTCAAAAAGAAGTTTTCATTCAAAGTCATGTTAAACTTTATTTTTAAAGGATACTCTGAGGTACAGTAGAAAGAGTATTGTCTCTGAGTCAGTCAAATGGGAAAAGCAATACGTAAATAATGAAATACTCTATGCATGCATATGTACGTGTGTATAGGTTATATGTATACGTATGTGTATGTATTTCTTGTTCAGTCATTTCAGTCACGTCCTTTTCTTCTGTGACACCATTTGGGGTTTTCTTGGCAAGGATATTGGAGTAGTTTGCCATTTCCTTCTCCAGGTCATTTTGCAAATGAGAAAATTGAGGTAAACAAGGTGAAGTGATTCACCCACAGTCACAGAGCTAGTAAGTGTCTCAGGTCAGATTTGAACTCAGGAAGATGAGTCTTTCAGACTCTAGGCCTGTTGCTCTGGGCACCATGGTACCACCTAGTTGCCCATCTAATCATTAGAGCTATCCAAAAATGAAATGTGTTGTCCAAGGTGGCAGGGAGGTCCCCCTCACTAAAGTCTTCAAAAATAAGAGTGAATTAATACTTGGAGATATTTTAGAAGCAAATCATATTTTATCTTTGATCATAGGTTAGATTACATGACCTCAGTAGTATCTTCCAAATCAGAAGGGTTATTTATATCATCCTCATTTTTCACAATATTCTTTCACCTCCTCTTCCTATATATAACAAATATATATGTATATATTCCCATATAACAAATAATATTTTTAAATACAGCAAAAAAGAAATAAAAGAGAAAAACATCATTACAACTGATAAAAACACTGAAAACACCCCAGAACATGGACAACATGCAACATCTCTGAACCTCCCACCCCCAAGGAGTGAGGTGAGGTGGGACTGGGTGGGAATATCTTCTCATAACTCTTCTTTTGAGCTATACTTATTCTTTATTATTTTGCAACATTCACTTTTGATTTTATTTTCACTTACATTGTCTTAGTCGATGTCTATATTGTGCTTACTTTACTCTGCATCAGTTCATGGAGATCTTTGCATTCTTCTTTGTTTTCAACATATCCATCGTTTCTTACAGCACAGTAATATTCCATTCCATTCATGTGCAAAGTTTGTTTAGCCATTCCCCAATCCAATGAAGAAATTTTTATTTCATATCACAGACACTCAAACTGGTTTAGCTTCTCTGTAAAGAAAGTTCAAAGGGGAGGGTCACACAGAGTATCAGGGGGTTAAGAAGGGTGAATGAGAGGGATTTGCTAATTAAGTGCTGGCAAACACAAACATGGTCTGGTACTCAGGGAGTCTTATAGGTTTCACGATGAAAAACAATGAGCCTGCATAGTGAGTGCCATAAGATTTGCTCACTTTGGGACCTGAGCATTCCTACAAGCTTCATATAATTCTTTTCTAAGTCTTCCAGCATCATCAAGTGGGCTTCTGAGTTTGTGCCATGGTAGGGAAGATCTTCAGTTTCTTTGGAATTCTCTAAGATTGTCTAGTTCAGTATTCTGTATTCACTCATAATATATTCTGCATCTAGAGGTGGGCTATTTCCTAAGTCTCCTTTCTGTGTCATGGTAAGGTGATTACTAGATGAACAACCAAACAAATAAAAGTCAAGTCAACAAGGATTTGTTAAGTGCCTGTTATGTTCCAGGCACTATGCTAAATGCTGAGGATAAAGAGAAAGGCACCCATATAAATGTGTGTGTGTGATAATTTGGGGATAATCTCATAAGATAGACACTAGTATTAAGGAAAATTGGGGAAAGCTTCCTTTAAAAGGTGAGATTTTATCAGACACTTGAAGGAATCTAGGAAAGCCAGGAAATAGAAGTAAGGCAGGAGAGCATTCCAGGCATGGGGGACAAGCAATGAAAATGCATGGAAGTGAGAGATGAATTTTCTTTTTTGAGGAACAACTAGGGGGCGAGTGTCACTGAATTGGAGAGCACATGGAAGGAAATAAGGTATAGGAAAACTGGAAAAGTAAGAAAAGGGCAGGTTATGAAGAACTTTAAAAATACTAACAGAAGATTTTATTTTTGATCATAGAAGTGACAGGAAAAAGCTCCTTAATATCATCCTTTTTAAAAAAATAATTATTTTGTTACCAGTATTCTATAATCACTTCTATATGTCTTATATTTTTGCCCTTCCCTTCCCCTCTTTCTCCCCTCCCTCCCCACTCCCTCCCTGAGGCGGCTTGCTATCTTACTATCTTACTTGCTATCTGTAGGTTCTACACATACATTCCAATTAAATACAATTTCACCATAATCATGCTGAATAGAAGACAACAGAAGTTGAAAATGAATGGGAGAAACCATAAAACAAAACAAGACAAAACATGACGCCAAAGAAAATGGTCTGCTTCATTCTGCTATCCAATTCCATAGTTCTTCTGGATGTGGAAGGCGTTTTGCCTCAAAAATCTATTGGGAAATTTTCAGAATCTTGCATTGCTATGAAGAACTATGTCTATCAGAAAAATTCCTCGCACACTGTGATTGTTGCTGTGTACAAAATTCTCCTGGTCTGCTTCTTTCACTCAGCATCAGTTCACGTAAGTCTTTCCAGGCCTCTCTGAAGTCTTCCTGTTCATCATTTCTTACAACACAAAAGCATTCCATTACATTCATATACCAGAACTTGTCCAGCCATTCCCCAATTGATGGGCATCCCCTTGATTTATAGTTTTTGGCCACTACAAAGAGAGCTGCTGTAAATATTTTTGTACGTGTGGGACCCTTTCCCATTTTTATGATCTCTTTGGGATACAGTCCTAGAAGCAATACTGCTGGGTCAAAAGGTATGCACATTTTTGTAGCCCTTTGGGCATAGTTCCAAATTGCTCTCCAGACTGGTTGGATCAGCTCACAGCTCCACCAACGATGAATTAGTGTTCCAACTCTCTCACATCTTCTCCAACATTTATCATCTTCCTGTTTTGTCATGTTAGCCAATCTGATAGGTGTGATGTGGTACCTCAGAGTTGTTTTGATTTGCATCTCTCTAATCAATAGTGATTTAGAGCATTTGTTCATATGACTATAGATAGCTTTAATTTCTTCCTCTGAAAACTCCCTATTCATATCCTTTGACCATTTATCAATTGGGGAATGACTTGTATTCTTGTGTATTTGATTCAGTTCTCTCTATATTTTAGAAATGAGGCCTTTATCACAGACAGTAGTTGCAAAAATTCTTTCCCAGTTTTCTACTTCCCTCCTGATCTTGGGTGCATTGGGTTTGTTTGTGCAAAACCTTTTCAATTTGATGTAATCAAAATTATCCATTTTGTACTTCATAATGTTTTCTATCTCTTGTTTTGTCAAAAATTTCTCCATTCTCCATAAATCTGACAAATACATTATTCCTTGCTCCACTAATTTGTTTACAGTATAAATCTTTATACCTAGATCATGTACCCATTTGGACTTTATTCTTGGGAACATTATCAAGCATTGGTCTATGCTCAGTTTTAGCCACACTGTTATCCAGTTTTCCCAGCAATTTTTGTCAAACAGTGAGTTCTTATACCAAAAGCTGGGGTTCTTGGATTTATCAAACAGTAGATTGCTATATTCATTGACTACTGTGCCTTGAGTACCTAACATATTCCACTGGTCTACCCCTCTGTTTCTTAACCAATACCAAGTGGTTTTGAGAATTGCTGCTTTACAATACAATTAAGATCTGGTAGGGCAATTGCACCTTCCCTAGCATTTCTTTTCTTTAGTTCCCTTGATATTCTGGACCTTTTGTTCTTCCAGATGAATTTTGATGTTATGTTTTCTAGTTCTGGAAAATAATTATCTGATAGTTTAATTGGTATGGCACCGAATAAGTAAATTAATTTAGGTGGAATTGTCATTTTTATTATATTGGCTCTGCCTACCCATGAGTAACTGATGTTTTTTCACTTACTTAGATCTGACTTTATTTGTGCAAAACATGTTTTGTAACTGTGTTCATATAGTCCCTGGGTTTGTTTTGGCAGGTAGACTCCCAGATATTTTATAGTGTCTACTGTAGCTTTAAATGAGATTTCTCTTTCTATCTCTTGCTGTTGGGCTTTGTTAGTAACCCATAGAAATGTAGATGATTTATGTGGGTTAATATCATCCTTTTTCAGTAAGAGTCTGAGTAGTGTGTTATATGTATGGCTGAAGACTTCTAAGAGGAATTTCAATTCAAATAAATTTAATTAAATTCAACAAACATTTATTAAATGACTACTATGTTCAAGGTTAGCTGCTAAGGATACAAAAACAAAAATGAAAAAGTGTTCCTGCCCTCAAAGAACACAACATACACATACATACATACATACATACATACATACATATATACAAAATGTATTATATTTCCTCAAGACAAATTAAGTAAATACAAAGTAATTTGAGGAGGGGGGAAGGTCATTAATAATTGGGACTATTAGATGTGTTCATAACTCCTCCCATTTTTCCTGCCCCATGCCCAGCCCCATCTATGAACAATGCTCTGTTAAATATTATATAAATTAGACTGGGGTAGACATGGGAATAGTGTAGGCCAGCCAGTGATTATTGCTCCATAAAGACATATGTGTCTTTATTGCTTCCAAGACAATAGGGAACATTTTAATTTAATTTCTTCTTCAATATTTATAGCTTCTCTTGCATCTGGCACGTTGTTTGTCATGTCATTTACTCATTCATCCAATAAGCATGTATTAAATACTTGTTATACGCAAGGCTCAGTGCCTACAATAGTCTACAAGTTCTAAGTGCTGGAAGACAAAAATGAAACAGTCCCTTCCCTCCATGATATGACACCAACACAAATACGTCAATACAACATACACTCATATTCAAATAATCAAATGAATCATACATTTGGATATACTCTCCAATAATGCATATTACAACCCATCCATGTCTGCCCACCTTCTGTGACCATGGATATGGATGTGTGCGCATGTCCTCCCATAATTTCATTATAGGGACTTCACCTTATATGCCAAAAATTTTCTTTGCTTGACATCAAGCACAGTGGAACATACAAGCAGAATCAAATGCTTTTGCATAATCCACAAACAATAAGATGAGTGAGATGCAACTTCATAGAGAAGACAGTTTTATTTTGAGGCAATCAGTGTTAAATAACTTCTCCCTGGTCACACACCTAGTAAGGGTCTAAGGTGGAATTTGAACTCAAGTTCTTCTAACTCCAGGGGCGGTCCTCTATCTACTGAGCCACCAAACTGCCTCTCTTGCAATATTCCCTGTTCTCAGCTAATACCCTCATCAAGCATTCACTCAGCTTGTATGAATGAGTCTCAAAAAAAACTTTGTATAGATAGAAAAGGCAAATTCTCTCTGTCCCTTTTTTTTTGGACATTAGTAAGGTTTAAGTGTTTTCCCCCCATACCTTTTCCATCATCCTTCCTTTGAGCTATCTTGTGAGATGATCACTCAACATCCTCAAAATTTCATTCCCTCCAACATACAGTTTTCTTCTGTGTATGCTTGGTCTAATTTGGCTGCTTTTCTTTGGATTAGAATCCAACAATGGTGACTTTTATTTCCTTGACAATGAAAATAGTTTGTTATAAATATCTTTGCAGATCTTTTTCACTTTTCTTCTGTTTGTTAAGTGACCTCAGGATGATTTGCTTAGTTTACCTTCTACTGTTTCCCCCTTGCTTCATGAAACAATACTACTTGCTATCATTAAAATTTTACAAACAAGTTTAAATTGTAGCGTAGTGTTGCCTCCAACTCTCAAATTCCTCTGACAAAGAAGTCCAATTTTTGTTAGACTTAGTTGCTAAAAAGCTAAAAGGCACTAAGCTGCTTTGCAAGTTCTTTTGGTTTCCTTGCTCTAGTAACTGATGTACATCAGTTAACCTTCTGTATTAAGTTATTATTATCAGTATTGATATAATATATGCCATTCATGACTCACTTTTCATTATCAATTACTTGTTTAAGTAGGTCAAGATCAAGCTGTTTTAATTGCATGAAAAACTGTCTTTTCATTTCTTTTTAGGTTTCATTTCTTTTTTTTTTTTTTTTTTTTTGCTAATACTGATATTTGCTCTGATTGCACACAATGGCTGATTTAGGAGTCTTTTTCTGTCAGTTAAAATGCTATCAGTTTAGTTTTTTATGAGGTTATTTGGCACGCACCATTTCTGGTGCCTAAAAATTCTTTTCTTGAAGAAAATATTTATGATCTTAAAGCATGAAGCTTCTGAATTATCCACACATTCTTAAAATTCACACTACTCCAAAGTGAAGTGGGCCTCACTCAGGAGGAAGTGGGTTTTCCCCTCAATATGACTCTATAAGTAGATCATAAGTTCATATGTGCATGTCATGGATTCCTTTGACAATTTGGCAAAGTCTATGTACTTCTCAAAAGAATGTTTTTAAATGCATAAAATAAAATACCACAGGACTATAAATTGAAATATAGTTATCAAAATATTAAAACAAAAAACAAGTTCCGGGAGTCCCAGTTAAAAATCTTTGAAGTAAAAATTGGACAACCACTTCTTGGGAAAATTGAAGAGGGAATTCTTGTGCAGGCACAAGTTAGACTACATGACCATTAGGCTTTCTTTCAACTCAATGATTGTGTGATTCAGTGACTCAAAGGCCAGCACTATTTCCCTTACACCACACCAGCTGAGGAACATTTCTTGGGGCATTTGGTTCATAGATCATTTTTCAGAGCTGAGTCACTCCTTTTGACATCTCCTGCTCCCTGTAGAAACCTATTCTCTCCAACATTTTTTCTCCTTTGGAGGATTAGGACTCAATTTTGCTCAAATCTGATACTGGTGTTTAATTTCCTACTTCTCCAAAGGGCAGGCATTTCTATAAATATGGATGTGATAATAATTACTGGCATTTCTATCATGACTTTAAAGTCTGAAAAATGCTTTATATAAATTTGATAACAACTCTGAGATAGACAGGCATTATTACACACCCCTGCTTCCCAGATGAGTAAACTGAGGTTCAGAGAAGTTAAATGCCTCACCTAAAGTCACATAGCTAGTACATATTCAAACACTCTGGCCACTACACAAGGCTGCCTCTAAAGAAATAGCTTAGATAGGAAATAAGGACTGGACTCATGATTTCACTGAAATAGGGAATTCCTTGTTGAAGAAATCCCCTTTATGCAGGTTAATATCTTCTCTGCAATTTATAGTCTTAGAGCCCTGGGGGGCTAAATGGCCTTTTGCTTTTTTCAATGAACAAAATTCTATTTTCTTTCCCTCCCACTCTGCACCCCCCCCCAATTGATGAAGCAAATTTTCGAGGGTCACATAGACAATATGTGTCAAAAGCAGTACTTGAATCAGGGTCTTCATGGTTTCCAGGACAATTCTCTATCCATTACATCACTCTACCTCTCATGCAGCTTAGAAATCAACTCATATTAAATAATTATTTTCTTAAAGGCTTTGTTTTTGCTGTTCATTCCAGATAGCAGGTCAAAAACAAACAAAAACACCTTAAGGCCCTAGAAGTAACACTAGAGAAAACATTTTAGAATCTCTGATGGTTCTAAATACTTTCAATGTAAGAAAATAAGTCATTTTTCCACTGAGACCAAGGGGCACAGAGTTATGAGAGGAATGTGTGATTATATTACTAAGTGATTTCAGGCATCAAGCAAAGGTCACTCAGCTCATTACTTGGGAACAACTAATTTCCTTCTGAGAAGCAGTTAATTGGTTTTAACATTTCTTTCCAGGACTCTGCCTGGGCTCCAGCGCTCTGCGGATTATGAGTTATTGTATGATATATGTGCCCATTAAGACAAGTCCAAGCTTGCTTCTTCTTCATTTCCTCAAATATATTTGGTGATTATGTTGGAAGGGCATATGGATGCTTCCAGAAGCAGGCACAATGAGATTCATCAGCCATTTTGACACTTATGTTGGCAACTGGAACAATTCAGTTTTCAACTCCAAAAATATTATTGATGTGCCTACCTTACTGAAGGTGCTGAGAATTCAAAGATTTAAAAAAAAAATAACACAGTTCTCTGCCCTCAAGAAGATTCCATTCTTTTGGGATGGTGTGATAAGACCAAATCTAAGGGTATAACAGGAAAATGAGAGACCTTGACAAAGTGCTCTAGAAAAACAATATGGCATTATAGAGTAAGAGGTATGGAATTTTTCAACTCCTTTGACCAGTAGTCTTCATGCTATGATCATAACCTAAGGATACTATCGAAAAGGAGAAAAAAAATATGGTTCATATGCCTAATAACTGCAGAATGGCTAAACAAACTGTAGCATGTGAATGTAATAGAATATTATTGTCCTTCAAGAAATGAAAAGGAGAAAGAACACAAAGAAACATAGGAAGTTTTATTACATGTATATAGTATAATAAATAAGATTTTATACATACATACATCTATACAAGCACACTTTATATATATTTCAATGGTAACTGTTTCTTTTTGGAATAGCAACCCTGAGAGTCTTGCCTTCCCACCTTGATTTTTTTTCTTTTTCTAATTAAAGGGGTCATCCCTTGACTTATGGGCACTACCTCACTCTAAGTGAGTATCTGAAAAGACCTTAGCCTAGAAGAGCCAGGGTCTCACATTGCAGTCTGGGCCATTTCTAGTCACCCTGATAAATATCTGGTCATTGGATCCAGATGGCTCTGGAGGAGAAAGTGAGGCTGGTGACCTTGCACAGCCCTCCCTCACTCAAATCAAAGTCAGCTGCAAGTCATATCATCATCTTGATGTTAAGGACCTCTTCAAGAACGAAGGACAAACACAACACAATCTGTCTCTTCTCCTCTCCTCTCCTCTCCTCTACTGTTTTTCTTCCCTTCCCTTCCCTTCCCTTCCCTTCCCTTCCCTTCCCTTCCCTTCCCTTCCCTTCCCTTCCCTTCCCTTCCCTTCCCTTCCCTTCCCTTCCCTTCCCTTCCTTTCCCTTCCCTTCCCTTCCCTTCTCCTCTCCTCCTCTCCCCGCACAACTAACTAACTGACAGTTCTATAGGTTGTCCAGCATAGTGCCTAGCACGCAGTAGGCACTTAATAAATTTTGTTGATTGACTGATTGTCTATCCATCTGTATGTCATAATCTAGACCAATGGTATCAAGCTCAATTAGAAATATTTTTATTTGAAGGGCCCCTAGAGGTACACAGCAACTTAGAAAATCAGATATTAGTATTACTTATATTATATTGAATTTTTATTAATTTTGCTAAAAATTTTCCAATTACATTTTAATCTGGTTCAATCAGTAGTGTTGTTGGTGGGTGTTTGACCTCTCTGGTTTAGACAGCAAGCAATTTGTTATGCCCTCATTATGTTTTATCATGCATGGATAATAAGGCCAAACTCTTTAGAGTGATTATGGAATCTCTTTCCAGGACTCAATGAAATCAGCACAATGTCATCTATAACCAGGAGCATCTGGAGAACCTCACTGTTTATATAACAAGTCCTTCTTTGACTTGAATTCTGTACTGCATGACCCTGGTGAAAAAATCTGGCACACATACATTTCCCTGTTCTATGCCTTATTTGATGTGAATAATCAGAGCTGCCAAACAAGGTTATCTCAGTAACAACTTGTTAGAGGAGATTATTTAAGGTGGCATTTTGTTTTACAGAATCAGATGCTCATTTTATAATAAACAAACCAGTACAGCAGGATACTTTATTCTTTCTATCAATTGTGTGATTGTAAAGATGTGGTCTCGTGCAGACTACTAAAACTGGCTAGTCTCTATGAGTCATGCAAGAGGGCAATCTCCGAAGAACTGATCAAATAATATTCAGTGGAGAAGGAAATGGTGGGCATGAATAAGCAGTCTGTGACACATTACAAATGAGAATTTACTCAGCAGAAACAGTATAAAGAATGTTTTCAAAGAAATGTCTCAGTAAAAAAAGATGATGTGGTCAGGTGGAGAAAGCAATCAGTTAATGGTTGTCCAATGACTTTATAAGTACCCTTCTGCTCTCAAGAGAACATGAGGAAGGCCATTGGGATGGATTTCTTGCCATAAAGTTAGGGAAATGAATGGAAGAGTGCCACCCAGGTTGGGCAGGAATGAATGCTTTGCAGTTGGCATTGTTGAAAGGAAAACCCACGTTGATGAGGTTACAGATTGATTGGAATCCTGATGCATAAGAATGTCTTTTTAAATCATTATTGCTTTGAATTTTTTTAATGTTCTAGGAAAACTTTGGGAAGGGGACTTTCAGGTTAGGTGGAGGGATCAGGGAAGACAAAACATCTGAGAGCAGACTCAGAGGAAAAGAAGACTCTGGCTAGGAAGAGATGAGGTAGACATGTGTTCAATCTATCAGTGCTTATTTTGCTATATTCTCATAGACTTTGAAATCAGAAAACAGCTGCCATGGAAAGTAGTGGCTTCCTCCTCAGTGGAGGAGTTCAACCAAGAGCTAGACACCACTTATAGAGGGTATTCTTGTTCATGTACAGGTTGGATTAAATGGCCACTGAGAGCTCCCCTTCTCCCTCCATCTCTTGAAATTGGGTGATTCTTTGAAAGATATGTGAAAGAAAGCTGGGAAGAGCTAGATTATAAAAATTTTTTAATGTTAGGTTAAGGATTTGATTTTTTTATCCTGGAAGTCACTGGAGATATTGGAGTGAAGGAGAAGCATGATCAGGCCTGTGCCTTAAGATGTTTTTTGAATGGATCCTTCTGTGGTTTGCTCCTTAGTGAGGTAATAACTCTTCTCCCCTTGAGCTAATACAGTTTACCCACTTTCATTTGGTGAAAACATCTCCCCACAAAAACTCACTACTTGGACTATGTTTGTACATGGTTGCAGAAATGAAGGCCACTCCCACTTTCTGCACAGGATGGATAAACAGAACTTTATGAATCACCAGCCTCACAGACCCTGCAGGAAAAGGCAGGCAAGAGCCAAATGGAAAGGGGAGAAATTAGTGGAAATGTCAGGGGATGGGGGAGAGCTTTAGAATAGAAATGGCCAAACAGATTCTAATGTTCATTCCCCAATTGAAGCTAGACACCTCCTTAAAAGGATTGCTGCTACTCTATCTAGTCTAATTTGACACGTCTATAGTAACATGGCCTTGCAACATTTTCCTTTGACTATTCCATTATTTTGTTTAGTTAATCCATCAATTTAGTTAAATGGTAATGTTTAGCTTGAATGGGATAAGTTTGAAGGTGGAAGGGTAGGCAGAAAGGAATGATAGATATCTTCAAGGATTTGAAAGCCATCAAAGAGAAGAGGGATTTTCTGGTTTATAGGGTTATTGGCCTAAGAGTAGGAAAGGACCTCAAGGCTTATCTAATTTAACACCCAGTCAAAAATCTAACTCCTATGATTTTGGACAAGCCTTGTAAGATGAGGTGGTTAGTTTAGATGACCTTGGATATCCTTTCCAGCTCTAGATCTATGATCCTATAATATGCCAATATTGTCTGGGCATCTGCTATGGACAAGGTCCTGTGCTGTGCATTGTGGACAACATATAAATGAATAAAAAGTTCTTATCCACAAGTAAGTTGCAAAGATCTAAAAATCATCACTTGCTAGTGATCATTCATAATTCAGTATGGTGTGATGGAAAGTATGGTGCAAAGTCAGTGGTCTAGGAATAAGATGACCTAAACTCAAGTCCTAATTAAACTATCTGTTTGACCTTAGACAAATCATTTAACCCCTATGGATTTCAATCTATCAGTCAATCAACAAATATTTAAGAAAATTCTGTTATGAGGTGGGTGACGCCTTCTTGTGTGCTTCCCAATTCAGTCATTGGTGGACTACACAAAAAAGGATTCTGCCCTCCCACTTTCTGGGCTGATTATTTTAATGTGTGCTGCATTATTAGCTTCTTGTTTTTCAATAGGTATCAAACTATATGAAAAGACTTAAAGAGAGATTTTTTTTTTAAGAAGGGGAGCAGGAATATACCATCTTGCTCATTTAAAAAACAAAATTCTATTGTCATGGTTAAAAAGACAGACAGAGACATTGAAGAAGAGCCCAGAAACTGACTAGCCCATTAAGAGACATGGCAGCTAAAGCAAAAACCAACTAAGAGTATAAGATTTACAAAGCTTTATACTAGTATATGCAGGGGATACGCTGGATCCAACTTCTACTGGCTTCAGAGAATTGACTGTTAAATTTTCGGTGTGATCCTTTATCCCTCAGAAATTGGCCAGTGCTACAAATCAGGGCTTAATATGTTGTTTTATTGATCATTTAGACTTTAAGGAAGTGATGGAGAAAATGATAGGTAATGCAGATTAAATTTAAAGTGAATCCCCAATTTACTTCCCTCCCCACCCCCCACTCCCTGAGAGCTGGTTGTTAAACTTTTACTAGTCCACTCCATTTGTAACCCACTGAATCAGTTTGGAAAGAGTTTAACAACACTCAGGAAAAAAGGCAGCATTTATTTTTAGAATAGCTACAATAGACCAGAGCTCAGTGCTAAAGATCCTTGGTTACAGGACCATTATGTCAGTTTGCCCTTCATCAAAGCAGTTGTTTCAGCATCAAACCTAAAAAAAAGAAGCCTAGCTGTAGTGGGTTCACTAGTGAGCGGCTTTGAGGAAACATCCTTGCCTCTGAACTGCTGGTCTGATTCATTGTGCTGCTTCCAGGCCCTTAGCAAGAAAGCTCTGATGTGAAAAAACACGATGTTGGAAGGTAGAAGGCAACACTTTTCCTGGAACCCTATGAGAAATAAAAGATTTTTCTGGTCCAGTACCCTGAATAACAATTCATCATCCTGAATAATGTTTAAAAAAGTATATTTTTACATACCTTGGACTTTTTTTCTGTATATTTGCAAAATATTTGGGATCTTCTGTCTCCAGGTACATATTTTCAGTGTAATAATCTGTATATTAATTTATGTAATTTAATAGTATAGACACATACCACCACCAAGAGCAGCATTAGCAACAGGCCTGTGTTGAATTAGACCATGTCATATCATGTTGCACTGGCGTATTGTTCATTAAGTACACTCTGTTTGGAGTCAGGAAGACCTGGTTTCAAATCTCACCTCTAACATTGCCAGTTATAAGTTCCTGGACGAGGTAAGCAACCAACATGCATTTATTAAGCTGCTCCTACTCATCAGACACCGTGCTAGGTGCTAGGGATTCAAAGACAAAAGTGAGATAGTCTCTGACCTCAGGGAGATTACATTCTACTGGGGGAGACCGTATGTTCACAGATAACTAAAGACAGGATATAGACTAAAAACTATGCTATGCTGAGGGTGGCACCTAATCTCTCTTATTTTTCTCTTCTGTAGAATGGGGATAATAGCACCTACCTCTCAGGGTTGTTGTGAGGTTAAATGAGATAATATTTGTAAAGCCCTTAGCATAGTGCCTGGCATGTAGTAGGCACTTAAAACATATTTCCTTCCTTCTTTCCTTCCTTCCTTCCTTCCTTCCTTCCTTCCTTCCTTCCTTCCTTCCTTCCTTCCCTCCTCCCTTCCTTCCTTCCTTCCTTCCTTCCTTCCTTCCTTCCTTCCCTCCTCCCTCCCTTCCTTCCTTCCTTCCTTCCCTCCTTCCTTTCCTCCTCCCTCCCACCCTTCCTTCCTTCCTTCCTTCCTTCCTTCCTTCCTTCCTTCCTTCCTTCCTTCCTTCCCTCCTCCCTTCCTTCCTTCCTTCCTTCCTTCCTTCCTTCCTTCCCTCCTCCCTCCCTTCCTTCCTTCCTTCCTTCCCTCCTTCCTTTCCTCCTCCCTCCCACCCTTCCTTCCTTCCTTCCTTCCTTCCTTCCCTCCTCCCTCCCTTCCTTCCTTCCTTCCTTCCTTCCTTCCTTCCTTCTTTCCTTCCTTCCTTCCTTCCCTCCTCCCTTCCCTCCTTCCTTCCTTCCTTCCCTCCTCCCTCCCTTCCTTCCTTCCTTCCTTCCTTCCTTCCTTCCTTCCTTCCTTCCTTCCTTCCTTCCCTCCTCCCTTCCTTCCTTCCTTCCTTCCTTCCTTCCTTCCTTCCTTCCTTCCTTCCCCCCTTCCTTCCTTCCTTCCTTCCTTCCTTCCTTCCTTCCTTCCTTCCTTCCTTCCTTCCTTCCTTCCTTCCTTCCTAGTAATAGCACCTACCTCATAGGATAATTATGAGAATCAAATGAAATAATGTGTCCAATAAATTACAATTTTGATTCTTAGCACTAAGGTCTATATCTCAGGTATAAAAGTCTATGATTCTCTAAGATTCAGGCACCATGTTTCATCCTATTTCCCACTAACATCTACTTGTGAGCCCTTTTCTCAGAATGAATGATTCCACTCACTGTGATATTGATACTTTTTGCGTGGATGTAGGCTGTTGTTGCTTCCAGTCTAAGACTGACCTGAGTCAAGCCAGGCAAAAGCAGCCCTGTTCACATCCCCGCGCACCCCACTCTTTCCATTATCACTTTAATTATTTTTTCCCGCTCTTCAGTGAACTTTTCTAATGCCTCACATGGAGTATATTCATTAGCATTTTTTTGAGTTGAGTCTAATTTGCCATTTTAATCTTTGATTTCTCATCTCTTTTCATCTGCTTCTTTTCTTACTGTATCTACAATAGTGTTGGCAAAATTTCCTACTTTGGTTTCTTCAGCAGATGTTATTAACATGGTTAAACCATATTTGTACAGGGCTTGAGTTGCCCCCCTCCATAATGTTTATGCCTCAATCAATCAATCAATTAACAAGCATTTATTTAGCATCAAGGATGCTGCAGGTATTGCCTGAGAGGTGATGGAGATACTAAAGTGAGACAATCCCCTTCTCTTGGGGGATGACATAATGCAGGTAGGGCACTGGAAGAAAGGGAAGGGAGTTCTGGTTTCAGCAATCACAGGGATTGTGAATGGAGCTCAAAAACACATGGTCAGGCCCTTTATAAATAGCAATGGTGATACTGATTTGATTATTGGTTTTCAGAGCAAGAACAAGTGTTGTGAACCTGTGTGTCTGGGCTATGGGTTGGAGTGATAGGTGGGGCTGTGTCTGGGGATAGACCCTGGTGTCCTGGTGGATGGCTGGGTGGCTTCTTCATAATCAATACCCCCTAAGAGGTAGCTTGGGCAGGGTATAACTGCCTCCCCTCTTGCAGAGGGTAAAATTGAAGTCCAATGTCAAACAAGTTGATAGGAGAAAATAGGTATCTTGATTTGAAATTTGGAGCTTTTTCTGCAGCAACTTGGGATCTCTCATGCATCATGATGGCCGTGACCTACATTTGTACCTCAAGACTCTGAAGTAGAAGTCATGTCTCAGAAGGTAGAGATCTACCCCTCATTGGAGGAAGCAAAAGTTGGCTGTCTCTTTTATCATAGAGAAGATTCTTGGTTAGGTATGGGTCAGTCTAGATGGCTGCTGTAGTCTCTACCAGCTTTTAGGGGCTGTGAGTCCATGACTCCTTCCACCATAAAAAATTCTCAATCCCAACTCATTTTAGTTAGGATCTTCTTGAAATGATATGGTTATTAAAAAGAAACCTTGGGGGCAGCTAAATGGTGTAGTGGGTAGAGCACAGGCCCTGGAGACAGGAGGAACTGAGTTCAAATCCAGCCCCTTGGCAAATCACTTAACCCTGATTGCCTCCAAAAAAGAAAAAGAAAAAAAAAAAGACAAGAAACCTTTTGGTGATTTAGCCCATTGTAGGCCTATTCTAGAATGGCAGAAATCTCTGTCTGATCTGGCCCAACTTCAGGACTTTCTGTCATAGTTCTCTAAGATCCATGGCCCCCTCTACTCTAGTGTAAGTTATGGAAACAATCTATCTTAAAGCTGTCATAAAGAATAAAGGATTGTTGTCTACTTCTATACTTGCTCAATAGAAAGTACCCCTTGAGGTCGGGGAAGATTTCATTTTTTTGTCTTTATATCCCCAGTCCAGCACCTGACACAAAGGAGTCCCTTAATAAATACTTGTTGAATTGATTTGAATTGAAGGCTTCAGGCCTTTCAGTCAAATTTCACCTAAGTGATATTCATATTTCAAAGAATGTTGATTATATTTCCTGGTCATACTCCATCACTCATTGGATTATACCTCATAAATTTCTTCCCCAAAGCAGCAATACTTTAAATGCTAGATGGCACACTGGACAGATAAGAGTGAAGGACCTGGAGTCAAGAAGATCTGAATTCAAATCCAGCCTCAGACACTTACTTGCTGTGTGATCCTGGACAAATCACTTCTGTTTGCCTCGGTTTCCTTATTTGTAAAATGGGAGTAATAGTATCTATTTCCCAACACTGTTGTGAAGATCACATGAGATAATGATTGTAAAGTGCTTAACACAGTACCTGGTACATAGTAAATGTTATATGTTAACTATTACTATTAAATGGATGGAAATTTGTTCTTTGTTAACTCATGTTACCTTTTACCCAAGGACTTCATTGACTCCAAGCCAGTTATACATTTTTTCCATACTTTATTGAATTATTTCTCTAATTAGAGTCAAATGAAAAGATTCACCAGGTGGTTACTTGCAGAATTGCTCTTTAAATTTGGAAGAAATGCTTTGCTATTTTTTTACTTTTTTTTCTAATTTGCTTTTACAAGAATATTTGTACATTGGTTTATAAATAATTATCTAATCAGAGTTTTTATTTGCTAGGTTACATAGGAAAAATGTAATTTTAGTTACAATTTTATCACCAGTAGAGTAGACTGCAGCTTTGAAGGCTGTTCTCCAACAAGGGGTATCATACAAGGAGTATAAAAAGTTCCTTAACTAATGCAATAACAGAGATTATTCAGTTGAACAGTCCTCTGATTATCAATATTAAAGAAAAAAAATACAAGACTGTCATGCTCACTCAAGTATTTATGACTTATACACATTTCCAAGCAAAGAGGCTTAGACAATGCCTGGCATATAGTAGGTGCTTAATATATATTTATTTCCTTCTTTCCTTCCTTCCTTCCTTCCTTTCTTCCTTCCTTCCTTCTCCTTTTTTCCCTCCCTCTCTTCTTTCCTTCCTTCTTTTTTTCTTTCTTTTCTCCTTCCCTTCTTTCCTCCCTCCCTCCTTTTTTCTTTCTTTCTTTCCTTCTTTCTTCTTTCTTTCTTTCTTTCTTTCCTTCTCTCTCTCTCTCTCTCTCTCTCTCTCTCTCTCTCTCTCTCTCTCTCTCTCTCTTCCTTTCTTTCTTTCCCCCAAAGGCTTGATGATCACTTGTTTGCTATATAGTAGAGGGGAATTCTTCTTAAGGTATAAGATGGCCATTGAGAGCTCTTTAGAGTCTAAGATTCTGTGATTCTCATGAATCACAAAATCTACATGAAAAGGGAATAGGGATTCCCCAGAAATGGTGATATTACAGAAAAGCTCTTTTTAATGCTGATAATGTTACATCAGTGCTCAAATTATTACCAAACCTACTAAATGTGACTTGTGGCTATTTACAAGTGATTGCCCTAGAAATCCATTCAGGAAAAGTCAAGTGGATGAAGAAATGCATAATGCCCATTCATTCATTCAATTAGCATTTATGAAATCCAGGTGAATGGACAGTCCATTAAACTAGTCCATTAGAATGCATATCTTAGACAGACTTTGCAGACGGATGGTGAGCTGGGCCCAGAACTGTACAGGAAGAAAGTGAGCTAGACAGCATTTGGGATATTATACAGTACTTTCAAAGATGCTTCATTGTTTAGTACTACAAAAACCTGCCTTTCCAACCTGTGAGTCATAAAATACTATGATTTCTGGAGAATCAGAATTGTGAGTGACCCAAAAGGCAACAGAGAGATGTAAGATGAGTATATATAGACAGCCCCATATTACAAAAAAATGATCTGCATCCAATAAGTGTTTCTTCAAGGAAATATATGATTAGAAAAAGATAAACTGTTTAGTAAGAATGAGGGGCAAAGAGATGGACAGCAACTTGTGCATGAGGACAAGCACAGAGACTTGTTTCACTCCATTGCTGACTGGGAAAGCATGAGAGCATCTTCCATTATCTAGATCCCTGACAAGCACACTGTCATGAAACTGATGTACAATACTGACAAACGTCTCCAGGCAACCAAATGTTGACATAATCTCCCACAATCCTTCACAACTGACAGTGTCAAAGGCCTTGTCAGATCAATGAACATTGTGTACAGAGCTGTGTTCTGTTCCTGGTATTTCTGTTGAAGTTGTCGGGCAACAAACACCATATCAACTGTTCCCTGGTCCTTTCTGAACCCACACTGGCTCTCTGATAGATGACCATCATCCAAGTGAAGGAATAGCCTGCTAAGGGGAACTCTGGCAAGAATCTTGCCAGCAATGACTAAGACAGACTCCCTCTCCCCCGCCCCTGTGATTGTCACACGGCAACCTATTTCCTTTACTTTTACAGAGATAGACAATGGAGGTGTCCTTTAACTACTGAGAGATAACCTCCTCTTGCTATATAACCTGAAAAAGTTCAGTCAGTTTTTGTATGAGCAATGGTCCCCCTACCTTGTAAATCTCAGCTAGAATAGAATCAGCACCAGGTGCTTTGCCACATGAAAGGAGCGTAATGGCCCTCAAAACCTCTTCTTTAGTTGGAAGTTTGGCTAGAAAGGGATTGACTTCAACCCAAGACATATGGTCAGTGGCTTCAGCATTGATTGATGACAGTCTGTTGAGAACACTATGGGAGTGTTCAGCCCATCTCTCACGGACAATGTCCTTACCACTAATCAAATGTGACTCCATCAGCATTGAGTAGTTGAGATGTACCATAGGTCTTTTGCCCATAAATAGCCTTCAGGGCATAAATTGCCATAAAAACGCTTTGGGTGGTTACTATCAGCATAAAACTGAATTTCATCTGTATTCTCACTGAACCAAGAATTCAATATGTCTCTAAACTTTGTTTGCACTTTACTTTTGATGGCACAAAATGCTGCCTTCTTGGAGATAAATGAATTATCCTGCTGTTAAATCTGTGGACTTTTTGTCTTTCATTTAGCAGCTTCTGAATTTTCCCATCATTTTCGTCAAACCAGTCTTGATGGTTGTGAGTATTCTGACCCAGATGAGTAAATGTAGCGTTGTACACCAAATCTCTAAAAGCTGCCCACTGTTTTTCCGCTGTTCCATTGTTGCCAACCGTGTATTGGCTCAACTTTCCTACAAGTTATCCACAAACTGTTCCTGCTCACAAAAATGCTCTAATCTGCTAGCCTTAAGTCTTCTGGTAGCTATCTTGCCTTGGAGCTGCCACTTTTGTTGAATGTGAATATTTAGCTTGAAGAGGATAAGTCTATGATCAGTCCAGCACTTTGTACCACACATTGCTTTCATCACTCTCACATTCTGTCTGTCTGTTCTCCTTACAATGACATAGTCTTATTGAATGCCAATGTTTGCTCTTAAGGTGCATCCACAAAGTTTTATTTAGGTAAATGGAAGACAATATTGGTGATGAGGTCATGAGATTCACAAGTCTTCAGTAGTGACCAATGTTATTATTTCCAACTCCATTCCTCCCAAGGACTCCCTGCCAAGTCTGGCAGTGTGTGCATTAAAGTAACCCAGAATTATAAATTTGTCCTCTTCCAGCAAATTTATGATGAGGGGCTCTAAGTTGTCATAAAATTTTTCTTTGACCTCATCAGGGTTTGTTATGGTGGAAGTACATGTACTGATGATAGTGGCATGATGTTTTCCTGTAAGTGGCAAACACATTGTCATGAACCTGTCATTCATCCATTTTGGTAGGCATACAAGCTTGTTGACTAGATAGATTAGTTTTTATTACAATACCTATGCTTCACCACTCCCCATTACTGTAGCCACTCCAGAAAAAACATGTATCCAACTCCAATTTCAGTAAGCTGACCTTCATTTCCAGCCTTATTTCAAAAAGGACTGCTATTTAGATGGGACACCTGCTGAGCGCTCTTACAAGAGCTGTTCATCTTTCAGGTCTATTATTGGACTTTGTATTCTCCATAAGTGTGCACACGTTCCATGTACCAATGGTGAGTAGAATCATCTTGGCAAAAATTTTTGTACATTTTTTGCGTGTTTTGACTGCAGGATGGCTTCCCCGCTTTCAGAGGCAAGTAGCCCAGAGTTAGGTGAGGAAACAATTTCTATGGCACCTTTTCTAGTCCCTTTCTCATGCCAGAGGTAAGTAGTGCAGTCCTTAAAAAAGGCTGCTCAGACACCCAAGGGGCTGCTGAATCCCAGTGCTGATTCAGTCAGTGAGAAGAAAACCCTATGGCCTGAGCCACCTATGTGCAGGGTTGTGATTATAGTTTCCAGTGTACCCACACTTACTACTTCATTACTTGCCTGTCATCTTAGGACTTTGAGGTAGGTAAAAATGGTAAAATGATATAGGTGATGCCTTTTGACTTGTGCATAAGTTGGGTTTAAGTGAGGTAGAATTGTTCAAAGTCATTGATCTCATTTTCTCATCCAGAGTCATCAAAAGTCTAGTGGTGACAAAATTCAAAATGACTGGTAAGGACTTTTGGGATGCAGTGGGTGACCTTGGCATCTTTAATGTCTGGTCAGTCTCCAAGTACTCTACAATGTCTGCTTCAGCCACCTTCATAGCTATTGCAACAAATTGTTCTCATCTGACGGTTCCTTCAAGGGAAGTCTTCACATCTTGGAGTAAATACCTCCCCTCCCCCCAACTCATTGATGGGTTTGAAGCCAGTCAGTTACCCTGAACCTGGTTTAGCCCATCTACCAAAATGGTTTCCTGGGATATGGCTGCTGGGCATGCTACAGTTTCTTGGAGCCACAGGTGAGAGTTGGGTGAATCAGATAGACACCAAAGGTGGAAAGCAGTCCTGAAAAGGACTGCAGCCCTCACACCAGAGGTATTAGTCTTCCCTGAACATATCCAACATTCCTATACACAGAGCATGAAGAGTTTGGAAGGAAACATACCCTTGAAGTGGTAAACTGAAAAGGAAGCTTTGCTCATGAAATAGAAGAAATGGGTCTCCTTGACATTCACAAACAGGGTTCTAGTCTTAGCCTGCCTTGCTCACTAATGCCATGTGGTGAGTAGAAGTGTAAATGCCCTCCTTGAGGGCAGGAACTGTCTCATTATTGTAACTGTATCCTCCCCCAGTACCTAGCACAATTCCTGGCATATTTTGTGTTGTTCAGCTGTTACAGCAGATACTTAAGTGCTTACTGATTGATCAAAGGCATTGTACCAGGACCTGTTGGGAGCATAACTGTTCAAAGAAGGTTAAATTGTAGTCTCTACTCATAAGAAGTTTTATCATACAGAAATATGGATGCCACAATGCACAGACAATTATAAAAGAAGATAAAATAAAAAGTAGATAAGAATTACAAACAAAATCATCAGGGTTTAAGAGAAGGGAGATGTTAGTGCCTTGAATATTCTAGAGTTAAAAAGTTAAAATAATGAATATTAGCAATGGATATATAAAAAAATAAGAGGTAGAATGTTGATTCCTCTCCTACCGTTTGCCTCCCTCATATACACAAAAAAGGAATGTTTATTAAATATAAAGTTTGTTTTCTTTAACAGAAAAGTTGCAGTTTGACAAATATGAATATCACAAACTTTGGTTAACCTATGGTCATGTTCCATAAAGCTAAGTGGTGTTCTTCCATGTTCAGCTGAACCCAGAAGTAGTTAGTAAAGGAAGTCTGCAAGCAGAACAGAAAAGGAGAAAGAAGTTTCTCTGTGTTTACAGCAATTAGGTCTCAATTCTACACTGGGTGATTATATTTGAAGATGCTCAATTACCTGGTTGGTTCAATGTCACTCCACATCTGATGATGCTTAAGAGTTGTGATGAGCTTATCTAAAATGATTTCTGAAGATTGGTTTTTTTTCTGTGTCTTCAGGCTTTGGATAACAACACCAGGTATCACCAGGGAGTGTTAAGCCTTATGGGCTGCAGTCAAATTTGCTGAGAAATGGTGATGATGATAAGAAAAAAGGGAAATTTTGCATCTTTTCTAATCAAGTTGGGCCCCAGTAGGTATAAAAATGTATATCAAATTTTAAAAACTTGAAAGATATCTCAAGAGTTTAATCTGAAGCATTCTTGACATGGTGTAAAGTGAGCCAAAAGCATTGCCACTTTATGTTTCTTCTGGGCTATTAAAGTATGGCACTAGTTGGCGCTCCCCCCACTCCATCTTCACATTCTGAGATTTTACCTCATACCCATGAAAATTGGCAAAGATGACAAATTATGGGAATAGTCTATGTTTGGGGAAATATTAATATGTTAATTCCATATTATAATATAGAAATATAATGTAATATATTGATATTCATAAGAAATAGTAATACTGTTGAGGGTGTTATAAATTCTAACCATTGTGGAAATCAGTTTGGAACTATGCTAAGAAAGTGACAACATTAACTATACCCTCTGATCAAGAAATTCCACTGCTAGGCACATAACCTAAAGAGGTCAGTAATAAAAATAAAGCCTTCCTGTACACCAAAATATGTATAGTATCAAAGAAGTGGAAACAAAGTAGATGTTCATTAGTTGAGGAAAGGCAAAAAAATTGTGATACATGAAAGTCATGGAATAGTAATGCTCTATAAGAATGAATATGATGAATATAGAGTAAGGGAGACATGAACTTACACAAAATGAGGTAGGAAAGTAGGAAAACTACATACACCATGAGTACGACAGTGTAAATGAGAAGAGCCTCAACAAAACAAAACAGAATTCTGTAAAAATTCAGTGACCAAGCTTGGCCCTCAAAAAGATCTGTGAGATTGCATTACTTTCCTTTGCAATGCAATCCTTCTTTGCAGCAATGGGAACTACATATAATGCGGTACATATAATGTTTGACTAAGTTCATGTGTAGGTTAATTTTGCTGAATTTTTCCTTTTTGTGTGTTATAAGGAATGGTTCTCTGGGAGAGGGACAGAGGAGACATAAACTGAATGGAAAGATAGATAGATGGACGGATAGATAGAGAAGAGATTCATACATTAGATAGATGATAGAGAGATGGATAGATAAATATAATAGATTGATGCATTAAAAAGATAGATGATAGACATGTTAAATGGAATGAGAGACAGATGATAGATAATTTATTTAGTGCTTACCATGTGCTAGGTTAGGGATGGGCATCCCACCTGTGGCCTTGAGGCCACAGGGTATGGGTATGGCTTTTTGATCAAGTCCAAGTTTTACAGAACAAATTCTTTTATTAAGCGGATTCCCCACCTCTATGCTAGGTACTGTGCTAAGTAGCAGGAATACAAAATATAAGCAAAAAAGACAGTCTCTACTCTCTAAGAAACTTAAATTTTGAAGAGGCAAAGTAACACATAAGGAGAGCTGGAAGGGGGTGGGAGAGCAAGGTACCTATGCTGAGGCAAGGCTTTCGGAGGGAGGTGGATGAGCCTGGAGAGTGAAGAGTCGAGCTAGGAATGAAAGGATCGTAGTCTGAGCATCTGGTGAAATGGTGATCAGGGCAAGGGACTGATAAATCAGAGGGTGACAAGGTTGATGGCAAGGACATGATGGAGAGTGAGACTGACCTGGACCTGAAGTAAGCATGGTCTGAGCACAGCAAATGGAGGCAAATGCTCTCTTGAGGGAATTTAGATCCCTCTGTCCCCCAAAGGGGAAGACCCCTGGAGAATGCAAAAGCCAGTTCCTGACATTTAAATCCCCCCTTTCTCTAAAGGGAAGAAAAACCAGAAGAAGATGCCTATGGAATTAAAGAAAGGTAAAGAAGAAAAAAAATAACATGTACATGGGTACTCTGAATAGGACACCAGGTAATGGGAAGAGTTTATATAGCTTTTAAACAAAGGAAGGTAAGGAATTTGTGGGGGAAGATGGGCTTAGACAGGAATGAGTCAGTGAGCCCCATCCCCAAGGGGAGGAGGGAGTGAGGAATTCCAGGTGTCAAAGCTGTGGCCGTTTGATACACAAATCAGAAGGCATCCTTGGTAATGAGCAGCCCATAGTTCAAAGCTTGATAAGAAGATGTCTCCAAAAACAGGATAATTCCAAATGCACCATAACCAACGTTAGAGGAGTCTCTGGGGAGAAGGGTGTCTGCTGTAGATCCATAAACCACCCAGTGGCTTGGGGTCTGCTTCACTGCTGGTATGTGCTTACTTGGCTTTAGAGTTGCTGATTTCCTGCATGTCCAGCTGAGTTTACTCTCAGTCACTTCAAAGTCGGTATGTCAAGCCAATACAGCCAGTCCTCATACAGTTCTTCTAGTTACCTGGATAATTGCAGGGCTTGGGGTGAGGGCTCAAGCAAATCAAGGTATCCATTTTCACAACACCTTATGAAATAGATTAGGGTCAGTCAGTGACACATCAACCAGAATACAGGTCCACAAGAAATAATGGTGATATAAAAACAAAAGATCATAAAAGGAAAAAGAAAAATAAAGGGAAGTAGTGAGGACCAAGAGCCAGCATAGCTTAATAAAGGACATAACACACTAGTCTAAGGGCCCTCCAGCAAAGCCTGGGCTGGCAGCAAAGATCATGGGGGAGTTTTATTTCTTCACAGCTTGGGAGGAGAAGAGGCATATGTGAGATTAGAAGAGGCTGGTGATCTCCCCATTCACAGCAGGAGTTCTGAGGAACTCTTTTGGGAGAAGAAGATGGTGAGATGACCCGCAGAGGCATGGAGTTCAGCATAACACAGTCAAAGCAAAGCCCACCATTCCCTTCTTCAAACTGAAACCTCCATGACAAACCATGAATGGAGACCTCCAAATGGAAAAGAGGAGGGGCATATAGCCATGTCATTTTCTTTTGTTTTTTTAAAATCATGGTGGTTTGATCTGGTAGCTGAAGCACTGAGAAGAAAACAAGATACAAAGGAAATAGAGATCTTTTCCCCAATTCCTTTTGCCTTTAGGGTTAAGGTTCATCTGGGTGCAGTGGATACCCATTTCTTATGATCCTCTTTTTTTATAAGAAAAAATTCCATTCAACACTGCATTCGCTAAATCGAATTCTATTTCTCATAAACACCTCTTGTTGAGCATGTCCTCACATTTCCTTTGTTTGAAGCATAAGGGTGTGGAACATCTCTGGGAGAGAGCAAACTTTCCTGGGGTGGGGCTGGGATCTCCAGTCCTTGGGTAGAGGTTTTTACTCTCTAACTTGGAGCACAAACAATCATAAGCTATTTCATAACCATACTTCTGAGGGTAGTTACTACAAACTTGGGTCATTTAAAAAAGCTGCCTCTTTAACCTAACACAGAAGTGACTGAGGGTTATACCTGACTAATCTCTCTCTCTCTCTCTCCTTTCTGTCTGTCTGTCTCCTTCTCTCTCTCTCTCTCTCTCTCTCTCTCTCTCTCTTTTTCTCTCTCTCTCTGTCCTCTCTCTCTCTCTCTCTCTCTCTCTCTCTCTCTCTCTCTCTCTTTTTTCTCTCTCTCTCTGTCCTCTCTCTCTCTCTCTCTCTCTCTCTCATCTCTCTCTCTCTCTCTCTCCTCTCTCTCTCTCTCTCTCTCTCTCTCTCTCTCTCTCTCTCTCTCTCTCTCTCTCTCTCTCTCTCTCTCGTTCCCCCCTCCCTTTGGGGCAGGGTGACTAAATTGGTAGATGAGAAGGATACTGTAGATATACTTTCCCTAGATTTTAACAAAGCTTTTTATGAAATATCTTTTACCATTCTAGTGGAGAAGATGGGAAAATGTGGATTAGATAATGCAATCAAATGGACTGGTGGGATGATGGCCAGACCAGACTCTGAGTGAGGTTGCTAGTGGTTCGTTGTTAGCATGAGTGCCTGAAACACATATTCTTCTTCATCTAGACTTCATGGAATCTTGTCTCCTTGCAAGATGCCCCTCAAATAATATTTACTACAAGAAGCCTTTTCTGATCCCCCTGAATGCTGGTGCCCTCCTTTCCTCCCTCCTTTGTATTTAACCACCTTTGTTTCATGTATGTATACACACATACACATATACATACATGTATACATCCACACATGTATGAACACATACATGTGTGTACACACATATTTGCATGTATATATGAGAATAGAAATTGTTAAATTTTTTTGTGTTTGTATTCTTGAGAAATTGTTTCTTTCTATTCTTTTAAAAAAATTTGTATTTGTATCACCAGCACCTAGTTCAGTGTTTGACATATCACAGATATGTAATAAAATGTTTGCTGATTGATTGAATATGGCCGGTAGTCTCCAGTAAAGTATCTTAGGGATCTGTGCTTGACTCTATGCTGTTTAACAGTTTTATAATAGTGACATAGATAAGGGCATTAGGTGGTATATGTTCACTAGATGACACATAATACAAGTGAATAACCCAAAGCTGAGACAGTTAACACACTGGATGACACTCCCACTCTCTTCAGTTGATTTCTGTAGGGCATGATCTTGGGGTCCTCCCCATCCTGGTTGCCTTTATATGGACATTCTCTTTCTTATCACTATCTTTCTTAAAATGTAACATCTGGACTAAAAACGACCCTCCTGGTATGGCCTGGGGGAGAAGGGAATATTACAATGCAGGAGTATATTGTGATCATTTTTTTTCTTTTTTTTCATGATTGTTCTTTTGTTTTCGTTTTTGGTAGAAGGAGCTGGCTGCTAAAATAGCTTATTGACTCACACTGATTATGTAGTCCTGCTAAGACTTGCATTTTCAAAACACAAATTCTTTATCCACAAAGTCTGTCTCCAGTGCTTCATGATGTTGTGGAAAAGATCCACATGATTATGCATATTTGTTACATGAATTTTCTTTTTCTTTTTTCTTTTTAGTTGAAGAAGAGGAAAAGGTAAGAGAGAAAATTAATTTGTTCATCAAAAATTATTATTTTTAAAGAAATGAATGAACTGGGTCCCTTCTTCAAGGAGCCGCCCGGCTTATCTTGAGGTTGCCACTGGGTGATGAATTGTTTTGGCCATGGGACAGAAAGAGAAGTCCACAGTGATAGAGCCTGAGTGTTGAGGAAAAAGAAACAGATGGCATGAAGAATCATGCAGTTCCTAGATTGTTTATAGACAGTAATTTTACTACATTTTCTCTTAAAAGTATAGTTGTTAATATACTTCTAGAGGAGATTGAACCATATCCTTATTGACCCTCTCACTATAAATGGAAGCAGAAGCATCCAGATGTGGCAGCTGAAAGGAACACTCCCTTTCTAGAGGCAAGTCATCTGTTCTATTCTTGTGATACTCCAGAAACAAGAAACATTCCATAAAACACTAGATCACCTTGACTTAGTGTGCCTGTGATCAAAGTAAATAAATCGATAAATCTAAAGGCAGTTGCAGCTGAGGATGAAGAAACAGATCATTCACCAAATCACTATTGATCAGAGAAGTACAAATTAAAACAATTCTGAGATACTACCTCACACCTATCATATAGGCTAACATGACAGACAGGAAAGGAAAATGATAAATATTGGAGGGGATGTGGGAAAATTGCTGGTTCAGCTATTCTGGAGAACAATTTGTAACTATGCCCAAAAGGCTATAAAAAACTGCATACCCTTTGATCCAGCAATACCACTACTAGGTCTGTATCCCTTTTTCAAAGGTGGTGGGGAGGGGAAAGGACCTATTTATAAAAAATATCTATTGTAGCTCTTTTTGTGGTGGCAAAGAATTGGAAGTTGAGGGAATGCTCATTAATTGGGGAATGACTGAACAAGTTGTGGTATAGGATTATGATGGAATGCTATTGTACTTTAAGAAATGACGAGAAGGCTGATTTCAGAAAAATCTGGAAAGACTTAAACAAACTGATGCAAAGTGAAATGAGAGGAACCAGGACAACATTGTAACAGCAATATTGTATGATGATCAACAGTGAATGACTCAGCTGTTTTCTCAGTAATACAATAATCCAAGACAATTCCAAAGGACTTATGATGAAAAATGCTATCTGCCTCTGGAGAAAGAACTGATAGAGTCCGAATGCAGACTAAATCATACTAATTTTCATTTTCTTTATCTTTTCATGGGTTTTTTTGACTTATGTCTTCTTTCACAGCATGATTAATATGGAAATGTTTTACATGATTGCACATGTATAACACATCTAATTGCTTCTCATTTAAGGGGAAGGGAGGAAGAGGGAGAGAATTTAGAAGTCAATTTTTAAAATGAATATTAAAAATTATCTTTACATGTAATTAGGGAAAAAATATTTAAAAGAGAGAAAAAAAAGTAGAGCATTCAAAAGAAAAACCTGCTAAGATCCTTGAAACCAAAGTCAACATGTGCCTTTGAGAGAGTAAAAGGAGCAGTCAAATCAGCTGACTTTTCTCCACAATGACACCTGCAGATCATACAGGTCTCCTTACTCCAAACTAGTATTTTTATCACCATATTACAATTGCCCTCTCTAAAGATATTGTTCCTATTACCTACCGTTTCTTGGAAAAGTTTAACCAGTAACAATGATGATGATGTCACCTTGTACTTTACAAAGCATTTTCTTTTCCATAACCCTGTGGAGTAGATATTGAAGATATTATTCATTCAGTTTTACTGATGAAGATGCTGAAGGATCCACCAAAGATCACAGAACTAGGATGAGAACTAAGAATTGAACCTGAGTCTTTCCTGACTCGGTTTACTATATACCATGTAAAGCTGAAAATTTAACAATCAGCTCTGATGAATCAGAAACTGACTCAGCCATGAAGAGACATGGCAGACAAAGGAAAAACCAACTCAGAACTCGAGACTGTTGACAAAGGTCTATGCGGGGAGCTGCTGGAACCACCTGATACTAGTTCATTAGAACTGATTATTAAACTTCTCAGCATGAACATTTACATCTTGGAAATGAGCAAGAACTATAAATCAGAGTTGGCTCTATTGCTTTGTTGATTGTCTAGACTTAAGACAGTGATACAGAAAATGTTAATGACACAGCTGTTCAATTGTGTCTGACTCTTCAAGACCTCATTTGGGGTTTTCTCAGCAAAGAATATTGGAGTAGCTTGCCATTTCCTTCTCCATTTTACAGCTAAGGAAACTGAGGCACACAGGGTTAAGCAACTTGTGGGGGAGGCAGTAGTGTCACACAATGTCTGAGGTCAGATTTGAACTCAGGTCTTCCTGACCCCAGGCCCAGTACTCTATCCACTGCACCACCTACCTGCCCTTACCTAATAATAGCTAGCATTTCTGTAGTGTCAACTTTGTGCCAGAAACTATGTTAAGCACTTTATAAACATTATATTATTTAATCCTCACATCAACCCAGTGCTTTTATTATCCCCATTTTACAGATGAGGAAATTGAAGTAAATAGAAGTTAGGTAGGTCTTCTTGACTCTAAGACTATCCACTGTGCCACCTAGCTGCCTTCTCTACTTGTGGTACTCCTTTTCCAACTTAGCCTATTTTTGTTGAAAGCAGCAAAATCCTTCCCCGTTTCACAGTTTAATGTGATTCGCAAGTACTCACTCTTCCTCATGCCACATATCTGATCAGTTGCTGACATTTGCCATTTCTATCTTCATAACAGCTCTCGTTATCTCTTCCCTACTCATCCAGCCTCCACATATAATGGTCTCTCTGTCTCAAGTCCTCTTTGCTCCAATCTGACCTCTACAAATTGATTTTCCTAAGGCACAAATATGACCATGTTACCATCCCCCCTCCGCCTCTCTCAATAAACTTGTCACTCCCTATTACCTCTAATATGAAGTCTTTGCATTTAGTCATCTAGTCAGTCAATAAACACATTAAATGCTTATTACATGACCTGAACCAAGAATGCAAAGAAAGATGCTTGAGAATTGGCAAGTCACCTGTAATTCAGTGTTGGAAAATTGCCTACACCACTGACTAGATTAAGTGACTTGTCCATGGAGTTATAGAGATAGTTTATGTCAGAAGTAAAACTTAAAACCTGGGTCTGCCTGACTCCATGGCCAGATCTCTTGGTGTAGTGGACCGTGTACTAGACTTATAGTCATGAAGACCTAGATTCAATCTTGTCTCAGATAGCCCCTTATTAGCAGTATGACCTTAGCCAAGTCATTTAATCTCTTTAAGCCTCAGTCTCATCTGTAAAATGAGAGAACTGGAGCCTATGGATTCTTCCATCTCTAAATCTATCATTTAAATGACAAAACTATAAAATGCCAATTCTTCAGTTAAAATAAATTTCAAGGAAACACGAACAAAGTGATAGAAATGTTACTGTAGGGGCAACTAGGTGCCACAGTAGATAGAGCACTAGCCCTGAAGTTAGGAACATCTGAGTTCAAATCAGGCCTCAGACACTTACTAGTGGTGTGACTCCAGGCAAGTCACTTAACCCTGATTGCCTCTAAAAAACAAAACAAGGAAAAAAGAAATGTTATTGTACCAAGTGCCACAGTCTATTGAATTCCTAGTTGTACATATTTTTAATTTAGGATTGGACAAGTACCTGAGAATGATATGAGTTTGAGGAATCAGGATATCCCAACAAGATAATAGCAATAGCTAGTATTTATATAGCTTCGCACTTAAAGCGTGCAGTTGCTTTACATACATCGTTTAAGTTTTACAGCTCTTTAAAGTATGTGTTATTATAATCCCTGTCTTATATAGATGAGGCAACTGAGGTTAAGAGAGGCTAACTGACCTGCCTAGAGTCACTAGACAAAGAGACGGAGGCAGAATTTGGACCCAGATCATCCTGGCACCAAAGTCCCTCTGGAGCCAAATGGAACAAGTTTAATCCCTCTTCCACATAAAAGTCCTTCAAACTCATCTCTTCAAAATAAACAGCCCCAAATCTTTCAACTGATCATCAGACAACATGTCCTCAAGGTCTTCACCATCCTGGTTGCCTTTTTTTTGGATGCTTTTCAGCTTATCAATGCCAAACCTAAAACATGGCACCCAGAAATGAGCATAACCCTTCAGCTCAGGGGTGGGGAACTGGATTTATTCTGTCACACTTGAGGACCGAGAGGGCCACATGTGGCTTTGAGGCAGCAGATTCCCCATGCTGCTAGAGATATCTTACTGGGGCAGAAAACAGAGAGCCTCCTTGTGGCCAGAGGCTGCCTCAAGATTCCGTTGGTTTCCTTGATTGCTACCTCACCCTGAAGGCTCACATTAAAATTGTGGGATATGAAAACTCCAGATCTTTAAAAACAAACCAAAAAACACTTGTTTGTTATGCCTCTTCCTGACTCATACTTGTAAGACTGACTTTTTGAGTTAAGTATACTTTACATTCATCCTTAACGAATTTCATCTTATTAGAGTCAGACCAATGTTTTAGGCTATCAAGTTCCTTTGAAATTCTGACTAATTCACTGTTGTAGCTATCTCACCTAGCTTTGTGTCATCTGTAAATTTGAGAAACATGCCATAACCCCATTATCCAAGTCTTTTAAGAGGACATAACACACCACAGGAATATATGTACATACATATATGTATATGTGTGTATGCATGTATATATATACATATATATATATATATACACGTGTGTGTGTATACATCCAGTTAGTCTTTATACCTCAAAGTCCTGTGGTGACAACAAATGATAAAACAGCAGGTACAGATACACTGGGAGCTGTAGTCACAACCCTGAACACAGGAAGCCCAGGCCACAGAGTTGTTTCTCACTGGAAGCAGCAGTGGGACTTGGCAGCCCCCTGGGTGTCTGAGCAGCCTTTTTAGGATCACGTTGCTCACCTCCTGGTGTGAGGAAGGGGGCTAGAAAAGGTGCCCTAAACATTACCTGTTTACTCAACCCTGGCCTGATTACCGTGGCAGGCGGGGAATCCCACTGTGCAGTCAAAACACAAAAAAGTGTACAAAATGTACAAAAACCTCCTCAAAGATGATTCCACTCACCATCACCGCATGGAAGGTGCCACAATTATAAACACAAAATCCAGTATCGCATCCAAAGAGCAGCCCCCTGGAGTAAAACCAGACTGGCAAATGAAGGCCACCATGCTGAAGATGGAGCTAAATACACATTTTTCTGGAAGGGCTGCAGTAAAGGGGAGTGCCATGAAGCTGGTGTAGGTTTTGCAATCAAAACTAATCAGCAAGCTGGCGTGCCTGCCAAAAGGAGTGAATGACAGGGTCATGACAATGCAATTGCCACTCACAGGAAAATGCCCTGCCACCATCATCAGTGCCTATGCTGCCACCATGACAAACCCTGATGAAGTCAAAGAAAAATTTTATGAAGACCTAGAGACCCTTATCATCAATATGCCAAAAGAGGGCAAGCTTATAATTCTGGGTGACTTTAATGCTAGAGTAGGCTCAGACTACCAGACTTGGCAGGGAGTCTTAGGGAGGAATGGAGTTGGAAACAGCAACAGCAATGGTCATTTACTGCTGAAGACTTGTGCATCACATGATTTTCTTATCACCAACACTGTTTTCCATTTACCTAAACACAATAAAACTTCATGGATGCACCTTCACAGCAAACATTGGCATCTACTAGACTATGTGATTACAAGGAGAAGAGAGAGACAAGATGTGAGAGTGACAAAGGCAATGTGTGGTGCAGAGTGTTGGACTGATCGTAGACATCCTTTCCAAGCTAAATATTAGCATTCATCAAAAGTGCCACACCCAAGGCAAAATGACTACCAGAAGAATTAATGTCAACAAATTAGAGTTCTTCTCTGAGCGTGAACAGTTTGTTGCTGACTTGGAGGGAAAGTTGGCAACAGTGGAGCAGAAAAGGATGGACAGCTTTCAGAGATTTGGTGTATGGCATTGTATTTGCTCATCTGAGTCAGAATACTCACAAACACCAAGACTGGTTTGACGAAAATGATGGGGAAATTTAGAAGCTGCTAAATGAAAAACGAGAACTCCACAGGATTACCAGCAGGATAGTTCATCCACATCTAAGAAGGCAGCATTTAATTCCATCAGAAGCAAAGTACAAGTAAAGCTCAGAGAGATGCAGGATTCCTGGCAGATGAAAAGGCAGATGAAATTCAGTTTTATGCTGATAGTAACAATCCAAAGTACTTTTATGATTCCCTGAAAGCTATTTATGGACCAAGAATCTATGGTGCATCACAACTACTCAGTGCTGATGCAGTCATAATGATTAGTGATAAGGACATGAACACTTCCATAATGTTCTCAACAGATCAATCAATGCTGAGGCCACTAATCATTTACCTCAGGTTGAAGTCAATCCCTCCCTAGCTGAACTTACAATTGAAGAAGAGGTTTTGAGGGCCATTAGGCTCCTTTCATGTGGCAAAGCACCTGGTGCTGATTCTATTCCAGCTGAGATTTACAAGGTAGGGGGACCATTGGTCATACAAAAGTTGACTGAAATTTTCTAGGTTGTATGGCAAGAGGAGGTGATACCCCAGGAGTTCAAGGATGCCTCTATTATCCATCTCTATAAAGGTAAAGGGAATAGATTGGCCTGTGACAATCATGAGGAGGGGATGGTCTCTCTCTTAGTCATTGCTGGCAAAATTCTTGCTAGAGTCCTCCTAAATAGGTTGATTCTTCACCTGGAAGATGGTCATATACCTGAGAACCAGTGTGGCTTCAGAAACGGCCAAGGAACAGTCAATATGATGTTTGCTAAACCACAACTCCAGGAGAAATGGCAGGAGCAGAACAGAGGTCTGTACACAACATTTGTAGATCTGATTAAGACCTTTGACACCGTTAGTTGTGAGGCCTTTTTGAAAAATCTGTCAAAATTTGGTTGCCCAGAGAAGTTCATCAATATTGTACATCTATTTCATGATGGCATGTTTGCCTGGGTTTTTGATAGTGGACAATGCTCTCGTGCTTTCCCAGTCACCCAGTCAGTGGAATGAAACAGGGCTGTGTGCTTGCTCTCATGCTTTATAGCATGATGTTTTTAGCCATGTTGTCAACTCTTTTCAATGAGGATGAACATGGCATCAAGGTCTACTACTGTATTGATGGCAAATTCTTCAATTTGTAAAGGCTGCAAGCCAAGATCGAAGTGGAGGGAGTGTTGGTGCATGATTTTCTGTTTGCAGATGATTGTGCACTCAATGTAGCCTCTGAAACTGAGATGCAACTAAGTATGGATCAATTCTCTGCTGCCTGTGCTAATTTTGGCCTATTAATTAACACCAAGAAAACACAGATGCTCCATCAGCCACCACCACACCATTCATATGTGGAACCATTGGTTACAACAAATAGAGAAGTTTTGAATGCTGTGGATAAGTTCACTAACCTTGGTAGTGTACTTTCTCCAGGGATGTACATATTGACAACGAAGTTGATGCACGCATTGCCAGAGCTAGTTCAGTGTTTGGGAGGCTCCAAAGAAAAGTTTGGGAGAGAAGAGGTATTAGACTAATTACTAAACTGAAGGTTTACAGAGCCGTTGTGCTGACCTCATCATTGTATGCCTGTGAAACATGGACAAGTCTACCAGTACCAAGCCAGGAAACTGAATTGCTTCCTTTTGAACTGTCTTCAGAAGATTCTGAGGACTACCTCATAGGATAAGGTACCAGACGCTGAAGTCCTTGCTTGAGCTGAACTGCCAAGCATTCAAACTATGATTTAGAGAGCATAACTTCGATGGGCTGGCCATGTTGTTCAAATGCAGAATGTATGCTTGTCAAAATGACTATTTTATGGAAAACTCACATGGGGCAGGTGATCAGAAGAATCAATACAAAGACACTCAAGGTCTCTCTCAAGAACTTTGGATTTGACTGTGCAACAAGAGAGACACTGGCACAGGACCACTCAGCATGGTGTGCCCACATCAGAAAAGGTGCTGTGCTCTGTGAGCAAAGCAGAATTGAGACAGCACAAAGGAAACGTAGGAGGCACAAATTTGGAGTGCACAAATGCACAGATATTCACATGGACTATCTGCCCAATCTGTGGTAGAGCATTCCGAACTCATATTGGTCTGATCAGCCATAGTTGTACACACTGAAACTTTACTTTATCATGGTGATGTCATTTTGGTCCTCTATGAGAATGAAGGACAACAACCAACCAACCAACCATACATCCAGTTAGTCAATAAGCATTTATTAAATGCTTACTACATGCCTGGCACTAAGGATACAAAGAAAGATGCTTGAGGATCAGCATTCCAACTGTAATTCAGTGTTGCAAGTTGCCTATAGCACTGAATAGATTAAATTACTTGTCCACAGAGTTATAGAACTAGTTTATGTCAACGGCAAAACTTAAAACCTGGGTCTTCTTGACACCAACGCCAGATCTCTTGGTGTGGTGGCCTGTGCACTAACTTTGTATCATGAAGACCTAGATTCCATTTTGCCTCAGACAGCCCCTTATTAGCAGTATGACCTTGGCCAAGTACCTGAGAATGGTATGAGTTTGGGGAATCAGGATATTCCAGCAAGACGGTAATAATAGCAATACCTAATATTTACATAGCATACCTCTTTAAGTGTGCAATCGCTATATATACGTCACTTAATTTTTACAACTCTTTAAAGTATGTGTTATTATAATCCCTATCTTATAGATGAGGAAACTGAGGTTGAGCTAGGCTAACTGACCTGCCTAGAGTCACTAGACAGAGACTGAGGCAGAATTTGGACCTACATCATCCTGGCACCAAAGTCCCTCTGAAGTATATACATATATGTACAAATACATACATATGTGTGTGTGTGCACGTGTGTAATCCCACCAACTACCCAGATACTGAAAAAAGTTTCAAGGGTTACAAATATTGTCTTTCCATGTAGGAATGTAACCAGTTCACCTTTAGCAAGTCCCTTATGATTTCTCTTTGCTGTTTACTTTTTCATGCTTCTCTTGATTCTTGTGTTGGAAAGTCAAATTTTCTTTTCAGCTCTGGTCTTTTCATCAAGAATGATTGAAAGTCCTCTATTTCATTGAAAGACCATTTTTTTCCCCTGAAGTATTATACTCAGTGTTGCTGGATAGGTGATTCTTGGTTTTAGTCCTAGTTCCTTTGACTTCTGGAATGGATCATATTCCACACCCTTCTATCCCTTAACATAGAAGCTGCTAGGTCTTGTGTTATCCTGATTGTATTTCTACAATACTTGAATTGTTTCTTTCTAGCTGCTTGCAATATTTTCTCCTTGACCTGGGAACTCTGGAATTTGGCCACAATGTTCCTAGGAGTTTCTTTTTTTGGATCTCTTTCAGGAGGGGATCAGTGGATTCTTTCAATATTTATTTTGTCCCCTAGTTCTAGAATATCAGGGCAGTTTTCCTTGATAATTTCGTGAAAGATGATGTCTAGGCTCTTTTTTGATCATGACTTTCAGGTAGTCCCATAATTTTTAAATTGTCTCTCCTGGATCTATTTTCCAGTCAGTTGCTTTTCCAATGAGATATTTCACATTATCTTCCATTTTTTTTCATTCTTTTGGTTTTGTTTTGTGATTTCTTGGTTTCTCATAAAGTCATTAGCCTCCATCTGTTCCATTCTAATTTTGGAAGATCTATTCTCTTCAGTGAGATTTTGAACCTCCTTTTCCATTTGGCTAATCCTGCTTTTGAAAGCATTCTTCTCCTCATTGGCTTTTTGAACCTCTTTTGCCAATTGAGTTAGCCTATTTTTCAAGGTGTTATTTTCTTCAGCACTTTTTTGGGTCTCCTTTAGCAAGGTGTTGACCTGCTTTTCATGCTTTTCTTGTATCTCTCTCATTTCTCTTCCCAATTTTTCCTCCACCTCTCTTACTTGATTTTCAAAATCCTTTTTGAGCTCTTCCATGACCTGAGACCATTGAATATTTATTTTGGATGTTTGAGATACAGAAGTCTTGGCTTTTATGTCTTTCCCTGATGGTAAGCATTGTTCTTCCTCATCTGAAAGGATGGGAGAAGATATCTGTTCACCAAGAAAGTAACCTTCTATAGTCTTATTTTTCCATTTTTTGGGCATTTTCCCAACCAGTTATTTAAATTTTGAGTCCTTTGTCAAGAGTAGGGTATACTCTGGGAATCTGTAAGATCTCAGTCCTCCAAGGTGGCACAATCAAGCGTGTACACTGGTCTGGGAGCAGGAAGAGATTTTTGTGCCCAGAATCTTAGCAGCTTCCTCTCCATAGCCACCTGGCCTCCAGTTCCACCAAGCCAGCACTGGGGCTGATTTTCAGATAAGCTGTGGGGGCAGGGCTGACATTCAGTGTGAGATAAAGATCAGCTCCCTCAGGGCCCCTACACAGGGCTGAGGTAAGAATTAGCTCCTCAGTGTCCCCAGGTGTTTTACGATCCAACAATGGATGTGGCTACTGTATGGGCTGCTATGGGAACTGCTGCTGCCTGCCGTGGCCTCTGTGGCCGCTGCCTAAGGTCAGAGCTATGGGAAGGCCTTCCTCCCTTCCTGGCCAGCTGAAAAAACCCATCACTGACCTTTGGCGCCTGTGGGTTGAGGGATCTGCGAACCCACTGTTGCTGCTGATGCTGCGACTGGAGATTCTGCCCCCAAGGTGTCCTCTCAGAGCCATGCTGCACCATGTGGCCAAGGCTGGGCTGGGCTCCACTCTGCGTCTGGTGCAACCAATGTCTCCCGTGGGCCTTTCTGGTCACCTTGGGCTGGAAATCTCCTCCACTCTGTTGTTTTCCACTTCTGCTGCTCCAAAATTTGTTGAGAGTCCCTCTCTACAGGTATTTTATGGGCTATGTGGGGAGAGCCTGCCTAAATGTGTCTTTCTACTCTGCCATCTTGGCTCCACCCAGAGTAAATTCATTTTTCAAAACCTTCTGAAAATCTGCTTTTCCAAAATCTAGGGAGCATTTCAGACTATAGTGTTCCTCTCATTATTTTGAGTAGTCACTTTTCCTTACAGTTTCCTTTATATCCACCCACAGCAACCAGTTTCTCCTTGTGAAAATTGGTTCTAGAATCTAATTTCCCTTCTGCTTCCAGGACCTTTGTTGGTTCTTTGTGAAGAATAAAAACTATTAAGGCAAGAAGGTCAAGAAGTCATTAGCTGCTCTTCCTTTGGCAGATCTAGTAGATGTTTATAGTTTGCACCACTATTACCATTCTCATGCCTCTCTGCCAGGCTTGCAATCTGTTTTCTGAACTTATTTTCTTTCTGTCCTGGTGATCAATAGTAGCCTCGATTATTCTCCCTTGATTTCACCCAATCCTCTACTTCATGTACCTCCCCAAATCACCTCACCTTTTATTTTTTAAACCCATCCTATTTAAGACACACCTATTCAGAGTAACATACTAATGTGAATATAATAGCTCTGAATGGGCACATATTACTCAAAAGAAATTTATTTTACATATTGTAAGGGGTCTGGAACTCTTGGATTATCAGGGTCATGATGCTCTTGGGAAAAATCTCTTTGAGATGTCATGTCCTTGCATGATTTATGTGATGGACCACCCCTACGCAATTACCAACCTTCACAATTATCTTCAGCAAGAACAACAGCCAAGCATATAAGCTCAGCACACAGTGTTTACAAACTTCTTGCATGTATGGAAGTAGAATGTCTATACATATTCTGAGCTAGCTGAGAATAAACGGAGTGCATACCCCTTTTGCTCCCGCCTCATTCATTCGTGCCTGGAAGAAAGTTCTCATGCAGGCATGAGATCTTTGGGAACTTAACATTTTGGCACCCAATGTGGGGCTCCTCTAAAAAATACTTGGTTCCAGAGTAAGAGGAGCAGACAGCTCAGGGAAGTGCGCACCCCGATCAAGCAACGGCAGGAATGGCCAACATCCATAGTTTCATTGTTCAGGACAACCAAAGGCAGTGGGAAGCACCTAGGGCTAACTGGTTTTTTGGAACAAAACCGCTAGGGTAAATTGTGTAAACGTGTTAACACAGCTTATCATGGGGCAACACCTAACCACTTCACAAAAGGAAAACCTCCCCATGGCTAGTCGATAATCCTTCTTATGACACAGGGTCATGGAAGGTGGTAGGGGAGCAACTTTTGGAACTTCATAGAGAAAGACCAGAGGAGGACCCCCGGAGCTGAAGGGGCCGCTTCTTCAGCATGGTCATTTTTGCTTTGAGCTTGGCAAAACTAGTTTCACTTTAGCAATAGGCTAGAGTCCAGGTATTTTAAAGAGACAGGTGAAGTAATTCATGTGGTGAAAGGCATGAAGGAGCCGGAGGAAGGGACTATAAATCTTGAAAAGTGGGAAACAGTAGGCAATCAAATGAGTGTGTATTATAGACAGGTCAGATCAAGTGCTTCTCCTGTTACAATATTTTCAATTTGGGAATGTACTTAAAATATGTCTTCAGAAACCCGAACAAGTACTGTTAGACACAAATACAATAAAGGTAGATGCAGCCTCTAGTACAAAAGAGAAGGAAGACCTGATAGTGTCACACAAAAATTTAAAATAGAGTCTCCTCCTCCCACTGCTCCTCCTTTATACAAGTCTACATCACAAGTTTGTGAAAAAATCCAGGAGCCTGAAGGGATTGTACAAAAAGTCCTTCAGCAAACCACAGAAAGAGGAGAAGGAATACTTTTGGAAATGAGGCTAACATTGGTATTAATAGAAACCCCACATCTCTATAACCCAGGAGTGGCTATAAGAGAACATACCCCTCTGGATTTTATATTCTCTAAGAGATTAATCATTTGTGGACCAGATAGTCTTTACATTCAGTCTCTTCTAGATAGCATTTCTCAGACAGCCCTATACTCCACTGATCGGTGCAATATAGCTAAACCACTCTTGAAGGACGAGATTACTTAGTTGGAAATCTGAATTGTATGAAAGATGTTTGGAACACAGTGATAGAAAGTAAGCCAAAGTTATAATTTGTGCAGAGAATTTCTGACAATTTTTTTTTCAGTTTTTGGATTCTTCTTTTTATTTTCTGGGTGCCGAAATGTTAAGTTCCCAAAGATCTCATGCCTGCATGAGATCTTTCTTCCAGGTGCGAATGAATGAGGTGGGAGCAAGGATGGTATGCACTCTGTTTATTCTCAGCTAGCTCAGAGTATATATAGGCATTCTACTTCCATATATGCAAGAAGTTTGTAAACACTGTGTGCTGAACTTATGTGCTTGGCTGTTGTTCTAGCTCAAGATAATTGTGTGAAGGTTGGTTATTGAATAAGGGTGGTCCATCTTGTAAGTCATGCAAGGACATGTCATCTCAAGAGATTTCTCCTGAGGGCATCATGACTGATAACCCGAGAGTTCCAGACCCCTTACAACATATGAAGAAATAAGTCCATAGAGGTGATGTGATTTGCCCAAGAACACACAAGTAGAACCCAGGCCTTCTGACTACAAATTCTGAGACTGTACCTAAAGAGAACGAAGGTCTAAGTAACTTCCACCAAAAAAAAGATCTGAGGAGTTTCAGGCAACAAGAGAGATGGGTGAACACGTAATGAAATTTCTAGATAGCCTTGGCAGTAGTATAGCCCACACTGCTACAGTACCGTAGAGACCACAGGTTTATACAGTGCTTTAAAGCTCACAATGTTTTCTTCGAAACAACTTCAGAAAGTAGACTGAATATCCATTTTTACTGCTTAAAAGAAAAAAACAGCCCAGAGCCTCAGCCATGTTTAGTGAATTTATTTAAAGTTACAAAATTCACTAATGTGGCAGAGCCATGAATCAAACCCATCCCTTTTAGAGGTAAGAGAATGAGATGAATACAGCAGCCTATCAGAGGATGGCCCTGTGATAGGCAGCAATCTGGAAGCACGAGGATGGGCATGAACAGAAACATTTATTAAGCACCTACTATGTGCACTATGTTGCAAATACAAAGCCAAAAATGAACAGTCTTTAACCTCAAGGGGCTTACATTCTACCAAGGGAAATTTACAAATACCTATTCAGTCGTTTTCACAGTTGTGTCCAACTCTTCATGACTCCATTTTGGGGTTTTCTTGGCATTGATACTGGACTGGTTTGCTATTTCCTTCTCCAGCTCATTTTACAGATGAGGAAACTGAGGCAAACAGGGTGAAGTGACTTGCCCAGGGTCATACAGCTGGTGTCTGAGGCCAGATTTGAACTGAGGAAGAGGCCTGTAACTCTATCCACTGTGCCACCTAGTTGCCTCTATGTACAAACATAAGTATATGCAAAATAAATGAACATAATGTAATTTTGGGGGTGGGAACAAACACTACTAGCAGGTGAAGGTTGTTTGGAAGTCATTTTTATATTATTATATTAAATTAGGTATCTATAATTTAATTATTATGTAGAAATTATATATAAATTATATATAATAATTCTTAATTAACTATTATTATAAGAAAAGTTTAATAAATGAAATGGTACCTAAGCAGGACTCTAAAGAAAAAGGATTCAGTGAAGTGGAGGTGAGGATGCACTCTAGGCAGCTGGGGCATAGTCCATGCTAAAGTGTAGCAATGGAATGCTATGTGTGAGGAATGGCAGGTTGGCCAGTTTGACTGGATGTGAAGCTTACGAAGGAGGGAAATGCATGAGTCTGGATGGTAAGGAGGAGTCAGGTTCTAAAAGATAGTTCACATTTGTTCCTAGAGGCAATAGGTTGGAATTTACTGAGCACTCAGTTCTGAGTTTAGGAATATTACTTTAGCAGATGTGTACTGAGTAGAGAGTGAGATTTGAGGAGTATCAATTAGACTATTAAAAATCTAAGCAAGAGGTGATGAGGGTCTGAGTGGAGAGGAAGGTAACAGACATGAGATACTAAGAATCAACTAATTTGGGTGATGAGGAATAAGGATTAATTCCAAGATGAGTCTGGGTGACTAGAAGAACGGTGGGACCCTTAAAAGAAAAAAGGTTGGGGGGCGGTTGTTGATGGGAGCATTGATTTTGTTTGGGGCCTGCTGAATTTGGGATGCGTGTGGGACATTCACTGAGAAATGTCTAATAGTTGCTGAAACTCTCCATTGACTTCTATTTCCTTAAATGACTTGCCCAAGGTCATACTGCAAATTAATGGAAATGAGACTAGAACCCAGAACTCCTAACTCACTGGGCAGTATACTTTATACACCATGCTGCTGCTTTTAAGTAAACCTGGTTAAAGTTAACATTGTCCAAAAAGCCACAATTCATCACATCTGGATTTTCAGTATTTGACTGGCAAATAGAAGGTGCAATGAATCAAGTGATGTCCTATTTTTCAGATGAGATTTAGAGCCAAAAGACATAGGAGACCACCCAGTTCAGCTTCCTCATTTTACAATGAAGAAATCAAGACAGAGAGAGGAAGTGATTTGCTTAGCATCATTAGTGTGTTTGTGTTCATCACTTCATTGCCAAAGAAGACCATGCCATCGGAGAAATAATGACATGACTTGCACTTGACTTTGTTTTGAGTGAGGGAGGGCTGTGCAGGTCACCAACCTCACTTCTCCTCCAGAGTCATCTGAATCCAGTGACCAGATATTCATCAGAATGATGCAGTTGGGGTTGATTGACTTGCCCAAGGTCACACAGCTAGTGAAAAGTGAGTGTCAAGTGTCTGAAGTGAGATTTGAACTCAGGTCCTCCTAACTCCTGCACTGGTGCTCTATCCACTGCACCACCTACATTAGCTAATTCAGGGAAGGGTACTACATCCATAAGGAGACTCCTATTACAAGTCTCTTCCATAAAGCACGCTACACAAGAATTCCAATAACTTCACACACACAGGATCACACAACTAGCAAACGTATGACAGGATCTACATTCATGTCTTCCTCATTCCAAGTTCAGTGCTCTCTGCCCTTAAACCACACTACCTCTCAAAGAGATGTGATGGTTGTTCCACAGTCTCTTTATTTTCCCATTTCAACAGATAATTCTCATACAACCCCTTTATAGGTGGCGTTGGTGTTTTTGGCCTGTTTTGAGTATACACTTGCATTGTGCTTTTCAAAGAACTAGGGAGAAAAATCTGCTTTGTGAACTTAGTAATTACTTTTTCTGTTGTGGTGAGGAGTAATGTGTGTGCATGCACATACGGAACTCCAAATGAAATACATCTTTCTCTACATCATTAGTAGTGGCAACTTGCCAGGAAGATCTCGGGCACTTAATGTATGTTTGACTATTAGTCACGAGACCTAGGTTTCAGTTCTACCTCTGCTGTTACAGAACTTGAAACAAATCATTTAATCTAAGGTCTAATTTTCTCAAGTGAAGTCGGAACAGTCCACCCAGTCTCTCACAGGGATATAAGGACCAAAATTGAGATCATTTATGTAAAGGCTATAGAATCCTATAAACATTAAGTACTATTTGTGAGTAGTTGTCCTAGTCTTAAGTCCTTACATCAAATTATTCCTACCTCTCAATAACCAGTTGATGATGCCTTATACCAAAAGAGGACGAATGTGGTCCAGTCACCAAGGCTCTGACCTGCTGTTGAGCTTTTTTCTCTGAAAAAGACCTGAAGTCAAGGTAGCAATCAGCTACAACAGACAACTGCTACAAGTTATATCTCCTTCATTTTGAGTTGATCAAGGAATGAAGACATTTTGAACACGATCCATTTTAGGGAGAGGTAAACTCCACCCACGGGATTTAGATTGATGGGGGAGGTTTTTCTCTCTTAAAAGTATCCACAATTCATTCAACCTCCCCTGCTCCTTACTAGCCAAATGTTACAGAAACAGTTTAGGCTTGAAATGTGAAAAATGAAAATTGGGACAGAGCATATATGGAGAATATATTATTTCCCTTGTGGTCTGGGAAAAAAAAAAAGATTTATGGCCCAGGCTGATATGTCAGCCCTTGCTGGTAATGATTGTTGAATTTATTAATAAGAGATTCCAGAAATTTCCTCTAGGTAAGAGCCAATGGGGTGCTGAATGTGAAGATGTGAAAGATTTATTGCTTTCTCTCTAGAACTTTTAGAAGATGCTTGTTTTTCCCCCCACATTTCCCAAAGGGATTCCAGTTATTCCCTCTAATTGTTTTATCAATATTTATCTATTATTCTAAAAAACTAGCATTCATTCAAGTAATTATGTGTCCTTTGGGAGGCTACACATTAAAAACCAGGCACCCTCTTTCCTGTCAGAAGCTGAGGGATATTAATTACAGTATGCTCAACAGAACAAATTTTATTAGCAAACCTGCGTAAAGCACCATCCCTGCAACACAAGCTGTACTTTCATGTTTTTGTTCTAACTTTCCCATACACTGTCTATCATTCCTTCTCCTCACTCTTGGCCTACTGAATTCCTTTCCTTTCTTTAGAACTTAACCAATGTTACTCTATTGGGTAGCTTTCTTTGAATAATCCCTTGTAAACATTTTCTACCTCCGACACATAACATTTGTTTTGAACCTAAGTAAATGACCAGCAGAGTATCCTACCATATACTTCCGTTAATGCTAAGCTCGGAGAACAGTTATTTAAAACAATTTTTTAAAAATCTGTATCTCCTTTTATAAAAACTGGAATATTGCTTTACACTTAGTAGGCATGCAATTGTTGAATGAAGGTTGTGCCAACTCCAAACCCTAGAGCAGGGGAACCCACAGTCTTGAGGCATGAGGCTCTCTAGGTCTTCAAGGTCAGCCCTTTAAAATGAATCCAAACTTGGCAGAACAAAGCCTTTTATTAAGCATGTGACCTAAATTTCTCAGATTTTACTGAATAGATTAAGTTAAACTTCAGTCTAGCTATACTTTCTCTTGACCATTTAAGAAACTTTTATTTTAGTTTAAAGAGATAAGGTCAACTGCAAAGGTAAAGTATAAGGGATGCTGAGTGAAGATGATCTACTTATCCCAAAATTGGAATCTCTGCTCCAAAAAACAATACTCTGAAGCCTGCACTTTATTCTAGGCCATTACCTCCCAGATTAACCTAAGAAGGATATAATGGTACAGTAGGCAAATAAACATTTGTTGAGATTTCAGTGCAAGATTCTCGCCTCTGCTTATCATAAAGACTCACTGCCTCCCATCATCAATATTTATTGAGCATTTACAGTGTACGAGGCACAATAGAACATACAGAAAAACATTGTCCCTGCCCTTGAGGAGCTTACATTCTATAACAAAAAATACACCTCTCTCTTTAAATGGTATTTTGTGTTTGGTGTTTTCTACAAGGGTCGTGAGGGGAAGATTTTGCAGCGTGAGCTTTGAGTATAACTTAGCCCCACCTTCATTTGGTGAGAGGATTGGGTTAAGGGAAGAGTTTAAGGCAGACAATAACAGACCATTCAGGGTAGGGTTTAAAGTGAGATTAAAAAAAAAGCCACTATCTCACTAAATTAAGGGAAGATTTCCTATAGGAAATAGGAATAGAGGCAAGAAGTTTGTGGGATGCAAGCAAAGGAAGAAAGGAATCTCAGATACTGAAGCCAGAAATGTCATGCTATCTTTCCCCACACAATACCCTCCCCCCCTCCACCACCAGAATAGGAGTGTGGTTGGTGACAAGGCAGAAGGAGAAAAGGCTAAAAGGTATACCTGACAAATTGGAATATGGGATTAAAATCCAAGGCAGACTATAATAGCAACAAATTCTTTTGAAGAGGGACTTTGGAAGCATAAACCTGATAGTTAACCAATGTCACCACAGACCATGAGACTTGTAGCTTCCGTAAGTTAGAAAAATGCCATACCAAAAATTTAAGTGGAACATATGATTTTATTCAGACCACCACCTTTGGTTTTAAAAGAGTAACTGAAAATCAGGGTGGTGGAGAGGGGAGTAATGTCTGGAACAATATGGAACACATGGAACTCTTGCCATTTGATAATTTTATACTTAAACTTTTTTTAAGCCCATTATATAGTTACCAAGTGGGAAGTAAAACTTCAAAATGTACAATTTCCTTTAGAGAAGTTTCAGAATTAAAGATTTGATTTACATGAAAAGCTGTAGAGAAAGTAGTTGAAAAGTCCATTCATAAAACTTTTATTCCACTTACATCAACTTAATACACATGTTCTTAACAATTATGCTTGGATTGTTCATGAAAATTTCATAAGACATTAAACAAAGCTAGCCATCATCTCAAGTTATTTCCCTGTTAACTATTTTTACAGCACATGCATGTTAGGCAAGTATCAAAAAAATCACAAAAGCAAAAAACCTAAAAAAAGTTAAATACATGGGTTTTTTGTTTTACTGCTGTGCTTGATATACAGTGACTTTATGAATATCAAGCAATTCATTTTTACTGCATCTTTACTTGTACATTTGTTCTTAGGTTGCCTAAACCATTTAAATACAAATAAAATGAGTGTAGCAAAAATAATGAAAGCGAACAGCAGGTAACTTTACAAATAATGGAATGTGAACCGTTTCTGCCCTTCTCCAGAGTAAATTGACTGGGTTAAAACTTTGTCTTAAGGAACACTTTTGCAACTGCAATCATAAAGGTGTAGACGTTGAGATTGTGTATTCCACAGATACACATGGAATGGTCATGTAATATCTATGGGACATCTGTTTCTACCACAGCCATGAGTGCTCCAACCCTAAAGTACCCACAATAACTACACCTGTGGCTGGAACCAATTATCCCTTTATCCCCCCACCATGACAGACCAATATGTAGGCAGTTTTCTTTGCTTAGACATGGAAACTGTTTTAACACTGGCCTTGTGAAATCACAATGTATATGCCAAACATGTAAAACTTGTATAAAAATTCCATATCCCCATATTGGTCACCTCAGATGAAAACAGATAACTCCCCAAATGTTAACTGGCTCTACTCCCCTAATATTAAACATAAAAACCACATGGGAAATATAGAAATCCAAATAGAAGTAACATAAACCTGTCATAAATCGTAAACAAAAACTATTTGTGGGACAGCATGGATGACAAATGGTCTACTGTGTAAATTTTAGAATGAGGCAGACAAAAGTTGGAAGGCTGGTTAATTCTCCCCTCCTTCTCCTGCTTCAGCTTCATCTCCTTGGGTGTCTGATGTCCACAACTGATTAAAAAAAGAAAAAACAACAGTTTAGCACCTATAATTTGAAAATGCAAAAAAAAAATTTTTGTGTAATTTATGTTTTTCTTCAACTTAATGTCTAAGCAAATGCAATTAATAACATGGCATAACAATTATCACTATCAATCTAACATGGCAAAATATACTGTTGTAACCAAGTTAGTACTTCATGAGTCTTCCCAATAGAATAGATTAAAAAAAATTATTTTCAGACGTTAGCAGTTATGAGATAACTTCTTAGAAATTCTATCACATCAACATACAGGCTGCACCAACAGTGTATAAACCTAAAAGTAATGAACAGAATAGAAAATATATGTGTATAAATACACAGACACACACTGAAATGTGGACCTGAGATACCAACATCTTTAAGCTACACTACTATTTGTCACACACAGCTAAAGAAGATATATAATCAAGCCCCCAAAGTTGCCATACTTTGAGCTTTAGTCTGTACAAGGACCAAGACATTTCATATTTATAAGTAAACAGTGCCAGAACATAAACATAGTTTTAAGGAAAAAAACAAAACAAAAACCTCAGGCTAAAATTTATGGTCAGTTCCTTTCATTAGATTTCAAACTCCCTGGCCCCCCTCCCCATATGTAAGCAAGACCGAGATATAATTAACTCTAGGTTACCTTAGAGAGGAAAAAGAAAAGCTAATTAGTAAGTCAGGTGGGGAGAGAACCAAAGGATATATACATACAGGTATCATTCAATTATAGAGCAGTATATTCGATAACATCCAATTATATATAGAATCACAAAAAAAAGACTCAAAATGAAAGGATCATTCTGACCTGAGATACAATTAACTAAAACACAAAGAAACCTTAAGCTCAGTGTCCAGTCTTTGTTACAAACATGTAAGACACAGGCTTACAATTGGGTTTCATCACTCTACCTTGTGTTCACATATAGAGACCTGGCTGCTGTATGCTGTATATAGGTGCCATAACTTGTCTTTAAAATGGTAGATTAGTAACACAGCAGAGATTATGTTTTGTCAAATCTTTATACATTTTCAAAAACTTAAAAATAATTGTTGTGAATTGAACTCAGCTTAAATTCCAAATCTTCCATCTGGTTTCAGAAAGTGTTTTTACCTCATTTTTAAAAATTGCTTAGTATTTTTAGACTGCTAATATTTTGAGGGTTTTTTCTTTAAATTAGCTTTAAGATTTTACCTATTCTAAAATAATAAAGGTCATCAGTATGAAATGAGATCTCTGAGATCCCCTAAAATTCTCATTTATTTGTATTTTAGATTCTAGCAAGCTAAGAGAAAAAAATGACCTAAGAAATTACTTCAATTGTCCTCCTAACCCCTAAATAAATCACATTTTTAAAAAAAGTCAATGATCGTTAATTTTATCTCTTGCCAAATGAACAAAACAACTATCATACTTTGGTCAAGACTGCATAAATGTAAAGAATTGTTGAGGGTAGGTAATATCCAACAGCCCTTGCCAAAAGGTCATCATCACATGAAAACAAACTCAATTTCAATTACTGGCGTTCAAGGTCATATGTCTAACTTGATGAACACAGATCTTCCAGTTCTATTGGCTACTATATGCTGCCTCACCTAAAAGAATAAATTGGGTAATTGCCACTTGATCCTTGGATCAAGGAACAATTCCTATAGCATAACAAAGTCAAACATAAAGTTTAAGCTTTAAAAGCTCCTTTTTAATTCCTTTATGAAGCCCCTTTCCCTGTAAATTTCTCCATAAAGCTCCTTTCCCAATCTGAACCTGATCACCCCCCCATACATCGATTTATTTTACTGTTAGGGTTGACACACAGGAAAGTACTTTTTTGTTCTAAGTCTTTCAGGGCCAAAAGATCCTTGCAGAATACAGATAGTTTTCACTTTACGTAAATGATTTTACATAAAGCATTCTCAAAGAAATCTGCATTCAAAAACAACACCTATGTTATACTATATACTTTCTCCCCCTTCCTGTCTTCCTTGGCTTGGCAATCCAAGGACTCCTACCTTGCTAACCCCCCAAAACAAATCCTCCAAGTGAAAGCAGAAGAGGATTAGGGGGAAGGAATGGGACATTTGGCTTACGATCTCCACAGCAGAGAGACCTTCTGCTCTGCCCACCTGCCCAGATGTCTGTCTTGGTCCCTCTGGGCTTGGGCTCTCCACATCCTGCTCCATGCCCTCCCCCTCCCCCCCAATATTGCTGCCCCTTCTCTCCTATCTGTGTATTTGCCCATCTCACCCCTCCTCCCATGCTTTTTTCCTCTTGGTTCTAAGCCAAGCCCTGGCATGTTCTTACTCCTGCTCCTTTTTCTGCCTCACTCCCATATGTCTTGGAACTGTGCTGGTTTTTCTTCCCTTCCCCATGTCTGGGGGCAAATTTGTATCATGTAAAAATCACTTTACATAGAGGTCTGCTACAGTCTACTAATTACTAAAGGGAGAACAACACACTCTTGTACACAAAACTTGGCAAATGAACTAGAAAGAGTTGGGAGGAAAAAGAGTCTAAGGAAATGTGAGTGTAATAAAATATGCAAGATGTATTTATCCTGTTTTGGAGAGACAGGCTACTAGAAATTACTCTTTAACTTAAGTAGATATTGAACCTATCATATATTACTGGCTTTGATACCCAACAGAAATGAATATAGTAGAGCACTTCACATTTTTGTAATGGGGGGGGAAGGGAAGGAGAGGGCTGATGATGGGGTGGGGCCACAAGAGTAATTCCTATGCTAGTTTCTTGGTTTTATCATATGCAGAATATAGAATATGTTCTGATGGATGTTTTAATTTGCTCCACAAATACAAATAGTTACCACCAACGGGGTGCTGTGGAGGAAGGATAGTACACAACTTTGTGCCACTATTGCACACATACTTAGTTTTAATATGACTCTAATGTTATATGTTGAATTGTATGTGCTTATCACATACCCCCATGAGAAAAAGCTATGAAAAGAGGGTAACTCCTCCATGCTAAAGATCACTAAAAAAGTTAGTATTCTGCTCTAATCAGCAAAAAAATAATAAACCCCATTGTGATAAATTTATCTAATTTACATATAGGCCAGGGAGGACATTCATCACAAATTACTAAAACTCATATTCCCCTCAATACACAGTGAAGTCAGTTACGACCTCCTTTGTTATCTGTAAATGCTGCTACTTATGTCTATCTTTTTATGTATTTATCAAATGCATTCCCCAAGGTGATTTTAAAATGTATGGTGCACATAAAATTTTAGCATAATTCCCAAGTAGATAATTGAACTATAAACTTAAAATTAGTGTAGTTTATAATAACATTTACCCTAACAATTCAGAAATCATTTCAGGACAATAGCTAACTCGGATGAATCACATCAGATGTAAAAGAAGTGATTATCAGCTAATGGCTTTCATTTTTTAAAGTAACCAACTCTAATGTGATTTTTCTTCACTTTATCAAGCATAACATCACTTTGGTTAATAAGTCAATTTTAATGGTGATGTACTTACTGTCAAGTTGTCTCTCAGTAATTGCATTATTAGTGTGCTGTCTTTGTATGATTCTTCACTTAATGTATCAAGTTCAGCAATGGCTTCATCAAAAGCCTATAACAGGAAAAAAAAATTTATTCTCAAGTTCTAACTAAGTTGCTAAATGTTCAGACAGAAAACCAAACTTACTGTCTTTGCAAGGGAGCAGGCTTTCTCTGGAGAGTTCAGGATCTCATAATAGAACACAGAGAAGTTCAAAGCCAGACCCAATCTTATAGGATGCGTTGGTTGCATCTCCTTTTTGCTGATTTCAAATGCTTCTTGATATGCTTGTTGTGATTGATCCACTATTCCTGATGAATGAAAAAGTTACACTCATGAATTGATACTTATTTTACTATGCCTCATGATACCACATATTAAGTAGCAAAAAAAAAAAAAAAAAAAAAAAAAAGATAAGTGATTGGTAGACTGCAAATTTATTCAAAACAAAAGAAATAATGAAATTCTCACTTATCTTATATTCAAAGTGACCAACGACTCTAAAAGTAGTATACACTACACTTAAGAAGATGGAGACAAAGGCTAAGAATGATTTGCAGCATTGTGGTCAGCTTTTGATAATCATAGAGTACGACTGTGCTAACATTTTGTGATTGCCATTCTAAAATTATTTGTCCTTTGGTTTTTGAATGGGACCAATGATATTACAATATATTGGAGCCAGTGTAAGGTATGTTTGGCTATGGTGGATCAGAGCACAGAGTGTTTGGAAGGCTCTACCACAGGTCAGGCACAAGTGTTCTATTAGAAAATTAAGAGTGTAACTGGTTCTGGATTTGCACAGTTCACATTTCTCCTACGCGTCTATGACTTTGCTTTGCTCATAGCGCACACCGTGGGCCCACCAGGTTGGGCAGTCCCACATCTCACAATTGATACTACCACAATACTACACAATCAATAGTGTCCTTGTACTGCTTCCTCTGACCTTCAAGTGAGTGCTTTTGTTTGAGTCCTCCATCAAATAGTCTTTAGGTACACATGTTTGTCATTCGAATTACATGGCCAGCCCACCAGAGCAGCACTCTCTACAGTACAGGTTTCAGGCATACAACAGTGGAGTCAGCATGAAGGCTCTGTAAATATTGAGTCTGGTAGGTAGCCTGATATGTCTTCTCTCCCATACTTTCTTTTGGAGCCTCCCAAAACCCTGAGCTAGCTCATCATCTATGTAGATAGCCTTGGAAAGTGTACTGCCAAGGTAAGTGAACTTATCCATAGTATTTAACATTTCTCCATTTACTGTGACCAATGGCTCCACGAATGGATGTTGTGGTGATAACTCATCGGAAAAACGTTTGTTTCCTTAATGTTGATCATCAGGCAAAAATTAGCACAGGTGGCAGAGAATCAATCCATATGCGCTGTTTTATCTCACAATCACCTATGAACAAAAAGTCCTGCACCAACTACACTTCGATTTTGGCCTATAGCCTTTCCAATATAGTTTACCAAAAGTGTGGAAGCTGATCTTGATGTCATTTTGTCCTCCATGCAGAAAACATCATGCTAAAGAGCATGGGAACAAGCAAGTATCCCTGCTTCACTTCACTGGTGACTGGGAAAGTGAGAACATCATCCTTCATCTAGAACCTGTGTGAGCATGTGAACATGAAACTGGCATACAATGCTGATGAACTTCTCCAGGCAACCCAATCTCATCATGATCTTCCACAGACCCTCCTGACAGTATTAGAGATGTATACATATACACACATACATGCATATATGTAGTTCAACTTGCCGTTAAAGCATGCACAAACCAGAGTTCAAAACCCAAAGTCTAACTTAAATATGTTCTCAGGGATAATATAAATGTGAGTAAGAACGTTCCCCTATTATGTTCTAAGTAAAATAAAAATAAGTATAAAAAAGGAGGAACGTGGGTTGCTTCAGGGGGAAAAATCAATCTATCACATTAAAAAATTAAGTAAGACGAAGTGAAATCAGATTCTCCTTAATGATACTTGGTCAAGTACAAAGCAAATGTTACTTATTAGAATATTTTTTAACACCGACATACCTTTCTTGTCATCACCAGCAGCAACCTCAGCCAAATAACGGTAGTAGTCTCCTTTCATTTTCAAATAGAAAACTTTGCTTTCTGCTTGTGAAGCATTAGGAATCAAGAACTTTTCCAACAGAGACTGCGAAAGACAAAGAGGGGGAAAAATCCAAATAAGCATAAGGGTTTAGAAAATTAAAAAAATATAACTACCTAGAATTCAAATGAAAGACACAGTTTTCAAGTGTTAGTACAACATTAAATACAAACTTGAAGCTAAAGCTAATATACATACTTTGTTATTTAATAAGGGACACATTTTAACATGATGTTATTTTTTTAAAGAACTAGAGAAAAGTACCAATGAGATCAGAGATTCACTAAGTATTTTAAAATTGCAAAGCTTATGTACACTTCAGAAAGGTTTACTAATAGTTGTTGAAACACATAAGCCTGACCAAATACTAAAATTATTAATATATAAAAAGTCTTTTCTCCTTTTTAGATTCAACAAACAGTTCTTAAAGTGATCTGTATCTACTGCATAATCAAGAGCCTACTAGATATAAGGCAAAGATATTAATAAAATCTAATCCTTATCCTGGAGGAACCTAGAAACTAGATTTTTATTTCTAGAAGATATTAGAATACACAAGAATTTTGACAATAGGGCCAGACATCTGTAAAATGAAGAAGTTGAGACAAATGAGAAAACTCATAGAATTGTCAAGTGACTTACCATAAGCCAGATAATGTACCTATGAAGGACAATCCCTGATGAATTTATCTAATTCAAAAAAATGTGAAGTCAAATTTTTTATCTAAGTAATACAAATTATCTAAGTCAAAAAATTTGCTACCAGGGGTCTGAGAACTCAGAATGAGAAAACTATAAACTATCTGTAGCTGGGAATCAAAGAAGGAAACCTGGAGAGCTTCATGGAAAAGATGACACTTGAGCTGGGCCTTGGATGGCAGATATGGTTTTCAATAGACACTAAGGAAACCTAAAGTTTGTTCAGACATGGAGAATAATATGATTTGTCTGCTATGCAGAGTATATGAAAGACAGTGAGAGGAGGAAGAGGTAAGTCGGTTTTAAATGAGGTTTAAAAAACCTTTTTTTAAAAAATGCGCAAAAGAAGTTATTAAAATTTTAAAGCAGGCAATGACATGACTAAACCAGTTTTTTAGGATTACTTTTGTGGTTTTATGCACAATAGATTGGAAAAGGAGACATGAATATTAGTTAAAAGACTAATGTAATATCCCAGATGAGAATTAGTGATGACTTGAAGTAAGCAGAAAAAAATGAAAAGGGGAAAAAAAAAAAACCCACTCAGAAACAACCTAGGGTGTGTGGGGGGAACACTGTTTCCAAAAAGAATTAAAAAATACTGGAGTTTAAAGAATCTTAACCAGTGTATTAGAGAACAGTGATTCACAGACAGAAACTGCAAAGTACAGTGGAAGAAGAAGAAGGAAATGAATATGACTTTAAGACATGGTGTATTGTGAAAGTTGTGTAAAGATATCCAGGTGACATCCAACTAGCATCTGGAAATAAAATGACTATTTGAAACAAATTTGGGAACTATCTGCAAAGAGATAGTTAAAGCTCCTAAGATAAAGAAATGCACAAAATCCAAGGAATGAGTCTACCCAAATTCCTTTTTCACTATGTTTAACACTTATTTCTACCTCCCTGATAGGTAAAGTTACTATTCCCTAATGGAACTGGGGGATAAGGAAGAAGGAAAAGTAACTTCATTTTGCATCCTGATCGTTATTGGCCAAATTGCCACTTCTGGCTTTTCCACTTGCTTCCAAGACAAAGCAATCTATCTGTTCTTTAAACAGAGGAGAGATGGAATCAAAAGATGTGACTGTGGGAGTACCAAGTAAAACACCCCTCCCCACACACACACATTGATACAGAACCAGTAAATAGAATATCTAGTTATAGTCCAAAGGATCCAGATTAGTCCTACCTAAAACAAGGAATACAGAAATGTTAGGCAATATTACTTTTGCAAAGCAATTTCATCAAAAAATCGTAAGGGAATAAAATATACAAAAGATTATTAATAATAGAATAGTCTTTAAAACTATTAATTTAAGCTTTTCGTTGCATTAGATATGAATCAGAAGCTTAATTTGCAGGACAATAAAACATCACACATTTGGAAAGGCAGATTTTGATCATTTCCAATTATGCTGAGCAACTTTGATGCAAAGAATTACACAAATATTGTGTTTCTGAGCTGGAAAAGCCGCTGGGAGATCCAGTTTAGGAGGTCTTAACTTTTTTTTTATGTAATAGACTCCTTTGGCAGTCTGATGAAACCTATAGACTCTTTCCTCTGAATGTTTTCAAATGCATAAAATAATTCGTAGGATTACAAAGGAACCAAAATGAAGCCAACAAAAACAATTTTTTTTTCAAACAGTAGAAGCAACATGGTAGTGATAAAGAAAACAAAAAAACAAACTATACCCTATTTAGAAATAAGAGATGTTAGAGACTTTAGGCATTCAAATCATTTAAAGCTCTCTAGATCTCAATTTCCCAAATTGTATTAATACATTGATGTTGTAAGGAAAGCATTTTATCAAAAAAGTATAATACTAAATAAGTTATTGTTTGCTTCCTGAAAATACTATTAGCCCTTTGTTATTCTTCAAAACAGAAGCTTATTCTCCATTACTGATCTTGGATATTTTTTGTATATTTGTTTATCACACAAAGTCGGAGCTTACTTTATTTCTAAATCAGAGTATAGTTTATACTGCTTCTATATTTTGAATGTATTTTTAAATGAAATTATACTAAGAGCTCAGCTGACATGTCAGAATCCAGTTGGGGGGAGTCACAAGGAAGGAGAGAATATTGGACTGTAATAGCTATTTTCACATTAAAAATTAACTGCTAGAGCACTGCTTTAATAGGCCATGTGCAGAGAGGATTCATATACAAAGAATCTGGGAAATCAGGGTGCTCCTTCTTTAAACAGTAGGACAAAAAAAAAAGCTCTAGAGTATATAAGACACATAAAAAAAATCTCGAAGCAGATATCCAAGGGCTGTTGTATTTCAGTCATGTCTAATTCTTCTTTGTGACCTTGCATTTGGGGTTTTCTTGGCAAAGATACTGGAGTGGTTTGTCATTTCCTTCTCCAGCTTATTTTACAGATGAGAAAACTGAGGGGCAAACAGGGTTGAGTGATTTCTCCAAGGTCACACAACTAGTGTCTGAGGACACATTTGAGCTTAGAAAGATGACTCCAGGTCAGGCACTCTATATCCACTGTGCCACCTACTTGCCCTAAGTTCTAAATGGAGCAAAGTGTTCTTGTTTAAGGAAGCATGCACAGCTAGCTGGGAGAAAGTGAGCCTGATGTTAAGAACACCAAACAAGCTCCAGAACAAGTTGGTACCTGTGGGAGTTACTACAATTGGGCAAAATGCTATGCACAAATACAAGAGTTACAGAACCAACAGCTGAAAGATGGGGACAGAACAAAGGTCAAGAAGCACTTATTAAGTATCTAAAGAGAAGAAGGAAAAAGCCATCATAGGAAAGGGAGCTTTATAACACCTCCATTGCTACTAAACAGACTCTCTTAATAAACCTCTCTTAACATATATATAAATGGTAACTGTTAGCTTAATACTTATAGAAGAATTAAAGATTCCTAAACACAGAACTTGGAACCAGACAAATCTTAGAGATGCTTCTAGAATTTAAATTGTTAAGTTATTCTTGAGAAGTTTTCAAGATTGAAACCCCAAACTGTCCTTCTGAGTCATGGGTTACAAGAACAGAGGGTGATGGCAGTAATTAAAAGAAACTTTATATCCTTTATTTTACAGAGACGAAACTGAGTCCCAGACAGGTTAAAATGATCCAACTAAGGCCACCAGCAGGTTAGAGCGGGACTATGCCCCAGATATCTGGCTTCTAGTCAACTGTGTTCCACTTTCAGCATTTAAATGTCTTTAATGTCTAAAAATAAGTAAACTGTGTTGTGTTTAAAATCCTAGAACACAAATTAAATGATAAATAGGATTTGGGGCAGAGTATCAGGCAGACCAAATTAAATGGGTGAGTGGGGTGGCAGCACTAGAGTAAAGCTGAGAAAAACCACCTGAATAGATAAATGAATGGAGGCATTTCCTTAATGGTAGGTTAATTATACTTCACTCAAATACTTTGCTCTGTTTCTCAGCCTAAGGTCCTGGTGCTTGGTTGCAATTACTCTGATGTGGTCAAGAGTCAAAAAAAGCCACTTTTCTCACCTCCTGAAGCCTTTAGTCCAAGCAGAATGAGCTGGCTTAACATCCTCCTTAAAATGAGCAAACTCACTTACCAATATGGCTAGTTCTCTGAGGCCAAATGGCTACACTAAATGTCTTAAAATTGGGCTATGTTATAACCTAACACTGTCTCTATATACCACTTATGGTAAGCAGCATGTTAACATTTAAGCACTGAAACAAAAACTTAATGTAATTCACCATGAGGCTAATTTAGGATACAGATTAGGTTTTAAAAATATTCAAATTAGAAGAGCATTCTAAAAATAGGTCAATATAAATTTTTTTCATATTTTAAAGATCACTAGATATTCACTGTGAAATTTGGATAATATACATTTTAAAGTAGTACTTTAATTGTACTGAGTAAACATTTAGCACCTCTGAATGCAAAGCATATGCTAAGTTTGGGGATATAAAATGGCACTTCCTCACTCCTTTAAAAAAAACTGCCCCCCCTAACTATATGAATATTAAATGAACAAAGGAGGGGCAGGAAGAGAAGGACTCCAGTATAGTGGTTATCTCCATCTAGAGATCCGTGGCAATACATGGACAAAAATCACACCAGAAAGGAAGAAGGGGTACCCTCTTCAAAAGAGGGCACACTCCCTTCTATCCAAGGATTCGTTGGAAGTATTGCTGTGTTAGAGGACCTCTATTTTGAGTGAAGATGGTTAATGTGGAGACTAACAGTTTTGAGAAATCGGAAGAGTAAACCAGCTGAGGTCTGTGATTACAAAAATCTGAGTTTATGACAAATTTTGAAGTCAGTCCCCAGCATTAATGCTCTGAAAAGCAAGCAATGAAATTAACTTTGGGACCCATCCCAGTGGTAGCTGAGATGCTGATTCAGACAGCAGCCTATTCACCATCTGAACGTGACCTTAGTGGGTGGGATGCAAGGCTGTGGACAAACTTCCACTAAATCTGACCTCCCTCTCCCCAGTGACTGAGATCATATAGGACAGTACTGACAAACTCAAATAGGAGATGGGATATGGGACCTAACCCATACATAAGGATCCCTGCATAGTGACTTGGTTTTAAAATGTAACATTATCTGTTTTAATGCATTTTTATTTACTTTGTTAAACATTTTTGAATTTGGTTCAAGCCACACTGAGGATTCAATATTGTGGGACACGTGTTAACACCTTTGATTAAGAGATCCCCAAAATGCTAAGGGGAAATGTTAATGTCTGTTCTTGCTAAATCTTCAAAGTAAATATCCTTTTATAAATGTCAACTGAAATTAATTACTGCAAAGGGGGAGGGGTGGAGGAGAGAAGAGACACTCAGAATAGAGGAGTGAGCCAATACTTTGAACCTTCAGGGTTAATCCTAGAAACCCTGAGATGTAGCTAGACTGACCCTGAGACAGTGAGCCTTCACTACATTCCATACGGTAAATTCTAGCTCAAACTTTTAGTCTGAATTTACATCTTTTTTCTGAATTAAATAGACTCCCTGTGAAATGCAAAAATTGACAGGGCTCCAAGTATTTACTGGTAGCTGAGGGATTTGAGACAAATACACTGGTACACAGAGTTTTTAAGCAAGGTAAGGAAGGAAGGTGACAAAGAGTCAGTATTAAGAAAATCTGAAGAGAACACTTTTAGTTTGGAGGAGAGGGAAGGGAAAGAAATACAGAAAGACAATACAGAAGTAGCATTTGAACTGAACCTTGAATTTTATTAACTTATGTTTATAGAGAACTTTTACATTAAGCGAAGTATCCTCATATAGAGTTGTCTTATGAGGATACTTTGCTTAATGTAAAGAAAGTTATCAGAAGGAGATTCAAACTAGGTCTAGGTCTCTCTCCTGATTTCAAGTTCGTCACTCCTTGCAGTATCCCAACTCACTGTCAAGAAAAGAGGATTCTGAAAGGCAAAGAAAGATTGCAAAAGAATTGTATTCCAGGCATTGGGGACTGCCACAATTTGAAGAAAGGCATAGTTCAGTTTGGCTGGAACAAAGTGTGTGAAAGGGAGTAATGTGAAATAAAGTTGCCAGACACTGAAATCAGACTCTGCTGGGTCTTAAGTATCAGGCTAACGGGATCACATTTCATCCTAAGGGCAAATAAGCTGCTAAGCACAGGGGAATGACATAGTTAGCCCTATTCCCTAGGAAGATTTACATTGGCAGCTACATGAAAGATAAACTGAAGAGTGAAGACATTGTTCAAGTAGGAATGTCAATTATATGCTATTAAAATAGTTTAGGTGAGAGGTGATGAAGGCCTGAGAACTATAATGGCAGAATTAAAAGAACTTAGTAACCTATTTGCTATGGGAGTGAAGAAGAGGAAAGAGATAGTAACAGCAAAATTTTAAACCTGAGTGATTAGGAGTCTAATGGGAGTTATTCAGACATAGGAAAGCTGAAAGATCATTTTGAGGAATTCAGGTTTTTAGACATTGTGAAGTTGCAGTACTTGGTGGGCATCCAGGTACATATAGTCCAAATGCTATACATGAAGAACACAGGTGAATTTGAAGTTGTGGGAGGCAGGATAACTGTGGCAGCACAGTAAATCAATAAGAATAAAGAGATCCTAACAGGATCTTGAGGAACATGAAATGATGAAATCGCAAGAGACCAAAAATAGTCAGATAAGCAAAGGTATGAGACAGGTAAAAGGTCAGTTAAAAGCTAAGGGAGGAAGAAGTTAATGCTTCAAGTGAGAAAGCTGTTGAAGGCTGTAAGGTCAGAAAACAGATAAAAACAAATTGGTAACTTTTGAGAGAGTAGTTTCAGTCAAATCAGGGAATCAGAAACCACATCATATAGAGTTCAGAAGTGAAATGAATAGGTAGTAAGAAGGTAGAAATAAAAAATGCAGACTATTTTTTTCTAGGAGTACAGTACTAAAGGGGAAAAGATACTTGATACTCAAACCATAATCTCATTTATGTGACTAGTTTTGTAACAATTAAGTTAATACATTCCTGCCCATCCTGTGTGACTAACTCATGTCCTCTCATGTAAGTTCAACATGGAGGGTCCACCCTCCATGTTAAGGCCCCTTTCTCATTTTCTGATGTCATGAATTTACTAGGCCCACAAGTTGTCCACCAGTCAATCATGTACTTTCAAGATGTGACCCAGCCCAGTTCTTCCCATATACCTTTGAAAATGTATCCGTCATCTCCTCTTTCTTTATACTACCAGTAATGTGCTACAAAATTCTCCCAACAACCACAGTCCTTTTCACTCCCTTTTGAGTGAACTTCAATTCTAATGTTTCAGAGACATTTTATGCCTTGTGTTACACAACTGGTAGAATGTTGGTATTAAAAAGATGGCCCCGTTTTTAGTGAGAAATGATCATTTTCTTATTATATTAATAACAAATTTTATATACAGGACCAAAGCTCCTCTTTTTGATTAATAATCAATGATTAGTAGATTAGTTTTATTAGTAGTTTTTCTTTCTTTCTTTTTTTATTTCCCCATTCAAAACCCAGTCCTTGTGAAGGACATAGTTGACCAGACATTCTCAGTCCTGGGCAGGACCCAACCCAACTAGAGAGCTCATTTCTGATTAAAGGGTAAAGAGAATCTGATGTAGGTGAATTCTGGACAAATGTGTTCAACTTAAGTGGTCTGGATGGAGATGAGTATCTTTGTCCAAAAGAATTAGTATGATCCAAGTCCTCATTAGAAAAAGCCCACTACTCAATATAATTAATATTCATTCTCTCACTGTTAACCAATCAACCAATCAAGAGCTGATTTTCACTGCCAGGCACAACCCCTTTTCCAAAGGTATTTAAAACATTTGGACCTCTGTGCAGAGTTTTAGGTTATCAAGAACCACTGACCTCAATTTACCGATTATCTGCTAGCCTAATTAATAAACTGATTACCCAGAAACTTATTATTGATAATTAATTACCCAGAAACACTCAGACTTCTCATTCATCTCACTAGGATCAAAAGTTTTCTATTTCCCAAAGCCAGCTTCTCTTCTTGTTCAATTATGAGTTCAACCATTATCTAAGATTAAGATATATGTGTGTATACACACTGGCTCACAGACTCTATAAGTTGATCATCCAACTGCATACTAACTGGACAATACACATTTATTAATTATCTACCTGATTTTTTATCCCTATGAGTACAGTAAAAGGCCAAGTCATATGACTATGCTTCTCACTTAGGAGACTTTGCAGGCTTTGATGCTCCAATTCAAATACATCATGCAAATAGGAGGATCTGGAGGACCTTGACTTCTATAAAGAATCAATCAATGTGAAGGAGATCACATTGATCTCTGTGTTTTCTCTGTGTATTCTCCCCGGCTTCAGTAATTAGAATGCTGTAATATCAAGGAATTTTAAATAATTATGATATATACCAGGGAGATACCATATTGCCCAGCAGAAATGGAGATGATGTTTTACTCTACGAAACAAAAAACTTTAAAAAAAGTTAAGAGAAGGAACTTCTTATATAGTGAAGACACACAAATAATTTTAAAATAAATTAGGTTAAGTAAAAATGAAAAATTCAAAGTAATATGAAAAATTCGAAAAGGGTGAAAAATTAAGGCTTTATGAAAGGTAGAGTTGGAATTTCAAGTATTGAGATGGTATGTTCATTACCCATGGCATTCTGTAACATCTCTAGCTCATTTCCCTAATTTTCATTACTTAGTACAACTATCAAATACCTACATAATCATTTCTCTGTATGGAAAGCTTTCCTTATTTTCAGTTAAGTTAATCTACTAATTTAATTTTACTTAATAAGGAGACCTATGCTATACAGTTCCCTACTTTTATTCAATAATTCAATGCAATAAATGAACTATATTTATCAAGAACGAGGGTGGTTAAGATACAAAGGCTTAGGCACAATGTCTGCAATCACTCTACTAAATTTAAGTTTAATAAGACACAGATAAGCACAAAACACAATACTGAATGTTAAGTGCAGAGACTTGAGGAAAAGTGTTATTGGATCCAAGGGGGTGGAAGAGGAAGAATGTGGGAATGACAATGGAAGAATGAATGGGATCAGGGAGTGAGTACTGGTACTATCTGGAAGAATACTTTCATTTGGGTGTTGGAGAAAGAGGGGAAAGGAGAATAATGAGCATTAGGAAAAGTGTGAACAAAGGTACAAAGGTAGGAAAGTGCTATGAATATTTAAGTTTTGGCCGAGGGATGGGAGAAAGGAAAAAAGAACATCCCACTTTATCTGCATCATAAGTTCATGTAGCAAAACAAAAAGAAAGTACCAGAACGGGGCAGGTTTTAGATATCAAAGGAGTCTGAACTTAATTGGCCCTAGAACTTAATTAGCACTAAAGACCCCAGCAGGGGTGACTTTATCAGATCTGTAAGATACTCTGTTGAAGATATAAAAATCTATAGTGAGCAGCAAGACGTTTTTTGGGGGTGGGGAAGACTAGAAAAGCATACAAGGATAATAATGAAGTACTAGGTAGTAGCAAACGGAAAAGAGACAAAGATGGGAGACGCCAAAGTGAAAGCAACAAAATCATAGAATTCAATGCTTATCATCTAAGAAATAAAAGTTATTCAAAAAAAAAATCTTGCCTAAGGATACACAAGTACTAGTTTAAGGGCTAGATTTAACCTCCCAGGGCTTCTGAGTCTTCAAAGAGAGGACTCTTTCAACTACCCACTACTTTTACTACTATTACTATCTAACAATAAATCTTTAGAACTGAGACTAGGGATCAGATTCAACAATAATTTTTATTTTAAACATGTAAGGAACTTTAAGATCATACTAAGTCTAGGATTCGCTTAATGGACTGACTACAGAGGGTAGACATCATAGAGTAATAGAGCACTAAATTTAGGCTTCAGGAATAAACATCACCTGAAGATCTTTTTAGAGTATCTCTGACAATTGGTTATTTGGTGTTTCTTTGAGGGTCCCTAGGTAATACAAAATGTTATCATCTTCTGAAGTAGATAATCAATTTAACTTCCAATGAGCTTTCTGACATGTTCTAATTTTTCAGAAGGTTTTTCCATCACCAGAACTATGCCTGCTGTAACCTCTACCCCTGCTTCTTAATAAACAAATAAGTAAAAAGTGATAATGAATGCTCACATCAGGTTTCTCCTTAAGGGATTCACAGTACTATATACTGCAGTCTAAAAGTACAATCTGCCTCCTAAGTTTGCCATATGTTTCTGGGCCAAAGGTAAACCACCGAAGGAATACTGTGGAGCTTGGTTTTTAGAGTCACATTAGACTATTAAGAGACATTTTTAGAAATTAGGGATTTTTTTTCCTGCTCTAATAGTAATTTCTGCAGAATGTTTTAACCCCACCCAACCTGAATTAATTTGAAATTACAAAACTGACAACTGGGAAAAAATGGGAAAACACTTATCTTTTCATTTTTCTTTTTATGTCTAAAAATAACTAGGATAAGAAACAGCTACAAATTTCTATGATAATAAGGGACAAGAAAATAAAAAACTCAAAATAAATTCAATAAGGCATAAAAGTTAAGCCAGCAAGAGCCACCAAGTCCTATAAAAAGCACCCTATTGTAATGAAAATAAAAGGCAAAGGGACAGGAGGAAAGTAGGAGGCAACAGCAAATGGGAAGGTTATAGCTTAAATGGCAGACAGGACAAGAATCAGTAAGACAAGATGAAAACTGAGACAAGTTATCTTGCAGGAAAACAGAAGTTATAAGACAGAAAGCTATAAAACAGACAAAGTAGAAGAGAAAAAAATATAACCAACAGGAGATTTTTAAAATGCAATCTCCAGAATGCAAAATTAAGAGGTAATAGATTTAATGCTATATTCCCTAAACAAAATAAAATTTTTTTTGACATCGAATTACAGATGTGAGGCAATGACAAAGGGGGAAGATTCTTAACCTGAGGCCTGTGAACTTGGTTAAAAGTTTTTTGTTTTTTTTTTGATAAATGTATTTCAAAATATTTGGATTTCCTTTGCAATGTGATGTATTTTATTTTATACATTTTAAAACACTATTCTGAGAAGTCCCATAGGCTTCACCAGATTGCCAGTGATTCAAAAAGTTAAAAAAAGAAACCTCTATCTACAGAAGAGAAAACAAACTCAGGAGGTTTTTAAGGTTCTTTTGGTGCTGGACCTGCCACCAACTAAAACTAAAGCAGGCAACCAAAAAAACAAAATTACTTTGTTTCCTCACTTGAAATACGAAAAAGTTAAAAGATGGTTGTCCTTTCTAGGTTTAAAATTATAATCTAATAAATATACATAAGTTGTGTAAATTGTAATACATGCAACATATTGTACTTGCAAGTCTCCTGCCTTTGTAAATGTATTTTAGAATTATTACCAGAAAACAGAACTGCAATTCAATTATCCACCGCAATTCAATTAGCCACAAGTACTTAAATTTACTGTATTTTAAGATCTCTTACGCTGACCATGCTAAGAAAAATGCTTTTTAAAAGTCAGTCTCAATTTAAAACTCTTAAGCAGTATTTAAAAATACATAATACATAAACTTTCCTCTTTAAGATTTTTAGAGCAAATACATAGAACATCCCACTACACCTACCCACCCAGTCTCTCTACTGAACTAATGTCTACTAGACCAACAGCTCTAACAGGGTTCTCAAATTCAGTGTGTCCAAATACCCTCTCTTAACTTCTCTTGATGGAACACCACCACCATCTTTCAAGTTTTCAATGGGTTCACTCTTGAAATCTTCCCTCTTCCTTTCCCCTCACAACTGGTGTTGCAATTTAACTTGCGTCCCCCTTTTCTCTCCATTCATATGCCACCAACACCAATTCAGGACTACCTTCTATCACTCCTTGCCTGAACTGTTAAACTCCTACTTGGCTCTACCTGCCTCCATTCTCCCCCGCCATACAACTGCCAAATTTGTATTCCTGAGGGGTCTGATTCTACTACTACTCTGCTCAAGAAGATCCAATGGCTCCACTCTTGACTCAAGGATAAAATATAAACTATCTTGTTTGTTAAGTCCTATATAATTCTACCTATTTTTCCAGGCTTAATTGCAAATCATTCTACTTCACAACTCCAAGTTCTAATTATTTAAAAGTTTTAAGACGAGTAGCCATTCTTGGATGACTACCTGTCACTCATAATATTAACAAGTTGTTTTGAGCTTCAATTTTACATCAGAAGCCAATTAAGTGAAAGAGTCTAATTTCCAAGTGAAAATTCTAACTCATTAATCTTGCCCTCTTACACTCTTAAAATGAGAAACAGCCTCACCAGAACATGATCACTTTCAGAAAACCAATCTACTGCTTCTGGAGATTCCATTACATTAAAAAACTGAAGCCATTGTCTGGTAAATAGCCAACAGACACTGGCAATTAATAGTAACTGCCTAGAGTTTTGGTAATTAATGGCAAAATGTTCGATTTTAATGGTTATTTTTTACCTAACCCTTCACTATAAGTCCTATTCTTAATGTTTCATGCTGGAATATAGATGACCCTGCCAATAGGAAGCTTAATGTTCCATTAAGTTGCTCCCCTCGCTCCCTTTTGAAGCTGTCCTGCCAAACAACGGTCTGGAGATTCAGAAATGATTGCTTTGGTTTTTTTGGGGTGGGGAGTGGGGAGGGTAAGAGCAAAGAGGACCAGAACTGTACAGTATGTAGGGAGGATCCATCACAGATCCCTTAAGTATTCCCTTCTGATAGATTCAGACAGGAGGACAAAGTCATGACATTCACTAATGGTGCTTCTGAAGTGAACAATTAATCAATCATCATATCAGAAGTTAAAAGGTGATCTGGTAGACAAGGCTGTTACATGACATGAAAGTTCATTCTTAAAAATGAGGGAAAAGGTCTCTCAAATCTCAGGTTAATTAAAGTATTTTAAAATGTAAATTATGGCAATGTTTCTACATGTGTGTAATCTAAAAGGTGGAAAAATTTCAAGGGGGAATTGTTGATAAATTAGCTTTCTCTTTGCTTAGTAAGGAATCTGGCAACTGAAATCCAGTATGCTCTCAGAACCATCTAACCTCTCTTCCAATCTACACTACACCATTCCTAAACTAAAATTCAACTAAAAACTAAGGGGGAAAAGGGCATGTTATTATTCGGGAATGGCAGAGTATGCTGGTGAAGATAGGGGTGAACTGTATTTATCTTCTTTACTGCTCCTTGCCATTAACGCAGATTAAGTGACACAATGGAGTGTCCCTTCCATTCCTTTGTCAATACAGAGGCTCAGGCCTAAAAACAGCAAGTCTGATAAGAGAAGGAAACTAAATGTGACAAAGAATTCAATATAGAGAATTCAAGAGTGATCAGTGTATAAAATTCCTAGAGGCAGCACCTCTGCTTTTGTGCCACTTCCCTCAAGCGTAGTTTGTATTTTAAAGAGGTATTATTCTAAGATATCTTATTTTTACCTTCTATAAAACCGGACTTGAAAGTCAAAATTTCTGCCTTTTTAAAAAATAAGGTTAATTTAGGCAGGACCAATCATGCAGATCCTCTAATCTTTATTATTAAAAGCAAAAAATGTCACATTAAAAAAATTTAGGGGCAACATATTTGAGATCAGTCTTACTAAAAAAGGAAATAAGCACTGTAATTCATAACTCCTCAAGTTAACTGTACTTCTCAGTCCTAGAACAATACTACTGATGCTGCTGTATACTATAGCTTCCAATTTATATAACTCTTCATGTATTCTTATCTGATTTTTATAATAATTTTTGAAGTATCAGTTATCACCCACCCCATTTTACAAATAGTGAAACTAGCTCAGGTTAAGTGACTTGGCCAAGGTTGCAGAAGTCTGCAAATGTATGGACTTGACTGCAATTTGACTTCAAATCACAGATCCTTTAATAATGAAGAGCCAACACTCGGACAGTGTTTGGTAAGACATGCCAGGCAATTAGCAAACATTTATTACTAGATATGTTACACAAGCAAAGCAGCAATGATGAAAATGAAAGCTGTCATTTATAAAAACAGTATTCAATCTATTAACTGGACTAAGTTTGCCATTCTCCTTTGTAGCTCTGCCTTTATTCTTTCACTGAATTTAGAAGTAACAACATAAAATGAGCAATTTCCTTCTTCCCTACTATCATGTAAGAAAGACATGCCACCACCAAATGTCATAAATGCTTCTAGGTCAATAAATGGAATTCTAGACTATAGAAAAGCACTTAAATCTACTGAGTTTTATGAAGACTAAATATAAACCTAAAAAAAGGGGTTGTTTAGAACTATATTCTTCACAAAACTGGATACACAGATTAGCAGGACAGTAAAAACTACTCCCCTTTTGTCAGCTGGTCAATCAACAAACATTTATTAAGCTACTAGTTTGTACCAGATACTGTGATAAATGCTAGGGTCACAAAGATAAGCAAAAAGCAAACCAAACCAACAACACAACAGAACAGTCCCTACTATCAGGGAGCTCACATAGAATCTACAAATTCATGGGAGCTGATAGCATAGAGAGATAAAGGCTCAGAACAGAGCCTTGGGGGTGAATAAATGAAGATTCAGCAAAAGAGACATAGAATGAACAGACATAGTGAGCAGTGTCATGAAAACCCAATGAGCAGAGCAAAAAAGAGGGTCATCCAATGGTAAATCAGAGGCTGCAGAGAGATTAAGGATGAAGATGGAGAAAAAGACATTAGATTTGACAACTAGGAGATCACTAGGGAAAAAAAAGACCACAGATTTCTTTAGATAGCACTTCTAGTTGACTGATGAGGTCAGAAGCCAGACTGCAGATACTTAAGAGGAAAGGAAGTAGAGAGGTATTGATCAAACATGGCCTTCTCAAGCAAGAAATCACAAAAAGGAGAAGAGTTAATGGGCACATAGAAGTCGAGTGAGGGTTCTTTGAAGCTGAGTAAGATATGAGTGTAGGTAGTGGGGTAGTAGGTAGCCAGTAAACAGGGAGTGATTAAAGATTATTAAGTACAGGGATGATGGAAGGGACAATCTACTAGAGAAGATAGGATGGAATGAGATTACTTGTATATATAGAGAGATTTGCCTTGGCAAGGAAGACCAACAAGGGTAAAGAACAGTAGTGGAGGGGTTTTGAGTAATGTGAAATGAAGGAGAGGAGAATAAGATGAAGGCTTTGGGCTTCCTTTTTACCCCCACAGTGAAATGAATTTTGAGGACAAGAAAATGTTTGGAGAAAAGCTACTGTATGTGGTGAGTGGAATAGTGAATTAATTAGGAAGGTGTAAAAGGATTGCCTTGCTAAATGAGGACCCAAGTTGGGATTGTGTAACAGCTTGCAGTGGACTCAGTCATCAAAATTTTATGATTTTCTCCAGTTTGCTTTAGCAGCGCATGATCAGGAAGGAAGGGAAGCATATTCCAAAACTAAGGCTTGATAGGGAAGATTAAGAGATAGAATGAAGGAGGCAAAGGATTCTTAAGAGGACAGTGTAAAATTGAACTGGTTCATCAAGGGGTCAAGATGGAAAAGAGAGGACAATGTAACCAGTGTAGGGGTTATGACCTGGTAAAAAACTAAGGAGGCAGGATATTGAAGGTTACAGTGAAGATCAGGAGGGTTACAAGAAGGTGGAATGACAACAGATTGTGATCAAATAAGGGAATTTCAGAGATCATGAATGTGGAAATCGAATATTTGTGGGTAACATATATATAACATTAGTCTATGTAACAAATGCTTTCCAAGACTGTTTCTTAGTCTCTCAAGAACTCTGAGTTAGATAATCTTAATTCAGTTCCTACATATGAAAAACAGAATTTATCTACTTACTTTCGGCAACAATTAACAGCTATTCCTAATATTTCTCAATACAAAATCTTTAAAATACAGATAGAAATGTTTTTAATTCTTTCCTCACATTCATATTATTTAATGCTGACCCCATAACAGGCACTTAGATTACTGGTGAAGAGTACTTCCATTAAAACGTTAAGTTACTAAACCTCAGGTAGCATACACCAGTGCTTAGGTCTAGGGACTCTCAGGGGGGAGTCAAGTTTGTATTATTCATAATACTAAGAGGTTTTAGTATCTAATGCAATAAATGTCAAAAGATATAGCCCACATGAACATATGCTCTTTAGGAAAGGGTCCCCAATAAATTTAATAGTGTACAGGGGTCCAAGGACCAAAAAGTTTGAGAACTGCTGATAGTTCTTCTCTCCTCCACTCTAAAGCCAAACAACTGCTCACTTTACTTATAAGAACTTAAGAACTTATTCTACATTTTAACTATAGAGAACTCCAACTAAAATTTTAGAGTATTTTATTCTTTAGGCAGCATCTTCTCATATGATACAAGTTTTCTCTGTTCACCTGTGAAAATCTATTTTCAGTGGTGTCATAATAACTAATCAGAAGGTACTTCTACCAGATAATTATTCATATGAAATGAGGTAGCCAAAACGCTATCTTGAAGTAGGTTTTTTCAAATAGCAATTCAAGGTATTTTAAGCTATTCTGGTCTCCTTAAATGTTTGTAAGAAACAGCTTCAAAGCATTTACTATGTAGGAAAATCTGAATCAGACATGGACAATCATATTCTGGCAAGGTAAATTATGATGGTAAAGGGGAAGTAATAGCATCTAGGCAAAATAAAAACAACAAAACACAACAAAGGGTGCTTGTTATTTCTTGGGCTTATTTCCAGAATCAACAAAGCAACCTTGAAACAGCAACATTAAGAATCTCAGTTAATGAAACATGAACCTGCTACTACTGGTTGTCCATTCATAACCAAAAGAAGACCAAAAGCAAAAGGGAACCCATTTCCTTCTGATGCAATCCATTCCACTTTTGGATAATAGTAGTCATTCAAGTAAATGCAACAAGCATTTATCGAGTGCCTATGTTAGGTTCCAAGAACTATTTTGGACACGAGTTTGTTTGTTTTTTTTTACATTCTATTGGATTCCCAATGTTGAATCTGAAATTTACGTCTTATAAAATTCTACCCTTTGCTCCTAGTTCTATACCTTTTAGGACTAAGAAAACCAAATTTAATCTCTTCCAAGAGTCTTTCTTTCACATACTAGAAAGGTAAGTCTCATGCTCTCTTCTTTTCCAGACTAAACACCAGCAAGTTGTCCTCCTTTGTTTGCTAATTTACCAATGTCATTCCTAATACATTGTGCATAGATCTGAATACAATACTCCAAATGTAGTCTGACCATGGCAGAGTGGAGCACAGAGGCAGTTATTAGCACCTTACCATTCCTGGACATTGCCTCAATGTAGCCTAAGACTGCACCAGCCTTCTTGGCTATCATATCACACTGCTGCTAAGTCTTAGCTCTCCTCCCTGGGAAAAGTAACAAAATAAAATGGTCCATTAGAAGTGGGGGTTGTAACAGACAGATAGGGACCATGAATGTGAAATATGAACATAGCATACATCAGATTCACTTGATGTTTTCGTGCATTGGTTAATTTTGTTGAAAGACTTTCCTCCCCATACTTATTTATATTGTGTGTGTGTGTGTGTGTGTATACTTTTTTTTACAAGGGCCATTTAAACATTAAAACGGATGGAGAGAAATGTTAAGAACTAATGACATAACAATTTTAATGGCACTGTTTCCTTAATTTTGAAGCACAGTCACCAAGGTTCACTACCTGGGAATCACAGAATCATAGTCATAGCTGGAAGGGAGTTTCCAGGTATATGTACTAGAGGGAGTTGCAGCAGATGACCTCAGTTTGCAAATCAGGGAATTAGGGCCTAGGGAAGTTAAGTGACTTGTCCCTAGTTATAAAGTTACATGTACACTGAAGTGATAGGTACTCTAATGTTAAATATGGCACTCTTTTCCACAGTTTCTTCCCTAAGCCTTTTCCCCTCCTCCCCAAACATGTGCCAAATTTTGCTGATTTTACCTTCATATATCATCTCTTTAATCTACTTCTTGAATCTCTGCTATTCAGGGCAGGATGCTTATCACCTTTCACCAGGACGACTGCAATAATCACCTAATTGGTCTTTCTTGCTTCCTCTTTCAAAGGACCTTGAATTCTAAGCTGCCAAAATAATTTCCTAAAGTCCAAGGTTGACCATGGATGGTCTCTCAAGTCTTCCTTCAGTGGATCCCTGCTGCCACTAGGATAAAGTAAGAACTGGATCTAAATCTTTTCAAACTCTAAGTCCAAACCTTTGTTTCTTTTGTTATTTCACAGTACTCTCCTCTGCTTTTTACAAATCAATGGTTCAGACAAAATTAATTAGTTGCTCTACTTCAGCATTTTATCGAGTAATAGTCTCCTAGAGGGTTGCTTCTTTTGCAACCTAGGAGGGTAGGAATGCTGATATGCAAACTGTAGCACTTTCCTCTCACCTCTAGGATTTGGGAAGCCCACAGGACATCTAGGAGCAGGATCTCATCAAGACTGTTAATGTAAACTGTATCCAGCCCATACTGAAGAGAAGGTATTGGGGCAAGCCAACTAAGATCAGATGAAGAACATCTTAATATCCAGTCTGGAGAGAAAAGGATTTTGTGGGTTAACCGCACAGAGGAGAAGGAAATATATGAAGTCTCCAGTTCTACATCTGATGTGGTTCCACTGATGGCAAGTATTGGTGGCCTCTAGATATAGACTATATTGTTTTACAAACACATATTCCTGATTTCTACTTAAGTCGACATAGATATAGTTAGTGACACATTATTACAAGGAAAGACTTATCTGGACCATGAATGTAGTAGTCTTTTGTAAACCTCCCAGGGGTGGGGAAGAGAGTGACATTTAAGGAGAGTGACATTAACTGGACTTGTATATCCTAAACGGCAGAATTATTATCATACTAGAAAACTGAAGTCATGTATTTCCATATTAATGTTGCTTGTACAAATTTTGTTTAACCTGTATTTTATCTTTTCTTAACCATGCTGCAACTCCTCTATATTCCCCAACCCTCAGCAGAATGTCCTTGGGCATAGATTTCTTTTCCTTTTGTTTTATCTGCAGGGCCTACGTAGTACATGGTAAGTATTTCATAAATGAAGCTTCAAGACACAATTCTAGGAACAGAGTAGAGGCCAAGACTAGGAGTAGCTTTCTTTTCCATCAGATCCTTTAAAATCTGAATTATGTCCTTCACATTTGACTGCATTTACAGTGGTTTCTGCAGTATACTTTAGTTTTTAGGACCATGTAAGAAATCCCATTATTTCCTGGATTGGGCAATGCTGAAAAACACAATACATGTTAATACACATGTTAAAAGATGACAAGTTTGGACAACATGTGACTACATAACATCCAGTATCAATCAGAAGAACTGTTTTGGCATGACTTTTACCACCTTTCATCTGGGTGAGCATGTTTAAGCTGAGTGTGTCCAAAAACTATCTGCCTCTGCCATAAATGGCACTATTTTTCTAACGGACTGGGTATATAAATGACTCAATCAAAATAACGATTCACTTTTGACAGATGAAACAAGAGCTAACGTGTCTATCCTAATCCTTGGAAACAAGTTCGACGGTCCTTCTGAAGTCATTGGTCAAGAGGTTACAAGAAATGTTTGATTTGTGGTCAAACAACAGGAAAGCAAAGTGTTTCAATGGAAGAACTGAATTTAGAAGTCTTCACATGCAGCATGCTAGAGATAAGGTTATTTGTTGAACTGCACAGTACATCAATTAATCCCCAAAACACATCTGTCTTTGTACAGTAAGTCCACTCAACTATTTAATAACTCAGCATATGTAACTTCAATTTAACGAACTTATTATTTATAAAGGAGGTGGTTTTTTTAGATCATTAACATATCAACTACTGATCTGTGAACACTGAAAACCAATTTTAGCCAAGTCTGGGTATTACATTGCTAGCCTTCTAATCCCACATTTTGTGTTCTTCTATAATTTACAATTTGATATTTGCACCCAGAATCATTTTTGGACAGTGACTTTTGAGTTCAGAAGCCTGAATTCACTTTTTAAACACTAAAAACTACAGAAATGTAAACAGTACTTAAAGTTCATCATGTTAAAAATGTTCATTTTTTGGGGAAATGATTTTTATAAATTTGTACTATATAACTACTTTTCTTTAAAGTACAATTAATAATTAGCTTATTAACTTGCATGACGCCTCACAATTTTTAATGCAACATCACAAAATAAAAATCTGATTTTTGGCAAAAAAACAAATACAACATTAAAGACCCCCACAACTCCCCCTAAATCTCTATATTCAAGTACAACCACAACATGAAAAGCCTTCCCTGGTTTCCAAATTGTTTCTTTGTATTTATTGGTATTCCTATATGTATTCCCCCCAGTTTAAGGGGTTCTTAACTTTTTTGTGTCATAGACTCCTTTGTCAGTCTGAATGAAACCTATACAGCCCTTTATCAACCTTGTTAAATGTAATATAAATAATAAAATACAAGGAAAACCAATTACATTTAAATAAAGATGTGATTTTTTCCCCATCAAAGTTCACATACCACTCTCCCCCTAAATCTATCCGGAATTCCAGGAGTTTAAGAAGCTGTACCCCAGCTGAATGTAAGCACTTAAGGTCAGAGAAAGTCTTATTTTATCTTCAGGATCTATTAGCAGGCACTTGTATTTGATGAGTAAAACTATAGTCAGTCATTCCTGTGGCTATCTCTTCCTAGAAAACCACATTCTCAGGACTGAAAAAAATATTAAAGGTCTTGGCATACAGAACGTCCTCATTTTACAGAAGAAAACTGAAGTCTTAGAGGTCACAGAGCAAGCCAGTACCCATAGCTGAGGCTAGGAACAACCAAGTCTCCTAAAATTCCAGTCCCCAACCTATTGTGAAGGTTTATTTAAAAACAAAAAACTAAAGACACTCTGCCCCCCGCCCCTCCCCCCACCACTATAAGGGATAATTTATGAGATGAAAAATTTTGAAAGGAAGTACTTGGAACTTACACTTAATTATAAACACAGTAAGTTCAATCTACATTCAAACACTAAATCATGACTCCACAAATGCGCCAATCTCAGTACCACTCCCCTCATAACTTTAGGGTAACAGATCTTAAAATGTAGCGATCTTTCTACTTTAGTCTCAAATAACCAAGTTCCGTGAACTTAACTTTACCAAATGGATATTTTAAGTCTCACTTCTATTATTTAAGAACCCCTCTCAGGAAAACGTAAAGCGTTTGAGCAGTGCAGTGACAGACTAAGAAGGTTCTTTGAAAATCGTGAGATGAAAACCTTTTCAGCCTTGAAAATCTTGAGAAGTCATCTAGCCCAAAGGCCCCATGGACCTGTTCCAATTTCTAAATATGAGCTAAATGAAGCACCTTTCTCAGAAAGTTTCTTACTGCATTTACAGACAATCTTTGTTGTATATACTTTTACAGTTTTCTAGATCCTGCTAAATTAAACCTACCCATATGTTATACTTAAAGCTGATTATGAACGGATACGGGGTGCCTGGGCACAAAACAGTCCAAGTTAACTATGAAGCAAGAATGGTAAGATTGTAAGCAGAAATAATCAAGTGGGGAAAAGGGATAAGCTAAAGGAAAATGAGTTCCATTCTGGACATGATAAATGAGGTGCAGCTATTAATTGAAAAACTAGACTTTGTGTTTATCTAGTGAAAGGGTATCTTTTATTCAGCATTTAAAAGAGTATCTTGTAATGAATTCTTAAAATACCTGATTGAGTGAAACTGCAAAAACTTGTGTCCTCAAGATTCATAATACAAGATCTTATTATTGGATTTACTATTACTTTAATGAGGTCTTTGCAATACTTTCATTCAGGGGATTAAAGTCTCCTCTGGATGAGGACCAAGACAACTCTTTTTATACTAAATTCTGAACCATGGTGTGGTATCCATATTAATCATTTCTATCAGAAAAAAAAATTCTTTAATAAGATGTATTCTGGAAGGCTGAGACTGGGGATCAATTTAAGAACTTTTACTCGCAAGGCATTATTTCTCACCTAAGTGATTTATAAGAATTGATCTTCTATTAACTACTGGTTAGTTTTAACAGTGCCTTTTGGCACTGACTCCCAAAACTTAATATAACAAATCTTTCAGTAGTAACGAAAAAACTTTTCATAGTTGAAACTTTCAAAAATCCAGGAGTTTAATATTGTCAAGACAAGAGATCTGATTCTCTTTAAGAGGCAAGTCTCTTAATTTTCTTAAATACTTTTTTTCCAAGCAGAAAAGTGGGAGCAAAAAAGTTAGCTCTCAAAGCCAGTAACTTTATCATTGTTGTTCTCTAGATGTCTAATACATACACATACCTACAGATCAAGTTCTTGAGGGCAAATAGCCTTAAAAAAAAAAGACCCCAATACAATTTCATTACAAGCAGTCCAAGATATAAACCATGGGTCTTTTAAGGTTTGAAAGTCAGGATTTAAGAGACAGTGTGGCAGGGAGGAGAGACCATCCCTTGAAATAAGGGTATAGGTCCCAGACCACCCTACTTAGGAATATGGATTGTATTTTCTTAAGTGGCAGCTAGATGGAAAGTGATGGGTCTAGAAACAGAAGGATCTCAGTTCAAAGACAACCCTGGGTAAATCACTTAATCTGTTTGTTGCCTTAGTTTCCTCAACTGCAAAATAAGGATAGAAAATAATAGCACTTACCTCCTAGGGCTGTCATGAGGATCAAATGAAATGAGAGTGCCTCGCACAGAGAAGACACTTAATAAATACTTATTTAAAAAACAAAAAAAAATTAGGTTGGCAAGGTGGCCCATCGAAGTCTACTTTACCTATTATACAGACATGAATTTATCCTAAAGTTGGATGGGATCTTGTACATCTTCTACATTTTGAAGGCTGCTTCGGAAAAGTCATTTATAACACCATTTTGGGCAAAAATAACCCCCCAAAACAAAAAAAACCTTTAGATTTCTAAACATCTGACATAACTAGAAACTTGTGCCATTTTAAAATCTATCTGGGTCTGAGGATAAGATGTTTCCAACTGGAGCAAAGTACCACTTATTTGTGTTTTTTAAATGAATAAAATAAAATGCATGAAATTACAAAGGAAACCACTTGTAGTAATTTTTCAAAAAGTTCATATACACCAGGTTAAGAACTCTTAAGATGAAATACTTTTGCCAATGCCACATTGAGTTAAAAGTACAACATAAGTAAGTGGACTAGATAGCCTCTAGAGATGTCCTTTCCAGTATGTATTTATGTATAGCTGTGTGTGTATATAAATTTTACAATTTGTTTTTAGATTTTTCTTGAGGAATGGGCAAACTGAGAACCATTCTATCAAAAGGAAGCCACAACAATTTGGGGAGTTAATTTATTCTCTTACTCTGTGCTAGTATGTTGTTAATTCTACCCTGCACACTTAATCATAATAAAATACAAGGAACTAAATAACCTCCCATACTTAAACTGATTAAGACAGAGTTTGAATGTCAACAGAAGAAATGCCTCCCCTCCCAGAGGCAAGATCAATATTTAAATGCCTACTCCTTGTTAGACACACAAAAAACTGGCCACCCATGAATAGACCAAATCCTCCAAATTATAACACAGGACCATACATAAGTCTGAGAGCTATAAGAGACTCTAAGGTCAGCTATCTGGTCAATCCCTTCATTATCAGAAGGGGAATCAAGGAGGCCCAGATGTGAACTGACTTGCCCAAGGTGACATAGGTAGGAAACATATCAGGATTAAGATCCAAATACAGGCCTTGCAACTCCACCCTACCATATTGATAACAATTTTAGACTTGGGGGAAAGTACAATAGGGCACATAAGACAAGGTCCTTACACCTTCCAATAACTTCTGAACTAGATGAACAGATTAAAAACCATAAGAATCCAATACAACACAAAAAAAGTGTTGCAATATATTGAATACAAAACAAAGATTAATGTGGCTTTGAAGTGTCAGTAGGATTTAGATAAGTAAAAGGGAGGATAAGGCATTTAAGCTAGAGAAACAACAGGGCAAAAGCACTGAAATATGAATTAAAAGCTGTGTCAATCAATAAACATTTAATAAGCACCTATTTTGTGCCAAGCACAATGATAAAACTCTGGGAATAAAGAGGCAAAAGACAGTCTCTCCCCTCAAAGAGTTTATAATCTAATGGGGGAGAAAACACGCAAATATATTTACAAAGGAAGTTATATTTGTACATGTATAGGAAGCTGTTAACAAAAGGATGGCACTAGAATTAAGAGACTGGAGAAGGTTTTGGGGTAAGAAACCAGGGAGTTCAATACAAAGAGCAGAGGGGGACAGCCAGAGAAAATGCCCTGAGGTGAGAGATGGAGTGTATAATTTGTACAATAATCAGGACAATGTTAGTGGATCAAAGACTACCTGTCAGGGAATTAAGTGTAAGACTAGAAAAGTAGAAGGGGGAAAGCAAGGTTATGAAGGGCTTTGAATGCCAAACAGAGTTTTTTGGTTTTTATCCTGGAGGATAAACAGGGAACTACTAGTTTATTAGAGGGCATCTAGGTGGCAGAGTGAATAGAGTGCTGGACCTGGAGTCAGGAAGACCTGAGTTCAAATCAGGTCTTAGACACTTACTAGTGTATGACCATAGGCAAGTCACTTAACATAGTTTGCCTCAGTTTCTTCTCTGTAAAGATAAGCTGGAGAAGGAAAAAGCAAACCATTCCAGTATTTTTGCTAAGAAGACTCCAAATGGGGTCACAGAAGAAAAGGGCATGACTGAACAACAACAAAGTTTATTTTGGGGAGAGTGGGGGTGGGAGGAGATATGGTCCAACCTATGCTTTAGGGAAATCATTTCAGTGGCTAAAGTGGATATTGGAATGAGAAGTCTCTTGAGGCAGTTGGAACTACCAGCAGGATGGTAGAAAGTGCATTAGATAGCTTCTAATCTGATACCTTCACTTTACAGATGTTACTTTAAGTTTTACAAAAACACATAATGAGGTAGGTGATATTTTTCTGATGGAGAAGTTGAGACACAACAGAGTTTAAGTGACTTGCCAGGATGGTACTAAGTGTATGACACCATGTGTCAGGTCTGTGACTTGAATTAAAATCTCCAACTTAAATGACAACTTTCTTTCTCTTACACCTTACTTGCCCAACCTAGCGTTCTTTCTATTACATCCTGGAAGAAATAAAACACCACCATGAGCTACAGCAGTATTTTAATAGGATGAAGTAAGTATTTTGTCATAGATGAATGTATGATATTTGGGGTGGAGTAGAAATAGGGGCAATAATCTAAATTCTATGACTATCCATGACCCCCCCAAAGATGAAGAAGCACCTACCCCTTGGGATGGAGGGGAAAATATGGTCTAGGGGTGTGAAACGTTTGTTTACACTCTTAATTAAGTTATAAGGATCATGGATTTAGACCTGGAAGAGGTCTTAGAGGCCTTCTACTCCTTTTATTTTACAAGTTGGGGAAAGTCCATCTTGGGAATTAGGAAGACCTGATCAAATCTTGCCTCTGACACATTCTAGCAAGTATGACCAGGTCTAAGCACTTCTAACTAACCTCTTAGTGACCAATGAGAGCTTCTCTCACCACACAAACCCATTCCTCTCTCCCCAAAAAGAAAAAGACTATTCACTTGTGTCTCAGAAAAGAAACCAAAAATGGCAAGGGTTAACAATTCACCCTCAAGACACAAGAACCCTCCTTTGCATAGCAGACAGTAGCACCCAACAGTCAAAGCCTAGATCCATTAGTTAGTCAATTCAAGTCATCAAGAATCTAAGGACCTACTATATGCCAGGAACACTGCGAATATAAAAAAAGCCAAAAACAGTCCTTGGTCTCGAGAAGCTCACAATACAATGAGAGAAAACATGCAAACAACTACGCAAACAATTAAGAAATATACAGGACAAATTAGGAATGATCACAGAGTGGGCCTGGAAAAGGTTTCTTTTAGCCTCCCAGGAAAAGTCTAGATTGCTTCAATGTATCTTAGGGATAAATAAGTGCTATGACAAGAGTTCATAATAAGGTGTTTGACTTCAAGAACCTTTTCCCTAAATTAAAACAGCGAACTTAATTTCAAATGCTAAAAACACACACACATAACCCAACAACAACCCAACAACTCACAAAAGCATCATAAGAACATAAGATTTAGAGCTGAAAGAGTTCCATCTAGTCCAGGGATGGGGAATCTGCAGCCTTGAGGTCATGTGGCCCTCTAGGTCCTCAAGGGTGGCCCTTTGACTGAATCTAAACTTCATAAAACAAATTCCCTTAATAAAAGGATTTGTTCTGCAAAACTTGGACTCAGTCAAAAGGCTGCACCAAAGGACCTAGAAGGTCCCTGGTTCTCTATCCCGATCTATTCCAACCACTTAAGTTTTACAGATAAGGAAATCGAGTTCCAGAGCTTACTTGATAACCAAGTATTAAGTGGAAGAGTTAGGAATTGAACATAGGTCCACTGACTCCATATCCTGCACTTTCCACCATACTTAGTTACCTTCCCTTTTAAAAAACGATCTGCTTTCATATATGTAGGCATTCAATTCAACAAACTTAGTGCTTACTATGTGCAAAGGTACTAAAAAAAACACCCAGTGAATGAATGACCCCTAGCTTCTTCAAAAGGCAGCCCCCATTTTCAACAAGAGTAATAATTTCTTACTCTTTTCTAACCTAAATCTGTTAGAAATGTATGGACTGCTTCCTTTACTAGACAATTAGTAAATGGGTCCCTGGAATACTTTCCCCAATAACTTTGTGTTTCAAGGTCAATGATTCTTGTCCTTAAACCTTTTTTTTTTTAAATTTTACTTAGCCAACTTTTTGGCTGTCACTAAACAATTCCCCAAGGTCTTGGCATTTTTATCTAGTAGTGGGGCCTAAATAAATGGACAGAATACTCTGGTATGGATTTGACCACCACCATTAAAACAGAGCACAAGTCGAAGCTTTGATAAGGTAGTGACAATACTGCCAATCCGTACCACATACTGAGTGCTCATCTTTTTTGTTTCTGATTGCTTCATCACATTCCCTTGACTAACCCCCCAGATTTGCCAGAACCAAGTGACTTCTACAAAAATTGCTTATTCCTAGTGGTAGCAGGTATTCTAAGCTGTCAATTCCTAGAACAGGAGGGTTCTCTCATGCTTCATAGCCACTATACATGGTTAAGTTTTAATGATTGTACTACTAGAGATAGGCAATGTAATTATATCATATAATTTGAGTAATTTATATTTGGCATAAAGTACACAATACTGAAGGTCTGACTTGTTTACCTTGCTCAGTATTCTTCTGTCCCCTCATGATGCCATACAATCACTGCCCAGTTAATGCACAAATATTAAAAGGTTCTCAGGCAGATTTGAATTTAAGCAGCTTGTATTAAGATTTCATTTCAGTACATTATCAAAAATAACTAACCAGCCACCATTGTCAACTTAAGAAAATTGACATAAACATTTTTTCCCCTATGCTTCCTTCAAGTAACAAGAGGAAATCAAGCAATGCAGAAGCAGATAGATACATAAATGTAAACTCAAGCTAAGTTCATGAGTACTTAGACCAGGTAAGCTTTACTTAATACTTAGAGAAGTTAACTCTCCATATTAAATACAACAAAGGATAGATAGGTAAGCTATGGTAAAGCAGTGATAATATTGCCAATCTGCACCACAAACTGAGCCCACCCCCTTTGTCTCATAAACAGGTGCCATACTGGATTGATTTCAGAAAAGTCGTCAAGTACATACTACACTTATTTCCAGGATATTCAAAGAAAAGCAATAAAGATCTCCCAGAGTTTCTGCTCTCAACACCTTGCAGGAAAATCAGAGAGCCAACAGTTGACACATGCTTTTCTATCTGCCTACTGATACATAAGCTCTTCAAGTCTCTTCACTCAGTTGATTGTCAAAAGAATTTTAAGGGGTACTGATCTGAAATCAAACACTTCTCTAAACACAAATAATAAGCAAAAAAAAAAAATCAACTTTATAATGGATAGTTAACTGCAGTTTTTCATGTATGACAGTATTCAAGATCAGTGGCAACCTCAAATCTGGTGAGTTGAACCCCTTCTTATACACCATATGATTATATATGAGAAAAGATCAATAGTATATTTTCATATTCTGTTGAATATGAACCTTTTATTAACTACAATATAGATGGGCAATACGGTAGTGATAATTTTTTTTAAAGTTTCTATTACCCTAACATAACAATCTCAAAATCTAAGACAAATAAATATACAGGATATAAAAGAATTGAAATTATATTTTAAACACTGAAATTCAATTAAGAACTCAGTCTTTGATAAGTCAAAGACCTTAAAGATGCTTATTTTGAATAGAGCAATAGAGAAAATTCAGATGAACATTTAACAGCACCTTTTGTACAGGAATCTATAAATACCTACCTGGAAAGGTAGATTATCTTTTTAGCACAATAGTTCTTTTTCCCCCTTTTATCCAAATTTTAACCTCATGCTGACTTGTTTAATGGAAGTTTGCAGCAAAAAGAAAAAAACAAAACAAACTTACCTAGCAATTTCAATAATCAAAAAGAAAATCATCAAATCTCATGTTGAATGAAAATATTCAAATCAGACATCCAAGAAAATGAAGCGAATTCTTAAGTTAAACACATGTACTAATACTAGCTGATAATTAAAACTAAAACCATAATTAGGATGACAGAATCATTTTCAAGCTTCTAAATTCACTCTTCAATAATCCAATGACACAATACTGAGTCCCTTTTTTTATATTTTAGGACACAATTCTCCATATAAAGTCATTAAAAAAAAAGTTACAACTCCAAGTGTACCTCTGTATTTCCAATTCATGATCAGCATAAAAATATTAATTGTCTTTCACATAACCAAAATAGTTTGAACATACAAAAAACCAAATAACTCTCCTGGGTATTGGTCATAAATTTCTCAGCACATAAATCATTTACATGCAAACATATTAATGGCAAAAAAATTTCAATAGAACATTATAAAAACATTAGTTCTTTAATCTATTTAATATAAAAAGTTGTCAAACTTGACCATTTTCAAGGTGCTATAAACTGGTACAAAAGGATTATACTATCAAATTCTATATTCTCTAGGCCAGGAAGGCACTTTGATAAACCATCCTTTCTTAGAATTAAGCTGAAAAATGAATATTTTGGTTTTCACCTCAACCTATACAGAAAATTCATATTTGAGGTGCTCAGAATCTTTATCCTATTTTCCAACAAGGTAGATGTCAGACTTTTCTGCTTGGCTGACTCATTTATTAACATTAAATTAATGTGTTCATCTTTGTTGCTGAAGAAGACCATGCCATCAGAGAAATAATGACATGACCTTCACTTGACTTTCTTTTGCGTGAGGGAGGGCTGTGCAGGTCACCAGCCTCACTTTTCCTCCAGAGCCATCTGAATCTAATGACTAGATATTCATCAGGATGACTGGAGATGACCCAGGATGAGGCAATTGGGGTTAAGTGACTTGCCCAAGGCCACACAGCTAGTGAAGTGTTAAGTGTCTGAGGTGAGATTTGAACTCAGGTCCTCCTGTTCCACTGCACCACCTACGTTAGCTAATCCAGGGAAGGGTACTACATCCATAAGGAGACTCCTATCACAAGTCTTTTACATAAAGTACAATACACAAGAATTCCAATAACTTTACACACACACACGCACACACACACACGAAAAGTAGGCATACAAAGCCTCTATGTTTAAGTCCCATTACTCTATCCATAACTATCTAAATATAATTTGTCTTCTATCCCAAGTACCAAATGACACCACTAGAATAAGTTCTAAGACAAGATGAAAAGCTTTAAATTTTCTTTTAAGTAAAGATACTCCACCTCCCTTCCTCTTCTACTCTCTCCTCCATTTGGGATATAAAGGGGGACACCATCATTCCATAAAAAAACATGAATCTTAGATCTTACTCAATTTTATAGAAAACAAAAATCCAAGGAAGGCCATAATCAAGCTTATTATATCTGATATGCTCTACAACACAGAGAAGCTATATTCAACGTATTTATTGATTCTCACCAGTACATCATTGCAGATATCTCTTAGTTCGGTCTCAATTTTCTCTCTGTATTCTCGGGCCATCTGCTGTTTTTTCTCAGCACCTTCCGTCTTTTGCTCAATACTTGAAACAACCCTCCAAGATGACCTTCGGGCCCCTACGACATTTTTGTAAGCAACAGAGAGAAGATTCCTCTCCTCATTGGATAATTCAGCTCCTTGCTCAGTTACAGACTTCATGCAGGCTGCCATGTCATCATATCTCTCAGCCTGCTCAGCCAATTTGGCCTTCTGCACCAGCTCATTTTTATCCATGACTGAATGTTCTAAAGGAAAAAAAAGTATCATTTAAAGACTTAAAAAATTAAAATATAAATCGTAGTCACAATAACCTCCAAAGTACACCAATTTCCCATTGCCAATGGACATAAAAATTTTTTACATAGGATGATCAGAATCAAAATGGTTAATAGACCAATTTATCCTGATACAGATTCTGGATACTCCAGAAAGTTTCAGAAGTTTATTAATAAAAATGCTGTTACACTGTCTACAAGGCCGTAACATATGAAGTCAAATACTCAAAATTACAATTTCCAACCTTATCACTGAACCAAAATTTAGCAGTTTTTCTAATTGTTAGGAGTTATACATTATTTTTATGATTTGAAAATTTCATTGAACCTTTTCAAAAATACACGCCACTTTTACACTGATATATCCAAATTACATAGCTTATTTCTGTTTACATTCATAATGCTTGTACCATCAAGATAATAAAACAAATTTATGGACCAGTTTTGGTAACATGGTTAATATTTTATTAGAATTTGCTACAGTATTACTAGATTACTTATTTGGATCACCTTTAGTGACCAGAAAGGTATACACGTCCAGTTTGTGAACTGAAAAACATTTTATAATTGTTTCAATTATTCCCTCTTTTCTCCTAATTCTAAAGCTCCCCTGAGTCCTAATTTACCTTCTGATAATTTTACCTCAAACTGACAAATTAAAAAATTTTGAACAATAAGATTTTATAGTCACTTTGGATTAAGGAAATTCTTTTATGTTAATCAGTGAAGATCAGCTTTTCTGTCACTATTGAATTAGAACCCTGTTATCCATCCCCCCCCCAAGGGAATCCCCAAATATCAATTTTTGACACATAACTCCACACACCCAGTAATGGGTTCCTGTCTTCAAGTAGATGCTCACCTAGCAGAAACTGTTGGGTATATTTAAAATGCCTACACTCCTCTTGATTTTCAAACATTTTATTAGGACAAAGATATTTTCTAGAGATCTAATTTCAGTCACTAAGATGTTATACTGACTATCGAAACAGGTATAAAATGTGCACATTCAAAACTAGCTGCAGAACAATGTTTTGGAATATCCTCCAACCCTGGGATCCAACGGAAGTGGAGGTTCTCCCATGAAATAAAATGGTGCTTTCGGCATTACTCGTTCGTGGCCTCACCCATCAAGCCTGGACAGAACAAGGGCTGAACTCGACCTCGGGGCAGGCCTTCCAGGAGCCCGAGGCAGAGCCCTCGCCCCCTCCCGGCTCCAAGCGCTAGTCCCCTTCGCCTCCTCCCTTTGTCATGGCGGATCTGTGTCACTGAGCCCAGCCCATGGCTGGGAGCGTTAATTCCCCCCTCCAACCAGAGCGAGAGGGAGGAGCTGCCCGCGCCCCCGCCCGCGGGGGAGGGGGCGCCGCTCGGGCCCGCCGGACTGCGCGGCAGCAGTGCCTGCCCCACCGAAGCGGAACCACTACGAACCCGGTAATGGACACACCCCGCGGGGAGCGACATCCGCCGCGGCCGCCCGTCCTCGAACTGCCCCATTTACCGAGGCGCTGAGGACACAGCAGCTGCAGCAGGTGGGGGAAGAGGGCAGATGAGCCACGCCCAGGCAGGCGGAGAGCCAGCCCTCCCCCAGGCAGCCCGGCCGGCCCCGACAAATCCGGGCAGGGGTCTGAGGACGCGGTAGCGCCCTTCCGCCGACCCCCACGCCCAGCCCCTCCCCTACCTGATCTCCCCGCCCCCACCCCATCTCCCCCACTCCATTCGCCAGGCCTTAATAAAGCCCCAAAAAAGCCCCAAACCCATCCCAAGGCTCCCTTCCTCCCACGGCTTCTACCGCGGCAATTCAGCTCCGCTCCAGCGTGTGCATGCCCCACCCTGAACCTTCACTCCCGGGGGTGGCAGTCACCCCTCATTCACGCCCAGGAGGGCTACCTCGCCGGGGGGCTACCTGCCGGACACCTCCGGGCAGGCCCCGATCTACCCTCGGCCGCGGGCCCCTCGGGCAGGGTTGGGTGCCCCCTCCCGCCGCCGCAGCGCCCGCCCGCGAGCACGGCGCCGAGCCTGCGCCTCCGAGAGCGAGGGCGGGGAGGGAGAGGGAGGAGGGTGGAGAAGAGAGGAGGGGGAGGCCTCACCTGCGCCGCCGCCGCTACTGCAATGCCCACGGCGGCGGGATCATTATCTGGGGAGGTAGCCGAGCCCGGGGAGAGGCGGGGACGGAGGAGGAACAAGGCACATTTTTACACTTCCCCCCCTTTTTTCCAGAGAGTCACTGGAGGGCGGGACGCGGGGCCACCCCCGCCGCTCCCGGAGCCTCGAGGACCGACGCCGGTCCCCGGGGATCTCCCGGGTGGGCGCGGTTTTTTCTTTTTCATTTGGTGGGCGAAGGGGGGAGGGGAACGAATAGGGGCAGATCTGGGGCCGAGTCGTTGAAAAACTGTTGCTCCCGAAATCACTAGCCGGAGGCACCAGCAAACGCGGCCCGGCTCCAGCGGAAGGGAAGCCGCCGCCCAGTCTCCGCCTGAGGAGACTCCGCCTCAGCCCAGCGCCGCTACCGCCCGGCCAGGCGGCCAACCCGGGGACGTAGGGAGGGGGCGGCCGTGGAGGAGGGTGATTTCTTCCCCCACCCCACTCCCACCTTCTTCCAGGGTAGAGCTGAGAAGAGAAATAGGCCGGGGTGCGGTGGCACCATCGCTTACCTGTGCCCGGAGTGAGTGGCGGCGGACGGACGGACGGACGCGGGGTTCAGCGGTCTCTGGGCGGCGGCAGTGGCAGCGGCGGGGCTGAGACTGTGTCCCTATATCTCTCAGCTCACAGGCTCCAGCCGCTCCGCAGACACGGGGTTTCCTCCAATCACTAGCCCCGGCAGCAGGGGCACCACACGCACGATGACGTCAAACGCTGCTATGGCAACCGCTGATTGGTGCCCACCGCTCCAGGGCCCAAGCGCAACCGCCGCTCCCTGGCGCGCGCGCGAGGAGAAAGAGCGAACGAGCGAGGCTGGGGCACGCGCGCGACCCGACTTTTACCCAGCCCCCACCCCTTTCCTCCTTTCTCGCTCGCCAATCCTGATCCCATGAGCGTCTGCGCGGGGCGCAACCACCCTCCTTCGCCACCTCTTCCCCCGCAGCCCCTCCTCACCACCCTTTCTTCCTCCGCCCCCACCGCCCCTGAAACTCCTCCCTCCACCCCGCTGAGGGAAGAACTGCCGCCCCACCTTAGTTTTTCGCTAGGTCCCTCAGCGCCTGCGCCAGTCACTCCCTCTGGCTGAGGCAGCGGTTCAGCAACATCCGGGGCCTTTCAAACTCTACCTTTACCCCGCCTCCTACTTCCCTCTTCCTTCCCCCCCCCTCCCCACCCCCCCAGCCCTCCTCACCCCCCGCCCTTTGCCGCGGTTACTGCCCCCAGGGCTGGGTCCAGCTCCCGGATAGTGTGAGCTGCCCCTCAGCTCCTGCATTGTGATCGATCTGGGGTGGGGCTGGGAGTAGGGTGGGGGCCCCACCAGGAACGGGCCGGGGAGGGGGGTGGGGGGCGGCAGTGGTGGGGGAGGGGCAGGTGAGCCGCCTCGCCCCTCCCCCATGCTCTCTGCGGGGCGGGATCGGGCGGGGCGGGGGCGGGGTAGACCTGGGGTAGACGTCTCCCCGCTCCATTTCTCCCCCGCCCCGTGCTCTCTTGCCCTCCCCTCCCCCCCTCACACCGGCGCCGCTTTACCTGCTCGGCTCGGGGAAAGCTGCCTTGTGACCTTTTAAGGCTCGGAAAAGAAAGTAAGGAGGCCAACCCCCTGAGTGAGCGTTGAGTGACGGGAAAGTTGTCCAATCCGGAGCTGGGGATCTGAGAGGATGGACGACTTGGCGAGGACTACGGGGGCGGGCCCTAGACCTAGGTGGCGAGGAGGAGGAAGGGCGGGAGGGAGGGGAAGCCGAGGACGAGGGACTCCGAACCCGGAACGCCCGGGGCCTACCTGGGCTGGAGAGCAGAGACCTTGACGGAGGGTGGCAGACGGCGCTTCGAGGACGTTAGGGAAGTCAGGAGGAGGAAGAACGGAGTGAGCTGCAGCAATAAGTTGACCGGAGTCTCCTCCTGGGCCCATGAGGGCTGTCCGGCCATCGCCTCTGTTAGGCCTCTTGGTACAGGGATTGAAAATGCGGGCCAGGATAGGCCAGCACTTTAGGTGTTTCAGTGGGAAATATAGAAAAATGGGTCAGAGGAAAAGGGCAGTCAGCGGGAGGAAGTGGTATTAGTGCCACACGCCCCAACCCAAGCTGCCAGGCCTCCCGTTGGAACTACGCCGAAATCGGACTCTCGTTGCTTTACATTTAAATGCAAGAAATGGACTTGTAGGAGAGGAAGAACTCTTCCCGCACTGTTGTCTCAGAATGGTCAGTGGAACCTTTTAACAGAAAGGCTCTGTCAGGGCTGGGAACCTGCGGCCTCGAGGCCACATGTGCCTCTCCTAGGTCCTCAAACAAGCTTCACAGAACAAAGCCCCTTAATAAAGATTTGGACCCAGTCAGAAGCCTGAACCCGAGGACTCGGAAGGCCACGTGTGGTCTTAAGGCTTCCGGTCCCCACCCCCGGGCTAGGCAGTTAGGAATGAGAGGCTCAGCTTTTACTTTCTGTCTTTATAAGCATCTCTGCCTAAATACCGATCGTTTTATAGACTTGCTACATCTGCTCTAGTACTATCGTTTTCTGCAGGCACTGGTCACAATATCTGAGGCCACCAAGCAGTCCAGGAAACTCCTTGGGGACCGTTTGTCTGATTCCCAATTAGTATGGGAATGGTAAGGTTGCAGAATCAGGCAAAAGTTAGCCCTGATGAGCCCGAGTAGTGGGTTTTTTTTTTCCTTTTCCCATGAGGTCAGGGTTCACCTAGTGGGGTGTTTAAATCACCTATAACAGCTAAATGAATTCTGAGAGAATGACTCATTCAAAGTGAATAATGTTTAAAAAAGCATAAATTATCTCTTATAAAGTGATGCTAAATTGTTTCTAGTTTCATACTAGGCCCTAGAAATTTGACAAAGGATATTTAAAGATACACTGTCTTTTAATGGAATGCTTTCAAATCTGTGTACAGAAAATGCGCTCAGATTTTTACATTTTTACTTGTATATGAATACAAGTTCATATATTGAACTTACTTTGGGGAAGAACTAAGGGATTATATTATCGCTATACATGCTTTAGTTGGCTAGGAGAACAAAGATTTAACAATTAAAATATTTACTAAGCATTTGCAGTTTGAAGATAATGTAAGTACTGTGGGAGGTAAGACTCAATAAACATTTATTAAGTGCTTAATAAGGAGGGGACACTGAACTAAGTTCTGAGGATACCAAAAAAATGGCAATCCCTGCCCTCAAGGAGTTTACCATCTAATGGAGAAGAGAACATGCAAACAAATATACACAAAACAAGCTATGTGCAAGATAAATAAGAATTAACAGAAGAAGGTACCAGAATTAAGGAGGGTGGGGAACGTTTTCCTATAGAAAATGGAATTTTAGCTGGGACTTAAAGGAAGGCTGAGATGAGGAAGGAGAGCATTCTAGGCATGGGAGACAGCCAGAGAAAATTCCTGGAGCAAAGAGTTCAAGTATCATTCATGGAACTGCCAGGAAATCAGTCCCTGGATTGAATGTCAGGCAGTAAGGTTTAGGAAGAAAGGTAGGAGGAGACTAAGTTATGAAGGGCTTTGAATACCAAACAGTGAATTTAGTGTTGGATCCTAAAGGCAATAGGGAACCACTGGAGTTTATTAAGGGAGAATAGGTTGAGGTGATATGGAGGAACCTGTGCTTTAGAAAATCAGTATTATTGCTACCTTCAAGGAGCTTATTACAATTTAGTGGGGAAAATAAAGATATATGGTAGACATGTGGAAAGTCAAATTTAACAATACTTCGAAGAGATGTCATAAGGTTAACAGAAGTTAGGAATAGAAAGGCAGATTTTAGGGGTCTAAATTGAACATAAATAGGTTAGGCAACTGTGGCAATAGGTGAGGTTTCCAAGTGTAGAAAATACAGTTTATGCCTATATTTCAGGTGGAAGAATAGAGGAAAAATGTGCCTTGAAAAAAATGATTTTGAAGGTATAGTTGGGCCAATGCAGTAAGAAGAGATTTGTAAATCATTTAACCTCTCTGTATTTTAATTTGTTCACCTATAAAACTGTATATCCCCACCTTTCTTATCTCACAACTCTAAGATGAAATGAGCAAATACGTTTTAAGGTGCTGTGAAAGGTAGAATTTTTCTCTGGAAATAAAGCTACTTAGTTCCCTTAGCTGGAGAGAGGTTGATTCCAGTATCTCACATCTCTCCTAAATCCTCTACCTGATACTACCCCCATGATTTCTCTCCAAGTTCAACAAACTTATTTCCCAAGTGGGAAAATGTAGCTCATTCAGTTAGAGCTAGTGAGTCTAGCCCATTAAGATAGTGTCACTCAGTTCTGAGACCCTTTGGTTATATAGGTATGTCTTTATTATGCCCTGTTAATCACTGAGGCAAAAAAATATGACTGGACCCACACAAGTACCTACTCCTCAACAAATTCAATTTTGAATTAAATACTGACATATGCAAGCCACTAGGCTAAGCACGGAGGAAACAAATGAAAAATGACAGTCTTTGTGGGCAAGTTGCTTATAGTGTAGTAGGGGAGGGAGGAAGGGGTCAAGGACAGAGATAGGACATGTCCGCAAGTTTATTACAAGGTAAGATATATTAGAATTAAAGGAAATCTTGGCCAAGTGTTAAAGAGAAATTTGAAGAGGGGAGGTTTTGTGGAAAAGTGCCATATGGAAGGAGAAATTGGAGAGGGGGTGGATCTTCAATAGATAGAGGTGGGAGCAGGGTGTTTCTTTTCCAAAAAATTGGGTATGATGGGTTGACAGATGAGAACTGGTGAGAGTGGGGTAAGGTGAACAGTTTGGTTTGACTAGAAGATAAATTATGTGAAGAGGAGTAGTAAGTCATAGGCAGGATAGGTAAGTTGGAGATAGATTGTGGAATTTCAGTGCCAGGGTGAGTAGATTAATCTTTATTTGGTAGGCAGTGAGAAGCTGGTGAAAGTAAATAAATGACATGTTTATGGTGGTACGTTAGTAAGAATAGTCAGGCTGCTGTTTAAAGCCTGATTGGTCCGAGGAAATTGAGGCAAGTGATCCAAGTTAAAAGGCTGTCGCTATAGTCAGACTGAGAAGAGATGAGGGTCCAAACCAGTGTGTTTGTAAGTAGGACTCAAAGACATTGTAGAAACAATAGGACTTGGAACTTGATTGATATGAGTGAAAGAGCAGGAAACCATCATGGTACAGTAAAATAAAAAACAAAACAAAACATGCTGGATTTCAAGCCATAAAACTTGGTTTTGAAACCCAGCTCTGTTACCACCACTCCATTTGTAATCTTGGGAGTATCACTTGATTTCTCTCATCTTCATCTGTAAAGTTAAGAAAATGGGACTAGATGGTCTCTAAGGCTCCTTTCAGCTTTAACTATATGATGGCATAATCCTTCTAGAATTTAGGGTTATGTATTTAAACATTAGGCTTATATATATCTTTGATTGGAGAGTCTCTTATAGAGGATATTGCTTCATTTGAAACCTCAGGTGCAGATGAGATCATTAAAGGTGAGTATACAGAACGTATGGAAGGCATGCTTACCGGCAGAGTCTTGGACAATACATACTGTTAAGATAGCAGAAAGGGATGAAGAGCCTGAAAATGAGATAGGAACAGTCAAAGAGGCAGGAGTAATCATGAGAGTACCATCTATATGAATCAGACACTAAAGGAAGAGGTCATATTTACACACTCGACTTCCTTGATCATATCAGTTGCCTCCTTTTCCTATGCAAAATATTGTTTTGAAACTTTGGTAATCTGGTATAAAGTCACATTAATATTTTGGCCTAACTGGCCAAAGTCCTTTGCAGTAATATATTGTTGGGCTCAAGATCTGGTGACTAACCATAGATGAGCAGTCTTTGAGCCATGTGAGCCTAAGCATGGGGTAACCATTGGAAAGCCTAATACATGACTCAAAAAAATGAGAAGGGAAAAAGAAATAGAACGGTAGAAGAGAAGAGGAAGGAAAGTCTAGCCTCACTGTTACAACACTTAACTGAAATTTAGGAAAAGCATTTGTTCTCAGTCACTCTGTTGTCTTCTATGATATTGGACAAGTAAATTTTATTACTTTTTCTTATAAAATATTTATATGATAGTATCTTACACCTAATATTCTTTGACCTGTTTCTTACCCCTAGACTCAATAATAATTCCTATTACCTGATCCTAGGTTTATAATTCTAATCTCCCTTGTCCTGGCCTTCTTAAACTTGATATGTTTTTTAACTAATATTGGCATCAAGTATAGGGTATTTTTAATATTTTCTAAAAATTACCTAGTACGCTGTGAAGATTTAATGAATATTCAGTAATTTTATATGTATATATTATAGTTATGAGGCTAGGGTAGATATTAAATATGAATATATCATTTGCTCAGGAATATCCAATAACCTTGCTCAAGGATAAGCATAGTTCACAATACTTTTACAGAATTGGGGCTAAGGATGATCATTCAATCTTATCCTATTTTATTTGGAATTGGGCACATAAAACTGTAAACACCATTTCCTTTTCAAAAATAGACAAGTGTTGGAGGTTTACAAATATTTGCTAAGATTTATTGGCATTAAAGTGAAGGTGTTGGCATATACTAGTTACTAAATGAAATAATGGGAATGAGAGTACTTTGTGCCTGATCCTATACAAATACAAGATATTATTATCATCATTGCTGAAACCTTGTCTGCATTATTCAAGGACTTCCTCTGAAGAAGTAATCCCATGAGAAGAGAAAATGAGGAAGACTACATGCACTATCATGTCCATCCAACCAGTTGAGTCAGTCACTTTGTGACCCATAAGGCCTGTGTAGGGAGCTAGAAAGGCAGGCCTAGTGCCAGGGTTTCAAATGTATGCTCATTTACAATTCAAGATTGGTCAGCAGCAGGCAGGGAGGAGAAAGGTCAGATGAAGAATTTGTCCCTTGCTGGCCTTGCATTTCAGTCCCAAGGACCCAAGAAGAGGCATAGTGAACATTTGGAATTCATTAAGGCTAAAATGCAACTGAATCTTAGAAAAGTGGAAAAGAATTTGGTTTAGTAGAGAAGGTTCTTCCAGAGGACCCAAGGACATTATGATTTTCTCCCAGCTTTCCTGGATCTAAATTATAGCTGATTGCATTTTATTCTTAAAAACTTGTCTGGGTTCTACCTCCCTTTTTACACTTATTTCAGGATAGTTGCTCTCAACTTGAAACCCTTTTTTAAGATGTATGTTTTCCTCTCCATAAATCAAGGTGACTTCTCAGAATATTTCAGTAGTTCGATGGGAAAAGCAGTTCATACCCAGTTCACAGAAGGATATCAGACAACTCATTTGAGGAAGCCAAATAGGTTTTTGTACATGATTATCTTTCAAACAGTTAATGCCTCACTTATTTGTTAGACATTGATTTTTTTAGACAGGTTAATAAAGTTGGCAGGCTTCTGGCTAGAACAATTAAGGAACAAATAAGTAACTGTTGTAGGAACATTTTAATTGATAAGCGTGCAAAGAAAGAAATGGACAAATTTGCTGATGAATTTCAACCAGAGTTTGTCAGATAATCTTCTTATGCAGTTTATAAGGCACTGTTGAACAGCAGTGTCTTAATAAGAGTTGTGACAAAATGAGTTTACAGCCAATTACTTTCTATGCATGTAAATAGCTATGTAAGAGGCACAAATAAGTTAAAATAAGTCAGCTAGGATGTATCTGTAGATATGAGAGAACAGGCACTGAAAAAGTAGTACAAAGGTCAATTGGTAGAACAATTGAGCAGAAGGAGCTTGGGTGATTTTAACGAAGTTTTTGATTGTTTTATTGGAGTAACTTAGGAATCATAGGTCAGAAAGAACTGGGTGTTGTATTTGAGGTTAAGTAGAAAGGGAAGAAATAGGCACTGGGAGGGACTTAATACCTCTAACAGAGACAAAAGGGAAAGAAAATCTGGCTTTTAAAATTTGACCATGACGTCTTGTAGCTTACCTTTACTGGAATGAACATGAAATTTTCTGTACAGACAACTAAATAGCATTTGGCTCCAGAATGCTAATTGAATTCTGAGCCTCCGTATAGATTTTTTTTTTTTAATTTCAGACATTAGAACATTGAGACTTCTGATTCATTCACTTTACAAACCTATGACAAAAGACTTAGGCTCTGGTAATGAACTTTGTAAACTTGCTTATCTTAAGAAATTTAGTAAAAACCTTATTACTAGTTTGATTACAAACCTTTTAAATTGTTTTCATTTATGTGAGTCTGCTTATGAGTAAATTCTAAACTCAAGAACAAGGATATTTTCATATTTCTTGGCCACCTGCTCTCTTCCCCTTAATGCTTAGTTCGGTGCCTTATATATCATAGGTATGTAGTAATTAGTTGTTCAATCAATGAGTTTGAGTTGAAAATGGTTTTCCATGATATTGTAGTTGAATAACTTCAATAATTCACATATAATTTTAAAAGCTTAATGTTAATAATGTTACCCTTTCCCATACATTTTACAATAAATAATAAATTATTAAATTAAATTAAATTTCCTTTCATTTCTCTTATTCCTAATTGTAAATGTAGTAAATGCTGTAAATGTAGATTAGAAGTGAAATTGAGAGGATACTATCCTCTTCGCTTGAGAATAAGGGCAGGCGATCCTCCAAGCCACACTATTAGACAAGAACCTAATTAGTTGACTTTGGGGCCAGCTCTTAGCAGCTGTTACCCTCTGGCAATCTGATCAGCCCAGCACCAGTTCTCTGGTGTCTTCCTGCTACCCACAGATAGAAACATTACCAGGTACCATTTCTAGAGGTACATTCTACTGCACATAGGTCATATTTTCCTTTCCTTCCAATTCCAAATGGAATAAGGCAAAGGAAGGGAGACACCTATTTGTGTATAATGTCCTGACTTATGTATCTTGCCTTGGTGACCTCTAGGATATTCTGAAGATAAGCTTGAGTGGTTTCCAGTTCTGCCAAAGAGTCATCCATTTTCAGAATTTTGGTTCAAGTGCTGAGAGCAGGGAACTGGGAATGGAATTTGGAGCAAGGAAGTTGTATCTGGTGCAGGAGTAGCGTTGCTATAACAAAAGTTTGTGGTAGTAAAAAAAGTAGGTCAGTCATATTGTATGAAATAAAAATGCAGAAATTCTGTTGCAGGGTATGACTAGTACAAATTTTCTGCCTGCCAGATTGGGGATAGTAAGTGATAAGTGAATTTTGATTTGAGAGGCAATAAAAAGGATGGTTCAGAAATTTGGTCTGAAGTGAATGACAAGTCCAAGAAGTAGAAGGCCACTTGGAGAAATCAATAAGTTGTTTTGGAAAAATAAGTGGGTATAGTATTGGGAAGAATAGAAGCCATTTTCATCAAGGTATTAAATCCTGCTCATCTTCCCTTTTCCTCATTTTCTGTCACCACTTTCTCCTTTTTCACATGATGAGATAGCCTTGCTCTTTACCAAGGTTAGCTCTCTATTTGTTCTAGTGATTGTGTTCCATCCTGTCTCCTCCAACAGATTGCTCCCTCTGTTATCCCCATTGTCTCACTTATTTTCAATCTCTCTGTCTCCAGTGGTTCATTTCCTTCTGCCTACAATGATACCTATGTCTCCCTTATCATGAAAAAAACCCTACTAGATCCTTCCATTCCTGCCGATTATAGTTCTATTTATCATCTGCCCTTTGTAGATATCTTCTAAAAGGCTACACCTTCAATAGTTGCCTCCACTTTCCTCTCCTTAACATCTTACAATCTGGTTTCTTGCCTTATTCTATCAAAACTGTTCTCTCCAAAGTTAATAATCTCTTAATTGCTAAATCTCATGGCCTTTTTTCAATCTTCATTCTCCTTGATCTCTCTGTAGCCTTTGACACTGTTGATCACTCTCTCTTCCTTGATACTCTCTTCTCTCTAAGTTTTCAGGATTCTACTCTCTCCTAGTTTTCCTCCAACCTATCTGACTGCTCCTTCTCAGTCTTCTTTGCTGCATCCTCCTCCAGATCAGGCCCTCTAACCATAGATGTCCCTCAGAGTTCTGTTTTGGGTCCTCTTCTCCTTCTATAGTACTTTACTTGATGATATCAGCTCCCATGGATTTAATGACCATCTTTATGCTGACGATTCTCAAATCTACCTTTCCTTCTCCAAACTCTGCTGATAACTAATTTAGCATCTCCAACTGCCTCTCAAACATCTTGACCCAGATGTCTAATAGACATCTTAAATGCAATATGTCCAAAACTCTTCTCCTCTTATTACTGTAGAGGGCAACACCATTCTTCCAGTCCCTTAGACTTCCAACCTAGGAGTCATCCTGGATTTCTCACTGTCTCTCAGCTCCCATATCCAAGCTGTTGCCAGGGCTTGCTGATTTCACCTTTGTATCATTCCCTACTCTCTTCTTACACTGCCACCATTAGTATATACTCTTATCATCTGATGCCTTGATTACTGACATGGTCCACTGGTGGATCTACCTGCTTCAGATTCCTCCACATTCCAATCTATTCTCCATTCAGCCACTAAAGTGATTTTTCTAAAACAAAGGTCTCATATAAACAAAGATCTCAATAAACTCCATTTGCTTCCTTTTGCTTCTAGGAATAAATAGAAAATGCTCTGTTGGCCTTCAAAGTCCTTTACAACCTCACTTCCTCCTACCTTTCCAGTCTTCTTACACCTTACTTCCCAACAGGTACTTTTTAATCCAATAACCATGGCCTTCTGGCTGTTCTACTCTATCTCTTGGCTTTAGGCATTTTCTCCAGCTATCCCTCTTGCCTGGAATGCTCTACCTCCTCTGATTCAACTACTGACCTCCCTTGCTTCCTTTAAATCCCGCCTCCTATGGGAAGCCTTACCCAACTCCTTTTAATGCCTTCCCTCTGTTAATTCCTATTTATCCTATTTATTTATATAGCTTACTTTGTATATGTTTATTTGCATGTCATCTTCCCCATTAGATTATAAATTTCATTAGGTCAGGGACTATCTTTTGTTTCTTTTTGTATCCCTGGTACTGAGCACAGTGCCTGCCACATAGTAGTTATTTAATAAATGTTTAATGGTTGAATTAGCTGTCCCAGAGAAGATGGCAGATCTAGGACAGCATTTGTTCATATGGAAGACTAGGAATTCTGTGTTGATACGAAGTCTAATCCATTTTCCAACCAAATCTTAAGCTCCAACATCTTAGTGAATTTGTGGCCACCCAAAGTCCAAAGTGACCACCTTCAGGGATTTGAATACTCCATTGTGTCCAGTGTCCAGACTATTATGGGACAGATATTATAGGAATATAGTTGTCTGTCCACCACCTGTTGCTTCATTATATGAGGCCTTATGTGTAGAAATGTGTCTGAAATGGAGTCTTTTCAAGGGATTGAAGGTAGAGTTGGCATACAAGGCAGTTGAGCCAGCACATTGTTCTGGTTGCAACCATTACTATGTAGCCTTACCTTGATTTCACTGAGACCATATAGCTGGCTGTGAAATTCTTGGCCTTGAGAACATTTAAACATTATACTCCATATGCCAGCCTTCAAGATACCTTCAACAACCTGCTTATCATTTCTTTTTAATTTTAAAACCAAAACCAGCTAAAAAGACCACGGCTGAATATGTGCTGAGAACATATACTACCATCACCACCAATATCATCAACCCACACCACCGTTCCACTTTATCTCTTGCTCTGAATTAATTAAGTCAATGCTCCCATTGCTTTTGGAAATAGCCTGTTGGGTGACTATTCAATGGATCAGCTGGGCATCCCTAACACTCCTAAAATCAAAAGAAAGGTTAACTATAGAGTAAAAGATCTAAAGGAGGGTACAATGGAAAGGGAAGAAAAAAGAGAGGGGAGGGTTGAACTAGATGAGGACAAGACTGTGGACAGGGCAAGGGAGTTTTCACCTTGGAAGACTGACTATGAATCACAGAAACTGGGGGAGCAAGAGAATGTGAATTGGCTAGCCTTAGTGCTGGAGAAGTGCCAGTTGGTCAGAGCCATTTGGCCCCTGGGGATGACAGAGAGGGCCATGGTGTTTGCTTTCCAAACACTGAGGTGCCGGAGTTTCATCTGAAAGTCTACTCCCCAGGCATTGGATTAAATTAACATTTGGTACAAAATCTTTGGCCATATCCCAAGATTGTGGGGAATGAGAAACACCCAGAAGGTAGCCTACATGTGGAAAATGCTCCCAGTTCTGTCATCCTGGAGTTCAAGGCAAGTCCAAGTGTCCTTACACTTGTAAGGACACTTTAAGAATTCTCACAAACCCCAGAATATCCCTATCTTTACAATGTTAGGAGTCCTTCCTGTGGAATCATCCTGACTCTTTGTTAGTCCAGTAAATTCTATCTACTCTGTGTAGAACTGACACCCTTCTAACTTTATGTAGAAGCAGTGCTTGTAAAGACAGGTTAGGACTACAGAAGTTACTTGGTGTCATGCTTGGAATCTTCTGAATAGATTAAGATGTCCAACTAAGTCATCATACCACAGTCTTGCAAGTCATAGAACACCAAATAACACTAGATTGTAGCAGGTTCATTACAGAACTAAGTGGTGAGATTTTTAAAAGCACTGACTATGGAAAGAATACCTGCTTTCAAGTTCCTATAACCCTGATGCTTTCATGCTGTGTGACTTTGTACAAGGCATTTGACCTTTCTGAGCCTAGCACAACAAAGACGTCAAAGACTGAGGGAGAGGTCCTTATATGTTAAATATATCAGCATATTTTGCAGTAAGAAAAATGGGTGCTTACTGGGGAATGGCTGAATAAATTATGGTCTCTGAATATAATGAAATGATAAGAGAAACCTGGGAAGTCTTGTTTTGTTTTTTTTTTAATTTTAAAGTTTAAATGCAAAAAGTACATGCCAAATGGTTCAAGATGTTGGGAGATGTGAGAGAAGGACCCAGTACTAGATCAGGTATTAAAGGATGAATTTTCCAGAGAAGCAGAGAGAAGGCAGGAAAGAGATTTAGAATAAAAGGAAGGTTAACTATAGAGCTTAAAGCACTAAACTTTTGAGACTTTATATCCAATCTTTAAGTCTTGTTTGTACATTAAAAACATTTCCTAGATGTGTCCTTTTCTCTCCACTCTCACAGTCACCCTTGTACAGGCCCTCATCCCCTTATGCCTGAACTATCACAGTAGTCTTCTGGTTGGTCCCCCTGCCTCAAATCTCTCTTCTAATCTTTCTTCCACTCAGATACCAAAATGATTTTCCTAAAGCTTAGGTCTGACCATGTCACATTTCCCCCTCAATAAACTCTTATGGTTCCCTATTACCTCCAGAATAAAATATAAAATCCTTTGACATTCAAAATCCTTCATAACCTGGCTTCCTCCTACTTTTCCAGTTTTCTTATACTTCACTCCCGAAGGTTCAGCTATACAAGCTTAATTACTGTTCTTCGAACAGGACACCGTACAGCTCTACTCTGGGCTTTTTCACTGCCTTCCTTGTCTGTAATTCGTTTCCCAACTTCAAGACGAAGCTTAATTTTCAACTTCTGCAAAAGGTCTTTCTTCTTTTGTCACTCTGTCTCCAACCCCATCACAAATGAAAATGCCTTCCATTTATATGGCATAAATTTTTCCTTGAAATTTTTCTTTTTATTGTATCCCTAGCACTTAGCACAGTGCCTGACAAATAGTAAATGCTGAACTAATGCTTGTTGACTGAATTGATGCAGAGTAGAACTGAGTAGAACCAGGAGAATATTCTCAGCCTCCTCTTCCCACCAAGGCAATCAGAGTTAAGTGACTTGCCCAGGGTCTTATAGCTAGTAAATGTCACCTGTCTGAGGTGAAATTTGAATTATGGTCCTCCTAACTCCAGGACTGATGCTCTATCTACTGCACTACCTACCTGCCCCCAGGTGAATTATTTAAGTGATGACCATGTTTGGGGTCTTATATTGACTATCTATTCCAGTTTGATTTCAGGATAAAAGTTATCACAAGGAGGTTGACTTAGCTCAAACACAGCATGAATATGCAGCAAAGATACAGTGGCATTTAGCTTTTATTGACATGCTTTTCCTTTCCCCCTTTGTCTCCATGTGGAAGAATGCCATGACTTTTGTGGTCCTTAGACATCTACTATGTGAGGCACCTCAATTCAACATGAATGGGATTTTTATGCCCTTAGATGAACAGGAAGCTTGTGTTAAGGGAGATAGGATATGGGGGCAAAACAGGATCTGGAACTGGGGTGAACAAGAATGATCCAAGCTAAGCTGAAGTTGCCAGGAAGTATAGACATTGCAGGGCAAAGAGAGTTGGTTCAGTACAGAGTTGGGGTTGATGTCAGGAATCCAGATCAAGTTCAAGGAGGATACAGATCACTGAAAAGTGAGCCAGCAAGAGTGCTGAGAGAGTTAAGCAATCTAGACTGAGGAATCCCAAACACTTAGGAGGGCTGCCTTTCTTGCATCACATATTCCTGTATGAATGTTCTAGCTATGAACAAACACCAGCATCAGATGTGTCTCTGAGGTATACCACCAATCAATCAGATATTTATGAAGTGCCTACTGAATACCAGACACTGTGCTAAGCACTGAGGAGACAAGAAGAGGCAAAAGACAGTCCTTGCAAGATGAACGTGCAAAGAAGTATGTACAAAGCAAGTTATATAGAAAATAAATAGGAAATACTTAACAGAGAGAAGGAGCTAGAATTAAGAAGGGCTGGGAAGGCTTCTCATATCAGCTGAGTCTTCAGTAAGTGCTGAGATCTCCCTTCCAGTTGTGCCACCTATATAGCTGCTCTTCCTGTACACCTTTCAGTCTCTGCACCGTGGAAGCAGCCATGCCAACTGTAATTGAACTGTAGGTATGAGTGTCGCTGAGTATGCACATCAATCTGTTTACTTTTATTCAGCCATCTTCTGTAATCTGGACTAGTTCAAAAGAGGGTTTAAAAACAGGAAAGAGAAAAAACAAGGGTCCGAATTCCATACTTTGGATCATGAGATGCTTGGTTATTGAAAATTGAATGCAAATACTTAAAATAATGAGATATTTCTGTGTTTTAGAAAATATTCATTTCAGGAGCATAGCCTTGTAATGGGGGAAAGGAAGGAATAAGTCCTTTTTTATTATAAAAATATATCTAGCACTTTCAAATTCTTTTAAAGAAAATTTCAATAGAGTCAATGTGTTGGAAAAAGTAAAGCGTCTTTTATGTTTTAAATCTGAAAGTGACCTATAGTGAGCAAATAGATTTCTTTGTTTTAGGACCAAACTAGCTATTGGTGCAAGTGCATTAAAAGACATATGTCTATAGTCAACAAATCAAGAAAACGATTATTAAAAATGTGTCCTAGGAAGCACTGAGAACTGTGTAAAACCTCGATAACACATAATACTTTTTTTTTAAAATAACAGTAGTAACAGATATTTCCATGGCGTTTTAAAGTTTGCAAAGCACTACACATATGTAATGTACACACCCTGGCCCTAAGAGCCAGGCCTCCTACATTGCCCCTCAGAATTCCAGAGGAGCACCCTTAGGTATTGGGGTGTTTGTACTGGCATCAGCTTGAGCTCCCATAGGAAGGGTTCTTCTATTATTAGAGAGCCAAGGACTAGTGCCCTAGTTCCATGTAACCACTTAGTATCAATTGTCTTTTACAAAGGGATATTAATATTTAGCAAGGACAAACATAAAAACATTTACCCCAGTACCTCCAGGACATACTCCCCCCTATACTATCTCTGCTCTGGGGAAGTAGATTCAAAATTAAGCTCAATTACTAATATAGCATTAGTCCCACTGAGCTCATGTTCAAAGGCAGCAGTTACTGGACAAGTTTTGTCTTTGCAGTTGCTGGCCTGGGTCCAAAAGGTACCTCTTTGATTTTCAGGGCATTGATGTTAAGCTGGCTACAGCAGCCAGTTTGGGCACCAGAGCACCCTCATAACAGCCTTTCAAATTCACTAGGTTGTCAGACCCAGGGGCCTTCCACTCAGAAAAGTCAAGTCAACAAGCATTTATCAAAAGCTTACCATGTATGTGCTAGGCACAAAAAGCCAAAGACTGGGGCCTATTTCTTGGAGTCACAAGGCCTTAGAGGAAACAACATGACTGCTCACCATACGTCATGAGCAAAGAGATTCACCTACTGAATCAAAGAGAAGCAGTGAGTAGCTGAAGCTAACAGGCCTTTCTGAATGTCTCCAAATCCAGAGAGCCTTTCCTTTACCACATAGTTAGCTGATCAGAACCACTTACAGAATGTTTATGCATACTCTATAGGCTCTCCAAAGTATTTCCCTTATATATTATCACAATTCTCCCAGAAACATGCTTCCCATGGAGAGCCGAACCCCACTATATTATATATAAGCCCCACACCCACCTGTGAGATAGATAAAATTATCTCCTAGAGGTAACATTTTAAGAGTTACTGTCAGGGAACATGCTTGTTAAAGGAATCCTCAAGTGAATAATTTTGTCAAATGAATAATCAACCTCTAATTTAGATCTTCCCAAAAAGGAGCACTTGAAGGCTTATATTTTCAAGCCCAAGCTGGTGGCCACTACTCAACCCTCTCTTCAAACTTTCAGGGATTCCTGGCATTTAGAGGAGCTCAGCCACAGACTTGCCCACTCCTTTTTTTCTGCTCAGGGCCTTCCTTTATTTGGCCTCTCTTTTCCTTCCACTGTATCCACATATCTAGGTTTCAGGAAAAGGAAAGTAGCTGTTTATGGAAAGACTAAAGACCCCTATTATTTGGATTTTTATGGGGAGAGAGAGAGATTGTGTTTTAATGCTAGTGACTCAAGGGAATAAAATATTGGGGAGGTGGGGAACAAATTGGCATTCTACAAGAACAAATTAATTTGTTTGGCTCAGCAAAATGTCCTTGTAATAATATTTTTCTTCTTAGTATTTTTTATTTTTGGTCTCAAATTTCCATCCTTATCTTAGAATGTTTCACAGATACAAACAAATGATAGAGAGTATTGTGTCTTCCAGTAGGTAGTGTGTGACATGGATTGGATAAGAATAAATGCAACCTCATAGACACTTACTTGCTGAGTATCTTGGACAAATAATTTAGTCTCTTTTTGCTTCAGTTTCCTCAGTTGTAAAATGGTTATAATAATAGCATCTACCTCACAGGGTTGTTGTGAGGATCAAATGAGATAATATTTATAAAGTTCTTAGCACATTGCCCAGCCCACAGCAGGCACTTAATAAATGCTTGTGGGAGGCAGAGCCAAGATGATGGACTAGAAAGACACACTCATGCAGGGTCCTCCCCACAGCCCATAAATACCTATAGAGAGGGACTCTTAACAAATTTTGGAGCAGCAGAAGTGGAGAACAACAGAGCACAGGAGATTTCCAGCCCACGGTGACGTGAAAGGCCCACAGAAACATCAGTTGTGCCACATGTGGAGCTGAGTGTGGAACCCAGCCCAACCTTGGCCGAGGAGCGGGGAGCAATGAGACTTTGGGAGGAGGACACCTCGGGGACGGAATCTCCAGTCGCAGTAGCGGGTCCTCAGATCCCTCAGCCCACAGGTGCCAAAGGTCAGTGACTGGGTTTTATCAGCTGCCCAGGAAGGGAGAAGGGCCTTCCCATAGCTCCAGCAGCAGGCAGTAGCCACAGAGGGTGCACAGCAGCCTGTACAGACTGCTAGTTGGTGGAGCGTAAAAACCCCTGGGGTTATTGAAAAGCTGAGTCTTATCTCAGCCTTGGGTGGAGGCCGTGGGAGAGCTGGTCTTTGTCTCACACTGAATGGCGGCCCTGCCCATCCAGCTTATCTGAAAATCAGCCCCCAGTGCTGACTTGGTGGAACTGGAGGCCAAGTGACTGTGGAGAGGCATCTGCTAAGATTCTGGGCACAAAAATCCCTCTCTGCATCCAGACCAGTACACGCTTGATTGTGCCACCTTGGAGGAACTGAGATCTCGCAGATTCCCAGAGTATACCCTGCTCTTGACAAAGGACCCAAAATTTAAGTAACTGGTTGGGAAAATGCCCAAAAAAGGGAAAAAAAATCAGACTATAGAAGGTTGCTTTCTTGGTGAACAGATATCTCCTCCCATCCTTTTGGATGAGGAAGAACAATGCTTGCCATAAGGGAAAGACATTGAAGTTGAGGCTTCTGTGTCCCAAACATCCAAAATAAATATTCAATGGGCTTAGGGCATGGAAGAGCTCAAAAAGGATTTTGAAAATCAAGTTAGAGAGGTGGAGGAAAAACTGGGAAGAGAAATGAGAGAGATGCAAGAAAAGCATGAAAAGCAGGTCAACACCTTGCTAAAGGAGACCCAAAAAAGTGCTGAAGAAAATAATGCCTTGAAAAACAGGCTAACTCAATTGGCAAAAGAGGTTCAAAAAGCCAATGAGGAGAAGAATGCTTTCAAAAGCAGAATTAGCCAAATGGAAAAGGAGGTCCAAAAGCTCACTGAAGAAAATAGTTCTTTCAAAATTAGAATGGAACAGATGGAGGCTAATGACTTTATGAGAAACCAAGAAATCACAAAACAAAATCAAAAGAATGAAAAAATGGAAGATAATGTGAAATATCTCATTGGAAAAACAACTGACCTGGAAAATAGATCCAGGAGAGACAATTTAAAAATTATGCGACTACTTGAAAGCCATGATCCAAAAAAGAGCCTAGACATCATCTTTCATGAAATTATCAAGGAAAACTACCCTGAACCAGAAGGCAAAATAGATAATGAAAAAATCCACCAATCACCTCCTGAAAGAGATCCAAAAAGTTTCTCCTAGGAACATTGTGGCCAAATTCCAGAGTTCCCAGGTCAAGGAGAAAATATTGCAAGCAGCTAGAAAGAAACAATTCAAGTATTGTGGAAATACAATCAGGATAACACAAGATCTAGCAGCTTCTACATTAAGGGATCGAAGGGTGTGGAATAGGATATTCCAGAAATCAAAGGAACTAGGACTAAAACCAAGAATCACCTACCCAGCAAAACTGAGTATAATACTTGAGGGGAAAAAATGGTCTTTCAATGAAATAGAGGACTTTCAAGCATTCTTGATAAAAAGACCAGAGCTGAAAAGAAAATTTGACTTTCAAACACAAGAATGAAGAGAAACATGAAAAGGTAAACAGCAAAGAGAAGTCATAAGGGACTTACTAAAGTTGAACTGTTTACATTCCTACATGGAAAGACAATATTTGTCACTCTTGAAACTTTTCAATATCTGGGTACTGGGTGGGATTACACACACACACACAAACACACACACACAGCACAGAATGAATTGAATATCTTAAAAATGAAATCTTAAAAAAATGAAAATAAGCGGTGAGAGAGAAATATATTGGGAGGAGAAAGGGAGAAATGGAATGGGGCAAATTATCTCTCATAAAAGAGGCAAGCAAAAGACTTTTTAGTGGAGGGAAAAAGAGGGGAGGTGAGAGAGAAACATGAAGCTTACTCTCATCACATTCCACTAAAGGAAGGAATAAAATGCACACTCATTTTGGTATGAAAACCTATCTTACAATACAGAAAAGTGGGGGAGAAGGGGATAAGCAGGGTGGTGGGGAGGATGGAAGGGAGGGCAGTGGGAGGAGGGAGCAATTTGAAGTCAACACTCTAGGGGAGGGATGGGATCCAAAGAGAGAACAGAAGTAATGGGGGGCAGGATAGGATGGAGGGAAATATAGTTAGTCTTACACAACATGACTATTATGGAAGTCATTTGCAAAACTACACAGATATGGCCTATATTGAATTTGCTTGCCTTCCAAAGGGAATGGGTGGGGAGGGAGGGATGAAGAGAAGTTGGAAGTCAAAGTTTTAGGAACAACTGTCGAGTATTGTTCTTGCAACTAGGAAATAAGAAATACAGGTAATGGGGTATAGAAAGTTATCTGGCCCTACAGGACAAAAGAGAAGATGGAGACAAGGGAAGGGAGGGATGACAGAAGAGAGGGCAGATTGGTGATAGGGGCAATTAGAATGCTCGGTGTTTTGGGGTGGGGGGAGTGGAGCAATGGGGAGAAAATTTGGAACCCCAAATTTTGTGAAAATGAATGTTAAAAGTTAAATAAATAAATTGGAAAAAAAACAAAAAAATCCCCAATCATCCCATGATTTCTGGTGATAGAGGGCTCACGATCTTGTGCTATAGCCCATTTCACTGTTGATTAGCTTGAATTGCTGTGAAGTTTTCTGCTTTTATTGAACTAAAATCTATCTCCTTGTACCCTCCACCCAGAGGTCTTACTTCTAATCCCTGGAACAACATGGATAATCTCTCTTCTATATAATTACTCCCTCATATATTTAAAGACAGGTACTATATTATATCCCAACCCTCATAAAGTCTTCTAAGACTCAGTATCTTATTTCCCCATAACTATTCCTCATGTGACATTTTCTAGACTCCCTTTCTCCCATTGGAGCCACTCTATAGTTTACCAACGTTCCCCTTATTTACCATATCTCCTCCTCAATCCTCTCTTCTCCAGGCTAAACATTCCTAGTTAAAATTATTATTCCTGATGATGGGATGCAAATAACCACTTGAAGCAAATAGGTACTTTTCCCATAGATAAAGGAAATTAGAAAAAAGGGGCAAATACATACATTTCTTGTGGGTCTACTGTGGACCTGATTTTTTTTCAGGGTTATTGTGATTGTTTTTGAGTCCTAGACTAACACTTATTTTCATGGTCAATTTAGTTTATTGAAAGAGGAAGGACTTCTAGTTTACTGAAGTTTGTAGTAAATAATTGGACCCATTTTCCACTCAAGCAACTTGAATATCTGAATTCCTATCAGAGGTCAAAACATGTGTCAGAAATCATATTTTCTGGTGCTTCCACTGGGAAGAGAAAGGGTAGGACCACTTTGTCCTTCTTCACTCTCTCTAGACAGAAGAGCACAAGCATTTATTTATTTATTTTTTTTTTTTTAAAATTTATTTAACTTTTAATATCCATTTTCACAAAATTTTGGGTTCCAAATTTTCTCCCCATTGCTCCACTCCCCCCACCCCAAAACGCCAAGCATTCTAACTGTCCCTTTCACCAATCTGCCCTCTCTTCTAACATCCCTCCCTTCCCTTGTTCCCAGCTTCTCTTTAGTCCTGTAGGGCCAGACAACTTTCTATACCCCATTACCTGTATTTCTTATTTCCTAGTAGCAAGAACAGTACTTGACAGTTGTTCCTACAACTTTGACTTCCAAATTCTCTTCATCCCTCCCTCAGCGAGCTGAAAAGACCCTCTCACTGACCTTTGCCATCTGTGGGTGGAGGGACCTTCTCGGCTGCTGGAGATTCTGTCCCTGAAACCTGCTTGGGTCTGCTTCTCTTGGTGCCACACTGCTGAGACAGGGCTGGGCTCTGCTCTGGGTCCAGGGTGCGATGGACCATTGGCGTCGGGTTGTCAGGTCTCTCTGGAACAGAAATCTCCTCCACTCCATTGTTCTGTGGCTTCTGCTGCTCCAGAATTTGTTGGGAGTTCTTCTTTACAGGTATTTTATGGGCTGTGGGTTTGGAGCTAGCATATGTGTATCTTTCTACTCCGCCATCTTGGCTCCTCCCCCCAGATGATTGGTTTTTGAGAGCTACAAGGGCACTTAGAGGTCTTCTTAACCAACCCCTTCATTTTACAAATGAGGAAATTGATGGCAAGAGAAGTTTTGATTTGTACTACTAGAGTACAAAGTTGGGTGACCATCACTGTGATATAGACCACAGTCTTGTATTGATGTGGAAGACAGAGCTTGGTGAACTCTGAGTTTCCTTTCAATCAATTCCATCTATGCTTTTCTTAGACCATGTCTATATATGGTCACCAAATGGATTTTTACATTTTCTCTCTTTAAAAATCAATGACATTTCTGCATATTAGGATGATATTATTATAAAGCTGGAAGGACCTTTATAGAGGTCATGTAGTGCAGCCCTCCCTCACCCTTTATTTTACAGGTGAGAAAATTTAGGCATAAAGAGGTTGACAGGCTTTGCTAGTTAGTGGAAGAGTCAGGCCTTAGATCTAAGCCTTCTGACTTCCAATCCAATGTGCTTTCTAAAAGATGTGCTATGTTACACTCTTTATCTATGAGAAATCTACTTCCAAAATGACTATACATGAAGAAAAAGAAAATGATAAAATTAAGCAAGTTCTCTGACACTACTTCAGATAATTATGTACATGTCCAGAAGCCATCTAGATAGGGTATTCTTACCCTAGCCAAGTGAGATAGCTATTGCCTTTGAATAGACACCCAGAAAATAGGCTAGTTAAAAAACTAGTAAGATAATGTCAAGAACCATAAGCATAGTTATTCCCACCCACCCACACTTAAGCAGCTCTGTTTAGGAAGCCATATTAGTGAAGGGGCAAGCAGGGCTTTGTCCTAGGTAGTGTTGGAGAAGAGGAAGCAAAGAGTCATTGGCTCAGCCAGCACCCTGAAGGCCCCATTGTCTATGCCCTGTATTCCTCTGATATGGCTCACCAGCACCATCTCTCAAGTTCCTGGTACCCCTTTCATGGGTTTGCCTACCTGCTTCATCTCCACAAAGTGAGCATTAAACTAACTCCTATTCTGCAGCACCTCCACACATGATTCAGCCCTCCTTGTTGCCTGTCCCCCACCTATTTGGATCCTAGCCTAACACTCATTTTCATGGTTATGGAATTCTTGTTGCTCAGATTACTTCTCTTGTACCTCTTTAAAGCTCATTCCCTTTTTCTTCATCAAAGTCCTGGCCTATTCTGATGCCTTATCACGTTTGGTGGTTACCATGGAATCTTAAAAGGGAATCTGAGAGGTTAGTCTTGTCCAACCTCTACCTGAGTAAGAATCTGTCCTGCAATATCTTTGACAAGTCATCATTCAGCCTCTTTTTAAGGACATTTAGTAAGAGAGGATCCATTCCACTTTGGGATACTGTGATTGTTAGTCAAGTCAACAAACATTTACTAAGTAGTTATTATGTGCCAGACACTGCTAAGCGCTGAAGATAGATAAAAGGGCAAAAACCAACTTCTCTCTAGGAGCTGTGTAAATTGGATAAAATACACAGAGAGAAGACATTAGCATTCCACCAGAATGGAAAGGTTTCTTGTAGAAGGTGAAATTTTAGCTGGAACTTGAAACTAGGTAAGCCAGGAGGCAGAGATGAAGGGGAAGAAAATGCCAGGGGTCAGGGATAGCCAGTGAGAAAGGACAGTCAGGAGAGAGAAATCAGTATGGTTGAATTGTAGAGATGAGAGGGGGGTGGGGTTTTGAGTAAGGTATTAAAATACTGGAAAAATAGAAAAGGGCCAGACAAGAAAGAACTTTAGAAGCTAAATGGAGGATTTTATATTTGATGCTAGAGATATTAGGGAACTACTGAAGTTCATGGAGTAGAAGATAACATGGTCAGATCTTCAGATTTTCATTTTAGAAAGATGAATTTGACAGCTGAGTAGTGGATAGACTGGAGTGGGGAAAACACTTGAGGCAGGAAGACCAACCAAAAGTCTATTACTGTGGTCAATGGGGGAGGAAAGCCTGGCCCAGGGTCGTGTCAGTGTCACAGGAGAGAAACAGATGTAGATGAGAGATGTTAGGAAGGTATAATCAACAGGTTTTAGCAACAAGGTATGGAAGATGAGAGAGAGTGAAGAATTAAAGATGGCACCTCAGTTTCAAGCCATAGTAACTGAGAAAATGGTGGTACCCTCAATAGTAATAGGAAAGTTAGGAAGAAAAAAGAGTTTGTGAGCAAAGATGAGTTAAGTTTCAAACCAGAAGTTTTTCCTTACTTCAAGCCTGAAAGAGTTCTCTGCAACTTTCACCCATTCATTGCTCCTAGTTCTATCATCTTATACTAAAGAAATCTAATCCTCTGTCTATAAAATGGAAATGGTGCCTTATCTTGCCTTTTGGCATGTATGGAAAACAATTCAGATATTTGTTAACTAAAACACTTTCTGAGCTCTTTTGATCTCCTAGTTGTGCCAATTAATTCACATTGGGTAAACTTTTTGATTAAGTTATTATAGTCAATGTCAATATAATTTCTCGTCTCTTTACCATTTTTTTATTTTCAGTGACTTAAAATATTTCAACTTTAAATAATTTTAATTGTACACTTTGCCTTTTTTTATTATTACTTTTGTTTTTTATACATTCTCATCCTACCTGAATCAAGCTGTATGTTCCCACTTCAATTACAAGTCTTTTCCTGTCTGCTAAAACATAATTCATTTTGTTCTTTATGGTGCTTGCTATGTTCGTTGCCTACTAAGCAAGTGTTTAGGATATAGAGATGTGAAGCTTTTGAATAATATACAAGTCTTTGCCTCTTTCATTTGATTCTCATGAACCATACTTCCCCATAACTTTCTCCCTATCCTTATTTTTTTCCATCTTTCCATTGAAGTCACCAAACTGAATCAGAGGATGTTGATTTGATTTAGAGGGTTCTAGCAAGTTCTTCATAGAATTCTCTACCACTTTTTCCTAAGCATCTAATATTGGTTTATATGCTGAAATTATTTTTAAGGTGATTATTTATTATTATTACTGCAATATTTGAGGGAAGGAGAAAGGAAACTGTATGGTCCACAGTTAAGTGAAAGACCTTTTCCCAACCCAATTCCCTTTCCTTGTAGAAAGAGCAGTCACTAAGATGTTTTAATTCCCCCTTCACTTAGTTTTCTGTCAAAGCCTTAAGGCCTCTGCTGTCCTGTGTCATCTTTGCTCCTTAGTGAAAGGCTGTAGATACTTCTACTGAGGGAAGGGTGCTGCCTACCTCTAAACCGAGGATGACTGAGGTTCTTTAGCAACCTCTTGAAAGTGCTACTTTCAACCTCTATAGTGGACCTGTCAGCCAAGGGATTTCTGCAGATCCTCCAGTTTAAGGGTCTAGGTATATTCTGGTAACCAACGACATTATTATTTTTTGTGTGTGTGCTGGTATTCAGTCTATCAAAAAAGCATTTAGTAGGCACAACTAGATCCTGATTAGTGCAAATAAATCAATCTCCTGGGGCTGTTGTATTATTTGAATTCAGGATAGGTATTTCCATTGGGCTGGAACCAATGACTGTACTTTACACAATTATATCTAAGAATGGTATAAATCTGAATACATGAGACCACTTCAGGGGATTAATTATTCACACTAATAAGAACTTAGTGGTACCTACTATGTGCCAAACCCTCCACTTGACCCTAGAAATTTCTAATTTAGTTATTTAAAATCAATACCTGATTACTGTGAAGCGCAATAAACTATGTGTTTAATTAAATGTCAGTTCCTTTTGGTAAATCTTATTATAACATTCATGTTTGTGTATTCTTCACATAGTGTGTCATTCCTTCATCATAGTGCCTTCTTTTGCAAATTAAAAAAAAACCCAAGGTGATCAAAAACGGTAAGATTTTTATTCACCCTTTTTATTTTGAAATTTATTTTCTTCAATAATACTCTATGTGCTCATATACCTACTCTGTTATATTTGCAGAAAACTTTAATATTGCAGCTATTTATTATTGCAGTAGTGAATTTGATGACAAAGTAAGAATCAGATCACTAAGGAAACCAGCAGACAAACATTGTGCCCTGTCCTTTCTTTACAAAGTATGAAATAGTTCCATCACTGAGGTGGAAGGGCAGATGGCCATTAGCAGTTTGTAGTCCGGTCATACCCTTGAAAGCCATTAAAAAGCTGTGCCTGCCCAATCCTATGTACATTCTAACCGTTTGAGAATTGAGAGCTTTCAGCCTTGAGTTAAATGGTGGCCAAGCAGATGTTAATGCCTCTTCTTTAATGTCATTTGTACCAATAAAATCATATCAGTTTCTCATGCTGAGCAGTTACTTAATTTGACAGAGCTAAGGAGCTTTATGGCAAGAACTTTCTCTCCTGGGCCTTTGGTAGCTGTGACTGTATCAGCTGCAGAAGCAGTTGCCAGGCAATATGTAGGTCCTTTTCCTTTTTCTTTGCTCTCTTTGGGATATATAGACCTAATGGGGTATTGCTGAATCAAAGGGTATGCACAGTTTTATAGCCCTTTGGACATAGTTCCAAATTGTTTTCCAGAATAGTTGGACCAGTTCACAACTCCACCAACAGTGCATTAAGGTACCTATTTTCCCACATCCATTGTAGAATCTTTTCAGAATGATGGCTGATGGTGCTGTACTAAGTTTAGGGTCTGTAACGATGTTCACTGAGGTCTAAAGGGAGCTAGCAGTCCAGGTGATAGTAACAGTCTGATTGCCTTGGCACATGCTGCATCCTGTTTGTCCTTCAGGGGGCCTTGATGCCGTAGACAGGCTGGTTTGTCTGATCTATTGGTGGCACTTGTTGGGCAGTTAAGGGGGAGGGTTGGACCCTTCTTCTCAGATAACGGCTGTGAGGGCTAGACACTACTCCCAGTGCTTATCTGGCTATTGGTAACAAGTCAGTGGCTTTTGCTACTCTTTGTTATATTTGCAGAAAACTTTTAATACTGCAATTGTAATGAGAGGAATTTGATGACAGAAAGGAAGAATCAGATAACTAAGGAAACCAGCAGACAAGCATTGTGCCCTGTCCTTTATATTATTATTCTAGTGAGCCTCTTTTCCATTTTCTCAGTGATGGCTTTGGAGACTGGACTAGAAGCAGGTCTAGTGGTTTGCGGGAGGGGGTCATTGTTATTTCCAAGACTTTTGGATTCTCAGCACTCTGGATGTCTCCACTGGAGTCTTTGAAGATTGGAAACTATTTTTTAGCTACTGTTCTTAAGTATACCATCTTACTAAACACAGTTAATTGTGTCTACTGGCCGCCTGTTAAAGGTAAACTCAGCAATTGTAAGCTTTAAGAGTGAGTACCCACAGACTACCCTTTAAACCTAGGGACCTACCCTATAAAATCTATGAGTATGGGGTTGAAGAAGTTGTCTCAAAGGGGCCCCTCTACACAGTTAATGTGAATATAAATTTAAAATATGTGCTTTTCTAGACTTCAGTGAACTAATGCAGAGTGAAGTAAGCAGAACCAGAACAATTTATGCTCTAATAACAACATTGTAAAAACCAACAAATTTGAAAAATTTAAGAACTCTGATCAATGAATGCAGTGACCAACCATGATTCCAAAGAGCAGACAATAAAGGATGCTTCCTACCTCCTAACAGAGCTGATAAACTCAGGGTTCAGAAGATATTTTTGGACATGGCCACATAGCATCCTTTATCATCTGCTCACCATTGCTGAGCTTACCTTTATACTTTAAAATTTGTTTAATGTATTATTTATTTTTTTTTAACATTTTTGGTTTGAGTTCCAAATTTGCTCACTCACTCCCACCCCTCCCCCTACTCACTGAGAAGGCAAGCAGTTTGATATCAATTCGGTATGTGAAATCATATAAAATATATTTCTATATTATCTGAACACATCACAAAAAGCAAGAAAAATAAAGTGAGAATATTATACTTCAATTTACACTCATAGTTAATTAGTTCTCTATAAGTGGATATTGTTTTTTCACCATGTGTCCTTTGGAATTGTCTTTCATCTTTGTTTTAATTAGAGTTGATCAAGTTGATCATCATTACAATACTCTTACTGTCCATAATGATCTCTTGGTTCTACTTATTTTGCTTTGTATCAGTTAATACAGGTCTTCCCATATTTTTCTGAAACCATTCCCCTTGTAATTTCTTATAGCATAATACATAGTACTCCATCACAACCCTCTACCACAATTTGTTTAGCCATTCTCCAATTTATAGGCATTCTCTCAATTTCCAATTCTTTGCCACCACAAAAAGAGCTGCTATAAATATCTTTGTACATACAGTTCCTTTTCCTTTTTCTTTGTTCTTTTTGGGATATGGGGTATTGCTGAATCAAATCATATATGCAGTTTTATAGCCCTTTGGGCATAGTTCCAAATTATTTTCCAGAATTGTTGGACCAGTTCACAATTCCGCCAGTAGTTTACTAAGGTACTTATTTTCCCACATCCCCTTCAGCATTTGTCATTTCTGATGGATATGAGGTGGTCACTAAGAGTTACTTTAATTTACATTTTTCTAATCAGTAGTGATTTAGAGCATTTTTTTCATATGACTATAGATAGTTTTTATTTCTTCTTTTGAAAACTGCCTGTTCATATCCCTTGACCATTTTTCTGTTGGAAAATGGCTCTTATTTATATAAATTGACTCAATTCCCTACGTATTTGAAAATGAGGACTTTATCAGAAAAATTTGCTGTAATTTTTTTTTTCATATTACTTCATTGTTTATGGCAGGGCTTCTTAAACTTTTTCCACTTGGGACCTCTTTTTTGTATTTTGACGCCATTCCTAGGCGTTGCATAGCTGGAGGGCATATGCCTTGCAAAATGTGTATGGTTTTTGTTCAGAACCAAGATTGCAGTGAAATTGTGTGCAGAAAAGCCTTGAATTCCTTATGCAGTTGAGTTTGAATTAATTTTTGATCATTGCAAGTTCAGAAACCTTTTACTGTTGCCAGATTTTACAAGAGACCCATGGTTTAAAAAGGGATATCGTGCCTTTTAAAATGTAGTTTCCCTGATTATCGTTTGTAAATCAGGTCTGTTTTTACTTTTGCTTTGTCTGAGATCATGATAGCTACCACTGCCTTTTTCACTTGAGCTTCTGCTTCAACCCCTTAAAATATATATATGTGTGTGTGTATATGTATGTGTATATGTGTGTATATATGTGCATGTATGTATATGTATTTGTATATGTATGAGCCCATGGACTTAATTCAAGTATCTCTGACTGTCCCCAGGATAAATAATGATCGAAATCCAGAAGACTGATTTCTTTCAATAATTCAGTTTAAACATACTTGGCAGAATTTCTGGAAATGTTACTCAGTAACTTCAGTGGCTCCCTCTCACATTTAGGATCAAATATAAAATCTGCTATCTTGGTATTCAAAAGCTATCGTAACCTTTACCACCCCTACCTTTCCAGTTTTCTTACAATTCACTGACTTTCTGTTTCTCACATAAGATAATCTCCCTTTTGACTCTGGGCATGTTCTCTGACTGCTCCTCATGCCTAACATACATTTCTTCATCTCTGCCTCTTGACTTCCTTGCCTTCCTTCAAGTCCTAGCTAAAATCCCACTTCTGGGGCAGCTAGGTAGCACAGGGATAGAGCACCAACCTTGGAATAAGGAGGACCTGAGTTCAAATCCAACCTCAGGCTCTTACTAGTTGTGTGATACCGGGCAAGTTACTCATTGCCTCAAAAAAAAAAATCCCACTTTCTACAGCCTTTCCTGGCCCCTCTTAGTTGTAGAACCTTCTGTCTATTGATAGTTTCCATTTTATCCTGAATATAACCTGCTTTATATATAGTTGTTTGCATGTTGTCTCTCCATTAGATGGTGAGCTCCCTGAGGGCAGGGATTCTTTCTGCCTTTCGTGGTATCCCCAGCATTTAGCACAGAACCTGGCACATGCTAGGTGCTTAAATGTTTATCTACTGATTGATTCTAATAAAGATTAATTTTGCCATTCAATACGGTTCTGGTTGTATGTTATACCAAATCTTGATTTAATTCAACAGATTTCAGGGGGAGTATGATGTAGTAGATAAAATGCTGCACTTGGAATCAGGGAGACTTGTATTCAGATCCCCTCTTTCTTGCTAACTATTTGACCTAGGCCAAGTCACTTAACCCTCTCTGGGGCCTGTCTTCTCATCTATAAAACAGTGACAAATGTATCTGTAGTATCTACTTTATAGCTTTGTTGTGAGGCTTTAATAGATTTTGCAAATTATAAAATGTTCAAGTGGGGCAACCAGGTGGTACAGTGGGTAGAGTGCCAGGTCTGAACTCAGGAAGACTCATCTTCCTGAATTCAAATCCGGCTTCAAATACCAGCTATGTGACCCTGGGCAAGTCACTTAATCCTGTTTGCCTTACTTTCCTCATTTGTAAAATGAGACAGAGAAGAAAATGGCAAACCACTCTGGTACCTCTGCTAAGAAAACCCTAACTGGGGTCAGGAAGGCACATTTGGTTACCGCTGAACAGCAGCATCAACCACAAAATCTTTTAAGTGCTATGTAAATGTCGGTTATAATTATTATGAGTAATTTTCTTCAATAAGTTTTCCTTTTTCTTTTCTTTTTAAAAATTTTACTTAGGAGCTCTTCACAATTAGAATTTAAAATTCCAATTTGTAAAATCTCAATGTTAGACAAATAATGATTGACCTAAAAAAAGAGTTCCACCTAGCACAACCTCTAATGGTTACTGTCCATTCTAATCCAACCTCCCAGGTAAATCCCTGAGTATATTGATGATTCGCATTTCTTGCCCAGAAGGCCAAGGAATTCAAGCTTTTCCAGACTAGCCTAGGAAATAAATTTCACAGACAAATTCCCCAGATTTCTCAACTCAGGGAGGTCAGTCCCAGTACTAAGGTCCAGTCAGATCCTGGATATTGTACATGCTGCATATATTGTACATAGAGAAAGTATTGATAGTAAAGGTAAAAAAAGCTTTTAAAAATCTTCCTCTTGAACTAATATTTGGAAGTGACGTGGGAGCCTGGTTATTTACAAACAGAAAAACTCTCCCAAACCTTATTATAATAATCCTACAATTAGCACCTAAACAAGAAAAGTTTCTGATTGCCATATTTTGGTTGGCCATTGTATCAGGGAAGTCTCTGAAGTTAACCCAATTTAGTGCACATATGGAAACTACAAGGGAAAGTCCTCTTTAAAAAAATGACTACAATCTCCAAGTTTTAAGTTTAAACTTAAAAGTCAGTTTAAACTGTTTAAGTTTTCACTAGCAAAAGGTTTAGACTCTAATCATACTTCAGGGGTGTATGGAGTATTCAAGGAAGTCTAGCACCTCTGGTCTGAGGGCTTGCCAGCCTTTTTCAGGGCTGCTCATCTGCCTCTGGTGTCCACCTGCCCCCCAACTCTTACCTGTGACTCCAAAAAGCTGAAGCATGCACAGCAGCCACATCCCCAGTAAAACTGTCTCAACCGATGGGCTAAATTAGGTTAGGGGTAACCAACAAGCCTCAGACTTGTCAGTGAGTTAGGGAAATGTCTACCCCAAGCATGTGAAAATTAGCTCTGGAGGAATAGGTGGATGAGAATAGTTTTTTTCCGAGGCCATGAAGGCAGCTGAAGCAGATACGGTGGAGCCCTTATAGCTTGGTCAGACATTGAAGATACCAGAGTCATCCACCACATCCTGAGCCATCACCAATCATCCAGACTGTGCCAGTCTTGCCAGTGGTTCTGGAAGAGAGAGTGAGGCTGACGACTTTGAGCAAGTCTGCCTCACCCCCTCATGTCATTGGTCCTCTTCAAAAATGAAGGACAAGCAACCAGACTACAAAATATTAGGGAGGCAGGGTTGAAAGTCAATGGCAAAAAAGCACAGAGAGGTCAAATCATGGTATCTTATTTAGGTATTCACATACCAACTAGAAGAAGAGCAGAGGAGTAAAAGGGGTTCAAATTAACTGAGCCAACAGATAACTACATTAATTCATAGGGATGACAAGTTTCTATCATGAATATGTGTTTATACTGTGAGTTAGTCCAACTCATCTGGGATAATCATTGAACAAAGGGGAGTAAAAGTATCACTAGGCATGGGAAAAATGGGAAAATTATGAAACTGGGCTCTTTGGTTAATCAATCAACCAATAAACATTTATTAAGCTTCTACTAAGTGACAGGTACTGTGCTAATTGCTAGGGATACAAAAAAGAGGCAAAAGACAGTACCTGCTCTCAGGGTCCTTATAATTTAAGGAGGGAAACATGAAAACAAAAATATATAAAGCAAGGTATGTACAAAATAAATAGGAAATAATAGGGAAGATACCGAAATTAAAAGGAATTAGGAAAGACTTCCAGTAAAAAACGGGAATTTATTTGGGACTTAAAGGAAGCCAGGAATGTTAGTAGTAAGAGTGGAGGAGATACAGGATTCTAGGCATGGGGGACAACCAGAGAATGTCCCTAGAGCCCAGAGATGGACAGACAAGAGGCCAGTGTGACTGGATTAAAGAATACATCAGACGATAAGGTGTAAGAAGACTGGAAAGGTAGGAGAGGGCTTCCAATGTCAAACAGAGCATTTTGTATTTGATCCTAGAAGCAATAGAAGCCACTGGAGTAAGGGAATGATACGGTCAAAGCCATACTTTAGGAAAAGTCAATGCTCCCCAAGTCTCTTCCCACTCCAGTCCTTCTTCCATTCAGCCACCAAAGTGATTTTTCTAAAGTGACTACCCTTTGCAGAAGTAGAAATTATTTCCATTACAGGTATGCTAAGAGCAAGAGAACTTTCTCCTACATATTTTTGTATGTTTTTAAAGAATCAAGAGGTAAGGTATGATTACTGTCCATGTAGGGAAAGTTTTGATTTTTTTCCCTTTCAGGGTGTAACTGGAGTGCTATAAATGTGTTCTATTTTATGCATTAGTATAACCCTGTTTAATGGACTTGTTTGGACAGCATATCAAAGTATATAAGGTGAAATGGGGAATGAAAGAGGGAAGGACACTTTGGTCTTGTGTATAGGGTAACTTTGAGGTAGAATTAATTGAAGTAATACAGTCATATGTAATAAAGATCCCAAGGACCATAACCTATCATCTAATTCAGAGGTTCCCAAAGTGGGTCACATCACCCACTGAGGGGCACTGGAACAATGAGGGGGCAGTAGTAGCTTCAGGTGCAATTGGGGGCTTTGAATAAAAAATAAGGGAGTGGTGGAAGCATAAGGAAAGAAGAGAAGAAAATTTTGAAAAACTGTTTGTACATGTTTCATCTGTTGTGAAACAGAGTTAAAGTTGTAGTTAGTACATTATTTTCCAAATAAACACACAAAATGCAAGTTATAACCAATCAGTGGTCAAGTTGCCTGACAGGTCTTAACAAGCAAGTGTTAGCAGGTGAGCGTGTTGTACATTGTTGGGAAGTCCAGCATATATTTCAGCAGGAATATGTGCATGTAATGACTTGGTTATAATACAGTCCTAAATGGTTATATGACACAATATTACATCATCAAAATTTCAATGCAGGAAAAACCCCACAAATTTACAATAACTTTTTAAATTTAAGATGCTTCATTTAAAAAATTGTATATTTTTTGAAATGATGTAAATTTTTTTAAAAAAGTCATTAAAGGGTTAAAGAAAGTAGATTTCCAGGGGGGCACTGAGTAGCTTTTTTTTTTTGAAAAGGGGCGGTAGGCCAAATAAGTTTTTGAACCTCTGACCTAATTGGTTTCTGGTTGATGATTAGCATTGGGAGTCAGGGAAAGTACCAGGCAAATTGTACAGTAGGGAAAGTTTGTTTGTTACCCTCTCATCTATCTGTGAAAGTGAGTGAAATTAGATTTAGATTTAGAGCTGGTAGGAACCAAAGAGATCATTGAGTTCCTGTCCTTTCAAATTATTGGAGGAAACTGTGGAAGTGTGGGGATCAATCAGCAAACATTTAAATGCTTACTCTGACAGCATGTGTTTCCACTGCTCTTCCCTCCCTCTAGCCTCGCACTGAATTATGAGTTGCCAAGTTTTGCTGATTCTACTTTCACACTCATTTCCTTGCTCCACCTCCTTACCTCCAGAGGAGCAACTTGTTTACTACCTTTCACTTGGACTTCTGTGATGACCTCCTAATTGGTCTTCCTTGCTTCCAATCTCTCTTCTTTTGGATTCATCCTTTGTACAGTCAAATAATCTTCCCAAGACCAAATCTTACTATAGACTCAAAAGCTTTTGGTGATTTCCTATTACCACTAGGATAAAGTAGAAACTCCTCAACCTAGTATTGGCAGTTTTTTACCAATATGAAACCAGCTAATCTTTTCAGTCTTATGACATGTTTCTCCTCTTTATGAGCCCAATGTTCCAGCAAAGCTGAATTATTAGTGTTTTCCTGTATCACTCTATCTCTACCTGATAATATCTTGGATGATAGAGCAACAGAGAGTAGCACTCATCACCTACTCTCAGGAGCCTTATTCAGTGTGCTTCCAGCGATAAGCACTTGAACCAGTGGGTGATTGTTTTAGGGAATCAAATTTTTCTGGTTAGTATGATGAAGGAGGACCTTGAAACAGCACTATCCAGAAGTGGAACTGGCTATTTTATTAAGGTGTGTGTCCCTGTCTCTGGGAATGTACAAGCAAAGGTTAAGGATATTGCAAAAGTGGTCACTACATCATAAGAAGTTAGATTAAATGATCTCTAAGGTCCCTTCTTACTCTAAAATCCCAGTTTTATAAATTGATTACCACTATCTCATGTTAGGAGAAAGTAGGAGAAAAAAATAAATACTGGTTAATTGAAAAAAATTTAAAGTTCATTATTAATAGCATATGTTGAGCAGTCTCTGTGCACAGCACTCAACTGGGGTCACACCCAACTGCAGGAAGTCCCTAACTTGGAAATACAACAGTGATTAAATTTTAAAATGTGCTCCATACTGTGCAGAGAGGAAAGACTATAAAAGATCCAATAGCATATTTCTCTAACTCCCTTCTGTAACTCTTGGAAAAAAAAGAGGGAATGAGATTAGGGGAACCAGGAGATAACAGGGGTATGAAAAAGTTGGTAGGACATATCTCAGGGAGCAGAGATATACTAACCAATCAGATGTGTCACAGAAAGACAGTGACTAGGGAAGAAACAGCTTCAAGGAGCATGACTGACTGACTCTTGGCAACAGGAAAGTAGATCTTAGACTCAAAGAAGGACTCAGCCTAGCAATCTAGAACAGGGTAAGTGAGGGCTGAATGAGAAAGACAAAGGATATTGTGGTCCTACACTAGGAAGGAAGGATTTATTAAGCTCTTACCTACGTGCCAGGCACTGTGTTAAGCACTGAAGATAATATAAGCAAAAAGAAACACAGTCTCTGTCCTTAGGAATTCTAATGGGAAAGGTATCACACTAAAGGGAGATAAATGGTGGAGAGAAAGAGATGAAGGGACCTGGGCAAGGGAACTTGGTTTTGAAGTCTGGAAGAAATTGGAAGTCAGGAGAGGAACTGGGGGAGAAATGAAAATAGGCCAAAACAGGCTCCTCCACCAAATGGAGGATCCAAGAGGAACTTACCAATGGGAAATGAGGGGTTGGCCTCTGTATACTATAGGTCCTTAATAAATGATTGTAGGAAGGAAGGAGAGGAAAGGGACAGGGCTTTAATCAGGAAGCATTGGTCAATGTAAATAACAATGAGTGCCTACTAAATGTAAGGCCATGGAGATACAAAAACAAAAATAAGTCTGTTACAGTGGATCCTGTTCTTCAAAAGCTTGTGAACAAAGGTAGGAAAAGAGGACTTCTTTTATACCCACCCCCACCTCCTGTCCCTCCCAAATTAAATGAGAATGACCTTTGAATCCTCCATACATTTCTATTAAACCAACTGAAAAAAGCTTCCAGTTCCAGTGTGAACCCTGATTTAACACACACACACACACACACACACACACACACACACACACACACACACACACACACACACACACACTGATTCCAGATTTAATATCATTGAATAAAATAGGAGTCAGCTACATAGAATCCATCTGGACAAAAATAGCTCATTTTACCCAATTTTTGGCTAAAGTAACTTTGATTTTACTGTTAGTGACCCTTCCCAGTGGGAATTGGCCTTATTTATTTTTGGGGTGGTTTCTCTGCTTTCAGTGTTTTTTTTCATCACGGAATAGTGCACACTAGCCATTTTCAACTGAGCATAAGCACCAGTACTCAAAGGGCAAAAAATAGAATTGGTCAGCAATGATGAAACTCACTCCTTTTAGGGAAGAGATGAGAAATGGAAAATAGAAGCAAAGAAATAAAAATAAGGTCAGAAAATGAGATCAGAGAAAACGAATGGGCAAGAAGAAGGAAGAAGAAATTGGAGAGAAATATGAGAATATAGCAGTCAAAAAAAAGGACAGCCATACTAAGAAAAGTACAAGAAAAAACAGGCAAAGAGATGATGCTATTGAAAGAGACTCAAACCTATGATGATGAGCCTAGGACCAGGAGTCAGAGTTCAGTCCTGCTTCTGCCAGCCCCTAAAAATTTAGGAAGAGCTCAGTGGAGGGGGAGCTAATTGGTGTGGCCTTGGAGTTAGGAGGAGCTGAATTCAAATCCAGCCTCAGACACTTGTTAGCTGTATGACCCTGGACAAGTCATTCAATCCTAATTGCCTCCAAAAATTTAAAAGAAGTTGAGTAGGATCATTTACTTACCTCCATTTCACATTTTTAAAATGAACCCAAGAATATTTGTTCCTGTTGTATGTCAGTACAAATGTGCTGCAAACTTAATATGTTAGGAGCAGATTAAAAGAATACCTTGGTAGAAAGACATTGTTGCATATAAATACCTGACTTATAAGATGATTGTAATTTTCATTATTAGCAGTAATGGAATATTGAAAAGAGCATTGAATCTCTAGGTTGTCTTCATAGCCCTGCCACTAACTAGTTGTATGACTCTAGACAAGTCAATTAGCTTCTTTCTGCCTTAGTTTCCTAATCAATTAAACAAGGTCCCTTCTACATCCATTTTCCTATTCTAACAATTAAAACTACTGCTGCAGCCAGAGGCCAAGGTACTGTATCCTTTCACCTAACAAAGTATGGTGAACTTATTGACAATGCATGACATGCTCACCTGCCAACACTTGCTTGTTAAGACCTGTTGGCGGACTTGACCACTGATGGGATATAACTTGCATTTTGTGTGTTTATTTGGAAAATAATGTAATCACTGCAACTTTAACTTGGTTTTTCAAAATTTTCTTCACTTCTTTCCTTATGCTTTCTTTGCCCCCTTATTTTTATTCAAAGCCCCCCAATTGCACCTGAGGCTACTACCAGCCCCTATATTGTTCTAGTGCCCCCCAGGGGGCAGTATTGCCCACTTTGGAAACCTTTCTCTAAACAATTCCCTCCAGGTTCATGTCTTTTGATAAAATAGGCCAGGTGTTGAGCTGGGGTTCCTTCCTTTGTTCCAAAGCTGAAACTCTCCCTGCTGACAGCTCTGCCTGAAGACTTAGGATCTGTAAACCTCTAGAACTCTAGAACAAATTTGCATTTAAGACTGAACATATCTACCTTAGAAATATTGTTCAGTCATCTTTCTTCAGGAAAGGAAAAACAAAAAAGAAAAGGCAGTCAGGCTCAACTTATCTAGTCAAGTTTCTGCTCTAATTTTCATATAGGATTAGTTGCCATGTGGCTGGGGGTTGGGTGGGTGAGGAAAGGGCTCCCCTAGTCTGAATGAGAACATTACTTGCAACATAGAAGGTCAAAGGAATAAAAGTGATACATATAGTTGCACCTTTTTAAAAAGGCTAGTTATAATTCACTGGCTCTTCCTGCTAAGCGGCTAATAATGGGGTTGTTTTGTTATGCCTAAGTGCCTGAATCCTTCATTATCAAGTCATATATGAGTAGTCATAAGTAGCCAGCAATTTCATCCTCTCCACTCCCTTTCCTTAGCTCTACCAAAATGCCCAAGCACTACTCCAGCACACATGGCAACTGTGTACATGCCCTATTACACTATTATAAAGATAGTTTGAATTCCTTGTCAATCCCAGGAGAGCAGAAAGAGAAATTTCCTTCATTTCTTAAAACCATAAACACATGGAAGGAAACTATAATGAGAATCAGCCTTATAAAGGTAATGGCATATCCTTAGGTTCTTTATACTTAAACTTTCTGAAGGAAAAGCTGTGTAAAAATCTGAAGTATTACTATTAACAAAGTACAAAGAAATTTTTGCCTTTTTAATAACTCATTTTTCTTAAGTTTTTTTTAATTTTGCAAGACTATGACAAGAATTTCACAAAATAATGCATACAAAGGCAAACGATACCTTTTGAATTATTCATAATACTTTCTGACATCAGCAATCTATGAGTGAGAAAAATGTCATAGTAAAATTCACAGAATATTGGGTGAAAAAGTCCTTCATATTATCTTACAGATGAAAAAATTGAGGTCCAGAGAAATGAGATTGACTTGCCCTTATTCTAACTATTGTTAGATTGCCTGAGTTACAACAGATGCTTTGTGCTGTCACCCCTGGCACACTTTTCTGGGAGTGAGAACTGGGAGAGAACTAAACTAATATAATTCATATTAGCAATGTTGAGAGATTTTGCAATTTCCTCATTGCTCACTTCTGACATGAGTAGATATTTCTTGTTGACAGCGCTAGATCAAGAACTCTGTTATCTTCACATCCACTATGGGCAAGGCACTCTGGAGAATTGGTGATACCAAAATCAAAGAAAGACTGATTCCCTTCTCTCCGGGAGATTGCATCCTACTGGAAGTGTAATATATTAGAAAGGATATTCTGTTCACAAGTATGATCCTAACTCAAGGTGTTTTTGTGTGTGTGTGTGTGTGTGTGTGTGTGTGTGTGTGTGTGTGTATCCAAATCAATTAACTTGCTTGATAGCATTTATCAAGCACTTCCTAAGTACCAGGCACTGTGCTAAGTGCTAAAAATACAAAATGAGAAAATAGGAGGGAACTTATTCTCCAAGAGTTTACTAAGGAAGACAGAACACAAAGGAGTCAAGACAACTGGTGGGGAGGGGAAACAGACTAAAGAGCGAGCTGAAAATGAAGTGAGGGGCCTCTTGAGATGTGTCAGTCCCTATCAAGGATGCCCCAATCAGTGAGAAGATTCAGAGAGGGGCCTCAGTTTCCTCATCTATTAACTAAAAGCTATGTCACAGAAAAGTAGAATAAAAGGAAAGGTATAAACAAACAAAGGGAGATCAGAATGCTGTAGTAACATTTGAGGAAGGAATGGACACTAACAACAGTGGAGATATCAGGGCAGTCTACATGGTGGTTGTATAGCTTAGCACTGTTCACCTAACCTCAGAGTTAAAAGAGACTTTATTACTATCTAGTCCAGACATTATAAGTACTTTAAAGTTTATACAGTACTATACACATATTTTCTCATTAAAACCTCACAACAAATCTATAAAGTAAGTACAGCAGATATTATACCCATTTAAAAGATTTTTTTTATAATAAGTTTGGTTTTTTTTTTTTGGATATCTTCTGTTTCTTATTCTACCACAGTATCCCATATATCCCTCCTCCTCTCCGTAGTGGACAGACATGCCATATGATAAATGGCATTGTTTTAGAGAGGGGCAAAAAAGTCGGCACAATTGATCAATACATTGTAAAAGTCCAGAAAGGTGTACAGTGTGTAAACATCTGTGGATTGCTCACCTCTACAAAGGTATAGGTTGAGTGTATCTTCATTGGAGTTCTACTTGATCTGTATAATTTTGTTGCATTTACTTTTGACTTTTTGGTGTGTCATTCTTTCCATTTCCATTGTTGTAATTATTGTCTATTGTGTTTTTAGTTCTGCTTACTTCATTCTGTATCAAGTCATATAAATCTTTCTGTGCTTCTCTGTATTCATCACACCCATCATTTCATACAGCACAGTAATATTCCATTACATTCGTGTGCCATATCTGGTTTTCTCAGTTATTCCCTAATTGAAGGATATCTACTTTGTTTCTAGTTCTTAACTATCACACGAAAGGCTTCTGTAAATATTTTGGAGTACGTAAGGACTTTTTTTCTTATCAATGGGTATGAGCCCAGTAATGAAGTCTTTTGTTCAAAGGATATGGGACATTCTAGTCACTTTATCTGATAAATTCTAAATTGCTCCAGAATTGTTGTACCATTTCACAGCTCTGCCAACAATGTATTAATGTACCTATCTTTAGGAATTAATTGTTGTGAATAGTTTTCCTTATGTAATGGAGTTTTGGCGTATGCTTAAATCACAAGATGTCATCCACATGGAAGACTCTGGGAGACTGGAGGACTGAAGTATGCGTAAATATTCTTTATTGGCCTATTACATGGTTGAGAGTAGCCTTTTCCCATTGGATTGATAGCCAGAACTGTAAGCATCTTAAAATGACCTAGCTCAACACCAGCCGTGGCTTTTTAAAAAAATTATATCTAAGGGATAAGATGACTCCACTCTCATTATGTGGTCAGGGAGAAAAAGCCTTAGGGCCGCCCTTTTCCCAACCTTATTCCCACACAGTCCATGTGACTCCTGAGAAACTGACCTGGATCTTTTCTGTTCTAGGTATAGGGACCCAGGCTCTCAATATTAGGTTTCCAATCTGGCTCTGGACTGCAAAAAGTGGAGATCTGAGAATACAATAACTGGAGCCTGGTATTGTAGCTAGTCCAGCAGTGAAGCTGAGAGGAGTATGGGTCCCTTGACTCTAGACCAGCAGAAGCCAGCACAGATGCTGACCTTGAATAAGAATTTGATGGGAATAATGCTGGACTATGCTATGAACCAAATTTCCTCCTCCCTTGTCTCTAGAGTTCAAGGTAGTGAAGAGATGAAATGCTTGAGCATTGATCTTGCTGTATCATTGAAATAAATATTCCTTTGTAAAAGCTAATCTGATGTTTAGGGCTAAATGCACCTGAGGTACCACTGGGGGCTTGAGCTGATGACAAAGAACAGATACCTCATCCCCTTCAAGATACCTGAACACCCTGAAAGTGATAAAATGTACCAGGCCCACCCCTGAGACAGTGGAGATAGAGTCAGCCATGTTATACTTAAGTAATAACTGGAGCACTTGCCCTGTCTCATGTGGACCCCTGAAAAGCTACCCCAGAGTTGAGTGATTCTGGGGTCAGTACTCATTCATAGAGGGACATCTAGGTGCTGCAGTGGATAGGCTGGGCATGGGGTCAGGAAGACCTGAGTTCAAGTGTGACACTTAGTAGCTGTGTGTCTGTCTCAGTTCCTCATCTGTAAAATGACCTGGAGAAGGAAATGGCAAATCATTCCTCTATCTTTGCCAAGAAAATCTCAGATGAGGTCACTCAGAGTTGGATATGACTAAAATGACTGAACAACAACACTCGATCATAACTGAATAGTCTCTGCCAATGTGTTTATTTTACCAACCAGCCAGAGGATATATTAGTTCTAAAATAAGTAGCATAGTGAATAAAGTGACAATAGAAGATTCCCCCATTTACATTTTGGTTATACTTTTATAAGTTAGAGTATAACATTGTGGAATAGAGTCTTGGATTTGAAATCAGCGTTGATGAGTTCAAAGGTTGGCTTCTACCTATAAGAACCTGGACAAACTCCTGGAAAAGACCATCTATAATAGGTGTCTTCACTTTCTGCCTCTTCCTCATTCCTTTATCTCTTAAAAATCCAGCTTGCAACCTCATTGTTCAACCCAAACTGCTCTCTCCAAGGTTACCATTGGTCTCTTGGAGTCTTTTCTCAATTCTCCTCCTCTTTGACTTTTCTGCAGTCTTTGGCTCTGTTGATCACTCTCTCCTCCTTGATGCTATCTCCTCTGTAGGTTTGGGACACTAATCTCTCCTGGTTCTTCTCCTACCTATCTGACTACTCCTCCATCTCCTTTACTGAATCCTCTTCCAGGTCACACTCTCTAATCTTAGATATCCCATAGGATTCTATGGTGGGCCCTCTTCTCTTGTCCCTCTATATTACTTTGCTTGGTGGTCTCATCAACTCCCAGTGATTTAATGACCCTGTGCTGACAGTTCACAAATCTACATACCCTACTCTAAACTACTAACCTCCACTTTTGCCTTTCCAACTGTCTTTCAGACATCTCAAATAGGATGTCTAGGAGCTGTCTTAAACTCAACATGTCCAAAACTAAATTCATTCTCCTTTTCCCTAAACCCTTCTCCTCTCCTACCTTCCCTATGAGGGCAACACTATCCTCCCAGCTTTTCAGGCTTGCAACCTATGTGTCAGCCTCTACTCTCTCTTACCTGCCATCTTGGCCAGGACCTGTCAATATTGCTTTTGCAACATCTCTTCAATATACTCCCTTCTTTCCTCTGATACTGCTACTGCCTCATTACCCAATGCCTGGATTATTACAGTAGCCTGCTGGTCAGTCTGTCCCCTTTAATCCATGCTCTATCCAGCTGCTAAAATGATTTTCCTAAAGTATAGGCCCAATTGTGTCATCCCTGTAACTCAGTAAACTCCGGTGGCCCCCCCATCACCTCCAGGATCAAATACAATATCCTCTGTTTATCATTCAAAGCTCTTTGTAATCTGGTCCCATGTCTACCTTATCAGTCTATTTATACCTAACTCTCTTCCACATACTCTAGTGACGCTGGCCTCTTGGTTATTCCTCATCTTTTGTCTCTGGGTATTTTCACTGACTAGAGTTAACGCTTGGAATGCTCTCCTTTCTCATGTCTGCCTGTTTGGCTTCTCTTGCTTCCTTCAAGTCTCAACTAAAATCTCATCTTCTGCAGGAAGCATTTCCCAATTCCTCTTAATTCTAGTGCCTTTCCTCTTTTTAATTGTTTATATACATACATACATACATACATATATATAGATATATATAGATATATAGCAGGGACTACCTTTTGCCTCTTTTTATATCCTTAACACTTAGCACAGTACCTGGCCCACAGGCACTTAAAGTTTACTGACTGGATGACAAATCTGTGCAAGGAAGAATCAGTGAAGCACTGTGCCTTGGGCCATTTAAAGATCAATGAGTAAATGTGTAGCTAGAAGGAAACATAAATTTTATTAAGATAGCTCAACCAGGTTTTTTTTTTTTTTTTAATAGGGGCATAAAAATAGTAGAGAAAACAGTCTATCAATAGTAAATTGCATTAAAACTCAGAAGATAAGGAGTGGTTAAGTGTCCATTTAGCTGACTGACAATGAAAATTACATTAAAAACAGCACAGATAAACAGATATTTTGGAAAGAGAAAATAATTGTTAACCATCATTAAGAAAAGCAGTGAAACTTTAATAATCAGAAATGCAAACTAAGTTTAACAACTTTGAGGTACCATCATACATTGATCAAATTGGCAAAAGTAGTTAAAAGCAATGCTGACAGAACTATGGGCACTTAAAAAATCTGGTGGAACTATAAATTGGTGCAATATTTCTGGGGTATGATCTTATTGGAGAGCATGTGGAGAATAAAAAAAGTTACAAAACTAGTCATACCCTATGAGATATCCAACTAAGATAACATTCTAAGAATAATATTAAAGGGAGAGTGGGTCCCCTATGTATACAGAAATATCTGTAGCTACTTTATTTGAAATAGCAAAAAATTAGAAAACCATATGTCCAACAATTGGAGAATAACTAAAAGGTAACATATTAAGGCAATTATTATATAATATATAAAATATAATATTATTATTATACTATAAGAATAATAAACATGAAAAATATAAACATGTAGAAAAGCTATAAAGTCATGCTAAGTGAAGAAAAGATTAGAAGAAGAACATACATATTGGTTATATTTAAAAGAGATAGCAACGAACTATGAATATACACAAGATATTGAAAGAGGATATAGAAAAGGTGGTTGCTGTTGTTAAAGTTGATTTTTCCTCCTTTTACAAAAACTCAAAGTTTAGATTTGTTTCTTTTATTTGGGATTTTATTTCAGTTGGTACAGTGGATAGCATGTTGAAGTTGGCATCAGAAAGACCTGAGTTCAAATCCTACCTCAGATACTTAGTTGTGTGACCCTGGATCAGTCACTTAACCGTTCTCAACCTCATCTTCCTCATCCATAAAATGGAGATCCTAATTTCACCAACCTCACAGGGATGCTGTGAGGAACAAATGAGATTGTATATGTATACATATACACACATATGTATATATATTGCTTTTTAAACAATAAAATGTTATGTAAATGCTACCTATTATTGTTTTATTTGTATTTGTTGAAATGGTCATTGAATGTATAATGAAAAAAAATTTTAGTAATAGCTAATATTTATATGGCACTTTAAGGTTTGTGAAGCACTACAAATATTTTTTAAAACAGCATAAAAAAATCATGATAGATAAGCATTCACATACCATAGTTTTAAAATGGATATTCTATGGCCTAAATTTACTTTGAGATCACATATGAAGTTGGAAAGTCTCCAGAAGATATATAGATCAAGATATGTCATAAAACATGAAAGCTGCCCATATTGTAGCTGCTGTTTTCAAGAAGAAAAAGAAAAGAAAAAGTAATTTGAAACTAGGTCATAAAGCTCATGTGGATGAAGTAGTAATATCCTCTGAGAGCTTTCTAAGAAAACCCCAAGCTTTCAAGAAATAGTAATTGAGTTATTTTATTAAAATGATAAAAGTATGTATTTAAAACCAAAAGCTAGCTTTATTTGCAGTAGAGAAACACTAGAAACTATCACAGGAAATACAGGGGTAAAGCAAAAATGCACCATCTTTCTCATTATTATTTGACATAGTTCTAGAAATGCTAACAACAGCAATAAGATAGAGAGAAATGAAAGGCAGAAACATTAGCGAAGAAATAAAGTTACCTCTATTTGAAAATAGTATGTTTGTTTATTTAGAGAAACACAGAAAATCAACAAATAAACTAATTGAAATAATAGCTTCAGCAAAGTAGCAAAGATGCTAAGTTCACAAAGATAGTTGACATTTCCATATAGCAGTAACAAAGACCAGAGGGAGATGGTAAAGAAATGCCATTCATAATAACGGCAGTGCACAAGAGTATCTGAGAGCCAATCTTCCAAGCCAGTGACAAAACTTTTCGGGGTTACTTCAGCAGGTAAGTTTCAGAGGCCTTATGTGAATTTAGGTTTTCCCAATTCCATGTTGTGCTTTATCCACTATACCACCCATTTCCTTGCTAAAGGGTATTTTTTAACCAGTACTAAATAATTTTGATGATTAGTATTCTGCAGTACAGTTGATCTCTGATCCTTCCTTTCCACTTTTACTCATTATTTTCCTTGAGATTCTTGACATTTGATTTGTCTAATAATTTTATTTTTTTCCTAGTTCTATAAGGCATCTTTTTGGGGTCAGTTAGGTGGCATGGTGGATAGAACATGGGGTCTGGAGTCAGGAAGACTCATTTTCCTGAGTTCAAATCCAGCCTCAGACACATACTCAGACACAGACAAATCTCTTAATCCTGTTTCCCTCAGTTCCTTGGAAATGGCAAACCAGTGCCTTTGCCAAGAAAACCCTAAATGGGGTCATGTAGAGTCAGACACAACTGAAAAACAGCTGAACAACAACAATATAAAGTCTCTTTGGTCATTTGACATAGTACTGAATTAGTAAATTAATTTAGTTAGTAGTATAATTTTTTATCATTTTGGCATGTCTACTCATGAGTGATTAATAATTCTATCATCATTTAGATCTTTATTTTAGAAACAATATTTCATAGTTCTGTTCATATAGTTCTCTGTGTTGGGAGGTAAATTATCAATTATTTTATAAATTCTGTAGTTATTTTGAATAGAATTAATTTTTCTACCTTTTCCTGCTGCATTTTGCTGGGAGTATATAGAAAAGTTGATGATGAATTAGGGAAGTTTATTTTATATACTTCTACTTTGCTGAAATTTCAGTTAACTTTTTAGTTGACTGGTTTTTTTGCTGTAATTAGACATGTGTTCCCTTAAAGCACCTTAATATGTAAAATTGTGTAATAAAAACCACAGGGTTTATGGGAAAAATGGGGTTAGGGACATAATGCTTAAAACCTTTCTCAGTGACATAAAGAGATAGGAACCTAATAAAAATAGTATCAGTTTTAAACATGTTAAATGGTTAAGAAATACATAAATGCTGTAAGAAATACCTGTGGCATCTGCGGCCTTGGGCTGTCCACCACCATCTCAGGCCACTGTTTCAGCCTTTTCCCAGGTTGCCACAAGGCCTGAGTCTGAATTGGCAAGGTCTCATGAAAATTGGGCAGGATGCAACTCCGTGTGTGTGTGTGTGTGTGTGTGTGTGTGTGTGTGTGTGTGTGATAGTGTTTGTGTGTCGAGAGGAGGTACTAACCTTCGTCTCCCCACAGTTCCTAATACACCAGAAAATAGAAAATAAATATGCCACTTGATTTGGAAAAAAACGAAGTTTTCTTATGAAAGTGGGTAATGGAAGGGCAGTAGTTTGTAATTATGAAGTAGCACCGTTTTCTGCATTCTCACTGTTTCTCATGGAGGAAATTGTACGTAAGCAAACTCAAAATTCACATAATGCTCAAATGTTCTCTAATGTATCAGTTGCATTGCAATAAGTTCATGTTTTCAAAACAAGCATAATAGTAGAACTGACTTGTCCTCTAAATACGGCATCCATTCATCTGCAAAAAGCTATAGTTTTATTATTTCTTCTTATGCCAATTCAGTTCATTGCTTTTTTCTTGTCTTGTTGTTATAGCTAGCATTTCTAGCACTTTTCTAAGTAATAGTGGTGATGATGGATACCCTTGTATTGAAGAAAAACATTAATGCTGTACTCTGAGTTTTAACCACAAGTCTGGCAACTAGGTGAAGTAGATAGAATGCTGGATCTAGAGTCAGGAGGATCTGAGTTCACATGTGGACTCAGACATTTACTAACTGTGTGACCTAGGCAAATCTCTTTAATTTCTGTTTGGCTCAATTTTCTCAACTATAATATGGGGATAATAGTAGCACCTAACTCTCAAAGTTATGGTGAGGATCATATGAGATAACTGGAAAACTCTTAGCATGCCTTGCACATAGAAGACATTATATGAATGCTAGCTGTTATTATGTCTGCCAGGAACAGTTTTTTTATTAATTTAAAATTATTTGAATCCAGGATTATCTAGCTTAGAGAAAGAAATGTTCAAACTGGTGTAGTACTTCACCTCCACTCCTTGTGCTTACTCATGAAAGTCTCTCTATACCCCAAGACAACTGATTTTTAAATAAGTAAAAGGTTATAATGTTAAAGTGCAGTTTTTGTTTAATATTTCAAAACTTTAATTTCTGATAATAGTCACTTTATCTTCAGTTAGGACTGCTTCATTAACCACTCCCCTCAAGGATTATAAGGGCCTCTTCTTAATGGAAATCTTGTATTAATCCTTTCAGAAGGATTCTGAATGGAAATAATTTCTAGGGTTTGGGGAGGCTAGAATCTTAAGGCATACTTGATTTCTAATCCAATCCAATCCAATAAGCATCATGGTGATGAGATTAGAAATGCTGAGGTTATCCTAGAGGGGCATCATATATGTGGAGTTTAAACTAGGTAGAGCAGAACTTTAGCCTTGTTCTTGGCCTTTTACATACTTTCCTTAGGGGAAAAGTCTAGAAAGGGCATTTAGGAAAATATTTATTCTTAAAATTATTAGACAAACTGAAAAAGAAGTTTCTTTTTTTAAACAGATATAGGTATCTACATATGTGCATATTTCTTTCTTTTGAAAAAGAGATTTCTAGTGTTTCCATATTTGCTTTACCCTTATTCTTATTGTAAAAGCATCTAGCATTTCTGCATTATTGTATGTAATATGTAATATTGTACATTTTATTTATACATTTTACATAATATTGTACAAATTACATATGTAATAATATATATTAGCCCTTGTTTTTAAATGTGTACTATCTATTTAGCATATTAAATAAAGGATATTTTATTCCTATGCTTTTTTTTTTAAAACAGGAATGAAAAGCGGTTATATTTTGTCAAAAGCTTTTTTAAAAGCATCTATTGACTTTAATTGTTGTTGTTACTAATATAGTCTATTATATAAAATATATATGTATATTCTATCATAATTTCCTGTATACTGAAATAACCCTACATTCCTGACATAAATCCATCCTTTGCATAGTGTATAATTTTTTTAATATGTTGTTATGGCTTCTGTGTCAATATTGATTTAATATTTTTGCATCAATATTGATTAAGCCTATACTTTTCTCTTTATTTGTGCCTTCTTGGTTTAGATATTATATCATAAAAAGTGTTTAGCAGGGACCTTGCTTTTTCTACTTTTGCAAAGAGTTTTTAAAAATACTATATTAGAATTCATTGTTCTTTGAATTTTTTTATAGACTTCACTTCTGTTGAATTCTGTGGTAAATTCTCAGAAAGCCTGGTTTTTGTCTTTGGGAATTTATTTATAGCTTATTCCATTTCTTGTTCTGAAATTGCTCTGGGTTAGCTTAACTATCCTTTTCTTGTTCAGGTAATCTGGGTATTTTATATTTTGTAAGCATTCATTTAATCTGAGTGATCTGTACCTTATACATATAATTGGGCACAACAATTTTTAATCTTTCTTTAAAAGTCTTTAACTGAATATATTTTATTGTATTGTGATCATATAAAAGGTGTGTTTCATATTTCCATTTTCTGCATTTGTCATGAGGTTTTATGTTATAATTCATAGCTCATCTTTGTAAAGGTACCATCATTCGTGGCTGAAACATAGTCTATTCTTTTCCGTTTCCATTTTGTTATTCAGTTTTCTCTTCTATTGAAAGAAACAAAAAGTTTCTTTCAGGAAATAGCCAGTAGATTCTACTTATTTTCACTTTTGTCTCTGAATTTAATAGGTCTGGATAATTTCATTTTATTTCTTGAAATATGGAATCCTATGAGGTTTTTTTTGGTTTTTGGTTTTAGTTACTGCTTTGTCCAATGATTCTTTATTTCTCTTTGATCTTTTCTAGATCAAATTTTTTTTTTTATTGCAAATAGCTTACATTTTGTTCTGTTTCCAGTCCTTTGATTTTGTTCTCATACTTCCTATCTTATGCAGGCACTGATTTCTTTTTGTTCCATTTTTTATTTTCAGAAAATCTGGTACTTAGGTAAAATTTTGTATCTCCTTTACTAAACTGTTCATTCTATTTCATGTCTTCCCTCTAGAGATCTCATTTTTAATTTCTTATTTCATCTCTTCTGGGAATTCTAATAGACCTTGTGGCCAAGCCATATCTTTATCTCAAGCTTCACTCTTAGTCATTAAAGAGTCATCAGCTAGTGTTTGTGTCCTGGATGTCCCAAGATCCATAAAAATGCCTCTCTTTTTTGGCTTCTCATTCTGTTTTTTTCTTTTTCCATGTTCCAGCTTTAGATCTTGAATTAGGATTTTGACAGGGCCAGGCTCCAGCTGCTCCCATACAGTAATATGGGATGATGAGCCACTGTTTGTTCCTGATCTGTATTGTACAAGTTCTTGCTGTTGCCTCTCCTTTTCGCTGGCATCTGCTGTGCAAAAAATACCAGCAGATACCAGGCTCACCTATCCTTCAGGCAGAGAGTTCTGAGCTCTTGTAGGCCACTGGGGGCAGCTCTGCATACTGCAGACTTTTCAGAGCCCCAGGAAAATGTAAACTGATCAATACCCTCTCAGGAAGAGCTCTGCCAGCTTCATTCCTTGAGCTCTGACTGGGCTTAACACTTCTAGAGCCTTTTTGCTGGACCACTCAGAGGCCTCTAGGTACTAGAAGGCCTCCAAGTGTGGTGTTTGCTTTGCATTGACTCCCCACACTGGGTCCTCTCATTTTGACCTATTGGCTTCTGAGTGTCCCCCTTTGCCAATATAGGCTTGAATAAAATACTTACTATAGTATCTCTTTTTATTCCTCAATACTTAGTACAGTGCACTTCTGTTTTATCTTTTCTGACTATTTGACTGGAAGCCTTCCAAACTGATATCTCTAAAATGTAGTATAACTATGTCATTACCTTGCTCAAGAATTTTCAGTGGCTTCTATTGCACCTAGGATAAAATATAACCTCCTTGGTTTTTCTTTCAATGTTCTTCATAATTTGATTCTAATTTGTCTTTTCAGACTAATTTTACATTATTCCCCTTAATAAACTACATTTCAACCAAACTGGCTTATTGTTGCTCCCCGCCATACATGACTCCCCAATATTGTGCCCAATCTCTCCTCTCATCTCCCAAACTTGGAATCCATGATGAGCAATAATACCATGATATTGATCTGTCCATCAGACTCCCTTCCACAGTTGCCTCCAGTGTCACATCTTACATGAGGCTTTTCCTAGTGCTCTCCCACCTCACCTCCATCACCATCCCCCATCACACCCACCCCAAATTACTTTGTATTTATTTTGTACATACTTTGCATTTACTTTTCTGTGTGTTCCATCCCCTACCCAGTAGAACATATGTTTCATTTTTCTAGTAGTATTTTGTATTCTGAATTTAAATATCAAAAAAGAGCATTTCTATATACAAAGCAGAAGACAAAATGAAGATTGTGTATGAAACTATGAATTTATATTTCATACTATTTGCTGACCAATGAGTTTACCTTTAATAGTCAGTTGGAGGATGCTATTGGTTCAACACAAAGGAATTTAATGAAATGGCATTATAACAAAAATAGAAACAAATGCCAAGCTCTTCAGAATGAAGGAGAGACTAGAATTCATCGTAGATCTCTTAATCTAGATTTAGTAAGCATTCAAAATATTACCTTTCACTTCCCCAATCTCATTCACTTTCCATTTTCTAGCATTTTCAGTTCTCAGAATTACACGGGTCACTCAGAGTGGTGAGGAAGACAATTATTTAGAATTGTTCAGGGTTTTCTCATGAGTAGGTAGGGCTCTACACAAAACTCTGAAGCCCTCATGTAGAAGGTGCCACTTGAGCCAAGTTTTGAAGGAAATTAGGGATTCTAAGAGATGAATTGAGAAAGTAATTCTTTCCAGACCCGAGGAACAACCTGTGCAAAGGCATAGGTGTGAAATGGAAAATTGGGTGTAACAAGGAACAGCAAGGTCTGTGTAATTGGACCAAATTGTTCATGAATGGGAGTAATGTATATTAAGGCTAGAATGGTAGATTAGAGCCATTTGTTAGCAACAGAAAGGTGCTTCTCTACAATATGGCAAGGGTTGGGTCAAGTGATAGAAGCACAGAAAGGGATAGTATTGGCATGGATGGGTTTAAGAGAGCCAGAAATGGTGGCCTAGAAGGGAGCTTTGTCACAACCCAGACCAAAGGGTTTACTAGTAGAGCAACAGGGCAGTAAATTATTAGGTACTTCACAGATGAAATGGTCATGTTTATTCATCATCCACCCCTCAACTAGAAGGTTGAGTAAGGAGGGAAAGAAAGTGGCAATGGTGAGAAGGAGGCAAGGTAGAATAGCTTGATGGCATAGCAAAAGGTGAGTAATTGCTTCTATTGAGTAGCCATTGTTAAAGTTGGCAGAGTCTTCTGTCAGTCAATCAATAAACATTTATTATGTGCAGACTTTGTGCCAACCACTGTTCTAAGTTGTTGTTCATCCTTTGTTTTCAAAGAGGACCAGTGACATCACAGAGTGATATCTTGACTTGCATGTGAATTGGATTTAAGTAAAGTAGAGTTGCACAAAGCCAGTAGCCTCACTCTCTCTTCCAAGTCACTGGATTCAGTGGCCAAGACAAAAGTCAAGATGACTAGTGATGGCCTAGGAAGAAGTGAATGTCTTTGTCATCTTCAAAGTCTGACCAAACTCTAAGTACTCCACAGTGCCTGCTTTGCCCGCTTTATGGCCGTTGGAACAAATTGTTCTCATGTGCCCATTACACCAGAGGAAATCTTCATATGCTTGGGGTAGACATCCTCCTAACCTACCGACAGTTACCCTCAATCTGGTTTAGCCCATCTGCCAAGACAGTTTTACTGGAATGTGGCTGCTGCACATACTACAGCTTCTTAGAGTCACGGGTGAGAGTTGGGTGGGAGATGGACACCGAAAGCAGATGAGCAGTTCTAAGAAAGGCTGGTGAGAGCCTCAGAGCAGAGATGCTTAGTGCTCCCCAAACACCCCATACATTATGTATGTACTGGGCATACAAAGAAAGGCAAAAGATAGTGTCTGTTCTCCAGGAGCTCAGTCCAAGGGTGGAGATAGCATGGACTTAGCTGGTTGTAAAGGGGTGAGGCATGTCTGAAATATTCCCCTTCCAGTCACACAACTCCTACAACATTTCCCAGAAGCAGAAAGTGTCCCATATTCAGCTGTCATGTGGTAGCCAGAACAGTGATTTGTACCACTTTGTAATTCATTAACTCTCTGGGACTGTACCTACCCCATTATTCCGAGATGTATGTAGTAGGCTGCTTGATGCGTCCATTGTTTGTTAGTCTTTTAAAATGTTCTTTCTATTCACTCCCCTTCCTTTTAGTTTCTATCCAATCTGTTAGCACAAAAGGAGAAAAGAAGATGGGTTTACTTGTCAGTACAGATTGTTAGTATTTCGAAGGTTGCTTGCTGCATTATGTGTAGCTTTCTGAACTTCCAAGCTAGCATAATATTTAAAATGCAAAATAGGAGTCTTTCTGATATTCTCTTGTGTTTCTTGTACTTGACAGCAAGAGATTTCAAGCCTTTTCATAACACACAACATGATTACATTTTACTTTCCTTCATGAATTTTATATGCCAGCCAAATTGGCCTATTTAATTTACCCTAAACACAGCGGTCCATCTCATGTTTCGGCACATTGGCCCGGATTATCTCATTGTTGGAATGTTCCTTCTTTCCTCTATATCAGAGAATCTCTAGTTTCTTTCCTGATTCTCCCTCTTAATAGTGTTCTCCTACTATTGAAATTACTTTGTGTTTGTTTTTCACATATATTGTTTTCAAGTAAGCCTGGGATGTTTCACCCAATTTTGTAGATCAAGATTTGCCCCTTAACATCTAATTGATGGAGGGAACACTGACATGATGCTGCATACCTGTGAGGAGGGAGGTGGAGTTGGTGCCAGAGTTTCTTAGAAGAGAAATACACATGGCTCCAGACATATATCTGCATCTTTCTGTCCCTGAAGAGTGTCTGGGATCATGTGTATCCAAAGCATGAATGATATTATTATTCTCTCCATCAGTTAGCAGTCACCTAAAAAGCCACATAGTTCTCTCCCTACAAACCCATGCAAGAAATGCCCCAGATGTAATTGAAAGCCTATTTGTGTTTATTTTGTATTTACTTTTTTTGTATATGTTATACATATTCACCCACTAGATTATAAGCAACTCAAAGGCAAAGATTGTTTTATGTCTGCAAGCTTGGTATATGACACATCATAGACACTTGATATGCATTTAATTAAAGTAAATAAAAACATTTTAGTTGTAATTTATTTACAGGGAACTAGGTGGTACAGTGGATAGAGCTCTGGGTTCCATCAGCTATGATAGAATTATCGTCTATCAGCTATGAATACCTAAGTTCAAATGTCTCCTTATACCCTTCTTAGCTGTGTGATTCTAGGCAAGTTATTTAACCTCTGTTTGCCTCAGTTTCCTCATCTGTAAAATGGGGATAATAATAGCACCTACCTCCCAGGGTTGTGAGGATCAAATAAGATAAGTATAAAGTGCTTAGCACAGTGCCTAGAAGATAGTAAGCTCTATATAAGTGTTATATATTATTATCCTTATTATAGTGACTAGCGCATAGTAAGTGCTATACCAACAAATCCATAGCAGAAGCCAACATTGTTTTTCAAAATATATTTTTCATGCTAAATCTTATTTCTCTTTTAGTGTTTGACACAGGTACGGTCAGTGATAAGGATGAAAACTTCCTCTTTCTAGTCATCTTTTTGTTTTTCAGTAGTTCATTCCCTTAAGCCATCTTCTTCTCTTTCTAGACTCTAAATTTTTTTCTTTTGATTTAATAAGTCTTAAGAATAATGTGAAAGCCTAATGCATCAAGAGATTCTATTGGTCTGGCTATGTAACTAGCAATAAAGACCTAATGAATGACCCAAACCTAACCTCTAGAGTTTTGAGTAGGAAAGCTCCTATCAGATTTTTGTTTGTTTGTTACTTGAGAAATTTGCCATTAGAAATGAGTAATCTGATATTGCTAAGCAAAATCAGAGGTCTGTTGTGAGATTTAATCTGCAGGGTATAAGGTGTTACTGTTGATGAGATCACCCTTTTATGTCAGGAATAAATTTCTATGAAAGAGAGTGGCTAAAAGAAGGAGAATTGGAAGCTTGGAAAACCAACACTTCAGAATTGTAGTTGTTTTTTTTTATTCTTTTCTAGTTACCTTGTGTACTTTCAATGGACTGTAGATGTGCTGGGCCCAGATTTGAGTAGTAATATGAGGAGTTTGGTTTGGATCACTTCTTGGTACTCTCAGTCATTCCAGTTTACTGCTACAAAAGATGGTCTTTTAATACTGATCTTCTCCTAGGAATGCTATGTGGCTATGAATAGATATGACAAAGAATCCAAAGTGCAATGAATGGAAAAATGTGCAGTGGATGTAAGCAGACTGCAGCATGAGAAGAGGAGGTGGACCAGTCACATAATCAGAATGAGAGGCAACAGGTGGCCTTACCTAGAAGCGTATTGGTATTCTGAAACACCCAAAGAAGAGAGGTAGTTCTATAGCAGAAAATCTAGGGAGGATGTCTGAGAAAATAGAGACCAGAACCACACTGGATGGAATGATATGAAAGAATTACAATTTACAGGGGTAGAAAAAGTAGCTATACTCATGAAATCTGTATCAGATTTCACCAAAATAGGGGTTATGTAACACAATATTTTTAGACTTTTCAACTTGCTTTATATGATAACTAAAACTAGGACACAGTATTACTAGTAACTTGAACATTATACATCTTTCTATTAGTATATAGAAAGTCATAAAGAATCAAAATAATACCATGCATTCTTTCTCCTCTCTCTGTGCCATTCTGTACACATGATGCTTCATCTCCCATCTCTGTGCTTTTGCACTGTCTGTCCTCCAAGCCTGGAATTCATTCCTTCCCTACATCCAGCTCTTGGAATGTATGGTTTCTTTCAAGGATCAGCTTAAGTGCTACCTTCTAAATAAAGCCTCTTCTGACTCCTTCCCTCCTACCCCCCAGGTGTGATAGGCATCGTTAAGGGTCTAGGGATACAAAAAGAGGCAAAAGACAGTCCTTGCCCTGAGTAACCTTACAATCCAGCAGGGAAAATAATGTGCAAACAGATATACAGGAGCAATAGGAAATAATTACAAGAGAGAAAGCACTTGATTTAAGAGGGGTTGGAAAATACTTCCTGTAGAAGGTGATATTTTAGCTGGGACTTAAAGGAAGCCAAAAAGGTCAGTAGTCAAAGTGGAGGTGGGAGAGCATTCTAGGCATGAAGGGATAGCCAGAGAAAAGATCCTGGGCTAAGAGACAGAGTATCTTGTTGGTGAAATAGTTGGGAGGTCAGTGCCATTGGATCAAAGGGTATGTATTGGGGAGAAAGGTATAAGAAGAATGGAAAAGTAGGAAAGGGCTAGGTTATGAAAAGTTTTAAATACCAAATGAAACATTTTTTTTATTTGCTTCTCGAGGCAAAAGGAAGCCAGATGAGTGGATAACATGATTAGATTTGGGTTTTAGAAAAATCACTTTAGTGGCTGAATGAAGAGTGGATTAGGATAGGGAGAGACTTGGAGAAGGATGACCCACCAGCAGACTACTGTTCTAATCAAGGCATGAGATGATGAAGGTCTATACTTAGTTTGGTTAGGTTGTCCATCATTATCAGAGAGGACCCAAATGACATCACTATGTTAGAGTCAAGATATGGTGTGCCTGACTATGGCTGATCAGACTTGATGATGAGCTTGGAATGCTCTACCACAGGTTGGACACAAATAGTCCATATGAACATTTGGGGTGGATTTTCTAAATTTGAGCATCTCACCTTTCTTTTGAGCTACTTCAGTTCTGCTTTGCTCATAGAGCACAGCACAGCATCTTCTTTGATGTGGGCAGACCATGCTGGGCAGTCCTGTGTCATTGTGTTCTATGTCACACAATCAATTCCAAATTTCTTAAGAGAGACATTGAGGGTGTCCTTATATCACTTTTTCTGACCACCACATGAGCACTTGCCCTGTATGAGTTCTCCACAAAATAGTCTTTTTGGCAAATGTACATTTTGCATTTGAACAACATGGTCAGCCCATTGGAGTTGTTCTCCTCAAAGCAGAAAGCAGAGTGTGAATGCTTGCCAGTTTAGTTTGAGTAAGGACCTCAGTGTTTGGTATCTTATCCTGCCAGGTGATCTTCAGAATCTCCCCAAGACAATTCACATGGAAGTGATTCAGTATCCTGGCCTGATACTGGTAGACTGTCCAGGTTTCACAGGCATACGACAATGAGGCCAATACAAAGGCTCTGTAGACCTTCAGTGTGGTGGTTAGTCTGATGCTGCTTCTCTTCCGCACTTTCCTTCATAGCCTTCCAAACAGTGAGCTAGCTTTGGAAATGTGTGTGTCAACCTCATTGTCAATGTGTACATCCCTAGAAAGTATACTGACAAGGTAAGTGAACTTATCCACAGTATTCAGAACTTCATTTTAAAATGGAGATATCTGACCAGAGGAGATGACCTATCTATCAGGGTGAAGATAACACACACTGTCTAAATGAACAAGGCAACTGAAAGGCTGTATTCAAGCAGCTTCAAGGAACAGTAGTACTCTTGATATCAAAGGAGACAGCCACCCTTCACAAGCAAGAATTGAGATGTAGAGAGGAGTAGCTCAGTGGAGTGACCTGCTTGGAGGAGATGTCATACCCAAGTGAGAGCTTCATTAGGACTCCATGAGGAAAGAATAGACAATGAGTTCCTGTGGTACTAGAGATGTCAATTGCTTTGATCACCTGTTTTCCCTATATGTGTGTTTTATTATCATTGTATTTTAAGTCCCATCAGTTCTGTGAAGATTAGTGAGAGTATGTGCTCCAGGTTTCTGGAGAGAATGTTTGATGACTACACTTTTTATTCCCCTTTTAGTAAATGCTTTTAAATTTTAAAACATTCTGTGCTAATTGTATCTACCAAGTGACTGCTGATGGGAAGCATATCAGGGAAATCTTATGAATTAGCATTCCCTAGAACCTAGGAGTACTAGCCACCCTCTGGAGACCTAATCTTTGAGTCAAGCTATAAGTTTAGAAAATAGTCTAGAGAGAGTGCTATACCAACTTCATAAGTGTAGACAAATTTTATATCTGGTTATAGCATAGCTTCTTTGATTATTGGGGGCAGGTAAAAACAGGATGATTGTTTTAGAGTTTATGTTTAAAATTTTTTTAATTTACAAATTTATAATTAAGAGAATATCTCCACTTAAGTCCTACTCTGATGCCTTATCATTTTATAGAAAGGATTCTGAACTTCTGGAGAATATCTATCTATCTATCTATCTATCTATCTATCTATCTATCTATCTATCTATCTATCTATCTATATCTATATCTATCTATCCGTCTGTCTGTCTGTCTGTCTATCCCACCAGAATACACATTCTAGAAGGTCTTACCAAATTATAAAAGCTGAATATGGGCTTGTCAGGGAATGATGTTTCTGTCATCCAGAAACCAGACAAAGTTCAGTGAGGCTCATCACTAGAAGGTTGGCCACCAGATAATGAAATAATTCATTTTGATGAAAGCAACTCATGAAGATGTTTTCAAGGCATAGAGGGACTGAAAGTCTATGATGGTAGAGGGAAATTCCACACCAATGAAAACACAAACCTTTGAAAATTGTAAGCAATGTGGGAAGCTATACTGTCTGCAGGATCCACCTTCAGGAGAAGGGGCCCAAGTGGGATCAATGACTTGGCAACCTAAGATAAATAATCGAGTTATAATTAAGAATGAGGAAGAATATCTAATTTAGATACTTTTAGACCTAGGGTATGTTTGCCAGTTTACCTTTTGCTAATAATTGGGGGAGCTAGGGGCAAGTCTACCTGATAGCTCTCAGAAATAGAAAGCAAATTAATTGAAAACAGGCAGTCATAGGATGAGAGGTCCTGGGCTCAGAAAAACCAGTAGTAGGCTCAGGCTAAAGGGTCTGATGTGTGATAGGTAGAAGAAATCATTTCTCAATTAAAAACTAAGAAAGGCAGGAATGATCTGTGATTAACAAGGACAAAGAGGTAGGGTAAAGGAGAAGGGGAAAGGTAGTTGTAGAGGGCCAGAGCTGAATATCTCTGAATGAGGAGTGAGATGGCAGCCCAGGCCTGAAATCTCAAGGAAATAACTTTGATCCTAGATGGAGCAGACACTTTCTCCTTAGAAGTCAAAGATGTAGGGGAGGAAGTCCCTCTCCAGTGACCTGGGCCCAAAGTCTCAGTGACAAATTCCATGGAAAAGCCTCCCTAGAGAAAGATGCAAGAGGGCAGAACTCTGGTTATTCACTGAGCCAAGACCTGAGCAAGAGAAAATTGCAAAGAATAGACCCATAGTCACATTTATTAAAAAAACAAAAAAAACAAAAAAACCCCAAACAAACGCCTCTTATGTGTCAGGCATTGTGCTAAGCCCCAGGGATAAGAGGAAGGGCAAAAGACAGTCCCTGCCCTAAAGGAGCTCACAGTCTCAAGGGGAAGACAGCATGCAAACAATTATGTACAAAGAAGCTACATACCGAATAAATAGTAAAAGAGGATCAGGATTAAACAATGAGAACCTTTGTAGTTTTTGAAACTGTTATTTTTTTTATCTATTACTGCATTGTTCCTGTATTCTGTCTTTCTACCTAATTTATGTTCTACCCATTGAGCTTTGTTATCAATATCCTTTTAAAATAAATAAGAGATTATGAAAAATAAGGGAGGAAACTTTGTGACCTCTCTGCCTCCCAACAAGGCCCTCTGCTTCTCAGAATCTCAGAGTTCTAAGGGATTCCTGAATTCATTTAGTCCAGAGGTTCCCAAATTTATTTGGCCTACTGCCCCCTTTAAAAAAATTACTCAGCAACCCCCTGGAAATCTTTAACCTTTTGACATTTTTTTTTTTTCAAGATTTGGCCATGGTGGTGGTTGTTGTCCTTTGCTCTCAAAGAAGACTCAAATGACATCACTATGCTAGAGTCAAGTTTCAATGTCTGACTGTGGCTGATCAGACCAGTACAAGTTGGGGATGCTCTACCACAGGTCAGGACACATAGTCCATGTGAACATTTGGGGTGGATTTGCAAGTTCTGCGTTTCCTTTGAGCTGTTTCAATTCTGCTTTGCTCATAGAGCACAGCATCTTCTCTGATGCAGGTACGCCATGCTGAGCGATCCTGTGCCAGTGTCTCCCATGTTGCACAATTAAATCCAAAGTTCTTAAGAGAGACCTTGAGAGTGTCCTTGTATAGCTTCTTCTGACCACCATGTGATCGCCTGCCCCATGAGAGTTCTCTATAAAAGTCTTTTTGGCAAGTGTACGTTTTGCATCTGAACAACGTGGCCAGCCCATCAGAGTTTTGCTCTTTGAAGCAGAGTCTGAATGCTTGGCAGTTTAGTTTAAGTAAGGACCTCAGTGTCCTTATCCTTACCTTATTCTGCCAGGTGATCTTCGGAATCTTCCTAAGACAATGCCCTTGTGCTTTCCCAGTCACCAGTGGTGTGAAACAAGGCTGTGTGCTTGCTCCCATGCTTTTCAACATGATGTTTTCAGTCATGTTTTCAAATGCTTTCAATGAGGACAAACACAGCATCAAGGTCAGCTATCATACTGATGGTAAATTCTTCAATTCAAAAAGGCTGCAAGCCAAGAGCAAAGTGGAGGGAGTGTTGGCGCATGGTTTTCTGTTTGCAGGTGACTATGCACTCAATGCAGCCTCTGAAGCTGAGATGCAGCAAAGTATGAGTCAATTCTCTGTGCTTGTGCTAATTTTGGCCTGACAGTTAACACCAAGAAAACACAGGTGCTCCATCAGCCATCATCACATCATCCTTATGTGGAAACGTTGGTTACAACAAATGGAGAAGTTTTGAATGCTATGGATAAGTTCACTTATCTTGGTAGCGTACTTTCCAGGGATGTACACGTTGATAACGAGTTTGATACATGCATTGCCAAAACTAGCTCAGTATTTGAGAGGCTCCAAAGGAAAGTATGGGAGAGAAGAGGTATCAGACTGATTACCAAACTGAAGGTCTATAGAGCCATGGTGCCAATCTCATTGTTGTATGCCTGTGAAACCTGAACAGTCTATCAGAGCCATACCAGGAAACTGAATCACTTCCATTTAAATTGAACTGTCTTTTGAGATTTGAATCGCTTAAAAAAAATAATATATTTTTTTAAAAATTCATTTTAAATTTAATAATTTATTGTAAATTTGTGGGAATTTTTCCTGCATTGAAATTTTGATGACACAATATTGTGTCACGCATGAAACTGTATAGTATCATATAGTACCACTACATGCACATATTCCTGCTGATGCATGCTGGACTTCTTGACAATCCTTGAATTACTCGCCTGCCTACACTTGCTTATTAAGACCTGTTATTGGACTTGACTACTGATTGGTTATAGCTTGCGTTTTTTGTGTTTATTTGGAAAATAATGTATCATTATGACCTTACTCTATTACACCACAGATATAACATATACCAATGATTTATCAAAATTTTCTTCTTTTCTTTCCATATGCTTCTACCATCCCTTTATTTTTATTCAATCTCCCCCTCCCCAATTGCACCTGAGGCTACCACCAAACCCCTTGGATCATTCCAGGGGACAGTATGACCCACTTTGGGAACCTCTGACCAACACTGGATCAGAGGAGACTCAGGAGATGGCATCAGAAAGCCAGTAGAGGGTAACAGCTAGGTGGCTGGTATGAAAGAGAGCCTCCCTGAGGCAGGGGATCATCAGGGGAGGATGCAGAGGCAGGGTGGGGAAAAGGGGTAGGAGGTACTCTTTCCACTTTCTAGGCCCAGGCCATGTGGTACTGAACCATCTGGCATTTCTAGCAACTATGGCCCTGAACATGGTACACTCTAAAGTATTCCATAACTAGGACAGTGCTTTCTTGGAGACAGTTTTCTCTAGAACCAGCCTCACTAAATGAATAGTATTGTTTTGTGGTTGTTTCACTTTCTCACTGAATGTTCAATTTAGAAAGACCTTCAAAATAATATAGTCCAACCCTTTCTTTTAAATTTTTTCATCATGTAACAAATCTTCAAGTTGACTATATGGTCTTCAGATAATACCCTTTGTTCCCAAATCTCAACAAACTTGAGAAGCTCAGGCAATTTTTCTTATTTTACAGGTGGAGAACATGTAGAGACTGTGAACTGGGTGACCGCAAAATCAGTCATAAGCCTAAATGGGGTAGGTAACAACACAAAGGGAGAGAGTAATACTTCTAGATTTTAACTGTTACTTAACTCCATACAGATTTGCAGCAGCAAATCAGATCTACCAAGTCTTCTACTCAGATGGGTTCTGCTCCTGTGCATATAAATTCATCCTGTCACTTAGTACCACACTAAGTCATGTCTTGTTCAAAAATAATCGACTATTTCTCGGCCCTTAATTTTGAGCTCTGACAAAGGTGTTGACCAAAGCTTCTAGTTGGTGACCCTTTTTAACAAGCCTGATTTATTGGAAGCCTATTTACTGCTCATACATGTACTCATGAATATATTGCTGTTAGATCTAGAGGGGAAAAGTAATATGAGGGCAAGTCTTAATCAGGAGACTCTAATTTCATATAGGAGCCAGAGTTCCAATAATGCTATAAATTTGATGAATTTATGACATCATGAGGGCCTTAAGATAGAATTGGAGCCTGGCCAATTTTGAGTTTAAAATGCTTTTCATTAAAAAAGGTTGTATATATTTTTATAAAAATTACACGCATTTTCCTTGTAAATGGAATAATAACCTATTGAATGCTGTTTGTGTTTGGAAATATTAATTGTAGAAAAAAAAAAACTCTCTTAGGGAAAATTCCAAATTTGACTAAGCCTAGAATAAACATTTCTTAACAGATACAGGTGGTATAGTATATTGTAATGTTGCCCACAATAGTACCCTAAGCATTTCCATTAGTTCTGTCTCACTCAGCCATACACTTTTCCTTTGATTTGAACTTTGCAGAGACCTCAAAGGAGCATTTTAAAACATAGCTTTTAAGAGACCTGTTCAAAGGGAGTCACTTTAAAAAAAAAAAACTAGCATGTAGAGCTATGCTATTTGCCTTTGTAATGCTATAAAAACACTTTTATTTTAAAAATGAGAAAATTTCTAAGGCATGCTGTGGAAATATGGTTCGGACTCCTATGATACTATTAGGAGAAGCAAAATGGACCATGAACTGAATGTCTTGATTTAATTTTCTTAAGTTTTGGTAGAATATGTTTAATGGAAATTTGCCTTGGCTAAATGAATTATACTAATGAAGAACTCATAAACAAGTGATCGTTCAAAGTGGTGCCTCAGTTTCTCCAACTGTAACAAAATAACATTTGCCTTAAGAAAGTGGAAAGTGCTTTCTTGTGTTTGGCTAAGAGGCAGCTCACCATTCTCATTCAGGTAAAATCCCCTTTATAACTTATACCATTAAAACAAAAACCTAAAGAATTTTTCAAACTTTAAGTAGCAACTCACCTATTTTCAGCATTATTGGGTTCCTCGTAATCCTACTACAACAAATGAGTTGGGACAATTCCTTGAAGTTCATTGTAAAGTATTTTATAGTAATCAATCAATTAAAAAGCATTTTTTAAGCACCTACTATTTGCTAGGAACTGTGACAAACACTCCAATGGTATTGAATGGGCATTATATGATTTAATTAGCACATAGACTCAATCTCATCTCAAGCCCAGCCCTCTGAATTCTACCATCTTTCAGAATTCTACAACTCCATGAAGGAACCAATAATTCCTTTTCTGAGAAGGAAGTATTTCTCTCCAGATCTGGTAGAAATACTGCATCAGTCATTTCTCCTCCTCTGAGAGTTTGTCTGTGGCACCTCCCAACCCAATTACCTAATAAGGCAATCTGGTGCCTATAGAATTTTCTCCCCCTTTGACGGGCATTGTTAAGCCAAGGGTAGGACTTTTCAAGGATTGAAAATTCCACCCTACTTTGTCTCTTAACAGTCTGGTTTACTGTCCCCAAAGAGGAAAAGAATAGAGTTGTAAACATATTTTGACTTGAATCTCGAAGTCATAAGCAATAAGGGGGGAACAAAATAGCTGGGTGGCTCAGTGGATACAGCATCTGCCCTGGAGCCAGGAAGACCTGAGTTCAAATCCAGATTCAGACACTTACTAACTGTGTGATCTTAGGCAAGTCACAACCCCAATTACCTCCCTCCACAAAAAAAGTAAAGGGGGAAAAGGGATAATCAGGGTAACATCATGAAAAGAACACTAATCAGAAGACCTATCTTGGAATCCCAACTCTGCCCAACTATGGCTAAATTACTTCACTTCTGGAGCCTCACTTTCTGTTCTGTAACATGAGGCTAATAATGAATGTTTCATTAGCTGCTTAAAAAGGTTACTGTAGGAAAACCCTTTGCAAACTTTAAAACATTGTACACATGTAAGCTAGTGTATTCTTTCTCCACTCTAATCCTGAGAGACTTTGACACCTCATTATGGCATGTAGGTGATCCCAGGTTTTTGAAGACTATATCCACAAGAGGCAAAGTCTAGACAGGTCCTCCGAAACTGGAAAGACTTTGAATTTAGGTCTGGTGTATGTGTGTATCTGTGGTCTGAGGACCAGCTTAGCTAGGTTTGAAGTCTTGTTGCCAGGTTGGCTGCAGAGTTATGATTTTTTTGGTCACAGCAACCCTCATAGACCAGGCCGCACATTTTGTATGAAGTTGGCATTCCGTTTCCTTGGTTGAGGGGATTGGATTAGAGTAACTGTAAGGCCCTTTCTAGTTCTTAATCTATGATGCTAGAGCATGGACTCATTTTCATTTTATCTGTATGTCCTCAGAACCTAAGACAATGTCTTTTTTTTTTTTTGATCCATTAGTCAATAAAGATTTATTAAGTGCTTGCTATGTGTCAGGCTCTATGCTAGGGGCTGGGAATACAAAAAGAGACAAAAGACTGTTCCTGTTCTCAAGGAGCTCCTAATCTAATGGAGGAGACAGGAAGCAAAGAAATATATGCAAACCAACTATGTACCGGGACAAAGAAGCTGTATACAATTAACAATGAGTTGCTGTTGGGTTGGATTGGACAGAGGGATTGTGATTTGTATTGGTAGAGGTAGCACCCACATCAGTAATCCCCAGTGCCAAGTGAATGTGAACCCCTAGATTCCATTTCCATTTCATTTTTTTACATTCAATTTTTTCAATTAACAAATATTATTTTCTCTCCCTCCTTTAAGAAAAAAAAATGAAAACAATCCCTTGTAACAAATAGGCACACTCAAACAAAACAAATTCCCACATTAATCATGCCCCAAAAATGTATGTCTCATTCCATGCCTTGAGTCTTGTCACTTTTCATTCAGGAAGTGGGTCCTCTGGAATCAGAACTAGTCATTGTACTGATCAGAGTTCTTACGTCTTTCAAAGTTGTTTGTCTTTACAAAGTTGTCATAATTTATCCTTTTGGTTCTGCTCACTTCATTCTGCATCAGTTCATACAAGTCATCAAAACATCTCCTTCTCATATTAATCCATGAAGAACTTCAGTTTCCTGTAGGAAGAATGGAGTAGGACAAATGTCTATTTCTAAACAAATGATATCCTTAGGAGATTTGAACAAGCCTTGATTCACTCCATTTTTTTCACTGAAGAAAGAAAATCCATTTATTTATTTGTTTTTAGTTTTCAACATTCACTTCCACAAGATTTTGAGTTCCAAATTTTCTCCTCAATCTCTCCCCTCCCCCCACCCCAAGACAGTGTGCATTCTGATTACCCGTTCTCCCAATCTGCCCTCCCTTCTATCACACCTCTTTCTTCTCTTCTCCCGTTATCCCCTCTATTTTCTTGTAGGACAGATAGATTTCTATACTCCATTGCCTGTATATTTCCCAGTTGCCTATAAAAACAATTTTTCACATTCATTTTTAAAACTTTGAGTTCCAACTTCTCCCACTGCCTTCCTCTCTCCCTACTTATCTCCACTGAGAAGGCAAGCAATTCAATATAGATTGTACATGTGTAGTTATACAAAAGACTTCCATAAAAGTCATATTGTGAGAGACTGTATTTCCCTCCATCCTATCCTGCCCCCCCATTTATTCTATTCTCTCTTTTGACTCCATCCCTCCTCAAAAGTGTTTACTTCTAATTACCCCATCCTCCTATTTGCCCTCCCTTCTATGATCCCCCCACCCCACTTATCCCCTTCTCCCCTACTTTCCTGGAGTGTAAGGTAGATTTTCATACCAAATTGAATTTGCATGTTATTCCCTCTTTAAGCCAAATGTGATAAGAGTAAGTAAGGTTCACTTTTCCCTCTCACTTCCCACCTCTTCCCCTCCATTGAAAAAGCTTTTTCTTGCCTCTTTTGTGTGAGAGATAATTTGCTCCATTCTATTTCTCCCTTTCTTCTCCCAATATATTCCTCTCACCCCTTAATTTTATTTTTTTAGATATCATTCCTTCATATTCAACTCACCCTGTGCCCTCTGTCTACATATACATAATCCCTGCAACTATCCAAATATTGAGAAAGTTACAAAGTATCAAGAGTTACAAATATTATCTTTCCATGTAGGAATGTAAACAGTTCAACTTTAGTAAGTCACTTATGATTTCTCTGTCTTGTTTACCTTTTCATGCTTCTCTTGATTCTTGTATTTGAAAGTCAGTTTTTCTATTCAGCTTTGGTCTTTTCATGAAGAATGCTTGAAAGTCCTCTATTTCACTGAATGATCATTTTGTTCCCTGAAGTATTATACTCAGTTTGCTGAATAGGTGATTCATGGTTTTAATCCTAGTTCCTTTGACTTCTGGTATATCATAGTCCAAGCCCTGCAATCCCTTATTGTAGAAGCTGTTAGATCTCATGTTTTCCTGATTGTGTTTCCACAATACTCAAATTGTTTTCTTTCTGGCTGCTTGCAATATTTTCTGCTTCACCTAAGAGCTCTGGAGTTTGGCTATGATATTCCTAGGAGTTTTCCTTTTGGGATCTTTCAGGAGTGATCAGTGGATTCTTTCAATATTTGTTTTACCCTCATTCTAGAATATCAGAATATTGATAATTTCTTAAAAGATGATGTGTAGGCTCTTTTTTTGATCATGACTTCCAGGTAGTCCCATAATTTTTAAATTGTCCCTCCTAGATCTATTTTCCAGGTCAGTTGTTTTTCCATTGAGATATTTCACATTGTTTGCTGTTTTTTCATGCCTTTGGTTCTGTTTTATAATTTCTTGATTTTTCATAAAGTCATTAGCTTTCATTTGCTCCATTCTAATCTTTAAGGAATTATTTTTTTCAATGAGCTTTTGGACCTCCTTTTCCATCTGCCCAATTCTGCTTTTTAGGAAATTTTTCTCCTCATTGACTTTTTGGGTCTCTTGTCATTTGGGTTACTCTATTTTTTAAAGTGTTATTTTCTTCAGCATTTTTTGGGATCTCTTTTAGCAAGCAGTTGACTCATTTTTCATGATTTTCTTGCATCACTCTCATTTCCCAATTTTTGCTCTACTTCTCTTACTTGATTTTCAAAATCCATTTTGAGCTCTCTCATGGCCTGAGATCAATTCATATTTTTCTCAGAGGCTTTAGATGGAGGAGCTTTGACTTTGTTGTCTTCTGCTTGCCTGTTTTGGTCTTCCTTGTCACCACAGTAATATTCTATAGTCCAATTCTTTTTCTGGCTTTTGCTCATTTCCCCAGGCATTTGCTTGACATTTGAGCTCTCTGTCAAGGCAGTTCTCTGCTTCCAGTGGGGATGGGGGATATATTGGCAGATACTTGATCCCCCCCACAATCTGTGGGCCTAGAGCTCCAGAAACAGTGGCTGTAGCTGCCCACTGCTGCTGTGGCTGCCATAGGTTCCTTCGTCCCCTCCCCTCTCTGCTGCCCTGGGGCTGGGGCCTGACTACTCTGCTCTGTCACACTGGTCCCACAAGTTTTTTCCCCTGACCTTCCAATTTTTTCTCAGTGTTTTGGGGTCATAAAGTCTGGAAATCGCCACAAGGTGCAAGAGATTCATTCCCCTCAAGCCCTGCTCAGGTACTGTCTGTGCCTGAATAGCCCACACTGGACTGTGCTCTGCTCTCAGCATGGTATGATAGATGCTTCCTGGCAACCTTCCAGGCTGTCTTGGGTTGGGGATTTGCTTCACTCCATCATTTTGTGGATTCTGCAGCTCCAGAATTTTTACAGGTATTTGGCTAGACTTGGGAGGAACACTCTAGAAAGTTCATGCTATTACTCTGCCACCTTCATTCTGCCCCCAATTCACTCCATTTTTAAAGACTGTAGGGAATACTGAGAACTTCCTTTGGGGGTCAGGTCATTCTGTAGCAGACTTGGGATGGTTTCTGATTCAAATGAAACCAGATCCTGGAACTACTTAGATCTTTGGGTATAGATGCAACCTAGTCTCCTAGGGGTTCTCAGAACTACAATACTCTGGTGTTAGTGTGACCCTTTTCTGTCCTTGTGGACCACAGTTGAGTAAATCAGATTCCCTGGACCCACTCAAGCCCAGACCTGACAAATGTTCAACTCTAGATGACCTTGGACATATAACAAGTCAAAAAGTTCCCTATGAAGGCTTGTTGGTCAGTATGCCTTAAAAGAATATGGTAAATGGGTTCTCAGGAATGGATTTCAGGGATAGTAGTGGAAATTGGGATGTCATGAAAGTATACATGGATGAGCATAACACTTCCAAGGTTCCCAGAATGACACCTTTAAATTATGTTGATAAGAAAGATTCTACAATAAGGATTCTTCTCCACCAATGACCACTTTAGCTTAGGAACCCTACAGGTGTGGAAGATGACAGTTTTCTGATAGAGTCTATATTATGCTAAAAAAATATTCAATAATTCCAAGGTACAGAATGTTTTGATTAAATTCTTAAATGTCAAAATTTTCTTAAAATTGCTTAAAATATACTAAACAACTATTCTGCAACATAGCCATCTTAAATGAGTGTAACTAACCAAATGGGAAGACAGTGAAGGTAGTGGTTTACAGGATAGGACGTGACTAGGGGGAAAGATATTTAATAGACACTTTTACCTATCTTACTGTCTTTTTTCCAAAACAATAAATCGTACAGTAACATTCAGGCAAACAAATGAGTTGAGATTCCTTCAGTACATCTTTATTAAGAAACCCTCATAAACTGTGTGAGGACTTACTAAGCCCTTTCTAGGGCTCATCCATCTTTGGTATCCACCTGTCATCAAACTCTCATCTGTGGCTCCAAACCCCAAAGTAAATCCTTTTCAGCATACTGGCTAAATCAGGTTGAGGATCATTGACAGGCCTCAAGCCCGTTGGTTATTTGGGGTGTGTCTACCCCTAGTATGTGAAGACTTTCCCTAGTAGAATGGGCGGATGAGAACACTTTGTTCCAGTGACTGTGAAGGCAGCTGAAGCAGGTACTATGGAATGCTTAGACTTTGGTCAGACATGGAAGATGTCAAGGTCATCCACTGCATCTTGGGCCATCACCAGTCATCTTGATTTTTGTCTTGTCACTGGACTTCAATTGGATTTAGAAACAGAGTGTGAGACTGATGACTTTACACAGCTCTGCCTCACTTCAATTCAATTCACTTATAAATCAAGACACCACCCTATAATATCATTAGTCCTCTTGCAAAACAAAGGACTAACAACTACATGAAAGATATCCTAAATATACCTGTGATATTCTAAAGCCAGGAGATTCTGTTTCACACACACACACACATACACACACACACGCATACACACACAGAGTAAGTAAAATTAATAAACTAAAAATTAAGTCTATTCGGAGTAAGTTAAGGAATGAATTAAGCTACTGTGAGAAAAAGCTAGAGGAAAGAACATATAGATTCAGAGAATATCAAAGTTTCATCTAGTCCAATCTTCTATGAAAATATATGTCATTTTTATGACATCACTGACACTACTCCTTAAGCTACTGTTTGAACCCTTCTAATGATGAACTCATTACCTCCTGAAGCAGCCCATTATATTTTTGGGTACTTCTGATTTTTAAGAAGTTCTTCCCTATATTGAATTGACTCTGGACCATGCTGAATAAATCTAATTCTTCTATAAGATATGCCTTTAATTATTTGAAATCAGCTATCGTCTTTGCTCTGTCTTCTTTTCTTCAGGCTAAACATCTTTGGTTTATTCAGTTCCTCCTCTCAAGAAATGCTTTTGAGCCCCAAACCACCTTAGTCACCTCAGTCTGAACCTATTACAATTTGTATCCCTACTTGAATAGGATTTTAAGATCCTTAAGGGTAGGGATCACTTTTTCCCTCTTCTTTGCATGTTCCTACGGCCAGACTGAGTCCAAACTTCACAGAATAAATTCCTTTAATAAAAGGATTTGTTCTGTAAAACTTAAACTCAGGTCAGGAGATTGTACCCAAGGATCTAGAAGACCACATGTGGCCTTGAGGCCACAAATTCCCCACCCCTGGTCTAGCACAATATCTTGCACATTAGAAATACTTACTTTTTTGCTGAATTGAATTGCTAACATTACTCCTAGAATATGCTACCCAAATCTGAACATAATGTTCTATCTGGTTAGAGACTCTATACTTTCATAAAAAAACCTAAGATTGAATTAGAGTTTTTGGCCTCCATAATATTCTTTTTAACTTACATTGTTATGAATGACAAATAAATGAATAATAGCTGACACGTAGAACTAGGTTTATAAACTGCTCTTCATCTGATCATGAAGGCATTCCTGTGAAGTGGGCACTCTTGTTATGTCCATTTTATAGATGAAGGCAGTGAGGCTCAGAAATAAAAGGTTAAGTGTTTCACCTAGGGTCACATAACTCGCTGGCAAGTTTCTGAGGCAAGGTAATCAGGTCTTCCTGAATTCTAAGTCCAACTCTTCACCCACTGTACCTAGCTGTTCCTCATTTTTGGAAAAATGTAATATTTTAAAGACATGCAGAATTTTACATTTAACCTTAGCAGTCTGGCCTGACATTCTAAGCATATATAGATGTGATACTATCATCCAGTGAATTAACCAACCTTCCCTGCCACACCAAGCTTTATCAGAGGTTCAGCATGAGGTCATGAATATAGTTCTGGCCTCAAAACCAGAAAGCCTTCAGATAAGATTCCACTTCTGACTTCATGGCTGTGTGACTTTGTAACTTAACTAACATCTCAGTGTTCTAGAAAACTCTCTAAGACTATAAGGAAAGGTGCTGACTTGCATTGTTAGAAGAAGTCTCCTCACCTGTGAGTTTCTTATGCCATTGAAATGGCAGGTCCAGCTCCTATCCCTTTCCTAATTTCATATCATCTGCAAATGTCTTCATATGAACCATTTATAAAAAAATGTTGGACAGGACAGGACCCAGAAGTGAGCTTACATCACTCAGGATCATCATTCAATCTGTCTAGTTCAACTAGAATTTATTAAGCACCTATTATGTGCCAAGCACTGTGATAATTCAACCTACTATATGAGAAACGTCAGCCACATACATGAAAGAGTTCTTTAACCTATTGAAGAGCTTCAGCTTAAAATTACCCTGGAAGATACCATGTTGCTTCAGCCTAGCCAGGTTTCCTTGGAATGAAGGTGGTGTGTGGTCCTTGGCCTTGTGCCAAAGCTGCCAGTCTAAAAGTGGTTGTATCTAAGAGTTTTATTCAGCTCACAAAAATAAACTCAGGAGTTTTTAATGCTGGAATAGCTCCTGGGACCAAGCTTGTTGGCCTAGGACTGAAGGGAAAACAATTCTGCTTACAAGGAAACTTCTCCAAGGCTAAGAATAAATTGATGTAAATCATACTTTGACACTTTGAAAGAGGTGCTGTTTCAGCAGTGTTGGGGACTCCTTCATTTTACACATTGCAGCTCCTCTTCATTTCCACAGTTGCTGAAGAACAGTTCTTCATCTGGTGGCCAACTCTCTGGTGATAAGCCATTTCATACTTAACTAGGCTGGTCCTTGGAAAACAGACGCACAGTCTGTTATTGGGTCTGTACTCAAAGTCTTTCCAGCTTGGGAAGACTGCTTAGATCTTGTACAATGCTGGCATAATATTTAAGAATTCAGGGGCTATAGGGATTTCTAGATGGTGTGGTGGGTAGAGCATTAGAATTAGAGCCAAGAAGCCCAGAGTTCAAATCCTACTTTTCAGACATTAACTATGGCAAGTTACTTAACCTCTTCTTGCCTTGGTTTTCTGATATGAAAAACAGGGACAATAATAGCACCAACCTCACAGGATTGTTGTAAGGATGAAATGAAATGACATATGTGAAATGCTTTTCAAACCTTAAGTTAACCAGGGTCTATGTGGAGGCATCCTGAATGTTGTCAGGTGTTAGTGGAAAATAGAAAGTATCCTCCAGAAGCTATGGTCTAAGAAATATGCAATTATTCCCAATGTAGTCCTATGTTTTATTTCTTTAATTTCTTTATTTTTTTCAAATTTTTTCTTTTTTCTAGTATTCAGAGTTAAATGGGGATTTATAATTGGAAGGGACCTTGGAGATTATCTAGTACAACTTCCTTATTTTTCAAACAAGAACCATGTCTAAAAATATTAACTGACTTGCTCAATGTCACACTGTTAAAAAATATCAGAGGTGGGATTTAGACCCAGGTCCTCTGATTCCAAATTCAGTTTTGTTTGTTTAGGGGTTTTGTTTTGTTTTTTTTGCAAAATACTATGCTGCTTCTGTCCATGAACTGAAGTTGTAATCTGAAACTACAGGTGCTTATAAATTCAGGAATCATCTTAACTAGTAGGAAATCGTAGTGGCCAAATGAGACAAAACAGATTCTTTTATTCCTTTAACTTTTATTTGGGGGCTTTTTACTAGTTAGAACAGAGACTAATGGAAAGTATATGAAGGATAAAGAAAAATGAACTTGAAGGTACCCGAAATTTGGATTCAAAAGCCAATTGCACTTAAAAAAAAATCCAGTTGAAAATTGAAACCCTAATGCATTGTTGGTGGAGTTGTGAACTGATCCAACCATTCTGAAGAGCAATTTGGAACTATGTCAAACTATAAAACTGTACATATCTTTTGATCTAATAATACCACTACTAGGTCTGTATACCAAAGAGATAATAAAATGGGGGAAAGGACTCACATGTACAAAAATATTTATAACAATTCTTTTTGTGGTGGCAAAGAACTGGAAATTGAGGTGATGTCCACCAATTGGGGAATGGCTGAACAAGTTGTTGTATGTGACTGTAATGGAATATTATTGTACTATAAGAAATGATTAGCAGGCAGATTTCAGAAAAACCTGAAAAGACTTACATGAACTGATACTGAGTGGAGTGAGCAGAACCAGGAGAACACTGTACACTGTAACAGCAGCATTGTGTGATGGCCAACTTTGTTAGACTTAACTCTTCTCTGAAATACAATGACCTAAGACAATTCCAAAAGATTCATTATGGAAAATGCTATCCACATCCAGAGAAAGAACTATGGAGTCTGAGTGCAAATCGAAGCATACTATTTTCTCTTTTTTTCTTTCTTGTGGTTTTTCCCTTTTGTTCTGATTCTTCTTTCACAACATGAATAATATAAAAATATATTTAATATGATCATACATGTATAATCTATATCAGACTGCTTATTATTTTGGGAGGGGAGAAGGGAAGGAAGAAAAAATTTGGAACTTGAAATGTCTAAAAGTGAATATCGAAAACTATTTTTACATGTAATTGGAAAAAATAAAATACTATTAAGTGGAAAAAAGTTAAAATTAAAAAAAATCCAATTTACAGTATCAATCAATAATCATATATTAAGTACTTACTGCATGCTTGGCATTGTGCCCATTGCTGGGAATACAAAGAAAGGCAAAACATTCCCTGTTTTCAAGGAGTTCACAGTCCAATGTGGGAGTCGTTATACAAATAACTGTACAAATAAGATTTATACAGTATTAATGGAAGGTCATTTTAGAGGGAAAAGACTAGGAGCAAGGTAAGACCAAGACCTTCTGAAGAAGGTGGGATTTAAGCTGAGACCTTTTATTTTAATTTTTAATCCCCCCAAAAAAGTTTTTTCTTTACACAAAACAGAACACAAAAGAGAATTCCATATGAAACCATTTATCTCCATTTCATGCTACACCATGATAGAGCATTGGGACTGGAGACTGGAAGACCTGAGTTCAAATTCAGACTCAGACATTTGCTAGGAGTGAACCTGCCATAACTGATAGAATCATTGAATCTCCCTAGTTAAGCTAGAATTTATTAAGCACCTACTATGTGCCAGGCACTGTGCTAATTCAACTTATTATGTGTGACCCTGGGTTAACCTCTCTCTGCCCCAGTTTCCTTATCTGTAAAATGAGGATAATGATAGCAACCTACTTTCCAAGGTTGTGAGGGTTAAATGAGGTAATAATTGTAATGTACTTAGCACAGTGCCTGACACATCATAAACCCCATATGAATGTTACCTATTATCATTATTATTGGAAGAATATGGTGAATTCTACACATTACTTTTTGGGGCAGCTAGGTAATGCAGTGGTTTGAGTGACAGGTCTGAATTCAAGACAACCTGAGTTCAAAATTGGCCTAACACTCTTACTAGCTGTCTGACCCTGGGCAAATCACTTAATCCTGTTTGCCTCAGTTGCCTCATCTGTAAAATGAGAAGGAAATGTCCAACTGCTCCAGTATCTTTGCCAAGAAAACCTCAAACAGGGTCATGAATAGTTGGATGTGACTGAAGCTACTGAATAACAAAAACACTTTACTTTCAAAACTATCTGCTTTACCTTTTAAAACTCTCCTCTTCCTTTTAAATATCTGTTCTCTTCCTCATATTTAAAAAAAAGTTTCAATTGTTTTCCTTTTTCTGGGGGAGGGGTAACTATTGCTAGTCATTCTTTATCCCTACATTTCCCCCCCCCCCCCCATTCCAGCTAAAAACTGAAAGAAAACAAAAAAACTTGTAATATATTGGCACAGGTAAGCAAAATGAATTTATATAGTGTCCACGTCCAAAATGTCTGTCTCTGCACCTTATGTCCAACACCTCTCTGTCAGCAGGTAGGTGACATGCTTCATCATAGGTCCTCTGAAGACATGACTGGTCATTCCATTGATCAGAATTCTGAAGTCTTTTGAAACTGTTTACTTTAAAATTTTGCTGAAGTGGTGGAAAAATTGGGACTAGATAGAGACTTGAGGAAGGGAGATCAGTTAGAAAGCTATTGCAATAGTCCAAACATGAGGCATTGGAGGCCTCATTAGTCTGGCAGTTGTGTGAGTGGAGAGGAGATGTATATATGTATATGAGGCAAAAATGAAAAGATGCAACAATGAATTGGAAATGTGGGGTGAATTTGAATGAAGCATCTAAGGGGACACTAGCATTGCAAGTCTGTATGATTGTGAGGATGGTGGTGCCTTTGATAGTAATAGGGAAGTTGTAGAGAGGGAAGGGTTTAGGGGGAAAGATGAGTTAGTTATTTTTTGGGACATGGTGAATTTGAGTTGCCTATAGGACATGCAATTTAAGATAGCTAAGAGGCAGTTGGTGATGTAAGACTGGAGCTTAAGGAAAAGGTAAGGGCTAGACAAATAGATCTGAGAATCACCTGAATAGTGAACCCATGGTGAGATGCCATAAAAGAGGAAGAGAAGAGGGTCCAGGACAGATCCTTGGAGACACCCATGTTTCGTGAGTGTGATCTGGATAAAGATCCAGCCAAGGACACTAAGAAGAAGCAGTCAGATAGTTAGGAGGAGAACCGTGGGAGAACAGTATCACAAAAACTTGGAGAAAAGAGTATCTAGGAGGAGGGGACTGATTAACAATGTCAAATGCTTCAGAGACGTCAAGAAGGATGAGGAGTAAGAAAAGGCCAATAGATCTGGTAATTTGAAGAGGCCAGTCTCAGTCAAATGATGAGACTGAAAGCCAAAATGCAGAGCATTTAGAAGAGAGTAAGAAAAAAAGGAAGCGGGGACACCTATTGTAGATGCAAATTTTTAAAGAGGAACTTCCCTACAAAGAGAAGAGTAGATAGAGAATGATAGCCAGTGGGATTTTTAATCTGGACAAGGATTTTTAAAAAGATGGTTTAAGACATAGGCATATTTGTAAGCAGCAGGGAAACAGTCATTAAAGAGGGAGAGATTGAAGATATAAGTAAGGAAGGGGAGACAGCAGGGATGACCTGTTGGAGAAGGCAGGAGGGGATGGGATCAGAGATGTGTGTAGATGAGTTGATTTGTCTTCAAAAGGAGAAGGGCCACCTCTTCATGTGAGACAGAGGTAAAAAAGACTGTAAGGGAAGGCATCTGAGTGATGTGAGATGAGGGGTGGGGATAAGAGGGGGCTCTAAAAGAATAATGATTGAAGTATGAAATGAGATCTTCAGCTGAGAAGGTGGGGTTATGAAATACCAAGGAAAGTTTGAGGAGAAATGGAAAGATTTGGAACAGCTGCTATTTAGTTATAGTTACTGAGGGAGTTCACGAATACAAAACAAGGTCAAAACAAGGTAATGAGAATGGGTAGAAGGGAAAACACCTACTTTCCTTGTCCTTGGCTTTTATGATTGTAAGAAAATTATAGGGAGCAGCTAGGTGGAGCAGTGTATTGAGCACTAACACTGGAGTCAGGAGGACCTGAGTTTAAATCCAGCCTTAGACACTTACTAGCTGTGTGACTCTGGGTAAGTCACTTCATCCCAATTGCCTGAAAAAGAAAAAAGTAAGAAAATTATACATTTTTGACCTTGATTCCTTAAAGTCAAATAGGGTTTCTGCCACAGAGAAGCATTAGAAGATTTCATTGTCATTAATGGGATCACATGTAGAGCACTTTGTAAAACTTAAAGCACTTTATAAGAGTTAATTACTGTATATACTGTTACTACTAAATGCTAGCTACTATTATTACTGCTAATACTAGATTATTTCCTTCATGTCCTCCCTCCATAAATAAGAATCTACATAAGCTTGAGCTGATGGTTGTTATTTTTCTCTACTAGGAAATAAAATTGGAGAAAGAGCTAAAATCATGTAAAAAGCTGCTCAAATAATGGAATTTCCTCCTTCCAGGAAGGAGGCTGATGGGAAAACTGGTTGTTGTGTTGTTAATGTTCTGTGTGGGTGTATGTGTGTGTTTGCAGTTTGCAAAAGACAAGAAGTTTTTTTTACACTTTTACTTAGGGACCAGATGTATCAACTTAAAACACTACTTGAAATTATCAGTGATTCCAGACTTTTTGGAGTTGTCCTCCTGCATGTAATTTTATACCTCTCGTTCTAAAATTGCTATATGATGTATATTCATACAAATGTGAATAAATTAAATTTTAAAATAAATGTTGATAACCCTTGAAATAATTAAAAATATCCTGGGTATTACAAAACCATGTTTCAGAGTAATCTGAAAAAACTATAGTACAGCAGTTAGTATAAGACAAGTCTCGAACACTTAAGTTCTAGTACAAGTGTCAAGAAAAGGCCAGCATCCAGTTTTTAGGAGGCTGTTGTGTTGAGGCAGGGCTAGAGATCAGGATCAAGGTTGAGGCAGGTAGCAGCTCTGGAAATTATGACAGATTGTAGGCCTGGTCTAACATGGTACCAGCCAACACGACAGCACAGACTGCTTGTTGCCATCCTGTGACATAAGACCTGTTTTGAGGGTGCAGTCAAGCCTGAAGGCAGGGGTGGTGATTGGACCACTTACTCTATGATTGCTCACCTCAAGGTAGATGGGTTCTTACAGTCTCTTGCTACCTCTGATTTTATGATTAGTATGCTGATAGTCCTACATACCCAAATATAGGAGAGTGTATAACCCAAAGACCAGTGTTAATGAAATTTGAGAAGTCAAAAGCACGAGACAAAATGTAGATACTAATGAAATAGATAACTAGACTGTGAATTAGAAGACAAAAGTTCTAAGATAGGTTCTAACATCAATTTTTGGTACAATTATGGTTTCTCTCTATCTCTCTCTCTCTGTCTCTCTCTGTCTCTGTCTCTCTCCCCCTCCTCTCTCTGTCTCTCTCTTTCACCCTTCCTCCCATCTTTGTGCACAAAATAAAAATCATAATACCCACTACTTTTGTCATAGGGTTTGTAGATTAGAATGAAATTATTTGGGCAAGGAAAATGGTGCTGCAGAAATACATTTTGTTTCTATGAACAGAAACTTCCTCTTGGTTGATATCAAATGAGAGGTCATGAGCATTTGTAGACAGAGCTAACAGATACCTTAGAGAACACCTTGCCTAATCCCCTCATTTTATAGATGTAGAAACTGAGGCCCATAACAAGGAAGTGACTTGCTCAAGGTCACATAGTTTATAAGTAGCAGAGGCAGAACCCAGGACTTTTGATTTCATTCTGATCTGTGCAATGACACCACAAATAACCTGCATATTGACTTTACATTAATTATCAATTCAAACCAACAGACATTCTCTGACCATCTTCTGGGTATCTGTTCCCCTTTAATCTGTCTATTAAGGTGGGTAGGGTTTTTTTGTCCTCAATAAGATTTTGAAGACGTCATTTATCATTGATTAAATGTTTGTGTCTGTGATGAAAAATCAAAATGTATCTGGCAGTTTATAATTTTAATCTTTAGTTTCAGGTCATCTGTCCCCCTTTAATTTCAGGCTACTATTCAAATTGGTGCTGGAGGTAGAACTACATCTTCCATTTCATTAGCACTCTTCTCCCTCCTCCCCACAGTGCCTACCACTGTGCTTCAATCAGAATAGCCTCCATAAAGTCTTGTGGATGTTCTTTTTTCCTTCCCTTCTTCTCTTTTAGAATGACCCAGTCCTCCTAATCACACACATTCCTGAAGCCTTTTCTCTGCCCATTTTGCTTTTGCCTGTCTGCTCGCTCGCAGCTCCCCAGCATGATCGTTTCCTTTTCTTTTTTCTTTTTGGGCAGATGCCAACAGTGACTCTTGGCTGACTGACTGAGGAGCTCTCAGTGACAGCCTATGTCATTCTCCAAAGCTCGCAGCCTCAGCCTCGCTGTGCCCCAAGCAGCTCCGAATACGGCTGCTTTGGTTGTTGTTTGTTTGTTTTGCTCTTCTGACGTAAGGCTTTGAAGATGTCATTTATCCCTGATTAAATGTTTGTATCTGTGATGAAAAATTAAAATGTATTTGACAACTTAAAATTTTATTCTTTCATTTCAGGCTATAAAAGATACTGGAAAATTCAAATCCTTAGCCCACATGAGATCAAGGTATTTTGCAGAAGAATTTGACTTTAGTTGGCTTCCTCTTATTCCAAACAGAACTATATTCATAGTACCTGGAGCATAGTCAGGGGTGGGATGGACGGGCTGTGGCAATCAGAGGAGAGTCCTACTTCTGGTGCACTTGCTCTCCTGGTGGTGAGGGGAATGGTAAGGGAGCCAGGCTGGAAAAGATAAAATCCCAGAGAGGAGCCCAAATACACCAGGATCTTGGGGCTTTGGGGGACAGATACCCAGTGTGTTCATCCTGCAGCTGCTGAAAGATTGAAAGTGAAGCATGGCTCTTATGGTAGAGGCACTACCTCCATTTTGACATTCTGTGGCAAAGCCCCACTCACCCCATGCTAGTTACAGCCTCAGTCCTAGGCTAGCCCAAGGAAATGCAACTTCCTGAGGATGAAGACGTTACTTGGTGGGCCATAGTTGTTGCTGTTCAGTTGTTTTCAGTCATGTCCAATGCTTCATGACCCCATTTGGGGTTTTCTTGGCAAAGATACTAGAGTGATTTGCCATTTCCTCCTCTAGCTCATTTTAAAGATGAAGAAGCTGAGGCAAATAGGGTTCAGTGACTTGCTCGGGGTCACATAGCTAGTAAGCATCTGAGGCCAAATTTGAGCTCAGGAAGATGAATCTTCCTGACTCCAGGACTAGCACTGTATTCACCGGGTCACCTAGCTGCCCTATTCACATGGAAATAGCAGAAATATCCCCACATTAACTGAACATGTTAAAAGTCTGTATGAGGAGAGTCACAACATGGTAGTATTTCAGAGATTTTAAGGGCAAATATTTAAAAATCAATAGCTTCCAAGAGGACCCTCCCCTTGGAAGAGTCCCACTTCCAACCCTAATCCTTCCCAGCCATGGAATAAGAGAACCAGTACAAATAGCATCCCACAGAGACCAGGGTCTAGACTCCCTCTGTCTAGTCAGGGGGGAATGCTGTCACTAAAAGGTTACAAGAAAGTCATAATATCTCTGCACCTCAGTTTTCTCCCCTATAAAATGGATTGGACTGGATGATCCCCTAAAATCCCTTCCAGATCCCAGTCAGGGGTCCTATGTGAGCATCAGAAAAAGGGAAGAGCTTCTGACCTTGGGAAGGGGGAGGAGGAAGATGTACACATTTTAAAGAAGAGTTGGATTGACTGCCCAAATATTTTCACATAATGGGAGACAAGGCATTATCATTGAGTGTACATTTTAAGGCAAAGTGAAGGCAGATATTTTTGATTTGGGGGACCCTGGGCTAACATGGGTGACTTGTGCAAAGGTCTGTCAGGGAACCAGCAATACTGGGAAACATGACCTTCTTATCAGATGGGAAGATGTTCACCTCAGGGAACTCAGGTCCGCCCACTGGGCATGTTCCAATCTCGCAGTTTGTCCTGGCCAGCCAACTCTTCAGCCTGTCTGTATGACAAAATACAGGGAGGGAAGAGAACACATTAGTGATATGGATAACATTTAAGTGACTCTGAAAAGTTTTGTGGCAACTTGGACCAATTTCAAGGATTATTTTTAACCACAGACATTTGGTCCCAGTGGGAAACAACACTTAAAAGGACAGTTATAATTGGGTCACATTTTAAGAAACTTATTACATTTTGCTGTGTGTCCCAGGAGCAGGGTGTCCAGATGATTTTAGTATTCAGATTCAATCATGGCATGGCTATTTTCTACAGAATCTGAGAAGAAAACAAGAGAAAGTAGGATAAGGGCTTCATTTCTTGGCTCAGACCTTTCTCTATTCCTCCAGCGTGCCCTACCCACTTCCCTTTTGTCATCTGATGTTCAGCCCTGCTCACCTCCACTAGGAAATCTTCCCCTGTTCACTTAACCAGAAGTGAGCCCTCTTTTCTCTCTAGATTCTTCTTGTATTTTGCTCATTCATGTTCACGCTCAATTTCATATTGTATTTTTTTGTGTACATCATTCTCCTTTCTAGACTCCAGGATGCCTGAGATCAGAGGCTGTTTTATTCCTCTTTTGTCTCCCTTAGCACTTAGCCAAGTATTATGTGTTCAGTGGGCACCTAGAAATTGTGAGTTGATTTAAACTCTTTGGGGACACTGTACAGACAAAATTGCCTTTAAATTTGGAGGTAGGGGAAAGAGAAAGGCCACATACTTCCTATGCCTTTCACCTCCTCTCTCTCGCCTTCCTTTTCTCTTGTCCCTGATCCTTATTGAATAGTAGTGTAAGGGAGGTTGAACACCATAGGGTATTGAATGGCGATGGGTCTACAAGGGTAGCTCCATAGAAAATGTTGCTGACTTCCCCTAGACAGTTTCCAGGGACATTCCAGGCCCAGTGCTCAAGGGCTTATTTGCACTTTGAGATGGTGAAGTCATCCTCCTATATGCCTACAGCTAGAAGGTTCCTCAGAAGTCCTCTAGCCCAACCCCTTCTTTTAGGGTGAAACCAAACCAAACCTCTTTGAGGTTTAGTAATTTGCCTGAGGCCAGGCAGGTAGTAAGTTCCAGGTGCAGTATTTCTAGATCACTGGCCAAGCCTGTTATTATATCTTGCTATGAACGCAAATCTGAGTACAGATTGTCCTTTTATTTCCGAAGTACGGTTTAGTGGGTAGTTTGCTGGAGGAAGGCACCATAGCTCATCTGGGACAAGGAAATAAGCAGTAATAGTAACAATGCTGTTTTTAATTAGGATTTTTGTTGAGGACATTTACTTTCACAACAAAAGGTACTAGCACCCTTTGCCAACTGGATACTTTTAATATCACCCGTGTGAAAGAGGGCCTCGGTCAAGCAGGTCACAGGATAGTGAGGGAGAGAAAGGCAGGCGGGGTCATGGATTACTACCAAGGACACAGGTCAAAACCCTGATGAAAAGCGTCCCAAGGGGTCTTCAAGTAGCCTAGCCAAATCAACAGAATTGTCTGGGACAGCGAGAGCCTTTGCTCTGATCTCTGAAGACTTGGGGGAAGAAAAGATCATTTTAAAGCACTGCCTTAGCTTCAGAATGCCTAAAAATCTGTTAAATCAAAAAATCTTGAGAGTCTATGTGAGAAGGACTGCATGAAATTGTATGTGTTGATGTTTTATAATCAGGCTCTTGCTTCTCCCCCCACTCCTCCCTCCCCCTCACCCATTTTTTTTTTAGCATCCTGTCCATCTATCCCTCTTTCTACATCTTTGTATATCAAGTACCAAAGTCAGTAGAATCAGAATCATTTACATTTGCTTGGCACAAAGTGCCTAGTACCCGTAAATGAGAGTGTGGCTATTTGCAAGGCTAAATAGCTAGTAAGAGGTGTGAAGGGAAGTCTGAACAGCACATTGCCTTGGAAGCTCATCTTTTTGTTTATTAAATGAAATATTTCGAATAAAGTACTTTGCAGACTTCAAAGGTCAATATAAATGTTGACCGCTGTTCTGTTATTATTTTTAAAAGCCCCGTTTTCTAACAGTAATCCTATATGGCTTCAAATTGCAGAACATTATGATCTTTGTAAGATTTAAAATCGCAAATAAGCCAAAGGACAAAGGGAAAGATTCCTAGTGAGCCTAAGCGAAACATGTTACAGATAGTGACTTGTTCATAAAAAGAGGTGAAAAAGATATTTTTGAGAACATATATGACCAGGAAATGAGTTGATCCTGTCATGTAATGAATATACAGACAACAGATAGTTGTCTGTATCAGATGGTCTGAGGGGTACATTGGCATTCTTTAGTTATTAAACGAAAAGCTGAAAGGCCTCCAGTGATTTGGACAAGTGTTATATAAGAGCAAAACGTGTAAAGGGGTTGCAATTGGCATTCATAGAGGTACTGTCCACATGGATGTGATCATAGATCCATCAAAGCTTGAAGAGGAGACACAGACATGTTCCCAAAACTTGCTTATATTTAACACTTTACATTTAACATGTAAAACTTTCTTAGGGATAAATGGTCCCTGGGGTTCCTTTCCCTGTCCTGCACAATATGGTAAGAGGTCTTAGTATGTAATCTTCCATGTGAGTGCCAGTCATTCAGATTTCAGTCATATCCTGGCACCATTTTTGTTGCCTCTTAAGTACTTTCTTCAGCCTGCAATCATTTTACTGTATGTTTCCCTCTAATTACTTTTCTTTGTTACATGGAATGGTTCAGTCTGTAAGGGGAGCAGGGTTACTTCCCCAAAAAGTGACTAATAAAAAGACAAAAATTCATCAATAAAATATATTTTAAACTTAACACATTAAGACTATCCCTACTGGAAGCATGTATTAACATTGAGTAGGAACATAGAGTCTCACACTAAACAAACCAAGACCATACGTTTCCTAAAACTTTTGGATCCATAGCAATGCTATGCTGGGAGGCCAGGAGAGGCTTGTTGTCACAGCTTCTTAATAGATGCTCGTTATCTCTCATTCATTGCTCTTCTCCTATGTTAAGAGTAAACACTGCAACACAGGAGCGAAGCATGAGAGACCGTTGCTTGGAGAATCTGTTCCATTAGCCAAGGTCTATTACATTCTGCTTCCAAACTAGAACATATCTTAAAGATCATTGAGTCCAACACTCTGAGCTTTACAGTCAAGAAAACTGAGAAAAATAAAGTGATTTCTGTTGTCTCAGTAAAAAATAATCTGGTAAATTAATCAGTGCTAGTAGATTCCTCTTCCTGAGAATATATTTGTATTATGACAGAATTCTTCTGAAAATAATGAAGTAAGGCAAAAGGATGATTCTAGTGATAGGAACATTAAACATTACAGCTGGCTAAGAAGAGGATAGTGAAGAGGGAAGGGGAGGGGTAGTGGAGGCTTTTGTCTTCCCTCAAATTATGCTACAAATTACAAAGGTATCCCTCTATCCTGCCTATGCTTAAGGTAGTACAGAATGAATGTAAATAAGAATTGTTTGTGCTATTTTCTCCAGAAACCCTAAGGGTATTCCCTTCCCAGATATATACACACACATACATACATACATATATATATATATATATGTATGTATGTATGTATGTGTGTGTGTGTATATATAGACGCCTAAGTCAAACTGAGACTTGTTAAAGATGGTAGCTTGAAAAGGTCAAGGTCTCCCACTGCATCCTGGGCCATCTTCAGTTGTCCTGACCCATATCTGACCACTGTACCCAAATGACTCCGGAGGAGAAAGTGAGGCTGATGACTTTGCACAACCCTTCGTCACTTAAATCCAATTCTCTTGCAAGTCATGGCATCACCTTCCTGATGTCATGCTCCTCTTTGAGAAAGAAGAACAGACAGCAAAGTAGCACTATTTATGGTATTAACAAACTACAAGTACTGAGTTGAGTGTTTTAGGATAGGCCATTTTTAAAAATGCTGATTTAAAAAATTACCTAATTCATAGTTCAATAATAAGATGTGACATTTATATAAAATTTACAAAACACTTTAAATCATTTTAGCCTCACAACAATCCCTTGAGATAAATACTGTATTATCCCCATTTTTATAGATGAGGAAACTGAGGCTCACTGAGGCTAAATGACTTTACCTATGATCTCATAACTAAAAAGTGTCTGAAGCAGAATTTGAACTCAGATCTTCTGAATTACTGTCCCACTATGCTAGAGGTCTCTGAACTTTTTGGATTGCACATTCATATCAGTAAAAACAAAAACTAAAAATAAAACTGAGAAATATACCCTGATATATCTACATTTATTTAAAAATTATATGCATGTACTATTATATTAATATGTTATATTCATTAAATATAAATAAAATGGAAATGTCGAAACGACAAATTAAAAATGAGGTTAACAGTATTTTGAAATACTTAGTGTCATTTTTATTTATTAAGTACAGAAACATTTTTGTCTTGGTAAGGGACTTCTGAGTTGTGTGCTGTGGTGGTGTAGGGGTATAAGATTGTGGCTGGGACTGGATAGAGAATGATTGCCTGACCCTCTGGCTAGAAGCCTGCAACTACACATCCAATTCAGCCCACAGTGGGTGCAGGTAGGGGACAAAGAACAGCTGGAGCAGTGGTGGTTAGAACAGCTGTTCTGCTCTCTTGGTTCCAATAAGAGACTTTTTTTTTTTATTCCTCAGTGGATGTGGTGACCACTGCACTATCCACATTCTACTGCCTCCTTAATTCAGCTGAAATCTATGATGTTTTGCCAGCAGGAGAAACAAAGTCCTTCTGTGTCATGACCATGTGTGAATTGCTTTTGGTTCACCATAACCACAGCTGAGCTTTGTTGCTAGACTTTGGCCTCCCCCACCTGCAGACACAGTGTCTCTCTTGGTTTCTTGTCCCTTCCTAGACTGAAGGAACTTCTTTGGCCTTGCTTGTGGCATAGAATCTGGTAACAGCAGATTTCTCACTCTGTGTGCTCGTCAGCCATTCAGTGAGTGGCGTATGAATGGAATGATCCTTCGGGAGCCAGGCAGGAGGTGTTAGACACGGCAATGCCAGGACAGATAGGCACTTCCTCCCCACCCGGGAGTTCTCTCCCTTGGCCGGGGAGTTAGCTGTAGAAGCAGCTGACTGGTAGCTTGCATTAAGGTGGGGCCAAGGAAAAGCTGCTCTCCTGAGGCTTCTTTGCTTCCTTCTTGGTTGTTGAGAAGAACATGGAGCTCCATCCACTGCTATTTTCACCATCAAAAGAATGAACAGCCCCATCTGACATCTTGGTTTTGGTGGGTGTTGGAAGCAGTGAAGTTGTACAAGATTTTGAACATATAAAACTTTAGACAACACCATTCAAATCCCATTTTAAGAAACTTCATTAGCACTCTGATGGCATCCTGGAGTTTTCTTTGATCAAATAATTCTACAAAGGAATAGATTGTTGGCTAGGAGCTAGAGATGCTTTCATTACACAGTACTTTTTATCATGGAGCTATTTGCTTTAGCAGAATTTGGTTTATATAAGACCCTTCATGTGAGCCTACCATGTTAAAAACTGATCAGCCTGGTCCCTTATGTATGTCGATACTAATTTCTGAGAAAAGTTATTCTGCTAATAGGAAGATTGAAAGATTATCATAGAATTAAAGAGAAATTAGAGGCCATGTGGTCCAATACTCTCATTTTTCAGATACACTGAGGACCAATGAGGTTAAATGACTTCCCCAAGGTTACACAAGTGGTACACAGCAATCAGGATTTGAATTTAGATCTTCAGCATCTCAATCCAATATTCTTTCTACCTTGTGTGCTCTGATATCTCCGGGTGAGGTGAAGTAACTCTGTGGATCAGCTGCAGTGAAAAATCATAAAACATCAGACTTGAAAGTGACCTTTAATTTTGTAGCGCACGCTCTCACTTAATGCAGCATTGATTCCTAAAACACCCCTGACAGATTGCCATTCAGACTCTAATGAAACATTTTGAGTGACAGAGAGCTCACTGCTTAAACAAAAACAGGGACCTTTTCCAGTTCTGAAGAGTGGAAGGAAGTGGATGACCCTATACCTCTTTAGAGAATTTGTGGGAGAGGTTACAAGAGAATTAAAAGATTTCATCCCTGTTAAGTATTTCTAGGTGGGGAGAGACATAAAGCATCTAGAAAGCAACTATAATAGCAACCTAGGAACAAAGGCAAGGATACTAGTATCAATTTGGTTCCTGCCCTCTACAATCCAGTATTGTTGGCTTTCTTGCTATCCCCTCAAAAGCCACTGTGCCTCCCAAGTCTGAGCATTTTCCCTGGCTGTCCCTCATGCTTTGAATGTTCTCCCTTCTCATCTCAGCTCCTTTCAAGTGCCAGCTAAAATTCCACCTACTGCAAGAAACTTTTCCCAGTCCCTCTTAATGCTTGGCTTGAGGTTACCTTCCCATCTACTCTGTATAAATCTAGCATGCCCCTAATTGTTTATATTTTATTTCTCCTATTAGAATGGGAGCTCCTTGAAAGCAGTACCCTTTTTTTGTCTTTCTTTATAGCTCCAGTGCTTAGTATAGTGTGTGGCAATACGAAACACTTGATAAATGCTTGTTGATTGACTGTCTAAATGCAGTAGACAATAGTAATAGCAGATGCTGCATATATAGTGTTTTAAAGGTTTGCAAAGTTTACATGCATGCTCTCCTTTGATAGTCACTGTAACTCTAGGAGGCAGATACAACAGGTATTATCATCTCTTTTTTTACAGATGAGGAAACTAAAGCTCACTGAGGGACTTGCTTATGGTGATGACATCACTAATAAGTGGGAGGGCTGGGATTACAATCCCAGTATCTCCATGATGCAGATGAAGGTCATGGGTTTTATAGGGAAGAGATGGGGATTCACTTAAGCAGCTGATCATTGGTTTCCCATCAATCTATTTCAGAAAGAGAGGCACCAGGGACTGGTTAGGACAAGTCCCCAACATACAAGTACAGATACAATAGCACAATATTGTATTCAACAGGACCAGAAAAGGTGGGAGGGGAAAGTGTTAGACAAGAAACTAGGAGTGTGTCCAGAGCAGTCAGCCTGCCATGAGGGAGGGTAGGTTTTCAGTCTACCAGGATTTATTAAGCACCTACTATGCCCTAGGCTAAATACTAGGGCCACAAAGAAGATCCTTCATCCTCTCACTCTCCTCAAAAGATAGTTGCCTCCCTCAAGGACCTTACAATTGAATGGAGGAGGCATCATGCAACAAGAACTATATACAAACAATCTATGTAGGATACATTGTCAGTAATCCTGGAGGGAAGGCATCAAGTTTTGGGAGGACTGAGAAAGTCTTCTTGCAGAAAGTGGGGCTTTAGCAGAAGCTGGAAGAAAGCTAAGGAAGCCTGGAGTCTGAGGTGAGGAAGGAGGAAGCTAGTTCCAAGTGAGACATAGACAGTGAAAATGTCGTCCTAGCTGCCATCAGTGGTGCCACAGGAAGTGGAGGCTTGAAAGGGGGGTGATTCCAGGGGTATTCTCCCCTCCAGCCAACTGACAGGCCATAAAGGCTTCAGAGTGCCCCATTTCTTCTTAGCACTCCTAATAGGGCATAGTAGCATTACTAACAAACTTTCCCATGGCAATTTAAATGATAATCTTGGTTCCCTTTGACTTTGGAAGAAGTGTGGATAATAACCAGCTCATAGGAATCAAGGGACTTTTTTTTAGCACCTAGAATCTGTTGGTAAGTAGTACGTATAAGATCAATGCCTGTTGGATGTATTAAACCGTCTGCTATGGTGAATAGACCATGCTTACTTACACCAGTGAAGTTTAGTTGGAATGTTCTTCTTCTGCCACATTTCTTTTCCAGTCACTAAGTCAATTGAGGTTGTTATTGTTACTATGTTGTCTTTACTTAACTTCCAAGTGACCTTAAGTTACATCCCCTAGTGATTAAAACCACCAGAACAGGCTACCCATAGAGGATGTTAATTAACCCCCTACAGGATACAGAAGATACAAAATAACTGCTTCTACAATGACACAGTCCCATTGTCCTATTCTGAACATTCCTGTTTCTGTCATTCTGTTAATTGCAGGTATATTTAGGGCCATGAAAGATGCCAAAGTGAGGGCCCTGGGGGCCTCCAGCCTCTTCTCTGCTAACACATTTTTAAAAAAAAAAACTAATACTCTTTTAAAATTTGTTGTCACTTTTGATGGTTCCCTTCTCAAAACCTCTTTGTAAAGAGACAGAATAGTTAAATAGGATGGGCCTTTAAGAATATCTTGAAGGACCAAGCAAATTTTTTCATCCGTTGACTTGCCTGGTACTTCCTGTGTTATTAAGCAAAATAAGTCTATATTTTGGTCATGCTGGTAAACTTCTGCCCAATCCTGGAGAGACTGGGTAAGAGAACAGATTAATAGGTGGTTTTTTTTAAAAAGAAAATATAATTTTTGTTAGGCTGGGGTCTGCAAACAACAGCAAACATGATTTCTACATATAAAAAAGAATAGAAAAGAGAAGTGTATATGAAACCAATTTTGTTATATACAGCATGTTTTTTTAAAAGTTTATAATAAATTGTACACAGTAACAGCAATATTTGATTGATGATCAAACTATTCTCATCAGTACAATGTTCTAAGACAATTCCAAAGAACTCATGGTGAAAAGTACTATTTACCTCCAGAAAAAGAACTGGTGGAATCTGAATGCAGATTGAAGGATACTGTTTTTCACTTTATTTTTTTCTGGTTTCTTTCTTTTTTGTGTGTTCTTTCTTTCACAACATGAACTAATATGGAAACGTTTTGCAAGATTACACATATATAACCTATATCAAATTACTTACCATCTCAGAGAGAGGGAAAGGGAGGAAAGGAGAGGCAAGGGGAGGGAGGGAGAGAATTTGGAATTCAAAATTTAAAAAAAAGAATGTTAAACATTATTTCTACATGTAACTGGGAAACATAAAATATTATTCAAAAGGGGGAAAGTATATAATAAACTTAATGTGTTCCATAGCTAGCCTGCTGATCTGTGTCTCCCTCCGAGGTGTCTTTGAATTTCTTTTGTGCATTAAAAAAATGACTTTGATGTTCTTTCCTTCTTTGTTCTTAGCATCACTATCTCTATTCCTTTTCCTCTTCTCCAACTCTTCCTCACCCCCAAATTAAAAGCCTCTCTTGAAACTAATTAGAATAATCAAGTCAAACAAATCCATTCATTGGCTAGATCTGAAAATGTGCCTTCTTTTGCCCCTCAAATCAATCATCTTTCTGTCAACTCATCGTTGATTCTCTGAAGCCCCAGTTGGTTATTCCATTGATCACAGATCCTAAGTCTTAAAAAAAAAAAATTTAAGTCTTTCAAAGTTTGGTTTTTTTACAACGTTGTAGTCATTGTCTAAATTATTCTCAATAGCTGACTATTAAGTGATTTAGAATTTGCAAATCACTTTATCTACATGATTTTTTCAGATCATCACAACAACCTTATAAGGTAGGTATTATGGGTATTATTTCCATTCTATGGGTGAAGAAACTGAAGCTCCGTGGTTGGTCTATGGGTCACACAGCTGACAAGTGTCAGAGGCTAGATTCAAACACAGGTCTCTTGTTTCAAAGTTCAACAACCTTTGCATTGCACTTTGATGCTGGATGGTCCATGCATGCATAATATAGCACAAGTTTGGGTTACATGCAAAATAGTCCACATGACAGGAATCTGATGGTCTTTTACCAGAGTGGGTATGTGGCTTCTCTTTGTTGAAATTCTCTTTTCTGTGGGCTCTACTCAAAAATTTAAAAAGAAGAAATTAATAATAGAAGAGAGGAAAGGTAGATCCTTTGGAAGTCTGTGCTTTTTCTCCTTAGCTCCATTTCATAAATGAAAGAAGCCACCAAGAGGGGAGGAATTCCTAAAGTTGTCAGGGCATCTGCAGAGACAGTCTTATCTTCCTGTTGGTCTTGACTGGTTGTAGTTTTTTGATGGTGGGTAAGATATTCCTTTCTAGTAGTGATCATCATTTAAAGGCAATGGAGCAGGTTCTCGATTTCATCTCACTCTTCTTTGAATCAATAACTTGCTTTTACATCACCTTCATTTCTAAATATATCCCTCCTCCTCCTTCCCTTCCCCGGAGAGCCATCCTTTATAACAAAGGTTTAAAAAGAAATGTAACCCCAATTTCCGGCCAATCCTGGAGTGTTTTACAAAGACTCTCTGCATTGGTGGAATGCTGATGTGACCCTATGGGACTGGGGGAAGAGTGGGGCTGACCACAGAGCCTTGGAAAGGAGAGCTATTCTTTGTCCGTCTTTAAGAGAGGCACACATGGTTCTAGACTCTGGGGCCAGATGAAAGGAGAAAGAGGCTTTCCTGCAGATAAGTAGGAGAATTCAACTGAACATGTGCCTGATTTCTAGCTTTTCTTCTAGAAACTTTTGAGAATTCCTTCATGGATGAGATCTGAACCTCTATCTTGGTTGAGCTGAGATATGGTGGAGAGAGAGAGGGAGGGAAGGAGAGAGAGAGAGGAGAGAATACCTTTTGTATTTTCTGGTATATTCTAATCAGCATAACTTTCCCAATTCTCTTTGCTGTTTGCTTGGACAGATGATTGCTATTTGCTGCTTGGGATGGGCTTTTGTGTGATCAGTGTTTGAGAGGAAGGGGCTAAGCCAGTGGAATAAAGTTTGGATTGCCTTTTCCTCTTAAATTATGGTGATCAGAAAAATGACCTTTTTGTTTTGAATCAACTGTGCCCCTAAACTAGCAATATTGGGGCAGGAGAAATGGAAGACAGATATAATTTTAGTTTGCTACTCCTCTCTCAGAGGAAAAGAGAGACCAGCTTTGTGACTCCTGATCCCCTCAAGGCAGGAATCTTGGAGAAGGATGGGTAAAATTCCAGAGATATTTATCAGTACCTCTTCTCAAGCCATCTGTCTATATGTTTAGACCTCCTGTGTGTTCATACATCTTGCAGAAAGGAGGAAAAAGTTAAAAATGATTCAACAAAACTAAACAAAATTTCAACCAAACCTGACAGTATATGTAGTGTCCCATTGCCCTAGTCCCTTGTCCCCAGTGTTCATTCTTTAAACAATGAATCTATGATACCACATCATTTTTCTAGACACCATTCTTCTGGTAACCTCCCTCCTTTGGAACATAGCCCTACTCCAGAGGTCAGTTATTTGATTAATCAAACCTCAGAAGATTAAAAGTAGTGAACAAGACAGCAGTGTGGAATGGGATAGGGCTATTAAAGAAAACAACAACGATAAGCAAGAAAGATTTGGAGCAGTGGGGAAACACTGGATATGGAGTTGAGGGCCCTGAGTTTGAATTCTTGTTCTTTTTTCTTTGCAACATTCATCTTCTAAAAAATTTGAATTCCAAATTCTCTCCTTGTTTCCTGCCCCTCCCTCACTTATTGGGAAGGCAAGAAATATATTATCAACTATGTGTGAAGTCATGCAAAACATATTTCTATGTTGGTAAAAAAAAAGTAAAAAGGAAGAAAAATGAAGTAAAAAAAGTGTGCTTCAATCTGTACTCCAAGTTCATCAGTTTTCAATCTGTACTCCAAGTTCATCAGTTTTCTATCTGGGTACAGATAACGTTTTTCATCATGGGTCCTTTGGAATTATCTTGAATCATTGTCTTGAAAATAGTGGCCAAGTCTTTCATGTTTATCATCTTTATAATATTGCTGTTACAGTATAATGATCTCCTGGTTCTGTTCATTTCACTTTGCATCTGTTCATGTAAGTCTTTCCGGGTTTTTTCTGAAATCCTTCTGCTTGTCATTTCGTACAGCACAGTAGTATTCCATTACAATCATATAGTACAACTTGTTCAGCCATTCTCTAATTGATGGACCTCCCTCCATTTCCTATTCTTTGCCACCACAAAAAGAGCTGCTATAAATCTTTTTGTACAAATAGATAATTTTCCCTTTTCTTTGATATCTTTGGAATATGGACCAAATAGGGTTACTGCTGGGTCAAAGGGTATACATAGTTTCCTAAATCTTTGGACTAGGTTTGAATCCTGACTTTTACTACCTACCTTAGGTCAATCATTTAATTTCTCTGGACTCTTCCTCTGATTGTAGAAGTAAGCTGAAAGCCTCTTTAGGCTTTGGTTTGCAGCATCTGAATATTATAATGAATATTAAAAACCAAGAATGTGGCCACGTAGATTGGAAAGACTTTGTCCTTGACACTTGGCTTTGCCTTTTTACTTTTCCCTACCTATTCATCTACATGGGAGAGCAGAAGAAACCTTAAGTTGACAAAGCTGGGAACTATGAATCTTGAAGCTATTGTTGGACAAAAACCAGTTGTTGTCTAGCCTTCAGAAACTGGAGTTAAAAGGTATACAGAATATCCACCACAAACTGGAATGAGAGGTCTGATTCATTGTTGTTCTTCCATTGTTTCATTTGTGCCTGATTCTTCATGACTCCATTTGGGATTTTCTTGGCAAGGATACTGAAAATGTTTGCCATTTCCTTCTCCAGTTCATTTTATAGATGAAAAGATGGAGGCAAGCAAAATTAAATGACTTGCCCAGGGTCACACAGCTAGTAAGTACCTGAGGCCAGATTTGAACTCAGGAAGATGAGTCTATCCATTGTACCACCTAGTTGCCCTGAGATCTCTGACAGTGAGGCTCAAAACACATTGGTCAAGAAGTTTGATTCAAAGGAAAGGTTAAACCTAAAGACATTTGCTCACCAGAATGAACCTGTTTGGAAAATGGCATTAAGCTTGGCAGTTGAGGCTACTCTGAAATGCTATATAGCAAAGAATCTGGAAGGGAACAGATGAACCACTTCATAATAAAACCAAACAAACAAACAACAAAAAAACCTCCAAACTCTTCCAGTCTAGAAGGCTTATCCCCCCCTCTTTAGATATAATGATCTTTGTTCTGAATCAATTGTGCCCCTAAACCAACAACACTGGGGCAGGGGGAAAAGTGGCAGACAGATATACTTTTAGTTTCATACCCCTTTGTTTGATGATCACCTCAAAAAAACCTAAAAGGTTTTATTCCCCTTTGACTATTGCTGGACATACGATTGAGGTAAGATGACTTCTTTTCCCAAAGAGCTATAGAAAAACCTCTGGTTTCTGAACTAAAAATACGTCCCAGAGCCCATCTTCTCATTAGAAAGAAGCAGTCCTAGAACTCAAGACTTTGACTGAATTCAGAAGCTAGAAGCAGAAGGAGCTCCACAGCCACGTGGCCAATGGGGTAATGCCTGGTAGCCCATCAGGGAGGACATGTTCAGTGAAGCAGCATCTAGTAGAGACCACTTGCCTTGTCTGGAAGAGAACTGTGGGGAACAGGCCCAGGGAAGCAGCACTGTGGCATCTCCAGAAGATATAAGTAACCCTGCATGGGTAGAGGAATGAGTTGTTCCTCCATCCCACATGGATGGTCACACATATTGACCACATACATGTTCCTCCATACTTGCAACCTTCTATTCTTGTTTCCTATGTGTATGCCTTTCTAAACATGTACCCTGGCCATACATGACCCTTGTGTTTGTGTTACTCCACAAATTTCTCCTACATGTGTACAGTCTTCCCATTGATGATGAGTATATTAGAGGGAAAACCCTAGGTTTATGGGGAAAATGCTTAGTCGTTACTTTGCTTTCTATGTCATTTTATTAAATGCTCCTGCTTTCAAACAATTGCTTCTTCTAGTTGATTGTTAAAAGAAAACACCTCAGTGGCAGCTTGTGAGCTCTGGTTTTAGTGGATTGGATCTGGGGGACATATTCTCTGGGGGCCTGATCCTTTGAGTTGGGAGTGAGTACAGATTAGATGAAGGTCTTTTCCAGTGTTAAGCCTATGATTCCATTGACTGACAGCCTGACCTCAAAGGAGAACTAAAAGAGAGATAAAACTCATTTATAAAACAATAATAGAAGTTCATAAGAGTAACTTCTAAACCACCAAGAAAATGTTCATTGGGTTCAGTATCCTTTGCTGAAATGAGGAAATGTTCATACAATTTAGAAGGATTTTTGTTAAAATACGAATTTTGATTCTCAGAAATGTACTTATGTAAGCAGTTAAGCCCAGGCAAATAAAGTATTAGCATTCTAATAAACTAATGCATTTTGAAGAGATGCCAGTTTTCTACATCACCATAAATAATCGCAATTTTTTCATAGTTCACCAATCCCTGTCTTGCCCTTGATTAACTGTCTTTCCCTTTTCTCTTCAGTTTCTTTGCTCCTGTAGATTCATCTCTGAAGATTAAATTCATAATATAAGCCAGATAATTGGAGTGGGGATGGAGAGTGGTAGGGACAGAGAGAGGGAATTAGACCTGTGATTTCATCTGTATAATAAATTCCCAGGTAAAGAAACTCCCTCCACTAATGCAGGTTGGCACCTGCTCTGCAACCTGCAGTCCTGGGGAATTGCTCAGAACACTGACAAGAAAAATGACTTGTCCAGAGTCATAATGCCTCTATGGATCATGAGCCTAGCTCCTCTTGGCTTCTAGGTTTAAATCTTGACTCTGCCACTCACTTGCCTATGTGACCTTGGACCCTTTACCATGCTTCCTCTCCCCCAAGTTTGGTACAATGCCTCAACTAGTACATATTTCAATCCTTGAAGAATCTGTGGCTTTGATGGGATAGTTCCTAATTCCAGTGATAAAATGTGTCCACAGCTAAGCAGGTTGGTTGTCTTTGAGAGCGGTCTAGAAATCTATCCTGTTGTAGACAATGCATTGATGAAATTCTCCAAACTTACCTAGGATAGTCCTCAGGTAACAAACATACATCCCCTTATTAGGTTCATATAAGCACCCCTCTGGTTTGGTGGGACCTGAAGGAAACACATTCTGAAGGCATGAACCTTTGAGAACTATAATGAACTACAAAAAGAGGTTTTTAGCTAGGAAAATATGACTGTGTAGCAAATAAATCTGGCTTTATTCTTCCAGAGCAAAGCTGGTTACATTTCACCATCAGGCTTCTAAGAGTACATTTGAGGGCATGGGGGCTTCTTTCTCTATTGTCTTTGCCTGAGTTCCCCTTCCAGTATGTTCCCCCTCACTTTTAGGAGCCAGGGATTAACACCATAGTTCATTTAACCAAATAACACCAATTAGCTTTTACAAAGGGATATTTTTTTTGAAGATACAGCATCAAGAGAAGGAAAACTATTTCCCCTCAGCACCTTGGAGGCACTCTCTCCCCTATATCACCTTGGTTTATTCAGACTTAATTCATTTTCTACATAGCACTGGTCCCACCAAGTTTGTGGCTGCTGAATGAGTCTTTATCTCATCTACTGCTAGGTTGGGTCCCAAAGATCACTCAAGATATTGAAGCTGGATTGGCTGGCTGTGACATCTGGCGTGAATTCTCCTGGACCTCTTGGCGGCTTACTCTTCTGACTTTTCTAAGCTCACAAAGTCAGAGTCATCTTCAATCTTCTTCACTTAAAACAAGAAAGAACAAACAACAAAGAACCAAGGCCATGAGTTGGCCTCAGATGGGGAGAGCCCAAAGAGTCTCTATAGTTTCTCTTCTTTCACCACAATGCAGTGAGACAGAAGTGAACGAGACCAAAAAGTACTGGCTCTGGTGACTAATGACTTTTGAATGTTCCTGGGTTCTAGCTACTCAGAACATCAAAAAGGCTCATCTTTATCATGTGACTGACTGCTGAATCCAGTTATAGAACACCTGCATATACTTCATCTCTCTCCCAGGCACACCAGTTGCACTTTAGTATGGCTCTATGACAGCAGGTTACCCAGCCTCTTTTATGTAAGAAGTTTCATATGCCAATCATGTTGCTTCTTGCTTGCAAGTGTGCCCTGCCCTCCATTATTTATGCTTCAAACATCCATGATTTCTTGGTGTGAATACTCTCTTCACCAAAGCAGATTACAACCACTATACATCACTGAAAGTTGTTGTAGCTAAAAAAATCCCAAATTTATAACCCTATAATTGGAGGGTCAACCTGGAGACAAACCTTTTTGAATTTAGCTAATCTGGTCGTTGGACAAAGGTCCATCATTGGACCAGTATTTGCAGCCTTTTCAGCTTAGAAGGACCTGTCAGAGTGTGTACTCTTCTGACAAAGCCTTTTCCAAGTAGAGGATCATGTCTTCTCTATGAAGTAACAAAGGATTGTCATGAAGGAAAATAATAAATACTAAGGAGAATTTCATGATAACCCAGCACCTGTGCTTCTCCTGTGAAGATGCTGTGGGAATTCAGGCATAGTATTACAGTCCTGAGTTAGGTTGGCTCTCCTAAAGTGGATAAGATTTGGTTAGATGGAGAGAAATTGAATGTTCACTCCAGCTTGGCATGTGTGAACAAACAGTGAGAAACAATGTGAGCTAAAGTTCAGAGGTGGAAGTGAAACTGCTGTGTTTAGATGATGGCGAGGAAGTTGTTCTGATTTTTTATGCTATTAGAGTCTTTATCAAATACCTCATTCCCAAATTTACCTCCCTCTAGATTCTATCCCTAGCCCATTGGGGGAATATTTCATGGTTTTCTAATTTATGATTGAGAGCATTACAATATTGTCATAGATGTCAGAAGTCTTGGATTCAAATCTCAGGTTGTTACCTACTCCTGTGTGATCTTAGACAAGTCACTTCCCCTCTTTTGGTTTCCTCATTTGGAGGTAATGAGACTTGGATCATGACCAGATTGCCTAACATGAAGGCACCTTTCTCCTCGGTATTCCCTTACCTCATTGCTAGGAGTAGCCTCCATCAGGAACAGGCTGCATCTTCAAAAGTCTAAGACTAGGACTTTCTAACTCTTATTTCCTTCCTGTGTGCTCTTTCCTGGTGTGTCCAGGGGATAACAATCATACATAGTTCATCCATAGCATCAGTGCCATGACCTGAACCAGAAAGTAAGATGCCTTTCTCCCTATCTATGCTTTCACTCCATGGTTCTGGGAAATACGCTTGAGGTGTTTTTATTTCTGTTTTGTTTTTCTTCTAAGTTTCAGGTGTTTCTATTTTCATTCTGTTTTTCTTCTATATTTTGGGAATAAAATCCCACTTGACCTGGGATTTTAGCCATGGTGACTTTGAAGCCAGAATTCCAGGCAGAATATTGCAGCTAGCTAGCCCAGCAGAAAAGTCCAGAGGTGCCAGGGTGCCCAGGCTATAATGAACTTGTATTGTGTTCTATAGGAACTGAACTAAGCTGTAAAACTAATCCTCCTTTCCTCCACAGACACTGAGGTGGTATGGGGGAAGCAGAATCCTGCAATCCTGGACTGTGTTTGTATATTTGTTAATGTACTATTAAAGTAAATATTCCTATATAAAAGGTAATATATTAATGGTTAAATGAAACTCGAGTGTAGGAGACCCACCTTCTACAACTGAAGGAATATTTTAATAGGGACTGCAGCCAATGGCACCCTAAACCTCCTCCTTAAGAGTACTGGAGAACTCTAAAGAAGGGGTGAAATATAATATACCAGACCAGAATGTCTGGTTAGTTACTGGTTCATATAAAATGAAGGGATTTGACTAGATGGTCTCTAAAATCATTCATTCTAGTTCTCATGCTGTAGTTTTATAACTCCTCTTGAGCTACAGGTACTAGTCAAGTGAGTTACTAATACTGAGATCTCCCAGGTGAGGAAATTCCTTTTACCAAAGTATATTGGAGCCTTCTCTGAAGCCTCTAGTCATAGAAAGTTACTATAGCACAGAGTCTCCATGACTTGTCCAAGGTCTCTGCATTGTCCATCATCTTCTCCTCCTTTGCTCCAGTGTCAGAAGATGAGCTGGTTCTTGTTTATGTCAATCTATCTACTTGGTGTCCTTAATCTCATTTCTTAATCAGTGCTCTAGGAACTTGTCCCTTTGTCATTCCCTCTCTCTAATTTTTAACTTCTCATTCAATGCCTGAAAACATATCTACATCTCCCCTATTCCTTAAAGTAAAACAAAAAAACTTCACCCAAGCTTACCTACCACTCTCTTAAGCAGTTATTCTATATGCCTTCTCTTTTGTGCTTCCAAACTCCTAGAAAAAGCTCAGTTTTCTCAGGATGAAGCATTTAGACTTCCTTTGATGGGGATCCATTTGCTTACAACCTCTATGTTCATAGAATAGTCTAGAAACAAAGCTCTGGAATCACAGCAATGAGATTTGCTCTTGGAGGCTTCTCAGTAGTTGTCTCATTGATTTGTGCTTCCACCCAGGGAGACATTAGGATTTGGTTTATTTTTAGGTCTTCACAAAAATGAAAAAGTTTCCGTGCAAGGACTCAGGCTAAAAGTAAATAAAGTGTAGAACAGACTTTTTAAAATATTACTTAAAAATACAAAGGTCTTACTCAAGAGCTCATAAATGGTTGATAGTCAAGACTTCCTCCCCTTACCTCTCTAGACCTTCCCTTGACTTACAGGACTATTCTGGGTGAGCATCCCTAAACTGTACAAGGGCCAAACAATTGGGGTTGCTAGAAAATCAAGAAGTTCCCACTCCCTCAAACTCCTAGAGACCTATACAGGTTTCTAGGTTTATAGCAGCACTTTAAGACAAAAAACCAGTCAAGGTGAATAGAAAGTTGACTCTATGTTCCTGAGACCTGCACAGTCTGCCTAGCTCACAGTATCAATAAAAGGCAAGTTCTAGGTTTGCTTCTTCAACTTCATGGCTCTGTCCTTTGTTTCTTCTTCATTCTACTAGCTCTCCTGTCACTCAGCTCATCCTCTCTTTTCTGTCTCCCTCTCCCCCTCCTTCTCCTCTCCAAAAGAAGGTAAATTTGGATGGCCATAGGATGCCCTGTTAACTTGGGCTTTACTGGTTAGATTTCTTCCTTCCTTCTTTCCTCCTTCCCTTCTTTCCTTCCTTCCATGCTTGCTTTCTTCCTTTCTCTCTTTTTTCTTTCTGTCTTTCAAAAAACCTTAAACCTAGTGCACTCTGGAGCCCATACATTGGACGGCAATAGGTCCCTGCCCAAGCTCCACTTAAGGGCTGTTTTCTGGACCCTCCTGGCTTAAGAGTGATTATCAATAGTAACTGTTCCTCTTTCCCTCCCAGCTTGATTTAGTTATTTTTTTCTTTTTCTCATTAAGGGGTTTGTTCCCTGACTACTTCTTAAAGAGGCCTATTCACTGAATGGGCCTTACTTCACTCTAAGTGAGTACCTGAATAGGCCTTAGCCTAAAGAGGTCAAGGTCTCCCATTGCATCCTGGGCCATCTCCAGTCATCCTAATGAATATCTGGTCACTGGATCCAGATGGCTCAGGAGGAGAAAGTGAGGCTGGTGACCTTGCACAGCCCTCCCTCACTCAAAACAAAGTCAACTGCAAGTCATGTCATCATTTCTCTGATGTCATAGTCTTCTTTGAAAATGAAGGACAAACATACAATCTCTTGTCACTCTGTCTCCATCTGCTATTAGTTTGTGTATAGGCACAAGTATTTCTTTGGGAGGATCAACTGATTTATAATGGAGCTCCTTTCTTCCTTGTCTGACCTCTCTCTCTCTTGCTCTCTAGAAAATAAAAATAGTATGCTTCAATTTGCATTCAGACTTCATCAATTTTTTCATTCTCTAATTTTCTGGTAATTACTTGTGCCTTAAAAGGGAACCCCCAAGTTGCAATCAACAAACATCAGTGATGTTCAAAATAGTAGGCAACAAGGACTCCAAAGGGATTAGGCAAGTTTATACCTTATCAAAAAGTTTACTTTGTGGAGGTATTTTCATACCACAATAAGAATACACCATAAATGCCAGAATAGTAGGTTTATCTTTGAGGTAACAAGGATTAAATACTTCATTAAACCAATATTATCACCAAGATAAGGACACAGAAACCACATGGGAGCAATAAGAATTAGAAAATTCTTCATCATACCCACTATAGAATTATAGAACCTGGGCATTGAAAGGATGCTGAGATACCCATGTAATCTAACTCCTTAGTCCACATATGTAGAAACTGACTTTTCCAGTCCATATATCTAGTTAGTGAGAGAGCCAGGACTAAGGTTCAAGTCTCTTGATTTAGTTATAGTACCAGTTTGTCTCTCCAGAATTTTTTCCTATTTGTTTCTAATATCTCTAATAAGTATTTCTTATTCTTCCATTAAAGAACATCATAGTCCTAAAATTTATTGCAAATAGACTTCCTATCTGTTAATATTGAAACTCAAATACATATTATTTAATTATTGGCACGATCTCCATAGCACAATGGAGCATAATGTTTGTTTGTTTTTAAATAGTATTTTATTTTTTCCAGTTAAACATAAATAAATTTTTAACATAACTTTTTACATAAAAATTTGAGTTCCAAATTTTCTCCTTCTCTCATCTTCCTCCCTAAGACGATAAGCAATTTTACATAGCTTATATATGTACAATCATGTAAAACATATTTCCAACTAGTAATGTTGCGAAAGAAGAAACAGAACAAAAGGGAAAAACTAAAAAAAAAAGAAAATTAAAAATAGTATGCTCCAATCTGCATTCAGACTTCATCAATTCTTTCTCTGGATGTGGATAGTATTTTCTATCATGAGTCTTTTGGACTTATCATTGTATTGCTGAGAAGAGCTAAATCATAGTTGATCATCATGTAATGTTGTTGTTATTGTGTACAATGTTCTCCTGGTTCTGCTCACTTCACTTTGCATCATGCATGTAAGACTTTCCAGATTTTTCTGAAATCAGGCTGCTCATTATTTCTTATAGCACAATAATATTCCATTACATTCATATACTATAACCTGTTTAGCCATTCCCCAATTGATGGACTTCCCCTCAGTTTTCAGTTCTTTGCCATCACAAAAAAAGGTGTGCTATAAATGTTTTTGTACAAACAAGTCTTTTCTCCTTTTTTATGATCTCTTTGGCATACACATCTAGCGGTGGTATTGCTGGATCAAAGGGTATGCATGGTTTGATTGCCCTTTGGGCATAGTTCCAAATTGTTCCCCAGAGTGTTTGGTTCAGTTCACATCTCCACCAACAATGCATCATTTTCCTTTTGTGTCATATTAGCCAATCTGATAGGTGTAAGGTGGTACCTCAGTCAGTTTAATTTGCATTTCTCTAATCAGTAGTGATATTGAACATTTTTTTCATATGATAATAGATAGCTTTGATGTCTTCAACTGAAAACTGCGTCTTCTTATCTTTTGACCATTTATCAGTTGATGAATGAATATATTTGACTCAGTTCTCTATATATTTGAGAAATGAGGCTTTTATCAAAGACACTTGCTGTAAAAATTGTTTCCCAGCTTTCTGCTTTCATTCTAATTTTGGTTGCATTGGTTTTGTTTACGCAAAACCTTTTAAATTAAATTTAATGAAATCAAAATAATCTGTCTTACATTTTGTAATGCTCTCTATCTCTTGTTTGGTCATAAATTGGAACATAATTTTTTAAATAAAGGGGAGGGGAAGCAAAGCAATTCAGTGGGGGGAAATGTTAAACAAACTGTTTTCTTTACAAGGCAATTACATATTAATATCCTAAAATGACATTAAAAATGCTAGTCTCTGAACAGGCACGGAATTAAAAAGTTATGATGAAACTAGCCAGGTTTTGTCCAGAAATGTGGTATCTCCCACTTAGTTTGTTTTTTAATGATTATTATTATTTTCCAGAAAATACTGATCTGCTCAGCTTCAGAAGACAAAAACCTAAATTCTCAGTGCTGTCCTCAACTGGATAATAGCAGGATAATAGGAAAATAGCAGCAACTCCCTCACAGGGTTGTTGTGAGGATCAAATGAGTCCATATTTGTAAAGATGTTAGCACACTGTATGGCACATAGTAGGCATTATATAAATATAAATGTTCATTCCCTTCCCTTCCTCCACGGGGATCTTTTACATAGATGTAGCTCCTGTTGGGTACAAAGGATCAGAGAAGTCTTGAAAACCCAGATCTCAGAACAACTGTCTCAAGACTTGGACAGGGCCTCAAAAGCTGTCTAATCCACTTAGTGTCTAAACAAAAAAGCCCCACCATCTCTCCAATAAAGGAATATGGAGGCCATTGTAAATCTGGAAAGCTGCCACAAGATGAATTTACAGCTGGTGAGCGGGAGGTATTTTTTAAAAAATCCATTAATATTCTTGGAATTGAAATTAGCAATCTGCCTATTAAGTTGAATATACCTTTTGAAATAACCTGGTCTAGGCTTTCGAGTTGGCTGTGAACTGAAGTGAGTCAGTGCAGCTTCCTTTTATGTACTGGCCATGGCAATGAACAGAGACCCTTGAACAGAACTAGAAACACACAGACCCATGCGCATGCATATACCCGCAGTGGTGATTTGTAGCCTCTTTCAATATTGGGTGCTTGAATGCCATCTTGAATGTTTTAAATTAAAGACTGACCTAGAGGTGGAAAATGAAGATCAAAGGACATGGGTTCAGATCCTGCCTCTGAGACTAGCTGATCTTGTGGCCTTGGGTCGGTCTCTTGATCTCCTTGAACCTCAGTTTTCTAATCTGTGGAATAGGAAGAAGTACTGGACTGGATGGCCCCTGAGGTCCCCTGTGACTCTGGAGGTAGGAGCCAATGAGCCTTCTGTAGAATGGAGAAATACCTTGTTGTAATGGAGTTCTCATACTTGTGAGGACGCCTCCTCACCTCCCTTTGTTTTTCCACCCAAACGATATTTTTGCTATGACTCTGTCATTTATTACACTTGGATGGTGAACATCTATTTGCAAAACGCTGTGACAAGGTGTGGAGCACAGATAGCCTGTTCCCCATAAAGCTTGTCCACTTATGTAATATCTGGGCATGTTGGCACTGCTACTCAATCGTCCTTCGCCCTGAGTTAAGAGTTAACTTAGAGCAGCAAGAGGAGCTGGGTTTCAAATCCTGCCTTACTAGATGTGTGACCCTGGGCAAGTCACTTAACCTAACTATGCCTCAGTTTCCTCCTCTGTAAAATGAGGGTGTTAAACTTAAAAGTCTTTAATGTACTTTGCAGCACTTTATCTCTCTGATTTTGTTAAAATTTTTTGTTAAAAATCTTTATTTTTTCATTATGAACTTAAACACCAGAAAAGAACCATTTTCATATTCACAGCAGAACGCAGGGTGGATTTTAAAGAAACTGCGAATCTCCATTTCATATTGCTTTGCTTGGTTGTTGACTAGGGTTTTTCACTCAGTCTGTCAAAAAGCATTTGTGGTAGCTTTGGGTGGGTCTCTTGACCTTACTATGTAGCAGGCACTGTATTGAGCACTAAGAATACAAACAGAAGCTAAAAGAAAACCAGTTCCTTGCTCCCCAGAAGAGTGTAGCCTGGCAGAAAATGAAGAAATGGCTGGCTGGGCACTCTTTGTCATTTCACTTAAGTGAGACCGAGCTATGCAAAGTCATCAGCCATCAGACTCCTCTAGAGCCATCAGAGTCCAGTGACAAAACATAGGGCAAGATGACTAGAGGTGGCTCTAGATGCAGTGGGAGACCTTGGCCTATTCAAACTAAAGTCTTTCCCAGGTTTCAGTTTGTCTGAGGTGATATCTATTCAGTAGTTAAAGGCTAGGTAAAAACTGAGGCAAAAGATGGCCTAGTTAGCATGTTGGATTTAAAGGCAGGACAACCTGAGTTCAAATTCTACTTCAGGGACAGCTAGATGGCTCAGTGGATAGCACACCAGCCTGAAAATCAGGAGGAACTGAGTTCAAATCCAGCCTCAAACACTTACTAGCTGTGTCACCCTGAGCAAGTCACATAACCCCAATTGTCTCAAAAAAAAAAAAAAAATTCTGCCTCAGATACTTACTAGCTCTGTGAATCTGGAAAAGACACTTAACAACTCATTTTCGTTATTTATAGAATGAGACCAATAATAGTACCTACCTTACAGAGCTGTGGTGAGGATCAAATGAGATTATATATATATATATGAAATACTTTGCAAACCTTAAAGGCCTATGCATGGTTAGATTTTTTTGTTTCTTAGTTCTCTTTTTTCCTTCTCTAGCTCTTGTTAGGCTATATAGAATATTCACCTGGTCAGTCTTCTAAGTACTTTGAGGGTCAGGTTAGGGAACAAAGCCTCTTCAGGGGACCATGGAAGGGCTGCAAGGTAGGGGATACAATAGGATGTTATTTAAAGACTTCTTCATAGATCAAAAGCAGAGGAGCAGCTGAAAACAGGGATATTTTAGCTTTGAAGAGATGAGGTTTAACAGGGACATGCTATCTTCAAGTATTTGAAGGGTTATTATATGGAAAAGAGAGCAGCCTTTTCTACCATTTCTGAGGATAAACCTAGGAGCAGTGGATTTCAAGGAGGTGAATTTCAACTCAAAATAATGACAACTTATCTAAGGATAAGCTGTTCAAAAAAGGAATGAGCTAACTTGTATTTTTAATTTATATTTTTATTTAACCAGCATTAATTTTTCTCTCCCTCTGGCTTCCATCCCTCTTATCTTGGGAAAAGAAAAGAAAAACAAAACTTTTAATAACAAACATTTCTAAATAAACAAAACAAGTCCTCACATTGGCATGGCCTAAAAATTTATGTCGCTTTCTGCATCCTCAGTCCATCATCTCTCTGTCGGTAGGTAGCATTCTTCATCATCATTCCTTTGGAATTGCAGTTGATCATTGTATTAATCAGAGTTATTGAGTTTTGCAAAATCATTTGTCTTTATTAAGTTAAACAGTAGCGAATAACAACTAGTGTTGTTGTATGATTTTTTTTTTTAGGTTCTGCTCACTTAACTTCGCTTAAATTTATACAAGTCCTTCTAGGTCCTTCTGAAACCCTTTTTTAAATCATTTCTTATGGCTCACTAATATTCTGTTGGGTTCATGTACTTTAATTTGTCCAACCATTCCACACTTGATGGATACCACCATGCTAGTTTCTGGTTCTTTGCCACTGCAAAAAGAGCCACCACAACTAATGTTTGTGCTTGGGTACCCTTTTTTGATCTCTTTGGTATAAAGACTTAGTAGTGATATCACTGGGTCAAAGAATGCTCTGAGCTGTAAGACTGCACTCTTATTTCACTTTAACTTTTCACAAATGCTGATTGACTACCACTTGTATGCGTAGGATGGGAGCAATGAGATGGATATCAACAGTGGGATGTATTCATTGAGTAAATCTTTGGACTAGATGACCTTATAATATCTGCACCAGATCTGCATCTATGACTCTATGTTAAAATAAGGTTACATAGGTTATATAGACTTTCCTTCCCACTTTGGCTCCTGTTACCCAGGAGTCACACTTACCTTCACATTCTTCTCACCCTCTGCCTATTAACCTTTAAAAATAGGGCTGAGCCTTTAACAGTATCTTCTGGGCAATTCAATTCAATTTAGCAAACATTATTATATTATAATATGTATGTTATATAGAAGGGATCTACTGACCATTTTTTGGAAAGTGCCCTGCAGATTCTGTGCTTCAGAGATTAAAGCTTCCATTTAATTTATCATTGAGAGGAATCTCATCTAATTGCTGCACTCTCTTGCAGGTCACTGGGCTAGGAAGTCTGCCTTCTATTATGACCCCCCCCCCCCCCCCCCCAAGGTTCCAGTTCATTTCTCTATTATTGCTCTCATTAGTCTGGCCAGAGGCAATTTTCAGGAAGAATTTCAATGAATTAATCAGGTCTATTAGGGACAATTGTCTCCAGGATTGGCAAAATGTGGAAAAGAGTGGAATGTTTGGCTTGATAAAAAATGGCAAAAAAAAATACTTGGTTCTTTTTTTCTAGTTCTTTTTTCTTTTTTTTAAATTAATTTATTTGTTTTCAGTTTTCTACAATCACTTCCATAAATCTTAGGTTTTCTCCCCCTCCCTCTCTCCTCCCTCCCTGAGATGGCATGCAATTTTACATGGGTTTTACACATACATTCTTATTAAACATATTTTCACATTAGTCATGTTGCATGGAAGAATTAAAATGAATGGGAGAAACCATGAGAAAAACCCAAACAAAACAAAGCACAACACAGGAGAAAATATTCTTCTTCATTCTGTGTTCCAATTCCATAGTTCTTTCTTTAGATGTGGATGGCATTTTGCCTCAAGAGTCCTTTGGGAATGTTTTAGGTCCTTGAATTGCAGTGAATGGCTAAGTCTACCAGAAAAATGCTTCCCACGCTGTGGTTGTTACTGTGTACATTGATTTCCTGGTTCTGCTCCTTTCACTCAGCATCAGTTGATAAAATTCCTTTCAGGCCTCTCTGAAGTCTGACTGTTTATCATTTCTTATAGCACAATAGTATTCCATTACATTCATATACCACAACTTGTTCAGTCATTTCCCAATTTATGGACATCCCCTTTATTTCTAGTTCTTGGCCACCACAAAGAGAGCTTTTATAAATATTTTTGTACATGTGGGACCCTTTTCCATTTTTATGATTTCTTTGGGATACAGTCCTAGAAGAGATATTGCTGGGTCAAAGGGTATGCACATTTATGTAGTCCTTTGGGCATAGTTCCAAATTGCTCTCCAGAATGGTTGGATTAGCTCACAGCTCCACCAACAATGAATTAGTATTCCGACTCTCTCACATCTTCTCCAACGTTTATCATCTTCCTGTTTTGTTATGCTATCTAATCTGATAGATGTGATGTGGTACCTCAGAGTTGTTTTGATTTATATCTCTCTAATCAATAATGATTTAGAGCATTTTTTATATAACTGTAGATAGCTTTAATTTCTTCCTCTTAAAACTCCCCATTCATATGCTTTGACCATTTTTCAGTTGGGAAATGACTTGTATTCCTGTACATTTGAATCAGTTCTCTCTGTATTTTAGAAATGAGGCCTTTATCACAGACACTAGTTGCAAAAATTGTTTCCAAGTTTTTGCTTCCCTAATCTTAGTTGCATTGAGTTTGTGCAAAAATTTTTCAATTTAATATAATCAAAATTGTCCATTTTTCACTTTATAATGTTCTCTATCACTTGTTTAATCATAAATTTCTCCATTCTCCACAAATCTGACAAATACACTATTCCTTGCTCCCCTAATTTGTATATAGTATCAATCTTTATACCTAGATCATATATCCATTTGTATTTTATTCTTGTGTATGGTGTCAGGTATTGCTCTGTGCCCAGTTCCTGTCACACTGTTATCAGTTTTCCCAGCAATTTTTGTTGAATGGTGAGTTCTTATCCCAGAAGCTGGGGTCCTTGGGTTTATCAAACAGTAGATTGCTATATTCATTGACTGCTGTGTCTTAAGTACCTAACATTTTCCACTTGTGTACCCTTCTAGTTCTTAGCTAGTACCAAGTGGTTTTGATGATTGCTGCTTTATAATGCAATTTAAGATCTGGTAGAGCTACGCTACCTTCCCTAGCATTTCTTAAAATAACTGGTTCTTAATCCTAAAATGGAAGATTCATGTCTTTTGTAATCCTATGTTGAGAGTTACTGTTAATTTAGCTGTTACCTAAATGCTTTCCCAGCCCTACCCCTTACCTTTCTCCCCCCATCTTTCCCTTCCTACCACACCACTCTTCCACCCCATATTCTTTCACTAGGTGGTCTTAGATAATTAGAATGGACTCTAGATAAAGATTATCTGAACAGAATAAGGGAACTTTAAATTTAGAACTTGAAGAATGATCATAACCCTAGAGACTGTAAACTGGAGGTATCTAACTTGTAACCAAAGGGCTGTAAAACTCCCTCCACTAAGCAGATTAACATTTAATTAGGAAATGTTTATCAAAATAAATAAAAACACAAAGAACAGAAATCATTTTAATTTGTGATTTTTCTAAGTCAATATGCAGCCACATGGCTTTGTATCTGAGTCTGACACTATAAGCTGTAAGCTATATGATGTAAGCTATGTGATTCCATGAAAGTTCTTTGGCAGAGTTGTGTGATAAGAGAATTTCTGGCTTGATTTTCTGACCTTCACTTTCTTACCACCTTATGTTTAAGATCAGCACGTCTCATGAAGCTTGAGATATCACCTACAGGTCCAGTGTTAACAGGCTAGTTTCCTATTTTACTTAATATAGAGCTTCCCCTTGGGTCATCTGTTCTTTGATCTGTAAATCATTATCTTCCTTTATTTGTTCTTTGAAATTTCATTATACTTATCCTGCTTAAGCAACCAAAACCTATATGAGTAGCTTAAAACTGATGCTCAGGGCTCACTGATTTTCGCATATAATGCCCTCCTGAGGATAATAAAGTCTCTATCTCTACCTCATTGATTGTATGATTGGCAGTAGTACCCAATCAACAGATCATAGGAATGCAAATATAATACAGGGGATGCACAGGTAGATAGAAGTTTTTTTGAAAATAATCTTGGGGTCTTAGTGGAGTGAAATACCCATGCACGACAGTAGAGTGACATGGGAGCCAAAAAAGCCAATCTAATTTTGGCTGCATTAGGAAGCCTCACTTCTGGGAATAGGGACAGATTTCATCCAGAGAATTGTGTTCAGGTGTCAGTGTCTTGGTTTAAGAAAGACATTAATTAGCTATAGAGTGCTCAGAGGACGGTAACCAGATGGTAAAAGGGAGAGTTTATGACATATGAGGTTGAAGAAAATGGGGTATTTAATATGAGGACTTTTTGCCAACTTCAACTTTAGGTCCTAATTGCCCGGTCTGATCCCTATCGGGTTCCTTCTCCACAACCTTAGTGCTACCTAATTAGAATGTCATAATCTGATGTGGTGAGGTTATAGCTCTCCCTTATCAACTAAGGGCACCTCAAGAACTACTCTTGCATTGGGAGGATGGCCTTGGTACGAGGGGCAGTCAGGACTAACTCCATAAGGGTCAGGAAAAGAGGAGAGCACTCTGACCCCACTTCAGTCCTTATCAAAGTTCTTGGTATAGTCAAATCTCTGAAACCACTTTTCTTAAAAATTAAGGTAATAGGGGTTAAGTGACTTGCCCAGGGTCACACAATTGAACTCAGGTCCTCCTGACTCCAGGGCCAGTGCTCTATCCACTGCACCACCCAGCTACCCCTGAAGCAATTACTAATCAGAGGAGGACTCACTCTGGTCACTGAGATACCCCCTTCCTCTGCCCTCCCTTTGCATGAGCTCTTTGTGGTTGTGATTATGTACTGAATAAAGCTATTTATCCTACCTGTCTCCTACCTCCACAGTCCTTGAAGCTTTGACCCAGAGTTTCCTCCTGAGAATCCCAAGGAAATCACCCTAGGTATGCCCTACCTCTGACACTTCCATTGTGTTTGATTCTCTGTGACCTCATTTGGATTTTTCTTGGTAAAGATACTGGAGTGATTTGCCTTTTTCTTCTCCAGCTCATTTCACAAATGAAGAAACTGAAGCAAACAGGGTTAAGTGACTTTCCCAGAGTCACACAGCTCATAAATGTCTGAGGTTGGATTTGGACAGGAAGATAAGTCTTCCTGACTCCTGGCCTGGTGCTTCTTATTTAGAACTGTGCAAAAATGGAATGGGTTGCCTTGAGAAGTGATAGACTCTTCATCCTTAGATATCTTTCATCAAAAGCTCGAAGATCACTTGTTGGATAGGTTATAGTGGGGATTCCTTTATGTATGTGTTAGACTACATGTCTCTTGAGATTCCTTCAACTTTCAAATTCTCTCTGGATAGAGTTTATTCTATATTTTTCTGGGGGGAAGCTTGTCTCTAGATCAGTATTGGAAAGGAGGGCCAAAACCAGGACCAAAACCAGAAGGGAGACAGACACCATGGCAGAAATGGAGGCAGGAGAAAAGCGTAAATGTGGCATAGCCCAGAAAATTCCAGACTCTTTGGAATTCTTATTTTGTGCCAAGATGGCTCTTAGGGAGAGAGTGATCACTACATACAAAATCTACTACATATCTGCTAGGGCCCTGCCCATAGTAATCCCACTCCCACCCTCTCACCCCTGCTTTTCTTCCTTCTGATATCTTAGAAAGGAAATTCATATTACTTGAATTACATATTACAGAGAGGAAAATCATGGGCACTTGGTAGTGCAGTGGTTAGAGTGCTGGGTCTGAAATCAGGAAGAACTGCATTCCTATATGATCTCGAATGCTTACTAGCTATGTCACCCTGGGCAAGTCACTTAGCCCTGCTTGCCTCAGTTTTCTAAACGTAAAATGGGGATAATAGTAGCATCTACTTCCCAGGGTTGTTGTGAGGATCAAATGAGATAATATTTGCAAAAGCACTTAGTGCTTATCACAGTACTATATAAATGCTTTTTACCTTTTTAAAATTTTTATAGGAATAGCCAAAGTCATAGTATGTGCTACAAATAATAGCAGTAGTGTAATAGATAGATAATAAATGGAAATAGAATAATAAACATTTATATATAGATAATAAATGGCAATAGAATAATAAATTTTTACCTAACAGCACAGTGCTAGGCACACAGTAAGCTCTTAGTAAATGCTTTCCCCTCAATTATTTAATTTAAAGTTATAAAGCACTTTAAATAAACCCGTTTATCTTTGCAACAAACCTGCTAGGTAAATATGATGATTATACTCATTTCACAGGTGAGGAAGTTGATAATGGGAGAGAATAAATGATTTGCTCACAGTCAGACAGCTAGCAGACATCCGAGGCAGGATTAGAATTCAAGTTTTATGCCATGTATCAGTCTTGGATAAATGGATGTCTTTGACAGTCATCTCAGATCACTTTAGATGGGGTCTTTTAGGGGCAGCAGATAATAGCTTAGATTTTGGATTAAAAAAATCCCCCAAACTCCAGCTTTGTATTTCAAGAATAAAATCAAACAATCTGGCTCCTTGGAACTGGTAGATACAGTGTAATTTCTAAAGGGAACATTCCAGGATATAGGATTAGGCTAATGATTTTTTAAAAAAATTCTATGCAGCAGAAGCCCTAAAACCTTGATGGAATAAAATTAGTCACTTTCCCCAAAAGCCCACATTTCCAACCAGTCAACCATTTGCAAGTGGGAAGTCAGGATACTGATCTAGTTGTTTTGTAGTTACAGAAGGAAAAGAAGAGTTGGGGGCAGGGTGTTGGGTAGCAATTCTACCCGTTAGAAATGAATTTGGGCTAAGAATCTCCTCTTTAGAAATATAAGTACCAGTTGAGAGGGTGAAGTGAAGCCGTCAGTTATTCAGATCCCAATGGGGATAATTTTAATCAAATAATTGGATTGTTTCCTTTTGTTTGGCTTTGAAATAATCAGAGGCATGTCTTGTTTGTATATAATTATTTTCATGTTGCATCATCCTTTATACCATAACCTCCTTGAGAGTAAAGGCTGATTTTCACCTATTTTTGTATCCTAAGAACTTACTATAGTGCTTAGTACATTTTGTTTTTGGTTCAGTTGTTTTTCAATCATGTTCTACTCCTTGTGACTTCATTTGGGGTTTTCTTGGCAAAGATAATGGAGTGGTTTGCCAGTACTGTTCCAATGGCTACTAATACTGTCACCATCTAACTCTAACCCCAGTGGGATGTCTTATAGGTCCCAAACTCAGTGAGTTGCCTGGACATTTCCATTCTGGAATACTAAGATCAGGAAAGAATTAAGACAAAAAGAGAAGCAGTTATATATGACCATAGGCCCCACTACTTCTCCTTCACCTGACTTTCTTGAGAGAAGAGAGGGAGATAGAGATGGAGAGAGAAAAGAGAAGGCAGAGAAGAAAGAATAGAAGAAGAGAAAAGAGGAGAGGGAAAAGAGAGGAGAGGGAGGAAGAAGCAGTGGAGTACCTTTTGCATGCATACAATGTTCCAGCTCATTAGCCCCAGTTATCAGTTCTTCTTAATCTCAAGTCAATGTGCAGACTTCTCACACAGGACTAAGCATGCTGTCATTCAAGATTAGAAACAGGCTTCTCCCACATTTCCATGTGTTTGCTTGGGCTGGAACCAGGTAAAGCATATCAGTGTATGACTTAAGGACAATCCAACTCTAATATTGGCATTTAGCCAAGCTGATTTTAAGTGTGTTTTCTCCAAATCTTTCCCGTCAGAAATGAAGAGTGGGATTTTTTTAGGTGTAAGGAGAAGGAGCAGAAATAAATGTATTGTTGGCTGGAAGCCAATGGGAGAAGATCTGGTATCTTCTTAATCTGCTTATTTATTATTAAAACCCGGGGATGGGAGTGGAATAGAAATACATATTCTTACATCTTTGTTAAGGTTAAAAAACAAAAACCCCTGTCTGCCTATGAAGTATTTTCTTTGATCCCCTTTTAACCATTTTCATCAACCCTACCCCCATGCAAGACTTGGGCATCTTGGCACAGATTCTGTCAGCCACATAGTATGACCACATAGATGTACTAATAGTTATACCCATATGTTACTCCTCTTTTGTGATTGGAGAAATAGGGACACTCAAAGACCAAGAATGGTAGCTTTTAAGCTGCAAGGAACCTTCAGGGCATCTAGCCCAACTCTTCCATTTTATAGAGCAAGCTGAAGCCCAGACAATTCACATGACTTACTCCCATAGAGAGTAAGAAAAGCTGGGTTTAAACCAAGATCCTCTGATTAGAACCTCTGCTCTTTCCAACTCACCATGCTTCCTAAAAGGCTTGTCCAAGGTTAAATGAATAATAGATCTAAGATGAAATCATCAGGTCTTCTAGTTCCTGGTATCCTGGTTGACAGAAGGAAGTAGCAAAATAGAAAATCATAGCTATTACCTTTTGTTGCATGCAGAGGTATATAGAAGTACTACAGATAAAATAGCAATAACATTACATAAAAAGTGTTACATATCTCTGTTTGATTCTTTCTTCACTAATGTAACTACTTCTTAAAGAGACCTATTCACTCAACAGGTGTTGCCTCCCTCTAAGTGAATGCCTGAAAATGCTAAGGTCCCCTCCTGGGCTGTCTCCAGTCATCCTGATGAATATCTGGTCACTGGATCCAGATGGCTCAGGAGGAGAAAGAGAGGTTGGTGAATTTGCACAGTCTTCCCTCACTCAAAACAAAGTCCAGTGCAAGTAGTATCATCATTTCTCTGATGTCATGGTCTTCTTCAAAAATAAAGGATGAACACAACAGCAACAACAATGTGGCAGTTTAATTTATACTCACCTTGCTATTTGTGCAACTGAATCAGACCAGCTGCTGCTCAGTGTCAGAAACTAGAAAACCAAGCTTTTGTGGCTTCATATACTAGGTGTGGGGTTACATCATCATCATCATCATCATCATCACCATCATCTTCTTCATCTTCATCATCATCAGAAACCATTCAGAGGTATTTATAAAATGTCAGCTATCTCTATTAAGAAAAAAATGATATCCCAACCAGACACAATGTTTAGTACCGTGCTGTTTCTTTTTATTCATCAATTTCTATAATAAATTCCAGCAAAGTGGTCATACAAATCACTATTCAATCTTCCTAGAAAAATTCTATCTAGGAATTTTGTGTTCACTTGTTCCACTGGATTAGACTTTTGAGAGAGAGAGGAGGGAAACTAAAGCCTTGGAATTTTTTGCCATCTGAATGTCTGCTATCACATGCCATACCACAAAGAAAAGGGCTCATCATTTATTAACTGGACTATTGTAACAATCTCCTAACTAATTTTCCATCTTCCAATCTCTCTTCTCTCTAAATTATCTTCTACATAGGTACCAAAGAGATGTTTCTAAAACACAGATTTGACCATGTCACTCATCCCGACTAAAATACCTTCAATAGCTACTAATATGAAATGCAAACACGTTGACTTAGCATTTAAAAGTCTCCACGGTCTTGCTTGAACCTACCTTTCCTATCATTTCATATTATTCCCCTTCAAAAATTCTCCATTAACTGGACTTTCAACTAATGCCTATATACAATTTATTTCCCACCTTTGCACTTTCACCTATGCTGTCCCTCATACCAAGAATGCTCTCCCTCCTCACCTGAGATTCCTCTTGGGATCCCTAGTTCCTTCCAAGATCCGATACAAAAATCACATTCTACATGAGGCCTTTTCCAACCCTCCTCATTGCTTGTTAACAGTCTTCACCTCTTAAATTTACTTTGCATTTTCCCCCCTACAATGTTGGTATTTGTTTATTTTTTCATGTTTCAACACTCCAGTGGAAGGTAAACTTTTAAGATTAGGAATTTCCTTGTGCAGTAGAAAAAGTCTGAAGACCTGGGTTCAAATCCAGTCTCTGTTACTGTGTGACGTTGGGTAAATTACCTAACGTTCCTGGGCCCACATTTCCTCATCTGTAAAATGAGGAGGTTGAAGAAGAGAGCCTTTAAGGTCCCTTCCAGTTCTACATTTACCATCCTGTGGCTGTCGCTCTTGTAATCCTCTCCAGGTTCCTGTCCTGACTTTCTCCACCAGGCCTCTGCCCCAGCAGCCCCCTCTTCTTAGTGGTCTCTTTCATCCAGAGCTTCCTTCATTCCTCTCGGTACTCAGTGCCTGACTTTCTGAACTTTTTCCTCCATCATATTCTCATGCTCCATCATGTTCCCTTCTTCCTCCTTCCCTCTACCTTCACTTTTTTTTAGTTATCTTTCCCCATTTTTTGGAGTTATCTTTCCCCATTTTTTGAGTTATCTTTCCCCATTTATCTCCATTCCACTCCTTGAGGGCAGGGACTGCCTTTTCTACTTGTATTTGTATTCAGTCAATCAATAAAAATTTATTAAACTCTTCCTCTATACCAGTCACTGTGCCAAGTCCTGCGGATACAAAAGGAGGCAGAAGACAATCCCTGACCTCAAAGAGTTCACAATCTGATGGAGACAACACACAAACCAATATATACAAAGCAACCTCTATTCAGTATAAATAGGAAATAATTAACAGAGAGAAGACATTGAATGCAGAGGGGGTGGGAAAAGCTTCCTGTAGAAGTTGGGACTTAAAAGAAGTCAGGGAGATCAGTATTCTGAGCAAACGAGGGAGAACGTTGCAGGCACTGGGGACAGACAGAGAAAATGCCCAGAGCCAAGAGATGGAGCGTCTTGTTCCTGGAACAACAAGGAGGCCAGTGTCACTAGATCCAAGAGTATATGAAGGGGAGTAAGAAGATTGCAGAGGTAGGAAGGACTGGGCTATGAAGGGTTTTGAATGTCCAACTGAGCATTTTGTATTTAATCCTAGAGGCAATAGGAAACCACTGGCCTTTACTGAGTCAGGGACCTGTTCTTTAGGAAAATCACTTTATTGGCTAAATGGAGGATGGACTGAAAGGGGGAGAAACTTGAGGTCGGCAGACTGACCAGCAGGCTATTGCAAATAGTTCCAGACATGAGGTGATGACGGCCTGTAGTGACCACTTCAGAGTGAAGGGATAGAAGGTAATGATGTAGGCAGATGGGATAATGATTCCACAAGAGAGAAAGGGGATCTATACAAGAGATGTTGCAGAAGTGAAATCTATGGGCCTTAGCTACCGCTTGGATATGAGAGATGGTGAGGAATCCAGGATGACTCATAGATTGTGAGCTTGAGGGACTGGGAGGATGATATTACCCTTTAAAATAATAGGTAAAGCAGGAACCAGAGACAGTATATGGGGAGAAATAATAAGTTCCAATTTGGACATGTTCACAAAGGCACACAGTCTAGAGCCTTTAAACGCGTAACAAATGATCATAGATTATTATGTTTTCACCTTTGTATCCCCAGGTCCTATCATGGTACCTTGTCTATTATAAGCATATAATAAATGTTTTTTTTAATTGGACACAAATGTATATAAAGGATTTGAGAGGATTGTCATGATCACCATTTCTCCAAATCTCCCACACTTGTACACTATGTCAAAGCCAAGTAGTTGGGATGCCCCAGTTGAGGGCAAAGCATGACTTTGCTCTGATCTCTGCCATAGTATTGGGTGCAGGGTTAGTCAGTCAATCCACAAGCATTTATTAAGTGCTGTGCTTAATAATAATAATAATAACTTAATAATAAGTACTGTATGCCAGATGCTGTGCTACATGCTAGGGATACAAAGAAAGGCAAAAATATGGTCCTAGTTCTCAAGAAACTCACATCCCAACAGGGAAGACAGCATGCAAAGAAATATGTATAAGTAGTGCAAATGGGGAGTGATCTATGGGGAGGGAGCCTGAGAAAGGCTTTTAGGAGAGGATCATCCCAATATATTTGCTTAAGATTCACCAAATGTTTAATAGATTGTGAGTTACTTTTTGACAGTAGAAAGCTTGAGTAGAAAGTCTGTGGATCAGCTCACTATTCAATAGTTGGGCAGCATTGTTGCATTTTCAAGAGGGAGTATCTTGTTAAACAGAAGCTTGTTCCTAGCATGGCTGGGACAGCTGGACATCTGTCAAAACAGAAGCTAAAGCTCTAGGCCTCTTCATAAATAAGTACTTATGAGAAGATACTTGGGATCTCAGTCTGGGGTATATAACTAATTTGCAGATAAATTGGCATATTGAATTTACAAGCTCTTACCTCCAAAGACAGTATTTCAAATAAAATTAATTAGTGTGATATTCCAATTGTATATAATCCAGTCAATCAGTTTTTCAATAAACATAAAAAAAAGTAGCTACTGAGGCAGCTAGGTGGCTCAGTGGATAGAGCACTGCACTTGGAACCAGGAAGACTCATCTTCCAGAATTCAAATATGGTCTCAGATAGTTTCTAGCTGTGTGAACCTAGGCAAGCCATGTTTGCCTCAGTTTCCTCATCTGTCAAATGAGCTGGAGAAGGAAATGGCAAAGCACTCTAGTATCTTTGCTAAGAAAACACCAAATGGGGTCATGAAGAGTCAGATACGACTGACTCCTAACAAGTGCCTACTATGTGCCAGACCCAGTGCTAAACACTAGAGCTACAAGAAACGTTAAGAAGCTTATAATCCAAGGGAAAGAACGCTTGACAGGAAGATGAAAAAGGGATTGGAATAGGAAATGACCAAATGGTTGTCTGGGAGGAGCTCTACAAATCTACTCCTATCTTCTCCACTCAGTCAGTGGGAGGGACCCCAGCAGCAGGGGGTCCTGAGGAGATGTGAGTTTCAGAGTTGAGGTCGCCTTGCAGGATGATGAGTTTTTGGAGGTCATGAAGTTCAGGAGATGAATTAGGTGAGAAATTTAGTGTCCTTCTGAAACGAGCTCAGGGCAGCCTCAGAAGGGGATTAGCTCCTACGGACAGTTCTTCCAAATGAGAGGTACTTCAGAGATGGGACCCAGTGCTGATGTGTAGGCACATGCAGTGACATGGCACCTGTTCCCTGTAGAGTTGGGAGCTGCAATCTGGAGTAAAGGTATGGCCCAGGCCTTGTGAAGGATACAAGAAGGTGGCAGTGTTGCAGGATGATCACAATAACTCTATTACCCAGTAGCTCTGCTCCTGGAGAGCAAATAGCAGCCTAAGCCACTCACAGTAGGGGGCTTATCAAGGGAGGGAAAAGTGGGAACAATTTAGGGGAAGCTGACTTTTCTTCCTGTTTAAGTACGTGAGACTAAGGAGAGGGAAAGAAGAAAGTGCTTTGTGGCAGCATTGGCCAAGAGATCAAAATACATATTTTTAAGGATTATTAATTCTTATTTACCAATGCTAATGATCAATTTGTATATAAATAATATGCCCCAGATTTTCTGAAGTGATCCCCATTGTATGCCTTTAAAAAAGTAAACATTTATATTCATAAACTGCTCCTATGTTCTTGTGAAAAAGAGAAAACTGCTATAGGATCCTAGAACCTGGCTAGTACAGGTCTCTGTGACTTGTTTCAAGATTGTTTCTGTTGCTTGACTCTGAGATGGAAAGATCTCTCCTTTCGTAGGCACAAATTAACCTGACAAATTATCTTTCTGTGCTTCCATTTGGTGCAAGTAACACTCCAGTGTATGCCAAGACAAATAATACTTACTAATGGGTGTTGTGCAATTGCCTATAATTCTGTAACCCAACTGGCTTATAATTCTGTTTTCTAATTGATCGCTAAGCCAACTGTATGTTATACTTGATGCTCTGATTGGCTTGTTTGAACTATAATTGCAAGAAAATCCCCTTACATGAGGAAGCCTTGCTAGAACACAGTATAATGCTTACTAGTGATTGGATTACTCTGTAATGCTTGCAAGTCTATGACATTTCCTGGAAATCTTATAACCTGTACCCCCCCTCCTTATATAACCTTAGCTCACATAGTGTTGTAGTAGGGATAGAGCTGAAAGAGACTTTAGTAGTCACCTCGGCCTGAAAGCTGAAATTTAGAGCAAGACTCCCTATTGAGAGGCTGGAACTAAATTAAAATGCAATTGGGAATATTTAACAAAGTAAATAAAAATACAATGCAACGCAGATAATGGTGATTTGTGGTTTTCTAAGTCAATATGCTGCTACAGGGATTCTTATGTACAGTTTAACTCTTGTTTGTATTTGAATTTGACCCCATTGACCTAGTTTACCATTCCTGGAATTCTCTCCTTTCTCATCTTTTTCTTCTGGTTTTCTGCCTTCCTTCAAGTCTTAGCTAAAATCCCACCTTCTACCAGAATCTTTTTCTGATCCCCCTTAATGTTAGTGCCTTCCTCTATTGATTATCTCCAATTTATACTCTATGTAGCTTCTTGGTATATAGTTGTTTACATGGTCTTTCCCCTGTTTGACTATGAGTTTCTTGAAATAAAATTTCTCCAGCACTTTGCATAGCTTTTGGAACATAGATATTGTCTGTCCTTTATTTTTGAAGAGGACCAGTGACATGACAGAGCGATGTCTTGATTTGCACATGAATTGGATTTAAGTGAGGCAGAGTTGCACAAAGTCATCAGCCTTACTCTCTTCTAGAATCATCCAAGTTCAGTGGCAAAAGAAAAGTCAGCATGACTGGTGGTGGCTCAGGATGAAATGGATGACCTTGGCATCGTCAAAGTCTGACCAAGCTGTAAGCACTCCACGATGCCTGCTTCAGCCATCTTCATAGCCATTGGAATAAATTGTTCTCATCAGCCCATGCTGCCAAGGGGTGTCTTCACATGCTTGGGATAGACATCCCCCTTACTCCCTGATAAGAGTGAGGCCTGTTGGTTACCCTTGAGCTGGTTTAGCCTGTCTGTCGAGATGGTTTTATTGGAGTGTAGCTGCTGCACATGTTACAGCTTCTTGGAGCCACAGGTGAGAGTTGGATGGCAAGTATACATCAAAGGTGGATGAGCAGCCCTGAAAAGATCTCAGCAAGTCCCTCATGCCAGAGGTGCTAGTCCTTCCTGAACATTCCATATGCACCTCGAACATAGTAGGCACTTAATAAGAGCTTGTTAACTTGATTGATGACCTTGCTTTTGCTGATGTACCTCTTTTTCAATGTAATTGGTTTCCTTTGTAATTCTATATATTTTATTTTATTAATTAACAAACATTATTCTGAGAAGAGATCCATAAGCTTTACTGGATTACAAAAAAGTGCTCATGACATAAAAAAATGTTAAGAATCTCTGCACTAGAAAGTGCTGAAGCAGAAATCCAACTAGAATTAAGGTTGAGAGTTTGAGCCCTTCCTAAAAGCTAAATGTGTATTTGTTCTTCCCCATATGAGACATCTCCCCTCCTATTTCTATACTTTTAAACCAGTTGTTCACCATCCCTGGAACCATCTCCTGCCTTATCTCTATATCTTGGATCTACTTCCTTTAAGGCTCAGCTCTAGGGCCACCTTCTTCAACATGCATGCTGTTTTCTCCATTAAAATTTGAAATGTTCTTATCTTTCTTTGCATTCCTACAAAGTAAACAGTAAATGCTTTTTGACTGGCTGAATGATTGACCCAAGACAGGAATAGAGATACAGAAGCATCCAGCACACAGTCTAGGGGCCCATTGCAGTCCATAACACTCCTGAGTGGAGCCAATTAGATTAAAATGTAATTGTGAACATTTAATAAAATTAGTAAGAGTAGAACATAATATTTATGTGTGATTTCCTGAGTCAATATACACCAGCAGAGATCTTTAACTGATTGTTACCTGGTAACAGTTTAAAGGTGCTACTTTCCATTGTAGAAGCAGTGTCCTCCTTTCTAGTTAAGTTTAATAACATTGCTTTATTCAAATATGAATGGTCAGAACAGTCAGCTTTGCCATGGTGTGCAGTATAAAAGCATGCTGAGAAAAATAATTCCTTAAAAATTAGGATTGGACAAGTGGAAGCTGTTTCAATTCCACGAGACATCAAGAAACAGTAAGACAAAGTCAAAAGAATGAAAAAAATGAAGAAAACGTGAAATATTTCATCAGAAAAACAACAAAATAGATTGAGGAGTGATACTTTAAGAATTATTGAACTACCTGAAAGCTCCAATAAAAAAAATAGCCAAGATTTCATATTTGAAGAAATTATCAAGGAAAACTGTGCCAACATCTTAGATCTAGAAGGTAAAATAGAAATTTAAAGAATGCACCAGTCACCCCCTGAAAGGTATCCCAAAATGAAAACTTCTAGGAATATTATAGCCAAATTCCAGGGCTCCTAAGTCAAAGAGAAAGTATTGCAAGAAGTCAGAAAGAAGCAATTCATATATCGTGGAACCACAGTCAGGATCATGCAAGATTTAGCAGCTTTTACATTAAAGAACAAAGGGCTTGAAATAGATCCTGGCGGGCAAAGAAGCTAGGATTCAACCAAGAATAACATACCCAGAGAAACTGAGTATAATCCCTTGTGGAGGAAAATAATATTTAATGAAATAGAGGACTTTGAATCATTCCTGATGAAAACACTAGAGGTGAATAGAAAATTTGACATCCAAACACAAGACTCAAGAGGAGCATAAAAAAGGTAAACATGAAAGAGAAATCATAAGGGATTTAATATGATAAAATTGCTTACATTCCAATATGGGAAGATGATACATATAACTCCTAAGAACTTTATCATTACAAGTATAATTAGGAGTATATAGACAGAGGGCATGGGTATGAGTTGATTATAATGGGATAATCTAAAAGAAAAAAGAACCACTGTTCTAGGGACAAAGTAGTCCAGATCTAGTACCTTACCTTAACTGTGAAAGTTCTTTGCCATATCTGTCAGCATATGTGAATACATCCAGGGAGCAACATGTGGATTTTTCACCTAGTCATACAGATTGGCACCCCATGGGTACATTTCCTGGGGAATAGACAGGGTGAAGAAGGAAAGGAGCATAGTTATTCTGGGGCACAAGAACTCAGTGTTTTAGTTCAGGTTTGAGTCAAGGAAGGAGTCCAGACTCATCATTCATTTGATCAAGGGTGATTTATTAGTAAATATATGACACAGGAGCATGTGAAACTCAGCTCATGGTCATCCTTGGCACCCCGAACTCCTGAAAGTTGGGCTACATCGAGCCCTGTCATCTGCTTTAGGAAAGAGCAGTAATTTCTTGCAAAATAGCAGAATATGGAGTCATGTGGCTGATAGATTCAGTGTATCCACTCTTAGGATCTTAAATGTAGAGAACTGGAAGGGACCTTACAGGTTTGATAAGTCTGGTTTTACAGTTAAGAAAACTGAGGCTGAGATATTTTAAATCACTTGCTTAAGGTCGTACATGTAGTAAATGGCAGCATCATGATTTGAATTCAGGACCTCTGACTTTGGCATTTTTACTACTGTGCTCTAGTTTGGGGATGTCTTGGCAAACATTGTCTTGCTTGCTTGTATTTGTACACCCAGAGCTTAGCTCAGTGCCTGGCACATAGTAAGAGCTTAATAAATGCCTGTTGATGGACTGACTGAATCTGCAGTGGTTGATCCTGATGGAGTCTGCCACAAGTGTACAACCAGTCTTGCTGAAGAGGTCCTTACCAGGCTGAGAAGGTAGGAGGGCAATGATGCCAGAAGCTTGCCACTCCTTTGTCAGTTTGTCAAGAGGATGATCAGATGAAGATGTCTAAACATTCTATACCTGAGGTTGAAAATTTCTGCAAAGCTGACAGCAGGTCTAGAGCTTTCATCATTCTTTATGACATACTTTCCCAAGAGTATTTGCTACATTGATCTCACATTCTGAGTTTTCTAGGAATGAAATGTTCTGTGGGTAGTAATCTGGACTTTTCTATCATGTCACAGAAAACTTCTTCATTCTGGAAGTCACTTCAGCTGTGGAATTCACATCCCATACACACCCTCCTCCCCCTTCATCCTTTCCTCTGATTGGATAACTCCTCCCAGAACTTCCATTTAAGGAGGGAGCCTGTCTAGCCATCTCTCCATTTCTTCAATCTGGATTTCTCCATCATGCCCCTGGTCTTTACTACTCTCCCTACCCCCTTTTCATCTTCTTTTTTCTGTTTCATTTCTCCATTAGGATGTAAGCTTCTTGAAGATGGAGATTGTCTTTTTTTTTTTGCTTTCATTTACATTCCCAAGTCTTAGTATGATGCATGACAACATTTAATAAGTGCTTGTTAACTGACTGATTGCTTGAAGTAAGATCGTAGGGTATAGAGCTAGATCGCAGGGTATAGAAACAATCTCAGAGCTCAACTAGTCCAATCCTTTCATTTTATATTTGAGATCATTGAAGTCTAGACAATTTAAGTGACATATCCAAGTTCACCTGGATAGTGAGCTTGTAGTCTCTTAGTTTTAAAAGGGAAGGGACCTTAAGGGTCAGAGTGCACCCTCTTGATTTTATAGTAGTAAGCTAGGTGGAGTAATGGATAGAGTGATGGATTTGGTGTCAGGATGGTCCTGAGTTTATATCTTGCCTCAGATCCCTCTTATGTGATGGGAACCAAGGGACTTATCCTCTCCTAGCCTCAGTTTCCTAATCTGTAAAATAAGGATAATAATCAGAGTTGTTATAAGTATTAAGCAAAATAAAGATGTAAAACACTTTGCTAACATTATGTACATGCTAGCTATTATTATTATTACTAAAGGTGGGAAAATCGAACTCTAGAGACATTAAATGATTTCCCTAGGGTCATGCAGGCAGTAAGCAGCAGAGCTGGGATTTGAAGCTAGACCCTCTGATTCCAAATTCAGTGTTTTGTTTTTCCCCCCACTACTCCAATATTAAAGATGGGAAAGAAAAGTCCCAGCACAAGTCCGCTTGGAAATAATACAAAACATTCTTATTTGAGTCCCCTGGTGATTGTATGGTCACTGGTGAAAGTGACTAAGTTTGGGGATCTGTTTATCAGTAAGACCCACTCTGTGAACAATTCTTTTCACTACCAAATGTCCTAAGTTAGAATTCCCAAAGCTCTGTTTGTTTCCTCGTCCAAACTAAGGCAAGGCTTGAGGAGCTAAGGCTGTTGATAGATTAGGCTGTGTCTCTGCATGCTCACCAGAGGAGAGATAGACTTGGCAGACCTTTGAAAATGACTGCAAGGGGAAGGCTGCCAATTGTCAAATAAATCCTGGCCAGCCCTACACAACTTACCTGTGTTCATATAAACCAAGTATTCTTAACCTTTTTTTGTGCCATGGATCTCCTTTGGCAGTTGAGGGGAAGCCTATAGAAGGAAGGAAGGGAATAAATAAGCATTTATTAACCCCTACTACATACCAAGTACCATCATAAGTGCTTTACAAATATATCATTTGATCCTTACAATTAACCTTGAGAGGTAGGTGCTGTTATTATCCCTACTTTACAGATGAGGAAACAGGCAGACAGGTGAGGTGAAGTGAAGCAGCTATGGGTCCCTTCTCTGAATCACCTGTTTAAAAGCATAAAATAAAATACATAGGATTAAAAAGAAAAAAATTCTATTTGAAATACAGTTATCAAAATATTTTTAAAAACAAGTTCACAAAACCTAGGTTAAGAACTCCTGCCAATATTTGGTAAGAAGATTTGAAATCCTTAAAGGAACTAGAGTAGAGACACCCGTCTGATAGCTAGAGAGCCAGGAAGGATTTGGGATGGGGCAATAAAAGATGTCCATAGAAGGGAGGCTGACCCTCAGTTAAAGGAAAGTGTTAAAAAGTCAGCCAGACAAGGAATCAGTCTTGATGATAACGGACTCTATCTTGACCTAGGAGGTGCTCACTTCTCATTTCTGATGTGCAACTAACTAGTCTGGGAAGTGACACTCTTAGAGCTGTTTACCTTGGAATCAGAGCAGTCTCAAAGGAAAAGGCATTAGTCAGGGTTTGGCTTCTTTCATGTTCTTCCTTCAGGAGATAATGTATTAACATGGTCTGGTTTCATAGGAGCATTGATTTGGATCTGAGAACTTTCAAGGGCATGTAATCCAATCTCCTCATTCTGTAGATGAGAGAACTGAGACAGCAAGGTGAAGGGATTTACAAAGACATTAAGTATAATAGAAGTGGGAGTCACACCTGGTTGCTCTGATCCCTCAGGGACTCCCATTCCTGATTTTCGACTTCCTCATGAACCATGACCCCTGGTGGTATCTATTTCCTGTCTGCCTCTCCTTCATTTTCAATTTCCTTTGGGTCCTTTTCTCCCATTAGAATATAAACTACTTGAGGGCAGGTACTGAATTTTGTTTATTTGTATTTCTATCCCCAGCAGTAACCACTTTTGTCAGTTTCAGTTGAGCCCTACTTTTCATGACCCCATTTAGGGTTTTCTTGCAAAGATCCTGGAGTGGTTTGTCATTTCCTTCTCCAGCTCATTTTACAGATGAGGAAATGGAGGCAAACAGGGTCAAGTGACTTGCTCAGAATTACACTACTTGGAAATATCTGAGACCAGGTTTGAACTCAGAATGAGGAGGCTTCCTCATTTCAGTCCCAACGCTGAAGCCATGGCACCCCTAGCTGCCCACTTAGAGTATGATAAATCTATGTATTTAGAATCAATCTAATTCTGGAGTCAAAGGTCTAATCCCAGATTTTACTGCCTGTGTGACCTTGGGCTAGTCATTTAACCTCTGGGCCTAAATTATCCCCCATACCTGGAATACTCTCACCCTTCACCTCTGCCCCTTATGATTCCTGGCTTCCTGTAAGATTCAGCTCATAGAAGGCTTTTCCATTTCTCCTTCTCTCCCTCATTCTCCCTGATCCTCTCCCAGTGTCCTCCTATTTAACATTACGTAGTACCTTGGTTATCTACTGTGTTTCTGTTTTCTATTTACCTATTATATACTTGCTTTCTCCTTTATTAGAATATAAACTTCTTGAGGTCAGGGGCTATTCTTGATTTTTCTCAGTACCCCATTGCTTATAATAATTTCATAATAATTTTAGACAATAATTTTAGAACAATAATAGCTAGCCTCTGTATAGGAGATGAGATTTATAAAACACTTGATATGTTGTCTCATTTGATCCTCATGACAACTTTGTGAGGTAGAGAGGTATTATTATTCCTATTTTTACAGATGGGGAAACAGGCTCAGAGAGGAGGTCAGCTGACTTACCCAATTAGTAAACATCTGAGGCAGGATTTAAGCTCAGCTTTTTCACACTCCAAAGCCCAGTTCCCTATCCACTCTGCCATTTAGCAAAGTAAGTGTTAATAAATGCATGTTGATTGATATTTAAGGTGAGTAGATTAGGCTAGACATCTTAAGTTCTTTCTTAATTCAGTTCATTCAGTAGACCACATTTCCCCTCTCAAAGGTCTTTATAACTTCTTTTTGGAACATAGCTAGTTCCTTAGAGTGTTTCAGTGTTATTGGGGTAAGTCAAAGAGGGAGACTTTGAAGAGATAGATATATCCCAGAGTACAAATCAAACAGTAGATTCTTCCAGTTGAGTTCTTGTTTCAATTTAATTCAATAAGCATTTTTTTTAAGTTTCTAAAATGTTCAAGACTTGCTGCTAATTGCTGATGATTAGAAAGTTCAAAACAATCTCTGCCATTAAGTAGAATCTAACCTATTGGGAATATAATCAGTTAAACAGATAAAAAATATGAGATAGGTTGAAGAGGAAAATGTGACAAAAATTGTCTGAGGATTTGTTGATAGGTAATACTATCAATTATACAACCAATGACACAAAGATATGAAAAAAGGGTTTATTGTGCTTAGGGTATAGACTCACTGTGCACAAACATCAGTGAGCCCTGAGCTGCAGGTACAGCAACCTTATGTAGGTTTTGGTTACATGAGGTACAATGGAATTTCAAAGAGTAAATAAGGAAAGGTGATGATTTACAGATCAAAGAACAGACGGCAGGAGGGGAATATCTGTGTCAGGTAAAACAGGAAACTAGCTGGGAAAAACCAGATTTATGGCTGATATCCCAAGCTATAAATCTTTAAAAATTTTTATTTATTCTTTTGGTCACATTTTAAGTTCTAAACTACATTCCTCCCTCCCTCTCTCCCCACTTTATACTACAAAGCCACCATCTCTCTCTCTCTCTTTCTCTCTCTCTCTCTCTCTCTCTCTCTCTCTCTCTCTCTCTCTCTCTCTCTCTCTCTTTCTCTCTCATACACACACACACACATACACACACACACAAAATCATATCATATTATGCATACTTCTATTTATCAGTTCTTTCCCTGGAGGTAGATAGCATCTTTCTTCTTAAGTCCTTTGTAGTTGATTTAAGTATTTATAATACTCAGAATAACTAATCATTCATAGTTATTCTTTGAACAATATTGTTGTTACTGTACACAACTTTCCCTTGGTTCTTCTCATTTCACTCTTCATTATTTCATGCTTCTTTCTATATTTTTCTAAAATCAACCTGCTCGCCATTTCTTCCAGCGCAGTAGCATTCCATCACGATCATATACCACAACTTGTTTAACCATTCCCCGGTTGATGGGCATCCCCTCATTTGCAGTTCTTTGCCACCACAAAGAGTGGTAAATTTATAGACTAAGAGCAGGAACTAACCAGTTAATACCAGGGCTATAACTGATAGCTTGATTTTGCAGACTTTAGTTATGTGATTTGCTCATCTTAAGTAAATGTTGGTAATAAAGTTGAGCCAAGAATTCTTTTAACACAGAGAGAAAATTTAACAGATTATGAGACTAGCAGCATTAGGGAGCCACGGGTACTTTTTGATCAGGAGAGTAGCATGTTTAAATCAGGCTTTGTAAAATCATCTTTTTCATTCTTTCTCACCACCTCCATCTGGAGGACTAAAGAGTGGTCCTCCTGTAAACACCCCTGACATTCATAGTGTGACCTCTTTCATTCCTTATGGGAGGATGATACCCCTTCCATAAAAATTTTCTTTATAATAAGGTACATTCTGTCAGATAATTTGAAAATGCAAAACTGTTTTATAAGGACATCTCTGAGAATATATCTTATATATTGCTAAGCACATATTTAGGGCATTAATCAGCTTCTTACCATTGGAATATAAATTCCACTGAAGGTAGGGATTATTATTATTTTGTATTTCTTTGTATCCCCAGTACCTAATAATGCCTTGCACTTACTAGAACCTTAACAAATGTTGATTGAACTGAACTGGATGCCCAGCTCTGTTTCTTTCCTATGTACCTTCTTGGTCCCTGACCCTTAGTATTGTGTTTTCTTGCTAATTGAATTACCACAGGTGAGCTATGTAACCTTTCTGAGTCCAAATTTTCTCATCTGTAAAATGGAGATAATAGTACCTGGGCTACTTACTCCCACTGGGTGGTTGAAAGAATGATGCTTTAGAATCTAAAAGCCCCATGGGAGTTTCTATTATTATTACTTCCATTTCCAACCCACAGACTAAGCTCACATTTTCAGTTCCCTAAGTACCAGGAAGAAGCTGGGAACTGAAATCATTTTCATTCTGACCATGAAATTCAGATCCTTGGTTTTAGGTTAAAATTATTCTTGAAGTCCACTCAGCAGTGGCTTAGGTCTGAAAGTTGAATCTCCACCATTGGTCAGTAAACATAGATTCTCCTCCAACACTGATGTGTCTATTTTCATCATTTTTGTCAATTTTAAGGGTGTGAGGTGAAACCTCAAGGTTGTTTTGATTTGCATTTCTCTTATCCTTAGCGATTTGGAACATTGTCCTATGTGGTTGTGAATATTCTTCTTTGGAGAACTGTTTGTTCATATTCTTTTGCCATTTACATATTGAACAATGGACATTAGTCATATATACTTATTAAATATTTATGTATCTTGAATACCAAACCCTTATTAGAGAAATTTGATAATGAAGATTTTTCCTCCCTCATTTGACTACTTCCTTCTTCCCCTCTTATCCCAGGTGTTTGAATTTTGTGTATGCAAAAGCTTTTCAGTTTCATGTAATCACACAGTTTCATATAATCTGTCTGGTTTGGAGAAATATATGATCTGTATTTCTCTTCTAATTTTTTAATAGTATGATCTTTCACATTAAGGTGTTGTACCTACTTAAAATGTGTTATTGAATATGGTGTAAGGTGTTGATCTAAGCTTAATATCTGTCAGATTGCTTTCCTGTTTTTCTATCAGTTTTTATCAGATAAGGAGCTTTTCCCTACTTAATTCATGTTTTCCACTTTATCAAATACTGAGTTATTATCAGTATCAAATGCTGATTCTCCCTTTTCTAGTCTGTTCCACTGATATATTTCTATTCTTAACCAATACAAGATGATTTTGTTGATTGTTCTTTTATAAAATAGTTTATGGTCTGGAAGTGCTATTACCCCTTCTTCCCTATTTCTTTTTGTCATTTCCCTTGATATTCTAGACCTTTTGTTTCTCCAAATGAATTTTGTTACTTGTCTTATCAAATTCTATAAAGTAGCCACTTGGCAAGTTGATTGGTATAGCATTAAAAGTACAAATTAATTTTAGTAGTACTGCCATTCTTATTATATTGGCATAACCTAGCCATGAACACTGAATATTCTTTTAGCTATTCAAGTTGTGCTTTAAGGAGGGCTTTGTAATTGAATCTAGACCAGTCTTTTGTGTGTTTTGACAGATCCATCCCCAGCTATTTTTATGCACTTTGTAGTTATTCGAAATGGAATTCCCTTCTCTATTATTGCATCATATATTTGGTTATTACTATATAGAAATGTTGTTAATTTTTTAAAAATTAAATTCTCTGTTTATTTTGTCTTTTTTAAAAATCCAACATAGAATTATTCTCGTCATGATTGTGGAAGGGTGAAGGCTGTTGATTTGGGGGGATTTATTTTGTAGCCTGTAACTCTGCTAAAACTATTAATTGACCCAGTTAGTATCTTTGTTTGATTCACTAGGATTTTCCAAGTTTATCAGAATATTATCAGCAAATAGGGATAGTTTTATCTTCTCTCCCCTCCCCACTTTGTGTCTTTAATTTCTTTCTTTTGTCTTATTGCTGCTACTAGCATTTCTAGAAAGATATCATTATTTAATTTTGGTTAAAGCTTGTGCCTTATGATGAATTTTTTCATTTTTCACTCTTTTTTCCTTCCCCATTTCTTTATTGTGCCTTATCTCAATAAAGCCAGATTTTGTCCTTTATTTTGCCTTCTTTCTCCCTTGGGCTCTTCCTTGAACAGATGAGATTGATATTATGTCTTGTATACAACTCATTTGCTCTTACTCTGTTGAGATTTAGTTACTCTCACCTTTATTATCACGTGCATTTTCTTTGTGTGTTTCTCTTTCTTTTTCATCTTTCCCAAAGCCTTAAACTCAGTGCACTCTGAAGCCCATAGATTGCACATCAATAGATCCCTGTCCAAACTCCACTTAATGGCTATTTTCTGGACCCTCCAGACTTAAGAGTGATTATCAGTAGTAACTTGCTCTTTCCCTCCAGCTTGGTTTGCTTATATATTTTTTTCTTTTGCTCATTAAAAGGGCCATTCTCTGATTACTTCTTTTGTTATACTAATTTTATTTATTTTTAGTGTTCTACAATCACTACCACAAAACTTAGATTTCTTTTCCCCTACCTTTCTCACACCTCCCCCTTCCCTCCCCGAGATGGCATATAATGCTATATAGGATCTACACATACATTCCTATTAAATGTATTTTCACTATAGTCATGCAGTGTAGAAGAAACAAAATGAATGGAAGAAATCATATAATAAACCAAAACATAATACACACACAAAAAATGATCTGCTACATTTTGGTATGGCACTAAATAAGTAGATTCATTTAGGTAGAATTGTCATTTTTATTATATTGGCTCAGCTTATCCATGAGCAACTGATGTTTTTTCCACTTACTTAGGTCTGACTTTATCTGTGTGAAAAATGTCTTGTAATTGTGTTCATATAGACCCTGGGTTTGTTTTGGCAGATAAACTCCCAAATATTTTATAGTGTCTACCCTAGCTTTAAATGGGATTTCTCTTTTTATCTCTTGCTGTTGGACTTTGTTACTAAAATATAGGAATGCAGAAGATTTATGTGAGTTTATTTTGTAACTTGCAACTTTGCCAAAGTTGTTTATTATTTCAAGCAGTTTTTTACCTGAATCTCTGGAATTCTCTAAGTATATCATCATACCATCTGCAAAGACTGATAACTTAGTTTCTTCTTTGCCTGTTCTAATTCCTTCAATTTCTTTATCTTGTCTAATTGCTACAGCTAACATTTCTGCTACCATATTGAATAATAGTGGGGATAATGGACATCCTTGTTTCACCCCTGATCTTATTGGAAATGCATCTCGTTTATCTCTATTGCATATAATGCTTGCTGAAGGTTTTAGGTAGATACTGCTTATTATTTTATGGAAAGTTCCCTTTATTCCTATGTTCTCCAGCGTTTTTAATAGAAATGGGCATTGTATTTTGTTAAAAGCTTTTTCTGCGTCTATTGAGATAATCATGTGGTTTCTGTTAGTTTTGTTGTTGATGTGATCGATAATGTTAATAGTTTTCCTAATATTGAACCAGCCCTGTGTTCCTGGTATGAATCCTACCTCATCATAATGTATTATTCTCATGATAAGATAAGCAAAGATTCCTTTGCTAAAATCTTATTTAAAATTTTTGCTTCTATATTCATTAGAGAAATTGGGCTTTAATTTTCTTTCTCTGTTTTGTCTCTTCCTAGGTTAGGTATCAAAACCATATTTGTATCATAAAAAGAATTTGGGAGCACTCCCTCTTCCCCAATTTTCAAAAATAGTCTATATAGTATTGGAATTAACTGTTCTTTAAATATTTGATAGAATGCATTTGTAAATCCATCCAACCCTGGAGATTTTTTCCTAGGGAGGGCATTGATGGCTTGTTCAATTTCTTTTTCTGAGCTTCCTCTTCTGTTAATCTGGGCAATTTGTATTTTAAAAAATACTCATCCATCTCATTTAGATTGTCAAATTTATGGGCATAAAGTTGGGCAAAGTAATTTCTAATTATTGTTTTAATTTCCTCCTCATTGGAGGTGAGTTCACCCCTTTCATTTTCGATTTTAGTAATTTGGTTTTCTTCTTTCTTTTTTTAAATCAGATTGACCAAAGATTTATCAATTTTATTAATTTTTTCAAAAAACCAACTATTGGTTTTATTTATTAATTCAATAGTTTTCTTAATTTCAATTTTATTAATCTCTCCTTTGGTTTTCAGTATTTCCAATTTGGTATTTACTTGGGGATTTTCAATTTGTTCTTTTTCTAGCTTTTTCAGCTGCATGCCCAAATCATTGATCTCCTCTTTCTCTATTTTATTCATGTAGGCATTCAAAGATATAAAACTTTCCCTAAGAACTGCTTTTTCAGTATCCCATAAGATTTGGTAGATTGTCTCATTACTGTCATTCTCTTGAATGAAGTTGTTGATTGTTTTTATGATTTGTTGTTTAACCCACTCCTTCTTTAGGATTAGATTATTTACTTTCCAATTAATTTTTGGTTTATCTTTCCATGGCCTTTTATTACATATAATTTTTATTGCATTATGATCTGAGAAGGATGCATTGACTATTTCTGCCTTTCTGCACTGGATTGTGAGGTTTTATGCCCTTGAACATGGTCAGTTTTTGTATATGTGCCATGTACTGCTGAGAAAAAGGTATATTCCTTTCTATTCCCATTCATTTTTCTCCAGAGATCTATCATATCTACCTTATCCAGAGTTTTATTTACCTCCTTAACCTCTTTCTTGTTTATTTTGAGGTTAGATTTATCAAGTTCAGGAGGTTGAGGTCCCCCACTAGTATAGTTTTGCTATCTATTTCTTCCTTCAACTCCCCCAACCTCTCCTCTAAGAATTTGGATGCTATACCACTTGGAGCATACGTGCTTAGTAATGATATTGCTTCATTGTCTATCGTGTTTTTTAGCAGGATATAGTTTCCTTCCTTATCTTTTTTGATTAGATCTATTTCTGCTTTTGCTTTGTCTGAGATTAGGATTGCTACCCTGCTTTTCTTATATCAGTTGAAGTACAATATAGTCTACTCCAACCTTTTACCTTTACCCTGTATGTATCCCCCCATTTCAAAAGTGTTTCTTTTAAACAACATATTGTTGGATTATGGCTTATAATCCATTCTGCTATCCGTCTCCATTTTATGGGAGAGTTAATTCCATTCACATTCACAATTGTGATTACAATCCCTCCATCTTCTTTCCCACCATTTGTGCTTTTAGTTCTCCTATCTCCCTTCTCCTCAATAGTTTTCACTTTTCTCCACCAATTCCCGCAGTCTTGCCTTCCTTCTTTTAGCCCCCTTCCCTTTTACTCCCCTTCACCCTTACTACTTCTTCCCTCCTTTTTAGCTTCCCCTCCCCTTTCTTCCCATTTCCCCTCCTACTACCTATAGAGCTAATTAGAGTTATATACTTAAGTTTGTTGTTCCCTCCTTGAACCAAATCAGATGAGAGTACCTCATCTGATCTCATTTTCTCAAACAATGCTCATCTCCCTTTCCTCTTTTCCTCTAGTATATTTTGTACTTCTTCCTGTGATGTAATTTACCATTTTCTGCTTCCTCCTTTTCACATCTTCTGTTACAATCCTTTCGCATGCTGAAATCATATTTTTATCATCACATTGTTTACTTTATACACATTCCCTCTATGTATATCCCTTTTTATATTTCATAATAGATGTGCAATTCTCAAGATTAACTGGTATCATATTCCCTTATAGGGAGGTAAACAGTTTGCCCAAATTGAGTAACAAGTTTTGGGTTTTTTTTCCCCCTGTTTACCTTTTTATGCCTCTCTTGAGACTTCATTTGAAGATTGAATTTTCTATTGAGTTCTGGTCTTTTTGTCAGGAAGGTCTGGAAATCCCTTACTTTGTTGAATGACCATCTCCTTGCCTGAAATGTTATGCAGCACTGTGCTGGGTAATTGATCCTTTGCTGTAATCCCAGCTCCTTTGCCTTACGGAATATCAGATTCCAATTCCTTTGATCTTTTAATGTAGAAGCTGCAAGGTCCTGTGTGATCCTGACTGTAGCTCCTGGATATTTGAATGGTTTCTTTCTGGTTGCCTGTAGTATTTTCTCCTTCACTTGATAGTTCTGAAATTTGGCAACAATATTTCTTGGGGTTTTTAGTTTGGGATCCCTTTCGGTAGGTGAACAGTGGATTCTTTCGATGACTGTTTTGCCCTCTGGATCTAGCACTTCTGGGCAGTTTTCCTTGATGATTTTGTGGAAGATATGGCCCAGACTCTTTTTTTCATCGTGGCTTTCTGGTAGGTCAATAATTCTTAAATTTTCTCTCCTGGATCTAGTTTCCAGGTCAGTTGTTTTTCCAATTAGATATTTTGCATTTTCTTCTATGTTTTCATTCTTTAGATTTTGTTTGACTGATTCTTTATGTCTTATAGAGTCATTGGTTTCTACTTGCCCAATTCTAATTTTTATCAAATTGTTTTCTTCAATTAACTTTTGCATCTCCTTTTCCATCTGTCCAATTATTCCTTTTAAGGAATTACTTTCTCCAGTTAGTTTTTGAACTTCCTTTTCCATTTACTCAATTTTCCTTTTTAAAGAGCTGTTCTCTTCATGGAATTCTTTTTTCATGCTTTTAAAATCATTGGCTAGTTTCTCTTCTGTTTCCTTCTTTAGCTCTTCCAGGAGAGCTGTTTGTGCATTCATTTCATAGTCCCTTCTGAAGTTTCAGGTGGGAGTATAGTCTCACTACTGACCTCTTTGGTATTTGTGTTTTGGTCCTTGTCCCCATAGAAAGATTCTAGAATTTTCCCCCTTGCTTTACTTTTTCTTGCTCATGATGGTGATTGTGTGTTGTGGCTTCTGGTTCTTTCAGTTAGAAGCTGCAGACTGGTGTGAAAAAGCTAAGGGCAGGTGCTAATTTAACTTTTTGTTTTGTGTTTCCCCTAATCAGCCCTGGAGCTAGGTTGTTAAGTGTGGGGCAGGGGTGGTCTGGTCACAGGAGATCTCCTCAGCTGAACTGAGGCAAAGGCAAGCTCAGGGGTTGGTGATCCCAGCTGCCCTATTGTCTTCCCATTTCCCCTGGAGTGCTGAGGCTCACCTGGGTCCTAGTGCAAGTTTCTACCTCCCCTGGAAGTCCTCTCCTAGCACTGAGGCACACCTGGGTCTTAGTGTGAGTTTCCACTGCCCTGGGGCCCCTCTCCTTTGGTTCACCTCTGCCAGAGTAAGAGGAATCCCTCTTAGCTATTTTCCTAGCCTCAGGTGTTATGAGACTGTTTGCCCTGTCAGCTGTTCCCACTGATCCAGGATTTTTCTGGGGAAATATTTTAGGGTTCTTTCAAGGTCAACATGGGGGGATTAGAATGCATTTACAATTCACTCCACCATTGTGGGTCCCAGAACTTCAAGTAGATGATTTACAGACTTTTAGTCTGCAGGCTGAAAGTCTCAGGAGCTGCTGGGGCTGATATCTGGTGCTCAGTGGCTGTCACTTGCTTGGCTCTGCTGGTCTCCCACCCTGGGCTGCCACTATGCCTTTCCACCATGTATGTCTGATTGCTTTTTAAAGAGGCCTATTCACTGAATGGGTGTCACCTCACTCTAAGTGAGTACCTGAATAGGGCTTAGCCAAAAAAGGACAAGGTCTCCCATTGCATCCTGGACTGTATCCAGTCATCCTGATGAGTGTCTGGTCACTGGATCAGATGACTCAGGAGGAGAAAGTGAGGCTGGTGACTTTGCACAACCCTTCGTCACTCAAAACAAAGTCAAGTGCAAGTCATGTCATAATTTCTCTGATGGCATGGTCTTCTTCGAAAAGGAAGGACAAACACATGCACAAAAAACCAGAGAAGACACTAAGTAAAGGAGGGTTGGAAGGAGGAGGAGAGACAGTGCATATAGAGGTATGGTATGAAGGCCAGGTTTGGGACAAGATGAGCTTAAACTTTACCTATCAGAACCTAGGTTCCCAAGGGCAGAGTCCAAGTTTCTTGTGGAAGGGAGATGAAGATAATGACTGGAAGTATCATGGAGGTCTGGTTCAGGGCAAGAAAAGACACCAGATTTATGAATAAATTTAAAAAATTGTTAAGCACTTATTAAGGATACATATAGAAAAGTGAAACAGACTCACAGAAGTGAGTCTTTGTTCTGAAGGAACTCACATTCTATTTGAGAGAGACACCACTTATAAGAAAGGTTAGTTAATAGGTAGATAGCTATCCTTAGCAGTCTAGAACACAGAGTAATCAGACAGATGGTAAGATGGTCACTAAGAGTCTGACACAACTCAAATGACTGACCAACCACAAAGATGGACAGTTTACCAAGACTAGAATTAAATAAGACAGGCTTGAGTTAGATCCTACTTCTATTTAGACAATATTTTCAATTCAGCTCATTGCCACAAAACTCATCTTCTTAATACCAGTGTTCTCTTGGGGAAATTCGTTAACTGTGAATCTCAGAAGGACAAAAATATCAGGAAACCTGAAGGACAACGGAAAGGCATGTGTCTTCTATAAATAGACTGCATCACATTACTACTCAACACTCAATCAACAAGTATTCATTAAATGCTTACTACGTGTTACACACTGTGCTCCTTCACTTTGAGAAGTATGAAAGTATCCATAAATCTACAATACTTTTTGTCTGTTACCTCTGAAACCCTAGTCAGAGATAACATCTCTGGCAAACCATTTTAGTGGAAGATCATTTTCTCTCTAGTTCTTTTTTGGGGATGTTTTCCCCCTTTAGTTGCTTCTTCCCAAGTCTATTTCCAATTCTTGAATAGGGATTGCTGGTGATTATTATTATTTATAAAGACAAAGTAAGCATTTAAAATAAAGAAAGGAAAACAGACTACCCTGCCATTTCCCTTAGTACCCACCACCAAACCTAGGGGAAGAGGTTCAGACTTCCATAAAGAAACTCAAAGAGAGAAAGAAAATACAAAATGACTGCCTTGGGGTCTATAGGAGGAATATTTCAGCAACAGAGATTTTTTGTTTTGTTTTGTTTTTTTGTTTTGTTTTCATGCCTAATTGGCCCAAACAGCCTCCATTCCAAGGTCTTGGGTCCACTCTTTATGTCTGTTGCTTTCGTCTAATACTTTTGCTCTCTCAGCACTCTCTGGCTTCTTATAGCTTCCCCCTTTCCAGCTCCATGTTTCTTCTGTTCATTTTGTCGAGAACTGGGCTCCTCTTTGAATCTATCAGTTTGGTTTTAGAACTGATCTTTAGAATCATACAGAGGTGTTGCTTATTATTCTTCATCCTATCCCATTGTTTTTTTTTCTTATTCATTTGAGGGACTAATTTATGCCTCATAAAGTAATTACCTATCTGTGACAGCATCTTTTACAGTTAGTTTATAATTTGTTCTCTTTTCTTTGATTAGGTACTGGGTTTTCAAAGACCATTCCTTTACACCATTAGAGGAAGGAGAGACAGTCAGGAGAATAGGTAGAACCTGGGCTGAACCTTGAAAGAAGTTAAGAATTCTAAGCAGCAGAGGCAAAGAGGGAGAACATTCCAGGAATAAGTGAAGGAGCATTATGTGGATTTGAGGGATGTCAGATGGAGTCTGATGAGGGATGACAGGTAGGTTTCTTATATATAGCTGGATTGTAGAGTGCATGGAGCAAAGAAGACTGTGAGAAAACTAGAAAGGTAGGAAGGGGTCAGCCTGGGAAGAGCTTTAAATGCCAAAAGACTTTGTATTTGGGTAAGAGTATAACCATTAAAACTCTTCTTTGTGGGTTAAGCAGACTTAATCTTAAACTGTAAAGTATTTTATGGATGAGTCTGACCAACTAAGGTAAAAATAGATAAGTTCTACCAATCCCATGAGATAGACAGAATAGAAATGTACACTTGAGGAAACCAGAGTTTTAGAAGTAAGGAGACAGATGTGCCTTATATATATATTATGGAGCCAGGACTCAGACCTGAATCTTCTGAATCCTGATCCAGGTCTTTTCCTCTTACACCACCCTGCTTCAGAAACTTTAAATACTGATTTTGCATACTAAGCTGAAAAAGGCTCTTATTACTTTCCCCTACTCCTTTCATCGCTACCCTCACCATAAGTTAAATGAGGCAGAAAGAAAGAATGGAATTTGAATATGGGTCCACACTCCTACTTTTCTGAAGAATGCCCTGGGGTCTTCCAGGAGCACCAAAGGTCAGTCCCTGCCTGAGTATGAATCACTGCCTACAAAAGCACAGAACCCTCCACTAACAGGCTGGGGCAGAGGCTCTTTGCTGAGTCATAGGAATTGATGGAGTGAGTCATGCATACAATTTCCCAGGGCAGGTGTTGCTCTGGAGCTAGCTCTGCATCTAAGCACACCCCACCCAACCTGGTTTGATTCCAAAGAGTAAACTTAGGCCAAGATAAGGCTATTAGGTATCTTACTGGTCAGGATAATTTCATGGTGGCACAGTGGCAAAGTACTGACTCTCCAGTCAGAGGACTTGGGTTCAAATTCTGCATCGGAGGGATTAATACCTGAGTGACTTTGAGCAAGTTACTCACTCTCCATGGGCCTCAGTTTCCTTATCTGTGAAATGAGGGGGAAGGACTAGCTGACTTCTGAGGCCCCTTCCTGCTCTTGTGTGATGTATGACATCATTAATGATCTTGCCAAAGGCCTCTGGAAAAGAATCCAGATTTAGATCCTGGATGTAAAGCATCTCTGTAGGAGAAATCCTTCAGTTAGGTGGCACAGAGGTTAGAGTTCTGGGTTCAGAATCAGGAAGATCTGAAATCAGATTACTAGCCTTGTGACATTATATAAGTCACTTTAACTCTTTCTGTCTCAATTTCCTTTATTGCAAAATGGAGATAATCACAGTACCTATCTCTCAGAGTTGTTGTGAGGCTGATACATCATTTGTTGTTGTTCACTTGTTTAGTAGTATCAGAACCTTCATGACCCCATGGACCATACTATCTATGGGGTTTTCTTGGCAAAAATACTGGAGTGGTTTGCTATTTACTTCTCCAGTGAGTCAGCTTTTGTCAGAACTCTCCACTATGATCTGCTTATCTCAGGTACCCCTGCATAGTTCATAGTTCCACTGAGCTAAGCAAGCCCCTCTGCCATGATAAATAAGGCAGTTACCCAGGAGGAGTACAAAATAGGCACTATATACATATTTATTTCCTCCTTTCCCTCTCTCTCCTCTTCGCACAGCTGTTTCTTCATTCTCCAGTGGAGAATGAAAGAAGTGTATGTTGCTCCACAGGGTATGGGGCAAATGCCCAGTTGGTGTTTTCAGGGATAGACTGAGCTTGGCTTGTTGCCCCTGAAGTGGGAGGTAAAGACTTGCAAATCACAGACTGAGTTTCTGAAGCAGCATAACTAACTGACTTATCTGATAGCAGTTGTCTGCCTGAGTAGAGCTTTGGTTGGCGTGACACACCTTCCTACAGTGTGGAGGTATTCCAGTACATCTTCCATACCCTCCAGGCAAAGCCAGCAGGGTGGGGTCAAATACGCCCTCTCTATGCTGGGCTGGAAATTGCATCAAATTGCACCAAATGCACAAACCACATCTATCTAGGCCTCTGGATAACTCAAGAGCTAACTCATCACCATCAACTGGTGGCACTCAGCCCTCTCATCTCTCCTTCTATTGTGGTTTTCTCCCATATAAAGCTTCAAAGTACTTTGCAGGCTCAAATCAGCTGAAGCCAATAAGCTAGAGTCCAGGTACACACTAATAACAAGAATGATTCACCAGCATAATAGGCACAGATGCCTTTGTTGTTTGTTTCTTTATTTAACTTTACCTAAAAGGACTTGTGGTCATACTTCTTTGGTCTTCCCCTTCTAAGAGGTCACCAAGATCTCTGCTACTATTCCTGAGGTTAGGTGTGATTGAAAAGACATCTGTCTCTCCCATGACTGTGGGGAGCTGCCATGATGGAGGCTTGTCTCAGCTTATTGCCGGTGGTAGCTCTGTGTCTCTGTCTTCGTCTGCCCAACAGACTTGGTCCCATTTGCCTTCCCAGCTAGATTCTCAAAGTCTAGCTCAGGTGTGGGGAAACTGTGGCCTTCTAGGTCCTTGGGTGCGGTCTTTCGACCAAGTCCAAGTTTTACAGAACAAATCCTTTTATTAAGGGGATTTGTTTTGTGAAGTTTGGATTCAATCAAAGGGCTGCACTTGAGGACCTAGAGGGTTGCATGTGACCTTGAGGCCACAGGTTTCCTACTCCTAGTCTAGTTCAAGGTGTCTTAGGCTTCGGTATAGGCTGCTCACCCCTCATCACAAATCAAATGTCCTCACTGCTATGTTATAGCTATATTAGTTATATATATACATATATATAGTTATAGTTATAACTGCTATTGCTTAGGCGGTGGGGAAGGGTGTACAGAAATCTCCTCCCTGCCAGTTGGAAGTCCATGGAGATTTGTCAGAGTCCCAAGTGACATGCTCAAAAGAGGAGTAGGTAAAGCCTCTGTATAACTCATAGCTTAGTCAGTGGGCAACTCTTCCTAACTTAGTTACCAAACATCTTTGACACAACTTCAGTCACAGGGATCAATCAGAAGGTGCTGGTTATGCATGTCTATTCACAAGGGGCTAGATTTTCACAAGGGACCAGAAGCTATGTTCCATTGGAAAGGGCCATTGCATGGACTCAGCTGTGTGGGGAATGCTTCATCCAACCTTCACTATTTTCAGATGTAGAAACTGAGACTCCCAAAGCAAAGTGACTTGCCCAAGGTCACACAGGCACAAGCAATAGAAGCAAGATTTGAACTCAGATCCTGTGATTTCTAAGTTCAGTGCTCGATTTACTCAGGAAAAATCTCTTACTGGAGATAGCTTTCATACTAAGTTTTGATAAAAATTGTGAATTCTAAGAGTTGGAGATGGGGAGAGTGCATTCCAGGCATGGAGACAAGAGAAAGAATGTTGAATTGACTTAAAGCAAGAAGACCCATCTGGCTAGACCAGAGTTAGTTTAAAAAAAAAAATCAAACAACCTTTAACAAACAACCTGTACAAATAACCTGTAAAGGTAGGTTGGAGTCAGGTTATGAAGGTCAAAATATGAGTATCTTAGGGCTAGGTGAGGATGAGAAGGACATAGAACCATCCATCTTCAAGCCTTGCAAAAGTAAGATTCCCACTCCTGAACTGTACATGCATAGAGAGTGGGTGACAACACACAGAGAAAGAATTGTGGAGTCTGAATACAGATTGAAGCATAATGTTTTCTCTTTTTTTCCTCTCATAGTTTTTCCCTTTTGTTCTGATTTTTCTTTAGCAACAAGACTAATAAGGAAGTATGTTTAATATGATTGTACATGTATAGCCCATATCAGATTCATGCCATCTTGGGGAGTGGAGAGGGGAGAGAGAAAGAAAAAAATTTGGAACTCAAAATCTTACAAAAGTGAATGTTGAAAACTACAAAAACAAAATAAAGTAAAAAAATGGGTGACAACTGGATACAAAAATGAAACAACTATATAGTGACCAAAGAAGTTGAGCTTGAGGTGGGTTGGCAGAATGATCTCTAGGAAAAGCCAGCAAGGCCAGGTGTCGTGGCTGGGAGTAACCGGAGAATGTTCACCCATATTCCTTTCTTCTTTTAAGCCTTTATTGACCTCATAAGTCTGATATTGCACAAGTACTAATTGCTTTAAAGGTGTTCTTCCCATACAACCTTGCTTTCTGAATGCCAGTAAGTCTCTTAATGCATTCAGCCACAACCTTTTCCTGAAAAACTCCATGCTCTTTGTCTTGCCTGGAGGAAACCAAAGTATTTGTTGATGTCACCAGCATTTATTGATTCAGTTTGACCTCTTCATTCAGACTCCAAGTCTTTAAGTTTCTGTCTTTCCTTGTTATAGTGTAAGAACTTTACATTAATGAATCTAAATGACAATTTCATGATGTTGGGGAAAGAAATGAAATGAAAGAGTTACTTAATGTGTTTTGAAGTAGATCCATATAGCTTGGTGCCATCCATTTATGTCAAGTGATTAAAAAGATTTTATCTCTATTTATTTAATTTGGAATTCTTATTTAGTCCTACTGAGAAAGAGTAATAATTTAATATGCTTAAACTCTGTCCCTGAAAAATGCTTCATTTCATTTGAGTCATTCTTGACATTATTGTTGAGACATGTTTCAGTGTAGACTAGTTCTTCATGTGGACATAAAATAATCTAGAATTTTCACTATATTTGGATTTTATATATTGTATTTTACATAATCAGAGTAAGCCATGAATGTAAAGTCAAAGGCTTTGACGCTCCACAAAAGCAGTATAAAATGTGTTGGCAGTTTGGGGAAGCTTCTTGGAAAACTGGGTAGTTAGGTGGTGCAATAGATAGAGCACTGGTCTTAGAATTAGGAAAGACTTATCTTAGTGAGTTCAAGTCTGGCCTCAGATACTTACTAGCTGTGTGACTTTGGTCAAGTCACTTAACATTTTTTGCCTCAGTTCCTCATCTGTAAAATGAGCTGGAGAAGGAAATGGCAAACCACTCCAGTATTTTTTGCCAAGAAAATCTCAAAAGGGGTCAGAGAATCAGATGGAACTGAACAACAACAACTTTGAAAATCACTGGATTGATGGTAAATTGCTCTACATAGAACTGAAATTTTTTGGGACATCTCTTTTGCTCCTCAGTTAATATATTATTTTCTTCTGGGTATTTCTCTCTGTGCTATAAACTGTGGATGCATTGGATAGAGTACTTTGAAGACATAAGTTCAAATCCCATCTCTGATACTTATTACCTGCTACTTTTGGCAAGCATTTAATCTCTATGTATCTCAGCCACTAGTACTTATTTTCTCATGTATAAGTCATTGAAATATATGAACACAATTACAAAGAACTTTTCACACTAATAAAGTCAGATCTATACAACTGGAAAAATATTTTTTCTTTCATTAATTTATTTTTAGTTTTCAACAATTGGAAAAATATTAATTGATCATAGGTAGACTGAGTTAATATAATAAAAATGATAATTGTACCTAAACTAATCTACTTATTCAGTGCCATATCAATCAAACTACCAAAAATTATTTTATAGAACTAGAAATATAATAACAAAATCCATCTGGTAGAACAAAATGTCAAGAATATTTGGGGAATCAATGAAAAAAATGTGAAGGAAGGTGACCTAACCATGTCAAATCTCAAACTGTAGTATAAATCAGTAATTAGCAAAAAACAATCTGGTACTGGCTAAGAAGTAAAGTGGTGGATCAGAGGAATAGATTAGATACACAATACATAGTAGTAAATGACCATAGTAATCTAGTGTTTGATAAACCCAAAGATCCAAGAGTTTGGGACAAAAACTCATTATTTGACAAAAACTAATAGGAAAACTAGAAAACAATCAGAAACTAGGTACAGACCAACATCTCACAATGTATACCAAAATAAGGTCAAAATGGGTACATGATTTATGTACAAAGGGTGATACCATAAACAAATTAGAAGATCATGGAATAGTTTACTTGTCAGATTGGTGAATAGAGGTTCTACGAGACTGTTTGCCTCTTCTGCTGATCCCACTGATCCAGGATTTTTTTGAAACAATATTTTATGATTCTTTCAAGGTCAACAAGGGGAGAGGGAGAGAGCATTTACTGATCACTCTGACATTTTGGTTCCTGGAAATTCAAGTAGGTGACTTACAGACATTTAATCTGCAGGCTGAAAGTCTCAGGCATTGCTGCTGCAGATACTGGGGGCTCCATGGCTCTCATTCACTTGATTTTGCTGGACTCCTGTCCTGGGGTGTTTTACTTGAGATTCCGCCATGTTGATGCTGCCTCAGATTGCCCCAGGGCTTTCCTGCTCGGCCCTGCTAAGGTGTGTGCTGTATGCTCTTCCACTTCCCATCAACCTTCCAGTCTGTCCTGGTCTGTGCATCTGCCATAGTCTATCTCCTATTGGATTCTGCACCTCCAAAATTTGGTCAGATTCTCTTTTTAGAGGTATCTGAAGGAGTTTGTCTAAGAGCTTAGGCTCTGTCCCCTGTAAGGTGGAATTCTAACCCAGGATCCTGATTCTAGACCCAGCACTGGCCATTGCTTGGTGCAGGCTGCCAATTATAATGCCCTTCCTGGAGTAGTCAAGTGTTATTGAGGGAGTCTTGGAAAAGTGGAGTTTTTACATTTACAGGTATATAAAGCACCTCATGTTGGTAGGAAGAACCCTAATAAAACCTGGGAACTTTTAGTACAAAATGGAGTGAAAATGTGAGAGATATTGAATATCTACTCAGTGCAAGTCGTTTAATATTTAGGGCCATCAGAGTGATAAGATGAGCTTCTTAGTGTCTATTAAAAAAAACAAAACAAACAAACCAGAAATGTGCTTCAAGAATGTCCCCATAAACCCAGAGAGCACTTGCCATTCATTCATCTGATGGTACTGAGTCATCACTTGGCATAATTTTAAAGTCACTCTCTACCAAATCATGGCCTGATGGACAAAGAAGTTTCGTTCATGGAGAAGATTGCAAGTAGAATATATCTGGAAATGAAAGAATGCATCTGGATCTCATTCTGATTGCCCAGGTTGAGGGAAAAGTGGTGTCAGTCTATGCATTGGGAGCGCCTTCCTGCATTCCACTGAGGCCTTGATGTGATCCAGAGCTGACAGAGATATAAGGCATGACTTAGTGACTCCACTTTTGTGCAAAGAATTGTCCTGACTCCCAGTTTCAAAAAGCAAAATCTTCACTTGTATTATTCAAATGAAATGTATTACAATTTTTTTTAGAACACGCAAATTTTGAAATATGTTGAATGACTAGGTAAAATAAGCTAGTAATTGATAAGATTATTGTTTTCATATTGATAACATATAATCATAATGATATTAATGTGACAGGTGGGCTTATTTTTTGGACTAAAGTTTGTCAGAATATAGTATATTAATGATTTTGCTATTTATAATTATTTTTCAGCCACTAATTGAGATAAATATATTTTATCTTTGTAACAGTTACAGCAGAAAACCTCATTTATCCCAACAAAGAAGTAGGGAATAGTGTTACAATTGTGCTGAACTAGATAACTCTTTATTCACAGACAGTCAAAACATGAAAAGATGAGTCACATGGATAAAATAAGCTCTTGATAAAGGCTAACAGTCCCTCCTCCCTTTTGAATATTAAGTAGCCTGTCATTTCCCCAGATGTTTACCTGACCCCCCTCCCCTCCCCTCTTATCTGTAGCATGAATCTGCATAGCAGGTTCAGGGTCCTCCTCTCCCTCAACATTTGGTTTTGTTTGATACTGATAAGAATTCTGTATTATTATTAAAACTCACCAGGCATTACCAGTTTGGATGCCGTATTCCACCAGGCATCCAAATCCTCCCTGACTGTCCCTCATATTGTATTTTCCCTCAATAAAACAAGATTGCCTTTCCCTCTAACTCCCTACTGATTCAAAGCCACCTCTGATAATGCTCTGCCTCCTGGCTACACCTGTTCTTTCCTTTAGAAGCATCAGTCATTTAATAGGGTTGATGCTAATATTCCTTAGCAGATGCCCTTACTTCAAAAGCCATGGTTTAGGAAATATTAGAATGCAAGCGCTAGATCTCATGATAGGTCCGCTCCTCCTTCTTCCCAATACCGTGGCTATGATTAGGGATATGAAATAAAATGTATCATATTTGTTCATGGCAAATGGATCCCTTTTCCATTTATGTTTAGTAATACAGAGATCTTTAAAAGAAAATGAGAATTATATGTTAAGACTAGCCAAGCAATCCAAAAAAAAGGTCTTTACTTTTTCCTATTTCACTTTAAGGACAGATAACTTTTTAAGTTGAGAAGTACATTAAAAACTATTTTGTAAATCTATGATTCATAACTATATTTCCATAAATGTAATTATTTTTTCAGGATAAGAATACGAGGGAGGGAGGAAGGAAGGAAGGAAGGAAGGAAGGAAGGAAGGAAGGAAGGAAGAAAGGAAGGAAGGAAGAAGGGGAAAATATTGGTCTGTATTCAGATGCCATCAGCTCTTTCTCTGGAGCATACTTCATCATGAGTCTGTTGGTATTGTCTTGGATCATTTTATTTCTGAGAAAAGCTAAGTCATTTATAGTGATTAATTGTACAATATTGTTATTACTGTGTATAATGTTTTCCTAGTTCTTTTCACTTTACTCTACATCAGTCCATGTAAGTTTTGCCAGGTTTTTCTGATATTGTCCTGCTTGTCCCTTCCTTCCTTCCTTCCTTCCTTCCTTCCTTCCTTCCTTCCTTCCTTCCTTCCTTCCTTCCTTCCTTCCTTCCTTCCTTCCTTCCTTCCTTCTTTCCTCTCTCTCCTCTCTCTCTTTCTCTCTCTTTCTTTCCTTCTTCCTTCTTTCCTAGGGGGAGGGGCTGAAATGGTTATTTACTTGGTGTAGGAAACTCCTAGTAAGGAAAAGTCCTCTTAGTTCCAAGCACCAATTACTCTGCAATTGACAGCCTTAAAAGTTACCTGGACCAATGAAAGGTTAAGTAACTTACTCAAGATCACAGAGCCAATAACTGTTCTGAGTGGGACTTGAACTTAGATATCCTGACTGCAAAGTCACTTCTTTATCCAGTACTTCATGCTGCTTATTAATTAAAAGAGTAATATAATTAATTTTAAATTTAATAGTTTAAAATGTTAAATAGTAATTGTTATTTCTATTAAAAAAACTGCTGGGTGGTTTTGTTTGTTTTGAAGCACATTATATTATAGTGTATTACCAAAGTGGATGACATTAAAGAATGCCCCATACCATGGTACTTTTAAATAGTACATAAAGATTTTATTTAACACTTTGAGCAGGCTGATGATGCAATTCTTTTTCTCATGAGCCATGAGGTGATGGTGGATGGTGATGTGGGTGGCTCTCCAGAGTCTGACTCAGATTTGGCCTCTTTTGGCTCTACTGTATTAAATAACATCTGGGCTTCACCTATTTGTAGTCTTAAATCTTGCTTGCGTTGACTTTGATTTAATTGATCAATAAGGATTGTCTTTTTGCAGGAAGAGAGATGGTGATTTTTTTTTTAGTAGAAGAAACTCTGATGAGGAAACCCTCTGATAATGCAGGTCTGGACTTGGAGGCAGGATAACCTGAATAATTGTGTGATGCCTAGGCAAGTCACCACCTCTGCCAGCCTCAGTTTTCTCCTCTGTGCAATGGGGATAAGCACACCTATCTGCAAGGGTGGTTGTGAGAATTAAATGAAATAATCACTGTAAAATGCTTGGCAAACCTTGAAACTCTTTATGAAAGCTAGCTATTATTATTATTGTTCGTATTATCAGCTTCAGTGTTGGCAGAAGCGTCAAACATGCAGCAGGCAGGCCGCGTGAGTTAGTGACCCTCCCTAGTGCCACCAAACCAGATGAAAATGGAGTTGGGAAATATTTAAGAAAATAAAGAAAAATGCAATAAAACACAGATACCATTACACTTTAAAACTATGTCCAAATGCTGTCCCCAGGAATCCTTCTGCAAGGTCTAGGGGCTCCTGTTTTTTATCTGTGTTTGACACCCCTGTCCTGGAGCATTGAGGAGTTAACTGCCTTGCCAGGGGTCAGACAGACAGCATGTGATCAGTGGCAGAACTCGGACCCCCACGTTCTTGCCCTAACGCCTGCTTTGTATTTTTAATGCTAAGGTTTGGCGTTTGTGGATAGATTTCAGTGGGTCTGTAGATTTGGAAGGGGAAAAACATTTCAACTTTATTTTTATAGTAATGATTTTAAATCATTGAAGGAAATGCCAGGCTTCCATGGCCTTCACTACCCTGCCAAAGGGGATCACTGACCCAACAAAGCTTAAAACCCTGCTCTACTCTAAGCAGCCTCTTTTATGGAAGAGTTATATTTTTTAAAAATCCAGGCATTTCCGCCATTGTTTGGTTGTACCAACCCCCCCAATGAATATTAAAAACTATCTTTACATGTAATTGGAAAAAAAATAAAAATACTATTTTAAAAAATCATGATTGTATATGTATAACCTATATCAGATTGCTTGCTGTCTTGGGGAGGGGAGGGAGGAAGAGAAGAGGTAGGTAAGAATGGGAGGGGAGGGGGGGAAAGGAGGGAGGAAATTTTGCGACTCAAAATTTTATATAAAAAAAAAATCAATGTTGTACCAGCCCCAGTCCTTTCCTCCCCTCCTCCCCTCACCCCAGTTTTGAAGTTTCAGTGGAAGACATGGAGCCATTAAAGTGACCTCATGGTTGGCCCTCTACCTATCAGGCAGGTACCTGCACCTTTTTATTCCCCAAATCTGATGGGCATTAGAAAGTTTTCTGAAGGCAGAACCATGAGCAGGTTTGAAAGGAGGCCATTATCTAGGACCTAGGAACCCAGATAACAGATAAAATTGCAGCGGTGACATGTTCATCTAAATTGTTCCTTCAGGCTGCAGAAATTTAGCCTAAACTCAGTTATTTCCAGCAATTACCAAAGCTCTTAGATGAGAATGATCTAAGCTTCTGCTTCAGAGGTTACAAACATGTACTGGAGTCTCAAACCCTAACCTCCCTGAGATGAGGTCATTAGCTCTTTTAGATGCGGAGGGGGTACCCTTTAGGAAATGGTCCCTCCACGAAGTTAGGTGGTTGAGCCTATGGGGAGGGCTGCGTCTGGAGCCAGGAAGACCTGAATTCACATTCAGCTTCCGACACTTACTAGCTGTGTGACCCTGCGCAAGTCATTTCACCCTGTTTGCCTCAGTTTACTCATCTATAAAATGAGCTGGAGAAAGAAATGGCAAACCACTTCAATATCTCTGCCAAGAAAACCCCAAATGGTGCCATGAAGAGTCAGACAGGACTGGAACAACTGAACAACCACAACAACACATAGGATAGTACGGTAGAAAAAGTACTGAATTTGGAATCATGGGACCTGAGTTTAAATCCTTGTCTTTCATTTTACTCCTCATGTGTCCTTGGACAAGTTGCTTTTATATTCCTTTATGTCAGTTTCCTAATTCAAAAAATTAAGGGTTTGAAGTAGGTGACCTCTACAGTCCTTTCTAGTTGGGGCAGCTAGTTGATAAAGCACTGGACCTGGAGTCAGGAAGACCTGGGTTCAGATCCAGCCTCACATATTTACTAAGTGATTTTCAGGTAAGTTTGCTTCAGTTTCCTCATCTGTACAATGTGGATAGAAATGAGATCATATTTGTAAAGCTCACAGTGCCTGGCAAATAGCAGGCACTGTATAATTGTGTTATGATTTTTCCACATTTGTACCTATGGTTCTATGATGCTCCGAATGGCAAAGGCAGGATTCAAATTATATTTTGCCATAGTTTTGGTCTGTGGTCAAAAGGAGGAGAGGTCTTACTGTGTGCCAGGCACTATGCTAAGTGCTTTACAAATATCATATCATTTGTCTTCATGACAATCCTGTTAGGTAGGGGCTATTACTATCCTAATTTTGCAGTTGAGGAAACTGAGGCAGAGAGAGACAGAAAGAGAGATTAAATAACTTATCCAGAGTCACATACTAGTAAGTGTCTGAGATTGGACTTGAACTCATGTTCCTGACTTCAGGCTTAGTGCTTTATCCACTGCACCACCCAGCTGCCTATTATTAAATAATTTTTAGCATGGACCATCATCAGAACTTGGATGTTCTTGGACTGCTACATAGGAACCACTGATATAGTAGATAGGTGCATGTCTCAGAGACAGGAATCAATAAATCCACAAGCTTTTACTGAGCACTAATTTTGTGCCAGTCACTATTCAAGGCACTGGAGATACAAAGATAAAATGGAAGACAGTCCTTGCCTTCATGGAACCAGAAAAGAAAGGAGACACCCTCCCTCCCTCTTCTCAATTGGTGCCCTTCACCACCTGCTACCCCACGTCCCTAGAGGGAAGGCTTCTAGGTCCATTAGTACATCTGATTAGCACAAGACAACTTCCACCTTGTACTACCAACCTAATGTTCCCACAGACACAGAGAGGCACTGGTATGAAGAGGAGCACACTTTCCTTTGACCTCAGGTCTTCCATCTCATGATGTACATGTCTCCTACCTGATTTCCAGCCTCTTCTAGGAAGCTTTTTGATATACACGTTAACTCTCTCCCAAATACCATAATTACTCAGTTTCTCAACTTACTCATTTCTCATGACCTTTCACTCAAAGATGAACATTCTCACCCCTGGTCATAGCCTACATATCCTTGTGATTCTGAACCCTGTAGATCTTCATCTAAGCCCCATTCTCCATCTCTTACTAATCAGTTCCTTAATCCCATTCCCCCTTATCCCTAAGTTCTAATGAAATGCCACTTACCCCACCACTGTGCCCTTTGAAATTCCTGTACCACAGGCAACAAACTTCCCTTTATCCTAAATGTTTTCCTCTCCCACTTCTATCATTTTCTAGCTGTTGCAGAAACCTTACTCTAAATTTACATAGCTTCTCTAACTACCCTCTCCAGCATTAGCTGCACCTGCACTTCATCTCCTTAACTCACTGGTCAAGGCAGGAGAATCAGAATACTCCTTGCTTCCCATTGCCACTTCCAGATTTTCCCCCTATCTTCATCCTTCAGTGACCTCTCCTCCTTTGAGGTTCATGCAGTTCATATCTACCACCCAATCAACATCCTGATAGCTGTTGTTCATAGACCTCTAGGTCACCACCCTTCCTTCCTCAATGAATTTGGTTTATGGTTTGCAATGTTTCTCTCCTCTCCAATATCTGTCTTTATATTTGGGAATTTCAATATACATATTAATTTTCTCTCAAACACCATAATTACTCAGTTCCTCAACTTTCTCATTTCCCATGACCTATTCCTCCATCCCACTTTAGCCAACCACAAAAATGGTCATATCTTTGACCTTGCCATCGTTTACAAATTCTGTGAATCTTACAATCATAATCTATTGACCTTCCACATCTTCAATTACCTTCTTTTTTCCAAACCCTACTCTTTGTCCACACCATGATCTCTGGCCCCTCAACTCCTCAATTCTCTCCAAGACCATTTCACCTGTACTAGACACTCTCCTATTTCTCCCATCTTTACCCTGTGAACCAGTTCAACTTTATATTGTCCTGTTCTCCTGAGTCCAGGGCCCCTTCATCTTATTGCTGATAGCACCTTGTCAAGCCTCAGACTTGGCTGACTCCCACCATCTGCTGCCTCTACTACATGTGTAATGCTAAAGGAAGGTGAAGAAAATCATGCAAGCATTTTGATTGGGTTCACTACAAATTTATGTTATGCAGCCTCAATTAGATCCTTACTGCCACTAGGCAATCCTTCTCTCCTTCCTTTATCTACTACTATCACACTCTCCACAGTGGCCCTTTGAAATGTTTTCATCCTTCCTTAAGTCTCCCAAAGCCTCCCTGGCCCCATCCTCTCAGTTGAGAACCATGCCTCATATTTTAAAGAAAATATTTAGGCCATTCTTCATGAATCCCCTCTTCCTTATTTCATGTTACTCAGTGCCTTTGGACATTATTTCCTCCTTCTTCTGTTTAAAAAAAAAGAGGTATCTTCAAGCACTAACTGGTTTACCACATGTCAGAGATGTCATAGAGAGGTTCATGATGTAGTTTAGAGTTGGAGTAAATTATCTCTGAAGTCCTATTTAGCTCTAAGATTCTAAATGATGAGTATTTAGGGATAAAATGATTGAAGTGAAGGGAGTCTGATATCACTTGGTCATTATTATTATCACTACTGTTACCACTGTCTAGCTATGTATCTTTTATTTAGTCATTTGTCCTTTCTGGGTCTCAGTTTCCTTATTTGTAAAATGAGGGATTTGGGATTAGGTTATTTTTATGGTTTCTTCCATCTCTTCCATTATCTGACCCAAGTGCCGTGCATGCCAAGAGCACCTGGCCAATACTGAATAATATACCACCAAAATTACCTAGGTAATTAATGGTAATGATGTAGTAATGAATTGCACAGAAAACTGACAGTTTGTGGTCTGCATTACATTGATTTGTGACCTTGGCCAAGACCTTAACCAAAGCATCATTTTCCTCTCTTGTAAAATGAAAGAATTAGACAATGTCTTCTGAAGTCCCTTTTAGTCCTACAGTCCTATTGTAATGGCGCCTTGGTATATACCCACATTGACTAACATGGAGGTTCTATGGCTTCTCAGAGCTTCTTTGCTGGGCTTCTAAACTGGGCTTAAGGTGTTTCTCTTTTGTTTGTCTTTCATGTACAGGCAGCAATCCCCACTGGACCCAGGAATTTGAGCCATGATGATATTGTATCTAGGATTTCACGTAGGAAGTGGCAGCCAGTCTGGCAGAGAAGACAGGTGCCTCCACGTTAGGGGATCTGGACATGCTCTATGATCTTATAATAGTTGTTCATGTTTCTGGGGTTTGGTCTATGCTTGCCTATGTTCCATTTTACTTGGGACTAGGTCCCCTGGCAGTCTAGGACTCCAGAGTTCAGATGAGAGGAGAGTTGGGTTGGTTGCCCCAAAAGGAAGAATTAACTCTACTTGACTTCTGCTTGAGTCCTTTCCAGAAACACTGGAGGCATTTCCAGTGCTCTGTACTTGTGGCCCTGCTCTCTGAGCCTCTAATCTCCAGAAAACAAGGTTTTTATTTTGAATCATGGTGTTCACCCTTCTGCATATCCTACACACTGTATCAGAGCTGCAAAGAGAACTGCACTGAGGACACCTTTAGAGGAATCTATATCAAGAGGTGTAGCTAGCAGCAGGGAAGACGCTGAAATAATGCAAATGAACCAAAGGAGTGGAGGAATCCTGGCAAATAAAAGTACAATGAATTCAGTTATATGTTCCATGGGGCAGGGTGTGGGCTGTTGTTAACTCATGGGGGAAAAATTCTCCCTAGATGATTTTAAAGGGGGCATCAGGACCATCCTCTTTGACATAGTCAAAGAATGTGAACGAATTGTTTTTAAAAGGACTGAAAAAAAACTATTAACAATCTGGTGGGATCACTTAGGTGGCTCAGTGGATAGAACACTGACCTGGAGTCAGGAAGACTCACCTTTCTGAGTTCAAATCTGGTCCCTGACCTAGCTGTGTGATTCTGGCCAAGTCACTTAACCCCTGTTTGCTTCAGTTTTCTTCATCTGTAAACTGAGCTGGAGAAGAAAATGGCAAATTGCTCCAGTATCTTTGTCAAGAAAACTCGAAGTGGGGTTACAAATAATTTGACACAACTGAAAAAAATAATGACTGAACTGAAACAAGTGTGTGAAAGATTGTTTTGTATCACTAATGATAAGAAAAACACAAATCAAAATGACCCTGAGGTTTCACCTCAAATCTAGCAAATACACAAAGATGATAACAGATGGGAATAGTAAATGCTAGAGAGGTTTTGAAAAGATGGGAAAATTGACTCACTGTTAGTGGAGCTGTGAAATGATCCAACCTCTCTGGATAACAATTTGAAACTTGGCGAAGAAAGTGACTAAAATGTCTATATCCTTTGACCCAGAAACCCCAATGCTGGACATATATCCCAAAGAAGTCAAAAATAGAGGGAAAAGCCCCATATACAATTAAATACTTACAGTAGCACTTCTCATAGTAACAAAGAATTATAAATAAAGTAGATCTGTATCAGGGACTGGCTAAACAAATTTTGGTAGAGGAATATAATGGAATATTATTGGACTGTAGGAAATGATGACTATGAAGAATATGGAAAATACATTGGAAGATTTCTATGGACAAATACTAAGTGAAGTAGAACCAGGAAAACAATATGCCTGGAGTGGGGGTGCTGAGCCAATTGTACTAGCTCTCCAGAGCTGATAGTTAAATAATTCCGTGTGAACAGCTGTACCTTGAAAATTGGCAAATCAAGTCAGAACCTTATTTCTTGATTGATTGATTGTCTAGACTTAAGAAAGTGATTGAGAAAATCTTTATAATGCAGATTGAAGTTAGAAAGGTATCATGTATACATTTTTTTTTTTGGTCAAAGAGTCAGTTGTTAAACATTTACCAGCCCTCCACTGAATATACTCAATGACTAATAACACAAATGGAAAGAACAGAAAATATAACAAAACTGAACACTAAATAATGGGAATGACCAAGATTTATCTTAAAGATAAAGATATTTATCTTAAAGAAATTGGGAAATTAGATTCTCTACTTTCTTTGCAGAGGTGGGGAACTGTGGATGTGGAGCATTGCACATACAATTATTCATGAACAATATACCCCCAATTTACAGATGAAGAAAGTAAGATTGAAAGAGGTTAAGTAACTTGCCCATGGTCACAAAATTAAGGAATGTCTGAGGTGAGATTTGAACTCAAGTTTTCCTGACTCTAAGTCCAACCCAATATCTATTATGCTACTTGTCGACCTCTATTTGTGGTGATCACTTGTTGAGATTCTTGTATGGGGGATACATTTTCAGGTAGAGTTTGGATTGTCGTTCATCTTCTGTTTTCAAAGACCAATGACATCATGAAGCTATGTCTTAGCTTGCATGTGAATTGGATTTAAGTAAGGCCACACCTCAGTCTCACTCTTTCTTCCAGAGTCACCAAAACACAATGACAGGGCAAAAGTCAACTGGCATTTTCCTGGATGCAGTCAATGACCCTGGTGTCTTTGATGTCTGACAAAATTCTAAGTTCTCCACAGCACCTACTTCAGTGGCCTTCATGACCATTGGGACAAATAGCTCTCATCTACCCATTGTGCCAAGGGAAGTTTTCATAAACTTGGGTTAGACAACCCCCTAAGAGTTTGGATTACATGACCACTGAAGTCCCCAGGACATTGAAATTCTGTGATTCTCTGAGGTCACATATGAGACTTCTTCTTGGCTTGGGTAACTTTTAAGACTGGAACAGCTTTACTATCTTAAAGGTGTATAGTGAATTGGCTAGATGATATTTAGAGAAAAGTGCCTAGAATAACCCTATTTGCCTCAGTTTCTGCATCTGTAAAATGAGCTGGAGAAGGAAATGGCAAACTACTCCAGTATCTTTGTCAAGAAAACCCTAAATGGGGTCATGAAGAGTTGGACAAGACTGAAATGACTCAACAAAAACAACAACAAAATCTAGAATGACTCAAGAATAAAAAAAAAATTTAGGAAGACAGACTAAAGAGTCTGTTAATATTCATGCTGGCTCAGTTTTTTCTGGGGGGAGGGATACATTTTCATTTGTACAATTTCCAGAATTCAATGCTGTCAGCACCACAGAAGTGCTAAGTGTCATCGATTTGGCATGACTAAAGATAATGAAGATAATAAAGAAATTGAGAAAAGAACAAGAAAGCTGAGTAGTGAGACAACTTTCTAATTATGGATTAAAGGATTCCAATGGATATTCTCCAAAGTCCTTTCCAACTTTTCAAATCCCATGGCTCTGTGATTAGAAATAAGTCTTCAGTCTTCGCGGCACAAGAGTAACTGAAAATGGTGCAGTTGTTTTGGTCAATACAAGCAGCTCAACGAACCCAGGAGTTTGAGCTCCTCTTCTGGATTTTTGGGACCTGAGAGATTCAGTTTGGCTCTCTATACTCACTTAGGGCATTAATTAGGAAAGCCTTTTCTTCACTTTGGGCTTTATAGGGAAAAAAGGTCTTGCAGTGTGTAGGATATGCAGAAGGGTGAACACCATGATTCAAAATAAAAACCTTATTTTCTGGAGATTAGAGACCTGAATTCTTCCTGGTTGCCAATTTCCATTAAAAAAAAAAAAGGTTTCTCCCCCTAAATCCTGCTGATTAGCATGAAGAACAATACATTTTGATTTTAATGATCCTTTCAGAGATGGCAACAATTCTCTGAGGAGCTCCTCCTTCTTCCTCTTAGAGAGTGATATTCATAAATTGTCTTAATCGGAATGCCTTCCTTCTCTTTTCCTTAGCTTGTCAGGGTTCTATAGTGTGAGGCTACCATTCATCTGGGAGAATGTTCTGGCAATACAAGTGTCAAGTGAATTGTTCTGACAATAGACTCTGCCCTTTGGGAAGGGGCATAGAGGTGGGACATGGTCATTTCCTTTTCAGCTCTCTAGATCTGAGGTTTAAAAAAGAACATCAAAACATGCATTTGCTTAAGAAAAAAATCAGAAAAAGAAAAAAAAATGTGTCCCTATTATTGGGAACTTAGTGATTAGAGAGACCATGAAGGAAACGACATTGGATGAACATAGTTTCTGTCAGTGGCTTTATAATGTTCAAAAGCCCTTAGAGGGTTTTATTTCCTTCCTTTTTTTTCCTTCACCTTCCCTTCCCTTGTTTTGTGTTGCCTTCCTTTTCCTTTAAAAAAAATCTACTTTTGCTCATGTTAGTTCCTCTGCCTACAGTGTCTCCCTTGCTCCTGTCCTCTGCATCCTGAGCCATCTCCAGTCTTCTGGACTTCAATGGATCTGGAGGAGAAAGTGAGGCTGCTGCTTTTTCACAGCTCAACCTCACTTAAATCCAATTCTCATGCATGTCCTGACATCTTGATATCTTTGGTCCTCTTTGAAAACAAAGGATTAAGAACACAACAAAGCTCCCCCTGCCCCCATCTCCACCCACCTTTCTCTATTCATAGGAACATAGATTTAGAACTAGAAGGGACTTTAAAGTTAATTTTATTTTGATCATTGTATCCCCAGGACTGAGCACAGTGCCTGGTATGCAGTAGGTATACAGTGAGTAATATCTGGATTATCCCTAAGACTGGCTATGTTGTCCCCCCAGAATTCTAGAATGCCAGAAGCATTAGGGCATCTTATCTCTCTAATGCTATTGGCTTAAGTTCTCATTTTTCTGTGTTCCTCCCTCTGTTAAAGGGCAGTGATTAGTGTCTTAGTTCCATTTAAAGTCAATTAGCTTTACAAAGGGCTATTTACTTCAGAGATTGTTGTTTTTGTTTGTCCTTCATTCTCTTTTTTCTTTTCTCTTTTTTCTTGTTGTTTTTGAATATCATTATTTATTTATTTATTTTTATTTTATTTAATTTTTAACATTCATTTTCACAAAATTTTGGGTTACAAATTTTCTCCCCTTTTATCCCCTCCCCCCCCAAACCCAAGCATTCTAATTGCCCTTGTGACCAGTCTACTCTTTCTTCTATCATCCCTCTCTGCCCTTGTCTCCATCTTCTCTTTTGTCCTGTAGGGCCAGATAGCTTTCTTTACCCCTTTACCTGTATTTCTTATTTCCTAGTGGTAAGAACATTACAGTTGATCCTAACACTTTGAGTTCCAACTTCTTTACCTCCCTCCCTCTCCACCCCTTCCCTTTGGAAGGTAAGCAATTCAATATAGGCCAAATCTGTGTAGTTTTGCAAATGACTTCCATAATAGTTGTGTTGTATAGGACTAACTATATTTCCCTCCATCCTATCCTGTCCCCCATTACTTCTATTCTCTCTTTTGATCCTGTCCCTCCCCATGAGTGTCGACCTCAAATTCCACTCTCCTCCCCATGCCCTCCCTTCCATCATCCTCCCCACCCTCCTTATCCCCTTATCCCCCACTTTCCTGTATTATGAGATAGGTTTTCATACCAAAATGAGTGTGTATTTTATTCCTTCCTTTAGTGGAATGTGATGAGAGTAAACTTCATGTTTTTCTCTCACCTCCCCTCTTTTTCCCTCCACTAATAAGGCTTTTGCTTGCCTCTTTTATGAGAGATAATTTGCCCCATTCCATTTCTCCCTTTCTCCTCCCAATATATTTCTCTCTCACTGCTTGATTTCATTTTTGTAAGATATGATCCCATCCTCTTCAATTCACTCTGTGCACTCTGTCTCTATGTGTGTGTGCGTGTGTGCATGTGTATGTGTGTACTCCCACCCAGTTCCCAGATACTTAAATGTTTCAAGAGTTACAAATATTGTCTTTCCATGTAGGAATGTAAACAGTTCAAATTTAGTAAGTCCCTTATGACTTCTCTTTGCTGTTCACCTTTTCATGCTTCTCTTCATTCTTGTGTTTGAAAGTCAAATTTTCTTTTCAGCTCTGGTCTTTTCATCAAGAAAATTTGAAAATCCTCTATTTCATTGAAAGACCATTTTTTCCCCTCAAGTATTATACTCAGTTTTTCTGGGTAGGTGATTCTTGGTTTTAGTCCTAGTTCCTTTGACTTCTGGAATATCCTATTCCATTCCCTTCGATCCCTTAATGTAGAGGGTGCTAGATCTTGTGTTATCCTGATTGTATTTCCACAATACTTGAATTGTTTCTTTCTAGCTGCTTGCAATATTTTCTCCTTGACCTGGGAACTCTGGAATTTGGCCACAATGTTCCTAGGAGTTTCTCTTTTTGGATCTCTTTCAGGAGGTGTTCTGTGGATTCCTTGAATATTTATTTTGCCCTCTGGTTCTAGAATATCAGGGCAGTTTTCCTTGATAATTTCATGGAAGATGATGTCTAGGCTCTTCTTTTGATCATGGCTTTCAGGTAGTCCCAAAATTTTTAAATTGTCTCTCCTGAATCTATTTTCCAGGTCAGTTGTTTTTCCAATGAGATATTTCACATTATCTTCCATTTTTCCATTCTTCTCTCTTTGTTCTGTGATATCATACTTTCTCGCAAAGTCCTTAGCCTCCATCTGTGCCATTCTAGTTTTGAAAGAACTATTTTCTTCAGTGAGCTTTTGAATCTCCTTTTCCATTTGGCTAATTCTGCTTTTGAAAGCATTCTTCTCATTGGCTTTTTGAACGTCTTTTGCCAATTGAGTTAGGCTAGTTTTCAAGGTGTTAATTTCTTCAACATTTTTTTGGTTCTCCTTTAGCAGGGAGCTGATCTGCCTTTCATGCTTTTCTTTCATCTCTCTCATTTCTCTTCCCAGTTTTTCTTCCACCTCTCTGACTTGATTTTCAAAATTCCTTTTGAGCTCTTCCATGGCCTGAGCCCATTGGGTGGGCTGGGACACAGAATCCTTGATTTCTGTGTCTTTGCCTGATGGTAAGCATTGTTCTTCCTCATCAGAAAGGAAGGGAGGAAATGTCTGTTCTCCAAGAAAGTAGCCTTCAATAGTTTTATTTCTTTTCCCTTTTCTGGGCATTTTTCCAGCCAGTGACTTGACCTCTGAATATTCTCCTCACACCCACCTCACCTCCTGGTCCTCCCAGCCAGTGTTTGGGGTCTGAGATTCAGATGCTGCTTCCAGCCTTAGGGCTTTTGGTGGGGGCAGGGCTGCTATTCAGTGTGAGAATTAAGTTCAGGTGGTCAGGTCTGGGCAGGGCTGCCTCTCAGGCTCAGTTCCCTCAGGGGGTTTATGCACAGACCTTCCACAATGGATCCAGGCTCCCGCCCGCTTGGGGAGCCCCAGTCTACAGCTGCCTCTCAGCTTCTACCTCCTGGGGGGGGGGCCCGAGCCATGGGGGCACCCCACTCCCCTCTCGACCCGCCAAAGAGACTCTCTCACCGACCCCCGTCACCTGTGGGCGGAGGGACTTGTGCGGCCTCTGGAGATCCCGTCCCTGAAGCCTGCTCGGGTCTGTTTCTCTTGGTGCCTTGGCCGCAGCAGGTCTGGGCTGGGCTGGGCTCCGCGTCTGCAGCGCGACTGACCTTTTGTGAGAGGTTTGCAGGTCCCTCTGTGGGTGGAGGGACCCGCGTGGCCGCTGGAGATCCTGTCCCCGAAGCCCGCTCGGATCTTTTCCTCTCGGTGCCGCGGCCGCTGCAGGGCTGCCCTCAGCTCCCAGTCCCGGCGCCCAGTCCACAGCGCGAAGGACCCCCCACGAGAGGTTTGCAGGTCCCTCCAGAACAGAAATCTCCCTCGCTCCAATATTCCGTGGCCTCTGGGTGCAGAATTCGCCGTGAGTTACTCCCCTGTAGCCGTTCTGTGGGTTGTGGGTTCTGAGCTATGTGTATGTGTGTCTTTCTACTCCGCCATCTTGGCTCCGCCCCTGTCCTTCATTCTCAAAAAGGACCATGACATTGGGGAGATGATGCCACGACATGCAACAGAACTGGATTTAAGTGAGGGAGGGTTATGCAAAGTCACTAGCCTCACTTCTCCAGAGCTGTCTGGGTCCAGTGACAAGATATAGGTCAGGTTTAGATGCAGTTAGAGACTTTAACCTTCTTAAATTAAGGTCTTTAACAGCTCTCATTTTGCCTGAGGCAATGCCCATTCAGTGATTAGGCTAGGTAAGAAAAGAGTCAGAGAATGGCCTCTATTATCTAGTCAAAAGAAAAAAAAAAATCAATCTAGAAGGGGGAAGACCCTCAGGGTTTCTGGTCAAAACAGAAACAATTGCTATTTACATTCACTCTGAGCCAATCCAGGCCTAAACTTTAAAGATATAACAAGAACAGTTTCTTCCAATACTTTAGAGGCATGCTCCTTTCTTTTACCTAAATCTCAGGGGAAAATAGGCTCAGATTTAGCAGAATTTCTATGTTACTTTGGTCCCACAAAGTTCATGTCTAGAAGTGGCATTGCTGCTAGATGAGCCCTTATCTCAGTTATTCTGATGATATCACAGGTTCAGACAAAAAGAAAATTATTGTTGTTAGGTCCTACTTCGATAGCTGCAAACTCTATTACTGGAGTGTAATGTATGAGATAAAGCTGTGTTTTATTCATTTCTGTGATCTTCATAGGAACTAGGATCATGCCTTTCACATGGCAGGAATTAGATATATGTTTGATGATTGGATAGATGAATGAATGAATGAATGAATGCTATAGCAGTGTTCCAGATGGCCTAGCTATCCATTCCCACCAAAAATACTGAACAGCAGTTTATACCAAACCATCCATCAGCGAAGAATTAAAATGAGCATATTAGCAAGGATAGCATTGCACTGAATTTTACTTTCTTGTCCCCAGTGACCAGCTGGCCTACATTCTGTCCTAGATCCTTTCTCTTTTGAATTTGATCTCCTGGCTCTTTCTAGAAACTACCTACTTTGGCACATGGATCATGGGATATAGAATGGGAAAGGACCTTAGAGAATATCTGGTTTAACCCTGTAATTATACAGATGAAGAAAGTGAGACCTAGAGTAGTTGAATGACTTAAGATCAAATAGATGGTCTTGCCCTTTCAGAAAAATATCAGAGTAAGACAGAGATGATGAGAGTTAGAGGGAAGTGGTTTACAAAGGAATTGAGAGGTATCTCTTACATTTAGGGTTTCCTTTCCTTTCAGGTTTTAATCTTAGAATTTAAGCATAATTTTCTCCTAATTTTTTTTGCATTATACAATTCATTTTTTGATCTAATTCCATAAGCCTACTATGTGCAAGGCACTATATTAAGTTATGGATATCTACAGAGATTTAAATAAGGAAGAACCTACTCTCAAGAGTAGGTCCATTTTATTTCAATTTCCATCCTGTACACATCATTTTCCAGCAAGTTCTCCTGCTACAGGTTGGCATGCTTATTAATTATTGTATTAAGCTCAAATACTCTGAAAATAACCATGACTTTATAGAAAGTTATTAGTCATAGGTATGACTTCATAAATACCATGTTTAGGTGTAATGCTTACTTCATCTATAGGCTACAGAAATGGAAATTGGTTTTGAAATAAGAACCCCTGATTTTGAATCAGGTGGCTGAAGAGTTGTAACACTGGGCAAGCCACTCAACCTTTTTGTGCCTTGCTTCTCATATTTGTGAAATAGGGGAAATAATAGCTAACTCACAGTGTTATTTTAAAGAATAAGTGAGATAATAAATGTAAAGCATTTTGTAAACTAGAAGGTCGTAGCTGATCAAGGCTCATAATTTAATCTAATCAGTTTAGGGAACTCAGGTTGTGGCAAAATCATCTCTTTCATAGTATAGCGTAAGAGAGTTGCCCATAAGTATTCAGAGGTTTAGTTGTTATTATGCAGTTGTCTTTAGTCATGTCAGACTCTTTGTGACCCCATTGGGTGATTTTTTGACAAAGACATTGGAGAAGTTTGCCATTTCCTTCTCCAGCTCAATTTACAGATGAGGTAACAGAGGTAAACAGTGAAGTGACTTGCCCAAGGTCACCCAGCTAGTAAGTGTCTGAGACCAGATTTTAACTCAGATCTTCCTGACTCCAAGTTTGGTTCTCTATCCACTGTGCCACCTAACTGCCAATAATTGCTTTTTTATAGCACTTTAAGGTTTGCAAACAACTTTATAAATATTGTTTCATTTTGTCTTCACAATGATCCTGGAGTTTAGCTGCCATTATTTCCCCTGTTTTACATATGAGGAAATTAAGGCAAATGGTGTTTGGATATTCCAAGTGTCCAGAGTTACACAGTAGTAAGTGTCTGAGGTGGGATTTGAACTCATCCCTGTGACTCCAGGGCCAGGGCTCTACCCACTGCATCACCTAGCGGTTTCTTTAGGGGCCATGTAAACAACTTTCCCATTTGTTCATACACAGCTTGTATTAGAGTCAGAGCTTGAACCTTAGGCCTTAATCATTCCAAGACTGGTTTACCTCTCTGTTGCATTCTTGTCTTTTAAAGCACCGGATAAAAAACAGTAATTCCTATGGCAGGAAAACATCAGAACCAAGAAGATGTGGATTTGAGTCCCATTTCAGACATACAGCAATTGTCTTATCCTGGACAAGTCACTTAAACTCTCGGATCCTGTAGACTAGTTTCTAATACTATAAACTCCAAAAGAGTTTACAGTCTGGATTGGTATAAAGAGTTTTCTTTCCAGGAATTCACTTTTCTGATGAAATCACAAGTCCAGACAAAAGGAAAATTATTATTGTTAACTCCTGCATTTACTTGGCTAAAAAAAAAAAAAAAATCTGTTTTTTTAAATAATAAATGGACAGGAAGGGAACTCTTTAGGAAGTCCTGATTTGGAGCTACTTAACTAGTCACTATGGCGAAACTACACTTAATAATATACCATCTTCCCTTTCATATTCATAATAAAGTATGTTAAAAGGGTCAAGATTTTTTTGTGCCATATGTGTATATACACATACACACATAGACACAATACATCTGCTTATATACACAGACATATAACTTATCTGTGTATAAACATACACACATATGTATATTTAACATTTTAAATTAATGCCTTTTGTTTTATGTCAAGTTTCCAGATACATATATTCCCTTTCCTTACCTAGCAAGGCTTCAAACATATGTACATATTTATTGAATGATTCTATTGGTTAGAGCCCCAACCTAGGAACCGGAGAAAAATCTCTCTGTTGGACAGTCCGGATAATCTCTACAAGTTTCCCTGCTTGCATATACAATTGTTTTATATACCAAAAGGAAGTTTAATTAAAAGAAAAGAAAACAAATAGCTATTAGATACTATACAAACAGGCTTGTCACAGTAATTTAAATCCCTCAGTGAGTGACACTTGCCAGGGTCACCTGGGATACATTTAGGGAAGATTTGAACATTTCTTATCCTTCGGAAAAGCTGACTTAACTGCTCAGCTCCAGGCTGGGATGGTTGCTTCATCTAGGCCTGCCTCACTGTCTCTTGCTGTCCAGGATTTGGATCCTAGAGAGCTGGCTATACATGTTCAGCAATGTCGGTATCACTGCCTTCTGTCGATAGATGTCCTATGTGAGGTTTCATAGAACTTTCCAACTTTAGAGTTGGAAAGGACCTTGGCGCTCATTTCATCCAATCTCCTACTCCATATAGGAATATAGCATCATTTACAGCATCAATCAGTCAGTCAGCAAACATTTATTCAGCCCCTACCATGTGCCAGGTTAAGCGTGGGGGAACCAACATCCTCAGTATGTGGTCATTCAACCTTTGCTTAAACACTTTCAGTGATGACCAGTGCAGTATCTCAAAGATATTAAGGTATTTACCTCTAATTTTTAGAAAGTGGATCCCCCTACAGACTAGAGATCTACCTTCTTTTAACTTGTATTTGTTGATCCTGATTCTTCCTTTTGGAACCAGTCTAATACTCATTACACAGAACAACAACTTGAAGACCATTATTATAATCCTCTTAAGTTTTCTCTTCTGCAGATTTGACATTTCCTGTTCCTTTAAACCATTCTTCTAATAACATGGCTTCTAAACTCTTCTTCATCTTGGTTGTTTTTTCTACCTACCCTCCAGTTTTCCATTATATTCCTTAAAATGTTACATCAGAACTAAACATAATATCCCCCACAATTGTGAGGAGTCAGGGTGTGAGATCATGGCTGCCTCTTCCTGTTCCATGAGGTAGGGCAGTCCTGGGTGTAACCCTGGACTTTGCCCAGGGTAAACTGGGCAGGTGGATGTTCCTAAGAAGGTCTTATCTATCTGCCATTAAGTATACAGATAAGTTAGGCCTGGGTGTGAGCATTCTCATCTAAGAATTCTCTAGGAAAGAGTGTGTATGTGTGTATGTGTATATGTGTGTGCATGCATGTATGTATGTATGTATCTTTGTATCTGTCTGTCTGTCTATCTATCTATCTATCGATCTATCTGTCTACCTACCAATCTGCCTGTCTACCTATCTACACATACAATGTGTTATATATATACATGTATGTATACATATACATATACATATACATTTATGTGTATATATACATACACACATACAAATAACTGCATCAGTTCTTGTAAGTCTTTCCATGTTTCTTTATATAGATGATAGTTGTTATTTCTTCCAGGACAACAAAAAATGAATTCTATTTATGTACCACAATTTGTTTAGCCATTGTATCTACTTTGTTTCCAGGTTTTAGCTACTTCAAAAAATTGCACCTACCTCTTAAACTTTATGCATCATTGCCATATGCTTTTATGGTATGCAAATGTGTGCCAGTGGTAATCCTGCTTTGTTGTCCAATTCTGATGGTCCTTTCCAAACCTATTTCTCTTAATCACTGATAGTGTGCATGCTGGCTTTCTTTGCCAGCCTGTATTCTGCTTATTATAGCCACTGTGCCAGCCCTACCAGAGTCCCCCCCTTGGCCTGTCTCCCATCCATCTACCAAGCCAATTATTTCTGTGTGTTCCTTATAACTTTCACCGTCCCATAATGTTCCTGGGTCAGCATGACCTTGAATTCTAGGACAAATCTGTTTGGGTTCCATTAACACTTCTTTCATGCCCTCTCAGTCTCCTACCACCCTTCCCCCTTCTCACTGGCAATTCCATTGCCAGAGGGCAACTTTCTTTCCCAAGTCTTCCATAATATGCCTAGACATGAGAGTCTGACAGACACAGAGTACAGTGGGATCAGGACTTCTCTTGGTCAAGCATTGTAAAGAATTTGTGACAACTTCTATGTAATTGGATTTGATGGTGGAAAGTTGATTGGCATGCATGACTAGGTCCTATGGGAAGTGAACCCTGGGCATCTCTAGCGCTGTGGATTTACTTCTTTTTAGGTCCTGGTCAAGACTGTCTCAGAGGTAACTGACACAGTGCTCCTGTAGACTTATTAGTAGTCCTGTCACAGTGTTGACTCATGTAGTAAACTAAAACTTATTGGTCTTTTTTCGTAAAAACTGCTGTTAAGCCAGGTTGGCCTGTCTTGCGGTTGTGTAACTAATTTTAAAATTAAAAAAATTAAAAATTTTAAAATAAAAAAAAAACAAACCTAAATGGAATACTTGAGACTTATTCTTATTTCATTTCATCATGTATATTTGAGCCCATCTCCCCCTGCCCCCCAGTGTGGATCATGCAAACTCCGCCATAGGCACACACAAGAGAACAGAGAAGAGCTTAGTAAGAGGTTGCCAAGGATGCAACTGTTCCTTGCAAAACAGTGTCCTAATCATTCAAAACTTTCAGGGTATCCTTAGGCTCATTGGGCAGCTTATAGCAGGAACCAGTCCACAGGATTTCTCCTACGAACATGTAAAACACAGAATGCAAATATAGTCAAGTGGAGAGAGTCACCTAAGAGTAAGAGAGACCCCCCCAAGCTGCACTGATCTGCTACAAAGAGGTCTCCTGAGGCTCTCTGTCATTGAGAAAAATCAACTCCACAGTAGGCGTAGAATGGGTCAACTTTACTAACACCAGCCCTGAAACCATCTATCTGCATCTAGCCCCAAAGCAGGAAAAAGGCTCATGCAGCCCTTAAGGTTCTTGGTCATAACCATTGATTGCCGTGCCCACAGCTCAATTACCCTTGCTTTCACAGTTTGGCAAAACTTCTAGGATCTCTTTGAATCTTGATATCAACACCAATGTATTAGTTATTTGTTGAATAAAGAATCATAGTTCTAGAGCTAAGAAGGACCCTAGACGTCATTGAATTCATTCTTCATCCTTAAAAGATGAAGAAATAGGAGTATAGAGAAGTTAGGTGACTTGTCCAAGGTTGTAGAGACAATAATGAAAGAACCTGGATTCCAACTCAGGTCCTTTGTCTTTAAGTTCAGTGATTTTCTTTTATGCATTGTGCTGTATCAATGGACAAGAATGGAACACACAGCAAAATCAGAGCATTGTGGGATGATACTAGAATCCTTCCTCCAGCTGATTGTTCAACCAATCCCATCCAATCCATTCTAAATCCATTCCCATCCAATCCAATAAACATTTAGTAAATAGAGCACTGTTCTAAAGGCTGAGGGATACAATTAATAAAAAAACAGTTCCTGTCCTTGGGAGTTTATCGTCTAATAGTGGGGAGAGAATACTCAAAAGATTGGCAGGAGAAGGGTGAGGGAAGAAAAGGTGGTTTCCCCCAGCCAGGGGTGGGGGCATCTTGTTCTGTGGGATTGAAACCAGGCAGAGCAGCAGATGCAGAGTGGAGTGGTACTAAGTACAAATCTACTTAACAGCCCATCATGCAGCCCACATATCTCAGCTTGTCCAAAAGGATTTCACAACAGGCTGAGTCAAATGCCTTGGAAAAATCAAATTGCTTTATGTCTGTGTCACTTCCTTGATTTAGCAGGTAGTCTATCAAAAAAAAAGCAAAAGGAGATTAATCTTGCATGCCTCATACCCGGGAACTCTGCTGGCTCCTTATAATAATTATTCTTCTCTAAGTGCTCAAAACTATCTGCTTAATGTTTTGTTCAAGATTTTTGCCAGAGATTTCAAGGTCATCCACCAGTGTGTTTAGTTTCTGGGATCTGCTCTTTCTTCCTTCCTTCCTTCCTTCCTTCCTTCCTTCCTTCCTTCCTTCCTTCCTTCCTTCCTTCCTTCCTTCCTTCCTTCCTTATTTCTTTCTTTTTTCTTTCTTTTTTTGAAAACAGTTACATTTCCTGATCTCCTTTTGTTTCCCTTTCCCTTCACTGTTTTTGTTTTTCCCAAAGATTACTAAGTAGTTTGTGATGATAACTGCATTTTTTTTTCTTCAGGCAGCAGGGGCAGTTAGATGGCTCTGTAGATAGAGTGCTACACCTGGAGTCAAGAGGTTGTTGTTCAGTCATTTCAGTCATGTTCAATCATCCATGACCCCATTTGGGGTTTTCTTAGCAAAGATACTAGAGTGGTTTGTCATTTCCTTGTGCTCATTTGATAGATGAGGAAATTGAGACAAATGAGAGTGAAGTGATTTGCCCCAAGGTCACATAGTCAGTAGAAGTCTAAGGCCAGATTTCTTCCTAAAATTTAGCCTCAGATATCTACTAGCTGTGTGACCATGGACAAGTCACTTACCCCTATTTGCCTTGGAGGCAACTAAGTGGCTCTCAGTATAGAATGCTGGACCTGGAGTCAGGAAGACCTGAATTCAAATCCTGCCTCAGATACCTACTCGCTGTGTGACCCTGGGCAAGTCACTTAATTCTGTTTGCCTCAGTTTCCTCATCTATTAAAAGAGCTGGAGAAGGAAATGGGAAATTACTCTAGTATCTTTGCCAGGAAAATTTCATGGACAGTATGGTCCATAGGGTCATGAAAAACTGGGCATGACTGATCAACAGCAACAGTATCTTAGATAGCAGTTGAATAGTATTAAGAGCTGGATTTGGTGTCAGAAAACCTGTGTTCAAATCCTGGCTCTTCCATTTTCTAGCTCTGCAACTTTGATTTTCTCAACTGTAAAATGGAGATAATAGCTTGTCATCTCCTCACAGGTTGTCATAAAGATAAATGAAGTCATTTATATTCAGCATCTTAGAAATTGTTAATCTAGAAATGTTATATATTATTATAACCCTGGGATGTAATTCATCTAGGCATGGAAGGTTGACCCTAAAAGTGGCTAGTTTATTATTGTGTTTATCACTTTACATTTTAAAAATAATTTTCTACAATAGAAATGCAAAATAGGAGTTGAAGACTTCTGCTTTCTCTGTCATCTTCTGATACTGTGTCTGTCCCAATCTGTGCATTTCTCTTCCATGTTTTACTTCTCTGCTCTGAAAACTTTTTGTTAAAGTACTTTTTATCATGCCATTATCTGATACATACTCATTCTGGAGTTTTGTTTTTTGGACCCTATTCCTAAAGTTCATTGACTTGGGATTCAGGAGGACCTGAATTCCAATATGACTGCACACACTTACTAGCTGCAAGGGCAAGTCACTTAACCTTGTTTTCCTCAGTTTCCTCATCTGTAAAATGAGTTTGAGAAGGAAATGGCAAATCATTCTAGTATCTTTGCCAAGAAAATCCCAAATGGGGTCACTGAGAATCAGACATGTGAAACAAGTCAGTAACAACAAACTTGATACCAAGGCCAGCTTTTCATCCACAGTGTCAATGCTGCCTCTCTCAACCTGTCAGAATTTAAAATCTGAAATCAATGAAATCATATCAAAAGCATCTGGAATAGTTGTTTTCTTCAGATGCTCCCCTTCTGCCTCACTGGTGTATTTATGAATGTTTGATCCACATGCATTTTCTACAATCTCGCATTTCTCTGAAACCACCTTTGTTTTAGGTTTTCTGACCACAGGACTCTGCCCCTTCTTCCTCTGAACTTTTGAAATCTGGCTTTCTGAAATTCTAAGGAACATATTTGTTTATTCCTAAGGTTCCAATGATCGATTGAACTAAATCAAGAGGAATGAGAATGAACAGTATCACTTCCCCTCAAAGAAAGCTCATCCCTTTCTCACCAGCCTGTTCTTTCTTCCTGGTCAAAGACAAGCCTTGTGGTGAGGAAGAGAGTCCTGAGCTGAGTGAGAAGGTAAACAGGTGACCCTGGCCTCACCATTTCCTAGCTTTGTAACTTAAGGCAAATCCCTTAGTCATTCTGTACCTCAGTATGCTCATCTGTAAAACGGGCATAATAGTGTTCTACTAAACACTTCATCCATCTTAAAGTAGTCAAACACATGTGAGCTAATATTACTATGATTTCCTGTGTAACCATGGAAAAGTCAATTTGCTCTTTTGAAAAATTAGGAAACTGAACTAGATTATCTCTAAAGTCTCTTCCAACTGTAAGTCTTAAGTCTTATTCTCCTTACTTCTTTCTCTATTTTCTGAAATATAGACTGATATCAAATCAAGCAATGTGGCCTGCTTTTAACTTATTGAGACTTCTAGCACAAGTTGATATTGAAGTCTTACATCTTATAATCTTACATATTTTGATATTACTTCTGTATTTTTGTAATATGTTGTAGCAAACATTCCACAATCCCCAGGTGATTTTTGCCGCAAAAGTCCATCTCTTAAAATATATTTTTTATTTTAGCAATGCCTTTTGGTTTTGTATCACATTCATTTCTGAATTTATCTCTCCTTTTTCCCTTCCCAGTGAGGGAAGGAGGGGAGAGAGAGAAAAAAAGAGGGAAAAAGAGGGGGGGAGGAAAAGAGAGAAAGAGAGAGCTATTTAGCAAAACCAACAATCAACCAATTGTATATTCCATACCCATAATCCTCTACCTCTGAAATTCTGTTCAATTCAGTAAACATTCATTAAACACCTACTATGTGCTCCAGACACTGTGCTAGTCATTGGGGATATAAATAAGAAAAAGAGGCAGACCCTGCTCACCAGGACCTCAAAAATACACAAAAAGACAATACACAAAATGGGGGAGGGAGCCAGGAATTTTGGTAGGGAGGGAACACATTGTTCCCTGGAGTGTAACCCATGCAGAGCTGTTGAAGGAGAAGGAAGTTAGCATTCATTTTTTTCAAGTCTTTTCCCCGTCCAAGCTTGGTCAATAAAATGATATCTAAACATTTCCTCGTTCTTTCCATTTACATTATTGTGGTCATTGTGTTTTTCATTTTCCTGGTTCCTCTTACTTCCCTCTGCATTAGTTCATGTGAGGCTTTGCCATTTAAAAAATTCTTTCTATTTGGCATTTCTTATGACTCAGTCATATTCCATTATATTTATGTACAAGTACTTATTTAACCATTCACTAATCAATGAACACCTATTTTATTTATAGTTCTTGGCTACCACAAAAGTATGGCTATGAAAATTTTGAAATATGTAGAACAAAATTCTACATTTTTAACTCTTTTTCCAACGATACTATGATTATGAATTATCTTATGCCATTATTTCTAAAAAATCAGAATTGCAAGATGACCCAAAGGACAGTAAAATGACTCAGGATGGGCATAAATAACTGTAATTGATTATCAGTGATAACTTGTACTCAAGAAGTAGTGCAGAGACATCACTGGGGAGCTGACTGAAAGACCCTAGAAAGGATAGTATCACTAGGCAGGGGAACAGGGCGAAGATAACTAAGAGAGTGAGACAGCAGAGGTGTTCAACTCTTATTTTGCTTTTGTTTTATTTGCCAAGGAAAAAGATTTCTGGATTGAAAAGGAAAAATGACTAATATGAAGCTGATACTCAAGATAAATAAAGAATTAATAAGAGAACACCTGTCATTGATGAATTCAACCGGTCTCAGATGAGCTACTTCTTAGATTATTACCAGGAATGAGCAGATGGGATTGCTGAGGTCCCACCAAGGATCTTTGAAAGATCATGGAGGATAAGGGAAGTACTACAAGATTGAAGAAGCTCAAATATTTTGATTTTCCTAAAAGGGGACAAGAAAAACAGAGTCTGCTAACTGTAGGTCCATTATTGACTTTGATTCCTGACATATAAAGGAATTCCTACATTCCTTCACCAAAAGTAAGGCTACCAACATTGAATTCCACAAGAACCAGTCCTCCTGATGGAGTTGAGGTTGGTGGAGAGGATTTTGAGTTGGTGGAGAACTTCCAGCTTAGCTGCCATCACATTTGATGCTGCTTCGGTCCACTGCTTCTCTGCTCAGACTCACTACCCATGGCTAGCAAATTCCTACCCCCTCTTACTCTTCAAAACATAGTGATAGGGATTCCCTGGTTGCCCAAGAGTAAAGTGCCTCCTAAACCTCTACTTTCTGTTCTGCTATCCCCATCTACCTCAATCTTACCCTTCCAATGTACCACTCTAGCTATGCTCATCTCTTCCACCATGCTCTCTAAAATTCTGTTTTCATCATTGTCAGTTTTCCTTTCATCTTTGACAACTCTTCGTCTTATGCTTATTCCAATCAGGTCCTAGATCATTAACCTTCCTTTCTCAAGTTCAGTATCTGCTTTACTATTTTCCTCTTGACCTCAACTACTGCCCTTATATTTGGGGCAGTATATATTTTAACATACATATTGATGCTTTCACAAATAACCTAACCTCCTGGTCCCTAAATCTACTAAATTCCTATGACCTACTCCTCTGTTCCAAATCGTCATACTTTTGATCCTGCCATTGGCCACAGAGGTTCCATTTCCATGACTGAGAACTCTAATCTTCCTTTAGTTGATCATAACCTCCCAACACTCCATCTCTTGCTATGCCTTATTTCTCCTAAGCCTATTTTTCATCTTCATGCCTTTTGTTCCAGCAATCCATCTTTTAGAAGTCTCCTAAGCTATTTCCCTTGCTTTGGATTCAGTTTCCTTGCTTCTCATCCTCAACCCTTTAGTTAACAAGTCCATGTCTACCCTATTCTCTATTCTTGAATTCATTGCTCTTGCATCCTCTCACCTTTCCTATCTTTCCAGGCACTAATTCTTGATTACTCCCACTACATCCCTCTTCTCCTTCTACTCATATCTTCTGAAAGGAAGTGAAGGAAATCACTCAGCTAAGCTTACTGGGTCCATTTTAAATTTATGTTTTCTGATATTAAGTGGACCCTCACAACAGTTAGGCAATCCTTTTATGTCTCTGTACTATCCCATTCCCTACTGCAGTAGTACCAGACCTAATCTTCTTTCCTCAAGTCTTTCATACCACCTTTTCTCTACCAAATCTCTCAGCTAAGGACTTGGATATTAGAGAATACTTTGAGCTCCGTATTCTTCCCTCCTTTGCATATCACAGCACTTTGACATCCTTATCTTTCCCCATTTTCTTCTCCTTTAGTCTCTGATGATATACATACATACATGGGGAGAAGACCAATTGGTTAGATCTCAGAATGTGGTTGGGAGTGGGTGGCAACATCCAGTGAGGCTGAAAAGATAGGTTAGGGACAGATTGTGTATGGCTTTAAAAGCTAAACAAAAGAGTTCATAGTTAATCCTAGAGGCAATAGGAAGGCAAGAGAGTTGATTGAATAGAGGAGCCATATAAATCAGATTTGTGTTTAAGGAAAAATCACTGGTTGCTGTGTATAGGATATACCAAAGGGAGGAGAGATTTGAAGTAGGGAGATCAATTAGGAAGTTGCTGCAATAATCTAGGTAAGAGAATATGAGGGCCTGAACTAAGAGAAGAATAGAAAGAAATAAAATTGGCAAGGTTAATTGGAGCCTGATCATTAAGAACCTTTAGAGGTGTAAGGACCTTTAGCATTTTAATTTGTTAACAATATGGAACCGTTGAAGTTTTTTGAGCAAGGTAATGACATGATCAGAATTGTTTTAAGGGTATGATTTTGGTATCTCTGTGATGGATGGATGGATGAATGGATGGAGAAGGAAGAGATTAGATTCAGGAAGATCAGTTAGAATTATTACAATAACTCTAAATCAAAGATACCTCTAGGTGACTTGCAGGACATTGGTAACATCAAATAGAATCACTTCTTCTCTCAATGCACCACTACATGCTATCCCCATAGGTTCATAAGAAGGAGATGGGGTTGGGATGATGACAATACTGGGGGGTAGAATAACGCAGCTCCATTTTGAGATTATTTCTGGATATAGTGATGACTCAACTAGATGCTTTCAGATGAATGTCCCTGACCATGATGCTGAGAGAATTGTTGGGAAATCCAAGCAGAGCTGTCCATCTGACAATTAGAAATATGGCATTAAAACATGGGAGAGTGAGCAGACTCTAATACAGATACATAAATATAGGTATGGCTATAGGAAGAGGTATAGCTATAGATAATTCATCCCTGCCTGCACAAATCACTTAATTTTTTAGTGCAATAAGCAATATTCTGAGACTAAAAATTATAAATAAGGTATCACTCTTCATTGGTTGAGGGAATTCAATACTATGAGTTCCCTACTCTGATGAAATCACTTTTGAAATATATACATGCGTGAATTATATGTACATGTATGTACTATATACACTCACATTTGTATATATAAATAAGTATATGTATGCGGAGAGAGAATAGAGAGAGAAGAAAAGAAGTTAAGGGACAGAGACGACTTCAGAGATACCAAAATTTATGGAATAGGAATAGAAAGATGAGGCAGTGAAATAAATGGTCATAGAGGTAAGAGGAGAGTCAGGAGAGAATGATTTCATGGAAGCTGAGGAGGAAGATAGTATCTAGAAGGAGGACAAGGGGTTAACAACGACAAGGACTGCACAAAAGTCAAAGAGTGAGTGCTGAGGACAAGAAAAGGCCATTGGATTTAGTGATTAAGAGGTCGTTCCTTGGGGAGAGAAATTTCCATAAAGTAGTGATGATGGAAATCAAATATCAGGGGTCTGAGGAGTAAAGAGACAATAAGTGTAGGGGATTCTTCCTCTATGTTTAACAGTGATAGCTGTTGGGGGAAGCAAGGCAAAGGGATCTTTTGTTTTTAAGCTAGGGGAGATATGAGCATGTTTTTAGGCAGAGGTGCATAAGCTAGTAGAGAGGGAGATGGTGTGTGTGTGCGTGTGTGTGTGTAAATAAAGCAAAGTCCTGGAAGTGATCTGTGCAGATGGGATCAAGAGCACAAGTGGAAGAGCTCTTAACCTTGGCAAGGACAAAAATGACAGCTAATCCTCTGAGACCAACATGAAGGAGGGGAGGATAAGTGAAGACTAAAGGAGGTTGTGATGTGTAAAAGAGGCTTGAAGAGAGAACTCAATGGATGACTTCAGTCTTTTCAATGAGATGAAGTCATCTATTGAATGAGAGGTGGGTGGAGATGGATTTTTCCCCAGTTTCTTTTCATTTATTTATTTAATTTATTGGGTTATTTTGAATTTGACAAGCATCAACAAAGATGAATGTTGTGAAATATAAAAACATGTAAAGAGTATCATATACAAAACTGTTTCATATATAGCTTTCTCCTCCTCCTTTTAAGTATATAATAAATTTAACAAATTGGTTCCAAAGCTACCCTGCTTGTCTGTTTTTCCTTTGAGGTTCTTTTTGATCTCTTCTGTACATTTAAAATGTTTTATTGATAATCTTTTATCGTTTTCTTCTTTTTTTTTGGCATTATTGTCACTAGCCTCTCCCTATTCCTATTCTCTGTTTGAAAAGAAAGAAAAAGCCTGCCTTTTAACAAATAAGCTTCTTCAGCTTATTCTTTTTTTTCTTCATAAAATTTCTTTTTTTTAATTTTATTTCTTTTTTTAAATTTATTTATTTAACTTTTAACATTCATTTTCACAAAATTTTGGGTTTCAAATTTTCTCCCCATATCTCCCCTCCCCCACCCCAAAACACCAAGCATTCTAATTGCCCCTCTCACTAATCTGCCCTCTCTTCTAACATCCTTCCCTTCCCTTGTCCCCATCTTCGCTTTTGTCCTGTAGGGCCAGATGACTTTCTATACCCCATTACCTATATTTCTTACTTCCTAGTAGCAAGAACAATACTCGACAGTTGTTCCTAAAACTTTGACTTCCAACTTCTCCCCATCCCTCCCTCCCCTCCCATTACCTTTGCAAAGGCAAGCAATTCAATATAGGCCATATCTGTGTAGTTTTGCAAATGACTTCCATAACAGTTGTGTTGTACAAGACCAACTATATTTCTCTCTATCCCATCCTGCCCCCCATTGCTTCTATTCTCTCTTTGGATCCTGTCCCTCCCCAAGAGTGTTGACTTTAAATTGCTCCCTCCTCCCACTGTCCTCCCTTCCATTATCCCCCCCCCCACCCTGCTTATCCCCTTCTCCCCCACTTTCCTGAATTGTAAGATAGGTTTTCATACCAAAATGAGTGTGCATTTTATTCCTCCCTTTAGACGAATGTGATGAGAGTAAGCTTCATGTTTTTCTCTTACCTCCCCTCTTTTCCCCCTCCACTGAAAAGTCTTTTGCTTGCCTCTTTTATGAGAGATAATTTGCCCCATTTCATTTCTCCCTTTCTCCTCCCAATATATTTCTCTCTCACCCCTTAATTTCATTTTTTTAAGATATGATCCCATCCTATTCAATTCACTCTGTGCTCTCAGTCTCTTTCTTTGTGTGTGTGTGTGTGTGTGTGTGTGTGTAATCCCATGAACTAGTCAGATACTGAAAAGTTTCAAGAGTTACAAATATTGTCTTTCCATGTAGGAATGTAAACAGTTCAACTTTAGTAAGTCCCTTATGACTTCTCTTTGCTGTTTACCTTTTCATGTTTCTCTTCATTCTTGTGTTTGAAAGTCAAATTTTCTTTTCAGCTCTGGTCTTTTTATCAAGAATTCTTGAAAGTCCTTGATTTCATTGAAAGACCATTTTTTCCCCTGAAGTATTATAGTCAGTTTTGCTGGGTAGGTGATTCTTGGTTTTAGTCCTAGTTCCTTTGACTTCTGGAATATCCTATTCCACGCCCTTCGATCCCTTAATGTAGAAGCTGCTAGATCTTGTGTTATCCTGATTGTATTTCCACAATACTTGAATTGTTTCTTTCTAGCTGCTTGCAATATTTTCTCCTTGACCAGGGAACTCTGGAATTTGGCCACCATGTTCCTAGGAGTTTCTCTTTTTGGATCTCTTTCAGGAGGTGATCAGTGGATTCTTTCAATATTTATTTTGCCCCCTGGTTCTAAAATATCAGGGCAGTTTTCATTGATAATTTCATGGAAGATGATGTCTAGGCTCTTTTTTGGATCATGGCTTTCAGGTAGTCCCATAATTTTTAAATTGTCTCTCCTGGATCTATTTTCCAGGTCAGTTGTTTTTCCAATGAGATATTTCACATTATCTTCCATTTTTTCATTCTTTTGGTTTTGTTTTGTGATTTCTTGGTTTCTCATAAAGTCATTAGCCTCCATCTGTTCCATTCTAATTTTGAAAGAACTATTTTCTTCAGTGAGCTTTGGAACCTCCTTTTCCATTTGGCTAATTCTTCTTTTTAAAGCATTCTTCTCCTTATTGGCTTTTTGAACCTCTTTTGCCAATTGAGTTAGCCTATTTTTCAAGGTGTTATTTTCTTCAGCACTTTTTTGGGTTTCCTTAGCAAGGTGTGGACCTGCTTTTCATGCTTTTCTTGCATCTCTCTCATTTCTCTTCCCAGTTTTTCCTCCACCTCTCTTACTTGATTTTCAAAATCCTTTTTGAGCTCTTCCATGGCCTGAGCCCATGGAATATTTATTTTGGGTATTTGGGATATAGAAGCCTTGACTTCTATGTCTTTCCCTGATGGTAAGCATTGTTCTTCCTCATCTGAAAGGATGGGAAGAGATATCTGTTCACCAAGAAAGTAACCTTCTATGGTCTTATTTTTTTCCCTTATTTGGGCATTTTCCCAACCAGTTACTTGACTTTTGGGTCCTTTGTCAAGAGTAGGGTATACTCTGGGAATCTGTGAGATCTCAGTTCCTCCAAGGTGGCACAATCAAACGTGTACTGGTCTGGACGCAGAGAGGGATTTTTATGCCCAGAATCTTAGCAGATCCCTCTCCACAGCCACTTGGCCTCCAGTTCCCAAGTTAGCACTGGGGGCTGATTTTCAGATAAGCTGGATGGGCAGGGCCGCCATTCAGTGTGAGACAAAGACCAGCTCTCCCAAAGCCTCTACCCAAGGATGAGGTAAGACTTAGCTCTTCAGTGCCCCCAGGGGTTTTTACGCTCCAACAATGGAGCTTCCATATGGGCTGCTGTGCTGCCTGTGTGGCTGCTGCCTACTGCTGGAGCTATGGGAAGGCCCTTCTTCCTTCCTGGCCAGCTGATAAAACCCCATCATGGTGCCTGTGGGTTGAGGGATCAGAGGACCTGCTGCTGGGACTGGAGATTCTGCCCCCAAGGTATCCTCCTCCCAGAGTCTCATTGCGTCCCACGGCTCAGCCCAGGCTGGGCTGGGCTCCGTGCTCAGCTCCGCATCTGGTGCAACCGACGTTTCAGTGAGCCTTTCAGGTCACTGTGGGCTGGAAATCTCCTCTACTCTGTTGTTCTCCACTTCTGCTGCTCCAGAATTTGTTGAGAGTCCCTCTCTACAGGTATTTTGCAGGCTGTGGGGGTAGACCCTGCGTAAGTGTGTCTTTCTAGTCCGCCATCTTGGCTCCACCCCTCTCAGCTTATTCTTAATGACTATATCCAATAAAGGCCTTTTCCTAGTCCTCAGCACTCATTCTTTGACCTTTGTGTGGTAACAAATGGTTCTTCAAGGGAAAACTAAGTTCTGGTCTATTCAGAAAGTGACACTGCTCATATCATTTGAAGCGTCCTTCCCTCCAGAGCTGTAAGGAGGGATGCTCATTGTCTCTGAGCATATTTAGAATTTACGTAGTGCTTTAGCATTTGCTAAGCACTTTACAAATGTTATTTCATTTTATTCTCACAACAATACTTGAAGGTACTTACTATTATTGTCACCTCATTGGAGGCAGACAAAGGTGACCCACTGGCCCAGGATTACAATTCAGATCTTCCTGACTGTAGGCCTGGAACTCTATCCACTTCATCATCTAAGCAGCAATTCACAAAGATGATGTGATCCAATGATGGTTCCAGTATGGTAGAAGTTTCATAAGCTGTTCCTGAAGTAACTCTAGTACCTTTCCAAAGACTCAACTTATGACATTTCTCTAATAATAAATCATCCCTAGCCCCCTGCTTGATCTCTTTTTGTCTACTACAAACCTGCAACTTTTCACAGATCAATGAATGGGAAAGTCATAGACACAAGAAGACCAAACACTCAATGCACTTTGATGTTTTTCATATGTATTCCATTGAGCTGTGGACTCGTTGAATTGGATCAATTTACTATTATTTATTTTTTATTATTTATTATTTGTTAGACATGCTTTAGAAATTGTCCTGAGCTTTAATTTTGATGATTTATGGGTATGTGGCAATAGTATGCATACTAGTAATTAAGTTTTTCTATTTGGTTGGCATACCCATTCCTCAATACCTTAATCTCATGGAGAACAACATTGCATGAGCCCTGAGAAGTACAGTCATCAAAACATCTGTCCCAAGTAACTGAGGTTACACAGTTATGGATGTTATCAGTTGACCTGATGGGAGAACCAGTCCTGGGAGAGGCTTCAAGGAAACTTGAATGGAGATGGCCCAGGTATTACTCTCCTACTCACAATTTTGACAAAGAGCTTCCTCTTCTTTCTTCTTTCTCATTTTGTCCCCACTCCCCCATTTCTTTTTCTTCCCCCACCTAGACATCACTTCTTTGAGATGTGGTAGCTTCCCATGAAAAGAATCTACGGTCAAGGGTGCTGATAACCAATGAACTTGCATGCTTGCCCTCTGAACAAGTGTGCAAACATATCTTTCTTCCTAGATTGGCTTCAGTAAATGAACAAATGGGAGAATACATCTGTATGTTGAAACAGGGGTTATGACAGCAACCTCTAATTTCTCCCTTCTCCCTTTTACACCTTCTCTTACCACCTAATGGAAGAGGAAGTCCATTGGGAGAATCATCTCTGTCATTTCATTTACTCAAAAAGAGTGCCAATAGCATGTTTTATTTGAAGGGGACTGATGATCTGCCAGGAAGTTGGGATGGAGAAAGGGCCTTCTTAGCAATTTTTCTTCAGTGGTATAATTTGTAAAAGGGCTTCATCCATGTCCTCTTCCTCCTCTTCCTTCTCCTGACTCCTACTCTCTTGTTCAAGTGTCTGGGATACCAGGGATATTCGTTCCACACTGCCTTGATCCCACTAACCCACCTGCCAAGTTAGGGAACTAAAACTTGGGATAGTTACTCCCTTCTGCCCCTTGCACATGTTTGGTTTTTTTTTTTTTGACCTCACAATAACATTGTGGGGGTAGATGCAGATGAGGGAATTGAAGCTGAAGGAGTTTAAATACTTATAGAGTCACACACCTAGTGAACATCTGAGACAGGATTCAAACTCAGGTCTTCCTGACTTCAAGTCTGGGAGTCTATCCATTATACTCTGTTGTTCAATTGCTCAGTTTTTCAGTTGCTCCCAACTCTCTGTGACCCCATTTGGGGTTTTCTTGGCAAAGATACTGGAGTGGTTTGCCATTTCCTCTTCCAGCTCATTTTGCAGATGAGGAAACTGAGGCAAACAGAGTTGAGTGTCTTGCCCAAGGTCACATAGCTAGTAATTGTCTGAGTCTGGATTTGAACTCAGGAAGATGAGATTTCCTAACTCCAGGCCTAGAACTCTATCCATGCTGCCCATCCATTATACTACCTAGCTGCCAAAAGGATAGAGCTGAAGATAGGTATCCTTAGTGAAACACATCATTACTTATTCTGCACTTACTTGCTTTATTACTTTGGGCAAATCATTTAAGCTATCAGGGCCTCTGTTTCCTCATCCATTAAAGAAGGAGTTAACTAAGCCAAGTCTAAGGCACCTTCTAGCCTGAACACTCTATAAGTTATAATTGAGGTCTCTCTGGGGAAAGTCAACTCTTTCAGGCAGCTTTCCCGGCTCACCTGCAGTTGACCTGAAATGACCATCTTCTGGGAGTAAAGAACCAATTCAATCTGTGTACTCACCTTTTTTGTCTCTGTTGAGGTTGTCAGCAAGTTGCCACCCTTGCCATACAGTTAGTCAGCAAGAAGAAAAGGTGGAAGATAATATATCCTGTCCTCTTTAGTCTACTGAACTGGTTTCTTTTACAATGAGATCATGGGTCCCTAGTTCCTAGTCAGGGGTATATGATCTCCACTTTAAGCAAACAGGATCTGAAAAAAGTCAAACTTAGAAAACATCTATTAGAGCCTAATTATTAAAAATATCCTACACAGGACTTCTTGGAATAGTAAGATCCAATAATGAAATGAAAACGAATTGATTTAAAGGATAAAAATTCATGGAAGCTGAGAAGGGACAAAGCAAACATTTCTGTAGCACCTACTATATGCCAAGTGCTTAAAAAATATTATTTCATTTCATGCTTATAACGACTTTGTGAAGTAAGTGTTACTACTACCCCTATTTTAGTTCAGGTAACTGAGATTAAGTTACTTGCCCAGGTCATATAGCTAGTTAGTATCCAAGACTAGATTTGAACTCAGATCTTCCTGACTCTAGGCTGAAGCTGTATATTCTGCACCAGTTCCCTCTGGACAGATGCATGTCAGTTTAGAGTTGGAAGAGACCTTAAGAATCATTTATATTGTTCAGTTGTTTCAGTTGTGTTCAACTCTTTGAGAACCCATTTGGGGTTTTCTTGACAAAGATACTGAAGTGGTTCACCATTTCCTTCTCTAGCTCATTCTCTAGCATATGAGGAAACTAAGGCAAACAGGGTTAAATGATTTACCCAGAGTCACACAACTAGTAAGTGTCTGAGACCATATTTGAACACAGGTCTTCCTGACCTGAAGCCTGGTCTCTATCTACTGCACCGCTTGGCTGCCCCAAGAATCGTTTACAGTGCTTAGATAATTTTGGGAACAAATCCATTATCATCTGAAACATAAAGGGGCTTGGATTAGATGACCACTAAGGTTTCTTTTAGTTTTAATCCTATGTTGCTATGACTTACAATGCTATTTTGGGGAATGAAGTAAGGAGAGATCCCATGAATGCTAGCTGACTGTCAGCATGACGGAGGACAGAAGTGTCATGAGGACAGGGCCCTGTATCTCCCAGAGCACCTAACTTGCTGTGTTGGTGGTCAGGAAAACTTTGGTGAGTTGTATTTTATTAAATTGAGTTAAACAAGGAGGCAAGACTCAATCAGTAATTCAAAAAGTACTTTGGAATACTGTATGTTCTGTACTGTGCTAGGTTACAAAGGCAAAACTTAGGTCAAACGAAGCCCTATAACTGCAAGCAGCCATGATGCTCATTTGTGCAGACTATCCACAGTCTGTATTTATCAGTATTTTTAAGCATAGAGTAACATTAAGTGACTACCTTGAGGAATAACACTTTTTCGGATGTATGAGTTCTGGTGCCATGCAGTCAATAAGCATTTATTAAATGCTTTCTATGTCTTAGGTACTGGGGCTACAAAGGCAATAAAAGAAACATGCACTGCCACTAAGGAACATACATCTAACTGGGCTTAGGGGAAGAGAAATTGTGGTCCCATTACTTAGTTATCTACTGGGACTGTCTAATACCTTCCATAGGCAGTCTAAAGCTTTGCTTCTTTTTCTATTTTACTTGTTTTGAAGAGGCATCTTTTCTTTTTTTTGGTTATGTATGTTAAAACATATTTTCACATTAGTCCTGCTGTGAAAGAAGAATCAGAACAAAAGGGGAAAAGTATGAGAAAGAAAAACAAAAATGAAAATGGCATGCTTCATTCTGCATTCGGACCCTGGATGTGGATACATTTTGCATCACCAGTCTTTTGGAACTGTCTTAGATCATTGTATTGCTGGGAAGAGCCAAGTCTATCAAAGTTGATCATCACACAATATTGCTGTTACTGTGTGCAGTGTGCTCCTGGTTCTGCCCAATTCACTCAGCACCAGTTCATATAAGTCTTTCTAGGTTTTTCTGAGGTCTGCTTGCTCATTATTTCTTGTTCCATTACATTCATATGCCACAACTTCTTCAGCCATTCCCCAATTGATGGACATTCCCTCAGTTTCCAATTATCTACCACCACAAAAAGAGCTTTACGTTTTGTTTCCATCCCAGCTATATATGTAATGAAATGCCATCTTTCTAAGGTTCCTTCCAACTATAAATCTATGATCCTATGACCTGCCAAGACAATGGACTTTGAACAGCCTATATTGCTCATCCCTCCCTTTTCAGAGCACTCTGGTCCTGCTTCTCCCTGGTTGGGATTGCTTTTCACATTAATCCTGAACTGTAACTGGAGTGAAAACAGAGCCAGCTCTGAGCACTGCCAGTCTGAGGCCACCAGGCAATGTGGGCTCAAGGCTTCAGGCAACAGATAGTACTCCAAGTGACAGAACCATAGGTGGGGAACAGCTGTGACCAAGACATAAGTGCTGTCAAAGTGATTGATTATATCTCTCATCCTGTAAACATCTGTGTATGTCATCTATCATCTATCTTATCATCTCATTTATTATCATCTCTCACAATAGCCATAGGAGGAAGAGGTCTGGGGTTTTTGTTTGTTTTGCTTTGTTTTTCTTTTTACTAGAATTGTGATTTCATTTGTATAAGATAAAGATCTCAAACTCACTGACCTTCTGGCTGCATGCCCCAAAAAAGTCCCTACAAAATCCCCCACTGTAGCCCAAATCAGATTATAACAAGACTTTGAAGTGTTAATAAGATAAAATACATTGTAACATTGATAATGTCATTTTGTGTTTTTCTATATCAACCTGCAGCTTCAGGGATTGGTGTCTATTTGAGTTTTACATCACTGGATGGAAAACTCCTAGTGAAGAAATTCTCTTCACCAAGGCAGGTGAATACTTACTCTACTACTTAGTCCTGAGAGTTTCTGGGGACACTGAGAGGTAATGACTTGACCAGAGTCAAATAATCAGGATGTCAGAGGTGGGACTTAAAACCAGATTTTCTTGATTCTGAGGCTAGCTCTCTACCCACAATACCATGCTACTTCTCACTTACCAATATTTTTACTCCAAATGTATGGATGAGGAACCTGAGGTTCATAGTTAAAAACCTGCCTGTACTCACCCCACTAGGAAGCATTGGATGAAGGGCTTGGCATAGGTTTCTCCTCACTCCAGGTCCAGTGTTCTTTCTAGTACACCATCCTTCTATCCTATGTTGTCTAGTATAGAGCTTCTTAATGTGGGGTCCATAAATTTGGATGAGAAAATGTTATTTTCACCAACCTTTGATTTTCTTTGTAATAATATATATTTTATTTTATGCTTTTAAAAACATCATTCTGAAGGGTCCATAGGCTTCACCAGACTGACAAAGGAGACCATAACATAAGAAAAGTTAAGAACTCCTGGTCTAACATAATTTTTCAGGAAGGAAAGCATTATGTGAAGGAAGATATGGTACAGAAAGATGTATGCTATGCAAGGAGCCAGAACACCTGGGTTCTGTCTCAGTACTGAAATTAGTTAACTGAATTAGCTGAGACAAGTTGCAAATCTGGACTTCAGTTTTCTCACCTATAAAGCAAGGGGGATTTAGAGTAAATGATCTTGAAGGTCACTTCCACTCTCATTCTACAACATAGCACAGTCATTCAATTTTCCTTCAATGAATTGACCACCGATTTTCTAATTCTATGTTTTGCTTTAAGCCTTCACCCAATCACCCACCCTCATACATGAATGTGAGTGTGTTCGTGTATGTAAATTGTAAGCTCCCTGAAGACTGTCTCCCTTTTGTATTTAGAACATCAGTACCTATCATACTACCTGGCTCAGAGTAGGCACTTCTAATAAATGTCTGTTGAATGAATATGTGTGTATATACTCTATATCTGATTTTATGATAGACCATTTTTTTATACTTGACTCTCTCCTATAAAATATTCATGTTAAAAATCTTAATGCATTAGAAATTGGGGTGTTGCCTTCTTACCTGAAATAAATTAAAGTTGAAGTAAGAATGCTGCATAAATGGCCCCAGCATTCTTTTGAAGGATCCTCTTGTCTGCTACCATGATTGGTACCTACAATAACAGAGACTCAAATTTGTTTGTCTGACATATTTTTAAAATGTTCAATTCCAAATTCTCTCATTCACTCTATGTCCTTCCCCAACCCATCAAAAAGACAAGCAATGATACTTATAACACATGTGAAATCATGTAAAACATATTTCCATATTTTCAACATTGCCCAAAAAGCAAGAAAGAATAAAGAAAGTGAAAAAATATGCTTCAATCTGTACTCAGAGTTCATGAGTTCTCTCTGTGAAGGTGGGCAGCATTGTTCATCATGGTGTTTTGGAATTATGGAGAGTTCTATTGATCAGAGTAGTTAAGTCTTTCCCAGCTGATTATTTTTACAATATTGCCATTACTATGTGCATTGTTCTCCTAATTTTGTTGATTACACTTTGCATCATTTTATATATCTTCCCAGGTTTTCTGAAATGTCTCCTTGGTCATTTCTTACAGTACAATAGTATTCCCTCACAATCATACATGAAGACTTGTTCAGTCATTCTCCTGTTGATGGGTGTCCCCTCAGCTTCCTTTTTTTTGCCACCACAAAAAGAGCTGATATAAATATTTTGCACATATCAGTTGTTTACATTTTTCTTTGATCTCTTTGAAATACCTAGTAATGATGTTGCTGAGTCAAAGAGTATGTATACATGGTATGCCCGTTGGGCATGATTGCAAATTGTTTTCCAGATCCCCTTCAGCATTTGCCATTTTATTTTTCTGTCCCTTAGCTGATCTTATAGTGTGAGGCAGTAGCTCAGAGTTGTTTTAATTTGCATTTCTCTAATTATTAGCAATTTAAAGCATTTTTATATGTCTGTTGATTGCTTTGATTTCTTTTGAAAACTGCCTGTTTTCAAATGCCTTTGAGAATGGCTTACAGAATGACTCTTATTTTCATAAATTTGGCTCCATTCCTTATATATTTGAGAAATTAGGCTTTTCCCAGAGAAACTTGCTGTAAAATTGCCCCTCCTCTCCCCCAGTTTCTTGTTTTCCTTCTGATTTTGACTGCATTGGTTTTATTGGTGCAAACCCTTTTAAATTTAATGTAACCAAAATTATCTGCCATGATACTTCCCATGATCCCCTCTACCTCTCGTTTGGTCATAAACTCTTTCTTTATTTGTAGAACTCACAGGTAGTTTTTTCTGTGCTACCCTAATTTGTTTATATTTATGTTTATCACCATTTATATCTAAATCATGTACCCATTTTGACCTTATCATATTATAAGGTAAGAGATGTTATCCATGCTTAGTTTCTGCCACACTACTTTTCAGTGTTCTCAGCAATTTTTGTTGAATAGTGAGTTCTTGCTCCCAAAGTTTTGATCTTCAGATTTATCAAATGCTGGATTACTGTGATATTTCCTTCTGTATATTGTATACCTAATCTATTCCACAGTTCAACCACTCTATTTCTTATCTAGCACCAGATTATTTTGATAATTACCATTTTGTAGTATGGTTTGAAATTTGGTAATGCTAGGCTGCCTCCCTTCATTTTATTTTTCACTTATTCCCTTGATATTCTTGACCTTTTATTCTTCCAGGTGAATTTTGTTTCTATTTTTTCTAGCGCTGTTAAATAATTAAATAAATATGATGCCCCTTGAGTAACTACTTAAAGAGGTCTATTCATTGAATGGGTGTATCTCACTCAAAGTGAGAATGTGATAAGATCTTAGCCTAAAATGGCCAAGGTCCCACATTGGATCCTGGGCCATCTCCAGTTGTCCTAATGAGTAGCAGGCCACTGGACCCATATGGCTTTGAAGGAGAATGTGAAGCTAGTGACCTTTCACAGCCCTCCCTCACTTAAGTCAAAGTCAAGTGCAAGTCATGTCATCATTTCCCTGATGTCATGGTCCTCTTTGAGAATGAAGGACAAACACAACAACACTGAATAAGTAAATTAATTTAGGTAGTATTATCATTTTTATTATATTGGCTTGGCCTACCTCTGAGCAATGAATATTTCTTCAATTATTTAGATTTGTCTTAATTTGTGTGAAAAGTGTTTTGTAATTGTGTCCATATAGCTCCAACTGGAAGTGATAGGACAAATTCCTCAAAGAAGCCATATAGACAGAGGTACCTATCTACCAGAGGTACCTATCTTCATTTCCTTGATTCTAATGTTTCAAAATTGGTCCAATTAGTCATTTCTGTCTTGTTAGGGAGAAGTCACAGCATTGGCCCTGATACTATGAACATCTCATTCACTTCTAAATTTCATCACAGCTTCTCCTTCCTATCATCATCACCATGTTCCCATTCAGCCTTGAAATCTCTTACCATTTCAATCCATCTTCCACCCAGCTGTCTTCCTATGTTACAAACCATCTAGACATAAAGAAGAACAAGATGAGGTATTTGGGAAACAATGCACAAACTTGTGACAAAGGCATGATATGGTAGTGATAGTAGACTCCAAGTATCTAGACATCTGATCCATCTGCCAAAAGCAAAGTAGCAAATATTTTCTTGGTATGCCTCAGATAATTTTACCCTTCAAAAGGTAGAACTCAACAAGGGGAAACTTTATTCTACATCTGATTCTCCACAACAAATGGAGCCTGGTAACTGGGGAAGAAATAGTGGGACCCATTGGCAGGATGTGACCACTCCAGGGCTTGTGATAGAGAAAGAAAGGAAATTTGAGCATAGTTTGACATGTTCCCTAGACTGAGTGATGGCAGATTTTAAAGGGTTCAGAGGAAATATAAGTAGGATTCCATGGATGAAAGTGCTTCAGGGGAAGTCAGTCCACGAGGAAGGGAAGATGCTTACATTGAACTTCTAGCACAAAAAGAAGCAATTGCAATGAGGAGGGGGAAAATGAGATTTGTCTGAAGAGATAGATATGAATTCACAGGTCGCTCACCAACCAAGTTAGACTTTAAAAAGAAATATACAGAATATGAAAGTAAAGCCAGGTAACAAAAAGTGCATGTGAATATAAAAATAGTGCCTAAAATGCTCAAGCTCAGAATGAACTAAGAATGGTGAGGATAGCTAAAGACAACAAAAGTTTTTAAATGCTACATTGGGAGAGCAAGGAAGATTGAAGAAAGGAATAGGACCTTTACTTGTACTGGGTGAAATGATGGTAGTGGACAAGAGTGAAGGCAGAGCTAATTGATTTTTAATTTCTTTCTATTTTCTTTGAAAAGGAAAATGATATTTGCATTGGGTATGACACAACAAAAATGACTAATAGGAAGCTGATACCCAAGATTAGTAAGGAGATGGCAAGGGGAAGCCTAGTTGCCCTTGATGAATTTAAGTCACCTAGTCCAGAAGAACTACACACTTGGATACTGAAAGAGATGTTAGATATGATTGTTGAGTTTTTGTGAATGATATTTGAAAAAGCATGTATTTCAAATAGTAATATTTCAAAAATAGAGGAATTCAAATGTTTTCCTGATTTTCCTTTTTAAAACTGTAGTTTTTTTTTAATTAGCAAAAATTTATCTTCTCTCTCACTTCTTATCCCTCCCCTGATCACCCAATGGAAAAAAGAAGACAAAACAAATATACATGGTTAAGCAAAACAAATTTCTGCAACATGTATGCCCCCAAATATATCTTATTTTGTACCCTGAGTCCATCACCTCTCTGTCAGGAGGCAAGCAGGTCCTCTCATTGTTGGTCACTGTATTGATTAGCACTTTTTTTCAAAAAGTCTTTCAAAGTTGTCTTTACAATGTCATTATAACTTGGTCTCCTGGCTCTGCCTCACTTCACTGTACAACAATTCATACAAGTCTTCCCAGGTTCCTCTAAAACTGTCTCTTTTAACATTTCTTACAAGACAATAGTTTTCTATTACATTCATGTACCATAATTCATCCAACCATTCCCCAGTTGAGGGGTACCACTCTAGTTTCTAGTTTCTTATTACTACAAAAAGAGCTGCTATAAATATTTTTGAACATATGGATCTTTTCTTCTTCCTTTGATCTCTCTGCGGTATAATCCTAGTATTGGAAACACTGGTATACACAGTTTAGTAAATTTTGGAGCACAGTTCCAGGTTGTTTTCCAAAAGAGCTGGGCCAATTCATAGTTCCATCACTGGTACTTTAATATGTCATTTTCTGCATCCTTTCCAATTCCTTCCACTTTCAGGAAAGTATATGGTATCTATAAATCACAGGCTGGTCATTTGACTTGAAATTCTAAGAAAATTATAAAAATATAATTAAAGAAATTATTATTGAGCCTCAAGAAAAGGAATCAGTGATCACAAAAAATTGGTATCAAGAACAAGTTTCTCTGGATGAAGAATTCAGAGAAACCTGGGAAGACATATGAACTGAAGTTAATTGAAGCAAATACATCCAAGAAAGCAGTATACACATTAAAACAATATAAATTGAAAGATTAATAAAGTGAAAACAAAGACTATGGAATTAAAATAACAACACTTGACTCCAGAAAAAAGATAAGAAACATGAACTGTTCTTTCTTCACTGTAGAAGTGGGAACTCTAAGTGTGAAGATGCAAATATTGTCAGATGTCATTAATGTGTTGGGGCTTGTCTGTTTCTTTTAAAGCTTTGCTTTAAAAATATATGCAAACAAAAATAGTTATAGTAGCTTTTTTGTAACAGCAGAGAGCTAAAAATTAAAATGGTATATGAATTAGGGAATAGGAATGTGATATAATATTATTGTCCTGTAATAAAGTTTTTGCTTTAGGGAAATACTTGATGGATTGGGGGCAGAAATGAATGTGATACAAAAACAAAGTCATCAATAAAAAAGAAAGAAATAAAAAAATAGATCATGTTAGACTAACTTCACTTCCTTATTTGACAGAATTACTAGATCCGCAGGTCAAGGGATTATTATTGATACAGTCTACCGAGAGTTTTGTCGAAATATTTGACAAAATATCTCATACTGTTCTTGGCGTAAATAGGGAAATGTGGGCTAGATGATAGTACAATTAGATGGATTTGGAATTGGCTAGATAGGTAGTCAGAGCATTTATTAATTACTACTTATGCTAGGTACTGTGCTAAGTGTTAGGGATACAAATACAAGGAAACAGTGTAGTCTTCACCCTTAAGGAACTTATATTCTAATGGAGGAAAGCAACACATAAAGGAGAGCTGGAAAGGGGAGAGACACATACATCCTCATGGAGCAATCTGGAATTGCCATGGAGGCTTAGGAACTGGCAAGATAAGGCAGAAATTGACCTTTCAGGTCCCCAGGGACAGAATCCAAATTTTTATTGGGTGTTGGGGGGAATGGAGGTAATCATCCCAGTAGGTGTAGTCCAGTGAATGAGTGTATAAATGACTTCAAAGGGTAGTCTTTAATGATTCAATATGTCAGCTAGGCAAGAGATGTCCCTGGGAGTGCCGTGGGGATGGATATGCCTGGTTCTGAGCATTAAGAGTCATGCTTATCAAATGTGCAGATGATATTTCTCAGAGGGATAATTAATGCGCTGGATGACAAAGTCAGGGTCCAAAAAGATCTTAACAGACTAAATCCAATAAAATGAAATTTAATAGAGAAAAATAGTGAAGTCTGACACTTGGTTTTTAAAAATTGACTTCATAAGTACAGATGGAGGAGGTATAGTTAGAAAGCATTTGGCCTGAAAAGTGATTTGGGAGTTTTAGTGAACTATCCATCTGTCAACAAGAATTTTAATAAGCACTTGCTTTGTGTCTGGCACCATGTTAAGTGATGAGTCTACAAATATAAGTAGAAAGATCGTCTCTGCGCTCAAGGGTCTACATTTTAATGGGAGAAGACAGAGTAGGGAAGGAAAGAGACTTGGTACAAAGTCATGGTGGAGGAAACATAGAGATAGTCTGGAGAGACTAGAGTAGGATGTAGCTGCTGTCCTGGGCTTCTTCCAGGTGTAAAGAGATGATCATCCCACTGCTCTCCGTCTTTCTTCTACCACATGTGATCTATTGTGTTGAATTCTGGGCACCATGCTTTGTTTTCCCTCTTCTGGTTCTCTCTAATTTATTCCATACAGATCTTGTTTGTACAGAGTTGTTTTCATATTGTATCTGTCTTTAAAATATGAGTTCCTTGACTACTGGGACTAGGGTTTTTGTTTTTGTCTGTTTTTGTATCCCCAGCACTTAGCACAATGCCTCACATATAAATAGGTACTTAATAAATGTTTGTTGACTGACCCAGTGATAATCTGGAGATAATCTTATTCTTTGACCAAGACAGGGAGCAAGCAAGATGGTAAAGAGCCTCAAGTTCAGGGCATAGGAGGACTGGATAAAGGACTAGGGATGAGAGCTGTCATTAAATATGCGATATGTAGTCATGTGGGTTAGATAGATTTTGTCCCGGTCTCAGAACTAGGAGTAATAGGTAGATGTTTCTTTTCTTTTTAAATTTTTAAAAATTCATTTTAAACAATACAATACAAGGGGGGGAATTCCATATACACAGCAGAACATGAGAGGATTTAGTATGAAACAATAAATTTTCATTTCAAACTGTTTATTTTTTTAAAACCTATGTAATAAATACCACATGTTGTTTTCAAAGTGACCCAGCTTTTCTGTGCTTCCTTCTAAGTTTTCTTTCATTCTCTGTTGTGCACTTTTTATTTTTTTCTCCTTCCCTCCTCACTTTACCCTATAGAAGGCTATGATTAAATGGAAATATATACATACATATCTACAAACATATCCTACATATATTTATATACATATACTTACACATATACATATATGTAAGACCATGCCTGTTTCTATCTGTCAGTTCTTTCTCTGGAGGTGGATAGTATCTTCCTTCGTAGGTCCAAGTCTTTCCATGTTTTTCTAAATCAACCAGCTCATCATTTCTTATACCACAGTACTATTCCATCACAATCATATACCACAACTTGTTTAGCCATTCCCCATTTGAAGGGCACCTATCATTTTAGCCAATCTGATAGGTGTAAGATGATATCTCAGAATTGTTTTAATTTGCATTTCTCTATTCAATGATGATTTAGAGCATTTTTATATGATTATATATAGTTCTGATTTCTTCATGAAAGAACTGCCTATTTATATCCTTTGAGCATTTATCGATGGGGATATGACTCATATTCTTAGAAGTTTGACTAAGTTCTTTATATATTTGAGAAATGAGATCTTTATTTGAGAGATGGTCTATGAAAACCCCCCCTCCCATTTTCTGCTTTCTTTGTAATCTTGTCTATCTTGATTTTATTTATACAAGAACTTTTTAATATAATCAAAATTATCCATCTTACACCTCAACAATGCCCTCTCTCTTTTGTCTCTGCATATATTATTCTTCTATCTATGAATCTGATAGGTGATATGTTCCATGTTCTTCTAATTTTCTAGAAGTGTTAAAGAGATAATTTTAAACTTGCTATCAGGACAAATCTAAAAACTAGTTATTCCAAACTGAAACGGCTGTCTCTGAGAGGAGAGAAGCTGGATGACCATTTGTTGATCTGTTGGAAATGTCATAGCAGGGACTTGTTGGGTATGAAGTCCCGTCCAAATGAAATGCTGTGATCCTGTGATCTCCAGAAGCTAGGAGAGAAATAGCAGCTGCCTGCCTGAGGCTGCAGGGATGTGCAGCTGCCTCCAATTTCCCAGGCCTATTTCAGGGTATCTGGAATTAGCCCTGTGCTGATATCGTTTGTGGAGGTGTTGAAACCTGGCCAGGTGTGGTGAAGGAAGGGGCAGGAGCAAAGAATTGGAGTCTATGGGGAGTAAAATTAATGCTTTGATCGGGGAATGAGTTACACTCCAGAAGGTTCAAAGTGTGTATAGGACGGAGTGCTGTGGTGATGGAGCAAGTTTTCAGAGTGTACAAAGTTAGTTCTGTGATGATGTTTTGGAGAATTTGGAAGTAAGAATTTGGAAGAAGTGTGAGCATTTGATTCAGTGAATGTATACAGAAGAGGGAGGGAGGAAAGGAATGAATGTCAGGCAAGTGGGCAGTGGTTGAGTCTTACGTTATTTGGACCCACTCCTCTTAAGAAAGTGAATGTGGACAGAAAGTCAGTCTGTGTCTATCTCTCTCCCCAACCCCATGAATACCAGCCAAGGGAGTAGTGAAAGGAGGTGAATCAGATTTTATCTTAGTCAATTTATGTGAACCATGAATTTCTGAGTACCTCTTAATTCCTTTTAAGAAATAGATTAGCAGCCCTAAGGGCATGTGTGACAGTTTTGTGGCAATTCCATTGATTGTCCCCAGTCTCTCTCTGGAAGAAGAAGGAAGGGGGAAAGATTCTGATTTCCTGTTACACATTTTTATGGTACTTTGTGGTAACATGAGTATGCTTTAGATACATCATCTCATTTGATCACATCCTAATCAACTACATTCACTGCTAGTCCTCAATATATTCCAAGAAGAGTATGTTGATCTTACAGCGAAGCCACAGAGTTTTCCCCTGATCTTACATAATTTCTCTCTTGCATTTTCTTAAAGCTGTAACCCTCATCCAGGTGTTTCTCTCCTACATAATGTGGTAGGCTTCCTTCTTCATGCTGATTTCATTTCTTTTCATTCATTTCTTTATTAATTTATCAGAAAACATTTACTGAGCACATACTATGTGTGAAGCACTGTACTAGGTTGTAAAGGAGAGAAATGTATATAAAATAGAGCCCATGATCTCATGGAGTTCATAGTCTAATTCATGTCAAATAGTTCTCTTTTATTTTTACTTTTTAAAAGTACTGTTGATGCTACGATTTTTTTTACATCATTTTTATATTCAGTGGTGTGCTGTTAAGTATTTAACAATCAGCTCTTCAAGAAAGAAAAATGTACACATGAAATATTTAAGTTTAATCTGAATCATTAAGATTTTCTTCATCACTTTCTTAAATCTAGACAATCAACAAAACAATAAATCAAGCCCTGATTTGCAGCATTTACTGAATTCTGAAGTATAGACGATCATTCTGGAAATTTAACTATCAGTTCTCACTACTTGTATTGAGCTGGTTCAAGCACACTCCTGCTTATATCTTAGTGATTCCTGCCACTATGCTATAATATCTTTTTTTGTGGCAATGTAAGTATGCTTTAGGTTAATTTCAGTTGATTTTCATTCATGTGCGACTCTTTGTTGACCCAATTTGGAGTTTCCTTGGTCAAAGGCACTGGAGTGGTTTGCCATATTCTTCTCCAGCTCATTTCACAGATGAGAAAGCTGAGGCAAACATGGTTAAGTGACTTGCCCAGGGTCATACAGCTAGTAATGTCTGAGGTTGGATCTGAACTTAGAAAGATGAGTCTTCCTGACTCCTGACCCAGTGCTCTCTTCCCTGTGCCACCTAGCTGTTCCTGTGCTTTAGATACATAATTTCAAACAAATAACCATAGTTAAGCAAAAACAAATCAACACCTTGGCATATCTGGAAATTTATACTTCATTCAGCACCTCTGGTCCATCACTACTCTGCCAAACAACCAGGCATCCTCTGCAGTCCTGGTTTTTCACTGCAGTAGTGAGAGTTCTTTGATCTTGAAGTCTTTCAGAAATGTTTCCCTTTATAGTATGATCATGGTATAAATTGTTTCCCCATTTCTGCTTCTTCTGCTCTGTATTGGTTCATACAATCCTTCCTAAGTTGCTCTAAAGTATTCATATTTATCACTTCTTAGGGCATGATATTACATTCTATTAATGTATCTTAATGTGTTCTGCCACTCCTCGATCAATAGGCTCATAATCTCCTTCCAGTTCTTTGCTACTACAAGTCATGAGGCATGGTTCACATATCCGATTAATCTGTTTCTCACTGTTATTACTAGGATGACAAATTAGAAAATAGTCCTTCTTGCTGCTTTTTCACATCATTAGAGCTCTTGACCCAGCTTGCTACTGACTGGAAAGATTAAAGCCATCTAACATGATCTCTCCACTCTCCTTTCATCATAACCTCTTTTTCCTTTCCATACCCAGAAAAAGAGAACAGACTACTTCTCCCAAAGGCCAGTCTCTTGATCTGATTCCATTTCACCTCCTGTAGGACTTTGCTTCTGTCATCATCATCATCATCATCATCATCATCATCATCATCATCATCATCATCATCATCATCACCATCATCATCATCATCATCACCACCATCATCATCATCATCCCTCTGTCTTTCTCTGCCTTTGTCTCTTTCTCTACTCTCTCCCTCCCCCTCCCCTCATATTTTCAGTCTCTCCATTGGCACTGGCTGCTTCCCATCTGCCTATAAACATGCTCAGTTCTAAAAAAAATTCTTTTCTTAGGACCTTGGAAGCATGGAAATATTATAAAGTAACACTTGAGGGTTATGATTTAAGAACTCTCTGAGAAGAAGCTAAGAATGGGAGAGAGTAAGTGCTAGGGATACCAGGAAGGGAGAGAAGGGACTGAAAAGAAAAGTGTTTGGCTACAAAAGACAAAGTTTGCTTCCTTCACAACTTTGGCCAAGACAAATGGCAAGGTGGGCTAGTTAGGTATAGGACAGGGCAGGAGTGGGTGCTGAAATCTGGCCGCTGTAATAAACTGTTAGATTTTTGCTACATTCACTTTCCCATGATAAGAATTCTTTCTAGCTAATAATTCCCTTTCTGGCTGCTGCCCTTCACCTCCCCTTCCATCCATCCAGACCAATCTAGTATTCATCTGCTTAATGCCTCTTAATCATTCCATTCAAAGAGTTGCCTCTTCCATCCTCCAAATGCAAAATTTGAAGACCTAAGCTATAAAGTACCTTTTTAAAAAATTACCTATGATGAGATCTGGGGCCTCATTAAGGCAAATACTCAACCTTAGGCTGCTCCTGAAACTACAACCAACTCTGCAATTCTTGTTTGGGGTATTCCTCATAAGAATACATTATGACTAGTTATCTGCCTCCTCTCATGGAAAAATTTGACCAAACCCTTGATCACATTTCAGCCAAGATTATGCTGTGACTTTTAAGGGCAAAAGAGCTGGCAGATTGCACGGAACATAATCTGGGATGAATGCTGCCTTGGAGTAGATATGACCAGTAGCACAAAATGTCTAACACAAGAAAACCAAGGAATCCTCTCCTCCTCCAGAATTTTCAGAATTTATAAGCAAATTTTCCATTTTTCAAATGGAAAAGCTGATGACAGATGGGGAGACTGAGTGGTTTGCTTTAAGAAAGGTATCCTTAACTTTTTTTGTGTCCTAAACCCCTTGTGTGTCCAGTAAAACCTACGAACTCCTCTGAATAAGGTTTTAAAATGCATAAAATACATAGGATTATGAAAGAAATCAATTATATTGAATTACAGAGGCAGCTAGGTGGCACAATTGATAGAGTCAGGAAGGATCTAGAGTCAGGAATATCTGAATTCAAATCCTGCCTCAGATACTTACAAGCTAGGCAATCCTGAGCAAGTCACTTTATCTCTTTCAGTCTCAGTTTTGTTGTCAGGCAAATAGGAATTATAATAGCACCTATATTACTGGGTTGTTGTTAAGAGCAAATGAGATAATATTTTGTAAAGTGCTTTGAAAACCTTAAAGTGTTATATAAATGCCAACTATCATTATTATAGTAATCAAAATATTTTTAAAACTCAATTTTATGTATTCTAAATTCAGAATTCCTGCTGTAGTCTATGCAGGCTATTCATTCATTCATCTATATGTTCATCCAACAAGTATTTATTGAGTATTTATTGTATACAAGGTTCAGCTAAGTGGTGCAGCGTATAGAGCGCTGGGCCTGGAGTCAGGAAGGCTCATCTTCATGAGTTTAAGTCTGGTTTCAGACACTTACTAGCTGTGTGACCTTGAGCAAGTCACTAAACCACATTTGCCTCAGTTTCCTCTGTAAAATGGGCTGGAGGAGGAAATGGCAAAGCACTCCAATATCTTTGCCAAGAAAACCCCGACTGGGGTCACAAATAGTCAGACATCACTGAAAAATGACTGAACAACAGACAATGGTACACAGAACCCTGTGGAAGCATAGACTCCTAGGATCATAGATTTGAGCTAGAAGGGAATTCAGAGGCCAATTAGTCAAATCCCCTGCTTTTACAGATGAAGAAATGGAGGTCCAAGGAAGTTAAGTGACTTGTCCAAGGTCACATTGGTAACAAGCATCAGAAGTAAGATTTGTACACAGATGTCTATTTCACCACACCATCCTGCCTCCCCACAGTCACTGCTTTCATGGAATTTACAGTCTAGTAGAGGGAAAAGATTTTCAGCAGGAAATTAAGAGAAGCAGGCTGATGTAAGCATAGCAGGATAAGCCCTTTACTAGGAGTCACAAGACTTGGGTTCTGGTCTTGATCCTGCCATTAATGATCTCTGTATCATTGGACAAATCATTTACTCTCTCTCTGAACACTTTTCCCCATCTATAGGGTTGGATTAGATGATTTTCAAGTTCTTTTCCAGCTTAGATCTTCTATCATTCTAGGTCCCTATCTCCAGTAATCTATCCTGCACTCAAACCATGGAACAATTTTTGCAACCATTAGCCATTCAGATGGATAGGAGTTTACTTTTGACCTCAGAGAAATGGGAAATGATTTATCTCTTACTTTTTGGAATTGGAGTCCAGATTTCACTGAGTAGGCGCTTCAACAATTCATTCATCATTCATTAAACAAGCATTTATTAAACAATTGCCATATGTTAGGCATCATGCCAGGCACAAGGGATACTGAACTGAGCCCACCCCACCTCCTAATATCATCAACAAAACAAAATAAAACCATTTTATGCCCTAAAGGGACTTGCTTTCTACTTGGAGAAAAAAATGTGTGATTAGAGATGCTGAATCTAAATGGAGGCGATACTTTTCTGGGCAATCTTTCAACTCCTCATGCCTGCCACCCTGATAAAAGCCCTCATCACCTTACACCTGGACTAGAGCAGTTGGTTGCTGATTGGTCCCCTTGTGTCAAGGCTCTGCCCACTCCAGTCTACTCTCCAATCACTTGTTAAATTAATCTTCCTAAAGCCATGTCTGGCCATGTCATTCATCTCCTCCCCGCCCCCCCCCCCCCCCAGGCCCCCAGTCAATAGCAGTGTCTTCCTGTTGCTTCCAGGATCAATATAAAATTTTACGTTTGGCTTACAAAGTCCTTTGGCCTCTCTAGTCTTCTTACTCTTTACTTTTGAGTTTCATTCCAGTGACACTGGCTTCCTTGCTATTCTATCTCCATTTCCCAACTTAGCAATTTGGCTGTTGCCCATTCCTGGATCTGTCTGTCTGTCTCCGTCTGTCTGTCTCTGTCTGCCTCTTTCCCTCCCTCCCACTATCCTCTGTTTGTCTATCTCCCCTCTTTCTCTATCTATGCCTGTCTATATGTCTCTGTCTTCCCTCCTCCTTTCCTCCCTGTCCCCACATCTCTGCATCCCATCTTTCCTGTGTTCCTTCGAGTCACATCTAAAGTCCACCTTCTATAAGAAACCTTTCCCAGTCTCCCTTAATGCTAATATCTTCCATAGCTGTTTTCATGTTGTCTCCCCCATTAGATCGTAAGCTCTCTGAGAACAGACACTGTTGTTTGTCTTTCTTATATCATCAATGCTTAGATCAATATCTTGATCCATAGCAGGTCTTGACAAATGCTTGTGTTCATCTTTCATTTTTAAAGAGGATGGTGACATCAGAGAAATGGTGACATGACTTGCACTTGACTTTGTTTTGAATGAGGGAGGGCTGTGCAAGGTCACCAGCCTCACTTTCTCCTCCTGAGTCATCTGGATCCAGTGACCAGATATTCATTGAAATAACTGGAAATGGCCCAGGATGCACTAATAAGTGCTATTTTATTAGCAGACTAATAAACAGGCATTGGGATCAGGGGAGGTGGAGAAGTGCCAGCTCTCTCTCCCAAAAAGACCCTACCACTATAGACCCACATTCACAAGAAGTTTAATCCAGGAAAATACTTCTAGGTCTCTAAAACAACATAGGACATCTAAAATTTTTCCAAGAATTCCTGAAACAACATAACCTATTCCAAGAATAAGGGTACTGGTTAAAAAAAAAAACTATCCAGTATGTCCCTGTAAATGTATAAAGGACTCAAATACATCTTAGAGAAACCCCCTTGGGGTAACGTCTTCTCTGGGGTTACTCATAGTATTTAGAGCTGGAAAGTACTTTAGAGAACTTTGTATCCAACTGTCTCACAGGATAACAAGATTCAAGGACTTGCCTATGTTCACACAGCTAGTAAGTGTCAGAGGGATAATCTGAATCTAAGTCACACTGACTCCAAGTCCAACACTCTCTTCACTATACCATGCTGCCCAAAGTTATCATTGCACCTGAGGGGAGGGTTGGGTCCCCACAATGGAAGAATCCAACTACTCTCAGGATACCAGAGATAACTTTGTGGGGTTGTACTTCTTATGTTGTGAATGCCTGAGCTTTCACCAGCATGTTTCCCATTAATGGTCATCCAGTAGACTTAATTGGATTTTAGCAAAGGCTTTAATTAAAATGTAGTCTTTACTAAGATGGTATTCCCAAGATGCTATTGTAAGACAGTTGGCATATAACATTTTCCCATCCCCACCCCAAGCCCTGGAGTACTCTCGCACAAATACATTTCAGGTCTACGGGAAGAGTAGGTTCAAACTTAGAGTACAACAATAATGAGGCACACATGTGGGTAATACATGTACAATGGAATAACTCTTAAGTTCCAATACTTCATAGCTTGGAAGTCTTTTTCTTTCTTTTTTCATAATGCTCATGGCATTTCTACATGGATAAGGCATCCCAGACTGGATGGGCTCCTAGGATCTACTCTTTACTTAAGTACATAACTCATTTCTCTGCACAACAAGGGAGTCACACTCCCTGAAGTTGCCTCCTTCCTCACATGACTCTCCAAATCTGTCTATTCTCAGTATGTTTCTCTTTTCCTGCTTAGATGCATTTTCTTCTACTACCTTAGTCTCTCTGATGACATGGTCTATGAAGGTAGGAGGATTGTTCTCCTTCCTCCCCCCACTCTAGGCTTACTGTCTTCTCAGCATTGCCCTCTAGTAAGCATCTGCCTGTAAGAAGAGATCTGAGTTTGGAATCTTTCCCCAATAGACTGGATCTACTTTCCAAACTGATGAACTCAAAAATGAATATTTTCTGCCTCTAGAATATAAACCTCTGAAATTCCTCTAGCTATGTAAAGCACCTAAATTGTGTGTAGTTAGCCAATAATTCTGCTGGTCACTCTAGAGGCATCTTTTCCTCTTTTCTTCTGCCCTCATCCATTTCCCCAGCCCCAGACTAACAAGAATCCATCCAAGGCTGCTTGATCCCTCTCATGACTTGGACAACATGGGAGCCACAAGCTCTATTCCTTCTGGTGAAATGGACGACCACCAGGTCTTACCAACTGCTCTATCTCTGCCTCTTCAGTCCTCCAGACTTTACCATCTTCTTACAGCTGAATTTGCTATTTTGGGTTGTCTCTCAAAATTAGCGTGAGCTCCCTGAGATTAGGATTGTCATGCTTTTACTATTTATATACCTAGGTTTAGCATAGTACTTACCATGCAGTAAGCATCTTGTTTATATATTACAACCAAACTGTATGATTACTTTGTTTTGGTGTTATGGAAAATTCCTTAATGCCTACTCTTTTATTAATAGATTGTTAATTCAATTGAGGGGTTCTAAACTTTCTAGGGGCAGCTGGGTGTTGCAGTTGATAAAACTTTAGACTTGGAATCAGGAAGATGAGTTCAAATTGGGTCTTAGACACTTACATACTATGTGCCCCTGGACAAGTCACTTAACCTTGTTTGCCTCAGTTTCCTCATCTGTAAAAATGGGCTGGAGAAGGAAATGGCAAACTACTTTAGTATCTTTTCCAAGGAAACCCCAAATGGGGTCATGAAGAGTTGGACAAAACTGACCAACAACAAAAAAACCTTCTGTGATTACATTAATTGAAATAGCAGGCAGACAACTCCGCAACCCCTTTTATACTCTATATGTTTCTTCCTCCAATGGTATACAATGCCTTGAAGACAGATATTTTGTCTTTCTTTTTCTTCCTTCTTTCCTTCCTTCCTTGTTTTTAATCATTGTTTCTCAAAGCCTACTTATTCATAAATCAGCTGAAATCATTTGCCCAGAGTTATGTTTAGAAAATGGTAGAATCTGAAAGCACTTCAGGTTTTCTGGCACCAAGTTCAGTGTTTCAGGGACAAGAAGTCCAGGGTTTAAATCCTGTTCTAACACTTGAGAGCTATGTGACTATGAGAAAGTCACTTAACTTCTGTGAGCCCTAGTTTTCTCATTTGTGAAATGGATGTCCCAATGCCTGTAGTACCTACATTGTAGAGGTATTGTGAAGATCACATTTGATAAAATATGTAAGCTTAAAGCCCTGTAAATGTCAGCTGTTGCTTTCTTTGCTACACAAATACTGACATATAATATTTACCCACATTTTGCCCCCATTTGGAAGCTGTGTATTTATAGAGCTATGAACTGTTTTATTGAGCATTCCAATAAGGTATTGAGAAAGGTTGTTGGCAGGGGGAGGAAGGAGAAGGGAGAAAGAGGGAGTAGATATGACTCCATATTGCTTGACTCATGGTTGATTCATGGTCATCAACTGCCAATGTAAAAAGCCCTTTTTTTTAAACAGTAAAGTGGGTTTCTCTGTGTGTTTGAATGAAAAGCCTACACTTAATACCCTATTGTGAAAAATGTCAGTCTTTACTGAAGTTAGTGCCTAACTGAAAACATCAAAGTAATATTGCAAATAGTAGAAATACATTTGAGAATTTAGAGTTTGAATTGATTTTATTTGGATGGAAGTGGGGGATGAAAAGTTGCTTCATTCCCTGTGCACAGTTCAAGATGGGGGTGGATACTGAGATGGGGGTGGATGTTTCATAGGGGAAGAAAGTGGGCAGGGTACATATAATGGCTATTGCCCGTGTCATCTAAATGGTCCCTCTAGGTTTGGTACAACTCATACTTTTTTCCATTGCATACAGCACATGACTGGCATATAGTCACATTGTCACAGCATCTCAGTTCTTAGAACATCAACAGTTCCTTCAATCAATCCTTAAATAGCACAAGCTCTCTAGTTTATCAATATAAGTATCAATATCAATATCCAGTAACTTTCTCATAGTCACACAGCTCTCAAATGTCAGAGCAGGATTTAAACCCTGGACTTCTTGTCCCTGAAGCACTGGACATGGTGCCAGAAAACCTAAGGGACCATCTCCAGTTGTCTTGATTTATATCTGGCCACTGCACCCAGATGGCTCTGGAGGAGAAAGCGAGGCTGGTGACTTTGCAAAGGTCTCCCTCACTGAAATCCAATTCACTTGCATGTCATGGCATTACCTTCCTGTTGCCATAGTATTCTTTGAGAATGAAGGACAAACAATGCCAGTCCTTCCTAAAATGTGACACCCAGAACTGGACATAATCTTCTAGATGGTCTGACTAGGGCAGAGTGAACATAGCAGACCTATCACATTTTAGTCTTAAACACTAAATGTCTCTTAATGAAGTCTAAGATCTCATTAGCATTTTTGGCTACCATGTCACATTGTTGACTCACACTGATAAATGCGTTGTCAGGTGGGGCACTGACTGAATGCAATGTGCAGGGTGGTGATGTGAACAAACACACCAATTTCTATCTCTCACTGGTATTGGCTTGTTTTGTCATTAAGGCTTTTGTCCCCCCCCCCCCCCCAGGTTCACAAACAGTCTGGGGTATACATATCTTAGAAATTACTAATGTGGCAGAAATTTTCTATCTAATCAATTTGTCCTTCAACTCATCCTGAACTGAGGAAAATCTTTTCCTCTTTCTTTTTCTCAGTGGCTATGTTGCCCATAGACTTGGACAGAAATGATTGCAAATGGCCCTATACTTTGATGGGCACTTTAAATAACAGAAATAGGCATTTAAGGAAGTGGTTCCTGCTTGTAGGGTGTGATGGTGGCAGCTGAGGGAGCTGAACCTCTTTCTCACTCCTCTTCCCGTAGTTCCCATAGTTCCCATAAGGGAATGGAAAATGAACTAGGTAGGTCAAGGGGAGCTGGTTTTCTTTTTTTGTTTGTTTGTTTTTTTGGGCAGTGCTCCAGGGAACAAGGGAGGAAACGGGCTCTAGGGGTTGGATTCAGCCATAGTCTGCTCTCTCACTCTCAGTTGCTTCCACCTTCACCCACATTCCACCTGACCAGCAGTCAGCTCTTCATGGTCTGGCTTGCTTTCTGTTGCCAAGGTAGCACTTAATTTCCCAGTTTCCCACTTGCTGAACAGAAGCTGCATCAAGGAACCTTGGAGTTCACAGTCCTCTTTGGTTTTTCTGTGGGGCTTTTCTGAGTTTCACTTATGTATCTTCTCAGAAAGAATCATTCCCTAGATAAAAATCCCCTGGGAATTTTGGATAAAATGCATGGGAGACTGTGAGGAAGATAGCTACTAGCAGGAGAACAAAGATAAGAGTTCATGTAGAGCAAAACCATTGGGTAAACCATCAAGTGGAGAGCCAGACCTGCAGATATTTATCAGTCCTTCCCTGTGGCTACTGCCCACTAAGAGCCACCCCAACAGTCAGGTATCATCCTGCCATTATAGGCAAACTACTCCTTGTCCCTTGGCTCATAGAATTCCTACTTCCAAGCTTTTGCTCACATATTTTCTCTCTGTCCTGGAATTCCTTCTCTCTTGTTCTTCATTTTTTTTCTTCAGGTCAAAACAAAAATCTTCAAAGCCTAATTCCAGCTGTTTCTTTCTCGGGAAGTATCCTCAGCTGCCCCCCTCCCTACCTCCTCCCCACAGTGATTTCTCCACTCTTTGAAAGATTATTCTTTTTTTGCCATTTATTTAATATATCCTGCCCTAAACAATTAGTTATGATTTTCTAATGTAGCTAACAGTATGAGATAATGGAGAGAACACTGAGAGTCAGAAGGCAGGTTTGAGTCTCTTTTCTGACACTTATTAGCTGGGCTGTGGACTGGGACATGAATGGAATTTGAATTAACCCCTACATTCTCACAACACCAGCCATGGCTGTTGGGAGTCCCTCTGGAGCAGACCTGGAGCAGTTGGAGTTAGCTCTGCCCCCTGGGCTCATTGACCTGGGACCAGGGGAATTGTGAGGGACAAAGGAGATAACGAATGGAAAGCACTTTGCAAAGCTTAAAGTGATACATAAATGCCAGCTAGTTACTGCTGCTGTTGTGATAGTCACCAGGGGCAGCTGGGGACAAAGCATCCAGGAGTCAGGAGGACCTGAGTTCAAATCCAGTCTCAGACCCTTACCAGTTGTGAGACCCTGGGCAAGTCACTTAACCCTGTTTGCCTCAGTTTCCTCATCTGTAAAATAGACTGGAGAAGGAAATGGCAAACCATTCCAGTATCTTTGCCAAGAAAACCCCAAATTGGGTCATGAAGAGTTGGACACAACTGAAACAACATAGACCTCCAGTCTGGTGATGACTTCATGCTCTATCTTCTACAACACTCCTGCTGAGCTCAAGCTTTTTATAGAGCAATACAGGAGTGTACCAGTAAATGTTTAACAACCAGGTTCTGAGGGATGGAGGTGGGAAATGGATGCAGGTACTATTAAATTTGTTAAACTTTCTTAAGTCTAGACAATGAACAAAATAACAAACCAAAACCTAATTTGGGGTCATTGCTGATTTCTGAGGTGTAAATGAGCATACTAAAATTTTAACAATCCTACAAGCCCCTGCCCGGGACCCCTGTGGCCTTTTCAGCAAAGAGTATAGAAAGGTCACTTTAGTGTTCTGGCAGAGCTCAGGAGACCGCAGGGAACTTCCTTACCAACTGTTCATCTTATTCTTTCTCTCTCTCTCTCTTTCTCTCTCTCTTTCTCTCTCTCTCTCTCTCTCTCTCTCTCTTTCTCTCTTTCTCTCCTTTTCTTTCCCTCTGTCTCTTTTTTCTCTCTCCTTTCATCCATCCATCCATCCATTCATCCATCCATCTATCATCCATCTTTACATCTATCCATCTGTCCATCCATCCATCCATCCATCTATCTATCTATCTATCTATCTATCTATCTATCTATCTATCAATCAATTTTTGTACACTTCTTTTACCTTGGGATTGATGAATATGGTTTTATTAAAGAAACTGCATATCTTAACCCTCAGGCTGGTTAAGTGGTCCCTTGTCCAAGATGTGGAATAGGACTACTGTGTCTGACCTTGCACAAACCTTTCTGAGCAACAGCCTGTTTATAAATTAGGACTACAGCACCACAAAAATGGGAGCCATTGCTGTTTATCTGTGTATGTATCCTGTCTACAAAACTAGACTACATGGTTCTTGAGGACAAGTACTCTCTCATATATCATATACCTCACAAAACCTAGTATAATGCTGAACACATAGACATTTAATAGATATTTGCTTAGCACAGTGATTGGCACATAGTAGGTGACTAATAAACACTGATTGATTAATTATGGTGATGGTGATACTGACAATAATAAACATACATAGAACATAGGCTGGGATGGTAGGGATAGGAAACCTGCAGCTTCAAGGTCACATGTGGCCTTCTAGGTCCTTGGGTGTGGCCTTTTGATTGACTTCAAGTTTTACAGAACAAATCGCTTTATGGAGGGGATTTGTTCTATGAGTTCAGGTTCCCCACCTCTAGTTGGGTTTTCATGCCTGTGAATTACAATAAAATGCCTTCAACCTGTCAATGGTCTTTTATTTACTGTCAATGCTGTGCTGATTCTCAAAGACCTTTCTTTCTCTTCCTTCCTTCCTTCCTTCCCTCTTTCCTTCTTTCTTTCCTTCCTTCCCTCTTTCCTTCCTTCCTTCTCTCTTTCCTTCCTTCCTTCTTTCCTTCCTTCTCTCTTCCCTTCCTTCCTTCCTTCCTTCCTTCCTTCCTTCCTTCCTTCCTTCCTTCCTTCCTTCCTCCCTTCCTTCCTTCCTTCCTTCCTTCCTTCCTTCCTTCCTTCCTTCCTTCCTTCCTTCCTTCCTCCTTCCTTTCTTTCATATATCCCCACATTGGTTATGCTGCAAAAGAACAATCAGAACAAAAGGGGAAAAAAAATAGAGAAAAAAAGAGTGAAAATAGTCTGCATCACTCTGCATTCAGACTCCATACTCTTTCTCTGGATGTGGATGGCATTTTCCATCGTGAGTCTTTTGGAGCTGTCCAAGATCATTGCATTGCTGAGAAGAGCCAAGTCTATCCAAGTTAGTGATCACACAGTGTTGCTGGTACTGTGTATGATGTTTTCCTGGTTCTGCTCACTCCACTCAACATCAGTTCATGCAAGTCTTTCCAGGTTTTTCTGAAATCTACTTGCTCATCATTTCTTATAGCACAATATACCACATATAGCACAACTTGTTCAGTCATTCCCCAATTGATGGGCATTTACATTTCCAATTCTCAAAAAAATCTCTGATTTTCTAAGGAGGTAAATACTAATAATTAATAATGATATCTGAAATAGAAGAGAACTTTACAGCTTGAAATACTTTACATATGTTATCTTACTTGAGTCCCACAACAACCCAAAGGGACAGGCCCAGAAAGCCTAACCAAGTGGGCTATCCAACAAAGATGCCTCACTTGGGGAAGCATGTGGGTACCACATGGAGAGAAAGGATATATGAGGTCATAATTGCCAGCTATAAGTCACCACGGCCACTTTTGTTTCCTAACTGTGCTCTTCTTAATTTTTTTCTTGATACTGTGTGTGGTTGGGGGAGAATGTGCCCCAAGTTCGTGGAGCAATAGCCCCACAAGAGGGATGGAAATTATTGTTCAGTCATATCTGACTCTCTGTGATCTCATCTGAGGTTTTCTTGGCAAAAAATACTAGAGTGGTTTGCCATTTCCTTTTCCAGTTCATTTTACAGATGAGGAAACTGAGGCAAACAGGGTAAGTGACTTGACCAGGGTCATACAGCTAGTAAGTATCTGAGGCTAGATTTAAACTCAGGTCTTCCTGACTCCAGGCCTTGCTCTATCTGTGTGCCACCTAGCTGCCTGAGGAGTAGAAGATGCTGCATTATATTTTTAGTTCAGGTAGGCCAGTTCAGGTAAGATAGAGGTTTTGAGAGTTGCTTGGTTGTTTTTGTAATCTGATAAAAATTGTGCCCTGAATATTCAAATCACCTCAAGGCACAAATCCCAAAGACTAAGAATTAATGAAAATGCGGAAAAGGGAGCGACCATGACAGGACACACATTTAAAAACAGAGCTGGACTGTTTGAATTTATGAGCTGGAAGGGACTGTGAAAATCATCTTGTCTTTCACGTTTTACAGATGAAGTAAATAAGACCCAGAGAGGTGAGGTTACTTTCCCAAGGTCACACAGCTAGTTGGTGGCAGACTAAGGCCAGTTCTTCTGACCTCAAGTCTGGGTTTTTTTTTCACGATACCCTGGTGCTCATCATGCAGGTCAGATGAGAACACGTACGTGTGACCTCTTCGTCAATTGTAAAGTGTAATACAAACATCAGATAGGAATCATTTTAAAAATTCTTATATAGTATCATAGGTATGGGGCACTTAGTTGGTTAGGATAAAGCACTGACTCTTGATTCAGGAGGACCTGAGTCCATGGCAGCCTCAGACATTTCCTACCTGTATGACCTTGGGCAAGTCACATAACCCAGTTTGCCTCAGTTTCCTCATCTGCAGAATGAGTGGGAGATGGAAATGGCAAACCACTCCATTATCTCTGCCAAGAAAACCCCAAATGGGATCACAAAGTGTCAGATATGACTGAAATGACTGAATAACAAATGATCAGTATGCATTGAGCATGGGTCAGATGTTCGAGCACACCTTAGACTGAGAATTACCAATGGCTCTTCCTGTTCCCTTCCCTCCTCCCTCTTCCAGCAAATCTAAGAATAGTGTTTGGGGTTGATTCTTACCTCCAGGAAGGCCTACACTTGAACTAATCAAGACCTCTCAGCAGAACTATAACTAGGAATTACTGTGTCTAGGATAAATACCAAGCATCATGAATGAAATCCAAAGGCAAGCAGTACAAGGCATAACATCAGGTGAGATGGGGGGAGAAGGGAGACTTTTGCCATGGAGAAGAGATGGCAACCCAGACACACTAGCATGACTGCTGCTGCAAAGGCCACATGGGGGTTGGAGGATGAGACTGGAGAGGAGCTCATCACAGCCCACCATCTGGTGGCTTTCTATTGTAACTAATTATTGTTGCTAATTAGGTAATAAACTCAACTGAGTCTATCCTGCTGAAGGAATGCAAATACCATTTGAACATTTTAAATTTGGAAGCCTGGGTTAAAGTTCTGGTTGCACCATCTTAGTTATTACTTTTCCTAAAAGTATCTTTCCTATTTTTTGGTATGAGAAAGGGAATTCAGACTTCCCTTATTCGTTTGCTTCAGCAGTCCATTATTTTTAAAGGTGTTCTTTTTATTTAATATGAAATCCCCCATGAAATTAAAAGTTATTTTTTCTTCTTCCTTTTTTTTTCATATAATAGGGAGAGAATGGTCAAAAGACATGTATTTGAAACTCATCCTTGCTACTTAATGGTGCCTGTATTATTGTTGGAAGTCACTTCATCTCTTAGGGCCTCAGTTTTCTTCTTTGTAAAATTGGGAGTTGGTCTAGATGAGCTTGAAGGAACTTTGCTGCTCAGGATACTATAATCCTTGGTTCCAAGGATTTCAGCAAAGGTAGAGGAAAAAAGGTGAAAGAGGGTATATCAGTTCGTTGGTCAGCAAGCATTCATTAAGCACCTACTCTATGAGCAGAGGCAGTAGATAGTTACTGAAGTTTCTTGAACAAAAGAGTGCCATGATCAGATTTTAGGAAAGTTTGGAAAGATTATTTCTGTAGCTTTGTGGAACAGGGATTGGAGAGGGGAGACACTGGAAGCTGGGGGTTCAATTAAGAGACTTGCAATAGATGAGGTAAGAAGTGATGACTGATGGTGGTCAGTTAGTCAGTCAGTCAACAACCATTTATTAGGCACTATGTATGTGCTGGGCCCTGGGAATACAAATCCAAAGAGAAAGAAAAACAGCACTCAAGAAGCTTATATTCCCATGGGTGAAGGCAACATCTAAAAAGAATGAGAAAAGAGAAGGGAGGACACAGGTACCAGGTATGGGGTATTGTAGAGAAAGTTCAGAGTGCATTCTGGGAAGGAATGGGACCTGGCTGGTCTAGGCACACTCCTGGAATGGAGATTCTGTGAATAGCCATCCAATCAGAGGGAAATGCTACAAGGGCAGAGGGTACTTTCAATGTGTTAATACAATGGCTGGAATGGCTCAGGAGAAGAAAGTGAGGTTGGTGACCCTGCATAGCCCTCCCTCACTCAAATCAAAGTCAACTGCAAGTCATGTCATCATGTTGATGTCATGGTCCTTTACAATAACAAAAGACAAACACAACCTATGAGTAGCAGCTTCTCTCCTCTCCTCTCCTCTCCTCTCCTCTCCTCTCCTCTCCTCTCCTCTCCTTTCCTCCCCTCCTCTCTCCTCTCGTCCTCCTCCTCATCATCTTGATGTCATGGTCGTTTTCAAATATGAAGGACAAACATAACAACAACAGCCATGCCTGGGAATGAGACTTCATTCAGCATGAAGGAATGGGGGACTAGAAGAGGTCCAGAGTATAGCTGGGAAAGGGGTAAGGTCATCTGAGTGGCAAGGAAGTGATAGAATGCAGAACTCCTTCAAATTTGGGTTCAAATTGGACACAGGGGTAGGAGGGAAAAATGGATTAAATACTATTCTACTATTATTACAGTATTGTCAGTTCTCATGGTTTTGGAGTGAAGTAGTGCAAATAATTTCAAGTACTGTATAATCCTGAAGTTTACATTTCACTTGGAAATTCGCTTTTGCACTTATGTTTGTGTACTGTGGTGTCATGTTTTAGAAAAGGGTACAGTGAAGAGCCAATGGAGGAAGATCTTGGAAGCTCATTGTCCCATCTTGCTTCCATCTCGAATTTACCCTTCCTCCCTACTCCATACTAAAGATTAACAGCATGATTTCTCAGATTGATGTTCAATGCTAAATGAAAGTAAGCTTATCCCCTCTCACAAAGCTCTCCCTGACCCCACAACTTGTAGTCTTTTTGGTTCCTACTAGGTAGGGCTTCTCTCCCTCTCCCCCCTTCTCCATCCCCATCCCAGACCTCTTCTGGGTCATTATTTGCATGGAAGAAGTAATAGTGTCAACAAAGGACTTAATTAAACAAAATAGAAAATTATTTTAAGGCATTTAAGGGTAAGAATTCCCAAGGATAAGTCTCAATGAGGATTATTGACTTGAGTTTCCTAGAATCATAGACTCTTAGAGTTGGAAGGGACTTAGAGGTGATCCAATTTTATTCCACCCTCCATGAAGGAATCCCTCTACAAAATAATAATAATGATAGCTTCCATTTACATAGCAGTTTGAGATTTGCAAAGCACTTTATATACTTGATTTCATTTGTTCCCCACAATTCTGGGAGGGAGATATTATTATTTTGCCCATTTTACAGGTGAAGAAAGTGAGGTTCAGCAAAGTTGAATGACTTGACAGGAACCACACAGTTAGGAAGTGACTGAGATGGGAATCAAACCTAATTCTTCCTGACCTAAGTTTAGGATTCTATCCACTAAGCCATGTTGCCTTATCATCTGACAGATGGTTATTCATTATCTGCTTGAACACTTCCAATAATGAGGCACACACTTCCTTCTAGGGCAGCCCATTAATTGCATTCTGAGTCATCTCTAATTATGAGTTTAATTTGATTAGTGTCTGTTCTAAAATGGAGGTGAAATCAGGAAAGTTGTTTTTCAATAAAAAAGTAGTTTAGAACCCTTACTGTGGGCTCAGCACTGGATTCAACACACTAAGGGATGCTGAAGAAATACAGACATTGTCCTTTTCCTCCAGGAGTCCTCTGTCTAGCAGGAGAAACAAGACAGATGTGAAAAAAATGAACATACACTACCTCCTATGACATATGGATATTTGTTGATTAAATAAGTGAATGAATGAAAAGGAATTCAAAGAACTTTAGAGTAGTCAAGGAAGATTCAGAAAGGAGGGTGGACTTTGGTGAGGGAGGGGGTCTTGATGGGTAGGTAAGGTCTGGATCATACCAGGAGAGCAGTGAGGGCAACAACATGGATGATGGCTTGGAGGCAGGAATGAACTTGGCATTTCCGAGAAAGAGTAAGGAGACCAGCTTGACTAACTAGTGGAATGGGATCTTACTTCTCCAAGCTGTTCTCCAACTGACCCAGAGTCCTCACCATAGTCCAGGGAGTGGAGGACCTTTTACATACCTGCTCTCTCCCCCACCCCCCCTGCCGCACGCATCATTCATTCACTCTTTTGTATGCATTTTTGTATTCATTTTGTATTCATTCACACTGTTGTATCTGACTTAATGACCCTGAGGATCATGGTATCCAGGAGATTTTCTTGGCAAAGATACTGGAGTGATTCGCCATTCCCTTCTCTGGTAGATTAAGACAAACGGAGGTTAAACTTGGTCAAGGTCACACAACAAGGAGGTGTCTGAAGCAGGGTTTGAACTCAGGCCTTCCTGATACCAGGTTCAGTGCTCTGTCCACTGAACCACCTATCTGCCTCCCATTCATTCATTAATTCATTCATATATTCATGTAAGTGGCCCAGCACCTAGCACTGAGCCTAGCACATAAGAAAGACTAAATAAATGTTTGTTCATCTAGCAATTTATGAAATACATATTTCTAAAGGTCTTAATACACGTACGGGGCTGTGATAGGTACTCTGAGAAAAAGACAAAGATAAATAAAACATGGTCCCTGCCCTCAAAGAACTTCCATTCTAGTAGGGGAGAGAAAATTTCCTCAAAAGTTAACTATTATACTAGCTTAAGTGTGAAATGTAACAAGAGAGGGACAAATCATCACATTTTTCAGAGGGAGAGATTATTTTTGGCTGGAGAGATCAAGGAAAACTTCATGGAGAAGATAGCATTTAATAGATCTGGAGTCCCTCACATAAATCCAATTCACTCGCATGTCATGGCATTACCTCCCTGATGTCAACAACAGCATTTAAAAATGATTTAATGAAGGGTCTTGAGGAACAGGCAGAGACTGAACAAGCTGACCTTCTTGCAGGTCCTGACCTTATGGAAGGGGAGAGGACTCAGCAGGATGCCTCAGGCCTCCAGCACACAGTCTAGTTTGGAGCCCACCTATTCCATCACTGGCTTTTCTTCTTTATTGGATTGTACCAACTGCTGCTTTGACCATTCCTTTAACGGTGAATAGATAACAGCAAGAGCCACTCCTGGAACTAGTCTCCTAAGAGAACAAAGACACAGGTCATACCAACTGGACCTTGGACAACGCTGACCAAACCCCCAGAGAATCACAGACATTGAGCTGTTAATGGCAACCCAGAGTTCCTTGATATACTATGACTGCAACAGGCCACTGAGCCAACAAATAATACCTGATCTGTCATATCTAGCCTGCCTTGCCCCATACCTGACTCAGTGCAATGGGCTCATTTTCAAGTCAGCAGCAGTCACATTCTTCTGGAACCTGTGTTAACTATTTTGCAGGTAATTACTGATTCTCTCTAAGGCAGAATTCCCTACAGGTATGTTTCTCCTGAGTCAGCACCTGTATGTGGCTTCTTCTTCTTCTTCCTCTGCTGAGACATAATTTTCCCACATCCCTCCATGTTGCTGACACAGGAAGAGTTGGGGAGGAGGGCACTTCAGGCGGAGTGAACAAAAGTGTGGAGGTGGAGAATTGTGAGGTGTATTCAAAGTAACAGCAAATCATTCAGATGAGCTGGGATATAATGAGCTGGGAACTGGTGGGAATAAGTTTGAAGTTAGGTTGGGGCCAAATCTTGGAGGGCCTTGAATGTTAGATCAACAATTTTACATTTTAATCAGTAGATAAACTTTGAGTAAAGTGTTTGTTTTTCCACACAATAAGATTTCAGGAAACAAGGAAAAAATGACTGCATTGATTCTGGCACTTAGATTGTAAACCTTGTTTCCTATTAAAGATTTCAGAATTGGAGAAGGGAAAATGCTACTGTGTTTTCAAAAGATGGAAGAACATGGAGGTCCTTAAAACTATAGGCAATTGAGTGGGTACGGTGGATAGGGCAAATAGGGCCTAGTCAGGAAGACTCATTTTCTTGAGTCCAAATCTGGCCTCAGATACGTACTGCCTCTGAGACCCTGGGTAATTCACTTAACCCTATTTGCCTCAGTTTCCTCATCTGTAAAATGAGCTGGAGAAGGAAATGACAAACCACTCTAGTATCTTTGCCATGAAAACCGCAAATGAAATAAAAAAAGAGTTGGACACTACTGAAATGACTGAGCACAGAAAAATAAAACTACAGGCCATTGACTAAATCCTGGAAAGGAATTAAAGAAGAAGCTTTTGAGCATTTAGAAAGAGAAGTAGTGATCATTAAGAGCCAGCATTTCTTCATCAAAAATGGATCTTGTGAAAGAATGCTCATTTCCTTTTTTGACAGTGTTTCTAAGATGAATCAAATGAATGACAGAAACAGTATGCTGGGATTTTAGCAAAGTATTCTACAACATCCGTCATGTCCTCCTTGTATGCTGCATGAAGATATGAGGGCCAGATATTGGCACAATTAGGTAGGTTCTGAATTGTTTGTATGACTTAAATCAAAGGAATAACTAATAATGGTTCAGTATCAAGAGGGAGGTAACATGGTGCATGCAAGGCTGGGGAACCTGCAGCCTCCAAGCCATTTGAGGCCCTCTAGGTCCTCAAGTTTCCTCTAGAACCCTCTAGGTTTCAAACTTCATGGAACAAATCCCCTTAATAAAAGGATTTGTTCTGTAAAACTTGGAGTCAGTCAAAAGGCCACACCCAAGGACTTAGAAGGCCACCTGGGTCCCTAGGCTGCAGGTTCCCCACCCCTGGTACAAAGGGAAGAGCACTAGATTTGATGTAAAAAACAAACAAAAAAACTTGGGTTTAGACTGTGGCTCTGCTGCTTAGTGACTATTTTAGTAACTTTGATCAAATTATTTCACCTCACTAGGCCTCAGTTTCCTCATCAGTAAAATGGAATTGGACTAGGGAAGGACAAGTAGGTGGCTGCAGTGGATAGAACTCTGGACTTAGAGTCAGGGGTTTCATCCGAGTTGAAATCTGGCCTTGCATACTTCCTAGGTATGTGACCCTGGGCAAGTCACTTAATTATGTTTGCTTCAGTTTCTTCATCTGTAAAATGAGCTGGAGAAGGAAATGGCAAGCTACTCTAGTATCTTTGCCAAGAAAACCCCAACTAAGGTCACAAGGAATCAGACTCAACTGAAACAGTTGAATTTCAACAAGGTGGGTCCTTTGTCACTTGAAATCTATGGACCTGGAAGGAATCCTCCAGGTGAAACGCCCAAGGAACTCTTCTCTCTGTGCTTCTCAATATTTCCATCAATGATCTGAAAGACGGTAGAGATGGCATGCTAATCAAATCTACAGATAACATGTCACCAGGAGGAAGAGAAAAAGGCTAGAACATGGAGTCAGGGTCCCGACATACCTCAACCAATTAGAACAATAGGTTGAATCAGACCAAATGAAATAAATTGTTGTTTATCCTTAAGAGGACCAATGGCATTCATGGAGCACATGACTTGCACATGAATTGCATTCAAGTGAGGAAGAATTGCATGAAGTTGTCAACTTCACTCTCTCCTCCAGTCCTCGAAGTCCACTGGTAAGACATAAGGCAAGATGCCCAGCAGTGGCCCAGGATGCAGAAGATGACTTTGGCCTTTCTAAATTAGATCTTTCCCAGGTCTCAGTTTGTGTGTGGCAAATTCTAGACTTAGGTTCTAAATTTAAGATGGAAGAGGTTCACCTACAGTTTGTGTGAAAAACACTTGGGCATTTTAGCAGCTTGAAATCTTAATATAAATTAACAGTGAGATGTAGCCAAAAAAATCTAATGTGAACTTAACCTTCTCTAAGAGACTCAGTGCCCCAAAGAAGGGAGGTAATAATCCTCTGCTCTCGTGAGACTGCATCTGGAGTATTGTGTTCTGTTCTGTACACCATATTTTTGAAGGGACATTGACAAAGCGGAATTCATTCCAAAAAGTGTGATCAGGATGGTGAGTAACTAGAGTCCATGCCACATGAAGATTGGTTGAAGGAACTGGGGAAATTTGCCTGGAAAAGAGGAGACTTTAGTGGGACCATGACATGGATCTGCAAGTACCAGGTGTCCCAAAAACCTGTTGTTCGTTTCTTTGTTTTTCAGTTGTGTCTGACTCTTTGTGACCCCATTTGGATTTTCTTGGCAAAGATATTGCAGTTGTTTGCTATTTCCTTCTCCAGCTCATTTTATAGATGAGGAAACTGAGGTAAACAGGGCTAAGTGAGTTGCTGAGAGTTGCACAGTCAGTAAGTGTCTGAGGTCAGATCTGAACTCAGGAAGAATAGTTCTTCCTGACTTCAGGTCCAGCAGTTCATCCCCTGCATCATCTTGTTGCCCAATTGTTCTAAGGTTCAACAGCTATTTGAGACACTCTGTGTTTGAAGGACTGTGGGAGAGGGATCACATTTGTGCTTGTCCTTAGAAGGAAGAATTAGGATCATTGGGTGGAAGTTACAGAGAGGCAGACTTAGTCTCAAAGCATGGAAAAGCCTCCTCAGGCCATCTGAAAAAATGGAATGGGATTCCTCTGGATCAGGGGTGGAGAACCTGCAACCTCAAGGCCACATGTGACCCTCTATGTCCTTGGGTGGGCCTTTTGACTGAGTCCAAGTTTTACAGCACAAATCCTTTTATTAAGGGGATTTATTCTGTGAAGTTTGGATTCAGTCAAAGGGCCTCACTTGAGCACCTAGAAAGCCACATGTGACCTTGAGTCTACAAATTCCCCATCCTTGCTCTGGATGTAGTGGGTTCCCCTTCACTGGGGGAAAGCTAAAGCTGGATGACAACTTGTCAAGGATATTGTAGAGGGAATGATTTGGACCAAATGCTTTCTTGAGTTCCTTCCATCTCTAAGATTCTAGAATTCTTTGAGTTGTTTAGTCCAGAAAAGAAATGACAGAGATGAGGGAAAATGATATATAAATTCATGCTGTAACCATGTTCCTCTTCTATTATGCTGAGAATATCAGTGTTGAGTAATTTGAATTAGATTATAATCCCTCTGGAGCCTACAAAGGACTGTATCTACTTGTGTAAGTGAGCAGAGAATGACTTTACGACTTGATTCTCTCTTGTTATTTATACTGTTATGTCTTAATTACATCCTTTTGTTATTGGAAAAATAAATGCTTTCAAGTATTTGGACTGCCATTTGACAGAGGGATCATATTCGTAGTATTATAGGATCACAGATTTAGAACTGGATGTGGTTTTACATCATTTACTCCAATTCCTTCATTTTATGGATAAGGAAACTGAGGCTCAGAAAGGTTAAGTAATTCCCCTGCAGACAGACAAGTCTTAAATGGCGGAGCCAGGATTTGACTTGTTTTGCTCAGCCCCAGAGGGCAGTAGGCGTGTGGGAATTACACAGAAACATTTCCATTCCATGAGAAGCAAAGTTGATTAATCATCAGAGCTGTCACTAAGTAGAATGGGAGGTAGTGAGATCCCTATTACTGGAAGTCTTCAGGCAGAGGTTCTTGGGCATGTCTTGGGCATATTTTTGAGGGGATTATTGGTATGCTGTATATTTTTTCCCCTTCCTCCACTTTTCTCCTTTAGATGTAGACATATGTCAACCCCGAAAATAAATTACCAAACAGTCACCAAGGTTTTGCAACTGTTGTTAACTCTAAAAATACCAAAGAGCTCACACAGGTTATCACAACCACAGTTAACTGTGAAAAGCAAAATAAGAAACAAAATAAACCAAAGTGAGAACAGTGATTGTATATAAAAAGTTTTCTTTATTCTTTATTCCATGGGTATGTATATCTATCTGTCTCTGTTCTATCCATCTATCCATCTATCCATCTATCTATCTATCCATCTATCTATCTATCTATCTATCCATCTATCTATCTATCTATCCATCCATCTATCTATCTATCTATCTATCTATCTATCTATCTATCTATCTATCTATCTATCTATCTATCCATCTATCTATCTATCATCTATCTGTGGAGAGAGAGATAACCTCTGAGATTCCATCCAACTCTGAAATTCTGGGATTATTACTATAAAACAAGGAAGACTTACTTTTCCTCTGTGCTCTTCTTTACTTTTCAGTATATGAATTGGCTATGTGATTGATAAATCAGTACTGAACTGCTCCAGGGTTGAGCAAGTCAACGGGAGTATCTAGCATACCATTCTTTGAGTCCAAATCCTTCCTTAGATACTGGTTATTATTTTGCCTCTTTCACCCTCATTTTCCTCATCTGTAAAATGGGGATAATAAGAACACGCATCTCACACAGTTGTTGGGATGAGATACTCTAGGTAGATTGCTTTCCAAATCTTAACATCTGTATGTTTTTACTATTAGTGGGAGATGCCAGTACTGCTTCTTACTCTCAGAAATGTTAAGTAGATAATAGGTGCCAGGATCCCCAAGCCAAGAGCACCTCTCTCTTTTTGTTTTTGTCTTTTTACTATTAGGTGACACTTGCTATCCAGAGCTAAGGCCCAGCAAGCAGACTGTGCCCTGAGCTTGGCATAACAAACCATCTTTGCATTCACCCTCTAGATAGTCTCAACCACAGCAAAATCCCAGAATTGTTTTACATCAGTGCCAGGTGTTCCCTAAGCTCAGATAAACACCTGCAAGAACCACGTTGTGGTCTTGAAGCCCTGCAGAGAACCAAACTCTTCTCCTTGTGGCTCTTATCCCTCATCGGCAGGGCTACAGCTCACCCAGGAGCCACTGCTATGTGTATTGAGATTTACCCACACCAAAGTGACTCTCCTACTAGAGGATGCCCCTACACATGCGTTGAGCTTCTCTCCTCAAGGGGATAAAGAAAGCTTTTTGCATAAGATTACTCTTCTCTCTCTGGTTTATTTTGATTCTTATTTTGCTTTTCACAGTTAACTGTGGTTGTGATAAACTGTGTGAGCTCTTTGGTATTTTTAGAGTTAACAGCAGTTGCAAAACCTTGGTGACTCTTTGGTAATATGTTTTCAGGGTTGACATATGTCTACATCTAAAGAAGAGTAGAGGAAGGAAAAAAACCATTTATCAGGTACCTCCTCTGTGCCAGGTATTTTGCTAATCACTTTTCAATTATTATCTCATTTGATCCTCACAACCCTGGGAGGTGGGCACTGTTATTATCCCCTTTTTACAGTGGAGAAAACAGAGGCAGACAGAGGTTAAGTGATTTGCCCAGGGTCACATAGCTAGTAAATGCCCAAAGCTGGATTTGAACTCAGGTTTTCCTGACTTCGAGTCCAGTGCTCTAGCCACTGCGTCACCTAGCTACTTATCTAAGTAGAATAAGACAAATGCGTTAACCCTATAGAATGATACTAAAACGGGCATTTTTCTACTCATTTGCCAAATGGGTAGCATTAGATATCCCTGTTCTGGCCTCAGTGCCTGTGTTCTTCATGCTCAGCTTTATTTTGACTGGTCCACGCCATCTGGTACCATTTGTCTGACAGTTTTATCAAAGCCAAATTTTGCTGTGACTGGGTCTCTCCCTGGGGAGTGGACTGGCACAAAGGGTGCTCTCTTTGTACGTCCTCACATCCTCTGAAGCAGGGAGGGGAAGCAAGACTCCTTCCCAAACATGCCTGGAAATGTTGCTGCCACCCTGCAATGATGGGGCTAAAACCATGGAGGAGGTGAATTTCATTTATTTAATTCTGCTTCTTCACCTGCTCTTGACTTTCTGGTGTTCTCTGTCCTTCCTATTCCTTACACCCTCCTTTATTAAGTGAGACAGTGCAAGAAACAGAATACTCATGTGTAAAGAAAACTGGGCTCTGAGAACAGACTTACCTCTTTCTTGGTCAAGTCCTTAAATACTGATGAGCTTTAGTTTTCTAATCTATAAAATGGGGATAATAACCCCCCCCTGCCTACCTCATAGGGTTATTGTGAGGAGATAATACAAGGAAATATGCTCCCTAATGTGCATCGCTGTACAACTATAAGGTTCTTTTGTTATTCCTGTCAGCCCTCTTGCCACTAGAAGAAATGACCAACCCTCCCAAGGGAATTTGCATTTTTGGAGAGTAAAAGCTATCTCAGAAGGGATTTTACTGATGGAGGAACTTTACTGATGGAGAAACATACTGAAAGAATCTCAGAAATGGAAAGGATTTCAGAGCTCATGTACATGAATAGGAATCTCCTCTATTTCATGCCCCAAAGGTGGTCATTCATCCTTTCTTTGAAAACCAGAAGTGATGGGGAACCTACTACCTCCTGGGATAAGTAGCCTTTTCCATTTTTGGATAGCTCCAATGGTTAGGAAGTTTTACTTTAATACGCCTGTATCTGCCTTTCTGCAATTTGCTCTTCATTTCATGCTCTGGTATCAATAGAACAATTTTAATCCCTTGGCCATATAAATTCTTCAGAACAAAACCATCACTCCTCCCCTCCACATTACATCCCCAAGTCATTCTACTGACCCTCCGATGACATGTTTTCTACTCTCTCATCACCCTGTTCAACCTCTTTGGAACACCCTCAAAATGGTCAGTGATCTTTCTAAAATGATCATCTTTTTTTCAGATGAACTCTTGTCTAGCCATGCTTCTAGTAAAATTAATTTTTTGAGCCCAGGTGCAAACCTTTACATTTGATCCCTATTTGTCAAAACAATAGATTGTAATTAGAAGAGACAGGTTTTCTTTCTGACACTTACTTGTTGTATGACCAAAGACAAATCACTTCACCTTTCTGTAGCTCAGAGAGACCTTGAAGACTCTCCCTCTGATTGGATGGCTCTTCCCAGAACCTCCATTTAATTTGAGCACCTGAATTGAATCAGCCCCTGACTTCCTCAGTATAACTAGTACATGGGATCCAGCCTATCCTTTTTCTGAATCCTTTGAAATCTGCTCTCCAAAAACTTAAGGTATGTGTTAGACTACCTTTAGTCTTCTATTTCTCAAAGTCATCTCTTTCTTCCTCAGGAGGCTTTACTCAGAAAGCCTCCATCAAACTCCACTACCAAGTACCCCTCCCCTCACTCCACTTTTCAGTTGCCTTTTATTATGTATTGTCTTCCTTAATAGAAAATAAGCTCCTTGAGGCCAGCAACTGTCTTTCTTTTCCTTTTTTTTCAACTCGTATTTATATTCTTAGCACTTAATACAGTGCCTGGAATATAGTAAGAGCTTAACAAATGCTTGTTGTCTGACTGAGTTTACCTACGTGCATAATAATACCTGCACCATGAATTTCACAGGGTTATGGTGAATAAAGCATTTATAAAACATAAAAAACCAAATACATGGATTACTATTAATTTTATCTTATTTTATTTTTCTCAGTGTTCTAGCCTATAGAGATACTTTTGGAATATGCAATTTATTAGCTTTCCCTCTCAGCCATGTGTCAACTGCAGATTTTATAAGTATGCAATTTATGCCTCTATTCAAATCACTGATAAAAACATTAAACAGAATATGACCAAATTCAGATACCTGACATAATCTACTGGACACGTTCCAAGTTGACATTAGCCCAGTAATGATTATTCTTCTGGTCCATCCATTTGATGAGGTCTAAATTCACCTAATTTTCTATTCTGCATTTCTTCATGTTTTTTCCAAGGATAGCATGAGGCTGTCAAACATTTTGCTAAAATCAAGGTAAGTAATATCTATGATATTATCTTCATCCAACTGGCAACTCTGTCAGAGAAAAAAGGTGAGTCTGAAATGACTTGTTCTTGATAAATTCATGCTGGTTCTATGTGATCACTCCTTCCTCCCTTTTCAAGGTATTCAATAATAATAATAACAATAACATTTATGTAGCATTTTAAGGTTTGCCAAGCACTTTATCAATATTATCGCATTTGATTCTCACAGCAACCCTGCAAGGTAACTATGATTATTATCCCTATTTTACAGAGAATGGAGGCAAACAGGGGTTAAGTGGTCTACCCAGGATCACCCAGCTAGTAAATGTCTAAGAAGAAATTGAACTCAGGTCTTCCTGGCTCCCAGTCAGGCACTCTATCCATAGTCGCCCACCACTTGTTCCTTTAATAACATATTCTAGAATTTTGCTAGCAACCAAAGTTAAGCTCACTTGCATTATAGTTAGCAGATTCTTATTTATTTTCTCTTGCTTGAAAAATGGCAATTTGCCCTTCTTTGGTCCTGTAGCATCTCTCCTGTTCTCTACGGCCTCTCAGAGACTATTGACAGAGGTTCATAGTTATTTATTCCTTAAGTATTGGTCCAGGATGTAGTTCACCTGGGTCAGGTGACTTGAACTCATTAAGAGAAGCTCTTATTATCTCCTTAATTGGATATCAATTCCCTATTATTCATTTTGTTCCAGTCTTTCTGGTCCAGAGATTATTCTCCTTGACAGAGAAAATAGAAAGAAAATGAGAACTGAAAAGCTCTATCTTCTCTTTGTTAGCAATTATCATCGTCCTTTTCACCCTGAACAAGGATCTTATCCTCTCTTTAGTCGTTCTTCTCCCCTTCTTCCCATATAGCTTCCCCTCCCAAACCCTACCTTTAAGTTCTGATTGTCCTTATCTTTCACACTGACTTCAGCTTATTCTCAGCTTCAGCATTCATAAAACTATTCTTTACAGGCCTGTCAGAGCTTTTTTTTTATCTTTTATTTTTTATCTTTTATTACCTGCCTTTGCTTACATCTTCTGAAGCCATTTCCCTAAAATTGAAGTTGATTTATGAGTTCCTTAAGCACCTATGTTGGTCCCTTTGGACAACTGCCCTTTTCTTCCTCATTGGAATTCTTTTCCTTTGTATTTTCAGGATTTCATTCATTAAAGCTTCCCTGTCCCTATCCAGAGTCTAGCGTAGTTCTGGCTGGTATGTAGTAAATCTTAATAGTCACTAAAAAAATCCTTACTGAATTGAATCAGCCTCCCTGAGGCAGATTTCCCCTTTATTACTTTCGTATATGAGATCCAACCTATTCTTTTTCCTGAACTCTTTGAAATCTGCTCTCCAAAAATCTAAGGTGTGTGTCAGACCTAGCATTCTCTTTTTCTATCACAAATTCCAAGACAGTGTAGTCAGTTCCTCCCTTATTTCCCATCAATATTACCCTAGCAACAAGTTCCTTCTTGTTGGTGAGAATTGGATCCAGATGATAATTCCACTCATTCTTCCACAATTTGAAAAATGAAATTATCATTTAGTCAAATCAAGATATTATTTACTGCTCTACTTTTGGTAGAAAGAATATTCTGGAAAACCAGCTCCCATCACTACTATTATCATGACTCAATGCCAGACTTGTGATTTGTTTCCTGAATACTGCATTTATTTCCTCCTTCTGCCCAAGTGGACCATGATACATCCCAATAACAATATTGCTTTTGTCTCAGATGTTCTCTATCATGCTCCCTCCCCTACTTTTCCCCTAGATTTCTTCACATGATATATCTTCTTAATATAAAATATACATTATATTACATATTAATATAATATATTAACCATATATCATATTAATATAAACATATATTATATTAATATGATAATATAATATATTAATATATAATATGATAATATTTAATGCTAAATCTCTCTCCTTCCCTTTTGCCTATCCTGTTTCTTTTGAATTAGCTATACCCTTCCAGAGTCAGATTACATCCTTGGGGTTCAACCCAACACATCTGAGCAAGAGTTAAAAAAAAGTACACTTTTTAGCCAATCTTTGAGTGACTAAGTCATTTTGACTATTATAAGTACCCAAATTAACTACAAAGGATATATGCAAAGGAAGATACTATCTGCATCCGGAGGAAGAACTGATAAATAGAAGTATGTATAGAATGGTTTTACATATATATGCATATATGTGTATATATACATACACACATTTATGTCTGATGGTAGCCATCTCTACGGTGAGGGGAAGAGAAGAAAAAAAAAGGAAAAAAGAAAATTACATAATGACTTTATTATATATTTAAAAGGAATAACAAATAATAGATTTGTAGTTTCACGTACAATTATCTTTTTTTTTTCTATTTTACTGGGTCATGGAAATGTGTGTTTTATTTCTTCAATTCAGGATAAAATAATTTTTTAAAAAAAGTAAAATTTTTCTTCCTGCCTGCAAGCTCTCTAGTTCACCTTATTCATTACCCATACTTTTTACATTTGTGTATTGGTACCTGAGGCCATGTCATTCATTACTGGGCTCTTTCTCAGATTTTTTTACTTCTAGGAATTTCTAGGTATCACTATTACTTTTCTTCCTTTTAAATCATACAAGTTCTCTAGCTTGGTAGACTTAAATAAGTAGCTTTCTCCCTCTCCCTTCCTTTTCAGTTTTTGATTTGTAAGATTCCAGGCAAATATATTTTTACCAACTGCATTTAGGTGCACTATATCTCCGGTTAAATCTCTCATTCCTTAGTTTAAGTCTGTGGTCCATGAATCCCAATCCTCATTTTCCAACTTTATCCTCTTAATCAGCAGTTCATTGCTGACACGTCTATCTCCAAGGTTACCAATGACCCACTATTACTAAAAGCAATGACTTTTCCCCTGTCTTATTTCTCTTTGACTTTTCTGTACCATATGCTACTTCTGGCTACTTCCCCTCCTGGATAGTCTCTCCATCCCTTGACTTCCATGATTTCGTTTTCTCTTTGTTTTCTTACACTTGCCTGAGTTCTTTTACTGGATCATCATTTTCAATACATTCACTAAAGGATCATCATCTTCCATACATTCTGAGAACAAAAGGAATTGTTCTCAGCCCTTTTTTTTGATGAATCTACAGTCTTGGGGGGTGGGGATCTCATCTACTCTCATGGCTTCAATATTCAATATTTCAAAATTCAATATTTACTTTTATACAGATGGTCCCAAATCTATATATCCATTCTGCTGATCTCTCCCTTAAGCTCCAGTCTTATATTTCCAATTTTGTGTTGAACATTTTAATAAGTCAGTTAACAAGCATTTTTTAAACACTATGTTCCAGGCACTGCACTAATTACTGGGAATACACATACAAACAAAAAGGAAGACATCTCCAGCCTCAAGGAACTTGAAATCTAATGGAAAAACAAAGCATTGGAATTAAGAGAAGTTGGGAAAGGTTTTCATCCTACTAGTCACCCAGGTTCTCAAGTGCAGTATCATCTTGATCCCTCATTTTCACTTAAACCTTCTAGCCAATCAGTTATTAAACCTTATTGTTTCTACCTCCATAACACTTATCACCTCTGTCTACTTTCTCATCCCCCCACATAGCTACTCATAAACTCTCTCCTGGACTTTTGAATAACTTCCTAATTGGCTTCCCTGTCTTGTGTCTCCCCATTCCAATCCATCCTCCATATAGCTGCCAAAGAGATTTTCCTAAAGCTCGGGTCTGAACATGTCACTCCCCTTCTCCATAAAATCCAGTGGCTTTCTATTAAATCTAGGATCAAACAGAAATTCCTCTCATTGGCATTTAAAGCTGTCAAAACTTGGTCACAAGCAGTCATTCCAGTCTTAATATGCATACCTTCCCTTCACACTCCCTGTAGTCCATCCAAAGTGACCTTCTTGCGATCCCTCATACATGGCACTCTGTGGCCCATCTCTCTCTTTTCACGGACTGTCCCCTATGCCTGAAATGCCTCCCATTCTCACCTCCTCCTCTTGGAATCTCTTGTCTTCTTTAAAATGGAAGGAGACTCCAACCAATCTTTTTTCATGAGACCTTTCCTGCTATCTTCCCCTCCCCCAACATATCCAGCTGCTAGTCTAGGTGAGCAGTGATAAGGGCTGGAGGTAAGATGGTACCTGGATCCTCCACAAACATCCTCCTCTGACATATCATTATCGTGGCATCCAAGATGCCCTGAGAGTGAGAAGATTCTGGGTTCTTGAGGGCTATGCCAGTGCATGTTGTTGCAAATTTTGTCATTCTAGAAAGGCTGTGAGGATTGCCATAGCAACAGAATATGTTTGCTTTCTGAGAACCTAGCTAAGGATAAGGAAGCTTGTCGCCAGTAATCTGGCCACTTGGCAATGGATTCTTTGGCCACATCAGTCATGAAACAAAGCAAATACAGAATATCTTTGAGACTCATTCAACTTTTGCAGAGGCAGCTAGGTGGTGCAGTGGCAGGAATGCTGGGCCTGAAGTCAGGAAGACCTGAATTCAAATTCAGATTCAGACTAGCTATGTAACTGTGGCAAGTCACGTAATCTCTATATGCCTCAGTTTCTTCCACTGTAAAATTGGGATAATACTAGCATGTGCCTTCTAGGGTTGTTCTGAGGAGCAAATGAGATACTAATTGTAAGGTACTTCAAACAGTGCCTGGCACATAGTAGGTACAATATAAATGTTGGTTAGTATTATTTTTATTACTAGCTGTGTGGACAAATCTTTTAGTCTCAGTTTCCTCAACTATAAAATAGGAGTTGTAATGACACCTATCTTCCAGGGTTGTTGTGACGATCAAAGAAATAATTTTTGTAAAGTGCTGAGCACAGTGCCTGGCACATAGTGGGCATTATTTCCTTCTTTCTGCTTCTGCAATTACAGTGGCAGAATGGTGGGAAAGCAGATAGAGGCTAAGAGTCACAGACTTGAAACTGTTTGCAAACTGTATGTTAAGCTAGAAAAAAAGAGGAATTCAACCCATCACTCTTAGCATTTCCTAGAAGACGGAACTAGAAGTTGCATTTGAACAGAGTGAAGGCTCCCATGTTCTCCTGGGAGAGGCAAATAAAGAAACTGGTTGAGTTGGTTGATGGTTCACTTAACAGCAGCAAGAAGCCTCCTCAGGGGGACATGTGGTCACCTGGTACTGCAATGCTCCCAAGCATTTGCACAAAGATAAGTAGGAAAATAATGGCAACCTGTCACAGTGGCCAGGAGGAGGAAAAATCCCGTGAAGAATTTGACAAAACCTTCCCAATATACACTTTCCTTTCTTTTCTGATGCCTTTTCTTGTCTTATCACATTTGTTTCTGTTACCCAGCTAGCCATCCCTTCTCTCAAAGATAAAGAAAGAAAAGAAACAGGTTAGCAAAACCAGCCAACTCTCAATGAGGTTTCACAGAATATGCAATGTTATCCTCAGAGTTCTCCATCGAGAAATGGATGACGTTCCTCAGCTTTTCTCCAGAGTCAGGCAGATAGGGGGTACAATGCATAAAGCCCTGGGCCTGGAACGAAGAAGACCTCAGTTCAAATCCAACTTCCAACATTTCTTTAGCTGTGTGATCAGGGCAAGTCACTTAATGTCTGTTTGCCTCATCTGTAAAATGGGGATAACCATAGCACCTGCCTCCTAGAATTTTTGTGAAGGTCAATTTGTGAAGCACTTAGCGTGGTACTTGGGTGCCATATAAATGTTAGCTATTATTATATTAATAACAGCATTCAGTTTCATTTCATTGTTCCTTCCTCTTATGTTGTTGTGGTTATGTATACTAAAGCCTCCTCCTTATTAAATCAACATATACTTTAATAATCTAAACAAAATTATTTATACGTAATAGTTAATAACTAGCATTTATATAATGCGTTAAAGGTTACAAAGAATTTTGTGGATATCATCTCATACCAACAACCCTGGGAGGTAGTTGCGATTATTATCCCATTTTGGAAACTGAGGTAGATGGAGGTTAAATTATTTGCCATGGGATGGAAAGAAAGGAAAAGAAGAAAATTTTATTTAAGCACCTGCTATGTTCTAGGAACAGGGTCAAACTCTGGTGAGACAAATACAAGCAAAAAGAAAGATGGTCTTTTCCCTCAAGAAGCTTACAGAGGAGTACAGCACACAAAAGGGAGATGAAAAGCAGGGGGAGGACAGAGAGGAAAGCATTCTCACAGCTACAAAATTTTGATTAGAGTAATCTATACTCATTTTGAGAGCATCCTTGGTGAAGGTATAAGAAGTGGATAGGCACCCTTTTCCAAAGTGAAAAAATTGTACAGTAGACTCCATCTTTACAGTCACACAGTTCACTGAAGGGCTTATGGATATGAGGTCCTATTGCATTTACCATTTTTCAGCGTAAATAGCATTTGATTCAATAGACAAAAATACTGCCATAAAGTTCTCAAAAATATCTGCCATGCACTTATCAAAATCATGCACAATTCCTCAAAGGGTGTAATAACATGTGATGTAAGAAATGATGAGCTGGTTGATTCTAGAAAAACATGGAAAAGACGCATGAAATAATGAAGAGTGAAATGAGCAGGACCAAAAGAACATTGTGTACAGTTCTCCACCCATTACAACAAGGAATTACATGGGAGGAACGGTAGAGAGGATGGATCTGAAGGATTTATCTAGCAGGAGTGAGGAGTAGCTGGTAGATTATCTGACTGCTTTGCTAGGATCCATACAACATGAAGAGTAGAAAAGGAGAGCTGCCATTACACTGGGCAGCCTACATGTGATGGATTTACAGGAGGCCATAGACAAGAGCCACACAAGCAAGGTTGGAACAGATGGGATAAAATCTATCTCAGTGCCACCATCAAGGAGATAATGACTTTGTTAGGGTATTCTGGTGCACAAATTCAAGACTATTCAAGCTGGACTTTCTGTCATCTCTATTAATATCTTGAAATTTCCTGCCTTTGCTCATGCTGTTCCATGTGTCTGAAATACTACCCCCTCTCCACCTGTCCAATTTCTATCCATCCTTTTATAGACTGGTATTGGACTAATTAGGTGTTCTTAACCTTTTTTGTGTCTACTGTCTAGTGAAACTTGTAGACCTCATCTCTGAAACGTACCAAGTAAAATATATTAGATTATAAAAAAATCAATTGTATTGAAATTGTTATTAATTTTTTTTAAATTCATGAAATTCAGGTTAATAGTTGCATAGCCTTCTGGTAGCTGTAGTTTTCTTTCTTTTTCTGCTAGCCTGGAAAGAGGCTGGAGAAGTAAACCCAGATCTCAGAAAGGGATCTGCCTTTCTGCCTCTTTCCAAGTTTGGGGTTAAGGGGTGTGTGTGTGTGTGTGTGTGTGTGTGTGTGTGTGTGTGTGTGTGTGTGTGTGTGTGTGTGTGTGTGTGTGTGTGTGTATGTGTGTGTGTGTGTTATCACAATAACCAGAAGTCCATGTAGCTACTGATCTAATACAGGGCTCAATACATGTTCTCCAGGAAACTTCCTTAGATTCACTCCAACGCACAGTACTCTATTTGCACTTTTGTGGATAGGGCATTGTGTTTGGAATCAGAAGACCAGGTAAATCCTAATTCTTCTTACTACCTGTTTGATTTTGGGTAAGTCCCTTAACTTGACTAAGTCTCCATGTGTAAGATGACTTAGGAGACCTGTATGGTCTCTTTCAGTGTAAAATCTATGGTCTTATATGGATTCCTCATGGAACAACAGCTCATATTTATAGAGACATACAAAACACATTCTCATTATGACATCGTTAGATATTATCCACATTTTTGTCGTGTCTGACATTTCAGTACAACTCTTCTTGACCTCATTTGGAGTTTTCTGGGCAAAGATACTGGAGTGATTTGCCATTTCCCTCTCCAGCTCATTTTACAGATGATGAAATGGAGGCAAACAGGGTTAAGTGACTTGGCCAGGTTCACACAGCTAGTAAGTGTCTGAGGCTGAATTTGAAGTCAGGAAGATGCATCTTCCTGATTGCAATCCCAGGGCTTTATCCACTGTGCCATATTGGGAAATGGGGTCTCAGAGAAGTATAATAGGATGTATACTGGTACATAGAAAGTGTTAGACTTGAAGTTCCATGGTTCCAAATCCATCATTCTTGCCATTACCTAATGTTGTTTTGTTTCGTGTTATAGTTATTTATGTTTCATATTTTTCTATACTAAATGATAAGCTGTAGGAGGACAGGGACCATGTTATAGCTAATTGCTGATTCTTTCCCAGCCCCTGTTTCCATCTCGTGAACACAACAGGCACTTAGGATGAAAGTATTAGAATTTGAGAGGCCCTTGGAATATGTCTTATCCAACTCCTTCATTTTACAGGTGAGGAAACTGAAGCCCAGAGAAAGAAAGTGACTACATTAAGATTTCAAGTATTTTTAAAGGGTAGAACCAGGATTTGAATCTATCCACTGACTCCAAATACAACACTTTCCACTGCATAAAGATGCCTCAATAGCCACTCATATTTAGTTGAGTTTAGTTAAACACGTTAACAACTAACCAACAGAAAACATGTGATAAGCTCACTTGGATTTTGTGTTTGTGAATGCTAATGTATTAAAAAGGAAGGGGTTATTGGCCTGCACATCCCCCTCCTCCTTTGTAGCCTGCATTGCTGGAAAGTAAACAGACCCAGGAGGAGGCTGGGCCCAGCTTTCTTTCTCAGTCTTGGCTTTGAAAAGAAACCATCGAATCTCTGCAAGGACAGGGTGGAATGCCCTGGAAAGGTCCAAATCAGCTGAAGAATTCATCTAAGCCTTTCCCTGGTGGTTGTGGGAGAAGGAAATGTTTTTCAGTTAGTATTTGCAGGACAAATCACAGCTTGTATGAGGTGCTTATCTTGAGAGTGCTGCATCTGGAATCGGGAGACCTGGGGTCTTCTGGAGATAATGCTCTTAACTGTTCTTCTTGCCCTTAACTCAGCTACCCTTATCCACTTCTTGGGTTCTAATTCCTGAAATACCACCATGAGTGACCATTCCTTTTTGTTCACTTATGTCCTCTCCAGGGTCCCCTTTTGCATGATCTTTGAGGGTGGGAATTTCTGTCTGTATCTCCAGCACGTAATACAATCTTTAGCACATTGGGAATGGACTTTGATTTCACTGATATAGCAGACTCTCAGGTGAGGAAAATTCCTCCACCACCAAAAACAGATCAGTATTTTCTCTGCAACTTAGAGTTATAGAAAGTTGCCTAGAGCACTGAAAAGTGAAATGAGTTGGCCAAGGTGACTCAGTCAAGGATGTGACAGAAGGTACAACTTGGATCCAGGTCCTATTGACTCTAAGGCTGGCTCTGTGTTTGGCAAACAGTAATTGTTTAATAAATGTATATTCAATTATCCCTGGGATGAGTTTTCATGTCACTTCTTTCTAGGGTCAAGGAAGCCTGCCCCCTCCAAAAAAAGGGAAGTAAGGAAAGAAAGCATCAGTCTCATCTGCCAACGAAGGAGACCTCTTGGTAACATTTCTCATATCATAATTGGAGGTGAATTGCCTGTTCTGCCTATGTTCTAGGGACCACATACATTCCACCATTCCCCCTCTCTCACTCCTTCTAGTATTCTGAAAAGTCCCGACATTTGAAATCAGAATTTTGTTGAAGATCGTGCAAAGGGCAAGAGAGAAGCACATGGTGGGTGTGAGCAGTTTGCAATCCATGACAAACAAGGAATTACACAGGAGAAATGTGATAAAGGATGTCACCTGATAAACACATCTTGTCTATGTTATATACAAATAAATATATTCTTATATTCTGACTTTTAAAAATTAAGAACTCGATTCCCCCTCCCTTTTCCCTTTCAGAGCTTGTCCTAGTTTTCCCAGATGCCATATGAAGTGTTTCCTCCCCGGAGACCATTCTGGAATCATCCTGTGAGCTGTGGCCAAGGAGAGGGAACACAGTCTGCAGGGATGGTCAAAGGTCTGGTAGAAGCTGGTGCTCCTGGCTTCTGCTTTCAGCTATGCTGCAGAAGTTCTGTGAGAGTAGGGATTAGTTATCTCACCTGCCTTCTTTCATGAGTAACCACACATTATCAACATCAAAAGCCATTTGTCACATGCCTATTGGCACAGACATCATGCAGGATGCTGCATTAGGGGATGCTGCATTAACTTGGAACCAGGGGTCACAGTGGATAGGATGTTGGGCTTGGAGTCAGGAACACCTGAGTTCAAATCCTGCTTCAGACATTTACTAGTTGTGTGACCCTGGGTGAATCATTAAACCTCTGTCTGCCTCAGTTCCTTCATCTGTTAAATGAGGGTGTTGGATTTAATGACCTCTGAGGTCCCTTCTAGTTCTAGATCTATAATCAGATGGACTCTTTTTTGTCAGGGAATATTGGAATACTACTTAGGAGTACCCTTGTTGATTAGTGTTTTCCACCAAAGGAAATAGCTTTATTTCATTCCTCCCCAGGCATGTCCTCCCAGGGACAAAAGTTCCTGTAAAGTGGATGTTTGCATAATGTTTTAAGGTTTACAAAACATTTGACATGTATTCTCTTGATTGACACTTACAATAGCCCTATAGGGTTGGTACTGTTATCACTATTCGACCAATGAAAAGAATGAGTCTCAGAGATGGAGTGACTTGTCCTACTTTGTACCTACTGCTACGTGTCAGAGTCAGGTGAAGTGAGATGAGAACGCAGGCCTCCTGATTCCAGGTCCAACATTCTTAGGATCACCATCTTAAAGATGTCATGATTTGTCATGCAGATACTCACTGAAAAAAGTTCCCTTCTTCCACAATCACCAGGGAAAGGCCTAGACGAATTCTTCCACTGATTTGGACCCTTCCAGGGCATTATCACAATATATCCTTGTAGAGATTGTAGAGATTATTACAACCAATCCTTGTTCAGATTTGATGGCTTCTTTTCACAGCCAAGACAGACTGAGAAAGAAAACTGGGCCCAGCTTCCTCCTGTATCTGTGTTTACTTTGCAGTTCATGCATCATGGAAGACAGGTGAATTCAACTCAACCTTTGCTGACATCAAGTACCAGGTGATAGGTTTGCTACTGGTGTTTTAAACCCAGTGCCTAAAAAAAAGAAATTCTCATTTATCTCCTTGACAAACAAAGATGCCTGGAGTGTCAATTGCCATGTTAGAGATCCCTTTCCCTCCATGATCTCCAAGCTGAAAAAATGCTGAAAATCACCGCCCCTGCAGGGAGTTCTATTCACATGTTCTATTCCTGGGCTACCTGTCTCTGATGTCTGAGATTCTGTGGACATCAGATTTTCATGCCTTGAGAGAGGAGTGTGGCTAGGGCACAGGGGCTGGAGTCAGGAAACACTTGGGTATGTCTTCTGCCTCTGACAATTCCCAGCTGTGTGACTGGTCAAATCATGTAACCTCTGGAACTTTGATTTCCTCATCTGAAACGTAAAGGCAATAGCTCTTGTCTTACTCTTCATTCCTCTCCTAGCTGCACTCCTGGCTGTTCTCTCAGACTTTTTCTACAAGGTCCTCTCCACTTTGGAAGCTCACTCCAGCCCTGGACTTCATACATTGGAAGGACCCTCTGTCCCCATGGCTCCTCCCTCTAATTGGCTGGTTCTCTATTTTAAGGAGAATACCCAGGACATTCATCTCTTTATTCTTAGCACAGTGCTTGGCACATAGTAGGTGCTTTTTAAATGTTTTGTTGAACTGACCTCTCTCATTGGGTTGTCTGGCCCAAATGAAATAATGAATGCATGTAAAGGGGCAGAGGAGAGCTTTATGTGCATGGAGAACATACCACCCCATAGACCACATATGAAGGATGCACTGAGCTACTCCATAACCACTTCCAGGGAAATTTATTTCAAAGTTTCAAAGAACTTCAGGCTGATGTCCCAATTCATAGGTTCCAATGATGGCAACAGGGATAAGGGGGCTGTGTTGAAGAGGATTTCATAGTGACCCATGAAGAACCTCCCATGCAGTAGACTTTAAAGAGAGACAATTTCTACTCTTCCTCTCTTATTTTTTTCCTTCTGAACAGGTGGTTTGAGACTCTGACAGCTCCCCCTTAGATTTACCATGATGGGGGCCTTGGAGAGGAGACTATTATTTCTTCCTGTCCTCTATTCTAGCAGCTATGACAGCTGCTCACACTTAGCAACAAGGACATGTGCTGCTGTAAAGCCCAGTGCACTGGTGTAATGGATTTATTATCACTTATATTAATTAGTGCCATAGAAACACTAATTAGATTTATGCTTTTCAGTACATGTAATCAAACTTTATCAATCAAAGTATGCAAACACTGCCTTATTTTAAGAACAAATAACCAACCTCTGTCATAGAGGTTATGATAAACTCATGACAAGGTTCCCTCTTGGCCTAGCCAGAGGACATGTATCTCCCTCTGAGTTGGGTCATCTGGCAAGTCTCCACCGTCATTCAGCACTGTCCTCAAGTCAGCACAGGCTGCTTGGATCTTGGGCATGGAAAATATAGAAGTCAATCCTAGCTACACCCCCAGAACAGGAGGAAGATTGCAGCCTCAAGTGAGTTTTTTTAAATATAATTTTAGCTATGGCTATTCCCAAGTTATTTACCATATAATTTGATTGGTGGTTAACTTCAAAATGACTGATAAATCTATTTATATTATTTCCTTGGAAATCTATTTCCCAAGGGTGTATATATATTTATCAGTTACATGTTTATCAGAACACTCACATGTTATTAGGTACATCATCGTGCATAAATGTTCATCATACTGAAAAACAATTTATGAAAAAATCTTACTCACATCAGCTGAATCACCAAATGGAGGCATAAAACAAAATGGAGTCAGCTATGCTAAATTGGCAAACTTATTCCTACTGTCTTATTAAGGTACTAAAATTTATTCTTCGAAGCTGCCTAAGTGAGCCTGAGCCTGAACCTGAGCCTTGGGCCAATCCTGGCTGAACTGAATTAAATTAATAATTAAATAAAATCCTGTCTTTGAGGAAGAGACATTCCTATGCCTTGCTGAGGTTGATCTCTCTGCCTATAAACTGCCCCTCCCATCTCTTATCTCCTCCAGGGCCTTACATTCTTTCATTACATTGATGCATTCATCCCTTGGCTCTCATGTATCTTCAAGCTCTGTATAGCTCATTTTTATTTTTCTACAAACATACCCAGTACTCCCTTAAACAAAAAACCAAAACAAAACAAAAACCAACTCCAGTCTTCCCTTGATCATGGGACTGGGGAGAAGTTTACAACATACAATATCCTCTCTCCATAGTAGCCCTATATAATAATAATGGGAATAAAAATAATACAGTCCAAGTATTACTAATCTCTATCTTACTGAAGTGGAAACTGAGGCTCAGAGGCAAGATGACTTGCCCAGGATCACACAGCTAAGAAGTCAGGGCTTAAATCCAGATCTTTTGATTCTAAGTCCAATGCTTTTTCAACTGTGCCTCTCAGGTTGCTAAAAGAAATGTATGTGAAAACGTTAAAAGTCAATCTGTCAAACATTCATTAAGTGACTCCTAGGAGCCAGGCATTGTCCTAAGTGCTAGGAATATAAAAAAAGAGGCAAAAGACAGTCCCTGCCCTCAAGGAGTTTTCAGGGAGAGACAACAAGTAAACAGATATGTACAAACAAGTAATATGCAGGGTAAATAGGAAATGATTAAAGGAGAGAAAGCACTAGGATTAAGAGGTGTTGGGGAAAGCTTCCTGTACAAGATGGGATTTAAAGGAAGCCAATAAGTACAGATGAGGAGGGAGAGCATCCCAAGCAGGGAGGACAGCTAGAGAGAATGCCCAGAACAGAGAGATGGAGAATCTTGTTCATGGAACAACAAAGAGGCAGAGTCACTGGATGGAAAGGTACATGTTGGGGAGTAAGGTATAGGAAAACTGGAAAGGTGAGAGGGAGCTAGATTTTAAAGGGTTTTGAATGCCAAATCCTGAAGATGATAGGAAGTTACTGGAGTTGATTGAGTAGGGAGGTGATATTGTTGGATCTACGCTGCACAAGGAAGGTTAAGCAAAGGAACCCCTGATCAATTTGTAGATGAAGTTTCCCCTTTCTACCCTCCCTCCCAATCAATTTAATGTGCATACAGGGAACGACCCTTTGCTTAGAAGCATCTAAGCGTCAGCTTCCTTGGAATGTGAATATTTCCACTGGTGCCATGCTGATTGTGTTTTATAGACTTGAGCTGTCTCCTGATAACTGGCTAAGAATTAGCCAGATATCTTATGGTCTGTAAAAATAACTGGTCTCTCTTTATCTTGAATTTGCTTTCTTCAGGATTTCTCTTGGGCTTTTCCCCTTGTGGCTACTTCTGGAACTCAGTAAGGATTGGGGTTCCCTTTCCCCAGCAAGTGTGGAGCAGGGATGGACTTCTTGCAGAAGCACATGGCAGTGATAGGCATGTGCTTCCACTTGCTCTCTACTTTCTCTCCTATTTTAACAAATGGATACTGAAAGGTTTTCTACAGAAGTATGTGGCAGAATATAGCAGAGGTAGGCACCATCTTTGGTAGTTGCTTCATGGATAAGCTGGAGAGTTACTGAATTCAAGTGTTCAGGCACTAGACCTTCTAGAAAGAAATTTCCTGATTCAGAATGTTCCTTAGAGAAAGAAGACAGTTTCCACACAGTCTCTTTCTTAGAAAGTAAAGCCAACAAATTAGTCAAATAGTGCAAATCTAATGGAAAAAGGTTTGCTTATTCAGAAGTCCCCAAGTCATTACCTTCCAAGAGGATCATAAAGCACAGGGTGAAGACACCTGTGAAAGACGTGTCTGGAAGGATCTGTGTATGAATGACCTTGTGGGAATCAGATATTTCATCTGAATGTTAGTTATTTCCTGATAGCATTCTTGAATTTAGTTTCTTTGCTTTGGGGGTGGTGGACAAGGAGCTGAGAAGCGTTTTGAGTGCTCCCCATGTTTCCACATCTGTTCATATACTCTTGAAGACTTTCTGTACCTTTCTCATTTTTTTTGCTTGTGGAATGAATATACCCATATGGAATCTTGAATGTTTCTCCTGGGGATCCCTTTTAGCCACAGATGAGATATAAGTTGAGCTGTACTATGAATATAGAAAGAAAAATTTCTGAGGCAACTGGGGATAGGGGATGGGATTGCTAATAGTCCAAATAGTGCAAACTGATCTTCCTGGAATCTGGCCCTTTGGATTGAACTTGGTCCATAAGAATCCAGAGCCCTTGGGAGGACTAGGGCAATGGGTTACTTAAGTTATTATTATTTTCCTCTTTCTTTAAGAGTCTCTACTTCTGGGAAATGACCTGTTCCAGTAGCAGGAAGGCTATTTGGAGACCCTAGCAGGAACCTTTCACGTATGGTCAAACTGAATATAATCTCCTTCCCAAAACAACCTAGGAAAAGCTCAGAAAATGCTGGATTCAGAGAGGTGGCAGCAATCATAGAGGTAATTTACATGGTGTTTTAAGGTTTGTAAAGCACTTATATATATTATTTTATTTATTTGTCAACCCTTTTCCTACCCCAGGTCAGTACTAAAAGTATCATTATCTTTGTTTTACTCATGAGGAAACTGAGGCTTAGGGGTTAATTATTTGCATACAGTCACAGAGCTAATAAGTGTCAGGGATGAGATTTGAACCAATGTCTTTCCTGATGAAACAAAGGGCCAACATACATTCCTCTGAGCCATGTTGCTTTAAAGGGAATGGTCCACATGTACCTTCTCACTGTTCTCTGCCAAGCCTAGAGGCCTGAGGGCTACCCGAGTCTTCCCTTACCTCTATCGGAGGTCTTCGGTTGGCCAAACCAGATGCTCGTATGAGAGAAAGGACGTTCCAGAGTCAAACAAGGGTTGAGCTTTATTTCAGGGTCTAGTTACAAGTGCAGGGGAATTCTTCCTTAGGAGGGAGCGAAGAATCTCCCAAGGAGGCAAAGATCTTACAATAAGAGATTGGAAGTAGAAGTATAAGTGGGGAGAGAGGGGGAGGGGAGAGAAAAAAGAGGGAAAGCAGAGCCTTGTTGTCCTCACCGCTCCGCACCCCTCCGCCCAAGAGAACTTTCAGGCTTTCCTGATCCTACTTAAACCCTCCAGCAGCATAGTTTGCATCTGAATACCATGCTGTTAGATAACAATAGTGTGCCCAGATCCGGGACTATCTCGAGGGCAGAGAGAGCTCTCTCCCATCACGTTTCTCACGGGAAGAGGCGGAAATACACGAGATAGCTCGGTTCACCTCGATTCCCAGTCGTTTCCTGGGGGGTCTCGTGAGAACTCTAAGATTTAGAAGTTCCCACCTTTACCCGCCCGAGACTGTCCACCTGGAATTGAGCTTCCATCCCCAACAGTTCTCTACTCACTCCAGCTATATACACATAAAAATGTGATCCCCATTACTCTCTGGTCACCAGTGGTTTCAGATGTCATCTGTCCTTCTGCTCTTCACTCTCAAGAAAACACTAGAGCCATCTACTGTGGGAGTATTTATGCTAGCAGTGAGTATAGGTTAGTAGCATTTAGGGTTATATGAAGAGACCTTAGGGTGATTTAGTCCAACCTCCTTATCTTGAAAAGGAGCAAATTGAAGCCCAGAAAAGTGATGTCACTTGCTTAAGATCACACACCTACTTAGTGGCAGAGCAGTCCAGGCTACTTGTCCATTGATAGCACCGTCTTGGATGTGGAAGGAAAAATCAAGGCAATTCCCTAGTAGCTTTCATCATGGGGTCTTAAAGTTATCATCAATCAATCAAACACAAATTCAGAAGCATCTACTATGGGTAAAGCACAGTACTGGCCACTGAGGGACCACAAAAAAGTATAAGATAAGCCCCAGCCTTCAAGAAGCTTATAATCTATATACAGAGACAAGACAAAGATAAAAGAAATAAAAATTATAAAAGATATCTAAGGCAGTGGAGGCTACCGGTGGAATGAGTGGAATAAACAGGAATTCAGAGGAAGCAGAGATTGGACCTTGACCGCATCCACATCTCTGCTCCACAGTGAAAGTCACGTGGAGGTATTTTATTAGCTTTTATTAATCACACTTAATTTGCTTTCCTCCCACCCCAAATTATAAGCTAAGGACAGAGAGAGAATGTGGCACAATGGAAAGATCACAGGATCTGAATTCAAAGAAACTCTGTTCAAATGCTTTCTCTGGGCTTCATGTTTCTCATCTGTAAAGTGGGAGCAGAGGACTAGACAATCTCTTGGGTTTCTCCCAAATCTAGGATGATTATTCTGGTTCTGCATCTGCATAGACTCCATCATGCCAGGGCAAATGGCAAATTAATGGTAAGACTGTGAATAGCACTTTGATTGCCTTCACATAGTTTTTTTCTTCAGTCTGAGTGGAAATATCCTTTGATTAGCACCAGGAGGAGAAGTGAAACATCTTCACTGTCCCCCATAATTTTATCAGAGCCTCAGATAATGCTACAAAGGAGTTAGTTAATGAAAAGAAGGTGAACAAAAGTGAGGGGGAAAACTGGAATGCTAAGGGAATCAGAATATTTAACTGGGAAAAATGAAGACAGGAAAGTGAGGGGGGAAGGGGAATTGGTGAATATATTGTCTGGATGCTGTCTTAATTACTGGAGAAGAGAGGAGGACTCTTACCTCCAAGGCTCACAGGTGGCCCCCATAAACTAAAGTGCTTGGGCTTTGGTGGGAAATGAGGACTCAGTAATAGCTGGTATTTATGAAGCATTTTAAATTATACACAACAGAAAACTATCTCTTTTGGGTAGATATTACTCTGATTTCCTCTTTTTATAGGAGTGGAGTTTAGTGCTGGAATGTACCTTAGAGGTCATGCAGTTCAACCTCTTTATTTTTACAGATGAGAAAACTGATTCCCAGAAAAATGAAGAGATTTGTGTGAAGTTGCATAGTAAGAGGCAGAATTCAAACCCAGATCCTTCTGACTCCAAGACTTTCCAAGATAAAGAAACCAGAAGAGACTGAAAAGAGATGTAATGACTTCCTATGGTGACACAGCTAATAAGTTTCTAAGGTGAGATTTAAGTCTGTTTTCTTTTGCTTTTAAAATGAATTTTATTGATATCTTCTGTTTGTATATGTTATTTTTCGTATTGCACATTCGTTTCCCTAGAGTTGTCCCTGAGAAGAAAGAATAAAAAGAAAAAAAAATGATTCAGAAAAACTAATCAACACAAAGAAAAAGTCTGACATTATATTCAGTGTTCCATACTCATAGGTGCCTATCTCTGCAAAAAAAAGAGGTGCCCTTCTTTAAGGCAGCTAAGGTGGCAGTGGATAGAGTCAGGAAGATTCATCTTCCTGAGTTCAAATCTGGCCTCAGACACTTACTAGCTGTATGACCCTGGGCAAATCACTTAACCCTGTTTGCCTCAGTTTCTTCATCTGTCAAATGAGTTGGGGAAGGAAATGGCAAACTACTCCAGTATCTCTGCCAAGAAAACCCTAACAAAGAGTCATGTTTGACTGAAAAACAGCAAAGCTCTTCTTTGGAACCCAAGCCTTCTTGAGGCCAGGCTCAGCAGTCTGCTATGTGCTGTGCCCTGCTGCCTTATGGAACACAAAGAAGGAGGTAGTTAAGTTTGTCCATGAGCACTTTTGAAAAGCATGTGATTTAATATCATCCATGTCATGGTTACAGAACGCAGGGCTGACTCTGGGCAGCTGTCTCTTAATAAGCATGTCACTAATCACAAGGGATTCACACCTGTCTGGATCAGCTCATTTTGACTGACAATGTAGTAGAATGGAAACAATCCTGGTCTTTGGAGCAGGAGACCAAGCTTCTATTCTAGTCCTACTGGGGGCCATCTACAGTCGTCCTGATCCATATCTGGCCATTGGACCTAGATGACTGTGGAGGAGAAAGTGAGGCTGGTGACTTTGCACAGCTCTACCTCACTTAAATCCAATTCACTTGCAAGTCATGGCATCACTTCCCTGATGTCACAGTCCTCTTTGAGAATGAAGAATAAGCCACAAGCATTTCTACTAAGAGATGCAGTGCGTTAGAGTAGAAAGACTGCTGGACTTTCTAGTCATATGACTCCAAGCAGATCACTTCATCTCTCTTTACCTCAGTTTCCCCATCTATAAATACTCAAATATTCAACTATACTTGGAACTTCATTGATGTAACCAGTCCCTTCCATAATTCAAGTTGTGACCCATCTGTGTGCATATGTATTTTAAGTGATTGTAGTCTTTATCGTCCCCAAATTTTGCCCCTAAGATGTGTGAGGGTTCTTCACCTTTTCTTTTGACATTGAGATGATACCAAAGGAGCTCATGGGCTATCTATCCATTGGTTATGTCTTATTCTCCCACCAATTATGTGGCACAATGGATACAGAGCTAGGTCTGGAGTAAGGAAGACTAGAGTTCAAATCTAGCTCAGATAATTTCTACCTGTAAGCCACTTAACTTCTATCTGCCCCTATTTTCTCAACTGTTAAAAGATCATAATAGCACTACCTCACAGGGTTGTTTTGAGGATTGAATAAAATATTTGTAAAATGTTCAGCACATATCTAACCCACAGTAGGTGCTTAATAAATTTTTGCTCCCTTCTCATTCCACCTTTCAACCAGGACAAGCTCATTTTTTTTCTTTCATTGATTTCTCTGACCTCATCATCTTTTACTCTGCTTCTCCTTTGAAATAGGCTGTTTCCACACATAGAATTATGAGTATCTATAAAAGGCGGATATAAATCTTTTCACCACAAAATTAGTGCTTTGAAAGGATTTGCTGTGTGAATTCAGGCAAGTCCCTTCTCTCAGATGATATAATAATTGTAAAAGGAAGAGAATAAGTATTTATGTAGTATATATATTATATAGTATATATATATAGGAATAAGTATATATGTGTATATCTATCTATATACTATGCACTAAGCATTTTTTATAAGGATCTCACTTGATTTTCACAACAACTTTGTAATGTAGGTGCTATTATTGTCATCTCCATCTTTTAGTAGAGGAAGCTGAGGCAAATAGGGTTAAATGACTTGCCCAGGGCCACACAGCTAGTAAGTGTCTGAGGTCACAATTGCCCTAGGTTATCCTTACTCCAGGTCTGGTACTCTATCCATTGAGCCACCAGCTGACTCTAATAAAATACTTAATACAATGCCTGGCATACAATAGTCACTTAATGAATGCTGTTTCTTTTCCCCTTCCCCTCTGGTTCTCAGTGTCCTCATATTTAATATTAGAGGGTTAGCCTGGACTAGACGTCATGTTGCATAGAAGAATTAAAATGAATGGGAGAAAAAAAATCATAAAACAAACCAACACAAAATACAAAAGAAAAGGATCTGCTACATTCTGCATTCGAATTCCATATTTCTTTCTCTGGATGTGGAAGGCATTTTACCTTAAGAAACCATTGGGAATTTGTTAAGTCCTTGCATTGCAATGAAGTTAAAAGTCTACCAGAAAAAAATCCTCACACACTGTGGTTGTTGCTGTGTACAAAGTTCTCCTGGTTCTGTTCCTTTCACTCAGCATCAGTTCATATAGGTCCTTCCAGGTCTCTCTGAAGTCTTCCTGTTCATCATTTCTTATAGCACAATAGTCTTCCATTATATTCATATACCACAACTTGTTCAGCCATTCCCCAGTTGATGGGCATTCCCTTGATTTCCAGTTCTTGGCCACCACAAAGAGAACTGCTGTAAATATTTTTGTACATGTGGAACCCTTTCCCATTTTTATGATCTCTTTGGGATACAGACTTAGAAGTGATATTGCTAGATCAAAGGGTATGCACATTTTTGTAGCCCTTTAGGAATAGTTCCAAATTGCTTTCCAGAATGGTTGGATCAGCTCACAGCTCTACCAACAAGGAATTAGTATTCCAATTCCCCCATATCTTCTCCAACATTTATCATCTTTCTGTTTTGTCATGTTAGTCAATCTGATAGGTATGATGTGGTACCTCAGAAATGTTTTGATTTGTATGTCTCTTATCAATAGTGATTTAGAGCATTTTTTCATACATTTTTCATACATTTCTTCCTCTAAAAACTCCCTGTTCATATCTTTTGACCATTTATCAATTGGGGAATGACTTGTATTCTTGTACATTTGACTCAGTTCTCTTTATATTTTAGAAATGAGGCCTTTATCACAGACATTAGTTGTAAATATTCTTTCCCAGTTTTCTGCTTCCCTTCTAATCTTGGTTGCATTGGGTTTGTTTGTGCAAAAATTTTTCAATTTAATGTAATCAAACTTATCCATTTTGTACTTCATAATGCTTTATATCTCTTGTTTAGTCAAAAATTTCTCTATTCTCCATAAATCTGTCACATATGCTATTCCTCGCTCACCTAATTTATTTATAGTATCAGCCTTTATACCTAGATCATGTATCCATTTGGACTTCATTTTTGTGCATGGTGTCAGGCATTGATCTATTCCCAGTTTCTGCCACACTGTTATCCAGTTCTCCCAGCAATTTTTGGCAAACAGTGAGTTCTTATCCCAGAAACTGAGGTGCTTGGGTTTATCAAACAGTAGATTGCTATATTCATTGACTACTGTGTCTTGAGTACTTAACCTATTCCACTGGTCTACCCCTCTATTTCTTATCCCGTACCAAGTGGTTTTAGTGACTGCTGCTTTATAATACAATTTGAGAGATTGTAGGGCTGGATCACCTTCCCTACCATTTCTTTTCATTAGTTCTCTTGATATTCTGGAACTTTTGTTCTTTCAGATGAATTTTGATATTATTTTTTGTAGCTCTAGAAAATAATTATCTGGCAGTTTGATTGGTATGACTTCCTTTAACTTATTTCTTGGTCCTTGGTGTGGTTGATAGTGATCCTCCAGCAGATCCTCTGGGGCAAGTGTAAAGTCACATCCCAAATCTCCAATGTCTATCAATGTCAGGGAACATGCTCAGGCTTACCTGGTGACAACAAATGGATAAAAGGTGGAGTAGTAGCATTTTTGTTCTAAGAAGTCTGAAAACTGTGCTGCTACCAAGGTTAGTTCTCTCTTCACAGTGGTTCTTCATGGTGCCCACAGAGTAAGTGTCCATTAGTTGACACAATGGTAGAACATTGTGGTTACCTCTGAACCGTGCTGGAGGCCACAGGGTGTGTGCTTAGAAACAGTTGGGCTATAATTAGACTCTGGACTGTAGGGACTGGTATGGCTTGATTCTTTTCAGATGTTGGATGGAGATTATTTTCTCTTTTGCTACCTAAAGACACAGTGGGGAGAATAGTGTGTAACATTTCAATTTTTAAGGGAAGAATTGTTCAGGTATAGGTTGGATTGATGTTGTGATAGAAAGAATCCAGTCAGAGGTGGTTGTTTTTCAGTCACATCCAACTCTTTGTGTCTCCATCTGGGGTCTTCTTGACAAATATACTAAAGTGGCTTGTCATTTTCTTCTCTAGTTCATTTGATAGATGAAACTGAGGTAAACAGGTAAGTGACTTACCCAGGGTCACATAGCTAGTAAATGTCTGAGGCTAGATTTGAACTCAGAAAGAGGAGTCTTCCCCAGCACTCTAGTGCCATCTAGATGCCCCAGAGTCAGAGGATCTGGGTTCTAATCCTAGTTTTGACCCTGTTTTAGCTATGGAACATTAGACAAATCATTTACTGTTCCTCTACTTCAGCATCTGCAATTTAAAAAAGAGAGGGTTGGACTTTATAGCTTTTGGGGTTCCTTTCAGCTCTAAATTTAACATACTAACATGTTGGGCAGGTTACCTCTGAGTCTCAGTTTCCTTATTTGTAAAATGAAGGATTGAACTAGATGCCTTCTATGGTCCCTTGTAGCTTGAAATTTATGATGTTAAAAGAAGTCCTCAGAGGTCTACTCTGCCTCTGAGAGTCTGTGGATCTTGATGCAAATGATGGATATGGATTGGTGGAGAAAGTGGGAGCTGACATTCTGGGTAGAGTAATTAGTCTCAACTTGGTTTGGATATTGTCCTTCATTCTTGAAGAGGACCAAAATGACATCACTATGTTGGGGTCAAGGTAGAGTGTGCCCAACTGTGGCTGGTCAGACCAATATGGGCCTGGAAGGCTGTACCACAGGTTGGACACAAATAGTTCAAAAGAACATTTAGAGTGGAGATGTCTCTAAATTTGTGTATCTTATGTTCCTTTTGTACTACTTCAATTCTGCTTTGCCCTAAAAGACCATTTTACAGAGCATCAACTATGAAACAAGTCATAGCAATTTGTTTTTGCATGCTGACAAGCAAACTGGCTTGGCTGAAATAGAAAGGCTATATTAAAGATTAATGAGAAAGAGCTGGCAACATCTCTTTTATAATAACAGCCCCTTTATGATAAAAGTTCCCAGCAATAAAAATACTTTACCGTTGACCAAAGTCTTTCCTTGACAACATTAGTAGTACTGGGTGGTGGGGCTAGGGTGGGGAGAGAGAAGAGGGAAGATTCCCTGGATCTGGAGTTAGAAGACCTGACTCCAGGTACTAGTTCTGCCTTGTGCTAGCTCAGTGACCTTGGGCAAGTCACTTTCTCTTGGTCTCATTTTTCTCAGGTTGCATAAGGTGGGATAAACTGGCCCAGGATAGAAATAGAGTCAGTCAAAGGTCCTGTAGTAGTGGCATCAAATCATGAATATCCCTTGTACTTTTAGCCTTGGAGAGATGGGGAGACCTGGTATTAAAAATAGCAATAATTTAATTTTTTTAAAATTACATTAACTTTTTTTTTTTACTTCTATATCACAGAGATGACTCATGTCGAATTCATAGTCCTCTAAGAACCTCAGATCTTTTTCCAAAGTTCTGTCTAGCCATATCTCCCTCATCTTGAAGTTGTAAAAATGAATTTTTGAACTCAAACTAAACAGACACCCCAACACAACTCAAAAAAAAAACAACTAGCAGGATTTCCGAAACCAGACCCAACAATTTGAAAATATCAATAAACATGATGATCAGAACTCCCAGCAGGCCTTGGAGAGAAGCATGATTCAGCTGTACAGCAGCCCTGATAGCCAAAGAGTTAAAGCACAGGATCCATTAAATAATAGCTGCTGGTTTGTGCTTAATTTTGTATATCATTCATTATTCATCTAAAAACACAATGTTCAGAAATGTCCCAAATCTGTGCCCAGTCTAGAAAAACTGCTTAGTAGGGTCTATCTCACGGTGCCCAGCCATTTCTAAAGGGCCCTGTGATGATGAGTGAATTATTCCTATTTGCAGATAGGGAATTCAAGATGAAAGAGAGGGTTTGAAGTCTCCTTCAAAATAATTAGCTTCTCTCCTTTATATATTTTTTAAACAAAACATTCAGTAAAGTCTTTTGGAATCAGTCAGTCGTCTCTTTTTTTTTTTTTCAAAGGGTGGAAGGAGAGAGCTAGGAACTACCCACTGGAGTCCCTTAGGATTGATTTGTTTCACCCCAAACTAGAAGGATCCTTCTTATCCTACAGTAAATAGTGTTGTTTGGGAGAATATGTCTTGGAGAACCCAGCTAGAGCACAAGGGAAGAAGCGCCTCCTTGGGGACTGAGAACAAGATCCCCTTTTCTGCTTCACCCATTTGGTCACTTTCCTCGGAGGGCCTTGGTTTGAGCTTCAGTACAAAGAAGACAAAGGTTCTCACTTCTCAGACCCAGGGCCCAGGGGTGGTCTGAAGCAAAACCGTCAAATAGGATGAAGGCCCCATACTGCTGCATTTGACAATAGATGATCTGGATTCAAATTCTGCCTCTTACTCTAATTACCTGGGGCACCTTGGGCCAATCACTTCATGTCTCTGGGCAGTTTCTGCATTTACAAGATGATGACAATAATAGTTATACTAACAATAGAAATAATAGTGGAACAATTAACTCTTCCCCAAAGCCTTCCTTTATAGAGGGCTCAGAACTTTCAAAAATTTCCAAGTAATTCTCCATTTTCCATCATGATGCCCCCTCATTATCCTTCAGCTTCTTCCTGTGTGTTGTTTCCCCCATTCAGCTGTAAAATCCTCAAGAGTAGGGATTATTTTTCTTTCTTCTTATCTGTATTGCCAGTGCTTAGCACGGTACCTGGCACATAGTACCGACTTCATGTTTACTGAATTGCATTAACAGCAACAACGATTATAAAGTTGAACTTGTGAAGGAATTCCCAGCTTGGGGCATGTGAATCCTTAGGGAATATGAAAAGTTTATCAAGGATATAATTTTACTATGAAAAAATCAGTCTGTTTCTTATGTGTATAAACATGATAATCTCTAGAACTTGAGTGATATTTCATATTGAATAGAGAACAGGGGAAAGTTTGCTGAAATTCAAGGAGTGCAGACATCAGAAAATTCTGAGAGTCCCTGTACTAGAGTGTCTGTAAGGTCCTTTTAGCTCTAGAGATGTGATGTTATGGATGTTGTCACTGGTGTCCTCCATCCTACCTCCTAACACCAGATGTCTGTACTAGGTATCCCATTCCAGGTATCTTAAGTTTCAGAGAAGCTCAGAGTTGGACAGGACCTTGGAGGCCATCTAGTCTAGTCAACAGTGGCTGCTGGGGAGGGGAAAGAAATGGGATCTCCCCTCCCCTCCTTCACTAGAAATTCAAAGGAAAGCGTGAAGAATCCTTATACTCAAAAGAGAGGGAGAGAGAGACAGAGACAGACAGACAGAGTGATAGAGACAGAGACAAAGAGAAACAGAGATAGAGAGCTAGAAAGCTAGAGACTCTATCCTCTCCTACTGAAGCCACTGAGTGAGTTGGTTCTTTATGGTCCCAGTAACCAATCCTATTCTCCCCAAGAGAACAATCAGGATCCTCTCAGGTCATACATACCCTTTATCAAGAGGTTAGAGCAACTGGAACCAAGAGAAACTCAAGTTTCCATTCAGCCCCATCACTCCCATTACATTTACACATATACTAGAGTATGCATGTGTTGATTCCCCTGACAGATAGGATGTTAGCTCCTTGAGGGAAGGGGTAGTTTTTGCCTTTCTGCCTATTCCCAGTGCTTAGCACATAGTAAACAATAAATGCTTGATGATGGATTAGGTTTATTGATTTGTATCCTCAGGGCTTAGCACAGTGTCTTTCTTATAGTAGGTGTTTAATAATTGCCTGTTTGATGAAGAATCATTCACTAACCCCAACAAATTGTCATTGTGTTACTTGAAGACCTCCAGTGTTGGAGGATTCACCACATCCCAAAGGAGCACACTCCATTTTTGGACAGCCCTATAGGAAGTTCTGAGCTGAAATTCTCTTTTTATAACTTAATAATAATAGCTAACATTTATATAGTGTTTATTATGGGCCAGATGGTGTGCTAAGCACTTAATTGCTATCCCATTTTCCTCACAATAACCTTGGGAGGGAAGAGCTCTTATTATCTCCGTTTTATAGTTGAGGAAACTGAAGCAAACAGAGGTTTAAGTGACTTGCCCAGGGTCACAAAGCTAATAAGTGAGGCTGAATTTGAATTCAGGTCATCCTGACTCCAGGCCCAGTAGCCTATCTACTGTACTAGCTAATTTCCACATATTGGTTCTATGTTTGTACTCTGGGACTAAGCAAAACAAACCTAATTCTTCTTCTACATATTATAGCCCTGTAAGTACTTGGAGATAATTATCACATCTCCCTAAATTGTCTCTTTTCCAGGCTTAACACAACCAGTTCCTTCCATTGATCCCCATAGGGCATAATCCTGAGACCATTCACCATCCTAATCATCCTCTTCTATCTGCATTTTTCTATAATCAACTTTTCACTGTCCTTCCAAAAATGTGGCTCCCAGAATTTAACACCATAACCCACATGTAGTTCAAGGTATTGCTTCTCTCAAGGATTTTTGCCTTCTCATAAGAAAATTTAGGGGGCTGCTAGTTGGCAAGTAGGTGGTAAAGTTGATAGAGTGTCCAACCTGGAGTCAGGTAGACTCATCTTCCTGAGTTCAAATCTAGCCTCAGATATTTACTAGCTCTGTGCCCCTGGGCAAGTCACTTAATTCTGTTTACCTCAGTTTCCTCATCTGTAAAATGAGCTGGAGAAGAAAATAGTAAACCACTCTTTACCAACAACACCTGAAATGAGGTCACAAAGAGTCAGATAGGACTGAAAACAACTGAACAACAAAAAAGAAACAGAATCCTTGTAGACTCAAAAGAATGAGTTGCTTCCAGAGGAATGCCACACACTCTGATCAGTGGTGCTTGAAGGATCATTTTGACCACAAGGCTTCCTTGGCATCTCTGAGTTGATACGTATTTGCGCTATGTGCTCCGCTGACTTGGTAGGCCAGTCCCTCCTGGAATTGGAGCTTGAATTTCCTTCCAGAGGCAGGTACTTGGGTTTAGCAAAATGGTTTTAAGCCACAGAGACAGAACCTTACTTTAACTGCAGCCTGGACCAAACCTCCCCCAAATGAGTCAGCCTAGGACCTAGAGAAACAAGGGTTTTTAATAAGAGTATTGTAGCTCTGAGAAATCTGCTTATTATTTTTTTCTTCTACTGAATACAGAGAAAGCCTTGGCTGAGCTGAGACAGAAAAGGCCCTTAGGATGCTGGCCTAACAAGGACTGGTCCTCTACAAGACGATGAATAGCACTCATCAGGGTGTCTGGCCGATAAAGATAAAGGTACCTCAGCTCCAGAGGCTGAGCCCAAGGCTCCCTACATCAGAGAAATCACAGCCACACATAGGATGACAATCTCTGCTTTGTTCACCTGGCAAAGGCATCTGGCTCCCCTGGTGTTCTTCACGTGCCTGGATCCCTGCACCCCTTTGCTGCAGTTTGGGCAGAGCCAATGGAAAGATAGGCAGGAGAGAGAAGAAGATGCTCTGAAAAAATGAAGAGGTAATAAAGGCAATGTGGCATAGTGCCGAGACCACTAGAATTTGGCACCAGAGGACCATATTTGAATCCCAGCCTGACCACTGATTATCTGTATAACCTTGGCAAGGTCACTGAACTTTGGATCTTGGTTTCCTCATCCTCTAAAATGAAGGGGCTAATTCTACCTCTACCAAATCTCTTTCTGTCACCTCTCTATTATACCCGCTATCTTACTTCTACCTGGCTGGGTAGTTGGTGGTACAACAGATGCTGGACCTGGAGTCTAGAAGCCCTGAGTTCAAATCCTATCTCAGAAACGTATTAACTGTGTAATCCTCTGTAAATTACTTAATGTCTGCACCTCAGTTTCCCCATTTGTAAAATTAGATGCCATTATTATAATAGCATCGACCTCCCAGAGTTATTGTAAAGATAAAATGAGATAAGATTTGTAAAAGCGTTTTGCAAATCTTAAGCAGACATATAAAGGCAAATTATTATTTTTCAGAATCTCATTACCTCTCAAGCAGACTTTTGCAATGGCTTCCTCACTGGTCTTGCCACCAGTCTCTATTTTCTGTATAGTAAGAATAAGTCTTAGTATCTTAATAAGAAAGTAGGAATAAGTTTGTCCATTTAGCACAACTGACTCCATTTTGTTTTAAGTCTCCGTTTTGAGATTGAGCTGTTTTGGGGTATAGGTTGTTTTTCAATAATTAGATAAGTACTTATGAGGTATGATGTATTAAACAACATGTGAGTGTTCTTAAATAACCATCAAACAGAAGTAAAGTCTGTGATGGCAGACTACCAATGAAAAAATATTATAAACAATTTTATCAGTAATTTTGAAGTAAGTTACTAGGCAAATTGTGTGGTGGGAATTTAGGAAGTGCCATACCATGCAGTGATTAGAGTGCCAGCCCTGGAGTCAGGAGGACCCAGGTTCAAATCCAGCCTCAGGCACTTGACACTTACTAGCTGTATGACCCTGAGCAAGTCACTTAACCCCGATTGTCCCACCCCACCCCCCCAAAGTATAAAAAATCTACCTGAGGCCCATACCATTAACCTGTTCCTGGGGTGAAATTAGGCCTGGGGCTTGCTTTCCACATTTTAGAGAGTAGTGTTGGTTGAAATTTGCCAGATGGCCACCTTGGATGGCCTCTAGCTGGGTGGAGAGGAAACCTTGTCATGAGTCTGATTTGAAAGAAACTTATGAGAACTTCCAAGAATCAGATTGATGATTTTTTCTTAAAGGTGGATATTATTTGCACACTTAGTTTAATAAAGTCTGATTGAATGCATTGAGATGGGTCATTCTAATTAGTGTTTCTGTCTATTACTTAACATATTTAACAGTAAATTGTCTGTATGAGGGCACTGAATATTATGTCCTGTCAATTTAATTTTCGTAAGGCACAGGTCGGACTATGTCATTCCTCTAGCCAAAACCTCCTGTGGCTTGCTATTGCCTAGAGGATAAAATGAAGATTTCTTCTCCCCCCCCCCCATCACTTAATAGTATTTTATTTTTTCCAACTACATGTAAGGATAGTTTTCAACATTCACTTTTATAAGATTTTGAGTTTCAAATTTTTTCTCTCTTCCTCCCCTCTTTCCATTCCAAGATGGCATGAAATCTGATATAGATTATGCATGTAAATCATATTAAACATATTTCCACATTAGTTATTTTGTGAAAGAAGAATCAGAACAAAAGGGAAAAACCATGAGAAAGAAAAAAAACAAAAAAGTGTAGTCTGCTTTGATCTACATTCAGACTCCATAGGTCTTTCTCTGGATGTGGATTGCATTTTCCATCATGCCTCTTTTGGAGTTGTGTCAGATCACTATATTGTTGAGAAGAGCTAAGTCTATCAGAGTTGGTCATGCACAATGTTGCAGTTACTGTGTATAGTGTTCTCCTGGTTCTGCTCGCTTCACTCAGTATCAGTTCATGTAAGTCTTTCCAGGTTTTTGCGAAATCTGTCTATGCATTATTTCTTATAGTATAATAGTATTCCATTACATTCATATATCACAAATTGTTCAACCATCCCCTAATTGATGGGTATCCTCCCAATTTCCAACTCTTTGCCACCACAAAAAGAGCTCCTACAAATGCTTTTGTATTTGCTGGTTCTTTTCCCTTTTTTTATGATCCCTTTGGGATACAGACCTAGTAGTGGTATTGCTGGATCAAAGGGTATATACAGTTTTATGACCCTTGGGCATAGTTCCAAATTGCTCTCCAGAATGGTTGGACCAGTTCACAACTCCACCAACAATGCATTAGTGTTCTAATTTTCCTACATATTCTCCAATATTTTCATTTTTCCTTTTTGGTCGTATTAGACAATTTGATAGGTGTGAGGTGGCACTTCAGAGTCATTTTAATGTGCATTTCGCTAATCAATAGTGATTTAGAGCATTTTTTTTTCATATGACTGTAGGTAGCTTTGATTAAAATACAGATTTCTTAATCTGGCTTTTAGAGTTCTCCATAATCTATCACTTTACTACCCTTCCATTCCAAACTGTACTACTAATCCATCCTAGAAGTCAACAACTATATTTCCTTCCTCCATGTATTTGCACAATATATCCCCATGCCAATAGTATGTCCTCAGCCTTGCCTCTCAGAATCCCCATCTTCCTTCAAGGTTCATGTTAGCTGCTACTTCCTCCATGAAGCCTTCTCTGATGCCCCCCCACCCACAATTTTAGTGGTCTTTTCCTCTTCAGTTTTGTTTGTTCTATATTTATCTGTGTACGTTATAATTCCCCATCCTACCCCACCTCCAAGCCAAATGTAATCTTGAAGGGAGGGTCTATTTTAGCTGTTTTTGTACCCTTTAGTTCTAGAACAGTACCTTACATGTGGTAATCACTTAATAAGTGTTTATTAAATTGAATTCAATTGAAGTGAAGCTCTAAGGCCCCTTTCTGCTCTAAGTCAACAATTTATGTTTTGAAGTAATACATCTCTGTTTGATGTTGCCACTATTCCTTAGCCTACACTAGGCACTAATTTGAGGAGAGAAAGGGGTGGCAAGCAGATGTCAGGCTTGGTTGGTGGGTGAGTGGAATGAAGAAAGGAGAGGGGAGAGGTGTTTAGGGATGAATCTTTCTCTACTTTTCGGGAAATGGCTGGCCATTGTAGTGAAATAGATTTAAAAGACCAGACTGGAAGATGGGAGATCTAGGTTCTAAACCCAACTCTGCCATCAACTAGGTGTGTGGCCTAGGTATAATTTACTTTATCTTTCTAGCCCTCAGTTTCTTCATCTGTGAAATGATGGGTTGGACTAGCTGGTCTCTCAGATCTCTTCTAGTGTCAACATTCTATGAATGCAGAGGATAGGTAGGGAGTAATACCTTCTAGTCAGACATGTTTATTTTAAGAATTCCCAGGGCACTTGTTGAGGTATATATCCTGATCTGCCTTTTTCAGTATCCCTTTTGGTAGCCTTTGAGCATATGCAAATTTTCTGGGCCTCTAACTGGGCTACAGCATTGTCTTTTGGTAAAAATTAAAGCAGATGCAACCTCACAGAAACAGTCCAAAAAGGTTCCCAATCTCCCTTCTAATCAATTCTAAACCCTTTATCAGGGCAGGCAACACTTTTTGTTAATTACACATTTATGTTGCAATTCAATATCCCCCACTTCCCCTAACCTCCTCTCCAATCCATTTTGCCAATTTTTCTCCCCCATTTTTAAAAACAATTTTACTTAAAGTTTTGAGCTCCAGATTATATCCCTCCCTTCCCTGGCCTTCCTTGAGACAGTAAGCAATCAGATATAGGTTATACATATGCAGTTATGTAAAATATTTCCATATTAATCATTTTGTAAGAGAAGATTCAAATGAAAGAAAAAACATGAAAGGGAAATAGTGAAAAATAGCATGCTTCAATCTGTATTCAGTCAATATCAGTTCTTTCTCTGGAGGCAGATGGTATGCTTCATCATAGTCCTTTAAGATTGTCTTGGATCATTGTATTTTGAGAACAGCTAAATCATTCACAATTCTTCACTGAATAGTATTGTTGTTACTGTGTACAATGTTTTCCTGGTTTTGTTCACTTCATTATGCATCAATTTATGTAAGCATTTCCAGGTTTTTCTGAAATCGTACTGCTTTGTCATTCCGTACAGCACAACAATATACCAATATAATCACATACTACAGCTTGTTTAGCCATTCACCAATTGATAGGCATCCCTTTGAATTACAGTTCTTAGCTACCACAAAATGAGCTGTTATTAATATAAAATAATTTTCTTAAAGCATAGGCGTGACCTTGTCACCTACCCTTCTCAAGAAGCTATGTTGTTTAGTCATTTTCAGTTGCGTTCCACTCTTTGCTACCCTGTTTGGGGTTTTCTTGGCAAAGATGCTGGAATGGATTGCCATTCCTTCTCCAGTTCATTTTATAGAGGAAGAAACTGAGGCAAACAGGGTTAAGTGTCTTGCCAAGGGTCACATAGCTAGTAGGGAGTCTGAGGCTGGATTCGAACTCAAGTCTTCCTGGCTTCAGAGCCAGCACCTTATCCACTGCACCACCTACCTTAAAACAGGTCTATAGTCTCTAGAATAAAATACAAACTCCCCATGTTGGAATTTAAAACTGTTGGCAATCTGCCTTCAGTCTTTCTTCCCAGGTGTATTTGACCTACATTCTCCATTCTCCCCCTTCCCTCCCAACGGGTTAACTTATAATTCCCTAAATTTGAAACATTCTCTTCCACTTCTATGTCTCCACACAAGGCTGTTTCCCATGCCTGAAACACACTCCCTCTTTGTTCCTACCTCTTAGCATCCCTAAAAGTTTTACTGGTTTCCCAAGGTGTTAATGATTTCTCTTGTCAAATTATTATACATATATATTATATTTATGGAAACTCATATATGTTACATTTATATATGTATAGATTATTTGTTTACATGTTGTATCTCTTTTTTGTCTTTTAAAATTATTTTCACACATTTAATAAATTGCTATCTGCTTCCAGAAAAATAACTAATAAATAGAAGTGTATAGAATGATCATATATATATATGTATATATATATATATATATATATATATATACATATATATGGGTGTGTGTGTGTGTGTATATATATATATATATTAGTGTCTAATAGAAGCCGCCTTGCGGGGGGAAGGAATAGCAAGTTGTACATAATTGATTTGCCATTTCATGTGCAATCATCTTTTTATTATATTATGTTATGTAAATACTTGTTTTATTTCATAAATTAAAAATAAAATAAATAAAGCTAAAAATAAACAGCCTCCCCCACTCATACCTCTAAAAGAAAAGAGAGCTATGTGCTAATAACATCTCCTAAGTGTGTTCCACATTCAGAGGTTCTCAATCTGGGTCTGTGACCTTGGTTTGTTTGTTTTTTTAATATTTTGATAATTGCATTTTATAACTGGTTTCCTTAGTAATCCTATCTATTTTACTCTGTGCATTTGAGAACATTATTGGGAGAAGGGCGGGCAATTGCTATACATTAGGGCTTGATTTATTGTTTTGTTGAACATCTAGTCTTAAGAAAGTGATGAAGAAAATGTTAATAATGCAGATTAACCTGTCAAGGTCTTTTTGCCAATATCTCTCTATAAATCTTCCACAGAGGACAGTTCTAGTGAAAAGGATGCCTCCCTTGGGTTTTCTTAATAGTCTTTCCTTTTTATGTAATTTCTATTTTATTTTTTCAATTAATAAGCATTGTTTTTTCTTACCCGATCTTCACTGAGAAGAAAAAGTAAAGAAAATCCAAACTTTTATAGCCATTATACATGGCTAACTCCCACACTGATCAAGTTAAAAAATTAAATCGGGTTGGTACTATTTTTTTTTTGTTTGATTCTATCGCAGTGCATAGCACATGTCCTACTAGAATAAGTGTTTAACAATGTTTGTTAGATTAGATTGGACTGCTATTTCTCCATCCTTTATGGGAAAGTTCGCATTGCACAGGCCACTCCATTCCTGTAGTATGCTCTCTCCCAAAATTGCATCCATCCCTTCTTTCAAATTCTGCATAAAACAAAAAAAGAGTCTTCCTCAAGGAAGACTTTGGACCTCATAAGCGCTGCTCTGACCATTTGTGCAACTCTCTTTAGTTGGATACCAACATCCTTGTTGGGGGTGTCTTGGGGGTTGTTTGTCATCCCACTGTGAGGGGAGGAACCATGTTTCTTTTTAATTTTTACTTTATTTTTAACACTCTTTTTTTAAAAAGTTTTGAGTTTCAAATTCTTTCCCATCTTCCAGTCCTTTCTCCACCTATTAAAAAGCAATAATATTCATTATACATGTAAAGTCATGTAAAACATACTCTTATATTAACCATGTTACCAAAACGTAACAAAAATAAAATGAAAAAGTATGCTTCAATCTGCACTCAGAGTCCATCAGTTCTCTCTTTACAGCTGGATAGCATTTTTCATCACGAATCCTTTAGAACTGTCTTGGATCATTGTCTTGATCGGAGTGGTTGTCTTTCACAATCAGTCATTGCACAACACAATATTGTTGTTACTGTGTACAAGGTTCTTCTGGTTCTTTTCATTTCACTTTGTATCAGTTCGCATAAGTCTTCCAGAGTTTTTCTAAAATCATAATCCTTATAATTTCTTATCACATAATAGTCTTCCATTACAATCATAAACCACAACTTGTTCAGCCATTCCTCAATTGATAGGCAGGGTAGGAACCATGTTGATGGGTCCTTGTTATGGGCTGACATCTGCAGTATGTTGGGAATCCTTTTCTCGTGCCCAATGGGACTTCTGCTTCCTCAGTCTCCTCTACTTGGCTTAGGAGAGGATATCACATTTCTAAGGAATCCATTTCTAGGGAGGCCAGGCTGCATCTTTTTTTGCGACAGAGAGGAAGGTACTGCCTGGGATGGCAAGTGAAAGGAGCTTCAGAAGTCAATAAAGGGGGAGGTATTACTCCTTGTCTGGGACAAGTTTAGCTACTATGAAGCATCTAGGTGGTGCAGTAAATAGAGTATTGAACTTGGAATGAAGTTAGACCTGAGTTTGAATTCAGCTTCAGACACTGTGTGACCCTGGGCAAATCATTTAACCTCTGCCTGCCTCAGTTTCCTCATCTATAAAATAGAGATCATAATACCAACTATGTCACTGGGTGGGTGCAAGGATAAAATAAGATAATGTTTTAGAAGTGCTATGCAAACCTTAAAGGGGTGACCTTGGGCAGGTCACCCTATCTCATAGGCTTCTGATTCTTCATTAATAAAATGAAGATGATAAGACCTCTTGTACCTCCCTCACAAGTTTATCCTGAGAATCAAATCAAATGATGTTGGAAAAGTGCCTTATATAAAGGTCAGCTATTATAACAACAGGGTTGAGTTGTCAGCATTGCAGATAGATGGAAGACTGAATGGGTCATCAGGAAAAGGAACAAAGAGGAACAGGAGTGTCTGGAGAAAACAGCCCAGAATCCATCACACTGAAGGAGATGCTTGCCCACCCTTGAAGCAGCAGCCAGCATTGAGAGCCATCAGAGTAGGCTATGCATAAATCAAAGACTGAGTCTCACTCTGAGGCCAGCTCTCCATGCAGTAGAACCTCTCAGTGAGTCAGATAATAAGCATTTATTAAGTGCCTACCTACGAAGTGCCAGGCACTGTGCTAAGTGTTAAGGATGCAAAGAAGGGCAAAAGTCATTCCCTATTCTCACAAATGAATGGAATTGGTAGCCTCCCTGACCTTGAGGAGGTCACAATCAACATATCCTTAGTAGATATTTACTGAATTGACCAGAATTGAGTTTTGATACGGAGAATTGTGTGTCCTACACACATTTTTCCATTGCTTTTCTCAAGTCAGTTCCCTTTTGTCTCTGGTCTTCTTCCTGATGATCCGGGGCAACATCCACCTCCTACACTTCAAAGCCAGATCTAAGGTCAGTGCAGCTGCCATTCTTTTTCAGTTTTGAGTCAATAAGATTCAGCCCTTTTGAACAAAAGCCATGCTTTCAACCAGTCACATGATCTGCTGCTGTTCTCTTTTTCTAAGACCTATTATTATGGATGAGGGGCCAGGATTGAGTGGTGACCCCTTTCCTAATAACTAAAAGTCCAGTCAGTTAAGGTTTATGAAATCGTCAGGGATCCACAATTTTGAAGACATGGATCCTTCCTTGGCATTTCTATTGGAAATCTAATTGCTCCTGAATGTCTCCTTTAACTGCCGGCTCAGTCAGTGTCTGGGCACTAGAGGATCTCAAAATAATGTCTCTTGAAGTGATCTATTAAAGTCATATTTGCTCTTTTGTTCCTAAGGCTAATCCTTGCTAATTTTTAAATGCTCCTTTAATGGGCTTGTAGTCCTTAATGAGGACCATTATACAAACAAACCATTAAGTGGAGAACCAAAATGTCAACACAAGCACCATGTGCTCATTTTCTGGATGTTGATGTACTGTAGCTGGTTGATGGACAAAAGCCAGAATATATATACACAGACTCATAATAACAGTGACTGACAGTTAAAATAGTGCTTGGACTATATTATCTCATTGGACCCACACAACAAAAGATAGCACAATGCTATCAATGCATCAAATCCAGATCTCATGACTCAAATCCAACAGTTTTTCTATACTCTTGTTGCATCCTACACATGTAGCTGTGGAAATGGACTAAATGAGTTTATTAACACAGAGACATCAGTGAATAACCTTATAATATAAGATTTCCCAGTCTCAAGTGCTGTACTTAACATTTCAAACAATATTTCATTAATAAAAAAGAAAGTGCTGACTGTGTGCGAGGTGTTAGGTATAATAAATACCTAAGTGAAGTGAAGTCTTTGTCCTCAAGAAACTTACACTGTAAATGGGAGGAAACACATACACCATGGTGGCAGCCAGGGAGGGCATTTTGGTTTCATGAGTCAAGGGACAGAAGGGTAGAGTTATAGAACAGAAGTCATGTTGGCATTGATTTGATTACTGTTTTCAGAGTAAAAGGTAGAAAGGGTTGAGGGAAGAGGGTGGTGAAAGGAGGGAGGGTAGATACTACAGCAGGGCAGGTTCCAGAGGAATAGCTAGGTGAGATGTGAGGCCTAGTTCGGGGTTGGCTTGATTAAGAGTGGGTCAGGTGGGTTTTTGTAGCAAAATTCCCATGGAATGCAAGAATTTGGATAGTACCAGAGAATTCTTTTTCTTTTGGATTTGACTTATACATGCAAACACAGACACCTCTTTATCCTCCCATGCATATGAACACGGATTTATTAACACACTCAGACTCACAAGGACATGCTCAGACCCACCTTTTCTAGCATTGTGTCTATATCTCTTCCAAGATATGATAGCAAATTTATTAAGGATTCTCCCACTATTGAAGCTTAGTGATTTCACCTAGGCTTATGAGGACCCAACACCATCTCTTACTGCTCTCTCACCCATTACCAGAGACAGGCTGATGTTCTATTTGAGGTGGTCTGCCAGCTGTTATGTCCAGTGTTATTCAGACAAGTGAAGATGAATTCTCTGCCTAAAGGACTTGGTTGTCAGACATTTTTTCCTGTGTCTGTTCACTCTGTCATCTAGTTGATAATTTCATTCTTCTATACCCTCCCTCTCCAAAGTGATTTTCAAGTCATCAGCTGTGATGTCATGAAAAGAACCCTAGGGTGAGTCAGAGCTGGTCTTAAACTGGCTCTGTGGCCTTGAGCAAATTGCATCCCCTCCCTGGACCTCAGTTTCCTCATATGTAAAATTACAAGGGGTGGGATATTTAGATTTATTAGTTTAGAATGACTGAGAAGATAAAGAGATGGTCCTGGTCTTCGGAAGACCTGGGCTCAAGTCTCAACCCTTTGCCCCTTAGCAGCTTTGTGGTCCTGATTATTAGTTATAGTTCGTCCTTCATCCCTGAAGAGGACCGAAGACTTGCATATGAATTGGATGGAAGCAAAGCACATCTTCAAAAAGTCATCAGCCTCACTCTTTCCACCAGAGTCATCCAAGTCCAGTGGCAAGACAAAAGTCAAGAGACTGGCAACGGCCAGGCAATGTGGTTGGGAACCTTGAACTTTCCAGATTCTATCTTTTCCCAGATCTCAGTTAGTTTGAGGCAACACCCATTCAGTGACTAAGGGGTAGCTAGGCAATAACTGAGACAAAAAATGGCCCAAACTATCAGTTTGGGAGGGGAAGATTCTTAAGAGTTTCTGGCTAGAATAGAAAACAACTGCTATTTACACTCATTCAAAACCAGCAAAACTGTGGACTGTTCTCAAAGACTAATATTCAGAAGAGGTGCTTCAATGAAGAGTGCTTCGTTGATAGAAGTTTTATTATTATTTTATGCCTTAAGGTCCCTCCACAGATTAAATCAACGGTGAGGTAAAAATAAATGAAGGGAGGGAACATGACTTCGGAGGATCAGATAGACAGTGAGGCATTTCTTCTATCTCTTGGCAGAAGCGATACAGGAAGGCACAGCAATCTGAGATATAATCATAGCTCGCTATACCTGGAAGGAACCTTAGGAACTCATATAGTTCAAGTAACTGATTTTTTGCTGATAAGAAAATTGAGGCCTACAAAGATTATAAGTTGATTTATTTTGCTGTAAAAATGCACATGCTTACTTTGTTACAGCAAATGCTTACTCTGTTACAATGGTGAGCTGGGGCAGGTCTTGGGGAAGTAAACAGGAAGGTTAATTAGTATCAATAGAATACATATTTAAATAACAATTAAATAAAATGAATACATTATCAGAGAGATCTTAGCCAGTGTGATATTCTGTGTCTAAGAGTCAGTCTGATGAAATGAAGTTAGAAGATAAGGATCTAAGCGTTAACTCTGGCTTTATGACGCAGGCCTTTTCAGAGCCTCAGTTTCTGTTTCTGTAAAATGGGAAATAATGGTGATTTTGACTCCCACCTGTCAGAGAGACTGGGAGGAAAGTGCTTTGTAAGCCTTCAAGTGCTGCAGATAGGTGAATGAGGAAGAAGAGGATGCGTCTACGCCTCTCCTGGGAGACCCCTGGCAGGCAAGCTTCGCTTAAGCGCGGGGAATCAGCTCCGGCCGCCTCTGGCTCCGAGACTCCCTGCCGCCGGCCGGACAGCCCCCGCCTGGGCCAGGCTGCCTGCGAACAGCCCCAGGCTTTGCGGTTTGCCGGAAAACAAAGGAACAGAAAGACCCACCCAAAACTAGAGGTGAGCCACTGGGTTCCCCCAGCGCCCAGCTCAGGGGGAGGGGACTGGTAGCGGTGGGGCGGGGGCTGGCCTTACTAAGGTGGGGGTGTGATGCGCGGAGAGAGAAGAGAGGGAGGGAGGCGAGCGGGGGACGAGAGAGGAGGAAGATGGGCGAGGGAGCGGTGGTGGGAGGGAGGAGGAGGAGGAGGAGGAGAAGGTGGAGGGAGAAGGTGGAGGGAGGAGGAGGAGGAGAAGGTGGAGGGAAGAGGAGGAGGAGAAGGTGGAGGGAGGAGGAGGAGGAGAAGGTGAAGGGAGGAGGAGAAGGTGGAGGGAGGAGGAGGAGGAGAAGGTGGAGGGAGGAGAAGGTAGAGGGAGGAGGAGGAGGAGAAGGTGGAGGGAGGAGGAGGAGGAGAAGGTGGAGGGAGGAGGAGGAGGAGGAGGAGGAGGAGGAGGAGGAGGAGGAGGAGGAGGAGGAGGAGGAGGAGGAGGAGGACGAGGACGAGGACGAGGACGAGGACGAGGAGAAGGTGGAGGGAGGAGAAGGTGGAGGGAGGAGGAGGAGGAGATGGTGGAGGGAGGCTGGCCGCCCTGCCCCCGCGCCCTGCGCCCGCAAGCCTGGGCAGGGGATTGCTTGCAGGCTGTTGCTGTGCAGACTCTGGAAGCCTCTCTCCCTTCAGTGGGGGTTGGCATTTATTCTGTTTCTCCTCCTTCATCTCCTGAGTCACTCTCCACTTAAAGCCAGGGTTTTCCTGCGGCTTCAGCCCCGGCCCGTCACGCACATTATGCGTGGGACAGTACCACGTTACACCATCACTGAGTCATTGGTCCTTGGGTCTGAAGAGGGACTCTCACATCTCCTTCCCTGGGCACACATGCCCACAGACCAGCATTACTCAAAGGAGGAAGACGACTCCCTTGTGGGAGTACTAACGTGGTCCGTGCCCTCCAGATACTCCTCTCCCCTGCTTGAAACCTACGGCTAGAGATCGACTCCTGTCCATTCCTAAAATACAGTTCCCCTTGGGAGAGGGAATGCTCCTTCGAATGAATGCGTTAGGTGATTTTTTTGGAGGAATGAATCCCCGGGAAGGAAGAGCCTTTTGCATATGCAGGTCAACACCAGCGCTGCAATTTATAGTCTCAGAAATGTGGGACTTTAACCTAAATCTCCCTGTCTCCCAGATCTTTTCCCTTATCCGCTATGCTAAGACGGGTCCCTGTGAACCAGGCAGTACACCGAAAGCCTTTGGAACCTTTAAACCCCATGTAAATAAATGTCTGTTCTTACTGGGGGTGGGTGATGACCTACTGTGGAAGAGGAAGTTTCCAGGTCATCCCTGTAAATCACAGGTCCAGTCCTTATACCTATTCTAGAAAAACATTCTTTTCATCTTATTTAAGATGGAGTTCAGATAGAAATGATCTTGGGGCCATTGTCATCATCACTTGTGAGATAGCAGGAAGAGCCCTGGATTTGATGGCAGAGGGTTTGAAACCCAGCTCTGTCACTTACTGGCAGGGGCATGTTGGATTTCCCTAGGCCCCAGTTTTCTCAACTGTAAAATGATGGGATGTTGGACTATATGATCTCTAAAGCCCCTCTCTGCTGTAATGCAGTGTGTGATCTTATAACTGCGGAGGGCAATTTGGAGAGACCAAGCAAGAGGATATTTTAAAAGAAATGATACCAAAGGAGGACAAAGCAGGCAAAGGGAGGTGGCTAGTCACAACTGTACTGGACTTACCCATGTTTATGGTATTAGAAAGGCAGCTAGGTAGTGCAGAGTTTGGGTTCAAAAATGGCCTGATAGTAGCTGTGTGACCCTGGGCAAGTCACTTAATCTTGCTTACCTCAGTTTCCTCTTCTGTAAAATGAGCTGGAGAAGGAAATAGCAAACTACTCCAGTATCTTTGCCAAGAAAACCCCAAATGGGGTCATGAAGAGTTGCACAGGACTGAAACAACAGTGTGTTATAGGTATTATCTCTATTGGTTCTTGCAACAACCCTGTGTAGTAGGAAGCACACGTATTATCTCCATTTTACAGATGACAGGTTAATAAATTTGCCCAAGGAGATATAGCTTGGAAGGGGCTAGAGTACCATAAGCCTGAAACCTCAAACTTCTGAATGCAAGTCCAGCACTCTTTATACCAAGCAGCCTCCATACGTTACCTCTACAGATACATGAAGGAGGAAAACAGAAAGGGGAGATGACAGCATCAGAAGAACCTGTGGAACACATTATGTATGTATCATACACATATCCAATACGTGTGCTGCTTAGCAATGTCTTATATGTTCACTGGATCAACCAGAGAAAGTTTTAAATGTTTGTCATAGGAAGGAGGGAAACAAGCATTTATGAAGTGCTTGCTATGTGCCAGGTACTTTACAAATATTCTCATTTGATCCTCACAATGGCCCTGAGAAATAGATGCTATTACTATTCTCACTTTACTGTTAAGGAAATTGAGGCAGGCAGTGGTTAAGTGACTTGCTTAGGGTCACACAACTAGTAAGTGTCTGAGGCTGGATTTGAACTTAGGTCTTTTTGAATCCAGACCCAGTACTTGTAATTATCTACGGTACCACTTAGTGACCAACAGCTTCTGGCCTGGAATTGAAATAACATCTCAGACATCCAGTGACAGACGACAAAGAAATGCCGGAGGGCACTGAGCATTATCTTCCTCAGTTCAATTCAGTCCAACAAACTTTTATTAAGCACATGCTCACAGTCCATTGGATTGTGGACTCCTTGATGGCAGAAAATGTCTTTTGCCTCTTTTTTATCCCCAGAACTTAGCACAGTGCCTTTCACATGGTAGTAGATGCTTAGTGTTTATCGGTTGATCTTTGTGCAAGGCAAGATGTCAGATTCTGGGAATACAACACTAAAAAGCCCAAATAAATCCTATCTCAAGAAGGTTCCTTTTTTGCTGGGAGACATATAACATGTAAACAAATAAATTCAAAATCACTTTAGGAAGGGAAAAACTTGCTTGGGAAAGACTTGCTTCCTGTAGCAGGTAGCACCTGATCATAACCTTGAAGGAAAGTAAGGGTTCTAAGATGCAGAGATGAAGGCAACAGTCTATACAAGTCATAGGAGTACAGGGCAGAATGGACCTAAGAGGTCTCTAACCCAAGTGACTTCTTTTATAAGCAAGGAACCTGAGGCCCAAGGAAATTAAGTGACTCTCCCAGCAGTCAGTAAAGTGGCTAGGATTGGAATCCAAGTCTTTGGACTCTAAGTATGGAGCTCCTGCCACTGTATCTCTGGACCACAGCCCAAGTCCATAATCTGGAAATGTATGGATAACTGTAGCTAATAGTAAATCCTCAGGTCGCTGCTTAATATCTCCCTTGCCACCCTATAAATAAGCAACCATGATTAAGGAGGAAAAGTGACATCCATTTAGGATCTAGTTTTCTGATAATTGTGCAATGTTCCCAGATGTCCCCACTTTGGGGCCCCACACTTTGACTAATTCCCAGTTTTACCTTGGGCTTCCTCTTTTTTATAAAAATGAGTCCTGAGATCTTACAGAACAAGGCTTCCTATGGAAATGTGACCTGGTCTTGGCAGTGGGGCTTTCTGGGACATCATCGGTTGAGGCTTGGCTAGACAGGCCAGCCATAAAGGAGCAAAGTGAGGCCAGAACACAAATCTCAACTTAACCAAGACACTCTCAGAGGAAAAGGAAGCATAAAATAGCACTTCAGAGTGTAACAGGAGATCAAAAATATACATCTTTCATGGGGGAGAAATACTCAAGTGAGCACTTTAGTGAGACAGGAGATGGTGTGAGTCACTTCACTGCTTTCCCGAGTTGGCAAAATGACCCATCACTGCCAACCTGAATCAAATGAGAAGTCTGAGGCATGAATGTTCAGGGATAAACAAGATGTCTTCAGAATTTCTCGACTCCTTCTAGGACACCGAAATGGTGGCAGAAAGTAGCTGACAACTGAAATGAAACAATCTGCCGGAGGGATAGTACGTGTAACCACCTGTCCTGTCAGGTGACATTAGAGAAGGTAGTTTCCTTGACTCAGGCTTAATGATATAGGTTGATGTCTCTGTGAATTCAAGTGTATAAAGTCAGGGAAATGGAATCTTAGTTCATCACCAACACGAAAGCATTTTTCCTTCCTTCCTTCCTTCCTTCCTTCCTTCCTTCCTTCCTTCCTTCCTTCCTTCCTTCTTTCCTTCCTTCCTTCCTTCCTTCCTTCCTTCTTTCCTTCCTTCCTTCATTTCTTCCTTTTTTTCTTTCTGTCTGTGATTTTGTTGTCATAGGGAACTTCCAGGGTAAGTACCCTTCCTCTATCTATGCAGATTAGCCTCTGTAACTTAGAGATAAATGCCCAGGCATTGTAAATGATTTGCCCATAGTTATATAGCTCCTAAAGTCAGGGGCAGATCTTGGGCATAGCGCTTCCTTAATCTGAGGCCAACCCACTATCCATGATGAAAAACTACTGGACTGGGCGTCAGGAGTGTGCTAGCTGTAGGGCTTTAAAACTATTTGAGCCTTAGTTTCCTCATCTGTAAAATGTATGTAATCATATTTATACTATTTTCCTCATGTAGTGTGGGGAAAGTGCTTTAACAACCTTAAGAAACTGTAGAAGTATGGCTTAGTATTAGAATCAAAAACCTCTGTTCATCTTGACCCTACCATTCATTTACTAGCCTTGTAACTGAGCATGGCAAAGCCACTTAGCCATGTGAACCCAAGTTTTCTCATCTGTAAAAGAGATAATGATGCCCTACCTATGGAGCAGGAACTGTCTTTTTTGCCTTTCTTGGACACTTAGAGCTTTGCTCAGTGCCTGACGATGGTTTATTAACTTGGAATTATAGGTTTATTGGGGAAAAGTAATAATACTTACAACTAGGATTCATATAGCACTTCAAGATTTGTTGTTGTTGTTCAGTTGTGTCTGACTCTTCGTGACCCCCATTTGGGGTTTTCTTGTCAGAGTACCAGAGTGGTTTGCCATTTCCTTCTCCAGCTCATATAAAACTGCGGCAAACAAGATTAAGTCACTTGCCCAGGGTCACACAGCTAGTAAGTGTCTGAGACCAGATTTGAACTCATGAAGATGAGTCTTCTTGACTCCAGGCATGGCACTCTATCCGTTGTGCCACCTCCCTGTCCCTACTTTGAGGTTTACAAAGAGCTTTTAATACACTAACTGATTTGACCGGTAACCTGGTGGTATCATTACCCCCATTTACAGAAGAGGAAACAGGCAGACAAGGATTAAGGGACTTGCCTAGGGTCACACAACTAGAAAGTACCTGAGGGAGGATTAGAACTCAAGTCTTCCTGGCTCCACATCCAGAGTTTTATCTACTAGCTACCTAGGTTCTTTCTAAACCCATGTTGTAGTAGAGAGAAGACAAAGCTTGGAGTCAGAGGGTGTGGGTTTGAGACCCAACTCTGCCACTGAGTAACATTATAATTCTTGTAAGTCAATGAACCTCCCTAAGCCTCAGTTTCATTATTATGTGGGGATGATGATGCTTGTACAACCCATCTCACAGGATAAGGGTCCAATGAGATCCTATAATCATACTGTGCTATTTAAGTGTGAGTTATAAACATATATTCTGTTTGGACCTGTGATTTCATTGATAGAAGGGATTCCTGATGAGGAAACTTTCTTTGCCAATGCAGATCAATCCAATCCAATAAGCATTTTTTAAAAATTTATTTATTTTTAGTTTTCAACATTTGCTTTTATAAAATTTCGAGTTCTAAATTTTCATCCTTCCCTCCACTCTCCCATCCCCAAGATATAGGCAATACATGTACAATCATCTTAAATATATTTCCACATTAGTCATGTTGTGAAATAAGAATCAGAACAAAAGGGAAAAACCATGAAAAACAAAAAACAATATAAAGAGAGAAAATGGTATACTTCAACTTGCATTTAGACTCCACAGTTCTTTCTCTGGATGTGTATAGTTTTTTCCATAATTAGTGTTTTGGAATTGTCTTGGATCATTGCATTGCTCAGAAGAGCCAAGTCTAACAAAGTCAGTCATCACAGAATGTTGCTGTTACTGTGTACAGTGTTCTCCTGGTTCTGCTTGCTTCATTTAGCACCAGTTCATGCAAATCTTTCCAGGTTTTTCTGAAATTCACCGGCTCATCATTTCTTATAGCACAATATACCACATATACCACAACCTGTTCAGCCATTCTCCAATTGATGGGCGTCCCCTCCATTTCCTATTCTTTGCCACCACAAAAAGAGCTGCAATAAATATTTTTGTACATTTGGGTTCTTTTTCCTTTTTTGTGATCTCTTTGGGATATAGACCTATTTAGTGGTATTGCTGGATCAAAGCTCCACACTTAGAGTCCATAGTTTTAGAGCCTTTTGGGTATAGTTTCAAATTGTTCTCCAGAATGGTTGGATCAGTTCACAACTTCACCAACAATGCATTAAGGTTCCAATTTCCCCACAGCTTCAGTATTTGTCATTTTGCTATTTTGTCATATTAGCCAATCTGATAGATTTGAGTTGGCACCTCAGAGTTGTTTTAACTTGCATATCTCTAATCAATAGTGATTTAGAGTATTTTTTCATATGACTATAGACAGCTTTAATTTCTTCATCTGGAAATTGCCTGTTTATATCCTTTGACCATTTATCACCAGTAAACATTTATTTAGTACCTTCTATGTACCAGGCACAGTGCTAAGTGTTGGATATACAATTTTGTTTCAAATTTTAAAAATATTTGTTTTTTTCAATTACATGTAAAATTCTGGGGATACAATTAATGAAACAAAAGATAGTCCCTTCCCTCAAGGAGCTTACAAATCTAGTGGTGGGGGTGGGTTATGGGGAGAGAGACAACATACAAAAGAAGGCAGGAGAGGGGAGTAGCGTTGGGACACTAGGGGGTATCAGCTCAAGAGCATCTTGTTCTATGTAGTTGAAACCAGGCAGAGTAGTAGATAAAAAGTGGTGATCTGAGATTCCAGTTTCTTCCCTCTATAAAGGAAGGCATTAGGAGGAGTTTGATACTCCATCCTCGAGCCCTCCAATCAGAGAGGATGGGGGTTATCAGCCTGGTGGTAAGTTCAGAAGAAATGAGATTAACCTTGGAGGGGCGTCTTGTTCTCTGGAGCTGAAACTAGGCAGGGAAATAGAGGCAAAATGGAGTGATCTGAGTCCAGTTCTGTTCTCTATAAAGGAAGACATTGGGAGGAAGACATTGCCCTCCAATCAGACAATGGATGAGACCAAAGGAGGTGGTGTCAGAATTAATGCTTGTGTAAGCAGCATGGTGGTGAGTTCGCAACAGGTGAACTTAACCTGCCAGAGGCTTCTTGTTTTGTGGAGTGGAAAACAGACAGGCCAGTAGATGCAGCATAGAGGTTGGCAGCTGCTGAGGATCTAGAAGAATTCAGAAGTTAATTTGTAAAAAGTCATATAGACAACATGGATTTTAACATGGACTTTTCCAATTCTGAAGTTTACTTAACCACGTTGACCTGAATATTAATATGAATATTAATAACATACCCTAAAACATGATGCATAGGCATGAACTGATTAGTAATCAACCAACAAGTATTTATTAAGAACTATGCATGTGTCAGGCATTGCACTGAATGTTGGGATATGAAGATAAAGATACAACAGTCCCTGCCTGTGAAGAGCATATATGTTTGCAGAGGAGACAACATGTACATGTACACATATAGGAATATATGACCCATGAAGCTCTTTGAGGAATGGGCTATGTCATTTTTCATCATACCAGCACTGCTAGTATCCCTAGGGTCTAATGCAATACATTTTACATGGGTGTCATTTAATAAATTGTTGTTGAATGAATGTATGACTCATCCTAATCCTCTTTCCTATCCTTAACAGAGCCCCTACAATGCAAGCCCTGTCCTATTAAACAGCTTGCTTCTAATTTATACTGACAATGCTTTCTTCTATTAATATTGCCCTTTAAGTAGGATGCTTTCCATCTGGAATACCGTAAGTACATTTAAAAGTCTCTTTTCTGGTTTTTGTGTCTGTAATCTCTCCCTCCTCTGATCTCTTATTTATACCCCTATCATACTGATTTTTCCTAAAATACCTCCTTGATCATGTCATGCTCAAGAACCTCTCATGGCTCCCAGTTGCCTGCCACATCAAATACAAATTCTTCAGCTTGGCTTTCAAAGCCCTCCATAAAATCTGGCCCTCCCCTTCCAATCTAACCTTTCTTTTTCATACAATTATCCAACAAACACTCCTCTAGTCATTTTGATATCACTGATTCTGAACATATCATATCCATTCCCACCTCTGTTCTTTGGTTCATGATATTCCACCTCTTTACTACTAGGTGGAATGAATGTTCTTCCCTATCTTCTAGTTATTCAAATTCTATCCTTTTGTTCAGTCGTTTTTTAGTCATATCCACCTCTCCATGACCCCATGGGATTTTTTTTGGTGAAGATACTGGAATGGTTTGCTATTTCCTTGTCCAGCTCATTTGACAGAAGAGAAAACTGAGGCAAATGAAAAGTGACTTGCCCAGGGTTATACAGCTAGTAAGTGTCCGTGGCTAGATTTGAACTCAGGAAGATAAATCTGACTGTAGGCCCCTGCATCACCCAGCTGCCCTTTATTCTTTTCTAGCTATCCAAATTTTATCCATTCTTTGAGGATTATCTCAAATACATCTCTTCATGATGTTTTCCTTGACTATCCCACGGCAAACTTTTTTTTTTAATCCTCTGAATTTTTATTGCCCTTCTAGTTAGGTCCCCATAGTTAGGCACTTAATTTTCTTCCAATTGTCTCATGCTCATCCCTTTTTCTTTACAAATAAATGATAATGACCTTGTGGTCAGGGACTTGGGTACTACAGTGTTGGACACTGAGTAGTTGCTTAGTACATAACCAATTAATTGATTACAGAGCTAGGTTTGATGAGAGGATTATAGATCTAGGGATACAAGGGACCTCAGAGGTCATCTGGTCCCTCATTTCACAGCTGAGGAAACTGAGGCCCATAACTTTCACACTTATATGCATACACACTTAACATGCGTACCACATGGACAAGTTGCTTCCATCTATGCATAACGGTGATACTTTGGTAGAGGAGAAGTTCAGGACAACATATCTATTCCCTAAAATATCTTTGGACCAAAAGTGCCGTTCATTTAAAGATGAAGCTCTAAAATTATTTTCTCTCCAGAGTCTGAGCATAAACTCTGGGTGCTCAGTTTAGAAGGAGAATGGAAATCTCAAAGAGATGAAGAAGATGAAGGCTTGGGATGATAGACGAATGGAGGAACTAGGGTGGAGGGGTGTGGAGACAGACAGTCATAGAAAATAATGATGGGTAAGCAGCAGGTACAGATGACAGGGCAAACTAAAGGGTAATCAAAGTCAGGGTGAATGATAGAATGGAGCTGCGGTAAGCATGTAAAAGCCACATGGATGCTAGTCCATGATGAACCCAAGCAGAGGAAGGATAAAGAAATCTCGAGAGAATGACAAAACCTTCCTCCAACAGTTCTGGGCCCATGGAAGGCTGAAAAGCTGTCTGTCTCTTTCTCCCTCTGCCCGGTTTCTTGCCCCACCCAATTATTATGCTTAGAAATTCAGAATGGTTAATTGGGAGCCAAACGCAGGGCTACTGATGAAAGCAACTGTCAGTGATGGGTCTGTTCATCACCATCATGTAATAAATGGATCAAATTTCTTACTTTTTATCATTGAATATTTTCTCTTTTGAATTTATGTGTTTGGTTGATTGGTCTGGGTAATGCACAGATTGGAGGCTGCTAAGTACAGGATTTAAATAGATAAGAGACCCATAGAAAGCCAGAAACCTGGGTCTAGCTTTCTTAAAGTCATAGTAAAAGGAGAGGGGATCCCAGGTACTACCCTTGTATCCTTAAGCTCTCAGGCAAGGATTCTTAACCAGGGGTCCCAGGATCCCTGAATAGATTTCAGAGGGTCTGTTTACTTGGATGGAAAAACAATTGCATTTTTATTTTCACTAACCTCTAACTGAAGTACAGCATTCCCTTAAACTATTTAGAAATATTCTGAGAAGGGGTCCTTAGGTTTTACCAGACTGCCAAAGGGGTCCATGGCACCAAAAACATTACAACCTCTATCAAGAAAAGCATTTTTATGAGCTCTAAAGGGCCCCACGAATGTGAGAAATTGTTATTATTCCTTGTGCTCTGATAAACATATCTGAAAACCCTCTGCTCATGTCAGCATTTCTGCAGCACAAGCCGTGCCAGCAGGCTTTTGGGCGTGGCCCCCAGTAAATGACATGTCACATACCTCTGCGGCAGCTACATGGTGCGGGGCCCACAAGGGCAGTTTGCAAGAGAGGGGCCTGCCAGGGACAGTCACTGACCCCCAAAGACACACCAGTTCAGCCGGGCAGAATGCAGAGGTCCAAGGCTAACTCATGGCGATGCCCACAGAAAACACAGACTAACGGCACACACGGGTAGCCCTTTTTCCATTAAAATCCCCAACAGAACAAGACAGATAGAGAGCGAAGCGAACACCATCTGCTGCAGCCGATGTTGTAACTCTCTGCAAGAATCTCATTTGCATCTTCTAGGAGGGTGATTACAGCCACCAGTGAAGTCATGGGAAACGAAAGACCACATCAAACAGGTTGGTGTGGCAACGATCTGTCGAGATAGGGATCTCTGTCCTCTGCAAGCCCATCATTAGGGTACCAGAAACACAGGAATTCTGTGGCCCCGTCAAAGCTGAAGGCTTTTATTAAGCAAGGAGAGAATTTCGCCTAAATGTCTGCGCTAAGAAGCTTGAACAAAGAGGCATAGGGCTTGGCCCAGAGAAAAAAAGAAAAGAATTGTAATGTTTAAAGTGCCACAATTGCCCTTGGCTCTTCTCGGCCTCTTTGACCTGATAAAATGCTACATTTCTAGGGAGACATTCATTTTTTTTTATTTTTTATTTCTGGGCTTGAGGTGGGGGAAAAAAGGAAATAAAAAATGATTTTCCTCCCTCTTCATGCTTGCATCTGCCCACAGACAGGGTGTAGAATTATAAAGAGAGAGAAAAGAATAAATATAAAGGCTGATCCAGAATGGTACTTTTTACCTGGTTCATGGGGAGCAGAACCTGGGAGACTGGAAGGATGGTGATGCCTTCGACAAAAATGGGGAAGACTGGAAGGGAGATGAGTTTTAAGGGAAAAGATAACGAGCTTTGTTTTGAACATGTTGAGTTTGAGATGACTCTGGGACATCCAGATGGAAATGTCCAGTAGACAATAGGGGAGAGATTAGGATTGGATATATAGCTCTGGGAGTCATCTGTATACACATGGTAATTAAAATCATGAAAGATCATGAAATCACCAAGACAGAGTTTAGAGAAAGAAGAGTGGTTTGGGGTGACAATTTACGTGTTGTCTGCTCCATTAGAATATATGTTCCTTGAAGGGAGGAATTTTTTTCTCTTTTCTATGTATGCCCTGTGCCTAGCACAATGCCTTGCGCATAGTAAGGACTTAATAAGTGTTTGCTGATTGACTTACTGACTGACAAGTGTACCATCTGGATGCTATGCCAGCAAAGGAATGATTATACAGGTAAGAGAGAGAGCCAGGATAGAGGAGTGTGATCAAAAGCCCAGAGAGGACAGGATATGCAGAAAGAAAGGGTGGTCAACTGTGTCAGATGCAGGAAATAAGTCATGAAGGCTGAGAACTAAAAAAGAGCATCATATTTGGCAAGGGATCAGGGCATAGGCTCTGAACTTCAGCCACCATACAATACACACTTGTAGGTGAGACCCCAGATCAAAACTACATCTCCTTTCACAATTCTAGGCAGTCCTGAAGAGATGGGGATTTCTTTCTAATACTATGGTTCATGAGCTCCTACCAATAAGCTTCTCCCATTATCAGTTAATATCAATCTGTAAAGCAGATTTTATTAACTTTTAATGAGGGTATTTGCTAAAGTGGTAGAGTAGGAACAGTTGGTACCAAACATTCCTTTCAAAGATTGTGACATGTTCTCTGTATCACAGGATACAGGGGGAAGTGTCTCCAGTTTGTCTGTATCTCCAAATGAACACACAGACACCAGCAACTGCTGTCCCAAATTTTCTGACTGTCTAAAATTTTCTCTTCTGGTCAAGTGATTGTGTCTCCTCTCTACCCTCCAAGCAATTCCTTCTCATTGGACTGGATACTTCCAATGCTAAGAAACTAAGAGCTCTAACTACTGATTCCATGCTGGCTTGCTGATTTTATGTAAGCCCTATAGGGCATGACCATATCCTTCAAGCAATCTGGACAGATTTCTTGGACCACCAACGTGAAATGCTTGGAGATATCAAGGCCTTGGGCACATCTAGTTCATGACTGATCAAATAATTGTTGTCACCTGACAGCTTAGCTCTTACCATTTATCTTAAGTGGGATGAGGATGATTCATCGATAGTCACCCCCTAACTACTCTTACACTAGGTAACTTTGGAGAAAGCCATTTCAGATAAGTTATGAGAAAGAGAGAGAGAGAGAGAGAGAGAGAGAGAGAGAGAGAGAGAGAGAGAGAGAGAGAGAGAGAGAGAGGATGATAATGTAGTCTGTTAGAGTAGACAGGAGGGAATGAGATCAAGGGCATGGTATCTAACAAGGGTTAGCTATAGATCTGTCTTGTTTTATTAGAGTTTTTAATAGAAAATGTGCTACCCCTGCGTTCTATTAGTTTGTTCCTTCTGTCAGCATGACCATAAGTTGACCCTTGTATTGTGTCTGATGGCTGAACTAGTAAGTGTCTGAGACCAAATTAGAATTCAGGTCTTCCTGACCGTAGGTCCAGCATTCTATCCATTGTGGCACCTAGCTCTGTGAGAGTGAATGTGTGTGTGTGTGTGTGTGTGTGTGTGTGTGTGCGTGTGTGTGTGTGTGTGTACACTCACAGATAAACATAATGGTATATGCATGTGTGTGTGTGTATATATATATTTATGTACTTTGTATATATTTGGGTATTTTGTATATATTTGTATTATTCAATTTATATTGAATAGATTTATTTTATGTAGTAAATGTATGTATATTACATATGAATTTTGTATATATTTGTATTTATTCAGTTTATATTTATGATACATGTATATGTTCTTGTCTCCTCCATTAGCATGTAGTTACTTAGGAGTAGGGATTATTTCTTTATACCTTTATCCCCAGTACCTGGTATAGTAGCTCGCACATGGTAGACACTTAAACAATACTTTTTTTCATTAATGGGCATTATTTCCATTTTGCAGATGTGGTAACATTATTATCTCCATTTTATAGGGGCATTAAGGGACTTGCTTATAGCCATTAACTGAGAAATGAACAGAAGTCAGGAATCAGTCAAATGCAGGTCTTCTAACTTAGGTTCAGCGCCGTTTCCATGACACCACTACATGATGGAGGAAATCAAGAGGCTCTGTCAGTACTTTTCAGAATAACATACTTAACTCACAAAGGATAATTTTTCCTATTAGACTTTTAGACCGAACTCTGATTCATAAATTTGCTAATTGGTCTTTCTTGCTGGAGAACAGTCTTTAGTAGGAACAGAGGCATTGTGTTCTTTTACCATCAAAACCTACTTCTTTCTACTTACTTACCCAGCTGTGATCTCAGGCCCACCCACACCCTGGCAATAGTTGTTGCTCTTTGCAGAAGTTTGAAGAGATCTTGGATGAGACAGACTTTCCTTAGAATCAGGAATCCTGGCGCTCTGATTGCTGGCATTCCAGGTTGACATCTGTCTGCTTAAATTTTAGACTCTTTGCCTGTCCTGACCTTTGATACCTCTCTGCCCCTTAGACAGTGAGTAAACTACCTAGATGGCACAGTGCATAGAGCGCCAGGCCTATTGTCAGGAAGACCTGAGTTCAGATCCAGCCTTAGGCACTTACTAGCTGTATGACCTTAGGCAAGTCATTTAACCCTGCTTGCCTCAGTTTCCTCATCTGTAAAATGAGGTGGAGCAGGAAATGGCAAACCACCTCAATATCTTTGCTAAGCTAACAAACCCAAAAGGAGTTATGAAGAGTCTGAAATGACTGAGTAGCAACAAATACATATACACTCATATACCTACATATAATATAGTATAGAATATATATATGTGTGTAGAATAAATATAAATACAAAATACTTGAATACAACATAGGGAGGGAGGGAGGCTGCTAGCATTTGGAGGGATCAAACAAGGTTTCATGTAGGAGTTGGAAGCTGAGATGAATCATGAAGGAAAAGAGGGGATTTTATGAGGTGGAGTTGAAGAGAGGTAGCAGTCCAAGTATGAGGGACTGCCAGTACAAAGGAACGGTGATGGGAGATGGAGTGTTGAGTAGGAGAAACAAGGAAAAGGTAGGTTTGCATGGAACACAGAGCAGGAGTAGGAGAATAAAGCTAGAAAGACAGATTGGGGTCAGATTGCAGAGAGCTTTAAAAATCTAAACAGAAGCGTTTACATTTTGTCAATAAGGACCACTGGCGTTGATTGAGGAGGGGGAGTCACATGGTTAGGTCTATGCTTAAGGAAAATTACTGTGGCAGCATTGTGCAAGATGGATTGGAGGGGGATGTCTGGGGTAGGGAGGTCAATAAGCAGGCTTTAAGTAAAGTATTTGCAACCTTAACATGCTATATAAAATGCTAGCTATTATTACTGAATGTCCATTGTGCAGGAGACTTGGTATAATGGACTTGGAGTGAGAGAAACATAGGTTCAAATCCCAAATCTAAAGCTTAAGTTTCTAGGCTTTAAGTTAAAGAAAAATGGTGGAGTCCATTCTTCTTATGGGGAAGTGGTGGAAACTCAGTCAAGAGCTCCAGGTATAGCCAGAAGCTGGAAGTAGAGAAAAGCCCTGTTCCTGGAGGAGCAGTGACTTCAGAAGAGCAGAAAGATACCTGATCAAGGCTTTGTGCCCAACAGGGCCAACATACCATGTGATACCAATGGAGAACAGATCCCACTATCACCAGAAGGCATCAGTAGTCCTGCAGCATCACAACTAGAAAGGGCCTTTCCATATGATTGTCTTGGTCATGTATGTTCCAAACACATGTTTCCTTCCATGTGTGTACCCTGGTCACAGACATATTCCCTACATATATAATTTTTCATATATGTTTCCTTGGCACATTCAGTCTTTCCACTGAAGGTGTGTACATTTATGGGATGACATGCCCAGGATTAGTGGAGGATAAATGTTTTCTTGCTGCTTTCTTTTCTATGTATAGGTAGCATGATGGAGTGGATAGAGAGCTGGCCTCAGAATCAGAAAGACATTGGTTGTGGTATCGCTTCTAACAGGTAGACAAGTGTCTATCTCTCAGTGTCTGAGGCAACTTTCTAAGGTCTTAACTTGCAGAGATGGCGCTGACCTGCATGGGTAGTGGTTCCCTTACCTGGGAGTACTCTATAGCAGTGATATCACAAATCCTGCCATCTGCCTCACCCCACCCCCCAACCCAACCCAACCATTTTTTCCTGTCATTTCAATAAGTGTTTTTACTTTTAGGGTTGGGGTAGAGAAAGTAGGTCAATTAATTTGTGGGGAAAGGAAGGCAACAATTTCTCCAACAGCCCTGATTAGGGGTACCTACTCATGTGCTGGGCTACCTTGCCCAGACACCTGTTTGAACCTTTGACATTTTATCATTGTCTGGTTTTACCATCATCTACTTGGTTACTCCTGTTCCACATCGCTTGTGGACCTGGCATGACAGTTAGTCTTTTGAAAAAGGGAGGAGAAAGAAGGAAGAATGGTATAGTTGAAAGAAGGAAGAAAGAGTATAGTTGACATTGGCAGATTATGGTGGTAACAACTGACATTTACATCATTCTTTCAAGGTTGCTAAGAGCTCAGTGCTCATGACTTCATTTGAAATTCACAACAAACTTGTGAGGTAACTAATGCATGTATCATTAGTCCCATTTAACAGATGAGGAAATTGAGGTTCAGACAGGTTAAGTGACTTGCCCATGGTCATTCGGCTAAAGAGTGTTAACAGTGGGATTTGAACCTATGTTTCTCTCACTCCAAGTCCATTATACCAAGTCTGCTGCACAATGGACTTTCAGTAATAATAGCTAGCATTTTATATAGCACATTAAGGTTGCAAATATTTTATTTATGTTATGTTACTTGATCCTCACAAACACCCTGGGAGATAAGTGCTATTATCACCATTTTGGGGATGAGAAAAATAAGTCTAAGAGAAGTTTTAAGTGACTTGGGGCCACACAGCTAGAAAGCATCTGAGGCAGGATTTGACGTCAGGCTAAACTCGGTACTCTACACAGGTGTGGGGAACCTGCCATCTCCAGGCCACATGTGGCCTTCTAGGTCCTCAAGTATGACCCTTCAAGTGAATCCAAACTTCATAGAACAAATCCCTTTAATAAAAAGATTTGTTCTGTAAAACTTGGCCTCAGTCAAAAAGTCACACCCGAGGACCTAGAAGGCCACATGTGGCCTCAAGGCTGCAGGTTCCCCACTGTGTAACTACACCATCTATCAGCATCTGAAAATATAGATGCTATAAATTAAAAAAATTCTACAGCTTTAATAATTTTTAGAAAACTATGGATAAAACTGCTTTAACCAAAAAAGGTTTGTAAGAGCCACCTGAAGAAAAAACATCTAGAATAATAACTAGAGGAAGCTCCTTCAAAACTTAGGACTTTCCCTCATGCATAAATAACTCACAAATCAGGGTGACAATGTAACAAGCTTTTAGGCAGCGTGAGATCTTGCCAGAGAAGTGGGGGACTCTGCTGCTTTAGAATGGGAAAAGGATTCATGTGCATAAAAATGTTTATAGCAGCTCTCTTTGTGGTGGCCAAGAACTGGAAATGGAGGAGATGCCCATCCATTGGGGAATGGCTGAACAAGTTGTGGTATATGAATGTAATGGAATACTATTGTGCTATAAGAATGATGAGCAGGTGGATTTTAGAAAATGCTGGAAAGACTGATATGAACTGATTCTGAGTGAAGTGAGTGGAACCAGGAGAACAGCTTTCACAGAAATAGCCACAGCCACAAATTGACTGGTTTTGATAGACTTCTCATCAATGCAAGGACCTAAAACAGTTATAAAGAACTATGGAGTCCGAATGCAGAGGGAAGCAGACTATTTTCTTTTATTTTTTTTCTTTCTCATTGTTTCTCTCATTCATTATAATTCTATGCAACATGACTAATGTGAAAATATGTTTAATAGGAATGTATGTGCAGAGCCCGTATCAGATTGCATGCTGTCCTGGGAAGAGAAGGGGGAGAGAGGGGGAGAAAATTTTAAACTTATGAAAGTGAATGTTGAACACTAAAAATAAATGAACTGAAAACTTAAAAAAAAATTGTTAAAAAAAAAAAAAGAATGGGCTTTTAGTCACTGGGCCTACGGACCAAGTAGCTTCTTAGCAGTCAGGGCATTTCAACTGGGCTTTAGTGGGCTCATTGCAACACGCCAGACACCATGAGCAAGAGTGAACAAGACAGGAAGGGGCCCTGTCTCAGGGCAAGGGGTATATTTACACACTGAAACAGAAAGGGTTTCTTCAAAGCTGCTGTGGGCAGCTGGGGAGGAGGGAGGAAGAGGGGAGAAAACGGCTGCTCTCTTTCTTCCCTTTAGTCCTTGCGCCCTCCTTACTTACTCATCTCCAAGAGGCACCTTCAGCTTTTCAGTCCCATCCTTCACCTACTATGTTCTGAGAACAGTTTTCAGAAACTAGGTGAGGGCAAAGACCCAAAGAATTTATTCAACCTGTGTCCAGAGCTGTGCGAAACCCAAAGTCTCAAGTGCAGAGAATGTACAGCAAAGGGCTGGTAGAAATAGCTTCTTTCTAGCAAAGCTTCTCTGAGATATGACTGTCATATCACCTTTTTTTGTCGTTTTTGTTTCTTCAAAATAAACCATAGATTGATTCAGAAACTGATATTTTCTAGGAAGCTGGGGAAGTGTTTTCCTATATATATGTATATATATATTTTTAAAAAAATAATCATTTCAGCAATTTCAGAATGATTTTACAGAACAAGTGAAGAATCATGGGATCACAGATTTAGACTGCGAAGGGATTTATAGGTATTTTGACAAATGAGGAAAGAGTCAGATAGGCAGAGCTGAGATTTTAGCCCAGATCCTTTGGCTCTAAATCCTGTTCCCTTTCCACTGTATCTTTATGGAGTTTGAGACATAATTTTCTGAAAAATATTAAGATAGCTACTGAATATAAGAAACAAACAAAAAAGGGAAATGAGAGGTCAAAGACTGGAGATTGATATGGGGAGCTTTGTTTAGATGAAGACAACAGAGGCTAACGAGTAATCATTGAATTTAATCCCTGGTCCTGCCCTGGGACACATCCTTTTCCTTGTCCCAACTCATTACCCTTATACTTAAATGTTCTCCCTATGAGGCCTAAACTCAAGGGATTTATGTTAGTGAACCAACTCTATAGAAATTTTCTCTAAGATAAACATTCCCCATTCTATCAACCCAGCTTCGTGCAGCATAGTTTCTGGTCCCTTTACCATCCAGGGTCCCATTCTCTGGATGAACTCTAAGTTTCAATACCCCTCATAAATACGATACCCATTTATTACCCTTAAGAAATATGGTAACCTGGTCCCTTACTTCCTTTCCAGTCTTCTTATACTTTTCCTCTCTTCCATGCATGCTACAATCTAGACACACTGGTCTTCAAGCTTCACACTCAGCATTCCATTTCCAGACTCCATGTTGTTGCATTGGCTGGCCTCCCCTCCTGGATACCTCTCCCTCCTCACCTCCACCTCTTCGCTTCCCTGGCTTTCTTCAAGACTCAGCAAATACCATCCTGCACAGGAGGCTTTTCCCAGTTTTCTAGGCCACCTCCTCCCACTTGTAATGTCTTCCTTCTGTGATTGCCTACCACTTGCACTGAATATGTCTCATGTGTACATAATTAGTATGCTCTTATTATATGTACATAATACTTACTATTCCATTAGAATGTGAGCTCTTGGGGGGCAGGGACTATATTTTTGCCCTACTAAGTGTTTAGCAAGTACCTGGCCTGTAGTAATTGCTTAATGATTGCTTGACTAAAAAAAAAAAAAGTCTGTAATTCCAGCTACTGGGAAAGGCTGAGGTTGGTGGATCACTTGAGCCCAGGAGTCCTCAGCTAAAATAGGGCAAAAGCCAATTAACTATCTGTAGTAAGTCTGGAAATAATTTATTGATTCTCTAAGACAAGGGGGCCATAGGAGGGGCAAACCAACCCAGGTTGGAAACTGAGGAAGTCCAATCTTCCATGCTGATCGGAAGGGGAATTGGGCCCTAAAATGTCCACTATACTTCCAGCCTAGGGTGGATGGGGTGACTCAGACTTCTAAAACAAAAACCCAACCAAATATTTGTTGATTTACTGAAAGAACTAAACATAGTACTCTAGATGTGGTCTGATTAGGACAAAGTACAGTGGACTATCAACTCCACTGTTCTAGTCACCATTTTTATCATTTTATCATAAGGTCACACTGGGGCAGCTAGGTGGTGCAGTGGATAGAGTACCATCCCTTGAGTCAGTAAGACTCATCTTTTTGAGTTCAAATCCAATCTCAGATACTTTCTAGTGGTGTTACCCTGGGTAAGTTACTTAATTGTTTGCCTCAGTTCCTCATCTGTAAAATGAACTAGAGAAGAAAATGGCAAATCACTTCGGCATCTTTTCCAAGAAAACCCCAAATAGAATCATGAAGAGTTGGGCATGACTAAACAACCATGAAAAGGATTATATTATTTTTGTTATTGTTGCCATATTGACCCACATAGAGTTTAGAGTTCTGTAAAACCTGCCCCAGGTGGTCTTCAGATAAAATAATAGAATTTTAAAACTGAGACTCAGAGATCATCTAATCATCAGACAGGTAGAATGGTCACACTAGAATGATCAATGATTCTTGAGTCAGAGTTCTTGAGTTCAAAATCACCTTATCTACTACCTGTGTGACCTTGGCCACGTAATTTAACTTCCCTTGGCCTCAGTTTCTCACTCTGTAAAATAGGGATAACAATAATATCTACCTCAAAGGGTTATTGTGAGGATCAAATAAGAAAACGCATATAAAGTATTTTGCAAACATTAAATTGCTATGCGAGTGCTAGCTATTATTGTTACAATATGAAGGCTGGACTAGATGGCCTCTAAAGTCTCTTCCAACTCTAATTCTGCTTATACCAGGGACCTGAAATCCACAGCTTGTCCAGGTTGATACTACTTCGTAAGTGGAAGAGTCAGTATTCAAAGACCTTCTAACTTCAAATCCAACATTCTTCCCAGCACAGCACATGCCTTCTTTGTTGTGATCTTCTAAATATTTTCCCATATTAAATTCCTTTGGCCTATCATTCTAGTCTGTCATCTGATGTGTTAACTATCTTTCCCAGCTTTCCATCATCACATTTACGCCAACTCATTGATAAAAATGCTGAGCAACAAAGGAAGAAGGACAGAGACCTTCAGTTATTACCTAGAGAGCTTTAGGTTACCCTCAATCCATTAGCCACTACCCTTTGGGTGTAGTCAGACAGCAAGTTATGAATCTATATGGTTTATCTTTTACTCAACTTATTTCCTTCATGCCCACAAAGCAATTAAAAGAAACTATTAATTGTCTTCCTAAATCTATGTCTATGTCATTCTCCCAATCTTAATAGATTGAGAAAAAGAAAATAAGGCTTGATGAACCTACACTGGCTCTTAATGATCATCACCACCTTCCCTTTCTAAATTCTCAGATACCATCCCTTTAGTAATATACTCTAGATTATATATACATATATATATACACACAATATACCTTATATATAATATTATATATATATATATATATATAATGTATTAGATAGATAATAATGAGAAAGAGCATTAGCTCTCTACCATTTTCAGGTTTTACCATAGTGTGTGACTTTCAGTTGGAAGTTATTGAGGAGATCAGAAGTTTTGTTTAGATGAGTGAAATAATATTGGCTGGATAATCCCCTAAAGACCTTGGCAATATTTTTAACCATCAGCTGAGAAGTAAAATGTCTTATATTAAATGCCTTGGGCAACTAAGTAATACTTCATTTCTCTCTTCTGCTTAAATGCTCTAATTCAGAAAAATTCAATCATTTCTGAACTGACTAGTTCAGATATCAGCTCTTGTCAATTCTTTTGTTGATATCTGGAATACTATAAAGCTTACTAACTGGAAGAGGTCTAAATTTGTAGAAATTATGAATTATATGTAGAGAGTTAATCAAGATAGCCTGGTCCACATGATAATTTAAGGGAGATGAGCCTCTGTTTGGGACTTTAATTGCTTCTCCCTATGGATGGTACAGTTATGCCCATTAACAACTTCATTGAAAAAATTCAAGCTATCTTCTGGGCCTGAGCTCCTTTCTATTCATTCATAGCACACTGAGGAAGTCATCTTCTGGGGATGATTTGTTTGACTCGGGCCATTGTAAATCAGAGCCACCAAGTCCTTCAGAATGATCCAGTGAGAGCTGAGAGAGTCAACTTTTGCTCTTGGGGGTTGATATTGTCTCTATATTGTATTGTATATTGTCTATATATTGCCAATATCTGTATATTGGCACAGCTTTCTGAGGACCAACCATATGGCAACCCCCCATATCATCTCCCTTTCTCATACCCACAGATGATAGTCGGTGAAAACTGAGTAGATCAACCTAAACATAGCAGCATCCAAGGGAATTTATAGAATAACAAGAGTTCTTGGATTCCAAATTCCTGGCCCAAGAGATAGAGATAGTGACAGAACACTATCATCACAGAAGTGGCAGACCTGGAGGGGGCGCCTTATGGCCAAGTTGTAAGAATTCTTGAATCCTTGGCTATTGGGGAGAAGGTAGTGATGAGAGTTCCTAAAACTTTTTAAAAGATCTTCAAGATCCTGGATCTGTGTAGTAAAATAAAGATTGTCCTTTATCTAATATGCATTGTTACCTGAAATGTTTGTATAGGAACTGAAGGCCCTTTTACCCATGTCAGTGGAGATCTAGCCATATACTATACATTTTTAGAGGAATTCAGGGTGGAGATGCTAGACAAAGAGTTATGATTTTGGGAAAACCTATAAGATTTAACCTAGATCTTATTATAAACCTAAAACTTGGAATTCTGAGCCAAAAGTTACATATGGAATATTTAAGTATGGTGGGGTGGAGCCAAGATAGTGGAGTAAAAGCCTAGACTTCCCTGAGCTCTCCCCCAAAAGCCCTCCAAATACCTGTAAAAAATGACTCTAACCAAATTCTGGAGCTACAGAATCCACAAAATGAGAGAGTGAAACAAATCCCCAGCCCATGACAACCTGGAAAGTTGACAGGAAGGGTCTTTCCCACTGTGCAGGGAGCAGAGGGAGCTCATCTGGCATAGGTTATACTAGCACAGACAGGCTGGAGCAGACCTCAGGGGACTGAATCATTGGCAGGTATTGCAGTTTTCAGACTTCTCAACCCACTAACACCAAAAAGGTCAGTGGGAAAACTCTGTGGGACCTGGGTGAAAGAGGAACATGCAGTTTGACTGGGTCTGGCCCCAGCCCCAGGGCAATGCGGGTGGTGGTGGTGGTGGTGGTAGCGCTGGTGGCAGCAGCAGCAGTGTCAGAGTCTGCTTCCAGAGCTCCCAACCCACAGACAATAGGGGATACAAAATCTTCGAAGCCTGGGATAATACATGCAACCCCACGCCCACTCCACCCCCACTGGTAGCAGAGTTCTCCCTTAACAAAGAGTGTATAGCTACAAGTGTGTAGCTGGGAAGATGAGTAAATATTGTAAAAGAACTCAGACTATAGAATCTTACTTTGATGACAAGGAAGATCAGGGCATACAACCAGAGGAGGACAGCAGAATCAAAGCTCCTACATCAAAAACCTCCAAGAGGAGTATGAATTGGTCACAGGCCATGAAGGGGCTCAAAAAGGATTTTCAAAATCAAGTAAGATAAGTAGAGGAAAAGTGAGGAGGAGAAATGAGAGTGATGCAAGAAAATCATGAAAACTACTTCAACAACTTGCTATTTCCTGAAGAAAATAACACTATAAAAAATAGACTAACCCAAATGGCAAAAGAGGTCCAAAAAATCAATGAGGAGAAGAAAACATTAAAAAGCAGAATAGGCCAAATGGAAAATGAGGTCCAAAAGTTCACTGAAGAAAATAATTCCTTCAAAATTAGATTGGAGCAAATGGAAGCTAGTGACTTTATGAAAAATCAAAAATTATAAAACAAAACCAAAAGAATGAAAAAAAAGAAGACAATATGAAATATCTAATTGGAAAAACAACTGACCTGTAAAACAGATCCAGGAGAGACAATTTAAAAATTATTGGACTACCTGAAAGCCATGATCAAAAAAAGAGCCTAGATATCATCTTTCAAGAAATTATCAAAGAAAACTGCCCTGATATTCTAGAACAAGAAGGTAAAATAGATATTGAAAAAAATCCACCCATTGTCTCCTGAAAGAGATCCCCAAAGTAAAACTCCTAGGAATTTGATAGCCAAATTCCAGAGCTCTCAGGTCAAGGAGAAAATATTGCAAGAAACCAGAAAGAAACAATTCGAGTATTGTTGAAACACAATCAGGATAACACAAAATCTAGCAGCTTCTACACTGAAAGGTCAGAGGGCTTGGAATATGATGTTCCAGAGGCCAAAGGAGCTTGGATTAAAACCAAGAATCACCTGCCCAGCAAAACTGAGTATAATACTTCAGGGGAAAAAATGGTCATTCAATGAAATAGAGTTCTTTCAAGTCTTCTTGATGAAAAGATCAGAGCTGAATAGAGAATTTGACTTTCAAATACAATAATCAAGAGAAGCATGAGAAGGTAAACAGGAAAGAGAAGTCATAAGGGACTTACTAAAGTTAAACTGTTTACATTCCTACATGAAAAGATAATATTTGTAACTCTTGAAACTTTTCTCAATATTGGGGTAGTCGAAGGGAATATATATATATATATATATATATATATATATATACACACACATATATATGTATATATAGAGAGAGACAGAGAGAGAGAGAGACAGAGAGAAAGAGAGACAGAGGGCACAGGGCAAGTTGAATAGGAAGGAATGATATCTAAAAAAATAAAATTAAGGGGTGAGACAGGAATATATCAGGAGAAAGACAAAAAGAGAAATAGAACAGGGTAAATTATCTCACATAAAAGAGTCAAGAAAAAGGTTTTACAATGGAGATGAAGAGTGGGGAGGTGAGAAAGAATGAGTGTACCTTACTCTCATTGGATTTGACTTAAGGAAGGAATAACATACATTTAAATCTTAAAAAAAGGAATATTTAAGTACAGGTTATTGCAATTAAAGGAAAGGGGCTATGGTGTTGCACAAAAAGTTTTGTACTTAGAATGAAGAGACATGAGTTTTCTGTGGCATAATTAGTTGTGTGATCTTGACCCAGTCTTGGCCTTCATTTCTTGATTTGCAGAATGAAATGGTTGACCTAAAAAATCTCCAAAGTTCTTTCTAATTCTAAGATCCTAAATGTTTTTGCAAAAAATCCAAGTCGAGTACTCCTGCCTCTATTTGGAAGATTCTATCCTATTCCTTTCTGTGAAAAAAAAAATGAGCTTTTGCTCTTCTCCAATCATGTAACAGCCCTTTGACACATGGTTTTTCAAAGATCACTGACAGTAGATGAGCAAGCCTGTCCTCCAGTTCTTTCAATTCTTTATCCTAGGATGTAGTTCATTTGGATCTAGAGACTGAAACTCATTGAGAGCAGCTCCCTTTTCTCTTACCATCATCTTATTTTTCTTGAGTTTCATGAGATTACAGGATTTTACATTTAGAGCCAGAAGGGGCTGAAGGAGTCATCTAATCTAACCCCTCATTTTTCTTTTCATTTTTTAAAAACACGATTTTATTTTTCCCCAATTACATGTAAAACAATTTTGGAAGGCAGGCAATCAGGGCTAAGTGACCTGTTCAGGGTCATACAACTACTGTCTGATGCTGGAGTTGAACTCAGGTCCTTCTGACTCCAAGGCCATCTGACTCTGACTGCACTGCCTAGGTTCCTGGTGAAAAAACAATTTTTTTTTAACATTTGTTGTTTTATTTTTTTAAATCAAGTTCCAAATTCTATTCCTCCTTTGCTCCCCTCTTCCTTCTCTGAGATGGTAAGCAATCTGATATTGGTTATATATGTACAGTCATGTAAAATATTTCCTTATTAGTCATACTGTGCAAGAAGACTCAAAGAGAAAGAGAAAGAAAGAAGGAAGGAAGGAAGGAAGGAAGGAAGGAAGGAAGGAAGGAAGGAAGGAAGGAAGGAAGGAAGGAAAGGAAGGAAGGAAGGAAGGAAGGAAGGAAGGAAGGAAGGAAGGAAGGAAGGAAGGAAGGAAGGAAGAAAGAAAGAAAGAAAGAAAGAAAGAAAGAAAGAAAGAAAGAAAGAAAGAAAGAAAGAAAGAAAGAAAGAAAGAAAGGAAGGAAGGAAGGAAGGAAAAAAGGAAAAGGGAGGGAGGGAAGAAGGAAGGAAAGAGGAAGGAAGGGAAGAATGAAAAGAAAGAAAGTGAAAAACAGCATGCTTCAGTCTGTATTCAGACATCAGTTCTTTCTCTGGAGTCTGATAGCATTTTTCATCACAAGTCCTTTGTAATCCCCTAATTTTTCAAAAATTGGTGTTCTGAGGCTCAGAGAGGTAGTGCCTTGCCCAAGGTCACACAGGAAGTAAGTGGAAGAGTCAGGATTAAAACTCAAGTCCTGTGACTTTCAATCCACCATTGTTTCCAGCATATCATGTTACCTTTCTGAAATCATTATAGACCATTTTTGTTCTATTCTTCCTAATCAGAAGCAAAATCAGAACTGAGTAGTCTGGCTTTTTCTCCCTCATTTGTTTTCACAGTCTCATGCACTTTAAGCAGATGTTTTTTGTTTTTATTTTTTCTTTGGTATTCTTGTTGTCACACTTAAATCTTTTCTTAAAGCTCTTTCTTCTGGCAGCTAGGTGGTACAATGTGTAGAATTCCAGATCCAGGAGTAAGGAAGGCCAGAGTTCACACCTCAGCCTTAGACATAGCCTAGCCTTCTGACCCTGGACTGATCCCTTCACCTCTCTTTACCTCAGTTTCCTCAATTGTAAAATGGAGTTACCCTACCTCCCAGGGTTCTTGTGAAGATAAAATGAAATATATTTGTAAAGTGCTTTGAAAATATTAAATGTTAGCTATTATTGCAGTCCATTTCGTTGTTCTCCGGTACTCCTTGCCAACCTGTGCTTGAGCATAAGAGAGCAATTTTCCCCTCCCTGTGGCTCCAGGTCCCATTTTCTTCCTCCTCAGTTCAGCACCTGCTCCTCTTCTCTCTGTCTCTGTCTTTCCCTGCCTGTCTCTGCCTCTCTCTGTCTTTGTCTTTCTTTGTCTCTGTCTCTCTGTCTCTCTCTGCCTCTCTGTCTCTGTCTTTTCTTCTTGGCTACTCTTTATTTGCATTTTATACATTGGTGGAGAAAACCCTTTCTATTATCCTGCAGGTGCCAGAATTCCTTCTGTTCGGCATCCAGGGCTGGCAGATCATTTCCTTGATAGGGGTTATAGGAGGAGGCTATCTCTAATACACAAACACACTTCTGCAACTTCATATCTCATATCTACCCTATTACTATCCCTCAAGGGTGGAAATACTTAAAGACTTGGGCTACCACATCTGAAAAATTATTAGATTCTTGATTTTAGACACATGCACTTTCAGAGAAATGGTATTTGTTGTTTAGCATGGAATTTTGAAGGATTATGGGGTTTGTAACATTATAAAATAAATAGTAAAAGAAAGAAGTTTGTACATAGAGTATCTCGGTTTTAATCCTAACTGTGTGACCTTAGATAAGTCAGGTCAACTTTCTGGGTCTCCCTTTCCTTATCTGTAAAATTAGGTAGATGAGATGATTTCATTCAAAGTTTCCCTACCTACCTGAAGTGATTGGGACCATGACTCACTTAAGTGTAGTGTCTTCTTTTGCATTCAAAGTAAGATATTGGTCACAGAAAGGAAGTCTTTTGAGTCCTTGAGGGGAGTGGTCATAGAAGGAATGGAGGAGAAAACGTTCTAGAATATTAACCCTGAACTGTATTTCAACATATAACATCTTTTCCTTATTCAAGATTGCTACAAATGTTAACTCAAATCATCTTGTGACAGAGAGTTATATTGGAAGGCATGAGGGACTATGTTGGCTTGAACAATTTCTTTCCAAGATAGAATTAGCTTGGATATAGATTAATGTTAAGTTGAACTGTTTCTGGAGGAGTTGAGCCTAAAAACCCAGAGTTGGAGTATTAATTTCTTTGACAGTGTTATGTAGCCTAAAGTAAGAGTGGAGAGGGGGTAGGAGTCAGTATGCTTCCATAGGTATAAAATTATATGTTATAGAACAGAGAAGAAATAATGGGAAGATACTTTAGGGAGGGCTTCTAGAACCCAACTAGCTGTTTTGCTTTGGTTTTTTGTTGGACATGTAAGTGTTTTTTCAGTCAGTATATTCATTGTCACAATATGCCTCTTCCTTCTCTAATTTTCTTGTTCCCACTCATGTCCAACTCTCTCAATGTGGTTAAAGAATATTTTCAGTCTCATTTTACAGGGGAGGGCACCAAAAGGCAAAGTGTCCCAAGGATGCAGAATCAATTAGTCAGAATAGAAATGGCCTGATATAATTATTTTAACTCTTTTGGTCAAAAGTCTCTCATGATTTGTGGCTCCCTAGAAGACCATTTCACCTAATATTCATTCACTCATCCATTCAATTAAATTTATTAAGAACATCTAAGGGGGATGAATGCCATGTTTTACTTTTAGAAACTATGGCTCTCAGAAGTCTATGCACCAACAGCCACTGGCACACCCAGTTTAAAAAGGATGATGGAAATCTCAGAGGAGAATGAGATGCAGGTGATATGTCCAAAGACTGGGCAGGAAGTGAGCAACCTGTAGTCAAGAATGTAAACAACCAGAACTAGAGAGAAAGAGAAAGGGGCAGGAGGAAGAGAGGAGAGGAGAGGAGGCAGAGAGAAAGAGAGAGACAGACGAACATAGAGACGGAGACACACAGAGACAGAGACACACAGAGAAAGACACACAGAGAAAAACAGAGATAGAGAGAGAGAGACAGGTGCTAAACTAGGAAGGGAGGGAGTTGGGAACAAGAGTCACTGAGAGCCTGGTATACCTGCTGTGAGCAGCTGATATAACTACCTCCCACAGTGTTAGGGAGACTGAAGTATTAATTGAGAACACTTGTGCTCTCTGGAATATACATGATTGTGGGAGCAGGGTGGATGGCAGACATTTGAAGATGAGTGTTGGGAGAGTTTAATACCCATTCTAATTGCATGTTATTACATATTATTCTGTTTGATTAAATGTCTGCTTTAAATTTGCAGTCACTGGGTTTGCTTGATAAAAAAAAAAAAAGTATCGATGGGAGCTTGTGAATGGTGGGTTTAAATAGACAATTACCCCATTAGTAGAAAGAGCCACTCTACGAAGGGGCTCCAGGGTTGGGGAGAGGTGATTACCCAAAGCGTTGTACTGAACACATTGGACACAGGGGAGATACAAAACCAAATAAGACACAGACTACACGTTTCACTAACATCCTTCTCTGACACCTCATTATAGATCTGAAGGTGAACCTGGGCTCCCAAAGAAAATGACAGAGCCAAGCTACAGAGACTTCCAGTACTTACCTGATGGGGTATATATCTAGCTACACATACATACATATATTTGTGTAGAGTAATTTTTCCTTAAGAGGTGTTGAAATTGTCTTAATTGGCCCAGGGGAGTAAGGCTTAAATCATTGATATAGCTTCCTGGCATTCTAAGGACATGAGGAGTCAGGAGCTCCTTCCTCAGATTTCTGACCAACAGACCAATGTGGCAACAGAGAATCAGGGAAGCTGCCCCCAGAAGAATCAGTTCTGTATCCTTGCTGAATATCCTTTCCCTATTATGGTTAAATAAATCTTCCTTTGTTAAATATTAGATGGTCTATACGTGTTTCATTGTTTTAGTTCCTAACTTGAAGCACCAGACTGTCCTGAGTCAGTCTTGCTAGTTTTAGAGAGATATCCCCCCACCCACCCACCCCCACCTATGTTCTAAACCAGGTAAGCCACAGAGTAATTTTTTTTCTAACTGCAGAAGCCCATAAAGAGCATACACAAAGTCATAGAAGGTTTGCAGTTGGTATCAATACAGGAGTAGCCACATCAATGAAATCACGAGTCTTTGAAGTATTGAAGCAGATCCCTGCCCTCAAGAAGTTTACCAAACAGTTTTTGAGATGACATGTACCCAAATAGCTGAAACATGAAATTAAATAATAAAGAAGTATGTAGTAGAAATGGTTGTGGGGATGGAGGGAGTGTTGGTTCACTGGAGAAGGAAATCACTTCTGTTTAAGAGGGATCCTGGCCTCATTGAGGGAGTGACTTTCAAGGCCATCCACAATCTGGTTCTAATTCCTACAGTTTATCTCTACCAGCATTCCCCTCACGAATCCTTCCTTGATTGAGCCTTGAGGAAGTCAGGTTTCCAGGGGTCATCTTTGTCATCTGCTCAGTTCCTTAACTTTTGAGATCCTTCTGAAAGACATCAGGAGGTTCTATATGTATGATAGGGAACTAAAGAATGTCTGGCCCCCCACTTTGCTAATCTGCCTACTCTCATTTGTCCAGCTTGTGTCACCAAAGGCTGTTGCTATCTGCTAAACAATTCTACAAATACAAATGTGAATAAGCCTCTTGAAGCAGATATCCAGGCACAATTCACTATAATTATGCTGACTCAGAACCTGATCCTATATGTTGTAACTCCAAATAAAAATACCTAGCATTCTTCATTGCCAAAATGTTCAGCAAATTTTCACCAAATAGCTCTCACACCATTCTTACTGGGCTGGTATTCATGAAATCATTCACTGGGAGGCACTTTAGGAATCATTTAAAAACCAAATTTATTTGTTGTTGCTGTTGAGTTGTGGTTAGTCATGTCCTACTCTTTGTATCTCATTTAGAGTTTTCTTCGCAGAGATACTGGAGTGGTTTGCCATTTCCTTCTTCAACTCATTTTACAGATGAGGAAACTGAGGCCAACAGGGTTAAGTGACTTGCTTAGGGTCACACATCTAATAAGTGTCTGGGGCTGGATTTGAACTCAGGTCTTCTTGACTCCAGGCCTGGTTTACTATCTTCTTGTGCCGCCTAGATGCCAGAACTTACTTAATCAGTGAGAAAACTGAGCATCCAAAGTAATTTCCTAAAGCATAAATCTAATCATCTCTCTCTCTCTCTCTCTCTCTCTCTCTCTCTTTCTCTGTCTCTCTCTCTCTTTCCCTCTCACACTCACTCACACACACACACACACACACACACACACACACACACACACACATAACACACCTCCAATAAAGTCCAGGGGCTCTTTATTGCCTCATGGATCAAATATAAATTCTTAAATCTCTTTACAATCAGGCCCCTCCCTACCTTTCCCATCTTCTGACCCATTATGAACTTCCTTGCTTCCTGTGATCCAGCCATATTGACCTAGGCCCTGTCTCTCATCTCTATACCTTTGCACTGGCTGTCCCACCATGCCTGGAATTCACTCCCTCTTCATATTTGACTCTTGGAATCCTTAGTTTGCTTCAACACTAAGCTCAGATACCACCTTCCCTGATCTCTCCTCTCTAGTGCCCTCCCTCCCAGAGCTGCCTAGTATTGATTCTGTATATATGATATACTTATTTACATATGTAAATGTTTTCTACGTTAGAATGTCGGCTCCTTGAGGGCTGGGACTGTTTCACATTTGTTTTTGTATTCCCAGAACCTAGCATAGTACTTGGAACACAGAGATTAATAAATGCTTGGTGGTTGGTTAACATTGGTTAAAGTTATTTGCCCAAGGCTATGATAGTCTGGATACTGGTCTTAGAATGTGGAGAGATCAGGGTTGGAATTCTAGCCCCAGCGCTTGTTAGCTGTGTGACTTTGGGGAAGAAAAGAAGGAAGGAAGGAAGGAAGGAAGGAAGGAAGGAAGGAAGGAAGGAAGGAAGGAAGGAAGGAAGGAAGGAAGGAAGGAAGGAAGGAAGGAAGGAAGGGAGGGAGGGAGGAAGGGAGGAAGAAAGGAAGGAAAAGTTTCTGCCCACTTCAATCCTTCTACCAGCTGTCAAAATGATCTTCCTAAACTGAAGGTCTGACCACGTCCCATCCCCACCTCTCCTCCATTTATTCAACTCCAGTAACTCTTTATCACCTCCAGGATCAAGTATAAAATCCTCTGGTGTTCAAAGCCTTTCATAACCCACTGCCCAGGCCAAACTTTCCAGTCTTCCTTCCACCCCTTCACATACCGTAAGTACTCTGTGTTCTAGTGACACTGGCCTCCTGGCTGATATTTGGGCAAGACATTCTATCTTCTAGCTCCAGGCATTATTATAACTGGCTGTCCCACATGCCTGGAATTCTCTCTCCCCTCATCTCTGTCTCCTGGCTTCCCCAGTTTTCTTCAAATATTGGCTAAAATTCCACCTTCTACAAGAAACCTCCCCTGCTCCCTCCTAATTCTAGTGCCTTTCCATGGTTGATTATTTCCTATTTACCCTGTACGTAGCTTGCTAGGATGTAGTCGTTTGCATGTTGTCTCCCCATTAGCATATGAATTTCTCGAGAGCAGGGACAGTTTATTATCTTCTTTGTATCCAAAGTATTCAACACAGTTGCCTAGCGCATAGTAGGTGCTTAATAAATACTTATTAACTTGATAGGTTCAAGTGGAAACTGTCCTGGGACAAATTGATATTCTGTTCGTATTCTTTAACATTTAATATTCTACAGATTAATTCACATGTGGGCAAAATACCTTTTTATTAATGGAATGAAAATATTTAAATTTGAGCTCATCTATTATTATTATTAATAATAAGAGAGATGTCAAAGATTTTAACTCTGATTTATTTAGGTCATGGAAGTCATCTCTCCATCCATTCATTACCTATGGTGAAGGAGGAGCAGGGGCATAAAGGGCTAGTCACTTCATCCATTATATGTGATGGAGGAACAGGGAGAAGAAGGGATGGTCTGGGTGTAGAATAGTTTGGGTAAACAAGATAAAAAAATGACACAACCCCTTATTTAGCCAAGAGTTTCAACCTCTTCCCCAACAAAACTTTTGATTGGAGATGCCAAATAGGAAGATATTTCCTGGGCCTGCCTATGTGGGCTTCCAGAAAGCTGCCCCAAGTACAAAAAGCACTCCAAGGGTCAGTATCCTCCATGGGTCAGAACACACAACTAGAAAGAATACGTCAGCTTAAAGACAAAGACATTTCATTGAAAAGCATTATATTGTAAGCTCTGTAAAGCAGGGACTATCTTTTGCTTTAGTGTTTAGAACCATGCCTGGCACATAGTAGCATAGTAAATGTAGACTGATTGCTGGCTAATTGTGATAAAAAAAGATTGCCTTCATATAAAGAACTCTCCCCTATATGCAGGGGTGCACTCTTTCACAAACAGCCCCTACAGAAATAGGGAAGGAAACACACACAGAAAGATGACTGACAACAAGGGAACATATGTGAGTTGTTGTTCAATCATGTCTGACTCCTCCTGGTCCCACTTGGGGTCCAGCCTCAGATACTTACTAGTGGTCTAAATGATGTGGTTTAAGGGATCCCTTAACGACTAGAGTACTGGATAGGGTCATCTGGAATGAATTCATGGACTCAAGCCTTCTTCAAGTCAAGGTGGCAAAACTTTATTGTAAGGGCAATGTGGTGGACAGAGCTTCTTAGGGAACTTGCATTCCTTATGGAACTTGCAACTTAACAGGAATGATGCTAAAGCTTATATAGGAAAAGTAGTGGATTATGTGGTAAGAATGCTAATTAACCTTGGTCCCAGACATCATTCACTACTGTAAACTGGGGAAGAGGTTTCTCAGGGGAGTATTTTTGGTTGTTACATCTGCAGCAAGATAGCTGTGAGAGTTGATGTCTATAACTTGACCTCTGGATTGAATATGACAACTTTGGGAATCACTACATGATGGTTCTGTGGTTACAAGATAATCCTGTTTTTACAAGAGAATTTCTTCAGAGGTCAGCTTGTTCTTGTGATGGTGAAAGATAGTTTGTTTTACTGGCGGCCCACTCACAAGGAATTGCTAGGCCTAGTGTCCTTGGACTGGGAAGAAAACTGTTAGGGATAGTATTTTGAAGCTAGGGGGAAATGTGTTCTTGGAATTGGGGTCTAAGCACAAGCACCCAAGAACCCCTTCTTCACCCTGGGCAAGTCACTTAACCCTGTTTGCCTCAGTTTCCTCATCTGTAAAATGAGCTAGAGAAGGAATGACAAACCACCCCAGTATCTTTGCCAAGAAAATGCTGAATGGGGTAATGAAGAGTCAGACATGACCGAACAATCACAACAGTAACAACTCCAAGAAGCTGTGTCAGAGAGATTGCTTTCAACTTTACCGTCATGTCCCTTGTGTTCTGTTCAAATCACAGGGGCTGGGCCTTGTAGAGAAGACTAAAAATAGCTGACAGACTTTGCCATATCTTCCTCTAGCAACAAAATCACTGTATTTTTCTAAGTGTTTTTTGTTACTCACTGTCTTTTTGTGCCACATTTTGTCTACCACAAAAGTTCTACTTACTGCATAGAAATCATGGAAGTCTGAGAACCAGAACGGGCCTCAACAGCTATCTAGTCTAATGCAAAGGAATGGGCACCATCACATAGCAGAAGAGTGCTCATCTGGCCTCAAATTGGAGACTTCCAAGGAGAGGGGATCCACCATCTCCCAAGGCAGCTCATGCCGCTTTGGGTCATTGGATGCTCTGCAGTGATTTAAAGCCCTTCTCAGCTGGGACCTTCTCCGTCTTCCCAGACTTCTTATACTTTACTCTCCTCCACAAATTCTATAATCTGCTGACACTGCTGTCCTCTCTTTTTCTCCCTTAGTGCATGCCATCTCCCAATTTTGCATTTTCATTGACTGTCTCCTATGCCTGGTCTTGCCCTCTTCACCTCTCCCTCCTCATTTCCTTGGCTTCCTTCTAGACTCAACTCAAATCTCACCTTCTTCAGGAAGCTCTTCCACTTTCTGCTTTTCTACACATACTTATATATACATATATGTATATATGCATCTCATATATACCTAGTTATTTCTATATTGTCTTCTCCATTAAAATGTAAGCTCTTTGAGGTCAGGGGCCCTATTTTACCTTTTCTTTGTAACCTCAGTGTTTATTATAGTGTCTAGAACATAGAAGTTTTTTATGACATCAATCCTAATTTTGCAACTTTATAACTTTCATGCACTGCTTCTAGTTTTGCCCTCTGGGGCCAAACAGAGCATGACAGTCAGTAAAGACTTGCAGAAAATGATGAGGTTCCCCCTGCCCCCAAATCTTTTCTTCTCTAGACTAAACATCCTCAATTCTTTCAACTACTGCTATATGACATTGACTCAAGGACTTTCACGATTGTGGTTACTATTCTCTGGACTCTTGCTAAATTTCAGTTTTATTTGGTTGCCTTTTTGGGGATTGTTCTACCAAGGCATGAAATGACCAGAAGGTAGATTGAGGAGAAGAGATGAAAGAGGAGTAAGGGACCCAGAAAATCCATGCCCTGAGTAATCAGCCTCTTGATGATTGAGATTCATCCAGTGATACCCACTCTGCACACCACAGTATTGTGAGGAAATTGTTTTGTAAACCTAGATTCAGTATAAAAATGTGACCTAATTGCTTTCAGCTGATTTCTGAACATAACAGAACAGGCCTCAGTTTCTTTCTCTGAAAAAAAAAATAAGGGTTTTGGATTAAGCAATCTGTATGATCCCTCCAGTTTAAATTCCATGTTGCCGAGAAAATGGGCCAATTTACTCTCTGTTAGTTGCCAAAAGGACAGATCTCCAGTAGCAAGGTATCTTCTGTTGTTATAATTCCTTCTCCCTAACTGAAAGGATTTTTTAGTCTGTATTTTATCTAAAGGAAACATCATCAGCATTTTTTTAATTAGTCAAATCTCCCAAATGCAGATCAAGCTGAGTAGCTGATGACAAAGAACAGAGATCCTTCCCATCTGAAGTCAAGAATTAATTTCTGCTAATGTGGTGCTGCAAACACACAGTTTTTTTTATATTATAAATTTACCAACATACATCAACATTTCAAGGTACAAAGAACAGAAAAAAAGGATTGTGTATGAAACTGTATATTTCTTTTCTGTAAAGCTGTCTTTTAAAAAGAGTTCATATTAGATTTAAGAAAATAGTAACCAAATTTTCCTGCTTGTCAGTATCCCCTTCTGAACTACCTTTGGGTCTCTCCTCTCTCTCTCTCTCTCTCTCTCTCTCTCTCTCTCTCTTTCTCTCTCTCTCTCCTCATTTGTTCTCACAGGTTCAATCATCATTTCTCTCCAGATGACTCTAAATCCAGCCCTAATCTTTCATCAGAATTCTAATCCTGCATCACCAATGATCTGCTGGATCTATTTACTTGAATATTATCAACCCAAAGTAAGATTCATCATCTTTACTTCTCAACCTGTCCCTTCTCCAAACTTCTCCTTTTCAGATGAGGGCCCTACTAATCTTCCATTCAGTCACTTTTACAATTTGTCATCTTTGACTCCTAGCTCCTTCAACTCCCTTATCCAATCAGATGCCAGACCTTGCTGATTCTACATCACAATATTGATCACATTGTCTCATGTCTCTAGTGACTGTGCTATGATCCTAGTTTAAACCTTCTTCACCATTTGACTAGACTATTATAGTAGCTTTTGCATTGGTCTTCCAGTTTCCCATATCTTCTCTCTACAATCTCTCCTCCACAAAGCTGCCACAATATTTTCTGAAGACCCAGCTATTACCATGTCACACCCCTCCTCAAAACCCTTTTGTGGCTCCCTATACATACAAGATAAATACAAAAGCCCTTGATAGTCCAGTTCTAATTTATCTTAGCCCTATTTCCCATCACTTCACAAGTTCTATATTCTAGTCTCTCTGGATTACTAGCTATTCCCTCAACTCAAAATTCTATCTTCTCTGTGTATTCACATATGCTATCACTTTTCTCCCATGTCCTCATTCCTGTAAAGCTTCCTTAATTCTGCCTTTCAGATTCCCTTCTCATGTTATTTTGAATTTTCTCACCTTTGTACATGAAGTGATTTCCCAGGAAAAATACAAGTATCTTGAGGGCAGTGAATTTTTCATATTCCTCTTTGTAACCTAGCACAATGGCTTATACATATCATTTACTTAGTAATATTTATCGAATTGAGCAATGCCCCCCTTAAGGTACCTAATAATACACATTTGTTGGGCAGTAGTTTCAGTCATGTCTGATTCTTTGTGACCCCATTTGAGTTTTTTTGGGGCAAAGATACTGGAGTGCTTTACCATTTCCTTTTCTATCTCATTTTACAGGTGAGGAAACTGAAGCAAACAGTTAAGTGACTTGCCTAAGGTCACACAGCTAGTAAGTATCTGGGCCAGATTTGAATTCAGGAAGATGAGTCTTCCTAATTTCAGACCCAGCATTCTATCCACTGTGCTACCTAGATCAGGAAATTGAGGATAAGTAATTTTTTTCAAGGTCACACAGATATAGTAAGTGTCAGGTCTAAGATTTGAATTCATATCCCCTGATTCTTCCACTACATCACACTATAGCCTGAATTTTACCTAGCAGAAAGTAATTTCAATCTTCCACTCAGAAATGTAATTAACATGGGTTGAATGGGTCTTTGACATCCAGGACAGCCTATGTTTCTTCTCTAGAGGGTTGTACTTTCTAAATCCCTTTGCCTTAACTCCAGCTCCTCTAGGGGCTCCCAGCACATTCAGTCTTAGGTCCTGTGTATCCAACCATCCTCATACTATTACCCTGGTACCTCTCTCCTGTGGACCACCTTTCCTCCCCAAACCTATGGGGGCAGGGTGTTCTAGGCTGGGCCTGACTCTGATTAGTCCCCTAGTAGTTTAAATCTGATATTGGAATGAAATGAAACACTTATGCCATTCAACAGCTAATAAAATGAGATTTAGTTAGCCATAGCAAGAGAAGACAGTTCAATAAGAATACATCAAGGACATGGCTGAATTGATTCAACTGAGCAAAACTTCCTTGTCTAAAGTGCATCTGAGAGGGCCTAGACATCAATATCCTGATTCTTTAGCCCTCTACGATAAGCAGGTCTTCAGGATGGTTCTAACACCTTTTAAGAAAAAAACAGCCTAGCTTGCTCACACAATATCTGAACGTTCTTAGGGATGAATTGCTCTCTTTCCCAGAACTGGTGAACCTGTGGCTGAACTATCCTTTCACTGGCATCACTATGCCCTTTCTCCTATCATCCACTCAGCTGAATTTGCCCCAGAATTCCTAGTTTGAGATGGGTCACTGACCTCTGGGTCATCGACCCCCGCATATCATCCCACTGCATCAGTATTGCTAGCTATACTAATCTGGGTATGTATCTTGCAAATCTTAACAAATTGTAAGCTCAGTATAGGCAGGGACCCACCTATCCACCCTCACCCCTAGCACAGAATGCTTTTCTAGCATTTATTTAAGTGTTAAGCACCTAACTGTGGAAAGAGTGCAAAAGAGCCTGAATTTAGAGGGCTGTGTCTGCAGCTCTCTGGAGAGCCATGACAATTTCCAGAGATGAACAAAACTGACAACCTTTCCTAAGAAAATGAGCGTTCTAGGGCTATTTTGACTAAATATTCAATTTGTCATATTGTGGGCAATTTGCCTACAGTGCTTGAGATTTGTCAGTATAGAGCTTGTTGGGAATTTAAGATGAATTATGTCATGATTTTTGTTTGGAGTTAGCAGACATGAAAGGCTGGTTCAGTAACATGATCATTTTCCATGCCATCTAAATAATGAAATAAGTATTTGTCATAATGCAGAGAACAGAAGAGCCTATTACAGATGGAAACTGTGGGTATACAAAGATGAAGTGATAAGATGTATCCCAGCAGATATGGAAAGAAGGTGGCAGGGTGGATAGACATTACATCATTCCAGACATGTTGAAAATGAGCACTTTGGGAGCCTGACTGGGTTTCTATTGAATCATTTATCTGAAACAAATGATTTGACACGGGAGTGGAACTAAGAGATCTTGGCTATTAAGCCCTTATCCTAATGCTTTCCAGGTTTTCTGCTTATGTTCATATTGTAGACCAGATTATGAAGGTTGAATGACATATTCTCTTGACATGTTCTAGTCGTCATATTTTCAAGATTCAGTGGCACACAGAAGTTCTGTCACCATTGTTTGCCTCCCTGTCCTTATATACGCTTTATGAGATCAGTCATATGTATGGGAATATTGTACAGGGATATGCTCATAAACACAACTGACTCTCCAAACAGAAAGCATAACATATTTTTAAATTTAACCTATATTATTAATATTTTATCTATCACATTCTCCTCCAGATAATTCCCTCTAACCTCAGATGAACCTCAGAGTTCTGTCCTCAGTCCTTTTCTCTACTCCCTCCATTCTACTTCACTTGGTAATCACATGAGCTGCCATGGATTTAATTACCATCTTTATGCTGATGAGTCTCAATTCTGCTTTTCCTGTTGCATTCACTCTACTGACCTCCAATCTTGTATCTCCATCTGCTTTTCATATATCTTGGATTGGATGTCCAGTAGATATCTTAAACTCAATATGTCCAAAACAGAGCTCATTATCTTATCTCCCCCACCTAGTCCCTTACTATAGAGGGAAACACTGTCCTCAGTCCCTCAGGCTCACAATCTAGGAGTCATCCTGGATTCTTCACTCTCTCTCCACTTCCATATCCAAACTGTTACCAAGGCCTATCGATTTCACCTTTGCAACATTTCTCAAATATGGCACCTTTTCTCCTCTGATACTGCCACCACTCTCTGGTGCAGACCCTCATCACCGCACGGGTTACTGTAATAGCCTGCTAATGGGTATGCTGGCCTCAATTCTCTCCCCACTCCAATCTATCCTCCATTCAGTCACTTAAGTGATTTTCCTGAAGTGCAGGTTTGATTATGTCCAACTGTCCCCCTTCCCCAATTCAAGAAACTCCAGTGCTACACCAGAGCATGCTACAGCTTCTTTGCTATGGTGGAAAGTACACTGGACATAGAACTCTGGACTCAGATGACAGTTCTGACACTAAGTGTGTCAAATTATTTAACTTTTCTAAACATCATCTGCAAAATTATAACATTTGTATTACAGAGGTGTCTTGGGGCCAGTTCATGCTAGCTCATGAAAGTTAGTTACTAAATCTTCAATGTGAGCATTTACAACCCAGAAACTGGCAAATTTTCCAAATCAGGGCTTGATTTATTGTTTAGCTGACTTTCTAAACTTAAGAAAATGATGGAGAAAATGTTAATAATGCAGACTAATCTTTAAAATGTGCCATGTACATTTTTTTTTCAGAAAGCTGGTTGTTAAATGTTTAGCAGCACTTCTTTTTTATTACTTATTTCACAGGTTTTTCTGAGTAAAATGCTTTACAAATCTTAATGATCTTTATGAAAGTAATTTATTATCTTGTCCAGATCTGAAAATTTATCAGTGTATGGAGGTGCTGGTGAGATCACACTCTCTACTGAAGGAGATCACCAATTGCTCTACAACTGGTAGCCTTTGAGCACTTGCCTGGGGGCACTGATGAGTACTTTAAATGCCTGATTTAGGGACCTGTGGCCAATAATTTTCAGTGGGACGACTTGTACTCAGTCTTCCTGACTTGGGGAATAGTTCTGTGCTGCCTTACTTTCCTCAGCTCCCTCATCTTCTTCCCTATTCTCCTTCTGCTCATTGTTGTCATCATCTCATTACTACTATGGCAGAATTCTTTGAAAAGGCTTACTTCCTACACTGTATTCACCAGTTTTTAGCTTGAAAACAAGGGATTTTGTTCTATATACGTGACATGATTGATCAACAGCTGATCTGGACCCAGAAGGATCTGGATTCAAAACCTTCCACTGCTGCCTACTGGCTGCATGACTTGGAACAGATTACCTAAACCCTCAGGTCCTGCAGGCAACTCTTGAAGACCTATGGAAAACTCTTGAAGCTATGGAAAAGGTGCCCAATGGAATTGCGAGTTCTTTACTGTGAACTCCTTACACTAATGAAGTAACAGGTCTGGTAAAAAAAAACAAAACATACAAAAACAGCAACAGCAGCAGCAGCAACAGCAATGACAGATAGACGGATAAACTCTCTGGGCTTTAGTCAAAGTCCATCTGTAGTCAGGACTTGTTGCTTTTAGAGTATTATGCTCGTTTCTGAGTGTCAAGTTAGAAGACTGATGAACTGGAGCTCTTCCTTAGGAAGGTGAACAGAGTGTGGCGAGGTCTGTAATGGTTAAAGATGCCTCTAAAGCTCCTTCCAGCTCTAAAATGTTACAAACCTGTAGTTCTCTAAACTAGGGATGTCCAGTCAAAGGAGAGAAGGATATATTATGGCAAAGGTGAATAGATCTATCCTCCTCTGTAGCACAGAGAGAGACTTGCGTGTGAGAACTAGGGCAAAGAGGTAGACATCGCATCAGAGCTGATTTATTGACTCCACAAGGGAGAACCTCCAAGCAATTACAGCTGCCCAACCGGGAAGGAGCTGCCTTATTAAGAAGTAAACTCTCTGTTATTGGAGATGCCCAGTCAGAGATTTATGTTCATGAGTCAAGGATTCCTGCCATGAAAGTGGAAATCAATGACTCTGAAGTTGTCTTGGGGGAGGGGGGAGGGAACAAAGCAAACACTTATTAGATGTCTTCTATGTGCCATACATTATGCTAAGTGCTTTACAAATATCTCATTTGGTCCTCACAGCAACCCTGGAAGGTGGTATCAATTATTGTCCCCATTTTTACAGATGAGGAAACTGAGGCAGAAGTTAAAGGACCTGTCCAGGGTCACATAGCTAGTAAGTGTCTGAGGTCAGATTTAAACTCAGGTCTTTTTAACTCCAAGCCTAACACTCTATCTACACCACCACTACCCACCTACCTACTTTTCTAGCTCCAAGCTTCTTTGATTTTGTGATTTCTATGGCATTTATTGCTTAGCACCATTCCTACAAACAGTAAGTGCTTAAAACATGCTTCATTCATTCATACATTCATTTTATTATCCCGTATTGGCATAATGTACTGATGAATGGCAGCATTGGAGTTAGGAAGATCTGGATTTAAGCCAGGCTTCAGACACATACACGCTGTGCAACCATGGACAAGTACTTAACCTTTCAGTACCACTTGGCAAGTGCAGATGACTTACTTGCTGATTCACATCAGTGGAGGAAGTTCCATCAAACTGATGAAAGCAAAAGTCTAGGGTTATTATATTTTTAGGAATATATGTCCCATGTTCCACAATGAACCACTTGATGAAAGGGACACTGTCTTTTTTTCCCCTTTTTATTTTTTTAAAATTTATTTATTTTCAGTTTTCAACATTCACTTCCACAAAATTTTGAATTTCAAATTTCCTCCCCATCTCCTTCTTCCCTCCACCCCAGGGCAGCATGTATTTTGATTTCTCTTTCTTCCAATTTGCCCTCTCTTCTATCAACCCCCCACCCCCCAATCACCTTCCTTTCTATTTTCCTATAGGGCAAGATAGATTTCTGTACCCCTTTGCCTATATATCCTATTCCCTAGTTGCATGTAAAAGACAGTTTTTAACATTTATTTTTAAAACTTTGAGTTCCAGGGGGCGGAGCCAAGATGGCGGAGTAGAAAGACGCACATACACATAGCTCCGAACCCACAACCCATAGAACATCTACAAAAAAGTAACTCACGGTGAATTCTGCACCCAGAGGCCACAGAACATTGGAGCAAGGGAGATTTCTGTTCCAGAGAGACCTGCAAACCTCTCGCAAAAGGTCCTTCACACCGCAGACTGGGCGCCGGGACTGGGAGCTGAGTACAGCCCTGCCCCAGCCGCAGCACTGAGAGGAAAAGATCCGAGCGGGCTTCAGGGACGAAATCTCCAGCAGCCACGCGGGTCCCACCACCCACAGGTGACAGGGGTTGGTGAGAGGGTCTCTTTGGCGGGTTGAGAGGGGAGTGGGGTGCCCCCATAACTCAGGCCCCCTCGGGAGGCAACAGCGGAGATGGGAGCAGACTGGGGCTCCCCAAGCAGGCAGGAGCCTGGATCCATTGTTGAAGATCTCTGCATAAACCCCCTGAGGGAACTGAGGCAGCCCTGCCCCAACCTGAGCACCTGAACTTAATCACACACTGAATAGCAGCCCTGCCCCCACCAAAAGCCCTGAGGCTGGCAAGCAGCATTTGAATCTCAGACCCCAAGTGCTGTCTGGGAGGATCAGGAGGCAAAGTGGGTGTGAAGAGAATATTCAGAAGTCAAATCACTGGCTGGGAAAATGCCCAGAAAAGGGAAAAGAAATAAGACTATAGAAGGTTACTTTCTTGGGGAACAGGCATTTCCTCCCTTCCTTTCTGATGAGGAAGAACAATGCTTACCATCAGGCAAAGACACAGAAGTCAAGGCCTCTATATCCCAGCCCACTCAATGGGCTCAGGCCATAGAAGGGCTCATAGAAAATCAAGTTAGAGAGGTGGAAGAAAAGCTGGGAAGAGAAATGAGAGACATGCAGTCAAAGCATGAACAGCAGATCAGCTCCCTGCTAAAGGAGAACCAAAAAAATGCTGAAGAAAATAACACCTTGAAAAATAGGCTAACTCAATTGGCAAAAGAGGTTCAAGAAGCCAATGAGGAGAAGAATGCTTTCAAAAGCAGAATTAGCCAGATGGAAAAGGAGATTCAAAAGCTCACTGAAGAAAATAATTCTTTCAAAATTAGAATGGAACAGATGGAGGCTAATGACTTGATGAGAAACCAAGAAATCACAAAACAAAACCAAAAGAATGAAAAAATGGAAGATAATGTGAAATATCTCATTGGAAAAACAACTGACCTGGAAAATAAATCCAGGAGAGACAATTTAAAAATTATGGGCCTACCTGAAAGCCAGGATCAAAAAAAGAGCCTAGACATCATCTTTCATGAAATTATCAAGGAAAACTACCCTGAGATTCTAGAACCAGAGGGCAAAATAAGTATTCAGGGAATCCATAGATCACTGCCTGAAAGAGATCCAAAAAGAGAAACTCCTAGTAACATTGTGGCCAAATTCCAGAGTTCCCAGATCAAGGAGAAAATATTGCAAGCAGCTAGAAAGAAACAATTCAAGTATTGTGGAAATACAATCAGGATAACACAAGATTTAGCAGCTTCCACATTAAGGGATCGAAGGGTGTGTAACAGGATATTCCAGAAGTCAAAGGAACTAGGACTAAAACCAAGAATCACCTACCCAGCAAAACTGACTATAATACTTCAGGGGAAAAATTGGTCTTTTAATGAAATTGAGGACTTTCAAGCATTCTTGATGAAAAGACCAGAGCTGAAAAGAAAATTTGACTTTCAAACACAAGAATGAAGAGAAGCATGAAAAAGTAAATAGCAAAGAGAAGTCATAAGGGACTTTACAAAAGTTGAACTGTTTACATTCCTACATGGAAAGACAATATTTGTAACTCTTGAAACTATTCAGCATCTGGGTACAGGGTGGGATAACACACACACACATGCACATGCACACGCACACACACATAGAGACAGAGTGAACTGAAGAGGAGGGGATCATATCTAAAAAAAAAAAGTGAAATCAAGCAGTGAGAGAGAAATATATTGGGAGGAGAAAGGGAGAAATGGAATGGGGCAAATTATCTCTCATAAAAGAGGCAAGCAAAAGACTTTTTAGTGAAGGGAAAAAGAGGGGAGGTGAGAGAAAAACATGAAGTTTACTCCCATCACATTCCACTAAAGGAAGGAATAAAATGCACAACCATTTTGGTATGAAAACCTATCTTACAATACAGGAAAGTGGGGGATAAAGGGATAAGCAGGGTGGGGAGGATGATGGAAGGGAGGGCACGGGGAGGGGGGAGCAATTTGAGGTCAACACTCATGGGGAGGGTCAGGATCAAAAGAGAGAACAGAAGTAATGGGGGACAGGATAGGATGGAGGGAAATATAATTAGTTCTTACACAACACTACTATTATGGAAGTCATTTGCAAAACTACACAGATCTGGCCTATAATGAATTGCTTCCCTTCCAAAGGGAAGGGGTGGGGAGGGAGGGAGGGCAGATTGGCAGACAGGGGCAATTAGAATGCTCGGCGTTTTGGGGTAGGGGTAGGGGACAAAAGGGGAGAAAATGTGGAACCCAAAATTTTGTGAAAATGAATGTTAAAAGTTAAATAAATTAATAAAAAAAATATATATATACAAAATAAGTATGAAACAAACAAACAAACAAAACAAAAAACTTTGAGTTCCACATTCTCTCCCTTCCCCCCTTCCCACTCACCCTCATTGAGAAGGCAAGCAATTCGATATAGGTTTTGCATGAGTAGTCATGCAAAGCACTTCCATAACCATTATGTTGTGAAAGACTAACTATATTTCCCTTTATCCAGTCCTGCCCTCCATTTATTCTATTCTCTCCTTTTACCTGTCCCTCGACCATAGTATTTGCTTCTAATTACCCCTTCCCCCAATCTGTTGTCCCTTCTATTATACGCTCTGCCTTATTCCCTTGCCCCTGCTTTCCTGTAGGGTAAGATAAACTTCCATACCCAACTGAGTGTCTATGTTATTCCCTCCTGAAGCCAAATCCCTTGAAAGAAAGGATAACTTATTCCCTCTTATCTTCCCCTTCTTTCCCTCCATTGTAAAAGCTCTTTCTTGCCTCTTTTATGTGAGATCATTTACTACGTTCTGTCTCTCCCTTTCTCTTTCTCCTAGTACATTCCTTTCAACACAATTTTCTTTTTTAGATATCACTTCTTCATATTCAGCTCACCTTCTGCTCTCTCTCTCTCTCTCTCTCTCTCACACACACACACACACACACACACACACATTACCTTCAACTATCCTATTACTGAGAAAGATCTCATGAGTTACAAATATATTTTTTCCATGTAGGAATGTAAACAGTCCAATTTTAATTAGTCACTTATGGTTTCTTTTCCCTGTTTACCTTTTCATGCTTCTCTTGATTCTTGTATTTGAAAGTCACATTTTCTATTCAGCTCTGGTCTTTTCAACAGGAATGCTTGCAAGACCTCTGTTTCATTGAAGTTCCATTTTCCCCCATGAAGTATTATACTCAGTTTTGCTGGGTGTGATTCCTGCCTTTGACCTCTGGAATATCATATTCCAAGCCCTCTGATCCCTTAGTGTAGAAGCTGCAAAATCTTGTGTTATCCTGATTGTGTTTCTACAATACTTGAATTGTTTCTGACTGCTTGTAATATTTTCTCTTTGACCTGGGAACTCTGGAATTTGGCTACAATATTCCTAGGAGTTTTGCTTTTGGGATCACTTTCAGGAGGTGGTGGGTGAATTCTTTCCATTTCTGTTTTACCTTCTGGTTCTAGAATATCAGAGCAGTTTTCCTTGATAATTTCTTGAAGGATGATGTCTAGGATCTGCTTTTGATCATGGCTTTCAGGTAGTCCAATAATTTTTAAACTATTTTTCCTGAATCCATTTTCCAGGTCAGTTGTTTTTCCAATGAAATGCTTCATATTGTCTTCTATTTTTTCCTTATTTTGGTTCTATTTTATAATTTCTTCATTTCTTGTAAAATCACTAGCTTCCACTTGCTGTATTCTAATTTTGAAGGAATTGTTTTCTTCAGTGAGCTTTTGGACCTATTTTTCCATTTGGCTCATTCTGCTTTTTAAAGCATTCTTCTTCTCATTGGCTTCTTGGGCCTCTTTTGCCCTTTGGGTTAGTCTAATTTTCAAGGTGTTATTTTCTTCAGTATTTTGGGGGGTTTCCTTTAGCAAGCTGTTGACTCTTTTTTCATGATTTTCTTGCATCACTCTCATTTCTCTTCCCAATTTTTCCTCTACTTCTTGTACTTGATTTTCAGAATCTTTTTTGAGCTCTTCCATAGCCTGAGACCAATTCATATTTTTCTTGGAGGCTTTTGGTATAGGAGCTTTGACTTTGTTGTCTTCTTCTGGTTGTACATTTTGATCTTTCTCATCATCAATGATGTTAAGAAGATAACTCATCACTAAGAAAGTAAGAGTCTATAGTCTGTTTCTTTTTCCCATTTGCTCATTTTCCCAGTCAGTTATGTGACTTTTAAGATCTTTGTTAAGTGGAGGGCTCCAGAAGAAACCTCATCTCCAAAAGTAGCCTCCACTTCAGCAGTGGTTACTGCCACCCTGGTGCTCCCCTCTCAACTAGGTGGGAGACCTTTCTCACTCACCTTCGAAGCTGTTTTTGGTGTTTGTGGGTTGAGAAGTCTTAAAACTGCAGCATCCACCAGTAATTCATTCCCTTAAGGCCTGCTCCAGCTCTGTCTATGCCCACATGGTCCATGCCAAACTGTGCTTCTCTCCCAGCCCAGTAAGACCTTCCAGATTGTCTTGGGCTGGAAATTTGCTTCAATCTGTCATTTTGTGGCTTCTGCTGCTCTAGAATTTGTTTAGAGTCATTTTTACAGGTTTTTTAAGGGGTTTGGAGGGAGAGGTCTAGCAGGTCCCTACTTGTACTCCACCATCTTGGCCCCATCTCCTACAAGGCCCTGTCTTACATTGCTATGTATCCATACTACACATAATGGAATGCTTTATACATAATTGATCAAAAATTTTGAACTGAATAAATACTCATGGGTACATTAATCCCCAAAATTCTAGGGATACCTAGGAAATGTCTATTTCTGATTATGGTTCTGTAGCATAGATAATGAAGGAAAGGATTCTAGATTTATGGCTACAAGGACTCTCAGAGGTCATTTAGTTCAATCCTTTTACAGATGAGGAAACTAAAGGTCTAGGGAGATTAAGTGAAGTCCTGCTCAAATCCAGGTCTTCTAATTCCAAGATTGCCCTTTATCAGTACATTATGCCAATGTGGGACAATAAGAATGACTGTACCCAATGTCATAAGGCAATAAATATCAGAGACAAATTTTGACATAAGTCAATGCTCTTTCTTTTTTTTAATTAATTTTATTTTTTTTAATTAGTGAATATTTTTTTTCCTTCCTACCTCTTCCCACACATGGCAAAATGAAAAGAAAGGAAAAGAAAAAAAGACTCTTAGAACAAATATACAGAGTCAGTTGAAACAATTTCCCAAATGGACCATGTCCAAATATGTGGGGTTAATCCCTCACTTGACTGGCAGGAATAGGTAGTGGGCTTCCATCATTGGTCCTCTGGATGCATGGTTGGTCATCGCATTGCAGGGCTTTTTCTACTTCATTGTAATGTACCCCACCCCCACCCCTTACCTTCCTCCTCTCAGAACTCAAGGGATTACTAGGGCAGAATGCATTATATATTGCCAGATGTGGTCACTGCATGGGTGTTTTTACTCAACCATTTTTCTTTGTTACAGGAAAAGGTTCAATATCAAGGGGATGTAGGAGGAGGAATGATGTTTTCAGAAATAATTATGATGTGAAAAAGCATCAATAAAACTTCATAAATGAATGAATGAATGAATGATGAAGAATGTACATTTCATTCCTCTGTGTCCTGCCTTCTGCACTTCTGAGGTCACTTTCATTTTTCTGTATCTCACTTTTTCCTGCAACCATGAGGTGAAGGTAACTCTGACCTTGTTGCAGCAATCAGAAAAATGGGAAATGAAGAGGACCTTTAAAAGATTGAGGCTTTGCACAAACACACACAAAGAATCAGAATCAGGCACATCTCCCTTATCTGAAATTCCTTTCTTTAGAAGAAAAAAAATGCTTTGCACACCCTGCCTGAGAGAGGCTGTGCTCACACTGCAGGGCTGCAGAGACACGCCCACTCAGAGAACAGCTCTGCAGAGCACGTGATTCTGCCCCAGCCCAGCTGAGATTCTAAGGGGAAAAAGAGTTGGCTGGGAGGATGCAGAGACAGAGGAGAATCTGCTGTTGGAGAGCTCTCTCCAGGCAGCTCTCTTCTTATTCTGGAAGGGAGCTCTGCTAGAGGACCGTGCCTATCTGGACCCTTTAGGGAATGTCCTAAAGGGCTCTTTGGGAGGAGAGAGGGCACAGTGATCCCAGCCTCTCCAAATCCACTCTGGAAACTGGGTCCAGTGAGCTGCCAAGTTTGAGTGAGGGTACATCATGGACTCCCTCTCTGAGTCTCTAGGGCCACCCCACAAAGGATCAGTATCCTGATTGTATCACTGCTATAAAATTCCTTGACTCATGCCATCCTCAAATTAAAAAGGACTTATTCAAGTGGAGGTGGCCTGCACCACTGTAGCCTCACACCAAAACCCCAAAGCCTAGGTTTGGCTATTAAGTTACAGTCTGATCTGACAGAGGGGCTAGGGCCGCAGCCAGTACCCAGAGGGCATGATAGTATTGGCACTCAACCATAGTGGATGACTTTATCCTGGTGGGGGTGGCATGAAGGGAGAAAGGAGAGTATGAAGTGGGAGAAGGGAAGATGAAGATGAGAGAAGCCTTTTCTGGGGGGAGGGGAAAGTCACTTAAAACTCATTGTGAACGAATTGTGAAAGAAAGACATTGGCATCTAAAGAATGGTGAGGGCCTGCCACTATATTATCTGGGAAAGGCTTCTGAAGTCATCTTGTCCTGCAGGGGAGACCAAAGGGCAAAGCAAGGAAGGGGCGTATCTTCCATTCAGGGGGATGCTCAGCTTCTTTACCTCCTACATTTCTGGGTAACATGGCTGTCATGTGATTTATTTGTTACCTTGGCAACGAACCCTGTTTGAAGAACAGTATGGAGTGAATTCCCACAGAAGGAAAATCATAGTCTAAGACCTTAGCTTTTGCACAATAGCTCCTTTACTCCAACTGTGTGTGTGTGTGTGTGTGTACATTTTGTTGGAGAAACGGGGACATTTTGCTCCTCTCAGAACTAGAGATGCTCGCTTTCTTTCTGTTTCTTAGCACTTGACTCTCTTAGTTTGGAACACATCTTCTTAAAAAGCAAGACAAAAATAGCTGCCTCTGAGAGAGGGGAATGAGAATGCATTTTCTGCCCTTGAAAATATGATTCCTTGTTCAAAGAACCTCCATCTTCTGCTATTCAGACCTGGTGGCATGGTCTCACTTCCCTGACTTGTCAAGTTAACCCAGGGCTCTCTGCCACCAGAAATCAGACTGAAGTGGATGTGGTATAAAAATTGAACATCCAAGCATAGAGACCCCTAACTTGCCTCTTGGTATTGGCCATTTTCTTCCACTCAGGAAGGATGACTAAAAGGAAGGAGCCTGTGTGTTATTTGTAACTAATGGCAGGTTATTCTTAATTCAATAGAAAAGACATTTGAAATTGCTACAAAGCTTCCCCAGACCTTCTTGCAGAGTGGTGCCTGAGCAGACAGTTCAGCTTCCTCTGAAAAAAATGAACAGTTTGGACAAGCATGTTAGCTGGGTGTTTCCTTTTCAGCTGGAAGCCCTGGGACACCTGGGACCACTAGAATTGTCCATTCATTCCCAGAACAGTTAAACTGGCTTAGAGGGGTGAGTAGCCAGAAATGGTCAGGGCATAGGGACAATGAGAATGCCCTGTCGTCTGACAGCACAGCAGGATTTGTGGGGCCCAGGGCAGGGCAGATTTTTTTTTTAGATATTTTGTATACTGTCAGAAATTAGGATTCTAAGTTGAAATTCCCTTAGTTCACAGAAAGAAACAGGCTGTGTGGGACTGATTATAAAGGTCTGCCTTCTTTATCCTGGGGCCTTTCAGATCTTCTAGGTTTAGACCTTTCAAAATGGTTTGAAGAAATGACTGATTTTCAGGATTTTTGTGACAAAGAGGCAGAGAATTGAGGAATTACTCTATGACTAGAACTTTGGTGTCATTCATAGGCATTTTCAGAGGCAACAAGATATTGTGGAAAGAAATCAGATTTGGAATTACAGTGGAAGATCTGGGTTTGAATCTTAGCTTTACTAGTTACTGTCTTGGGAAATCACTTATTCTCTTTGGTCCTCACTTTCCTTGTTTATAAAATGAAGGGATCAGACCATAGGCTCATCAAGGAGTCATTTCAGATTTCCTTCCTTCCTTCCTTCCTTCCTTCCTTCCTTCCTTCCTTCCTTCCTTCCTTCCTTCCTTCCTTCCTTCCCTCCTTCTCTCCTTTCTTTCTTTCTTTCCCAGTGCCACTGGACAGGTAGATAAGAAAATTCTGTAGCTACAGTTTACACAGCATGTATAAGATCGTGGTATCATAGATGTAGAGGTGAAAGGGACACCTAGATCAATGCCTTCATTTTTACAAGTACAGAGGTCCATGGAGTGTATTGCAGAAGGTCTCAAACAAAGTAGTAGTAGGCAACAGAGTCTACCATTGTATTATTGTGGATGATATGGGCAGATGGGGGCTTCATGAAAATAGTTAAATGAATTCACAATGTTTGAAACACTGAACTAGGAGATGAATCATTAATATATCAGCTTGGAAGGAGGTTTCTAATACAATGAACAGGGAGCTGTCCTTGGCCTGGTGCTAGTTAGCATATTTATTATTGACTTATCTGAATTCACTGAGTATGCTTATCAGATTTATAAATGATACAGATCTGAAGCAGTTGGTGGCATGGTGGATAGAGCACTGCACCTGGAATCAGGAAGATCTGAATTCAAATGTGACCTCAGCCACTTTAGTAGCTATGTATCCTTGAGTAAGACACTTGACCTCAGCTTGCCTCAATTTTCTTATCTATAAGATGGGGATAATCATAGTGCCTACTTTGCAGGTTTGTTGTGAGCATGAAATTAAGTAATATTTGTAAAGTGTTTTGCACAGTGCCTGGCACATAGTAGGCTCCATAGAAATGGTAGCGATTATTACTATAGGGATTGTTTTGTGTACATCCTTTGTTGCCAAAGAAGACCATGCCATCAGAGAAATGATGACATGACTTGCACTTGACTTTGTTTTGAGTGAGGGAGGGCTGTGTAGGTCACCAACCTCACTTGTCCTCCAGAGCCATCTGAATCCAGTGACCAGATATTCCTCAGGATGACTGAAGATGACCCAGGATGCACTGGGAGACCTTGGGCCCTTTAGGCCAAGGTCTTTGCACATTCTCACTTGGGGTGAGGCAACCCCCATTCATTGAATAGGCCTGTTTAAGAAGTAGCCAGGGCATGGCCCCTTTAATGAGGCCAAGAAAAAGAAAGACATCAGTCTAGGAGGGAAACAGCAACAGTTACTACTGATAATCACTCTCAAGCTAGGAGGGTCCAGAGGAGCCCTTGGGCAGGGGCCCAATGGAGTCCCAGTTTCAGAGTGCAGTAGGTTTAAGGTTTTGGGAGAATTAATTCACTTATCCACCAAACAACTAGTTCTGTACTAGTTTTGCCAATGAGAAGACATAAGGGCTAGTGGCCACAACCAGAAGTTGATCATGGCTGAATAATGCTAATTTTTTAATCAACAAAAGAACCACATCCCACTATTGAAGAGCAGGCAAGAAAATTAAGGATCTTGTTGGGGAAAAGTATTGATTTTGTGTCCCAAGGATCCAGCTACATATGTACCTAAGCAATCCTCTAGCTTTCTGACTTCTCTTCCTTTCTTTATTTCATAACCAGATGTTGATAGAATATTAACTGGTTTCTTTCATGCTGGTGAGTTGAAGGCAGCAGGAGATAACGGTTTTTCTTTCATTTAGACATTAAGTAGCTATGAAATCTGGGCTGACATATTAGATGATATAATCTCAATTAAACACTCAAATACTCAAATGGATCTATGATCTTATCCATGATTTTTTAAAATTTTTATTAACACAGAGATTGTGTGTTCCAGGTGCTTTTCTGATCCCTTTGATTGCTGTCTCCCTCATAATTGTTGTGTCTGTATTTCACTATTTAATGAGGTACTCTTTCATTATTTTAATAATTAAAAGACAAGTTTTCTGTATTAAGCTTTAGGATTTTAAAGAAAATTATATTATCTTGGTACAGAGAATGTACATTTCCATGTAGGTTGTGTTGTTATTTAATATTTAATTGTCACATCAGACCTTGGTTTCAATACATATCATAGTATCATCGTATTTCAAGCATCCAGGAGAAGCTGAGTGGTACAATGGACAGAGCACTGGGCTGGGAGTCAAGAATCTAAATTTAAATCTTGCCTCAGACATTTACTAGTTGTATGACTCTGGGCAAGTCAAAAACTCTGTGTGCCTCAGTTTCCTCAGCTGTACAATGGAAATGATAATAGCATCTACTTCCCAAAATTGTTGTGAAGATAAAAGAAAAGAATATTTGTAAAAGGCTTAGCATAGCGTCTGGTACATAATAAGCACTTCATAGATACTCATTTTCTCTGTTCCCTTCTTCCTTTCTTCTTTCCTTCTTTTCCTTCTTCCTTCAAATATTAGTAAACAATAAAAAGAAGACTGAGTTTGAAAAAAAATCCTTCCACCATGCTTGAATCTTAATGATTCAGAAGTGCACTCCAATGACACACAACCCATCTGCGACTGCCCACCCTGTACAAACTCTCCCATAGGTTCACTTTAGGTCAAAATGTCAAAGTCATAATAACAAACAAAAAAGATCTCGAAAGGCTGGAATGTTCAACTGAATATAACAAGATGAAACTTAATCGGGGTAACTGCAAAGTCTTACACTTGGGTTCAAAAGAATCAACTTTAGTATCATGTGGGAAGGGATGCCTAAATAATCATTTATCTGAGAAAAAGATCTAGAAGTTTTAGCAGGCGTCAAACTCAATATGAGATGACAGAGTGATAAGGCAACCTGCAAAAGCTAATGCAATCTTAGGCTGCCTTAAAAGATGCATAGTCTCCTAGAGCCCATCCATCAGTCTCTTGGACAGATATTGTAAATAGAAAATGAGTTGAGCCCAGAATTGAATAGAAGAGCAGACTGAGTTGCCTTGGGGAAATTGCACAGTTTCTCTTAAAGGCTCCTCTTTTTAATTCCAGTATTCATCTGGTGGTGTTATATAGCTGTGAGTCAGAATGCCATGGTATCTGAAATCGAAAATTACCCAAAGGTCAATGGAGATTGCTTCTATTGGTGAGCACAAACAGATTGAAACAAATTACAAATAAGGAATTGCAAAGGAGAAATGGAATAAAAGATGATGTCAAAAATGTATGAGCAAAAAAGATGGGCTGGTCATATGGTAAAGGTGACGAATGATTTTTGGATGGCCCCTGAGCTCTCTTGGAATCTTTGTAATGTTAAATGAGCCTGAGAAAGAAGGGGGTGCCAATATTACACGGGAGGACATGGATAAGATGATGGGGAGCCATGGATGGGTTATGATCTGAATTGTTGGAGGAAGTGCACACACCAATAACACCACAGATCTATTTGAGCATGTGAGTGTTTAGAAAACGAGTGATCATAACCTCACTGAATTTTACCCTGGTCAGACCATATTTAGAGCTTTCTGTTTGGTTCTTTTGTGCTACTGTCCAGAAAGGATATTGATAAACCAGAGAGCATTCAGAAGCCAGTTACAAGATTATTGAAGTGCCTCAAGACCGTACCATCAGAGAATCAATGGAAGGAAATGAGTCTATTTAACCAGGAGAGGAATGGGCTTAGGAGAGCCTCTCAAAATGTATTTGAAGGACTTTCATGTGGAAGGCAAATAAATTTCTACTTGGGCCTTAAGGGCAGAATTAGGAGCAACTGGTAAAGGTTATAGGGAAACAGATTTAGATTTGATGTTGGGAAAAACTTGCTAACAATGAGAGTTATCTAAAAGTCAACAGTGGGGGAAGAGACATTGGATCCACACCCCCTTCACTGGAGGTCTTCAAGAGAGGGATGGATGACTGACCACTCATCAGGAATTGTGTCAAGAGGTTTCCTGCTCAGTTACAGGTTAGATTAGCTGACCTCGGAGGTTCTGTCCAGCTTGGATTCTCTGTGCTTTAGAATTCTAAAGGATTCTAAGGTCCTTTCCAACTCTAAATTCTATGCTCTTAAACATTGGAATAGGGTGAAATAGACAGTGGAGAAGAAAATGGAAGTTCTCTTAATGGTGAAATGAACAGCTGGGCTGAGTCAGGAGATTTGACTTCCAGCTCTGGCTTTGACCCTAAGTAACTGTGTGGCTTTCAGTTTATCATGACCTCTCTGGGTCTCATTGTCCTTTTCTATAAAATAAGGTGCAGGGGGATGGTGGGAGAAAAAAAGGTTTTGAATAGGTGATGTTTAAAGTCCCATCCATTTCTAACATTGGATGATTCTATGATCCTTTTCTCCCTACAACCATTGAAGTTTCCCAGTCCAATTATGCATTTATATAATAATATAATCATTTCATTTAATATTTAAGTCTGCAGAACACTTTAAAAATGTTTCAACTTATCTTCAAAACAACCCTGATAGGTAGGAGCCTATTATTATCCTAATTTTACAGATGAGGAGACTGAGGCAGGTACAAGTAGTTTGACTTGCCCAGGGCCATACAACTAGTAATTGTCTGAGGCCCAGTTTGAACCAGGTTTTCCTGACTCCAGGTATGGTGTTTTATCAATTGTGCCACCTCTGCTGCTTCTTAGAATGATTCAATGGCCCTTGCCCCTTGTAGGAGCCCTGCAGCCCCAGACATAGGCATGAGTTATCAGTTCCTAAGTCTTACCTCTTCTGTAGATGGAGCAGGAGAATGCAATGGAGAATGACACCAATTGGGGCATCAGCTCAGTTTGCTAACTTAGAACAGAATAAAATATGAGAATCGGCAGTTTACGTAGTTGTTGAATAATGAAATCCCCCCATTTTACAAATAAGAAAACTGAGGCCCAGAGAAGTGGATTTGGAAGATCTGGATTTGAATTCTGGCTTTGTTATATGCATACTGCCTGTGTAACATTCAGCAAACCATTTAACCGATTAGGAACTCAGTTTCCTCATCTGTCAAAAGAGGAGTTTTGATATATAAGGTCCATAGAAACTCTATATCTTAGAACTGTATAATTATAGGTGAAGGGACTTCACCCAAGGTGACAAGGTAGGTTAGAAAGCAAGTCTCATGACTCCTACACTCACCTGTTTCAGCTTTGCCTGTAGGGAAGTGGGAAGAAAGGTAGATGGGGCATGGTTCATACAGGCCTGTGATCCATTCTTGTTTTTAAAATGAAATGGTTGCTAATTATATTAGTTCATATGTTTTTGCTAATTATGGTAGCTGGTCGTGGCGTTATTCAGTTGTTTCAGTTGTGTCTCACTCTGTGTCCCTTTTTCAGGTTTTCTTGACAAAGACAATTGCCATTTCTTTCTCCAGCTCATTTTATAGATGAGGAACTGGAGCAAATGGGGTTAAGTGACTTGCCCAGGGTCACACAGGTAAGTATCTGAGGCCAGATTTGAGTTCAGGTTTTCCTAACTCCAGGGCTGGCACTCTATCCACTGCACCACCTAGCTGATGGTTGGAAGCTCTCATTGGACTTGAGAGAGCTTCAGTCTTCGTGTTCTCCTTGAGGAACATTTGTAGCATCTTGAACGTTGGGGTTGGGGAAATCAAGTTACCCCCAAGAAAGTCCATGACTTCAGGGAATATAGTATGTATTATGTAGCCAGGACATTCCTTATAGTGGAATCAATAAAGGGGGGGCAGGCTCTGGAGGTGGAAAAAGTTGAGGCTTCTTTTCTCCCTCCTTTCACACTTTTTGTCCTTACAATAGCTGGTTCCTATAACTGCTGAAATATATGCCACCTCTAAATGTAGACCTTATGAGATCTTTTAAAATAATATGTATACATGTATATATACATACATATGCACACATGTACACATATGTACACATTATTATGTGTACATAATAATACACTCAGTAATACACTCAGAAATAATACTTATTAGAAATATCTCCACTTATTTTTAACAGCCTAGATTTTGAGGCAGAGCACAGCCTACGTTTGTGACTTTTGGGATCCTAGACTAACACAGTACAGTTAGTTCCCTATTAGTGTGAATGATGAATCCCCTGAAGTGGTTGTGTATATTTGAATTTGCACTGTATATTTCCATTGGGATAGAATCAATTGCCATATTTTACATCATTAAAACTACTTAATGATGTAAAATATGGCAATTGATTCTATCCCAATGGAAATATACAGTGCAAATTCAAATAATATGGTCACTTCATGGGATTTATTCTCTCTCTCTCTCTCTCTCTCTCTCTCTCTCTCTCTCTCTCTCTCTCTCTCTCTCTCTCTCTCTCTCCCTCCTATTTTGCAGCTAGATGGTGCTGTGTATAGAGCACTAAAGCTGGAGTCAGGAAGACCTGACCTCAGTTACTAGTTGTGAGACCCTGAGCAACTCACTTGATCGCTGCCTGCCTCAGTTTCCTCAATTGTAAAATGGAGATAGTAATAGTGCCTACTTCCCAAGTTTGTTGTGTGGATCAAATGAATAATATCTGCAAAGAGTTTAGCAAACCTGAAAGCATTGTATGAACGTGAGCTGTTATCATTCACTGATATCAACCTCCAAAAAAAGATTGTAAGCCCTTTATAAGAAAGAGTCATGTCTTGTACTCTCCTTCCATCACGTGGTATCTGTGGTAGCACTGTGTGCAATGTAGGCAGCCCAGAAATCCCTGATTCCTTTACCAACACATCATGGAAAAAGACATAGGGAAACTTTCAGATCGTTGGGAGTAGGGGGCTTACTATGCTAATATATTGCCTTAGATGTAGGTTTTTTTTTTCTTTTTCATTTTGAGAGGTTTTCGTTTTCCCCATGACCAAAAATTTATGTCGCATTCTGCATCCTAGATTCATTACCCCTCTGTCAAGAAGAGGATATAGCATGCTTCGCCATCTGCCTTTGGGATTTGTCCTTGGTCATTGCATTGATAAGAGTTAAAGTCTTTCCAAGTTGTTTTCCTTCATAAAATTGTTATTGTATAAACAGTTCTGATTCTATTCACCTCATTTTGCTTCTGTTTATACAAGCTTTCCCAGGTTTCTCTGAAACCATCCCTTTTTTTTCATTTCTTATAGCACAGAATTACATTTATATGCCAAAATTGTTCAGCCACTCTCCAACTGATGGACATCTTTGTTTCTAGATCTTTGCTACAGCAAAAAAGAGCTTACTATAAATAGTTTTGTAGACATGTTTATAGTTTCTTAAAGACTGAAATACTTGGAAGCCCAGGCAAAAAACTTGATGGTAATTAAGTGGGATTAGTTATTTTGGAACAAGACACTCTTTCCAATGTCCCTCAAATTATACCAATTGGGTGGCTGCCCATTCTACTTATTTGTGAGATCAGAGACTGGCTGTTGCTTTTCTTTGTATCCCAGAACTTAACACAGTGTTTGGCACATAGAGGGTACTTAATAAGTGCTCACTGACTTACTGGATCCAGACAGGAGAATGCACACTAATGCATCTTATCATTGCAATTTCACATTGAAGAAGCTGCTACCAATGAAGAAAAGTGTGTTGGATGGAACCCTTGTCCTGAAATTAGGAAGACCTGGGTTCAAATTACACCTCAGATTCTAATTGTGTGAACCTTAGCAAGTCACTTAACCTCTCAGTGCCTCAGTTTCCTCTTCTGTAAAATGAAAGTGTTGTAGTAGAGGACTGCTAAAGTCTCACCCAATTCTAAATCTGTGATTCTATGAACTGTTTTCCTCTCTGCCTCAACTTTTTTTGATTAAGTAATGGGAGAGGAGTCAAGAAAAGAAAGTCTTTTAAAAAAAGAGTTAAATAATATGGTTATGTGGACATCAGCTTTAAAAATTGTGAAACAAATGTAACCATGGTAACAAATCTGGAGCCTGTCAACAGAGACACAGAGCAGTCAAGCCATACTCTACTCCCACTGTGACATCCTATATTCTTCATTTTTGCTTTTTTTTTTTTTTTGCTAAAAGCCTTACCCTAGATATTTTTCTTTTTTTGACAAACAAAATAAATATTACACTTTAATGTAAAAAAACAAAACAAAAAGGAGTATTGTATGTGAACCTGTGAACTTTTATTACAGCTTGTTTTTTTAAATGCACATTAAATTTAACAGTGTAGTAATAAATTGCCCTATTTATTTGTGCCCCACTTTGAACTTAATTTTGCTTTCTTCTCATCTCTGCAATTCTTACTAAGAGCACCCAACATCTGGCTCCGGTTTCCTTATTTGATCACGTCCCTTACTATGCTTTCTCTTTGCGTTGCTTCATTTATCTACAACCTTCCACTCAAAGTTCGAGTTTAAAAATATGGTTTAATTAAATTAATAAATGCACAGTAAAAGCAGAACTATTAAATCTCATGTAACATAGACTACATATTCCATTTGCTTCTCTTCCTTGGTCCCTCCCAAGGAAGGCGGAGGTCCCTTTGAGGCTATAGCCAAATTTTAATCTCTTTTCATTTCACATTTCTTGGTGATAGTTCTTGGGAAATGCTGAAAAGATGAAGAAAGACGATTTGACTGGCAGTCTTGAGTGGGAAAATTTTTTACTCCATGATAAAAAAAAAGGTGATTATTATGATTTAGATGGCAGATTGCTGCTCCAAAGGATAATAGTCATAAAATTTTGCAGCAATGTTATAAATATAGATATGTAACCTAGCTATAGTCCATACTGGCAGAAGTTCCTCTTGGGTATGAGGCAATAATAATGGTGAACATTTATAAAGCTCTTTCAGATTTGCAAAGCATGTTATAAATATCTCATTTCGTTCTCACAACGATGTTGGATGGTGGTGCTGTCATTATCATCCTCATTTTACTGATGAGAAAACTCAGACTGAGAGTGCTTAAAGTGACTTGCCCAGGATCACACTGCTACTCAGTGTCTGAGAGTGGATTTGAACTCAGGTCTTCCTAGTTCCAGGACCAATGGTCCATCCATCGGATACATCAGTCTGAGAAGTGTAGGATTATTTTCTGGGTGGATCTTGAAAACTAACCTGCTTTAGAGGACCTTTAAGTATCAGAATGCACCTACCCAAGAGATTCTTGGTTCATCTTTTCCAAGTATAAAGATGTCTTCCAAAGTTGGGACTTCACAGGCTATTACCACCAGAATGAGACAGACAGGAGGGAATTCTCCCTCTACTATTAAAAGATGTCTGGCTTTAGCTACCGCTGGGAAGCAAATAAGCTATTGATGCGACATGCTCTCAGTTTTCCTGAAATAGAATTACTAAATGACAAGGCTGGAAAGGACCTCAAGAGAGGAGACTTCGCACTTTGCAGGATGGAATGATATCCAAGGAAAACTGGGGATGGAAACTTATGCAACAACAGAGTTGATTTTAAAAAAAAAATTAAGTTCTGTAAAGGAACAGTATCTTTTCTAATTACATATGTAAAAGGAAAGATGAGAAATCAATTTCTCTCTTAATTCAAAGGAAAAAAGTAAGATCCAAAATTTTAAAGTATGATATAAACATTGCTACTTATTCAACCATGCAGACACAGTCTTACAGGACTAAGGTCTGAAAGAATTCGATTTCTAGAATCAGAATTTCAGTACACATCATGGAATAAAGAAACCCTCAAACAATTCATCAAGTTCTTTTTTCAGACCACTGATTTTGACTGCCATCAGCTACTTCATTGTGACATTAGTGAGTGTGGGAAGGGCTGACAAGCATTTTGAAGACTTTGAAAATTTCATATGAGTAGCTAGGTTTTTGCACCCACCATCAAATCAAATTAGTTCCTAGATATACATAGTAGGCACACACACAAATTATTAAATATCAGATGGATTTTTTATTGGTACCATTTTTTAACATATACCTTCTTTTCTTTTCTATTTTCCTTCCTTTCCTATTTTCCTTCACCTTCTCCTGCTCAGAGAGCCATCTTCTGTTGCAAAGATTAGATTTTTGAAAAGCAAAAGGCATTGAATTTCCTATTTTCTGTGTAAACCTTTGACCATAAAATATAACTCCCCCTCTTTTGTTTTGATTGAGGGGAAAGAGGAAGATGAAAGAAGGTACAAAACTATCTACCACTTAGGGTAAAAAAGAGAGAGAATGGGTGATGGTAAGAGAGCTGAAATACTCAACTTCTGTTTGATTTGTCTCTTTCCTATCTCAGAGACTGTTTTTCAGCCTGGGAAGTATAGAATTAAAATGGGTAAAAGGGAATTAAGATGCAAAATGAATGAAGAATAAGAAAGAATCTAGCTGCCCTCAATAAGTTTGATTCCCCAGGCCTGGACAAAATAACTGGTAGACATATGATTTAGTCATTCTTGGTGATCTCTGGAAAATCAGTAAAGTGTGTAACCTTTGCCTTTTACCCACAGCCCTGAACTCATACAGACCAGGTTCAATCTTTGGAGCCTCTTTCTAATATTTATCTCTTTTGTTTATTTTTTTCTCACCCAGGGGAACTCTGGGAATATCTGAATTTGCCTCATTTCTAACTCTGTCATAGGGGCATTGAGTTCCCCTGTAACCGTCAAACTAACAGGGCATGGAACATACATCAGGTTTATTAAAATATATGTAAAGGACAGAGAAGGAGTTAAGTGTCCTGGCCCCTTTAGAAAATAGTTATATTCAACTTTCAGGTGTCATTTCCTTTTTCCCTCTCCTCCATTCAATCCCAGTCACAGAAAACAAAACCCAATAATGTCAACAATAACTTGCAATGCCAATAGGAGAAGTTCTAGTGACATGAAATTGAGGAACTCATTGAAGAAGAATGTCAGTTTGCCTCTTTTTTTCTATACATTTGGGTCATTCTCCTGTTGCAAGTTCTGAGCACCAAGACTACATACTGCATTTCAACCCTCAGTTCTGCTGCTCACCAGTAGTGCTGACATGGTTCATGATATCTCTAGATTACTATGGCACCCACAGCTCCTAGCTTGGTTTAGAAGCTCCTTGCTACTCAACCAGCAGCCATTACCTTCATCCACATCCATTGGCTCATGTCGCTTATTGCTGTCATGTTCTAGAAGCCCTATCTATCTCCTGCATAGCTTCTTTTCTCTTCCCTGGAAGCTCCTCTGGTCTTTGTTGTGGTGGTGGTTGTGGTTAATATGCCGAAGGCCTATATCATTATGGAAAAGAGGTACTTAGGACCTTTGTAGTGGCTTGGGTACTCTTCCAGTAAGTTCAGCTTGGAAAGGGCTGACCTGAGTCATTTCAGTACAAAGAGAGACCCTCTCCTTTGCCAGATACAACAGGTATCAGAACTGGGGATGGGGAAGAAGGTCAAATTCTTTAAACTATAAACCAATGACTTAGACTTCCAACTCTAGGAAAGATTCTAGAATTCATTTTTAAAGAGATATAGATCATTCCATGGTCTAGTAGGCTATTCCAAGTCAAGGGAAAATGTGATCAACCTCCCCCCTTCCTTTGATAACCTCCCTGCTTCCATATCAAAGGAACACATCACCAGGGAGGCATGTCATCATAAAAGCAGTCTCCACAAAAGAACAATTTGAGGTGACAGTTTGAGTCAGGCAAATAGTCAAACTCCTGGCATTTTCTGGATTTTTCTTCCTTCTCTCACATTCCTTTGACATAATTCCTGACTCTTCCTTCACTGATGATGAGGTGACCCTTCTGTTTCTCAAAGCCAACCCCTCTACATGTAACCCTGATGCCATCTCTCCCACCTTCTCCAGTAGACTGACCACTCCACTATACCTGCTTTCTCCCTAATCCTTAATCTTTAACTGCTGGCCCCCTCTCTACTGCCTACAAAGAAACCTAAATCTCTCCCATCCTAAAAACAAAACAAAAAACTTCAGTAGATCCTGCAATATCCCCCCAGCTATTATCTTGTATTTTTCCTCCTTTTTAGCTAAAGTCTTTGGGAAAAAATAATCTACAATCTATTCCTCTACTTCCTATCTCTCACTCTCCTCTAAACTCTTTTCAGTTTGATTTCACCCTCTTCCCTGAAATGAAACTATTCTTTCCAAAGTTGTCAATGATATTAATTTCCAGATCTAATGGTTTCTTTTTATTCTTCTTGACTTCTCTTTTTCTTTGACACTATTGGCTATCTTCTTCTCTTGGAGACTCTTTCCTTTCTGGGTTTTCATGACTCTAGGAATGACTCCCTCCCTACTAATGCATTCTCCTCAAAGGCTAACTTCCACTCACTCTTTATTTTGTAGATCTGATTTATATGTTGTCAATCCCATTAGAATGTAAGCTGATAAAGGACAGCGGCCATGTGTACCTTTCCTTGTATTCTCAATGCCTTGCACAGTGTCTGGAACATGTTAAAGCCTTAAAAATTGCTTGCTGATAGATAGATTGATCTGGTATGGACTTGTGATCCTTAATCTATGCTCTAGTAGCCAATTTTCCTGCTTATTTAATCCCCTTGGATATTAATACTCTACTAACATCTTAGTGCCAACTTTACTTGACTTTTCAGTTTATGTCTGCTTTCTCTCAAACTTGAATCCTACCTCCTATGGCCAAAGCAGGGATTATCATTCCTTCCTCCACCTCCACTCTGACAATTTGTCGTACCCTACAAATGTTGGGTCTGCCCCTTCTGGGTCATAACAAAATTGCTTGGCTACCAAACAGACGTATCTCAGATGACAATGTAGGAGCTTCTTTCTGCAGAGATCTGTAGTTGTGATGAGTTGCCACAGACCTCTGAGGTACATTTTTTACTTTGAAGGTGGCAGACTCCTGACTTAGGTAGTACTGACCCTTGTTAGAATCTGGTACCTCCGATCATTTCACTGGGCAGGCTGTCTGGCTCAGTGCAAATTGTTAAGGTCCTTGACTTCTAGCAGTTTCCCATGGGCTAGGACAAAGTGGCCTTTGTGCTATACTCACTTACCAAGATAGAATATTTTCTGAATTTCCCCTTGCACGCAGATAATAGTACCTAATTCACCAATGAAAATGATTCCCTTCAGGACTTCAAAGAGATTTCTAACACTACTCTTAAAGTCATGATGGATAACTGGCATATTTATCAACTCCATGTCAAACGACCAAGATAATATGTGGGGGCTTCTTTTGTGCCTCAAGTCAGAGCTCCCTAGGAAATAGCCCTGTGGTAATGGATCAGTTGGACCACACCAATCTGGAAAGGATCAGGCTGGGTGCCTGTGGCTATGGAGCTGTCTGCCTTTAGCAGTGGGTGAGCATCAAGTCCAATTTCCACAAGGTCCATTTGTCAGGTAGGATTTGAGGAAATTCCTCAAATTGAACTAGATGAACTCCAAAGTCTCTCACAGCTCTAAGATTCTGTGATTTAAGGAGTAAGGGATTTAGGAAATTGTGAAAACTTTTTGTATAAGGAAGGTTTGCCAGTAATTATGTGACCTTAGATAAGTTATTTAACTCCTATAGATCTTGGTGTTCTCATTTGGAAAAACAAAGAGATCAGACTTCAGTGGACTCAAGTATATTAAATCCCTAAAATCCCCTTCAGATCTAAAGTTTTATGGGTCTGTTAAGATTTCTCTAACAAGTCTCATCTCTGACACATCCTGGTTTGTGACTTTGGGCAAATCACTTAAATTCTCAATGTCTAAGGTAACTTTATAAGACTATAAATAGTTGTTCACCTGCATTGGTTAAAGGAGTTTCCTCTATAGGAGGTCCCTACACTAATGGAATTATAGGTTCACATTGTCCCTCTCCAATCACTGCATATTTCAGTCCTATGTATGTGATAACTATGCATTACCATTTTCTTTATTTAATCAACTTTTATTAAAATCTATTGCTTTTTATTGATATATTTTATTATAAAATAAATATTTTTAAATTTGTCTTAAATTAATATTTAAATATGGGTTTATTTTATATTTCCCAGTGTATCACTCCTCCTTCCTAAAGAGTCATCTCTTATAACAAAAAGGAAGAAAAGGAAAAAAAATTAGCAAAACTAATCAATACCATGGGATGATTGTAGAATCATCTTCACTCTGAAAAGGAGTCTGATGGGAGAAGAATTTCTCACTTTTCTTCTTGGAGTCAAACTTGTACTTTTCAGTTTCCCAGCATTCATTTCTGATTGTTTTGTGATGGTCATTACTTCCATTTAATTTTTGTTGCTGTTGTGTATGTTGTTTTCTTGGCTCTGCTTACTTCAGTCTGCATCAGTTCATACAAATCTTTTCATACTTCTCTGTATTCATCACAGTCATCAATTCTCACAGTGCAGTAATATATTCCTTCACATTCACATACCACAGTTTGTTTAGCCATTCCCCAATGGATTGGAATCTTCTCTCCCCCTCCTAAATTCTCTTCTATCACAAAAAGTGCTACTATAAATACTGTGATGTATGTGAAGGCTTTCTTTTTCTCAGTTACCTACCTGGGTACCTGCCCAGTACTGGAATCTTTGAGTCAAAGGATATGGGCTTGTTAGCCACTTTATTTGCATAATTCCAAATTGCTTTCTAGGATGGCTATTCTAAATCAAAACATATTAGACTACCTATCTTTTCGCAATCCCTCCAACACTGACTATTCCTATTTTTTGTCATCTTTGCCAATTTTCTGGGTATGAGGTAAACCCTAAGGGTTGTTTTGATTTGCATTTCTCTTATTATTACTCATTTGAAATATTGTTTCAAAGGATTATTAATAGTTGTCAATTCTTCTTCTGAGGACTGTTTGTTCATTTTCTTGACCAAGTATTTATCTGTTGGGAAATAGTATAGCACCAAGAAAAAATCATTGTATTTGTGGAACTACACTCTGCCAAGACACAGTATTTCTTTAGGTCCCCTTGTTACTGAGTTAAAAGATAAATTCAAAGGATCATAGAATTTAAGGCTTTGGAGATTATCTCGTCCAGTTCCTCCTTTTACAGTCTTTTGGAGAACTGGGGGAGCAGCTTGTAAGAGTTTCTGGTAGAGAATTTGGATGGTCAAGCTCACACTCTAGCACCTTTATGGACCCAAAGCCTCTTGACCATAGCCTGATTTGCACACGCTCAAAGTAATCAGGTTAACTCATTACAAAATGATTGTGGACAGAGGAATAGTCAGAGACATGAAAGAAGATTGTGCTCATAGAAAAGCAAATGAAAAAAGAGTTCTAAATTTTCCACATGTCTGTACAGTAACAGTGGTACGAACAGGAATAGTTCACACTTATTTAGAGCTTTAAGGTCTACAAAGGAGTTCACATATATTATCTCCCTTTACAGTGTGGTCATTTGCTCTGTTTTGTTGACCAATTCAGCCTTCATTTTTTCAGTTTGTCCTTTTATAGAATCTGTAGGATTCATTCTCCAACACTGAGAGTAAGTGAATTCTTCTTTCATATTCATCTTCCCTATTATTTCCCTATTATTTTTTCCAGCACCTAAAGTCATTTGAACCAGCTCCCCAAACATTTTGCCTGTTGGCAGCTTTTACAAAGAGAATTCTGTTCGAAGAGCTCAGTGAAAACAACTGTCGAAATTCAATCCCATGGATCCTCATGGCAGCTCTCACTTTGAGCAGTTTTTCCCCACCTGTGTGGAACTTTAATTAGCTTAAGTGGGAGTTAGTACCAGTAAGTAGGGCACCACATCCCTACAAGCTCTGCAGAGCAAATTTTCCCCTCTTAACTATGCTTTTTCAAAACAGAAACTGGCTTACAATTTTGATACTAAAATCATGTATTATTAGGCATTAGCTACTAGCCCTTTCCAAGTTTTAAATGTGAGTAATGAGTCCTGTTGGCCGGCAGGCTTTTCCAAGGCAGGATGTACCTGTTTAGCTATTCATGCTCATGCGGTGAGATATTCAGGGAGTGCAGTGAAAGCATTTTTGTCATAGCCTAATGTCATCAGAAACATTGAAGTAACAAATTACAGCTTTTTAAAAATGTTGCATTAGCACTCATGGTTGATAGGATATATGCATCTTGAGAGCAGAGACAATTTCCCTTCTATCTTTCACCTCCACTGCCTAGCAAAGGGCCTGGCCCATCATAAGTACTTCGAAGATAAATGCTCGTTAAGTCAGATGCTGGGGAGAGAACATAGGAGGCTCAAAGTCCCTCAAGGAGCTCAGATTCTAACAGAAGAAACAACCTATACATATATAAGGACATTTATCAACACACACATATGCATGCATACATAATGCATGTGAACAAACATATGTGTACTTGTATACAAACATGTGGGGAGGTACAGAGAATCCTCTGGGGACTCCATGGCCTGGGCCTTTAGGGATGGCAGACTTTCTGGGTGCTCCTGGTCATGTGATAGACCAGCACTCCAAGCACTTCTTTTCAGAATGATGTGATAGACCTTAAGTGGTCCCTTGGTCATCTTTTGCCCAGTGACAGCACCAAGGCATGGTGAGGTGGAAATGGGGAGCTCAGCTCACAAGTAACCTCAGAGGGACCTGTCCTAAGGATCTTTCAAGTTCAGAAGGCCTGGAAGTCCCACTGGCAGTCAGAGGTGAACCATGGCAACAGGAGCAGAGAGCATTAGGATCATTTGCATCAGACAGACAGACCCAGAAAGAAGACCAAGGGTGGCTGTTTGCCAGGGTGAAGCACGAAAAGCCTAATGAATGGCATTGCACAACACCTGTAAGTACTGATGACGCTTAAAATGTTAGCTTCCCAATTGATTATAGCTGTGGTTGTGTGAAGTTGCTGAATCACTGTCAAGCCTGCTGATTCTGTTAGTGCGTGTCATGACTCATCTAGGCTTAGCTTTGCTTTCTGCATAGGAATAAACAATCTGTCCCATCTCTGATTCATATCGTACCCTAAGTACTCTTTGTTATACCTCCCTTTTTGGGAAAACCCTTAGTGAGAGCATTAAGTAAAGTTGTTCCCTAGAACTCTGGGTGGGACCTTGTTACCAAGTCAATGAGTGTGAAAATGGGGAGAGGAATCTCTCTCAATGGAGGTTGGACTTCCTCAGGAAATTGGGGCAATTAGGTGGCATAATGGATAGAGTGCTGGTCCTGGAGTTGGGAAAGTCTGAGTTTAAACCCAGTTACCAATTGTGTGACCTTGGGCAAGTCACTTGACTTCTGCCTTCCTTGATTTCCTCATCTGAAAAATGGACATAATAATAGCATCAACTTTCTAGGGGGTTTGTGAGGATCTCCTTTGATCCTCATCTCATTTGATAATATTTGTAAAGTTCTTTGCAAAACTTAAAAGATCATATAAATGTTAACTATTATTATGAATGAACCCAGGGCAAAACCCCAATTGCTGAGTATAGGACAGGCTCCAGCTAGTGAGTCCCAGCCAAGTGGTTTCTGTGGATACACAATGAATACAATGTAGTTAGGGAGGGAAGGTACTTAGCAACAAGAGGCATCAAGAAAGGCTTGGTGTGGAAAATTAAGCTTGAACTGAGCTTTGAAGGAAAGCAGAGATTCCAGGAGGCAGAGCTGAGGAGAGATAGCATTCCAAGCATAGAGGGACAGCTAGGGCAGAAGTGAAAAGACATAAGATGGAACACAAGATTTCCCAATAACCTTCTCCCCCAAATAGAGACTTCTCTTGTAACAACAAGCCCTCCAGCACTCAAAAGGAAGTGTGGCCTTACTGACATGGAGATTCTCTCCAATGATGCAACAATCCATGCAACTCTTATCTTTCCATAAATCCATCACAAGGAGTACCCTCAACATATTGGAAACCTTTCCCCATTGCTCTTGACTTTGAGAGCATAGCAGTGGAGAACTTAGACTGTCCTCCTGTCATCCCTCACCCTTGTTGTGAGATCGGTTCCTCTTCTGTTCCTAAACCTGCATTTCCCTGATGACATCTTTTGCTGGTACGACTCATGTCTGACAATGTAGCTTTGTTGTTGTTGAATCATTTCCATCATATCTGACTTTCTATGATACTCTTCAGATAAGAGGAGGAAGGAATTGATATGTTAATCTTTTTAAAATTAAATTTCATTTTATTTTCAAATGAAGAGCCATCTTCTCTCCCTAACTCTTTTTTCTCCATCGAAAATGCAAGCAAAAAAACACCCAAAACCTATTTTATGAACATGTACAGTCAAGCAAAATAAACTCCCACATGGATCATGTCTTGAAAAATGTCTCAATCTATACTCAGAGTCCATCAGTTCTCTATCTATATCATGTTTCATCATGAGTCCTCTGAATTTGTGGCTGGTCATTGTGGTGAACAGAATTCCCAAGTCTTTCAAAGTTGTTTGTCCTTACTATACCGATGTCTCCTCATTCTGTTCACTTCACTCTATGTCAGTTCACATAAGTCTTCCAAAGTTTCTCTAAAAACATCCCTTTCATCATAGCTAGAACAATAGTATTCCATCATATTCATATACCATAACTTTTCAGTCATTCCCCAATTGACAGCCACCCCAACATATTAATACATATGTATCCATGCCCAGTCAGGTTTGGGCATTTGTTTGGAAGTTTGCTTCTTTCCAATAGACATATACTTAAATATTTGCCATGTGATTTCTAAGTCATATTTGAATTCCATACCAAATCTGATCATTGTGATATAATTTTAATCATTCATGGTACTAGAATTTGAAGGGAAGTTAAATATAAGAATAAAGGTGCTATGTTATGAACATAAAATATTCATCCTGAAATATTTAGTTTAATTTAACAAATATTTATTAAATGTTGATTTTGGGCAGAGTACTAGGTTTAGATCCCAGAGGGGATAAAAGTGTAAATCAGGAGGTATGGCGCAGAAACAAATAAATCCCACCTCTGACTCTTACAACATATGTAACCTTAGAAAATTCATTTAACTTTCTACAAAGTCAGTATGGTATAAGGCAGGTCACATGTGACTTTTGGGTCCTCAAGTGTGGCCCTTCGACTGACTTCAAATCCTTAATAAAAGGATTTATTCTGTGAAGTTTGTATTCAAAGGGCCGCACTTGAGGACCTAGAGGGCCACTTGTGGCTTAGAGGCTGCAGGTTCCTCATCTCTGAAAGGGAAAGGGTACTGGTTCTATAATCAGAGGACCTGGGCTTAAATCTTACTTCTGGCCCTTGATATCTATGTGACTTTGGACAAATCACTTAACTTCCCTGGGTCTCAGTTTCCTCATTTTACAAACAAGGAAATTTACCTAGATGACCTCTGAATTCTTTTCTAGCTAAAGATCTATGAACATCTGTACCTAATCATGACATGTGATGGAATATGGTAGGCACATAAGAGAAATACAATCAAATAAGGTTCTAAACGAAGACAAGATGGGAAAGATTTTGTGGGCAAAGTTGTCATGTGAGCAGAGTTTTGAAGGATAAGTAGAATCTCACCAATAGATGAGGGCTAATCTTCAATGATCTCCCAATGGAGGCCATCACTAGAATCCCATTTCAGCTATGGAAGGCACCTCAGAGATCCCCTAGTCTGATCTGCTCCTTTTCCAGAGACCCAGGGAAACTTGTCCAAGGTTACATACAGTGGCTCAGTAGCATAGCTGGGATAAGAACTCTTTCTCCTACACCATGGTGCCATCTCTTTCACCACATGGAATGTTGATGTATAATCCTAGTGTTCAATCAATCAATCAATAAACAAATCAATAAGCAAACTATGTGCCAGAAACTGTGCTTAGTGCTAGAGACACAAATAAAAAGAATGAAACCATCTCTATTCAAACAGATCTTACATGCAAAGTGATAGGAAAACAAACAACCCTGTATCATTGCTAAGGAATATATGATGTTCGAGGCAGATATTTTTGTAACAAACTGGTTTTTTTTTGTTTCCTCTGAGACATTATTAGAAAGTAAAATTTAGCAACAACAAAAAATAATAACTAAGGACACCTTAATTATTTTGAACATGCTTTGAATGTGACTAAATAGGTAATATTTTTATATCAGGCTAAGAATTTGTGTAAACTTTTGAGAAACTTTAAAATTACATCTTTTATAATGTTAAATTCATGTATTTGAAAGTCTGTGGCTGACTCATAAATTCCTACATAAGCTTTTCAGTTCTCTTAGTTCAAATGGTTTATGTAGAAATAAGTGATATCAGCTAAATGGCAATATCTCCCACATCTCTACCCACGGAGAAAAGTGCTATTGTGAACATGTCAGCTCTGTTCTATCGTTACTTGCAGTCATGGGATGCAACAGAAGTAAGTTGCTGATGGTACATGACCACTCTTTCAATTCAATTTAATTTGAGTACCTAGCGCCTTTCACCTAGCTGTGTGAACTCTAGACTGGTCACAACCTTGCTCAGTTTCCTCATCCACAAAATCTTAAATAAATGCAAATCTGTAACATGCTTATTAAATGTTGAATTTCATATATTATATAACTTCTATATAAAAAGCATTGTGCTAATATAGCCCGTGTAAGCTTTGAGGATCTCTATCCCAACTTCTACTGATGAGTCTGGTTCCCATACCCTGATTTGTTGCAATTCCCCCTCAGGGTTCTAAGGGTACCCCTGAAGAGTCAGGAATGATTCTCTGTTGACATGATTTCAAGTCCCCACTTGTGTGTTTTCTCTCACGATTATCAGTTAAGAATCTCCCCTAGCCCCGCTCCCAGCTGATGAAATCACTGAAGGGAGCTAATGCTATTGTTCCTTTTTAAGAGCAGAGACAAGTTTCTACAAAATTATTACTTTACCAAGCGTACAGTTTACTTGTTGGGATTAGACTAGCCTCCCATTGGCTGGCTTCCTTAAAGAATGCTAGCTTGATGGTTCTGGAATAAGAGACAGTCAGTGAAAGGCAGCTGCAGACAGTATGACCATTGGAAGCAGAGGAGAGAGCCAACTAGGGATTTAAGAGAAGAGAAAGAATATTGAAGGTATTCAGTGCTGGAGTTATGAGTGGCTTTGGTCACATGTGTTACCTGTGCCCCACTGCCAATGCACTCTGTGTTCACTTCCCACTGCCACGGTGGACCTAAAGAATGCCCTGGAACCTGAGAATAGTTGACCCCCTGGAGAAAAACTTTCTATCTATCTATCTATCTATCTATCTATCTATCTATCTATCTATCTATCTATCTATCTATCTATCTATTCATTTATTTATTTGTTTATTCATTCATTTTATTTATTTATTTGAATTAGTTTATTTGTTTTCAGTTTTCTACAATCACTTCCATAAGTCTTAGTTTTTCTCCTCCTCTCTCTCCTCTCTCTCCCTCCTCCCTCCCCAAGATAGCATGCAATCTTACATATGTTCCACACATACATTCTCATTAAATACATTTTCACCTTAGTCATGTTTCATAGAAGAATTAAAATGAATGGGAGAAACTATGAGAAAAACAAAACAAAACATAACATAACACAAGAGAAAATATTCTGCTTCATTCTTCAATCCAATTCCATAGTTCTTTCTCTAGATGTGGAAGGCATTTTGCCTCAAGAGTCCATTGGGAATGTTTTAGGTCCTTGCATTGCTGTGAAGGGCTAAGTCTACCAGAAAGATTCCTCACACACTGTGGTTGTTACTGTGTACAATGATCTCCTGGTTCTGCTCCTTTCACCCAGCATCAGTTCATGTAAGTCTTTCCAGGCCTCTCTGAAGTCTTCCTGTTCATCATTTCTTATAGCACAATAGTATTCCATTATATTCATATACCAGAACTTGTTCAGCCATTCCCCAATTAATGGGCATCTCTTTGATTTCCAGTTTTGGGCCACCACAAAGAGAGCTGCTGTAAATATTTTTGTACATGTGGAACCCTTTCCCATTTTTATGATGTCTTTGGGATACAGTCCTATAAGCAATGTTGCTAGGTCAAAGGGCATGCACATTGTTGTAGCCCTTTGGGCACAGTTCCAAATTGCTCTCTAGGGTAGTTGGGTCAGCTCATAGCTCCACCAACAATGAGTTAATATTCCAACTCTCCCACATCTTCTCCAACATTTATCATCTTCCTGTTCTGTCATGTTAGCCAATCTGATAGGTGTGAAGTGGTACCTCAGAGTTGTTTTGATTTGCATCTCTCTAATCAATAGGGATTTAGAACATTTTTTCAAATGACTATAGGTAGCTTTAATTTCTTCCTCTGAAAACTCCCTGTTCATATCCTTTGACCATTTATCAACTGGGGAATGGCTTGTATTCTTGAAAATTTGACTCAGTTTGCATTTTAAGCTTTCAACATTATTTCTACAAAATTTTGAGTTCCAAATTTTCTCCCCATCTCTCCCCTCCCCTAACCCCAAAATGCCTTGCATTCTCAGTTCTCTACATATTTTAAAAATGAGGCCTTTATCACAGACACTAGTTGCAAAAATTCTTTCCCAGTTTTCTGCTTCCCTCCTAATCTTGGTTGCATTGAGTTTGTTTGTGCAAAACCTTTTCAATTTAATGTAGTTAAAATTATCTATTTTGAAGGAGAACAACTTTCAACCAGCAAGTGTCAAATTGCTAGAGTTGCCCCAGGGACATACTACATGCTGATGTAGCAACTGAAGTTCAAAGAGGTTAAGTGATTTGTCTCAAGTGATACAGCAAGCTAGAGGCAGTCAATGGCCACACCATTTGGAACTGCCTTTCTCCTATTCCAGAACTAGAGAGCTGTTATTATTTAGAATTTTGTGTGATTCCATGGACCAAAGCACCCCAGGTTCTCCTGTCTTCCACTATCTCTTCAAGTCTGTCAAAGTTCATGTTCATTGTTTCTGTAATTCTATCTATCCATCTCATTCTCTACTATCCCCCTTTCCTTTTGCCTTCAATCTTTCCCAACATCAGGGTCTTTTCTAATGAGTCCTGTTTTCTCATTATGTGAAAGTATTTAAGTTTCACCTTCAGTATTTGACCTTCCAGTGAATAGCTTGAATTAATTTAAATATTGACTGAATTGATCTCGCTTCTCTCCAAAGGACTATCAAATGTCTTATCCAGCACAATTCAAAAGCATCGATTTTGCAGTACTCAGATTTCCTTATAGTCCAACTCACAGACATACTGGAAAATTAGCTGTTGTCTTCCATAGCTTTCCTTCCAAGGAGCAAGCATCTTTTAATTTCAAGGCTGTAATCTCCATTTGCAATGATCTTTGATGCTGAGAGTATAATCTGACACTGCTTCCATTTCTTTTCCCTCTGTTTGCCAAGATGATGGGACCAGTTGCCAAGATCTTAGTGGGTTTTTTTTTATGTTAAGCTTTAAGCCAGCTTTTACAGATTTACCTTATCAAGAGGCTTCTTAATTTCTCTTCATTTTCTGTCATCAGAGTGGTATCATTGGCATATCTGAGATTGGTGATATTTCTCCCAGGAACTATGATTCCAGTTTTTAATTCATTCAGCCTGGCATTTCACATAATGTACTCTGCATATAAGTTAAATAAATATGGTAAACCATATACAACCTTGCCATACTTCTTTTCCAATCTTAAACCAATCAGTTCCATATTTGGTACTAACTGTTGCTTCTTGGCCTGCATACAGTTTCTTCAGGAGACAAGTAAGATGATTTGGTACTCCCATCCCTTTGAGTACTTGCAATATTTTGTTGTGATCCACACAATCAATGATTTTAGTATAGTCAATGAAGCAGAAGTAGATGTTTTTCTGGAACTTCCTTGCTATCTCCATAATCTAATGAATATTGGCAATTTGGTCTCTAGTTCCTTTGTCTTTTTGAAAACCAGGCTCTTTTCTAGTAATTCTCCATTCACGTATTGCTAAAGGCTCACTTGCAATCTTCCAGATTTCCTCGCTCCCAGTCTCCTAAGCCTTCCACTGAACCTTGATGTCTCTCACTGTCCTTTTGACCATAATTAGATTGCTGCTGATCCATCAACCTTTTGCATCTCTGTCCTGATCCTACTCGGGTTGATCTTTCTGCTGCAGAACTCAGGTCACTTCTCTTCCATTCTCATTGAGTTCAGTACTTGACTCACATTTTTCCTCTTCTCCACAATTCCTGTCCTCATACCAGGGAACTTCAGAATACATATTGACTGTCTCTCAAATACCCTAACCACTCAATTCCTCAACCTACTCACTTCCCATGACTTATTCCTCCACCTCACCTCAGCCACACACAAAGATGGCCATGCTATTGACTTTGTCATCATCTCCAAATGCACTACCTCCATGTGCAAGAATTTTGAAATCCTCTAATGTGACCATAATCTATTGGCTCTCCACTTCTCCTTGTACCTTCTCTTACCAAACCATACTCTTTGATCCCATTTTGATCTCCAGTCCCTTGATCCCTCAGTTCTCTCCTAGGTCATTTCCCCTGCTCTTGCCATTCTCTCCTCTTTTCAAGTTCAGCTCTTCACTGTCCTCTTTCCTTGAATCTCTGGTTCCCCTATATCACTGATTGCATTGTGCCAAACTTCAGGCTTCAATCATGCCCATCATCTGCTACACACGCTCTTACAATGTGTTTCTAAATTTAGGCATAGAAAATCAACACAATCATTCTGATTGGGTCCACTACAAATTTTGTTTCACAACCTCACCTGGGGATCTCACTGCTTCTAGGCAGCCCTTCTGTACTTCCTTTATTAACTCACTATTTCCCATTCTCCATAGTGGCTCCCATATGCCTTTTCATTCATCTTCAAACCTCTTATAGTTCCCCCTTTCCCCTCCCCCTCAGTTTTGATCCTTGCTGATACTTTACAGAAGAAAATTGATGTCATTCTCCATGAGTTCCCTCTTCTCTCTTCTTCCTCATCTCATATTCTGTCATTATCTCTTCTTTGCCTTTGTCTCTCATGCAGAGGTGGCCTTATCCTTACCAAGGCTAAGCCCTCTGCCTATTCACTCAATTACAATTCATCCTGTCTCCTCCAACAGATTGTCCCCTCTATCATCCTAACTCTTTCATTATCTTCAGTCTCTCCCTGACTACTGGTTCCTATCTTACTGCCTACAAACATGCCTTTGTCTTTCCCATCCTTAAAACATTCTCACTTGATCCTTCCATCCTTGCTAACTATCATCCTATTTCCCTTCTGCCCTTTGTAGCTACAGTCCTTGAAAAGGCCATCTACATAGGTGCCTCCACTTTCTGTCCTTCCATTCACCTCTTAAGCCTTTATAATCCAGCTTCTGACCTCATCTTTCCATCCAAACTGCTCTCTCCAAAGTTATCAATGATTTCTTAGTTGCCAGATCCAATGGTCCTTTCTCAATCTTTATTCTTCCTCATCAGAGAAGCCTGGATTCAAATCCCACCTGAAATGTCTACTAGCAGCATGACCATAGGCTATTCTTCATTTGTAAAATGGAGATAATGACAGCACCTACCTCATAGAGTTATTATGGAGATCAAATGAGATAATGTGTGGAAAGTGCTCTGAGGATATATAGAAATATATAAGTACATATAAAGGTGTGTATTTGTATATATGCGTATGCATGTGTATATATATGTTCATGTGTGTATATACACACATGTGTGTATATGCATGTGTGCCTATATATAAAATATGTGTATATACATATGTACATATGTGTGTGTATACACACACACCCCTACATATACAACAGATAAGTGGTGCAGTGAATAGAGCACCAGCTCTGAAGTCAGGAAGACTCATCTTCCTGAGTTCAAGTCTGACCTGAGACATTTACTAGCTGTGTGATGCTAGGCAAGTCACTTAGCCCTCTTTACCTCAGTTTCCTCATCTGTAAGATGAGCTGGAGAAGAAAATAGCAAACCTCTCCTGTATCTTTGCTGAGAAAACCTCAAATGGAGTCATGAAGTTGGACACAACTGAAACAACTGAACACAGACAACAATACAGTTGGTCTTTAATGTTTTTGTGTGGGGGGGTAATGTTCCTAGAAAAAAACCTTAAAGTCAAAAATGCAAATGCTGATACATCAGACTTATGGGAAATGGGGGGTTGTTTCCTGTCTACCAAAAACTACAATCTTTCGCTAGAGACTGCTGAAAATGCACTTTTCTGGACACAATGCCTTATAACAAAGCATTAATTCTGATAAGATGCACTCTTTTCCTAATACAGGGTACATGAAATAACCCATAAAATGGAGGGAGAGGAGAGGCAAGTCTGGAGGGGGTGGGGAGGAGCAAGAGCTGCAATGTCCGAAGGACCCCAAGGGAAAAGGAAAAGAGGCAACGCCTGCCTTCTCTAATCTCCCTTTAGCTGTGTGGTTCTCCAGTGAAAGCATGTGCCTCTGGCTGAGTCCCCTTCCTAGTCAGGTCAGAGCTCTGAACTCCCTCCCTGCGCAGCTCAGCCTCACCACATCCTGAGTGGCTCCACCTGGTCTCACTGCCCCAGACAAGACTCAAGGGAGCCCTGGTGTGTGGGTGATGAGGGAAGCAAGACCATTGTTCAGCCAGGCAAGCATGGGTGAGGCTGACCATCGTCTTATTTACCCACCAACAGCCACTTCTCCATTTTTTTCAGTTCCCTCATTACGCACTTGAGAGGTTGTTTGAGCACTTTCCAGAGTGAATTCACAAGAACTTTTATGAATGCTTTCCTCCTTTTTGTGGCTATAAACTTGCCTATCAGGCCTCTCATTTTTTTCACTGCTGCCCATAACTGTAACAGTGAAAATGCAGTTATTAATAAAAATAATGAGAGTGCCTAAAGTTGCAAAAGTTAAATGCACAAATGTTGCAGGTTGATTATATGAATGTATGTGTATATGTATACATTATATGTATGTGTATGTGTGCATTTATTTATATATTACGGTGGCTTAGCCAAGTCATCCCTTTAAGTTCAGCCGAGAAGGTGGCTTGAAAGCAAATCTTTATTCCCCCCAATCCCATGTTCTGGGTAAGGAGAGTACAGTGTTCCATTCTGCCAAGTCCAAAAGAGAAGAAATCCAGCCCATTAATTAATAAATTAATAATTATTATATATGATTAATATATTATATGTGTTATATACTACTACTAATTAATAAATCCACTAAATGTTGAATAGTGATCATCAAACTATAATCCCAACTAACACAGAGTAATTTTGTCCACACTAAGGTATTTTTTCTTACTTCTAAGACCAATTTCTACTCAACTGTTAAAATGTCTTTCTTTTTCAGTGACCATAATTCTCAGATTTTAAATCATGGGAGTCATTTATTCCTCTTCTCTGTTTTCTTGGGACATTTAATCTGTTTGTTCCAAAACTTCAAGTCTTATCTGGATTTACATGAATTAACATAGAGGATAAATCATGAGATAGTAAACATCAATCACTTGGATGCAAACTGCTGTTATTGCTTCCGCTACAACAGCATTCTGGCTAAGAGAGATATTTGACTTAATTTGGGCTCTAACATTTTTCTGCCAAGCATAGTCCATGAATGGCCAGTTCATACTCCAGATCAGATGAGTTAAAGCCATTAGTTCCTAATAGCCATCTGGAGTCTTATCAAGATTAGTTGGTGGCATATTTGAGTATATCATGGAAGCAGTACCTAAAAATATAATTAGGGTTTTTCTAAAAACCCTAAAAAAAATTCACCTAAAAAGATTTATTCATATTGGCTGAGGTCCTTGACCAAGTCACTCATCTCTGGACACTGGGTTTTTTCATCTGTAAACTGAAGGAAGATTTGGACTAGACTAGGGATTTTTATCCTGGCATCTATGAACTTGTTTTTCTTTTTAAAAAAAATTGTATAACTATATTTCATTGTAATTGATTGCAATTCTATGCATTGTATTTTCTATATTTAAAAGCATTCAAAGAGGGGGGTTCCTAGGCTCACCAGACTGCCAAAGGGGTCCATGACACATAAAAATATTAAGAATCCTTGGGTTAGATGATCTCTAAGCTTCCTTCCAATTATCAATCAACTTTACAGTCTGGAACTCAGGAAAAATCATAACATAAATGTTTTGAGAAAGCCAATATTGTAAGGAGACAATACTGCTGGTGCAGACATCCTGGACCTGGGAACAAGGTCTCAAAGACAAAATTTCTTAACTCAGTGTATGTGCTGGGAGAGAGAAGGAAAGAAGGCAGTGACAGAGTGGTTTGAGGATGAGAATAAAAAAAATTATTCCTAGGATAACTGAAGGTCAGAGGAAGGTTTGATGAGAATGGGAGGGAGAGGGTGGCAGTGGGGATGGGTAAGGTCACAGCTAGGGTACAGAAAGTCAGATAAGTCAGCTAAGAATGTTTGAAGTCAGGGAGCAACAGACTCTGTCTAGGTAGTAGAAAGGGCTGGGGAAAGGGGTGGGGGGGATAACAGCCGAGAACTGGAAAAGCAGAAGAATTTAGTGGAAGACTCATATATCAAGCCTCACCATAATTGCAGTCCTGCCTAAAACCAAGGGAAAAACTACAGAAAGAAAGACAGAGAGGACTTGGCTTCTAAAGTATCTGAGGTAAAAACAGACAAACAAACCAACCAAGAGAGAGAATTCTACGTGAATTGGAAGTGAAAAGAATCCTGGCTGTAAGAAAGGGAGCAAGAGCCTGTAAAAGCCTGGGAGGGGAATCAACCCAACTGATGAACAAGACAGAGTACCTGGAACTTGCTGATTTGCATAGCTCCTGCTAAGGTGAGCGCTTGCTTTGCTGCCCTGGATACAAAATACTTCTGTGCACAGTTTCGGTTTGTCTATGCAAAGATAAAGAGGAATGGAGCTATAGCCCTAAGCAAAATTGTGAAACCCACTACTGGGTCTGGCCAAACCTCTCTTGCCCAATCTTTTCCTCTCAATGACCTACCACTTCAGTATTCAGTGGTTTTTATTCCCTCCTTCTCCAGTCAAAATTCCTGAAATCTGATTGCATCATGGAAACATGTCAAAATTTACTCCTGTTAAAATATTACTTCATCTGAGCTTGTTTTTTTTTTTTTTTGCACTTCTCCCCTCAATTGTGGAATTGAGGAATTTTCTCTTCTGTTAAAAAAAAAACACAAACAAAAACTTAAAAGTTATCTTTCAGAAGCCCAGGAGAATTTTAGATGGTTGGGGAGATCATAGTGTTCTCAAAATTAAATTTTACATAAGGTTGCTAATAACTATTATTAATAATAATTATTGTGAATAAGAAATATTTGATTATTGTAAATTATTAGTCATTGTTAATAAGTAATAGTTATTGTGAATAATTGATAATAATAGCCATAATGATATATAACATTCATATAGTGTTTTAGGGTTTGCAAAGCTATTTAAATACATCTCATTTGATCTTTACAATGACACTGTGAGTTAGGTGCTATTATTAGTCTCATTTTACAGATAAAAGAGGTTAAATGACTTTCCCAGAGTTACCCAGCAAGTGTCTGAGATAAGATTCAAGCTCAAATCTTCCTGACTTCCAGTCTGTCTGTGCCACCTCTAATCATCTTTTTGTTCTCTTCTTCCCCACCTCCCTCAGAGAAGGTGAGCTTTAGCTGGGGCTACAGGAAGGGAATATTTTATAAAAGCTCTTGCATTTGGACAGAAGACCTGAATTGGAGTCCTATCTTTCACACTGACTGTGTCATCCTAGCCAAGCCAATTAACTTTGTGTGTTTCAGTTTCTTCGTCTGTTTGTAGGAGATGGTACGTAGTGCTTGATATTACAAAAGTCTCCTAGAAAGATATGACACTGTAGTTATGGAAACTATATTTCCCAGAATCCTATCCTATTGTAAAGCAGGAAGACACAACATCTAGGAAATTATGGTGGAATCTGGGCATGAGAAGCACAAAGGTTGAAGGAGAAAGTTTGGAGTAGGAAAGAAAAGTGAAGAAAATGCTGGGAGTTTCCCTGTGTTACACATCATCCCTCTGGGGTTTTAAACACTTAAACTTCCCCCACCCCCTTCTGCTACTGATGCTATACTTCTGGGCACAGATGTGGAAACACTTGAAGACACTAAGGATTTCCTTCCTCCCCCTCCATCCATAATCCCCATCTGCCGCTTTGTGGATGTCTGACTTTGGACTTGATATAGTATTGTCTTGCCAGTCCTTAAGACCTAGTTCCTTCACCTGCAGCATCAGCTATTATTTTGTTGTTTAATCATTTCAGTCATGTCTGACTCTTCATGACCTCATTTGGGGCTTCCTTGGCAAAGATACTGGAGTGGTTTGCCATTTCCTTCTCCAGCTCATTTTACAGATAAGGAAACTGAAGCAGAGAGGGTCAAGTGACTCACTCAGGATCACACAGCTACTAAGTATCTGAGGCCAGCTTTGAACTCAGGAAGGTGAGTCTTCCTGACTTCAGGCCTGATGCTCTATCCGCTACACCACTATCTACCCTCTCTCCAATTCTTACCTGCCCCTAGCGTCAGCATCAGTTATCATTGTGCTAAAGATTCACAGGTACAGTGGGGAAAGGTATTGGCCCAGATGACACATATGATCTTTCATGGTCATTCTCTGGGCAAAGTGTTTGTTAACTCACCATTTTTGCTTCCCTAGATGTGACAGCATTCCAACACAGGACCAGCCCAGAGATGGATTTGTAATTTCTTGTCTCTAGTTGGCAGATAATTTGGTTTGACCAATGAATGGTTATTGAGAGTGTTTCCTCCCAGCTACCTTGAATTTCCATTTTTAATAAATTGGCCTTTTTTATACTACTGTACTGTATGTGATATGGTTAATATTAATTAGTTGAGGAAGGGGATTCAGTGCGGGAAAATGGGAGCACAGAGCAAGAATTTGAGTAGATATTAAGACAAACCAGATAAAAATACCCCAAGGTAGCATAATGGAGTATTACATGTAAAGTGGAAATAATCATGCCCCATGACCTTAGAGGCAACCTGGCATGTTAGTGACAAAGCAGATTTTGGAGTTAGGAAGACTTGAGTTCAAGTCCTGTCTTTAAAATATATTGATTGTGTGACCCTGAATAAGTCATTTTGCTTCTCAGTCTCCCAGCCAGCTCCCTAAGAGAAAGAAGCAATAATTTGCAAAATGGTTGCCAGTCTAGATTGGTTGAGGGAGTTTCCTCACTGGAATAGAAGTTTCCTAGAGTAATGAAATCATAGTTCTCAATAAAATAAACAGTTTCAAAACCCAGCTATCTCACAAGGTTCTTATGAGGAAAGTTTCCATAAACTTTCAAGTGATATTAAATGGGACCGTGTGCAGTAACTGCAGCCCGAGATGGGAAAGTTGCTTCGTCTAATCAGACTATCTCCCTTCTGCTTTAACTCTAAACTTTCTCTTCTTTCCACACCCAAACTCTCAGCACAGTAACCCCACCTAAGGGAAACTGGGATGAAAGACCTCGCTGCCTTTTAATGTGTCTCTCTAATGAAACTGACACTAAACGTAGGTTTAGGAAAAATTAGAAGAGAAAAACTAAAGATTTGCTATGGCTATAATAATAATAATAATAATAATAAATAAATAAATAGCATTTATATAGTGCTGAAAGGTTTACAAATCACTTTATAAATATTATCTCATTTTATCCTCCCAACAACCCTGGGAAATGGGTGCTAATTATTAACCTCATTTTACAGATGAGGAAACAAAACCACAGAAAGGTTACATGAGTTGTTCTGGGCCACACAGCTAGTAAGTGTCCAAAACTAGATTTTCTAAAAAAAAAAATGTTTATTTTACTTTTAATTTATGGAATAAAACAAGCATTTCCATAATATAATAAAAAGATCATAAATAAATTATTATATTATATGGTATAAGTATAATAATATTATTATAAATAAAATATTATACATGAAGCTGCAAATCTATTGTGTACAACTTGCTATTCCTTTTAAATATATAATAAAGTTATTATGTAAATTTCTTTTCTTTCTTCTCCCCAAGATGGCTATCATTAGATACATATATGTGTGTATGTATATATATGTATATATACGTGTGTGTATGTATACACACACACACACACACACACACACACACACACACGACTGCATCCGAACTCAGGTCTTCCTGAGTTCAGGTCTAATACTCTATCCAATGTACCACCTAGCTACCTATAAAACTGTGGCTCTGTCAAAGAAATCCAAATTGGAGCCATTTAAGCCTAGTTACCATGTAGCACAATGACTAAATTGCAACTCTTGCGTCAGAGACTCTCACTAGCCATAAAGGACCCAGGCATACTTGGGGAGATTAATTTCTCCTATCTGTAGTTCATTGTCTCTACCTAGATGATCTGGGAATTTCCTGTCTGACACAACTTCATGGGTTCATGCTGACTCCCTTTGCAAGCACACAGTTCACCAGGCCCGAAAAATAAACCAATGTAATTTTATGTTAAAGAGCTCCAGCAAAGGAGACATGGGAATGATCCTCCATGTCTCCTTTGGTTGTCAGTATTTTATGCTTCCTGCTTTGTGGATTGACCTTAGTTACCAGCACTTCCCACCTATCGCTTACTATTGGATTCCATTCCACCATCTTGCATAAGTAATCTAATCTGCTTGCAAATTTCTGTACTTAGCATCAGATGGCATCAGATACCTGTTCCTCTGGTGTTCTGTTCTGCACATCACTCTGCCTCCAATTCTCAGTTCCCAGAGGATGGCAACAGTCATCCCCCTTTCCAGGGATCATGGAATCACAAACAGTTCAGGAAAAGACCATAAAAGTCATGTAGTCTAACCCCCTCATTTTACAGATGGCGTCAAGAGAGGTAAAGTGATTTGTCCAAGTCACACAGAACCCTATGATTTGAATTCTCCTTTTAAGACTCCAAATCTAGTATTCTTTCTATAATATACTGCTACCTCATATGGCCAATCCTCATCATCTTTGTCTAGTTGTTAGCTTATAAAGGAAGAAAGAGGAGAAGAAGAAAGAAGAAGAAGAAGAAGCAGGAGGAGGAGGAGGAGGAGGAGAAGAAGAAGAAGAAGAAGAAGAAGAAGAAGAAGAAGAAGAAGAAGAAGAAGAAGAAGAAGAAGAAGGAGGAGGAGGAGGAGGAGGAGGAGGAGGAGGAGGAGGAGGAGAAGGAGGAGGAGGAAGAGGAGGAGGAGGAAGAGGAAGAGGAAGAGGAGGAGGAGAAAAAGAAGGGGAAGGGAAGAAGAAGAAGGAGAAGAAGAAGAAGGGGAAGAAGAAAAGGGGGAAGAGGAAGAAGAAGAAGAAGAAGGGGAAAGGGAAGAAGAAGAACCATGCATGTATGTACAGGGGGTAGGGGAGGCATTGCCATTTGTATATTGTTTATATTTCAAGATCACCATATCCTGCAATGAAAAGAGCTGTGAATGAATGTTGTTCAGTCATTTCAGTCATGTCTAACTCTTTGTGACCCTATTTGGGGTTTTCTTGGCAAAGATATTGATGTGGTTTGCCATTTATTTCTCCAGCTCATTTTACAAAAGAGGAAATTGAGCCAAGCAGGGTTAAGTTAAAGGACACACAATTAATATGTCATAACATCTAGTTGCCCAGGAACGTATGAATAGGAAATGAATAAATATAAAAACAGCTCTTCCCTAAACACAGTTGACTGAGCATTGTACAGAGAGGCCACTACATGGCACAGTGGATAGATGAGTGCTGAGCCTGCAGTCAGGAAAACTCATCTTCCTGAGTTCAGATCCAGCCTCAAACATTTACTAGCTGTGTGACCCTGGGCAAGTCACTTAACCTCTGTTTGCCTCAGTTGCCTCATCTGTAAAATGAATGGGAGAAGGAAATGACAAACTACTCCACTATCTTTGCTAAGAAAACCCCAAAACGGGGTCAGAGTCAGACACAACTGAACAAGTGAGAAACAAAGGGGAAAGTGTCTGGCAGTAGAAGACATCAATGAACGAATGAGCCTGCAGTGTCAGAGGTATGAATTGCCCTTCTACAATGTACTCCCCACTATCACTTCTGCACACACACACACACACACACACACACACAAAGGTGTAGAATTCCCCACTGATTCCCATGCTCCCCAGATAACGATGTCCAGAGGTGGCATCCAAATGGGTGTTATTCAGCTTTTGTACTTGAAGAGAACCGATGACATCACATTGTTGGAGTCAAGGTACAATGTGTCCAACTGTGACTAATCAGTCCAATATAAGCTCAGAAGACTGTAGCACAGGTCAGGCACAAACAGTTCATTTATACAGTTGCCCATCTCACATTTTCTTTGGGTTACTGTGATTCTGCTTTGCTCATAGAGTACGGAACCTTCTTTGAAATGGGCATGCCATGTTGGATGGTCCTTTGTCAGTGTGTCCCATATCACACAATCAATTCCAAAGTTCTTCAAAGAGACCTTTAGAGTGTTCTTGTATCATTTGTTCTGACACACATGTGAGTGCTTGCCTTGCGTGAATTCTCCATAAAATAGTCTTTTAGGCAAACATACATTTGGCATTTGAACAATGCAGCCAGCCCATCAGAGTTGTGCTCTCTGAAGCAGAGTTTGAATGTTTGGCAGTTTAATTCAATAGAGGATTTCAGTATTCATAAGCTTACGTTGCCAGGTAATTTTCCAAATCTTCCTAAGACAATTCCAATGGAAATGGTTCAGTTTTCTGTCATGGTGCTGGTAGATTGTCTATGTTTCACATGCATAAACCAATGAAGTCAGCACATTAGCTCTATAGACCTTCAGTATGGTATGCATTCTGATATCACTTTTCTCCCTCACTTTCTTTCAGAGTCTCCCAAATGCTGAGCTAACTCTGGCAATGCATACATCAGCTTTATCATCTATGTAGACATTCCAACTAAGTATACTGCCAAGGTAAAATTTCTCCATTTGCTGTAATCAGTGGTTCCATGTGTGTGCTGCCTGGTGGAGAAATTGTTTTTTGATGTTGATTGTGAGGCCAAATTAGTACAAGCAGCAAAGAATTGATTCATACTCTATTGCATCTCAGCTTGAAGCTACATTGAGGGTACAGTCATCTGCAAAGAGAAACCAACTCTTCCTCCCTTTTGATCTTGGCTTGCAGCCTTTTCAAGTTAAATAGTTATCCATCAGTGCAGTAGCTGACCTTGATGCCATTTTGATCCTTATTGAAAGCATGTGACAATATCATGTAAAGCATCATGCTAAAAAGCATGGGAGCAAGTACATAGCCCTATTTACTCCCCTGGTGGCTGGGAAACCATGAGAACAATGGATTCCTTTATCCAGTACCTGTGCAAGCATGTCCTCATGACAATGGTTTATAGTAATGAGGAGCTTCTCTACGCAACCAAATTTCATCATGACCTGCCACAAACTGTCATGACTGACAATACCCAAGACCTTGGTCAGGTTGACAAGCATTGTATACGGACCTCTGTTCTGGTCCTGGAGTTCTCTTGCAGTTATTGGGAAGCAAATACCATGTCGGCCATTCCTTGGCTTTTTCTGAAGTCACACTGACTTTTTGGTAGACGACCATTTTACAGGTGAAGGATTAGCCAATTAAGAATCTTGCCAACAATAATTGAAAGGGAAACTTCCTTGTGATTGTTACAGGACAGCCTGTTTCCTTTTCCTTTATAGAGATCAACAATGGCTGGGCCATCTCCAGTTGTCCTGATCTATATCTGGCTTCTGGAGGAGAAAATGAGGCTGGTGACTTTGCATGGTCTTCTCTCCCTAAAATTCAATTCACTTGCAAGTCATGGTATCACCTTCCTGATGCCATGGTCCTCTTCGAAAACTACTGTGAGTAGTTTGAGTTGCCCCGTGGGGACCCAAATGGCCAGTTCCAGTTGGGTAACACAGCTCCTCTTCTCTTCTCTCCTCTCCTCTCCCTACATGATGTATCATGCCCTTACCTGAGGGTGCTTTGTCCAAAGGAAGATAAATTTTAACGGCTGAAACCTACCATAATATCTTGGGGTTTACATTTCTTTCTTAAAGACCATTCTTTAAGCCCAATTGATTCTGGTTCTCATTGATTGGATAGCAATACGTCCCTGCCCAAGCACCACTTCATGGTTATTTTTTGGGGTCTTGATGGCTCAGAGTGAATGTAAATAGTAATTGTTTCTCTTTTGATCAGAAACCCTGAGGGTCTTCCTCTCTGAGTTTGATATTTTTTTTCTTTTGGATTAAAGGGGCTATTGCTTGGACCATTCTTAAAGATCCCTAATAACTGAAAGGCCATTCCCTCACTCAAAATGAGAACTCAAAAAGATCTTAGCTTAAAAAGGCCAAGGTCTCCCGCTGCATCCTGGGCCATTTCCAGTTGTCCTGACCTATATCTGGCCACTGGACCCAGATGTTTATGGAGGAGAAAGTAAGGCTGGTGACTATGCACAGCCCTCCTTCATTAAAATCCAATTCATTTGCAAGTCATGGCATCATTTTCCTGATGTCACGGTCCTCTTCAAGAATGAAAGACAAACCATGATGAACAATGGAGGTATCCTTTATCTCCTGGAATAACTTCCTTTTGCCATATAACCCAGAAAATTTCAATCAGCTTTGGTATGAGCAGTAGTTCTCTGATGGAATCAGCACTAGATGCTTTGCTACATGAGAGTAACTTAATGGCATTCAACAACCTTTCTTCATTTGGAAGTTTGGCCAGAGAAGGATTGACTTCAACCTAAGGTATATGGTCAATGGCTTTAGCATTGGTTGATGATGGTATGTTGAGAACACTATGGGAGTATTTAGCCTACCTATCATTTCTTTATCACTGATCCCTGATCACTGATCAGGCTGCATCAGCATTGAGTAGTTGAGATGCACCAGAGGTCGTTGGCCCATATATAGTCTTCAGGTCACTGTAGAAGTGCTTTTGGATTCTTGTTATCACTGTAAAACTCAATCTTATCTGCCTGCTTATTGAGCCAAGAATCCTGAATCTCTCTAAACTTTGCTTGTACTTTACTTTTGATGGAGTTAAATACTGCCTTCTTAGAGACTGACAAATTGTCCTGCTGGTAAATCCCATGGAGTTCTCATTTTTGGTTTAGCAGCTTCTGAATTTCCCCATCATTCTCAGCAAACCAGTCCTGATATTTGCAAGTGTCTTGGCCCAGAAGAACAAATGTAGTGCTGTACACCAAACCTCTGAAAGCTACCCATTCCTTTTCTACTGCACTGTAGACAATTGTGTGCTGACTCAGCTTTTCCTCCAGGTCAGCAATAAACAGTTTACTCAGGAAGAAACTGTCATCTGTCGACTTTGAGTCTCCTGACAGTTGTCTTGCCTTGGGGTCACCACTTTGTTGAATGTGAATGTTCAGTTAGAAGAGGATAAGTCTATGATTGGTCCAGCACTTGGATCTCCTTGCTTTTGTCATTCTCACACCTTTCCTATTTCTTCTCCTTATGATGAAGTAGTCTATTAAGTGCCAGAGGTGATATCCATGATGTTTTATTGCAATTATATAAATAGAGGACAGTGTTGGTGATGAGAAGTTTGTGAGATGCACAAATCTTCAGTTGTAAGTGAGTGCTGTTGTTGTTGTTTTCAACTCCATTCCTCCCAAAGACTTCCTGCCATGTCTGTCTGTGCTTACTCTGGTGTTAAAGTCATCTTGAATTGTCCTCCTTCAGAGCATTGATGATGAGGGTCTCTAAGTCTTCATAAAAATTTTCTTTGGCCTCATGAGGGTTCATCATGATGGGAGCATATGCACTGATGACAGTGTCATGGTGCCTTCCTGCAAGCAGCAGTTGTTTTGTTATGATCCTATCATTCAGTCCTTTGGGGAGGCAAACAAGCCTGTTGACCAGATAAGATCTGATTGCAAAACTTATACCAGCTTCACAGCATTCCTCATCACATTGGCCACTCTAGATAAATGTGTATCTAACTCCATCTTCAGTAAGCTGGCCTTCATTTGCCAGCCTTGTTTCACTCAGGGCTGCTATTTGGATGTGATGTCTGCTGAGTTCTCTCACAACAAGAATTTCAGATTTACTAGAATTCATATTGTTCATGAGCATGCATGCATTTCATGTACCAGTTGTGAGTGGATTCATATTTGCAAATATTTTTGTACTGTTTTTGTATGTTTTGACCATAGGGTGGAATCTCCAGCTGCTGCAGTAAACAGGCCGGGGCTGGGTGAAACAAACAATTTTTAGGTACCCTTTCTAGCCTCTTCCTCATGTTAGTAGGTGATTATGGTCCTTTAAAAAAGCTGGAAAGACTTACATGAACTGATGCAGATTGAAGTGAACAGAATCAAGAGAACATTGTACACAGCAACAGCACTATTACATGATAAACAACTATGAATGACTTAGCTATTCTCAGCAATGCAATGATCCAAGACAATCCCAAAGGACTCATGGTGAAAAATGCTATCTGCCTCCGGAGAAAGAAGTGATGACATCTGAATACAGACTAAAGCACACTCTTTTTCCCTTCCTTCCTTCTTTCCTTCCTTCCTTCCTTCCTTCCTTCCTTCCTTCCTTCCTTCCTTCCTTCCTTCCTTCCTTCCTTCCTTCCTTTTTCAAGTTTTCTTCCACAGAATGACTTACATGGAAATATAGTTTACAGGAATGAACACGTATAACCTATATCAGATTGCTTATCACTTTAAGGAATGGAGAGGGAAGGGATGGAGGGATAGAATTTGAAACTCAAAACTTATAAAAAAATTAAAATTTGTTTTTACATGTAATTGGGGAAGGAAATGTAAAAATTAAAAAAAAAAATTGGTCAAACACCTGGAAACTGCTGAATTTTACTGCTACTTCAGTCCAGTGAGAAGATGACCCTATGCTGAGGGCCACCCATGTGCAGGGTTGTGACGCATCTGTTACATCATCACTTGCCTGCTGCCACAGGACTTCAAGGTAAGTAAAATAGTAAAATAAAAATAGAGTGTAATAATAAAATAGTAAAATAGAGGATGATGGGTGATGTCTTGACTTTCAAGTGAATTGAACTTAAGTGAGGCAGAGTTTCACAAAATCCTATCAGCCTGGATCTTTCTTCCAGAGTCATCAAAGTCCAGTGGTGGCAAGACAAAAATCAGGATGACTGGTGATGCCAGGGATGCAGTGGATGACCTTGGTGTCTTTGATATCTGACCAAGCTCTAAGTCTTCCACATTGCCTGCTTCAGTTGCCTTCATGGTAATTGAAATAAATTGTTCTTTTCCACCCATTCCTCTGGGAGAAGTCTTCACATGCTTGAAGTTGATGACCCCTAATTCACCAGTGGATTTGGGGTCTGTCAATCACCTTCAACCTGTTTTAGCCTATCTGCTAAGTCAATTTTACTTGAGATATGGCCACTGTGCATGCTACAGCTTCTTGGAGCAACAGGTAAGAGTTCAGTGCCAGGTGAACACCAAAGGTGGATGAGCAGCCATGAAGAGTATTTGGCAAGCCCTCACACCAGAGGTGCTAATCATCCCTGAACACTCCATGCACTCCAAATGGGAATACCACCTCCAATAACCAAATCTCATTGCTGCTGTACACATCCATAGATGCTTCTCTCTGTCTCTGAAGATGCGCCATTCACTGCTTCTCCTCAGTGTTGCTGCCTCCATCTCCTCCTGGGTTCCGTAGCTCCTTAGCACTATGATCATTGGTTGGCCCTCTTCAGCTGCTGGTCCTTCTTCTTCCTTAAAGTAGGATAGATCTTTTGTGAGATGACCTAGTCCCCCCAAATACCTAGCTCTAATCAACACATTTTCCTACTTTTTTATTAGTAAGGCCCACAGCTAAACACTATCAATATAGGAAAGAGTCCCATATAGACAGTAGAGTGGAAGAACTGAATGTAAAATTTTCAAGATGAGCATTTACATCTTTGGAAAATTGGCAAATGCTACAAATCAGTGCTTCATTAATTATTCTATTCATCATCTAGACTTAAGAAAGTAATGGAGAGGTGACATAGTAGATAGAATACCAGCCCTGGAATCAGGAGGACCTAAGTTCAAATCTGGCCTCAGACACTTACTAGCTGTGTGACCCTAGGCAAGTTACTTAGCACCAATTACCACCCCCTCCAAAGAAAGCAATGGAAAACATGTTAATAATGTAGGTTCAACTTAAAACTATATCATTTGTGCATATTTTTTGAAGAGCTGGGTTATCAAACATTTATCAATATACCACTGACCACAGGTATGGACAACTATATATGTTTCCTTCAGGAGGATGACCCTCATATTTGTTGGATATTTAGAAATGACTTTTCAGTTCTCATTATGCTCCAAGCAGCTAGCACCACTGCCATGCAAATTACCCTGGAGATTTGACAAGTTTCAAGGAGATGCTTGGTAGCAATGGAGAAGACAGGTTAGAACTGGGCACCAATGCCCTGTATTCCTGGATTACTTCCTGGAAATCATCCCCTTTACAAAACTAATTCACTAATGTCTGAGTGAACTCAAACCCACCTTCTCCACTACTCCCTAACCATCACAATGCTGAAATATTCCAGAGATATTTGGCCTTCAAAAAGGAGTTAGATTAAGCAAGATGAATCTCTGCTTTTAGAGCTGTCAAGAGAGTGTTTTTTTGTGTTCTATAGCGAGGATTCTAGTATGGGTTTCAGGCAGTATGAAGAAGCTATTTTTAGTCTGAGGAACCCTGCTAGGAAGTAGAGAAACCTGATTACCTACATTTCTATAGGTTATGGGTTATAGGTTATCAGAAATCTTTAAAAGGACCCTCTCTAGAGTAGCCAGTTGCTCCAAATAGGTTTCCCCTTCCCATTCTCACAGTTGGCCCCACAAACTTTCTTCCACTTTCATTCCAGTAGCCATTCCAAAAATGTCTCTTTGTTTCCTTAGGGTTCTGACCAAAAGTATGTCAAACATACGTCCCAGACTCTGAAAAGTTTCTATTTCAAATATACTACCCCATTGTCCAAAGTAAAATAATTCCAGTATTTCAACCAATAGCAAATAAATGAATCAATTCCATGTAGTAAGTACATACATGTCACATAGATGGGAATATTAAGTAACAGAAAAAAAACACTCTATCAGGAATCAGAAGATCTGGGTCCAAATCCTGCCTCTGACATTTACTATCTGTGTGACTTTGGGCAAGTTATTTGATTTCCCTAAGCCTCAGCGTCCATATCTTTAAAACAAAAGTGTTGGACAAGACAGTCTCTGAGGTCCTTTATAGCTTTAAATCATTGCTTCTGTGATTCTATGGAGAATCTCAGACTGAAGAAATGTAACAAGGACTGATGAAAATATGCATGTATTATGTACATCTGTTAACTATGAATCCATTATGTGTTCTTCCTAGGATGGAAATAATGATGTGAGGCAATATTTCTGGTTTTAAAGTCTTTTAATACAGTGTAGAGTGCACCAAATATAAAAGTCTGTCCAATTATCCTGATCGATATGACACAAGTCAGAAAAAAGTCTGACAAACCCTTTGTCAGAGCATGCATTCCAAATTTTGGCTTGGAAAATCTGGCTCACCAGATGAACCTGATCCCAGCTCTTTATTCTGGCCCACTACAAGGAGGCCAATCTCAGGGAGTAGGCCTGAAAAGCAAGGAACTAGACTGTTTGAATAGCATCCTCCTCCCCAAACTGCTAACTATACTATTTTTACATAGGCTCAGTCTACACAAACTGTGGTAAGGGGCCTGGATGTTTGCTCATGGAGAATAGTTATTTGATGTCATTCAGTCATTTTCAGTTGTCTCTGATTCTCCATGACCCCATTTGGGATTTTCTTGGCAAGGATACTGGAGTGGTTTGCCATTTCCTTCTCCAGCTCATTTTACAGATGAGGAAACTGAGGCAAATAGGGTTAAGTGAGTGACCAGGGTCACACAGCTAGTAAGTATCTGAGGCTGGATTTAAACTCAGGTATTCCTGATTGCAGGCCCAATGCTCTATCCACTGCACCACCCTGCTACTCACATCCTGAAAAGCCAAAGGGAATGTTGGCTCTGGACCATCTGAACTTACAGAATCACAGAAAGAGTTGGAAGGGACCTCAGCAGCTATCTAGTCAAACATATAAAAGAATCCCCCTGCTTGCTTACCAAAGTTATCACCTAGACACTGCTCAAAGATGTCTGGTGACAGAAAGCTCATCACCTCCCAAGATAGCCCATACCACTTCTGGATCAGGTCTGGTTGTTACTGTCTTCCTCTTGATACCAAGCTGAATCATATCTCTTTGTAACCTCCATCTGTTACTCTCAGTTCTCCCCTCTGGGGTCAAACCACACAAGACTACTCCCTCCTCCACATACGTGGCAGCCCTTAAAGTTGTTGAACCCAGCTGTTATGACCCTTCAAGTCTTCTCACCCCTGTAAACATCTCCAGTTCCTCAAAGTCATTTTCCATTCTGGTTGCCCTCCTCTGGGGGCTATCTAGCTCCTCAATATTCTTAAACAGTGGCACCCAGAGCTGAACACAGTATTCTACGTGTGGCCTGGGTAGGGCAGGGCAGAGTACAGAGGGACTATCACTTCCTTTTTCTTGGAAGTTAAGGTAGCCCAAGCTCTCATTGGCTTTTTGATCTCCCCATTCTGCTGGTGACTCACATCAAGCTTGCAGACTGTTAGGCCCCTACTAAAACACCGTCCTCCAGTCCATTTTCAACAGCTTGTCAGGGATGCTTTGGTCATGCTCACTAACACAGACCAGCTTTCTTCAGATTAAGAGGATGGCAAGGTCAGTCCAGAATTTGGTTGTTTACTGCACTCTTCTCCCCTGAAGAATTATTCTCCCCTAAAATGGAGGGATAGAATCTTAAAGAATGTTCATAGTAAAGGGGGCAGAAGGAGAAATTGCCAACAAAGGCACGAGAGGAGTTAGAGGAGAAATAGAACTATGCAGTGTCATGGAAACCAAGGGAGGAGAGAGTGTGAGGAAAGGTCAGTGGTACCAGAAAGTGCCATTGGGTTATCCACATCTAGAGAAAGAACTACGGAGTCTGAATGCAGACTGAAGCATACTATTTTCTCTCTTTTTTTTTTCTTTCTTGTAGTTTTTCCCTTTTGTTCTGATTCTTCTTTCACAACATGACTAATCATGAAATTTTATTAAAATAGAGGTAAAAAAGTCTGGATATCTACTCTTTTAGTATACCTTATCCTGGAAGCTAGGTAGTACAGTGGATAGAGTGCCAGTGCAGGAGTCAGGAGGACCTGAGTTCAAATCACACCTCAGACACTTGGCACTCACTAGCTGTGTGACCTTGGGCAAGTCACTTAACCCCAATTGCCTCATCCTGGGTCATCTCCTGTCATCTTGATGAATATCTGGTCACTGGATTCAGATGGCTCTGGAGGAGAAGTGAGGCTGGTGACCTGCACAGCCCTCCTTTGCTCAAAAAAACAAAGTCAAATGCAAGTCATGTCATTATTTCTCTGATAGCATGGTTTTCTTCGGCAATGAAGGACAAACACACACACACACACACACACACAATGTGGAAATCGTTTAACATGATTGCACACATACCATATTAGATTACACACCATTTTGGTGATCAGGGAAGAGAAGGAGGGGAAAAAATTGAAACTCAAAAATATCTTCTAAAAGTGAATGTTGAAAACTAAAAATAAATAGGTAAATAAATGGGGTAAAAAAAGAAAGTGCCATTGGATGTGGTCATTAAAACATAAGCAATGTCCTTTGGGGAAATAATTTACATAGAATGTTGGAGAAAGAAGCCAGGCTTCAATAAGCTAAGGATTGGGTTAGGCAATATCAACTCATGCTTATAGTTTACAAAATATTTGTATGGTAATAAACCAGGAAGGCAGGTAGTATAGGTATTAAAAACCCCACTTTGCAGATGAGGAAACTGACCTTCAGAGAGTTTCAGTGACTTCCCAAGGATCACACAACTCTTCTATGTCAGAAGTGGGAATCTGATCCAGGTCACCCGATTACAAAGTCACAGCTCTTGAACCATCTTGCTGTCTGAGACTGGACAGGTCGGTCACAAGTTTTCTCAGTTTGGGTTTCCACAACTATAAAATAAGGATAACCTATCTCATAGGGTTGTTATGAGAATGAAATAAGAGATTATATAAAGTGCTTTGAAAATCTTAAAATACTACATCTATGTTAGCTTTTATTATTACTATTATTGTTACTTTATTATGTGGTTTGAATGATGAGAAGTAGAGGAAAGCGGATGTTGGCTACTGAGCTTTTTGGATCCCATTAGGTGAGAGAGACTCCTTCCCAAAAGGGACCTTACTTACATGGACCTACTTTCTTTCCCCCGGTAGAGCTCATGTTCCTTGAGGTTGGGGGTGACCTGGTTTTCATCTTTGTATCTCAAGTGCCAAGCACAGTGATGGGTCAGCAGAAGTATTTAATAAATTCTTGTTTGCTCGCTCAATTTATTGAACGCTTCGCCTCTTTTTTCGACGCCTCAGTCCCAGTGCTCATTGACTGTGTTAATGTCTACTAGAGTTCCATGCAATCTAATAGTGATAAGACCAGCCACCAAGCAGATGGAGAATAGGAGATACACTGATGGGTGGTCCCAGGAACTGGGAATGAGGTGGGTTAAATGAAATAGCTGAGGAGAACATTTTGTATGACTCACTTTCTAGCTATTGGGTCCATAGCTATCTCTCCTGGTATGATTAAAGAAGTGTGCATTAAAAACAAAAACAAGACTATTGATGATGATGATGATGATGATGATGATGATGATGATGATGATGATGATGATGATGCCACCAGGTGATGTGTAGATAGAGTGACCAGCCTGGAGTCAGGAAGACTCATCTTCCTGAGTTCAAATCCAGCCTCAGACACTTACTAGCTATGTGACCCTGGTCAAGTCACTTAACCCTGTTTGCCTCAGTTCCTCATTTGTAAAATGAGCTGGAGAAGGAAATGACAAATCACTCCAAGAAAACCCCAGATAGGGTCAGGAAGAGTCAGACATGACTAAAATGACCGAACAACAGCAAAATTAGTATTTTTATTATTGTTAGCTAGCATTTCTATAGTGGTTGAAGGTTTGCAAAATGCTTTACAAATATTATCTCATTTTATCCTCACAACAACCGTTGGGAAGTAGATGCTACTATTGTCTCCGTTTCATAGATAAGAAACCTGAAGCACAAAGAAATTAAGTGACTTCCCCAGTGTCACAGATATAGCGTCTGAGGCTAGCTTCAAACTCAGAGTTCCGGACATCTTTCCAGTGCTCTGTCCACTTCATCATATAGCTGACTGTACAATGATAATAATATCCTGCATTTACACAACATATTGTACATCTATGACCTCATTTTCACAACAGAACAAAGTAGAGAAGACATTACAGAATCACAACCATAACTGGGGTTGGAAGCAACCTCAGAGGTTATCTATTCTAACTCATACCAGAAGAGAATCCTCCTTCCATCATATCTGATGCATGACCATTCAGTACTGGTTTAAAGATCTCCATTGAAGGTCAATCTACTACCTCCTGTGTCAGCTCACTCGAGTTTTGAATATGTTTAATTAGAGTTTGGTCATTAGAACATCAGCAATGCCCTTTGAGAAAACAAGCTGTCATAGAATGATGGATAAAGAAGCCGGACTTCAATAAGCTAAAGATTGGATTAGGTAGTAACAACTCACATTTATGTGGCACTTTGGATTTACAAAATATTTTTATGACAAGCCAGAGAGGCAGGTAGTAGAGATATGATTAACCCCATTTTACAGATGAGAAAACTGAAGTTCAGAGCGTTTCAGGGACTTGCCAAGGATTTTTTCCTTACATCAAGCTAGAGTTTGCCTTTCTGTACTTTCTGCATGGTGTTGTAGAGCCAACCAGAATAAGTCTAATCTCTTCCACATGACCATCCATCAAATACTTAGACAGTGATCGTTTCTAACTATGAACTCTCACTGTTTCACCTTCCCCAAGTTAAATGTCCCTGATTCCTTCAACCAAGATATAATAAGGATCTGAACAAGATCTGAGCAGGGCAGAATGATGTACTGACTGTCCCAAGAGGAAATCTAATAGCTCTTTAATGCACATTTTTGCACTTTAGCTCACAAAAAGGCAATTAATTATACAAATGCTATATCAAAGAGATGTGACTAGACAGCACTTCATGTCAAAGAGACTGGAAGGTTTTACTTGATGACAGAAAGCTCAGAGAATCAACAGTGCAGTCTCTGTGAGTTGTACAATAAAGGCCTTCATTCCAAAATAAGGGAGGGAATGGTCCCGTCATACCTGGCACTGGTCAGATACTATCTGGAGCAATTTGTTCAGTTCTAGGCATCACATTTTAAGAGATAATGGCAAACTGAAGTATGTCCAGAGAGAAGTGACCAGGATAAAAGAGAGTGGGGAGGGAAGAAAAATAAGCATTTGTGAAGTGTCTTTCATGTGCCAGGTATGACTTTTTACAAGCATTATTTCATTTGATCCTCTCAACAACCCTGAAAAGTAAGTGCTATCATAATATTCCCATTTTACAGAGGAGGAAACTGAGGCAAATAGGGTTTGAGGGAGGGATCATAGGCTTATAGATGTATAAGAGACATTAGAGACCATTCAGTCTATCCCCTCATCTTACAGATGAGGAAACTGAGGCTTACAGAGGTTAAGTTTATTGCCAAAGATCCCAAGGAAGTCAGTAGTAGAGGTGGGATCTGAGCCTAGGTCCTTTGATTCCAAAGCAGTTGATCTTGCCACTAAACTAGGTTTCCTTTTGATATAAAGGAAAATGTAAATGACATAAAAACAAAATATATCAACAAAGTTTTTTTTTTTCCTTTTGGAGGGTCACATGGCTAGCAATAAGGCTAGATGCTGGCTGAGTGCGCCACCCACTGTACCACTTCCTCTATAGGTCCTCAGACTTCCTGCTTTCCTCCCTTCTGCAGGGGGAACTCCAAACCTTATCATATGGGAAAAGATCTTAAAAAATTTAGAGTGCTTAGCCTAGAGAAGAGAAGACTTGAAGGAATGGTTACTGTGTTCAGATACAAATATCAGAAACTCAACCTTGAAAAAGACCTCAAAGTCAGTCTAGTCAAATGGTATTTGAACCAGAATTCCCTCCTCAGAGTTTTCTGATGGGTTTTCCTTTCAGCTGTGATTGAAGACTAGAGGGTTAAAAAAATAAAAACAACTTTTTCTAGAGTGGTAGGTGACACAGTGGATAGAGCACCAACCCTGGATACTGGAGGAGCTGAGTTCAAATCTCTTCTCTGTAAGATGAGGGGATAAACTGAATGGTCTCTAATGCCTCTTATAAATCTATAACCCTGTGACCCTTCCCCCATACCCTCTCATAGAGTTATCTCTGGTAGAATTATAATGAAGAAGAGAAAAAAGTTCAGAAAAAACTAACCAACATATTAGAAAATCCTATGTTATATGCATTGTGCCCCACTTATGGTTTCTCCCCATCTCTCATCATCTGCAAAGAAATGTGGAGAGGTGATGTCTCCAATCTCTTCTTTGGAGCTAAGCTTGGTGATTATAATTTTGCAATATTCAGCTTCTATTATTATTGCTATTTTCCCATTTATGCTGTAGTTATTATGTAATTTTTTTTGGTTCTTTGTACTTCATTTTGAATCAGTTCATATAATTCTTCACCTGCTTCTCAGTGCTCATCATATTCGATACTTATAGTACAGTAATATTCCATTATATTCATACCTCTTTATGCCTTTAATTTCCTTCTATTTTTAATTTTTTTTTTTGCTATTGCTAACATTCTAGAACTATGCCACATAACAACATGGGAAAAGGGGGTTCTTGCTTTAACCCTGTACTTGTTGGGAAAATTTCTAGTGTTTCATCATTGCATATAATAATAGCTTTTAGTTTTAAGATAAATACTTTTTATCCTATTTTTTAAAAGATCCTTCTGTGCCTATATTCTTTAAGATTTTTTTTTTTTTAGCATAAATGAGTGGTGTACTTTGTCAAAGCTTTTTTTCTATATCTATTGATATAATTGTGATTTGGGATGTATTTATTTTAATGTGTTTGTGTTGTGTTCCTAATCATAAATTTATCATTATATTTCTGGTATAAATTCAAACAGATCATAATGAATGATTTTTGTATAACTTGTTGTCACCTTTTTGCCAGGATTTTATTTTAAAATTATGAATAATCATTAACATTGATCTATAATTGTGGCACAGTGGAGAGAGTATGGGATCTGGAGTCAAGAAGGCCTGAGTTCAAATTTGATCTAGCTGTGTGATCAAGGACAAGTCACTTGGCTTTTGTTTGTCCCAGTCTCCTCAAATGTAAAATAGGGATGATAATAGCACCAGCCTCACAAGGTTGTTATGAGAATCACATGAGATAATATTTGTAAAGCCATTAGTGAAGTGACTGATACATAGTAGATTCTTAATAAATTTTTAGTTCCATTCCACTTTGCCTTTTCCCTGAAAAAACAAATTTGGTAGTGTTTTTATTATATTTGGATGATGGTACTACAAAAAATATTTGATCCTTTCTTCCTTTTCCTTTTTTAGAAGAGATATAGCTGAATCTCACCTTGGCACCCCTATGCCACCAGTTCCCACCTGGATCTCTCCTACTTCCACCCTGCCCCGTTTCCCTTCTCATATTGGAGGCAAGAGATTTAACTGACTACACTTTATTACAATAGCCAGATTACTTATTGTCCAACATGGCCCCTTCTCCGGCCCTTTAATAGAGTTAATAGCAGAGAAAATGTTATTAATATAATTTAAATTGCTCAGAACCCCTTAGTTATGATACTTCTTAAAACTCAGACTAAGGTTTGGCTTTCTCTCCTAATTTAAAGATTCATGTATCTCTAGTTAATTCCTGGCCTCTTTATGTTTGAGGCAAAAATCAGAATATAAGGAACGTTTAGGTAAAAGAAATGAGTGGAATATATTATAGTGTTATTTGTCAGACATGGAAAGGAGAGACTGGGGACAGAGTAGACCTTCTGGGGGGGAAATTTCCTCAGTTCTTGAAGAGGTTTCAGTTTGAGTATAATGTTCCTGGGTACTTCCAGGTCCTAATCAAGGTTCACCTTGATTTCTCTGGTCTCTACCACAGTTCCTTTCAGTTTCTCCATTTCAGTTCTTGAACATTTGAATCCACAGTCATTATCAATATTGTTCAAACATCTTTACCTAGTTTAGGTATTGGGGCAATAGTCATCTTATAAAACAAGTTTAGTTCAAGGTCTTTGTAACACTGATGAGTGATTCTGCAGAAGGTATTCCATCCTTTCTTCTCTTCCTCTGTTTTAGAAGGGGGAGACTAGAATCTCCTCCAGATACCCCTGTTCACCAAGTCTTAACAGTCTATCACATTAATCCTTTTGCAGAGGCTGTCGCGCCCCCTTCTCAGTGCTGCTGCCGCTGTCCAACTCTTCATGCAGTCCTTGATCTTTCTTTTCAATCTCTCACAGACTGTGTCCCTTTAAAAACTCTTGCATATGATTAAAGTCTGCCTTCTGTTCTAAAGAATATGATAATTCCAAATCACTGTTAAGATAAAAGGAAATGTTTGTCCCTCTGAACTACAAATTCCAGGATGTCAGTTTGTTCTCTCAGAAATTTTGAGGACCTTTTTTATCGTATAGATATTAATTACTCTTTAAATTTTTCATAGAATTCTTCTGAAAATCTAACCTCACTCCCTCTTTTTATAACTGGTTCCATTTCCTTTTGGAAATTGAATTGTTTGGATCATTGGATTATATAAGAGCTATTTGGTGTTCTGTTAATTTGGGTAGTTTATGGTTTTGGGTAGCAAATCCTATTTCACTTGAATTCTCAGCTTTGTTAGCACATAATTGTAGTTACTGGGGTCTGGTGATCCTTTTCCTTTTGTGTTTGTTGTGATTTCAATGTGTTCCTTTTTTGTTTGTTTAATTTTATTTTCCACCATCTACTTTTCAATGTGACTGGATAAATTTTGTTAGTCTTCTCTTTTTGTGGTGGCAAAAAATTGAATCTGAGGCAGGTTGTCATCTATTGGGAAATGGCTAAACAATTTATGGCATATGAATTTAGTGGGATGTTCTGGGTTATATGAGATTATAAAAAGGATAGCTTCAAAGAAACTTGGGAATACCTGTCAGACTGATGCAGAGTGAAGTGAACAGAATCGAGATCTGTACACTAACATTATAAAGACAAGCAACTTTAAAAGACTTAAGAACTCTGATCAATGAAATATCTATTCCAGAGTACTGATTTTATCCCTTTCTTGATAAACAGGTGAGAGTTAAGATGCAGAATAAGATAGACATTTTTCAGACACAGCCAATGTAGGAAGTTGTTTGGTTTGACTCTGCGTATTTGTTATAAGGGCTTTTAAAAAAAAAAGTTGTCCAGTAGTAGGGATAGAAGGAGAGGGGGGAGCTAAGGATAGTGTAGCAAGAAAGAAACAAAACAAGCCTTTATTAAGTATGTGCCATGTGATGCTGTGCTAAGCCCGTTTTATATGATGATTAAGCTCAGAATGAAATTAACTTTTTTACAGAAGAAAAAATTACCAGTCTTTTCAAATAGCCAACTTTTTGTTGTATTTATCACTTCAGTAGTCTTTTTTGGTTCTCCTGTTTTTAAAGATTTCCTTTTTATGCTTATTTTGAGTTCATTTCTTGATTTGATAATTTTCTTGAATTGCATATTCCTGTTTTTGCATATTCATTTGATTAAACCTCTTTTCCTATTTTGCTGGGTTGGGGTCTGATTGGCAACAGGATAAGGGAAGAAAGAATTCAAGAATCAAAGACAGTGTAGTTATAAGTTGATTCACCCAGGAGCTGGGATAGGAAAGGATATAACTAGTGCAGAAGTGCTGGCCTGGGGAAGAACCGAAAGGTCAGGGAAAATGGAGATCACAAGTAAAGATAAAGAACAATGTTAGGGAGCTTAAAGCAGAAGATGAAATGCTAGAAAGATTTTGATTAAATAAAGAAATCTCAGAGTTTGTGAATATGGAGGTGAAACACTTTTGGGTAATGCTAAGGTTAAGGATATGACCATCTCTATGTGTAGCGGAGGTGTAACTAAGGTGAAATGCAAGAGCAGGTCATGGGGAATGAGTAAATTGAGGAGCTAGGAAGTTAAAGAGTATTTGAGAAAGTATATCCTGTTGGGTTGAAATCTCTCTACTCTTTTGTTCCCCAGATTCAATCCTTCCTTATGATTCCTCACCCATTCTCCTGCTGTCCTTCTCATGGACTTGATAAACATACATGATCATTTCTCTTTGTCTTTCATTCCCCTTCTCCCCATTTTTGTACCCCAACACTTTGCAATTTGGTCCCATGAAATACGTGGAGAGTTGTGGGGTTTATGGTATATTAGCTATTCTCCTCCAGCTTCAATTTTCCTATTATAAAAAACTCCACTTATATTTTTACCCCCTTCTGTGCTTCGTTATCTTTTGATAATATCTTTGATTTGGGGGTGTGTTTTTTGCATTACCCTGCAGGTTATTCTCCCCTTCCTTCTCTCTTTTGCTCTCTCTCTCTCTGACAGTCTCTAAACCCAGGGTAATTTAATTGTTCTCTACTTGGTAATTTTTTTCTTTGTTTTCTATTCTATGTTAGCAGGTATGGTTTTCTGGGGGAGAGAAAGAGAATATATACGCATAATATATACATTTATACATATAAATGAATGTGTCATAAAAACAAAATTATTAGAAAAATTATCAAGAAAAAATTACTGAAATAGACTTCCTTATAAGGCAGTGAGGTGCCGAATAATAATAGTTAGCATTTATATAGTGTTTTCAAGTTAGCAAAGTGTTTTACACGTTAACTCCTTTGATGCTGACATCGTTTTGCTGCTATTCAGGCATTTCAGTCATGTCCAATTCTTCCTGACCCCATTTGGGGTTTTCTTGGCAAAGATACTGGAGTGGTTGGCCATTTCCTTCTCCTTCTCATTTTACAGATAAGAAACTGAGGTAAACAGGGTTAAGTGACTTGAGTATCTGAGGCTAGATTTGAACTCAGGTTTTCCTGACTCCGGGTCTCAGTGCTCTATCCACTGTGTCACAAAGCATTTATACGTACCTTTAAAATTTGCAAAGTGCTTTACAGAGCTCATTTAATGATGTCAGCATCATTATTATACCCATTTTACAGATGAGGAAGCTAAGGCAGATAGAGGCTAAGTGACTTACCTAGGGTCACACTGATAGTGTCTAAGACTGAATTTAAACTCAGGTCTTCCAGATTTCAGGTCCTTCACTCTATCTGCTGTACCACCTAGGTGCTGTAGTCATTGGAGATGTCCCACCAATAGCTTGACGTCCATTTAGGGGCTATGTTGTAGAGCAGGTGTTATTAAATGTGGATCCCTTTGGAAGTCTAAGGAAACCCAAAACTCCTCAGAATAATGTTTTTAAATCCATAAAATAAAATTCATAGAATTACAAAGAAAACTAACTACATTGAAAATTATCAAATTATTAAAAAAAAAAAAAAGTTCATGGAGCCCAGGGGTTACAGGATGACCGCATATCTATCTTAATGATAATAGAGGCCCTGCCCAGTCTACTTTTTTGTGGGAGAAGAAAAGCCACTAATTAAACGACAATGCTTCCTTGCTTCAGTTGCTGGTGGTGATACTAATGACCTTTCAGGGGAGGATTGCTTGAGGAACTTGGTTACAAAAGACAAGAGATCTAAATATGGCTTTGTGTATTATACATTATCAGATTAATATGAGAATTCTCTCGAAGGCTTACAATTTATGATTAAGGACAGAAGTATGTGTGTTGGTACACGCACCCACATGTAGGAAAATACATCAAGGTTGTCACAGAAACCATTCCTCAAATCACTAGTTAAAACTATTTGTCTCATAGATTTAGTCATCACAGCCCCTTTTGCCCATTGGCTATTGCTTGTGGAGTTTGGTTACCTGCTTGCAACCTAAAAAGGCAGACAGAGCATTTGACTCTGGCTCATCTGAACCCACAAATTCGAAGAATTCCAGAGGTGGAAGGTGCCCCATACACCACCTGATCCAAAGCATGATGGAAAGACTGTCCTTTCAAATGTAACTGACAAGCCTTTGCCTGAAGACGTCCAAATGAAGGGAAACCCACTGCACTCCCTGACACATGGCCTGTTACACTCTGGGATAGCTCTAATCGTTAGAAAGTGTTTCCCCGGTGAGGGTGTCTCTTTGCCACTTCTACGCATCGCTCTTTTTTTTTTTTTAATGTATTTAATTTTTAATTTGTGGAATAGAACAAGCATTTCCACAACACAGTACAATAAAAAAAGATGATTGCCCATGAAACTGCAAATCTATTATGCTACAATTTGCTCTTCCTTTTAAATATTTAATAAAGTTATCACATAAATTTCTTTTTTTTTCTTCCCTCTCCCCTGCCCTGCCCCAGAGATGCCTACAAACAGACACAAATAGGGTTATGTGTGTAAAATCATCCTATCCATACTTCTATATATCAGTTCTTCCTCTGGGCCGAATAGAACAAGTCGAATATCTCTACTATGTGGCAGCCTTCCAGATATTTGGAACCAGTCATCATGTGCCCATTATGTCTTCTCTTTTTCAGGTTAAATATCTTGTTTCTTCAGCTTCTCCTGATATAGCATGAAATCGAGGCCTTTTACAACCCCTGTGTGCTTTCCAGAGTTTCAATGTCCTTCCTAAACTGTGAAACCCAGAGCTAAAGAGAGCCCCCCAATCCATGGTGGCTGAATGGCTTGTTCCAATCGGTCATCAATCTACATGCATTCATTAAACACTTACTGTGTCCCAGTCTGGCTACTTATAAATAATAAAGCCAGGAACTTGGAACGAAGAATTGGCCTTCAGGGTGGTGCTTCTGGTATCTCTGACCAGTATTTTTGTTTGATTTCTATCATACTCTATCCTCCCTTTCATTTGCATGAGAGTCCAAAGGATCATGGGAACACAGGTCTAGAATTGAAGGAATCTCAGAGACCTTCTAGTCTAAGCCCCTTATTTTACAGATAAGGAAACTGAGGCCCAGGAAAATTCAGTGACTCATCCAGCATTACACAAGTGTCAGGGGTTTGTTTGAATCCAGATCCTCAGACTTAAGAGTCCTTGATCTTTGCCTTGTTGGGAAAAAGAGAGTGAAGAGAGAAGGTTGTCTTCCTTGAACACTCCAAAGTTTCCATGATCTCTTCATCTGGGAGTCCTCCCCCACTGCTGGTGCAGATTACCACACTTTTTCATTCTATGCGATTCCTGTCTATATTCTCCTAAGGTACATGTCGAGTCCTGCAAAGAGGATCCCAATGCAGAGGGGCTTTCCTTTAACGTGGTCTGAGAATCAGTCTATGATAGGGCGTGGTTATCCATTGGTTTATCTCTTGTTTTAGCTTCATGACCAGCCTGCCTTTATTTCTAACTGTATATTTTCTAGATGATGTATTTAATCACTTATTTTGCAAGAATCATCATTGGAAAGATGTTGGGGCCTACTTCTCTACATGTCATACATCTGTCCATTTTCCCTTTACTATAAGATGGTCAATATGCAGCCCTGGCAGAGCTGACCTGCTTCTGGGTGGACTGCCACATCCTGACTCAGGACAAAACGGACCCTAGTGGTTATGTCACAGGCTTACTCATGCCTTCACTATATCTTTCATCAACAGATTCTAACTAGATATGCTCCCTGTGAGGGTGACCTATAGCTTGCTTTTTTAATCAAAGTGGACTCCTGCTACACTGCTGGAATTAGACATGACTGACTGCAGCCTTCAAGGCATATAATTTATTTTTATTTGTTTGCTTGGCACAAATGTGTTTGACAGTGGGGATAAAGGGCCCCACATAGAAGAAACAAAATTCTTACCATATATTCATTAAAGAGCTGAGTTTCAGAAGTCATTACTGTTCTTCTGTCTTCCTTCTCTCCTAATGTTTTTCCACCACAAATGCATAGCTCATATAAACTATCTCCAGCACTTATCCTGTAGCTATAAGGACACACCTCCAATGGATGATTTTCCTCGTAAGATTTTTTCAACTTGTCATCAAGGAAGCACATTCAGCAAAGTGTCCAAACTCTTGGCTCCAAACAGCACCATAGTCAATTCTATGTATAGAAGGAGTCAGGTTATTTCTGAAAGTAATTTTCAGTAAATTGATTTCAGTTTGATTTTCTTGCCACTTACCACTTTGTTGACATTGTTACAACCTCTTTTGACATTCCATGAATGTAGCTAGAGGGAAGGCTAGAAAGGGGAAAAAATTAAGGTCTATGCCCCACATTCAAGGGCTGGCTAGGCTGGCCTACCCCAAAGGAGTCAGACAGAAAGAAATGGTTTAACTTAGCTCAGAGTAGTGTAATTTAAAAGCTAAGTCAGGAAGTTGACAGGGGAAGTTAGGTGATTAAGGATTATAAATTTAGAAAGGGGAAGGTCAGTCAGTCAATCAATAAATAGTAAGTGCCTACTATGTGCCAGGAATTGTGCTAAGTGTGAGGCAAACAATGGTGAAGAGACAATCTTTGCCCTTCAAGAAGCTCACAACCCAATGAAGGGATCTTAGAAATCATAGTATTATAGTTCTGAGGCTGTCAAGAACTTGAGAGGCCATACTGTTCTCATTTAAAAATAAGAAAACCGAACCTCAGGCAGCCCAAATGACTTGCAACAGATCACATGAGGAATAAGTGTCAAAAGTGAAATTATAACCAAGGTTCTGTGATTCCAGATTCATTATTCTTACCACTATACCAAAATCATTCTATTTTAGAGATGAGAAAACTGAGACCCCGAGAAGTTCAAGTGACTTGCTAAGGTCATGTAGGTAGCAGAGGTAGATTATTGAACCCTGGTTCAAATCTCGGACTTGAAACTCCACTTTTCTGTGTTCTCTTAATTCTCTTAAACTGAAGTCCGGTTTAGTGGTTTTCTCTGAAACATTACATCACATATCCATCATGAATTTTAAACACACAAAAATAACTAAATGTCATTTGGGATCATCCCTTGTCTTGCCAAATACCCAGGTACAGAAAATTGGACTCTAACCCACATTTCAAGCCTCTGAGTCAACCATAAGTTAAAATTGTATTTGTGAATGTGCCTGGGGGGATTTGGGGGGAGGGGACTGAGAGGGGAACAAGGTCAGTTTATTTTAAAATCAATGTCCTTTAAAACACCTGAGAGGCAAACCTTTTGTGCTCTGACTCAAAAGGCCCTTTACTTGTTTTGTTAAATGGAGAAAAAAATTATATTACTTAGAAGCTCAGGCACATTTTCCTTTTTCATCTTACTTCTTTCCCTGTGGTAGGACACAAACAGCCACCACAGGAGAGCCATTTCATTCTCTCAGGCCCTATATTAGACCTGGAAGAACTCAACAAGGAAGCCCTGTTCCATCTCCCAACACCTGCTGTAATAAGAGAACAAGACATTCTTTTATATATCTGTAGTTGGAAACCTGGGCTAGAACATCTGTCTCTTGAACTTCTTCACCCAGGATGCTTTAATTTGGGCCATTGGCCTCAGGAGGCCAATGAGGTGGGGGCACTTTATAATATTAAGGGATGTAATTACATGAAACCATTAAGACCTGGATTGACAGGGAGCCAGGCACTTTGGGAGCTAAGAGTTTCGAAGGTGTTTTCGTTCTGATGCTTCCACTTGATCTAGGCAACACTGAGTGGTTAGGCTGACCAGGGAGTGCACAGACAAATAATTCCCAGTAGGAAAGACAAATAACCACACAAAAGGATCCTCAAATTAAAAGGCACTTGAGGAAAGAGTTACAAGCTCTAAGAATTAAGCAGTGCATTTCCCATTGCTATTAACTAAAGATATGAAGGGCCTTGTGAATCTTTTTGAAAACATCAGTCTAACCAGGTTGCTCATTTTAAGCCTATTTTAGAAAGGAAAGAAAAAAAAGACTTGGCTGCAGTTATTAGAATATTTAATGAAGCTGTGATTCTATCTGCAGTGGTAAATCTTATTATCACAGAAGTAGACTGCAGCTTCTTTTTGCTTTAGAAGGCTGGAGGGGAGAAGGAGGGATAAGGACAGCAAGGTGGCATGGTGGATAGAGAACCAGCCCTGGAGTCAGGAGGATCTGAGTTTAAATCCAGCCTCAGACACTTACTAGCTGTGTGACTCTGGGCAAATCACTTAACCTTGTTTGCCTCTGTTTCCTCATCTGTAAAATGAGCTGGAGAAGGAAAAGGCAAACCACTCCAGTATCTTTGCCAAGAAAGCCCCATATGGTGTCATAGAGTCAGATAAGACTAATCAACCAAACAACAAAAATATGCCTACTATATATAACCCTGAGAGGTTGTTATTCTCTCATTTTACAGCTGAGGAAACTGAGGCAAACAGTGGTTAAGTGACCTGTCCTGGGCCACAAAGCTAATAAGTGACTGAGACTTCCTGATTCTGGTATCATTGCTTCAGCCCCTGGAGTAGATGAATTATCTTCATAAACTACTGTGATTAGGGGGAAAAAAATCATTCTCTGATGCCGTGGTACAAGGTGAAGAACACTATGTTTGGAATCAGAGGACCTGAGTTCAAATCCTGTCTCTGACATTACCCATATTGCCTTGGATAAGCCACAACCTCACTGGGCCTCAGTTTTCTCATCTGGAAAATGAAGGGTTTGGACTGAATAGCTTACTTCCCTTCCAGTTCAAGATCCATGAACCTAAATATTCCATTCTCCATACAACTAGCAAAATTGTCTTTCTAAAGTACAATTGACCTAGCATAAAATACAAATTCCTCAGCTTGAAATATAACACCCCTCATAATAGGGCTCTAACCTACACTTCTGATGGGGTTCAGACTCTAGGAGCCTCCTTGAGCTCCCCTTGAATCTTCCCACTTAATCTGGCCTTTCTTACTCAAATCTAATCTTCCCATTTGTTCTGGCAGTCTCAGGAAGCCCATGGACTTTTCATTATCACTGTGCTCATGTCTCCCGTTGCACCCTCCACCCTTGATTCCATCAAACCTCCATTCCCCAGGCTGCTGACCACTCCCATCAAGATCTGTACTCTTTCTCGTACTGCCCCTATCTAGATCTGTCTATTGCCCCACCCGCTTCCCACCCAAGCCCTCCATTATCTGATATATCCTGATTGCTTCCAGCTGTTTCCAACCATTGACCAGTCATCCCCTCCTTGGACTTCTCCTCAAGATCCTCCCTAAACCCCTCCTCCCATCACCCTAGACTACCAGACTACCCCCAGATCCCTCCTATAGTCTTTTCTGTATTTAAATTCCATCTCGCCTCCATGAGGGGGCTCAGATTCAATCCAGCTCAGACACTGTCTAGCTGAGATTCTATCTGGCCCACTTGTGAATACAAGCATAACAAATGCTTAGGCTCTTTAAGAGTCAACTCAGTAAGGTGAATTTTTAATAAACTTTGTTTTCTTTGACTTTAAGAAGGCTTGAGTTGAATTCATTTGAATAGGACCCAGTGTGTCAGTATTTTGGGGTCCCCAGCCCCCCCTAAACCATGTCACTTCCAAGTTGATTTCAAATTATTCCTTCTAATATACTCTACCAAACCAGCCCATTTGTTCCTAGAATACAACATTCCATCCTTTGCCTCTCTCTGTAACTTTTCCTCCTTTACCTGGGAAATCTTTCCCTATCTCTTCCTCTTACAACTCATTGTTTCTTAGAAAACTCACCTTCGTTCCCTATAACTTTCTTCCTAATCTTCCCCACCCAGTTGTCTCCTTCTTCCCCACAAATTACCTTGTATTTGCTTTAAATTTACTTTTTTTTGTACATTTGTCCAGATACGAAAACTGAGGTTTTCCCTCAGCTTCCCATACTTCTTCAATTAACTTTTTGGATAGCATTTTAAGTCTTGAGGTCCTATTTTTAAAAATTCTTTTAATTCTGCTCTCTCAAAATCTAGGATGTCTGACCTCCTCCTCCTTGTTTTTATCACAAATTTTTTATCATTTCTTCCCAAAGTTCCCATCATTTCTATATCAGCAAATAATTTCTCCTCATTGGTTGAAATCAGGTTCAGACTAAATATTCTTCCTCCAAGAACAGCTGCTTTTTATATAATCAAAATCCCCATCTCTACTAATTTCATGCTCATGACAATATTATTATATATTTCTTCAATTCATTATCCATTTCCTGCTTTTGACTGGATATATTTTCATTTCTCCCTTCACTGATCCATGGTTCCACCTTCTGGTTCATAGATTTCCTCACTTAATATGCAATGCAACACTCCTGTTCCCTTTATGTAATCTATTACATTTTAACAAAGAATGCTCTTCTGTACACATATTCCTGTAATATCACAATCCACAAAGTACTTGAGGACATTGAGGAAATTCAGTGAGATCTCTAGTTTGCCATATTAGTTAGCTTATTAGCTAGTTAGGCAACTAGGTGGGCCGGAGTCAAAACCGGAGTTCAAATTTGGCCTCAAAGACTTATTATTTGCTCGTGGGCAAGTCATTTAACCTCCATTTGCTCCAGTTTCTTCATCTGTAAAATGGAGTTAATAAAAACACCTACCTCCCAGGGTTATTGTGAGGATCAAATGAAATAATATTTGTAAATTAGTTAACAGTGCTTGGCACATAGGAGGGACTATATAAATAGTACCTGTTATTATTATTACTAATGCTCTGAACATTTGTGAAGATTTAACAAGCTTGATATTTTATCATTGCCACTCTTCTCAGATATTTTTCCTTGGCCATCAACTCAAGAACTTCAACTACTATCTTAAGAACTCAGAATTTGACAAAAACATCTGAGAAAACTGGAAAAATCTGGCAGAAATTAGACTTATATTCACATTTCACACAATACACTGTAATGACGTCCAAAAGGATATATGACCTAGATATAAAAGGTGGCATCATAAACAGAAGATGATAGAAGGAGATACATTGCATAACTCTGTATAGGGGAAAAGTTCTTAATCAAATAAAGAATAGAGAGGATCACAGGAAACAGGTACAATTCTTGACTACACAACTTTGAAAATTTCTAGCACAAGCAAAATCAATACAACTCAAATTAGAGGAGAAACATTTAATTGGGGAAAAATCCTTTCAGTAAATTTTTCTGATAAAAGTCAGATATTGAAGATATATAGGACATTGGTACAAATATATAAGAACAAAAGTTATTCCCCATGAGTTAAATAGTCAAAAGGATGTGAACAGATAATTCTCTGTTGAGGGACAGGGTGGAGTGCGGTTGACAAGATCAGGATAGACCTTTGAGGAAACTGTTGTTTGAGACTGTGCTCATTATTATCTGGAATGGCTCTCCATGGCCCCCAGATGTTGCTGTCTCTGTGAGATAAACAAGAGAATTACAGAGGACAAGGGATATGTAAAATAGATGCCCTCTAGGCTAACAGTCTTTAAAGACAATAAGACTGGCCAAATCACTGGGACAGGAGACGAGCAGAATGTCACATAGACTTGCAGTTTCTGTCTATACATACCCTAACCCTCAGATCAATAAATGGATTGGTCTATCTTTTCCCACCTCCCGTGTCTTCTTCACCACATCACTGAGCCGTGTGGGGACACAGGCCGTCTGCCACAATTCTCAAAAAAGGAAATCCAAATTGCCTAAACTATATGAAAAATTGCTCCCAATCACTAGCAATAAGAAAAATGCAAATTAAGACAACTTTAAAATTATATCTCATAGCCATCAGATTGGCAAAAATGACAGAAAAAGGGAAATAAGAACTGTTAGAAGACCTGTGGGAGTATAGGCATTCTGATACCTTATTGGTGGAACTTTGCATTGAAACACATATTTTGGAAAGTAATTTGTAACTGTACTCCTCAAATCACTAAACTGCAACCAAACATTGACCAGTTGATAACATTTTTATGCATATATCCAAAAGAGATAAAAAAAATATGAGAAGGAACCATATCTACAAAAATATTCATAGCAATACTTTTTTTTATTATATCAAAAAACTGGGGGGAGGGGAGGAAGTGAGTGCCTATTAATTGGGGAATAGGTGAGCAAATTATGGTGTATAAAATGTGATCCATTATTATTTTGTTATAAGAAATGATGAGAGAGATTCAAAGAAACCTGAAAAGATTTTTAAGAACTGATGCAGAAGGAAGTGAGCAGAACCAGAAAAAGCTATTAAAATGATTGCCAAAGGATAAAGGAATACAACTAGAAAAGACTGGAGACTATGATCAATGTGATGACTAACTACAATTCCAGAGGACTAATGTTGAAATGTTTTTTTATGTCTTGGTGAAAAGACAATGGACTAGAAGTGCAGAAGGAGATATGCATATTCAGACACAGTGTGTGCATTTGTTTACTTGTATATTTCTATGTTACAAAAGAGGACTTCTATTTTTGGGGGGAAGGGGGAAATCATTATGGATAGAGATTAGAAATAATGGTGCCCCCAAAAAAGGAAAAAAAGAAGAAAAAGTACTTCTATGGAGCATTCTAAAAATATAGGGTGAAGGAAGGAAGTTCAGAAGGGAACACCAACATTCTGTTAAACAGAGGCAGCTAAGTGATGTAGTGGGTGGAATGCTGGATTGGAGTCAGGAAAATCTAAATTCAAATCCTGTTTTACACATTCAATGACAGTATGACTCTCAGTCAGTCATTTAACCTCCGTTGACAATAGTTTCTTCATCTGTATAATGAGAATAACAACAGCACCTACCTTCTGGGGTTGTTGTAAAGATAAAATAAGATATTTGTAAAGTACTTTACGAACCTTAAAGTGCTGTATAAATGCTAACCATTATTATTGTTTAATTTGTGGTTGAGTCCTTTCTGTCCTTTTCGACTCTTCATGATCCCATTTGGGATCTCACTGGGTGAAGATACTGGAGTAGTCTGCCATTTCCTTCTCCAGCTGATTTTCCAGATGAGGAAACTGAAGCAAACAGGGCTATAAATGACTTACCTGGAGTCACATAGCTACTAAGGGGTCCGATTTGAATTCACAAAGATGAGTCTTTCTGAATCCAGGTCCAGCCTGCTATGCACTGTCCCATCTAGCTGCCATATTTATGGTCCTTATTGTACATATTATATACTGTATATTATAGGTAATGCCCATTATTATTTAATATATATGTTTTTTAAAAGCTGTATTTATTAGAGATTTTGTTTCACAAACAAAATCCTTTCTGTTGTTGCTGTTTTTTGACTATGGAAATGTTCACATTTGTCGATATTTATCAAGGTCATAATAAAAAAGAATTTTAATGAAAATACTGTCTTTTGTGAATACTGGACCCCACCACCAATATTTTCCCCATTATCTGTATCTGACTTATTGGATATATGTAGGTAGTTTTCTCCCTTCCCCTGCATTTTCAGTTTAAAGTCTCTTAAATAGATTTGTACATCTCCAAGAAATATTTTGTGTATGGATATGGATTATATAATATGTTTTATTGGACCTCGAGGGCTGGCTAAAAGCCTAGAATTCCTGTACCTGAAACCATAGTTCAGAAATCTCAATCTTTATTTTCAATAACCTGGGCTAAAAATCTCAGTCTTCTTTGAATTTTCCTTCTTTCCATCTCTAGTCTCTCATTAGCTTCTATTGTTTTTTCCGCCTCATAGTATCTCTTGACTCATCTCTTGCTTTTCTTTTGTCACTCTCACCATCCCAATACACTTACCTATCAGCTCATAGCAATTGCTTTGTAACTCGTTTTCCTATTTCTAGTCTCTCCTCCTTCCAATTCTTTCTGAATACTACACTACTACCAGGTTAAAAGAGCACCATGAAGATTCTGCCACTCCAGAAATAGATCCATCAAACCCTTCATCTATGTAGGACAGGCTTTTTTGTTTGGAGTTTGGTTCTACCATTGAAGTTTCTGGAACTAACTCAATGGAAAGAACCAGTTAAGGGAAGGATTCAATCAAGTTTTGGTCTCCTCTCTTCAGATTATTTTTAGACCTGAGGACCAGACCCTCAATTGAAGTAATTAGAAATGTTTAGCCTAGAGTAGTAGTAATGGAGCCATTTTTGAGGAAGGACATAATCATAGAAGACCCACCAGAATAGGGAAGTTCCTGTGGCAGGGGATTCAGTTGAAACAACTAGGGATATTCTAATCTGGAGAAGAGGACTTAGAAGTTGTTGTGATCACCATTTTAAAATATCTGAAGGGTCGTTCTGGGTAAGTTGCAAAGAAGTTAAGCAACTTTCCAACAACATGAAGTGTCCCAAAAGTGGAATGGTGGGGGTGGGGGTAGAGAGGTCTATTGGAAAGGGGAGCCCTATTCAGGCACAGGTGAACTTTAGGGCTTCTGAGGTGCCTTCAAACTTTGATTCTAGGATAGAACATGTATAAATGTTACATAATCTATATGTTAATCCATAACACACATATATGTGTATATATGCATATGTGTATATATGTATGCATATAGTCACTCTACATACACACACTGTATATATAGTCAAACATCCCAGATTTATAAATGCCTTAACATTCTCATTATACAAATTCAAAAACTGAATCCCAAAGAGAAATGACTTGTTTGGTGTCAGATCATGTGTGTATATGTGTGTATTTAAACATAGAGGTCATATGTATATGTATGTGTATATATGCATATATATATGTCAAAACTCACAGATTTATAAAGATATTAATATTCTCCCTCATTTTACAGATTCAGAAACTGAATCTCAAAGAAGAGAAATGGTTGCTCAGGGTCACCCAGTTGTGCCAGAGCCCAGGATTGGAATCCAAGTCATAGAGTTCCAAATCTGATACACTTTCCACTATAACATGCCATCTCTCATGTCCCTCTTCAGTTCACTGACCCTCCATAGTTCTCCAGTGCCTATGTAATAAAGTATAAACTTTTTCTTGGTATTTACAGTAAGGACCTCTACATTACGATAGACTGCATTGTGATCTCAACCTACCTTTTTGTCCAGGCATATCTCCCACAATCCTCCTGCCTGAGCTCTCCATTTCTGGACAAATGATTTCTTTGCCATCTGCTAAATAGATTTTGTGCCTTTCAACTCCTATAATCATTTGTGTGCCATTTTCCTCTTTCCAAATAAGACATGGCACAAATTCACTTCCCTGAGACCTTCTCTGATAACCTAACCTATAGGGATCCTTCCGTCTTTTTCCCTTCTGTACCTTTCCTTTTGTCAGCCATGGGTTGGTTTCTTCCATGTCTTTTATTCTTATATTTGACTTGACTTGTTGCATGTTTACATTTCATTTCACCTAACTACATGTAAGATCCTTAAAGGCAGAGGTGGTAGGATTATAGGATTTTAAGGTATCTTAAAGATTATCTAGTGTGACCTCCACATTTTACAGATGAGGAAATGAGACCCAGGTTTGTGCAGTGATTTACTCAAAGCCACACAGGTCAGGAAAGAAGTACAGTCAGCCTTTCATAGAGCATCATAGACTTACATCTGGAAGGCCCCGGAGATGTCATCTGGGCCAATCTCTCCCTTTTACAGGTGAGAGAACTGAGTCTCAGAAAGGTTAATTGACCTTCCCAAGGTCACACACAGAGTGAGAAGTGGAATAGGATTTGAACCCAAGTTCTATGACTTCATATCCCAACGTTCCAGATCTTCTGATTCCAAATCGAGCATTCTTCCCACCATATCATACTATCTCTTCTGTACTTTATCCCACCCTCCTTTTTTTGTGTGTGTGCTTTGCATAAAGTCAGGATTTGTGTTCATTTTTGTATTTTAACTTGAATTTCTTGATTGGGGGGAGGGGAGGGAAGGAAAGGGAACAAACATTTCTTAAGTACCTACTATGGGCTGGGCACTGAGCTAAGTACTTTACAAATATTATCTCATTTGATACAACAACCATGTGAGGTGGGTGCTCTTATTCCTCTAATTAAGGCTAACCATGTGCATCTACAAATGTTCTAAGAGTTTGGAATTTTCTAAAGACCCCTGTCTATTTCTTAGGGTCAGTTTCAAAATCAACAATGGAGATTTTATCCAAGAATTTCAGAAAGAACATGGTACAAATTTTAGAAGGAAATTTACAGAAGAAGGTATAGAGAAAGCATGAAATGATGCCACTAAAGAATCTTTAAGATTCTTTTCATTTCTCAAATTTTACATTAGTAACTTGACAAATATGGCTGTATGAGCATAAATAGTAGAAAGAGGTATATTTCAATGACATAAATAAAGGGTACTAAGTTTAATAGACTAGTTTCTCTTATAAAAGAATTACTTATGTTACAATAGCTTACGAAGAATATTAGACAACAAAGGCAGTTAGCTATTTTAGACAGTCTGTTTCCGTACAAGTTAGGCACCACTTTTGCCAAGTTCTAAGAAAAGTTCCTTTCTTAATACACACATGTGGAGCCTATGTAGTCCACCAGTAATCACAGAGACACAGAACATTTAGAGCAGGAAAGAAAGAGGGAGATCATGTGGATAATAATTACAAAACCAACTAATGAATAAAAATCTGAAGATAAAGGTCATAGGTATACACATTTAGAGCTGGAAATGAGCCTAAAGTTCATCTGCTCTTTTCATTTTAAGAGAAGAGGAAAACAAGGCCCAGGGAGGTCATGCAGGGTCAAAGTCACACAAATGATAAACATCAGAGGAGGATCTGACCCTCCACTCTCTGATGCCAGAGACAAGGCTCTTTTCCACTTGCTAAAAACTGAAAAACCAACATTTAGTTATTTCTCTGCAGGTACATTATGAAGAGCCACTCCAGGTCTTTTAGTCTCAGAAATATTCAATTACACTTAATTCATTGGTAATTGATGACTTCCTTCACTAGAAAGATGGCTAGAATAGGTCCAATTTCTAATTAACCCAAAGGAGTCTACTGTTTTTTCTTCAAGCTTCATATTCCAAAATCTCCAGAGTAGCAAAAGGCTATGCTCTGCTAGTCTGGGCACAAAGGTTTAGGATTGCTGACTTTCTTTGGCAATGCTGATGCCACTGGGCTGCCAAAAATTGCAATGGATCCCCAGATCTCTTTTCTCTGGCTCACTGTAGATTGACACTACCCTTTTTTGGTATTTGGACTAGAACTCTATCAACAGGAATTTCATGAACTTGGCTGAGGCTGCCCCAGTAGTAGGGATATGACGAACAACAATTGTTTGGTTTGTAACATCTGGTTCCCATATTTCATTGTTATCGATAACAAAGCCTGGGTTTGCTACCATCTACAGGTAGGGTTGGAAAGTCTATGGGGGCTATACTTGTCTAAGGGTCATATTAGCATCATAGACCATATTTACATTACTACTTAATCTACTGTTTTCCAAGTAATAAACCACTAACAAAGCATTTTTATTCCAAGTTCATAATGGGAAACCAAATAAGGTGCAACTAACACAAAGTTTACAGGCATGGATAATAAATTTCTTGAGGCCCAAAATACGAGTTGTTGTTGAGTCATTTTTCAGATATGTTCTACACTATATGATCCCATGTGGGGTTTTCTTGGCAAAGATACTGCAGTGGTTTGCCTTTTCTTTTTCTAGCTTATTTGACAGATGAGGACACTGAGGCAAACAGGGTTAAATGACTTGCCTAGGGTCATACAACTAATGTCTGAGGCCAGATTTAAATTCAGGAAGATGAGTGTTCTTCACTCCAGGCTTGGTACTCTCTCCACTAGGCCACCAGAAGGACTGTGCCCAAATCCTCTTCTGCCCACAATCAGCTTTTGACAGTATCAACCACCCTTTCCTGGTTATTCTCTCTTTCCATGATTTCCTTGACATTGTTTTCACCTTATTCTCTTCCTAACTATCTTTTGCCTTATTCTCAGCCTCCTTTCTTGCACCATCCTCCACCCAAAAACCATGGATGTCCCCCAAGGCTCTCTCCAACTTCTGCTTAATTACTTCAAGTAAAGGGAAAATTCATTATCTATCAAGGCAGATCATTTCCCTGCTATGCAGTCTTAGTTTTGTGGTTTGAGGCACTTAAAAAAATCCAGACTTGTGATTTCATGGATATAGGGGGCTCCATGTGAGGAGATTCCCTCTACCAATGTAGATTAACAGAGGCTTTACAACTTTTTAAACTTAATTTTTAATTCTTTTAAAATTAAATGTTATTTCTTTTAATCAACAAAAATCTGTCTTTTCCACTGCCAGCCAAGAATGAAAGAAAAGCAAAAACTATTACAATGTGTATAGATACAAGTAAAATAAATTTCTTCATTGACCATTTCCAAAAGATATATAGATTATACATTTAAATATATATACATACATGGAGATGTCTCACACTGCACTCTGAGTCCTTTACCTCTCTATCAGGAAATAGGGAGCATATTTACCACAATTCCTTTGGGATAGTGGCTTGTCATTATTCTGATCAGGGTCTTTCAAAGTTGTTTGTCTTTATAAAAGTGTTGCCATTATGTATATTGCTCTCTTGGTTGTGTTTGTTTCACTCTACATCAGTTCATACAAGTCTTCTCAGGTTTCTCTGAAACCATCCCCTTCATTATTTCTTATAGCACAAATGATTTCTATCACATTTATATACTATAACTTGTTTAGACCTTCTCCCGTTGATGGGTATACCCTCTGATTCCCATTCTTTGCCAGCTCCAAAAGAACTATAAATATTTTTGTATATCCTTACAGCTTATTTTGCAAAGGATTAATCCATATCCTAACCTATCCTCTCTCCAATCCCCACTTCTTTCCTTTTCCTATTTCCCTGATAAATAAAATGTTTCTGTACCCAACTTTTTGTGTGTCAGTTGTGTACCAACTCTTTGTTTGATTGGTTAAGATGAGTGAAGTTTAAGCATCAGTTGCTCCCTTCCCCCTCTTCTTCCTTGTTTATATAGACTTTTACTTGTGCACCCTGATTATGTGAGATAATTTCCCTAACCTTCTTTCTTAGTACATTCCTCATCCTCTCTCATTCCATTCTTCTCTGAAGATTATGAAGACATAACAGAAGCATTCCCAAGTCTTCTGTCTAATTAGACTTCCTGATGGTGCAGTGGATGCAATTCTAGGCTTTGTCAGGAAGACTCCTCTTCCCACATTCAAATTCAGCTCAAGATGCTTATTAGCAGTGTGTGTCCCTATGATACTGTTTGCCTAATTTTCCTCATTTGTAAAATGAGTGAGAGAAGGAAATGGCAAACCACTCCAGTATCTCTGAAAAGAAAACCCCAAAGGGGTCATAAAGAATCAGAAATGACTGAAAAATGGCTAATAACCACAAGTGACATCCACTGGAAATGATAGGATCACATAGAGGATACATGTATCACCTTTTCGTATTTGAATGTAAGCAGCTTATCTTTGTTTAATTCCTGATGATTGTGTTTACTTTTCTATCTTTCTCTTTTGTGCTATGTTTTAACTTCAGAGTTCCTACTCAGCTCCAGTCTCTTCATCAGGAATGCTTGGGAGCCCTCTATTTCATTTATAAGTTAATTTTCTCCTCCCGTCCCCTCCCCCATATGACTATACTTGATTTTGCTGGGTAAGTTATTCTTTGCTGTGTGTGTTCATCCTTCATTGCCAAAGAAGACCATGCCATCAGAGAAATAATGACATGACTTGCACTTAACTTTATTTTGAGTGAGGGAGGGCTGTGCAGGTCACCAGCCTCACTTCTCCTTCAGAGCCATCTGAATCCAGTGACTACATATTCATCAGGATGACTGGAGATGACCCAGGATGAGGCAATTGGGGTTAAGTGACTTGTCCAACGTTACACAGCTAGTGAGTGTCAAGTGTCTGAGGTGAGATTTGAACTCAGGTCCTCCTGACTCCTGCACTGGTGCTCTATCCATTGCACCTCCTAGCTGCCCCTATTCTTGGCTCTAAACTATATTGTTTGCCTTTTGGAATATCATATTCCAAGATCTCTGGTCCTTCATAGTGGATCATGTGTGATCCTGATTATGTGTCCTCAGTACTTCAATTCTTTTCTTTCTGATTGCTTGCAGCACTTTTATTTGATCTGGAAGCTTTGGATTTTCACTATCATATTCCTAAGGGTTTTCATCTGGGAGTTTCCTTCAAGGGGTGACCAGTAGATTCTTTCTATTTCTACTTTGCCCTTTATTTCTAATAGATCTAGGCAGTTGTCTTTTTAAGATTTCATGTAATATGACATCTAGGCTCTTTTCTTGGTCATGGCTTTCAGGCAGCCTAATAATTCTTAATTTTTTTCTCCTTAATATTTTTAGGTCAGTTACTTTTGCTATTAAATACATCACATTTTCTTCTAATTTCCCAGTCTTTTTACTTTGTTTAAATATTTCTTGTTTTCTTATAGAATAATTGACTTCAATTTGGTTCTTTCTAATTTTCAAGGAGTTTGTTGCTTTAGTAAGGTTTTGTACTTCTCATGCCAAGCTGCTAATTCCCTAATTCTTTCTTTCATAGCTCTCATTTCACTTTGGTTATTTAAAAAAAAATTATTGCTTTTACTCTTCCAGGAATTATTGTTGGATTTGTGTCCAAGCTGCATTTTTCTTTGATGTTTTGCTTGTAGATGTGTCTTGGAGTCATACTCTTCTGGATTTGTGTCTTGAGTGTCCCTGTCACCCCAAGTTTTATGTTGATATCCTTTTTTTGTTGTTGTTTGCTTAGTCTTCAAGCCTTCCTTTTGACTTCAGGCTTAATGTAAGAGACAGGCTTTTAGTACTTCTGGAGGGAAGATTTGAGCCAGTTCAGTTGCCACCTTCTTAGGGGTGTTGAGTGTTATATTATCCCAGGTTCTCATGGACAGTTCAGGTGGTGATCCTGTGAGCTTTCCAGTGTACCCAAAGTAGTCTGATTCAGGGCAAAATATGATCATTGCCTCCTTGCTCTGAACTCTGCAAGTTTCTGACCTGCAACAGTAGACTACTACTTGACTCTGCCAATGTTAGCCTTCCCTAGTTATTCTTCTGAGGAGTTTAGATTAGGTTAGAAACTGGAACTTAGATTCTGCTCTGTTCACAGGGTTTCAGCCGCATCACTTCTGCTTGCTTCTGAACTTGCTCCTTGTTTGGTACGCAGGATAGGACTTGGTCACTCTGTACCCCGGTTCAACCCCTCTGGGTGCAGGTCCCCTTCCTTAGTCCACCATGGATGTGACCTAGAATTGGGTAGTGAGTGACAGAGCTGCTAGTTGGGACCTGTTTTCCATTCCCTGTGAAAAATCATGGTATCCTGAAGTGTCCATATGGGTCTGGTACCTCCTCTTACCTGGCTGCATAATCTTTTCACACTTGAGGTTTGCTGCTGGCCAGACTCTATCCCCAGACCTCTCTGTCTCCCTATCCTGATTTTGACCTGGAAAAATTACTCACTGTTTTTTTTTCTCTGATTTCCCCAGAAGGATTTGATTTGGTCATTTTTTGGATCTGTTTGGAGGAGGTTTTTTTGATGGTAGTAGTGGTGGGGGTGCTCAGCTATACTTTATGCTACTCTACTGCCTTGGCTCTTTCCTTGTAACTCAATGTCTTAAAAGTTTCCTATTGATGGAAGGAAATATAGTTAAGTCTTTCACAACATAACTTTTATGGAAGTCTTTTGCATAACTACACATGTATAACCTATATTGAATTGCTTGCCTTCTCAGTGAGGATGAGTGGGGAGGGAGGAAAGGATAGAAGTTGGAACTCAAAGTTTTAAAAATGAATGTTAAAAATTGTTTTTACATGCAACTGAGAAATAAGAAATACAGGTAATGGGGTATAGAAATCTATCTTGCCCTACAAGAAAATAGAGAAGATGGGGATAAGGGAAAGGTGTGATAGAAAGGAAGGCAGATTGGGGGAAAGGGTAATCAGAATGCATGGTGTCTTGGGGTGGGGGTAGGGAAGAGATGGGGAGAAAATTGGGAACTTAAAATCTTGTGGAAATGAATGTTGACAACTAAAAATTAATTTTTAAAAAGTTTCCTATTAGTATTGAGAGATCAAATGACTTGCCTAAGGTCAGAAAGTGTATATGTATCAGAGCTTGTATGTACTGGACTTGAACACTCATCTTCCTGACTTTAAGGCTGGCTGTTAATCTACTGTAGCACACTGTCCCTCTTCTTCAGATATTAGTATTTATTATATTGAGCTTAAATTTGACTACCCTCTAACTCAAATTACCCAAGCTCTGATCCTTCATACTAACTATAACTATTCACATTCTAATTGTATTTTGCAGTTTAGAAAGCATTTTTGATTATGGGCTGAGAATAGTTAAGTAACTTGGTTGGTGAGTGATGTGGCAGGTTCTCAAAAGTAAGTCTTCTGACTTTTCCTTCGGGGTTCTTGCTATTGGACCATGCTTCCTCTGTGATGATATTATACTCCTTTAAACAATTGATGACATTCATTGTGCCCTTTAGTCTTTTCTTTGCTAAACATTTCCAGGCACTTCAACAGTTTTCTCAGATGACTTGCATGATTTCTCAACCTCTCACGATTTGGAAGTATTCTAGTTGGCCAGTGAACCTCTTAAAAAGAAGTGCTCTGAATTGTACATGACATTTTAGGTGTGGCCTGATTGGTGTGAAAAACAATGGGTCTATTTTTCCTGTGATTGGAACTCTATACTTTTTATTAGTGTAGCTTAAATGCTATTAGTTGTGTATGTGTTTTTTAGAAGTCATACCTGGTTCATATTGATCTTGTGATCAACTAAAACTTTTCATGAGGCAAACTCTTCTTAAGAAAGATACGTTTTCACCATTCAGTTCTTGTGTAGTTGATGTTTTCAATATAAACACAGGACTTCAGGTTCATTTACTCATATTAAATTCATTTACTCATATTAAATTCTATTCTAACCTAATTTCATCTTTCCATGCCAACTTCCTGGGATCATTTTGAACCTTGAGTTTCACATCTTCAACACTAAACATTTATTAAGGGACTACTATGTACAAGAAAATACACAGCAAAATCAGAATAGTCACTCAACCTAGACTCTGCTGTCAGGGTGAAATATGGAGAGTTTGATTAGAAAGATTACTTAGGCTTCAGTATTAAAGATGGGCTCGAGAAGAGATAGTTAGGAAGCAGAGAATTTGTTAGGAAGCTATTAGAGTAGTTTCTCAAGGCAAGACAAGTAAAAAAGCATTCTTAAGCACTTGCTACGTACCAGGTACTTTGCTAAAGATTGGGGATATAAAGAAAGGCAAAAAAGAGTTGCTACTCTCAAGGAACTCTAAATCTAATGGAGGGGAGAGAATGTGCAAACAACTATGTACAAATAGTACTTAGTAGAGTACCTGGCACATAGGAGGTGTTTAACAGATGTTTGTTGATTGATTGATTGACAAAAAAAACTCTACATATATATATACAGATAGATGAGAGAGAGAGAGACAGAGACAGAGACAGACAGAGATAGAGACAGAGAGAGACAGACAGACAGAGACAGAGAAGGGGAAAAAAAGAGAGACCATGAAGAATATGGGATTTTACCTGATATTTGAAGGAAGCCAGGAGGTAGAGGTTAGGAGAGAGAAGATTCAAGTATAGGGGAATGACAAGAGGAAAGGAAGGCCCATTTTTACTTTTATATCTAGTATGTCTACTTGTATCATCTACAGATTTAATATGCAAGTCCTTAACCAAGTCCTCAATATAAAGTATTAAATAGGACAGGGTTAGTCAACTTTCCAAGCCAATAATGATCTATTAACTAATACTCCAGATATATGTGTTTAAAAAGTTTCAACTTTTCGGGGGAGGAGTCAAGATGGCAGAGTACAAAGATAGCTCCGAACCCACAACCCATAAAATCTGCAAAGAAGAACTCCCAACAAATTCTGGAGCAGCAGAAGCCACAGAACAATGGAGTGGAGGAGATTTCTGTTCCAGAGATCCCTGAAAAACCGACATGAAAGGTCCGTCGCGCTCCAGACCTGGAGCAGAGCCCAGCCCTGCCTTGGCTGCATGGCACCCGAGAGGAGCAGATCCAAGCAGGCTTCAGGGGCAGAATCTCCAGCAGCCGGGCAGGTCCGTCCACCCACAGATGCCGAAGGTCAGTGAGAGGGTCTCTCTGGCTGGTTGAGAGGGGAGGGGGGTGTCCCCCATAACTCAGGTCCCCTTAGGAAGCAGCAGCAGAGGTGGGAGCAGACAGGTGCTCCCAAAGCAGGCAGGAGCTTGGATCCATTGTTGAAGGTCTCCTCGTAAACCCCCTGAGGGAACTGACCCCCATGGCGTGGCCCTGCCCCTACCTGAGCACCTGAACTTAATCTCACACTGAATAGCAGCCCCACCCCCGCCAAAAGCCCCGAGGCTGGGGAGCAGCATTTGAATCTCAGACCCCAACCCCTGGCTGGGTGGATCTGGAGGTGTGGTGGGTGTGGAGAGGACACTTAGAAGTCAAGTCACTGGCTGGGAAAATGCCCAGAAAAGGGAAAAAAAATAAGACCATAGAAGGTTACTTTCTTAGTGAACAGATATCTCCTCCCTTCCTTTCAGATGAGGAAGAACAATGCTTACCATCAGGGAAAGACACAGAAGTCAAGGCTTCTGTATTGCACACATCCAGAATAAATATTCCATGGGCTCAGGCCACGGAAGAGCTCAAAAAGGATTTTGAAAATCAAGTTAGAGAGGTGGAGGAAAAACTGGGAAGAGAAATGAGAGAGATGAAAGAAAAGCATGAAAAGCAGGTCAACACCTTGCTAAAGGACACCCAAAAAAATGCTGAAGAAAATAACACCTTGAAAAATAGGCTAACTCAATTGGCAAAAGAGGTTCAAAAAGCCAATGAGGAGAAGAATGCTTTCAAAAGCAGAATTAGCCAAATGGAAAAGGAGGTTCAAAAGCTCACTGAAGAAAATAGTTCTTTCAAAATTAGAATGGAACAGATGGAGGCTAATGACTTTATGAGAAACCAAGAAATCACAAAACAAAACCAAAAGAATGAAAAAGTGGAAGACAATCTGAAATATCTCATTGGAAAAACAACTGACCTGGAAATTAGATCCAGGAGAGACAATTTAAAAATTATGGGACTACCTGAAAGCCATGATCAAAAAAAGAGCCTAGACATCATCTTTCATGAAATTATCAAGGAAAACTGCCCTGAGATTCTAGAACCAGAGGGCAAAATAAGTATTCAAGGAATCCACTGATCAAAGAAAGAGATCCAAAAAGAGAAACTCCTAGGAACATTGTGGCCAAATTCCAGAGTTCCCAGATCAAGGAGAAAATATTGCAAGCAGCTAGAAAGAAACAATTCAAGTATTGTGGAAATACAATCAGGATAACACAAGATCTAGCAGCTTCTACATTAAGGTATAGAAGGGTGTGGAATATGATATTCCAGAAGTCAAAGGAACTAGGACTAAAACCAAGAATCACCTACCTAGCAAAACTGAGTATAATACTTCAGGGGAAAAAATGGTCTTTCAATGAAATCAAGGACTTTCAAGCATTCTTGATGAAAAGACCAGAGCTGAAAAGAAAATTTGACTTTCAAACACAAGAATGAAGAGAAGCATGGAAAGGTAAACAGCAAAGAGAAGTCATAAAGGACTTTACTAAAGTTGAACTGTTTATATTCCTACATGGAAAGACAAAATTTGTAACTCTTGAAACTTTTCAGTATCTGGGTAGTTGGTGGGATTACATACATACACACACACATGCGCGCACGCGCGAGCACACGTGCATGCACACACAGAGACAGAGAGCACAGAGTGAATGGAATAGGATGGGATCATATCTTTAAAAAATGAAATTAAGTGGAGAAAGAGACATATATTGGGAGGAGAAAGGGAGAAATGGAATGGGGCAAATTATCTCTCATAAAAGAGGCAGGCAAAAGACTTTTTAGTGGAGGGAAAAAGAGGGGAGGTGAGAGAAAAACATGAAGTTTACTCTCATCACATTTGACTCAAGGAAGGAATAAAATGCACACTGATTTTGGTATGAAAACCTATCTTACAATACAGGAAAGTGGGGGAGAAGGGGATAAGCAGGGAGGGGGGGATGATGGAAGGGAGGGCAATGGGAGGAGGGAGCAATCTGAAGTCAACACTCTTGGGGAGGGACAGGATCAAAAGAGAGAATAGAAGCAATGGGGGACAGGATAGGATGGAGGGAAATATAGTTCATTTTACACAACACGACTATCATGAAAGTCATTTGCAAAACCATACAGATATGGCCTATATTGAATTGCTTGCCTTCCCAAAGGGAAGGGGTGGGGAGGGAGGGATGAAGAGAAGTTGGAACTCAAAGTTATAGGAACAACTGTCAAGTATTGTTCTTGCTACTAGGAAATAAGAAATACAGGTAATGGGGTATAGAAAGTTATCTGGCCCTACAGGACAAAAGAGAAGATGGGGACAAGGGAAGGGAGGAATGATAGAAGAGAGGGCAGATTGATGATAGGGGCAATCAGAATGCTCAGTGTTTTGGGGTGAGGGGAGGGGACAAATGGGGAGAAAATTTGGAACCCAAAATTTTGTGAAAATGAATGTTAAAAGTTAAGTAAATAAATAAGTTTCAACTTTTCTTAACTGTACTATTCTCTAGTTCTCTATTCTCCAGATTTCACCACCTTATTCACAAAGATAAGAGATTTCATCAAATACTTTGTTGAAATTATGGTTACGTTATTTCAATTTAGTACATCAATTTGTTGACAGAAAATCATAGCATCATGAGACTTAGGTGATAACTGGGCTTATTACAAGAGAAATGAACACGCATGTGGAACCCAAGGGGTTAAATGTAAACAGAAGTTTACATTTTTACAACAGTAGGACAAAGAAAGGAGGAGATACCAGGAAGGGGACTGGTGCTGCAAAGGTGGGAAAGAAAGAGACCACTTCCCACAGGGAGGAACAAGGTGATGCCAAAAGTCTCAACCTTAGAAACTGCTTGACTATGAAGATAGGAGGGTCTGCTTATCTGCAAAGGACCCCAGCTGCACAAGCATTATCCCAGCTTGGCACAGACTGGCTATATATTGTTGCCCAAGGACACACAGAGAATTGTTTGGGGGTGCAAACAATAAATTATGTCAGCTCAGGGACACTACACATGAACCCATCCAGGGTCTCCTGCATGCTCTGGGTCCAGTATTTCTGGGAAATATGGCAACTCAAAAAGACAAGTTTAGGGGACCCCTTAACAATCCTGAACAGATACGCCAAGGACAATCATTCATTAGTGGAAGGTCACAGGTGCAGACAGTAACCTGTCTATACCTCACTCAGGCTTAGAAAATAGATTACAGCTCCAAGAGATTAAGTGACTTGTCCATTGTTACATGTTTATAAGTGTCAGAGTTAAGATTTGAACCCTGGTCTTAATAACTACAGGTCTAGCATTCTGTCTGTTATACCATGCAGACTCCAATAAATAGTTATTAAGCAACCACCATGTGCCAGACATTATGTTAAGAGTTAGGGATACAAAGAAAGGCAAAAAATCAAACCAAACCAAACAAAAAATCAATCCCTTCAAGTAGTTCACAGTCCTTCTTCATAGGAGAAACTATAAAACAACTATGTACAAACAAGATATATAAAGGATAAATTGAGGGTAGCCTCGGAGGGAAAGCCCTAAGGTTAAGGAAGGTTAGGGAAAATTTCTTGCTGAAAGTAGGCAAGACTTGAAAGGAGTCAGGGAAGTCAGAAGGATGAGAGGAGGAGGGAGAGCATTCTCCCTTGGGAAATAACCAGTGAAAACCTTCAGTCATGAGATGGAATGTCATGTGTGAGGAATTGCAAGGAGGCCATTGTCACTGGACCACAGAGAATGTGGAAGAAGGCTGAAAAGGTAGGAAGGGCTTTAAAATTCAGAGAACTGTATATTTGATCCTGGAAATAATAGGAAGTGACTGAAGCTTTAAGAATAATAATAAAGTGTGTTTTGTATGACTTACTCTTAGGGAACACAGGTTCCAAGGACAGATTGCTATAATGTAAAGAGAATTTATAAAAGTCAGAAGAACTAGTGTCTCAGTGCCTACACTTACTAGCTGTGTGATTCTAGTTGAGTCCTAGGATTTGATTCAAGTTAATCCAATAAATACTTACCAAGTAGACAAGGTACTGTACAAGCTCACAAAATGCAATATGTATGTATGTAAGTAAATACAAAGAAACTGAGGGAAGAAACTCAACTGAGGAAAGGCTTGAAAGAGCTCTCAATATTGAAAAAGGTGAAAGTGAAGCCTCCAGGCCTGAGAAACAGCTCCTGCAAAGGCACAGACCATGGCAGGAGAGGATGCATAAAGGAATAGCAATAGATTCCAGAGAATCTGGAATATAGATTTGAGAATTCTCTGAATATAACATAAGATCACAAAAAACCTTAGAAACCACCCAGTCCATTCTTTTCATTTCATAGATAAGAAAGCCAAAGCCCAGAAAAGTGAGTTGACTTCCCAAAAACCTCACAGGCAATAAAGGAGCAGTCATGTTACATCTCACTACCTGTTGCCCTCAGCTATCATATGGGGTTACTTGTGTTACCTACCTCAGAAGTCGGTATTTTATCAATCTAAAATGCTACATAAATGTCAATTATTTCCCCATCCTTGACTAAACCTCCATAAACCATCTGCTGAATAATTGGTTCAAAAATTTTTCCAGGGATCAACTTTTAATATTCTATTAAGTTCTGGGATCCACCCTTTCCACCCTTTGAGAAATCAGGACAATACTTGCTTGCCTCTGGTCCTTTGGCATCTCTCCCATTTTCCATGATTTCCCAAGGATGGAAACTGAAAGCAAGTTCTTTCAGCATTCTTCCTTTTAGTGCTGGAGATTTCAATTCACTTAAAGTAAGTAGAGAAATAGTAAGATGGGATATAAAGTTGTCCTTTAATGTGATTCCCTCTTTTCAACTCTAGGCTTTTCTAGATGGCTGAACATTCTAATCATTGGAGAAAATACAAGAAGACTTGGGTAGCTCTACCATCTTTGTCATGTCAATATGAAACTGTGTTTTCCCAAATTAGAGGAAGTAATAGGAATCAAAGGTATAGAGTTGGGAGTAACATTAGAAGTTATTTTGCAGATAAGGATACTGAGACTTAAGGAAATGAAGTGTCTTGCACAAAATTATACAGGTTATCAAATGGGAGAGCTGAAATTGGAACCAACTCTAGTTTTAATCTATTCAAGGGTCATCTCTAGTCATCCTGATCTATATCTTGCTACTGGACCCAGATGACTCCAGAGGAAAAAGTGAGGCTGGTGACTTTGCACAGACCTTCCTCACTTAAATCCAATTGCAAGTCATAGCATCACCTTCCTGATGTCATGGTCCTCTTCAAAAATGAAGGACAAATAACAATAATCTATTCACAATCCCTCCAATTGACAGCATGAACAGGCCTTCATTGGGGAAGGGGGAGAGGAGAGGACGTCCTTAACTCTTTCTGTCCCAGGGTTCTCACAAACTATATGGATGCCCCAGAAAGAACTGAGGAGTGCTCTTCTCCCTTAGCTTTCCTACTAATATCATCACTCCTTCCCTTTTCTCACTCCTGGCTGGACAATGACCTGCCTCAGCCCCTCCATACTCCTTCAGGAAATCAAGAAAGCCCACTCAGACCCTCAGGACTGATCCTTTTCTCCTCCACATCCTACCAAGGCCTCTTCTTGGACATTGCTTTCACAGTAATTGTATGGGCAGGGAGCAATTAACTGTATTGGAGGACAATAAGACCTTACAATAAGACAGGGCAGCTAGGTGGAGTAATGGATAGAGTGCTGGGTCTGGAGTCAGGAAGATATCTTCCTGAGTTTAAATCTGTCCTCAGATATACTTACTAGCTGTGTGACCCCGGGCAAGTCAATTTAACCCTGCTTGCCTCAGTTTCCTCATCTATAAAATGAGTGGGAGAAGGAAATGGCAAACCACTTCAATATCTTTGCCAAAAAAAAAAAAAACCAAACCCAACCTCCAACATGAATAGTCAGATATGACTGAAAAATTACTGAAGACATTACCATCTGCTCTGCATTGTATACCAGTGTGGTCCATGGGGCCTCTTCGTGTCTTGCCCTGCTACTGTGGTGTGCTAATTCATCCTTCTCACCCTGGGCCTTGTCTCCATTGTCCCCACCACTGCACCCTCTGGCCACTCTTCCTACTGCTGAATCCTCCCTATGTATTTTTTCTCCAGTTAGTGTGAATTGCTTGAAAGCAAGGATTACTTCTATGCTCTAGTTATATATTCAGCACTTACAGTGTTTGGTACATAGTCAGCTCCCAATAATATATTTTCACTCATTCATTTTTACTCAATTATAAGCTTTTAAAAAGAAAAAGCTAAAAAAGAGTCCTTTTTGTCAAGTCTTTTTTTTACATTAAGCCACGCTGGCTTTTGCCCTTGGTTATTTGTCCCTGCACAGTCATATTTTGTGTTTCATCTTTTAAAAACCCAAGTTCTTCAGAGAGGTCCCTATGCAATCACATTGGCTTCTTGAGATCCCTTTCTCCTCCTCTCCCCTACCCTTTCTTATTTTAATGCTTTAAATTCCAGCCAGGTGATGCAGTGGGTAGAGTGTTGGGCCTAGAGTCCAGAAACCTGAGTTCAAATCTGGCTTCAGACACTTATTGGCTGTGTCACCCTGTTTTAAATGCAAGTCATTTAACACCATTTGTCTCAGTTTCCTCATCTGTAAAATGAGCTGGAGAAGGAAATGGCAAACCACGCCAGTATTTTTGCCAAGAAAACAAAACGCAAATGTGGTCACAAAGAATCAAAAACAACCAAAAAATGAGTGACAAAAATTGCTTTAAATTGTAAAATAAGAATTTCATCTTTCAGAATCTCCCATTCCCCAGGACCACCTGTGTTCCTTTTTTAGTCTGTTAGCCATATATTCCTTCAAACTTATTGCATTCTGCTTTCTTGCTCAAGGTATTTCTTACCCTGAACTTTGAAATATCATAGTCCCTACTCCCCTAGTTCCCCCATCACTTCTGTATCACCAACCAGCTCTTTGCTGGGCTGAATTAAGTCCAGAATAGCAGTCATTCTCTTCATGGCAAAGAATTTCCTCTCAGGAGAACAGAAGTAAGGCAAGTCCTCCACTGCACAAGATTGAAGCAGATTATTACAAAGCCCGGATGAATTAATTGCACACAGATGGCTCTATTTGATATACAGTATTTCTCTCCTCCTGAGAAACTGGCCTGAATAAAGATCTCCTATTCTGACAAAAGAAAAAATTTTTTTAACAAATATTTGTTTTAAAGGAACAAAACCTGTTTTGGTCCCTTTTTAAATTCACAATCAGTCCTGGCTCCTTAAAAATAGGCACTTTGAGACAAAAATTAAATAGATTTATAATAAGTAGGTCTTCCTCTCATCTGCATAGTACTTCACAGAGTATAAAGGAGTTTTCAATATAGACCAGAAGGCTTCTTTTAAAGAGTAAGTTTTCTCCAATTTAATTCTCAAAGCATTTATTAAGCACCTATTATACGCAAGGCACTGTGTTAAGGTACAAGGAATACAAAAGCAAAAATAGTCTCTGATATTACAAGTGCTTGTTATATTGAATTAAAAATTCTACTGGAGAGAAACAACAAGTATACAAATTCAGAAACACAAAATATATGCAAATAAACACAAAATAATTTCCTCAGTGAGGGTAGAGCACTAATCTTTGGGTTAGGGGGACTGGGAATCAGAAAAAATGTTTGGTGAAGACACAGGAGCTGGGCCTTGAAAGAAGCTATTAATGTGTAGAATAAAAAAATTACTGTCCTCATCTTTTAAGTTTTTACACGTCTCCATCAAAATAATTTTGTATTGTACAACCAAACATTTTGGATTTATTCAGTCCTTAGGTAATTTGATTGGAAAACAGCCCATTAGATAATAGCTCAGACTAAAATTTTTTCCTCTGTCACTGTGGTGTGGAATTGTTTGGCATCTGAGCTAGTGGAGCCCAGGCTTAGGATGGTGGTTCCTGAACATCGTTTGCTGCTCATCAGCTTAGTATTCTTTGCTTTGAATTATCTTGGCATACTGAGTGATTAAGTTGCCAATACAAGGGGAGAATAGAGAGATTCAAGCATGGCAAGTTTCTCTTCAATAAGAGCAGCCATTTCTGTTGACTTCTCTGAGGGTTCAAAGTCTGATTTATTTTGAGATTAGGTATAATGGGCAAGTTTTGTTTATTTTGCACATTCTCTTCTTACCATAGCATGTATTCTGGTTAAGTAAATAGATATTAAGATTATGGATAAATTTATTTTATCTACAATAGCATAAAATTTCATTAGCACATCTAAAGAAATTCCCAGTAAATCCTTTGAGAACCACTGTTTTCCTGGGTCTTCTCCTTGTTGGAAGAATTTTTCAGTACAGAGCTGATAGTGGAGTGAAAGGTCTGTCATTCAAGGACCAGCAGTGTGAGGCATGGATAGAAAGTTCATCTCAAGGTCAGGAAGACCTGAGTTTGAGTTTCACTTTTGACATAGGACAACTATACAATCAAGGGTAAGTTTCTGAGCTATCGGCATAAAGCTCCCTACACAGGTAAAATCCCAATGAAAGCAAAAGTGTAGATAAAGTAACAGAGGAGAGGAGAAATGGTAAATCAAGCCTTAATGGCCCATTTGTTTAGAGAGACCCCAAAGAGTTAGCTACCAGGTTTTATTATTATGTTTTCTCAGTCATAGCAATTTTCAAAGACTTGACTGCTGACACACAGTAGGAGCTTAATAAAATGCTTGTTGACAGATTGATTCTAAAGTGCAGCTGGCATTGTGATCTGCTTCGATAGAGGGAGTATGCACACCATCAAAATAATGATTCTTTGAAGTATTGGAGCTTATAACAGAATCATGAGACAAAGTTGGGGGGCGGGGTGGTAGGTGGTGAGAGACCTCTCTGGAGTCCAATAGTTCACATTAGATGAACTTCAAAAATACCCTTCAAAATCTCAAAGCTCTGCTTGTATTTAAAAGGCAAATATCTAGTAACTTCAATCATATAAACTTCACAGGTAAGCAAAAAATTTCTAAGCAGTGAGGGAAAACAGCTGTGACAAAACCCAGCGCATTAGGTCAGGGCCAATTGACTGGTCCTTTGTGTGAAATTAGCCTGATTTAACAGCCTTGGTTATTTGCTTTACCCTGGCAACCTTCAGATTTTTCCTCCCTAGATTTGAAGAGATAAGATTAAGAGGCAGAAAGGGTATTGCCTCAAAATAGACATAATGCCAGCAGAGAGAAAGGAGAGCTGGCATCAAGAGAAGAAAAAGAAAAAGTAAAACCTGATCGGCTAAATGAAAGAACCAAAGACATTCTCCCTGCTTGACCTTGGACTAGATTCTTCACCTCTTGGGGCCTGTTTCCTCACCTGCAACATGAAGGAGTTGGTCTGATCAACAGTAAGGTCCTTTCCTGCACTAAATGTGGGATCCTATGAATGAGGAAACTATAGCAGTGTGAAGCCTTTTAGGATAAGGTAACAGCCTGACATTTCAATATTACCTAAAGTTTTTAGTGTACTGCAGTCTATTTTGAAAAACAAATGTGAAATGAGTAGCCTAGTTCATAGGATCATGGCTATAATCTGGAAGGGACTCAGAGGTCATTTAGTCTGCCCCCTCGCATTTAACAAATGGAGGACATTGACGCCACAAGAGGTTAAATGATTTGTATAAGGTCACACAGGTGGTAAACATCAGGGGCAAGGTTTAAACTCACATCCTCTGATTTCAGATCCATTGCTTCTCCTACCGTACCAGCCTGCCTTCCCCAAAAAGTTTAAATTATAGTTATTATGCTTAATAATTAGTAAAAAAAAATCACTAGCATTTACATATCACTTTAAGGTTTGCAAAGCACTTTACAAATATCATTTGTAATACAAAAACAAATATCCAATTTTATTCTCATACCAATTCTGGGAAGTAGGTGATATTTCCCCCATTTTACAGATGAGGAAACTGAATTGTTAACCTGCTCAAGGCTATACAATAAGTAGATGGCCAAAACCAGATGTTAATTCAGGTTTCCCTGACTTCAGGTCCAGTACTCTCTCTGAAGTGCCACCTAGCTACCTCTTAATATAAAATGTAACTATTTTATTATAAAACATAATATAAACGCATACTGACATAAGGTTGTCCCTTGATTCTGAGAAAACCAAACAATATTTGATATGAAAATACCATTAGAGCAATTATGACAGCCGTACTTGAGGATTTCATATCTTTTAAAAGGTGCAGTTCAGCTATAATGTTGACGTCATTGCAAAGCTATGTTGGGTGATCATATATGGATTGTACCTGTGCACTGTTTAATAGGGCAGAGAAAGATATAATAGCTAGGACTACAGAAAATTATAGGAAAAAACAACTCATTTTGCCTCTTAGAGATAGGTGTAACCCCAGATAAGTCACTGTTTCCCTGAGTCTTGGTTCCTTCATCTCTAAAATGAGGATATGAACAGCACCTTCCTCACACAATTGTTGGCCTTTAAGCATCTCTATAATTTGGCCCAAATCTATTGTTTTGGTCTCAATCTCTCTTACTCCCTTATAAGAACCATTTACTCTAAGCAAACTGGCTTGTTCACTATCTCTTAGTATAACATTTACATTTCCACTTCTCTGCCTTTGTTCAAATTCCTACTACTGGACATACCATTCCTACTTGTATCTTTTCAATTCTTCAAGGTCCCATTTTTGTCTCACTTCTTCTGTGATGCTTTACAAGGAAGCTTTTTCTTCTGAATTACTGCAGCATTGTCTGTTCAATTTTAGCACTCAACAAGTTCTAGATCCAACTCTTTCGTTACTGAGCTGTGTAAACTTGGACAAGTCCCAGACTGTCTCATTTTCAAAATGGGGTGGTTTCTTTAAAGTTCTAGCTCCAGTTCTAAAAATGTAAGGCAATATAGAGCATCATAAAATTAAATCATATTTTCATGGGTAGAATGAGGATTGTGCTGGTAAATATTTAACAATGGATTGTCTAGGGGAAAAAAATGTACACACAATACATTTTTTGCTTTATCTGCATTATTAACATCTTGAGGTATATTATGTCTCTGCCTTTCCAAAGTGACAGCCAGCGGCTATTTTCTCAGACTATGTGGACAAAGCCATGTGCAACACCCTCTATCCATTAGCAAATCAAATCATCCATTAGTATCTCTCCCCATGCCATTGCCATCCTCTTTCTCCAAGGACACCTAAAGTTTACTTTTAGATCCGCTGCTCTCAGGATCTCTCTGGAAAAGGGAAAAAGGCAAAAAATCCAAATATGCAGCTGATTATTCCCCTCAACACACACAGGTTTTATTAAGTATAGGCCTTGAGTGCTCTGTCCCATCTACAATAGCTAGAGGCAACCAATTCTTCCTCAGTTACTGAGACCTATCCTAGAGAAGTGCACTCCATTGCAAAGGCTCACTATCGAGTGGTATCTGAGAATTTCCCTTATCAACAGGACTACCCATCATCCTAATAGATAAATTCTGAGAAATCAGGGGCAGATTTTATCCTTTTTTGTAGTACTCACATTTCTTTACCCAGTCTTCAATTCAAAAACATATATTAATAATCACTGATTACATGCAAGCAAGGTACTCTGCTAGGCACTAAGGACGTCGAGATGAATGTAAAGGTGTTGATCATCTAATGATCTCAGACTTTATTCATTCCTCCATTTGCTCACTCTCCAAGTATTTATGAAGCAAATACTATGTGGTCAGTACCCTAGAAAACACTGGGCAGACAGAAGCAAAAACAAAACCCTGTCCCTGACCACAAGCAATTCACATTTGACTGGGGGATACAATGTTACAAATGAAAATACAAAAAATATACAAAGTTAATTCAAAGTAATTTCTAGAGTAGCAGGAACAACACTAACAACATGAAGGTTTGTCTTAGATAAGCTCTTGCGTAGGAGGTAGAATTGGACCTGGGCCTCCAAGAAAACCAGGGATTCTAAGAGGTCAAGGTGAAGAAGGAGGCCGTTCCAGAAATGCCAAGGAGATAGAATGTATTATATACAAAGAAAAGCAAAGGGCCAACTTGTCTAGCAAAGTACTTGGCAAAGCAGAAGCTAAATATCACTTGTCAAGTGTTTCTAGTGAAGATTCCTTTCATCTGTGGGTTGAACTAGATGGCTTTTGAGCTACCTTACAATTCTCAAATTGTATGATTTTGTAGGACATCCTTCAGAGGTTTACAGTAGCACTCTGGTTGGAGCCTTGGAAAAAGGCAGATAAGCAACAATATTACAGGTTTGGAAAGGGATGAGTATAGATCACAAGAGATTTGAGGGTAGGAAGACAGTGTAAAGCTTAACTGGTTAACTTGTATCATCAAAATTTTAGATGTAAGTGAGGCCTCCCATGGGGTGGTAGGCTTCAGAAAGCAGGGAGAATGAAATGACTGGAGGTTGCCTAGAGGAGGATGAAGTCTTAGTCAATAGTCAGTCAACAGGCATTTATTAAGTGCCTAAAATATATATGTGTGTGTGTATGTGTGTGTGTGTGTGTGTGTGTGTGTGTGTGTGTGTGTGTATACAGGATTAATTGGAGATAATTTCAAAAGGAAGGTATTCACATTAAAGGGGGTGGGGGGGAGGACTGGGAAAGTCTTTATGCAGATGAGATTTTAGCTGAAAATTAGAGGAAACCAAAGAAGTCAGGAGACTGAGATGACAAGGGAATACGTTCCAAATATGAGGAACAGTGAATAGATAGATGTATAGTAAGGAAATGGAGTCTCTTGCTTGAGGAACGCCAGAGGCCAGTGTTAGGAGTTAGATGTAAGAAGACTAGGAAAGCAGGAAGGGGTCAGGTTGTGCGGGGCCTTAAATGCAAAACAGAGATTTTATATTTGCCTCTGGAGTTAACAGGGAGCTGCTCATTTCTTGAGTGAGGAGTGACATCATCAGACCTGCACTTCAGGAAGATGAACTACCATGGGAGAGCTGAAGCAGGAATGCTGACTGAAAAGGCTATTGCAGTAGTTCAGGCACCAGGGTGGTAGCCGTGTTAGAAATGTGAAAAAAGTGTCAGTGACGTGAAGGTAGTATCAACAACAGGTTGGATATGTGAAACGAGAGGGAAGAGTCCATAATGACACCTAGCTTTTGAGCTCAGATAACTGGGAAGAAGTTAGTGCCCACAACAGTAATAGGGACTTTTGGAAGAGAGTATGTGAGAGGAAAGATGAGTTCAGTTTTGGATATGTTGAGTTCAACTTGTCTATGAGATAATCAGTTTTGAGATGTCTAGGACACAGCTGGAGATGTAAGACTCAGGAGAGTGGTTAGGGCTGGGTAAATGAAGCTGAAGACTCATGTATAATACAGATGATCATTGGATTCTTGGGAGCTGATGACATCAAGCAGGTGAAAGAGAGAAGAGCTCTGGTTAAAGAAAGCCTTGGGGGACATGCATGGTCATTAAGATGAGAATGGGGTGGGGTACAGGGAGAAATAGGACAGAACATTGTGGTCAGTGGGAAGAATTTCAGTGTTCTAGATGGTGGAATACTTGAGGGTAATGGAGATATCAAAGGTGTCATCATCTTCATCTCCATGAGTGGCTGAAGTGGACTAAAGCTCTAGACTTGAAGGTTAATGAACTGCCATGATATTTGGCAAGACTTCAGCATGTATTATCATCCCCAAGCATAAGGGCAGGAGTTGGCATGGAGAAGACATACTAATCCTGAGAGGAATTTCCAGTCTTCCTCCAACCATCCCTGTTCAGTATAATTTCTAATATACAGAACCCAGAACTGAACATATTGCTCCAGATGTGGTCAACTAAAGCAGAGTACATAGTGGGATGAATCATATTATCTCCCTAGCACTTAAAGCATATCCCAAGACTCCATAAATTCACTATTTTGTCAGCCACATCTCAATATGGCTTTCTACAGAATTTTAAAGAAACAAACTACATCTCTATCAAGTGAGTCAATAGGCATTTATTAAATGCCTGCCATGTGCAAGCATGGTGCTAAGTACAAAGAGGCAAAAGACAATTCCTGTCTCAAGGAGTTCCCAGTCTAATGGGGGAGGGAGCGCACACAAATAAATGTTGTTCAGTCATCTTTCAGTTGTATTAGACTCTTTGTGACCCCATTTTTTTTTTGTGGGCCGGGGGGATTGCAAAAAATCTGGTATAATACTGACAAAAAATATACCATCTCCAAAATGTATCAGTTTGAAAAAGGAGTGAAATCACCAATTATTACAGATGCATTGCTTTAGGTTAAGGATTAGAGCTCTAAAAGAGTTAACATTTTTGCCATTATCAGCTACCAGTACCCTCCTGTGAATCAGTTTATTGATGATTAGCAACTTAAATTTCTTAAGGTATGGAATCCTAAGGGAATAATGAGAAGCATCTTTAACTCTTAATAGAGCAGGAGATAGGATAACTGGAGAAAATGTTGAGTATGACACAATCTAAAGGAAGTAGTATACTGCCAAAGATTCTTAAACTCTGTGTATGTGTGCATGCGTTCGAGCATGTGTGTGTTATGTATGTTCTGGACCCTGTGGAAGTCTAGGAAATCCTCAGAAAATTGTTTTTAAATGCACAAAATAAAATACACAAAAATACAAAGGTAACCAATTACATTGAGATGCTATCAAAAGATTTTAAAAACAAACTGAAGAACCCCCCCAAGATTAAGAACCTCTGCTTTTTTTTCCCCCTAAGACAGCCAAGGTTTCCCAATACACAAGGGCTAAAAGTACTACACTACCCATGTTATTATTATCAACAATAAAACAATCAAATTAACAAGGTTTCATTGTAATGGGGGAGGGGGCAGGAGAAAGGCAATATTGGTATTGGGAAAAATCAAAGGGCATTTTTATAACCACAGAATCTGAGTTCAATGGAAGGGGCCTCAGGAAAGTTGGGACTAGACACTATTCTATTCCCCTTGAATAAGAATTACTGCAATAACATCATGGACAAGTGGTATTCTAGCCTTTGCACAGAAATTCTCTGGGGACAAGGAATCCATAGTGAAGAGGAATTTTCCTGGGTGACCCACTCGTTTTTGGGAAAACTGATTATTTATGAAGATTTCTCTCATAACAAGCCCAAATTTGTCTCTTTGCAACTTTGACCTATGACTCCTAGTTCTGCCTTCTGGGGCCAAGCTGAACAATTCTACTAACTTGTATTTGACCATTCCTCCTGCTAACTACAAGTACTTACCATATGCATGGCAATTACCTGGGTAGCAGTTAGAAGGGGTCATAGAGACAATTTAGTCCCAATCCTCTAATTTAATTAGTGCCCAGTGTAAGTAACTTCAAAGTCACAAAGGGCAGCTAAAGGTAAAAGGGCCAAAATTTTAACCTCATTGCTCTGACTACAAATTGAGGACTCTACACTAGGACCATGATGCCAGTCCTAAGCAGAGGACTTTTACCTCTCCCTGTTAAATTTTCTTGTGAATTTCAGCCTTAACAAATTCCTTTTCCAATCCAATTTTGTCATCCAACTTAGAAGCTATCCCTCTGGCTTTTGTGCTGTCTGCAAATTTGGTAAGTGTGTCATAATTTATCTTCATCCAAACTACTGTCAAAAATACTGAGCAGAATAGGGCCAAAGACAGGGACTCAGATATCTCCAGATCAATACTGATCTACTCCTTACTTTCTTGGGTCTATTCAATTGGTTCTGAATTCATATGACTGTAATTATCCGGTCTATAAGATTACAATTGTCCACAAAGATATCTGTAGCATCCTCTGCTACAAACTTCAAAAGAGACGGTGTTGAATTGTTGGGAAACTGTTTACATCAAACATTATAAAATAAGAAATATTACGCATATTCAATAAAGATAGCATTGTAGCTTTCATGTCAGTAACACATGATCATGAAATCTTAAGTTACTCAAGGAAACTTAAAGGCTCTCTAGTCCAGCTCATACTTTAATGCAAATCCTTTCTACATCCCCTGCAAAGCAGTCATCCAGCCTTTGCTTGAAGACCTACAATAGGAGGGCAGAAGGGGAGAAACCAGTGCTCTGTCTGGTGGGAGACAGCCCATCTCAAGTGTAATTGCTAGCAATTTACCTTCTACCAAGATTGTCCCTTTGCAACTTCCACCCATTGTTTCTAGTATAGTTCTCTGGGACTAAGCAGAGTAGGATGATCAAAGGGAGCGATCATGTCCCCATTTAAGTCTTTTCCCTAGGCTAAATATTTTGAGTCCACGTATTTAAACTGAAGGAAATATCCATAATGTTTCTGCATTTGATATTTTATGCACAGGCAGCTATTAGTGCAATTGTTAAAACATGGCCCTTTAAAAAAATAAGCAGAGATGCTTTTATCTGTACTCTACAATTCAGTGACTGGCTTCCTTGCCTTTCCTCTCACAAGACAAACTCTGGGTATAGTCATTCTCTCTAGGTAGGTTCTCCATACCTAGAATATCCCCCCACCTTAAATCCACCTCCTGGCTTCCCTCAAGTCTCAGCTAAAATTCTGACTTCTACAAATTTTTCCTGACCACCCTCTCAGTGCTGGTGCCTTTCCCCTATTGATTATCTCCAATTTATCCTGTTTGTCTTTTGTTTGTAGAAAGCTGTTTCCATTTGTCTCCATTAGACTGAACTACTTGAGAATAGGGGCATCTTTTGCCTTTCTTGGTATCCCCAGTGCTTATCCTGGTGCCTGGCACATAACAGGCATTTAATAACTGCTTATTGAGTGAAATTTCTCCAGTACTTCGATATTTACAACAAAGCATTTTAACAGAGAGTTCATCTGAGCCTCATAACAATCTTGTGAAATTAGTATTACAGGTATTATCTCCATTTTACAGATGAATAAACTGGAGCAGAGAAGTAAAATGATTATTAGCTAGAGTTGTTATACAGCTAAGAGTCAAAGTGGCTATTTGAAACCTAGTTTGTCTTGACTTAAAGTTCAGCATTCTACTATGCCACATGGCAAGCTTGAATGAGTCTGCACTACCTTTCCCCAGTGACTTTGAAAACAACTTAACTCAATACATATACATATATATGTGTGACAGTACATAGCATCACCGTGTCAAAGTATTATTTCAATCAATTATTTCACTGTGGGTACTTTTGCCAATGGCATAGATCCTACTATAAATCTACCTAATATGCTGGAGGTCCTTCCTCTGAGTAGTTTAACATTTCATAGACAACAGTGAAGCCCTTGGACTAGCGAGCAACAAATGATTATTTTCTCTACTGGGGGAACATCCCACTTCCTTTCTCAGATCATGCATTTCCTGGCTATCTTTTTGTGTTGTTTCCTGGGTGCAACCTGTTAGCAATATGCTTCAGTCTATTAATACAGTGTCCCACCACTGTGGTTTTCATGCTATTGCTGTTGTTCAGATTATTAGTGCTGCTCTATGACTAGCAGTCATGGAGCATCAATGGGAGAATATTGTTAAAGATTTTTGGGTGCAAAGTATATGCATCAGCTAAGTTCTACATCAATACACTGCCTTACCTATACCACGCTAAAGCTTGGGCCACAGACCATTACGTTATTAGTCTGGGAAATACTGATCCACTTCGGTTTTCCCTGTGAGGATTTTTAGGTCTAACTGTTCAGAGGTTGTGAATACCATTTAGGAAGCTCTGTCATATTCTTGAACTTCATGCAATTAATACAATGCTATCTGCATACAGATACACTGGGAAAATTTTAACAGGATGGTGGAAGACTATAAGCATAACTCTCTCACAAAATTAAAACTAGCAAAGGGCAAAATAATTTTGGAAAAAGTTTGGTACAAGAGAGACCCAACTAAGTCAGACCATTCTCAAAGTACTGATAGACGGAAGGACAGCAGACAGAAACCAGAACAGATTTCTGCCAGCATTTTCTCTATCTGTGACAGTGTAACTACCATCTTTGGAATTTAAACTTGGTACCCAAAGTGCTATATGAGAGAGTGAAAATGGCATTTATGTTAGAATAGTGGCTATTACACAGAGAAAGAAGCCTTCTTGGAAGTGACAACTGTGAAAAGCATTCTGAGGCCAACTGAACAGGGAAAAGTCCTGGGGTCTGGAAAAAAAATCAAGACACCAAATAAAGGAGATAAAAGGGACATTAGACACTGACTCATTACCTTTTTCCATGCATAGCAATCTTTAAGTTTACAAAGATTATCAGTTCTAAATGCACTTTTCACAAGTCCAGGGAGGATGTATTATGCTATCAGGAATATAACTTGTAAATTGCTAATCAAATACAAAGTAATGTGTATATATTTGCAGATACAAATACTGCTCATAATAGCTCTGAAAATAGAATTTAAAATTAGCTATATCATTCCAAGTGGTTAAACAGCCCCAAGGAAAGGAAAATTACTAATGACATAACACTTAACTATAATGTAAGAATGTACTATGAAAGATCTGTAAGTAGAAAATACATTAGATTCAAAGTGTAAGATTATTTCTAAAACCAAGTTTAGAAGACATCTTAAGTCTTAGTGACAATATTTTTAATGAGTAAACTGAAAATATATCCAAAGGTGTACTAACCCTTAAGAAAGCTCAGTATGCAGTTTTCTCATTTTTAGTATATAATGAGTGACTAAAAAAGTATAAGGAAAAATGTGGAAAACAACCAAAGAAAAAGTATACAAATCAAAAAACTAAACATTGTCCAACAGGATAAATTTGTGTAATATTTTAACTTCAGATCTTATTAGCACGTTACAGTTTTGAACCATCAATACCAAAATACCTATTTTTACATCTTTAAAGCATTAAGGCTCATTGCTTAAAAGTACTTACTTTAAGTTGACTTCAAATGTTTTAACTAACAAGTAAATATCATATAATGTAGTTCAAAGGCCTTCCTGGAAAAGCAAGCAGTACTAACAGTAATTTAGTCTTAATTTTATCATCAAAAAATTACCTTGGCTGGCTATGCCAAAAAGAAAAAAAAAGGCAACCCCTCCATTTTTCCCTACCCCCCTTGGCAATTTCAGTGTTATTAAACTGATATTTTAAAATCAGATTATCAAAAACTTTATTAAAAGTATGATGCAGATACAGAATCACAAATCCTGGACCTTGGAAATCATTTAGTACCACCATCTTACAGATAAACTGGACCTTTGGAGACCCAGAGGGTGAGGTGATTTCCCCAAAGGTCTCCAAAGGTAGTAAGTTAGCGAGCCATACTCTGAAGGTATGCGTTCAGACTTCCAAATCCAGTGTTCTACTTACATTTGCCTTTTTCAGTCTTCAGGCAGATATTTCCATTTTATAGATAAGGAAGTAAGACTGAAGATTAGAGATTCCTCAAACTCATACAACTAACTACTTAAGTCTTATAACACCTTGGCTTTCTATTACTTTGCTTCACTCTTCTCACAGTTCATGTGGCGAGACTGCACCACAGGGAAAAATGTTTTTGACAATGTTGTCCTAGTACTTCCAGCAATAAAATTAGATTCTGCATATACGTAAACCTAGTATTTTGATAGGGAGCACATAATTATACGTGTGTGTGTATATGTGGTACTTAAATATAGTAACTTAAATAATTGATTTTTGCTGAAAATTAGTTTAAGTTACATTATATACACTCAAAAATTCTCATTTTAGTGTGAAAAGCTCAGGACAGTAACGTTGTATATGCATATGCTGTGTGTGTATATACACACACATATAAACAGTTGAACTAAAGAAAAGATATAAAAGTGAAAAATACTGACTTTCAGTTTAATCATTTAGAAATGCAAACTGAATTTAAAACCCAAGTTTCCTAGTTTCCCAAACATAGCAATGGAAACGGCTATAAATTGTAGCCTAGTGCTGAAAACTGAAAAAAGCTGATTTTCTGAAATGCCCATAAAGGTTTAGTTTTTGGTACATGAGATTTCTGGTTTATTATAGCAAACAACCCTCCTGTTGGTATTCAGTGTACTTAAAAACAGTTACTGCCTCCCCTAAGAAAATACTACCTGTTAAGGTAGTGGAAGTGTAACAACTCTGAATACTTCCTGACTCAGAATGTGGTATTCCAAAAGGGGTTGTAATGTATCTTGTATTACAAAAAAAAAAGCTAAAATCAAAAATAAAAATAAACATTTAACCTACTTCAAATATCTTAACTAAAGTTTTAAGATAATTATTAACGCCAATTTTCCAGGGACTGCAATCAAATCTCGTAAGATAAAAGTTTTATTCCCATTTTATAGGTGAGGAGAGTAAAGCTGAGAGGTTAAGTGATTTAATCTATAATTTAAAACTGGATAACTTAAAAGGTATTTCCGTCCAATCTCATTTTAAGAGTATGGGGAGGTGCAGATTTTCCCAAGGTCATTATAAAGCAATGAACCAGATCAATTGACTCCTAGGGCTCTAGACACAAAATTTACTAGGCTCAAAGTTCTCTCAGTGCTGTAATGATCTAACTGGGTATTTTGTTGGTAATTCTCCAACTCAAAATTTTTCACCAATATAAGTTATCTCCTTTAGTGAGATTCATTGCATTCCAGACATTAACAAAAGAACTGTCAAAAGGGCTAAAATCTTTAATCTATAAATGACTTTTTTTTGTCTTAAAGCAGTGCTTTTCTTATTCTAGTGCACCTAAGTGTAAGAGGGTTTAATTAGCTGCCCTGTGCTTTTAAAATGAAGCTTTTTACTTCTAAGTTGGCATTTCAAAATATTGTCAAGGTCATCAGGAACTTGTTTAATCAAAAACATTTTACTAACCTAAGCAAACTTTTGTTTTTAGTGCTAATGGTTTTAGAATGTTGACATTAGGTCTTCCTTCTCCTCCCAAATGTCTCAGTCAGAAAAGGCCTAAGAAAGAGAGATCCAATTACCCTTTCTCAGTCTTAAAAAAGGTACTCTCTCAAGAACCAAAGGAACTTCTGATTGTGTGTTGTCAAGAAAAGCATAGGAAATAAAAGAGGCCTCGGCCTCCTGCCACTCCAGAACTTGTTTTAGAAATAGCTATAGTGAATTTCACTCAAAAGCTGAATAGCCCCCTAAATTAAAAGGGAGGAGGATAAAGAGAAAAACCTCTTTGGTAACAGGCAAGAAATAGATTTTACACTACTTTATTTTCTTTAATATTTTCTTTAATAAGACATTACAGCACACAACTGAGCCTCCAGTGTGTCAGTTAACAGGGGGTATAGTCATATGAAGAGTGGAAACAAATATACTATTAACCCCACTCCCTTCGGCAACTGATGCCTACTTATAAATCGAAAAAAAAAAATCCTCCCTCGATATATTTTATTAAACCTTTTGAAGACATCATGACAATTAGATGTGTTATAGAATCTCCAAATTACAAAAATATTTAGTTAGGGCTCTGAAATTTTAAGATTTTCCCCTGCTGAAGATTTAACTTACACACAACAACCAAAAAGAATAGCTGATTGAACAATTCACATATCAAGTCTGAGAATTAAAGGTTTTACGCAAGATAAATGCAGCTATTTTTCCTATCACTGTGATACAGCTTTAAATGTAATTCTTTAGCTTCTCATAACGAATTGAATACAAACATAAAAACCTTTTATTAAAAAAATTATACAATTAGTAAGGCAACCAAAAGAAAAACTGAAATTCAAAGATGAAGATTTTTAAATGAAAAAACACTTCATTAAACATTGAAAAAACATATATATGCTCAGAATACTTCCTTTTAACTGAAATTAACCAGAATTAACATCCAGCACATGAATAAAGGCAAAATTCTTGCATTCTGGTAAATCAGTATCAAGATACCATATAATCAAATGATGTAACATTTAGGGAATGGAAAAGGGTACTAAAAAATTTTCTTTTGGTCAGGTGAACAATAGAGTTTTCTTATGAATTATCTCCATCAGATCATCACATCTTTCTCTTAAAACCATTTTAAACAGTAATAGTACATACAATGTAGCAGATAATGCAAAACTATAGGAAAGATCTGCAGTGACAGTTAAAGGATAGAATCTGGTATCCATAAGATCTGGCTACTAGTGTGTGCTACTATTCCCTAAGTTTACATCTGAGTACTGTTCTTCCTATTACATTTAAAAAAAATTGAATCAGTTAAAATGGACACTATTAACAAATTTAATCTTGCAGTTCTGATGAGAATAAATCGTTAAGAATCAATTTTTAAACATAGCCTCTCTTCACCTGGCAGGATTTAACTTCATTTGAGTTCTCTTCTCCACAAATACTTTAACATACCTATATAACAAGTCTATGGGTGTAAAACTGTTTTTAGGCTCTTAACCCAAATCCAATGTATATGGCCTTTTAGAGTTTAAAAATAAAACCAAAATATACTCTTAAAGGCAATGACACCATGTGGGTACTTAGCTTAAGTATGCCATTCCATTCTTCCTATTAAAGACATTTACAGGCCACAAAACTAGCCCATTTAAACTAATTCATTTTCCAATGATTTTGGCAAATATTTAAGATAATCCTTTCAGAAGTGCAACCTTCAATTTAAAAACATCTAGAATAATTCTGAGATCTAATATTACAGACTGAAGACAGATCAGTTTATAGTTATAAATTCTCCAAGCTTAATATTACATAAAATGGTTAAATAATTTTTCACCTCTTTCATTATGACAGATACATACTTTAGAACCTTATTTTCATGAGGAAAACTCAGTTCCTTTGATCTTATCAAACACTTGTAAGGTGTTCTTTAGCCAATAATTTAATTTACATTCCAATTCAGAGCCAGCAAGAAAAGGATTATTTTGTCAAATTCGCAAGTCCTTTCTCAGAACCTGTTTCAAGTTGTTTTCAGCACTGGCATACCCAATACAGGCACAACTGAAAAAGGGGGAATGGCACATAATTCTTAAGGAGTTTTACTAAATGAACCTACAAATTAAAATATTTATCAAGTGTACAATGACGGCAGTTAATCAATGCTTCTTTTGTTTCATTAGCTGGCTACCTAAAATAATATGATAGGAATACATGTAATATTGAATAAGTCTGCTTTAGTAGGAATAACCAACAAACTTGATGGGAAAGGGGGTAGAAGCAAAGCATTTGCTATTCTAATTGATGTCTTCTTTAGATTTTAAGGCATATGCGTAAAGGTGGAACAGAACTTCTACAAGCATTTATCCTGTAATGTTGTAAAATCAAAGTACTACTTTATTAAATGAGTTATTTTACACAATATGAACATCAATATAATTACAATTGTAAAAAAATTTTTATAACAAGGATGGACTGATTTTCAGGATTTCCAAATCAGGGCCCAACTGTACATTTACACAGAATTGTCTTTGCATGAAGCCCAAAAGGGAACAGCATAAAAATGAGTGTTTCTGTAGCCCCCTTATTTTTGCTGATCAACAGTTTGTTAGAAAAGCAGCTGCAGGTTTGTTACCTAAGGTCTGAGATAGTAGAAGAGTCAATAGGTGCCATGAATTCACCTACAAAAATATAAGAATAGCTTTTCAGTGAATGCAACTGTTACACAACACTACTCTTCTACACTGCTTTTACACTGCCAAAGAAAGAAATAAACCAGACATGTGACAATGAGTTTTATAGAACAGTAGTCTCTAGATTCAGTTGATCTTTACAGCTAATTGGATTTTTACTACCCCAAAAACAGATCTGTGACTGGTTTACTAAGAGACAGTTTAAAAGAGTATGCATGTCATGGGGGTGGAGGGGGGTAGGGGAATACAAAACAAACCATCAAGAGTGAAAATTGATTGTTTTCTAGCAATTACAATAAATGGATTTTTTCGATAATACTAGAACACAACATGCACCAAGTAAAATACTTGCATAATCCTGCTCACCTACATTAGCCTGCATCATTTCAGGGAGCAAAGTCTCTCAAAATACAGTTGTATTAGTTATTCTCTTCAAGTTAATTTATCTTTTCCATTCCGGGAGGACCAGGGCTGGCCAGAGTCCCCTTTCTTTCATTTATTTATTTATTAATTTTGGCAGCAGCAGTAGTAGTACAAGTTAAAATAGATTTGGTGTTCTGAAGACATGGTCTGAAGTATTGCAAAATGATCTTTCTGTACAATTATGAAGTTCGTAAGACAAGTCTTATGCCATATGGCAAATTAATCTCACAATTTTAGGAGATAATTATGCTGTCTTGGACAACCTTGACATTAAAACAAACAAACAAAAAAATCAATGACCTGTAAACAACTTTATGCCTGAACATCAGCCAATTCTGGAGGAAGTGGAGTCTTAGGATGTTTGCTCTCAAAGTGCTGTTTGAAGGTCTTGGGGTCCGGCATTTGTGTCTAATGAGTAACAGAATGAAAAGGCAAAAGATAAAAATGGAAGAGAGAAAAAGTTAGTTATCGTGGAAGAAAAACTGAGACACTAACAATCAAGAGAGGCAATACTTCATGTATTCACTAAATTTATACTGACTACACTAGAATACACTCATTTCCACACAATGATTCTAATCCAACTTCAAAATTTCTCTTCATACAAAAAATTCCCACCACATACATTAGAATCTAAATTATTACTCTTTACTTCAATCTTTTTAACAGTGCTATTCTATGTCTTAGCAAGGGCAAAACATTTCATCTACTCTAATAATGATTCCATTTTATAAACAACCTTCCATTTGTTGTTCTAGCATAATGACCATTTCCAGTAGTACTTTCAACTAAGCTTTAATATGCTCAGACCAGCATTATTCCCACTAGTGGCCAGCCTAAGGCCTTCCTTTTACGCAGTAGGTAGTGCATTGTCTTGCATTCTCATAAATTTTCAAAGCTCCTCTTGTCCAAATAATAAGGCAGAAAGAGACTTAGGCCTGATACTTACAATCATGTCCCTCATCATTTTTAAAGCAATTTACACATACTAAACTTGCTCTGTTCTTAATGTGTTAACATCGTAATTATGCCATCACACTTTGACTATACAACAATTATGAATAAACTCACAAAGAAGTTAAGGTTCAAATTTTAAAGGCAATTCTGAGATTCACTTGAATTTCCCTGCAAGGCTGTCAACTGATGTGCCCAGAAGACAACTTTTTTATTTAACACGAAAGCTCTATGTATAAGGAATATCATTTTGACAGCAATATGAAAACTGATTAGAGGGAAGAATAGGTGATATTGAGGGATTGTGCTAGTGTAATCATGGATACTACAACTTTATACAAATAAATTATCTACGTAATAGGAAAACTGTGCACAGAAATTCTGGGCCTTTTAGCTCCTTCTTACCCTACAGACAGTGCAGGTATATATCAAGGCAGCCTTAGCAGCAGCCTTCTGATCATGTCCTTGTTTCTTTTTCTGTCCAGCTTGTTTTTTGGCATTTTTCTGCTGAGACTGAATCTTCTGCTGTCCACGAGCCATATCTATAAATAAACACAAAGTTATTAACATGTAGGTACTAGTGATTAATTTGTTAAGAAGCAATGCCAAAAATACATCATCAGTAGGACATTGCTTCTAACTTTTTACCTTCTTTTTTTTTTTTTTACTGTCTGGAATTAAAGTAGTTAAGTATGAAATAAAAAAAATCTGAGTTAACTAGCATTTTTAATGTTTTTTTCAATGAAAAATTTCTCTTCAATTCTGTGTTTTGGCAATTTTCCCTTCATTTAGTAAATGTGAGGCTTGAGTCTTACAACTAAGGAGAAACAAGATCTGTCTGTCACCTAATGCCCCAAAATAACGAGGAGATTGGAGCAGCAGGTGGTAATTATTCTTCTCTCGAAAGAACACTCAGGTTTCATAGCATGACATACTAAAGAAAACACCCTTGAAAAATTAGTCTTTCTAGTGCTAACTCAATTTATAATATTCAAGCCTTACTGAAATCTCCACTTCAAAAGATAGGCCAGGTGGAAGAATTAAAAACTAAACTCATCCATTCTCCGTGCTTTACCATAATTAAAGGCAGAAGTAATCTGCCACAGACCCATAAGACATAGTAGGGGGAAAGCACAGCATTTGGACCCAGAAATCTAGAGTTTGAATTCAAATTCTGCCACTGTCTATCTACTGCATGATCCTGACTAGTAAATTATTTCACCTTTCAGTCCTTGTTTCCTCATCCATGAAATAGATACTATTACTTGCTTGACCAAACTCACAAAACCATTTTGACGTAAGTACTTTGAAGGGGATAGAACAAGCAGGCCTGGAATCACAAAGACCTGAGCTCAAATCTGGTCTCAGACGTTTACTACCTGCATGACCATAGGCAAGTTGCTTAAACCAGGTTGCCTCAGTTTCCTCATCTTGTAAAATGAAGTACAAAAAGAAATGACAAACCACTCCAACATTTTGATCCCAAATGAGGTCCCAGAGTAAAACACGAGTGAAATGACTGAACAAAATTATTGTTTTATTATCACGCCACAAATACTGGTGATCCAAAGCATTCAAATTATACTAAAAATAGCTACACTTCCCTGAGGGGGAAAAACCCTCCCACTATTTTTAAACTCAAAAATAATCCTGCTTCAGACACTTAGATGTCAGGCAAGTCATTTAAAAGATACAAGGGAATATATGTAAAACACTAAGTCTTACAAAAAAGCTCTCTATAGAGATGCATGTGTATGTCAAGTTTTGTTGTTTTTTCAATCAACTTGATCTATCATTTTATTGGTATAGGGAACTCCTGATATCAATGCCAGCCGGTACCTTCCCATGTAACTTATGGCTATATAGGGTTACCTAGAAACAGATCCTGGCCAGCAACATATGTTTGAGAAAACCACAAATGAACACTATTCATGTATATTTTATTTTGTTAAACATTTACCCAATTAATTTTAATCTGGATCAGGGCACACACGAGTTCTGTGGGCAGCTTGCAGTCCTAGATCACTGAGAAGGTAAGTAATTTGCCCAGTCACAGCTAGTTCCAGAGGCTGGACTTGAACCCAGGATCTCTCCTCCTGGTTTCCAGGCCAGCTCTATTACTGCCTCTAGCCTTTTTCTTAGTTCATGAAGTGCCTAGACTAAATAAGCTTAAAAGAACTGTATTAAAGTAGACCATAAGTATACTTTTAAATTTATGTCTATATATTATCCTAAAATGAAAGTTTAAACCTCTCATATTACATACAGACACATATACCCACTCACACATAGATGAATGCATATCCAACTAGCCCTGAACAAATCCTGCTTAATGTTACCAGATAAAATGATATAGGTGATTTTAAGTAGATGTCATGTCAAAAGAATTAACAGCAAAAGCAGAAACCTGAAGTACATTTTTTTAGACAATCTGCCTTTAGCATTAGGTTTAAATTGAAAATCAAAAGCCAAATAGGTTTTCCCCAATGTTTAAATCCTTTCTATCAAGGTTACATATTTGTAACAGATCTAAGAAATATTTAACACGCTAACCTAATCTTAAGCAATTCACCACCACCCTCCCTTTCACCACAGATAGAAAAGGTTACATAAGTAATTTGGTAATATGTAGATTTTACAAGCTGAGTGTCAATATGGACCCCTTCCTTCATCCATGTGTTTTTGTAATCTAGGATTTATGGGGTACTTAAAAGTGTGCTCTATTTCAAAATTTAATGCCACTAAAATCACTATTTCTACTACAACGAAAGTTGTCTTGACCACTGTGCATCAATTGAAAGGTAGTTTCCAGTAATGTCAGACTTAAAGCCTCAATAGTGTCTCATACACAGAATACTATCATTCTTTTGTGTTTCAGTAACTTAATGTACTTTTTAAATTTACCTTGATTTAACCTTTAAACCTTTCAGATATTTAACCTTTCCACTGTGGCACTTCCTATCCTAAAATGGCAGGCCACTAACAGAATTCCAGAAGTTTCTTAAGATGAAAGAAATCTCTAAGCTGTTAGGATGGTACCTTTCTGTTCAAAGGCCTAATACACTAATTACTTTTGTAGAGTGATACAAAGTAACCTCACCAGTTCACAGAACAATGTCCAGTTTTATAAGGTAGGGAGGCATTCTCGCTTCATTAAACACATCGATAAAATATATATATACATAAAATCATTATCACCATATAACAGATTTTAATAAAAGCACTCTCATGGCCTCCTTCAGACCAAAAGAAAAGCCATGTTACTCATCTCGTACAGTTAAAGAGGCAGGTTTTGGATAGATAAAACGCAAAAGCAAACAGGGGAGAGAAGTTTCTCAAGTTCTGATACTAAGTGATTTCCTTTTTGAAAGTAGAATCGCAACATTGACATCTATTTCTGGATAGCAAGACTTTGGCCAGACTTGAGGGTCAACAAAGTCTTCTACTAATTCCAAAGTATAAGAGTAAGGATCCCCCCATTTCTCAGATATCATGAAACAATGGTACAACGTAAAGTAATGGAAGGCAACAAGTAATTTACAAAGGCCCGACCTTCAGAGTTCCCCCAACTCTGCCACTTTACTGGGTTTTTTGTAGGGGCTTCAAAATGGGGGTGGGGGAATAAGAGAAATGAATTTCCTTACAAGATGGCCTAAGAAAAAAAGAAGAGGGAGGGGGGTAGAGAATCCGTCCAAAACCAAAACAAATAAAAGGGGATTGGTATTTTTGGATCGAGTTTAAGTGCCTTCTCCCCACACCATCTGGACACCCCTAAAAAAAGCCCTTCCGGTCCCGGGGGCGGCCCGAGATCAGAGCCATTCTTCACACGGGAGGGAGGGTGTGGGGGGGCTTCTCTCGGCTCCCCATTTCACAAGCGGACCCCACGCGCCACCTCCCCTACTAGTACCACTCGTGGGGCATCTGAGAGCCGGCCCGTCCCGTGCGCCTCCGCCGGCCCCCCCCAGCCTTGCTCAGTTCCGCCTCCCAAACTGACCCCGAGCAAGGGCCACGCTCCCCGAAACCTGCCCCCTTCAGTCTCAGGCCCTCCCGCAGCCGCCGGCCCGCCCCCCACCCCCACCCCTGCCGCCCGGGCCCCGGCCTCCTTCGCTCGGCCCTCCCCGTCCCGACCCCTTCTTTCCCGCCGCCGCGGTGCCTGGGGCCGCTTACCGGGGCTGGGACAGTCCGGCGTCTGAGGCGCCGCGCGGGGCGAGGGTGCTGGGGGGCGGGGGAGGGAGGGAGGGAGAGGGAGGGAGGAGGGACTGAGTGAGAGAGAGCGCTCCCCGCACGGCCTCCTCCTCCGCCGCCGCCGCCGCCGCCACCCGCCCGCCCGAGAGAGGAGAGAGAGAGAGCGCACAACAGTCCGCGCTTCACGCCCGTCGCGCGCACGCGCCCGCCCGCCTCAATCGGAAGAGCGAGACCCTACGGCGCCGCGTGCACACGCGCGCGAGCACGCCAGCCCACACTTCCCGGCTGCTGCGGCGGCGGCGGCGGCGGCGGCGGCGGCTGCTCTCCCGGTTTCCCCCGCGCCAGGCGCGCCCCCCCCCCTCCTCCACGCTCTCCCTTCTCTCCTTTCAGCTCCGCCCTCCGACCCCCTCCTCTGTCCCCCCCCCCTCCGCTCGCACGCCGACTCTTTTCCGGTCGGCGCGGACCAATGGCTGCACATCCCTATTACATAACAGGGGGGAGGGGGCGAGCGAAAGCGACCTTTCTAGAGGTGCCGAAGGGGATGTCGCCTTCAGTCTGTGTTTTCGACATGCTTCCGAGTACCCCTTCCCCTGAGAGTCCCAGAAGGCGGGGAATGAATTTAATCTGGAACGAACTGCCAGCCCTCTGGCCCGGAGAGAGTGTTTGTTTCACCGAATCCCTCTCCTCAGGCGCAGCCAGGCCGGGTCCTGCCAGAACCGCGCAGCCGCAGTTCCACCCGCATCCTTCGCCGCAGCCTGCCCGGCCCCACCCCCACCCCCTCCATTTCCCTCCTCTTCACTAGCCCGCTCACCTCCGGGCAGCTCCCGGGTACCCGCCTCTCTCTGCGGCCTCCGCCTAACAGTACCTAAGGGGGACGAGGGCTGGCGGCTGCTAAGCCTGCTTGGGAGCCGGGAGATTCTCAGGCTGTGTGGGCCGGTCCCGAGGAAGGGAGTCCTGCGTGGAGGTTGAGGCTGGTGGGTGGCCGGGCATGAGGGGAGGGGAGGCCCGCTCCCCGGGATCAGTCGCCAGACCGGGACCAGACTGAGGGGAGCTCCGGCCCGGGCTAGCCTCTAAGAGGGACCCGGCGGCCTTTGTTCTCTCACAGGCCTCGGCTTACCTCACGCCACCCCCCTCCCGCCCCCCAAATCCCGGAGCCCGAGCTCAGCCCTTCCGCCCCATGAGGCAGGAGTGTGTGGGGTGGGAGCGGGGGTCCTACGATCCAGGGTGCTGGGGGAACCAGCCCAGCCCAGAAAGAAGGAGAAAAGAAGCAAGTGTAAGCCAGCTCCTGGCCCAGCCTGCTAACCGCCGGCTAACTCACTGTATCTGACTTGGGCACTTAATTCGCTGATGGCTTCTACCTGCTAGGACCACCCCCTGCCAGGACTAGAGCTCGGGAGCCCCAGGGAAGTTGAGCGTTGGTGCCTCTGGCTGTCCCTCCTACCGCCCAGTTCGTTTCCAGGCTTCCCAGCCTCGCTTGGCTCCTCACAAAGCCTCCCCTCTCCGGTTCGCTGGCTTGGCATCTCCCCGCCTTTGCACACACATATCCCCTTCACTGCTCACCTCCACCTCACGAAGCTGGGAGCCCCTTGAGAACAGGGAGTATTTTTTTTAGCTTTCTTGGATTCCCAGTGCTTAGCACAGTGCCTCATAACAGATAATAATAATAATAAACGTAAGAATGCCACCAAATCCCTGCCTCCCTTTTTTAGTTCAAAGGCCTCTTCTTAAAAGCCTTTCCTAGCTTAAAGCCACTACAGTGACCTACTCCCCTCCACTTCCCACCTATTCAATTTTAATGTCTATATATTTTGTATTTACTCATGTAATATTCGTGTTGTCCCTCCCAGAATGTAAGCTCTCTGAGGGAGGGGTTTCCCTCCCCCCTGTTCTGGTCTTTTGTCTCCCTAGACTATAGATAGCACCAGTATCTGGCACATAATAAACCTTAATAAATTAGCTTGTTGATTTGGCTTGCTATAGGGGGTGGGATAATAAAATTGGTTAAATTCATCTGAGAAGGATTCTAGGATACTGGCGTAGCCAGTGGTGAGACTTCCTTTAGGATATCTGATAATTTACTAAAACTTCTATTTCATGAAATTTCATACAAGAATTTACAGTCCAGTTTTGAACAATTTTGTCATGTAGGTTGGTAGTTTAAATATCTTTAGCCGACAAATGAAGAACCAGCTTAATATGGGATTCATGCAGAATGACAGAAGTCAGAAAGTTGAGAGAAGATTTCGAAGCAATGGCATTTTAAAATTAGCCAGCTTAGACTACTGGGCAGTGCTGAATCTCTTGGTTGCTTTGGTGACAGCTGCACAATAGTTTTGTGGGAGGAGGATGAATGGGAGTCTGAAATATGAGCATGATCTAGTCAGCATGTGACAATAGTTATGAGCAACAACTGGTCTCCTAAGCAAGATAAACAGTATGAAACTATGCAGTAATTAGAAGGATGCTACTTAGATTTATGGTTAAGTTGTACTGTATTCAGTTTAATTAAATAAGTATTTGTTAATCATCTACTGGTATATGAGGCATTTCTATTATGTTATGGTCCTTTAGCTTACTGCCCAGTACATGCAAGAGGGCAGTGGTATGCACATACCTGGTTATGTGTATGTATAAATGACATACACATCTATGTATACACACATGTATGTTTATCTTAATGTTTTGTAAGTAAACAGTTATAGCTCAGTAATCAATGTATTATTGTTCAGATAATCCTGTACTATTAAGAATTATGCCACTATTTAGATTTTAAATGTAACTTTAGACATAATTATAGTGAGAGATCTTACAGCTGCTTGAGTTTGTATTTCCCATAAAGTCCAAGCCTCTATTTCCTATGAAGTGAAAGCTTATTTCAGACCTTCACAGACCTCTGAACTCTTTGGAAGAAAGGTGAATACACATGCACACATATGTGTATGTGTGTGTATATACATATCCCAACACTATTAGTACCTTATAGGATTCCTTGCAATTAAGACCCTTTCCATTCTGGATAAGGATATACCCTCAGGCTGCCGCTCATATGCTTTCTTCTTCTTTGCCAACTGATCTACAACTGACGTAGCGCATTTACAGCCCACCACTCCACATAGACATACACATGCCTTCTCAGATACATTAGCCTTGGAGAAGTATTCTACTTGCATTTCCCCGTTTTTGGACCTTTTCATTGTACTCCTTTTTTGACATTCTTAGGACAAGAGAAAAAGAAAGAAAGCGTGTAATGATTCTTGAGCTCCAGAAGAATCTCTTCTAATATTGAATAAGGAGGGCTTGAATCCTGGAATCAAGAGACAATCCTAGCTTCAATTAATTGCCTATATATTCTGTGTATTTGACTTCAAAGGATATTTCCTGAATTCAGCACTGTTTGCACCTCTCTTTGCCTCTTAACTAAGGCTTCAGTTTCCTCATATGTAAAATGAGGGTTTGGATTAGATAGTCTCAAAGTTCCCTTTCAACTCTACAATGTTATAAAGTTAATTATCATCTTCATATACAAAGAAAAACTCATTTTCCTTTTAGGCCTGAAAATTGCTTAGTACTGATTTGAGTTTCATGTAGTAGGATGAGATATATGTTATCTAATTCCCTTCCTTACATTACATTCCAGCTTTACAAAGGAGAAGTTTTTTTTTTGTTTAGCCCTGAAGTTATGAATATGTTTTCATTAGTAAGTTTTAACTCATAGGACAGTGAACTCATCAGTAAGCCCAAGTGCCTTTGGATTCCAGGTTTCCAGCCAGTACCCAAAGCCATCATACTGGGAAGCAACCCCTGCTTGAAGACCTCCAAAGGGGAGGAGGGGAGCCAACATCTCCTAAGGTAGCTTTTTTCAGTTTTGGGTAGCTCTAATTGTTAGATTTTCCTGACTTCAAGCCTAAATTTTATCTTTTTGAAACTTCCACCCATTGCTCCTGGCCCTGACCTCTGGGGCCAAACAGAATGAGTCTAATCCCTTTTCTTTCCTTTTTTTTCTTTTTCTTTCTTCCTTCCTTTCTTTTTTTTCTTTCTCCTTTCTTCCTTCCTTTCTTCCTTTCTTTCTCTCTTTTTCTTTTTCTTTTCCATCTATCTCTAGCTATCTACCTACAAGCATTTAATACTTCCCTCATGATAGCATTTCAAATACTTGCTCCTGAAGCTTCTCCAAGCTACATACCACAGCTTTTTCAGCTTATCTTCATACTGAAGGATTCAGGGCTCCTTCACGATCTTCCTTGTCTTCTTCTGGGCATACTCCAACTTAGCACTGTCCTTCCTAAACTATGGCACTCAGAATTTGAAAATAGTTTTCCAGCTTCATGGCACAGTACTATGGAACTATCACCTCTTCCTTCCTGAGCAAAAGGCCTCTCTGTGAAGCCCAAGATTGGGTTTGCTTTTTTTTTGCAGGCCCTTCTAAGTAAAATTCTATGGTCCTTCCAACTTTGAGCTGATTCCACGATGATTATTTTGTTCCTGGTAAACCTAAGAATTAGTTTCCATCCTTTAAACCTTCACCTTAATTCTTTTAATTGATGTTGAAAAGACAGCAAATAATTTGAGTTTCTAAATACCAAAGAGATTTATCTTTTTATGCTGATATTTGAAGTATTGATAAAGGAAGCCTGGTTTGGGGCCAACTCAACAAGAACTTATTAAGCACCTACTTTTTCCAGGTACTGAACTAAGAGCTAGGAGGATGCAAAAAAATTCCTGTTGTCAAGAAGCTCACGATCTAATAGGAAACAGTATAAGCAAAAAATAATTCATTTGAGTCACATATCAAAATTCATCCAACATAGTTAATTATAATGCTTGTTTAAGCATACCTGGAATAGCTCAATTCAGAGTATGGATATGTGTCAACCTTCATATGCAATAAAGATGCTACTGACCTAGTCTCAGTAGGGTGTATGCTTTTAGTTGTTTCCCCATTAGTGGTAATAGGTTTGACATTTTTTCACATCATATCCTTCGTATAACTGGAGTAAGTGCATTGTCTCACCGTGAACAGAGCAGAACTGATAGGTTCACATGGATTATACTGAAGACCAAGACTTCATTAATACCACACTTCAACCAGTGGATTTATATGGCTACAAGTCATAGGATCACAAATTAAGAAGATGAAAGGATTTTGGAAGAGAGCTAATCCAAACCCCTTATTTTACAGATGAAGAAACTGAGACCTAGAGAGTTTTAGTGATTTGCCTAAGGTTACACAGATGTAGAAAAGACAGTATTTGAATCTGGATCCTTGTACTCTAAACTCGGTGGTCTTTTCAGTGCACAGAACTGTCTTATATGATTACAGGAATTGGTTCAAGGATCTAAAATTTTTGTTGTGTCTCTAAAGGCTGGACAAGTTATATTACTTCTGTTCCATTAGTTTAATGACGATGATGATATTTCCATATTTATTTAAGTCCAGTATTACATTTGGTCTTGAAATTAGATAAATGGTTTTTCACTAAGTAATTTAGAGTATTTTTAAAGTATTTTTAGGCAAAAAATATGCAACATTAAAAAATGATTATTATCGACTATAGAACCCCAATGAAGCTGTCTTAGAAAGGGGTTTATTTTAAGACCCTTTTTGTTTCCTTTACTTTTCCAAAGGGCATGATGTCATTTTAAGGGGGAGAGATAGACACACAACCTAGATCACACATAAGGTTTTTGGAAAAATAAACTTAACTATTGTATCAATGCAGCATTTTTATTCCTGATTTTTCTTAAGATTCTATGAAAAATAAAAATGTGGCAAGGAAAATTAAAATTTCTGAAAGAATCCTTTGATTTTCAACTGTAATATTTCATTACTATGATTTTACTTCTATAATTTTAAAAGACTATGCATGTTTAAACTGACACAACACTTCTCTTCATAGTGTGATTCCTTGGTCTGAATTGTGATTGGGGAAGAGGCAGAGCTAAACAATTCATTTCATAAATATGTATTAAAACATGAATGAAGTTGCCAACTATTCCAGATTTAGCACGTTCAGAACACTAGACATGCAGCTGAATAAGCTTTTCTTTTTTTTTTTAAAGGGCGTGAGCCAGTTGCATCAATATGTCTGATTGCAGTCTAGCTACAAAAGGGATGGGTCTGGGTGAACTTGCTCAACTAGTACAACAGAGGATAATGCAATACTCAGTAATTATGGGGAAGGTTGTCATGCTTTTTATTCTTGTAGAATAATGCTTCTGAGAAAGCATTCTTATATGCCTTCTAAAAAATCACTTAGGAATTTACATTTCATAAGTGATCACACAATAGGCTGTGAAAATTTAGTGAGAAAGCAGTGGATTTAAATGCCAGCACGGTTAGATTTGAGATCTGCTGGCTGCTGTTTTACATCTCAAGCTATATTTGGATCCTCTGCATTTTACTTAACTTACACACATGCCTTCTTACACTGCTGCACTGTCTGGCAGAGAGAATCTTATGAATTTACTAGTAGCAGCACACAGTATGCACCAGCACTGACAACACAATGGCTCCTTCTGAAACGTGACACAGGACTGCACTCGATTATTATTCTTGTTTGACCTTCAAATAAAATCAATCTACTTTATTTTCCATTCACCTTCTCTTAGCCCCAACCCTGCATAAAGCAGACAACCAAAATTTTCTCAAATTATTGCTGCTTGTGTAAGAAAGAGAGTAGGTATAGTGGGATTGTCCTTTTTGATCATTAAGCGTGCTTAAAGTTAAATCTCTTGGGGAGCTGATAGTGAATAAATCAAGGTTTTCCCAAACTGAGCAGGCAAAACTGATTGTCTATCTATCACATATAGAAATTATTATAAAAGTAGCCTAAAATGTATTGTGTTCATCTACTTTTTTTCCTTCCCTTCTGTTATCTCTTTCCCTTAATTATTGAGTGTTCTAACCTTCCCCCTTTTCCATTGACAGCAGCAGGATTGTTCTGAAGTCTTGATCATAGTACTTGAGGTAATGAATAACTGTATTTACTGAAAGCAAGAATACTTGAGTTGAGCTGTTAATATTAGTTAGCTGCTCAGATCAAGCCTTCAGAGGCTGAGTTGAGGGGAGGAGGAGGCAGGAGGAGAAGGGAGTCCCTTTTCCTTCTGCTGGCAGCTTCAGGATTTCTCTAAAGTCTTGCTGAGAGCAATTGAAGTGGTAGGAGTAACCTTGCTTGGTAAAGAGTTCTTGATGAAGTGTTTGTTCTTGTGGTTCAGTCTTACCTTATTCTGTGTGACCCCACTGGGGGTTTTCTTGGCAAAGATATTGGAATGGTTTGCCATTTCCTTCTCCAACTCATTTTACAGATGAGGAAACTGAGGCAAACAGGATTATGCAACTTGCCCAGGGTCACACAACTAGTAAGTATCTGAGGATGATGAGAGGTGGAAAGATAGAGGAACCCCAAAACTGGAGTTTCCTACATGGGCCATCTGGAAAAGAATTCACGGACTCAAGCATTGTTGAGGTCTAGGTAGTAAAAATTTATTAAGCTTTTCAGGGGGCAAAAGCTCTTAGGAAAACTGCAACCTTCCAGAGGTTTAAGTTTATATAGGATATTTTATAGTAAGACATGTGCCAAGTATACTAAATAGGTGATTCAGGGTGAGATTAGGGAGTGGTTAGTTCTTGAAGGAACATTCACTTTTAATATGTACTGTGCAGGTATTTTACCCAGAGTTCATTGGGAAATAGCCCAAGGTGAGGCTTCATGGAGGTGTGGTTTTAGGTCTAAAACATCATGAAGTCAACTAATGGTCAAGGCTGACTAATACACAGGCTGCTCTCATCAATGTCTTGTTAGACAAGATAAATGTAAGGGAGTATATGTATGTCTAAGTCTAGGATACAAATGATTGGTCAATGAGTAGTAAATGTCATTATGACCCAGTACACAGCCAGTTCATCCAGTACACAGCTAGTTCAAACTAATAAATTCTATAGGTGCAGCTGGCTACTGTATCAGGAAGAGAGATCTAGGGCAGGCTGTCCTTGGGCTGTGGAGAAACTGCCTGAGATAGTGTTTTGAGGCTAGTGAGAAATGTGATTTTTAGAGAATTTTATTTTTAGATTTTAGATTTGGGGTTTTAGATTTGATTTTAGAATTGGAGTTCAAGCACAGGCACCTAAGCACCCCATCAAGGTGACATTTGAACTTATGAAGATGAGTCTTCCTGAATCAAGGACCATCACTCTATCCACTGCACCATCTAGCTGCCCCAGAAGTATTAATTGTGGTTAGCTTCTACAATTAAACTCCAAAGCTGAGGCTTTGGATCAGGCATGGGGGAAAGAAGAGAGGAGCCACAGGAATTATACTCCTGTGTAGTAGGTAGAATGTTAGATGGAGTCAGACCAGAGTTGAATTCTGCCTTACTAGTTGAGTGACCTGAACAAATAACTTAACATTCAGACTCAGTTTCCTTATCTGTAAAATGAGAATGATAATAGTTTCCTCTCTCATGAGGTTATTGTTTGGGTCAAATCTTATATAAAGTGCTTTGAAAATCTTAAAGTGCCACAAAATCTGAGCTATGATCATCACATTATAAATAAATAATCATGCTTAAAGAAAAGGTGATATTTAAATTTAGTGAAAGGATTGATGTTAATTCTGGGTGATATGGCATATTGTTAGAATTAAATAAATCTTTGTTATTAATATAATTGATAAAATAATTAAACATTGATCAGTTTATTTAAATTAGCAATACATTAATATTTATTATCTGTCTTATGATTCATTTTCTCTGCCACCTGGTGGGCTTTATTTAAAACTACAGTAGTAACCTCCATTTGCTTGAATTTGTTGTAATGATGTTTGAATTTTATGATTTGTCTCATATAGTTTTTTCCTCCTTGCTAAATTGCTAGTTATTCTGACAAGTGGGTCCTTCTTAGGCGGCATTTTTATGATTTTTCTCATACACATGTGTATGTGCCATATATCAGTTTAATCAGTTAATCAGTTTAATCCTGTTTTTGAAGAAGCGGCTACCAAAGGTATTCAATTATTGATTTCCATTTGTCACACTGATTTTCAAAAAGTTGGTTGAAGATATTTGGAATAAAGATGGAATTTTTTTCCTTTCAAGAGTGGGGAATGAAGGATGTCCAGACTTGTAATTTATTTCATCATTGTAGTAAACTCTGTCAACAGATCAGCCATTGTTTTGCCACACATAGTCTCTGAGAATTGCCTTTGGCACTGAGAGGTTAAGTGACCCATCCAAAGCCACACAGCCAGTATGTCAAAATTAAAATTTGGTCCCGAATCTTCCTGGTTCTTCAGATTGACTCTCAGTCCACAATACTACTATACTATCTGCCTCATTTTCTCTTGTATAAACCTAATTATGCAAATATCATGAGGCAATTGGAATTCTTTCATGTCTAAACAAGTTGGGTTTCCCAGATATTTCTTTTTGTAAGTCAGTCCCCAATTTTTTAAAACTGCAATGTATTCCTGAACCTACCTATGTCACCTTTATTAAATCACTTTCTCCCTAGCCTCAATTTCCTCATTTGTAAAATCTACTTCAGACTAGAGAATCTTTAAGATTCCTTCCAACTTCTAATCTTCTGACCTCTCTGAACCTAGTAACTCTTGACACTCAAATGAATGGAATGTTTCGGTGGAGGTCCTTTTGATTCTAAGTCTTTAGGTTAGGGGCAGAGAAGTTCATTACAAAGAATTCAGGGACACCTGACTTAACATGATTCATGGTTCCTAGTTCAGAGTTCCTTCTCTATCAAAACCAGCACCTTCTTACAGAGAGAACTAGTACAGCTCTGCTCGGCACAGAACTCCAGTACTTACACCATGAATAAAGGTTTTCTTTAACACCATCAACTCATTTAAAGGATCTTCTTTCTAGAGGATTGGTTACTGAAAGTATCACTCTATACATTTTATTTGTGGATTTCTTTAGCTAGAACAAAATGAAATATAAGAAAATTATGTACATACTATATAGAGGTACACTAATGATTCACTTTGACTTTGTTCTTTTTGAGTCATTGCAGTCACATCTGACTCTCTATGACCCCATTTTGAGGTTTTCTTGGAAAAGATATTGGAGTGATTTGCCATTTCCTTCTCCAGCTCATTTGACAGATGAGAAAACTGAGGCAAGCAGGGTTAAATGACTTGTCCAGGTTCACAAAGCTAGTGAAGTGTCTGAGGCCATATTTAAACTCAGGAAGATGAGTCTTCCTGACTCCAGGCCTGGCATTTTATTCACTGCACCACAAAGCTGCCCCAGTACTTCACTTGGAACCATACTATTTAGTACCATGAATTTAGAGCTAGAAGGGATTGTAGGTCCATCTACTAACCTCATTCTTTTACTGGGAAAAACCTGAGTCTCAGAGAGGTTATCTGACAGGTAGCAAATGACAGAGCCATGGTTTCGACCTGAGCCTTTGATTCCACATCCAGGGCTCTTTCTACTACACTACATTCCTCCTTGAAGTGAGGCTTTTGGTAATCTCAGTCTTCCATTAACAAGTGGGAAAAGCCCCTCAGTATCAGAAAGAGTTCTTAAAAAGTCCTGTACTTAACTCTGGTGGAAGGAAAACCAAGCAGATGAAATCACATTCTTGGCATATTTAAGCATCAGAGTATCATAGAGCGATGCTTTGAATAGAGATAAATCCCTTTTCCCATAAAATTGAAGCTTCACCTCTGCCATACTCAAACTTTTAAATTTAAACCACTTTAGATGAGAATCTTCTTAAAAAGGTACCATACACTTTGCTGGCTGATGGATGATAATTTAGCTCTTTTTATGGCTGCAAGATCATTGTTGTGAATGTCAATAATCCTGCTCTGCAATGCTGAACTACAGCAATGCCTTTACTAGCTATGGGAGTATATGGGGTCCTCTTTTTTAGCCATTGAACTCTATTAGGCTGTTGTGATTTTTGTTTTGGGGCTTTTGCTGTCTCAGGGATGTCCTAGAGATGGCTACTGAGTTATGTGGGCTCCAAGGCCACTGACTGCTTTGCTGTTGGTTTGGGAGTTCTACAGGCGTCTCCCTGGCGGTCTCATGAGAACTATAGCCATTTTCCTAAGCCGCATGTTAATGGGTCTCCCTCTGCTTCTTACTTTCCTCCACCAACCTACTGTTCCTAGTTTCTGATGTTTGTTTCCCAGTTTGTAGTAGTGAGCCAGAGAATAACTGAAAGTTGCCAGAGAAAACCACATAGGCTGACATTGTTCATTAAATCAAGTCAAACTAAGTTCTCTATGCCTGAGAAAGGTTCAGGCACATGGGCTTTGTGGCCATCAGTCTCATGAAGGTTAGTGGCCTTGTTTTTGTTTGTTTACTTTTTTGTTTGGCTTTTTGCTTTCCCATAGATTGTTTTGAATTTCATAGCTATTTTGTCCCTTGCATAGAGAATCCTCAGTTCATAGATTTTAGTCTTGAAGAGAACTTAGAGGTTATTCAGTCCAACCCTCTTCTTTTATAGGTGAAGAAACAGGTCCATAGCAGAAACTCAACAGATATTTATTGACTTGAAATGAAATATTAAATTAAATTGGATGAAATCATGTCTTCTTCCACTAGCTCAGCCTGTTGAAATTCTTTTGTTCATTTTTCAAGGGCCAGATCAAAAGCCAAGCCTCCCTCCTATAATGCCCTTCTTTACCTCATAGTCTGTAATGCTCTCTCTTTCCATAGCGTTTCGTAGCTACCATGCATTTGCCATGTTCTAATTTATAGTTCAGTTATTTGTGTACATCTTCTCTTCTCTACTAGATTATAAACTCCTCCAGGGAAAGCACTGTGTCTTATTCATCTTTGGATCTCCCTTATGTCTCTTGGGTATAATCAATAAATATATGTTGAATTTAAATGAATAAAATTAAATTCTTGAGGTTAAGGAATTTGGATGGCTAAGGTCTTGTTCTCTCTAAGAAAAGCTTTAAAATAAAATCCCTTGTTGCTTTTGAAAAGTGTACTCCCTATGTTTTGTTATCCACTGGAAGATTTGAGTCCTCATTATATGTGTTATGTGATACATTACAAAATAAACAACCATATTCCATTCACAATATCATTTTCTGATATTAAAAAGTACATTTATAAAAATCCTTCCCTCATTATAACACCCAAGACTTGTACCTACTGTCTTGCCTCACCCTAGTCTTTGCTCTAGGCATCACCATATATAAAATTTGGGAACTACCCAAGAATTTGCAGCAGATTTCTATACCTATTCACACCTTCCTGGATAGTTAAATTTTAGCTATTGGGAAGCTTTGCCTTTGTTTCTGCTGCAAACCTTTAACTTGATTTTTCCCAGTCCTTTCCAGTAAGTTATGAGAAGATAGGGACTATTTATTTTTGTTTTGGGGGCACATAGTAAGCATTTAATAAACTATTCGTGAAGGGAATGTATCAAACTAGTTTTTATCTCTTTAATTACTCCGAATATGGAGTTTATTTGTGTTTGCATGTGTCACTTATTTTTCTTATTGACTTCACTTAGAGTTAGTTGGATCTGCAATTACAATGAAATAAGGAACTCATAAGTGAGAAAATTGCCTCTACCAAGGCTAGTCTACATGTTTTCAGCAACTTATAGTCTTAGCTGCCTAGAGCACTGAGAAGTTCAACAACTTTCTCAGGGTCATATAACTAGCTTCTGTCAAAAGGGGTTGGAAACAAGCATTTATTAAGCATCTACTATGTATCAGGCACTGTACTAAGTGATCTACAAATAATTTGATCCTTACAACAACCCCATTTTACAGTTGAGGAAACTAAGACAGAAGTTAGCTAAGAAGTGTCTGAGACCAATTTGAACTCAGGCCTTCCTGCTTCCAGGTCCTGAACTCCCACGTCACTCTCTGGGCAGGTATTACTGGTTCCAAGGTCAGTTTTCTGTCTCCTATGTAACACTGCCTTTGAGGGTCTTCAGGGCAATGTGTAAATGATGCCCACAGCTTTAGTGTGAACACTAAATCAAACACAATATATTCCATTGATTATTGTTTTAACATTTTAAAAAATCTTCCCAATTATTTTCTCCAACACTGTGGATTTAGAAATTCTAGGCTTCTTTTCCATTTAGGTTCATATTTCACTCTTTTTCACGAATATAGGTCTATCCTTAGAAATATAACAATAGTTATTAATATTGAAGCCACAGACAACCAAAGAGTGAGTAGAATGCTGTTGAGCCAGGAGGACTTAGACTCTTGACAGAAAAGAATTTGTGGGGAGGAGAGAAGCCAGGGAGCACAACTGAGCACTTTGCCCAACAGTGACACTATGCCCAAAATGATGTAAGAAGGATAAGTATACCATAGGAAGAAAATGGGCATCCAGGACTCTTTGGCAATGAAGGCATATTACTTGGCTAATCTTAACCCTAACCCTAAATCCTTCTAACCCTAAAACCCTAACCCTAACCCTAAAATTCCTATATGTATGCCTTATTCATTACCAGTATACTCTGTATTGATAGCTGCCCACTCTTCCCAATGATATTATATGTATTTGTGGGATAGTATGCCCCAGGTTCATTAGGGTATATATTTTGTAACTATAGTAACTACTATGTCTTCTCAATAAATACCATTCCTTTGAGCCAGTTGTATCTACTGGCTGCTACTAAAGGTAGTTCACTAGTGGAGGCTCCTTAGCTATAATTTTGAGAGTATGGATTCTTAGAGTTTGTTGAATCTGAGGTAGCCACCTCCCAGGGAACACAACCTGTGCATACAAGTTGATGGAGGGAGTAAGCTACAGAGGTAAATTTAATTATAAAATATAAGGCTTATATGCCAAGTACATTACAATATCTTTTGTTGAGTGTAATAACAAATATCACATTAAAATATCAACAGGCAATCTCTTGGTAAGATGACTAAAACCTGGAAGGACTGTCTCCTAAACTGGTATTATCAAAATAGGATAGACCCCAAGTTCCAAAAGATGACTGGAACCACACACCAACAACGAAGAAGTCATGGTTGAAGGAACAGTGAACCGGGGTCTAGGAGGCCTGATTTGTGGTCCTATCCCTGCCACAAACAAGCTGACTGACTTGAGGCAAGTCATTTAACATCTCTGGGACTCAATTTCCTCCCCTGTAAAATAAGACTAAATAACTTCAAAAGCCCTTTCCACACTGACATTCTATAAATCTGTAATTGGATTTACATATGCCAGATCTAATATATTTATATAATTTTAAGATAGGCTTTTATGATATTTTCACTTAATGAGACAGTGACATTAATAAATTTCACTGCTTAATTGTCAATATCAATGGGAAAGAATATCTAGTTTATTTCTGAGGCTTTACTAGGACTGCTCTATCTCTTTCTTTAAATATGGCAGATGGGAATTTAAATAAAGGGTCAAATCAGTATACAAAAAGATATGATACAAGATTAAATATGATAAGTCTAAAGGAAAGATCTAGACAAAGTATTAAAATGTTTTGAGGAGTGAGTGATCATTTTCAGATTGATATGGGGAGGAGGAAACAAGGAAGGCTTTGTGGAAGAGCAACTTGATTTTGAAAGAAGAGAGGAATTTCAATGGATAGAGAAAGGGAGAGAAAAAGTTGTCAGCCAGGTGATTCATTTTTTCAACTATTCAATTCATGAAACTTAGAGAGGTTGCTTCTGCATTGATTCAGGGAAAAGATTTACCAGAATAAAATCAAAAGTTTTCAAGTATTTGGAAGTAAAATATCATGGAACCACACCACCCAGATTTCTCTGCTGTGACAGTAGTGTTTTTTATTTTGTTTGAGGGGAAGTGTATTAATTATTTACTTTGGTTAGTGGCTTAGTATTTTGCTTCTGAGTTGAAGAGTTAAATTTAAGTGTCTCTTCCAATGAGAAAAAAAAAACATGGAGAGGAAACTCAACTATCATGACTTCAAATTCCTCAGCCTAGCATTTAAAACTCTACAAAATCTAGTTCCTACCTAACTTTCTAGACATATTTTATATACAATACATTTTAGTCAAACTGGCTTACTTGATGCTCCTGACACTTAACAAGCTATGTCCTGATTTTGTGACTTTGTTCATACTGTTTCCTATGACTGAAATATATTCTCCCCTCACTTCTGCCTCATAGAATCCCTAGTGTCCTTCAAAGCACAGCTTAACTACTGTCTTCTACATAAGGCCTTTCCTGAGATATATAGGTAGACAGAAATGAAGAGGATAGAAAAAGAAATGAATAGAAGGATAAAGAGAGATGATAGGAGGATAAATAAAGATGAATAGGATAGAGAGAGATAGAAGGATAGAGAGATGGATAGGACACACTCATATGCACGCATACACACACACACACGCACACACACACATGCACACACACACACACATTTACCAAGCAATAGGTTAAGTGCTGGGGATGCACAAGTACAAGCAAGTACAATAGTCTCTGCTGTCAAGAAGCTTCCATCTTAATGGCAGAACACAAGGAATAAAGGGGAGCTAGGGGTGGGGTGGAATAAAGGCCAAAAGCAGAAGTCCAGACAGTCTAGTCTTGAGTGAAGAGAAACTTACAGTCCTTTCTGAAATCTTCAGAAGAGCAGTCTCAGGGCAGAGGTTCCTCCTGTGTGGCCAGGGAGGGGCTGGCTAGGAGAAGGAAGAGAAGTTGTCAGTGCTCTCTCCCCTGATATTACTTTCTACTGTTTTATCTGTGTACATGTCATATCTCCCTAGTAGAAAGTAAAGCTCCTTGAGGTCAAGGACTGTTTTGGTTCTTGTCCCCATATCCCCAGTTCCTAGCATTGAGCCTTGCACATAGGAGGCACTTAATGTTTATTGAATCGAATTCAAAATTGTAATTCTTTTAAATAAAATTTTAATTCAGTTTCCTTCACCAACATAACTTTGACTTAGACCATAACCCATAATAAAACATGATCACCTCTTAGTTGAGTTTGTGTTACAAACCAAACTAAGCAAGTTGTCATTATTCCATCCCCTCATTACCAGTCTTGAAGCAGTTTGGATGACCACTTGTCAGGAATGCTGAAAAAGAGATTCCTGTTTGGAAATGAGTCCTCTTGGAAGACTTCCAGGGACCCTTCCAGATCTGAGATTCTGTGATTCTACAAAGGCCTCTGTGGCGGCTCCTTCTAAAGCAGATTGAAGTTTTGGAACATTTTTTGGACTCTGCTAAAGACTTTATCAACCCACATAAGAAGGCTAATTGCTGGTGTGCAATCATTGTAACATTATAACATCTGATGGTATCATCAATAGCAACAAAGGGGCTATAGCCTTGAATTATATGTTTCACCATACCCTGTCTTCATGGTACAAGTCCCAACTTAGTCTGATGAAATTGTATGGCTTCCAAAAATTCTCTTTTTTGTTACTTTGTTTATTCTACAACATGATTCTGACTGCTTCTGTTACTTTCTGAAAGTTTCTAAATGAACTTAACCTTATGTTTATGACCTGAGGTCAAGGGAGAAGGTGGATGTGACTCAATTTTAATATCTAAATAAGAGATTAATAAATATAGCCAGCTTCTATAGACTTCAAAGGGACCCACTTCATTATCATTGTCCCTCCTTCCCTCTACGCATGGGTGACCAGAGTCTTTCATAGACTGAAAATGAAGAGAGGACCCCCTGTATCTCTGCATCAGTGCTGCAGTCAGCCAAAGCAGGTGTTATTGTCCCCAGAGCTCAGCCCAATTTGGAGCCTAATTGACTGTGGGAAAAAGGAAAGGAGTTGAGCCAGGGATCACATGCCATGTTGTTCATCCATTGCCAGGATCAATTTTTTTTGGATTAGTTTTCATGATATAGACATTTCTTCAGCTGGCATCAAAGCTAAGACTGTGACAGCTACTGAATACTTCTCCAGGCCCACATGTACTGACTGGAAGGGGAGAATCAAGCACAAGAGAAGATTTCAAATGACATCCAGGCTCCAGTGGAAAGGTTTCAATTTCATGGTGCCATGCGACTGACATCATGCCAAGGATGGTTGAAAAGCTTGACTAAACAGCTGTCTTTTGGGCAACCCACCAGCAAAACAGGCAGACTTTCATTCTAGATGCTACTTTCTTTGCAAACCAACAGGGATGAATTTGTTCAGTGTCCCCCAGAGATTTTTATTGGTCAAAAACCCCAGATGATGAAAGTGAAGATATTCTTGGCAGGACAAAGGCCCATCTTTATGATAATATGAATGGAGTTCATAAGTTCCTTAAGGGTAGAAACTATCTCACTTTTGTATTCCTTATCTCAGTGTCTCAAACAGTACCTGACACATAGTAAGTACTTGAGAATGCTTGTTAAATGATTTCCAGGCTTTGTCATTTCTTGGTAGATTTTTTTGATTAGGCAGCAAGTCTTACAGCAAAAAAAAAAAAAAAAAAAAAAAAAAAAAATGACCCATATTAAGGCGCATTTACAAATTGTAGCACCTGGAGAAGAGGGCAGCCATGATGAGTGCTTGAAACCACGTTATGTGAGAAAGAGTAGAAGAACTGAGGACAATGTTTATCCGGGGAAAAAGAAAAGGCTTGAGGAACAGGAGTCGTATAGCCAATTATTTTTAAAGAATTGTCATATTAAAGTATTAGGTATTAAACTAACTTGCCTGGTCCCAGAGGAGACAACTAGGGTCAATGAATGTATATTATGGTGAGGCAAATTTCATCCTTCTATAAGGATGTTCTGACCATTAGAGATTCAAAACTAGAATGTAATAAGTTCCCCATCATATAGGTCTTTCAGTGGAAGATGGATAACTATTATACTGTTCACATGGATATAGCTCTTTTAAAGTTTGCAAAGTGTTTTTCATTTATTACTGTACTTGATCCTTATAAGGATCCTGTGAATATTATTATCTTCCTTATTTTATAAAGGGAGAAACTAAGATTCAGAAAGGTTAAATGGCTTATACTTGATACTGTAACCAGTATCTAAGGCAGTATTTAACTCTGTATCTTCAATGCATCCTTTCTCAAATTTATGATAAAGGATAAACTAGACTACTGTAGTCCTTTCTGATTTGGTGATGCTAGTTTATGACATTAATAGCAACTTCCTTGTTTATGTGGAAGTCATTTTTAAAAGAGCCCATTTGAAATAGAACTTTGAGAACAAAAGAGATGTGTGTTCACTGATCTATTGAGTTTACATGGCCTAAAAATGTAAGATTTTAGAGTATAGGGACTATGTCAAATTTAAGTTTGATAACAGAGGCAAGCAACAATTTAAAATGGGATGCCAAATTGGCAATCCTTGTTCTAGTGTGCTGGCATAAGTGTGCACATGTACTCATGTGTGTGTGTGCATGTATGTGTGTGTGTGTGTGTGTGTGTGTGTGTGTGTGTCTTTGAGAGGGGCCTGGTAGAGGGGGTCATAAACAAGTTGGTTTCTAGAAGTGGGGGCCAGCTGGTGGATAGTAGATTTGGTAGGACGGCATTGGAAACCAACTAGCATACTACTCCAAAATCACTCTGCACATCAAAGATTGTTTCTTTCTGTTTCCTATAAATATCCAGCTCATCATGGTGCTCAATAAGCATTAACCAACAGCAAGGTTCTCTAAACATTACTGAGTAGCCCTGTTTCACTCCCACGGAAAAGTACAAAGCTTACTGGAAGTTAATTTGGCTATTTGCATGTTCAAAAAAAGTTGGAAAAGGTCACTGCTCTCTATTAAAGGAGGGAAATATTGGGGGATATATTCAAGGGAATATACATATAGCCTTGGTCTTTCTCATCTATCTCAGCTATTAGGTCTTAAGCTCTCTAGAAACAAGAGATGCATCTCTTTACTTGCTCCCTAGTCCCCATTCCAGGTGTGATCAGTGGCTTGCAAACAAGGTAGAAGGGCAAGATATGCAGCCCCCAAGGTAAGGTTGGAAATGAAAGGTAAGGACTAAACCAAGAAATTGGCCAGATTCACTTGATGGGCTGGAAGCTATTAGCCAAGACAGAATTGAAAGTCATAGGCCAGGGGAAGTTAAGAGGACTAGGTAAGGGAACAAGTCAGTAATAGATTGATTGAGATTTTTAATGAAATTATCCATTTAGAGCTGAAAGGGATCTTAGAGGCCATCCAACTCATCCTTCTTCATATGTAAAATATAATATTAAAGGCAGAGAGGCATAATGGATAAAGAACACCTGAGTTCAAGCTCAGACACATGTGGGCTATATGACCTTGATCATTTAACCTCTTAGTACTTCCAGGCACTCTAAATTGCAAAACAAGTGCTGATCTGCATTGATAGAAAGACTTTCCTACACTGATGAAATAACACAACTGGTCTCCTCTCCCCAAAACTCATACATACTTACATACATACAAATGCATGTGCACATGTGTGTATACCATAAAATAAGAGGGGTTGACTAGATAAATTGTATAGTTACTCTAGTCTAACACTATGACTTATCAATTACTTCAACTTTGATGCTTCCTGCTTACTCCTCTTAATTTGGCTTCTAATCTAACAAATCTCCTGAAACTGTTCTCTTGAAGGTCTACACTGAGAAGGCCTAATCACTACTTCCAAAGGCCTCTTCTCACTCTATCCTCCTCCTCCTCCTCCTCCTCCTCCTCCTCCTCCTCCTCCTCCTCCTCCTCCTCCTCCCTCCTCCTTCTTGAGAAGTATATAGCATCTGAAATCCTGGACTATCTCTTTTTTTAAATTATAATCTTCTCCTCCCTTACATTCTATGACATTGCATTTTCCTGGTCCTTTTTCTACATCGCCTTTTAACCCCTCTTTCTCTGTCTCTAGTGCTGCACTTCTTTTGCTTCCTATCAAATGAGATAGTATTTGTTGAAAGGGTTTAGCATGGTGCCTGGCACAGTGGTGGTGGTTGGTTCTCGAAGGAACCAAAATGACATCACCATGATAAATTCAAGTTTCATTGTGCCTGACTGACTAAACAGACCAATATGAACTCGGAATGTTCTACCACAGATTGGGCACAGATAGTCCATGTGAACATTTGGGGTGGATACTCCAAATTTGAGCATCCTACATTTACTTTGTGCTGTCTCAATTCTGCTTTGCTCATAGAGCACAGCATTCTTTCTGATGTGGGCATGCCATGCTAAGCAGTCCTGTGCCAGAGTTTCCCATGTTACACAATTAAATCCAACATTCTTGAGAGAGACCTTGAGAGTGTTCTTGTATTACTTCTTCTGACCGCCGTGTGATCACCTGCCCCATACGCATTCTCCATGAAATAGTCTTTTTGGAAAGCGTACATTTTGCATTAGAACAACATAGTCAGCCCATTGGAGTTGCGCTCTCTGCAGCATAGATTGAATGCTTGGCAGTTTAGTTCAAGTAAGGACTTCAGTGTCAGATACCTTATCCTACCTGGTGATCTTCCTAATCTTCCTAAGACAGTTCATGGCTTTGAGCTAGTAGACTTTCCATGTTTCACAGGCATGCAACAATGATGTCAGCACAACAGCTCTGTAGACCTTCAGTTTTGTACTTAGTCTAATACCTCTTCTCTCCCATACTTTTTTGGAGCCTCCCAAACACTGAGCTAGCTCTGGCAATGTGTGCATCAACCTCATTGTCAACGTGTAACATCCCTGGAAAGTACACTACCAAGGTAAGTGAATTTACCCACAGCATTCAAAACTTCTTCATTTGTTGTAACTGATGGTTCCACATATGGATGATGTGGTGGTGGCTGATGGAGCACCTGCGTTTTCTTGGTGTTAATTATAAGGGCCTGGCACAGTAAATACTACTTAAATGCTTATTCCCTTTTCCCCCATATCCTTTTCCTTTTTCACTAAATGTCATTTCCCCAAATTCTGTTGAAAACTTTATTTCTTTTTCTTTGTATATACATTATCCATTGATGGCCTCATCACTTGCTATTGGCTTCAACTCTCACTTCTATGTGGAATATTCCCAAATCTCTATCTTCAGCCCTAGCCTCTCTTCTAGTTTCTAGTCCAATTGCCTCTAATTCTAATTCCCCACTTTATAAGCTACTAAAAACTACCAAGAACTTTAAAGGCAAAATGCCAAGCAACACAAATGGTGAAAAGTAACTTATTGTGACAGACAAAATTATTGTGGTGTAGTAAACAAACAAACAAAACAAACCATGAGTGTAAACACCAGTTCAAACATAGCCATTGTGTGTACTAAGACCATAATAATACCTTACATTTGTGTAGTACTGTACTTTAGAGTTTTTTGCTGGGTTATCACAAGTTGTTTTGGTTTCTGCTTTGCCACTGGACTCTGATGACTCTAGAGGAGAAAGGGGGACTGATGACTGCACAGCTCTGCCTCCCTTAAATCCAATTCACTTGCAAGTCAAGACATCAATCACCCTCCTCATGTCATTGGTTCTCTTTGAGAATGAAGGACAAACAACAGCAATGACCACTTTGGAGCTTGTAAATTTTGTTCACATACAATTTATCTGATTTAGATCCACCAATGAACTTACAGGGGTATATAGGACAGAGGTTATCATTGCTCAATGAGGGTAGGGGATGTATGTTACCTCATTTTCTTTGGGAATGACATCTCCCAGATTCTGTGACCTAGAGACTGAAATAGGTAAACTCCTCTTGAATATCATGGACCCCACCAAATGGTATGCATCAAAGTCTCCAGACCTTAGAGACCACTGAATCTCACATCTCCTTATTTTATAGTTGAAGAAACAGAAGCATGGGAAGGTTAAGAAATTAGCTATTGATGGTGTGAGGTGGGGTTTCAGCTGAGGTCTTCCTGAGCCCAGATCTAGTACCCTATCCACTACCCTATGCTGCTTCACACCCCATTTTTGTAGTTGAAGATATTGAGATTCAGAGGGATTAGGAACTTGCCCCACATCTAGAAACTGACAGAGATCAAACACAAATCTTGGCCTTCTGATGCCAAGTCTAGCACTCTTTCCACTGCACTATAATTTCATTTAATAAATGTTTGTGGAATTGAGTTCATCCTTCACAGTGAATTATCCTTTCATCATTTGTATTGATCTTCATTCATCAATGTAATCATTAACGTACTGAGGATCATACGATGCATTATTTCTTGTTTTTGATTATGCCTTTTCTACTTTTGTTGGCAATGAAATCAGCATAATAGCCTATCTTCCTAAAAATGAATTGCAATATGATATTGGCTAATGTCGTAGTGATGGTTTTTCAAATAATATTATTTCGTCTCCTCAAATGATAATAAAGTGGAAAGAGTGTTGGATTTTGTCAGAAGACATGAGTTCAAGTCCCCACTCAGCCTCTTATTACCTGTGTGACCTTGGGCAAATCATTTCATTTCCCTGGGCCTCAATTTCCTCATCTGTAAAATGAAAGGGTTGGGCTAAATAACCTCAACAGTTTCTTCCAGCTCTAAATCTTATGACCCGATGTTTTGATTTTTTCCTTGTAAAGTTGTGACACTATCACTGATATCTTAGGAGCTTCATAGTGTGCCCAGTCTGAGTATTTTTTATAAGTCCAATTTCCTCAAGTGCCAAGGGTGCTCACTGGACACAAATCAGGCACTTAAAGACATATTAAATTTTGACCCCTCAGGATTACCATTACCTGGATTATTGTTAGGAAATAGCTAGTATGCTGGGAAAAAATAAGAGTCTACTATTTTGTAAATACTCTTTATCAGTAACTGAGACTGCATTATGAAATTGAATCAAGAGAGTTTGTTAATCTGTCACTTTTATACAGAATATTTTAAAAGATCTGTTCATAGTATTTTCTCATCTTGAATATGTTAGCCAACTATGTCTTTTTTTTCAAAGATATAAAGTTAAAGTAAAAAATTATTGTGACGTTCTCGTACTGAAATGCCTCCACCTTTGCTGCCTTATGCTTCTCAGATTGGTGAACTCCTTCCTGGAACTGACATTGGAGGAAGTGCCTATTCCAGGTGTTCTTATTCTTACAGGCTTATCATCTGACTCCCCAGACTACTTTTCTACATTGCCTTCCTCCCTTCTGTCACTCACCTTTTTAGCCCCTTTTTATATGTCATTTCCCCCCATTAGAATGTAAACTTCTTGGGTGAAGGGACTATCTTTTTGCTTGTATTTGTATTTCTAACCTTAACATAGGAACTAGAACATGGTAATCATTAATAAATGCTTTATCAAATCTAATATATCTAGCCTCACAGGGGTAAGATGGATTTTGGTCTCTAGCATGGAATTTTTTTTCTGTTTCAATGTGTATTTTGTTTTCAAACAATTTTTCTGTTTCTATATATATTAAACAATATATTTTAAAAATTGCAAATAATGTACCAGTGATGCAAAGATCATTTAGTGTTAGGAAAATAATGAACAAAATCATTTAAAAAATAAAACTTTCCAAAACAACATGATTATACTGATGGAGTTGGAAAAACAAACAAACAAAAAGTATTGAACACTCAGTTATGCTGAAAATCCCACAAAATAATGATATAGAAGAAGCTTTTTAATGGCAAAAAGTATATATTTAAACCAAAATCTTGTATTATATGGAGTGCAGGAACATTAGAAACTTGCCTCCAAAATATACAAGTAAAAGAATAATAATATCTCTTCTGTCCTGCCATTATTTAATATAGTTCTAGGAATGCTAGTGATAGCAATAAGACAAGAGAAAAATTAAAGGCTAAGAGGATATTCTGGAAGGAGACAAAAGAACTGATAATAATATATTAAATTTAGACTTATCACCTGTAATCAGTGCAAGGGGAACTACAAGGCATATGCAGTGTCCTTAGAATATGAAGTAAAGATAAAAAAAGGTATTATCCTATGAAATGGAAACTATTATGAATCAACAGAAAATGAACAAAATAGGCCAGCTCAAGAAATAACCCAGCGAGTGAAATCAGGTTAAGTGAAGACTCCTCAGGCATGAATTCCCCAAAACCCCCACCCTTCCAGACAAAACTAAAATAACTAAGCATCCCCCTTAAGCCAATAAAATACTCCAGGATGGAGGAGAACCATCAAAGTTCCAATCACATGACCTGGCGTACCCTTCTCCTTCACCACCCCTTATGCCATTTTCCCCTTAAGTTCCATATTTGGTAACAAAAACCCTCATTGGTGAGCAATGATCCTTTCCATGTTCTTTGTCTCTGGGGTAGATTCCAGCACTTAGACTATAAGGCTGGATTCCCAGCCAGTGGAAAGAGAGGCTAGTGGGCTTCTGTGTTAGGGACTATATAATGCTGTACTCTGCTCCACTTAGGTGCACTCCCTTGCGGACACCACCCATGGTCTTGAGGGAAGTGCCCCTTCTCATGAGATCATAATAAATTCTTTTTTGCATTGTATCTTGAGAAGCCTCTGAGTTTAATTTGAGTAAGGGTCGCTGTATCCCACACACCCAGAAAAAGTGATGGTTCAAGTAAGTTGTTGAGAAAGTCTAGTTGGAATCATCTTTGACTTTTCACTCTCCTTTACCCCCTTCACACAATTTGTTGCCAAGTCCCAAAATTCTACCTCTGTGGTACCTCTCATGTTCCCCCTTCTCTCCATTCTCAATTCAGGCCCTCGACCTCAAGGAAATTGTAGTACTATGGAAAAAGCACCATATTTGGAGCAAGAAGTACTGGGTTTAATTCTCAGCTCTTCTTACTAACTATGTGACCTCTGGGCCTTAGTTCCCTTATCTAAAAAATGAGGGGCTTGAATAAAGTGTTTCCCAAGGTCCCCTCTAGCTCTACGTGTTTGATTCTGTTATAGCCTTCTATTAGCCAAAGAAGTAGAATGGTCTGACATGAACTATTTTAATAATTTCCTAACTGGTAGCATTGTATCTAGTCTCTACTTTCTAATCCAGTTGCCAAAACAATTTTCCCAAGGCACAAGTTTAACCATGTTACTCCTCAGCTTTAAAACTCCTGCAGCTTCTTAATGGTGAAAGGATAAAACACTACCTTTTCATCTTGACACTGAAGGTCATCTACAGCCTTCCTCTCCAGACTTAGGCTGAATTAATTCCCTCACATACTTTACATTCCAGTCAAATAGGACCTCCATGCTTCCCCCATCCCCCACCCCCATCTCAAAGAGCTGTTTTCTACCTCTTTGTATTCAGTTACTATCCCAGTCACACACATCCCCACTGGAATGCAGTTCCTCCTCACCTTTTAGAATGCTTGTCTTGCTTAGCTCAGGTACCACTTATTTTGTGAAGCCTTCCTTGATCTCCCTAGTTGCTAGTGTTTTCTTCCAAGTGAAATTTTTCTGGAGCATTTTGTCTGGATCTCTTCTTTGCTTCCATCATTCCACATCTTGTATTATACTTTTATCTATGTAACGGTGGGGTTGAGCCCCACTTCCCCCCTTCCCCATTTGGTTTTGGTACTTTGACTAGGTATGAACACTTTTTGATAAAATCAGAATAGAGTGTGAACAGGGTGTGTAAATTATTTGACTTAGTCCAAGCCTTTGTGTCAGAGATGGGGTCACGCTCTGTGGAGGCTTTAGCTAGCATCCCCTTAGTTCAGGTTTGATATTAGGAGAAGGCACTCATAAGTTATTGAACATTTAACAAACAAGTTTTACTTTGCCCCAACACAGCAAGGATAGGGAACAATGATACATACAATGACACGACTTCTCTTGATGTGGCCGCTGTCTTGTCTCTATCTGATCTAGAAAGCATCTAGTTCAATTTGGTCATCAGAGTGTAGTGACTAAGTCTGAGAGGCCATGAGTCTGGTGGACGGGTCTTTTCATGTCCCTAGACTATTAGGAAGCTGTTTGGTGTCTGGGAAGCTGACTGAGGCCAATGAGGTCCCAGGCCAGCTTTGTTCTATTATATCCCCCTAAGCAATTGTATAAAAGGGAGAGGATATCTCAGACCGGAGAGAGTGCTGAGATTTTAAGCATTTTCCAGATTCAAGAGGTTGGCACAAGTAAAAATAATAATAGCATTTATATAGGCAGATACTATGCTAAGCACTTTGTAAATAGTTATCTCCTTTTACCCTCTCAACAACCTTACAAGGTTCATCATATTATTACCCTCATTTTATAGTTGAAGAAACTGAGGCAAACAGAGGCAATGTGATTTGCCCAAGGTTATACAACTAGGAATGTTCAATGGGAGATGTGTATGGAGAACACAGTTATTTATGAATGGGTTCAAGTATAATATAATTTAATTCTATGTTCTTGCCTAGTTGCTCTGTTTGAGTAAATGCGTTTGCTTTGAATTTATTCAGTCAAACCATGATCTGGTCTGATGTGACATCAAAAAATACTGTAGCTCCCTTGAAACATTAAAAAATATAGGGACCTTCAGAAAAGAAGTCATGCACTATAAATGAAACTGCAAGATTAGTTGTTAGCACCTGAAAATAATAAGCAAATTGGCAAAGAAAAAAAAGGAATCCAATATGTGTTTTGCAAAATGCCACAAAACTGTTTGCTGCTGAGATTTTTTTTTTTTTTTTTTAGCATTTGAAAACTTCTAAGTACTGACAAAAAAAATCATGCTGGAAGAGAGAACAAAAATGATTTTACTTGCAAGACAAATCATAACTCCTTCAAGCAAATGTCAAATTGCCTAGTTAGACTTTGATATTTATTGCTTAAGACCCAGCCAGACATTTTAGCTGAAATGTGCAAATTCAGGAGAATTTAACAACAGTAGGTAAGCTGGGAGCTCATTTGAGTGGAGTTTGGTGTTTGGATGCCCCAAACCTTGTAGTTTTTAAATCTTGAAGATAGTTATACTCTACTGAGATCTGAGAATGATCTTGGAGGAAAATTTTAAAAGATGGTAACTAAAAAATTGATTTAACCGTAGATGTAATCTCCTCAAAACCTCTCATTTTACAGTTGAGGAAACTAAAGGTAAGTGATTTGCCCAAGGTCACATAAACAAGAAATAATATAAATCTAGGATTTGAACTTGGGTTTTCTGATTCTAGAGCCAACACTGTTTGCACCATACCATGCAGCCTGCTAATCTTCCCTTTCATCTTTCTCACTTTGTCCTAAAAAAGATTAAAAAAAAAAAAGTCAGCAAGTTCAATGTTTTAGAGATTTTGCTTTCTGATTTTCCCTAAAGGGTAAAGCATAGGAACATGGGTTTAAAGTTGGAATTGATCTTAGTGTTCATCTTGTTGAATTTCCCTCCCCTCATTTTACGATAAAAAATTGAGGCTGAGAGAAGTATAGTGACTTCCCCAAAGTCACACAGGTAATAAGTGGCAGAGGTGGAATTTGGACCCAAGTCTTCTGACTCTGGAACCATTATTCTTTCTTTTTGTAATTTTATTTAATTTTTATAATTGACAAGCATTTATTTTCTTACTCTCCTACCTTCCCTGATTAAACAAGAACAACAAAACCCTTGTAAAAAAGCAAATAAAATTCTTGCACAGCCATATCCAAAATATATTTCTCATTTTGCATCCTGAGTTCATCATCTCTCTGTTCAGAGGTGAGTAGTATAATTCATAGGGTAGCTGGTGGGTCAGTGGATAAAGCATGGAGCTTGAAATCAGGAAGACGCCTCTTTATGTGTTCAAATCTGGCCTCAAACACTAGCTGTGTGACTCTGGGCAAGTCATTTAACCCTGTTAGCCTCAGTTTCCTCATCTGTAAAATAAGCTGGAGAAGGAAATAGGAAATCTCACCAGTATTATTCCAAGAAAACCCCAAATGGGGTGATGAAGAGTTGGACACGACTGAAACGACATAACCACAAACATACTTCATCCTCATTCTTTTGTAATCATGGTTTTTCGTTGTATTAATCAGAGTTCATAAGTGTTTCAGAGTTGTTTTCCTTTATTATATTTTGTGTAAATTCTAGTTCTGCTCACTTCATTCTATACCATTTCAAATCAGTCTTACCAATTTCCTCTAAAATTGTGCGTTTCATAATTTCTTATGGCACAAGATATTCCATTACATTCCAAATATCATCCTTTATTTAGTCATCCCCTAATACACAGGCCCCACCTTAGTTCTTTACTACTACAAAGAGAGCAGCTACACCAAGTTAAGTACATATAGGTAATTTTTCTCTTTTTTTTAGGCCTAGGTCATAGGCTTGTTGGACCAAAGGGTATGCATAGTTTAGGGACTTTTGGAGTCTAGTTTAAGACTGATTTCCAGAATCAATTTGTAATTTCACCAGGAATAAATACTTTAATGTGTCTGTTTTCCCAAAGCTTCTCCAACAATTGTCATTTCACTTTTTTTTATCTTTTCCAATCTAATGAATGTGAGATGGAAGTTGCTTTAATGTTTATTTCTCTAATTATTAATGATTTGCCTTAATGTTCATTTCTTTAGAGTTGCTCTAATGTTCATTTCTCTAATTATTAGTGATCTGTAATATTTTTTCACGTGGCTGTTGATAACTTGCATATCTCCTTTGAAAATTGCCTGTTCATAGCTTTTGGCCGTTTCCCAATTGTGGGGTAAATCTTGTTTTAAATTTGAACCATTTCCTTATCTATCTTGTCTATAAAATCATCATCAGAGAAATTTGCTGCAAAGAATTTTTTCAAGTTACAAGTTTCACTTATAATTTTAACTGTATTGGTCTTGCATGTTCAAAACCATTTTAATTTAGGGATAATAATAGCACCTACCTCCCAGGGTTGTTGTGAAGATCAAATAAGAAAATATTTGGAAAGCACTTAGCATAGTGCCTGAGGCATAGTAGACACTCAACAGTAGACTTTCCTTCCTTCCTTCCTTCCTTCCTTCCTTCCTTCCTTCCTTCCTTCCTTCCTTCCTTCCTTCCTTCCTTTCTTCCTTCCTTCCTTCCATTCTTCCATGTAATTAAACTATCCACTTTAGCTCCTGTGATTCTCTCCATCATCTTGTTTTGTCATGAATTCTTCCCCTATCCACAGATAGGAAAGGCAATTTCCTAGTTGTTGCTCTAATAGTTTGCTAATGACCTTACCTTTTATGTCTAAGTCATGTATCTCTTTGGAGCTCATAGTGGTATATGGTGTGCGATGTTGAGTTTTTTCTACTTTGCTACCTTGTCCCGGTTTAAGAGAAGCTTAAAATTCAGATTTGAAACAGTTTTAGAGTCATTTGGAGGGGTTATGGGGAGAACTCAAGCAAGTCCCTGCTTTTGCTCTGCCATATTGTCTCTGCCCCAAGATTTGGAACAGTTTGAAAAAAAAACAAAACAAACTTTAAGATAGTATTAAGATAATCTTATATTTCTATAGCACTCTCTTTAAAAGATCTTTGTAAGGCAAGGAGTATATGTTATCCTCATTTAAAGATGAGAAAACTGAGGCCAAAATGAAATGAAACGACTTATTCATAGTCATGTAGAGAGCAGTTATCAGAGATAGGCCTTGAACCCATTTTCCTGCTCCAAGTCCAGTGCTCTTTTCATCATACTATGTTGACTTTCCAACATTTTCATAAATAAACATAATTATTCACATGGAGGCCTTATCTATGTGTTTTTCCAGAACTGAAGAGTCTTTAGATGCTTTGCTAAATTTGTCAGTTCTGAGTAGGAAATCTCAGGACTTTAGCTGAAAATAACCATTAGCCTCATATTACTTTTTCATTTACTTTGGGTTTTCAGAAGTTTTTCAGATGTAATATATAATATAAAGACCTAAATTATATTTAAAATAATAATTTATAATTCGAATGAATAAAAAATATTCAGAGACTCAGTTTCTATGCTAAGAACATATTTTTTTTTGCTCTGTTTTGATAATGCAAATCCTTCACTTGAGTCTTACTCTGGTGCTTCACTCTGACACGGCTTCTTAAGGGCACTATGCCATTTGTATCTAAGCTCTGCTAAGCCCTCTGTAGCTAAAATTCAGAATTACAAAATCTTACATTTGGAAGGGACCTCAGAAGCCCTTTCGTTTAAGCCATGCCTCAATGATAATCCCCTCTACAATATTCCTGAACAGTGGTCATCTAGCTTTTGTTTGAAGACTTTGGGTGAGGGTCACACAGCAAGAGTAACATTGACCACTCACTCTGGGTCATTCAAATCACCCTGAAATTCTAGGCAAGGTGGGTTTCCTAGGTTACCATTAGAGCTATGACTTTATCTCTCAGGAACAGAAAATGATTGAGACCTGGAGTAATAGAGAGGCCAAGGACATGTTTTCCTGTATCCTTTTTGCATATGAATGTACCACCGTTGGTTTTAATGTTATCAATAAGCCCCACAGATAGATCATAAAAATGTGTGACTGTGTCTGTGTTCCTTAAGGTTCTGAGTTAGCACAGAAGGGGAACCCAAGGCAGATCATTCCAATTATGGATAGCTCTACTTGTTATGAAAGTTTTCCTTAACCAAGAATAAATTATCCCCTCTGTAACTTCTACCCATCACTTTTAGCTTGGCCTTCTAGGGCAAAGCCTAACCTTTCCTCTATACTTCAGCCCTTCAATTACTTGAAGACCTTAATCATTTCTTCCTTACATCTTTTCTTCTTCAGTAATATCATGGAGTTTGTTTGTTTTTGTTTTTTGTCCCTAGAAACCCCTGCAAATAGTCTAACACAAGGATGAGGAACCTGTGGCCTTGAGGTCACATGTGACCTTCTAGGTCTTTGGGTGTGGCCTTTTAACTGAGTCCAAGTTTTACAGAACAAATCCTTTTATTAAGGGGATTGGTTCTGTGAAGTTTGGATTCAGTCCAAGGATCATACTTGAGGACCTAGAGGGCCATATGTGGCCTCAAGGCCACAGCTTCCTCACCCCTGTTTTAGCATATGTGTCAAACTTAGGGCCACAAGTGCCCCCAAAACTCCCTAGTGCAGCCAAAACCAGATTAAAATGTTATTGGACAATGTTTAACAAAATAAATAAAATACACTACAACATAGATAATGTTAATTCACAGTTTTCTAAGTCAATATCCTGTCATCTAGCATATCCTCTTCATTTGAGTCTGACACCACTGGAAAGTATGAGGAAGCTGTGACTTACTTTGGGGGAAAGAACATATATGCCAATGGAATCAGAGATTTTTGAAAGTTAAAAAGCAAAGCAGCTGATATGGAGCCATCCCTGTCTCTGCCTTCTGCTTCATAATGCAGTTGATAGGTAATTAGCATACTCTTTTTTTTTTTTTTAGTCATTCAAGTTTCTTTCTATAATTCTAGTCATTTAATCACAGAATTATACATTCTCAGGATAGGAAAAGCAACCTGGTCAAATCTATACCTGAATAAATCCACCGCAACAACATTCCTGTTGTAGTAGAAGCATTCCTCTGCTAGTAGTCTGAAATTCTGAGGTAGCTTCATCTGCCATTTTGACCTTCTAAAATCTAAGCTAATAGCAGTGGTAGCCAGAGGTAGCTGATGACAGATGCAGGACTGTGTATAGACTTTGAAAGTGAAAGACAGGTACTGAGGTAGATTCCCCTGACTTGATATCAGAGTCACATTGTTCAGGTGGTGCCAGTGGGAGTTAGCCTCTGGGTAATGGTACAGTGTCCCCTGTCAGTGCTGGTTGTAGAGACAGACAAAGATATGACAGGACCTAGAGCAGAGTTCCAGGAACTGCAAGAGAACAGTGATCCTGGGACCCTAGATGAGCTATTATGTGTGCCTGTTTGCCTACACAAGCTGTGACCAGGAAAATCACTGAAATTTCACAGTCTTTTCTTGTCCAGAAGTGATCTGTCTTTGTCCAATTCCTGTTTCTTAGGGAGACAGAAAGTTTAAAATATAACAGTAAACTTCTGAGTTACCTCTCTCTACTGTTTCTGTGTGTGACTAGAAGACTGAGGTGAAGGAAGTCAGGATTTAGCCTAAAAGAGCTTTCTCCCTGGGGAAGAGCTAGATCTGGGGAATACGTGGACTTGGCCATTGATGTCATGTGCAATTAATGCTATTAGTGTTACTATGCATTTACCAATCTAATTAAATTGTGTGTCTAAATTATATCCTTGAATAAACGTGGATAAATGGAGCGAAACTAAGGCAAGGCAAAGAAAGCTACAAAGCCATACAGTAGGTGGGGCCAAACTAGAGATTAAATGGACCATATTTCTACATACTCATGAAGATCATTACAGCATTGGGAGCAGAGTGCTGTTTGATAGGCAATCATATGCCCCAGGGTCTTTACTGTTGACAGACTCCAGATTGCAACCTTTGTTTACACTTACTACCTTGCAAAGGGTTCATATAGTCTTCACTTGAAAACCTCAAGTAATAAGAATCTACTACCTCCCAAGGCACTCCACTCCACTTCGGATAGTGCTAGTTAGGAAAATTTCCCTTACAAAATTCACCTCTTTGCAACACCTACTCTTTTCTTGTGCATTCCCCTCCCTTTCCTCCAAATCTTCTCTTCAGGCTAAACATCCTCAGTATTGTGGACTGATCCTTATATGGCATGATTTAGAGGCCTTTTGCCATCCCAGTTACCTTCTTCTGGATGCTTTACTAATCACCAATATCCTTCCTCAAATGTTGTGACCAGAACAACACTCTATATTTTGCCTTCCAGTGCAGAATAGCTCAGAACCCTTTCTCATCTCCCCATTGCTGTTTACTTTATGCCTCTCTTAACTCTGGCTGAGATCTCGTTAGCTTTTTGGCCACCATATCCCATGCCAAATTTGCTGTCTACCACAATTCCCAGATCTTTTTTCAGATGGACTGTTGTTTAGTTTAACCTTCCCCAGCTTGTATTTGTGAAGTTGAGGTTTCTGGAATTCAAGTCCAAGACTTTTCATTTATTCCTATGAAATTTCATCTTACTTAATTCAGCTCAATATTCTACTCTGCAGAGGTCTTTTTAGAGTCTGTCATTCAATATGTTAACTCTTGTTCTCAGGTTTGTGTTATCTATAAATTCAATAAAGATACTATTTATCTATACCCTGCCCCTCCTCCCTCCCAGACTGACACTCAGAGCTTGTAGGCCATGAATCAATTAACTTTGTTAGGAATGTGGTTGAGGTCTGCTACTCTGTTACTAAAGGAACATGTAAGCTGCCATTTGTAAGTCCACACAAGAACTAGTACTGGGAAAAACACTTTGCCATAAGATACTAATAACTCACACATTTATGTAATCCTGTGAGCTACATAAAATGTTTTTGTTCAAGAAAACAGTGACGTGTAAGGCAAAAAGTGTTATTTTCTGCATTTTATAGAAAAAGAAACAAAGTCTCAAAGAGGTTATATGATTTGCTTGTGGTCACATAGCCAGTAAACATTAGAGCTAGGACACAAGTCCAGCTCTTTTGGACTTGGGGGATTTCAATCAGAGTCTCCTCCCTTCAGGTCCAGCAGTCGTTCTGCTCTCTATCCTTCCCTACCTTTCTTATGAGATGCTTTGGTGGAGAGTAGGGATAATTGATTCCTGGACTTGTTATAGGACTCATACTCTTTTAAGTACATGTCTAAGAAATTTAACACTAGCTGGTACATCTGATTTGCCTGCATTTATAGATTAAGAGCTTATTTGGTCCAGAATTAGGGAGTTACTGCTCCTAGATGAGCTTGACCTTCAGACTGACTTGGCATCACTGCCTCTTGTCTATTAGAAGTCCTTATGGGTTGTTGATAATATTCATAAAGTAACTAGCATGACTTATAGCAAGTTAAAAAAACAATCATCTTTGACTGGGAGTTAAAATTGCAACAGTCTGCTCAACTAAAATCAGAGAGAAATGGTTTAAATTAGTGGTAATATGTGAAATAAACTGTACCAGATCAATAGATCTCAGCCTGCACTTGGCTTAATATCCACCCATAGTGACTTACTCTGTTCCTGATGTATGGAAACACATGAAAAATGACAATATTTTCATAGCCACACCTAACAATAGATACACAGCTGGATCCAAGGGACAGAGACATTGATCCCTTCTCTCTCCTGCTAAGGAGCCCCTGTACTCTGGATCCTGGCATTTGCAGTGGAAGAGATCCAATCCTTGTGGAACCCAGCTTCAGGTGAGAAGGTTTGGACTCCATTTTGGCTCCATCTCTTTGGCTCTATCCATCCCCTGCCTGGTGCACCCGGGAAAAATAGCTTACTGCTTAAATTTTGGCTTATGTCTGAAGTACTCAAGGAAAAATATGAATCAGGCAACAGGATAGGTGTTTATTTCCTTTTCACAAAAGAAATGCTAAACGTAGAATGCTCACACATATGCGTAAGAAAGACTTAAAATAAGATGAATTAACTTGACTTGTAACCATAGGTACAGCCTCTTAGAAGTCTGAGACATATCTCACCAGAATATAAAGCTCTTTTCAAGATTGCTAGCATTTATACAGTGTTTACAAAGTGATTTACACATATTATCTCATTTGATCTTTACATCTTCACATGTCGGAGACAGGATTTGAACCCATGTCATCTGACTCTGGAGCCAGTGCTTCTTCCACTGTACCCTGCCTCCATGCCTACATTCATCTTCTGAAGTTTCTCTAATTATATATTCCTTGTTTCTCACAGCATAATAATATTCCATTACATTCATCTAACACAGATTGTCTAGCCATACCTCAATAAAGGAGCACCTACTTCATCTCTATTTTTTCTGGTACAACAACAACAAAAAAATGGTGCTATGACTATTTTGTCTTTGAAATATTGCAGTAGGATTTCTGTGTTAAGGGTAAAAGTTGTTTAGTGATTTCCACTTAATTTTATAGATGAGGAAACTGAGTCCTGGAGAGGCTGGGTCACTTAGTGATAAGCTAGAGCTGGCCTAGAAACCACATCTCCTGATTCCTAGATCTTTTCACTATTCATCTTTTTGTCGTTGTTGTTCTATGCAGGAATTATCACCTATAGGTAAAAGCCTACCAGGCATTCCTGAAAGATAACTTCTTAAAATAATCCATAAAATCATGCTTTAGGACTTAGAAAACCATAGTTCCTATTTATATGATAGCATATATAAACAGTAGCAATAGCATTTCCTTCTCAAAGAAGCCTTTGTGTGAAGGAGTATCTTGTCTAACAGGTTTGGGTAATTAGCACTTCGGGATCATTAATTGTCCAAACTGGTTTTTGCTTCAAGTTTCAGGAACCTAAGCTTAAATTACAGAATGGCATCACTAGCCAGAGGGCTTGGTCCCAGGTAAGAGGAGGTTAAGCCCAGATATGTCTTGCCATAGCAGTTTTTGCCATTGCACTCTCCGGTTTCCTTATCCGTCCACCCCATGGCCTACATTACCAAGGAAGGAAAAATCAGGGTGTAGATGAGGCTTCTTCCAACTCTTTTAGAGTAGCATGTATGTCTGCTACACTAGCTAAGGAATGCTATGAGGAGACAGAGGCTGAATACTCCCCAAGAGACCTGAGAGAATCCTGGGCTAAGAACAAGGGAGGCTTGTACCTTTCCTTTCTGGAAGAGGTAAAAAGGAATCAGATTCCATGCTAAAAACTACATTTTTATTGTTAACATCACTGAGTAAATGCTGCTGCTTCATAAAACTTGTGCAAATGAATGGAGGTGAATACAACCAAAGATCTTTGGCATCCAGAACACCCTCCCTTCATCTCCTCCGCCCATTTTCTGAATTCAAATACTCCCAGATGCTAAACTGACACTTCCCTCTCTACTCTCTGTAAGTCTTAAGAGAAAAATAATGAGATGGTCAATAAATATTCATGAAGCAATAGAAAACATAAATATTTATAAAGGAGCACTAATACCTCAAAAATGAAGGGTATATCCCTGGCAAGTGAACAATCCTCAAGCTGTCAGGGAGTTTCTTTACTGAAAGTCCACAACCCCAGACTCCTCACCTTCCTTTTCCATCTTGGCTTCATTATCGCAGAAGATATGGAACAGACTTCTCGTTTTATGTGTTTCAGTTGTCTGTATGTGAATGACCTACTTATTGGGTTATCCCTTGCAACTGATTTAAAAGGACAATATTAACCAATCACATCCAACAGGTCAATTCATTCACATAGTTGGAGAGGCAAGATTATATTCAGGAACTAATTTATCTCATTGGGTTCATTAGGATGCAGTCCTACTAGAAATCAAATCTACAAGGACCACAGTTGAGTCAATCTGTCAGCAGCACTGAGCTGGTAAAGTAAAGTTATCCCTTTCACAGTGCCACTTTCCCCATAGAATATGTTGATGTGTTTTAGGTCAGCATAGGAAATTAAATGGGAAGTTTGGGGGAGTTTGTGGAAGCCAGAGACAACACTTAAAGACCAGCAGGCAACACAGAGCCTATGACCAAATACTTAAATTTTACAATAAGGTACTGTAAACACCCTATAAAAGAAAAGGAAAAAATTCAGACTTCTTCTCTGATATGAAGGGAGAGTCAAAAATTTTATGCAGATTTTCCCAATTGTGGTGTAGAAGGGATAACTATAGATAGAATATTGGTACTAGAGTCAAGAAGACAGGGGATCAAATCTACCCTCAGACACGTATTAAGTGGGTGACCTTAGGCAAGTCATTTAACCTCTCTTTGTCTAATTTTTCTCATCTATAAAATGGGGAGAGTAATAACACCTGCCTTCTAAGGTTGTTTTGAGTATCAACTGAGATAATATTTGTAAAATGCTTTACAAATCTTAAAGCATCATATAATGCTAGCTACTCTTATTTTATTTGTATACGTCAATATTCAACACACAACTCTGCACATAGTAAGTGCTTAATAAAAGCTTTTCTTCCTTCATTTACCTACCTGCCCAAATAATATTTTGGAATCACAGATTTAGAACCAGAAGGGACCTCAAGTAATCTTCAAGTCTAATCTCCTCATTTTATGGATGAAGTTTAGAGATTTTAAGTGATTTGCCTAAGGTCACATGTGTAGTAAGTAACAGACCTGGGTCTTGAACTCAAGTTTTCTGACTCCAAATCTAGGACTCTTTTTAATGTACCATATTCCTCTTCTTTACCATATGATGCAGAACCTTATAGTCTCTGCTGAATAATTATCTAAGCATTTGAAGAAATCTGATGATCCTTTGTGAGGAAAATAATGGTAGTTTCCCTGTGTCCCACTTCTGCCAACAAATAGGATCTTGACAAGTCAGGTCCCTAAACTTTCACACACAAAAAAGACACTTTTACTTCCAGCATTTCTGATAGAAAAATCAAAGACAGCCTAGAGAATAGAGTGCTATGCTTAGAATCAGGAAGACCTGAGTTTAAATTTGGACTTAGATACTTACTAGCCGTGAGATTCTGGGCAAATCGCTTAACCTTTGTCTGCCTCAGTCCTCAAACATAAAACAGAGATGATAATAATAGCACCTATCTCCCAAGGTTGTTGTGAGGCTCAACTAAGATAATATTTATAAAGCCTTCAGTGTAGTATCTAGCATATAGTAGGTGCTTAATAAATGCTCCTTTCCTTCTTTTCTTCCTTCTTCCCTCATTAATCAACTAGACAGAAAGTATTTAATCTCAGATGTCCTCTTCGCCTGTGACCCAGACCTCTGCTGTCCCTTGCCTCTAGAAAATATATGCTGTACTGAGAAATGCAAATTATTTTAACAGAACTGAAGGAAAATGTAATTAGAAGGAAAATCTGTTGCCACATAAAATCCCAGCATGTTACACACCAGCCAAAGAAAGAAATGTGGAATCAAATGACATTAAGTGTCCTAGAACTCAGAAGGAAGATGATACCCACTATTTCTTTCCCCTAGTTACATGATACCTATTATATTTTTCACTTCAGTTCTGAGTGCCATAAGTCATCCACCATGCTTTCCCTTCATTAATAGCTAGCATTTTAAGACTTACAAAACCCTTCACATATGTTATCTTACTTGATACTTAACAACTCTGTGAGGTAGGTGTGATTATTATCCCCATTTTACAGATGAGGAAACAGATCGACAGAGGTTAAGTGACTTACCTAGTCTCATACAGTTAGTAAGTGTCTGAGGCTAGATTTTAACTAAGGTCTTCTTGAGTCCATATTTAGAATCCATTATCTATACTTCCTTGCTGCCTTCTAATTATTTTTCCCTTTTAGAATCCATAATTTCTTTTCAAAACCCATCTAAGAAGCGATGTCTCCTGTTTGAACCTTTCCCAGACCCTCCAAGTTATTGGTCTTCTCTCCCAAAATCAGTCAAACAACAAGTACCCACATATTAGGCACAGTGCTAGGCACTGGGGATACTGATACAACAGACAGGTAGTTCCTGACCAAGGAAATGATATTCTACTAGGGTAACATGACACATTCACAGAATAGTAAATACCAGATCAAAATATTTTAAAAGTACTTTTTAATTTTATGATGTAAAAGAGCACTGTACGTGAGAAAAAGGAAGGAATTAAGAGTTAGGACAATCAGGAAAGCCCTGAGGAAGACGGTGGCACTGATGCCGAGTACTGAAAAGATGCTGAGGCTCCAAGAGGCAGAGGAGATGGTCACTTGCACAAAGACAGAAAGGCAGCAGATGGAAAGTTCTGCAGGGGAAATAGGAAGTGGGAGGGCTTGGTTGGATCATTGAAGAAAAAACTAATCCATATGAATATAAGTGAAAAAAATTACAGCTTTTTCACCTTTATCAGTTTGTATATTGTATCTTAATACAATGTAAATTTCTTAAAGGCAGGTGTTTTCTTTCTGTCTTTGTATAATCTGTACCTAAATCGTTGACTGGATGATAAAGTGATTAATAAGTCATTATTGAATTGAATTGAATAATTTAGGCCATCCAGAGGACAGAGATGACATGTGGAGACCAGAAGCCAAGCCATATAAATATCAGTTGAAGGAACTGCATATTTACTTTGGACAGGAGAAGACAGGTGTTTTTGAAAGATGTCACTTGGAAGAAGAATTAGAGATGTGACCAGTTATGACTTCAGAAGACTGATGAGACATGACATCCACTTCAGGGCAAAGGGATCATGGATTAAAGCACATTCTCAGATATGATCAATGTGGTGACTAGTTTGTAATAAAGGAGGATTTCTCTTTGTTGCAAGGGAGGGCAGGGAATCAAGGGTAATGGTAGACATGCAATAAAAAAATCAGTAACATTTCTGAAAATGCGAAGAAAACAAGAAGATGCAAAGAAGAATAATTTTGTCATTACCTTGTTAAATTACATATACTTACATATGTAATATATACCTATAACATGTGAGTCATAGTTTCAGAGACTGGTATAAGTGGCTGGTATAATGCTGTCAATGATGTGCTTTGATGGGATGTAAGACTTCACACAATATTAACTGTCCCAAGATGGACTAGACTACTTTAGGAGGCAGTGGGTTCCCCATCACTGGAGGACTGCAAGGAGAGCTTAGATGAGCCACTTCTGCAGGGCTCTTTTGAAAGAGATTCTGGTCAGCAGGGCTGCGGAACCTGTGGCCTTGAGGCCACATGTGGTCCTCTAGGTCCTCAAGTGAGGCCCTTTGAATCCACACTTCACAGAAAAAATCCCCTCAATAAAAATATTTGTTCTGTAAAACTTGGACTCAGTCAAAAGGCTGCACCCAAAGACTTAGAAGGTCACATGTGGCCTCATGTCCACAGGTTCCCCACCTCTGAATGATATGTGAGGTTCCTTGGGGAGCTAGATGGAGTAGTGGAGTCAGGAAGACCTAAGTTCAATTGTTGCTTCAGCCACTTACTAGCTATGTGGCCCTAAACTCTGTTTGCTTCAGTTTCCTCATCTGTAAAATGAATTGGAGAAGGAAATGATAAGTATATAAAAGATACATTCCAGTATCTTTGCCAAGAAATCCCAAATGGGATCACAAAGAGTCAGACACAAATGAAATGACTGAACAGCAATAACGAGGTCCCATCCATCTGTGAGATCCTGTGAAATCATGTACAGTAAATCTCAATAAGAAAGGAGGGAGCAGGGGGATTATATTAGTGATAAGTCTGAGTTGTTAAAAAATTGCAGTTTTATCATTTTTAAGTATAAGCAGCACCAGAACTGTGTTAACAAAATCTTTCTTCGTGAGGATTCGCTGGGGAGTCTGTTCAAGGAAGAGCTAAGAAAGATGTCTAATTAGCATATTCATTGTATGTAAATGTAAGTGCTTCTAAAGTACTTGAGGAAGCTTTAAAATAATTTTTCCCCAAGTAGTATAATAATTCTTTATGTTCTTTGCTTAGCAAATAATTTCATGATAAGGGGATAACTTTAGCCTGGTTTAGAGTAGTACTAATTATTAAAACATTTAGTATAGTACAATCCAGAAACTAAACCAAAGGAATTTGGAGACTCTATGTGCCATTGCTTCCATCTTAGACCTTACTCCCCTCCAAGTACTCTACAATACAGTGAGGCCCACTTCTTGGCTATTCATCTCATAACACATCCATCTCCCAACTCTGGGCATTTTCTCTGGCTGTCTCCCATGCCTAGAATTTTCTCCCTCCTCATCTCTACCCACCTGGTTTCCCTGGTTTACTTCAAATTCCAGTTTAAATCCCACCTTCTGCAAGAAGCTTTTCCTAATTATCCTTAACACCAGTGCCTTCCCTCTCTTGATTTTCTCCGAATTATCCTGCTTTATCTTGTTTGTACAAAGTTGTTTCCATATTATTTTATTAGATTGTGAGCTCTTTGAGAGCAGGGAATTATCTTTTCCTTCCCTTCTCTCCTTCCTTCCTTTCTTCTGAGAACAGTATCAAATCAACACTACCCTTGCTTGTAATGACATGTAAACCAACCTCCCTCTGACTCCAGTTACTGTTTCCTCTGACTTGAGTATTCAAAACAGTAACCCCTGGCCACTATCCCCCATATGTACCGACTTCTCCTCTTAGATGTAAGGTGTTTGAGGGCAGGACCTGTTTTGTTGCTTATATTTGGAGCCCCAGTACTTCGCATACTGCCTAATACATAGTAAGCATTTAATAAATAATTTTTCATTCATTTCATTTCATTCATTCAAATGAGATAATGTGTGTAAATACTTAGTAAGCTTTAAGATACTACATTAAAAATGCTATTATTATTATTAGTTATTGTTATTATTATCCTGGACTGATTATAACTTCTTTGCATCCCAGTTGGCTTATTTCTAAAATGGGAACAATAATATTTGTTTTACCTATCTTGTAGAGTTGTTGTGAAAAATACTTTGGAATGTTTGTAGCAATTCTTTTAATAGTTGTCCAAAATTAGAAACGAAGGGGGTATCTTCCATCCCTAGGGGGGATGACTAAACAAATTATGACGTTGGAATGGGGTGGGATACATTGAATTATGAGAAATAATGAACTAGACAGTTCTAGAGAAAACTGGGAAGATCTTTCTAAACTGATACAGAGGGAAGTTAGCAGAACTAGAACAATTTATACAACAGCTTTATAGGCAAAAATAACTTAGAAAGATTTTAGAACTCTGATCAATACAACAATAGACCATAAGACTTCATGGGGATGAAATGCTTTACTCCATGCCTAAGAAGTGATGGGAGAAAGGAAGAAGCATTTATTAAGTGCCTACTATGTGCCAGATATGGGGCTAAGCACTTTACAAATATCATTTCATTTCATCCTCACAGTAACACTGTGAGATAAGTGCTATTTGATCCCTATTTTGCAGAAAAGGAGACTGAGGCAGACTGAAGTTAAATTATTTGCCCAGGGTTACACAGCTGGTAAGTATTTGAGTATAAATCTGAACCTAGGTCTTCCTAATTCCAATCAGGTCCAGTGCTCTATCCACTGGGTCATCTACATACTTTGATGAATTAAAAATGCAGAAACAGACGTATTTTCAAGCATGGCCAATTTTTTTTTTTGCTGGATCATACATGTTTGTGATGAGGGCTTTTGTTCAATGTGGGATGGGGATGGTGGGAGGCACATAAATGCATGTAAAATGAATTAATTTTTTAAAAAAAACAAAAGTAATGTAAATCAAAAGAAATAAATAACATAATAAATAATAAAACAAAACCAATAAATAATAAAATAATTTTAAAAAGAGAAATACTTTGGAGAATGTGTGGGAAAACATGCGAAACAATGCCATGGATGAGATGTCATGGATGGGCTGTGATCTAGTTTTGGGTAAAGTGCTTAGTAAGTCTTGAAGCATCATATAAGTTCAGGCTATCATTATAGCTTGGATCAAAGAGATTGGTTCATAGAGATAGGATAGGCTTTGGGGAAGGAAATCTCTGAAGCAAAGAGCAGGCAGATGTCCTAGTAGAGCATGGCATCTTCAGGGAGACTAGTTAGGAAATAGCAGAAACTCAATCCTGAAGCTTGTTATCCAATGTCAGGACTTCAGACTTTGAAAGAACTGGTGGGGGTCAAGACAGAAGCCCTGGTTCTTCCTTTTTTTGAGGGTGGGGAAGGCAAGTCAGGTCCTCCTGACTTGAGGGCCAGTGCTCTATTCACTGCTCCACCTACCTGACCTGAGAAGCCTGAGTTCTAAGGAACTAAGTGCCAGATTGGTACTCAGGTGCAAGAGGACTGAAAACAGGAAACCAATTTGCTGAACTAGAAAAAAAAAGCAGACTTAGTCCTGAGCCAAGAGACCAAACTGGACCACGGGTGAAAGGCCTAAATTAAGTACATGCTATATGTTGTTTGTACTTTGTTTTTGAGGAGGGCCAATGACATGTTGGGAGGATATTTTGATTTGCTTGTGAATTGGCAGAGTTGTGCAAAGTGGTGGGAGGGGTGGGGAAAAGAGAGAGAGAGAGAAAGAGGGAGAGAGAGACAGAGATAGAGACAAAGATAAAGGGAGAGAAGAGAGATAGGCAGCAGATATAGTTGGGAGAAGTAAACAAATTTCTCATTTTCTCTGTGTTCCTCTGTCACTAACTCAAAATATGATCTCAGACAAATTATTTAACCTGTTTGGCCTTCACTTCCATCTTCTGCAAAAATAAATATATTGAACTAGATCTGGGCTTCCTAACCTTCCCCTTTGAAAGACTGGTGAAACTTATGGACCCCTTGTCAAATACTGTTTTTAAATGTGTAAAATAAAATACGTAAGATTACGAAGGAAATTAATTCAATTGAATGAAATAAGGGTGTAATTTTTCCTGTCCAAGTTCATAGATCCCCTGACATCTTTCCACAAATTTACCAATCAGCTACTATGTGCCAGACACTGTGCTAAGTGCTTTACAAACACTTGATCCTCACAGCAACGCTGAGAGACAGGTCCTATTACCATCCCCATTTTGCACATGAGGAAACTGAGGCAAAAAGAGGTTAATGGCCTTGCCCAAGGTCACATAGCTCGTAAGTGTTTGAGAACAGATTTGAATTCAGGTCTCTCTGACAGCAGGTACAGTAGTAGTACCTTATCCACTATATCGCCTTACCGTCTTGGGGAGGAAGAGGAGGATCCTACACCAGAGGTTAAGAATCCCTGGCTAGGTGATCAATATGTTTTGGTTTTTTTTAGCTCTAAAATATGTATCTTGTCTTCAAATATCTTATCAGACTTACTGCTTTCATCACTGTAAACAGAGGTTATAGATAGATAATAGCCAATAGGAAAGGTACTCCATTTAGTCCCCAGAACACACACCTAGGGCTCCTGCAGTTGCAGAATGATCATTTCTTGTTCATCTTCCCAACACCCCTCTAGGGCAGAGAAGAACACTGGACCAGGAATAAAGAGACCCAGGTCTGAGGTCTGTTTCTGTCACTAGAGCGCTCAAACTGGAGTCTGAAGACTTGAGTTCAAATCCTACCTCAGAGACTCACTAGCTGTGTGACCCTGGACAAATCACTTCATCCTATTTGTCTCAGTTTTCTCTTCTATAAAATGAGCTAAAGAAGAAAATGGCAAATGACTCCAGGATCTTTGCCAAAAACACCCTAGTTGGGGTTATGAAGACTTGGACACAATTGAACAACAAATCTGTCACTTACTAGCTATGTTGCAATCAGAAAATCACTTAACTTTCTGGGCCTCAGTTTCCTCTTCTGTAACATGAAGGGGATAGACTAAGATACCCAAAGGCTCTAAATCTATGATCCTATGAATTCTCAAAAAGACAAGTGTCGGGAATTATTATCCTGTTTTACAAATGAGAAGATTGTGGCACAAGCTGGCTTAAGTCTCTCTATATAGCAAGCCAGATGGAGCCAGGCAGGAATTTTCTGTTTTCCAAATGCCACTGTGGCTGTCAAATAACAATAGCTGGCATTTACATAGGGAGAAGCCAAGTCAATGAAAGGCAGGAAGACCTAGGTTCATGTTCCATCTCTGACACCTAATGGCTGCACAACCTTAGGAAAGTCATTTAGCCTCCAAATGCCTAGTGCACCTCCCCCATCCCACCCCAGGAAACTCTTAAGAATACCAATTATAGAGCAGGTCCCTGCATCCAGTATTCCCTACCTTAATGAAATAATTATTTCAGTCCAATAAAGAGTTATAGAGACATACTCATACATAACTAATAATAATAATAGCTAGCAATTATGTAGCACTTTAAGGTTTGCAAGGTAATTTACATACCATATCATTGGAAGTATACAACCATCCTGTGAGACAGGGGCTTATTATTACAGATGAGAAAACTGAGGCAAACAGGGCTAAGTGACTTGCCCAAGATCACAGCTAGTATTTGAGGCCAAATTTGAACTCAGTTCTTTCTAACTCCAGGCCCAGTGCTCTATCCACTGTGCCACTTAGCTGCCCATATGTATGTATATATACATATATATGTGTGTGTGTGTGTATAAGCATAGGTATTATATATAAAATATCATATATAAGCACAAATGTTATATATGTGTGTGTGTACACACACACATATATAGTACAGTCAGTTCTCAACTTTTTCAGGGGTCATGTTTGCAGAAACTAGCATGAAAATGAAAAACCGTGAATATTGATACATTAAACTTATGAGAAATAGGGGGTTAGGTTGTGGTCACCACCAAAAGCTGGAATCTTTCCCTAAAGATTGCTAAAAATACACTTTTCTGTATACAATTCTTTGTAATAAAACATTAATTCTGATAATGTACTTTTCCTAACAAAGTAATCATGAAATAACCCATAAAATACAGTGAGTAAAATAAAATCGGTAACAGGCAAAACATTTTTTCTTGCTAGTAATTTCCTAGAATTCTGTGACCTTTTGGAACATAACTATCCCAAAGTCATATTTTTTTAAACACACCGATTTCAGACAATATAAACTTTTTATAAGAGATGAAATTTATATTACCGTAAATACTATACAACAAAAAAAATTCTTAAAAGGAAAACATTTTTTAACCTGAATCTCACCTTCCACTGTGTCAGATGGCAATGTGAGTGTTGTGCTGCATATTATATTGCTGTAAACCTCTCTACTTTGCTGCCTTCTGAAAACTAAGGGAGAGGTTGATGGGACTTTGGTCACTGAAGCTATAGATAGTGGGAAGGTCTCAATATCATTTCTAAAATTTTGTCCTTCATGGCTGGTGGATGTTGTTGGAGACATATCAGCTTGAAATAATCGGTCAGCAATATTTGCTTTGTGCTCAGTTTGATATCCATAATGGTCCCCCTATTGACAGCACCTGCAGACATTCCAGCAACAAAGTTATCTAACACCTTTATTTTTTCACTAAGCTGCTTTGCTGACTTTGCATGCTTGGGCTTAGAGCCCAAAGGGCTTACAGTATAAGTTGGGGACATAATCACAACAAGAAAAACTTGAGTTTCAAAGGTAAACAATGAAATATGTAATAAATGCATAGGGAGCTCATTACTCTACAGTGGTAGGGTAAACAAGACCAGTGAAGCACCTAGAAAGATACCAGCCACTCCACAGACTTGACTCCTCTGCTCTCTCACTTTTTCTCTACTATGCATACTCATAAATGTGTGTGGTTGCCAACAGGAAAGTGAAAATGAAGTTACTAATAAAATCATAAGAATGCTTGAAGTTGGGAATGTTAAACTTGGGAATAGTGAGGACTGACTGTATATGGGTACATGTAAGCACCTATTCAGGATGGTTGTGTGTTTCAAATGAGATAGCATATCAATTGCTTTGCAAACTTTAAAGTCTTATGTAAATGCTAGCTACTATTATTATCATCATTGCTACATATATTACATATCTAAGCTTATGTATATAACAGCAGCTAAGTGATGTAATAATTGGAGAGCTGGGTTTGGAGTAAGGAAGACTAGAGTTGAAATTCTGCCTCCAACACTTTCTATCTGTGTAATCCTGGATGAGTCACTTAGCCTCCCTCCCTCTCTCTCTCTCTCTCTCTCTCTCTCTCTCTCTCTCCATATATACATATATATATATATATATATATATATATATATATATATATATACACACATTGTGTATGAGTGTGTATACATTGTGTATGTATTTGTGTAGACATATATTCCATATAACACTTTAAGTACATATTAAATAACATTATCTGTAGTACTTAAATATTAAAAAATGATTTCACTTGATCTTCAACTATCCGGAAGTATATAACTATATAACTATATATATATGTGTGTGTGTGTGTGTATGTACATAACACATATATACACACATACATGTATGTCATTGAGCTGTTTCAATCATACCTGATACGTGTCACAAGTAATATTTACAAATAATATATATTACCACCCTGTAAGAAATGCTGAATGTGAAGAATATAGAGAAGCATAGAAAGACATAGGAAATGAACTGATATAAAGTATACAGAAAGTAAATACACACAGGCTCTGCAACAATGTAAATAGACAGGACAACACACCTATGCTTGTATATGTGTATACACACATACATAAATATACAAATACATTGTGTGCATATATTACACATAGCACTTTATATATTAAATAATATATATTATCTATAGTATTTTAATATTCAAAAATTATTCTCTCACTAAATCTTGAAAACTATCCTATGATGGAGAAGCTAAGGTTATTGAAATTGTTGAATCATTTTAGTCATGTCCAACTCTTTTTGATCCCATTTGGAGTTTTCCTAGCAAAGATGATGGAGGGGTTTGCCATTTCCTTCTCCAGCTCATTTTATAGTTGAGGAAACTGAGGCAAACAGGGTTAGTGACTTGCCCAAGGTCACACAGCAAATAAGTGTCTGGGGTCAGATTTGAATTTTTGAAGATGAGTCTTCTTGACTCCAGGTCTAGCCCTCTATCCTCTGAGCCACTTTTTTCTTTCTTTCTTTTTTTTTTTACTCAGAGAAGATTTTGAGGTTACCAGAGGTTAAGGGACCTGGGCAGGGCCACATAACCAGTAATTGCCAGAGGTTGGTTTCACATTGAGGTTTTTCTGGCTTTGTGTCCAGCACTTGGATCACTGTAGCAGGCTGACCCTCAGTGAAGTGACTAGATCACACTGTCTTCTAAAAGGAGAGGGAGAAGTGAAGGGGTATAATGTCTCAGAAGGTGGGGTAAGACTGGGCTTGGGGACCAGGGGGGTTGAGAACCACTTAGCTGCTCCTTATTAGGAAATGTTTCTCTAAAGCGCTCTTATTCTTTTTTCTACCTCAGCATTTTTCTACCCCCTTAGGCTGAACCTGTCTTAAACAACTTCACCCCACCCTAATATGATTTGTACATCTACCATATCTAGTCCTTAAAGGTGCTTAGCTGATGCCTTCATGTTTCTTAACCTCCCCAGCAATGGTGGAAGCTGCTAATAAAAAGAAAAGTTCTCCAGAATTACCTCTGGGTAGCTATAATCATAGCTCCATCTACCTTCCACTCAGAGTACTTTGGTGCAATGCAGAAGGGAGAGGCACGTACACATGCATTCCCATTTGTATCAAGTCTGAATGTCGTTGCAGTGTCCTGCATGTCCCCCTGGCTGCTGCTGTCCTAACTCTTGTCCCGAGACTTGTCATTCTGAGCACAAAGCCAGCCCCCATCCTACCTGCCCCTGTGACTTGTGCATCTCCTCATTGTGACAATGCACAGAAATCTCTAGCAGCATAGCATGGTAAAAAGGAAAAACAGGTGGGAGAAGATGCCATGACAGATGACAGGGGGAATGAAAAGAAGGAAACCTGTTGGAAGGAGAAAAGAAAAGGTGAAGGAAGAGAGATCATTCTCTTAATCTGGCTTCAATTCTGTGTTGTTGACTGCATTTTAGAGCTTGGGGCTGAAATGCTGAGGAGTGTGTACCTTTACTTACATCCCAGTACTGCTGTACATAATGGATGGCTGTACTCGCTAGAAATATAGAGGAAAGGGAAAGGGAATGAATATTATATAGCACCCACTATGTGCTAGGCACAGTGTTAAACACGTTACAAATATCTCACTTGATCCTCACAACAACCCTAAGAAGTAGAAAGAATTCTCAAACTGGGAGGTGTGGCATCAGATTTTCACCTCTGACTTCAATATTGACATGACCTTGGAGCAGTTGCTTCTGCTTTCTGGGCCTCTATTTTCTCTTCTGTAAAGTTAGGGGATGGTACCAGATCAGAGATTCCTAACCTGCAGCCTATGAACTTAAAATAAATATTTATTTTTTGTGAAAACTGTATTTCAAAATAATTGGTTTCCCTCATAATTCTGCATATTTTATTTTATCCATGTGAAAACATTCTGAGAAAGGATCTGCAAGTCTGAAAAGGGGCCAAAACCCCCCCAAAAAGAAAATAACCCCCAGAGGAGATGATGTCATAGCTACTGCAGGTAATGCAGTCTATGGACCCTGCCCTCAAGATTACAGAATAGTGGGAGAGGGAGAATCAACTCATAGAAAATAATTTAGAGAACAAAAGATTACTAAACCCCAAACCCCCAAATGAAAAGACTAGGAGTTAGGAAAAGAAGACATCAATGTGAGTTCTCTCTCCAGGCTTCCTCTAAGACAGAATTCTGAACTGTACCTTGCAGGATGATGAATAATCATAGCTCTTATATTTCTGTGTCATATTTTAAGAACTATAAGTCTTTCTCTTCACAGTAATTCTCTAAAGAAAATTTTATACTAAGTAGGGAAAGTCTTATTTCTCTGCCAGGAAATGGGACTGGACTAGGTGACCTCTGAAGTCCCTTACCATTCTGAGAATCTGTGATTCTTTGATCACTATTTGATAAAGGAGGAAAGGGGTACTCTGCTCAGCCATGCACAAAGAATAAGTGGTACAATTGAGAGGAGGCAAAAAGGAGGAAGGGCATTCTAGATCAGGTAGAGAGCAGGAGGTGGAATAAAAGCATGAATTGTAAAGTCACCTGTGAGAATACGTCCTGGCTCAGGAAATTCCAAAAGTAAGAGAAGGCGTGGCCAGGTTTCTGAGAGCTCTGAATGCCGGGCAAATAAGTTTGAACTTAATACTAGGCAATATTGTCACTCTTCTTTACCATCTCTGCCTCTGAGGCTTCCCCAGATTCCTAGATAACATAGCTCAGATACCACCTTCTGCAGAAGGATTTTCCAGGTAGGTGGTGATAGAGTGTTTTGACTTGGAGTGGGCAAGATCTGAGTTCAAATTCTGCCTCGGACCATTGAAAGGTAAGTCACTTAACCTCTATACAATAGGGTTAATAATAACTTCTAATCTGCAAGGTTGCTGTAGGGATCAAATGAGACAGCGTATTTACAACATTTTGAAAATCTTAAAGCACTATAATATTATTTCTGATTTCCCCATCTCTAATGCCTTCCCTCCAAGACTATCCTCTATCAGCTGTGTATATATCTTGTATTTTACTCGTTATGTTGTCTCCCCATTTGGAATGTACCTTTCTTCAGGGCAGGGACTATTTTTGCCTTTTTTTATATTCCCAGTACTTCGCACTGTGCCTGGAACATGATAAGCATCTAATAAATGCTTTTTTTTTAAACTATCTGATTTAATGACTAATTCTGTGTCTTGGCAAAAAAGCCTTGGGTTTTGCCTTCAAGCTACCAACATACATTGAGAACATATCAGATTTTGAAGCCCAGCCTTTTTTTTTGCCCTGATTTTTAGAAAAAAAAAAAGTAAACCTTGATTGTTTTCGGTTTGCTTTCCATCCTAACCTTTGCCTATATCGCAGCCCTGCCTTGGAACCTAGTCCCCATCTCTCCTTGCTAGGTTCCTCCCAAAACATGTCTCTGGGAGCCTTATCCCAGAGGGGACTTGCCTGATTGATGTTCCACTGTGGGCTTAACTCTTCCCTCCTCTCTGTTAACTGCCTCAATCCAAGGGGCCTCTTACAAGAACCTACAGCAATGTCATACTTCTCTTGGCATTCAACATGACCACAGGAGCTGCATGGTAAACACAGACCTTGCCACTTTGCCAGACCACTAGAACTCACGCCTAGGGGTTAGAAATTGTGGGCTGAAATATGACCGTCTCCACACGTGTTGTTGTCAGGGTAACAGAACGTGGGCCCAAAGTGGGGCTTCCTCCCACCTACTTCTGTCCTGTTGCCCTAGCAACAACTCTGAGAAAGCTGGGCTTGGCTTAGCTGAGGCTCCAGTATCCAAGGTTGCTCTTTGTCCAGAACTCTTCAAAGAACTGACACTGACTACTATTAATTCTATGAACCCACAAGAATGGGTTTTAATTACATGCATGTATTTATGAGTGCCACACCTAAGTGGTGGGACATATTCAGCGGTCTGAAAGAGTGACCTCACATTCTCATCTATTGCCGTTTGCATTGAACTGTTTAGATAAAGCATCCACCTTTTGATTTTTAATGAAATTAACCTATAAGCAGGAATGGGTTGTAACCATTTTAATTGAATCAGAGAGCTGGTTGTTAAATGTTCAGGGTGAATGTTTAAACCCTGGAAATTTACATTTACACAAACTGTGCCTGAGGCAAATTTAGATCAGGACAAGGTACTTGTCTGATGGTAGGGATGAAAGAGACCCTTGGGAGTCTAAAAGGAGGGGAAGGAAGTAGGGCAGAGTGGAGGATCCTCTGGAGCCTACCATCTGATAGTTTATTTTAATTAGTCATCCTTGATAGCTAAATTCTAAGCCCTGTTATTTCTATACTTCTGAAGGACTGCAAGTGCTGTCAGAGCCAAGTTTAGGATCCTCCTTCATCTGACACCCTGAAGCAAAACTTCAGTCACTGTTACAGTTCATGATGCTATACCTACATAGCTTTTCCTTCTGTCCTTTCCTCCCTCATTCCATCCTTTCTTCCTTTTTTCTTTCTTCCTCCCTTCTTTCCTTCCTTTCTTCTTTTCCTCTTTCCTTCCTCTTTCCTCCCTCCTTCCTTTTTTCCCTCCTTCTCTTTCTTTTAATTCTAGATCATTAAGCCATTTTTAAAAGACGTGATTATTTTAATTCTTTCATAAAAACAAGGACCAGAACATGAGATTGAAAGAAATGAATTGTTTTTCTTCAGTACTGCTAACAGAAGCAGGGGTAAATTTAAGAGGAACTAGAGTTTAAAAAAAAAAGTGATGAGAATTCTGTAGCCACTCAATGTATCTCTTGATTTCATGTTGGGAAAACATTGAGGCTGGCATTTAAAACATGATAAATGTAGTGTGATATGTTATTTATATACAGCAGGGGCCAAGCCACAATGTGTGTGTGGAGTTGGCTCAGTGCTGAAGGACTTGTCACTTTGAGGTCAAGAAGAAATTCCCTTATTGGTCCTTTGATCCACTTGCCAGTGGCAGGAAAGAGGACTGACCACTGAGCCAGGAGGAGCTGCCCACTCAGGAGACTTGAAAAGGAGAGACATCTGCTGGTCTTACCCTTTCTCTGGAACATGTTGGACTATATCTGGAACATGTGCACTATATCTGGGACTTTCCATGAGAGGAGATGGGAGATTTCTTCTTCCCCCTCCCCTGGCAGCAGTGGTGTTTACACATGGAAGCAAGAGTATGTGCTGCCTAGATGAACCTAAGACTGGATCTTGGGCCTCTGGTTGCCTCTTCTTTCTTGATATTTCCCCCCTGAACATAGGTGCCTGAACAGTGATGCTGGAATAGGTATTTCCATTCTTGGAGGCAACATCATAAGTTCAATTGGTCATGATCTCTTGGGTCCTTGGGTCCTCCCAATCAGTGCTAACTACATTGCAGCACTCACTGAAGCCACTACTTAGAGGAGAAGAGGGAGGATACACCAACAGGTGGATACCCCCAAGAGCTAGCCAGAGCTTGTTGGACAACAGGGATTTTGAAAACAGTTACTCAAAGTATAGAACCACGGTGAAGACGAAATCCATTTGCTGTTTCAGTTTTTAAGTATCATTCTCCTGGGAGAGTATAATAGGAGTCTTGAGGTGCCATTTCAAGCTAAAAGTCTTTGTTCATGTAAGCTTATGAATCTTTTGTGTGTTAAGCCTTTCTTTTACACATGGAGAAATAAATAGCTGAATTAAACCTGATATTCCTAGACCAGATGTATCGAGTAACTTCAGATAGTCCCTTTTTAGGTAGACCCTAAACTTGAGTCAGCTCTAAGCTTTGGGTGATCTTTTCCTCAGGGTTTTGGTGTGAAGGCCTAAAGGATCAGTGAAAGAGAAAAGAATCTGACCATCTTTTTAGAGGGGAAGCTTGCATAGTACAGAATCCATTCTACACATAAGACCCCAGACCTTTAAGTGCACAAGCACTGTAGCTCTCCTGGATCCAGAGGCCATTCTACTGTTCCATACACACCAAGGTCAATTTTCAGAGGCTTTGCAGGAAAACAGAACCCAAGCACCAGATCTTTTCAAGTTTCCTTTCCAGGAAGTTAAGGAGTTGGGGGATTGATAGATTACTAAATAACTATGCAAATCATTCAAGTACATCGATTTACCAGGCATGAGAAATGGAAATGCTTTGGCAAAAAATGTTGACTAACCAGTTCTACTTTAAAAAGGAAAATTGATGGTATCCACATAGTAGAAGGGTTTTTCCCCCCAGCATGTTGGTGGTAACTTTATTTTTCAAATGATTATTAAATTATCATTTTTATCTTGTTTTGATTAATCAGCACTTCAGAGAGAGAAGCTCCACAAGAGTATATAATTTTGACTGGACTTCACAAGGAATGAAAACAGAAACCAACAGTATGCTCAGTACAGTCATGATTATGTTTGCCAGTTTGTATTTATTCAAACCTGAAGGTAAGAACTGTAAGAAAAGAGTATTTCTCATTTTATTCAGTTCTCAGAGAGATCCACCAATCACAGCAGTATGGACGACCTTCAAGATGCCTCTGTTACACCCACAATGAAATCGTGCTAGCTATTTCCCTAAATCCAGGGTAATTGGAAGGAAGATTCTGAAAGGCCAAATTAGTGTTTTACAGCTCTGGGGAAAAATGTACACATGGAGATGTACATATATAAGCCAGATTCAGTTCTCTATCCACCGTGCTACCTATATTGCCTTGCCCAAGGTCATACAGGTAGGAGGTGGTGTTCTAAATCCTCAGGCCCTACTTCTAGTGCTATTCATTTAGTATATTTTTGTATATTCTCAAAAATGTACTGTACTGTCTCCCTTGTAGAATATAAATAATGTAGGGATGGAAGAGTCCTTAGTGCCTAGCCCAGCACCTGGCACATATTAGGGAAACAATGAACGCTGCTTTTTAAAATGCATTTATTTATTTAGTTAGTTATTTGTGACTGTTTAAAAATTTTGAGTTTAAATTCTCTCCCTTCCAACCCCTCTTCCACCCACTTCATTATGGAAGAGGACAATGACATCAGGAGGGTGATATCTTGATTTTCAAGTGAATTGGATTTAAGTGAGGCAGAGCTGCACAAAGTCATCAGCCTCACTTTCTCCTCTCAAGTCATTGGAGTCCAGTAGCAAGACACAGGTTAGGAGGACTGGTGATGGCCCTAGATACACTGGGAGATCTTGGCCTTTCAAGCTCAGCTGTTTCCCAGGTCTCGGTTTGTCTGAAGCAACACCCATTCAATGATTAAAGGCTAGGTAAGAATTGAGACAAAAGATGGCCTACTTTGTCAACACAAAAAGAGAAGTCTGGGAGAGGAAGACCTTCAGAGTTTCTGGCCAGAACAGAAAAAATTGCTATTTATACTCACTGTGAGCCATCAAAACCCAAACAATGACCAAATGAGGCTTGGGCGGGGACCTATTATTAGCCAATCTGTTAGAACCAAGTGATTTGGGTTTAAAAGCATAGTCCAATAGCTCCATTTGAATACCAATGGGCTTTATTAAAGCCTGGTTTTTTAGAGCTACATTTCAAGAAATCATAAATGGAAACTACATGAGACAAAAGAGTTAATTGTCCTAGTATTTTGGAAAAAAACAAAGCACAATAGAATAAATAAGTAGGGAAGAAAAAAATATCTAGCTCACAAACCCTAAGACATCTAGTGAAGTATAAGCAATCAAAATTTATGTTCTTTTGAACAGAGCATCCACATGTAAGGGAATGACTACTCACGTGAACAGAGTGAGAAGAGGAAGAGAAAGAGAAGGAGGAGGAGAAGGGAGGAAATAGAAGCGTTGCCCAAATGGAACTGGCCCTTTGGGTCCCTAGTGGGGCAGCAACTAATGCTTACATGTTGTTTGCACTTTGTTCTCAGAGGACCAATGACACACACCCATTGAGAAGGCTAAGGCAAGCAATGTGATATCAATTATACATGTGAAATCATGTAAAACATATTTCTGTATTAGCCATGTTGCAAAAAAAAAAAAAAGAAAGAGAAAGAAAAATGAAAGTAAAAACATTTTATTTCAATTTTCATTCAGAATTTATCAGTTCTCTCTGCTACTGGATAGTATTTTTGTCATCATGGGAGATGCTAAGGACTTGCTTCTGGGAGATGATATTTTGTATTCCTCTACCACGTAAATGAACAGCCTATTTCCATTGGCTATACAACTAGAACAAGCTGCATCTTTATGACTCTGCTTGCCTGTCTGTCTGTCTGTCTCTCTCTCTAGCATTCAGAAATATGACAGTCCTGTTCATAAACAGCATAGGAGTCAAGAACTGAGCTGGGTATGGAGAAGGGCTAACTTCTCTCTTTCCCTTTTAGGCACTATGACCCCAAGAGATGTGGTTTATTTGTCCTTTTAGACGCAGGAAACAGAGTTCCCCAGACTCAGACTCAAGCCATTGTGAATTTGGAGGCAGGATTTCAAGCTGGATGTTGGTGCCAGCCCAGCAGGGAAGCCCTAAGAAGCCAGTGTACCTCAGACTTGAGCCCAAGGAGGGCTTTGAATTTGATAAGACTGTGCCTTATAGGAACTGAGTTAAATTGTAAACCTAATCCCCTTCCCTTCCGCAGTGAATTGGTACAAGGAGACAATTATGGCCCCGCTTTTTTGGAGTAGTATTATATGTTTGTTCTTGCTACAATGTGAAGTAAATATTCCTTTGTAAAAGTTTATCTGTTAATTAGTTAAATGGAATGGGGCTGTAGGCAATTCCTAAAATTGGGGGGCAGGACACAACCATTGGGAGCTTCAGCCAATGGCAGAGAGATTAGGCACTAGATGCTAGAGACATTGGACATTAAACCCCCTTCAGTACCATAAAACCCTGGGGTAGGGGGTAAAAATAACATAGCTGCACTTCAGGCCAGGGTAGAGACTGTGACATGGAAAATAAGGAGAAACATATCTGTATGCTAAGGACTGTATGGAAGTACTCAAAGCAGCATTGTTTGTGTAAGGGAGGTTGCTAAGGAAGTCTTTGACTAATTTGAAGATATCCTCAATGAGCTGGTAAGGTGATGGAGTGTGGGCCTTTGTTTGGAAGTATCTGAAGGATATACTTTCCCCCTGAATATGAGCATTCGGGCAAAAGTTGGGGCAAGAAACCATGTGATCATGGACTGAGGGATAGTTGAACAAAGAATGGCATAAGATGTAATGAAATACTCCTACTCCATCAAAGAATGGTGAAAATAAAGAATCCCCAAAAATATGCTTTTCATTACTGATTTACTTATTTGTGTAAAAAGAAAGGCCAAGTGTATATATTTTTATTAAATAACCAATTATTGGGAAGATTCAGGGTTTTTTCCCTTCCTATTTCCTCATTCTCTACCAGGTCATGCCAGCATCTGAAGGACATTACTGATAATGAGATTAGGTTAACTTTCTCTTCAATCTTGTTCAGACCCTACCCAAGTGGAGAAGCCCATTGTTTCTGCTGGAACTTGGGGTGGGGTGGGGGGAATCCTTTGTCTTGATTGCCCAAGGCTGGGGGGGATCTGGGAGTAAGGGGTAATCAGTCACATCCCCTAGTCCCTCATTAATAGGCCCATGTTTTATTATAATATTCGTTCTCTCATTAATTGTTAACCAATCAGAGTAGATTGCCATCTGTTGGGAACACTCACTCTTCCAAGGGCATCAAGAAGCAGCCATGATCTGTTTTTTGTTTAGGAGACACAACCAAATAACCCTTTTATTATCTGCCAGCAATAATTAATAAAATGATTAATTACCTAGAAACTACATCCCTTGAATTTTTTGTATGTCACAATGAATTAGTTCATGCATTGTCCAATGTTTGTGATCTAAATTTGGATGCTCATTTTTTTAAAAAAATGGGTGTAGTAATTGTGTTTAGTGTTCCCATAGCTATGCTTCATATAACTCTCTCCATATTACCTTAAATTCATTGTTCACACCCCCTTAATTTTATCACTCTGTTAGGGAGCGGAACTCATCAAATTAGTCAAGGGCTCCTGATTATTCTCCCACTTACACCAACAATGCTGCTATGAATATTTTCATACAGTCAGGTGTCTTTGAGGTTTTAACCCAATAGTGGCATCACTGGAAAAAAACACTTTTTCTCACCTGATCAAATACTGAACAGGGTTCATAGTCCAGTAAAACTGAATATCAGATTAGATGGTCTCCAAGGTTTCAGGTGCTCTTAAATCCTTTGATCCTATTTTTACTAAAATGTGGGCCTTTGTACATTGTTTGTATTTCTGGACATATTTAAGAATAAGCTTCCACTAAAACTCTTGGTGGGGATAGAGTGGGGACATGGCTTTCTAAAAGACGGGAGGAAATCCAAGATTTAGGCTAACTGTGAACCTGTCAATTAAAAGATTTTTCTAATTTGCCACTGACTTCACCATTGTCTCCAGAAACTCATCTTTTGTAAGATCCTATCAATTTGGAAAAAGTCACAACACTTGAGTACCCCAAACCTTTTGGGACCCTGTCTCTGACTGGAGGTAGGTAGCAGAGAGTGAATAATCAGAGACAAATTGATCCTCTTTTAAAGGAGGGGAACCAGGGAAGCTGCCTCGCATTTTTCCACTTGACCATTGACTTTATCATGTTCTTGTATGAGGTATCCTCCTCTCCCCCAGTTCCTGCCTCCTCTGCTTTTTCAGCTTTCTTTGGTATGTTGTCTTCCCCTATTGTACTATGAACATCTTGAGGGCAGGGGCTTGTTTGTTTTTTTTTTCTTTTTTGCCTTTCTTTGTATCCCCAGCTCTTGGAACAGTGCCTTGCACATAGTAGGCACTTAATAAATATTGATTGACAGATTGCTAAGGATTGTATTAAACATAGGGGATACAAAGAAAAAAATGAAATAACACGTACCCTCAAGGAACTAACATTTTATAAGAGTAGACAACAAGCACAACATGTATACATATAAGTATATCCAAAATAAATGGCTCCAGAAATGGAGACTGGATTTAGTATTCCTTCCTGTCTGTGTTACCTTAGGCAAGTTATTTCAACTCCTTGGCTTTGATCTTTCTACTTTCCAATATGCTTTCCTGTCTTTCAACATGAAACCCTCCTTACAGACATACTCAGGACTTCCCTGTCCTTAAAACACTCTCATTTGAGAGTCTTCTGCCCCCTTCCTTTATTTGTTCATCTCTCCTCCCTCCTACACATTTCTAGAGGGGAAAAAAATCTATACTTCTTCCCTCGATTTTCCAACCTCCAACTGACTTCTTGATCTTTTTTTAAAAAAGTATTTATTTAGCTTTAGTTTTCAACATTCATTTCCACAAGATTTTGAGTCCCAAATTTTCTTCCCATCTTACTTCTCCCCCCACCCTGAAATGGCATGCATTCTGATTACCGCTTCCCCCAATCTGCTCTCCCTTCTATCACTCTCCTCCCTTTCCTTATTCCCTTCTCCTCTATTTTCTTATAGGGTGTGATAGATTTCTATACCCCATTGACTGTATATACTATTTCTCAATTGCATGAAAAAATAATTTTTTAACATGCATTTTAAAACTTTGAATTCCAACTTCTCTCCCTTCCTCCCTCCCCATCCATTCCCATTGAGAAGGCAAGCAATTGGATATAAGTTACACATATGTAATTATACAAAACACTTCTATAACTGTCATGTTGTGAAAGGCTAACTATATTTCCCTTCATTCTATCCTGCCCCCATTTATCATTTATTCTATTCTCTCTTTTGACCCTGTCCCTCCTCAAAAGTGTTTACTTCTAATTATCTCCTCCTCCCATTTGCCTTCCCTTCTATCATCCCCCACCTCCACCCCCATTTATCCCCTTCCCCCCTACTTTCTGTAGTGTGAGATAGATTTTCATACTAAATTGAATGTGCATGTTATTCCCTCCTTAAGCCAAATATAAAGACAGTACAGGTTCACTCTTTCCCTTTCACTTCCTTCCTCTTTCCCTTCATTGAAAAAGCTTTTTCTTGCCTTTTTTATGAGAGATAATTTGCCCCATTCTAGTTCTCCCTTTCTTCTCCCAATATATTCTTCTCTCAATCCTTAATTTTATTTTTTTAGATATCATCCCTGGATATTCAACTTACCCTGTGCCATATGTATATATGTATATAATCCCTCCAACTACCCTAATACTGAGAAACATCTCAAGAGTTACAAATATGATCTTTCCATGTAGGAATGCAAACAATTCACCTTTAGTAAGCCCTTTATGATTTCTCTTTCCTGTTTACCTTTTCATCCTTCAATTGAATCTTGTGTTTGGAAGTCAAATTTTCTATTCAGCTCTGGTCTTTTCAACAAAAATGTTTAGAAGTAGTCTATTTCATTGAATGACCATTTTTTCTCAGAAGTATTTTACTCAGTTTTGCTGGGTAGGTGATTCTTGGCTTTAATCCTAGCTCCTTAGACCTCTGGAATATCATATTCCAGGCCCTCCCATCCCTTAATGTAGAAGTTGCTAGATCTTGTGTTATCCTGATTGTGTTTCCACAATACTCGACTTGCTTCTTTCTAATAGCTCGCAATATTTTCTCCTTGACCTGGGAGCTCTGGAATTTGGCCTCAATATTCCTAGGAGTTTTCTTTTTGGGATCTCTCTCAGGAGGCAATTGATGGATTCTTTCAACATCTATTTTACCCTCTGGTTCTAGAATATCAGGGCAGTTTTCTTTGATAATTTCTTGAAAGATAATGTCTAGACTCTTTTTTTAGATCATGGCTTTCAGGTAGTCCCATAATTTTTAAATTGTCTCTCCTGAATCTGTTTTCCCAGTCAGTTGTTTTTCCAGTGAGATATTTCACATTGTCTGCTATTTTTTCATTCCTTTGGTTTTGTTTTACAGTTTCTTGATTTTTCATAAAGTCATTAACTTCCATCTGCTCCATTCAAATCTTCAAGGATTAGTGAGCTTTTGGGCCTCTTTTTCCACCTGGCCAATTCTGCTTTTTTAAGGCATTTTTCTCCTCAGTTTGCTTTTTGGATCTCTTTTGCCATTTGGGTTAGTCTATTTTGCAAGTGTTATTTTCTTCAGCATTTTTATGGATCTCCTTTAGCAAAAAGTTGACTCATTTTTCATGTTTTCTTGTGTCACTCTCATTTTTCTTCCCAACTTTTCCTCTATTTCTTTTACTTGATTTTCAAAATCCTTTTTGAGTTCTTCCATGGCCTGAGACCAATACATATTTTTCTTGGAGATTTTAGATGCAGGAGCTTTGACTTTGTTGTCTTCTCTTTGTAAACATTGGTCTTCCTTGTCACCAAAGTAAGATTCTATAGTCTGATTTTTTTTTTCCAGTTTTTGCTCATTCCCTAGCCATTTACTTGACTTTTGAGCTCTTTGTCAAGGTAGTTCTCTGCCTCCAGTGGGAGTCAGCGGGTATACTGTCAGTTGCTCAATCCCCCCACAATCTGTGGGCCTAGAACTGGAGAAACAGCTGCTGTTGCTGCCCCTGCCCACTGCTACTGCTCCTGCCTGCTGCAGCTGCTGTGGGCTTCTCCACCCCCTCTGCAGCCCTGAGGCTGGGGCCTGACCACTCTACTCTCTCATACAGGTCCCACAGGTTTTTTCCACTGACCTTCTAATTTGTTCTCTGCATTTTAGGGTCATGAAGTCTGGGAACCCCCACAGATGCTTGAGACTCAGACCCCCCAAGACCTTCTCAGGTCCTATCTGTGCTGGCATGGCCCACTCTGGACTGTGCCCTGCCCTCACTGTGTCACAATAGACACTTCCAGGTAGCCTTCCAGGCTGTCTTGGGCTGGAGATTTTCTACACTCCATAATTTTGTGGCTTCTGCAGCTCCAGAACTTGTTTAGAGCCATTTTTTATAGGTATTTGGCTGGGCTTGGGGAAGAACTATGGTAAGTCCATGCTGTTACTCTGCCATCTTGGCTCCACCCTGATTTCTTAATCTTTTGCAATCTGGTTTCCAGCACCACTCAACAGAAGGTTAGCAACGATGTCTTAATATTCAAAGCTTCATTCCCCTCCTGAAACTTCCCTCAGCTCTTAAGGCATTTCTCACCCTGCAGTTTTGTCCTTTGTGCCAGTCCCCTCTCCCAGTGGTAAGTTTTTTTCTTGCTCTCCATTTTGGGGAATGGGTCCAGGCCAGCCACGTTTCATTCTCTTCTTGGCTATGCTGATACTAAGGACTTTGTCATCATGCCTTTGTTTCCCTAAATCCTCACTCTTTTCTAGCTCCCCTATAGGTGTTATATTCCCTCCTCCCATGAGAAGGTAAGCTCCTTCAGGGCAGAGACTGTCTCTTTTTTGCTTGTACTTGTATATCCAGCACTTGGCACAATGCCTGGCAAATAATATTTAATAAATACTCTTTGCCTTGCCTGCATGGAGCTCTGTTGCATGTAATCCCAATAATGAGATCATAAATTTGAAAGGAACTTAGAGACCATCCAGTCTAATCTCATTTTACAAAAGAGGAAACTGAGGTTCAGATGGGCTAAGGGATTTGCTCAAGGTCACTCAGGTACTAAATGACAAAGGCAGGATTTGAACCCAGATCTTTGGACTTCAAATTCTATGCTCTTTTCATCATACCCTAGTCACAATCACTCTGTGTGCTGTTTTCTTAAACTGCTTTCAGCCTCTGTGCATTGCATTGCGGGGAATTTATGTATATATACAACGGTATTTTATAGGTATTGAAACAAAATTTATTTTTTTAAGAAAGTATGTCTTTAAAAAAAAACAAAGTAAAATTGGTAACTCACTGACTTCAGTGCTGAGTTAATTAAACTTGGTTTACTGGGTATTCCAAATACCAGACACAAATTTGGTACTAAATACAACTCAATCGACTTGGATTACAAAAACATTCATCACATTTGCCTAGATCTGGTCCTACTCACCATAAAAAAGTCATAAACACAGGTTGCATTACAAAAGATACCCAGTTCTGGGCCTCTCACTAGGACCTCCTCTGTGTTCTTTTGTGTTTTGAGTTTTTTGGTTTGTTTATTTTTAACTTTATCTCTTACTAGGTTGATACTAACACAACTGAAACTTTATTCTATTTTTCTCAGACTGCTTTAGGCTTATTTTGTTATCTTCTGCCATCTATAAAAAAGTAAACTCTTCTAAATACAATTTCTTTAGTAGTTGGTATGAACTTTCCTATGAACCTTGGGAAATGGAGCAGAAAGCAGTTAAATTTTCCTTAAATTTTTTTTATTATATCCAGAGTTTCCTTTTTAAATTAACTGTCATTCCCTTAATATCTCTACTCTTTCTCCTGTTATCCACACCTTATCCTTCTCCTCCCCCAATCTCCTATACCTTGCTATGCTGTAGCAAAGTCTATTTTCCTGATACATTATCCAATATCAGCCCTTTCCCAGGACCTTTGAACTGCAGCCTACCTATTTTCTGCCTAAATTCAGCGTGTTGTTCATCTGGAAGTTTTCATCCCTTTACTTTAACCTGACTCACCTGCATGTCCTCCATGCCCCCTACAGATGCCCCTGGTCCCTTAGCTTAGTCTGATCTTCCTTGTCAAGTAACTTTTGTTAAATTTTCTCTAGTGTCAGAGACTCCTTGCTAGCTCTTCACTCCCTTTATCAGATGTGACTTTTAAAATTAACTCTATTTTATCATGCATCAGTTCTCAAGCCAGGGATTAGGACTGCTAAGGAATCAGGGGACCTGGTTCTCACATTAACCTGGTGTGTGGGCAAGTCACAGCTCCTGTGGAGCACCATTTCTCACTCTATAAAATAAGGAGATCAGATTAGCTGGTTTTTAAGGGCTCTTCCAGGACTTAATTCCTATAATCCTCTGACTGGCTAGGCTTTTCACCTGGCACACTTATGCAATTGAATTTTTTTCCCTTTCTTTTAAAAATTGAAGCTTTATTTATGCCTTTTCTTTTTATGTGTCATTTCTGGATATATCCCACCCATCCCATGAGTCATTCCTTGTTACAAAGAAAAACAATTAAGCAAAACTGACAGGACAGACATATATGACAGCATATATAACATTATGTACCTTTAGCCCTCCACCTTTTCAGGAAAGGAGGCAGTTTCATTGCTCAGTCTCTGTTCTGGGACCCAAATTGGCCAGTTATATAACCAATTACATGACCAATGGAATTTGACCTCATTTTAGTGTGCTTTTTACTCATAGTATTATAGTCATACATGATCATATTTATGATCTACATACAACTGATATAAGGTATCCCTGATTTTATGTCATATTGATCTGTTTGCAGAAGCCTTCCTTCTTTCTCTGAATTCTTTATATTCGTTTATTTTTCTTACAACCCAGTAATATTCCATTGTATTCACAGTGAACCTAGAGAGTTGACCTCAGAGCCAGGAAGACCTGGTTTCAAATCCTGACTTTGATATAGATTATCCTAAGCAAGTTCCCTCTAGGCAGCTTTCCAAAACTATAAGTTCATTCATTCAATTAACTTTTATTAAGGACCTACTATGTTCCAGACATTGTACTAAGCACTAAGTTGCAGAGAAGGTGACAACTTTATTCCTTATCTGAAAATTCCCTCTACCGTTGAAATCACAAGACCACTTCTTGCTTGGCTACATTTATGTGCCTTTGGGGTGTGATTTCACAGGTACTGGGGTGGCTGCATTGATCTCTTTGACTGACTTTGATGACTGAAATTCTACCATTAGAAAATTAATTTATTTGGGTTCTAAGAAAATTTAGGTCTTCTGTAGTTCTCAGCCAAAGGACAAATGCTTACAAGAGTTGTCTCCAGTCTCTTATTGGTTAACCCTTCACTGAGGAAACTGATCAATGACTGAGAGCAAAATGGAGAATAGGAGGGGAGGGAGTCCAGGCCAGGGGACAGAAGGACCCTGGGAGTTGATAAAGCTGAACTTATGCTTTATACTTTTGTCCAGGGGAGGTCCCACATAAGGAAGTCACAAGGGAATTGCAGAAATTGCAGAGATTGGAGTTAATCAATGGCCATCTTCCAAGACTTTGTCATGATCAAGTGACTACTTGGTCACACTTCATCCCCTATTAAGACTTTGCTCTTCCCACCCTTCTCTGCATGTCATCTCCTGTCATTACTTCACTGTCCCAACAAATAGGCACATACGACAGGTGAGATCAATGATGATTTATTTTCAAAGGCATTTAATTGATCTAAAGTTGTTTTTCTGTTTTGTTTCGGTAAAGGAGAGAAGTGCCTTAGTATTATGACTCTTTCAGCCATAATACTAAGTTCAAAAAAGGCTCAGTGACTTGTCCAAGGTCACACAGCTAAAGTCTGACGTCAAATTTGAACTCAGGTCTTCCTGACTCTGGATCCTAGGTGGCATTTCATCTATCATGCCACCTAGCTTCCCTGAGTGCCGGGGATGTGTTGTGCTTTTCTCCTCCCTAGAGAGCCATTTGTTAAACATTTACCAGCCCCTCACTGGTTAGGAGGCTTCATTGTCACAGTTAAGAGTTCAGAAATCAGGAGGGAAGGGAGGGAGGGGTAGAATTTAGAATTTAAAATTTTTTTTAAATGATAAAAAATTGTTTTGACATGTAATTCTGGAAAAAATAAAATACTGTTTTTTAAAAAAGCGTTCAGAGATCAAGAACCAGGGAAATTTTAGCTAAGGAGTGAAGGTGAAAGAGTCCAAGGTGAGAAACAAAATTGTCTAGGAGTGTGGGAACCATATAGGAAGCTGATTATAGGTGGTGCAGTGAACAGAGTGCCAGACTTGCCAGGGAGAACTGTTTGAATCCTCCTTCAGGCTCTCACTAGCTGTATACTTGCGGGCTCATCACTTAACAATCTCTTTTGTACTCAGTCTTCCCATCTGTAAAAGGGGTGAAATAATATCAACTGCTCCACAGGGTTGTTGTAAGGATCAAATGAGAGGATATATGTAAAGTATATAAGTTTAGGTACTAAAGAAGATGTGGAGAGGCCTAAGTTTATTATGGCTCCAATTTCCACAGTGGAGCCCTTAGATTTCAGCATAAGCAAAGGGTAGATGTGATCATCCAGAAGAGGGTGCCTAGTCAGTCAAATGTATTCCTATTCATTGGGTGTCTGTGTACACACAGACCTGGGTGAGGGACTGGTTTTAATCTGAAATAACAAATGCTCTGTTCAGAGGCTCTCTCAGCCTAAAACAATGTCCACTGAGGGAGACAGACAAAGAAATCTGCTTAAATCGAAACCTACAGGAGTGAGTTTGCTTTTTTTAAAAACTTTTTTTCTTCTTTCCTCCCAATCTGTGCCCCATCCTAAACCTTGATTGATTGTGTTATATGCCTGAATTTCTTTGGATAAAATAAAGAATTCAGACAAGAAAATTAAGATTTCATCCTGACAAAGTTTGGGAGGTGAGGCTCGGGCAGGAAAACATTCTGCTCAGATGAATCTCCAGAAGCTGAATGGGGTAAAATACTGGATGAACTTTTAAGGTTTGTTCTGGCTATCCAGTGCTGTGACTCCATGCTGTACATATGGAGTGGAAAGCATTGAATTCGTAAGTCAGAGGACATGAGTTCAAATCCTACTTTGGTTACTTACTTTCCACAAAAAGCCTTCCCCAACCTTTCTTAATTCCAGTGCCTTCCCTCTGTTAACTATATGTGTATGAGTGTGTGTGTACACACACACATATATGTATATACACACATATGTCTTGTTCATACATAGTTAAATTTGCATGTTGCATCTTCCGTTACAAGTTCCTTGAGGGCAGGAGCTGTCTTTTGCCTCTTTTTGCATCCCCACCACTTAGCATGGTGCCTGGCTCATCATAGGTACTTAATAAATGTTTACTGATTGATACAAACTGAGTGATCTTGGGTGAATGGCCTCACTTCCCTGTAAAATGTGTGTGTGTTGGGAGGGTACAGTGAAAAGGGAGGAGGGATTGAATCATCTGACCTCCGAGGTCCTAGCTCAGTTCCAACATCCTATGGAGTGTAAACTGGGATTATAGTGACATCAGTCTAGTGTGATTTTAGGGACATCAGGAAGTCCAGCCATGGCAGACTGAGTGAATAAGAAATGATGACACCATCGTGTGCATCAGCACCTTCCTTTATGTAAGGGTTTCCTGGACTGGATTTATGGAAGTCCTTTGATCTGGGGCAAAATAGGATGAGAGGTGGAGAAGATCTATCTTCTCTGCAGAGCACATTTGGAGTCTCAATTAATGAGCTTGGGTTCAGAGAGCAAGGAGTTCATTCAGGGAAACCAGATTTCATTCTATCCAATGAACATTAAGTGTCAGCCATGTGGACTGAGCTATGGCAGGTGCTAAGGATACAAACATGAAAAAAGAAAGAAAATGCACTGTTCCTGCCCCCAGGGAGCTTATAACTTAGTAAAGGAGATGCAGATGAGAAAAACACACAGATAACTATATTGTAAATTATAATATAATGAGAACTAGTAATTTCCTGTTTGGACTCCATTTTTGTATCAAAGATTATAATAAAAATAAAAATAGCTAACATTTGTATACTGCTTTAAGGTTTGCAAAGTGCTTTGCAAATATTATCTTATTTTATCCTCAAACAACTCTGGAAAGTAGGGGCTATAATTATCCTCATTTTACAGATGAGGAAACCAAGACAGACAGAGGTCAAGTACATGCCCAGGGAACACAGTTAATAAGTGTGTGAGGTTGGATTTGAATTCAGTTCTTTCTGAATCCAGATCCAGAAGTTTATTTACTGTGCCAGTTAGCTGCTTTTGGAACAGAAAGTAGGAGAAATAAAAAAAGATAGACAAGGAATTGAAACCTGAGATAAGCGAGGAAATAGTAAACAATCACTTAGCTGCCCTCAATAAATTCACCACCAGACCTCAACAGATTAACATTCCATGTTATTGAAAGAAATATCATCTGTGATTTCTGAGCAGAGGTGTGCTGACAAATGTTTAACAACCAGCTGTCCAGGAAAAAAAAGTACACATGACACACTTTGCATTTTAACTTTCATTATTGACATTTTCACCATCATTTTACTGAGTCTAGACCAGAGGTGGGGAACTTTGGCCTTGAGACCACATGTGACCCTCTAGGTCCTTGGGTGTGGCCTTTTGACTGAGTCAAAGTTTTATAGAATAAATCCTTTTATTAAGGGGATTTGTTCTGTGAAGTTTGGATTCAGTCAAAGCCGCACTCAAGGACCTGGAGGGCCACATATGGCCTCAATGCTGCATGTTCCCCACCCTTGGTCTAGATAATCAGCAAAACAACAGTTTAAGCTTCTAGTATTTGCCAATTTTGTAGATGCTCACCCTGAAAATTTAACAATTAGCTCTCCAAAGCTGATATGAGCAGACTCCAGAACACCATTATTCTGAGTCACTGTCAATGATCTCTGAAAAATTCTCTAGTTTGAGATTCATACCATAGAACTGATCACATGCGAATATTTTCTGTTTTAAAATGGGGGAAGAAAGTGAATATTCAAACCAGTCAAGTCATGACAGCTCAGCTTGAATCTCTGGCAAAGCTGTGTAGAATGTATATTTAAAAAATGATACCTATAATCCTTGACCCTGACTGGCACATGTCTGGATGCTGCTGTTTAAGAGGAGATGGGAACTCTTTGACTAGTGACTTCATTAATATAGGATATTCTTGGACAAAGAAAATCCCTCATCCAAGGTAGATAGACTTTATCTCTACAACTTATGGTTTTAGAGTTGCTTACAGCATTAACAAGTTAAGTGACTCATCTAGGGTCATACCACATATCCAATATGTGTCAGAGGCAGGACCCAAATCTTCCTGGCTCCAAGGCCAGTGCTCTAGCTATTCCATGTTCCCTTTATAGTAGACACTCTTTAGGAAAGACACCAAAAAACCCAAGTGTATTGAATGGGTGGCAGTCAGGAGGGTGAAAAGCTTAAAGATCATATCATATGAGGTTAGGTTGAAGGAAATGAGAATGTTAAACTTTAGAGAAGAGAAGAAAACTGACAGAGAAAAGGCTAGTTATCTTCAAGTAATTGAAGGGTTATCATGAAGAAAAAGGGATTAGACTTGCCATGCTTGACTCTGGAAGACAGAATGAGAATCATTGAGTTAAAATTGCAGAGGCAGATTTTAGCTACATGTAAGAAAAAACAAACAGCCTTCCTAACAATTCAACCACGTATCTGGTACAATCACTGATAGAGATTTTCAGGGTTGTTGGAACGGCCATTTATTTAAAATACTACAAAGGAGATTTCTCTCCATGTGTAGTTTAGGCATGTACAATTGGGGCAGGTAGGTGGCCCAATGGATAAGGTTCTGGGACTGGAGTCAGGAAGACCTGAGTTCAAATTTGTCCTCAGACACTTACTAGCTGTATGACCCTGAGCAAGTCACTTTACCCTGTTTGCCTCAGTTTCCTCATCTATCTATAAAATGAGTTGGAGGAGGAAATGGCAAACCACTCCATTATCTCTGCCAGGAAAACCTCAAAAGGGAATTACGCAGAGTGAGACAAGAATGATAATGACTGAACAACAGTTTGGGTTGAGAAACTGGAAATATAGAATCATGATGTAAAGGTCAGCTCTGGTGATGAGGATGTCAATGGTAACAATAATGATCATTTTATGATTCTCAGTTTGCCAAGGAGGTACTGGAGTCTAGTGTATTAAGAGCTGACCTCAGAGTCAGAAAGATTAGAATTCAAGTGCCTACCACTTCAGACCCAGACTAGTTGCATGTCCCTGGGCAAGTCACTTAACCTTTTTGTTTTCTAGGCCAGTGGTGTCAAACTCAAATAGAAATAGATCCCTGCTCAACTCAAATTGACTTAAAAAACTACAAATTAATGTTATCTGTGTTGTTTTGTATTTTAACTTATTTTGTTAAATCTTTCTCAATTACATTTTAATCTGCTTTGGGCAGCATTAGGGAGTATTGTAGGCTATTTCATACCTCTACTCTAGGCAAATCTCTAAGACTATTCCCAGTCCAGAACATAGTAAATGCTTAATAAACATTTATGGACTGAATGACTAAGTTAACAAGGAGGTACCAACCTGCATGAGTAGAAGGAGTTCCAAACAGAGGATTTCCTACCCTAAGGAGATCACACATCTAGTTTAAAAAAAAGTATAGCAGAGTTCTAAGCATAATGCTAGACAGAATGTGAGGAAGACTGAGGCTATAGTGTAAAGTTGAGGAAAGACAGCAAGACCTCCTTCCTTATCAGATGCTAGTTGAAACATTGTCATGTTTAGAAATCTGTAATGGTGATGTAAGAGTTCAATGCAGGGTGGAGGAGGAGGCAGAGTTGGCCATATTCTGGGCATGGACCAGTAGGGTTATTAATACAGCATTATTATTCATGTTTTGAGACACAAGTAATTGAGATCAGGCTGCAGAGCAGGCATACTAGAACAGCAGGTGATAAGAGTAAGGATGCCAAGGAGAGAGAGAAGGGGAGGAGCAGCTATGGAATCTAAATTAGAAGCAGGCCAGACATTATCTTATGTACACAGTGCAATGACACTGAGCTGCAGGTCCTGAGAGCAAACAAAACAGGAGGATGAAGAGAGAGCTCCTCTTTCCTGTCCCACCCTGCCCTACTCTGGCATTGCCCTAAGGCCCAGATGAAGGAGATGTCAAGAGGGCCATTTGGCACGAACTCAAAACTCAACGGGAAAAGGGACAAGAGTGTATGAATGTTCTCACCAGGCTTAACATCCACTGTGATATTTCTGAAAGCTGGATTTCCATCAGCAATTTAGCCATTTGTAAATATAAAAGATAAGATCATAGATTTAAAGCTAGAATATCACAGTAGTGCCATTGTAGCAGAGAGCCAACCTTGTCAATGGGGTGGCAGAGGTTCAAATGCAACCTTTGACATAACTCTATGTAGCTCTGGATAAGTCACTCAAGCTCTCAATGAATTCAAGAAAGTTCTAAGACTATAAATTGAAGAGAAAGTGCCCATCTGCATTGGTAGAAAGAGTGAAAACTCATTGGAAATTCCTTATAGCAAAGTAATTATAAGCCAAATTAAAAAAAACCCAACCATATCAATTAATCAACTAATAAGCACTTAATTTGTTAAGCACCTACTATGTGCTAGATATTGTTCTAAATGTTAGAAATACAAAGACAAAACCCAGCAAGGATTTATAAAGTACTTTGGTCACAACAACTCTGTTAAGCAATTCAAGTATACACCTTTGGGCTTATCTTGACAATGAAGACACTAAGGTTCTAAGTATTTAAATGACCTGCCTTACTTCATGCAGATAATTGTCACTCTCCCTCCCTTTTCCCCACTATGCCATACTGAGTCAGTCTATCTATCTATCGAAGCATCTATCTATCGATCGATCTATCTATTGATCTATCATCTATCTATGTTATGTTGTTGAGTCATTTTTTTCAGTCATGTGACCCCATTTGAGATTTTCTTGGCAAAGATACTGGAGGGGTTTGTAATTTCCCTCTCTAGCTTATTTTAACCTGGAGCCATCTCCAGTTGTCCTGATCTAAATCTTGCCACTGGACCCAGATGGCTCCAGAGCAAAAAGTGAGACTGGCAACCTTGTACAGTCCTCCCTCACTGAATCCAACTCATTTGCAAGTGAGGGCATCATCTTCCTGATGTCATGGTCCTCTTCAAGAAAGAAAGATGAACAACATCGATGACCAACTCATTTTACAGATGAGGAAACTGAGGCTAATGGGGTTAAGTGACTTGCCCAGGCTCACATAACTAAGAAGTATGTAAGAAGTATCTGAGCCTGGTTTTGAACTCATGGAGATGAGTCTTCCTGACTCCAGGCCTGGCACTCTATCCACTGTGCCACCTACCTTGTCTGTCTGTCTGTCTATCTATCTATCTACTTATCTGTCTGTCTGTCTATCACATTTATTGACATAAAAACATAAAAATTAAAATAATATGATCCTGGTTTTGGTGTTTTATTTTCTTTCTATGTATGTTCACTTTAAAAATAAATATGACTAGGGGTCAGGAAATCTGGAAGTGTCCTGGGTCTCTGGACTTCTGTGAGTCTCTGTGAGACCCATCTGTGGTCCAGCTAAGGAACAGGAGTATATGAATGCTCTTCCACTGTTGCTTCGACTGTGCTGTCCAGTTGACTGTGTGGGTCCTAGCAGTGTCAACCAATCAGGGCTGGAGGGAATCCATTGCCCCTAGTTGAGTCAGCACCAACACATGTGATGGGCTCCATGCCTACTAGATGAGAATATGCAGGACAAGAAGGTCCTGTCAGTCTTTGCACTGGCTGGTTAACTGCAGGCCCTGAACTGAAGAAGTATTTTAATTTGCCTTTTTTTCTTCCTGCTGTTATTTTCCTTTCAAGTCTGAGATAGAAATGTGCACATTGTGAATAGAATGATTGGGGTGTGGATGGGATAGGGTGAAGCATACCCTTCTCTTTCCTTACTTTTCCCTTTTCCCTGCCCTTTCTTGGATTTCTTTCCATTCTTTTGGGCAAATGAGTCTGCCTACAGAACCTGTGGCCTAAGCTATTCAACCAACATCCTAATAGCTAAGACAGGTTTTATTCTTCAACAGGAACTTTGAACCTAAGCAATCACACTCATTTCCTGAACTGACCACACCACACTCAAAACTGCCTTCTCTTCCCCACCCTTTTTTTTTCTTTAAATAACGAAGGTGAGCCAATGAGATGCCAGTCCTGGGAGCATGAACAGGGTTCCCATGGTGATATCCGGTGAGCCTGCTTCTGGAAGTGAGAGATGACTTGGAATGGAGGGATCTGGGTTTCTGTTTCAAAGCATGTGAAGGTATTGTGTGACTGTTTCCTGCGTGCAGACCATGTGGTAAAAGGGGCCTTTTGGCTGATTGCAGGCCTAGAACTGAAAATGTATATAAAAGGCTCCAAGAGAAACATTCTCTCCTTTTTCTTCCTACTGGCCATGCCTTATAGAGAGCAGATGGGGGCTGGTACCCTTCACCCCACCCCCAGGTTAGTTCCTGAATGCAGGGCCTCCTAGGCAAAGCTGTGTCTGGGATGGGGCCACCTCCAGGTTGTGTCTTCTTCCCTTCAGTGCTGGGCCTAGGGGAGCCACCGCAGGGCCAAGGATGGGATCCCGTGGTGAAGATGGCTGTACATCTGAGCCCAGTAGGGAGTTCATCCTGGAGAGGCACCCTGTGGCATCTAGCCTAGTGATCAGTCTACCTGGCAGCCAAGACACCATATTCTTCAAGCAAGGGAGCAACTCCATCCATTGGTAAGGCCATATTCAGAAGGGAATTTGATGATGCAAATGTTTCATAGTAACTACATTATGTTTGAGCCCACTGTTTCCAAGGATGTAGATGTCAGAGGAGAGAATATATGTATGCACAGTGTATAGATGAGGCAGCTAGATGGCTTAGTGAATAGAGCTCTGGGCCTGGAGTTATGAAGACCTGAGTTCAAATCTGGCTTCAGATACTTTCTATCTGTGTGACCTTGGGTAAGTCACTTAAACTCTTTTTACCCTAATTCACTGGAGAAGGAAATGACAAACCACTCTGGCGTCTTCGCCGAGAAAACCCCATGACCAGTATTGGCATTCTACAGTCCACAGGGTCATGAAGGATTGGACACAACTGAACAAGTATGTGTACACATGAATACATGCATACATGTACATATATGCTTATGTGTACATGCATAAGTGTGCACATGTACCTTACTGTGTGTATGTATACATGCACATATATACATATGTGTGTGCGCACACATTATACAACTGTGTATGCTAGGGACATGTACATATATCCCCCAACGTATATATGCACATGTATAATGTATATAAATATGTGCATATACATCTATGTATATGCCTATACACATGTGTGCATATTTGTATTTTATATGTCATATAAATATATATATATCTAGAACTGAATGATGAGTTAAGCTATGAGTTAAGCTATTTAAAAAAACACAAACTTTACCAATCAGATTAAGCTATTGCCAATATCTATTTCCTAACATTATATGCTAGAATATCAAAATAGTCACCAAAAGAAACCCACTGCACAGAGTGCAGTGGAAGGAGTTCTCATTTATAGTCTGCAGAGCTGGGTTCCATTTCCTTCTTGGCGTTAATAAGCTGTGTGACCTTTGGAAAGTCATTTAACTTCTTAGGGAAACAGCTTTTTCATTGTGTAAAATGAAGCAGCGTAGACTAGATGACCTTTAAGGCTCCTTCTTTCTTATGAATATTATTGCATTTTTTGCAGAGGGGGTTCCCTGGCTTTTAGAGAAAGTTTTTTGGTTTTTGTCTCATTTAGTATAAATATTTATTGTGAAGTTAAGAGGAGGTGCAAATCATGGAGGTGAACTTCTTTGGGGGAGACTGAGGTTTTGCCTGAATCTGTAGTTTACATTCAAGGCAAAATTGACATTCTTTAGCCTCTGTGGTAGCGATTCCCTATTCCCTGGCAATGAATCTCAATTTCTGATGCCTCAAGATCTATGTAAACACAAACTGAATTTTTACTAGTTTCAGGAGCATCCTAAATGTCCAGCCGTCATCTTAATGGACCCTTTTGGCATGTGTGAAATACACTTTTTCTCATGTGATTATTACATGAAGAGTTAGAACCAGAGACAGGCTGCAAAGTGGAAGTGCTAGTAATGACTATGTACAGAAAGGACAGGTGAAGACCACAAGGAGACATACTTGGGTGGCATTTCACAGGAGGATTAGACGGAAATAAACTGAAGTTCAAAGAAATCATCCAGGTAGAAGGAAATGAAGGCAAAATGAGGGTTTGAGCAAAAGGAAACAGAAGTTCTGAAAGGCATGCTGAGGTTGATAGGGGCAACAGCTCACAACAGCCTTATCATCATAGACTCACTGCATATAGACAAAACAACTTGGACAATGGGGCAGTGTGAGACACTGTCCCCACACACAATGCCTGAGAAAGGACTTGTTGACAGTCTGTTCTGGCTGTCAGTCCATGCAGCAGGGAACAGACCCAAGACATGCCCACCTCAGGCACTCTTCTGAGGCTTCCCAAAATGCAGCCGTGCCAGGGCACACCCACAGGTCTGCCTCTCACTCTGTACGCAATAAAAAGCATCTTGAGGCACACTGGTACTTGCCCTATTTCTCCTCCTAAAATATCCCAGCATAATGATGACCCATTTGCTCACAGCTGAGGCTGGTTTCACATGCTGCTGACAATGCAAGCCCAATCTGAACTAACTCTGCTGCCCATCCTAGTCCAGGATCTGAGAGCTTCTCTAATAATGCTAAGGAATGCATTTGAGAGGGTTGGTTGGAGTTTTGTTTTTTTTTTTTTGGCTTTGCTTTTTAAAAAATCTTTTTAAATATTCTTGCAGTTGAGAGTTCTGTCTCTATAACATGTTCACCACATGTAATACCCCCATGCTACCTAAGAAAATGTATTGTATATACATATTACAAATATATGTAGCAACTATTAGTAATCTATATATCACAAATGTACTATGAATGCTGATAAATCTACCAACAAGTACAATGTTCTCCCTCATCACTTCTACCTCCTTTCCCAAGCTTTTCTACTGCTAGTGCCTTGCCTCTGAGATTTTCTTACACCTAGTTTATCTGTATGTATTTATAGGTTGCATTTTGTTTGTTAGTCATTTTTCAGTTGTATCTTACTCTTCATGACCCCTTTTGGGGTTTTCTTGGCAAAAATACTGGAATAATTTGCCATTTCCTTCTCCAGTTCATTCTACAGATGAGGAAACTGAGGCAAACAGGGTTAGTAACTCAGGATCACACAGATAGTAAGTGTCTGAGTCTGGATTTGAACTCAGGTCTTCCTGACTCCAGGCCCAGGACTCTATCCACTGTGCCACATACTGTCTTCCTCTGTTAGATTGTGAACAACAGGATAGATCATCAATTAGTCAAATACTAAGTGCTGGGAATACAAAAGAGGTGAAAGACAGTCTCTGCCCTTAAAGAGCTTACAAAATAATGGGGCTAGGCAAAATAGACTCCTTGTTCGTCCTTGTAAATGACGTTCCACCTTCCATCTTTGGGAAGTTGCACAGTCTGTCCCTGATGTTTGGAATGCACTTCCTCTTTACTTTTGTCTTGTAAGTCTCTACCTTTCTCCTAAGATCAGCAGGGCCTTTCCACTTCCCCAGTTCTGAGATTTCCTTGTGTTTATTTTGCATATATTTCTTATTTACTTATGTCTCCATGGCATTTTGTCCAATAGAAAGTAATCTCCTTTAAGGCAAGGTCCATTTCTTTTTTGTGTTCATCTTCGCAGTGCTTATCACATATTAAGTGATTAATAAACTTTTGTTGATTATAACATTGTTTACTAGAGACTAGAAATGTATCTCATGCAATACATAGAACATAATATCATCTGGCTGTCTTATATGCAGTAACTAGAGACATAGGCTACATTCAGAGACATTGGTTGCTTGGTTGTTGTCCTTTGTCTTCAGAGGACCAAAATGACATCACCATGATAAAGTGAAATTCCAGTGTGTCCAGCTGTGGCTGATCAGACCAATATGAGCTCTGAATGCTCTACCGCAGGTTGGGCACAGATAGTCTGTGTGAATATCCCAAATTTGCACATCCTGTGTTTACTTTGTGCTGTCTCAATTCTGCTTTGCTCAAAGAGCACAGCACCTTTTCTTATGTGGGCATGCCATGCTGAGCAGTCCTGTGCCAGTGTTTCCCATGTTGCACAGTCAAATCCAAAGTTCTTGAGAGAGACCTTGAGAGTGTCCTTATACCGTTTCTTCTGGCCACTATGTGATCACCTGCCCCATACATGTTCTCCATAAAATAGTCTTTTTGGCAAGTGTACATTTGGCATTCAAACAACGTGGCCAGCCCATTGGAGTTGTGCTCTCTGAAGCATAGTTTGAATACCTGGCAGTTCAGTGTGAGCAAGGACTTCAGGGTCTGGTACCTTATCCTGCCAGGTGATCCTCAGAATCTTCCTACTACAGTTCAAATGGAAGTGATTCAGTTTCCTGGCATGGCGCTGGTAGACTTGTCCATGTTTCACAGGCATACAACAATGAGGTCAGCACAACGGCTCTGTAGACCTTCAGCTTGGTAGTCAATCTAATACCTCTTCTCTCTCAAACTTTTCTTTGGAGCCTCCCAGACACCGAACTAGCTCTGGGAATGTGTGCATCAACCTCATTGTCAATGTGTACATCCCTGGAAAGTACACTACCAAGGTAAGTGAACTTATCTAAAGCATTCAAAACTTCTCCATTTGTTGTAACTGATGGTTCCATGGTGTGGTGGTGGCTGATGGAGCACCTGTGTTTTCTTGGTGTTAATTATTAGGTCAAAATTAGCACAGGCAGCAGAGAATTGATCCATACTTTGTTGCATCTCAACTTCAGAGACTGCATTGAGTTCACGATCATCTACAAACAGAAAATCATACACCAATACTCCCTCCACTTTGGTCTTGGCTTATAGCCTTTTCAAATTGAAGAACTTACCATCAGTATGGTAGTTGACCTTGATGCCGAGTTCATCCTAATTGAAAGCATTTGTCAACATGGTTGAAAACATCATGCTAAAAAGCATGGGAGCAAGCACACATCTGTTTCACTCCACTGGTAACTGGGAAGGCACGAGAGCTTTGTCCATTATTCAGAACCCAGGCAAACATACCATCATGAAATTGATGTACAACATTGATGAACTTCTCTTGGCAACCAAATTTTGACATAATTTTCCATAAGCCTGTACAACTCACAGTGTCAAAGGCCTCGGTCAGATCTACAAACATTGTGTACAGACCTCTGTTCTGCTCCTGGCATTTCTCCTGGAGTTGTGGGGTAGCAAACATTATATCGACTGTTCCTAGGCCCTTTCTGAAGCCACACTGACTCTCAGGTATATGACTATCTTCCAGGTGAAGGATCAACCTATTAAGGAGGATTCTAGCAAGAATTTTGCCAGCAATGACTAAGAGAGAGATCCTCCTGTGATTGTTGTGGGACAACCTATTCCCTTTACCCTTGTGGAGATGGACAATGGAGGTATCCTTGAACTCCTAGGGGATAACCTCCTTTTGCCATATAACCTGGAAAATTTCAGTCAGCTTTTATATGAGCAATGGTCCCCCTACCTTGTAAATCTCAGCTAGAATAGAATCAGCACCAGGTGCTTTGCCACATGAAAGGAGCCTAATGGCCCTCAAAACCTCTTTTTCAGTTGGAAGTTCAGCTAAGGAAGGATTAACTTCAACCTGAGATAAAAGGTCCATGGCCTCAGCATTGATTGATGATGGTCTGTTGAGAACTCTATGAAAGTGTTCAGCCCATCTCTCTAGGATCATGTCCTTATCACTAATCAATGTGGCTCCATCAGCACTCAGTAGCTGTGATGCACCGTTAGGTTTTTCGTCCATAAATGGCTTTCAGGGAATCATAAAAATGCTTTGGATTGTTATTATCAGTATAAAACTGAATTCCATCTACCTTTTTACTGAGCCCGGAATCCTGCATCTCTCTAAGCTTTGCTTGTACTTTGCTTTTGGTGGAATTAAATGCTGCCTTCTTAGAGGTGGATGAACTATCCTGCTGGTAAATCCTGTGGAGTTCTCATTTTTCATTTAGCAACTTCTTGAATTTCCCCATCATTTTCATCAAACTAGTCTTGGTGTTTGAGAGTGTTCTGACCCAGATGAGCAAATGCAGTGCCATACACCAAATCTCTGAAAGCTGCCCACTTATTTTCTGCCCTACTGTTGCCAACTGTATGTTGGCTGAACTTTCCCTCCAGGTCAGCAGCAAACTGTTCAAGCTCAGAGAAAAACTCTAATTTGTTGACATTAATTCTTCTGGTAGTTGTTTTGCCTTGGGGGTGGCATTTTTGATGAATGCCAATATTTAGCTTGGAAAGGATAAGTCTGTTATCAGTCTAGCACTCTGCACCACACATTGCCTTTGTCACTCTCACATCTTGTCTGTCTTTTCTTCTTACAATCATATAATCTACTAGATGCCAGTGTTTGCTGCGAGGATGCATCCATGAAGTTTTATTACATTTAGGTAAACGGAAGACAGTGTTGGTGATGAGGTCATGTGATGCACAAGTCTTCAGCACTAAATGACCATTGCTGTTGTTATTCCAACTCCATTCCTCCCTAAGACTCCCTGCCAAGTCTAGTAGTCGAGCCTACTCTAGCATTAAAGTCACCCAGAATTATAAGCTTGTCCTCTTTTGGCACATTGACAATAAGGGTCTCTAGGTCTTCATAAATTTTTTCTTTGACTTCTTCAGGCTTTGTCTAAGGCACTGATGATGGTGGCATGGAGTTTTCCTGTGAGTGGCAATCACATTGTTATGAGCCTGTCATTCACTCCTTTTGGCAGATATGCCAGCTTGCTGATTAGATTGGTTTTGATTGCAAAACCCATGCCAGCTCCACAGTGCTCCTCTTCACTGCACCCACTCCAGAAAAAGGTGTATCTAGTTCCAGCCTCAGTAAGCTGGACTTCATTTGCCAACCTTGTTTCACTTAGGGCTGCTATTCTTCTTTCAGGTTTATTAGATTTCATGTTGTCTGTTGGTGTGTGCACGTTCCATGTGCCCATGGGGTGAGTGGAATCATCTTTGCAGATGTTTTCGTACATTGTAGGGTGTGTTCAGGCAGGACCAGTAACAATATCAATACCTTTGGTGTTATGGCTACAGAGCCCTTTTTGGGGTTCTTCCACCTTTGATGTCCACCTGTTCCACCTAATTCTCACCTGTGGCTCCAAGAAGCTGCAGCATGCGCGGTGGCCACACCCCAGTAAACCATTTTGGCAGATGGGCCAAAGCAAGTTGAGGGTAACCAAGGGTTCTCAAACACATTGGTGAATTAGGGGGGTGTCTACCCCAAGTGTGTGAAGACTTCATCTGGTGGAATGGATGGATGAGAACAATTGGTTCCAACGGCCATGAAGGCAGATGAAGCAGGCAATGTGGACTGCTTAGAGCTTGGTTAGACACTGAAGACACCAAGGTCTTCCACTGCATCCTGAGCCATTGTCAGTTGTCTGGACTCTGTCCTGCCACTGAACTATGATGACTCTGGAGGAAAGAGTGAGGCTGACGATTTTGTGCAACTCTGCCTCACTTAAATCCAATTTACACAGAATCAAAAGACATTACCCATACCATTTCACTATTATGCCTCAAAGTCCTGTGGTGACAGGCAAGTGATAAAGCAGCAGGTGCAGCTACACTGGGAGCTGTAGTCACAACCCTGCACACAGGGAGCCCAGGCCATAGGGTCGTTTCTCACTAGAAGCAACAGTGGGACTTGGCAGCCCCCTGGGTGTCCAAGCAGCCTTTTAAGGATCGCACTGCTCACCTCCTGGTGTGAGGAAGGGGGCTAGAAAAGGTGCCCTAAACATTGCCTGCTTACCCAACCCTGACCTGATTACCACAGCAGGTGGGGAATCCCACTATGTGGTCAAAACACAAAAAAAGTATGAAAACATCTTCAGAGATATAATTCAGGCACAAAAGGTGAATATTATAGCATTCAAATATTAGCATATATGGAAGAAACATAACAGCATCAATACAACACATAATATCATATGTCATTTGTATAAAACACATACTACATGACCTCTAACCATGAGCTGGTTATCCAGCTTCATGGGTAACCGGCTCCTGCGTTACACTGGTATATCATAGGTGGGGTATGTGGGGTGTTCAAAGAGGACTAGAACCTCTGGTGTGAGGGCTTACTGAGCCCTTTTCAAGGCTACTCATTGTAGCAGCAAGTGCCCTGACACAATTAGGATGGCCTGCTAGCACAGGTTCTTAGATCTGCTTTTCTAAAAGGGCTCAACAATCTTCTTTAATTACATATACCAACAGAGAAAAGACCACCACACAAGGCATCTAACTGTCTGACCATAAGCAATATATACATCAAAGATCAACAGACAGATCCACCTATCTGACCATTACATACATACATAGTTACCAGAGAGAGAAGCACCAACATCTGGGTTTTCAAAACCAGGGGAAGGGGGTTTACTCTTTGGAAAAAGATTTGGGTGCCAGATGAGGCTTTGGCCCCGCTTAATTAATTAATCTTATTCTGTAAAATTTGGATTCAGTCAAAAGACTGCACTTAAGGATGAAGGAGACTACTTGTGGCCTCAAGGTTGCAGGTTCTCCACACCAGCCCTGGTGGAATGGGCAGATGAGAAAAATTTGTTCCAACGTTCATGAAAGGGAGTTCAAGAAGGTGCTGTGGAGCACTTAGAGTTTGATCAGACATGGAAGATGCCAAGGATCCAAATCATCCTGGGCCATTGCCTGTCATCCTAACTTTTGTCCTGTCTGGATTTTGGTGACTTTGGAAGAGAGAGTGAAGCTGAGGACTCTGTGCAATTGCCTCACTTAAATCCAATTCATGTGGGAGTCATGACATCACCTTGTGATATCACTGATTTTCTTAGAAAACAAACAACTGCAAGAACAACAATATTGCAGGTAAATTGGTCATTGTTGAAACAGTCCTGGCACTCCCACTGTGATGTGGTAACAGTTACATTACTGCCAGACCTATTATCATACCCTCTCAACCCTGACCTTACGGATGGCACAGATTGATTATCAGTCTCCTCAGACCTACTGACTTTTCATATTAAACATGAGCAGATGTTTTATCTTTGCTCCAAGTAGGACATCATTTTCTCCAGGTGCAGGGTATAATGGAAAGAACACTGGCTTTAAAGTCAAAGAAACTGGGTTCAGATTCTGCCTCTGACCCTTAATACCTTTATGAACTTGAACTAGCAATTTAACTTCCCTGGGCCTCAGTTTTGTCATATGTAAAATGAGGGGAGTGGATTACCTAGACTCTGAGACACCTTCTGGCTTCAGTTCTATAATCCCCTGAAGACTAAGGATGGCCTTTGTTCCACAGGACCCTCCACACTTGGAGTAATAGGTAAGAAAGGTGTGGCCTCAGGGTTCAATCCTCTTTCCTTGTCTGGGCAAATGATACTATTCAAACTAATCTACCAAAATAAAGGAATCTAATGCAGTGCATGGTACACAGTAAGTGCTTAATAAATGCCCTATTTACCTATCTAAGGAAACAGACCACAGAGGTGATAAAGATAAAAAGCTTTTGAATAAATAAAATAAATGCAGATAGAGAAGCAAAGATAAAAACTGCATTAAAATTTGCATAACAATCTGATAAAAGGCTGCCATCCAGAATCAATAGAGAATTAGTGCAAATCTTTTGGGTCATTTTTTTAAGTGATAAGTCATCAAATGCTATGAACAAATACTTCTCAGAGGAAGAAACACAGACTATCAATAGCTATAGTAAAAACAATGGGCTCAAATTTGCTATCAGTTAGAGAAATGCAAATTAAAACAACTCTGAGACATTCTTTCCCATCCATCAAATTGGTTATGAAATCAAAAAATGACAAAATTCAATTTTGGCAAATACGTGAGAAAAACAAGGGCAATAATTCATTGCTGGAGAAGTCTGAAACATTTAGGGAAACAATTTGGAATTACGCAAGGAGAGTTAAAAATATTTCATACTTGATGAAATATGGTCAGGTTGGACCCTTTCCCCCAGAAGGTGGAGGGAGGGAGGGAGCATGTAGACAAAACCAGTAGAATAACTGATGAGTCTATTACAGGCATCCCCTGATAGCAAAGGAATTCTACAAACCCTGGTGTTTATCTTTGTTGGACCAAATCATACCCAGTTTATTGAAGAGACTCTAGGGACTGTTTTCCCCTGACTGGCGCATTTGTTAAGGCTCCAGTTTCCAAGATATAGAATCTTATAGATCCTAATCACCTCAAAGGCACTGAGAATTAACCAACATAGTACTATTCAGCAAAGAATAATATGTGTGTGTGCGTATCCATATACATACATACTTATATACATACGTGTGTGTATATTTATGTATGTATTGGTTTTATTTTTTTGTTGTTGTTCAGTTGTTTCAGTCAAGACCCCATTTGTGGTTTCCTTGGCAAAGATATGGGAGTAGTTTGCCATTTTCTTCTCCAGCTCATTTTACAGATGAGGAAACTGAAGCATTTGCTTGCCTAGGGTCACACAGATAGCAAATGTCTGAGGCCAAATTTGAACTCAGGATATGAATCTTCCTGACTTCAGGCCCAACCCTCTACCCACTGCACCACCAAACTGCCCATGTATATGTGCGTATGTATGTGTTTTGGTCCAGAACCATTATTTCATTGGTGTAAGCAACTTCTAGTGAGAAAATTCCCTACACTCAAACAGAGTGGGAGGGATCCATTGACCAAAGGCCATCCTTAGAGCCTACAGGTAATGATAGCATTGTAGGCCTATTAAATATTCTGTTTTATTTATTGTACAAAAATGAAGACTGAGATATGATGAGTGAGATAGTCAGAGTAGCTAAATGAACAGGATATGAAAATTTCTCTATTTCTTGAACTCTCAGAGTTTTTATCCAGCTATTAGGTTTGTGCCCTCAAGGATGTTATGGATAAAAAGAAAAGGCCTATCTGTATGAAAATATCCATAGCAGCACTGGTTGTAATAGCAAAATTTGGAAGCAAACTATGTGCCCAACAACTGGGGTATAATTGAATAAATTGAAAACATGAATGTAGTATAATAGCATTCATTAAATCATAAAGGATGATTTGATTTTAGCAAGGACCTGAGATTTCATTGATGCAATGAATTCTGAGTGGGGACGCTCCCTCCATTAATGCAAATAGCAACTGTTAGGCAACTTTTCGTTCTAGGAGAGTCACCTGTAGTAATCATTGAGATATTTAAGGACTTGCCCAATGTCCCATAGCCATGGGGTGTCAGAGATAGGACTTCTGCACCCCCAAGCCAGATAGACATCTGCTATGCCACACGGTTTCTCAAGGTATGATTCATTGGAGAAGTCCAAGAAATAAGGAAAGACTTGCAAGAAGTGACCTAGGATGAAGAGAATGTAACAAACACCTCAACCTACAATAGCATTTATAGATTAGGTCATCAAAGGGGCAACCATCTAGGTGGCTGCTTCTAACAGTGTAGTCCACAAGCTCCTACTGGTGTGCTTTCCATTAATAATGGAACTAACTATAATAATATGGAATAGAATAATATGGAATTATAATAAGATGGAATAATAATGGATCAATCAATCAGTAGACATGATTAGCTTTTAGCAAAAGTATTTACAAAGCTGGGGTAATAAAACAGTTGGTACAAAACATTCCCTACCCCAAACCTGGGGTACAATCTCCTACCAATATACACAACATCCACGGAAAAGAGGGAGCTCAGAGGGGCAGAGCCAAGGTGGTGGGGTAGAAAGAGGTATATACTCTAGCACTTTCCCACAGCCCACAAAATACCTGTAAAAATGACTCTTAACAAAGTCTAGAGCAACAGAAGCCACAGAACAACAAAGCGAAAGAGGTTTCCAGCCAAAGGTAACCCTGAAGGCCAACAGGAAAGGTCTATCTCATGGGACACTTAATGCAGTGTAGCACAGCCCTGGCCATGGGGCACTGTTAGGAACAGGACCTCTATAGACCTCCAGGAAGAGTTCCTAGTGGGAAGGTCCCAGAAACTTCAACCCACAAGCAAGAAAGAAAGCTCCAAAGGTCAGTGGGGGAGGGCTTTCCCAGCTGGTTGAAAGGGAATGGGTTTCTCCAGCAATAGCCCCAAGCAATGGCAGAGGCCACAGCAGCAGACTATAGGCAGCTACAGAGGTAGGGAAGTAACCTGGATCCATTGTTCAGGCAGCTCAGCTTAAAGCCTCTGGGTAAGGAGCAGCTGATCTAAACCCCAGCCCTGAGTGACAGCCCTGCCCCCACCCAAAGCCCAGGGGAACCAAGCAGTTGAGTATAATCTCTTGACAAAGGAATCATCAGTCAAATAAATGGCTGGGAAAATGCACAAAAAAGGGAAAAAAATAAGACCATAGAAGGTTACTTTCCTGGTGAACAGGTGTCTCCTCCCATCCTTTCTGATGAGGAAGAACAAGGCTTACTGTCACAGGAAGTCAAGACCCCTGCCTCTGGGGCCTCCAAAGTGAACTTAAATTGAGCTCAGGCAATAGAAGAGCTTGAAAAGTGAGTTAGCAGCTTGCTAAAGTAAAACCAAAAAAAATACTGAGGAAAATAACACCTTTAAAAAGAGGCTAACTCAATTGGAAAAAGAGGTCCAAAAAGCCAATGAGGAGAAGGAGGCATTAAAAAGCAGAATTAGCCAAATGGAGGAGAAGGTTCAAAAACTCACTGAACAAAGCAGTTTTCTGAAAGAGAGAATTGATTTCAGGGAAATGAATGACTATGAGATAAACCAAGCAGTTAGAAAATAAAACCAAAAGTTTGAAAAAATAGAAGATAATGTGAAACATCATCTCATTGGAAAAACAACTGACCTGGAAAATAGATCCAGGAGAGACAATTTAAAAATTATGGGACTACCTGAAAGCCATGATCAAAAAAAGAGCCTAGACATTATCTTCCATGAAATTATCAAGGAAAACTGTCCTGATATTCTAGAACCAGAGGGCAAAATAAATATTGAAAGAATTCACCAATCACCTCCTGAAAGAGACCCCAAAAGAGAAACTCCTAGGAGTATTGTGACCAAATTTCAGAGTTCCAAGGTCAAGGAGAAAATACCACAAGTAACGAGAAAGAAACAATTTGAGTATTGTGGAAATACAATCAGGATAACTGGCAGCTTCAACATTAAGGGATCAAAGGGCTTGGAATAGGATCCAGAAGTCAAAGTAACTGGGATTTAAACCAAGAATCACCTACCCAGCAAAACTGAGTATAATACTTCAAGGGAATAAATGGTCATTCAATGATATACAGGACTTTCAAGCTTTCATGTTGAAAAGACCAGAACTGTATAGAAAATTTGACTTTCAAACACAAGAATCAAGAGAAGCTTGAAAAGGTAAACAGGAAAGAGAAATCATAAAAGACTTTGTAAAGCTGAACTGTTTATATTCCTACATGGAAAGAAAATAACTCTTGAGACTTTTCTCAGTATTTGGGTAGGTGGAAGGATTGTACACACACACACAGACACACACACACACACATACACACACACACACACACTTAGAGAGTACAGGCTGTGTTGAATCAGAAGAGATGATATCCACAAAAAAAAAAGATATAAAATAAAAGTTGAGGGGTGAGGGAGGAAAATACTGAGGAGAAAGGGAGAAATGGAATGGGGCAAGCTATAATTCATAAAAGAGATAAAGAAAAATCTTGTTCAATGGAGGAGAAAAGGGAGAAAGGGAAAGGGGAAAAGTGAAGCTACTCTCTCCACACATGGCTTAAGGAGGGAATAACATGCTCACCAAATTTGGTATGAAAATGTGTCTTATACTACAGGAAAGTAGGGGAAGAGGAGACAAATGGAGTGAAGGGTATGATAGAAGGGAGGGCAAATGGGAGAAGGGAGCAACTAGAAATAAACACTTTTGGGAAGGGACAAGGTCAAATGAGGGAATAAAAAAATAAAGGGGGATAGAGTAGGATAGAGGGCTATATAGTTAGTATTACACAACATAATTATTATGGAAGTCTTTTGCAAAACAACACATAAATACCCTGTATTGAATTGCTTGCCTTCTCATTAGGGATGGGGAAGGAGGGAGGGAGGGAGGGAAAGAAGGTGGAATTCAAAGTATTAGAAATGAATGTTGAGAATTATTATTGCATATAACTGGGAAATAAGAAACACAGTTAATAGGGTATAGAAATTTATCTTGCCTTATAAGAAAAGAGAGAAGATGGGGATAAGGGAAAGGTGGGGTGTGATAGAAAGGAGGGCTCATTGAGGGAAGGAGTAATCAGAATGCAAGTTATTAGGGGGTGGAGGGAGGGGAGAGATGGGGAGAAAAATTGGACATGTTACAAAGTGATGTAAAAGCAATTAGTATTAAAACAATTGACTGAATTAATTACTGAGACTAAATCAGAGACATCTTTAGTTTGGGGAAGTGAATTTTAGTCTAAGTCTCCTAGAGGCAGGTAACTTCAGGTAAAATTTGGCATTGATGGAAAAGTTAAGGTTTTAATGGTAAATTTGATTTTATGATTGCTATTTAAGCAGGAACTAGAACAGGTATAGAAAGGCATGTAAGCCACTTAAGACTTGCCTCAAAAGATGTTTCTTAGTCAATGTGAAGTTATAGTCATATCTGAAGCCTGGTTATTGGAACTTGCTATTTTAAGATGCTATGGGACTATTAAGTGATTGTTCTTCTGAGTCTAACTGCAGGGATGGATAGCAACAAAGACTGTCTGAGCCTCCAATCCATGATGCCAGTAAGCCTGTGAGATGCTGGTATGAACAGAAAAAGGTGATCTCGTGGGAAGGGTGGAAGAGTGGCTGTTCATCCTGGGCTGTGGTAGAATTCTCCTGACTCAGTTTCTCCACTGACAACTGGTAGACTCTAAGCCTCACTGAATGCAAGTTGACAATCTACTCCTGCCTGGAACTGACATGAAGTTGGGGAGATATTGTTTCCCTGCAATGTCCCTACTCTTAGTGGCAATTTCCTATATTCAAAAGGTTTGTAAGCTTAATACCAGATCTATTAAATTATAGATTGTTGGCAGGGGAACATCCGAGGTCAAGTCTAAAATTAAGCTATTAGGCTTAGGACTTTAGATCAACAACGGTAAGTTAGGGTCCTTTAATTCTTAGTAATACTGTGGAGACAATTAGGTCAAGGGCTTATGAAGCTAGCATACATAGTTATTATTTGTGTCTCAGTTGGTTAATGTTAAAAAAAAATCTGTTTGTGGTCTATATTGTAAACGCTTTAAAAGAAATTTCACCCGACCAAAAGTTGGAATTGTGTTATGTGATATGAACTGTGTTAAAAATGAAAAAAGAAAAGAAAAGAGGGAGCTCAGACTTAAGGTGTGATAAACTTTTGGTATGTCTCTTGGTACATCAAGGCCTAGAACAATAGGATCATAAATTTAGATTGTGAAGGGATTTTATTTTGTAGATAAGAAAAAGGAGGTGAAGTGATGTGGTCAGGGCTCCCCAGCCAGCAAGTACCTGAGGCAAGATTTGAACATAGGTCCATCCTGATTCTAAGCCCTACAGTCTATTCACTGTTCCACCTAGCTGCCTCTATTGTGTACTCATGCTGTTTGCCTTGTGACAATATATTTGGCAGTCCTCCTTACTACAAGTAGTCAGGTTCCCTGACACATCCCCTGTCTCCTACGTTGGGTTGTTTGTCCTTCCTTCTCAATAAGGATCATGACATCAGGAAAGTGATGCCACAACTTGCAAGTGAATTGGATGTAAGTGAGGCAGGACTGTGCAAAGTTACCAGTCTCACTTTCTCCTCTGGAGCCATCTGGATCCAATGGTCAGATATAGATCAGGATGACTGGAGTTGTTCCTGGATGCAGTGGAAGTCTTTTTAAGCTAAGGCCTTAAATGGATCTCAGTTTGTCTGAGGCAATTCCCATTCAGTGATTGAAGCTATGTAAGAAATGAGGTAAAGAATACTATCTTTCTGGATCTGTGTGTCCTTGGTGTGATGCTCTGTTGTAGGTTAGATGAAGTTTCCTATTGGTCTAGTCTCTCCAATGGCATGGTCAATTGAGTTGGGGTCAGGGGAAAGAATATTCACAAGAAGTGATCATTGGTAGTAAAGTTGTATTGGGCACTGGTGTCTGCTGTGTAGCCTAGGAAGAGAGCCAGGCTATCTATTCAATCAATTAGTCAATCAACAAGCCTGTGTTAAGCATTTATTTTGTGCCAGGCATTGTGCTAAGCATGGGAGACATAATACAAAAACCAAGACTATCCCTACCCTCTTCCTTATTTTGTGCTAAATGCCTGGGATTCAAAGATTCAGACCCAATGTAAGGAGCAACTTCCTAGTAAGTAGAGCTTTTCAAAAGCAAAATGGGTTGCTTCAAAGACCAGTGGGTTCTTCATGAAATGTCTCCAAGCAGAGACTGGGTGATGACTTTTCAGGAATGTTGGTGAGAGAATTCCTGTTGAGATACAGGCTGAACCTTTCCAACTCAGAGATTTTGTGATTCTATATATACAATGGTCCTGAAGGCAGTTTCTGGGTATTTCCAGATCTGACTGAGAGGTTCCTGCTTGGGTAAAGTCCACAGGCTCACTATATCCTATTCAATAGAGTAGTGTTGCAGTTACCATGGCAACACAAAAAAAGATGCCAGCCATCTGCACATTTTGCCCTCCATCACCCTCTGCCTGTCAAATGAAGGAAAAGGTTTTCCAGTACACTACCTAATGTCTGCCAAAAGGTAAACCATTCATTACTCAGCGCTCACATGTTATTTTTCATGAAAGAAGAACTCCCTACCCCACCCCCCATTTATTTCCCAGCTCAAGTCAACTGTCCCAAACCATCTCTCAGCTACATTGTCTGCTTTCTACCTTCTGCTCTCTCTGAAAAATTCACCCTTTTCTCTATTCCTCTAATTTATTATGTAGCCAGACCACCACAGTTACGGATTATGATCAGATCTATGATTCCATTCATACAGAGAATGCCTAAGGAGAAATTCTTCCTCACTAATGCAGGTTAGCAACTGCTTTGCAATCTGGAGTTTTAGAGAGGTGGGGAGGGCACTGACACAAGAAGGTCAGTTGCCTTGTCTACCTATGGTCACACAGCCAGTCTGTGTTAGTGTCAGAACTTGAACTCAGGTCTTCCTGACTCCAAGGCCAACTCTTATCCACTATACCATACTGTCTCTTATCAGATTTATAAATTCCACTAAACCCTAAGCTCTCCTGTGCCCTGATAATAAATCCTTAAATGCATTATTTAATCACCTCCTGGAAATCTCAATCCATAGTAGCTCCTCCCTTAACTAAAACAGTTTGCAATTATTGAAACTATTAATGTATTTATTAGTAGCCTATTACCTTGCCTTAACTCCCCCATTAATTTTGCAGCCTCTCTCTTTTTACATGTTTGCAAATCTCGCATTGAATTCACAAATGACTTCACATTGAAAGGGGCCTGTAACCCACTAAAGGACTTCTTTCCTTCATTGATGGTAGGTACCTCTACGCAAGGGAGGCTGCTCCTCTATTTTGTCAATGGCAAAGGCCCCTTGAGCATGATCGGTTATAAAGATACCTGGCTAGTTCTTGTGTATGTGTGTGCGTATATGCGCTAATTTTTAAATGTTGAACTTAAACACCAAAAAAGGTCCTTACATGAAACCATTCATCACAATTTGCTTTCTTAAAAATAAAAAAATTCTAAATTAATTGAAAACTGTCCTGTGTTCTGTAACACACTAATTCATCCTGACCAAGAAAAGTCAGGGTCTCTTTCCTCTGTCTCTGAAACTATAATAGGTTCTGAAATTTCCAGCAGATTCTAAAGGAAAAAGCAATGCTGTTTTAGGAGGTGGCCTGTGACGTCTATGAAGATTGTCTTTGGAAACACCACCTAGATAGTCACTACCCATAACTCCTCAAATTGTTTCTCCATCCTATTCACCATCTGAAATTTCTCCCCCAGCCTGTTCACCACTTGTACTATCCCTTCTAAGGGTGACTGGACAGGAGGGAGACAGCTCCATTAGGGTGGATGTTTTGGGGTGCATACCATTCATCCCCACAGGACATGGCTTCTGAGAGCTGGAGGAGGGAGCTCAATTTGAGAGGATCAGACATATGGTTCTAGGCCAAATGTACAGAAATGACATCTTGTCATCTTTTCAGTTCCTCTTTTTGAATTGTTCTCTGTTGGGTCTCTAGAACCTCACAGAATGAGGTCAAGAACTCATAACACAGACATGATGGGAACATTGACATGTCATAAGGATTCCTGGCTTTCCCTTTCAGTCTGTCAACAGCCAGGGCCATCAGAATAAACACTGAGGAAAGCAGGAACACCAGACCACCCAGGGGAGCCATTGTAAGCTATCTGGATGGAGTCTTACCTTTCTGCTCATGCTCACATTCTTCCATCCACTTCAGAGTAACCCTCACAAGAAATCGGCTGACTTGACAGTTGTCCTTCAGCACTGACTGATGATTGGACCTTAAACACTTCTTCTCCAATCCAGGTGCTCAAGGAACCTTAGGAGCTTAACTCTTCCTGTGATCTTCACCCAGCTCCTATTGCTTACAGATTCGTTATAGCACAGGTCAAATAATATTCTTCAAAACACCATTCTGAAAACCCTTAACAGAGCAGTTGGCCCAAAAGGCAAATATATTTCCTCATATATAGTTTAATCAAAGGGGTCCACTAGATAGAGAATCACACAAGCAGGAGGAATGAATTTTGCCCTCTTCCCCCTCCCACAGGGTGGCTATTTTCTGGTGAAACACCAACATGCTATTTTTATATTGTATTTCTTGAGAAAGACAATACAGCCTGTGCTGGTATATGTTCTATATATCCTTTCTCACCCGACTTTGGCAATCAGCCAAAAAATCATGCCTGGAACTGCTTAAGGCATGAAATAAAAACAATCAGGCATTAGTGATTCTTTGACCTTGTCATCACATGAGTGAGCCGAGGCAGCTCCAAAGATGCCATTCATTCATTTCACCTAAGAGGAAAACATCCTTAGGTTGGTAATGCTCAGCTCTGTTTTAAAAGAAAGATGTCTTTTTGCTGTTCAGAGAGGGTATGAGGTGCCATATAATTTTCAATTGCAAACTGTTTCAAACCTCTTCACTGAAAACAGAACAGGAAATAAGGAAAGGACCATTTTCAATCACAGGAATCATGGTGAGGAGACTGAATGCAGTTTATACAGAGGACAGTAATTGGAGCTTTTGAAAGTCCACAAAATGCCTACCAGAATTCAGTGTGACATGGAGACACCCCATCTCCTCTCCCCCCAACAAACAGCAATACTTGTCCTCCTCCAGGTCAAATTCCTACTCAGGGCTCTCCTCCTGTGCCATTTTTTTAGGTAGCATACCAAGAATTGTTGGCCCCTGGGGTTAGATTCCATTAAGGAAGTAACCAATCAATGGTGGAAGAGAAACTTGGTATTATATGTTTATTTAGTCAATGCTTGTCAGACAGCGTATTAATTATTTCCAAGCATTGCCGCTTAGAAAGCAATCTAAAAGAGCAGTTTCTTCCTACTTATTGAAAAATATCTCCATTACTAATGTCTCCATATATTTTATAGTGTTCAAGAAACAGAAATCCCCATTCAAGACTAAGCAGGGGTACAAAGTTCAATTTTAAGGTTATTTGCTCAAATAGAGTTATACAAATGCTTGTGCAGAGGGGGCACAGCTTTGAAAATGATTGGTCTTCCTGGAGATTATTCAATTTGGTCTGGGGGGAAAAGAGATATTATTCTTAAATGATTAATCAAAGCACATTCCTGCTCTTAGTCTGGTCAGGACCGGAACCTATTTTTTCAGAGAATCAGGGTTCATTTCAGAATATTAATTGTTTCCCTTGTTACAAATGCCCAAATTGACTATGAAGGACATATGAAGAAAGATACTATCTCCATCCAGATGGTGATATATAGAAAGATGTATAGAATAATTTTATATATCCTATTTGTGATTAGTGGTAGCCATAGTGGGTGGCAGGGAGGAGGGAAGAAAAAAAGAAAAAAGAAATTTACATGATAACTATTGTATATTTCAAAGGAATAGCAAGTTATACATAGTAGATTTGTAGTTTCATGAGCAATCATCTTTTTTTTTTTTATTATACTATGTTATGGAAATGCTTGTTTTGTTCCATAAATTAAAAATAAAAATTTTTTTTCTAAAAAATTAAACAAATTTTTAAGTGGAAGAATGATTTAAAAAAGTAGATTTTTGCTAAGAATGAAGTACAGGATTTCAGAGCAGGGCTTGCCCCCCTCCCTTGGAATTTGATTAAGTATTGATTAAGTTTTCTATTGAAGTGAATGCAAAAGGATTTCAGAGTGAAAATGATATTATTTCTTCCTATTTCCTTTAAAAGAGAAAAGGAGGCCATAGTAGTGTGCGTGGTTATGTGAAAATACAACCAGTCAATCAACAAGGATTTGTTAAGTGTTACACAAGCAGGTGGGGTCCATCCCTTCCCCCAATCCTTCACTCTCCTGTATGACCTATTTTTGAATCAAACACTAACATATTATTTTCATGCTGTGTTTCTTGAAAAACACAATATAGCCTGTCCTGGTATACATTCTATAACCTTTCTTACACGACTTTGGCAGTCAGTCAAAATCACATCTGGAATTGCTTAAAGCATGAAATAAAAACAATCAAACATGAGTGATTCTTTCACCCCATCATTACAGAAGTGAGCAGAGGCAATTCCAAGGATGTTATTCATTCATTTTCACCTAAGAGAAAAATATCTCTGCTTTGTTAGTACTTGGCTTGTATTTTATTTTTTAAAAATTCAAAAATATATTTCATTTTTCCCCAATTACAGAATAAAACATTAAAAAATTTTTTTAAAGTTTTGAGTTCCAAATTCTATCCCTGTCTCCCTCCCTGCCCCCTTCCCTGAGATGGTAAGGAATCAGACATATTTTATATATGTGTAATCATGTAAAACATTTCCATATTAGTCATTTTGTATAAGAAGGTTCAAATAAAAGAAGAATGAAAGGAAGAGAGAAGGAGAGAGAGACAGAAAGACAGAGACAGAGAAATGGCATGCTTCAGTCTGTATTCAGTCAATATCAATTCTTTCTCCACTGGCAGATAGTGTGCTTCATCATGTCCTTTGGGATCATCTTGGATCCTTGCATTGTTGAGAACAACTAAGTCATTCACAATTCTTCATTCTACAATATTGCTGTTACTGTGTACAATGTGCAAATGTTCTCTTGGTTTTGCTCATTTCACTTTGCATCAGTTCATGCAAGTCTTTCCAAGTTTTTTCTGAAATCATCCTACTTGTCATTTCTTATAGTACAACAATATTCCATCACGATCAGAACCACAGCTTGTTTAGCCATTCTCCAGTTGATGGACATTCTCTTGATTTCCAGTTCTTAGCCACCACAGAAAGAGCACTCAGTTCTATTTTTAAAGAAAAATGACTTTTCAATGCTTAGAGAGAGAATGAAACTGCATATTTTTTTCTTTCTTTTTTCAATTTAATTTTTTGGTTACATTTGAGTTTCAAATTCTTTCCCTTCCTCCCTCCCAGCCCTACACTAGAGAAGGTCAACATTGCATATATATACACACATATATGTATATCTATGTGTATGTATGTATTATATATGTGAAACTATACAATACATACTGCCAATTATCAGTTCTTTCTCTGGAGGTGGATAGCATCTTCCTTCATAAATCCTTTGTAGTTGATTTGAATATTCATATAACTTAGAATAGTTTAGTCATTCACAGTTACTCTTAGAATAATATTGCTGTTACTGTCTCCAACGTTCTCTTGGTTCTGCTTTTTTTACTTTTCATAATTTCATGCAAGTTTTTCCATGATTTCCTAAAATCAACCTGCTTATCACTTTTTACACACAGTAGTATTCTATCACAATCATATACCACAACTTATTCAGCCATTCCCCAATTAATGGGCATCCCCTCAATTTCCATGCATGTTATTTTCTATTGTGAACTGTTTTAGGCCCTGGAAATACAAAGAGAAAGGGAAAAAAAACAGTCCTTGCTCTCATGGAGCTTATATATTAATGGATAAGGTACCATGTACATAAAAGAAGCCATACAGTATCAGTACAGAATGAATAAAAGATAGTTTTAGAGGAAAAGGTAGCTAGGTGGTATAGTGGATACCATGGGGGAATGGGGGGGAGTCTGAGTTCAAATCTTGCACTTACTAGCTGTGTGACCTTGGGCAAGTCACTTAACCCTGTTTGCCTCAGTTTCTTCATCTGTAAAATGAGCTGGAGAAGGAAATGGCAGACCACTCCAGTATGTTTACCAAGAAAACACCAAATGGGGTCACTAAGGGTGGGATACAACTAATACCACTCGAGGAAAAGCAGCCACTATGGAAAACTGGGAAAGGCCTTTCGCAAACAATGACAGATGAGTTGAGTCTTTTAAATTGTGCTGAATCTACTACATATTTAGGCTACATAATCTTACCTGAGTGCCCTCACTGCAGCAAGCCAGTTTTTAAACATATTCCTAATCAATTCATGATTCTGCTCACTATAGTGTCTTTTCTATCCCTCCTCAAACCTCCCATGACTCACCCTCTCCTTACTTCTCAGCTGAGAACCTTGCCTCAAATTTCACTGAAAAAATTGATTCCAGACACTATGAACTCCCTCTTCTTTTCTCCTGCTCATCTCACATCCCTCAGACACCTTTCCCTTCCATGCTCTCCTTCTGGCCAAGGCAAAACTCTCTCCATGCACAAGTGATCCTATTCCATCCTATGTTCTCTTGCAGATTGCCCCTCGTATCACACCCACTTTCTCACTCATCTTCAATTTCTCCTTGTCTAGTGGCTGCTTCCTTGTCCCCATATGCAGTGGTTTCATCCATCCCCTTTAGTCATTTTTCTATACCTCTCTTCCATTTCATGGTTAAACACCTTTCGAAAGCCTGCTACACTCAGTGCCTCCACTAACTCTCCTTTCACTCTTTTAGACTCTCTGTAGTTCGCCTGTCCTCATTATTCCACTAAGAAGCTTTATCCAAAATTACTTATTTGCCAAATCTAATGGTCTTTTCTCAACATTCTTGCTTCCTGACCTCTCTGCAGCTTTTGACACTGCTGATCACCTTTTCTCCTACATTCTCTCTTTTCTCTGTGTTTTTGGGACACTTTATCCTGCTTTGCTGCCTCTCCCATGCTTCCCTTCTTACTGATCTGATTACTTCTTTCCTGTTTTCTTTGCTGAATCTTCAACCAGGTCATGTGCCCTAACTATGGGTATTCCTCAGGGCTCTGCCCTGAACCCTCCTCTCTTCTTACTCTATGCTATTTCTCTTGGTGATCTCCTCAGCTCCTGTAGATTCAATTATTATTTCCATATTGATGATTCTCAGATTTTTTTAATCCAGCCCTAACTTCTCTTCTGAACTCTTACTTCTCTAGTGGTCTAATGGACATCTCAAACTGTGTGTCCCATAGACTTATCAGATGTCCAAAACAGAATTAATGATTCTCCCCACCTCTACCTAACTTCCATGTTACTTCTGAGATAATTACCATCTTCCCAGTTACCCAAGTTTACATTCATTCTTCTCCCAGCCCTGTTCCAGATTTTCCCAACTTCTCAACCATTTCTCTTCTATTTCTACTTCACCCTGGAACTTCCCTCAGCACCTGGGATCTCCTTGTCCTCAAACAGCTCACCATTTCTGCTGCTTGCTCATCTTGGAATATCTCTCCACAAGGCCTACCCCCTTCTCCCATTGGTGAGTTCCTATTGGACCTCGCATTTTGTGGAAGGACCCAGACTGGCATGCCTTCATTCTCCTCCTGACCTTGTTCCTGACTTATTGGATTTCAAAATCATATCCCCATGGCCCCTCACTTCTTGTTTTCCAACTTCCTTTCATATATTGTCTTCTATTAAAATGTAAGCTCCCTGAAGGAGGAACAGTTTTTCTTTCTGCTTGTATTTATATCCCTAGCACAAATTACAGTGGTTGGCATGTCGTAAGTTCTTAATAAATTCTTGTTTCTTCCTCTTCATATCCAATCATTGCCAAGTGCTGTTGATTCTACCATTGCAACATCTCTCCTATAAGCACTCCCCTTCTCTCCTGTCAATTCAACCTTTGTTACAAGTCTTGTATACACTGCCACCACCCTAGTGTTGTAGGCCCTTATCAGAGTATTAGCCCACCAGCTTGTTTCTCAGCCTCAAGTCTCTCCCAACATGAGTCATCCTCCACTCAACTATCAAAGTGACCTTTCTAAAGTACAAATCTAACCATGTCACTCCCTATTCAATAAATTCCAATGGCTCTATTACTTCTAGGACAAAATTAAAAATCCTCTGTTTTTGGATAACAAAGTCTTTCTTAACCTTCTCAGTTTTCTTATATACCCCCCTCCACAGTAACCATGGCCTCCCTGCTACTCCTCCTATACAACACTCAATCTCCCAGTTCTATGAATTTTAACTGGTTGTCTCCTGTGCCCGAAATGCTTTCTCTCCTCATTGTTACCTCCTGGCTTCCTTAGCTTCTTTCAAATCTCAAACAAAATCCCACCTTCTGAAAGAATTCTTCCCTGGTCCTCACCAATGCTAGTGTCATCTCTCTGACATTGCTTCTAATTTTCTATCTATCTCCATACCCAATCTACATGCATATGTATATGTTTACATACATGTATGTACATATACACATGGGCATGTATGTATACACACCTACATGTACATTTGTATTGTATATGCCTGCATATGTATATATACACACACATATACACACATGCTCAAACATACATACACACATATATGTAGTTTGCAACTAATGGGGACTTGACTTCCCATTAAAAAATTAGGTCAGGGACTAGTTTTTTGGTATCCTCAGTGCTTAGCACAGTTTAAGCACTTGATAAATGCTTGTTGATTTTATTAGACTTGACTTGAACCCTTGGCCCAAAATGACCATATTAAACATTTTGTTTGGTTCTAAATTGGTTGTCTCTTTGGAGGCATAGTATGTTTGTCAATACTTAATTTGTACATGATTATATGTGCACATGTTGTCTCCCCCAAGAGAATGTAAGCTCCTTGAGGTCATGAATTGTCTTTGTTTTTTTCCACGTGTCCCTAGTTTTTAGTGCAGTGGCTGGCATGTAATAGCGATTAATAAATAACTGATTCATTGATTTAATAAGCATAGCTTGGTAGAATTGTTTACTATGCTGCATGTCTCAGTCAAGCACTTGTGGGAAAACTGATAGGGTCATAAGATGGTCATCATCATCATCATCACTATTTGAAGTGTGACTTTAAAGTTTGCAAAGCCCAAGGCACCATCATACACCTGGTGCTAACTAACCAGAATTGAAACTAAGTACCTAAGAAGAAATAAATAACTTCTGGTAGGTTACTACCTATCTAATTACATACCTATAAAGCTTTGCATTATTCACCTTTTTGTGGTAGAGAACTAACCTACATACCTGAAAAGTTTTGACGGATTCAGTCAGGAAGAATGTTTGATTCAAAGTTGGTGAGCAAGAAAGGCGCCACTGAACTCATCTGTCTCCTGTGCTTTGATGGAAAGACGAAGGCGTGGTTGAAAGGTACCAAAGGCATTCCAACCCAGCATCGTTGGGCAGCTTCTCACAATGTAAGCAGATCTGTATACTGACCCACAACTGACCAGAATGGACTTCTCAGTGGACTGCCTGATCAGAATCAATTTGTTAGGGACCCTAATATAAAGACTAATTACTATTTGCCAGTTAACCCTCCACTTTGTTGGAGTATGTAGTGTTTTAGAATAAGATTTAGGGGTAGAGTTGGGGAAGCTGCCAGGTGGCACAGTGGATAGAGTGTTGGGACTGAAATTAGGAAGACCTGAGTTCAAATCCAGCCTCAGACACTTACTAGTTGTGTGATCCTGGCCAAGTTGCTTAACCCTGTTTGCCTCAGTTTCCTCAACTGTCCAATGAACTGGAAAAGGAAATGGCAAACCACTCTAGTATCTTTGCCAAGAAAACCCCAGAGGGGGTCACAAAGATATAGACATGACTAATTGAACCACAACAAAAGACTTTGGGGATGCCTTGTCCTGCTCAAGAGGAAATTCTGAATAAATAATAATTCCCTACATGATCTTTCTGTAAACAAGAGCTGAGAAGGAAACAGGTTCGGGATACTGACACCAACTCAGCATTCCTCTCTTCCTTAAGATGGAGAGCTGCATGCTCTTTCTGAACTATGTTCTTCTTCCTTGTCTTCTTTCCAGAAGGCTCCACAAACTAATTCCAGTCACCTCCACTGAGTCTCACAGAGTTTTTCCCCAAAACATCTGGTGGTGTATATCGAGAGAATTCTTGTGCCTGTAAAGCAAAGATGTAGATTCAGATAATACTTAAAGATATATAAAATGCTTGCCTTGTGACTTAGTGAGGACAAGTATTGTTATCCTTCTTTTACAGTCGGGGAAACAAAGGCCCAGGGGGAGTAAGCAATTTGCTTGGAGTCATACAGCTAGAAAAAGTTAGAACTTGAATTCAAATCTCAGGTCTCCTGATTCCAAATTCAGCTTTCATTCCACACTGTCCTGCCTCACCAACTGGTACCATTCAATCATGTGGGGGCAAATGGGTGCCCAGTGACTCTCTCTTTGATACACAAGGCCACTAGGGGGCAGCTAGGTGGTCCAATGGATAGAGCACCAGTGCAGGAGTCAGGAGGACCTGAGTTCAAATCTCACCTCAGACACTTGACACTCACTAGCTGTGTGACCTTAGGCAAGTCACTTAACCCCAATTGCCTCATCCTGGGTCATCTCCAGTCATCCTGATAAATATCTGGTCACTGGGTTCAGATGGCTCTGGAGGAGAAGTGAGGTTGGTGACCTGCACAGCCCTCGCTCACTCAAAACAAAGTCAAGTGCAAGTCATGTCATTATTTCTCTGATGGCATGGTCTTCTTTGGCAACAAAGGATGAACATACACACACACACACACACACACAAGGCCACTGCATGGCATCACCATTTCTAAAAATTCTCTTTCCTTTTCACACAAACAAGATGCTGGTAAATTCCTACTTCTGAGGGCTGTGTTCTCAAAAAGCCTGCTGTATCCTGGCAAGGGTTACTATGGAAATAGAAAAATACTGTGGGGTTTGAAATTTTAAAGGAATATAATTTAGGCAGAAGTACGAAACGTGGTTATTCATGCCTTTTTTTTCTTTTCATACTGGAATAAAACCTCTTTATTGTACATTTCCAGGGCAATCAGAGGTATCCTGCTATGCACCAGAGTGGATAACTGAATTCAGTCTTCTACCCTCCTTCTCCCACTCCTCACCCCAAAGTCATACATATTAAGAAGGCCTGGAAGCCATAATATAGGACCTGCTGCTGAATAAAATGGGATTCTGCAGGTTGCTGGAGAACCATCCACTCAAGTCTGGTTTGGAACCAGAATGGTATCCAGGATGAGTTGAGGATGAGGAGCAAAGGGCTCTCTTTCACTACTTTCTATTAAATGCAGATCCCCAAGTGACCTCAGTGAGGAATTTGATTTTTTTAAAGTTACTTAACCTCTGTTTGCTTCCATTTTCTCATCTGTAAAATGGGGATGATAATAATACCTACCTCCCAAGATTGTTATGAAGATTGAATGAGAGTACTTAGCATAGTACCCAAGGCAGCTAGATGGCCCAGTGGATGGAGCTGCAGGCCTGGAGTCAGGAAAACTCATATTTCCTGAGTTTCAATATGGTCTCAGACACTTGCTAGCTGTGTGACCCTGGATCTTAGCCTTGTTTACCCTAGTTTTCCCATCTGTAAAGTGAGCTGGAGAAAGAAATGACAAGCCACTCCCATGTCTTTGCCAAGATATGCTGTATGACTTAGACACTTTTGTGGGAAGATTGATAAGATCCTAAGTTGATCACCATCATCATCAGCATTATTATCATCACCAAATGGGGTCAAAAAAGAGTTGGACACAACTGAAAAGACTAAACAACCACAACATCAACAAATGTCATTGTGCCTGGCACTTAGTAGGTTCAATATAATTGTATTATAGATAAATAAATAGAAATCTATAGATAGTCATATAAACACATATACCTATATGTATGGTTATATATGCATATATGTGTATATATGTATATCTATATATGTCTATATATCTGTATCCATCTATCCATCTCTCTATCTATTTATCTATCTTTCTTTAGCCTTAGTGACTGAAAAAATCTTGGAAAATGTGCGTAGGAAAGAAACCAAATTCCCATTTTGAAGAAATTGATATGAGACAGAAAGATACCAAGCTTCTCAAAATTCAGCAAAGAATGTTTTCAAGTGAGATCCATTAGCAGAAGGTATGGTTAATAATCACTTCTATTTCTGCTGAGAGTCACTATGAGTCAGAGAGCTGGCTTTAGAATAAGGAAGAGTTAGGTCCAAGAGCTGCCTCTAATATATACTGGCTGTATGACCAGGAACAAGTCTCTCTGCCCTACAAAGTATTAAGTCTCCATAGCTAAGGAGTAAAGTAATTTCTAGTCTGCAATGCATTTTTTTTCTGCAAGTTCCCAACACCCATGTCTGTCACAAACAAAAATGATGATAGAGCTCTTGGTAAAGCTTAATACTTACACTGCCTGCAATTTGAATGAGGGATTCTGTATTATCACAGAGAAGAAATCCAAGGTTCAGAAAAATAAAGGTTTAAAATAATGAGAGGCAGTGAGTCACCCATCCAATACAACCTCAGGACCTCTAACTTTGGGGTCAGCTTTCTTTCCATTACCTAACCTGCCTCCCAGTTATATTTCTGTTTCTTAAGGACACTGACCAGAGGTCAGCTCAAAGAGAGGAGTCTGTGGGAGTTCGGTTTACAGTTAGCTCTCTGTTACTGGCCTCCTGGGACTTCACCTTTTCTGCGCAATAGAAAATTCAAGCTACTAGCCAACTTGACTAATGCAAACTTGGTTCCTCTGCTGAAGTCTTTTCCTTTCCTTCTGTCTTTTAGGATGAAGGAGAATATTCTGTGCCTCATGTGTCCCACACTTCCCTTCTTCTTCACTGAAGGCAGTGTGGAGTTGAAGGTGAACTGAAGTTACCTCTTGCAGGTAACTCGGAGCTAATGAAGGAAGAACACAGAGTTATTTGTCAGCTGGGAGGTAGCATGAAGGGAGTAAATCAGGGCAATGGAATGTCTATGCTAAGAGATCTGTTTGGGCAGAGTCCCAGGGAGAAAACAATCTGGGCTGATTACACAGTCCTTACTCATGCAGGTATCTCAGGTGGAGGACTGGCTCCCTGAAAGCTCTGAGTGTCCAGAGCCTTCTAAATGTTTTATGTAATTCAGCTTATTCTGTATGATACATTGCCATTCCAGTACAGGCACTCCACTCATTTGACTAATTGTCCTTGAAATTATCTTTTTCTTTGTTTTTTTTGAATCCCTGGGGAATTGATTGAGACCTTCTATTATTGTTTGGATGGTTCATTCTGACTCTTTGTGACCTCATTTGGGGTTTTCTTGGCAAAGATACTGGAATGGTTTGCCATTTCCTTCTCTAGCTCATTTTACAGATAAGGAAACTGAGGCAACCTGGGTTAAGTGACTTTTCCAGGGTCACACAGCTAATAAGTGCCTGAGGCCAGATTTGAACTCAAGATGAGTCTTCCTGACTCCAAGCCCAGCACTCTATCCACTGTGCCACCTAGCTGCCCTATTTGAACCCTATCCACATTAATATTGTGTAGGTGTCAGCATCACAACTATTTAGAGCTAGAAATCAGCTCAAAAATCATTAAGTTCTTTTATGTGTCATGGATGCATTTGGCATTCTGGTGAAGCTTACAGAGCCTCTCTCATAATAGTGTCATTATTAGTAATTGATATTAATACTAATAGCTAGCATCTACATAACACTCATTTGATTCTCTCAATAGCTATGTGTGGTAGGTGTTATAATTATTCCCATTTTATGGATGAGGAAATTGAGACTGAGAGGCCAATTAACTTGATCAGGGTTACATAGCCTAGTAAGCATTTGAGGCAAGATTCCAGCTCAGGTCTTCCTGACTCTGGGTCAAGCACTCTATCCACTATACCAACTTGCTGCCTTTATTTATGCCTTTTAAATGAACATATAAAATCCATAGGATTACAAAAGAACATAATTTTATTGAAATGTAATTACTAAAAACATGTTTATAGAACCTCCCTCCCCCTCCAGTTAATTGGATCCTTATCCAACTCCTTCTTTTCGCAGATGTGGAAACTGAAGCCCCAAACAGGAGAAGAACTTGGTCGAGGTCACAAAGCTAGTAATTGGCAGTTGGCACTGAAACCATTCTTTGACTAAACTTGTAGATGCTGGGGCATGCACTCTTCCAAAATAGGCCAGACTGATTTGAGGAGGGAGGAGGAAAAGGAGTATGATATTAATCTACTGAGAAACTTTCAGGTCTTGGAAAGAGATACTCCCTAACCAGCTGATTCTTTTCCCATTCTAGTCCAGTTGATGAAGTCACAGAAGGGCATAAGTACCTAAGAGACAAGGTGTTAATGTGTTAAAATAAAATACAGTCTTGTTATCCTTGGCTGATAAATTTATAAGATCATATGAAGAGTTAGAAGGGGCCTTAAGAAGTCATCTAGTCCAAATTTCCCCCCACATAAAAAATAACAGATGAGGAAGCTGAGGCACAGAGGTGAATTTGCTTGCCCAAGGTCATACAAGTATTAAGTGGCAGAGCCAGGACTGAAATCTCAACACAATTTCCTCTATATTGCTTCCTATTCTTTTATTTGAAGTTAATCATGTCTACTAGCTGACTAAAGAGTAAACACACTAGTAGCGGCTTGTGAGCTATAGTTTTAGGGAACTAGTAATTCTAAAAGGCAGAGGAGAAGAAGCAGTTCTGTAGGGTCCAGAAATCCCCTGACCGGGGAACCCTGTGCCTCCCCCATACGGTAGGATGAATTTGATACCAAAGAAAGAGGTCAAGAGGTTCTAGACTGATTACAAGAGTTTAATCAATCGTTACAATTACTTATAAACAGGGGCAATCTGGGATGGCAGCCTGTTAAGTGGGATCCCCCCAAAATCCCCATGGTACTTATAGAAATCAGACAAAGGGAAGAGGAGCCACAGGATACTTCACTGTGAATTGGTGGATATTTGGGTTTTTCCTTCTTAGTTAATATTTTGGTTAATATTTTAGTTTATACCTACCATTGAACCTGGTTCCCATGCCTTTACCATGCACTGTTGGGCAAATGCCCATACATTTACAGTTGGGTACTGGTCATAATATCTAAGTTATGACTTAGTAGCTGAATTATGATTTTGAACAGGTGACCATATCTGGGCTTCCACCTTTCACAGAGTTTAAGTTTGTGGCTTTCACTTCTTACTTTGTATTGTGGCTTTCACCCACTGGGACCCTACAACTACAGTCAAAGCCTGCGCAACAGCCTGCATCCAACATGGAGAGAAGAGATGGAGTGTGGCATGGAGGGAATAGCAGTAGGTACAATGTTCGTGAAAGGGAATAGTGTATAGTATAATCAGGTTAAAAGACTGAGAAAATATTATAAAGAGATTTTAAAAGGACTGAATAGAAAAGTTTGTAATTGACCCCACAGGCAATAGGGAGCCTCTGGAGTCTATTGAGTAGAGGAGTGACATGGTCTGGGTCATGGTCTTTATTTGAACCTAAAGCTACACAAGAACAGCTCCCTCACTCCTCCCTGCCCCACTTTAGGTCATCAATTTAATTATCTTAAAGGGATTAACTAGCTCTGTGCTGTTGGCTTCAATTAGAGAACTAGTTATTTTCTGTTACTCTTGCTTATGGGAGACCCCTGATCTCTACATATTTCTAATTAATTCTTCTTCCTCAAATTGGTGCCTTCTCAAGGTCATCCCTTTATAAGCAAGAGAGTGGATATACCCTCTCTTTCCTTACCATTTTTATTCCAAAAGCCAACAGTTAAGATAAACATTAAAGGCAGCCTTTACAGGGCGAAAAAAGGGGGACACGTCCCAGTGTAGAAAAAAGCTTGTAGGAAACCAGTTCTCCACCTTGGTGATATATTCTTGTTACCTAGGAAGATTTCTTCCATTCCCCTGACTTTGTTTTACATCTCTGTGCCAATGACTCTGAAGTCTATGTAGGCCCAAAATTTCAGAGCTAGATGAGGTCTAGAGACCATCTAATCCAATCTCTTTATTTTACAGGTGAATAATGGAGACCCCCAGAGAGGTTAATTTTCTTATCTAGGTCATATGGGGAATAAGGGGCAGAGTTAGTATTTGAACTCAGGTCTTCTGATTTCAGATCTAGAGTTATTTCCACTATGATACATTTCCTCTGCCAGTTATGTTCAAATTCATCCAGATACAAAAGAGTTTTTCTCATCCACAGACAATACCACTTATTTACTAGAACATCTCTGAGGGAAAGCTTTTGTCTCAAGGACAAATAATGGATTCCTGAGTCTAGAATTGATAGCTTTCCACAGTCTAGTTTCAGTCCACTTGTCCATCTTCATTTCATATTACTTCCCTCACGTACTTTAGATTCTGATCAAACTGAACTAATACCTGTTATCTCATCTTGTCTGCCACCATCCATCTTCTTGCATTTACACAGGCCATTTGTAAGATTGGAATCTCCTTTGTCCTCTCCATCTGTTGAAATCCTTCTCTTTTAAAACTGAGCTCAGGGATCACCTCTTTCACAAAGCCTTCCCTAATCCTTCCCCCATTCCTATAAGTTCTCTTGAGCACTGGTTATGTACCAGTACCTTCAAATTTTCCTCTTGTTTTTGCCACTATCATACTCCGTATAATATGTATGCCTCCTTCTTACAGGTGTGGTCTCTAGAACAGCTACCTCAGGCTGAAGGTACTCTATGGTTCAGTATTTAGTTAAAATCATAGTTCGTAAACTCCCACCAATATATTGACTTTTTTTCTGTACTCAGGAAACATGATTAACTTAAACAAAGACATTTAATAAAATATCATATTAAGAAAAGTTGAAGCATCTCCCTTATAAATCTGCGGCACACTATCACACAAAAATACAGGTTGTTAGTGCGGAGAATGGGTATGCATAGGGATCCTACATGAGGTATGCATACATACAAAGTCCATGTGGCTAAGGCAAGCACATGTATGAAAGGAAAACTCTTGCCCTCACTCTTCCAGGACGACTAATGTCTTTTGATGATGTCTCACTGATCTTGCTTCCTAGGCAATGTAGAATCCCTTCTGGGCTCGGTTAATTAGTCAATTTGCTGTTCAGTCACTTATGACTCTTTGTGACCCCATTTGGGGTGTTCTTGGCAAAGATACAGGAGTGGTTTGCCATTTTCTTCTTTAGCTCATTTTATAGATGAGGAAAGTGAGACAAACAGGGCTAAGTGACTTGTCCAGGGTTACATAGCCAGTGTCAGAGAGCACATTTGAACTCACAAAGATGAGTCTTCCTGCCTCTAGGCCTAACACTCTATATACTCTGCCAGCTAGCTGCCCTTATAGTCAATAAGTCAATTAACAAGCATTTACTTAGCACTATACTAAGTCTAGGGAATATAAAGAAGGTCAAAAGAGCACAGTCCCTGCTCTCAAGAGTCTCACATTCTAATGGGAGAGGGAACATCCAAATAATGAAGTATGTATCTGATACATACAGTGCAAAAGAAGGGACATTTCAATGGGAACACATGAACTGTAGCAGGTGCTAGTAAAGGCCTCTGGCAGAAGTTTGGATGTGATATGAGTCTTGAAGGAATCCATGGAAGCAAGGAGGCAGATGGGAGTGGAGACAGCATTGTAGGTATAGAGGAAGGTGAACAAAAAGGCATAAAGTCCAGAGACGGAGTGTGAGGAAGAGTAAGGCCAGCACAGTTGGATCATAGAGTATATGAAGGGAGTAAAGCGTAAGAAGACAGGAGAGGCACAAAAGGGCATGGTTGAATCTTATATTTGATCCTGAAGGTACTGGGGCACTGAGTAGTGGGTGACATAGTCAGACCTTCTTTTTACTAAAATTGCTTTGGCAGCTGAGTGGGGATGGAAGGGAGTGTGGAGAGACTTGAGGCAAGGAGACCAGCCAGAGGCCAGGTATAAGGAGATAAGAGCCCGAACCAGCAATGGCAGTTGTGTGAGTGGAGAGACAGGGATATATGTGACAGATGGTGTGAAGATGGAAGCAAGATTTGACAGCATATTGGATATGTGCAGTGACTAAGGAGCCGTGGAGAACTCCAAGGTGATGAACCTGGGTAACTGAGAAAATGGTGTTGTCTTTGGCAATAACAGGAACATAGGAAAAAGGAGAGAGTTTGGGGGTAAAGATAATAAATTCTATTTTGGACAGCTGAATTTGAGATGTCTGTGGGACATTTAGGGGAGATGTCTCAAATGCCATTAGTGACATAAGACTGGAGTTCAGGAGAGAGGTTAGAGCTGGATATACAGGTCTAAAAATTGTCCACATGGAGATGACAACTGAACCCATGGAAGGTGATGAAATCATCAGAGAAGGGAGAATAGAAGGAAAAGAGAAGACCCAAGACAGAGCCTTGAGGAACACCCACATTTAGTAGGGGTAACCTAGATATAAAGATTCAGTAAAGGAGACTGAAGATTGGTCAGATAGGTAGAAGAACCACGAAACAGCAATGTCTTGAAAACTAGAGGGAAGAGAGCACTCAGGAGAAGATGGTTTTTGATACTATCAAAGACTGAAGAGAATGAAAAAGGAGGATTGAGAAAAGACTATCAGACTTGCCAATTAAGGTATCAGTGGTAACAATGGAGAGAGCAGTAATAGTTGAATGGTAAACGTGGAAGCCAGATTGCAGAAGGGTTTGAAATGGGTGAGAGAGGAGGAAGGCACCATATGGAGATAGTTTTCTCATGAAGTTTAGCTAATAAGGGAAGGAAAAAAATATATAGGAAGATGGTTACTGGGGATGGTCAGATTAAGTGAGGGTTGTTTAGGATGGAGGAGACATGGGTATGTTTGTAGGTAGAGTGGATGGGGTCTGTAGATAGAGACTGAAGATTAGAGACAGGAAAATTTAGAAAAATCAAAGTGCTAAAAAAGGAGGAGATGGGATCAGGGGGTCATGTTATGAGATTTTCACTGGCAAGGAGAAGAGCTAGCTATTCATCTGAGACAGGAATGAAAGAGCAGATAGTGGAGGAGGATGTCTAAGAGATGTGAGATGAAGAGGAGGAGAGAAGAGAGAACTCTTGATTTTAAAAATGGACTCTTTTTTTTTTCAGTGAAGTATGAAACAACTTGTTGTCCCCATTGATCTCATAATGATTGGCAGCTAGACGGCATAGTAGACGAAGCACTGGATTTAAAGTCAGAAAAACCTGAGTTCATATCCTAGCACAGACATGTGTGACCCTGACTGGGAAAGTCATTTAAACTCTCCCAGCCTCAGTTTCCCCACTTGTAAAGTGTCCCTAAAATAGCATCTAACCCTCAGAATTGTAAGAATTGTGAAATAATGTAAAGGGTTTTGCAAACCTTAGAATTTGACATAAATGGTAGCTATTATTATTGTAAGTGACTACAAGTTTACATAACTATTAGCAGCAAAGCATATTACCTGGGAGAGCATTTTGGCCAGCAAAATAACTCAATTGTTCCCTCTGCGTTGATTTCTATGCATGTCACATTTCCCCATCAGTTGTCAAATTCTGTAATTGTACATGTATAGACAGCCTGTATCAGATTGCTTGCTGTCTTGGGAAGTGGGAAGGGAGGAAAGGAGGAAGAAAAAATTTAGAACTCAAAATCTTATAAAAGTGAATGTTGAAAATTATCTTTACATGTAATTGAAAAAAATACTATTGCGTTGTCAAACTTCTTTTCCTAAACCTGACCTTTTCAATAGTCTCCAGTGGTTCCCTATTATCTTGGGGAGAAAATATAAAATCTTCTGTCTGGGTTGTAAAGTCCTTTGTAACTTGACCTCATACCTTTCTTGTCTTCTTATACTTTACTTTTGCCATGTTTTCTACCATCAAAAGACCCTCTTTGCTGTCCCTCCTACATAGCACTCCTCCAAACTTTGGGCATTTTCACTAGCTTGTCCCCCATGCCTGGAAATTTCTTCCTCTCCACCTCTGCCTCCTGGCTTCCTTTGGATTCCAGATAAAATCCTACCTTCTCTGAAAAGACTTTCTTGATTCCCCCTTAATGCAATTGACCTATATATAGTCTTGCTCTACATAGGTGTTTTCATGTTATCTGCCCTTTAGATTGTGAACTCCTTGAGGGCAGGGATTATTTATTGCCTGCTCCTGCCACCTTTTTTCTCCTCTGTCTTACATAGCTCTTGCCACTTGGTCCCTGAAGCAGCTCCACCCCTCCTCCCAAAGCTCAGGGTTAGGGCAATTTTCCTTATTTACCTTACCCTAGGGATGGCTCTCAGCCTATCTTTCTGCAACTGGAGAGCTCATTGAAGCATATAATGTGATAAGTAAATTTCCAATTGCTTCAGCTAACATTTTAGTGAATTGGTTCCCTGCTTCTGTTCAGCACCAAGTCTTTTACAACAGTGTTGATAGCCATTTAAGAGATGATTGACAGCTAAGGAAGAATGCTGTATACTGCAAGATATGCATATACGTCTGCTGAAGGAGGCAGCAAGGGCATCAGATTCCAATTTACTGTTGGACCAAAGATATTCAGATGAAAATACCAATGCACTGGAATACTGCTATTTTATAAGATGCATGTTGGCAGAAAACACTATCTTTAATGAGATGGTGTCCCATTTCTAAACTGCCAAGTGGGCTAAAGAGTGACCTTCCATACTGCCCATTGATTACACATGTTGCATTCCTGGCACTCAACAAAATTGTTCTTATCTTGTGTCCATAGTGTGCCAGCATCAGGTGGGTGTTATCTGACCAGGAAACTAGATATGTTCCATATGTGTGTGCAACTGTTATGGGAAACCTTTTACCTGTTTCTTGAGAAAAGAGAACAGGCATCTGACTTTGAACTTAATGCAGTGTGATGAAATGGTATCATATGAACTCTACAATCCCGTGACAGAGGAAATGAGTCATTCCAAACATAGGTTGCCAAGGCAAGAAAAGGAAATAAAAGAAAGAAGACTCCTGTCTAAACCCAAGTCACCTTGAACAGTACAGCAGAAAATTGTAAACAAAAAACAATGGCTGTTTGTCAAAATGTTTTCAAGCTTAGCACCCTGAGAGTCATTTTTCAGAGCTCAGGCATCATCCTCCAACATTTACCATTCTCTAGTCTCTAGAAAAACAGCTAGGGTGGTGCAGTGGAGAGAGTGCTGGACTTGGAGTCAGGAAAACTCCTCTTTCTGAGTTCAAATCCAGTCTTAGACACTTACTAGCTATGTTACTGTGGGCAAATCACTTAATCCTGTTTGCCTCAGCTTTCTCATCTGTAAAGTGAGTTGGAAAAGAAAATGGTAAACCATCATCTCCGCTGAAAATCCTAAATGGTGTCACAGAGAGTCAGACATGACTGAAATGTCTAAACAACAAGTCTCCAGAAACCAGGGCAACAGATTCTTCCAGTGTAATAGGCGTATCCTGATCCCCACGTGGTCTCCTTGCCTCAAGTCTCTCCATACTCCCTTCCATCCCCACTCAGCTGCCAAAGCAATTTTAGTAAAAAGAAGGTCTGACAATGTCACCCAGAGACCCCCATATTAGGATTTTAAAATATTTTTTACAGATCTATGCACTCATGCATCTATTAGCCTCCAAAACAAACAGGCAATAATGTTACTTGTCTGCTTTGGTGAGACTTTTCTTGAAATACTGTGTTTACTTCTGTTTTTTTAAGAAGAGCATTGATAATTAGAGCTCATATGTAGGAGGAGCAGATTGACAGAGGAACTTAGGAACATGCCCTATAAGCATTCATAATAAGCAGGGGCAGATGGGACTTTGAACCGGACAACCTGTATGAGGTGGAGTACACTTCCTGCCTATGATGACTGCTATACTCACTCCTGGCCTCACAATTTTTTATCTGCCTTTTGCATATGTCATCTTCATTCTTTGGTCCTCACAGGCCTACAGGAGTGTATCACCAACCAGCATCCTGGTATCAGCACTTGAGTGGATGAATCATCCTTGAACCTCAGATCCTACCTCCCAATGTTTTCTCTGCCTCTAAACATGCATAGCAAACTTTACCTCAGAAAGGACATAGCCTCAGTTTTGGAGAATAATCAGACTGAAAAGACCAAATGATGAATTCAATACCACTATGGCTGCTACTGTTTAAACTTACTGGAGCACATGTTCACTTATTAATTTATTCATTAATAAATATTTTTTGGACATCTTAAGATCTTTTAAATCATAAGACTTTTAAAAAAGGGGGCCTTGGCTAATTCAATCCTCTCATTTTGTCAGAATGAGAGACTGAGGCCCACACAGGAGAAATGATTTACCCAAGGGTCCCAGATGTAGCAAAAATAATAGAGCCAGCATTGAAATGGAAGTCTACCATTCTTGAAGACTTTATAGAGATGTTATCTTCATTTTACAGATGAGGGCAGTAAGATTTAGTAAAGAGAAAGGGGTTTGCTTAAAACCAGACAACTACTTCATGAAGCCTGGTAGTGTGGCTACCTGGAGGGAGGATTAGAACCAGGAGTGTTGTGAAGCCAGCTTGAACAGGCTCTGTTAGAGAACTGATAGTTAGCTGTTCAGTGAAAGCATTTGCGCCACAGAAATTGCCAACACTACAAAATCAGGGCTTGGTTATTATTTTGTGGATTGTCTAGACTTAAGAAAATGATGGAGAAAATGTTGATCATGCAGATTAAACATAAAAGTGTGTCCAGCAAACATTCTCCACTTCTCCCCATTCCCCCACCCCCAGAGATGCTTGTTAAACATTTACCAGCAATCTCTGATTAGGCCCTAGCTTTCCTACCTTCCAGTGCAGTGTGGTTTCTACTTTACCACACTGGTTAGTCTTTTTCATGCTTATGCTGTGGAATCATCTTTCAGAGGAGAATGTTTTGATAGCCATCCTGGTATGTCCAGAAATAAACTCTTGGCTACAATAGATAGTGATCCAGTGAGGCTCCAGGTGCATTTACCTTGCACAGATCTGTACTTACTATGTTCAAGAAATATCAAACTGACCAAAAATATGAACAAAAATGACCACACATCTGAGTAGGGATAACTTTATTCAGTGCTAGCAGCTGAAGTTGAAGGAGAGGTGAATGTTGGAACAGATCAGCTCAATAAATTTTGATCTAGCAATCTTTTATCTCTAAACTATAAGGATGGTGCCAGATTTTTTATTTTTAATTTATTTAAAATCTTAGCTGTGTTTTGTAGGCTAGTCTAATCTAATACACTTTTGTAGAGTTGTTGCTGTGATTTTATCCTCAATCTACCAACTAATCCCAATGTGATGGGGTTGTCAAAGGAATCCAACAGAAAGTTAGATGGCACAATGGATAGAGTGCAGGCTTGGAGTCAGAAAGACTTGTGCTCAAGTTCAACTCACACACTTAAGTTGTATGACTCCTGGGTAAGTCAACTAACCTCTGTTTGCCTCAGTTTCCTTATTTGTAAAAAGGAGATAATAATAGCACCTACCTCATAGGATTGTTGTGAGGATTAAATGAGATAATATATACAAAGTTCTTAGCCTAGGTCCTGCACATAGGAGGTGTTAGATGATGGTGGTCATGATGATGGTGATGATATGAGTAGATTCATGAACCTTGCTGCAATTCACAAATGTCTAGGGGGAGGCTGGTTGGTTGTTGTCCTTCATCTTCAAAGAGGACCAAAATGACATCACCATTTGAAATTTCAGCATGTCCAACTATGACTGATCAAACCAATATGAGCTTGGAATACTCTACCACAGGTTGGGCACAGATAGTCTGTATGAATATTTGGGGTGGATATCCCAAATTTGTGCATCCTTTGTTTACTTTGTGCTGTCTCAATTCTGCTTTGCTCAAAGAGCACAGCACCTTTTCTTATGTGGGCATGCTATGCTGAGTGGTCCTGTGCCAGTGTTTCCCATGTGGCACGTCAAATCCAAAATTCTTGAGAGAGACCTTGAGAATGTCCTTGTACCATTTCTTCTGGCCACCAGGTGATCACCTGCCCCATACAAGTTCTCCGTAGAATAGTCTTTTTGGCAAGTGTGCATTTTACATTCAAACAATGTGGCCAACCCATTGGAGTTGCACACTCTGAAACATAGTTTGAATACTTGGCAGTTCAGCGTGAGCAAGAACTTCAGGGTCTGGTACCTTATCCTGCCAGGTGATCCTCAGAATCTTCCTAAGATAGTTCAAATGGAAGTGATTCAGTTTCCTGGCATGGTGCTGGTAGACTTGTCCATGTTTCACAGGCATACAACAATGAGGTCAGCACAATGGCTCTGTAGACCTTCAGTGTGGTAGTCAGTCTAATGTCTCTTCTCTCCCAAACTTTTCTTTGGAGCCTCCCAGACACCGAACTAGCTCTGGGAATGTGTGCATCAACCTCATTGTCAATGTGTACATCCCTGGAAAGTACACTACCAAGGTAAGTGAACTTATCTAAAGCATTCAAAACTTCTCCATTTGTTGTAACTGATGGTTCCATGGTGTGGTGGTGGCTGATGCAGCACCTGTGTTTTTTTTGGTGTTAATTATTAGGTCAAAATTAGCACAGGCAGCAGAGAATTGATCCATACTTTGTTGCATCTCAACTTCAGAGGCTGCACTGAGTGCACAATCATCTACAAACAGAGAATCATACACCAACACTCCCTCCACTTTGGTCTTGGCTTGTAACCTTTTCAAATTGAAGTACTTACCATCAGTATGGTAGTTGACCTTGATGCCAAGTTCATCCTAATTGAAAGCATTTGTCAACATGGTTGAAAACATCATGCTAAAAAGCATGGGAGCAAGCACACATCTGTTTCACTCCACTGGTAACTGGGAAGGCACGAGAGCTTTGTCCATTATCCAGAACCCAGACAAACATGCCATCATGAAATTAACGTACAATATTAATGAACTTCTCCAGGCAACCAAATTTTGACATAATTTTCCATAAGCCCTCAAGACTAACAGTGTCAAAGGCTTTGGTCAGATCTACAAACGTTGTGATGAGTTAAAGATACCATGAGTCCGCAAACGATAGCATCTGAGCTTTTTGTTTCCATATTGTCAAGCAAAGAGGAAAAAGCAGGGTCACTAATTTAGAGTTAGAAATGACCTTCAAGACCATGTTGTCCTGCCCCCTCATTTCATAGATGAGGAAATTGAGGTGAGGAAGGGTAAGTGCTTTACTCTTGGTCAGAGGTAGGATTTGAACCCATGTCCTCTGTCTCTAAGTCTGGGAATCTATCTGCTGTGCCATGTCAGCTCCCCTGAGATGTAAGTGCTCTTCTGGGCCATCTTATAACCACAGGAACATTCAGCAGAAAAATTATGAAGCAGGCAGACCTCTCTGCTGGCTGGCAGAGCCATGGCCTTCAGCCTTTGCCCAGCTTCAGCTCCCATTTCAAAATGCCTGTCCTATGCTCCTTTCTTGTAGGCTATTTAATCCTAGTCAACCAATCTGATAAATGAATCTATTCTGTCAGGAATAATTAATTGGCCTTATTTAATAAATTATTTTTAGTGAATAAAAATCTGTTTCCCACTGTATTCAATGTCTGGTGCCAAAGCTAAAGGGCCATCCAATCTGCTCTATAATTGGCATGCGTTGTATAATAAATTGACATGCTCAGAATCTCGAACTTTGGTTTTCAGAGTCTTTTTTCTTTAAATTTTTTTCATTTACTTATTTTTAAATTTATGGAATAAAACCCGTATTTCTATAACATAGTATAATAAAAATGATTGAACATGACACTGCAAATCTATTATGTACAACTTGCTATTCCTTTTAAATATGTAATAAAGGTATCATGTAAATTTTTCCCCTTTCCCCCCTTCCCACCCTAGAAATTGCTATCATTAGACATAAATACACACATAAACATATATATACATATTTGCACACATATAGTATGTATGCATATATGTATATATGTAAAATTATTCTACACATACTTCTATTTATCAGTTCTTCCTCTGGGTGCAGATATTGGTTTTTTCCCATATGACCTTTATAGTTAATTTGAGTGTATATAATATCCACCTACCATACTTCCCAGGGTTGTTGTAAGGGTCAAATAGCACCTACTGCTGATTGAATTATGGGAAATTAGTGAACCATATTAACTTCTTCTTGTAAGTCAATTCTGAATCTAGCTCAGTTCTCTTTCTATTCAATTTTGGGTCAGTTGTGGGAATTGTGAGAAAACTTTAATGCATGGTTTGAACCTAGCCTTATGCAGCTGGGAAGCTGGGCCACTGCTAAGACCCTTAACTAAGGATATAGGTTGTGCTAACCAAGAATTCAGTTAGATCCAAGGACTGGTACAAGGAATTTTCTCATGATTACACATCTCAAGCAACCCATATGTCTTATCTGAAAACTGGCCCCATAACTGGTTGATCAGTTATCAATTCCATGTTCCCTTGATTGTTTACAGACACTTGGGGTGAATGGGACACCTATTTTTCTTATGTCAGGGAATTGTGCCCATTTGCTTTCCCATACCCAACTCAGAAAACCCCTAATCTTTATTCCAATTAGAAATCAGATTACCTACTTTTGTATATTTGTTAATGGTTTTTCTTTTAATTATTCTTATTTTATTAATTATTTTTAATATATAAAATCTGTCTCCCCTTGTGTTGGGGGTCTACTACCAAAGCTGAAAAGGCTTAGTTCCTATTTGTTATACAATTGGCATGCATTGTTTAATAAATTGATATTCTCAGAATCTTGAATCATGATTTCCTCAGTCATTTCATCAATTCACCCACCAATTCCCAGGGTTGTTGTGAAAATCAAATGATATAATAATTGTAAAGCATTTAGCATAATTCTTACTACCTAGTAAGTACTGTATAAACATTACATTTATAACCAGTATGACCTCACCTTCAAAGTATGTCATAAAGTTTTCCAAATAACCGTGAGAGAATCAATGGGATCTTCTATCCTGGAGATACTTGTGCAAAGGCTTGATAACCTTTAGAAGCTATTCTGCTAAAGAAGAATTTTAGAAGCATCTTCATGTTCAAATATGAATTGAACTTGACTTCTGAGGCCCTTTTAAAATCCAAGATTCTGTGACTCTATGACGAATATCATTAGCCATCTTTTACAGGAAGGCTTAAAAGAAACTGAGATTCAGATGGGTATAATGGGAGTTAAAAATCTTCCCCTCCCATTGATAGGCTGGGGGGGGGCGGCGTTGAGGGAGGCTTGATTGGAGGAGGCTTGTTTTGTGTGGGGGTCCACACCTTTTATTGATTGCTAATGAGGCACTGGGTCTCAAGGGATCATGCCCTCTGGCTCTGAAAAGAGTTTATATTCGTGTGTGTGTGTGTGTGTGTGTGTGTGTGTGTGTGTGTGTGTGTGTGTGTGTACTCTGAGGTGAGGTTTTGTTTTGGGGCTTAGTTTTTGAAAGAAGGTTCATATACCAGATGAGACTCTGGGCAGCCACTGTAAGAAACCCTCTGGCTTTGAAAGCTCAGATGTTGGTGCTTCTCTCTCTGGTAATGATATGTGTATTGCCTATGGTCAGACAGTTGGAAACCCTGTCTGTTGGTCCTGCTTGTATTTTCTCTGTTGGCATGTGTGCTTGATTAAGGTGATTGTTGACCCCTCAAAAGTTGCTTTCCTTTTAGAAAAGCAGGCCTAAGAACCTGTGCAGCAGGCCCTCCTGTGTATGCTGGGGTCTTTGCTGTTACAACAGGTTACATGCCTTGCCTAGAAACACATAGCTTTCAAGTACAAAGTTTGGCTTTAGATTCAGGTCTCCTAACTTCAAATAAAGGAATCCTCTTACTACTTAAATAGAATAACCTTCTGGTACCATAGAACTTTCTCATGCAGCCCCTGTGAGTACCTTTCTCCCCTTTTCCCATAGGAACTTTAGACTTTACCTTTGTAACACAGGAGGCTCTGAAAGGTGAGCTTTCCCCTCATATTACCCTGAAAGAAGCCTCTACCTTTCCTCCTGGCCACCAGCTCCAAACCATGTCATAACTGGGGATAATGATAGCACATACCTCCCAGGCTTGTTGTGAGGATAGAATGAGATAATATGCATAAAATAATTTGAAATCTTGAAACACCACATAAATGCTACCTCCTACTTCTGTTGTTACTACCATGATTACTACTACAACTACTACTATCCTCCTCTGCCTCCTTCATCTTCATCTATGCACCCCCACTTTTAGCTCTGCTTTACATGTTTTCTTTCCCCATTAGACTATAAGTTAAGGGCAAGAACCATCTCTTTTGTTTGTATTTGTATCTCCAGCTCTTAGCACCTTTGAGATCATCAAATTATCTAAGCATGAGGTATGAGGAGTATCTAGTAGAAAGAACTGTCTCACAGACCGGCATATAGAATGCACAGAAATGAATTTTTAATCTTTATTTAATTTTATTTTTTAATTTAATTTTTTAAAATTTTATTTAAATTAAATTTATTTTAATTTATTTAATTTAATTTTATTTAATTTTAATTTTTTATTTGATCTTCTGGATAGGATAGGGCTATCTGTCTGCAGAAACCTGGAAACTAATAAATAATGTGTCCAAAGAACTCTACAAATCAAGAAAGGACACATTTTGCATATTCATTGAGTTATCAAATGAAAGTTCTAGTTCTAACCAAAGAATATGACTTAAGAGGCATGTATTAAGCACTACCTATGCCCGGAACACCATGCTAGGTTCTGGGGATAGAACAAACAAAAGCAAAGAGTAGAGTCCCTACACTTATGGAGTTTGTATTCTACCAATTTTAAATCCCAGAAGATCATATCAGACATGTTCATGATATAAAGTGGAACTGAAATGACCTGTAAAGATATAGTCCTTTTCACTTCTTCTGAAGGAGGTGGGAGAGAAGGTCATATGGATGACCTGGTCGTTTTTCGAAGTAGGAAATAGGTTTTCATGATCACATGATGATGAAAATAGTGTAAAAGAATAAGATATGAGACAAAAAGAAGTTTGTTAAAAATAAAAGGGAGATTCCAGGGGGTGTTTGAAAAGGGGAGGACAGAAAAAGATAGAGACTCTGGAGGAGCAGGATGAATTCAGTTGGGAGAAAGGGATTAAAGAACAACAAAATGGACAGGAGGTTTTGCCTTAGAAACCTGAGACTATGGATCACAAGGATTAGATAGAGGATGAAAAAGGAATTTACTTACTTGAGATAAGAAAAATACTAGTTGATGGATGCTGTCATCCATAATCATCCTATGATGATGATGAACAGCGGTGTTAGTGTGTTCCTCTCAAAAACTAGGGAAGGGGGTTTGGGGTAGTTATCTGGTATAGTAAATAGAGAGTGATTAGGACCCCAAGAGCCTGATAAAACTCACATTCAATTCAATTTTCTTTGTCTAATCTCATGATGGCAAAAGGAAATGATGCACAATCACTGGATATCCTGCTTATGGAGCTTGTGATTCACACCTGCTTGGAGTCCTGGTACCTGAAAACCTGATCTTGGATGAGGTTCTCATGGAAAGAAGTCTGACTTCTGGGGCTGTGGTCCTTTGCAAAAGGCTAATGGGATGGGTATTTAGCTATTCTGTTGTTAAGGAGAACTGAGGCACTGTCAAATGTCTCACTAATTTCATTAAGGAAATTCTGCCTTGGCCATGCTCTGCAGTAACAGAAGAATGTGGTTTGTTGATTTTTCTCTCTCTTGCTAGTGACCGACACTATAATCTTGGGTGGGAGTTTTGTTCTAGGAAAGACTCTCCATCGATGGTTATGGATAGCCAAGGTGTTTCTGACTTTCTTGCCTTTCAGAATAATCAACAACTCTATTCCAGCCCTGACTCAGGAGAAAATACACCATAATAAAGGTCTCTTACTTTACCCCTTTCCCCCAAATGCAATCCTTTTGCCATATGTACATTCAGAATACAGTAGCTTCACCTTGACAAAGTTAATTAGTACTAATGGATCTGTAGGCACTCCATAGAGGAAATATGAACTGTGGGCAACAGATTGGAATAAGAATCAAAACACTTGTGTTTATGAAACACCTACTGTGTACACAGTTTTGTACTGTGGTTTATTCTTAATTTCCCCCAAGAACTTGCTTTTTGTGTCCTTTGGACAAGGAGAAAATGCAGTACAGTGGAAAGAACCCTGAGTCTGAAGTTGAGAAAAGTAGGTTTGAGAATGGTTTCTGACACGAGTTGTGTGAACTTGATCAAATCTATTAACCTTTCTGAGCCTTAGCTGTCTCATAGACAAACTGAGAATAATATTTCACTATCTTCCACACTACTTCAGGGTTGTTGGGGAAAGTACTTTGTGAACTTCAAAGTACTACATACAGTTGAGTTGGCATTCAATCATACACTCATACTTTCATTTATTCATTCATGCTTGGCTCTGGGGGAGATACAAAATTACATGTGAACTTCTTGAGGGCAAAAATATTTTCATTTTTTCTGTTTCCCCAATATAGTTCCTGATATAGGTGCTTAATAAATGCTTGTTAATTGGTAAGATATAATAAAGGGTTTCAGTTTAGTAGCGTAAGATATATGTGTATAAGGTTTCCAAATACATAGATGCAGCTCAAGTGATTTGGTTAGATATGATTTGAGGTCTGAGACTCATCTGAGGAGTCATTAGTAAGCTGCCACCATGCTAGCTGGAGGAAGAAAAGGCAGGGTCCAGCACTGCTGTGGTGGCAAGCTCTCATATCCAAGATGGGTATTAGGTTAGAATCATGTCTACCTGTCATCCCTCAAATATCTCTATTCTAGAAATTTGAGTTGGATTCAGAAAAAAAGTTACTTCCTTTGTTGCTCTTAAGAGGAAGACCAACCTTTAACTTAAACTCCTGAGTCTAACCCCTTCCCATAGGTTAAACAAATGATTACCCCCAAATAGCTAATATTGAGTAAATACATTTAAGCAAGCAAAAATAGCAAAAAGAAATTGGAGAAATACTACAGATAAGAATATACTAAAGAACACAGAGCAAGTTTAGCAAGGAGTTCAATAAGATCTCAGCTTGGATTAAGAAAGAGAGAATAATCTCAAATGCTAAAGGTCAAGAAGCACAGTGGGGTCAGCTCTCCTACACATTTGAAGTTTCAGCTTCTCTAGTCTCATTCAAAAATCTCTCCTTTCTTCACATCTCTCTTAAAAGAATCTTGGGAAGCAATGATAGTAGCACTGCATTCAGCATTCTCTCAGCCAGTCAGGAGTCACGTCTCCTTTCACAAACTCATCAGCTTAACATACAAAGTATATACAGAAAAACTCTAATCTTGATTTGAATCTAGGTTATAATAACAAGATAAAATATAAAGACAGATAATTAGAATATGCAATATTATAAAAGTGCATTAGAACTTTAGCTATAAATTTAAGTGTTCTGTGAGATCAGAGGGTAAATATTGTTACTAATAGAAGTGTGTGTGTGTGTGTGTGTGTGTGTGTGTGTGCATGCCTGTGCATGTGTGAGTACAGAAGAGGAACCAAGGAAGGTTTCCTGGATGAGAAAGTACTTGCATTGAATTACAAAGGATGGCAAAGAGAGACAGGGAGAGCATTTCAAGGATAGAGAATAGTGTGAGCTATGGTGTGGAAAAAGGAAAGCATAGAGTATATTCAGAGGGAGAAGGAACAAAAGAGGGGAGAAAGGCAATAAGGTTTTTACCCCTTCAGTTCTCAGTAGTCCAAAATAGTTCTAAAAACCCAGCACCTATGCCATGTCTCTTGCACACGCTCTTATCTCATAGCATCTGTCTACAGTCTGAGATTCTCATGGCTGGCACTTTCCTTTGAAGGTTTCCCAGTTTGTTCCTATTAATCCTTGGTCACTTTGTTTGACTCTCCACATGTACCCTATTACCCTCATGTTTATCCCAGAGTGTGTTTTCCCACTCCCTTGGAGACTTCATTTGTTCCTTCTCTTCTATGGAGACCATGGATGTATGAGTCACATGAACACTTTTTTGGTTAGAGTAAATTCTTAGGAGACTGAATAATCGAATACTGGGGATTTCCTTCATCAGGCATTATTGTCAGCATCTTGTTATACTACAAACAGAGAATATTCAAACTGAAAAGGGATTTTACCAATCATATAATCCAATCAATGGAATGTAAGCTCCTGGAGGGTAGGAACTATTTCATTTTATGGTATTTGTATCTCTTACCACAGTGTCTTTTATATAATAGGAGCTTAACAAGTACATATTGAACTGAATAAATGAATGAATGAATTTGGTGTTTATATTTCCTTAATACAGTTCCTTTCATATAATAGTAACTTAGCAAGTACTTACTGAATGAATGAATTTGGAATTTATATCTTTCAACACAATGCCTTTCATATAATAGTAACTTCACCAAGTACTTATTAAATGAATGAACGAATTTGGAATTTATATCTCCTAACACAATGCCTGTCATATAATAGTAATTTAACAAGTACTTATTGAATGAATGAACGAACACTTTCCTTTTTTAGATGAGGAAGCTGAGGTCCTCAGAGGGGGGAAATGGTTAGCCACACAGCTAGGTAGTGGCAATTTAGGTGAGGCAGAGATGGTGATAGATGGAAGTTTGGAGGGAGTTGCTTTTAAACCATCTGCAAAGTTGGGTGTAGAAAGCAACCACTGCATGTGAGAAGTCCGTTTGAGTGAGAGACATGAAGAACAACAAAGATGTTACAGGAATTAATGCTAGATTTGTGATCAGGTCACCTCAGTTTGAATGTCAACTCTGACACTATGTGATCATAAGCAAGTCACAGAATTTCAGAGTTGGGAGGAACTTCAGAAACTATCTGGTCCAACCAGAACTTGACTAAGAATTCAGTTCACAACATCCACTCAGTACAATTCAGCAAGCAATTGAATTGTGCAAAGCACTGGGCTAGATACCAGAGTTACAAAGTCAAAGTCAAGTCAAAAAAAAACTTCTGCCCACAAGAAGTTTACATTACACTGGGGTGAGGAAGGGTGCTACAACATGTAAGCAGATAAATTAATACGATGTAGTTTAAAGAAGGAGAGATTACTAACTCAGGGGGGCCCTGAAGAGGTATCCCCTGGGATGAGCCTTGAAGGAAGTTAAGGATTCTGAGGGGCAGAGATGAAAAGGCAGTGTGTTTCAGGTATGAGGGAGAAGCCTGTAGGAAGGCATCTATTATGTATCAGCTTTACAAATATTATCTCATTTGATCCTCACAACAACCCTGAGAGACAGGTTGCTATAATTATCCCACTTTTACAGATGAGAAAACTAAGGCAAATAGAGGGAAAGTGACTTGCCCCAGGTGCCACAGCTAGTAAGTAAATGGAAGGTATTTATTTAGAAATAGGTCAGTCTGCTTTGGTTCAGGTGCACATCATCATCAGAAGTCCCCTTCTTGAACATATTCCAGATATTTCAGATATATGCCTTTATTTTTCAGACTCTTCATCTATAAAATGGGATAATAACATAGAATTGTTAAACCACGAGTGTAAAATATCAGAGTGAGCTGTTCATGATGAAGGGAAGGTAGGAAAAAACAGCAAGTAAGCCAGAAGAGACAGATCCACCCTAAAGCACACAGCAGCAGTCCTAGCAGCAGCAACAACCACAACACTAACATCAAAACTCATAGATGGATGAACTGTTTATATGGTAAGTTCAGCTTGTGGGATCTGGAGGCTGAAATTCTGAATTGGAATTCTGTCTCTTTCTACATGTTTGTAGGCAAGTCACTTAACCTTTGTGGGCCCCTTCTGGAAAATGAGGAGTTTGAATTTGACCTCCAGGGACCCCTTTCAAGACGTAAATCCCTCTGCAATGGAGGTATTAGGTGTTGGGAGCTTTAGGGGCAATACGCCAGGAGCAGTTCATATGGTCACTGGTTTGGAGTTGGAGAGAATCTGGTCCAACCCCTTCATTTTATGGATGATATATACCTGCAGCTGAAGGAGGCTAAGAACGTACCTGTTGATAAATGTTAGATTAATTTTTATTTATTTGTTCAGCATTTCAGGAATGGTTCAGTATTATTTATACAATGCTCCATTTTTTCCACACTCCTCCCCATTTTTCCTATTTTTGTTGATACCTTGATTACATCACTTTCATCTCAGGACATATCCCTCCCTCTTCCCTACCTTGATGACCATTTATAAGGTCAGCGTTTTTTATAATTAATTAATTTATTTTTAGTTTTCAACATTCACTTCCATGAGATTTTGAGTTTTGAATTTTCTTCCTCACCTTCTCCTCTCCTCTCCCTAAGATGGCATGCAATCTGGTGTAGGCTTTACTTGCACATTCACATTAAACATATTTTCATATTAGTCATGATGTAAAGAAGAATTAGAATTAATGGGAGGAACCATGAGAAAGAAAAAACAAAACGAGAAAAGGAGAGCAAATAGTATACTTCCATCTGCATTCAGACTCCCAACTTCTTTCTCTGGATGTGGATAGCATTTTCTATCATGAGTCTTTTGGAGCTGTCTTAGATTAAGGACAACATTTTTAAAGAAAGAGAGAAAAGTCATTAAGCAAAATCAACCAACCCATCAAATATGTCTGATTGTATTTGTAGTATCCCATCCCCACAGTCCCTCACTTCTGTATAAAGAGTGGGGTGGGAGAAGGTGCATTCTCTCATCCTTCCCTGAGGACAACTTTGATCATTGTAATTGCCCAGTATTTGGCTTAACTTTATCGTTCTTATTCTTCCCATTGATGTTTTTATAGTCACTGTATAAATTAATTTTCTGGTGCTGTCTTTTAATCTGTATCACTTTTATATGTCTTCTCATGCTTCTCTGAATTCTTCATCTTTTTTGTGTCTTACAACACAGTAATATTCCATTACATTTTTGTACCACAACTTGCTTAGCCATCCCCCAATTAAGGGACATTCACTTTACATCCAATTCTTTGCTACCACAAAAAATCCTGTTCTAAAGAGGAGAGTGTATTAAATCTTTCATTCTATTTTTGATTTCCTTTATGTACGTGCCCAGTAGCAAGGTCAAAAGACACAGACATTTTAGTTATTATTTTAGCAAAATTTAAAGATGCTTCCTGAAATGCTCTAGCAATAGTGTATTAGTATGCCAGTCTTTCCACAGTCCCTCCAACATTGACCACTTCTATTTTTTGTCATCTTTACTAATTTGCTGAGCATGAGATGAAGCCTTGGAGTTTTTTGTTTTGTATTTCTCTTGCCCCCACTCTCTTTTAAATAAGTATGTATCTTGGCCCTGAAAAAAATATCACCAGAGATTCACCAGTGACTTTCTGCCTATACTTTTCCTGCCTGTCTTAATGCTCCAGGATGCTGACAGGAAGTAGGAGCTGGATTGACTTTAGCTGCTCTGACATTAGCCATCTGACCCCAGGGAGAGATTTGGTGCACTGAGTGCTTTTCTGAACTTGGTCCAAGTTCTTTTTTTGGAGGATGGTGTTTCAGCCTCAGGTCATCAAGCCTGCACTGCTGACTCCACTGATCACTTCTAAATGAGAAGATGAAGGAAGGCAGCAGATGTGAGAGGGTTAATAACCTTAAGGTGTACTGACCTCCCTGACACCTACTAGTCCCAAGACACCACACCACTGAGAAGTCTCCCTTTTATTTTTTCAACTTTTTTACTTCATCTGTCTTCAGGCATGTATGGTGAGTTAGGCAGCAAATGGGGGAATTCCTTGTGTTTTTTGAAGTTAGCAGAGAGAATTTGACAAGCAAATTCTTCCAAGATGCCCAGGGGCAGATGTACATATTCCCAATTGGTTCTGATAACTCAGAGTTGTACATTCCATACAGGGAAGCTAAAGCCATCTGCACAAAAGAGTAGTGGTGGGGAGCAGAGAGGAATGGGGAATGTGCCCGTGTGGATTTAATGTCAGTTGTTTGAGAACAGATTTCTTCTCCGCTAGCCCAAGACCTTGGACCCAAGGGACTCTGCTTGTCTGGTTTCTAACAGTCCTTGAATTCCAACTTTTAATCTTTTACAGATCTCAGACTGTACAGACAAAGATCTCACATGCTTCAAAGAGTAGCTTTGGAATATTGCAGGCATGGCGTTTTACATTCATCCCTTGCTTGCTTAAACTTTCTTCTTCAGAGATCCAAAATTTATTCGAATTCCAGCTCTTTAATCATAGAATTTTTTCTAGACTCTATAAAACTTTCTGTAATGAAATTTGTTTTAGATAACAAGCTGAGGGTCCCATATACAGAATATGCTGAAAGTTGTTGGTTGGCTAGATATCCTCACTTAAGGATGCATGTGAATAAAGGAAATGCAAAATGTAGAGTGTAAGTCAAGGTAGAAAAAGAATACTTCAGGTCAAATAGAAAAAGTGAGGCAATAAATGAACATCTTTGGGGGTTTAGTTTGAGTCATATTAAGTCAAGTTAAGAAGCATTTACTAAGCACCTAATTTTTTGTTTTTTGTTTTTGCTTTGAGCATAAATTGGAGTTAAGTGAGGCAGAATGGGGTGAAATTGTCAGCCTCAGTCTCTCTTTCAGAGGCATTAGAGTCCAGTAGCAAGCAAAGTCAAAATGACTGGTGATGACTTGAGATCCAGTGGATGACCTTGGTGGCTTTGATGTTTAAACCAAGCTTTGAACACTCCACAGTGCCTGCTTCAACTGCCTTCATAGCTGTTGGAACAAATTGTTCTCATCCACCCATTCCACCAGAGGAAGTCTTCATATGCTCAGGACAGACACTGTCCCCCTACCCCCAACTCACTCAAGGGTTTGAGACCCTTTTGGTTATCCTCAACGTGGCTGCCCCATCTACCAAAATGGCTTACCAGGTTGTGGCCACTGCACATGCTACAGCCTCTTGGAGCCACAAGTGAGAACTGGGTGAATCAGTTGGACACCAAAGGTGAAAAGCAGCCCTCACACCTGAGGTACTAGTCTTCCTTAAATACAGCCTTCATTCCAAGTACCTACACTCTACTAAGGATATAAAGAAAGAGGGAAAAAAACATTTCTAGTCCCTGCTCTCAAGAAGCAGGGAGAAATAACATGCAAATGACTTTGTACAACCAAGATAAATATGGGGTAAATTGGAGGCAGCATCAGAGGGAAAATACTAACATTAAGGAAGACCAGGAAAGACTTGTTGAAAAGGTATCTCAGACTTGAAAAATGTCAGGGAAACCCAGAGGTAGAGATGAGGAGAAAGAGAATTCCAGGCATAGGAGAGAGCCAGTGAAAACGGGTGGCTGTTACATTATTGTTGTTTTTCTTATTATTGTTGCTTTTAGAGCTCATTAGATTCCAAATGTGGTGTGGTGGAAAAAGCACTGAATCTAGACTCAGAGTGACTAGGTTTATACTGCAAGATTTGCTATTCATCACCTCTAAAAAGAGAAGTTCAAGTGAGATGAATTCATTAGAGATCATTCCTAGCCTTAATTTCTATGAGCCTATGAAATTCTTGGGGAGAAGGGAAATTTTTTGTTGTTCATAAATTTCAAGTCAACTTTCTGAAAAAAGTTAATGGATTTTGAGGCAAAATTAAATTACTCTGTTATTTGTTCTCTGATCCCACACTAAGAGATGGCATTGGTAAAGTGCATTGCAAACTTTAAAGTGCTACATATAAGATAAAGCCATATAGTATATATATGTATGTATGTATGTACATACACATATGTGTGTGTGTGTGTGTGTGTGAGAGAGAGAGAGAGAGAGAGAGAGAGAGAGAGAGAGAGAGTGCTAGGTGGCACAGTGGATAGAGTGCTGGCTATTGCCAGGAAGACTCACCTTCCTGAGTTCAAATCTAGACTTAGACATTTGCTAGCTATGTGACCCTGGGCAAGTCCCTTACCTCTATCTGCCTCAGTTCTTTGTCTGTAAAATGAGCTAGGGAAGAAAATGGCATAACCACTGCAGTATCTTTGCCAAGAAATCCCCAAATGGGATTGTGAAGAGTTGAACATGACTGAACAACAACACCGGACTCGGATTCCAAAGACCTGGATTCTACTCTTGAATCTGCCTCTTACAAGGTAAGTGATGAACCATGGTCAAATCACTTAACCTCACCTTCAGAATGGAGATAATAACACACTTACCTTATAACTGTTGTAAGAATCTGCAATCCTAAGCAAGAAAACATGAGTGAAGTATTTTGTAAACCTAATACAAGACATAAATGTCAGCTATGATGATAATAACATAAACAAGATGAGCATGGTGACTGGAGCCCCTACATGAAGAACCCCTACAAACAGAACTGGACAAAAAGAAATTCAGGATGTTTGTTAAAGAGCCACCTCAATTCGTATCCTCAGATCTGAGTTAATAATTTGCTCTCCATTTGCTCAGTGTATGAGCTCATTGGGCAGAGCACCCAGTGAGGGACCTGCCCACAGCATGGTACCAAGGTGTTAGTCAGAATAGGATATTCATAAGTCTTTTTCCTTCCTCAAATCTGTTACATTAGGTATATATGTTTCTTCTATGTTTCACACTATCTGGGTTTCCTTTGGGAGAAGGCATCCACTAAACAAGAGTGAATAACCTTTAGAATACCCCTGTGATAAATCACCGATCAGTATGCTACCTGGGACTAAATTCCAGCTTCTCAGTTTAAACTGTTTGCATTTCCCCCTTTAATTCTCTTCTGTGTAGTCAAAAAGAAATGCAAGTTAAAAAAAAGGAATGCATCAGATCAAAATGCTTGCCATTTACGTCTGAGGTAGGGAAAAAAAAACAGGTAGGAAACCAAGGACCCTTTTTTATGCTTGAGATCAAATACTTTAGTTCAGGAAAAGGCTCTGCTTTTAGTAAATGATAGGCAAACATGTGTTATTCATCTACTAATAATTGCCTTTGATAACAAACTAGACTTCCAGTGTCCATTGGTGAGTGAAATGGTGATAGAAATCTGGAAGTCTATTATGGTTGAATTTCGCCATCAGAGAACTGGAGTTAAGCCAATACCTTCACTTCATACACAGAGCTTAGTTCAACAGCCAAAGGTAGATAAAATAAGTAATAGATAAATAGATAATATAAGTAAATAGATAAATAAATAACTAGCATCATATATACATATATATACATGTATATTAAATATGTATGTATGTGTGTATGTATATATATCTCAGTAATGTCTTACTCTTCATGACCCTATTTGGTGTTTTCTTGGCAAAGATACTGTAGTAGTTTGCCACTTCCTTCTCCAGCTCATTTTATAGATGAGGAAACTGAGGCAGGCAGGGTTAAATGCCCAGCTCATGTCTGAGGCCAGATTTGAACTCAGCAAGATGAGTTCTCCTGACTCCAGAACTAACACTCTATCCACTGTGCCACCTAACTGATACATACACACACATACACACACATACACACACTCATACATGCATATATGTATGAATATATATGTATGTACACATATATCTATAATATGTCTATATTATATATAGAACTTTAAAGTTTGTAATCACTTTACAAATATTCTCATTTTAACCTCACAACAACCTTGAGAGGTCATGCCATTATTATCCTCATTTTATAGATGAGGAAACTGAGGTGGACAGAGTCTAAGTGATCTGCCCTCAGTTATACGGCCATTGAGCCTCAGAGACCAGTCTTGTCATTTTCCCTGCTACTTTGTATATCCAAATCTAAGGGCCACCTGCCACTTCCATCCAAAATGATACTAAACCCTTTCTTATGTGTTGTCTCACCCAACATGTGACAAACTTGGATACTAATAACAACAAGCTAGCATTTATTTAGTACTTAAAGATGTATAAAATGTTTTAAAATATCTCATTTTACTCCCACAACAACTCTGAGAGATAGATGTTATTGTCATCCCCATTTTACAGATGAGGAAACTGAGGCAGATTGAGGTCATTTAGCTAATAACTGTCTGAGGCCATGTTTAAACTTGGGTCTTTCTTACTCTAAGTCCAATGTTCTGGCCCCTATTGTTCTCACCAGCTTACCTACCTCTTACTTAGAAAACATCATTTTTAATTATATCTTTGTGATTTTTAGAATCAGGTCAAATACTAGCTTGTCCTTGGTTGGTTTTTAATAGAATATCAAGTTATTCTATAACCTGATGTCTCTGTGTTTTGTTGATCAACTGAGGTAATATATATATATGGATTACTCACAAATATAAACTATCACCAGCTGCAGCAGCGACAGCTTTTGATGTTCATCAAAAGACTCTCATTAAAAGTCAGTTTCATCTAGAAGGCATGTCATTCCTAAGCACAGACCCTAAGGAAGTGGTCCAATAGAAACCCCACTGACTATCACAAAGTGTGCTGAAAGGAATCTAGAACTTTCTATGGGGCAGGAGTATAAGGAAGAGGAAGATGACAAGCTCTGCTTGGTCAAAGTTCCAAAACAGAGAGGAAAATATCAAGTCATACTCTTGTAAACAAAGGAAAGCAGAAAGAGGTTTGAATCAGTGACATCACCTTTCTGGGACTTCTCTCTTCATCTCTCAAGTGGAGATAATAGACGGCATGGCAGATTGATAGATGGTCTTGGAGTCAGGAAAAAATCTTGAGTTCCAATCCCACCTGACATTCACAGGTTATGTAACCCTGGCTAAGTCACCTATTCTTGCTAAGTGTAAGCTTCCACATCTATAAACGGGGATAATAATGAAACCTACCCCCTAGAGTTGTTGTGAGGAACAAACTTTCCAATAAATATATCAAGGACTTTGCAAACTTTAAAGACTATATAAATGTTAGCTGTTATTTTTTGCCATCACAGAGAACCAACAAGCCAGACAGATACTTTGAGGTCCCTCGTTGGCCTTAAGAGTGAGTTCTAATGTATTTGTTGCCATTATTCAGTCATTTTCAGTTGTGATTTACTCTTTGTGACCCCATTTGGAGTTTTCTTGGCAAAGATACTGGAGTGGTTTGCCATTTCCTTCTACAGTTCATTTTATAGTTGAGGAAACTGAGGTAATCAGGGTTAAGTGACTTGCCTAAGGTTCACATAGCTAGTAAATATCTGAGGCCAAATTTGAACTCAGGTCTTCCTGATTCCAAGTCACCACCTGGTTGCCTTGTTCTTATGCATAGAATGGTCTAATTTCAATCAGGAAGCTTCATGAGATTCATTCCCCTCTCCCCCCCCCTCCCCCCAAGGAATTGATTCATTTACCTAACTCAAGTTCATTTGAACACTTGCATTTCCTCTTTGAACATATAGAATGTTAGCTCCAGGGCTGGTTGGGGAAAGTGTAGAGTATTTTATATGATGTCTCTCCTATTGTCCCAAATGAGGTTATGACTGAAATGACTGAACAACATCTTATTGTCAATATTCAGAGACCCACAAATTCATAGAACCAAATAGGTAGAAGGAACTTTAAAGATTCTCTTTTCTAAAGGTTCTTAATCTGGGATCTTGAGACCATAGGTATGGGGGGGAGGTGTCTGTGAACTTGAATGAGATAAGAATTATAGCTTTATTTCTAACTGACATTTAACATTTTCTCCAATTCTGTAAAAATTTCTGAGAAGGCCATAAGCTTCACTAGACTGCTGAGGAACTTCATGATGCATAACAGTTAAGGTCCCCTGCCTACTCCATTCTACAGATGCGGAAGGAGGTTGTGAATTGGGAGAAGAAAGGAGGAAGAGAAAGGGAAGGGGATAAGTATTTACATAGTGCCGGCAATGTGCCAGGCACAAACATTGCCTCATTTACATATTACAAATGTTATCTCATTTGATTGCATCAAAATTATTATCTCATCTGATCTTAACCTGGAATTATTGTTATTTATATTATAATTATATATTATAACATAGAAATATGTGAGACATATAGATAATATATTGTACTATATATATGAATATATATAAAAGTGCTATTATTATATGGCCATTGTACAGCTGAGAAAACTGAAAGGAAAGGGAATAAGCATGTGTTAAGTACCTACTATGTACCAGGCACTTTACTAAGTCCTTTACAAATTTTTATTCAGAGAGCTGAAATGATATATTCTACCTATTAAATCATACTATCTTTCTTAATAACATATTGAGAATAATGAAGAAGTTGCACTACATATGCAGGGCAGAGACACATCTGGGCTTCAACTGAAAGAGCTTTGGGAAACTTTTGGTAAATCTTCTTGTCTTTCCCTCTCAATCATCACCAGATTACTCTCCATGGTACTGTGAGAGGTGCACTCTGCCACCTGCTGGCAGAAAGGTGATACTGAAGACTCTCACCACCTTGGTTCTCCCAGAATCTAATAGTTAGAGCTTTCATGAACCACATGAGCTGAAAGGGGACCTCAGAGGGCATTTAATCTGAGTCCTTCATTTTACAGATTAAGAAACTGAAGCCTAGGAAGGTTAAGGGACTTGCCCAAAGTCATGGGGTCCTGGAAGTCTTTCATGGAAACAAAGGTTTTTCAAAGCTGTTATCACAAAGATACTTGGTTTTCTTCAAGTATTCATCACATTTCTCTCTGTTCATTTGTGTGGGTGTGTGTACCTTGGCAGAAAAAATAGGATCCTCAAATCTACCTGTGTGTTTATGCAGAATCAGCCAAATGCTTGGCTGCTACTTTTCCAGTAGGAAAAATAAATCTCAGACTTTGCTCCATACTTAGGTGTTCTGAAATTGTAACCCTCACAAATAAGAATGTTGGCCTCATACCCAATAGGAGAGCTTTTTCTCATCATTTCAGTGTCTGTTGATCTGAGATGAGAGCAAAGTAGCCACATAAAGAGATAAAAGGCTGGTCTATGGTCTTTGATCAGCTTCCTGGAGCTGAACCGAGAGAAAAGTACAGCTGTGGGTGAACTATTCTAAGAACTTATGTGGGTTTCCAAATTTATCCCTTATGTTCATTAAATGTTAGGCAGATATACTCTAAACACACTGCAACCCGATATTCAGAGCAAAAGACTTACATTTTGTGATATACAGTCATGTATGTGTGCAAGTGCACTCCTAAACTTAAAGGTAGGGCCTAACCTCTTTAGAAAGTATGAATGAGACCCTGGCTAGAATAATGTGTCCCCTTGCCTCACTACCCACACCCTTTTCAATGCTTGGTAATCTGACTGAAACAGATCTTTCCAAGGCTTCCAAAGATAGCTTAATTGCTACATCTGATGACCTTTTCAAAGTCTTCCTCCTTTCTCATCTGTCTACAGCTTTGGATATTGTTGAACAGCCCCTCCAATAGTTATTTGAGAGACAGTGCCTGCCCATAGGCAGCTTGTGCTCTGGTTGAGGGTTTTACACTCTTCTGCACAATGCATAGGTAGAAATTAAGGAGATGCTGATTGTGGATCAATATACTGGCAGACATTCTAATAATTAAAGCTATTTGAGAAAACAGAGTAGATTTATATGAACCAATGAAGATTGAAGCCAGGAGAACAATTTATGCAATAACAATGATCTTTTAAAAAGCATGATTTCTGCTATAAGGAGTGCCTGAGGTTGGTAGATTATAGGAGTTCTGCAGGCAATAACACTCAAGCTGATGAGGTATCTACAGTAAGCATGGTACCAATTCTGAGGCTCAGGAAGGGGAGGAGAACCAAGTTGCCCAAGGACGGGCAAAGTGCCCCAGTTTGGTCAGCAATCGAGTTGGGCCCATGAGTGGCTCCTATACTTCCAGCCTGGGTGAGTCTCAAAACAGCAGCAATAATAACTTTGAAAGAATTAAGAGTTATGAAAAACATGATTGACCAACCATGACTCTAGAGGTCTAAATATGCCATCAGTATACCTCCTGAAAGATGGACTCGATACAGAATGAAATCTATTTTTAGGGATGTGGCCAATGTAAGATTTTGTTTTGCTTCACTGTACAAATTATACTTATTACAAAGGCTTTATTTTTCTTCTTCCCCCCCCCCCCCCCCCCCGCCTTGCAACGTGGAGATAGAAGTGAGGAAAAAAGACACATTTTAATTTTAAAAATATATTTAATTTTTTAGAAAAGAGAATAGCCTTGTCTGTGGAGCCAGGTTCTCAAGCCTCCCTCCATTGTGTCTCCTACCTTTGTCCCCTTTTCTTTTTTTCATTTTACAGAAAGCTCTGAGACTTGGATAGCTGGGGGCCCCAAATGGTTTCTAGAGGGTAGCATTTCTCTCTAGAATAGATCTCTTAGGGCCCAGCTCCATCTGCAAGAGAGCAGCCTGGCCTTCTCCTCCCCTGCCACCTAAACAAAGGTTTTCCATGTGCTTTTAAGGATTTTTACTGAGAAGCACTCAGGGGAAAAAAAAAACCTTTAGTAGATTTAGAATAACAGATCAAAGGACAAAGTCATCAAGTTTACAAAGGCCTTATCAGATGTTTTTCCCCTATGCACAATTTCAGGAAACTGGGTCTTACGCTTACAAGGAATAAGATTTTGTTCTGCTTACTTCCTTGGCTGACCTCTCCACCTCTTTCTTATGGGCCTCCTCTTTCTGATTCAGCAAACCTAATCCTGTCTGAGCTGAGCATTACATCTGTTCTCAGTTTCCAACCAATGGATTTAGACAGCAAAGTTGTAGGTCTTAAATTTTGCCCTCCCTCAGCTCAGGGTATAGGAGCCTCAGGTCAAACAGGTAACCCCTTTTTATATGGCTTCTCCCAGACAAATCCTTCTATATTCACTGTGTATGACGTTGCCAAAGATCCCTATCCTTGCCCCAGTGACAGGAGCCTTCATTTAAATTGTTGTTGTTTGTCTCCAACTCTTTGTGACCCTGTGTGGCCATACTGTCTCTTGGACTTTCTTGGCAGATACAGGAGTGGTTTGCCATTTTCTTCTCCAATGAATTAAGGCAAACATTTTACCCAGAATCCCACAGCTAGTAAGTGTCTGAGAATGGATTTGAACTCAGGTCTTCCTGACTCCAAGCCCAATCCACTGAGCCACGAAGCTGCCTTCTAAATGTCATTATTTAAATCCCTCCCCATAAATGACATATATCTTTTTCTACCCAGTATCCATGAATCTGGGAAATTTGATTTTTCTTCCCCCTACTCCTCAGATAAAAATAACTCTTTCCTTTATGAAAGGGGTTCTTAACTTGGGGTCTGTGGATAGATTTCAGGGGGTCCATGAACTTGGATGGAAAAATATATCTTGATTTCCTTTGTAATTCTGTGTATTTTTTCCATTTAAAATATTATTCTTAACAAAACCCAGAAGGAAGAGATAGAAAGAAAAATTCCATTTAAAATAACTATAGATAGTATAAAATATTTGGCAGTCTACCTGCCAAGATATATAAATTAACACAATTACAAAATATTCTTTACACAAAGACAGATCTAAATAATTGGAGAAATATTAATTGTTCATGGGTAGGAGGAGCCAATGTAATAAAAATATTAATACTACCTGAATTAATTAACTTATTTAGTACCATACCAAACTGCCAAAGGACTACTCTCTAGAGCTAGGAAAAAGTAATAACAATTCATATGGAGGAACAAAAAGTCAACAGTAACAGGAATTAATGAAAAAAGCAGAAAGGAAAGAGGCTTAGCAGTATCAGATCTCAAGTTATACTACAAAGCTGTTCTTGTCGGAACAATTTGGCACTAGGAAAGGAATAGAGAGATGGTTCAATGAAACAGATTATGAACTCAACATAAAGAAACAACCAAACACAGTAGTGTAGTGTTTAATAAACCCAAAGATACCAGTTGCTGGGATAAGAACTCAGTATTCAACAAAAACTGATGGGAAAACTCGAAATCAGTCTTACAGAAACTAGGTATAAACCAATTTATCATACTGTGTACATGATTCAGATATAAAGGGTGACATTTTAAATAAATTAGAGGAGGGAAAAAGTTTCCTCTCAGATCCATGAATAGAGAAAGAGTTCATGACTAAACAAAAAACAGAGAGGTGAAATAGATAATATTGATTACATAAAATTTTAAACTTTTTATACAAAGCCAATGAAACTAAAATTAGAATGAAATTGGGGGAAAACCTTTGAAACAAATTTCTTGATGAAGTTATCATTTCTAAGATAGATGTGGAAAGAGAGTCAAATTTGTAAGAAGAAGAATTATTTCCCAATTGATAAATGATCAAAGGATATGATCAGGCAATTTTCAGAGGAAAAAATTCTAACTCTCAGTAGACAAAAGGAAAGAAATGCTTAAAATTGCTAATATGCAAGCAGAGGCATGGTAGAGTTCTGATAGCCAGGATAATCTTCCCACTTTTTAAATTTATTTTTATTTCTATGTAAGAAACTCTTCAGTTCATTGTTTATAAATTTCATCATTTGAAATGATAAAGTTTTCAATATAGCTTAATGAATTATTCTAAGGGAAGTGAAAGAGAACATTATATTCATACTTTTACATTTTAGTATACTGTTGAACTGTCTTAGATCATACTTTGATAGTTTTACATTTTACTAAATTCAAGATCTCAATAATGGGGATACTCCCTCAATCCATACATATCGTATTCCAATCATTTCTTCTTGTCCTGCATAATTCTTGTCTTGATCCTTCCAGAGATTCTCCAAAGCCACTCCTCCTTTTTTTACAATCACCTTTGTGGTCTCTTCCTCCTTCCCTTTTTCTTCCTTTCCCACCCCCTTCCCTTCCTTTTGCCCCTCTCCTCTGCCTTCCCCTTTTATGCTTCCCTTCTTCCCCCTCTCTATCCTTTTTCCTTCTTTCCTTTCCTGACCTAGCTGATAACCTGGTGGAGACAGTCGAGGAGCCCACAGAGCCCATTGAGGGAGACATTGGGGCTGTGCCCAGGACACCAGCAAAGACTGTAAACCTCTAGAAAATATGAGATGGTCTACAAGTTGGATGTATATTTGAAGAAATTAGAAGCAAAGTATAAGTAGCCAGAGAAGGGATGAGAGAATTAATTCTTTAGCACAAAGTCTTTACCTACAAGAATGTTTCATAAGAGCTGAAATATGTCAGATGGAACTTATCAAATTTTTATGCCTCAGTTCTGAAAAAGAAGCAATGATGCTGATTCAAGAAGAATTCCAGCCCCTGAGCTTTGTAATTTTAGCTGTTCTTTGATGTTTTCTAAAACTATACTCCTCTGAACTTCATATAAATTCTTTGACTTCCTCTTATTGTGCTTCATTATGAGTCCTGGACAAAGACTTGGAATTTAGAATCAGCCCTCTCAAGAGCAGATACAGATGAGAGGATCTGGTCTTTCTGTCTCCTTTACACTCTAACACACTCCTTTTTCCCTCTTCTCCCCCTTCCTTAGAGTCAGTCTTTGACTATACATTAACAGCTTAACTCTTTTTCTTAATGTTGCTAACATATTGTTGTTGGCCTGGTCTTGAACTTAAAAAATAAAACACCTAGACAAACCCCCACTAACAGTTAGAGAAGTGAAAATTAAAATCACTCTGAGATACTACTATCCATCAGACTGACAAAGTTGACAAGAAAAAGAAAATGACAAGTGCTGAAAGGGGCTGTGGGAAAACAGGTAAATTAATTCACTCTTGCTGGAGTTGTGAACTGGTCCAGTCATTCTGGAAAGCAATATGGAACTATGCCCCCAAAGCTATTAAACTGTGTATATCTTCTGAAACCATAATCCTAGGTCTATACCATCTCACAGAGATCAAAGAAAGAGGAAAAAGGATCCATGTGTACAAAAATATTTATAGTAGCTCTTTTCATAGTTGCAAAGAATTGGATACTGAGGGGAAGCCCATCAGTTGGAGAATGGATGAATAATTTTTGGACTATTAAAGTGATGGATTATTATTGTGCTGTAAGAAATTATGAAGGGGAGGGTTTCAGAAAACCCTGGAAAGATGTGTATGTACTGATGCAAAGTGAAAGAGAACAGAACAGAACAATCTATACAATAACAACAGTATTGTAAAACCAATCAACTTTGAAAAACTTGGGAACTCAGATCAATACAATGACTGACCACAGTTCCAAAGGACTCCTGATGAAATATGCTATCCACCTCCAGATAGAGAACTGATGAACTCAGAGTGCACATTGAAATCTATTTTCTTATTTTCTTTTTTTGGGGGGGGGGGGTGGGGGAGATAGGAAGGTTAATGCAGGAATTTGTTTTACTTAACTGTTTATATTTGAAAAGTGTTTTATTTTTCTTGTCTTCTCAGTGGATGGGGGAGAGGAAGGTAGGAGGGAGAGAATTTGGAACTGAAAATAAAATCTTGGTTCGGTGGTTTTTCAGTCATGTTTGACTCTTTGTGAGCCCATTTTAGGGTTTTCTTAGCAAAGATACTGAAATAGTTTGCCATTTACTTCTCTAGCTCATTTTACCGATGAGGGACTGAGGCAAACAGGCAAGTGACTTGCTCAGGGTAACACAATTCATAAGTGTCTGAGGCCAGATTTGCACTCAGAAAGATAAATGTTCCTGACTGAGAGTTCCAGCACTCGATCACTGCTCCACCTACCTGCTCCAAAATAAAATTAGTTGAATTAAAAACAGCAACAACAACCCAAACACACATTATTCTGTGGAAGGATCTAAAAGCTTTACCAGACTTCCAGAAGGGTCTATGATACACAAAAAGGTAAAGAACCCTTATTCTGTGACCTCCCCATGTTTTCTTTACCTGGGCTAAGAGCTGAAAGAAGCCTGAAGATATTTTATCATTCTGAGGATCTTGGAACTGGCCTTGAAAACTTTCGCCTTCTATAAAAACCTTTCTATGCTGGTAGATTTATTTTTTAATACTATTTTATTTTTCTCCCAACTACATGTCAAGGCAATTTTTAGCATTCATTTTTACAAGATTTGAGTTCCGAATATTTCTCCCTTCTTCCCTTCCTCCTTCCCTCCCTCCCCTCTTCTGAAAATGGTAGGCAATTTGGTACAGGTTATACATGTTATCATGTAAAACATATCTCTATGTTAGTCACAGCTGTGAAAGAAGAAACAAAATTTAAAAAAGAACCACAAAAAAGAATAAAGTAAGTGAAAAAATATGCTCTAATTTGCATTCGGAATCTAGCAGTTTTTTATCTGGATGTGGATAGCATTTTCCTTCACAAGTCCTTCATACTTGTCTTAAATAATTGTGTTGCTGAGAAGATCAAAGTCATTCATAGCTGATCATCACACAGTGTTATTGATACTGTGTATAATGTTTTCCTGGTTCTGTTCCTTTTACTCTGTATCAGGTCATACAAGTCTTTTCACATTTTTCTGAAATCTGCCTGCTCATCATTTCTTATTGCATAATAGCATTCTGTTATATTCATATACCACAGCTTGTTCAGTCATTCCCCAACTGATGAGCATTCCCTCAATTTCCAATATTTTGCCACCATGAAAAGGACTGCTACAAATATTTTTGTACATGTAGGTCCTTTTCCTTTTTTGTGATCTCTTTGGGATACAGACCTAGTAGTGGTATTGCTGGATCAAAGGTTATGAACAGTTTGGCTGCCCTTTGGGCATAGTTAAATGGCTCTTCAGTGCTGGTTGATTTATAATAATGCCTTTAGTTCCTTGTAATAGATGGTACTGTGTGGTCAACTTCTCTACCCCATGACCTTTGGTTGCAATCTGAATTTTCATATTCCTTAAGACCATTTTGCATGTGAACAGCACTTTCAAGGGCTCCTTCAGGCCCTCTTGAGCTTTTTAGCTGAATCAAGTTAGTGATTACTATGGTAGCTAAGTGGCTTCCCCAAAAGGAATTATGAAGAGTAGGACATGACTGAAAAAAGAAAAAAAAAAACCTCAACAGCAACAAAGTGATTAGCATGCCACCCAGTGGTTAAATATTTCCAGAGGAGGACAAACAAGATACAATTGAGGGTTGGTTAAAAGAACTAAGGATAGCCTGGAGAAGAAAAAACTTGGGACCAGGAAAGGGCAGAATACCACACCTACCTTCAAGTACTTGAAGGGCCATTTGTCATGTATAAGAGGAGCAGTGGTTAGAGGATTGGACCTAGAGTTGGGAAGACCTGAGTTCACATCAGGGCTCAGACGTAAGCAAGTCACGTCACTTCTGTTTGCCTCACTTTCAACAACTGTAAAATGGAAATAATAATAGCACCTACCTCCTAGAACTGTGAGGATCAAATGGCATAATATTTGTAATTTTGGTTTATATATATATATATATATATATATATATATATATATATATAGATATATATATATTATAGATATCTATATATATATCTATATATATCTATATATCTATATCTATATCTATATCTACATATATATATATATATCTATATCTACATATATATATATATATACACATATATATATATATATATAATATTAGCAACACTGATTGGAAGTTACAAGAAGGTATACTTTGATTCCATTTCAGGGGACATTCACTGAAAATTGGAATTGTCCAAAGGACACCAGAGCCAGGTAGGGTGGTATATGCTTTTATTCTTGGCTAATGAGGAGCTTAGAACTAGTGGATGTCTTGAGCCTGGGAATTCTGAGCTGCTGTAGGGCTAAGCCAATGGGACTCACTAAATCTCACTGCATCTCTCCTTCTGTAGTTCAAATTTTTTTATTTCCCACACTTCAAACTTTAGCATGTAGACATCTTAGTCCATTACTGTTGTTACTATCCTTTCTCTCCATTACTGTTTTTATTTTTTTGTTACTCGATTCCATTGTAATTCTTCTGTCTGTATTATACCTGCTGCCTTCTCTTGTATCTGATTGAGCATCTGTGACTGGCCACTTTTTTTCTCTCTTCCTCCCTTTATAGGTAAAAATCCTCTTGGCAACATAGAAGACAGAAAGAAAGAAGGAAAGAAAGAAAGAAAGAAAGAAAGAAAGAAAGAAAGAAAGAAAGAAAGAAAGAAAGGAAGGAAGGAAGGAAGGAAGGAAGGAAGGAAGGAAGGAAGGAAGGAAGGAAGGAAGGAAGGAAGGAAGGAAGGAAGGAAGAAAGAAGGAAAGAAAGAAGGGAAGGAAGGAAAGAAGGAAGGAAGAAAGAAAGACAGAAAGTGAACATAGCCTACAGAAGTACAGCATACCTCCTGCTTTAATTTCTAGCTCCCACTCAAATTGACAGGCCAGGTTCCTAGAGGCCCTCTGACAGGGTTCTAGAGAAATAAGAACATCAAGCACCTTGTGGTTGACCTAGTTCAAGTGGTCTCATTTGACAGACAAAGAAACTGAATCCCAGAGAGGCAAAATGACTTGCTTAAAGTCACACAGTTATAAGTGGTAGAACCAGAATTCAAGCCCAAATGCAATATTCTTTCCATTTTATCAAAGTCACCCTAAAATATGAGCAAAATTCCAATGACACATGAATCCTAGGTAGCAAATCATGGCCCATGACCAATAACCTTTATTAAAAAGACTATTTAGCAAAAAGCTTTACAGCAATAAGGTGATGCTGTGGCATGACTAGCAGTCACCTCACCTTTATTTATTTATTTGGGATGATGAAACTGTCAAAGTGATCTTCCAATAGCAAAAGACCCAACCATATCACCTTACCCTACCCTATCCCCACTCAATAAACTCCATTGTCTCCCTATCACCTGGAGAATCAACTGCAAAATCATCTGCTTAGTATTCAAAGCCCGTAAAATTTGCCCCCCTTTCCGATCTTCTTCCACTTCACTCCCCCCTGCTCAGCCACCGCCACCACACACTCTGATTCAGTGGTACTGACCTCCTTTCTATTCCAGGAACAAGATGATCCTTCTACGGACTACTGGTATTCTCACTAGCTGCCCCTCCCCCACACCTGAAACGCTTTCCTTCCTCATCTCTACCTCCTAGCTTCCTTCAAGTCCCAACTAAAATCTCACCTTCGACTGAACACTGTCCTGAGTCTTCTTAATTCTACTGCCTTCCCTCTGTTGATTATTTTCAATATATCCTGTATATGACTTGTTTGTATATAGTTATTTGCATGCTGTCTCCTCAATTATATTGTGAGCTCCTCAAGGGCAAGCACTGACTTTTGCTTTTATTTGTATACCCAGTGCTTGTAGTGACTGGCACACGGTAGGTGCTTAATAAATGTCAATTGATTGGCTGACTGAATGCATAAGATTTTAGACCTGGACAGGAACTTAGAGCACCTAGGATCCTAAAATTAGAGATGGAAGGAACTTTATGGCTCATCTAGTCTAACCTCCCACTATTTTACAGATGAAGAAGCTCAAGACCAAGATGGATTTCAGAAAAAGACTTACATGAACACTTACTGGAAAAACTTACATGAACTGATGCTGGGTGAAGTGAGCAGAACCAGGAGAATACTGTACATAGTAACAGCAACATGGTGAGGTGACCAACTTTAATAGACTTAGCCCTATCAATGATCCAAGACAATTTCAAAGACTCATGATGGAAAATACTATCCATATCCAGAGAAAGCACTATGGAGTTTGAATGGAGATAGAAACATATTATTTTCTCTCTCTGTTTCCTTTCCCATGGTTTTTCTCTTTTGTTCTGATTCTTCTTTCAAAACATGACTAGTGTGGAAATGGGTTTAATACGATTGTACATATATAGCCTATATCAGATTGATTACCATCTTGGGGAAGGGGTATGGCAGGGAGGGAGAGAGAAAAATTTGGAACTCAAAATCTTATAAAAGTGAAGGTTGGAAACTATCTTTACATGTAGTTGGGGAAAAATATTATTAGGTGGGGAAGAAAAAGAAGGAGAAGAAGAAGAAGAAGAAGAGGAAGAAGATGAGGAAGAAGAAGAAGGAGGAGGAGGAGGAGGAGAAGGAAGAGAAGGAGAAGAAGAAGAAGAAAGAGAAGAAGGAGTAGAGGAAGAAGGAAAAGGAGGAGAGGAAGAAGGAAAAGGAGGAGAAGAAGAAGAAGAAAAAGAAGAAGAAGAAGAAGAAGAAGAAGAAGAAGAAAGAGGAGAAGGAGAAGGAAAAGAAGAAGGAGAAGAAAAAGAAGGAGGAGAAGAGGAAGAGGAAGAAGAAGTAGAAGGAGGAGAAGAAGAAGGAGAAGAAAAAGGAGAAAAAGGAAAAGAAAAACGCTCAAGATCAGAGAAATGAAGTGATTTGCCCCAGGTCACACAATAAAGAGAAGAGCTAGGATTTGAACCCATGTCTTCTAATGACAGATCTGGTGCTGTGCCTACTGCACTGCTCTCTCTTCCTTAACAGCAAATGCTGGAGCATAGAATTAACATGATAATAAACATGGTAATTTTGCTCCAGGAGCTTCTGGGATTTTTTTCTAATATTCCAAACTTCTTCTTATTCAGTTGTCTGACTCTTCATGACCTCATTTGCAATTTTCTGGGCAAAGATACTGGAGTGGTTTGCCATTTCCTTCTGCAGCTCATTTTACACATGAGGAAACTGAGGCAAACAGTGTTCAGTGACTTACCCAAGGTCACATAGCTAGTAAATGTGTGAAGCCAGATTTGAACTCAGGAAGAGGAGTCTTTCTGACTCCTGGCCCAGTTTTCTACCCACTGTACAACCTAGATTACTTAACAATGGTACAAATAAAGGAAAAGCTAGACTTTATCTCTTAAGAAGACAGAAGTACTGACCCCTTGGGGTTGTTGCTAATGTTCTTTGCTTCTAGTTTTATGAGACTGCCTTAAAATTATTCTTATGAGAAAAGTTCTTATGCATGTTAATTGGGGTGTGACTATGGAAATAGGATGCTAAATGCAGCATGATTAAATGATGTGACATATTTATTTTACTGCTTAAGCCTGCATTAGAATATGGGTCATCCAATAAAGAAGCTTTCTTAGCCTAGCTTATCTTTTAAAGTTCAATGATCAGGGAAATGAAAAAGTCCTAATCAGGTTTTACTAAGGACAGACCCTCCCCACTCCAAAACAATTCGTTTTGCACATTGACCCCTTCATACCCAGTAAGTTCTAGTCATGTGACTGGATATATTCCTTAATTTTTCTGAACCTTTGTTCACTCATCTGTAAAATGGGGCTAATACTAGTCATGTTGTGAGGAAAGTATTTTGCAAACCATAAAACATCCTTTCCTTTCTTCTCCTCCGCTCCTCTCCTCTTCCCTCTTTTGTCCTCTCCTAAGCTCTCCTGTCCTCTCCTCTTTTCCTCTCCTCTCTTCTCCTTTTTTTTCTTCTCCTCTCCCACAGCCTAGTAAGAGCCTAAATCACGATTCAAACTCAGATCTTCTGGACTCCAAGTCCAGAACTTACTTGTCTTGTTATGGCTTAGCTCCCTGACCAGACAGTAGGTTTCTTGCTACCAGGGATTGTTCATCTCTGAAAAACCCTCAGTTCCCACTTCAGTGCCTTGTACTTGGGTAGGGATGGGGGAGTATCAATTAGCATCTGGCTAACTAGATAAATAAAGTATACAGACAGAACAAGGCCAGTAAGATTTGATTGCTGAACATGTTACCCACAAAACAAAATCAAGTTATTATGGTTTAAATTCTATTGGCCTGATAGTATTTTTGTCCCGGCCCATATGGAAGTCACAGATGGACTGAGGGAGGGATGGAGTAGACCACCTCACCCCCATTGCTCTTCAGATCCCATCTCTTAGGTCTTATTGACCATCTGTTCACATGATGCTTCACCTAGTAGCTTAACAAACAAATCCATAAATAGGAAAGAGTCATCCAGCCCTGTGGAACTGTGGGCAGCATTTCAGTCCTTTGTGTTCCTTGTTGGTTCAGGGAGTTGTCAAGGCAGACTTCTTGGATAATGGCACTATCTCTACCCCATTTTAATTGGCATCCTCTTCCAGATCTGCTGCACATACTCTCACAATGGGTCCAGAAGGGAATGGCTACATTTACTTGAAATAGACTGACTCACAAACCCTGTGCCATGGATGTAGGAGTCTCCTAATTTTGAATCACTGAAATTTTTCAAAGTAAACATCAGACTAGAAGAAATGCTAAAGAAAACACATAGTTACTTGCCATGGGACTCTGGAAAGTAAGAAACAGAACACGAATAGAAATGGAAATATCAGCTGTGTCTATTGTTATTTCCTAAAGAAGTTTGACCAATGAGAAATGCTTGACACAATAAGGAAACTTAAAGAGCAGTCCCTATATCAGCCAGAAAAATGCTTAATCTCATCAGTTAGCAGAGAGACATGGTAGCAAAGGGCAACACCAATTTAGAGTTGAAGCTTGTTTTAGAATCTTATGGTTGGTGTTCCTCCTTTGCTCTCAAATAGAACCAGTGACATGAGGGTGATGTCTTGACTTGTGAGTAAATTGGGGTTGAATGAGGCAGGGCTGTGCAAAATCATCAGCCTCATTCTCTCTTTCAGAGTCATCAGAGTCCAGTGACAAGACAAAGGTCAAGACCACTGGCAATGATCCAGGATATACTGAGTGACCCTGGCCTTTCTAAATTAATATTTTTGCTAGGTATCAGTTTGTCTGAGGTCATACCCACTCAATGAATAAAGTCTAGATAAGAAATGAGACAAAAGGTGGCTCAATTTGCTATAAAAAATATTAGTCTGGGAGTGGAAGATCCTCAGAGTTTCTGGCCAGAACAAAAAACAATTGTTGTTTAGTTGGTTGGTTGTTGTCTTTCATTCTAGAAGAGGACCAAAATGACATCATGTTAGAGTCAAATTTCCATGTGTCCATCTGTGGCTGATCAGACCAATAAGAGCTCTGAATGCTCTACCACAGTTTGGGGACAGATAGTCTGTGTGAACATTTGGGGTGGATACTCTAAATTTGCACATCCTTCTTTTCCTTTGAGCTATTTCAACTCTGCTTTGCTCATAGAGCACAGCACCTTCTCTGATGTGGGCATGCCATGCTGAATGGTCCTGTGCCAGTGTCTCCCATGTTACACCATCAATTCTGAAGTTCTTAAGAGAAACCTTTAGTGTGTCCTTGTATCACTTCCTCTGACCACCATGTGAACATTTACCCTGTGTGAGTTCTCCATAAAAGTCTTTTAGGCAAGTGTACATTTGGCATTCAAACAACATGGCCAGTCCATTGGAGTTGCACTCTCTGAAGCAGAGTTTGAATGTTTGTCAGTTTAGTTTGAGAAAGGACCTCAGTGTCTGGTACATTATCCTGCCAGGTGAGCTTCAGAATCTTCCTAAGACAATTCAAATGGAAGTGATTCACTTTCTTGGAAGGGTGCTAGCATACTGTCCAAGTTTCACAGGCATACAACAACGAGGTTAGAATATGGCTCTGTTCAGTTTGGTGGTAAGTCTAATACCTCTTCTCTCCCATATTTTCCTTCCAAGCCTCCCAAATACTGAGCTAGTTATTCACTCTCATTCAAAACCATTAAAACCTAAACAATGAGCCACCTAGACTTGGGCTGGGCTATTTATCATTGGCCTTTCAATGAAAACCAGAATGACTTGGGTTTAGAGGCTTAGTGAAGTAATTCCATTTAAAACAAAATGGGCTTTTTAAAAGCCTGTTTTTTCAGAGCTATATTTTAAGAAATCAGAAGAAAAAACTGCACAAAACAAAAAGTAAACTGTCCCAGATTTTAAAAAGAGGAGGACAAGAAGAAAAAAACAAAGAGAGGAAGAAGGAGAAGGAGAAGGAAGAGGAGGAGAAAAAAAGGAGGAGAAGCAGAGAGAGGAGGAGAAGGAGAAAAGAAGAAGGAAAAGAAGGAGGAGAAGATGAAGAAGAAGAAGAAGAAGAAGAAGAAGAAGAAGAAGAAGAAGAAGAAGAAGAAGAAGAAAACAGTGGCATTTCCCAATTTCTGTTTGAATTGGCAGGTTGGGTCTCTAGAGGACAGCTATTCCTGCTCCTCTCAGATAACATAGTAGATACAGTTAATACATAACTTCCTAAGAATCTGGTTCACTCCTTCCCACAAATACATATAGCATCCATGGGAGCTGTAAATTAAAACTTTGATCCTAGGTGTACATGGAAAAAATGTGTGTGACAAGGTTTCACTCAAATTATCTGCCCTGGAAGTCCTATGTAGAGACCTTAAGCAGAACCTCTGTTGTTGTTTGTCCTTCATTCTCAAAGAGAACCAATGATGTCATGAGAGTGATGTATTGACTTATTCATAAACTGGGTTTGGGTGAGATAGGGTTAGAGCAAAGGTACAAACAATTTTAGGGCCCTTTGGGCATAGCCCCAAATTGCTGTCCAGAATGGTTGGATTAGTTCACAACTCTGCCAACAGTGCATTAATGTCCCAATTTCTCCACATCCCCTCCAACATTTGTCATTTTTCCCTTCTATCATTTTAGTCAATCTGAGAGGTGTGAGAGGTGGTACCTCAGAGTTGTTATAATTTGCATTTCTCTAATCAATAGATTAGAATGTTTTTCATGTCTATAGGTAGCTTTGATATAGTCTTTGGAGAAATGCCAGTTCATAACCTTTGACCATTTATCAATTGGGAATTGACTCATTTTTATAAATTTGACTCAGTTCTCTATATATCTGACAAATGAGGTCTTTCTCAGAGACATTTACTGTAAAAATTTTCCCTCCAGTTTCCTTCCTTTTTAATCTTTGATTGCATTGGTTTTATTTGTACAAAAACTTTTAAATTTAATATAATCAAAATTGTCGATTTTATATCCTGTATTTTTTTTGGTCACAAATTCTTCCCATAAACCTGACACGTAAAATATTCCATGCTCCCCTAATATCTTTCATTTTGACCTTATTTCAGTATATAGTGTGAGATGCTGGTCTCTATCTAGTTTCTGTCAAACTGCTTTCCAGTTTTCCTGGAAGTTTTTGTCAAATAGTGACTTCTTGTCCCAAAATCTTGGATCTTTGGGTTTGTCAAACATTAGATTACTATAGTCATTTACTAAGTGTATTGTGTACCTAATCTATTCCACTCATCCACCACTTTATTTCTTAGCCAGTATCAAATTGTTTTGATGATTACCTTTTAGTAATATTTTTTGAGATCTGGTATTGTTAAGCCTTCTTCCTTCACAGTTTTTTCATTGATTCCCTTGATATCCCAGGAAGTTTTGAACTAATCTAGGGAGAAGGAGAGGACTACATAGCAGCAGCAGCAGTAGAGAAGCATCTTCCCTCCTTGACACTTAAGAAAGGAAGGCAGTGAGAATGATCAAAATGATGAAGACCGAACCCTGATCATTGGAACTTGCCTTTTGTATCTTGAACCTCCAATCAGGAGGACATATCTCTGAGAGCAGATGGCAAAATTTAATCATTTCTCTCCATGTGATTCTTTGTCATCAGGTATCCATTTGGGATTTGTTTCCTTGCTATGCTTTGTTATTTTTATACTTTACCTTCCTTTCACATAAAAATTTATGCTCAACCATAAAAGCTGTACTTTACATGGTTGTATAAGGGTGGAGTACAGAGGGGAGTTCATGGGAAAATCCAGGAAAAGTTTATCTAGCCAGAAACTTTCCTTTCCAGACTGGTAACTAGAGGGGAGGGGAGGGGTAGGTAGGATGGAGATGGGGAAAGGAAGAAAGGTGAGGGAGGGACTTGAAGAGATGTTATGATTGTTTTCCATAATTCATGCATTTAACAAATATCCGAACAGGCAATACTTTAAACTGAATCTGAGGTTTCACTTTTGCCTTTAGACTAGTGAGCCTTTTGTAATGGTGTGGCTGATCAAATCTTCAACTCAGGGAGACAGAGAAGATGGTAAGAAGGAAAGACTATGATGGGGAACCATAGATAAGAGCTGCATCCAACTTCAATGAAGGGATGTGTGTATGTGTAAGGGAAAGGAAGGCCCCAACAAAGTCAAGATCTGTGAGTGGCAGCAGTTGTGGTCTAGGAGGATCTGACTCCTTCCATTTGTCAAAGGAAGGGAGTGGGGGGAGGGTGGGGGTTGGATGGAAAGTTCTCCTGAGCTGTCTTCAATAATGCCACCTGAAGGTTACAGTAAGAGGTTTGGTAATTAACTCTTTCGCCCTAGGAATATGTTGAATGTGTTTAGAGATTCATAGAATGCAGTGATCTGAGACAGGAAGACGTGTTCAAATTCTGTCTCTAATAATTGCTAGCTATGTGGTCCTAGGTGAGTCACTTAATTCAAATTTTAAAGGTCTCAGATTCTAGGACTTCTCCACTGAATCATGATGGGTTGGGTTCTTTTGTAGAGGCACTTCCCAAATTGTGACTTGCTGCCTCCCCCATCTCCCATGATAGATTGTTCATGTATTCAAATATCACATCCATTTCTCCGATAGTGCTCTTTAACAAAGTGTTTTTTAAGATAACTAAAGTTAACTGTCTCTGTCAAGAATTGTCAGTGCTATTTATGAGCTCCTCATTATTCTGTTGCTACTCAAACATGAATTCAGGTGCTTTATTGCTACTGCTTGCAACTGTACTGTTGGCCTTGGCTGATCATATTAGGCAGCTGTCACTCATACCTGGCTTTGTTCTGTGGATCAGTCGGTCAGCAGGATCCTGTCACTCAGGTTCATATCCTTGGGGTTGTTCCCAACTTCTCACTCCTTCACACCATGTATCCACTTAGTTGCCAAGTCTTGTGGTTTCTGTCTCTACATTATGTCTTGCATCTCTCAACTTACATGGCTGCTGTCTTAGTGTGGAAAAATCATGGATTTACAGGGAAGATATAGTCTTTTTTTTGAGGCAATTGGGGTTAAGTGCCTTGCCCAGGGTCACACAGCTATTAAGTGTCTAAGGGCAAATTTGAACTCAGGTCCTCTTGACTCCAGGGCTGGTGCTCTATCTACTGTACTGAATAGCTGTCCCAGGAGGGCATATGGTAAGGAACTTAGAGAAACCTACTCTCAGGGCAGTTGCCTTGGGAGTATCTTGAGCAATGTATGAGTAGATAAATTTGCATGAAGGGAAATCCAGACTGTCCTTGAGTAATGCTTCCTTTGAGGCCAGATAGTCATAAATTAATGGTGCTATAGTCACTCCTCTTGGCACCTTCCACATATCAGGCTATGCCTCTTATGTGACAGAATGCAGCCTCCATCTTATGATGGAGGGAATATGTAAGCCCCTTTCTTGGGCTTAATTCCAAAGTTAGATTCAAGGATAATTCATAATTGCTTCTGGTCATAAGATGAGAAAGGAACAATGCAGGAAGACAGGTTTAAGCTTAATATACTAAGTTCATTCATCTTTTTCCTACTCAGCCCTCTCCCCTCCTAGCTAAGCAACTAATCTTTTAGAGTTAAGGTTTCTATGTTTAAAAAAGTAAGGAGTTATCTGGGAAAAAAAGGAATGTTAGCTTTGAGTTTACTACACACTGGTCATACCCAGAGTGCTAGGTACTTCACAATCCATGTCCTGTGAAGGTTTGTGATCTATGATCCAAAATTGTCATGCATCTGTCATACAAATATAGCATATACATATATTTCATAGACCTTTATGTAATACACCAATATGCCATGATTGTGATGTATTTTCCTTTCACTCATTTTGAGCATTTCTTTCCAAATCAGTTTTAAACTTACTGACCCTTAAGGTGGGACAGAAGGAGCAAAGAGGGAAGAGAGAATGGAGGTTATGTTTTCTTTGGAAAGGAAGATAATGGACAGGGTCAACGGAGATGAGAGCTTCATTTGTCTGTGGAGGAAACTAAAGTGGAAGATTTGTATTTTTAGCAAAAGGACATGAATAAAGAGGGATATAAGCTTCTTGGAAGCAAGGAATGTTTTTTGTTTTTTCTCTATATTGTCAGCACTCAGAAGGCCTAGTTCCCCATATATAGCAGTTGATCAGTAAACACTTTTTGGATTAGATTTATTAGAAAAGGTCAACAGAAAGAACTTTGTGTTTGAGGTCATAGAACCGAGGCAGAATCCCACCTCTGATGATCACTGCCTATGTGACCATGAACAAGTTACTTAACCTCTCTGGACTTCAGTTTCTTTCCCTGTAAAATGATCGAGTTGGATTAGATAACAATCTTTGAGATCTCATCTTGAAATCTATGATCTTGTGATTCTGACTCTGATTCTTATTTGTGTGACCTTAGACAAGTTATTTCTTTCTCTGGCCTCAGTTTCCTCATCTTCAAAGTGATTAGATGATTCAAAATGACTAGATGATTCCTCAGTTCCTCCCAAATCAATAGAGAAAGAAGTGATAGTCTTCATTTTTTTCCCCAACAAATTTTTTTTTCCAGCAAATGGTTAAACATTTTACTTTAAAACCAGATAATTAGAGTTGACTAACACAGTCTTTCATTTACTGTTTTGCTCTGATTGTAGGTTGTAACTTTGGACAGTAAGAGTTATAAAGGGAAAAGTATTCACTTTAACACTGCTCATGGTGATGAACAATAAAGATAAGCCAGAAGTGGGATCTGTGGGCCCATCCCAGGAGGAGAAGCAAGAGAAATAGGCATTCACAGGAAGATTTTAAAGAAAAGCTCATAAATCCAAAAATGCCTTTGCTGACTTTCAGGAACAAGAAGTACCAAGACATTAATGCTGCTCTGGAGTGAATTGTGGGAGATGCTGGTGATCAATCCAGGCCAAGATATTGCCCCTCATTCCTTCCGTGTACCTGAACACCTGCCAGCACAGACTGTCACTCCCCAACCAAGGGGCATAACCTCATTTTCCCATTCAGTTTTTTGTTCATCGCTTCCAGATATGTAACTGCCACCTTATGTAATATTCTCCTGTATTCAATGCTTGATACCGTGGCTTCATTGGGAAAACTAAGCTTCTTCAGATAAACAGAAGAACTTATGTGGTCATTTATAGAGGAAAAAGGGGAAGACACTCCAGGGAAGGCACAGAATGGATATGCATAGGCTCTGAAGACTATGACAAAATGACATTTCCTTTACTGTGCTTTATGTATTGTCAATACATATGAAGAACTTTGAGAAAACATTTTTTGTGGGGGGAAAGAAGAGGGAAGAAGTATGAATCTTATTTCATCGAAGTGGGTAGAACCTTGCTAATGCAGAGGACTGATGGTACTTGGAAACTTGAACCTAGGAAGGTAGCGAAGAGGACCAGAAAGGAAAGACAGCTTCAAAAGGGAAAGGAAATAAGTATTAGGTTAAAATGAGGCCAGAGATAGAATTTGTCACCAAGACAACATGGTGGCACCATGTTTTGGGACCAATACTAGGTAGATAGAAGCAACCCAGGAAACTGGGTTATCCCTTCATGGCTAGACTAGGAGTAAAGAGAAATTTCCATGATCTGTGAGTTACTTTGATCTACTTCACCTTGATTTTGGAAAAGTTCTTTTGGAAAACCCAACCTGTCTTGGATATATTTAAGGGAAAGAGAGAAGGGTTCACACTTGAGTGGATACAGGCAGGGAATATGAATACACGAGTATACATATGAAATACATGTAGTCAGGGGACATTTGTGGAAGGATGCCCATGTAGGTAATGTATATGGCACAGGCACAGATATGGCGTTGTGGCTCATAAAGAGCCATTGATGTTATCTACTGATGTCAAGATGCTGCGCTACCCAGCCAGGTGGGCTCACAGACTTCCACTTCATGCTGCCTGGCTAGATATGCAATCTCTGTTGAATGTCATTCTCTCTGATTCCAACATCTGGCTCAGCTAAAATCTTGGCTATATCTTTCTCAAGGGAAAAGTGGGTGTTGTCATACTCTTTTAGCCTAAAAGAATAAGCTTTTTATTGCTATATATTTTTCTTTTAGAAGTAAGGTTTTTATGGTTATAGATTTTTTTTTTTTTTAGAAAAGGCATAAATACTTACCAACAAATCACCTACCCCCAGGTTCTCCTGTCTTATTCCCTTATAACCTTGGCCAAGTCTCCCAATGATAAGGCAAGATTCTCTAGCCAGGTTTTAAATTTTTCAGAATGAAAAGTAAAGTCGTTCTAGCTAGCTAATGCCCTCAGAATTAATCTTTTATTTAGGACATTTTTTTTCCTGCTTCAGGAACTTGTATCTCTCTGTCAGGGACCTTACCCTAGCTTCTGGTGACCATTCCATATATCTTTCCTCTTTAATCTCCGAAGGCTTAACTATTATCCAGTTAATGGCTATTTGCCCAATAAGTACCTAATACATCTGGAGTTTTGGGCTCCCAGGTTTCTCAATACTAATTACATAGCACTTTAAACCTTACATAGAGCTTCATACCATTTGATCCACACAATAACCATGTGAGGTAGATATTATGATCTCCGTTTTTACAGATGGGAAAACTGAGACTGAGAGAGATTAAATGATTTCCCCCAAGGTTACACAGCTTATCAGTATCTAAAGTGAAATTAGAGTTTGGTTTTTCATGACTCCAACTCCAACCTCCACCCCGTAGGTCACCTTGCTGCCTCTACCTTCTAACCTCAAATCTCTTCCATTTTCCCATATGGATTAGTGAACTAGATAAAGGCTAAAAGACAAAGCTAATCCTAGGGGGTGAGATCATTACCTCTACAGTTTAGCTAAATTCCTGGCTTTTTTATATGAAGGTATAGCTGTGTAAACCTTAAGAAAGGCTTTGCATTCATATAACCTTAAGTAGTACCTCAATATCTATTTTCCTGTTCCTATACAATTTTTAAAGGGGGTAATGAGACAGGAGTAAGCAGGAAACAAGGAATGTTGCCATCATACTCCCATCACTCCATTATCCTTCTTCAGATCTGATTTAAACCTGGACAGTTGGGGGGAAAAAAAGGCAACCAGGTGGAGCAGAGGAAGACTCTTGGTACCCAACTGTCTGAATACATGTAATGCTAGCCTCTTCTCAACCTTACAAAGAGACAGTCAAGCTACAAAATCTATGTGCCTTCAAATAACCTCTGAGCTCAGACTGTACCTGTCCCTGCAGCAAAAATTTAACTTGAAGTATTTCTGAGAGATAGGAAGGAACACTGGTCTTGTAGTCAGAAAAATCTGAGCTCAAATCCTATCTCAGTCTTACAGGTTGTGTAACCCTGAATCTGTTGCTTAACCTTTCTCAGTCTTAGTTTCCTCATCTATAAAATGGAGATAATTGCACTCACCTCCCAGGGCTATTGAGAGAGTAAAATGAGATAATATGTACATAACACTTGGCAAAGTGAAGCTATCTAGCTTCAAGCTCAGCCTGTTAGTCAACAAACATTTAGTTTTTAAATTATATTTCATTTATTTTAACATTCATTCTTTAAAATTTCAAATTGCAAACTCTCTCTCCCTCCAGCACCTCCTCCACTCACTGAGAAGGTAAGCATAGGCAGAGGCATTCAAAGCATATTTCGTGTTGGCCATGTTGCAGCAAAAAAAAAAAAAAAATTAAAAGGCAAGAAAAGTAAAGTAGAAAATATCCTTCAAAAAAAAGGGAAAAAAGAAAAAGGAATTTGCATAATAACTTTATTAGATATTTAAAAGCAATAGCAAACTCTACATAATAAATTTGCCGTTTCATGTGCGATCATCCTTTTTTTATATACCATGTTAAGGAAATGCTTGTTTTATTCCATAAATTATAATTTTTTAAAAATGCTTGCCAGAAAAAGGAAAACAGTCTTCAATCTGCACTTAGTTTATCAGTTCTCTCTCTAGATTCAGATAGAATTTTTCATTGTGAGTCCTTTTGGAATTGTCTCAACAAGTATTTATTAAGCACTAATAATTTTCCAGGCATTGGGCTAAGCATTGGGAATAGGAAAGGAAAAACAGTCTTCAAGGAGTTCACATTGTAATGGGGGAGACAATGTGTAAAAAACTATGTACACACAAGAAATATGGAAAGGAGATACTTGTTGTCCATCCTTTGTTCTCAAAGAGGACCAATGATGTCAGGAAGGTGATGTCTTGACTTGCAAGTGAATTGGATTTAAGTGAGGCAGAACTGTGCAAAGTCATCAACCAGCTTCACTTTCTCCTCCAGAGCCATCTGGGTTCAGTGGAAAGACATGGATCAGGACTGGATATGGTGCCTGATGCAATGGGAGATCTTTGCCTTTTTAAGCTAAGGTCTTTCCCAGGTCTTAGTTTGTCTGAGTGGAGAGGAGATGCAAAGTGGTCTCAGAGGAAAGGCATGATGGGACTGAGCAAGGCCTTCTGGCAATGGTAGGATCTGAGGCTGAGCCTTGAAGAAAGCCATCAAGGTTCCCCAAGGCATTTCAGACATGGGAAATAGGTAGTGAAGAGGTTTGCCATGGGGAGATGGTGTATTGAGTTTGAGAAACAACAGATAATCCAGTATAGCTGTACATAGTACACAAAGGAGAGTATAGAGTATAGTGTATAAGAATACTAGAAAGGTAGGAAGGGGCCAAGTTATGAAGAACTTTAAATGCCAAACAAAGGATTTTTGTATTTGACTCTAAAGGTAATAGGGAATCACTGGAGTTTGTTGAGTAGGAGGATACCATGATCAGGCCTGAACTTTAGGAAAATCACTCGCAGTTGAGCAGATGATTGAAGTAGGGAGATTTCCCTCCATGCTTCAGGAAGATCAATTAGAAAGTTATCGGGATAGACCAATCAAGAGATGATGAAAGCCTATAAGAGCGTGGTATCTATATAAGTTGTTTGTCCTTCATTTTTAAAGAAGATCGATGACATCATGTAGTGATGTCTTGACTTACACATGAGTTGGATTTAAGTGAAGCAGAGTTGCACAAATGCATCTGCCTCACTCTCTCTTCCAGAGTCATTGAAGTCCAAAGATAAGATAAAAGTGACAGCCCAGATGCAGTGAATGACCTTGGTGTCTTCGACACCTAACCAAACTCTAAGTGCTCCAGACTACACAGCCATTGGAATAAATTGTTCTGATCCACCCATTCTGTTGGGGGAAGTCTTCACTTGCTTGGGATACACATTCCCCTAATTCATCAATGGGTTTAAGGCTTGTCGGCTATAGATACGAGTGCTGTTGTGATGCTAGAAATGGCAAAATTTAACAACAGAGTGGATATAAAATGGGAGGGAAGAGTTAGAGATGTGAGAGATTGCAGGCTTGGGAGACTAGGAGGATAATGGTGCCCTTGATAGAAACAGGAAAGTTGGAAAGGGAAAATACAATGAATTCTGTTTTGGACATGTCGCATTTGAAACATTTTCATTAAGTTAATTCTTGAATTTAGTCTGTAGCTAACTGTGTATAAAATCACACAGTCCATTTTTGTTATTGTTTCATGATAATTTTTGATCTATTATGGCAGAGTATATTCATTTCATAATAATACTACATTTTCTACAGAAATTAGCAAGCAATTACAATGCAACTACAGTTATCAGTATGTATTTATAGAATTTTTTTTTCAGTGCCTGGTATCAAACCCCTTTCCTCATTATCACATTTTACATTTCACTATGTTGGAAAAGGTATTATTTTAAAGCAAAGCTTTTCCTGAAAAGATGTTTCAATTTAATAAAGAGGCACAAGCATCTCTGTAAGTTTATTTTTCACTCTTTATCTTTCTTTTTGAGGAGTTGAGGACAAGCTTTTGAAAAACTGCAAAATATCAACAACAGTGGAAGCAACACTGAATTTAGAGCCAAAGGACCTGAGTTTAAATCCTGACTCTGGCAAGTAATTACTTGAATGACCTTGGACAGGTCACTTTAACCTCTTTTGACTCAGTTTCCTGACCTCTAAAATAAGATGGTAGGGACTAGATGGTCTATATATAAGGTCCTTTCCAGGTCTAAATGCAGGATCTTTGGGAGCCAGAAGGGATCCTGGGACCCCTCTCTTTACACATGAGGAAACTGAAGCCCAGAGACATTAACTGATTTGTCCAAGGTCACACAGTACCACACTCATTTATGCTCGTTTGATTTTTCTGAATGCTAAGCCCTCTGCAGTGGGAGTCTGCACTGGTTCCTTGAAACAGCCAATCCTCTGTCCCAATCCTTGGTTCAGCACCACCTGGTGCTTCTTAGGCCTGGGAGTTTAAATTATAAAAGGCTTGACCAGGGGCAAGGAGTGTTTTCCCCAAACTTGAACTGCCTACACTCCTGACTTCAAAAGCGGAATGTATATACTTTTATTGTGTATTTATACTTATATTTTATTTTTGTTTTATATTTTTATTTCATATTTTATACTTTTATTATATATTTATACTTATATACTTTTATGTTAGCATTATAAATTCTTAAACTTTATATATTGAAATAAATCTAATTTCATTTTATAGTTCATAAGTGTTTTTTGCATTTTAAACAAGAGAAACCTTGAACCTGACGGAAGAGGCCAAATTTAGTTTTGGCCAGTAGCACCCTCCTTTGCTAATAGTCATTGTGTCAACAACGGCACTTACAGAGCACCTTAAGGTTTGCAAAGAACTTCACATACTTTCTCAGCTGATCTTCAAAACAAACCTGGGAGATTTTATCCCCATTTTTCAGAGGAGGAAACTGAATCATAGGGCAGCGAAATGGCTTGCTCAAGGTCACACAGCTAGTATCTGAGGCAAGATGAAAACTCAGGTCTTGTTGACGCTAATTCCAGCACTCTGTGCACTGTGCCGTGTGGCCAGCAATGGTGGGTATGATGGTGTGGTACATGGACAGGGATGGCTACTTGACAGAATTGTTTGGGTGGGGTGGGTTCCCTCATGAAACCAATGAAGAGTTACTAAAACCCTATTGGAAAAGGTTGATATATATATACATACATATATATATGCATATATATGTATGGATATATATTTATTTATGTACATGTGTGTATGTATATATAATATGTGTGTGACAGGATAAGCAGGGGTCTGGAAAGATGGGAGTGAGGTTATAGAAGAATGGGGAAGAAAGAAATCTTTGCCATTGTACTTTAGCCGGATCTCAGGATTAGAGATTTGGCCCTCTGAACTTGCTCTGTAAATGTTGATTTAAGGTTAATTTACAATCCTTAAAATTTGTATTCATGAAAAGACATGGATCACATTTTATGAGTCTATTCAGCTTCCAAAACTCTAAACAGGTGGTAGCTGTCAGGTACAATGCCTAGCAACCAAGCCCTTTGAAGCTCAGTGTTTATCATATAATTGTCAGTTTTTTAATAGAATCCTGAGGCTGGAAGGCACCTCCAAAGATTGTCTTCTACCTATCTCCCTTCTTTACTCTTGGCAGAATATCGTTTAAGAAAAATAGGTTTCTTCCTATGATAAAATGTCTTTCAGGAAGGAGATTGTCTTATACAGTCTGCTTTAATATCTCAGCCTGCACATCCAGAAAGTGATTTCTTGTATCAAATCTAAATCCCCTGCTGCATCCGTGTTCTTCTTTTAGAGGAACTGATAAAAAGTTCATTTCTCCATTTGGTAAAGTGGCCTTACCAATCTCTTCTTCAAATATAAATTTCTTTAATTTTTCTTTCCAGATCCTATTTTCCAATCCAACAGATACTGACTATACTCCTCAGCGCCCATCCTAATTTTTATCTGATGAGAATTCCTGAAGTGGTCCAATTTGTGACCCCATTTGGGATCTTCTTGGCAAAGATTCTAGAGTGATTTGTCACTTCCTTCTCCAGCCCATTTTATAGATGAGGAACCTCAGGCAAACAAGGTTAAGTGACTTTTCCAGGATCATATGGTTATTACCTGTCTGAGACCACATTTGAACTTATGAAAATGAGTCTTTTTGACTCTAGACTCTTATCTACTGCAACACCACCTACTTGCCCAGTCCTCTCCTAGCCTTCCCTAATCGAAGTACTAGATCAGGCTTGCACAACCTGCAGCCTACTTACAGACTATGGGCACCCCAAAGGATTCCAGGTGGTTTTCCTCTAAATTATTTTTGTGGGCAGCCTAAAATCCTTTGGAGGACCATAGGTGGTGCCGGCCTGGACTAGAAGAAGCCTATTGGAGCTCATCTACTATATCCTCCTATCTATTTTCAGATGGGCCTCATGACCCTCTTTATAGTGAGATTTTTTTCTAAGGAGAAGAAGCCCTCTCAACCCAACAGAGAAGGAAAAGCTACTGCCTTCTCACTTTTTTATTGGGATAAGTACTTGCTTAGGAGTCAGAAGAACTGGACTATGCTCTGGATTCCACCATTACTAGAAACATGACTATGCAAGTCATTTATATTCTTTGACTACAATTCCCTCACATCTGTAAAATGAGGATGATGTCTAGCCTTGCAGGACTACTGTGAGGGTCAAATGAAAAAATGAATGAGAAAGGATCTTGAAAATTGGAAGGCCATGTATAAATATCAGCTATTATTATTATTGTTATCTTTATACCCATCACAGCAGCTACAAATAGTAAATGCTTGATAAATGTTTGTTGAATGAATGAAAAAAAGAATACTTGTTCACTGGAAAATGATAAAACTAAAAATTTTTTTAAAAAGCCTGCTGTTCCTTTCTCATACTTTCAGGAGATATTCTCTCCATACAGATTTATCCACTAAATAATTATCTTCATTAAAATATTCTCTTAATCACTGTTTTTTTTTGGTAATGATAACGTCTGTGGTTTTTTCCCAAGCATTTTGTATTGTCCCCTCTTTCACATATTTTGAGAACTGTCAGTCCTTCAATATTTCCCCAATACATACCTATGTATATTCTCCAATATCTTATTACATAAGATTTTACAAACAAGCTTATGTTAAAAATCCATGTTACACTTAATTGCCATATTCCGGAAATCAAGTTCCTGAGATGGTTTTCAGGCTCATTTGGTTTCCTCATTGTTTTAGTTGACTTACATCAGTAAGCTTTCCTAGGAAATGGAGCTAATCTGCATTAATATCTGTTCTTTTCTCCATTTCCTATCTTTATGCATCAGTTTGTTTAAATAGTTGTAGGCTGTCTTCTTATTTTTATTCTTTCTTTTAAATTTGGTGTTGATTTTGATTTTTGCTCTAACAATTCAATACTGCTGATTAGCAAAATTACTCCCACATCAGTAATCAATCATTTCTTTTGTGTTAGATCATAATCAGTTTCATTTTTTTATGATATTATTTGTTTCATGTTCAATGCTTCCTTACTCTCCCAGTATGATGTTTCTATACAGGTGAAAAACCTTTGGTCCATCTCATTTTGTACTTCTGAACCATGTTTTCCACCATCTTCTCACAACCTACCTCTACCCCTCAGCATTTAAGCCACTAAATATATGATGATTTAATTAGGAGAGGCTTATTAAATTCTTCATAGAATTTGTCTATTGATCCTCTGCAACAGATGTTGGCAATAATTATCTTCATCATGGTTTTTATGCAAAAGTTTCCCATGAGCACTGCAGTATAGGATGGTCAAGAGTTCCCTAAAATGATGTTCACATTGTACAAACAATAAAAACATCTGTGCCAACTCCTTTTTTTATTTCTCCAAAGAGAATCAGTGAGAAATTTAGCTGCATCTTTCTTCTTGTCTTTTAAACTCATTTATAAAAAATAACATCAAGATGGAGATATGGATATGCTCCTCTTAGCAGGAGCAACATTCACTTGTTGTATGGTCAACGAACAAGTTTCTCACAAAAAGACGACCAAAAGTTAAGTTAATGATTATAAATAATATAAAAGCTACCAAACCTTTGCATCTTCTGTTATTTTCCCATCACTCTTCCACCTTTACTGAGAAAGCTGAAAGGGGCCAGTTATACAGGACTTTGGACAACTTTATAGGTTTATTTGTTTCATGGATTGCTGTGACCAAAGAATTAATCACTGAATGACCAAGCATCATTTAGTGATGAGTCAGTATGATGAGTCAGCGAGTGAATGATTTTTAGAAAAATCCTCATCCAAGGCTTTCATTTTATTTTGACTGATGCTATAGAACCACTGAAGCATTGAAAGTATTTTGCCTTTACTTATATTTTGGTGTCAGGATTAGTCACACAGTTTCCTTGCTTTTTCCCTCAAGGGTTAGTCACCACTTAAAACATACAATATAGCCCCAGAAATATGTGCATGTTGTACCCTGAGGGAGAGTATAAAGCCATGACATTTTCCTACATAATGCCGGTCAGTCAACAGGTTCATGTTTAATTACTATGGTTTCTAGAATCATAATTTTACTTTGACTGACACTAGCAATGCTACAGTAAATTGCATTTATCCAGAGTAGAAGAGGAATGGGTTCTCCTGATGAGCTGACTATTCTAGTTAATTGAAAGTTACTGTATTCAACCTTCATAGGTTATACACTTTTATTTAAGTGGATACATTAAGATCAGAATACACAATAAAATGCAATGAAGTGTTTATTCTCTCTTGATGAACGGAAGGAAATGCTAAATTTCAATTAGAGATTAGTGAAAATAAAGGTATTTCTTTTCCCATCCAAATTCATACCCCATTGAAATCCATAATGCATCCCTAGAGGTCTGCAGACATCTGGTTAAGAATCCCTTTACTACATACTACACCATGATGCCTGGCACCCAGCAGGTCCCTAATAAATGCTTGGTGATTGATCCCAGTCAGTGGGATTAAAAGGGGGTTATTGGGATATAACAAACCTTTCCTCTAATCCTCTTTCCTTAGGAAATGCTGTCCATGAAGAAAATGTTTTTAGTTTAAAAGAAATTTTGAATGTTAGGTTTAATAAATCAATTGCCTGATATATTTTAATTTGTGGGTTAAATCAGCCACACAGTGTACAACTATAAGATGAGGAAGGCTTGGCTAGACAGCTGTTCTGAGTGTATTGGGTCAATTGGAGCTCAATCCTCAGAGCATATACAGGATGCTCTGTTGGCTACCAGCACCCAAAGAGACTGGGGACACTGCTCTCCGAGAGGTGTGATGGTATAAAACGGAAAGCCTCTGCACTTCAAAGAAGGTCTTATCTAATTCTAAAAATCTATTACCCAGGAACAAAGAATTTGACATTTAGCAGTATCTCCATCAATCAGGAGTCATATCTCCTTCTACATATAGAGAACCATGCAAAACACTCCAGACTTGGATAGAAGTCTAGTTACATTTTGAAAAGGATTTGTGAGTTTTAATCAAGCCCAAGTATGAATTTCCATGAGCCCCTAAGCTAAGGTTTTATTCAGAGCAGAATTTCGATGTTCAGAAAAATCAGTTATTATTAAGTTTTGTGGCTTCATAATTGGTTTTTTCACTCAGTTATTTTGCATGTCAAATTAGTTTCTAATCTGAGTTCAAACCATTTCAGAAGATGGATCTGGAAAAAAGCCTAATAATTCCAAATGTGTGAGGAAGCTCATAATGAAAGAAAATTTAAGCCAAGAGAGAGAAACTTAATTCTATGTTTAAGCCCATAATCCTTTTCTCTACTCATATCACTAACTTTTCCTCCTAATAATATCTCATCATCTATTGCAGAAAAATAAGGGTGAGCAAGGTCTACCATTTGCCTTTTTTTTTTTCATTCACTCCTGCCTACAGTGGGATAAAAGGCTCATCTTTATTAAACAAGGTTATTACAGTGTCCTGGACCTCTTCGAGAAATAATGTCATTGGCTCAATTTTCTTGTTTCCCGTCATTACAAACTCCCCATGCAGGAAACTGGAGACAGCCTTGGTGTACTGGCTAGAGCTGGTCTCAGACTCAGATGGGTTTGAGTCCTCCCTTGGACACATATGTAGGGCTGCATGACCCTGTATAAGGGTCATCTAACCTCTCAGTCCTTCAGGCAATTCTCTAAGACTGTAAATTGCCAAGAAGGTACTAACCTGCATGGGTGGAGGAAGTTTCTTCTTCTAGGACTTCTGGTGTCAATGAAATCACATATATGCTCCCGGTTCCTATCAGGGAAACCAGATCTCCCATCTTAGATCTGATTATTTCATTTTTGTTGTTGTTTCCCCTTCATTCTCAAAGAGGACCATGACATCAGGAAGGTGATGCCATGACTTGCAAGTGAATTGGATTTAAGTGAGGGAGGTCTGTGCAGCCTCACTTTCTCCTCTGGAGCCATCTGGATCTGGTGGATCAAGATGAGTGGAGATGGCCCCCTGAAATCAAAGAACCCTAGAGCTGGATGGAAGCCAAAGAATAGCCTAGTCTGACTCATATTTGAAACATGACTCTCTTCTACAATTTTGCATAGATGGTTTTCCAGTCTAGGCTTGAAAACTCCAGTGAGGAAATATTCTATCAAAAGCTGATGTTCATCATATCACTTTAAAGACTGTAAAGTGTCTTATATACCTTATCTTTATTGATCCTCACAGCAACCCCCATTTTACAGATGAGGAAACTGAGGCTCAGAGAGGTAAGCCAATGATCACATGGCTGGTTTTAGAGGCAGGATTTGAACCCAATCTTCTGACTCCATTTCTAGTACTTTATTAATGAGGGGAAGTTATTGCCTCCTGAGAATTTGGTAGGAATGGGGAGGTGGGGCAATAAGGAGGAGGAAAAAAATCAGGCACTGTACCCTGAGCTTTGGATGGTCCCATATGGCTACTTTATTGTCAGTGACTCAGGGATGCAGCCCAAAGGAAAAAAGTCTAGTCAAACCAAATGTTGACTTAAAAAAGTACAAAGATCTTAAGATTATATTCATATAGCCAGCCTATATCCATCCCCCTATCCTACTGCCTGGTCCTCTTCCTACAGCAAGAAGCTGGGGTGGGAACGCCCGACTGTCCCTTTGCACATTCATAAGGTCCTTGAGCTGACATTTTCACAACAATGAAAACTTTTCTCTTCCCTTGTCAGCCACTGGTGTTCAGCTGAATTCAGCAAGAATTTATTGTTTCTACTTTTACAGTGGGCAGCTAGGTGGTACAGTAGATAGAGTACTGGGCCTGAAGGCAAGAAGACTGAGTTCAAATTTGTCCTCAGACACTTACTAGCTGTGTGACCCTGGGCTAATCATCTAACCTTGTTGCCTCAATTTCCTCATCTGTAAAATGAGCTAGAGAAGGAAATGGCAAACCACTCCAGTATCTTTGCCAAGAGTCTAATACAGATGAAAAAGAACTAAACAACAAACTTTGTGCAAGGTTGTATTTATCTTTGCAGAAAAAACAACATAATTCTTGATCTCAAGTAGCTTATAATTGTGTGTGTGTGGTTGTGCGCATGTGTAGGACAAAAACACAAATAACTATGATACAAGAGAGAATGGTAGTGGTAGACCTGAGTTCAAATTCTGCCTTTGACATTTACTAACTGTGTGATGCTAGGCGAGTCCTTTAACTACTCTGAGCCTCAGTTTCCTAATCTGTAAAATGGTGATAATAATACCACTTACCTTATTTAGTTATGAGGATAAAACAAGATAAGGATCATAAATTTTAAAGTAGATTTATAAATGAAGAAACTGAGACTCACAGAGGTTCAGTAACTTGCCCATGGTCTGCTGCTGCTCATTCATTTCAGTCATGTCTGACTCTTCATTATTCCTTTGTGGTTTTCTTGGCAAAGATACTGGAGTGATTTTGTCATTTCCTTATTCAGCTCATTTTAAGATGAGGAAATTGAGGCAAACAGGGTTAGGTGATTTGCCCGGGGTCAGACAATTAATAAGTGTCTGAGGCCAGATTTGAAGAAGTCTTCCTGACTTATGGGATCACACAGTATCAGAGCTTGTATTTAACTAATGCCTTTCCTGACTCCAGGTCTACTTCTTTAATACTATACCAAGCTCCTTCTTGGTAAAGTACTCTCATGTAAAGCACTTTACATATCTTAAAGTACTATATAATAAAGTTAGTTATTATTAATGTTATCAAATATTATTGCAATTAATATATAAGTAATTGTTTTTAATAACGTGCTATCTATTAATATTTTTCAGTATCATAATGCAATATAATTAATATTAATAATAAGAACATATTATTAGAAATTGTTTTACCTTTATAAATATACAGATGAAGGGGAAAAGGATAAAAATAATATATGATGCATCCCCTGACTTCACTTCCTGGTGATGGTTCTGGGCTACATATGCTACTAGGGATTCATTGGATTAGAGATTTAGGACTGAAAAAGAGGGAGGCCCAGAGAGATTCCTGGACCTCCTCCAGGACCCACCAATAGTTTGGTTTTAATATCTCTACCCACCCCCAATCCCATACAATTGATTCTCTTTCTGTATTAGAATATGATACTTCAACAGAATCTACAGATTGTTCTATATACACCAGCCCTCTGAAGATGCAATTGATTTAGTCCAATCCCACAAGCATTTACAAAGCACCTGGACAATTTCATAGGTGTTAGGGATACAAGTAAAAATGTGAGGCTATCCCTGCTCTTCGGAGCTTACATTCTATTTGAATAAATTCACTCATTTGGGTGACAATGAAAAGATTGATTTCCTCACTTCATTTTCCGGTTGTCTACTTGGTGAGTCCTAAAGAGCTGGGACCAATGGTTACAAAGGAGTGACATTCTCAGGGCCTTGACTGTCAACCCTGATTTTGCAGTGCTTCCCTATCAGTCTCTCGTTATTTCCCACAGAACTGTAACAATCCCCAAAGTGAATTTTAATTTATTTTAGTACATATATATGTGTATGAGTGTGTGTATGTATATATATATGTGCATATTTATATACATAAAAAACTTTTATATCAAGCTTTACATTGATTTACAGACTATCAGAATTATATAAAGTAAAATGGACTTCCTTACATAGTTATGGTCAGAAATTACAAAAAAGGCAAATTTTGATTTTGTATAAGGAGAAAATTCCTAACATTTAGTTATCTACAAGTGGAATGGGTTGCCTTGGGTAGTTGTCAGTCCTTGCCACTCTCCCACATGCCCCTACTAGATGGCTTCAAGTAGACTGGATAACTTTCAGTCAGTTATACTATAAAATGAATACCTTTTCAGATAGAGATCAGACTCGATGTCCTTTGAGAACCTCTCAAATCTGAGATTCTGCAATCCTGTTATCTTAGTGGATTCCCCATCATTGAATGTCTCCAAGTCAAGTTGGGTCAACAAGTAGTGATTAAGTTCCTACTGTGTGCCAGGTGCTGTGTTAGGCTACTCTTCACAAGCAAAGCTGCATAGCCACTTGCAGCACATGTTGGAGCCAGGGTTTCTGGTTTAGACAGCTTCTGAGGTATCTTCCGATGCTGAAATTTTCTAGAGGTCCAGTCAGGGTCATAGAGATGCTGCACAAAGAAATGGGCTACCTTGTTACTCCTGTTTTTTTTTTTAAAGACTAAGTCACTCTATCTTGCCCAGTCCCTCCCACTCTGATAGACACAGGTGCTTTGAACTTCTCTGTTTTCCTATATAAACCTGTTCAGTTCTCTTTAGGCAGCTTGGTAGTTCTTTACTCTCCAGGGCCCACCATATTTGTGCCAAATTTACTTCAGATACCTGATCAGATACCCCAGCTCAGAATGTCCAGGGTTAAGTAAGAGATTCACCAGCACTAACGTTGGGGATAGCATGAGATAACAAACGTGTGCCACCACAGTACTGGCTTTTGAAATACTTTTCTCTCCCTGCTCCCCGTCTGATTTCAAAAAGCTAAGAGATTTCATGAGCAGACACTGCGGTATAACTGAAAGACAATTGCCTTTGGAGAAAGAAAACATTGTTCTAAATTCCTATTCTTTCATTTATGGGGCTCTTTGGAAAGGCCATACCTCACTTCCCTGGTTTGCTTTTTTTACCCATAAAATAAAGGAGTTTGAGCAATCTGTGATTCTTTCTAGCTCTAAAATCCTTGAGATTCACTATTTTTTAAACATATAGATGAATGGGTTGTCATGTGTGTGCCTCATTTTACTGCACTAAAAACCCTTTTCTGTAAAGATTATTGCCCCAAGACATTATACCAAGGATTTGCTGCTTTGCAATTTTAGGGCATTCCCTGAGATTTCATTTACAAAGTGATTGTCCTGTAATATTGGCTTACAGTAGCGTTTTTGTTATTGTGGTTGCTGTTCAATTATGTCTGATTCTTTATGATACCATGGACCATACTGTCTATAGGGGTTTCCTGGCAAACATACTGAAATAGTTCTCCATTTCCTTCTCCAGTGAATTAAGGAAAACAAGGATTAACTAAAACAGTGTTTTCTTAAATTCTATCAATCAGGAGGAAACAGTACATAAAAGTAGATAAAAATATAAATATACACAAAGCAAACACAAAATAAACTCAGGGTCAGAGGAAGCATCAGTAGCTTGGGTAAGGACATTTTGGATTGAGCAGTTAAGGAATTCTTTAAGGTTGAGCTTCTGGTCATTTGGGGTTACTTTTAGAGGGAATGGGCTATGGTCCTATCATGGATTCACCAACCAACAGGACTTAACTCTTTTTCCCCTGGCCATTCTTGGATGACTCCTTTCCTCATGGCAACACCATCATACCAACTTTCTTCTTCTAGTGGAAGGGCCACAGATTCACTACTTGGCTCCCAAAGGTTTCTCCCCTTTATTGTCTAGGTGGTAGAACTATTTAAGAAGTGCTGAGTAATTTTATTTTTGAAAAGAAGGCAGCAGGCCAAATAAGTTTGAAAACCTCTGTTCTGGAGGTAGCAAACATTTATTTATCTGTGAGCTAACTGATCGACTCCAGCAATGCAGTCCATTCACTCTTCTCAGTCCCACAGGACTCTTGTCTATGTCCTCCCCATAAAATCTCTACATGGGATCCACCAAACTTTCTGGGAGTCTTTGACTAGCTGTCTTGGCATGTGGATATTTTGATTATCAAGTCCTTAGGACTAACTGTGCTGAAAAAAAGAACTGCAGTAACTATTCCTGATTTTGAAATGAGTATAGAATGCAGAATGAAATTTTTTCACAGTGCTAAAAAATTTTTTAAAGGAAAAGTATTGAAACCAAGTATACGTAAAAGTATATGAAGCCAAGTAAAAATGAGAAACCCCAGTAGGCATTCGTAGATTCTGGATCATTTATGCCTTACCTGCCCCTCCATATACAATATTCTCCTGGGAATACAAATGGTGATGTTTTCGGCAAAAGGGATCCTGCACACTTTGGGCAGCAGATGGCAATATTGTGTCATAAGGAACAAGCAGTGTTTAAAGTCAAGGAGGCAAAGGGTAGGCAGAGGAAACGAGATGATATTTCCATGTCTGACTCAGTCTTTTAGGACAAACTTGTGCCCTCAAAATCAATCACCCTGAGCCAGTTTTCACATACACAAGGTAACCTTGCACACTCATCTGCTTTCTAAAAACAATGACCAGAATTCAGGTTGTTCCTTTTTCAGAGTTCAAAGACGAAAAATAGACCACCATTCTTTACTCTTTCAAAGAGTTTTCTGGCCAATAAGTTAATGTCCCTGATGTGGCAAGGACCCACGACATCTGGAAGGCTCAAAACACATGGCAGTCACTGGTCATACAACCTCAATATAGAGATCATAGGATTTGGAGCAAGAGGGAATCTTACACATCTTTTAGTTCAACCCCCTCTTCAGACATTCGAGACAATTCAGATAAAAATAGGAAGTAACCTGGCCAGAGTCACACAACCCAGGATTTGCACCCAGCTCCTCCTGACACCAAAACCAGTGCTTTTCTCCACATACATAATTCTTATGACCAAGGTAGGTACTGCAGAGGTTAATCTAGAGGTCACTAATTGGATCCATGCAACACAAGAATATGTTTGAAAATAATCATGAGATGACAATTTTTATTCATTACCTCATTCTATCTTCATAATAACCTTCTATGGTGGTGAAAGTAGTATCATCCTTAAATATTATTTTATGACTTAAGATGGAGCTCAGAATGTCAAACAACTGCTAGGATGCCATAAAGCAAACAATTTGATAGAATCCAAGCTTCTCATGGGCAGGGTTGTTTAGGCTTTGTCTTTGTAGTCTCTGTACCAAGAATAATGATTGGCATACAGTAGGCACTTAATAAATGCATATTGCTTGATAACTCATCACATACAAGTGAACCTTAAATTGAGAAAATTAATTTGCAAATCAATTTCAGACAATTCCTTGTGCAACAAAAAGACCCATCTCATGTTTCCTAATTACTATGACTGTGGCTATGACTAGATGTTTTATTATTTCATTTTAATGTTGGTTTACCAATTATAAACAAGACAAAGTGTGAGATGAATTAGAACTTTTATGTCTCTTTCCCCAGTATGGTCAAGTCCCCCCTCCTGCTCCTAATTTGTTGCTTCTAACATGTTATGACCTAAGCAATGATATGACCTAGGCAACTAATCTTGTTAGAATTGTGTCTTAACTAAGAGTAAATAGGCTCAGCAGGATGAATTGAGGAGCTCTCATAACTAAAACACATGAACACCAATGTGTGTGGACCTTGTGGCTTTAATTTTGGCTGCTCAAAGACCTAGAGTTAGAGCTCTAGAGGTCATAAAGTCCAATCTTTTCATTTTAGAGATAAGGAAATGAAGCCCAAGATTAAGTGACTTGCTCAATGTCATACTTACTACTTAGCGGTAACTAGGTGGCAGAGTGAATAGCATACAGGATGCAGAGTCAAGAAATGGACAGAATTCCCAAAAAGTGGGAAGGGAAAGATGAGTTCATTTACCGAATCTATATGACTATGGTCAAGTTATTTAACCTGTCTGCCTTGGTTTTCTCATCTGTAAAATGGGACAGCAAAAGCACCAAATCTCACAAGATTTGTGAAAATCAAATGAGATAACACACGTTTGCTTTGCAAACTTCAAAGCCCTCTATAAATGCTAGTGAATATTATTCTTACAGTGTGCCATTGACAAATCACTTCGCTTTTCAGTTTTCTCATCTATAAAATAATTGAATTGGGATTTGATGACTTCTAAGGTCCTTTTCAGATCTTAAATGTGTCATCCTAACTACTAGAGAAAGGCAAGTCTGGAAATTATTTCAACGGGCTTGTAAACATGGGTCTTTTTCTTTTCCTCCCAAATGTAGAGAGGTAACATACAACAATAGGTGGAGAACCGAACCAGCGATGCAGTTGGTTATGTGATCCTGGGAAAGTCCAAACAAGACTGAGAGTTGCAGAGAAAGGGCTGACTTGCTTCAGGAGAGGGTTTCCTTTTCTCTTACAATGAAACCTCAGGTCCATCCTTTAGCAAGGCAGTTTTGTGGACATTCGTTTTCGTCCCTTCTCTTTTAAGGCAGGGGGTGGGGAAATTTGGGGGAGGGGAAGGGTCCCAGACTCTTTGGTGCTTCTCCAGAGGCAGCCCAGCAGCCTTACCCATAATCAGTCAACAATCCGCTATTTTCCCCTCATTTGCATTCCGATATGTAAATTCCTCCCCTCTACAAAAGCGTGCATTTCCTGCTGAGGTAGCCGGTGAATGCATGAATGCAGCCCGGCCGAGCCTGCAGAAACTTGGCTCAAGGAGATCAGGAGAGTGACCTCCGTAGGGGCCCCCAGCTTTCCTGCTCTCCCAGTGCCATGACAAAGAGAGGCTGAGGACGCGCTGACCCCGCCCCGGCACTACGCTCCAGTCCGGACCACTGGGCCCTCCCTCTGCTCCCTGAGAGACGAGCCCCGCGGCTCTGGTGTCTGTTTGGTTTCCTTGCGCCGTAAAGTTTTGTGTTCCAGTTTGCTCTGCCAACCCATGCGCGCCGCTGTAGCGCTTTCAGTGCCCATCGCCCCTGGCCTATCAAACTTCTGCAGAATCGATCCTGGCCCCGCTGCCAGCTTGAGAAGAGACCAAAGGCCTGGGCACCTTGGAAAGGGCTGGAGTCGGCTTCCCCGCGAAGCAGGCGGACACCCGAGAGAGCTACAGCCAGTTGCTCTGGGGTCTCTGCGCGCTTTCTGGGCGCGAACGAGGCAGGGCGGGTTGTGTGCTTTGGGGATGGAGAAGGGCTGAATCGGGGGCCAGGCTTGCCGGCTCCCTGCAGAGGAGAGCTGCTGTTTGGTCTGCACTGTTTAGTGGCGAAATGATTGGAACCCCAATGCCGCAGATGAACGCAATCCAAGTCTATTTGTCACAGTCTTTGGTTCCAGCATTGTCCTCTCTCTTGGAGGCCAACCGCGCATTGTCCTCTGCTTGGAGACCCGGTAGAAAGTACAAAAGGAATTGTCCCTGCAGGGTTTTTTGAGAGGGAGGGGAGGACTGGACGAGAACAGAAAGTTCATTTGTAAGCCAGCATGTTCCAAGGGTGAAGTGCACAGAGGGCTGGCCCCAGGGTCAGGAAGACCTAGGTTTAAACCCTGCCATAGGTACGCACCAGGTGGCTGAGTCAGGGCACTCTCTCGGCCCGAGTTTCCTCATCTGTAAACTGGGGGTGGTGATGATGATAATAATATCTACCTGGAAGAGTTGCTGTGAGGATCAAATGACATAACGTAGATAAAATACTGTTATAAATACGAATTGTATGTTCCATATAGATCGGCTCAGAGGGAAGAGGCTGTGGGCTAATGGGAGTCAGAAGGTGTGGACTCTGATCTCTGTGCATCTACCACCTAGCAGTTGTGTGATCTTGGACAGGTTACCTCAGTCCATTCTGTAAAATGGGGATATTAGCCAGCAAGGTCCATCTCCACAGATAAAGAAGCTCAAATGAAATAATAGCCAGATATCCAACATGTGGCCCATACAGTTTAAACGAGAATGGAGTCAACCCTCTTAACAGATAATTAGCCAAAAGCAAAATAAAGCCAAAAAACCTTAATTAAATAGCATATGCGACCCAGAGGGCCAGTAAGGACTCACCATCTGCCAGTCATTACCACTGTACAACTGACTGCCTCCAGGTGTCATGCTTGCAAGCTTATATCAATGAGTTAACTGTAATTCAAGCTGAATATAATTAATTGCATAATTAAATCCATGCAACTTGCACAGAGATGAATTTCTGACTATACGCCCTACTGCTGAAAAACTTGGCTAAGCCCCAGAGAATATACAGGTAAGTATTTTGCTCACTAACTGTATAGCACTGTGTCCAAACCAAAGGTTGTTATATTTAGGATTAATGCAGGTAAATGGGATTGACTTTTGTGAATTATCTCCATGAAAAATATGCCCCAGACAATCATTTCAGAGACTGGCTCAGAATTTCCATCTGTCATTTTCCTCCACTTTCTAAGGAAGCCAGGCTTGTTTCAGAGAAATCAAATAGCCTGAAAGTTTACGTCCAAAACTGGAACAAAATGAGACACTTGTAAATCCATCTAACAAGTTAACAAAAGGAGTTTTACTTTGCCAGAGTAGGGGAAGCACAAGAAAGGAAGGAGATTTATCCAGGATAAAGCAATGAGCTCAGCAGCTACCCAGTATTGTTCATGCTGCTGGTCTGGGAAGTTTAGTGTCCAGGCTATTTTGTACCCACATGTTGACCAAGAAACTATCTATGTCAGTGGTCTAAGACTTAGTCCCCTGAATCAATCAAATTTCCCAAAGTTACAATACCTTTTAAGGAAAAAAACTAGTCTAGATTACATGGGGGTTGGGGTAGGGATGGGAAAGAAGTAGAATTAAGATATTTCTTTCACTACACATGTTCCCATCTCCTCCTAGATGGAAGTGATTTTCTTCTTTGGATTTTTCATAGCACCATGCCTGCACCCCTCTTTTGCACTTACTGTATTCCCCCTTGTGAAATTACTCAATGGGTGTTGCCTCAGACAAACTGAGACCTGAGGAAGACCTTAGCTTCTTAAAAAGGTCATGGTCTCCCACTGCATTTGGGGTCCTCTTCAGTTATCCTGACTTATATTTTGCCACTGGGCTCAGATGACCCTGGAGGAGAGAGTGAGGCTGGTGACTTGGGCCAGCCCTACCTCACTTAGATCCAATTCACTTGCAAGTCAAGACATCACCCTCCTGTTGTCATTGGTCCTCTTTGAGAATGAAGGACAAAGAACAATTTTCCCTTGTATCATAATTATCTATGGATGTGTTTTTCTTTTCTGTTCCCTGCCCCCCAGTTACTTTACATGCTCTTGGATAGCAAGATTGGTGGCATTTTTTGTATTAGCTATTAGGCTCAGTGGATAGAGTATTTATGTGGAGTCAAGAGGACTGGAGTTCAAATCTTGCCTCAGATATTTGCTAGTTGTGTGACTCTGGGCAAGTCACTTAACCTCCTTTTGCTTTAATCCACTGGAGAAGGAAATGGCAAACTACTCCAATATCTTTGCCTAGAAAACCCATGGACATTGTAGTATTGTATTGCTGTGCTATCATCCAGGGGATCATGAAGAGTCATGACTGAGTGACAGAACGACAAAATACAAATAGGTTATTACAAATTACAAATTAGTAATAGGTTATTACAAATCAGTTATTTTTTTATCCCCAGCAGATAGTGTCACACCTCATACACAGTATATACTTAATGTTGTTGGTGTCCACCTTTACCCAACTCTCACCTGTGACTCCAAGAAGCTGTAGCATGCACAGTGGACACCCTCAAGTAAACCATTTCAGCAGACAGGCTAAACCACGTTGAGGGTAACCAGTAGGTCTCAAACCCATCTGTGAGTTAGGGGGATGGCTACCCCCAGCATGTGAAGAATTTCCCCAGTAGAATGATCAGATCAGAACATGTTCCAATAGCCATGAAGGAGGCTGAAGGAGTGCTTAGAGTTTTGTCAAACACTGAAGATGTCAAGGTCATCCACTGAATCCCACTGGACTTCAATGACTGAAGAAGAGAGAGTAAGGCTGATGACTGTGCAACTCTGCCTCACTTCAACTCAGTTCACAAGCAAATCAATGTCAAGTCGATCATGGAATGATATCAGTGGTCCTCTTCAAAAACAAACAACTTGATGTTGTGAAATGAACGAATTGATGAATGAATGAATGAATTTGGATACATTCCTTTCAGAAGCAATTTACCTCCAAACAATGGTGCTGCATCATTGCTTCATATCACACGTGAAAGAGATACCTGGGAAGTCAGGGAGCAAAAACTGAGGACACAGGGTAGCTTTTGGTATGGAGAGAAAGTGCCAAGATGGGAGAGAAGTAGTGAAAGGGGAGGTGGTAGGAGAGTGATGAAGAAAATCTCACCAACTTCCCACAGGTCAGTCCTACCCTAGTAGTGGTCATTTGATTAATTATATTTTTAAGTTCAATAAGATTTTAGACAAAGCCCAAGGAGCAGTCCTGTCCCTGAAACTGAGACTGAGTGGCGTAGAAAAGACAGTTTGGAATAGGAGAGGCCTTCTACTCCACAGCCAGTAAGATTGGCTTTGCCTATCGTTTTCTATAATTTTTCTTTAGGCAATCATATCAGAATGCTCTAGCAGCTAGATGGTGGGAGGCTGCCTTTTGACTGAGTCCAAGTTTTACAGAACAAATAAAGGAAATGGTGAGTCATAAAAAATGTATAATGGATTAGCTAATAAATTGTTCAGTCATAGAATAGACACTTCTGATATCTGATCTATCAGGAATAGGTAGGTCCTTTAGTTACCTGTTGGGCAGTGGTTACGTAAGACGGATATTTTAAAAAATTAATAAATACCTGATCAATTGGCTAATTGGGACAATTTGCCTTTTCCCACCAGGGTTTACATTTGGAGAGCCAGATTTTGTTACTATGCGACTTGGTTACCTTTTTAAAATCTCACTCTTCCCTCAAGGCTCCACCTAGGGAGCCTTCCTTCCTCCTTGAAGCTTCCCTGAACCCCCCCCTCCCCCAGTTAGCGATATTCACTTGCTCCTCAAAATTTCCTAGATTGCTTTATCTTGCTTGTCCCCTACTTATGTAATGCATATTGAGCACACACCGTTTACCCCATCCCCAGCTTCCTCAGAGAGTTCAATCTCCCTGAGGGCAAGGAATATGCCAATTTCATCTTTGTAGCCCAGTGGTTTACATTATAATAAATAGTTCATTAGTTGAATTGAAGTAGTGGAAAAAGGCAGAGGACCTAGGTTCGAATTCTGCCTCTCCTACATATTATCTGACCAAGTCATTGCCCCATCATATTGATAAAGCATTTGTTTGTTTTCAGATAATATCTTTTTCCTTTTCTTGAGTGATGGTGTGGTGCAATGCAAAGAGAGCTGGATTTTGAATCAGGGGACCTGGTTTAGATGATCATCTCTATTTCTTGGTAGCTGTGTAACCTTGGGTGTCAGTTTCCTCACCTGCTAAATAAGAGGCCTAGGTGATGATGAAACATGCTACCCACCTCCTGAGAGAGAGGTCATAGGCTCAGAATTCATAGTGAGACCATTTTCGGAACCAGCCAATCTTGGAATTTGTTTGGCTTGACTATCTATATGTGTTATGAGGTTTTATTTTTATTTTTTTTCTTTATAGTTGGGGGGAAGGGAGTAGGAAAAAAAGAGAATAGATTTTTGTTCATTGAAAAAATTAAATTTTCAAAAATGAGCCTGACTGTATAATGGTCTCTGATTTTCTTTCCAGCTCTAAATCTCTGAGCCTATGAACTGAACTGAACTCTAGTTGTTTTTGCCAATGAGACAAAAATAACAATGTTATGCTAAAATCTAAACATTCCTCCAGGGGATTTATTTTGCTGTGGTCTTTGGCATATGGCCTTTTGTTTGTTTCTAGGGCACCCATTTATTATCATCAGTATCCTTCAGAATTGAGTGATGCAATATCTTATTTAAGCCAGATTCTCTTCACCCGGGAGCTCCTGTTCATCCTAAATCAGTCAGGTAGTCAATGAGCATTTATTAATCATGTGGTATATACCAGGCACTATGTTAAGTGCCGGGGATTCAGAGAAAGACAAAAGACAATCCTGGTTCTCAAGGAGCTTTGGCATCTCTACAATTTGTTCATTTTCTTTTAGACCAATAATAATAACTCATTTATATTCATTTACATCTTACTTTACAAAGTTCTCTCTCTGCATAGTGTATATGTATGTGTATATATATATGCACACATATATACACATACACATGTATACATATATATGTGTGTATATATATATGTATATATATACACACATATGTAGATATAATCCCATTTGATCCTTCCAACAACCTTTGAGGGTGACTAGTGCCAGTGTTAATATCCCCAGTTTTCAGAAGGGGAAACTGAGGCTCAGAGAAATAAAATGACTTGCCCAAGTTTACACAGCTGGTGGGTAGCAGGCAAAGCTAAGTCTCTTACTATTATACCATATTGCCTTAGTACTATTGAGCAAACTGCAGACTTTACTTCAATGAGTATTTATCAAAACTTTGAAAAATATCAGGCCCCACTCTGTTCAAGGCCAGAATCAAAAAAATTAAGAATTAGAAGGGACTTCAGCTACCATCTAGTTCAACCTATATACAAAAAGATCCACCTTTAAAAAATTGGTCCTCTAACCTCTACTGGAAGACCTCTAAGGAGAGCAGAGCCAATACTTTTCAAAGCAAGCTGTTCCACTTTTTAACAGCTCTAATTGGTAAGAAGATTTTCCTGACTTCAAGCTTCTTTGAATTAAGCCTTTTTATAAATTCACCTTTTTGTGACTTTTGCCCTCTGGGGCCATATAAAACAAGTATAATCCCTCTTTCACTTGTCAGCCCTTCAGATGATCCTCATATGACATGAACCAAGGCTCTTCATCACCCTGGTTCCCCTCCTTTAGTCATCACCCTGGTTCCCCTCCTTTAGTCATTACCCTGGTTCCCCTCCTTTAGACACTTTCCCACTTATTGCTGTCTTTCTTCAAATGTGGTACTCTACCATGCCCCAGATGAGGTCTGATGAGGACCTAGTACAATGGAATGATTACCTTCCTACTCCTGGAGCTCTGCCCCTCTCTTAGTGTATCCCAACATCACTTGAGCTTTTTTTGATTGTCATCTCACAGTGGTACCTCATATTGAGCATAGGTCCCACATCTTGTATTTATGGAGTTGATTCTTTTGGTAGCTAAGTTAAAATGTTACATTTATCCCTATCAAATTCATTTTGCTAGATTCATTGTAGTGCTTGTCCAGCCTCTCAACTCCTTTTACATCCTGGTTCATTCATCCATTGTGTTAGGTATCTCTCCTACCTTCATGTCACCTGAAAATCTGATGATTATATCACCTATCTCTTTATTCAAGTCATGGAAAAAATGTTGAACAGTATAACTTAGCACCAATCTTTGGGAATACACTACCGGCGACCTCCTACCACAGTGACGTTGAACTATTAACTTCTTCGAGTCAGCCAGTTCTAAATCATTATCATCATATATTATATATCATCATATCTATGACATATTATATACATATACATTATATACACATATTAAATCATTTTATCTTCCAGTGTATATCTTTTCATCTTCTGTGAAGAAATAATATGAAATACTTTATCACAAGCTTTGCCAAAATTGAATTAAATTGCATCTTCTAAAATCTCCTGATCCACCAGTCTAATAACCTTTGCAATCCTATGGATTTTATTTTATATGTTTAAAGATGTCATTCAGAGAGAAGTGGAGGAGGATGCATAGGCTTCAACACTCTCACAAAGAGTCCATGACAGCAAGGTGGTTAAGATTTCCTGGTCTAAAGAGAAAGGAGCAAGTAAGATCAGAGGAAGCTTCATGGAGGAGGTAATGCCTGAGAAAAGCCTTAAAGAAAGAGTTCCGGAGATGAGAATGGCATTCCATGGGCAGAGGCAAGAGACAGCCTTCCAGCTTTAGGCTATAGGTAGTTGTCTAATTTGTCTGAAATTTAGAGACTGTGAAGGTGGGAAATGTGAGATTAAGGCTAGAATGGCATCAGATTGTCCTGGGCCTTAAACGCCAGACTAAAGAGATGATGTTTTATCATGTCATCAATAGGGGGCTGCTGAAGTTCTGAAATTGAATGCATGTGAGTCATTCTGCAGCAAATGAAAATAATCAAGTATTTGACAGGAATTCTAAGTAAAGGGCAACATATATCTTTAACAATGAAGAAACAGTGTGATAACAGTGGAAAGAACATTTTATTCAGAAGAACTTGGGAAAGTAATAACCTCCGTCTTCATTCACACGTAAAATGAGGGAGTTGAGATGACCTGTAAGGACCCTTCCAACTCCAAGTCTATGACTCACTAATACCAATTGAAAAGTTTTTGAATGGCTACTTATTCAAGGTGTTCTTAGAGAAGTGTGCTTCATACTGGGAAGTGAGTCTGTGTGCATAGGCTGACTACTGGTTCTGCCCAAATGTGGAGGAATACTTTGACTCACTGAAAATGTTAATATTATGGACTCTGAGGCATATAGATGGCACATATATACATATACATAGTACAAATACATCCCTGTCAAATTGAGAATTGCCTTTTAATTTAATAAATATCTACTATGTCCAAGGTCTTGATTTGTTCCCAGAATCACTCATAAGAGCATAATTCATCATAATCATTATCATTAGAACTGGAAGGATGCTTAGAAGCTACTGAAGGCAACCCCTATATTTTTGTTGTTGTTCAGTCATTTTCAGTCATGGGTACCCTTGTAACCCTATTTTGGGGTTTTCTTGGTAAATATACTGGAGTAGTTTGCCAATTCCTTCTCCTACTCATTTTACAGATGAGGAAGTTGAGGCAAACAGGGTGAGATGACTTGTCCAGGGTCACACAGCTAGTTCTGATGCCAGATTTCAAGTCAGAAAGATGAGTCTTCCTGACGCCAGGCACAGCACTCTATCCACTGTACCAAATGGGTTCACAACAATTACTTGCCAATCATTGCGTCAACCCTTGGTGATACAAAGAAAGACTAGTATCCAACTCCCAAGGACCTCATAATCTCATGGGAGAGATAATATATAAACAACTACATTCAAACATAACTGACTGACCTATTTAACGTGATTGGCCTTTCAATACTTAGAAATGGAAAAAGGAGTAACTAGTCAGGATGAGCATAGCTTTTCCCTTGACAATCCAAGCTAAACTTTGGAAAGAAGTGATTTATAATAGTCCTGAGTGGCATGTGCTTTTATTATCTCTATTTCCTGTAGATGAGGAAACTGAGGCAGGATAAGTCCTTTGACTGAGGTCAACATCTGAGGCCAGATTTGAAATGACATCTTCCTGACTTCTGGTCCAGTGCTCTATCTACTGCACCACCTGGATGTCTGTGGCCATAATACACATACATACATCAAGTTTCATTTATTTGACATTGTTGAGAAATAAGATGCTCCATAGAAATGGATTTTCCAGAGAATTAAAAATTGCCCCTTTCAACTTGGTAACTTATTTTAAAAATTAATCATCTTAATGAAATCTCTAAAATTGCATTTTATATAAAATTAAAATCTGCATTTCCCTGCCTTCTTATGCAGAGTACACTGACTATAATATAATTTAACTTTTTCATAACATCTCAATGTTGTATTTAAGAGCCTAAGTTATTGTACTGTGCTGTAATTAACACTGTAATGCCCATATATTGGACTCTTTATTCCATGATAATTGACCCCAGATTGTCTTGATTTTCTAGGTCTGATGTGTCTTCCCTTCCTACTAAATCATTATTCCTCATTGTTGTCAATTTATCTCCTGCTAGCTCCAGCTAATCTGTTGAAACCTGGGAAACCAGGAAATCAGGTTGTTAGAATTACACACAACAGGTTTTAAATGAGGACCTCATAACTTCTCCTCTGAATCTAAAGTGCAGAGGCTTTAATGCGTACTTCTTGTTTTTTCCTGTTTTAGTAAGGAGAGTAGGCTTTCCATTCTCACACTCATTGGTTTACTAAGAAAGCCCCACCAACTTCTGGGGTTGGAGCCAAAATGGTGGAGCAAAAAATGCACTCAGCTGAGCTCTTCCTACATTTTCCTTCAAACAACTTTAAAATAACACCTCAAATTGAGTGCTGGAGTGGCAAAACTGACAAAATGTCAGAGTGAGACATTCTTCCAGCCAAAGACAACTTAGGAGGCCAGAAAGAGAGATCTGTGACTGGAGGTAGAGGCTGGTCCAGAGCCCGCATGAATAAGAAACTAATGGTGAGGCTGGGTGGGGGTGACAAAAACAGCAGCAGCTTAAAGAGCCTAGATATCATATTTCTGGAAATTATGAAGGATATCCTTGAACCAGAAGGTAAAATAGAAATTGAAAAAATCTACCAATCACAACCTAAAAGAGATCCTAAAATGAAAACTCCTAGGAATAATGTAACCAAATTTCAGAACTCTAGCTCAAAGAGAAAATACTTCAAGTAGCCAGAAAGAAACCAATCAAATACCATGAAGCCACAATCAGTATCATCCAAAAGTTGGCAACTGTCACAGTAAAGGAGCTGTGGGCTTGGAATATGATATTCTGGAAGGTAAAAAGAGCTAAGATTAAAATCAAGAGTAACCCACCCAGCAAAACTAAGCATAATTCTTCAGGGGAAACATGGATATTTAATGAAGTAGAAGACTTTCAAGCATTCTTGATGAAAAGACCAGAGTTGAATAGAAAATTTTACTTTCAAATACAAGACCCAAGAGAAGCATGGAAAGGTAAATATGAAAGAGAAATCATAATGGACTTAAAAAGGTTAGACTGTTTACCTTTCTACATGGGAAGATGATAAATATATCTTCTAAGAATTTTATTATTTTTGGGCAGTTGGAATCTATAAAGAAAGAAGGTGTAAGAATGAGTTGACTATGTTGGGATGATACACAATATACAATAGTAAATGACCATAGTAATCTAGTGTTTGATAAACTTAAAGATCTAGGGTGTTGGGATAAGAATTCATCATTTGACAAAAATAGATGTAAAAACTGGAAAGCAGTTTGGCAGATATAAAGCATAGGCCAACATCTTACACTATATATCAAGAAAAGATCAAAATGGATAAATGATTTAGACATACAGGGTAATATCATAAGTCAATTAGGGAAGCATGGGAAAATGTACCTGTTAGATCTATGTATATGGGTAAGGTTTATGACCAAACAAGGGATAGGCTCATCAAAAGTAAACTAGACCATTTTGATTACATGAAATTAAAAGACTGTTGCAAAAACAAAACTAATGTAGCCAAAATTAGAAGGAAAACAGGAAACTGGGTAAAAATTTTTGCAGAATGTGTCTCTGGTAAAGGCCTTACTTTTCAAATACATAGGGAATGAGTCAAATTTATGTAAATAAGAGTCATTCTCCAGTTGATAAATGGTCAAAACATATGGACAAGCACTTTTTAGAAGAAGAAATCAAAGTTATCAATAGTCACATGAAAAAAATGCTCTAAATAACTACTGATCAGAGAAATACTAATTAAAATAACTCTGAGATACCAACTCATACTTTCAGACTGGTTAACATGAAAGAATAGGAAAATAACAAATGCTGGAGGGAATGTGGAAAAATTGGGACACTAATGCACTATTGGTGGAGTTGTGTACTGATCTAATCATTCTGGAGAACAATTTGGAACTATACCTAAAGAGCTATAAAACTGTATGTACCCTTTAAACCATCAATACCACTACTAAGCCTTTATTTCAAAAAGATCAAATAAAAGAGAAAAGGACATATTTGTACACAAAAATGTTTACAGTGGCTCTTTTTGTGGTGACAAAGAACTGGAAATTGAGGGGATGCCCATCTTTTGGGGAACGGTTGAACAAGTTGTGGTATGTGATTGTGATGTAATACTATTGTGTTATAAGAAATAATGAGCAGAATGCTTTTATAAAAATCTGAATCTTATCAAGACAATGATCTAAGCTAACCTCAGAGGACCCATAATGAAAAAGTCCTATTTATCTCTGGAGAGAGAACTGATGAACTCTGAATGCAGATTGAAGCATACTTGTTTTAAATGTTATTTTTATTGTTTTGCTTTCCTTTTTAAAAAGGAAATGTGTTTTGCAGGACTTCACATGTATAGTTGACATCCAGTTGTTTGTGTCCTCAAGGAGTGGGGAGGGGTAGAAGAAAGGAGGAGGAATTGATTGTTAAAAGAGATTGTTAAGGAGAATTGGAAATGAATGTTAAAAAATCTTTTATACATGTATTTGGGAAATATTTAAGAAAGTAAAAAAAAATTAAGAAGAAAAAGAAACCATTGCTAGTCTGAGGACAATTCTACTTTCGGTCCTAGTCTAGGATTTCCCCAAAAGGAAGAAAGTAAAAGAGATACCCAAAGAACAAAAATGAAGCCATCATACAATATGTCATTCATTTGCACATGGAAAAGGTAATGCTAAGCATCAAAACCTCAGAGCATGAATTAAAAAATGATTACAACATAATTCAGTAGCTTAACTTATTGCTCCTATTATAATCTCCTGGGTAGCTAATTAATATTCAAGACTCATTGGGACATAGAACTGTTTTTTGCAAGAATGTTAAATAGCCTTATAATATTTCATCTCTAGGGATAGAGTGTTGGATGTAGAACCAGGAAGACCTGAATTTGAATCCTTCCTCAAACACTTATTAGCTATGTGACTCTGAACAAGTCACCTCAGTCAGCCTCAGTTTCCTCATCTTTAAAAGAAAGCTAGTAACAGCATCTATATCACAGCAATGTTATGAGAACACAGTGAGGTAATACATGTAAAATGCCTTGCAAACCTTAAAACATTACATAAATGCTAACTATTATTGTTGGCATTGTCCAATCAACCAGCCAAGCTAGATATTCTTGGAGTCCTTCCTCTGATGCTTGATCTTCCCATGGCCAGCCCACTCATTTTTTTTTAGATATTCTCTCCCCACTGCTACACTTGTGGATCCTAGGGAGGGAGAAGATGGCAGTAGACACTGATGCAATATTTCCTTTCTGATGTTCCCAAGGAAGGAAACCCACGAGAGGCAAAGGCAACCAGAGGCCTGGGTGCATGCCTGTCTTGAGTCTCACTGCACATGGGGTATGGCAGGCTATCTTTTGCTAACCCTTCCTCAATTCAACCTAGAGGCTAGGTTCTGCATCCAAGAGGGCAGAAATAGCCTCTTTAAAAAAATCTTGAGGGAGCAGAGCCAGGATGGCAGAAGAGAAGGACAGACCTACTCTAGCTCTACCTCCATAGCCCATAAAAAACATGTAAAAAAAGAGTCTAAACAAATTCTAGAGCAGCAGAAGCCACAAAACAACAGAATGAAAGAGATTTCCAGGCTAAGACAGCCTGGAAGGCCAATAGGAAAGGTCTATCACACTGGGCTAGGAGTGCAGCACAGCCCAGCCTTGGCCATGCAGCATGGCTCAGACAGCACTGGAGCAGGCTTCAGGGCACTGAATCATGGTTGGCAGCTGTAGTTCCCAGATTTCTCAGCCCACAAACACCAAAAACAGATTCAAAGATCAGTGAGAAAGCTCTTTAACTCCAGTGAGAAGGGAGCCCAGTCTGGCCCCAGCCCAGCTCCAGGGCTGTAGCAGCCACTGCAACAGCAGTATCCACTTTTGGAGTCCTTGGCCTAAAGACCCTGGGCCAGTCTGGGTGTTAGTCCTGAGTGGTGGTCCTGGGGTGAGGAAGAGCACTGGCCTGGTGGAGCTGGTAGAGGCTCTGGAGAGGGAATTCTACTCAGATTCTGGGCAAAAAAGAGTGGTTGTCATTGCTCCCAGACCACAGGGCAGGCCAGGAGAGGAGTAAACTCTTCTTCCTTGATTGTGCCACCTTGGAGGAACTGAGAACTTACAGCTCTCTAAAGTATACCCTCCACTTGACAAAAGACTTAAAAGTCAAGACTGGGAAAATGCCCAAAAAAAGGGGAAAAAAACAAGACTATAGAAGGTTACTTTCTTGGTGAACAGGTATTTTCTTCCATCCTCTCAAATGAGGAAGAACAAAGCATACCCTCAGAAGAAGACATAAAAGTCAAGGCTTCTACATCTAAAACCTCCAAAATAAATATGAAATAGTCTCAGGCCATGGAAGAGCTCAAAAAGGATTTTGAAAATCAAGTAAGAGAGGTGGAGGAAAAATTGGGAAGAGAAATGAGAGCGATGCAAGAAAATCATGAAAAGCAAGTCAATAGCTTGCTAAAGGACACTCCCAAAAAAATACTGAAGAAAATGACACCATAAAAAATAGACTAACCTAAATGGCAAAAGAGGTCCAAAAAGCCAATGAGAAGTATGCTTTAGAAATCAGAATGGGCCAAATGGAAAAGGAGGTTCAAAAGTTCACTGAAGAAAATAGTTCTTTAAAAAGTAGAGTGGAGCAGATGGAAGCTAATGACTTTATGAAAAACCAAGAAATTACAAAACAAAGCCAAAAGAATGAAAAAATAGAAGACAATGTGAAAGATCTCATTGGAAAAAACAACAGACCTGGAAAATAGATCCAGGAGAGATAATTTAAAAATTATTGGTCTACCTGAAAACCATGATCAAAAAAGAACCTAGACATCATCTTCCAAGAAATTATCAAGGAAAACTGCCCTGATATTCTAGAACCAGAGGGTAAAATAGAAATGGAAAGAATTCATTGATCACCTCCTGAAAGAGATCCCCAAAGGAAAAATCCTAGGAATATTGTAGCCAAATTCCAGAATTCCCAGTTCAAGGAGAAAATATTACAGGCAGCCAGAAAGAAACAATTCAAGAATTGTAGAAATGCTATCGATAACACAGGATTAACATCTTCTACACTAAGGGATCAAAGGCTTGGAATATGATATTCCAGAGATCAAAGGAGATAGGATTAAAACCAAATATCACCTACCCAGAAAAACTGAGTATAATTCTTCAGAGGAAAAAATGAAATTTCAATGAAATAGAGGGCTTTCAAGCACTCTTGAGGAAAAGACTAGAGTTGAATAGAAAATCTGACTTTCAAATACAACAATCAAGAGAAACATGAAAAGGTAAACAGCAAAGAGAAGCCTTAAGGAACTCATTAAGGTTGAACTGTTTACATTTCTACATGGAAAGATGTTATTTGTAACACATGAGACTTTTTTCAGTATTAGGGTAGTTAGAGGGAATATATGTACATATATGTGTACATACATACATACATACATATATGTAGGTGGGTATGGGTATGCATCTATGTATGTGTATATGTATACACATATTATATATAATATGTACATATACACACACACATACATACATATATCGACAGAGGACACAGGGTGAGCTGAATACGAAGGAAGAATACCTAAAAAAAATAAAATTTACTGTTGAATGAAATGTACTAGGAGTAAGAGAAAGAGAGAGGCAGAATATAGCAAGTCATCTCACATAAAAGAGGGAAGAAAGAACTTTTACAATGGAAGGGAAGAGGGGGGAGATGAAAGGAAATAATTGAGCCTTACTCTCATGGGATTTGGCTTAAGTAGGAAATAATACAAACTCAATTAGATATGGAAATCTATTTTACTCTGCAGAAAAGCAAGGGGGAAGGGGATAGGAGAGAGAAGATAATAGAAGAGACAGCACATTGGGGAAAGGGATAATCAAAAGCAAACACTATTGTGGGAAGACAGGTCAAGAGAGTGGATGGAATTAATGAAGGGCAGTATAGGGCAGAGGGAAATGTGGTTAGTCTTTTACAACATAACTATTATGGAAGTGCTTTGCATTGTTACACATGTATGACCTATATTGAATTGCTTGTTTTCTCAATGAAGGTGGGGGGAGGAGGGAGAGAATATGGATCTCAAAGCTTTAAGAATGAATGTTAAAAATTGTTTTAGCATGCAACTGAAAATTAAGCTATGTAGGCAATGGAGTAGAGAAATCTATTCTGTCCTACAGGAAAATAGAGGGGAAGGGGGATGGAAGAAGAGTGGGTAATAGAAGGGAGGACAGACTGGAGGAAGGGGTGGATAGGGTGGATGCTGTCCTGGGGTGGGGGCTGGGGAGAGATGGGGAGAAAATTTTGAATTCAAATTCTTATGGAAGTGAATATTAAGAACTAAAAATAAATAAATTATATATTTAAAAAAATACAATAAGATTCTTGGAACAGCAGATATGTAAGTATATATAATATATATTTATGCATATATGTGTATAAATAAATTTATATATATACATATGTGTATATATGTACATATATATACACTTATATGCGAATTATATGTATTTGTATGTATATTTGACTGTTACAGGGAAAAAGCAGCCATGAAGGCTATTCTACATAAACATGTCTCCCTTGCTTATAGGAGAGACCTCTATAAGCAAGAGGTCATAGAGTTAGAGCAGAAGGGTCTAAAGGTCAGCTAGGTCATCTCTTTCTATCTGTTTCTCTCCCTCCTCCTTCTCCTCCTCCCTCCCTCTCTTTTTTCTCTCTCTCTCCATATATATAGATACATCAATATATACACACATATGCATGCACGCATAGATATACATAGAAGTTTCCTGCATATGAATATACTTACCAATAAATATAGTGTTACTTATTTTCTCTAATCCTTTCATTCAATGGTATAACTGCAAGGTTGTGATCTCTTATAGAATGTTGTTTGCAAATACTTTCTTCTTCCCTTCTCATATTTTGAAAGATGCCCTTGACACAAATGTTGATCATTCTCATAAAAATTTGTAGAGGTCAGAAAGTAGTAATATGGACTGGTAGTTATTTATGTGCTCTCAATTGCCTTTTTGGGGGTTCTGATACCATTAACAAATTTTGCCAATCCTCCTGTATCTTCCCCTGTTTCAGATAGCTTTAGAATTAAACCCTCCATTCCCCTTAATCTATTCTGCCACAGACATTGCCTTCCTCTTTGTATAGTTAGTTTAGCTGTTTTTTTTTTTCCCAGCTTGGTTTTCTTTAGTATTAATTTTAACTTGTATTTATTCCCTTAACAAAGTGCATAATGAAAAAGCTACATAATTTATATATAAAAGTCTTTATGTTAAAAAAAAAATCCTGTGCAAGCATACCATGGCAGGGGAACATCAAGGGACAAGTCAAAGTTTATCATGTCATTCTAAAGTGCCAAAAAAAGACTTTTCGGCATTAGGCTCTCAATACCTAAAAATGTTTCCAAAGGACCTTGAGTCACACATGTCTTGAAGTAGCCCCCACCCCCAATTTTCCCCCCTCTAGATTGAAAGTAGAGTTGTTTGTACCTGCCATACTTAAAGGTGGGGAAAGGAAGTGTGCAATAGAAATCTGATCCCTGGATAAGTGAAGCATTAATGTTCATATGTATGTATATATGTTGTTGTTTGTCCTTCATTCTTGAAGAGGACCGTGACATCAGGAGGGTGATGCCATGACTTGCAAGTGGACTGGATTTAAGTGAGGTAAGGCTGTGCAAAGTCACCAGCTTCACTCTCTCCTCCAGAGTCATTTGGGTCCAGTGGCAAGATATAGATTGGGACTAATGGAAATGACTCCCATGTATATATATGTGTGTATGTATGTATGTATTCCTTCATATTTCCCTCCATAAAAGAGAGATTTATCAGGTCTCTTTCTTCCCTAAACCAAGTGAATTTACACTAGTAAAGTCCATCCTGGGATATGGAATATCTTGTTTTTTATTGACATTAAAAACCATTTCAATATTGAAATTCAACATTGACTTTCTGAAGTAGTGGAAATTTCCCAGGACTAGAGGGTTCTCTATTGGCCAGCCTGCCCATACTTCTCTGCCATGATCTCAGAGCATCTAGTTGTCTGTGATGGCTTAGCTTTGCCTTGGTTCAGGGGACTTTTGCTTGTATTTCCACCAACAAAGTTGCATAACGCAGGCCCCCATCTTACCAGCTACTCTCATTTCATCCTGTCCCTGACATATGTATCAATGATTCACCTTTATTGTGTTCATTAGAAATAATAAAACATTCATCAAATTGGTAAGTGAAAGCATAACATATTAATACCAAAGCCTCCCAGACTACAAAACTCATTCAGTCTCTGCTCAAATTCCCCAAGCAGCTGGGGTGGTAAAAACCTGGAAGTTCAGTTCTTGGCACTACTCCCAGCTAGGAGCTGAGTAAATGGGTTGTGCTGACAAATTGGGTGACTGCTGGAACTGGGCCAATGAATTCAGGAACCCACAGGGTGCTCGATATTTCTTCCAAAAGCCAGATGTGCTGGTGCAAGCATTGAAGTAGCCCAAGTTGAATTTTCTTTCCCCAGCTATATAGATCTCGACTTTACCAGCTGTGTCAGTCATTTTCCTAACTTGAGATCAAGCACAGGAGCAGACTGAAGCAAACAGGATTAAGCGTCATATCCCCCATGTCTTTATTGCCAGACTCAAATCTGCAAGATTTCTCCACAGGGAGGTAGTATTGCCTGCTATTAGAATTTCCCCAAAGGCAAGTGACTTGAGGTAGGTGAACCATGATCTCCTACAAGGCAACAATGATCTGCTTGGGTGTGTGTCCCTAGTAAAATAGGGCCACACCTGTTAATCTGAGTTTCCATTCTAGAGGCTAGAAAGAAGTGAGATTTGTTTATAGCACTAAGGAATGATTCTTAGGAAGGAAACTTGAAAAATCATGCCATTAATTTCCTCATTTTACATATGGGACAACTGAGGACTAGAGGGATTCATTAACTGGAGCAACTGGATCCACTTCAACAGATCCTTATATGGTACTGGGTGATCCCAGCTCATATAGGGCAATATTTTTTCTACAATGGGGTAGAGTAGGAAAAATAAATTAACTCACAGTCAGAAGAACTGGACTGTAGTCCTGACTGTCACTTACTAGCTATGTAACCATGGGTAAATCATATATTCTGAGCTTCAATTTTGTTATCTGTGAAATAGATATAACATTACTTGTACCACCCACCTCAAAAGGCTGTTGTGAAAGATCTCTTTGTACATTGTAAAGCCTTATAGTGGGCAGCTAGGTGGTACAGTGGATAGAGTACTAGGTCTGAAGACAGGAAGATTTGCCTTCCTGAGTTTAAATCCGTCCTTAGACCCTTATTAGCTACGTGACCCTGGGCAAGTCACTTAAATCTTCAAGTTCCTCATCTGTCAAATTAACTGCAGAAGGCAATGCAAACCACTTCAGTATCTCTGCCAAGACCCCCAGATGGGGGTCACAAAGAATCAGATACAACTGAAATGACTCAACAACAACAACAACAACCTTTTATGAGAGTCACTGTGATGTTGTGGATAGAGGTCTGAGTCAAATTTCCTCCTCTGATATATACAAACGATGTGACCCTGAATAAGTCACTAAACTTCTTGCTCCAAGCTACTGCTTAAGAAGTTAGTTTCAGGAAAGGTGCCAACCTGAACCAAAAGAGGGAATTTCCTCACCCTGGAGTTCCCTGTACCAATGAAGTGGCAGGTCTAGTCCTATCCCTTATAAATGTGAATTATAATTATTACCACTTAGGCTAGAACTCACACATCCTCTGCCAGGTAGGAGAATTATCCTCTCCTTCTTCCTAGGCCCTCCCACCTCAACTCACCTTCTCTATAAGTGTTTAAGTATCTCTATGTAGCATTATAAGTCTGCTGCTCCTGTGTATTGGAAAAGAATTGGACTCAATGAGACTCTTTTCAATGGGTTTGCATTCCAAGCCATACCCTCCCTGTGCCCAGTGGGTCCTTTACCTTGGAAAGGTCTGCTAGGACCAGCACCTTTTATATTTCCATAGAAAATGACCTGGGGACTGACTTGTACTTCTCTCCTGAGTCCACAGGAACAGAGTTAAAAAATCATTACCACTTTAATAACCATTGATGCCATGGGCTTAGAGTGTAAATTGTCTCATTGATCAAGAGAGTCCATGAAAGACGGGAAAATCAAGTTAATCAGCCTCCATCCAGCCACCATCTGTTTGTGAAGGGATGTGTCACTAAGGATGAATGAAATTGGTAACTGGCACCTTTGTGTTCTTTCTCTGATGTGCCAGAACTTCTCAAGGCATGGGAACCACAAAACCCAACAATAACCAATATCGCAGTCATACATTTGCATAACCCTCTACATGTTTACAGCATTCTTCGTTGTGTTCATGATCTCCTTTGATACTCTGGTTGGTCCTTTACCAATGAAGTGCTAAAGATTATGTGGGCAGCAGCCAGAGGGTAAACTATGGAGATGGCAAGGGCAGGGAACCTGTACTTACCTTCGTCATCAAACTAGAAAATCAACTCATAGGTAGTACAGGTGCTGGCAAGTCCAGTTGGAGGAGTTCAATACATGGGGCGTGCAAGCTGGGACCTGTCACCTCTGGGAGCTGCTTTTCTGTATTACCAGTAATGCAACTTTATACTGACAGAGCATATTTCATTTGGGCATCTTGAAGCACAAGCCATGAGGGCAAGAGAAGTCTTCCCAGGTCAGTGAAGTTACAAAACAACTTCACCAGCTCTAGGCAAACCATTACTTTAGGCAAACCACCATCTTTGAGTGGTGCCTTATTCAGGCACTATGTCTTTTGTTAACCAAAGGTCTCTCAGAATAGCAAAAGGATTTTCAAATATACTATGTACAAGTTCTTGCATTGTTAATTTTTAATATTATTTATTAATTTTCCATGCTTGTGTACCTAATCTCCTCAGCCAGGTCCTAAGCACTTTGAAAGCAGAACTGTTTACTCATCCATTTTTGTGTGCCCCTTGTTCTGAAACTACTCTGCCCTTCATTCACACTGGCAGACTGGGTTCCTAGAGGAAGGTTGCTACCACACTCTTCAGGGTTTTACGGGTAACGCTCAGAGAGTAGACATATTTTTTTTTCTGGTACTGTGGCTTATGAACCCCTACCAGTGTGCTTCCCCAGACTAAAGATTATCAGTTAATAACAATAGTTGTCTACACTTAATTAACTTTTAGAAAAGTTATTTGCTAAGATGGCACAGTAATTGTAATTGGTACAAAACATCCCCCAAAAGGTCTGTGATATTCTCACAAGTATATACAGTACACAGTCCAGAGGAAAACAGACTTAAGCTTGGAGCACACATGTGGCAGCAGAGGTAACTCATAACTTCTAACTACTAGAGGTCCTTTTTTCTCTTTCATGGAGGGAAATTCTTCATAAAACTCTGCTTTGGCTGTCTTCTGTGCTCCTTTTAGACTCTTTAAAATTGCTTTTCCTCACTGTATCTAGTTTGTCCATGGCTTCCAAAGCATAAGATGGTCCTAGGAGGGCAGTCCAAGGTTGGAAAAAAGTAGAAATACCAGGCAGATTGGTGGTTCATGCTTCTGACCCTGCCCTCTACTGCCATCAGTTGGTTTCTGATTGGAGGGTTCAAAGATTGTTAAGATTCTAAGATTCAGATGGGAAATATATTGCTGAAAAATTAAATGGAACAAAACCAGATTTAGAGCACTCATAACCTCAGCTAAAAGAATTAATATGATCTTAGACTTCATGGAGAGAGGCACAGTGCCCAAAATGATGATAATAGTCACGCTGTTCTTAGTCCTGATCAGATTATCTTCATAGCATTGGTTTTGTTCTGGGTTCCAATCTGTAGAAAAGTCAGGATAAGCTGGAATTTATCCAGGGAACGTTAGCAGTGTAGGTAAAGGACCTCAAGACCATGTCTTCCTTCCTTCCTTCCTTCCTTCCTTCCTTCCTTCCTTCCTTCCTTCCTTCCTTCCTTCCTTCTTTCCTTCCTTCCTTCCTATCTGAAGGCTGCAGTTTAATAATCATGGCAGGAATCTCATACCAAAAGAGAACCTGTAGTTCTGTCACTGTGAATCAGCAGACATTTCCATCTTGGAAGGCTGGAAAGTCACTGTTGGACAGTGGCTAAGTCTAGCAGCAATCTACTGGAACTTCCAACTCTAGGGTAAGCCAACGAGAGTGTTGTACAGAAACAAACCCAGATCAGGAACCTGAAGAATTCAGACTAGAAGTCAGATTTTGCCCTAGATCATACTACTTAGGAACCAATGAAAATTTATATTTTCCCTGGTTTGAACTGTCCTTCAGATTCTGGAGTAACATAACACTAAATATCCCCAAGAAAACAATGCAAAGACCTAAAAGGACAAAGGAATAGCTCAGAATTACCCCTCCAGTTCATTGAGCCCAAGCCTACCATAAAATCCAAATTCGTGAAGTAGTATAACAGAATGAGTTAACAAAAAAATAATAATTCCATCATAAACAGCTATTATATCAACAAAGATTAAGACAAAAACCCAGAGGAAACAGATGATTCCTAAACATCTACAAGTAAAGATACAAAGCAAAACATAGATTTGCCTACAAAAATTCCTGGAATAGATAAAGATTTTTTCTTTTTCTTTTCTGTCTTTCTTTTCTAGTTTTCAATATGCACTAGTATAAGATTTTGAGTTTGACATTTTTTTTCCCTTCCCTCCTCCCCAAGACAGCATGCAATCTGATATAGGCTACTCACGTGCAGTCATATTAAACATATTTCCACATTAGTCATGTTGTGGAAGAAGAATCAGAACAAAAAGGGAAAACCATGAGAAAGAACAAAAAGGAGAGAAAATAGTATGCTTCAATCTGCATTCAAACTCCATAGTTCTTTTTCTGGATGTAGATAGGATTTTCCATCATGAGTCTTTTGGGACGTCTTAGATTATTGCATTGCTGAGAAGACCTAATTCTATCAAATCTGCTCATTGCATAATGTTGGTTATATTGTGTACAGTGTTCTCCTGGTTCTGCTCACTTCACTCTGCATCAGTTCGTGAAAATCTAAGAAAGATTTTTTTAAAAAAGAACTAAAAATGATTTTAAAAACCAAATGAGAGCTCTAAAGGGAAAAATCAGAAGAGAAATCAAGACTAGAGAAGAAAGATTTGGAAAGAGAACTAATAATTTGGAATAAAAAGTATAAAACTTTACACAACAGTGAATGGATCAAATAAAAAGTAGTGACTCCATGAGACAAAAAGAAATATTAAAACAAAGCCAAAAGCCTGGAAAAGAAACAAAATGTAAGTTATAGCAAAAACAGACTTGAGACCCAGAAAACAGACTAAGATTTAAAAATAATTGGAACTGTGTGAATGCCATGACCCCCCAAAACCTCATTATCATATTTCAAGAAACCAAGAAAGTAAACTTCACAAATATCTTAGATTAAGAAGACCAAATAGAAAGAAAAAAGAATTTACTGTTAACCTCCTTAAAGAAACTCAAAATGAATACTTCCAGGAACATTGTAGCCAAAATCTAGAGTTTCTAGGTCAAAGAAAAAAAATGATGTAAGCATCCAGAAAGAAATAATTCAGGTACTGAGTAACCACAAGTAGAATCACAGATGACTTAGCAGCCACCTCCATAAGAGCTATTGAAAGAGCAAAGGACAAAGGCTTAAGACTAAGAATATCTAACCCAGAAAAGATGAATAAAAACCTATGGGGAGAAAATGGATCTTGAATGAAATATAGGACTTCCAAGCATTCCTGAGAAAAAGACCAGAGTTTAGTAGAAACTTTGAAATATAAGCACAGGAGTCAAGAGAATCATAAAAAAAAAAAATGAGTGAGCAATCATAAGAGACTAAAGTGTTTATATTCTGATGTGGCAAAAAAAAACAATACATGTATTCCCTCCGATTATCAGGAGTCAAAGAGGGAGTCTAATTAGATAGGGATCCTGGGGTTGTTTCTGTTATGGTTTGAGGATATTAAAAGAAGAAAAGAAGAGGACAAGGAATATGCTAGGAAGGGAAAAGGAAGAGGCAGGATGGGGAAAATATCACAAACCAGGGTACACATATGGGGGAGCAGAAAGGGGTGGGGTGGACTGGGCAACACTTTAACTTCACTTTTATCTGAACTGGTTAAAGGAGGAAAGACAATGCACAGTTGGGTACAGAAATTCATTTTGCTTAACAAGAAAACAGGAGGGAAAGGGGGAAGGGTACAATAATAGGGAGGGTAAATTAAAGAAGGGATGAGTCTAAAACAAAACTGAGTTTTAAGGAAAGTGGATTTCAAAAAATGGTCTAGAAAGAAAAAAAATGAAAATCTATAATTGGGCTCTGAGTGGGGGGATGAAAAAAGGAGCAGAAGTACAATAGCAGATTACATTAAATCTGGAACTCACTCCTTGCCTCTCATCATCCTCTTCTTCATAAAGAGGAAACAAAGAGAAAAAAAGTATAAGAAAATAGGATGGAGAGAAATACACAATTAATCATAATTGTGAATGCACATAGAATGAAAGTTATCTATAAATAAAAGAAAATAACAGAATGAATTTGGAGCAGAATCCAACTATATATTTACAAGAAACACACTTGTACAGAAAGATGTATGCAGAGTTAAAATAAAAGGATTGAACAAAATCTATAATGTTTCAGATGAAGTGAAAAAAGGCAGGAGATAGCAATCATGATCTAGGTCTGAGAGGGAGATAAACTGATATACGCCACCATTTCATTTTTACTGTTTCTTTCTATAACATTCAAATTTTCCTTGAAGTATTTAGTAGCTATGCTAGTTGGTACTTATAAGTTTAGTATCAATATTAATTATTATCTATGGTAACTTACAACAAAATGTAATTTCCTTGTTTATCTCTTTTAATTGTCTAATTTTTTTTACACTTTACATTGCTCCCCCAGACCTAGATAAATGTAAACAAAAAATAAACAGAGAAGAAGTGAAGGACCTGAATAGAACGCTAGAAAAGTTAAAAATATGATAGATCTCTGGCCATTACTGAATGGGAAAAGAAAGGTGTACAAGTATTTCTCAGCTATATATGGCACTTTAAGATATTTGCTATATAATAGGGCATAAAAATCTCACAAACAAATGCAGAAAAGTAAAATAAACATCTTTTATGAACCACAATGCAATAAAGCTATATTCAATAAGGGTTCATTGAATGAATTATTAACTTAATTGTATATGAACTTAATTTAAAGAATGGTTGAATTAAGATACAAATAACAGAAATTTTCAATAATTTCATTGAAGATAATGACACCAATGAGACAACATACAAAAATTGTGGAGAGGTGACCAAAGTGGTCCTTAGGGGAAAGTTTATATCGCTAAACACTGTAATCAAAAAGAGAAAAAAAGAAAAAAGTTGAACATGCAACTAAAAAACTGGCATATTAACAATCCCCAATTAAACACCAAAATAGAGATACTGGATATCAAAGAAGTGATTGACAAAAATATAAGCAAAAAAAATTAATGAAGCTAAATTAAAAACCTAATACAATAAATGAACCATCAACTAATTTGATATTTTAAAAAGAAAAAATATGATGAAATTACACATCAAAAATGAAAAAAAATGAATTCACAACCAAGGAAGTAATAAGAGAAATTACTAGGCACTATTTTGCCCCATAATGTGCCAATAAAAATCTTAACTTATAATAAATGGACGAATATGGTATTTATAAAACTATGAAATATCTAGATTAACAGAAAAAATAATAAAGGTCTTAACTCAGTATTAAAAAAGAAATTCAACAAGCCATAAAAGCACTTCCAAAGAAAATGCTCTAGCACCAGATGAATTTACCAGTTCATTCAATTAAGATCTAAAGAACTATTCCGATATTATATGAACTGCTAAAAATAGGAAACATACACTTCCTTTTGTGGTATAATATGGTCTTCATACATAAACTAGGGAGAGTCAGAAATGAGGAAGAAAACTATAGCTCAATAACTTTAATGAGTATTGCTCTAAAATTTTAAAACAAAATATTGTATGAGACAATAACAATACATCACAAAGATTATACACTGTAATCAGGTTGAATTCATATCAAAAATTCAAGGAATCTTCAGTGTTAGGAAAACTATAAAAATAATTCACCACATTAATAATGAGAACAACAGAAACCACATGATTATCTCAATAATCTATAATAATATAATGGTAATATAATGTCATTAATACATCATATATAGTAAGTATATCAATAGTTGCAGAAAAAGCTTCCAAAAAGATACAATACCCATTCCTTTCAAAAACACTAGAAAATATAGGAATAAATGGATCTTTCCCTATAGGAATCACCCTAATAGGGTGAGTAGCATCTATGTAAATCCAAGAATCAGCATTATCTGTAACGGGGATAAACTAGAGGCCTTTCCAATAAGATCATAGATAAAGTAAGGATGTCTATTATCACCATTGCTATTGGTTATAGTGCTAGAAATGCTAGCTATATCAACAAACAAGAAAAAGAAATTGCGAGAATGTGTAGGCAAATTATAAACAAAATTATCATTTTTTACAAATGATATGATGATTAACACTGAGAACCCTAAAAACTCAATGGAAAAAATAATTGAAATAATTAACTTTAGGAAAGTTGCAGGATATAAGGAAACCTACACAAATCTTGAACATTTCTGTTTATTACCAACAAAATTCAGCAGGAAGAGATAAGAAAAATTCCATTTAATTTAACAATAGAAGATATAAAGTTCTTGAAATTTATCTGCCAACACACAGAAACTGTATGAGTAGAAGTACAAATCATTGTTTCAATAAGGACAGAGCCAAATAATTGGAGAAATGTGGACCAATATAATAAAATTAACAGTACTCCCTAAATTAACTTATGTATTTTTTACCATACCAACCAAAGTACCAAAGGCTTTTTTAAATTTTATATTCAATTCATGGAACAAAGCAGAAATGTCCATAACAGTATAATAAAAAAGATGATTGCACACAAAACTGCAAATCTACCATGTACAACTTGCTATTCCCTCCAAATATACCACAAAGTTACCACGTACATTTTTTGCTTTCTTTCTCTTCCCCCTCCACCTTAAAGATGGCTACCATTAGATACAAATAAGTATACGTATATATATATATATGTATGTATGTATGTATGTGAAATTATTCTATGCATACTTCTAGTTATTAGTCCTTTCTTTGGATTCAGAAAGTATCTTTCTTCATATAGCCTTTCTTTTTAGTTTGTGTATTTATAATAATCAAAATGACTTAGTTGCTCAAAGTCATTCTTAAAACAATAGTGTTACTATCATATATAATATTCTCTTAGTTCTGTTTGTTCACTTTGCTCTTCATTATTTCATGCAAGTTTTTCCATGGCTTTCGAAGGTCAATGAACTCATCATGTCTTATAGCACAGTAGTATATTCCATCATAACCGTATACCACAGCTTGTTCAACCATACTCCAATTGTTGGGGATCCCTGCAATTTCCAGTTTTTTACTACTACAAAGAGAACTTCTATAAATATCCTTTTCATATTCAAAATTAAAATTACTATTTGTGAATTTTCCTCCATCTAATTTTTACCAACTATTTTCTTTTTCAACCTCTCTTTTTATCCTATCTCTATTACTTTACCCTTTCCCCCCACCCTCCCATCCTTCACTTCACTCACCCCTCCAGGAGTTCCCCCATCCCTCCTCCACTCAAACCCCAATCCACATAGCCCTATAAAAGTCCTCCCCAGTCCAATAGCTTTCTCACCTCTCCACATGTTCAGAAGACTTCTACATCCTTCCAGAAGAACACATTGTTCAACTCAGATGAAAGATTCCAACATTAATAGCTTTCCATGCCAACCTGCTTCCTCTGTATTCATTATTCCTTTCATGCCCCATCTTAATAATATAATTGCTCCTTTTTACCTTTTCTTATCCAATTTTGATTTTTGGAATTATTGCATCACTAACACAATTCAGCTCCAACCTTTTTTTCAAACTACCTTAGTAATGATGACAATTTTAAGAATACTGATAACATTTTCATATATATGTATATTAAGCAAACAATTTAATCTTATATTTCTTCTGGATCTTTTCAATCAAATTTTCCATTGAGTTCTGTAAGGGGTGTGGAGCTCTTGGATTATCAGGGTCATGATGCCCTCAGGAGAAATCTCTTTGAGACTCCATGTCCTTGTGTGATTTATGAGATGGACCACCCCTACGCAATTACTGACCCTCACAATTATCTTGAGCAAGAATAACAACAGCCAAGCACGTAAGCATAACAGACAGTATTTACAAAACTTCTTGCTTGAATAGAAGTAGAATTGAAGTAGAATGTCTATATATACTCTGATCTAGCTGAGAATAAACGGAGTGCATATTATCCTTGCTCCCGCCTCATTCATTCGCGCCTGGAAGAAAGATCTCATGCAAGCATGAGATCTTTGGGAACTTAACAGAGTTCTAGTCTTTTTGTTATAAATACCTGAAAGTCTTTCAGTTTATCAAATGTCCATTTTATTTTCATTCTGGTTTACACTCAACTTTGCTGGTTAAGTTATTTTTGGATGCAAGCCCAGCTCTTTTCTTCTTTGAAGTATAATGTTCTAAGACCTACAGTTTTTTTCAGAGTAGAAGCTTCTAGGCCATGTGAAGTCCTGATTGTATTTCCACAGCATTTACATTGTTTTTCTCTTGTTGCTTGCAATATTTTCTCCTTAACCTGGGAGTTGGCTATGACATTCCTGTAAGTTTTCTTCCTGGGATCTGTTTCAAGTGATGAACTGTAGATTTCTATTACTACTTTATCCTCTTGTTCTAGGACTTCAGGGCAATTTTCTTTAATAAAAAAGATTGATTTTACAGAACTAGAAAAAATAATAAAATCCACCCAGTGGAACAAAAGGCTGAGAATCTCAAGGGAATTAATGAAGAGAAGTTGAAAAAAAAAATGGGTCTACCAATACCAGATCTCAAACTATATTGTAAAGCAGCAATCATCAAAACAATTTGGTCTGGTTCAGAAGTACAGAAGTTATTCAATGAAACAGATTAGGTACTCGATATAGAGAAGCAAATGAGTGCCATAGTTTAGTGTTGAATAAACCCCAAAATCCTAGTTATTAGGGCAAAACTCAATATTTGCCCAAAACTCTTGAGAAAACTAGAAAGTAAATGGCCAGTGGAAACTATACTTAGCTTCTACCAAAAACTAGGTATAGACCAACATTCACACAGTTTACCAAGATAAACTCCAAATGGTTATATTACTTTGATGTAAATGGTTTCAAGATAAGCAAATTGGGGAAGCAATACGGGAATGAACCTTTCAGAATTGTAGATAGGGGACAAGTTCATGACAAGATAAGAGAGAAGGTCATAAAGGTAAAATGGATAATTTTGATGATATAAAATTTTAAAGTTTTTGCACAAACACAACCAATGTTATTAAAATTAGAAGAGAAGCAGATAAATGAAAGGAGAAATTTTGCATCCAGTTTTTCTGATGAATGTCTTTTTCTAAGATATAGATGGAGCTGAATGAAATTTATAAGAATAAGAGTCATTCTTTAACTGATAAATAATCTAAGGACACATGAACAGGGAGTTTTCAAAGGATGTAAGCTATCAACAACCATATGGAAAAAAATGCTCTAAATTACTAGTAATTAGAGGAATGCAAATTAAAACAACCAGCAGGGACCACCTCATAACCATCAGATTGGCTTACTTTACAAAGAAGGAAAATGACAAATGCTGAAGGGGCTATGGGAAAAACAAGTGTATTGATGCACTGTTGGACGAGCTATGAGCTGACGTTGAGTGAGAATGAGCAAAATGAATAAAACCATTTTTACAGCCACAATAATATTGTAAAGACAATTTTATGGTATTGTAAAGACAAAACTTAGGTACTCTGATCATCACAATGACCAACCACAATTCCGGAGGTGTTATTTTGAAAGAGGCTACCCATCTTCTAACAGAGTGGTGATCAACTCAGAGTACAAACTGAGATATAAATATTCAGTCATGGTTAAAGTGGGATTTTGTTTTGCTTAACCATGTGTGTTTGTAACCAGGTTTTCTTGTTCTTTCTTTCTCAGTTAGGGAGAGAGAGAGCAGGCAATTGTATTTGAAAAAAATCTAACTTTTTAAAAAGTAGGCTACTGAGTTAGATCTGTTCTATTTAGTCCAAAGGCTAGAATTAGGGACAACTAGGCTTAATATAAGGAAACACTTTCTAACAATTAAAGTTACCCAAATATGGAATGTTCATGAAGTAGTGGGCTTCTATCCCTAGATGCCTTTGTTTGGTAAAGCTTTGTTCCCCCTATTTGAAATGTTGTAGAGGAGATTCTCATTCAAATATGAATTAGACTGGTTCTGGGTTATTTCCTAACTCTGTGAACATATCTCAATATTTTCTGAAACCAAGTAACATGTCTTTTTGTTGATCTGCTCCTTTTGCATGTATAATGGAGAATGGACTGAACTGTGAGTATGAGAGTGTGTGTGTATAGCCCATTGATACAATACAATGATATTGATAAAGAGAATATGTTCAACTCCTCTTCCCAGGCAGAGCCAGTATTTCCAATCTAGGTGTTCCAGAGTGGGTAGAGACAGAGCTAGAAATTTCTTTTATTCCTTCCTCCTATAATTTTTGAATGTCACTGCTTTGAGGTGATTACTTAGTCTCTTCCAGTTGCTCTGCATGGTATTAAAATAGACACTAATACAAGGTCTGGAAATGGAGAATTTAGTGCACTCATAATATTTATCTTCCTGTTGAGGCTCATTCCTTCTTCTATCTAGAGTCTAGTAAACTTGATGACTCTCTATTTCTGCTTCTAATTAGGACAAAAAGTTTTTTCCATGGAATATTTGCATCATGTCAAAAGTGTCCATTTCTGTATTTTGTTATTATTACCCAAACTCACCTTGTACATTGTCTGAGATTCGTGATTGCAAGTGTGATCTACTAAACCTGAGACATAGTACATAGATCCATCTAGACAAAATAAGGGCTTAAAATTGAAACAAGGCTAGAATATTCTTAATCTGGTCCCTTTTGGAAGGTATTGACATTCACTTATTCGTAGGTGGTAGGATCATACAGCTAGTAAGTAACTTAAGCTAGATTTAAACTCACATCTTCCTGACTGCAGGTTCAGCTCTTTATCCACTGCACCACCTGTTCTTGTTCAGTCATTTTCAGTTTTGTCCAACTCTTTGTGCCCCCATTTGAGGTTTTCATGGCAAAGGTACTGGTGTGATTTGTCATTTTCTTCTCCAGATTATTTGACAGAGGAGGAAATGGAGGTAAATAAGGTTAAATGATTTGCCCAGGGTCACACAGTAAGTGTCTGAGGCCAGACTTGAACTCAGGAAGATGAGTCTTCCTGACCATCCTCTCTCCACCCAGCCCTTACCTAGTACTATCATCTGAAAATTGCAGCAAATTAATCCACACTAAAGTGTTAACCATAGAATCGTTGATTTGGAAAGGATCTTAGAGTTTACCTACTTTCACCAATACCTCACCAAAAGTCCACTCAGCAACATCTCAAACAATTGCTGATGTAGTGACCAGAGAGGAGAATTTGGCATCAGGATGATCTAGGTTCCTGTCCCACTTTTACTAGCTTTGTGACACTGGGTAGTGGTGTCATACATAAAATGAAGCAGTTGGACTCAGTGACCTCTAAGGTCCATTTACAGGGCAAAATTCCTAATCCTATGATCTTACAGATGCTACTTACAGGCTTACTGTAAAGAGAAAATCCATTCTTTCCCTGAATAGCCCAATTCTCTTCATGATAGCTCTAATTGTTAGGAAGCATTTCCTTCCATCAAGCCCAAGGCTCCCTCTTTACATCCTTGACCCATTCACTGTTCCTAGTTCTATCCTCTGGGACTGAACAAAACAAGCCTAATCCATCTTCCCTCTGACAACCTTTCAAATACATGAAGACAGTTATCATGCTCCCCCCTGGAGTCTTCTCTTTTTCATAATATACATTTCCATTTCTTTGACTAATTTTTAAATAGTTTCCAGACTCCACTCTTCTACCTGCCCCCTTCCAGAGGCTCATCAGCTCCCTAAAATTTGACATGAAGAACTATATGCAATTTTCAAGATGTGGACCGACCTGGACAAAATATAGGAACTCTCATTCTAGACCCACCATTTCTCTTAATAAGCAAAGCTTTCTTAGTTCCCATGTCACACTGTTGATGAATATCAAGTTAGCAGTCCAGTAAAACTCTTAAATACTTTTCTTTCAACCTCCTCTTATCAAGTCATTGCCTGATGTGCTGCCATTCTCAGGAGGGGCCCATTCCCAGTTGTCCTGATCTATATCTTGCCCCTGGACCCACATGGCTCTAGAGGAGAAAGTGAGGCTGATGACTTTGTACATCCCTCCCTCACTTAAATCCAATTGACTTGCATGTCATGGCATCATCTTCCTGATGTCATGATCCTCTTTGAGAATGAAGGACAAACAGCAAAACCCTTCTCAGGGGTATTTGCATTTAACAGGAGACAGTGCCTTGATCTAAAGAAAAAAATATTTGATGATACATTGTAGGCCCTACCATAGTCAAGTGGAAGACATATTTTTGGTTAAAAGCTCTACCTAGGAACTGGAAAATAAGATGTACAGGCAATGGGGTATAGAAATCTATTTTGCCTTACAGTAAAATAGAGGGGAAGAGGATGGAAGAAAGGGGTAATAGAAGGGAGGACAGACTGGAGGAAGGGGTGAATGGGGTACATGTTGTCTGGGGTGGGGGTGGGGAGAGATGGGGAGAAAATTTTGAATTCAAATTCTCTTGGAAGTAAAGGTTGAGAACTGAAAAATAAATAAATAATATATATTTTTAAAAGATCTTTAATTAGGACTTCTCCCTTCATATCACATTGGCATCTCCTACTTCCATCTCAAATCTCAGTGAGGATTAGAACTCGCAACCCATTCTCCTTATATTCATTACAAATAAAGTTTCATCCATCCCTGATCATGGGGCAGTCTTGGTCAGAGACCCCAGAGTTCTGAAACAATCCAAATGGGTGGGTTGATTCTGAGGTCTCCTTAAGAGAACAGGGTGGTGCCATAGCATACCTAGGTTCCTTATGATCCCTGAACCCTTCAGAGGAACGATTCTGTGCAATCGCTGGGAAGGAGATCCCAGGAACACAAAGAAACCAGTTTCCAGACACTGTCTGAAAGGAACCTAAGTAGCACAGAAAAGTAAATATTGTCAATGGTGCTCCCCAGGAGTGCTGAGATACTGTCTTCCACTTGAGTCTGTTGGGAGACTGAAAAATTCTGTCTTTACTGGGATAAAGTGCTGATCTTTTATTTTTCAGGTTTATTAATTAATTTATTTTTAGTTTTCAACATTCACTTCCATAAGTTTTAAATTTTCTCCCCCTCACTCTCCCTGCTCCCCAAGATGGCATGCAATCTGATATGTACTCTACACATACATTCCTATTAAAGTAAACACATTTTCACATTAGTCATGTTGCATAGAGGAATAATAACAAATGGGAGAAACCATGAGAAAGAAAACAAAACAAAATAAAAAAAGACAATAGTCTTTTGCCCTGTATTCCAGCTCCATAGTTCATTCTCTGGATGTGGATGGCATTTTCCATCATGAGTCCTTTGGGATTGTTTTAGGACCTTGCACTGCTGAAAAGGACTAAATCTATCAAAGTCAGTCATCAAACACTGTGGTTGCTACTATGTATAATGTTCTCCTGGTTCTGCTCATTTCACTCAGCATGAGTTCATATAAGTCTTTTCAGGTTTTTCTGAAGTTCTCCTGTTTGTCATTTCTTAGAACAATAATATTCCATTACATTCATATACTACAATTTGTTCAGCCATTCCCCAATTGATGAGTATCCCCTCACTTTTCAGTTCTTTGTCATCACAAAAAAGAGATGCTATAAATATTTTTTGGACTTGTTGGTCTTTTTCCTATTCTTATGATCTCTTTGGGATACAGCCCTAGCAGTGGTATTGGTAGTCAATAAAGTGCTGAGAGAAAGGGTGCCTGACTCCTATCCACAGTGAATAACACTGCTAAAGATGCTTTAGTTCTTCAGCAGATCTGTGATGGGGATTCTCCTCTGTATACAGTAAGCATTTAATAAATGTTGCCTGAATTGATGTTGCTAATTTGGCATTCAATTATTCTTTATCTGCTGCATATGTGCTGGTTTTTTCTCCCAAATCTAGTACTCATTCTTTGGAGTGAGAGGCCCCTCACAACGGATAGTTATTGATTACATGATGTAATTTGGTCCAGCTATCCAAAAAAGAATTCCTCACCAGCCTGCCAATGTATCCAAAATTCCAACCTGTACAGTCAGTGCTAGTGGGACTTGTGGGGCCATGGGCATTTTCTTAGCTTGAGGTAACCTGTTAACTCGGTAAGGGAAATTTCTTGTGAAGTAGCATAGGATTTAGGTTAGGAAGCTTCAGAGGATTATCTACTTAGATCCAAATAAGACTCTAGATGTCACCTAACTCAGCTCCCTCATTTATTTTTTTACAGAAGAGGAAATTGAACCCTAGAGAGTGACTTACCCAGGGTCACACAAATAGTAAGTAGCAGAGTCAGACTTTGAACTTAGCTCCTTTGACTACAAATAAAATACTTTTTCCACAATAGCATGCTAATGTTATCTCATTCAGTCCCATCATTTTGCACATGAGGGAACTGAGGTCAAGAGAGAAAATATATCTCATCTAAGGTCACACAAGTAGTGAGCACCAGAGTCAGGATTTAAATTCAGATCCTCTATACTATATTCAACACCCTAGCCACACCCCCATACAAGCTTACTGCAATAGGTAGCTATGTGGCACAGTGGATAGAGAGAGTTGGACCTGGAGTTAGTGGCCTCAGTCACTTACAAGCTATGTAACCTTGGGCAAGTCACTTAACCTTTGTTTGCCTTAGTTTCCTCAACTTTAAAATGAGAATAGTAATAGTATTTACTTGCTAAGGTTGTTGTGAAGATCAAATAGATAATATTCTATCATGTTTATGTACCACAGTTTGTTTAGCTATCCTCCAATTGATAGGCATCTGCTTTGTTTCCAATTCTTTGCTTTCACAACAACAACAAAAAAATGCTGCTATAAATATTTTGGTGTCTTTGGAGACTTTCTTCTTATCAATGGCCTTCTACAAATATCATCCTAGTAATGAAATCTCTAGGTCAAAAGATATATGGCATTTTAGTGACTTAATTGGCACAATTCCTGCCACCAACAATGCACTCATGTACATCTTCTTACAACCGCTACAACATTGAGTATTGCCATCTTTTTCATTTTTGCGCATTTACAGAGTGTGAGGTTAAACCTCAAACTTATTTTGGTTTGCATTTGTCTTACTGCTAGTGATTTGGAGGGTTCTTTCTTATGACTGTTAACAGTTTGTAATTTTTCTTTCAAGAATTGTGTGCTCATATACTTTGACCATTTATCTATTGGGGATTGGCTTTTGGACAGACCAGTTTTCAAAGTGAGTGTAGGGTGGAGAGGAAAGCAGGAAAAGTAGAGTGTATGGCTCACCATATAAACTCGTAGAGTATGGAAGTATAGGCTATTGCGGGGGGAGGAGGAGGTGGTGGTGGAGTAAAGGCACTGGGTGTTTAGGAAAGACAGAGGGGCATTAACATAGAATAAATAGGTACCAGGTTCACAGCTTGGACTCAGACTAGCCTCCTGGAATGGACATAAGCAAAAAAATCTAATATATTTTGTTCTTCTTTTACTCCATTTAAGGTCCCATTAAGCACACTCATATTGGGGAACATAGAGACTATCAGATAGTTCTAGGGAAGTAATCTAAAGAATACTTGTTTTTGTTCAGTCATGTCCAAATCTTGGGGTTTCCTTGGCAAAGATACTGGTATAGTTTGTCATCTCCTTCTCCAGCTCATTTTTACAGATGAGGAAATTGAGGCAAACAGGATCAAGTAATTTGATTAGGGTCACATAGCTAGGTAATGTTTGAGGCTAGATTTGAACTCCGGAAGATGAGTCTTCCTGTCTCTAGACTCAGACACTCTATCCACTGCATCTCCTAGCTGCACTCCCTCAAACACATAGGCAAATGTTTTTTGCTTTTCCAAGGATTAAGATTTAGCTTGCCTCCAATTAGTATCCAGTAGTCACAGTGATCTTCTCTGCTCAACACTGCCCAGTATCAACTGCAAAACCAACCTGTCCATTTTTGTCCATCAGTTTCTGTCTTCTCTCTTTTATGAGAAGCTCTCTTTGGTGGTTTTTAACCCTAGCTTCTTCTGACTCTTCCTGAAATCAGATTTTCTTCACTACCTACCTATCTTCTACTGCCATGGTCAGCACTTCCTTGTGTTTAGTGGCTCATCTCTATTTTATGATGAAAACCCTTTAAAAATCCACCTTTGCATCAAGCATGTTCTCAATAGACCTTCCATAATTATTCCATATGCCCCAAACAATTACTTATTTTATCATTTTCAGTTATATCCATCAAAACCTTGAGAATAGCCATATGTAAATGGATTTGGGGGGCGGAGCCAAGATGGCAGAGTAGAAAGATGCACATACACATAGCTCCGAACCCACAACCCACAGAATATCTGTAAAAAGGAACTCACGGCGAATTCTGGAGCAGTACAGGTCACAGAACAGTGGAGCAAAGGAGATTTCTGTTCCAGAGGGACCTGCAAACTTCTCGCAAAAGGTCCTTCATGCTGCGGACTGGGCGCTGGGACTGGGAGCCGAGTACAGCCCTGCCGCGCCCGCGGCACTGAGACGAGCAGATCCCAGCGGGCTTCAGGGATGGGATCTCCAGCGGCTGCGCGGGTCCCTCCACCCACAGGTGATGGGGGTCGGTGAGAGGGTCTCTTTGGTGGGTCGAGAGGGGAGTGGGGTGCCCTCATAACTCAGGCCCCCTCGGGAGGCAGCAGCAGAGGCAGCGGCAGACCTGGGCTCCCCAAGCAGGCAGGAGCCTGGATCCATTGTTGAAGGTCTCTGCATAAAGCCCCCGAGGGAACTGAGCCCGAGAGGTGGCCCTGCCCCGACCTGAGCACCTGAACTTAATCACACACTGAATAGCAGCCCTGCCCCCGCCCAAAGCCCTGAGGCTGGGAAGCAGCATTTGAATCTCAGACCCCAAGTGCTGGCTGGGAGGATCAGGAGGCGAGGTGGGTGTGAGGAGAATATTCAGAGGTCAAGTCACTGGCTGGGAAAATGCCCAGAAAAGGGAAAAGAAATAAGACTATAGAAGGTTACTTTCTTGGTGAACAGGCATTTCCTCCCTTCCCTTCTGATGAGGAAGAACAATGCTTACCATCAGGCTTACCATCAGACACAGAAGTCAAGGCTTCTGTATCCCAGCCTACTCAATGGGCTCAGGCCATGGAAGAGCTCAAAAAGAATTTTGAAAATCAGGTTAGAGAAGTGGAGGAAAAGCTGGGAAGAGAAATGAGAGGCTCAAATGCAATCCAGCTCAGACTCTGTCTAGCTGAGATTCTATCTGGCCCGCTTGTGAATACAAGTGTCACAAATGCTTAGGCTCCTTAAGAGGCAACCCAATTTGGCGAATCCTTAATAAACTTTGTTTTCTTTGGCTTTAAAAAAAAAAAAAGAAAGAAATGAGAGACATGCAGTCAAAGCATGAACAGCAGGTCAGCACCCTGCTAAAGGAGACCCAAAAAAATGCTAAAGAAAATAACACCGTGAAAAATAGGCTAACTCAATTGGCAAAAGAGGTTCAAAAAGCCAAGGAGGAGAAGAATGCTTTCAAAAGCAGAATTAGCCAAATGGAAAAGGAGGTTCAAAAGCTCACTGAAGAAAATAGTTCTTTCAAAATTAGAATGGAACAGATGGAGGCTAATGACTTTATGAGAAACCAAGAAATCACAAAACAAAACCAAAAGAATGAAAAAATGGAAGATAATGTGAAATATCTCATTGGAAAAACAACTGACCTGGAAAATAGATCCAGGAGAGACAATTTAAAAATTATGGGACTCTCTGAAAGCCATGATCAAAAAAAGAGCCTAGACATCATCTTTCATGAAATTATCAAGGAAAACTGCCCTGATATTCTAGAACCAGAGGGCAAAATAAATATTCAAGGAATCCACAGAACACCACCTGAAAGAGATCCAAAAAGTTTCTCCTAGGAACATTGTGGCCAAATTCCAGAGTTCCCAGGTCAAGAAGAAAATATTGCAAGCAGCTAGAAAGAAACAATTCAAGTATTGTGGAAATACAATCAGGATAACACAAGATCTAACAGCTTCTACAGTAAGGGATCAAAGGGCATGGAATATAATATTCCAGAAGTCAAAGGAACTAGGACTAAAACCAAGAATCACCTACCCAGCAAAACTGAGTATAATACTTCAGGGGAAAAATTGGTCTTTCAATGAAATAGAGGATTTTCAAGCATTCTTGATGAAAAGACCAGAGCTGAAAAGAAAATTTGACTTTCAAACACAAGAATGAAGAGAAGCATGAAAAGGTGAACAGCAAAAAGAAGTCATAAGGGACTTACTAAAGTTGAACTGTTTACATTCCTACATGGAAAGACAATATTTGTAACTCTTGAAACTTTTCAGTATCTGGGTACTGGGTGGGATCACACACACACACACACATGCACACACGCACACACACATAGAGACAGAGTGCACAGAGTGAATTGAAGAGGATGGGATCATATCTTACAAAAGTGAAATCAAGCAGTGAGAGAGAAATATATTGGGAGGAGAAAGGGAAAAATGGAATGGGGTAAATTATCTCTCATAAAAGAGGCAAGCAAAAGCCTTATTAGTGGAGGGAAAAAGAGGGGAGGTGAGAGAAAAACATGAAGTTTACTCTCATCACATTCCACTAAAGGAAGGAATAAAATACACACTCATTTTGGTATGAAAACCTATCTCATAATACAGGAAAGTGGGGGATAAGGGGATAAGCAGGGTGGGGAGGATGATGGAAGGGAGGGCATGAGGAGGAGAGTGGAATTTGAGGTCGACACTCATGGGGAGGGACAGGATCAAAAGAGAGAATAGAAGTAATGGGGGACAGGATAGGATGGAGGGAAATATAGTTAGTCTGATACAACACAACTATTATGGAAGTCATTTGCAAAACTACACAGATTTGGCCTATATTGAATTGCTTGCCTTCCAAAGGGAAGGGGTGGGGAGGGAAGGAGGTAAAGAAGTTGGAACTCAAAGTGTTAGGAACAACTGTCGAGTAATGTTCTTGCCACTAGGAGATAAGAAATACAGATAAAGGGGTATAGAAAGTTATCTGGCCCTACAGGACAAAAGAGAAGATGGAGACAAGGGCAGAGAGGGATGATAGAAGAGAGAGCAGAATGGTCATAGGGGCAATTAGAATGCTTGGTGTTTGGTGGGGGGAGGGGATAAAAAGGGAGAAAATTTGGAACCCAAAATTTTGTTAAAATGAATGTCAAATAAAAAAAAAAGAATTAAAAAAAATGGGTTTGGGGGCACTGGTATTTTGTAACTGTCCCACCTTCAGTCTGGATTTTCTCTAGTCCTCTCAAAATCATATGTCATTCCTTAAGCATTTTTATCTGATGAATAGTGTTTCTTTTTAAGCTGATTTTATTAGTTTTCCAGTTCTTTTTCTGCCCCTTTCAGAAACCAAAATGTGCACATAATGCTTTACACTGGCATCTGTCTTCCCTTCAGGTTGTAACCTTCTAGAGAATAGGGTCTCTGTCATCTCTATCTTTGTATCTCCAGCACCAGATACAGTTCACTGTATGTGCTTAATAAATGAAGGAATGTCAACATGTGATGTGATAACCAACCATTCCAGTAATGTTACTTTTTTACCCTTCCCTTTGTGGGATGAAATTGAGGAAACCAAATTTAAATCTAAAAATGGGCTTTGAGGTGGATGAGAATCAGAAGAAAATTTCTCAGGGCACCAGAAGAATCATTGATCTATCTCCTCCCTTCCTCCATGAAAATAACTACAGTACCAAATGAGTCTCAAGCTTTCTTTTTATTTTTTCAAGTATTTTTTCCAATTACATGTGAAAACATAACATTCACTTTTTAAAATTTTGAGTTTCCAATTCTCACCTTCCTTCCACCCTCATTGAGAAGGCATGCAATTTGGTACAGGTAATTGTCTCAAGTATTCTTTAAAGGAAAAGACTCTCCTCCAATTTTAATGTTTCATTGAAGATTTCATGTTGCTAAGCAACTGTCATAGAGAGGGTTTTGCCCCAGATTTCCTGTTCCCTGAGGTATAGGATAAAACCAGAATTCAAAATCAAAAGCTGTCTATCTCAGGGGCTGACCCTGCAGCATGAAATTCTATCTCATAGCTGAGGAGGTTGTCATCACTTCATCCTTCTGTCATAATGTCCTGGTTTTCAGACTTACACACCAGCCTGGGCAATTATTCAGAGATTAAGGAAGGAAGGAAGTCTGGGGACTGTGTGGGAGGACTTGGACAGAGCATTAAATTCAAGTCACCATCAGGGTCAGACTATGCTGGGGGAAATTAAGAATTCAGCCATTAGAATAACCTGTGCTTTCAGCATTTTCCCAGGAAGCTAAAGGAAAGAGAGCTATGCCCCCTCACACCCCCTCCAAAAATATACTACCAGCAGTCTACTGTCTGGAGGCTATGTCCAGTCTGCTTTACGGAAGTCATCCCAAGATGCAGGGGAGTGTGGGAGAAAGGTTATGAACACAGAAAGAGGAAGAGATATAGGGCATTGGGTTTGAGGACCTGAGGCCTCTTCCACCTGTAAGTCTCTAATCCCATGAATTAAATTTCACCTCCCAGTTGCCCTATCGTAGAAGTCAACATACCCATGTACAGATATTCAAACTTGATAAGAAGGGACTATAGTGCACCTGGAGGAATCAGGTAAGTTCTAAGGTAGAAGGTAGTACTTGAGCCAGGGCAGTTAGGTGGCACAGTGGATAAAGCCTGAACTTTTGGGACACACACACACACACACACACACACACACACACACACACACACACACACACTTACCCCTGTTTACCTCAGTTTCTTCATTTCTAAAATGAACTAGTGAAGGAAATAGAAAACCACTCCAGTACCTCATGAAAAGTTGGAAACACCTGAAAAATGACTGAACAACCACAAAAGTGCACAAAAGTACTTGAGTTGAACCTTGAAGGAAACTAGGGTATCTAAGGGTGAAAAAGGAAGGGGTGCATTCCAGGCACCAGGAACAGTCAGAGCAAAGGAACATACACAGGAGCTAGAGTTGTGAAGGAGGAACAGTAGGAAGACCAGTTTGGCTGGACTGTAGTATATATGGAGGGGAGGAAAAGTGTAACAAGTCTGGAAAAGGTACTGGGGGCAGGTTGTCAAGACTCAAATACAGGGGAATTTCTATTAGATCCTAGAGGTAATTAGGAGTCACTAGAGATCAGGAGAGTTACCTGGTCCAATCTTTCCTTTAGGAAAATCACTTTGACAGCTGTGTGGAGGATGCTCTGGAGTAGGTCAAATTCACCAAAGCTTGGCACCTTCATGGCTTGGGAAGCTCAATATGTAAACAAGGGTGTTTGATTTAAAATAAATAGCTTCAATCCACAGAATGCTGCATGTGTTGGCATTAAAAATATGAGCATTTATAAAAATATTCATGTTACCCTTGTCAGGTCTCGCCCTCCCATCTCTCTTCCTCCATGGTACATCCTGGGCAATAGCCCATTTCATCAGGTTATTGTGAGGCTCATGAGAGCTTCTGATATGAAAGCACTTTGAAGAAGCCCTTTTGAGTAAGATGCAGATGTAAGGCATTAGTGTTCTGCATTGTGTGGGGTCCCTCATTCTTTCAGTTTTCAGGTTGACCCACAAGGGTGCTCTCTTCCTACAGGGCAGCACACCTCTGCCAACACAAAGGGAATGTTCCAAACATAATGAAGCTGGCTGTGCTTCCTTTTACCCCTCTGAATCTCTCTAGCAATTAGTTTGAGTATAAAATTTATTTGGCAATTACATATACATTTTGTGATATTCTTTTTTGTCAATGGAATCCACAGGGCCTATCTAAAACTCTAATGAGGCAGACAGATAGTGCAGGAGATAGAAGACTGGACTTGGAGTCAGGGAAATCTGAGTTCAAATCTTGCCTCTGACACAGAGCTGTGTGACTCTGGACAAATCATTTATTGTCTCTGTGACTCAGTTTCCTCATCTGTAAAATGAGGAGTGGCAGTGAGTGAACTTTAAAGTCCCTTCCAGCTCTAAATCTCTAGTTACATTTGATTTTTAAAAAATTTATGGGATGCATCGAGTGTTTGGGTGGACTAGCACATCTGGTGTGAGAGTTTGTTAAGCCCTTTTCAGGGCTATCTATTCTTCTTTGGTTTCTATCTTCACCAAACTCTCACCTGCAACTGCAAGAAGCTGTAGCATGCACAGCAGCCCCACCCCAGTAAAACTGTCTTTGCAGATAGGCTAAATCAGTTTGAGAGGTAACCAACAGGCCTCAAACCCACTGGTGAGTTAGGAGTATGTGAAGACTTTCCCCAGTGGAATGGGCGAATGAGAACAATTTGACCTGACACAAGTGCTATGGAGTGTGGTAGGACATTGAAGGCATCAAGGCAATCCTCTGCATCTCTGGCCATCACCAGTCACCTTGACTTTTAAGGTATTATTTTCTTCAGTGAGCTTTTGGACCGCTTTTTCCATTTAGCCAATTCTGCTTTTTAAGGTATTCTTCTCATTGGTTTTTTTGGATCTCTTTTGTCATTTGGGTTAGTCTATTTTTAAAGGTGGTATTTTCTTCAGCATTTTGTGGGTCTCCTTTAGCAAGTTGTTGACTCGATCTTCATGATTTTCTCGTTTCATTCTCATTTCTCTTCTCAATTTTTTCCTCTACTTCTCTTACTTGATTTTCAAAATCCTTTTTGAGCTCTTCCTTGGCCTCAGAGCAATTCATATTTTCTTGGAAGTTTTGGATGTGACTTGGAGCTGTGACTTGGTTATCTTCTGATTGTATGTTTTGATCTTCCATGTCACCAAGGAAGTAAATAAATGCCCTTTCACCAAGAAAGTAAGATTCTATAGTCTTTCCACTGTTTTGGATTGTTTTCCCACTGTTTGCTCATTTTCCCAGCTAACGACTTGATTTTTCAGCTCTTTGTTAAGAGGAGGGTATACTGCCCCAAGGTTCAGGGTTTTGTGCAGCTGTTTTCAGAGATATTTCTAGGGATCTGTAAATTTTCAGTCAAATGGCCCCACTTGAGGACCTAGAGGGCCACATGTCACCTTGATGTTATAGGTTCCCCACCCCTGACTAGGCAAACACTCTTTCTGAACAGTTGTAGAAACCGAGGCTAAGAAAATTTAAATGCTTTGCCTGTGGTCATAGAACTAGTAAGTATCCAAAGTAGTATTTGAGCCCCTTATTATTCAATAATGTACCAGAAATGTTAGCTACAGCAATAAGAGGAAAAAAAGAAATTGAAGAAATTAGAATAGGCAACGAGGAGACAAAACTATCCGTCTTTGCAGATGATATGATGATGTACTTAGGGAACCACAGATCATCAACTAAAAAATTACTTGACATAACTAACAACTTCAGCAAAGCTGCAGGATATAAGAGAAACCTACATAAGACATCAGAATTACTTTATATGACCAATAAAGCCCAGCAACAAGAGACAGGAAGAGAAATTTCACTTAAAATAACTGTAAACAATATAAAATTCTTTGAAGTCTACCTTCCAAGACAAACCCATGAACTATATGAACACAATTACAAAACACTTTTCATACAAATAAAGTCAGATCTAACCAATTGCTCATGGGTAAGCTCAGGCAATGTAATAAAAATGGCAATTCTGCCTAAACTAATTTATTTATTCAGCACCATACCAATCAAACTACCAAAAATGATTTTATAGAGCTAGAAAAATAAAAAACGAAGTGGTATCTAAATTCAGTTTTTTCCAGATTTCAAATACAGTTTGCCAGACTTGAAGTCATTAGCCTCCAACACTTACTAGCTGTGCAATCCTGAATTTAAATGACTACTTAAGCTCTGTCTTCCTCAGTTTCCTCAACTGTAAAATGAGGGTAATAATAGCCCCTACCTCTCAGGGTTGTTGACAGGATCAAATGAGTTAATATTTGTAAGGTTAGTATATAGTAGATATTTAGGGGTGGCTAAGTAGTATAGTGGTTAGAGTGCTGGGTTTGGAGTCAGGAAGACTCAACCTCCTGTGTTTCAATCTGATCTCAGACACTTCCTACGTGACCTTAGGCAAGTCACACAGTAAGTGCATAATGACTAGTGTCCCCTTGTCAATGTAACTAATTAGCATCACTTGTTCAAGGAGTCATTTATTTAGAAGCTGTATCAAGAAAAAAAAAGTGTGAAGTATCTCTGCCAGCATTCCTCCCTCTACCTTCTCCGTCCCTGGGAAGAGTGAACTCCAACTCAGAGTAGATGGTACCAAGTATTTGTTCTGCCAAGTTCATTTCTGAATGCAACATAGTTGTTGGAAGAGTCCCTCCCTTGCTGCAGCATGTGGAGTCTTGGCTGGCACTGACTGGCTGTTATGCAAGGTTAAGTAGGTCTCTGAGGCTGGGCTGCTGCCTGCTGGGCTCAACTGCCATCAGCTGCTGATGTGACCTCCACTTCCTGAGTGTCTTCAAGCTTGCTCCTCTGACCTTTTAAAGTTTATGAGGTTTGAACTGTGTCCAATACTCCTTCACTGAAAAGCAGGGAAGAATGGACAGAATAGAAACAGAAATCATAGCCATACCATTTACTTATGGTTTCCTGGAAACTGGATGAGGATGGGCTAGAGGACCTTCCCCAGCCCAGAGGCTCCAAGTGGTTCATATTCTTCTAACACCAGGGAGAGAAAGGTTGAGACTGACTCGGTTGCTTAATGCCTTTTTATATATGTTACCCTGAGTTCTGGCTCAACAACTCATCACACATGCTCCAAAATCCACTTTAAATTATGTTGTCAGTCAGGGCATACTCCTCATGCTCATAAGGACTGGATTCTCATTGGCCAGTGTTGAGTCCTGTTACACACATGTACACACACACACACACACATCCCATATAAAAAGAAAAACATGGGAGAGAGAGACAGTCAGAAAGACAGACAGAAACAGAGATCAGAGAGAGAAAGAGTCAGAGAGACAGAGACAAACAGATAGAGACAGGTGAAGATGTGTGGTGGCTGGGGGTCCTATTATTTCTCCTGAGCTAATTGCTTTAGGACAAAGATCTGAAGACTACCAGTCATGGGTTGGTGAGGAAGCTTCTGTATAGACCTTTATGGTGTGAGAAGGAATTGTGGAACCACCTCCCCCTTTATTAAAAAAACTGTTCATTTAGAAGCTTGAACCACAACTGAGAGTTGTTCCAAGTGGCAGTAATAACTATTATTTATGACTTTGTGGCTCATAAATCTTTTCTATCTTGGTAAGTGATTTGCACACTAATGAGCTGTGAACCCCACAGGACCAAACCCACAGATTGTGAAGCACCTTGCACAATAGCCTTCTGGCTTAACTTACACAATATGGCTTAGCACAGGGTGCGGGAGGAGTGAATAGTCATGTATCAAGCATCTGTTACATGTCAGCAACTGCAACTCTTCACAAATATCTCATTTGAGCCTTATGACAACTCTGAGATATAGGTATTATCATTATCCTCAATTTATGATGAAGAAACTGAGATAGACAGAAGCTAAGTTACCCACCCAGGGTCATACAACTAAGTGTCTGAGACTGGATCTGAACTCAGGTCTTCCCAACACTTGGACCAGCACTCTATCTGGCTGCACCACCTAGTGCCTGATGCATAGAACTTAATAAATCCTTGTCTCTGCCCTGCCTCATGTACATAAGCTCTCAGTAAATGATGTCACTAACCAAAAGGCATACAGGATCCTGAGAAAGTGAAGGTTTGGGAGATTTTTTTTCCAGGTTCTTTCAGTGTTTCATTACTATTGTGCTCCCACTGTTCCTTTATTTACAGGGTTTTGCAGTGTTTTTATAAGCTAACTTTCTTAACAATCATTACCTCGTGTTGTTGTTGTTCAGTGGTTTCAGTAACGACCAACTCTTTGTGATTCCATTTGGGGTTTTATTGGCACAGATAATGGAGTGGTTTGCCATTTCCTTCTCAGATCACTTTACAGATGAGGAAACAACAGGCAAACAGGAGTGTGTGACTTGCCCAGGATCACACAGCTAGTAAGTGTCTGAAGCCAGATTTGAACTCAGAAAGAAGAGTCCTCTTGACTTTGGACTTGACACTATCTACTATGCTACCTAGCTGTCCCATTCCCATATACAAAGGAGAAAACGTATACACAGAAATCCAAAATGGCTTTGAAAAAGCAGCTTTTGGTGGTGACATGAAAAAACTCTTGATCTATAGCCAGAAGACTAGGGTTTGAATCCTAACCCACTGTGTTACCTGGGTAAGTCATCTTACCTCTTGGGGTCTCAGTTTCTTAATTTATTTTTGATAATCAATTTACTTGTTATTAATTTATTAGTGATTAATGATTATTGTGAAAATGTCTTAACATTCTTTTAAAAAAATTTAGCTCCAAATTCTCTCCCTCTCTCCTTCTCCATCTCCTCCCTGAGATAAGCAATTTGATATAGGTTATTCATGTGCAATCATGCAAAATGTATTTACATGTTAGTTGCAAAAGAAAACACAAACCAAAAAAAAAACATGAAAAAATAAAGTGAAAAAATATGTCTTGATCTGCATTCAAAGTTTATCAGTTTTTGCTCTCATTCAGAATTCATCAGTTCTTTCTCCGAGGTGGACAGCATTTTTCAGCATGAGTCCTTTGGGATTATCTTAGATCATTGCATTGTTGTAAATAGCTAAGTCATTCACTTAGAATAGTTAATCAGCATGCAATATTGCTGTTACTGTCTACAATGTTCTCCTGGTTCTGCTTACTTCACTTTGTATCAGTTCATGTAAGTCTTTCTAGGTTTTTCTGAAATCATCCTGCTTATCATTTCTCATAGTACAATAGTATTCTTTTACAAACGTATACCAAAGCCTGTTCAGCCATTCCCCAATTGATGGAGGGGAATGTCTTTCAAATCCTATAGTAGCAACATACAAGTACTGGAGCTGGAGTAAGGAAGACCTGGGTTCATATTCCACCTCTGATATTTACTGATTGTGTGGCCTTAACCTTACTGAGCTTCAGTTTCCTTAACTATAAAATGGAGATGGTAACATCTACATAATCCTCACAGGGTTGTTGTTTGGAGATGGTAACATCTATATTAATCCCTACCTCACAGGGTTGTTGTTCGGTTTAAATGAGATATGAACGAAGTACTTCACAAACTCCAAAGCCCTACATAAAGTCCATTATTATCATTATCTCAGCAAACGACTAATATCTTTCCCAAGTTTCTATTTAGGAGACAAAAATATATCCAAGGTAAGATGAACTAGAATCTAATGAACTATAAGTATTTCAGAGATGGTGTCACAGCAGATGTGTTGGAGACTAAAAAAAAAAGGAAAATGGCAAGGAATAAGTCAGTGAAAGGTTGTAACTACTTCAAAAGTCAATAATTATTTATTACACACCTACTACGTGCCACTGTGCTAACTAGGTAGTATAATGGATAGGGCCCTAAATTTGGAATCAGGAAGACCTAAATGCAAATTCTACATTAGATATCTACTAGCTGTCAGACCCTTAGAGGTCACTAACAGCATCAATATCCTCATCTATAAAATTAGGATAATAATAGCACCTACCTTACTGGATTATGATATGATGAGATAATATGTGTAAGACTTTTTGCAAATTTAAAACTATTATATAAGCCTAATTATCATCATCATAGTCAGTTTGCCTCCAGCCTCATCCTGGAAAAAGGACGCTCCATTTCTAATGCCTGACACTGGTTGACTGAACAGAAGAATTCCTATTATGGAGAAGAGAAATTCACCAGGTCTCAAAATACAGTAGATTCCCCACTGAAGGCCAAAAATGGATAATCACTTGTAGATAGCATAAAGAAAACGGAATATGGTACTCCAAATGAGGCATGCTCAGGATTTTGTTCAACAGGACTACTAATTCCTTATTCCTAGACTTTCTACATCTCTTAACAGAGCCTATAGTCAGATTAATCCTTTTTGGCTGCTCTGTCACACTATGACATGGTGTAATGGATAGGGAATAAACATGGAGGAATGATGACTGGATTCAAATCCTAACTCAAACACTTACTAGCTGTGTGACCTTGTACAAATTATTTAACCTCTCTATGCCCCATCTTATAAGATGGGGGATGGGTTGAACTTGATACATTTTAAGATATATTCTAGCTTTGAATCTATGATCATATTGAGTTTGCAAGAGGATTCTTATTGAAACACTAGTTGGCCTGGATAATATCTGAGGTCCTTTCCAAAACTGGAGTTCTGTGGTTACAATTTCCAAGAAAATTGAAGATCAAGGACTCCCTTTTTAAAAAAATTACCCCATAATGCTAAGTATGGTAGCACTCGTTCAGAAGTACCCAGTCAATGCTTTCTAGCTAATAGATGTTTCCTTTTTTTCTTTTAAGGAGCAGAAAAAGCAGAAAGGGCATTCTTTGCTTGGTAGAGAAACTCAAGGACAGTTCCTCATCTCTTCCTCTCCCTAGTTGTTCCCTGGCAAACTGAACCCAGAATACTGATATCATGGATTATACTAACTTTATTTGTTTAGATGGTCATAAATGTCAGTATTGGGTTTTTTTCTTATTTACCAAGGCTTATTAAAGAACACACTGATTCATGAGATATTTTAAGGCCAAAAGTTCAAGCAGTAGATTTATAGAAGATAATGTATTCAAGTGTCTCAGTAACAGGAGGGAGACTCAGAACATGGGAGACTCAGATGATACTTCCTTTGTGTGTGGATAGTACTGTTACTTCCTAACATTTTTTCTTAATTTTCATTGAAGGGTGATTCTGAAACTCTGAAATAATAACAGTCATGCAGTTTACAATAAAATGTCTCTGAGCATTACTCACAGAATTGCAGATTTAGAGAGGGAAGAAATCTTGGATATCAGAACCTCTTCCTCCAACCTTATTTTACATATGAGGTAACCTGAGTCCAGAGGGCTAAGTGACTTGTCCAAATTCACACAAGTAGTAAGTAACTGAACCTGGATTTGAACCAGGTACTCTGAATCAAAACCTAGCATTCTGTTATACAGTGTTCTTTCAGTTCTGTTCGTTTTGCTCTTCATCATTTCCTGCAAGTCTTTTCATGTTTTTCTAAAATCACTGAGCTCATCGTTTCTTATACACAATATTATTCCATCACAATCATATATCACAACTTGCTCAGCTACTTCCCAATTGAAGGACATCCCTGCAAGTTCCAGTTCTTTGCCACCACAAAGAGAGCTGCTATAAAGGACATATGAAGGAAGACACTATTGGAATCCAGAAAGAGAACTGATAAATAGAAGTATATACAGAACAATTTTACATATATATGCATGTATATATATTTGTATTTAATAGTAGCCATCTCTAGGGTGGAGGGAGGGAAGAAAAAAGAAAGATGCACAATAATATTGTCGTATATTTGAAAGAAATAGCAAATTGTTCGTAGCAGATTTGCAGTTTCACGTACAATCATCTTTTTATTGTACTATGTTATGAAAATGCTTGTTTTATTCCAGAAATTAAAAATAAAAATTAAAAAGACCCAGCATTACCAAACACCTGTGAGTCTGAGATGCTTTGAGAGGCTGAAAAGGATTGTGGATCTAATTATTCTCTAGACAAAAAAAAAAAGATGTATAACGGAAATCAAGTCAGACAAGGACCCTCAGAAGGATTGCAGATATCAAATCTTTTTTTTTTCCTATCAAAAGGTGCTATTCATTTGATAACTCCTTGCTCACATATATCCTTAGTCTCAACCCCCACCCCCAAATGTGACTTACTGGATACCAGTCATGGTAGTCCTGGCATTAGAGTAACTACACCTGTATTATCACCCTGAAACCATTCTAAGAAATGTAGGTAAACACCTTCTCTGAGGTAGTTAAATTCTTTACCCATATTCATACTCCATTTTTGGTCTTGCCCTGTCTTGATAGGGGAATGCTGGGAAGGAGAAGAGATGAGAAAAACTTGGAATCTTATCATCCTTCCATGCTCAGGAGGGTGCACCCTCCAGGAATTGTGCCCTTCAGAGTCTCAAGGACAGATAGATAAATCCACTAAACTTTAAAAGAGAAGCTCCTTAGAAGACTTTTTTCACCTTTGTCTTTTTGTCTTCAGGTCCTAGCCCAGTGCCCAGCACAGAACAGATGCCTAATGAATAATTCTGGTTTTACTTGCACGTGAGTATGTGTATGTGCATGTGTGCTTATTTGTGTGTATATAGTTCCTTTTAGTTATTAACAAAATTCTTATGGCCAATTTTATTATCTCTGTTTTGTCAATGAGTGAAATGGGACAGGGAAAAGTTAGTTGAGGAAACCCTCAGCAGGACCACTGAGAGTTAGTGACCAAAGTTCAGCTCAGAACTTCATATTCTTTCCTTCACATTTCTGTAATCAAATTTCTAAACTGAGAAGCATCTAAGATGAAGTATTTTATAAGAGAAAGAATTTTGTATCTAGAATCAGAGGATCTGGTTTTAATCCCAGCTTTGGTATCCTAGGACAAGTAATCTTTCTGGACCTCTGTTTCTTCCTCTGTTAAATAATAGGATTGGCTAGATGACCCTCTGGGCAGCTAGGTGGTGCGGTGGATAGAGTGCCAGGCCTAGAGTCAGAAAGTCTTGAGTTCAAATGTGTCTGAGATACTTAATAACTGAATGACCCTGGGAAAGTCACTTCACACTGTTTACCTCAGTTTCCTTATCTGTAAAAATGAATTGGAGAGGGAAATAGCAAACCACTCCAATATCTTTGCCAATAAAACTCCAAATGCAGTCACAAAGAAGCAGATATGACCTAAAGATGACTGAACGGATGATCTCTTAGTTTCCAGTTGGTTCTGAATCTCTGATTTTAATCTATATTTTGTATGAAAATGAAAACTCACTGAGGTATACATGTCAGTGAACTGGAACTTGCACCATTGAAGGTTGTCCTTTGTTATAAATCAGTTAAAATTAGGGAATGGCTTGACAAAGTGTGGTACATGAAAGTGACAAAGTTGTTTCGTGCCATTAGAAACAATGAGTAGGAGGAATTCAGAGAAACAGGAGAAGACGTGTCTAAACTGATACCAAGTGAAGCAAGGAAACAATGTAAACAAGAACTGCAACAATGTAAACAAAAAGAACAATCAAATGAAACTGAATGTTGTATAAGCATAATGACTAATCTTGGTCTTAGAAAAGAGATGGGAGAAATGCAGCACTCTCCTTATGGAAGAGGAGGGTGTCTATGGGCTGTGCAGTGATGCATATCCTGTGGAACAGGATGGCTGTGTCTTCTGGTTCTTCTATTTTGGTTACATGAGAACGGAAGTGTGGGGAGGATGAATAGGACAGGATGAGAGAAGAATATCCACAAATGACTGAAATTAATTTTTAAATTTAATTTTTAAAATTTTAATTTGATCTGTTAAAAGTCTGGTCCCTTTTTATCATGTACTTCAGCAAGGCCTGAACTGCTCACTCTTCAGATCGAAGAGTAACATGTCATAGTTACTTTTTGACTGACTATTAAAATGCTTCCTAAGATCAGAGACTTGTTCAAGGATTCGTAGCTTTTTGATTTTACCACCAAGACAACAGAATCTATGAAGAAAGAAATGCCCTTTAACTATCAAGCTACTGCTTAAAAGTTTGACCTTTTTCAGCATCATGGAATGTTCTCTACAATATCTTCTTTGACTCTGTCAGCCTGGTTACCTGTAGTATTCAGTTATTAATTCAGCAATTAGTAAGATGCTCTTTTCGAATTCTTTGCTTGGATGTATTGGAGTTCTTTGTACTGTTATTTGACTCATACATTTATGTCTGTCTCCTTGACTAGATATCCTTCTAGGGTGGGAAGAGGGGAGGGGCAGCACTGCAAAATAGTGGCTATAAAATAATGAGACTGGTTTTAATAAACAAATTCCATGGTATATCAGAGCTGGAAAGAGTTTCAGAAGCAACCTGATCCAACTCATAATTAAATAAGATTTTTTTCCTTACAAACACACCCTCTTTGCTTGAAGAACTGCCCCTTTCTTTCCTGTTTAAAGCTTTTTTGATTAGTTTTACCAGAATTCAGGCAAATATACTCTTGTTCAGTTGTTTTAGTCACAGTCAACTATTTGAGAGTTTCTTGGCAAAGATACTAGAGTGGTTTGTCATTTTCTTCTCCAACTCATTTTATAGATGAGGAAACTCAGGCAATCAAGGTTAAGAGATTTGTCCAGGGTCACACAACTAGGATGTGTCTGAGGTCAGATTTGAACTCAGCTTTCATTCCTGAGTGAAGAGTCCAGGCCTGACGTTCTATCCACTGTGCCACCTAGTTGCCCAAAAAATACAGTCTTACCAGCCCACATTGGGTGCATTCCACACACCTTGGCCAAGAACTTGTCATTGCTATATCTTAAGCCATGGTCCACCAACACAAATCCCATTCTCATATATTATATTCCTAGCCAACTGTTCACTCTCCAAATCTGCTTCTGTCTTTCTGAATTCCTTGCCTTCAATCAAGAGCAATGATGAAAACACCTCTTATTTTAGAAGTTTTTCATTGTGTCAGTCAATAAACATTATTAAGCACTTATCCTGTGCTAAGCAGGGTATTAAGTGCTGGGGATACAAGGAAAGGTAAAAGACAGTCCTTGAGGAGAGCTCCTTGAGATGCTCACCAACTAATAGGAGATACAATATGCAAATAATTATCATGAACAAGTTATATATAAAATATATTTGTGGGGATAGAATAGATAAGTAAATAAATGAATGAATGAATGAATGAATGAATGAATGAATGAACTACAGTCTCTAAGGAGAATTTCAAAAGAAAAGTTTGTTTCACTGCCATATTGGAACGGATATACAGTAAGTGTCCCAAGATACCTACTTTAAAGGAACAACATTTATTTTGAAGTATTCTTTAGCCTTTCTATAATTAGCCCTGTAATGTTACAGCTTCTTCTCTGACCTATCTATATTCTCCTCGGCTCCTGGTCCAGTGCTTCGCATCTGCTAGGTACACTATAACTACCTGTAGGTAGCCCTGTCTTGGACTGGGTTGGCTTTTCTAGGCAAGTTCACCACAGGTGAAGCATAAACTCAGGGGTCATTTACTGACTAAGACATTTCTTAGTGGTTAGAACATTGGACTGGGAGTCAGGAAGGAGTTTAAATCTGGCTTCAGATTTTACTAGCTGTGTTACCCTGAGCAAGTCACTTAATCTCTGTCTGCCTCTGTTTTCTCACCTGGAAAAAAAGGATAATAACAGCACCTACCTACCAGGATTGTCGTGGAGATCAAAGAAGACAACACTTGTAAAATACTTTGCAAACCTTAACGTTCTATCTATGCCAATTATTATTATTTGTTCATATTCTTATGAAGTGGCTTTGTCTTCACGTGGTCTCAGTTTCTGGAGGAAGCGTGAATTTAAGCCCTTCGCAAGTACTCAGTCATTTCTAAGTAACATTCATATGCTGCTAATGGATAGAGGTTTACAGATAAACCTTCTACTCCATTCCCGTATCTAACCCTACACCTCCCCCCTCCCCCAGCAGATTAATTAACACATTCCTGCCTTCAGCTTGAGGTTTGACAAAAGTTCTGGGTTCCCTTTCCAGAAGATTCAATCATTATTGTTTATTAATTTGCTCAAAATTAGACAAACAAGCTTCCACCATTTCCTAGACTAATCTAAATCTAGCTGAGGAAACATGTAACAGTAATTACACAGAGAAACATACTCAGAAGACTTTGTCATATTTTCCAGGATGCAGGTTGTTGACTTCCTCAGAAGGAGTGGAGTAGCTATCTCTAGGTAGTGAATGGGGAGAGGGAAGAAATAAAGGAGAAATTTACATGATAACTTTATTATATGTTTAAAAGGAATTGCAAGTTGTACATAATAGATTTGTAGTTCTATGTGCAATCATCTTTTATTATGCTGTGTTATGGAAATGCTTGCTTTCTTCCATAAATGTAAAAAATTAAAATTATTTTTTTTAAAAAAAGGAGTGGAACGGATGGCAGAGGCAGCAAGGTGGAAGGAGCATTATACTTGTAGTTACATGACTTGGGATTGGGTCTGGATTTGTCTGAGACTCAGTGTCCCCACTTCTAAGACAAGAATAATAATTCTTGCATCAAACCATGGTATAAGGAAAATATTGCTAAAAAATAGGCAGACTGAATTGCAAACCCAACCTCTGATATTTATTAGCTGCGTGATTATTGGTAAACTCCTTAAACTCTCTGACTTTCCTTACCAGCCAATGAGTTCATAATCCTTGAACAAGATACTTCACCTGGGTGTTCTAAGAAAGGGGCTTTTCAACTTTAAAGTCTATAGAAATAAGAATTGGTCTTATAATGGCTTATTTCATAGGCGTGTTAAGAGGAAAGAATGGAATGAGGCACTTTGAACCTACAAAGTGTTAGAGGAAAGTGAGCTATTGATTTTCTAAGGCATTGACCCTAGGACAAATAGATGAAAATATGGTGGGTTAATTGTTATCAGCAGGTGAGTTAGTAGGAGCTATGGCTTTTTCCCTGCCAAAAGAGATAGTGGTGTGTTCTGTCTTGTCATTTGGGAATTGGAAACCAACATAACTCTTTAAGTCCTATAATTCTGGGTCTGAGTCTCAGGTGTTGCACCCCTAGGGAGTCTCTCCCTGTGTGGATTAAAGTTGTGGGACTTCATTTGGAGATAGAAGTGAGAGTGCTTAAATTGGAAAAAGAACAAACTTGTGAGGGCATGATAACTCTCTTCAAAGAATAAATCAATCAACCCAAGTTTATTAAATGCCTACTGTGTGCTGGGCACTGCGCTAGGTGCCAGGGCTTAAATTAAAATAATGGTTACTGCTCTTAAGGACCCTATGGTCAGTTTATCAACTATTTTAAGTTCTGTCAAGTGGAAGAGGGACTGGTCTTACTTTGCGACAGTAGGAACAAAGGATGGAACTTGCAAAGAGACCTGTTTCTGTTTGAAATAAGAAATATTTTTTCTAATAATTAATGCACTGGATTCAAATGCTTTTTGCTTGGAGCCCAGAATAATTCCTTGATGTGAGCAAGTGCAGCACCCTATAGAAGAGTCAACCTTGGTTGTGGGTTCCTCATCACTGTTAGGTATGTTATAGACAGGATTCTTATTTAGGTATGGCTTGGACTAAATGCCTTCTGATGTCCTTTCCTCCTCTGAGATTCTGTGAATCCCAACACATTAGAAGGAAATTGGTCAGAATTCTGACCCATCACAGAGGGGTAGCGATGGGTAGTAGTGGACAAATGCTGGGCTTGGAGTCAAGAATACCTATGTTCAGGTGCCATCTCTGACTTTTATTAGCTATATGACCTTGGATAAGTCACTTGACTGACCCGAGCCTCACTTCTCTTATCTTTAAATGAGAATAATAATGCCTATAGTACCTATCTCATAGGGTTGTTAACGAGGCTCAGTGAAATAATGCACTTTGTAAACTTTAGAGTGATAAATAAATGCCAGTTATTGGTTGAAGAGGGAGATTGTTGGGGTAGATAGAGTAAGGAATGGTGAGTTACTTATCCTTTTAATCTCCCCTAAGCTATTCTTGCAATAGAAATAGAAACATGATTGGTAGCATGAACAGCAAAAGTGGGAAGATTGTTTTAACAAATATGAATCAGCTGGGGGTAATAACCATCCGAATTTAATTTGTGGTTGTATATTTCAAACCCTCAACCAAATCAATTGAAATGGGGAGTGGGGATGGAGGGGGAAGCACAGATTTTTTTTGATACAATGATTTAAAAATATATTGAATATCAGTGCAACCAACTGAGCTTAATTAGTAACTACCTACATTTAAAATAATTAATTTGTAACATATCATGTCATTTTCTATTGTGTAGGCACCTTCTGAAATAGCCTAGGAAAAAAAGTTACTGCTACAACCAGTATCGTTTTGAAAAGGCTCTTAATCAGCCTCTTTTCCTCTTTTGATGCCAATTTACTTATTCATTCAGTGCCTGCTATATGTAAGACACTCTACTAGAGGCTGGGAAGTACAGAGTTGAGTAAAAAAGAAAAAGAAGGAAGATAGTATTGTCATTTTTATTATATTAACTCTTCCTATTCATGAACAATAAATATTTCTCTATTTACTTAGGACTGTATACAGTGTTTTATAGTTGTATTTAAATAGTTACATATCTTGATAGGCAAATTTGCAAATATTTTATTCATTCTAAGGTAATTTTTAATGTATCTTTCTGCTGAGTTTCACTGGTATCACACTGAAATACTGATAATTTGTGTGTATTTACTTAATCTCCTCAAATTTAGCTGGTTGCTGTTTTGATTAATTTTTCATTGACTCTCTAGGGTTTTCTAACCATATAACCATGTCATTTGCAAAGGATAATAATTTTGTTTCTACTTTATCCATGTTTATTTCCTAACTATTATTTCTAGCTAGCTTTTCTAGCACCATGTCAAATAAAGGTGGCAACAGTGGACATCCTTGTTTCATTCCTGATCTTATTGGAAAGAAATCTAGTTTATCCCTTTATACATAATGATGGCTGTTGGTTTTAGATATGAGCTATCGATCATGTTAAGACTTAATAACTCTCCTCAACTAAATGATCAACCGTGATAGGAATGCATTTCTGAACATGACCAATGTAGAAACCTTCTTTGTTTGATTACCTGTGTGAGTTTCTTTTCCTTCCTTCCTTCCTTCTTTCCTTCCTTCCTTTCTTCCTTACTTCTTTCCTCTCTCTCCCTCCTTTTCTTTTTCAATGAGGGAGATAGAAGGAAGAAAAAAATGAATGCTGGATAGTAGAAAAAAACAACTTTAAAAACAAAGCAAATAAGACAGATATGCTCCTCAACTCTGTCTGTTTACCAAGCTTACATGGAAAATTAAATGAGAATATATCTACGGACTAAATCTGTGATTTTACTACTGTAGGAAATACCCAGGTAAAGGAACTCCCTCTATCAATTCTGAGTGACACATTCTCTGCAATTTATAATTCTTAGAGAGCTACTTAAAGCACAAAGAGCTAAGTGATTTGTCCAAAGTTACTTAGTTCATGTGTCAGAAGCTTGAAATCCTATCATGCTTCTCTAGCTCTCTACCCACTAGCTCTATAGGCCACAAAATAGAAATGCGAATTTAAAGCAAACAAAAAAGTCTTACCAAAATATCTTTCAAATTGATCCAGACCTGTCTGTTTTCTTCTTTGTTTTTAGCAGGGAAGAAAGAACGCTTGAATTTTCCATTCACCATCCTTCTAGAAGGTTCCCTCAGAGCAGATTGGTACCAGCAGTGAAATACAAACCTCATAATTGATTTTCAGCTATCTGGTGGATCTCCTTAGGCCTTCAGGCCTCTGAACTTCCTTTCCCTCAGCCCCTTGCTTTGTCCCAGGCTGTCTAGCAGGTTTAAGCTGAAAGGGAAGGGAACTGGGTACTTTTTGCTGTTCAGTTGTTTCCCTCATATCTGACTCTTTGTGACCCCTTTGAGGTTTTCTCAGCAAAGATACTGAAGTGATTTGCCATTTCCTTCTAGAGATCACTTGACAGATGAGGAAACTGAATCAAACAGGGTTAAGTGACTTGTCCAGGATCACAGAGTTAGTTCGTGTCTGAGGTCAGATTTAAACTAGGTCTTCCTGACTCCAGGCCCCTCACTCCATCTAATGCACCAGCTAGCTTAGTACAGAAGATGTGTAAATAAAAGAATAAATGGGACCCAGGAAGGGCTGGGATCCCCCACTCCACTCTCCATTGTGTCTACAACCAATATGACAAGAAAAATAAACAATGCCTGTTGCATCATCTTGGAAAAGGGTGGTGAATTTACCTTCACTGTCAAAAGGCAAATACTTTGCTACTGTCAAGACAGAGATATTCTTGAAGCAGTCTAGGGACTACATGTTTACTGTCCAGAAATTGTCCCCCCAGTTGTTTATTTGAATTCTGGTGCCCATGTTCCCAGCTTTGTTTGACACCATCTAAACAGAACATAGAGGATGATGGATCAAATACCCTTAAGAAAGTGACACAGACACAATGAGATCTAGAAGCACTGTCATTTTGTATCCTTTTTGTCCTAACAGAAAAGAACCTATCTGTCTTCTTGTGAGACAAGAATCCAGTGTTTTTCTCACTAAATAGCCCTTTTATTTGCCCAAACTGGTAATTTAATTTTATAAACATTTGAAATCGTGAAGTTTTTTTAATCGCTTTTTAAAAACTCCAGTTCAGAAATATTTGGAGATGTTTTCTCTTTCTTTTGTTAGTCTGTCAATGTTAACAGCTGGACAGAAAGAGAATCAGAAAATGCCATCCTTTAATTAAATAAGGCCTAGATGACTGAGAAAAATGTCCTTGGTTTACCCCCAATGTTTTAGATGCAGCCAGCTTTGCCAACTGCAGCCAGTGTTGGCCTCTGGGGAAGAGAACTCCCAATCCCAGAACTTATTAAATGCAAAGTGCCTCGTTGAGGAAATGTTAAAGCTGAAAATGTCAACTCTAAAAATGTCAAGAAATACAGAGGTTCTCGTAACTGCTAATTTCCTCTTCCTGTGTGTCATTTTCCTATTTGTGAATATGCCTTTAACAGATTGAACATTTGTCAGAGATGGGAGGTAGGATACCAAAGCTTCTGGCTGATGTTGCATGCATTAACCTTAATAAAATGACCAGGATGCTTTCATTTATTTACTGGACACAGAATATATAAACACTTAAAGTGATAAGAAAATTACCCTGACCAGGAGACATCTATGGCAGAGAAGCAAAAATAAAAAAGACGTGATACTTCCAATTGTATAAAAAGAGGTCCCATAAACAACATACTCTCTGAAGATAAAATAGGTAGACTAGTTTTATGACCATTTCACTCTTATTTTCATGGACAAGTTAAAAACAATTGTATTTGGTGATTCAGGGAATAACAGTTATCAGCTGGATCAGATGGGATGTCTCCTGGGTGACAGGTATGGGTAAGCTTGGTTTAAAGTGTGAGCCCCGGGTGGAGGAGTTTTTGAACTTCCAAAGAAGCACAGGGACATAGGATCATAGCTTTTGAGTTGAAAAGGACTTAAATTAGGATACCTATTTCAAGCCTCTCCTTTTACAGATGAGAAAATACAGACCCAGAGAGATTAGAAGACAAGGTATTATTTAAATCAAATCCTCTGAATTCAAATCCAGTGCTATTTCTAATCACTTTATATGTTTCCTGGTGTGCCCACCATTCGTTTATTCAGTCAACAATCATTTATCAAGTGCTTAGTCTGTGCAAGGTGCACAGATGCAAAGAGGCAATCTCTGACTGGAGAGCAACTTTAATCTAATCAGGGACACTAAAAACCCTTACACACATATCTATAGTGCAAAGTATATTGGTAAAGAGCAATGAGGGAGCTACATTCCATCCAACAACAATTTCAACAAAGTTATTAAAGTACCTACTACATATGAGACCCTATCTCATATTTACACTGACATGAAACTTCTTGTGTTCCTAGCCTTGAAGTTCTCCTTGATGGATGCCAATGCTGTGACTTTCATGTCCCAAAGAATGAGAAGTAATAGCCATCCAAGGTTTATCCAGCCCACAGATAAAGGGAGATCATTTTTTTTTTGCATTGAAAATTTCAATTTCTTGTTGAAACAAATACTTTTTTCCATAGGCATCAAGTTGTAAACACTACTAACAGAGATTTAGAAAATGGTGTCTAGTGGGAACAATCCTAAAAAAACTAGTCTGGTTTTAGTCACATTTTCAATGTGATGGGCAGAAGAGCTATAATGACTTCATTAAGTTTAGTTTTGTTTTCTTCCCATGCTTTTTCCCACTTCTACTTTTTTCTATAGAAAACCAAAAGAATCTTGCAGTTGAAAGCTTGGGAGGTTCACAAACTCAGAGAGCATTTGGTAAATTGCCTCTAAAGGCATCCTTTAAACTGATGATGATTAGATGCAGTTTAACAATGGGAAATTCAGCAAGCAGCCATAGGAATTTCTAACTCTAAATCAGAGTAAGGCCGCTGAAAGAAATTCTGCCGTTGATGACAGGGAAGTCAAGGTGAAAGAATAAACTTATTACGTCTGAAAGCACTCATTAGTTATCTGGGGGTGGCTCTGTATCCTAAAGAGCTTGCCACCTAGATCAAGAAATCTCCTGTAGAAGAAATATCTAAACCTCCAAAGGATTAAAGTAATAAGCACATCTCCTCCCCTCTCATGGGAGAAAAACTACAACTTTTTTCACCTAGCAATGTATAAGTGTATAACATCTGACCTTTCTAAAGGAGTTATAAGCTATCTTAGAACCAGAGGGCAAAGTAGAAATTGAAAGAATCTACCAGTCACCTTCTGAAAGAAACCTGAAAATGAAACTTCCAGGAATCTTAGAACCAAAATCCAGAGCTCTCAGGTCAGGGAAGAAATATTGAAGGCAGTCACAATGAATTCAAGTACCAAGTCAAATTGAAGTACCAAGTCAAATTTATAAGAATAAGCGTCAATCTCTAATTTATATAGAAGGATATGACCAGGCAGTTTTCTGAGGGAGAAATCTAAGCTCTCAGTAGCATATAAAAAAATATTCATTAATAACTGGAGAAATGGAAATTAAAACAACTCTGTTTTGAAACATCAGATTGGCTAAGTGGACAAAAAAGAGAAATGACAAATGCTGGCACAGCTGTATAAAAATCAGTACTATTTTAATGCATGGTTGGTAGAACTGTGAACTGCTCCAACCATTCTGGACCTATGTCCAAAAAAGCTATTAAACTGTGCATACCCTTTGACCCAGAAATATTTCTACAACTAGGTCTATATCTCAAAGAGATCAAAGAAAAAGGGGAAGAACACATATGCACAAAAATATTTATAGAAACTCTTTCTATGGTAGCAAAGAATCAGAATGTAGATTTTCTTTTCCTTCTTTCTTTTTTTGACATTGCTAATGCAGGGTTTTGTTGTTTTTTTTTTGCGTGGCTATGCATATTTGTAATGGGCTTTGTTCTTCTTGCCTTCTAAATGGGTAGAAGAAGGAGAGAGGAAGAGAATTTAGAACTGAAGGTAAAATTATGTTGAATTTTTAGAAAAGAAATGGTTAACAAATGGCTAAAAGGAGTAGCAGTAATTTACAAAAAGTCATCATAGTTTCACCAAGAATAGGACATATTAGACTAACCTCATTCCTATTTTGTCAGAATTTCTTAACTAAGAGATAAGGGGAATGCTCTGGATGTAGCAGATTTTGGCAAAGCTTTTCGTGTGTCCAAATAAAGATTATTCTTGTGGAAAAACAAACAAATAAAAACAAAAACAAAAATAGTCTGGGCAGAGTCCTATCTTCCCCATAGGGAAAGGAAGTCATTTGAGGACTTCTGCTAAAGTCAAAAGCAGAAAGTAGAGAAGCCCCATAAAAGTGCTCTCTGGAGACAATCTTGAAACTAGTAAGGCAGAAAGGAGCCAAGGCTGTTCCCTACAGATACCATATCCATACACCTGGCAGAGACTCTACATACGGCAGAATACAGTGTGGTTACAAGCTACATGAAATTAATGGGCAAGAAGCAAGCCTGGTAGAAGTAGAAAAATTATGTCAACAAAAGATATTCAGTGTTCTGCGTGAGTTGCCACTCCATGTGAATGTCCTGGCCATACATGTTATCTATGAGCGTATCTTTACATATATGTTCCCTACCATGTGTCTATCCTTCCTTTCAATGGTGTATTTATGGGAAAATTTATATAGAAAATTTATATTATTCAGATTGGGGAGTGGTGCATATTTTATTGTTACTTTTCACACTATATCACCAAATGCCTTTGCTTTGAACTACTTGGGTCTTCTGGTTGACTAGTTACATAAATACATTGTCCATTGGAGTTTTTGAATGATGGTTTGAGTGGATATGGCTCCACAGATAACCTGGAACCTGGGGTAGCCTTGTCATGGAGACCTACTCTGCGAATGCAGTGGGGGATGCCCCAAGATGCAACAATAAAAATCAAAATTTAAATAATGTCTTATCTTTCACAGTCTAGTTAGAAAAATAACCTAAGTACTAGTCTTACCATTTTACATATGGACAAAATGAGGATTAAGGGACTTGTCCAAGATCGTACAGCTAGAATGTATTAGAGCTAGGTGTCAAATCCAACTTTTCTGACACCCAGTTCAGTGTTATTTTTACTACACTATGCTGCTTCTTCCCAGAAACACATAGGACGTTCTTGAAGGAAGATTCATGACCACTCAGCAGCCCCTAGTTATGAGAGAAGTTTGAGGCATGAGAGTGCTCACCTGGAGTGGACCAGCTGTGATGCTTGCTCCTTGGGAGCCTCAGAATCACATTCTTATCCCTTTTTTCTCTTGACTTGAATTCATTTCCACTCAAAAGTGTAACCTTATTCCAAGACAGCATGTCACACAGATTGTGACTCAGATTAATTACCTACAGGATAGCACTGATGTCTGAGGTCTGACACTGAGATCATTTCACTTCTGATACCACTTGGAGGCTCTTCCCTTCCTCTGACTGAAAAAGGTGGAGGATAAACTGTGGAAAACTCCTCCCACATCCTCCATGTGGGAATGTGCCCAAGGTGGTCATCTCATCACTTCCCACCCAGCTGCATGCCTCTGGACTTCATCATTTCTGGAGCAGGGTCCCCTTCCGCACTCCTGCTTTTTACTTTCCTCTTGTGTATTGTCATCACCCATCAGACTGTGAGTTCCTTGAGATCAGGGGCTGTTATTTGCCTTTCTTTGCATCCTCAGCACTTAGCACGGTGTAGGGCACACAGCAGGCACTTAATAAGTGTTTATTGACCGACTGATACTGTGGTAGGATTGGGCTGACTTTAGGTATAGATAACATAAGTGTTTGCCTGTATGGTTTGGTTTCAGAAACAATTGAACATTTCTCCCTGTTTTCTGAAATCTTCTTCTCGCCCGACTAATATTGTTCACTTCACCCAGCAACACTGTTTGAAATTCTGTTAGGGAAAGGGAAAGCGAACAAACATTTATTAAGCACTTACTATATGCTAGGCATTATGCTGAGGGATTTATAAATACAATCCTATTTGATCCTCACACAACCCAGGCAGGGAGGTGCAATTATTTTTTATTATTATGTTATTTTATAATATATATCATATCATATTATATTACGTTATGTATTATATTATACTATGTTATATTATACCATACTATATTATATGTTATTACATGTAATATAATATAAATGTAACATATAAAATATTTTATATACATAACATATTATAATACATATTATAATTATATAAACATAGCATAAATAATATATAATCATATTTGCAGTTGACCAGACTGGGGTAAGTAGAGGTTAAGTGACTTGCTCAGGGTCACACAATTAGTCTGCAAGAGAAAATCCTTTTTTAAAGTACAATTAACCACCCCTCTCGTAAGCTGAGCTATTAGTTATTCACAACTTGAAGGAAATTAGCAACCAACAATCAGGCATCCGCTACCTAATAGCTAGCTAGGATCAATATATTAATGAAAAATATATTTTTATTGGAGTGAGAGTTAGACAAGGAAAAAGTCATTTTGGAATATGAGAACCTCTTGAAAAGCACAGGACTATAGAGATTTATTGTGGTTGACAAGGGTGAGCAACTAGGAAACACAACGAAGACACTGAACACCCAGGAATGATGAAGGAGGCACCTTGGGAGTGGAAGAGGGATGAGGAAGGGGAGGGAAGAGGCAGCCAAAGACTGGTTTTAAGAGATAGATAGATAGATGATAGATAGATAGATAGATAGATAGATAGATAGATAGATAGATAGATAGATAGATAGAGGATGGGAGGATGAATGGATAGATGCATAGAAGATGCGTAGATGGATAGATGGATAGATAGATATAAATAAGTATATAGATAGATGATAGGCAGATAGAGGGATAGATGAGAGATAAATAGGTAAGTGGATATATGGATAGATAGGTAGATGATAGATAAATAGTAGATAGATAGACACAGACAGAAAGACAGACAGACAGATAGATAGATAACAGAGAGATAGATAGATGGACAAAGGATTTATTAAGTTCTTGACACTTTCCAAGCACTCTGTTAAACACTAATAATAATATTAGTAATACTGGGGACACAAATACAAGGAAATGAGAGTCCTTGCCAACATAACCAGCTAACAAGAGGAGGAGGAGAAGTCCAGAGTGTCAAGTTCTGAATGAAGCAAAATATGGCGGGGATACCCTCCTGAGACAGTGACCTGGGAAGGGAATCCCTAGTTAGGAGAGAGGAACTCCAGGGCGGAACTATTTCCTGTGGTGGTAGTTCATGACGAAGAGGATAAAATAATCTGGAGAGTTGAGCTGGATGTGGAAAAAATAGGCATATAATATGCATAAAAGTTTATGTATGTATATGTCCATACATAAACATTTCAATATTTTGGTATTTCAACTAATCAATGCCTTCATAAGTGTGCGTTCTCTCTTCAGCAGAGTAATTTATAACTCATCCACATGAGGTCCAATGGAATTCTTGTCCATGTCCTTTCATGTCCATAGAGGATCTATCCAAAATGTGATAGTGGAGTCCTCTTCCAATTTCTTTAGCTCTTTAACAGTGTAGCTCTTAGTTTGTTGCTCTGTTATCTCTTCATCTTGGAACATGACTGACCTACCCCCTTTCCTGGCCATATGTTTCCTTGATGATATTTTTGATGATACAAGTCAACATTGGTAATATGGTACAACCCACTTTCACCCACCACATGTCTCTTCATTGACCAGTGGATCCCCCACAATTATGTTTCTTCAGAGAATTTAGTGCTCCATAATGTGTGGCCATGCAACATTACCTGGAGAATATTAATATCAAGAGGATGAGTTTTTATGCCAAGAAGAAGCTTAGGAACAATATTAGTTTGAAAAGCTCTACCACAGGTACCACAGATAGTCAATATGAACCTTTGAGGTGAAGATTTGTACATTTCATGTTTCTTTTGATCTACGACTGCTTCATCCCTTGACCATCATCATAGAACTTTGAGATTGGTAAAAATGGTATGGGTGACATCTTTTGATTCAGGCATAAATTGAATTTAAGTGAGGCAGAGTTGCACAAAGCCTTACTCTCTTATGAGGTCATTGAAATCCAGTGATAAAACAAAAGTGAAGATGACTGGCGATGGCTCAGGATGCAGTGGATGATGACCTTGGCATTTTCAATGTCCAACCAAGCTCTGAGCACTCCACAGACCCTGCTTCCACAACTTTCTTGGCCATTGGAACAAATTGTTCACATCTATTTTGCCAGAGAAGTCTTCACATGGTTAGAGCAGACATCCCCCTCACTCACTGACAGGTTTGAGGCCTATCTGTTACCCTCAACCTGTTTTAGCCCATCTGCTGAGATGGTTTTACTGGGATATAGCCACTGACCATGCTATAGCATCTTGGAACCACTGATGAGAGTTAGGTGACAGGAGGACTCCAAAGGTAGATGAGCAGCCCTAAAAAGGGCTGTATGGAGAGTTCAAGGAGAACTAGCATCTTTGGTGTATGAGGGCTATAATCCTGATATTCTCTATTTGACATTTAAGGTTCTTCATAACCTGGTCCCTTCTTACCATTCTAGTCTACTTATACATTTCTTTCTTCCATGCACCCCATTTGCCTACTTGCATTTTCTCATGTGATACTCCATGCCTTTGAATAGTCCTTTCTCTCAAGATTGAAATGCTTTCCCTCCACATCTGACCTTTCTGAACTCCCTAGTTTCAGCTCCAGCTCTGCCTACTCTGGGAGACCTTTCATGGTGCCCCAACTACTAGTATCTTTCCCTCCAAGATCACTTTTTATTTGATTCATGGCTGTAGATACCTTGTCCATACCTCTTATGTCCATATTATTTTCCCCATTAGAACATAAGCTCCTTAAGGGCTTCTCTTTTGTCTTTGTATTCCCAGAGTTTAGCTCTGTGCCTGGTAATTAGTAGGTGCTTAATAAATGCTTACTGACTGTTTGCTTAAAATCTTTGACTCTTTGGAGGGAATTGTTGGGTGATCCAAACTCAGAACTAGGTTCCAGTCTCACCATACACACTCACTGGCTGAGCGACTTATCCACCTTGCCTCAGGACCCTTACTATTGGGATAACCTATGTAAAATTTAATGATTTTTCTAGTACATCTATAAAATAGCTATCTAGTCCTCATCTGTAAAATGAGGAAGCTTAGATACCAGAAAATCTAAATGACTCACCTAAGGTCATATAGCAAGGGCAGAGCTAGGATATGACCCCAGTTCCTCTGGTTCTAAACTCAGCACACATTTCCTTCTAACCATGATCTTTCCCTCAAGTCTTCTCCTAAGCTTAGCTGAAGAATACCAGAATATGATCCAAGCTCTCGCAGACTTACCTATGGTCACCCAACTTCCGCTGCTCAGGCCTTTTCCCTTAATTTCTGCCAGGGCCAGTTGGAGAAACTTGAGGAGGCCCATACATAGTTTTAGGGAAGGAGGCCGGTACATAGTTTTAGGGAAACGGTTCAGTCTCCTCTCAGCTGGGGTCACTGCAGCAGTTCCCGCAGACAGGCCACACCTAGGTTAGCTCAGGACCGTAACAGAGCCTTCTGCACTAAAAGACTAAAGGTAAACAAAGACATTTGCCCTGGGAGGTTGGCTCAGATTGAATAGAGGATGTTTGCAGGCTTTCAGTCCTGCTCAGCCCATAAGGTTTAACCGCTGTACAAACTGAATTAGAACACTAAAGCCCAACTATTTGTTTAGTTTGATTATTTACATAATCCTGTTTCTAAGGCAGGTGGCCTCCTTGGGTCACCAAACCATGGCTCTGACCTTCCCCCACGTTACTACTTCTACTACTTACCTGTCTTCTTAATCATGGTGGGGGGGAAGGGGAAGAGAAAGAAGGAAAGGGCAGTCTTGAAACAGGAGAACCAGGAACTCTCACTTGCATGCATGTGTTGTTTTATTATTAAGGATCCTAATTTACTCTAATTGGCATTTTCAGTGGTTGCATAAGGGCCCTTTTCCACTTTTTTCTTGTGAAGGTAAGGATGGATTCCATAGATGAGTCAGTTGTGTGCACTGCACAAACTACTAATCTCCTTAGACCACTAGGGATGCAGTGGAGAAAAGGCCAGAGCTGGAGAGGAGCTGATAAATGGAGTGCCCAAGAAGCAGGAAGGCCTCTAAGAAAAACACTGAAGATTATGTTGAAATTGGCTCGGCTGTTGCTTAGTTTTGATGCACTGTCTTCGGGGTTTTTTTGTTTTTTTTTCTCAATAAGCTCCAAAATAAACTTTCCCAATGAACTCAGACTTGGCTCCAGGAGCAAATACAAAATGCGCTCTGCTTGACCTTCAAAGGCCTTCATCACCCAGCCCCTCCAATCCTTTCAGTCTTACACTCCCCGACACATACTCTTCTATTCCCTAACACTGACCTCCTGGCTGTTTCACTAACAAGATACTCCAACCCTTGGCTCTGGGCATTCTCTCCCTATCCCTCTCCTCTGCTGGGACTGCTGATCTCCCCGGCTTCCTTGTCAGTCCCAACTAAAATTACACTTTCTACAAGAAGCCTTTCCCAACTCAACTTAATTCTAGTTGCTTCCCTCTTTTCGTTATTTTTATTTTATTTTAGTTATTTTCTTTTCTTTTATATATTTATTCTATATAACGTATTTATTCTATAACATATATTCTATATAACATATTTACATATAATATATTTGTGTTATTTTATATGTTGATTGTACTTTTATTTCATACTATTTTAGTTATTCCCTATTTATCCTGCATACCGCTATACACAGACTATTGTTACTTTACATAAATTCCAAGCAGGGAGAGTGGCCACAGAAAGTCTCAGGAGGGGAGGGAAAGGTATACTTCTGTTAACAGGGAACTAGTTGTCTTTGTTTACATGTTATCTCCCCCATTAAATTATAAAGGCAGGGACTATCTTTCGCCTCTTTATGTAGCCCCAGCACTTAGCACAGTGGCTGACACATAGTAGGAGGTTATTAATGATTTGATTGATTGATTGACTGATTTTCCATTTGTTATTCTTTGTTGTGAGAGGCAACATTGGCATGGAGGATAGAGAGCTGGTCTCCGAACTAAGAACTGCTGAGTGACTTCTCTGACTGATTTCTCCAACATGACCCAGCAGCCTCATTATTGGGATAACTTTCTCATTGTGTAGGATCTTACCAGCCTTGGTACTCTACCTCATCCCTACATTCCGCTTCTCTGATTGGAGGGTGGAGCCATGAATCCCAAACTTCCATTTAAGGAGGGAGCTCCAGTCTGCACCAGTCTAACTGAGGTTTCTCCTCCCCCTCAACACATTGCCTGGCACACACTAGGTGCTTAATGAATATTTATTGACTGGATATCTGAGCGACCCTGGATGACTCATTTAACCTCTTAGTGCTCTAGGGCCTGGGAACTAGACCACTCTGTGACTGTAAGTTGAAGAAAAGGTGCAGATCTTTATTGATAAAAGGAGTTTTCTCACCTGGGAGTTCTCTATACCAGTAATAATTACAGAGGCATTTTTTCCCCCTGCAATGGAAGCTCAGCTGCCAACTTTTCATCATGTTTTCCCATAAGACTTTCAGAATTTTTTTTAATTAATTAATTTATTTAACTTTTAACATTCATTTTCACAAAATTTTGGGTTCCAAATTTTCTCCCCTTTTGTCCCCTCCCCCCACCCCAAAACACCGAGCATTCTAATTGCCCCTATCACCAATCTGCTCTCTCTTCTATCATCCCTCTCTGCCCTTGTCTCCATCTTCTCTTTTGTCCTGTAGGGCCAAATAACTTTCTATACCCCTTTACCTGTATTTTTTATTTCCTAGTGGCAAGAACAGTACTTGACAGTTGTTCCTAAAACTTTGAATTCCAACTTCTTTTCCTCCCTCCCTCCTCACCCCTTCCCTTTGGAAGGCAAGCAATTCAATATAGTCCAAATCTGTGTAGTTTTGCAAATGACTTCCATAATAGTCGTGTTGTATCAGACTAACTATATTTCCCTCCATCCTATCCTGTCCCCCATTACTTCTATTCTCTCTTTTGATCCTGCCCCTCCCCATGAGTGTCGACCTCAAATTGCTCCCTCCTCCCCATGCCCTCCCTTCCATCATCCTCCCCACCCTGCTTATCCCCTTATCCCCCACTTTCCTATATTGTAAGATAGGTTTTCATACCAAAATGAGTGTGTATTTTATTCCTTCCTTTAGTCAAATTTGATGAGAGTAAACTTCATGTTTTTTTCTCACCTCCCCTCTTTATCCCTCCATTAATAAGTCTTTTGCTTGCCTCTTTTATGAGAGATAATTTGCCCCATTCCATTTCTCCCTTTCTCCTCCCAATATATTTCTCTCTCACTGCTTGATTTCACTTTTGTAAGATATGATCCCATCCTCTTCAATTCACTCTGTGCACTCTGTCTCTATGTGTGTGTGCATGCGCGTGTGCATGTGTGTGTGTGTAATCCCACCCAGTACCCAGATACTGAATAGTTTCAAGAATTACAAATATTGTCTTTTCATGTAGGAATATAAACAGTTCAACTTTTGTAAGTCCCTTATGACTTCTCTTTGCTGTTCACCTTTTCATGCTTCTCTTCATTCTTGTGTTTGAAAGTCAAATTTTCTTTTCAGCTCTGGTCTTTTCATCAAGAATGCTTGAAAGTCCTCAATTTCATTGAAAGACCAATTTTTCCTCTGAAGTATTATACTCGGTTTTGCTGGGTAGGTGATTCTTGGTTTTAGTCCTAGTTCCTTTGACTTCTGGAATATTATATTCCATGCCCTTTGATCCCTTGCTGTAGAAGCTGTTAGATCTTGTGTTATCCTGATTGTATTTCCACAATACTTGAATTGTTTCTTTCTAGCTGCTTGCAATATTTTCTCCTTGACCTGGGAACTCTGGAATTTGGCCACAATGTTCCTAGGAGTTTCTCTTTTTGGATCTCTTTCAGGTGGTGTTCTGTGGATTCCTTGAATATTTATTTTGCCCTCTGGTTCTAGAATATCAGGGCAGTTTTCCTTGATAATTTCATGAAAGATGATGTCTAGGCTCTTTTTTTGATCATGGCTTTCAGGTAGTCCCATAATTTTTAAATTGTCTCTCCTGGATCTATTCTCCAGGTCAGTTGTTTTTCCAATGAGATATTTCACATTATCTTCCATTTTTTCATTCTTTTGGTTTTGTTTTGTGATTTCTTGGTTTCTCATAAAGTCATTAGCCTCCATCTGTTCCATTCTAATTTTGAAAGAACTATTTTCTTCAGTGAGCTTTTGAATCTCCTTTTCCATTTGGCTAATTCTGCTTTTGAAAGCATTCTTCTCCTCATTGGCTTTTTGAACCTCTTTTGCCAATTGAGTTAGCCTATTTTTCAAGGTGTTATTTTCTTCAGCATTTTTTTGGGTCTCCTTTAGCACGGTGTTTACTTGTTTTTCATGCTTTGCTTGCATGTCTCTCATTGCTCTTCCCAGTTTTTCCTCCACCTCTCTAACTTGATTTTCAAAATCCTTTTTGAGCTCTTCCATGGCCTGAGCCCATTGAGTGGGCTGGGATACAGAAGCCTTGACTTCTGTGTCTTTCCCTGATGGTAAGCATTGTTCTTCCTCATCAGAAAGGAAGGGAGGAAATGCCTGTTCCCCAAGAAAGTAACCTTCTATAGTCTTATGTTTTTTCCCTTTTCTGGGCATTTTCCCAGCCAGTGACTTAACTTCTGAATATTCTCTTCACACCCACTTTGCCTCCAGATCTGCCCAGCCAGCACTTGGGGTCTGAGATTCAAATTCTGCTTCCCAGCCTCAGGGTTTTGGGTGGGGGGGGAGCTGCTATTCAGTGTGAGATCAAGTTTAGGTGCTCAGGTCGGGGCAGGGCCACCTCAAGGGGCTCAGTTCCTTCAGGGGCTTTATGCAGAGACCTTCAACAATGGATCTAGGCTCCTGCCTGCTTGGGGAGCCCAGGTCTGCTGCTGCCTCTGCTGCTGCCTCCCGAGGGGGCTTGAGTTATGGGGACACCCCACTCCCCTCTTGACCCGCCAAAGAGACCCTCTCACCGACCCTTGTCACCTGTGGGTGGAGGGACCCGTGCGGCCGCTGGAGATTCTGTCCCTGAAGCCTGCTTGGATCCGCTCCTCTCAGTGCTGCGCAGCCAAGGCAGCACTGGGCTCCGGGTCCGCAGTGCGAAGGACCTTTTGTGAGAAGTTTTCAGGCTCTCTGGAACAGAAATCTCCTCCACTCTGTTATTCTGTGGCTTCTGCTGCTCCAGAATTTCTTGGGAGTTCTTTTTACAGATATTTTATGGGCTGTGGGTGCCGAGCTAGCATATGTGTGTCTTTCTACTCTGCCATCTTGGCTCCCAAGACTTTCAGAATTAAGAGATTCCTCACCAGGAAGCAGAATGAATCCCATTTATCAATGGATTCTAAATGAAGATGGACAGTTAAGATCATGTACGACTCAAAGAGAAGACGCTGGCAAAGGACCAAGATGAGTTTATAAAGAATGGCCAACACAGTGACATACAAATTTATTGTAATACCAAATCCAAATTCCTTCTCATGACATTCATCCATCACCCCTGATAAGAAGTAAATGTACTGATCTCCTATTTGGTGACAACTAGGAGGTGCAGCCTGGAGTTTGGAAGTCCTAAGTTCAAATCCTACCTCAGACACTAGCTGTGTGACTATGAGCAAGTCACTTAACCTCTGTTTGACTCAACTTCCTCAGCTATAAAATGGGGATAATAATAGCACCTACCTCACAGGATTGTTTTAGGGATCAAATGAGACATTTGAAAAGCATTTACTTTATCCTGAAATATAATAGGCACTATTAATACTTATTCCCTTCCTCCCCATTTTGGAAGCTGACCACTAAGACAGACTTTTAAAAAATTATGGTTTAAGAGCTTATTCCTTCCCTTACTTTTTCATAGACTGAATTCATGAATTCAGTATCACATATGTATTGCTATTTTTAAAATTACTCTCATCTGCATCCCTGTTTGTGTCATTTCTGTATATTTTTTGGTTATAGTAGAAGAAGCAGTGTCCATGATGAAAAAAGTCACTCAATTTACATCAAGAAGAACTGGGTTCAGATCTTGCCTCAAACACTCCCTGTGTGATCTTAAGAAGCAAAGTTATATAACCTCTCTGAATTTGTTTCATCCTATGGGAAATGGAGTTAAAGAGACTGGAGTATATGGGGAAATGATGGAAGGCTAGCACTTGTGGTGTGAGGGCTGCCAAGACCTTTTCAGGTCTGCTTTCTACCTTTTGTGTCCACCTGATTCACCTAACTCTTGTCTGTGGCCCCAAGAATCTGTAGCATACACAGGAAGGGTGGAATAGAGCTGGGAGGAAGTTGGTGAGAGCAATTAGTGTGGAGGAGAGAGGACACGGGCAAGCACAGCTAGTGTTGTGAGTGTTTGGGGGAGAAGGCTTGGGAATGACTTTGTGCCCTGCAGTGCTAATGTGTATTGACTTCTTGGTTAATATGATGTATTTGTCTTTCTGGTGTTGGGATTTAACTTTCTGGTGTCTGAAGAAATGTTTTTCTTCTGCCTTCTATATGGAGAATCTGTCATACTTGGTGATTCAGAGCCATGCCAGCATATTCATAGTCACCCTTGGTGATACACCCAGAAAATCATTTTGCACATAACAGATGCATAGTTAACAGATTGTTGGTGTAGAATGGTGTAGAATGACTGAAGAAACAAAGATTTTTTCATAGTTCACCCACCACTATTGGGTGGGATTGGGTTGAATTTGCAGCTTGAAGGGATCTTAGTGCTTGCCTAGTCTAACCCTCTCATTTTTTAGATGAGGAAGCTCAGTCTCAGAGAAGTCAAATTACTTACATCTTTCTCCTTCTCATAGCTAATATATTTATGGTGCTTACAATATGCCAGGCGCTGTGCTAAACATTTTACATATTATTTCATTTGACTCCTACAATAACCCTGGGAGATAGCTATCATTCCCATTTTACAGATGAGCAAACTGAGGCAAACAGGTTAGTTAAGTGACTTGTCTAGGGTCACACAGCTAGTAAGTGTCTGATGCTTCATTTGTATTTGGGTTTACCTATCTTCAGGCCCAGCGCTCTATCCACTGGGCCACAGATAGGTTGTAAGAAGTGGAGTCAGGAATTGTACTCAGGTCATAGGTGCATAGGATTATAGATGATAGAAATGTAAAGAACATAAGGGATCATCCAACCCAACCCTCTTTTACAGAGGAAGGATTTTATAGATGATGAAACTAAGGTCCAAGAGTCTGAGAGACCCATTCAAGGTTATAGAGGAAAAGAGGTCATAGAGTAGTGAAACTGGGATCCTCTGACTGTAGGTCCATCATTCTTATCACTGGACCATGTTGGGTCAAAAGACTTATGGAGATGTTTTTCAAGAAGCCAGATGTGGACCCCACTCTAATAATAGCTAGTATTTCTATAACTGCTTAAGGTCCTCAAAGCCCTTTCTATATTGTTCCTCCATGTGACAAGGTTGTTAAAACAAGGTTAAGCAGAAAGCTTAACACTATTAAGAATTATATTTTCATAAACAGTTTATTCCATTACTTATAAATAGGCATAATGTAAGAATTTGCCATTCAAGAATTCAATCCTCACAAGCGTCTTTAAATAGAGTTAAAAGAAACTGAGAATTCTGTTGGCAAAGACTGGCTAGACTAAAACTCCATTTTGTTTTGATTTTATTTTCCTTTGAGATGATCAGTGTCACTTTTTATTATTCAATACAATGGAAAGTGTTTGAGGGAAAGGTTTTTTTTTTTAATTTTTGTTTTTGTAAATTCAGTGCCTAGCACGGTACTGGGCATATAGCAGACATTTAATAAATGTTCATTGGATTATACTGAATTGAATTTCTGTGACTTTAGTTAGTCACCCACTTTGGATTTCCTATTGTTTCTTAGTTTTCCTCCCCTGGAGAGTGAGTCTACTGCTTTTTCTGGCCTTGGAGTCCAGGCATTAACTTTTTCCTTCTTTAATCTTTTCCATCTCTCAATGCCTCCCTCCCCCTACCACAACGTACATGAAGTAGGCAATGTTCTTTTCCTTCTTTGCACCTTTTCTTAGGTAGGGACTCATCCTCAAAGCATGTGATCTAAGCCTTCCAAAGCACACGTTTCCTTAGACGCATGGTATGAAAGATAATGTTTTCAAGGTTAGAAATGATGAACTTCTCTTTCTTCCAAAATCAGATAAGCAAGATGTCATAAACAATTTTCCTTTAAAAGGTGCTAAGTATCCCTGTTATTTTTCCTTTAAAACCTTCACATATGCAGAGGCTTTCAGACTCACAAAGTACTTTCCTCACATGCAACTCATCACGTAGGTAGTGTAACTATTGGTGATCATTTTCCAGATGAAGAGACAAAGGCTAGGAAAAGCTATGATCATTGTCATCATCGACAATAATAATCATTAATATTTATAGAGTTCTTTAAGTTCACAAAGTACTTCACATATATTATCTCATTTTATCCTCACCACCAGCCTGTGATGTAGATGCTAATATTATCCTCATTTAGAGATGAAGAAACTGAGTCTGAAAGGGGTTTAGTGACCTGACTTCAGTCACACTATCTGAAAGAAGATTTGAGCTTGGGCCCTTTTGACTGCAGATCTATTACTCATTCCTCTATAATAACTAGTTTCACTGGTTAAGAGACTTAGTTGCAATTACACAGATTGTAAATTGTTGAATTTAATCTTTTTCTTTTTCCACACTTCCTCTCACAGTGAAATGAAAGGGTGAGGGGAAGGCACCAGACTGAGCTCCTACGCCCACCTTGCATAGTTAAGCTTTAAGATTCAACCTTTTTTTCTGCACATTTGTTACAGAAAACCTGAGGCAGATGGCTAGTGAAGCAATACCGCTCTCTGAGTTCCATTTAAGGAACATTTTAGGTAAACAGAAAGTTATTTTAGCTAAGCTTCTACTTCTTCCACTATCTCAGAAAAGTAAAGTATGGCTGAATCATTTTGGTCTGTCTGCAATTTCTATGATAAACCCATTGGGAAGATTGCTCGCTTCTCTTCATTCTACACAGATAGTAAAAGAGGACCAGGGGGCAAGATACTGTCTGTAAGTCATAGAGTGTGCTCTCTTCCCAAATCTCTTCAAAGTCTATCAGTAAAAGTAAATTTCCATGATGAGAACCCTTAACTGTGTCTTGGGTATCCTTCCTGAAATATCTCTCTGGGACACTTGAATAATCAGCAACAACTACAAAAGTTGATAGAGAATAGACCAGGAAAAGAAATATTTGTCCCACTAATAAGACAAACAATCAGACTAATAGGTATAGAGGTGGAACCTTGGAGGTCATCAATTCAACCACCCACTCCCATTTTGGAGGAGAGGAAATGGATATGCAAAGACTTTAAGAGATTTACCCAGAGTCACCCAGAAAGTAAGTGTCATGGAAGGATTCAAACCACTTTCTTCTCAGTTGGAGTCCATTGCCAGTCAATGAATAAACATTTATGAAGCACCTATCATGTGCCAGTACCAAGTGCTACCCTATCTGTTACACCATGGTGCCTCATGGTATAAAAATATGCAGGACAGATCAGGGCAAAAAACCTTTCCTCTTCATGTCTATTTGTTTTTAATTAAATTATCAAGCCCAGAAAGTGAAGAAAGCTATTCACATATATTAAATGAAACATAATATTAAGACTCATATGGTACAAAGTTCCCCACCAAGGAAGGAATTGCAAATATGTCTTTATTTAGCAATGCATTTCAATTTGAGAAAATATTTCTTCCATCCTATAGTTTCTCCTTTTCTCCCCCTCTCTGGTTCAGTACCTTGACATAATCTTTGCATTGAACATGTTTTTGTTTCTGGATTTTGTTTGTTTGTTTGTTTTTATGGAGGATTAGTTCAGGTAGCAGATATAATGAAAAGAGCAGTTGAACTCAAGAAACCTGGGCTTGCCACTAGGAGAATCATAAAAAATAATATTACTGGAGTCCTAGGGATCAGCACTACGGTCATTCCCTTAATCATCCCATCTCAACTGCTATTTCATAGATTTAGAGCTGTGGGAGAGCTAGAAGTCATCCAGCTTAAGATGTTCATTTTATGGGTAAGGACACTAAAGCCTAGAGAAGAGAATTGGTTTGTCCAATTTCTTACAGGTAGAAATTGGCAGAGATGGGATTTCTAGGACCATCTTAATTCAATGGGTATCCTAATACAATAGCTTGCCCTAGTTTTTTATAATGTCTAACAAGGCTAGCCTTAAAAAGAAAGACACTGAACATTTATTATGCCTCTACTACGTGCTAGGCAACATGCTAAATGCTTGACAAATAGCTCATTTGATCCTCACAACAACCCTGGGAAGTAGGCGCTGTTATTACACCCACTTTACAGATAAGGAAACTAAAGCAAATAACTGGGAAATGACTTGCCCAACATTGCACAGCTAGTCATTATCTGAGGCCAGTTTTTAACTCAGGTCTTCCTGATTCTAAGTCTAGAACTCTATCCACTGTTGCATCTACCTCATTCAGGTAGACAATGTCAGTCATTATCTCTTGCTTCCTTCAAAAGCATCTTCCCTAAGTACCTGACATTTTAGCAGCAGAAAGTCCTTACTTTGGGTCTTCTGGCTTAAGAAAAAAAGTACCAGTTCCCTCTAAAAATTAAAACATGGCAAAGTGGAATATTACATTACATTGTGATCTCTCATTAATGCCTCCATGAGAATGTGTTTATCCCTTTGCTTTTCAACTGCATATCTAGATGAAAACAAGGTCCTTTAGGAATGGGTTGTAGGATAGATATCTGTGAGTGAAGAAAAGGAGGTAGGGAAAGGGAAGAGAATATAAAAGGGGAATTGGGAGGGGGAAATGTCAAATACAAACTCTCCCTTTTCATCTAAGCAAACCCTGTTATCCCAGACAATAATTTACATGCCAACATTATTGTTTGGTTTGTTAGCTCATATATATACAAGGACCCCAGTACTCTGAAAGATAAACATATTTCAAATTTTGAAAATATTGATAAACAATATACTTTAATACAACTGAGGATCTCTAAGTTCCTCAGTTTAGATCTTCCCTTCTCAAACATAGATTGCCGCATCTCTGAGACTTAGTAAGTTATGTTGGAGAGATCCAGTAATGCTCCTCTCTAAGAAGAAGTCTTGGTGAGGCCTCTTCTAATCACAGATGTACAGCCCATCACAGGGGCCATATCTGGGGCCTTTCCAACTTTTTAGGGTCATCCAGAGCTCTGCTGGAAGAGTCTTGTCGAGCCTAGAGTCGCTTGTACAGGCAGGGAAGAAGGAAAGAAATCACTATTTATAAAGAGCCTACTATGTGCCATGGTTTACAAATATTATTTCATTTGATCTTCACAACCCTGGGAAGTAGGTGCTGTTATTTTCCCCATTTTACAGTTGAATGTAAGACAGAGAGAAGATAAGCAGCCAGGGTCACAGAGCTAGTAAGTGTCTGAGGTTAGATTTGAATTCAAGTCTCCCTAACTCCAGGTCTAGCACTCTACCCACTGTTAAGTTCATTGAGACTCATCATCAGGTTGGCTACAAGAAGATAAATTTTTTTTGGCCACAGCATCGTTGTACATATTTACTTGATGCATTGGTCAGTTTTACAAATACTCTCTCTCTCTCTCTCTCTCTCTCTCTCTCTCTCTCTCTCTCTCTCTCTCTCTCTCTCTCTTCTCTCTCTCTCCTTCCCTTCCTCCCTTGCCTCACCTTTCTCTTTATCAGGCTCATCTTCTCACCCTCCAGAATTTACCACCATGCCTCAGTTGTCATAGAAATTCCCTTTGTCCTTCACTCTAAAACATATCTCTGTTACTGTCACCTTCTTGACCTGGAACATCCCTCTACCTCTGCCTCTTTGACCCACCTCTTTCACTGGAAGAAACTTCATGAATCTCCATTTTGGGGGAGGGCCCAGGCCAACCATTCTTTATTTCTCTCTTTGCACTGTTCCAAAGTGGGTACCTTTCCCCTCCCTCCTTATCCCCTCTTCTTCCTCCTTCTTTACCCCCTCTCCCTCCCTCTTTCCCTCCTTCCCCCTGTTTTCCAGTTCTCTTTTATGTATAGTTTCCCTTATTAGAAAATAAGCTCCCAGAGAGCAGGGACACACTTTCCTTTGTCTTGTATTTGTACTCCTAGTACTCAGCACAATGCCTGGTATATGTCCTTTAAAAATTCTTGTTGCCTTGACCCAACTCTATTTGTCATTCTTCGTGACAAAGAATGATTCTCTAGGTAGGATAGGGAAGAAGGATTTATTTGGGAATGAAGGTAATGTAAAAACAAATGATATCAACATAAAACTTAATATGTGTGTGTATATGGGTTTTAGTGGATTGTAAGGTTAATATGAATCAACAGTGTGGCATGGGAAGCCAAAAATGCTAATAATATCCCCTGCTTCATTAAGAGAGTCATACTGTCTGGAACATGGGAGGTACTGTTTGTACTACCCTTTAATCTGGTCTGATCATATCTACACTATTGTTTTCATTTTCATAAACTTCATTTTAGGTCACTAAATATTAGAAAAGCATAGGCAGGTGGAACGTGTACAGAACAGGGCAACTAGGATTATGGGGAGACTAGATACAGTCATAAAAGAATCATTCAAAGGATCTGAGGACATTTAAAGTCTGGAGAGGTAAGACAGCTGCCCATATTCAAGTATATGAAAGGTTGTCAAATGGAAGAAGAAAAGAAGAGAGGAGCCAAGGTAGGAAGGAAGGAAGGAAGGAAGGAAGGAAGGAAGGAAGGAAGGAAGGAAGGAAGGAAGGAAGGAAGGAAGGAAGGAAAAAAGAAAGGAAGGAAGGAAGGAAGGAAGGAAGGAAGGAAGGAAGGAAGGAAGGAAGGAAGGGAGGAAGGAGGGAGGGAAGGAAAGAAAGAAAGAAAAGAGGGTTCAGGCACTTAACAAATAATTGTTTTCTCCCTTCCTTCTTTCCTTCCTTCTTTTCTTTATTTCTTCTTTCCTTCCATACTAATCCCTGAAACACTGAATTGTATGTATGTTTAGGCAAGCCAAGGAACCCAAGTTACATACAGTAGCCATTTCTTAACAGTCCTGTATAAATAGCTGTGCTCCTACATTACTAACACTCAAACATTTCAAAGACTTCTGTGAAATCATCAAATACTATGGCAATACTTTCATCCCAATGAGATTTTGTGGCCTCAACTAGTTGCTCAAAAGCTGCAATCACTTTCAGGTGGAAAGGTCGATCTACCTTCATGTGCCAGGGTCACACTTGATTTAAGTCCAGGCTCAGGCCCCACGAATCTACACTGGAGATGAGGGCACATACAGAAAGTAGGTAGCTCTTGCAGGTAGGAGTTTAAAGAAGGGATGATTTGTAGGGAAAAAAAAGGGGAGGGCATAGATTCGTTGAATGTGTGAGGCCACACATTCGTTCTAGGTACCACAGGACCTTGGGATAAGCTGGAGAATGCTCTATAGGAGGAAGGACCTTGAGTCTATGTTATTTGACAGTTAGTTGCAGGAACTAGGGATGCTAAACCTGGAGGAGAGAAGATTCTGGGGGCACATGATAGTTGTCTTCAAGTATGTGAAAGACTATCATAGGAAGAGGAATTAAGACTTGCTCCATTTGGTCCCACAGGGAAGGACCAGAAGCCATGTATGGAAATTGACAACAGGCAAATATAGAATTGATACCAGTACAAAAAACAAAAAACTTCCCAACAGTTACACCCAGAGGTATACTGGAGTCAGCTCAAATGGGCTTAGGAGAGTCAACTGTTAAATTTTCTTCATGAGTACTTACACCTAGGAAATTAGCATTCACTATAGATCAAGGTTTGGTTGATAAATTATTTATTGTCTAGTCTTAAGAATGATTGAGAAAACATTAATACTGCAAACTAAACTTAAAAATGGGTCTATTTTTGGAGCGAGTTGTTAAATATTTTACCCATACATCCCTGATTACAACTGTCTAAAAGTGGAATGGGCTGGTTGGAGAGGTGGTGGACTTTCTCTAGCACAGGCTATCCACTGTGTCACCTAGTGGCCTCGATGTAATATCCTACCTTTCCTAATCTCAAAAGAATTCTGCCTGGATGGGCACTCTGATCATGGGCAACTTTTTTATTTGGACAAAGTTGCTCAACCTTTTATATCCGGTCATTACAATTTCAGCTTCTTGCTTTTTTTATAAGATCCCCAAATCCCACGACTTTCCTTTCTAAACTGGGAAGCTTTATAAATAAGGGACACATTATTAGTCTTATACCCATGAGATGATTCATGGTGGATTCGTGTGAAAAGTTTTCTTTTGAAGAATTAGAAATATTCTGGTTTGAAAGTAGGGTTTTGTATTTCTGAGAAATAGGGAAATATGACTTCCACTGCTTTGTTAGTTAGGAAACTGCTTTGCTTCCAGGATGTTACAGGGAATGAGAAGAGTTGGGGAGGTAATTAAGTAGGGGACAGAGTTCTCGCCTCTCTGGTTTTTTAAGGAATATTTGAACATAGATTTCAAGTGGAAAGAGATCATAGATGCCTTAAAATCCTAGCCCCTTTTACAAGTGAGGATATTGAGTCATGAAGAGATTAAGTAACTTGCCCAGGCTCACACAGAGAATAAATGTCTAAGGCAGGATTAGAAAGGACCCAGATCTCCATGACTTTTAATCCAGTTCCTTATCCATATCACCATGTTTCTTCTCAATTATAGCTAACATTGATATAGTGCTTGCTATGCTCCAGGTATTGTGCTAAGCTCTTTATAATTACTATCTTATTTGATCCTTACAACAACCCTGGGAGGTAGGGGTTATCATTATTCCCATTTCATAGTTGAGGAAACTGGGGAAAACAGGACTTAAATGATTTTCACAGGGTCACATAGCTAATAAGTGTCTAAGTCTGAATTTGAACTCAGGTCTTCCTAATGTCAGGCCTGGTGCTCTATCCCAGGCTGCCTTAAAGAACTAACTGTCAAAGCCAAGATGGTAAAGAAAAACCAGGAAGTTGCCTCCAACCCTCCAAGGAATATTGTAGTCAAATTCCAAAACTATCAGACCAAGGAGAAAATACTGCAAGCAGTCAGAAAGAAACAATTCAAATACCAAGGAAATACAGTCTTACACAAGACTTAGCAGCTCCTACATTAAAGGATAAGAGGACTTAGGATATGATATTCAGGAAGGCAAAGGAACTTGTAGTACAGCCAAGAATCAACTACTCAGCAAAATTGAGCATAATCTTTGAGGGGAAAAGATGGCCCATTCAATGTAATAGGGGACTTTCAAACTTTCCTGATGAAAAGACCAGAACTGATGAGAAAATTTGGTCTTCAAATGTGTGTTTGTCTTTCATTGCTGAAGAAGACCATACCATCAGAGAAATAATGACATGACTTGCACTTGACTTTGTTTTGAGTGAGGGAGGACTGTGCGGATCACCAGCCTCACTTCTCCTCCAGAGCCATCTGAATCCAGTGACCAGATATTCATCAGGATGACTGGAGATGACGCAGGATGAAGCAATTGGGGTTAAGTGACTTGCCCAAGGTCACACAGCTAGTGAGTGTCAAGTGGCTGAGGTGAAATTTGAACTCAGGTCCCCCTGACTCCTGCACTGGTACTCCATCCACTGCACCACCTAGCTGCCCATACAAGACCCAAGAGCAGCATTAAAAGGTAAAGGGCAAAGAAAAGCCATGATATTCAATAAAGTTGCTGTTTACATCCCTAAATGGAAAGGTGATACTTGTAAGACTTGAGAACTGTATCTCTATTATGGCAGGTAGGAGTGTGCTTAGATAGAGAGTGTGAGTATAACTTGGCTTTGATGTGATGAAAAAAATTTTAATTAAGGGGTGAAAAAAGGTTGTATCTGGAGAAGAGGAAAGTGGGAGGCAGAATGGGATAAATTATATCAAATGAAGAGACATGAAAGACCTGTTACAGTAAAGCAAAAGAAGGAAAGAGCTAAGCATTGTTAGAACCTTGCTCTCATTGGATTTGGCTCAAAGAAGGAATAACATACACACTCAACTGAGCAGAGAAATCTATCTTACCCTATAAAGAAATAATAGAGGAAAGAAAAGTGAGGGGGAGGGCTGATAGAAGGGAGGGCAGATTAGGAGAGGCAATAAAGCAAGTGGTGAGGATGGACAGGGTGAAAAGAGAGAAAAAGTATAAAAAGGAGGAAAATAAGATTGAGGAAAATACTCAGTTAGTAATCATAACTGTGATTGTAAATGGGATGAGCTCATCCAAAATAATGGAAGTGAATAGCTGGGTGGATTAAAAAACAGAATCTTACAATATGTTGTTTACAAGAAACATAACTAAAGCAGAGAGACACACAGAGAAAAGGTAAAGGGCAGGAGCAGAGTATATTATGCTTCAGCTGAAGAAAAAAAAGCAGGGGAAGCAATTCTGATCTCAGACAAAACAAAAGCAAAAATACATCTAATTAAAAGGGACAAGGAAGGAAATTACATCTTGCTAAAAAGTACCATGGATGATGAAGCAATATCAATGCCAAACATATATGCATCAAGTGGTATAGTATCAAATTCTTCGAGAAGATAAGTGAATTACAGATAGAAATAGGCAGCAAAATTATATTAATGGAAGACTTCAACTTTCCCTTCTCAGAATTAAATGAATCTAACCACAACATAAATAAGAAAGAAGTTAAGGAGGTAAATAGAATGTTAGAAAAGTTAGCTGTGATAGACGTCTGAAGAAAATTGAATGGGGATAGAAAGTAATATATCTTTTTTTTTCTCAGCAGTATATAATACTTACACAAAATTGACCATGTATTAGAGCATAAAAACCTCACAATCAAATGCAGAAAGGTAGAAATATTAAATACATCCTTTTCAAATAATAATGTAATAAAAATTACATGTAATAAAAGGTCATGGGAAGATAGATTAAAATTGCTTGGTAAATAATCTAATCCTAAAGAATGAGTGAGTCAAACAACAAATTATAGAAACAATCAATAATTTCATCAAAGAGAATGCCAATCATGGGATAACATAACAAAATTTATGGGATTCAGCCAAAACAGTACTAGGGGAATTTTATATTTCTAAATGCTTACATGAATAAACTAGAAAAAGAGCAGATTAACAAATTGGGCCTGCAATTATAAAAGCTCAAAAAAGAATATATTAAAAATCCCCAATTAAATACCAAATTAGAAATTCTGCAAATCAAAAGAGAGATCAATAAAATTGAAAATAAAAAGACTATTGAACTAATAGATAAAACTAAGAGCTAGTTTAATGGAAAAAACAATGGAACAGATAAACATTTGGTTAATTTGATTTTAAAAAGAAGGAAACCAAATTACCAGAATCAAAAATGAAAGAGTGATTTTACCACCAATGAAGAGGAAGTTTAAACGATAATTAGGAGCTCTTTTGCCCAACTGTATGCCAATAAATGTGACAATCTAAGCAAAATGAATGAATATTTACAAAAATATAAGTTGCCCAGATTAACAGAAGAAATAAAATATTTAAGTAGGCTCATTTTAGAAAAAGAAATTGAACAAGCCATCAGTGAACTCCCTATGAAAAAATCTCCAGGGCCAGATGGATTTCCAATGAATCTAGCAGATATTTAAAGAATAATTAACTCCAATACTATATGAACTATTTGGGAAAACAGATAAAGAGGAGTTCTACTAAATTCTTTTTATGACACAAATATGATACTGATACCTAAACCAGGAAGAATCAAAACAGAGAAAGAAAATTATAGACCAATTTCTCTAATGAGTATTGGTGCAAAAATTCTAAAAAAATATTAAGAAAGAGATTACAGCAATTTATCATGAAGATCATGCACTATGACCTGTGAGGTTTATATTAGGAATGTAGGGCTGGTTCAATATTAGGAAAATTATCAGTATAATTGACCACATCAAAAACAAAACTGACAGAAATCATATGATTATCTCAACAGATGCAGAAAACGCTTTGACAAAATACAGCACCTATTCCTATTAAAAAACTTTAGACAGGAGAGGAATAAATGGAGTTTTCTTTAAAGTGATAAGCAGTATCTATCTAAAACCATCAGCAAGTATTGTATGTAGTGGGGATAACCTAGAAACATTCCTATAAGATCAGGGGTGAAACAAGGATGCCTATTATCACCACTATTATTCAGTACTGTATTGAAATTTTAGCTTTAGCAGAAAAAGGAAAAAAAAGAAATTGAAGGAATTAGACTAGGCAATGAGGAAACAAAGTTATCACTCTTTGCAGATGATATGATGCTATAGTTAGAAAATCCAAACTACTTGAAATAATGAACAATTTTGGCAAAGTTGTAGGATACAAAATCATCAGCATTTCTGTATATTATCAACAAAGCTCAGCAAGAAAAGCTAGAAAGAGAAATTCCATTTAAAATAACTGTAGGCAAAATAAAATATTTGAGAGTATACTTGCCAAAACAAACCCAGGAACTAGAAGAACACAATTTCAAAACACTTTTCACACAAATAAAGTCAGAACTAAACAATTGGAAAAATATCAATTGCTCATGAGCAGGCCAAGTTAAGATGATGAAAATGACAATTCTACCTAAATTAACTTGCTTATTCAGTGCCACACTAATCAAACTATCCAAAATTGTTTTGCAGAGCTAAAAAAATAACAAAACTCATCTGGAAGAACAAAAGGTGAAGAATATCAAGGGAATTAATTTTTTAAACATGCAAAGGAAGGTGACCTAAATACCAGATCTCAAACTATATTACAAAGCAACAATCATCAAACTATTTGATACTGGCTAAGAAACAAGAGTGGTGGATCAGTGGAATAGATAAGGTACACAAGACAGTAGTCAATGAGTATAGTAATCTACTGTTCGATAAACCCAAAGGCTCCAGCTTTTGGAATAAGAACTTGTATTGACAGAATGCATTGACAGAAACTGCTGGGAAAACTGGAAAATAATATAGCAGAAACTAGGCATAAGCTAACATCTCATACTGTATACCAAGATAAGATCAAAATGGGTAGGTGATTTAGCCATGAAGGGTGATGCCATAGGCAAATTAGGAGAGCAAGGAATAGTTTACTTGTCAGATGTATGGAGAAGGCAAGAATTTATGACCAAACAAGACATAGAGAACATTATGAAATGCAAAATGGGTAATTTTGATTATATTAAATTTAAAAGTTTTTGCACAAACAAAACCAACATAACCAAGATTAGAAGGAAAGGAGAAAGACGGGAAACGATTTTTATAGCAAGTGTATCTGATAAAGGCTTCATTTCTCATATATATATATACAGAGAGAGAACTGAGTCAAATTTATGAGTACGAGTTATTCCACAATTGATAAATGGTCAAAAAATATGAACAGACAATTTTCAGGTGAAGAAATTAAAGCTATCTATTTTCATATAAAAATACTTTAAATCACTATTAGAGAAATACAAATTACAACTCTGACGTACCACCTCATACCTTTCATATTGGTTAATATGACAGAAAAATGTTGGAAAAAATGTGAGAAAATAAGGACACTAACGCATTGTTGGAGGTGTGAACTGTTCCAATCATTCTGGAGAGCAATTTGGAACTATGCCCAAAGGGCAATCAAACTGTGCATACCTTTTGATCCAGCAATACCACTACTAGGTCTGTATTCCAAAGAGACCATAAAAAAAGGAAAAAGACCAACATGTACAAAATGTATTTATAGCAGCTTTTTTGTGGTGGCAAATAATTAGAAATTTAGGGAATGCCCATCAGTTAGGGAATGGCTGAACAAGTTGCGGTATAATGAATGTAAAGGAATGCTATTGTCCTATAAAAATGATAAGCAGGTGGATTTCAGAAAAATCTGGAAAAACACATGAACTGATACTGTGTGAAGTGAGCAGAACCAGGAGAACATTGTACACAGTAACAGCAACGTTGTACAATGATCAGGTATGTTAGACTTAGCTCTTCTCGGCAATACAATGATCCAAGACAATTCCAAAAGATTCATGATGGAAAATGCTATCCACATCTGGAGAAAGAACTATGGAGTTTGAATACAGATAGAAGCACATTATTTTTGCTTTTTTGTTTTTTGTTCCTTGTGGCTTTTCTCTTTTGTTCTGTTCTTTCTTTCACAACATGACTAATGGGGAAATATGTTTACATGATTGCACATGTATGACCTATATCAGATTGCTTGCCATCTTGGGGAGCAGAAATGGAAAGGAGAAAATAATTGAAACTCAAAATATTGTTGGGAAATGAATGTTGAGAACTGTCTTTACATGTAATTGGAAAAAATAAAATACTATTTACCAAAAAAAAAAATCCTGAATATCTTTTAAAGCAATAACATTTCTAATTCTTTTTTTAATCTTTTTTAAAAAATTTTTTTAAATCATTTTCTTTTCAGTCCTCTTCGAATGATATGAGTAGAGAAGCAAGAATTTTAGGAAGCAAGAAGATAATGACAATTTTTACAAGCTTCAGAAAGGGATGGGAGAGGTTTACATGAAGTCTCTTCTCAAAGTTAAGCAGAGAATCTCTATTAGCCCTATTTCTTCACAGAGTCAACACTGGACAGGGCATGCTGCAGATTTCCAAAGCTGACCTTCGTGGGACCCAGAATTGTGCCAGCTTTGTCTTCCTAATAACATCTAATAGTCTTTAGTCTTGCTCTAAAGACATACCTAAAGCACAACAGACTTAATGCACATTGTCTACCACACTGGGGTCAAACTCAAATAGAAATAAACACCTGCTAGCCACATATTGACTTAGAAAACCACAAATAAGTATTCTCTATGTTTTATTGTAATTTTATTAATTTTGTTAAACATTTCCCAATTATATTTTTATCTGGATCAGGCCATTTGACACTTGTGTTTTACAGAATTGAATGATCCAATAACCACCTTTAGGTCACCTCACTGGAAGCTTTGAACATTAGAATTCACTCCAGGAGGTCCTGGGTTCAAATCCTACTTCTGATGCTTCCTGCCTGTGCAACCCTGGATATGTCATTTGTCCACAACCTCCCTGAGGCTTAGTCTGCTTATCTGTTCAATGACAGGGTTAGGCTAAATGACCTTTGAGGTCTCTTTCATATCAATGAAAACTTATAAAAATCATTGGATCATACAACTCAAGATTTAGAACTGAAAGCAAACTTCAGAGGTCATTTAATCCAACCTCCTTATTATAAAAATGAGCAAAATGATGACCAAGAGGTGAAGGGACTTGATTAAAACCTGTATTTTTCCATATTGCAATAGAATTGAAAGAATTTTGAGAAATAAGTTGGAAGGAAATAGAAACAACAAGACAGTGTACCAATGACTATGTTCTTGGGGAAAGGGAAGTGATGGAGGAAGGAGAAAAATTTGGAACTCAAAATCTTATAAGAGTGAATATTTAAAAAAATTAAACCAAATGTCTATGTCTTAAATTCTAGATTTCCTAGGAAAATTTCATGCTCTATCAAAGAGAATCTTGATTCTGAAATAACTACAGCAAATGTAAAACCAACGGAGTGTGAAGCAATCCTAGCATTTTTATTTAGCAAACAGCTGAACCAGAAGGCAGTGTGAGTCGGGGTGGTGGAAAAGGCACCTGATTAGGAGGCAGGAGCCCATGGTTCAGGTTCTCTCACTCTGTCACTTATGAGTTGAGTGACCCCTTAGGTCACCACTTTCTCTAAGCCTCAGTTTCTCCATTTGTAAAATGAGGAGGTTGACTCAGGCTATTTCTAAGCCTCCCCTTGAATGTTCTATGATTATATTGTATGTTATGGTCTCAGCAGAAATTTGTTTAATAGTAACATTACCCAAAAACCCTGCAAATTATCAGATCTACCAAATGATATTCAAAACAGTGGCATTGACCCAATCAATAATAATAAGCTAAGTGGAGCAGTGGATACAGCACTGGAACTGGAGTCAGGAAGAAATGAGTTAAAATCCAATCTCAGATAGTTATTAGCTGTGTAACTCTGTCTGCCTGTTTCCTCATCTATAAAATGGAGACAATAATTGTACCTACTTCCCAGGGTTGTTGTGAGAATAAAATGATATAATAATTATAAAGAGCTTAATGAATCTTAAAGCACCATATAAATGCTTTTATTTATGTCTATTATTCTATTATTATTTATATCTATTATTCTAGATTCAGAGATGATAGAAATATGATATTTATGGGAGAAATGTGGTCTGACATTCCCATGCCAAATGTTTTCCTGAGAAACTGGACAGAATGCTCAGTCACCACTGGAGCATTTAACTTGAAGGAATTATTCCCCTGATTGATGTCACTGTTAAAAATAACGATAATCTAGCTGTGCTTTTATACAGCATTGTTTTCATATTTGAATCTGGAAAGAATATCCGCATGACCTCAAAGTACTTTATACACATTTGCTTCTTTGATTCTTACAATAACTCACTTTATAGATAAGGAAATTGAGGCTCAGTTATATCTCACTCAAGGGCAAAAAGACTGGTGAAGGACGGGAAGTGGGATTTGAACTCTTATCTCCCCTAAAATGAGGTAGCTGGGGAGTGCAAGAGAGAGCCAGGCCTGGAGTCAGGAGGACTGGAATTCAAATCTGGACTCAGGTATTTACTAGCTATGTGACCCTGGACAAGCCACTTAATCCTGTTTGTTTCATCTGTGAAGTGAGCTAAGGAAGGAAATGGCAAACCATTCCAGCATCCTTGCCATGAAAACCCCAAAAGGGGTAAGGAAGAGTCAGACACAGTTGGAATGACTCAGAAACAACAACAAACTCTTCTAAATCTAGGTCCAAGGGGCTTGTTGCTATACCACATAAGTTTTCAAAGAGACTACTCACCTAGTTAAAATGCTAAGTATTTCTGTAGCATTGGCTTAAAAAAAAAAAAAAAAAGGTCATGGCAAAGAATGAGAAGTTGGGGTTAACACTGAAGGAACTGGTAGGGAGGTTTCTTTCACTTGGGGTCCTTAACCACTCAGTTCTTCTTTTGCTAACCTTAATGAAGGTTTTGGGTATACATTGTTCCCAAGCACAGACACTTGGTTTAGATGCCAGATAAAAAGATGCTAAAGAGTTGCCAACCAGCCTGAGAAACCAGACTTTCTGCTCAGGTGTTGCTAAAAATACCCAGCCCCCTACACAGAGGCTAGACAAATGAAATACTTCCAGGCTGTGCAGAGATCTAGGTAGATGAACAAGTTCTACCTGCATCTAAGAAACTTAGATAACATCCATTTGGATGTGTTCTCTGAAAAATCTTCAAGAACTAATAAACAGAAAAAGCCAGTTAGAACCAAAGTGGAAAGCAGGCATTACTCAGAGCTAGAACTAACTGAAAGGCATCAGAGAGGTTAAGGAGAGACTCAGATCCTGCCTTGGACACATTTAGCTGTGTGACCCTGTTCAAGCAAGTTACTTAATCTTTTCCAGCTGATTTCCTCCTTCCGTAGAATGGGGGGAATAATAACTGCCATTCAGGTTTGTTGTGAGGATGAAATTAGATACATAAAGTAATTTGCAAACATTAAAGGACTGTATACAGGGGTGTGCCGGGAAATGTTTAACAACAGCCCTCTAAAACCCAAAAATAATGTTGGACAATTTTTAAGCTTAGTTTGTGTCATTAGCATTTTCTTCATTGCTTTCTTGTCTATTAAACAAAACAATAAACCAAGTCCTAGTTTGTGGCATTTGCATATTCAGAGGTATAAACGCTAGTGCTAAAAAATTTAACAATCTGCCCTGGCAAGCTGGTTCAAGCTGGTTTCAGCATATCCCTGGCTATATAAATACTATCCATTATTACATATTGAAAAAATATCTATAAGCCATTATTCAAAGAATCTGATATAGATTTTAAAATTCAGAATAAGAAATGTGTAGTAAGACAACAAGCTCAAAAAAAGACAACTGTTTGATGTGAATGCCAATTTGTTTTCAAGTGACATTAATAGAAGTATTGGATCAGGTAGATGCTGTGCACAGAATGCTGGGTCTGAAATCAGGAAGACCTGAGTTCAAATCTGACCTTAGATACTTACTAGTTTTGTGACCCTGGGCAAGTCACTTAATCCTGTTTTCATCAGTTTCCTCATCTGTAATATGAGCTGGAGAAGGAAATGGCAAATCATGCCATCATCTTTGCCAAGAAAATCCCAAATGAGGTCATGCAGTATTGGACACAATTGAAACAGCTGAACAATAGCAAATAGAAATATAATATACATTATATTTATGTAGAAATATAATGTACTGCTGTACATTATACAGCAGCAATTCTCAAACTTTTTGGTCTCTTTACTCTCTTAAAATTATTGGGGAGGTCTCAGGACCCCCATCCCCACCCTCATGTGCCAAGAGCTTTGTTAATATGGGTATTAGATGGATATTTTATCATATTAGAAAATAAGATGTTTTCATATTATGATGAAAATAATTTTGACTTCATGGATCCCCTGAAAGGCTGTCTGAAACCTCAGACCACACCTGGAGAACAACTTGCATACAGAACAAGGAAGATAAGGGATCAGACCCAGATCAGACAACAGCTGAAATACTATGGTAGGGCTACTGTATTTTAAGAATGAGATTGACAGCTTGGAGTAAATCCATGGGAGGGTGACCAGGGTGGTGAGGAAATGTGAAAACACCTTATGTGAGGAAATTAGAGGAACTGGAAATATTCAGAATGCAAAAGGGATTTAAGAGACATAGAGTAATTTTTTCCCTGTATAATTGAAGGGCTACTCCAAAGAAGAAAGATTAGACATGTTCTACTTGGATCCAGACAGCAAAACTAGGAGTAATGATGAGAAATTTGAAAGATGGAAATTTTAGCCCCACATCAGCTTAAAGGTGGTGGTGATTTTTTCTGGAGGGAGGAATACAAGATGAAGGTTACCAGCTTCACACCTCCTCCCCCTCTACAGTAACTGATGAGGCTCATTGAAGCTTCTTGTTAAGGTGATATTTCTTAGCTATTCTGTTGGAAAGGGAGTGATAATGGCTGGTGAAAGTGAAAGTGAAAGAAGATGTATATATTTATCCCTAGCCCTAGAAGACATAGTAGAAGTAGTGGAGGTGAGTAGAACATACTCTGGGACAGGAAGGAAAAAATGAATGTATTCATGCTGATGCAGTTTGAAGTAAAAACTGACACACTTTTTTGTGGGAAAGGTATAAGAATGCAAAGTCTTGAACGATGCCAGATCTCCCTTTCTCCCCCACACCTCAGGGATGGTGTGATGTAGCACACCAATGCAATACCCACAGCAGCCACTATGGATATACATGTGTATTTCCAAGGTAAATTTGCAAAATATAAACTCTTTCTCAAAGATAAAAATCAAGACATTTATTTAGGTATCACAAAGCCAAATCCATCATAGTAACAAAGAAATCTATGCACATTATCAATGCAAGGAACACAGCCATCCCCAAGTCTTCCCTTCATCAGTTCTCCCCACAAATAAGCTCCCTGAGGCAAAAATCACTCCCTCTCTCACTTAAGCTAACTGCTCTGCTCTGCCTCACTCTCTCTCAGCTTCACCCAATTGGCAAGCTCCTCTCACCATCGGCTTCCTATGACTTGGGCTATGTGCTGGGTCAAAGTTCAAAAAAGGTCACATGGGCCTATTAAGGGACAGGGAAGATTTTCAAATCCCCTTACCATTACATGTGACTAATCCCTTCAGTGAAGACTTGACTAACAACAGAGTTGAATGTGAATTGAGTGGCTCCCAAAGAATGATAACCTAGGGTCTTCTCACAAAAACGTGATAATATCCAGGGTCACCTCTCCTTGCCTTCCATCCCTGGGAAAAAGAGTCCCAGGAGCTTATTTTAAAGATTGGTCACTGAAAGGGGAGCCCCCAACTGCTCCAAGGGAAATGCCAGAGGTATAGCTAAGAAGCAATAAATTATAGCTAGATGAATCATAGCTGTCCTTGGGACAAGGAGTGGAGGTCAAACCAGAACAAAACCTTTCCTCACCTTGGAGCACGAGACATTTAGAAACTATACAGGGTATAGGGGACCTGTGGAAAATTGTAATTATGTATATGGAGACCCATTCACAATGAAATTATTGCTTGATTTGTTCCCTGGTTATTTACTTTGATATCTTTTCGATTAAATGTTTTGCTGTTTTATTTTTTTCTGTTGGTAGAGAATACACTGGATAGAGGCTTCATCCATATTTCCATAATTATGCCTATTCAAATCAACCTTCACTGAACCTGAAGGTTCAAGGCAAAGGGCTTCTGATCCTGCAGAGACCTACATTACAAAAGGAGAAAAAAAAGTATCTAATAATTAGAGTTTTCTGAAAATGGAGCAGAATATTCCATAAGATCAATCAATCAATTAATAAGCATCAACTATTTGCTAGGTGTGGTGCTGGCATTGGTGAGACAAAAACAAAAATGAAACTCTCCTTGACATCCTGGAATAAGCATTCTATCAGGGGAGAGAATATATACACAGATGAAAAGACTCTCACTGGATATGTTCAAGAAGAGACTAGATGACTATTTGGGGTGTATGAGGTGTTTAGGGAGGACTAGCACCTCTGGTATGACAGTTGCCAAGCCTCTTTTAGGACTGTTCATCCACCTTTGATGTCCACCTGACATTCAACTCTCACCTTTGGCTTCAAGAAGTTGTAATATGTCCAGCAGACACACTCTAATAAAGCCATCTCTGCAGATGGGCTAATTCAGGTTGAGGGTCATCAACAGACCTCAAACCCTTCAGTGAGTTAAAGGGATGTCTACCCCAACCATATGAAGACCTTCCCTGATAGAATGGGTAGATGAGAACAATTTGTTCCAACAGCCATGAAGGTGGCTGAAGCAGGCACTGTGGAGCCTTAGAGCTTGATCAGGCATTGAAGATGCCAAGGACATCCACTGCATCCCAGGCCATCCAATATTTGTCTTGCCACTGGATGTCAATGACCCTGGAAAAGAAAATGAAGCTGGAAAGAACTTGTAGGACCATTGTGGGAGAGTGGAGTGCTCTGGCCTAAATCCCAGAGTAGCAGAGGTGAAGTAGGAGAAGGAATCCACAGCAGCCACAACAGCAGCAGGGGCAGAGACAATGACTGTTTCTTGAGCTCTAGGCCTTTAGATTGTGGGGGAATCGATCAGCTGGCAGTACACACCCCTATCCCCACTGGAAGCAGAGATCTACCTTGACAAAGAGCTCAAAAGTCAAATAAATGGCTGGGGAAATGAACAAAAACTCCAAAAAAGAATCAGACTATAGAATCTTATTTTGGTGACAGGGAAGACCAAATTGGTGACAGGGAAGACCAAAACATGCAAACAGAAGACAACAAAGTCAAAGCTCCTCCATCCAAAGCCCCCAAGAACAATATGAATTGATCTCTGGTCATGGAAGAGCTCAAAAAGGGTTTTGAAAATCAAGGAAGAGAAGTACAGCAAAAAGTGAGAAGACAAATGAGAATGATGCAAGAAAATTATGAAAAATGAGTCAACTGCTTGCTAAAGGAGACCCAAAAAAAATGCTGAAGAAAACAACATTGTAAAAAAATAGACTAACCCAAATGACAAAAGGGATCCAAAATGAAGAGAAGATTGCTCTAAAAAGCAGAACTGGTCAGATGCAAAAAAGGTCCAAAAGCTCACTGAAGAAAATAATTCCTTAAAGATTAGAATGGAGTAGATGGAAACTAATGACTTCATGAAAAATCAAGAAATTATAAAACAAAACCAAAGGCATGAAAAAATAGCAGACAATGTGAAATATCTCATTGGAAAAACAACTGACCTGGAAAATAGATCCAGGAGAGACAATTTAAAAATTATGGGACTACCTGAAATACATGATCAAAAAAAGAGCCTAGACATCATCTTTCAAGAAATTATTAAGGAAAACTGTCCTGATATTCTAGAATCAGAGAGTAAAATAAATGTTGAAAGAATTCACTGATCACCTCCTGAAAGAGATCCCAAAAGGAAAACTCCTAGGAATATTGTAGCCAAATTCCACAGCTCCCACATCAAGGGGAAAATATAGCAAGCAGCCAGAAAGAAACAATTCAAGTATTGTGGAAATATGATCAGGATAACACAGGATCTGACAGCTTCTACATTAAGGAATCTAAGGGCTTGGAATAGGATATTCCAGAAGTCAAAGGAACTAGGAATAAAACAGAGAATCATCTGCCCAGCAAAACTGAGTATAATACTTCAGGGGGTGAAAATGGTCATTCGGTGAAATAGAGGACTTTCAAGCATTCTTGGTGAAAAGACCAGAGCTGAATAGAAAATTTGACTTTCAAACACAAGAATCAAGAATGTTTACTTTTTTATCAAAAAGTAAACAAGAAAAAGAAATCATAGGGGACTTACTAAAGTTGAACTATTTGTATTGCTACCTGGAAAGATAATGTTTATAACTCTTGAGACTTTTCTCAGTAATAAGTTAGCTGGAGGGATTATATACATATAGAGAGAGGGCACAGGGTGAGTTGAATAGAAAGGGATGATACCTAAAAAAATGTAATTAAGGGGTGAGAGAGGAATATATTGGGAGGAGAAAGGGAAAAATAGAATGGAGCAAATTATCCCTCACATAAAAGAGATAAGAAAAAGTTTTTTTCAATGCAAGGGAAGAGAGGGGAGATGAGAAGGAAAAAGTGAAGCTTACTCTCATCACATTTGACTTAAGGAGGGAATAACATGCATACTCAATTTGCTATGAAAATCTATCCTACGCTTCACAAAAGTAGGAGAGAAGAGGATAAGTGGGGAGTGGGAGATGATAGAAGGGAAGGCAAATAGGAAGAAGGTATAATTAGAAGTAAATACCTTTGAGGAGGGATAAGGTCAAAAGAGAGAATAGAATAAAGGGGACAGGATAGGATGGAGGGAAACATAATTAATCTTTCACAACATGACTTTTATGGAAGTCTTTTACATAACTACACATGTATAACGTATCTAGAATTGCTTGCCTTCTCAGTGGGGATGGGTAGGGAGGAAGGAAGACAGAGAAGTTATAACTCAAAGTTTTAAAAATGAATGTTAAAAATTGCTTTTACATGCCACTGGGAAATAAGATAAATAGGCAATGGGATATAGAAATCTATCTTGCCCTCCAAGAGAATAGAGGGGATAGGGATAAGAGAAGGGAGGGGTGTGATAGAAGGGAGGGCAGACTGGGGGTAGGTGTAATCAGAATGCACAACCTTTTGGGGTAGGGAGAGGGGAGAGATGGGGAGAAGGTTTGGAACTCAAAATCTTGTGGAAATGAATGTTGAAAACTAAAAGTAAATAAATAAATTTTAAAAGAAGAAAGCAAAGGACAAATAACACCAACAACAATAACAAGGTGACTACTTGTAAAGGATGCATTAGTTAAGGGGTCGAGACTAGATAACCTCAAATTATTTCTGACTCTGAGATTCCACTGCTCTGACAGTAAAGGAGACAAGATTAGAAGGCCATGTCACACTCAAACGCCAGAAATGGAAACTATCACATGAACTATTTATTATCACTGTTCAGTTCATGAGTGTAACATTTCAAAGGAATGCAAACTTTTCTGGGAGTGCTAAGACAATATTTATTTGGTTTATGCTATATCTTTAATTCATGTTGCATGGAAAATATTCTCTTTTTTTTACTTTTAGGAAGATTAGAACAAGTGTTAGGAATAGACTAATGAGTGACTGCTGAGATAGACTAAGCTTTACAACTGAAATCTTAATTTTGCCTAACTCTCTGGGTTTATTGCAACCCTCAAAATCACCATGGCATAGAGGGATGGCCTTAGAGACAGCTAAGTGGTGCAGTAGATAAGAGTGCATAGGCCTGGAGTCAGGAAGATCTGAGTTCAAATCCTGTCTTATACACTTACTAGCTGTGTGATCTTGGGTAAGTCTCTTAATTCCAGTTTGTCTCCTTTTCCTCATCTATAAAACGGTGATCATAAATAGCACCTTACCTTGAAGGGTTGTTGTGAGAATCAAATAAGATAATGTTTGTAAAGCACTTGGCACAGTACCTGCCATATAATATATGTTATGTAAATATTAGCTATTGGAGTCAAGAAGACTGAGACTCTAGTCTCATTTTTGATTTGTTCAGTACTTTTTCAGTCATTTCTGATTTTTTGTGACCCCTGTTGAGGCTTTCTTGATGAAGATCGTGGAGTGGTTTGCCATTTCCTTCTGCACTTCATTTTATGGATGAAGAAATTGAGGCACACAGGGTTAAATGACTTGCCCAGGGTCACACAGTTAGTAAGGTCTGAGGCCAGATTTGAAGTCATGAAGATGAGTCTTCCTGATTCCAAACCCAGTGCTCTATCTGCTGTACCACCTAACTGCCCATTACTGTTGATACATACTAACTATATGACCCTAAGCAAATCAATTAACCTCTCAGTACCTAAGATGACTCTTTAATACTATAATTTATACAAGAGGTGCTATTTTGATTTTGTGAAAGCCATTTCCACGTAGAACTCCTCACACAAATGAAATCCCCATTTCCCATCACGTGGCTTAACCATATTAACCATATTTAAACCATTTAACCATATTAAAAAACAAAAACACAACAAATCACATTGATTGCAATGAAGGGAACTGATTCTGATCCACCTGCATTCACAGCCTTGGCTACTTCTTAGTTAACCAAAATAAATCATCGTATTTTACTCTAAGAATACTATTAACTATTTAGCAGGCCCATTTCTTTTATATATTTATTTATTTTTAGATTACAACATTCATTTCCACAAAATTTTGAGTTCCAATTTTTCTCCCCATCTCTCCCCTCCCTCCACTCCATAATACCTTGCATTTTGATTACCCCTTCCCTCAATGTGCCCTCCCTTCTATCATACCCCATGTTTCCCTTATCCCCACCTTCTCTCTTTTCTTGTAGGGCAAGATAGATTTCTATACCCCATTACCTGTATTTCTTATTTCCCAGTTATATGCAATAACAATTCTCAACATTCATTTCTAATACTTTGAATTCCAACTTCTCTCCCTTCCTCCTTCTCCACCCATCCCCACTGAGAAAGCAAGCAATTCAATATAGGTTATGTATGGGTTGTTTTGCAAAAGACTTCCATAAAAGTCATGTTGTGTAAGACTAACTATATTTCCCTCCATTCTACCCTGTCCTCCTTTTTATTCTATTCTCTCATTTGACCTTGTCCCTTCCCAAAACTGTTTACTTCTATTTACTCCCCTCCCCCATTTGCCCTCCCTTCTATCATCCCCCTCATCCCACTTGCCTCCCCTCCCCTACTTTCCTGTAGTAAAAGATGGATTTTCATACCAAATTTAGTGAGCATGTTATTCCCTCCTTAAGTCATATATGAAGAGAGTAAGCTTCACTTTTCCCCTCTCATCTTCTCTCTTTTCTCCTCCATTGAACAAGATTTTTCTTATCTCTTTTATCTCTTTATCTCTTGTCCTCCCAATATATTCCTCTCTCACCCCTTAATTTTATTTTTTTTATAGATATCATCCCTCCTGATTCAACTCAACCTGTACTCTCTGTCTATATGTGTGTGCGTGTGTGTACATGTATAATCCCTCCACCTATCCAAATACAGAGAAAAGTCTCAAGAGTTACACATATTATCTTTCCATGTAGGAATGTAAACAGTTCAGCTTTAGAAAGTCCTTTATGGTTTTTCTTTCCTGTTTACCTTTTCATGCTTCTCTTGGTTCTTGTGTTTGTTTGAAAGTCAGATTTTCTCTTCAGTTCTGGTCTTTTCATCAAGAATACTTGAAAGCCCTCTATATCATTGAATGACCATTTTTCTCCTTGAAATATTATACTCAGTTTTGCTGGGTAGGTGATTCTTGGTTTTAATCCCAGTTCCTTTGAGTTCTGGGATATCCTGTTCCAAGCCCTTTGATCCCTTTTGTAGAAGCTATCAGATCCTGTGTTATCCTGATTGTATTTCCACAATACTCAAATTGTTTCTTTCTAGCTGCTTGCAAAATTTTCTCCTTGACCTGAAAACTCTGAAATTTGGCCACAATATTCCTAGGATTTTCTCTTTTGGAGTCTCTTTCAGGAGGTGATCAGTGGATTCTTTCAATATTTATTTTGCCCTTTGGTTCTAGAATATCAGGACAGTTTTCCTTGATAATTTCATGAAAGATGATGTCTAGGCTCTTTTTTTGATCATGACTTTCATGTAGTCCCATAATTTTTAAATTGTCTCTCCTGGATCAATTTTCCAGATCAGTTGTTTTTCCAAGGAGATATTTTACATTATCTTCTATTTTTTCATTCTTTTGGTTTTGTTTTGTAATTTCTTGGTTTATCATATAGTCATTAACTTCCCTCATCTCCACTCTCATTTTTAAAGAACTATTTTCTTCAGTGAGTTTTTGAACCTCCTTTTCCATTTGGCTGATTCTGCTTTTTAAAGCCTTCTTTTCCTCATTGGCTTTTTGGACCTCTTTTGCCAATTGAGTTAGCCTATTTTTAAAGGCGTTATTTTCTTCAGCATTTTTTAGGTCTCCTTTAGCAAGCTGTTGACTCATTTTTCAAGCTCTTTCATGACCTGAGCCCATTGCATATTCATTTTGGAGGTACTAGATGCAGAAGCCTGGACTTCCTCTGACAGTATGCTTTGTTATTCTTCATCTGAAAGGATGGAAGGAAATACCTGTTCACCAAGAAAGTACTCTTCTATGATCTTATTTTTCCCCCTTTTTTGGACATTTTCCCAGTCAGTTACTTGACTTCTGAATCCTCTGTCAAGAGGAGGGTCCTAGTGCTCCTCCTCGTCCCAAGACTATGCTCAGGGCTGAGGTTCAGATCAGCTGCTCAGTTCCCCCAGGGGCTTTAAGCTGAGCCATTCCCACAATGGAAGCTGCTGGCCCCCCTACTCAGCCACTGCCATGCAGTGCTGCCACCCCCCTGTTGCTGCTGCTGCTGCTTGAGGCCCTTGCTGGAGGGGATCCTGCTCCCCTCTCGGCCAGCTGGGAAAGCCCTCTCATTGACCTTTGAAGCTTTCTTTGGTGCTTGTGGGTTGAGGGATCTGAGACCCTCCCTGCTGAGGATTCTGCCCCGTAGGCCTATTCCTGTCCTGTTCCTCCTGGTGCCGCATGGCCAGGGCTGGGCTCTGCTCAGCTCAGTGTCCCGTGGGATAGACCTTTCCTGTGGGTCCTCCAGGTTATGTCTGACTGGATATCTCTTTCACTCTGTTGTTCTGTACCTTCTGCTGCTCTAGAATTTGTTGAGAGTTATTTTTTACGGGCTGTGGGGGAAGAGCTATAGCATGTGCATCTTTCTCCTCTGCCATCTTGGCTCCACCCCCCAGGCCCATTTCTTACAGGGATATGGATTATTCTTAAGAGATCATTATATGCTTGCTTAGAATTAAGGTGGAATCTAAGTTTTATGTGAGCAACAGTTTGATCTTTGAATCTCTAATGTCTACCACAATCCCTTTTACATAATAAGGAAGGAAAGAAGGATTTATTAAATGCCAGGCACTGTGCTAAGTGCTTTACAAATATTATCTTAATTGATCCTCATAACAATTTTTGAAATGTAGATCCTATGACTATCCCCATTTTACAGATGGGGAAACTGAGGCAGACAAATTAAGTGATTTGCTTAGGGTCAAGCAGTTAGTAACTGAGGCTATATTTGATCTCTGGTTGTACAGACTCCATGTCCAGTGTTCTATCCATTGTGCCACCTGTTGTTGAGTCATTTCAGTCATATCTGACTCTTTGTGACCCTCTCTGGAGGTTTCTCGGCAAAAATACTGGAATAGTTTGGCATTTCCTTCTCATTTTACAGATGAAGAAACTGAGGCAAACATAATTAAGTGACTTGCCCAGAGTCACATGTCTGGTAAATATCTGAAGCCAGATTTGAACTCAAGTCTTCCTGACTCCAGGTCTATGCCACCTAGATACCTCTAAAAAGAGAGTAATTAATGCTTATTGGCTTGGATTGAATCATGGAGTTAAAACTGGAAGGAACTCTAGAGATTATCTAGATTAACTCCCTCATTTGATAGCTGGGAAAACAGAGGCCCAGAGAAGTTAGGATTCAAGGACTTTTAGGTAGTAAGTGGCAGAGGACTTGAACCAGAATTTCTGATTCTAAGCCCAAATCTCTTTCCACAGTTGCAAAAAGGACCAAAGGCTATTATTGCAACAGGGTGAGGAATAATTCCATAGAAGTAACTAACAACATAAGGGGGAACAAACAATGGAGAAATATGAAAAGAAGGGGTCACTGGCTAGGTAATGAAACAATGAGCCAAAAAATTCCATAACCATTTGTCCAGGAAATAGTCAACAGCTTAATTAAATTCAACAATATGACATGCCTACTGTACATGGAGCACAAGGCTAGGCACAGAAGGAGATACAGAGATAAAGAAGACTCAGTCCTGACTCTCTCAGAGCTTACAGTCTTGTCATATTGCCATGGAGTTTTTGTTCTAATATAGTTTTCAGTTTCACAGATGTAGGGAGAAAGAAACGTTTTGCACTGGAAAAAATATATTACTGTTCTTGGCACATATGTATAATGAAGGTTGGAATGTGAACCAGGAAGGGGGAGGACAATGGCTTCGGAGTTTGCTTTTAGCATTCCTCATCTTCATTTTCATGCTAATCAAAAAGATGGCTTTTAAAGTACAACTTTCCAGACAGTTTCAGTATTTTTTTTTTATAGATTCCCAAAACAGATTTGGAACAAGGCACAGGATCTAAAATGGAAATTACAAAAAGTTTCTAACCTTAAGTCAGATAGTAGTCGGGAGCCATAGACTTTGACTTGGTATTAGATGTTCAGTAGCTTTCAGTAGTGTCCTACTCTGTGACCACATTTGGGGTTTTCTTGGCAAAGAGACTAGAGTGGTTTGCCATTTCCTTCTCTAGCTCATTTTACAGATGAGGTCACTGAAGCAAACGGTTAAGTGACTTGTTCAGGGGCACACAGCTACTAAATGTTTGAGGTTGAATTTAAACTCAGGAAGATAAGTTTTCCTGACTCCAGCTTGGGCATTCTATCCACTGAACCACCTAGGGTAACCACTTCACTAGGTAGAGGAATTCATAAGAATAGACTTACCCTTAGCCTGAAGCCCTCTGACTGCCTGGTTGATCTTAGGTAGGTGTCGTAATTCATAGTGGTAGCTATGGACTAAAAGAGCTTTCAATTTGCTTTTATCATATAAAGGCTTTCTAGTCAGTGCACCTTAGGAGAGAAACGAGGGAGTAGAAAGTCCAGTAGAGATCCAGAAGAATTGAAATCCAGCAGATGGTAATGGAGAGCAGTGTGGCAATCATGGAAGGCAATTTGGCAATCAGTTACTCAATAGAAATACCATATATACCCAATGAGGATGAAATTTCCAATAGAGATCATGTGCCCAGAAGACAGTGTACCCAGTCAAAGTGACCCATCCAGTGCATGGAAGAGATGAAATACCCAGAAAAAAGAAACACAAAGTGGCACCATGACAATGGATCTATTGCGTTAGAGGTCTGAGCTGCCCCTACATATATGCCAGCCACACAGGTTCTAGACATGTATGCCTTCTATATATGTCCTTGATAGCATATTGTATGTGTTTGTAGGGAAGTGTGCATGCCCCTCCTCCACTGATTGTGCAGTAACCTAAGGGAGAGTATGCTCCATGTGTATATAGATGGGCAGAGCCTTTCTTGTCATTTTATTTGCCTTATTGTTTGATTAAATGCCTTTTAATTTTAACTAGTATGTCCTCTGGCTGACTGGTAAAAGTAGACAAATCACCAGGAGCTCGTAAACTGTGGTTTGAAATGGATTCTGACCCACAGAGACTGGAAGTTGCTTTTCTGGAGAAGCCCAGATGTGAGGGTATTCCCCAGGTGCTACCTATAGTTTTCTCCAAATTCCACCATAATGAGAGTGTTCTTGTTTACTCTAAGCAGGTAGTTCCCACCTAAAGAGAAGCAATCTTCCAGGCTTTGTACCCATCTGTTCACCAAGGTAAAAGTCAGCTTATGGGGTCACAGAATGAAGCAGACCATTTTCTCTTGCATTCTGTTATGTTTTGTTATGTTATGTTACGTTTTGTTTTGTTTTTTTCCATGGTTTCTCCTATTCATTTTAATTCTTCTATGCAACATGACTAAGGTGAAATATATTTTATAAGAAGATTGCATGTCATCTCAGGGAGGGAGGTGGAAAAATATTTAAGATATATGGAAGTGATTGTAGAAAACTGAAAACAAATAAATTAACTAATAAAAAAAAAGTCAGCTTACGTCTTAGACAGTGATGGTAAAGTCTTTCCTTTTAAACTCATCATCACAAATTATTTCCATCTGTTACACCTGAAAAGATCCTGAAGAAATGATTAAGCAGCACCAATTTTTAAATGAGTGGCCTTGATACTAGATTTGCTACATCAATCAAAGGTCAATCATTCCTAAAATAGTTTGAAGGCTCCTTCATAAAAATATGCCCATGTTTCCCTTTGGATTCCACTACTATTTTATTTATCATCATGGAGATTACAAGGTGCTGGAGACTTTTAAAAAATCCACATAGACATTTATTATCAAAGCAAAGGAAGCTGATCAGGGAGAAAGGACCTTTCATTTTTCCCTATAAAGACAGAAGATTCCAATCCAAAGAATTGTTGCCCCCTTACAACCCATTACTGAGTAGCAATGGTTCATGAAAAGGACTACAAGTATCTGTGGGGGAAATAAGACCTAGTTATAGACTTCATTTTGCACCAGTAAGAAAATTGATGCAGCTTTCTTTACTAGCCTCAAGGATCATACACCCTGATCCTGGGGAACAAAACTATTTTCATAAAGGGAGACTTTCCTTTATATATGTACTCATGAAAGTCTTTCCCAACCCTTTTCAACTCTAGTGCCTTCCCTCTCTTAGTTATTTCCCAATCCACACCAGCTCTGTCTTTGGCAATAGTTCTCCCCCGAAAAGGACTGCTAGGTGGAAATAGATAGAGGGCTAGACCTAGAGTCGGGAAGACCCATCTTCTTGAGTTCAAACCTGGCCTTAGTCCCTTACTTACGGTATGACTCTGAGCAAGTCACTTAATCCTGTTTGCTCCATTTGCTCTTCTGTAAAATGAAACAGAGAAGGCAATGCAAACTACTCCAGTATCTTTGCCAAGAAAACCCTCAATGGGGTCGCAGGAGAGTTGGACATGGCTGAAAAAATCTACTAAACAACTTTCGTTGAAAAATGTAAGATATGGCACTACTGTCCTCACTCTTAACTTGTTACTGTGCTCATTGATATATGAGATAATATATTATTATATGAGATTTTTATTATTATTATACGAGATTTATATTATTATATGAGAAATTGATATATGAGATAATATAAAGTACTTGACAAACCTTAAAGTATTAAGTAAATGTTAGCCATTGTTATGATTAATGATATTATTATTAATTATTGTTGCTATTATTATTATCATTTCTCTTTTCTTATAAAGAGGACCAATAGAAAGCTCCTTTTCTGAGCAAGTTTTTCTAATATCATGCATGGATATAGTGCTTTATGTTTATAGCACTATATAGCATTATATCCTTTCTTCTAAGCAACCCTAGAAGGTAAGCAGTGCAAGTATCATCATTCCCATTTTACAGATGAGGAAACTGAGAATCAGAAGGAAAGTGACTTATTCAGGGGCACACAGCTTCAACCTAAGTTTTCCTGCTTCAGTATTCTTTCCTCTATACTGGCCTGAGTCTTTCAAGGTCTAATGATGACTCTAGCTTACATTTCTGTGGTACTTTTAAATTTTAATTCAATTACATTTTTGATTCAACAATCATTTATTAAGTGTCTACTATATGCAAGCATATTCTAGGCACTGAGCCTACAAAGAAAAAATCATAATTCTTGCCCTCTAGGAGCTTAACATTCTATCAGGGTAGAGGTTTTTAATCTTTTTTGTGCCATAGACTGCTTTGGCAGTTAGTGAATTCTCTCATTTTTGTCATTAGTGATTTGCTTTTTTTCTCTTTAAAAAAAATTGGCTAATGGTTAATATATATTTTAAAAATAGATCTTAGTTCATTCAATTTGTGGAAGGAAGGTTCCTTTCAATTTTCTTAACCTTTACTTGATTTTCAGAATTTCTGATTTGATGTTTAATCAGAGGATGGGGTTAATTTGTTGGTGTTCTAGGTTCATTTTATTTTATTTGTATCAAATTCAATGATCTGTTCTTTTTCTCTTGTAAATGAAAGCATTAGAAGCATAAAATTTCCCATAAGAACTGCTTTGACTACATCCCCAATTTTTGGTATGTTGTTTCATTATTGTCTTCATCTCTAAAGAAATTATCTCTTGTTTCTTTAGAATTAAGTGATTTTGTCCTAAATTCATTTTTACTTCCTTCTCCATCAGCTGTGAAATTGAGGGAAATACATTATTAAGGCAGCTCAAACTGACTTTCCAGAGCCAATCATTAAATTTTCAGTATAAAAACCCTGAAATTGGCAAGTGCTATGAACTAGCAATTAATCTATTGTTTTATTGATTGTCTAGACATAAAAAAGGATGGAGAAAATGTTAACAATGCACATTAAATTTCAAAGTGTATCATGTCAACTATGAAAGACTTAGGTACTCTGTTCAATCCATAATCCAGGATAATTCCAAAGGATTTATGATGAAAATTGCAGCCACCTCTAGAGAGAGAACTGATGAACTCTGAGTGTAGAGTGAAGCATAATATTTCACTTTATTTTTCTTGCTGTTTTTACAGTGAGACTAATATGGAAATATGCTTTGCATGATTTCACATGTATGATTGATATCACATTGCTTGCCTTCTCAATGGGTAGGGAAAGGGGAGGAAGGAGTGAGCAAATTCAGACTTTAACATGAAAAAATGTTAAATACCTTTTTTAAAAAAAGGATATGCCTTCAGACAGTGGTACTACTCTTGTTGCCTCACTTTGTTAAATTTCTATAGTTTAGTTGGTTTTACTTGAATGATTCATGTTTAGGAAAAACATTTAAAATATGTTTCAACTCCTCCAGCAAATGAAAATAAACACTAAATTTTTTTTCTAATTTTAAAAAAATTTAAAGTACATCAGGTACACTTTTTCTCCCAGAGAGCTGTTTCTGAAATACATTGCTGATCATTATACATCACAGGATAATGAGAAAAAGGAACTTAGAACCAGAGAAGCTGAGTTTGAACCCAGACCAACTATTTAGTTACATGTATGAACTTGGACAAATCCCTTAAACTCCGTGGGCCTTAGTTTCCTCCTCTGGGAAGTGAGATTTTTTTTTTTTTTTGAACCAAAGAAGAAAAATGACTTAGCACACCTGGGCATTCTGAATGCTTCTGACTTCACTTTTCCTGGTGATCAAGTCATAAAGCCTGAACTATAGAGTAGTCCTCTGCTGTCTCAATGTTGTTAGTATTGCTTTAACAGAAGTTTCATCAGCTTTTTCAGTGGTGTTTGTTCCCCAAAGCTCAAAGCACTAAAATCAAGGGGCCGCCCCTGGGAGTTTGAAGGGGAAAAGTCCAGGACATTTTTTTTCACATGTGCAGTCATGTAAAACACATTTCCATATTAGTCATTTTGCAGAAGAAAATGAGCCAAAAAGAAAAAAAGGGAAAGGAAGAAAGAAAGTGAAAAATAGTATGCTTCAATCTGTATTCAGAGGCCATCCTTTCTTTCTCTGGAGGCAAAATTTTTCATCATGTGTTCTTTGGGATTATAGGATATATTTTTAAAAACAACAATGACAACATTTGAGAGCTGGAAGGGAACCCTAGACTCATTGAGCTCAATTCCTCATTTTAATAGAGGAGAAAACTAAGGCTTAGAAAAGTAAAGCCACTATGAATTGATTTACCCAAGATCCCATAGCTAGTTAGTAGAAGGGTCTGAACTTGAACTCGAGGCTTCCTGATGACCAGTGTCATGTTGGTAGCCCTTACCAGGCATGCCATAATGGTGGGAAGAATCTGAGAGGATTCTAACAGAGATACAACTGAAGTCAGAAACTCATCTGGGTCACTCCGAATGTGCCCAGTTTCTGAAGTAACAGGTCAACTCAACCACAGCATAAAATGCCATGAGAATTTCAAGTCAGAGGTCCTGGGTTTAAATCTTAGGCCTGGTACCTATGTACTGGTGGGCAAACCAATTCACTTTTCTTAGTCTCAGTTTCTTTGTTTGTAAAATGAGGTTGTGGGTTTTGATGCTCACTTACATCTCTTTAAGCTTTAAAGTTTGTTAACCCTATGAAGTGATTTGTCCAAGGAAAAATAACTATTATAGATGGTGGTTTAGTGAGGCCAAGATTAGAACCCTCCTGACTTCCAGTTTAGCGCTATCTTCACTATACCCCTCATGTTGATAGGCCTTACCAGATGTGCTCCAATGTTAGGAAGAATCTCAGAGAACTCTAACAGACACAGAGGAAGGCTTGGAATCATCTTCTTTGCCGATTTTAAATAGATTTAAATAGATTTTATTCTCCACGACAAGAATTGCATTTCCACTTGTTTACAGTACTGATAAAGTACTGTAACAGCATAACAGTGTTGTTCACTTCTCTCCCTCTGCACACATTCAAGTATTCAGAATGCCCAGATTTACACAGTAGCTGAAATGTTACTTTTAAACTGCTACTGTCTTGGCTACAAATTTGAGTCCTTCAATTTTTGGAAAGCTTTGTGGAAAGCTCTTTCTAATGATGTGTTTAGTTCACCTCTTCAGTGATGGGTCCAGAAGAAGCACCTCAAGATGGGGCTGCTCTACCACCTGGGAACCCACCAGCCATGGCTCCTGGCATGCCCCCTGCACTCTGGTACAGCTTAGTAATAATGGGGTTGCAGATCTTCTCCAATTCTTTCCCCTGATGCTCAAATTCTTCCTTCTCAGCAGTCTGGTTCTCATCTAGCCAGTTGACTATTTCATTACATTTGTCAAGGATCTTCTGTTTGTCTTCATCACCAATTTTGCTTTGCAGTCTTTCATCCTCCATGGTAGCCTTCATGCTGAAAGCATAAGATTCAAGAGTATTCTTGGAAGATCCCTTGTCTCTCTGCTTCTCATCCTCAGCCTTGTATTTCTCAGCTTCCTGGACCATACACTTGATGTCTTCCTTGCTCAGACGTCCTTTGTCATTGGGTGATGTTGATCTTGTTCTTCTTGCCTGTGCTCTTATCCGTAGCAGAAACATTGAGAATGCCATTTGAATCAATGTCAAATGTTACCTCAATCTGAGGAACACGTCTTGGTGCTGAGGAGATTCCTGTGAGCTCCAATCTGCTAAGCAGGTTGTTATCCTTTGTCATTGCCCTCTCACCATCATAAATCTGAATAAGTACATCAGACTGGTTGTCCAAATAGGTGGTAAAGGTCTGTGTCTGCTTGGTGGGGATGGTGGTATTGCGTTTGATCAGAACGTTCATAACTCTACCAGCAGTTTCAATTCCAAGGGAAAGAGAAGTGCCATACAACAGCAGTAAGTTCTGCATATTCTCAGATTTATCTCCAGACAGCCTGGACAGCTGCACCATAAGCAACAGCCTCATCAGGACTGATACTCTTTTTGAACTCCTTGCCATTGAAGAAGTCTTGCAGAAGCTTCTGGATTTTGGGAATTCAAGTGGAACCACCCACCAGGACGATGTCATGAATCTGTGATTTATCTGGCTTGACATCTTCTAAGGCCTTTTTCCCAGGGTCCAGTGTGCCACGGAAGAGATCAGTATTCAGCTCTTTGAAACGGGCTCGGGTGATTGATGTATAGAAGTCAATACCTTCATAGAGGGAGTCAATCTCAGTACTGGCCTGGGTACTAGAAGAGAGGGTGTGCTTTGCACATTCACAAATGACAGTGAATAGCCCTCTTGTTCTTACTGTTGTCCTTCTTGTGCTTTTGCTTGAACTTGGCACTGAAATGGTTGACCATTTGGTTGTTGAGGTCCTTCCCCCCCCAAGTTGGTGTCCCCAGCTGTGGACTTGACCTCAAAGATGCCATTTTCAATGATAAGAATGGAGACATCGAAAGTACCACCTCCAAGGTCAAAGATCAATACATTTCTCTCAGCACCAACCTTTTTGTCCAAGCCATAAACAATAGCAGCAGCAGTTGGCTCATTGATGATTCAGAGCACATTGAGACCAGTGATGGTTCCAGCCTCTTTAGTGAGCTGACATTGGGAATCATTGAAATAGGCTGGTACTGTGACTACAGCATTTCTGACAGTCTTCCTGAGGTAAGCTTTAGCAATCTCTTTCATCTTGGTCAAGACTATAGAAGATACTTCTTCTGGATAGAAACTTTTGGTCTCCCCTTTGTACTCCACTTGGACCTTAGGCCTGCCTGTGTCATTCACCACCATAAAAGACCAATGCTTCATGTCTGACTGTACAACTGCATCATCAAATCTGAGACCAATCGGATGTTTGGCATCAAAAACTATGTTGGTGGGGTTCATTGCAACTTGATTCTTTGCAGAATCACCAATTAATCCCCAATCACTGTTCTATATCAGTGAAGGTGATGTGGCTGGGGGTGGTCCTGTTTCCTTGGTCATTAGCAATGATCTCCACTTTCCCATGTTGGAAAACTGCCACACAGGAGTAAGTAGTGCCAAGAGAAATGCCAACTCTGGGTCCCTTTGACATGGTTGCTGAGGAGTCGAGGGTCATAGCTGACCACTGTGGAGAAAGAAGGGCTGCTGCTACACTGAGTCTTGGAATCATCTTAGACTATAATCAAATGCACCCAAAGTCTGGAGTGATGGAGTCAGCTCAATTATAGGCACCCCATACACCCTGTGAGAGAACATACACAGTACTATTTCTGCAAATGTTGGTGCACCAGCACACTAAAAGCCTTAGAGATAGGCAGATACCTGGGCATCCAATTTTAGCTTTTGTTCATCCTTTGCTCTTGAGGAGGACCAATGACATGAGGAGGGTGATGTCTTGACTTGCAAGTCAATTGAATTTAAGTGAGGAAAAACTGTGCAGAGTCATCAGCCTCACTGTCTCCTCCAGAGTCATCAGAGTCCACTGACAAGACATAGATCAAGATAACTGGCAGTGACCCCAGACTCAGACCTGGGAATCTAAGACCGTGGAAACAGTATTACCTTTTAAAAACCAATATTACACTTGCTTCCTTTCTCCTTCCTCCAATAAACCTTGCTTCCTTACGCCTTCCTCTAATAGAAGCACTTAGTGTCTGCCGAACTGCAAAGAGCCAGGCTGGCATATAACAACCTTGCCTCTCCTGTTTAATTAGATAAACTGGTTGCTTGCAGCCTGTACCTGACTTGCAAAGCAAGTCAAAACTCCTGGAATAAAGGCTGCACCTCCTTCATAGCCGTCTCTGCAGCCCAGTTGTTGTCTCCTCATCCCATCCCCTTTTCCTTTCCCACTTTTCTAACTTAAGGGAAGAGTAACTGGAATATTTCTGCTTGGTCAATGTAAAATATGTAATATATATTATATGTAATATTTAATATATAAAATATAAAATTCCACCCTCTCCTCCCCACCTCCATACCACCCATAAAACTTCACTATATACCAGTAACTAGCCCAATCACCAACTCCAAGTAACTTTGCTAAGAATCTGTTAGGGAATTCATCATACCAAGAGGTGGTAAGGACTGAAAATAGCTTCAAAAAATGAAGAAGGTAAATTCTTGAATATTGGGTGCCCGTAGCTGTAAAGTTCAAGGTCACTTCTTTGACCTTTCAAGGTTGATGTTGAAAGAGACAGACCCATTCTCCCACAACAGTGCTCAGTAATGAACATGGAAGTCAAAGAATCGATTTCACAGTTGGTTAGACCAAGATTCTCACTCCGTATCAGTGAGTCAATAAATACTTGTTAAGCGCCTACTATGTGCCAAGTGCTGGGATACAGAGAGAAGAAAAAGCCAATCTCTGTCCTCAAGGAACTCAAAGTCTGTTGGAGGAAACAACATGCAAGAACTATGTACAAGCAAGCTACATACAAGATAAACAGGAAATCAACAGCAGAGGAAACGCACTAGAATGAAAGAGGCATGGGAAAGGCTGCCTGTGGGAAGTGGGATTTTCACTGGGATTTGCAGCAAGTCAAGGAAGCCAAGAGGTGGTGATGAGGAGGGAGAGGATTCCATGCATGGGGAAAAGTCAGAGAAAATATCTAGAATTTCAGAGTCCAGCGTAAAGTTAAAGAAGTCTGGAAACATCTGTTTGATCCTGGAAGTGATAGGGAACCACTGTAGCTTATTGAATAGGGAGTGAGGGGTGACATGATCAGATCTTTACTTTAGAAAGATCACTTTTAGGGACAGCTAGGTAATGCAGCGAGTAGAGAACTAGAATCAGGAGCACCTGAGTTCAAATGGGACCTCAGACACTTGACAATAGCTGTGTGACCTTGGGCAAGTCACTTAACCCTGATTGTCTCACCTCCCCCCTCCAAAGAAAAAAAGATCACTTTTATCATCTCCTTATGGCATTTCTTATATGATTAATCAATCAATTGGTGAATAAAAAACCAAGAACGCTGAAATTTCATGGGCAGTATGGCAGTGGGGAAGAGAGGGTGGAATTTTATATCAATCAAGCAGGAGATATTCCAGTCACCAGCTCCAGATAGCATGGCTATACTGTAATGACCACTGGAGTCACCACAGGAATGGAAGAACATTCTAAAGTTAACTTGGATGGAACGTCTATTCTAAGGGCACATCCTGTGTTTCTTTGCGGTCTTCTGGCAAAAGGCCTGGTCACTGTTCCCTCTGGGGACAGCTTAACATGGCTTAGAGCCAGTCTTCAAGCTAAGGAAAGCACTGCGTACCTTTCCTGAGCCATCAGAAGTCTTGATGGCCTTTGAGTTCTGAGTCTGAGACCTCTCCTTTCTTTCTACATTGATCCTTGGTTATGTGCCACTGAAAGAGGAAAACATTCATTAATCTTTTGAGATCTGTATATATTCAAAAAGCCATGTGACACAGTAGATTCAGCACAGAACTTGGATTTAGGAAACCTGAGTTCAAATACAGCTTCAGACACTTATGACCCTATGTGACCCTGAGTAAGTCAGTTTCCTCAACTGTAAAATGGGAAAAACAATAGCATCTATCTCCTAGGGGTTGTTGTGAGAATCAAATGGGTTAAGAAATATTAAACACTTTTTCGATCTTAAAACAAATGCTCACAATTACTAGTAATTAATACCCAGCATAGTCCATAGTACATAATAGGTATTTAATAAATTCTTGTTGGTTGATGATTGATTTGGAGTTGAAAAATTATACCATATCTAGTATAGTGTAGTGATGTCAAAATTAAATAGAAATGGAGACCACTAAGTCATATATAAGGATCCCTGCAAGCACAAATTGACTTATAAAATCACATAGTAACACTGTCTATATTCCATGTTATCTTTATTTGTTTTGTTAGATAATTTCTAGGTATATTTTAATCTGTTTCAGGCCACTTGGAAGTGTTGCAGGTATCAGCATACCCAGAAGGCCTCATGTTTGAGAGTTCTGGGAGAGCATGTAAGGCACAGGACTTGGAATCAGGCAGTGCTGAGTTCAAATCCTTACTTGAAATTTTTTTTTCTGCTATATGACTCTGGACTTAACTTCTCTCAGGTTTTTTACTTCTAGAAAATGGGGAAAAAATAGCACCAACCTCCCAGGGTCTTTGTGAAGATCAGAAAATCCTCAACCCCTCTTAATTCTAGTTATTAATTCTAATTATTTCCTATTTATCCTGCACGTGGCTTGTTTTGTATATATTTGCTTGCATGTTATCTCTCTGCCCTGCTCCCCATGAGATTATAAACTCCTGTCTTTTTCTGTCCCTAGCACTTAGCACAGTGCCTTACACACAGACACTTAGTAAATGTTGATAGATTAAGATGAGATAAAATATATAAGGGTTTTGCAAACCTTGAAGTTTTATGTAGATGTGAATCATTTATTAGGCACCTGTTGTATGCCAGGTTCTGAACTAGGGGCTGGATGATTTTTAAGGTCACTTCCAGCTCTAACATTCTGTGAGTCAAGGACGACATGGACCCTCTTCCCATAAAAGTTGCTGATTACTTAATTCATCTCTGAGCCTAGACTAGCACTGCACTCCTAGGTGACTAGCAGAAAGAAGTCAGGTTTTCCTCTCTTACAGAGAAAGCAGAACCAGTTCTCTGTTACACAAAGGGCAGCCATCATTTCCTTGAAAGAAATTCAGGGGAAGCCACACAGCTTTTTTAAGCATGTGCTTAATGATATGCTAATGGTATCTTACAATCTGTTCCTGTAATTCCCTGATCTCCAAGATAGGCTCCCCTGGGTTTTGGTTTTTTTGTTGGGAGCATGTGTGTGTGTATGTGTGTGTGTAGGAAGTTATTATAAGGCAGCTCCAATGGGGGCAATGAGCAATAGAAGAAGCAGGTCTTTCAGGTTCAACAGTTCTAGAAGCTGGTCATTTAACCTGGATTATATCGGAGAAGTAAATAGATCTGTGAAAGGAAGAAAACCTCAGTGCCACACTATCAGAGACTGTGAAAGGAGATGGCATATGAAAGGACTTATTCAGGTCCTGGGCTTCTCATTCGGTGAAACTCTGGTCCCAAGATGCAGACACTAGCCTTCTCCTGGTAACTCTGACATGAGGGTAGGTTCAAGATCCAGGCCTGTTGGAGGGCAAGGTCTGAGCAAGAAGGAAAAGACAAAAGGCAAAGAAAGGGCTCCAAAGCTCTTGTTCAGAAGATGAGACATACCCTTTCCCTTGCCCCTGATTCCCAGTAGAATGTGAACTCAACGTAAGCTTGGTTAAGGTAGGGACTCTCAGAGTACAGAGTAGAGATGTGGCATCAGAAAAAAAAATAAAAACAAAAACTAACAGTTAGAGTTGTTGTAATGGTAATTTAAATGAGAAGACCTTTCCCATTCATTAATAGGCCCATGTAACCGACCTAAGTCACATGGAAACATGAGTCACATGGAACCTGTGGTGGGAGAAGTTTGCTGAATAGGTAGAAGAAGAAGAGGCAGAGCTAGAGCAAAGCTGAGAGGAAATTAAAGAGAGAGAAGTCAGAACTGAAGGACACAGACAAGCCACAAAGCTGGCTGTGAGTGAGAGAAGGACATTTTGCTTAAGGGATTCTGTTTGTGATTTCGTTTTTTTTTTTCTTTTTTTTATTTTATTTTTCTTTTTTTTATTTATTTTTTTATTTTTTATTTTTTTTTCTTTTTTCCTCTTTTTTTTTATTAATTTATTTAACTTTTAACATTCATTTTCACAAAATTTTGGGTTCCACATTTTCTCTGCTTTTGTCCCCTCCCCCCACCCCAAAACACCGAGCGTTCTAATTGCCCCTGTCTGCCAATCTACCCTCCCTCCCTCCCCACCACTTCCCTTTGGAAGGCAAGCAATTCAATATAGGCCAGATCTGTGTAGTTTTGCAAATGACTTCCATAATAGTAGTGTTGTGTAAGAACTAATTATATTTCCCTCCATCCTATCCTGTCCCCCATTACTTCTGTTCTCTCTTTTGATCCTGACCCTCCCCATGAGTGTTGACCTCAAATTGCTCCCTCCTCCCCATGCCCTCCCTTCCATCATCCCCCCCACCCTGCTTATCCCCTTATCCCCACTTTCCTGTATTGTAAGATAGGTTTTCATACCAAAATGACTGTGCATTTTATTCCTTCCTTTAGTGGAATGTGATGGGAGTAAACTCCATGTTTTTCTCTCACCTCCCTTCTTTTTCCCTTCACTAAAAAGTCTTTTGCTTGCCTCTTTTATGAGAGATAATTTGCCCCATTCCATTTCTCCCTTTCTCCTCCCAATATATTTCTCTCTCACTGCTTGATTTCATTTTTTTTTTTAAGATATGATCCCCTCCTCTCAGTTCACTCTGTGCACTCTGTCTCTATGTGTGTGTGCGTGTGCATGTGCATGTTTGTGTGTGTTATCCCACCCTGTACCCAGATACTGAATAGTTTCAAGAGTTACAAATATTGTCTTTTCATGTAGGAATGTAAACAGTTCAACTTTTGTAAAGTCCCTTATGACTTCTCTTTGCTATTTACTTTTTCATGCTTCTCTTCATTCTTGTGTTTGAAAGTCAAATTTTCTTTTCAGCTCTGGTCTTTTCATCAAGAATGCTTGAAAGTCCTCTGTTTCGTTGAAAGACCAATTTTTCCCCTGAAGTATTATATTCAGTTTTGCTGTGTAGGTGATTCTTGGTTTTAGTCCTAGTTCCTTTGACTTCTGGAATATCCTATTCCACGCCCTTCAATCCCTTAATGTGGAAGCTGCTAGATCTTGTGTTATCCTGATTGTATTTCCACAATACTTGAATTGTTTCTTTCTAGCTGCTTGCAATATTTTCTCCTTGACCTGGGAACTCTGGAATTTGGCCACAATGTTCCTAGGAGTTTCTCTTTCTGGATCTCTTTCAGGTGGTGATCTGTGGATTCCTTGAATATTTATTTTGCCCTTTGGTTCTAGAATCTCAGGGAAGTTTTCCTTGATAATTTCATGAAAGATGATGTCTAGGCTCTTTTTTTGATCCTGGCTTTCAGGTAGGCCCTACCTGAACAAAAATTGTCCAGGTAGGACAATTTTTAAATTGTCTCTCCTGGATCTATTCTCCAGGTCAGTTGTTTTTCCAATGAGATATTTCACATTATCTTCCATTTTTTCATTCTTTTGGTTTTGTTTTGTGATTTCTTGGTTTCTCATAAAGTCATTAGCCTCCATCTGTTCCATTCTAATTTTGAAAGAACTATTTTCTTCAGTGAGCTTTTGAATCTCCTTTTCCATCTGGCTAATTCTGCTTTTGAAAGCATTCTTCTCCTCATTGGCTTCTTGAACCTCTTTTGCCAATTGAGTTAGCCTATTTTTCAAGGTGTTATTTTCTTCAGCATTTTTTTGGGTCTCCTTTAGCAGGGAGCTGACCTGCTGTTCATGCTTTGACTGCATGTCTCTCATTTCTCTTCCCAGCTTTTCCTCCACCTCTCTAACTTGATTTTCAAAATCCTTTTTGAGCTCTTCCATGGCCTGAGCCCATTGAGTGGGCTGGGATATAGAAGCCTTGACTTCTGTGTCTTTGCCTGATGGTAAGCATTGTTCTTCCTCATCAGAAAGGAAGGGAGGAAATGCCTGTTCCCCAAGAAAGTTACCTTCTATAGTCTTATTTCTTTTCCCTTTTCTGGGCATTTTCCCAGCCAGTGATTTGACTTCTGAATATTCTTTTCACACCCACTTCACCTCCGGATCCTTCCAGCCAGCGCTTGGGGTTTGAGATTCAAATGCTGCTTGCCAGCCTCCAGGCTTTTGGTGGGGGCAGGGCTGCTATTCAGTGTGTGATTAAGTTCAAGTGCTCAGGTCGGGGCAGGGCCACCTCATGGGCTCAGTTCCCTCGGGGGCTTTATGCAGAGACCTTCAACAATGGATCCAGGCTCCTGCCTGCTTGGGGAGCTCTGATCTGCTCCCATCTCCGCTGTTGCCTCCCGAGGGGGCCTGAGTTATGGGGGCACCCCACTCCCCTCTCGACCCGCCAAAGAGACCCTCTCACCGACCCTTGTCACCCGTGGGTGGAGGGACCCACGTGGCCGCTGGAGATTCCGTCCCTGAAGCTCGCTTGGATCTTTTCCTCTCGGTGCCGCGGCCACGGCAGGACTGTACTCAGCTCCCAGTCCCGGCGCCCAGTCCGCGGCGCAAAGGACCTTTTGTGAGAGGTTTGCAGGTCTCTCTGGAACAGAAATCTCCCTCGCTCCAATGTTCTGTGGCCTCTGGGTGCAGAATTCGCTGTGAGTTACATTTTTGTAGATGTTCTATGGGTTGTGGGTTCGGAGCTACGTGTATGTGCATCTTTCTACTCCGCCATCTTGGCTCCGCCCCCTGTGATTTCTTTAAGGGAGCTGGTTTGCAGGAAGCCTAACAGAGAGAAAACTTGGGGCTAAATTGCCCTCTGCATTGTTATTGTGTATAGATTTTTAATGAATTTGGCTTTCTGGTGTCTGAATACATGTTTTGGTTCTGTCTTCCATGTGGAGCATCTGTAGTATTTCGTGATTCAGAATTGCACTGGGATATTCATGACCTCTCTAGGTGCTGTGAATATCTCATTAACACTATAGTTGTCCAAAGGCATATTGGGATGCCTTGGGATGTAGTGGTTTTCCTGTCGTTGGAGGTCTTCCAAACTATTTTTCCAGAATTAATTCATGACACTTTCTCATGAACCCTAAGTGAAGCTGAACTAAGCTTGAACTCAGCAGTCCATGCTTTTGCATAGGTTGTCCCCATACCTGGAATTTTCTCTCTCCTCACTTCCAACTCTTAAATTCTTTAATTCTCTTCAAAGATCAGCTCAATCTCCACCTCCAAAATGAAGCTGTTGTGATTCTTCCAACTGCTAGCCCTCCCCTAAACACTTTGTATTTATTTTCTATATAGTTTCCATTTATTACACATGTATTTCTATATGTTTTCCTTATAGGTATTTGTATTGCTTCCTCTAAATCAATCTTTGAGGGAAAGGGCTGTTTCATTTTCTTTTTGTATTCCCACCACCTACAACAATGCTGGGTAGTACATAGCAGACCTCCTAAAAATTAGAAGTTTAACTTTCCCCGTCCCAAATAGGAATCATTTATACTCTGGGGAACTTCTATATGCTAAGAGATGAAGAAATAGTGGCTTAGGAAGATGAATCAATCAGTGACCATAAGAAAATCACTTAGCCTCCAGGAGCCTCTGTTTTTCCATCTCTTGGTATGCTAAATCTACTCAGAGTAAACAATTTCTATTTGAAGCTAAATCTCTTATTTTGTCTCTATTTACAGTATGTTCCTCTGATATAATTTATGATGCTTTTCTTTGTACTGACTCTCCCAGTAGATGGATTCCCTTTCTGTTTGATGTATTTGCCACCAGCCATCAGTGATTGAAGGCAAACATGACTCTTGCTCCATAAAATTGGGAAGGATATCATTGCCCCTAACATTGCACTTTGTCTAAACCTTCCTAAAACTAGTTAGTTTCCAGCTCAGTGGTCATTCTGCCCTCCTTCATTTTAGCCTTCCTAACAGCCAAGTTTCTGAAAACAATGCTGGCTGCTCTGAGATTTGCTTCCATTCCCGGAATTGATCTTGAGTGTTTTTTTTCTCTCCTGACAATAGCCTTCAATCTAACCAGACTCAAGGTCCAAGAGTGCCCCTGGCTCCTTTCTCCCCCAGACACAGCATTACATTTCATTTTCTAGTCATGGGGGACTTCTCTTGTGCTTTTGAAAGGGCCCACCAAAGCGTCTCTAATTTCTATCCCCATTTCCTTCAGTGTGTGTGCGCGTGTGTGTGTGTGCGTGTGTGTGTGTGCGTGCGTGTGTGCATGTGTGTGCATGTGTGTGCGTGTGTGTGCATGTGTGTGTGTGCATGTGTGCATGTGTGTGTGTGTGTGTTTTCTGGGGGGGTCATATTCATTTTTCAAATCTCAAACTTTCATTTAGCCATTTCTGATTTTATCTATGTTGTTCTCTGCTCCTCCTCATCAATTCATTGTAATTTGATCCTGGATTAAGAAAATGTCATTTCTTTAGTACATATGAATGCACAGTCCTTGGAGAGTTTAATATTTTCCTTGTTCTTATCTCTTATATCACATTACCCTTTAACATTTAAGGAAGAAATTAACTTTGGCCCCCTTCATCTGCTGCTCATTGTTAATTGTTTGTGTTAATTCAAATGCTTCAAATTGGCCATTTTCGTCTTCGTTCCTGCATCAGGCCTTTGTGTTTGTGAAGCATGACCTTGAATCAATCTCAACCCTTCCCTGAATCTCAGTTTTATTTATCTTGCAAAATTAAACTCCAGAGGTGGCATGACACAGTGGATAAAGAATCGGGATCTGAGCCAGGTAGACCTATGTGCAAATCCCACTTCTGACTCCTATTGGTTGTTTGACCCTGGGAAAGTGTGATATACCAGGGAATCAGAGGACCTGGGTTCAAATTTTATCGCTTAATAGTAGCTAGAATTTGTATAGTGTTTTAAGGTTTATAGAGTACATCTATTATTCTATTATTCCATTTGACCCTGGGAAATAGGTGCTGTTATTATCCCTATTTTACAGAAAAGGAAACTGATGTAAGCAGAGGTTAAGTGACTTGTCCAAAGTCATACAATTACGAAGTATCTGAAGCTGACTTTGAACTCAGGTCTTTCTGATTCCATGCCCAGCGTTCTGTCCAATGCACCTCACTGTTTTTGCTTAGCTTACCTCTTCTTGTATCTGTGTGAGCTTGGATAAGTCACTTAACATGCTTGGACCTTTTAGGTCACTTCCCACTTTATCTCTATGATCCTATGATACTAATTCATTTGCCTTCTTAATGTTCCCATAGCTTTCTAAAACTAAGCTATAGAACAATTGCCAATTTGTAAAGGGAGTTTTCTCCCTGGGAGTGCCCTCTACTAATGACATCATCATAGGTCAAGACAGAAAGAATGGACTAGATGATTGTCAAGTTCCCTTTCATCTCCAACATTCTATATTTATATTTTTGTGACAGTAAGTCAATTAGGAAGTCTTTCAATGATGTTAAGAGAATAGACACACATTGTTGGCAGAGTTGTAAGTTGGTTTAATTTGGAATAATGTAAGAAAAGTCACTAAATTGCTCATACCTTTGACTCAGCCATCTTACTGCTGAGCATATGTATGAAGGAAGTTAAAAGAAGGAAGAGAAGTCCCTCTAGAACAGAACGTTCACAGAGGGATTTTTTGTGGCAGCAAAAAACTGGAAACAAAGTGAATATCCAACAACTGAGGAAATGGATGAACAATCATGGACATGAATGGAAGGATGTATTATTGTACCCTAAGAATGGCAAAATAAGGAATTCGTTTAAACATGGTACAATATATGATAATAGCTAACTATCATTTATATATTTATATGGTTTGCAAAGCACTTTAAAAATATTATGTTATTTTCTCAACAACCCTGGGAGGTAAGAGTTATTATTATCCTTGCCTTACAGGTGAAGAAACTGAGGCAAAGAGAGGTCAAGTGAGTTGCCTAGGGTCAGATAGCTGCTAAGTGTCTGAGGCTGGATTTGAACTCAGGTCTTCCTGAGTCCAAGTCCAACATTCTATGAACTGTACTACCTAGTTGTCTAAACCAATAGAAAGTGAAAAAAAAGCAAATCTAGGAGAATAACGTACCAAATGACTGCAATAATGTAAGTGAAAATAACTCTAAAAGGTAGCTGAATTCAGATTAAATGTAGCGATGAGTCTTAGCTCCAGAGAACAATGACGTCTACTTTCCTCTCTGTAAAAAAAGTGGTGGATTATGGATATGGGATGATGCCCACATCGTCAGGTTCAGTCACTGAGTCCATTGATTTTGCTTAACTACTTTTCTTTGTTACAAGGTAGAGTTCTATATGATGGAATAGGGTTATTGGTAATATTGGGAATTGACTATGGTACTTTTTTAAAATGTAAAAAGAAAACTAGTCATTTTCAATTCACATGTAAAATACTCAAGGCTTCCACATCTACAACGGACCATTTAAAACATAGATTTTCCATCATTTATTAATTTGCTATGTGTATGTACTGAAGTATTGAGTGATTGGGTGGGTTGTTGCTCTTGACCTAAAAAAATAGCATTTTATATCTAGAAATTTAAGGAAAAGCATGAAAAGTAATTGTTGCATCAGAATGACTGTTCAAAGTGGATTTATCTTAACGGAATTTATAAGAATATTCCATTTTGTCACTTTCAATTCTAATTATCTATATGTTACTGACAAAGCCCCTCCACTAGAGTCCTTGTCCAGTGCCTCTGGGGAGAAGATCCTGTGTACAAAAACCAATTTGGACAGTCATTAATATTGCTGTAGGTGAATATAGTTTGTCAATTGCATAATATTTATGTATATAGTTTATATTTATAATTATTATAGATAGTAAAACTTACTGTATAAAGAGATGCAGTACCATGTAGTGCAGGGGTGGGGAACCTGTGACCTCAAGGCCACATGTGGTCCTCTACATCCTCAAGTATAGCCCTTCGACTGAATCCAAACTTCACAGAACAAATTCCCTTAATAAAAGGATTTGTTCTGTAAAACTTGGACTCAGTCAAAAGACTACACCCAACCACCTAGAAGGCCACATGTGGCCTCAAGGCCACTGGTTCCCCACCCTTGGTATAGTGAATGGGGTACTAAACCTAAAGTCAAGAAGTCAGGCCCAGTTCCCACCCTTGGACACTTATTAGCTGAATGAGGCTGGGCAAACCACTAAACTTTTCTGTGACTTAGCCCAGCGTCGGGTACATAGTAGGTGCTTAATAAATGATTGAGTCAGTTTCTTCATCTTTAGATTAAGTGGTTCAGACTCAGTGGCCTCTATGTTTCCTTCCAGCTCTAAATCTATTATCCAATGATACTTGAGCTGTTTCTTGCTCTTTACTTTTGGTGCTATTTAATCTTGTTTCCAAACATTGGATTAGACGTTTTTATTTGCAGTAGATGCCCTGAACTAGAAGGCAAAATTCACGCTAGAAGTTTTTTTCTTGATATAGTAAGCAGGCTCATGATTCAGCAATCTATCAAAAAGGGAAAACTTAGCAAAAAGGCTAAAATGCAGTGCTCTGAATAGTATATCAAGTCAATACCAATTGTCATTGATGGGTAGGCAAGTCAACATAGCTAAAGCAATAAGGCATGCTAAGGGAGAGAGGAGTCAACCATGAGCCAAGAAAGTTAAACCACCTCTACCATGACCTAAGTCATCATCTCCCCTCAGTCTCCAGTAGACAGAACCCAGGACCCAGAGTCCAAAAGCCCCACGAATTGCACTGCCCAGCAGACTACCAGTGCTGATTCCAACCTGGTCCTCACAGCCATCATGAAAGAAAGCAAGCCTTGTGGGCCTGCTAGCCACACTCCTCCACCACTAGGCAGATAAGCTCAAGAATTCCAGGAATTACAGTGCTCCCCAAACCCCCAACTCTTCTACCAGCCCAACCCTGAAAGTCGTTATTCATTATCTTGGAAGCAAAAAAATGACAATCACCTATAATCTATCATCCACAATGTTTCTAACTTTTCATTTTTAGGGCAGCTAAATGGTGCAGTGGATAGAGCACCAGTGCAGGTGCTTAGGAGGACCTGAGTCCAAATCTCACCTCAGACACTTGACACTCACTAGCTATGTGACCTTGGGCAAGTCACTTAACCCCAATTGCCTCATCCTGGGTCATCTCCAGTCATCCTGATGAATATCTAGTCGCTGGATTCAGATGGCTCTGGAGGAGAAGTGAGGCTGGTGACCTGCACAGCTCTCCCTCACTCAAAACAAAGTCATGTGCCAGTCATGTTGTTATTTCTCCAATGGCATGGTCTTCTTCGGCAATGAAGGATGAACACACACAACTTCATTTTTAACTATAATGAAGAATGTAGAGTGGGGGAAATAAATATACATTGTGACCTTAAAAATAAATATGGCTTTTATTAACGAAAATGACATTTAAAATATCATCATCATGTGTTTTGCCACTGTACCCCAAGGACCACTTGGCCTTTCCATCTGACTTGCTGCTGAAGCCTTTTATATGTTGTCCCTCCATTTGAAAATACAAGCTTCTTGATACCAGAGATTGTCTTACTTTTCTATTTGCATCCTCAGCACTTAGTACAGTTCAAGCACATTCATAGATAGAAGGAGGGAGGAGGATCGGTGAAGTGGTTTCATGAAAGCGGTAGCTTGGCTTTTCTGATAACCGTTATTTTCCCTTCCTGAAAGAGACAGGCCCCATTTCAATGATCATAATGAATACACCTGTAGGGCAACTGGTCATGAAAAGCCTTAAACCACAGCCTAGAGTTTAAACAAGCTGAGCCTGCCAAAATTATGCAAGTTTGGGCTGTCATTCTTAGACCACAACCTAGCAGGATAAAGTAAATGTCATTGACAAGAGTATCTCTCCTTCCTTCTCCAGATAAAATCTTCTGTCTTTAGAGAAGACACATAACTGCTCTACAACAATATTTTGTACAGTTATGTAATTCATACGTGGTAACAGCAGCAATATTTGCAAAACCAAGATGAAAGAGATGCTAGAACAAAAAGTGGGCAACTAGGTAAAGCAATGAATAGTGCATCCTGCCTGAAGACAGGAAGACCTGAGTTAAAATTCAACCTCAGACACTCACTAGCTGTGTGACCCTGGATAAGTCACTTACCACTATCTGCCTCAGTTTCTTCATCTATAAAATGAGCTGGAGAAAGAAATGGCAAACCACTTCAGTACCTTTACCAAGAAAACCACAAATGAGGTCATGAAGAGTTGGAAATAACAATGAAAAGAATGAAAAACATTGCTAATACTTTCCTACCCTGGGTATCCTTCATGCCTGACACAAAGGGGTAGAAGTTGGAGGATGAAAGAAGTATAACCCCAGCTTTTCTTTACTACATTTTCCATCTTCTTAAAAATTTTCTTCATACTCTCATGTCTTGCTTATAGAATCTATAGATGCTTGGGTGGGGAGCTTTCACCATAGGCAACCATTCTGATTCTCCTGAAACTAAAGAATATTCTTGCCTCTGGCCCAAGGAATCCAGTTTTTGATACTACCAGGATTAGCCTCCAAGAGCTAATTATACTGATGAGCTACTTTGCCTCAGATAAATGGATCCATAATAGCTGGAAAAGTCAGGTAATGCTGTTGATCTTTCCCTATTTAAAAAAGGTCCCTACTACTTAGTCCCTGTTATCAGACAGTGACTCACAGATGACTACAATTTTCAAAACGTAGGTGTGTTGGGGAACAGGGGGATGGGAATGGCATTTGTAGCCTAAATTGATGGTTGCCCATGATTTTAGTGGATGGGAATGGAAGTGGAGGAACTGGGGGTGGGCACATAATATTTGTCTATACAAAACTTTCCCAGAAAAGCATACGACTAAGGTGCTAAAAAAAAAAAGTAGGATTTTAAAAAAATTGAACATTTAAACTTGTGATTGTATCAGCATGTGAAATATCCTGCTCCCCTACTAAGGGAGTTACCTTCCATTGAGGAAACTTTTACCAGTGTAGATCAGCAACTGATCTGTAATTTAAAGTCTTCTAAAGCAGTTTGGGGCAATGAGAAATTAAGGGACTTGCCCATAATTACACACCTAGTATGTATTAGAGGCCAGACTTGAATTTAGGTCTTCTTGACTCCAAGGCTAACTTCCCATACCATGCTGCCTTTCAAAAGGAAAAAGATAATCCTACCAAAAAACAAGCAAACAAGTTTCTGACTAATCAAAAAGAAGCTTGTAGAACAGAAAATGATCAGTTAATATGAATAAATAAGTAGCTATCCCTGATGAGCAGGACACAGTACTTGACATATGTGGCTACCAATCCTGTTCCAACATAGGAACAATTTCATTAATGAATATGAAAGCAAAAATCCTAAATAAAATGTCAACTAAAAGATTACAACAGCATACTACAAAGATTATATATTATGACCAAGTAGGATTAATACCAAGAATGTAGGGATGGTTTAATTTAAGGAAAACTATTAACATAAATTGATTACATCAATAATAAAAGGAAAAAAATCATATGATTAGATGCAAAAAAAAATTTTGAAAAAATACAATATTCTTTCACTGAAAACACTTGAAAGCATAGGTATAAATGGATTTTTCCTTAAACTGATAAAAAACATTTACCTAAAATCATCGACAAGAATTTTTTGTATTGGGGATAAGCTAGAAGCCTTCCCAGAAAGAACAGGTGTGAAACAAAGATGCCCACTTGTCACCAATGATGTTCAATATTGTACTGGAAATCCTAGCAATATCAATAAGACAAGAATCAGAAGAAATTAGAATAGGAAATGAGATAATAAAACTATTTCGTTTTGCAAATGATAGGATCATATGCTTGGAAAATTCCAAAGACCCAACTAATAAGTGAGTTGAAACAATTAATAATTTTAATTAATAATAGTTAAAAATAATAATTATTAAACAATTTAATAACTTAAATACTACTTTAATAAAGTAGTATCCACTTTATGTGGATAAAGTAAATCCACATAAATCATCAGCATTCATATATATCACAAGTAAAATCCTGCAAGAAGAGATAGTAAGAGACATCCCACTTAAAATAACTTGACAGTATAAAACACCTGGGAGTACACCTGCTAAAACAAACCCAGAAATTATATGAACAAAACTAAAAAATATTTTTATACAAATAAAATCAGATTTAAATAATTGGAGAAATATTAATTGTTCATGAGTAGGCAGGGCCAATATAATAAAAATGACAATTTAACCTAACCTAATTTATGTATTCTATGCTATCCCAATTAAATTTCCAAAAAAAAAATATTTTACTGAGTTAGAAAAAATAATAACATTTGGAAGGAGAAAAGTTCAAGAATATCAAAAGAACTCATGAAAAAAATAAAACATAAAGAAAAGAAGTTTAGCAGTACCAGATCTCAAACTATATAAGGAAGATCAGTGGATGAGTACACATAAAATTTACAATAGCAAATGACTATAGTAAACTTGTGTTTGACATAAAGACGAGTTTGGGGGATAATTATTTATCATTTGGTAAAAAGTTGTGGGAAAGTTGGAAGGGAATCTGGTAAAAATTAGGCAGAGACCAGTATCTTATACCATTTACCAAAATAAGGTCAAAGTTGATACATCACCAAGATATCTTACAGTCTCTTAAAGATAAAGGTCTTGTTATTCAGCAGGAATAGTTAGCTAGGAATTTCAACCCCATTTGAAAGAGCAGATGGCCAACAATGGACTGCACTGAGCTTGTAGCAAAATGAATCATTTTTTTTAAAAAAGTTAATAATTTACTAGACTTTCCTGAAGATTTAAATATCATTAGCTGCTAGAATGTATAGGAAGGACAGAAAGAATACTTGAAGGATGGAGGTATCATTAATAAAAATCATTGATAAAAAAATTTATAATTTTCCCTCCTTCTTCTAATTTTCAAAGGGTAATGGTTGGAAGGGTTGAGGGAGTAAGGTGCTGTATCATCATTATTATTAAAATAATTTTTAAAATGAGAACACTTTTCATTCTGGTGATCATGATAGCAATAATATATAAACTTATTAATTGGGTTCAACAAGAAAAAAATTCCCAGTTTGTCCCAAGAAAGTATGATGACTGAAAAACTTGAGCTTGATTCTAGAGGTCAAAATGAACTAATGGATGAATGTGGTATCAACAAAAACTTTGGTGTTCTGCAGTCAAGAGCTGTAAAACTTAAGGCTATGTAGAAATCTGAGGCTGTGTATGTTAAGAGACTGTCATATTGAATTCAAAGTTTAACTGGAAGACCATGTTTAGAGCAGCTAAAACCTACACAATACCAATCATAACATATTTTGAAACGATAAAATGGTGTTCACAGAAAAACCAATACAATGCTAACAAAACTCAAGTTCATAATCCAATAAATCTTTAGAAATATTAGAAAAAATCAAAAGACAAGGAAGAATCTTGATAAATGGTCTGAAAATGCATGATAAACATGATAAAAAATTACAGAAATACTTTTACAACAAAGAGACTACATTAGACAAAGCAACTATAAAGGCAGACAATGGGTATGTGTCACTGGGCTTGTTAAATGGAAATAAAAGTGGTTTATCTCCAAATGGAGCCTATGAAATTACTAAGATCCAAGATATCCACAGGAATTCAACTGACAACATGTCGATAAAGGAACATTGAGTCATATGGACTTTGTTTACAGAAATAAAGGAGTTAACGATAGTTATTCAGGATCCAGTCATTGCTATTAGAAATGATAGAAAATGAATTCTTCAAAGATTCTGGTCCTGTTGATGTATGTAGTTATGCAATGAGTTAATGATAGTGATTCAGGATTTAGTCACTACTATTAGAAATAATAGAAAATGTTTTCTTAGGGGATCCTGGTCTTACTCATTGATGTAACTATGCAACGAAGTGGCAGAAAATGTACAATATTTTGCAACAGTTTGCAAAATTGTCACATCTACCATACATCTAGAGAGTCAAGATCAGGTGGCTAGAATTACATACTGGAAGCTTACTATTCTTTATAAACTATGATTCAAATTCAAACCTCAAAATATCCTGTAGAATTCCACAAATAAACTGTGCTCATACTGGAGTATTACTAGACAGAACTCTTACCAATAGCCATCTGGACATAACATTGATACCTGAAAATTGAAGAACAATTTTTAAAAATAGATATTGCCATATCAATTACTCAGAATTTTCAAATTACATGGAATGAAAAGCTTTTAAAATAATAGAGAACTAGTGGGGAAAATTAAAACCATGTGGGAAGAGGGTGAAGTTCATATCATTCCTTTGCCTTGTCTGCTCCTGCAATTATTCCAAAGATGGTCTTAGTGAGTCTACAGAAGATGAGCTTACATCATGATTTATTGTTCAGTGATTTCAGTTGCGTCCAACTTTTTATGACCCTATTTGGGGTTTTCTTGGCAAAGATGCTGGAGTGGTTTGCCATTTCTTTCTCCAGTTCATTTGGCAGATGAGGAAAGTGAGGCAAACAAAATTAAGACTTGTGCAAGGTCACCCAGCTAGCATCTGGATTTGAACTCAGGAAGAAGAGTCTTCCTGACTCCAAGGTTTGCACTCTATCTACTGTGACAATATCTGCCTAAAAATCATAATGCTCTTGATCAATGACAGAAACAAAGAAAGCCCAGCCATTTTGTCTACCTGCGTTATAGCCCACAGAACATTAAATATAAAAGAATAACACGACGATAGTGACTTGCTGTCAGACTATTTCTATCTGAACTCCATCAAAAGAATAAGACTATAATGATGACATAAAAGCAGTTATTTTTATCCACTTGTAAAAAAGTCTACCAATTATTAAATATAAAAGAATAAAAACTAATTAACAACTTATCCCAGGACCATTTCTATCTTAACTCTACTGAAATAAATGAAAATGAATTGAATAATAAGTCATAATATTTTAAGATAGATGACACTCTACCATATACTGTCAGTCAAGCAGCATTTATGAAATGTCTATTTTCTATTAGGCTAGATAGATGGTGCAGCGGATAGAGTGCTGGGCCTAGAATCAGGAAGACTCCTTTTCCTGAGTTCAAATCTGGCCTCAGACACTATGTGGCCCTGGACTAGTCATTTTACCCCATTTGCCTCAATTTCCTCATTTGCACAATGAGCTAGAGAAGAAAATGACACGTAACTCCAGTATCTTTACCAAGAAAACCCCAAATGGGTTTGCAAAGAGTTGGAAATGACTGACCAACAAAAAACTAATAATAATAACTGATACTTATATAACACATTAAAGTTTACAAAGTGCTTATTTGGGTCCTACAACCACTCTCTTGTACAGTAGGTATTCCTACAGTCCCCATTTTGTAGATGAAGAAACTGAGGCCAGTTTTTGCCAAGGTCTCAGGAGCCCAGTTTTTCTGACTCCGAGTTGTTGTTTTTTTTCCCGCTAGCCCACAGAGTTGATACCTAGAGCACAAGGAAGGAGAAGATTATTTACTAGCTAATAAATTTCAGGTCAGAGTTTGTTGGTTCTCACTTCTTGGTCCTAGCTTTAGGAGCACTAGATGTGGAGTTGGAAGAGATATCAGAGATCGTCCAGTTCCATTCCCTAATTTTACAGATGACTGGTACAGGGAATAGTGAATAGACCTGGAGTTAGGAAGGCTTGGGTTCAAATTCCGCCTCAAACACTTAGTAGTTATGTGACCCTGAGCAAGTCATTTTATCTTTTTGTGACAAAATTTCATCATCTATTAAATGAGGAATATAATGGTAAGTCTCTCACAGGGTTGCTTTGAGGATCAAATAAACATTGTGTAAAGTACTTTGTAAACCTTGAAATGCTGTAGAAGGCATACTGTCGTTATTGAGAGGAAACAGGGAGATTAAGAGATTTGTTTAGTTGCATAGCTTAGTAAAAGGCAGACCTAGAATCTGAGCCCTGATTCCAAATGTAGTTTTCCCTCCTTCCCCAATCCCCTCCACTATATACATCTCTCAGAAAATCTTTAGCCTCATCAGGGAATTCTGGGGCAGTGACCTTCTAGTGGTATGGGACTTCTTGAAGATACAGATTGGAAATGATACAGATCATTCCTGCAGATTTTTTTCAGCTACCCAAACTTTTATATCCTTAGTCTATAGTGCTTAGTTCACTCCCAACCTTTCTCCCCGAGTCTTTGTTTTCCCCCACTAAAACTTGGGAATGCAAGGGAAACCAAAAGGGCATTAAAATAGAAATGCTCTGATTCTTCTCCTGTCAGACATGGAAGTGATAGAATACTAGGGAGACCAATATGATAAGGTATATTTGATACTATATGCCAGAAGGCCTGCCTCCACCCTTACCCAGTAAGTAGATATCTACTGGTAGATCTGGACATCTTACCTTGTAGATTTTCACCCACTTCTCTACCAGCTCTCAGTCTTCCTTCCTCTCTCCCACATCCCATATTCTTGCAGAGTATTCTTAGGCTTAAGCAAAATTAAAATGAGCTGCCCCCACAAAAATATTGCAGGAGGCTGCCATATACTTTATGGAGAGGGAACTGAAGAAAATATGAGTAAGTTGTAGCTTTCAAACTACCCTTTTAAAAAGGGAATTACAGCCTAAAAACATGCAATCAATTGGGATTTCATAGTCTAGCCAGTAGCTGAGTAAAAAGTCTCTTCTGTAGCCTATTCAACAAATGGTCATCCAGTCTCTGTCTGGAGACAGTGAGTGAAGGGTGAACCCACCTACTACTGCCCAAGGCAGGACAGCTACAATTATGAGAAAATTTCCCTCCCCATCAAGCCTGTGTCTCCCCACAATTTTCTTTATGTATGCACACACACACACACACACACACACTTAATTTTTATTTTTTTCTCAATTACATATAAACAGCCATTTTTAGCATTCATTTTTTAAAGTTTTGACTTCCAAATTCTCTCCCTCCTACCCTCTCCCTTCCTTGAGAAGTTCTTGTACAGTCAAATAAACATTTCCATATTAGCCATGTTGCAAAAGAAAACACAAACCAAGAAAACAAAAATAATAAAGTAAAAAAAGCATGCTGCAATCCACATTCCCTCTGCAGTTTTCACCAGTTGTTCCTAGTTGTGATCACATAGTTTTGTCTTCATCTCCTCCCATGGGAATGTTCACTCATAAGTTATCTGCTGCGGTTTCAGGCCCCAGACACTAGACAAGTTCTCCATTCATTCTTCAGCCTCTGTGGTGCCCTGTTATTTTGGTTAGTAGGAGAAGTTGTAAACACCTTGTCATTTTCCTTGCCTTTGTTTACAAAGAACAGAGGATTAGGCTGGAAGAATGTGTTATGACCTGATCTGCTTGTAATGATGGGGGGAGCCTGGCTTCCTTATGAGAACTTAGAACAGAAGTCCTGCAGGTTATTCACAGAATCCCAGAATTGAGAGTCAAAAGAGGTCATCCTGTCCGATTCATGTCTAAAAAGTTAATACCCACTACAAAAAATCCACCATGTGGTCTGCCAAAACTTTTGCTTGTAGATGTCTGATGAAAAGGGAATCTGACCACTCCACTTCTGGGGAGCTATGATTATTAGAGATTTTTTTTCTAGAAATAGAACATGTCAAATGTCTTTTCCATATGATACCTCCTTCAAATTCTTGAATATAGCCATGATACACACATGCACTGTCCCCCAACTTTTCTTCTTGAGACTAAATGTCCCTAGTTCCTTTAATCAATCCTCCCGTGGCACTGGGGGAGAGGGGGAGGCATCTCCTGTCTTCTTGATCTATATCTTGCCACTGGACTCAGATGACTCCAGAGGAGAAAGTGAGGCTGGTGACCTTGCACAGCCCTGCCTCACTTAAATCCAATTCATGGGACCATCTTCCTGATGTCATGGTCTTCTTCGAGAACAAAGCACAAGCAACAATAACAGCCATAGACTCAAAGCCCTTGATCATCCTGATTTTCCTCGTCTGGACATTTAACTCCTTCCACCCTTTATTCCGTATAAATCTTTCTCAACCTAAGCATCAGTAAGGTTCAGTGGGATAAGCAAAGTTTTGGGATTCATGGGCACAGAGTTCAGATCCCAGCTCTTCCTTTGGCTCTGCTATTTTTGTGCAATCCTTAAGTGCTTTATGGGTCAGATATGTAAAAGGAGAATAATAAGATAAATATTCTTATCTTTCTCCCTGGGAGTTGAGGGGGGATAGTCAATATAATTAAAAACAATTAAAATAAGTGTATTAAATTAAATCCTTTTATTAAATTAGTAAATCTATTAACAAATTTATTAAATGAAATTAAAATAAGTGCAAAGCACTTGTCAAAAAGGGAATATCTCGTGGCTGTGGAATATAGTCCTCTGTGGCATCTTTAAGTCAAAGTGTTCAGTCAGAACAATGTCTCATTATGGCTGTCAGTGTGAGTAGGTAGTGGGGGTTATCCAGGGTAGGGGTGAGCTACACCATGTTCTCATTTGGTTGACAGTGTCCAGTCCTCCTCTTCCAGGCCACAGCTATTTCATAGCAATCTTTCCAAAATGGGAACATGCTGTAAGATCTGCTTGTGCTAAAGTGGTCACCCAGTTCTCTTCTCCCAGTTTTAGCTGAATGAATATAAATCTCAACCCTGACCCTAGAAGACTTTTGTCCAAACAGGTGGGCACCTGCTTTGAGACACATAATTGATGATCTTAAAGGCTATCTCCTGCCATATTCCTCAAGCTAGGTATTCTCTTTCTTCTAGGCATTTCAAATGTGACTGGGTTAGAATAACTAGACCCTCCAGTGACCATCTAAATTGCTGAATTCTATCTGGAATGACCACTATTGCTTCTCCAGTAAAGCTATACCCCGCACCCCAAATAGTCCTGCATCATCAGTTTGAGCCCTTATGGCAGACATTAAGGATTTCTTTTCCAGATAGCATCAGGGAGCTGTGTTTTTAGGCTTGTCACTTTATAGGCTCAGGTGCCTGAGTTCTGCACTTAAGAGGAAGGAGCTATTTGTTTTTTCCCAAGTACTTTGTCTGCAATCAGGGTGCTTTGGTGATGGCCATGTAGTCTGAGAAGCCGGGATTCACTGAAAATAGTGATTACCTGAGAGAGATTAGCAGGATTTCCCATTCATTACGCTCTTAAGCCCTTTTAACTATTTCATGAAAATTCCCACACTGTTCAAATGATGATGCAACAAAAAAGGAGGAATGAAGTGTTATTTTTTTTAAAGATTATACACTTAGAACCTAAGAATTAGATAAATAAGCATGTAAGTACAATTTAGCATTTTGTTCCTTCTTGGCTTCTATTAGTCCCTTCCCCTCTTTTCCCTTTAGAGTCCCCTACACCTACTTAATTGGTTGCTGAAATGTCATTAGCTCAAATGGTTTTACTTGAAATGAAAGACCTTATCCCGAGTGCTTTCTTCACAGCTGATAGCTACACACACAACTGGATTCTATATTACTCATTTACAGTAGCTAGAAAAGGAGAGCATTTGTCATTTCTCTCTAAGAGGTGATCCTGCCTCTCTACTACATGGCAGAAAGAAAAGACAGATTATTGTATGTGAGCCTGGGGATTTCCATGACAGCAGATGCCATCCCTTCATTAAACTTTATTTTTCCCTAAGCTGATAGCCTAGTGGGTGCCAAAGAAAATTTTTAAATAAGTAAATGAACTAATGAATGATACATAGGTATGTTCAATACTCAGTCATATCCAACTCTTTGTGATCCCATTTGGGATTTTCTTGGCAAAGATACTAGAGTGGTTTACCACTTCCTTCTCTATCTCATTTGACAGATGAGGAAACTGAGGCAAACGGTGGTAAGTGATTTGTCCAGGGTCACACAACTTGTCAGTGTCAGAGGTGAGATTTGAACTCAGGGAGATGAGTCTTCCTGACTCAAGGTTTAGCATTCTATCCACTGTGACAATTAGCAGTGATATACAGATCTATTTTTACTCTTTTCATAATCAGAAGTTTCCCTGGTACTCTATATTATGAGACAGAAGGGAAATCTATCTTTCTTTTTCTGGGACTAGTGCGATCCATATAACCTCTGGACCCACTCTCCTAACCCACACTTGCACTGGCAGATTGAGTCCACAGAGTTCATCTGTCTTTATCCCTCTCAGGATACTGTAGGACCCTGAGAGGTTGAGGAGTATCTTTCTACTCTTATCATTCATGAGTCCAATCATCTGGTTTATTCCTCTCAATATCATTACCAGTTAATGTCTCCCCAATACCAATTGACCAGTTACTATCTTCTCAATATGATCTAACCAGTAATAACTGTCCTATTATCACTTTGATCAGTTGATTTTTCAATTAATCACAACAACTGGCTTCAATAAATAGATATTTACTGAGAAGACATAGCAAGAACCAATGTACAAAAACCTCTAAAACTCAGAATGCATCCCCTGAGCAACAGTCTCACTCCATAGGGAGAAGAGACTTAAAATGATTGTTACAAACATTCATTCACCAAGTTCATTTATGGGTATGGCATAACTGATGGATATATCATTTTCTGACCAGTAGAAAATGGTATCTCAGATGCCAAGAAGATTCTCTACTGGGTTAAGTCAAGCAGGTCACTCTTCTAGGCTGCCTCAGTTGCTGTGGCTGTCAGAAAGCTCTGTGATGGGCTCCAATTACTGGGTCTCTAGTGATTCTTCCAATCTTTCAAAGCTCACAAGTTCATGACATGGTCTGTTCCTTCTCCCATGTTTATTCATTTAAGATTAGAAAAGAATAAATTCAGAGGAAAAGAAACAGAGGTACAATGTGTTCATAGCCATATGTAGCTGGGTTGAGAGAGTTCAAAGCCCATCTTTCACTTGGAGGCCCCTAGGAGCTTTTTTCCCCCCTCCCTCTAATGCTGCTAGAGAAAATTTTCCATTGGAGCCTTTTGTATACACACTCAGTTCCAATTCAGCAGTCAATTAAAAGGCTTTTCCTTTCCACAGAATAAGCTGAGCAGAGGCAGTCATGGAATATCTGTACATGCTATGAATCTGGGCAGGACCCTTCCATGATGTGCCATCTGCCATCTAGAATCAACCTGCCCCCCCCCCATATCCCAATTCAGATTATCAACAAGAAGAATATATTCCACATGTTCCAAGGATTGGCTAGTCCAGTAGTATAAATTGAAATTTTTAAAAATCAGTTCCTTAGCAACTGACATTATGGCTAGTAACTTACATAATGTGTTGTTTAGTCATTTTTCAGTCATGTCCAACTCTTTGTGACCCCATTTGGAGTTTTCTTGGAAAAGATATTGGAGTGGTTTGCCATTTTCTTCACTCATTTTACAGATGAAGATACTGAGGCAAACAGGGCTTGCCCAAAGTCACACAGCTAGCAAGTGTCTGAAGCCAGTTTTAACTCAAGTTTTCCTCACTCCAAGCTTGGTCTTCTATCTACTGTATCGCCCAGCTGCCTGCATAATTATAATGTGCTTTTAGCTGCTTTTCTGTTACTCTTTCCTGGTGCTTTCAGATAGTGAAGATCACCGTTCACCACATTTCAAGAACCACAAATTGAACTTGGAAGGGGGTGGGATACCTTCCTCCCTCTCTCTCTTTTACCTTGGCTTGGAAAAAACGTGTCTCTGTTCTGTATTGTTTGCACTTTTCAGTTTCAGATACCAGTGTAGTAAATATTACATTTGGGGCTTTGTCTGGGATAAAATTGGGCCTTTCAAATATTTGCAAGGGCCCCAGAGAGATTTTCTGCCTGGAATGTTTGATTCTAGACACCCTGGACTTGATGATCCTAGAGGAATTTGGTTAATTTTCTTTAAGCTATCAAAATACAGTCAATTTTTTTCCAGTATGTGTTTCCTCACAAATCGGTAGCATTGGTGTAATTTTTCAAGCTATTCATTTGTGGACTGATAAATACTGATAATTTGTGTTATTGAATTGTGCTAATATATAGATGTACTGATATGTTCTGCTTTACTGAGCCCTGTATAAGTATTGATATTAATTTTAATTTGAGAATCTGGAAACACAAGATTGCTAGTATCTAGGTGAAATGTTCAGATTGTTCTTTTTTCACTTAAACAGAGCTATATTGCCTGCCTTTTGTGAAAGCAAAATGCCCTACAATTGTGTGGGATGTGAATGCCTGCTTCCAAAAGTCACAAATAGTTGAAATTCTTTACTGTTTCTCTAACTTGAACCACTTGTCTTCTTGTCCTAATGGGAAAGTTCACAATTGCAACTGGTTTACCCTGGCAGTAGCAAGCAACCATGAGACCCAGAGAAAATTGTCTGGACCTCTTTGGGGATTACCTATATTAGAACTCCTAGAGAATCTGGGTGAGTTTTGTGTAGAAAGAAACATTTTTTTTACAGGCTTCAGTTGGATGGTCTTATGGAATCATTGGAAGAGTTTCCACTCAGCACAGTTTTCTTAATTGAGAATGGGATGATGTCAAGTTAACTCCAGGCCCCAAATCTCTGTGGGGAGAACTCCAGGAAGCTTGGAAAGTTTCCATTCATAATGGGAAAAAAAAGTTTCTTTGTCTTTGCTCTTTCTTTTGCTTGTGGTGTAAGAAAGGCCCTCTAAAGATAAGGTTCGCAAGTAAAGATGTTTGGTAAGCTTTATCAAATGTTCCTTGTTTTATGAATCTGCAAGACTTTGTATTTGGGAATAATTGTGATTTTTATCTGTATGGGCAGGATTACATAAGATCATGCATCAGTGGTTGTTTTGAGACTTTATTGTACAGCATTGGAGAAGTATGTAAAAGGACATTACTTATGTGTCCCCAGAGATCACAGAGATCTATTGTGAATTTGGGATAAAGACTGTGTTTAAAAATGCACCCCTTACTATTTGTTGAAGAAAGCAAATTTCAGACAGGGGAAAATGTATCAGAGGGTTTGCTGGGCATGCCCAGATCACCTAACATGGAAACTCCCTGTATCCCCTACTACATGGGTGGGGATAGCCTCTTTTGATTGACTGCATTGTCAGAAAGGCTGCATCTTTAGAATTGTCCAGACTGGGACAGTATCTCTTTTTTCTTGCTCACTCATTACTTCTGCTTCCAGAGTGCAAAGATCACATAGTTTGCTCACAGCCCAGGTGCAATGAACTGAAATAGATGGGGAGTGGGGAGTTGTCAGGGAGAAGAGGAGGAAATACCTTCCTCTCTCTTCCCTCTCTTTTACCCTGGCTTCAAGAAATGGGCCTGGGATCTCTGTTCTGTATTGTTTCAGGGATAGTGGTGATTTCTCATCAGACCCAAATTTGAGCCATGACAACCTTGGAGCTAGGGGAAGTTGGAGGTAGCCAGCCCAAGAGGCAAGCCCTGAGAAGCCAAGGTGCCTGAGACTCAAGCCCAAGGGAGGCTTTGGATTTGGAAATGCAGCTATGATCTATAGGAACTGAAAAGGTACTTTAAAGATACAACTTGCCTCAAATAAGATTTTCTCAGAAGTGATTTCTTAGAGTTACATCCTTAAAAGGACATTTTCAAAAAAGTAAATAGTCCTCCAGCAAAATAATATAACAAAAGATTTAAAATGTCATAAAATTGACAAGTTGAAAGAGACTACTGATCTCAGCTGTTGTTTGGTCAAGTAGCCCCTCTATGATAACCTCAGGAAATTGAGCCTTTGCTTGAAGATGCCTAGTGAGAAGGAGCTCACCATTTACGGAGGCAACCAATTCCATTTTTGGATAGCTCTATTCCTACAAAATTTGTCCTTGCTGTAAGCCTCAATCTGTCTTAGTTCTGCCTTTTGAAGTCACCAGATAAAGTCTGGAGCCAAAAGTCTAATTCCTCTTCCATATAACAGCTCTTCAAGGACATAAAAACAGTTGTTATGTTCTCCCAAATCTCCTCTTCAGGCTAAATTTCTCCAGTTCCTTCAATTAATCATTTTACAATGTGATTTGCAATTCCCTTAATATCCTAGTTTCCTTCCTCTAGACACAAGTAACTTTGTCAGTGTTCTTAAAATGTGGTTTCTATACCTAAACACAATATTCCAGATGTACATTAACAAAGAAAGAGAACAAGGAGACAGTCCAAGTCATTAGCACATTGCCCTTCTTATTCAATCAACCAATAAGAATTCATAAGCATCTGTTCTGTTCCACTAACTATGCCAAGTGCTGATGATACAAAAAAGAAAAGAAAAGAAATAGTCCCTTCCCTAAAGGAACTTACATTACCTTGGGGAAGGTTGGGGGAGGGAGAAACAATATGTACATAAGTAAGCATATACATAATAACCCAAAGTAAATATAAAGAATCTTTGAAAGGGAAGGCACTGGGAGCCACGGGGAAACCTCATGTAAATCTTTTTGTTCAATCATTTTTTAGTCATGTCCAATTCTTCACGACCCCATTTGGAGTTGTCTTGGCAAAGATACTGGAAGTGGTTTGCCATTTCCTTCTCCACAGCATTTTATAGACGAAGAAACTGTAAGTGTCTGAGGTCAAATTTGAACTCAGGAAGATAAGATGAGTCTTCCTGATCTAGACCCTACACTCCATCTAGCTGCCGAATGTAGATATTACTTGGTCTGAATCTTGAAATAAACAAATGTTAAGAGGTGGAGGTAAGGAGGGAGTGCAATCTAAGCATTGATAGTGTTGACCTGAAAACTTGGTTAAACTTCCTTTCTGTAACATATGTCTCTGTGACATAAGATGAGGAGAAGTAGCAGGCTTCCTGTCCTAAACAGGTACTCGAAATAGCTGACACAGGAAAGGGTACCTTTAACAAAGTTTCGATTGAAATTACAACCCAGGACATTCGTGTGTTTTTCCTTATCACTAAGATGCCAGGAGAAGGGTCTGGTAAGGAAGTTCCATTTGCTTGCTTGACACGAAAAGGCATTCTCTGAGCTTAACAAAGGAGACTATTAGGTCCGGACTCTTCTTAATTCAAGCTTTGGCCCTTATTAAAGTCCAGAATTTATATTAAATATTATCAATAGATAGCCCCTGAAAAGACAAGGACATGAGAGACAGAGTATCATTGGCAGAGAACAACAAGATGGCAGCCTTTAGGCTTGACTCCTTGGCACTCTGGACTCTCAGGGCTTCTCTGCTGGGTTGGCTGGCTTCAACATTTTGGCTAGAATCCTTGCTGCAAATTCATCATGGCTTGAACTCTGGGTCCAGTGAAGTATCACTACTGGCACCTGGACATTAGTGGATGGGAAGGGGAAGACTGTGTAATAAGGCTGGAAACATAGGTTGGGCCAGGTTGTGAAGAGCCTTAAATACCAGAGAAGTATATCTTTTATCCTAGATTTATCTGAGGCATTAGGGAGTTACTAGAGTTTTTTGGGTTAGAAAGTGACCTGATTAGATCTGTCAGCCTTTAGGAAATCCCTTAGGCAGCCCTAGGAAGAATTAAAGGTACAAAGGTCAATTAGGAGATCAACAATAGTACAGGTGGAAGGTGATGAGGGCCATGTGAGTAAGGAAAAAGGGAAAGATGTGAAATATGTCCTAGAGGTGGAAATGACAAAACCTAGCTTTCGAATGGTATGTGGGATGAGAGAGTGACGAGTTAAGGATGATGTAGTGGATGCAAACCTGGAAGAAAGAGTATAGTACCCTTGACAGGGATATTTGGAAGTGCATATGGGGATCAAGGGAGGGGGAAAGTAATGAGTTTTATTTGGATATGTTAAGTTTGAAATTTCTATGGGAGTAACAGACTGAGTTTGTTGGACATAACTCTTCTGAGCAGCACAATGATCTAAGACAATTCCAAAAGACAAGATGGAAAATGCTCTCCACATCCAGAGAAGGAACTATGGAGTCTGAATGCAGACAGAAGCAGACTATTTTCTCATTTTTTGTTTTTTCCTTTCTCTTTTGTTCAGATTCTTCTTTCACAACATGACTAATATGGAAATATTTTAATATAATTGTACATGTATAGCCTATATCAAATTGCATGCTGTCTTGGGAAGGGGGGGTAGGAAAATGAGGAGGGAGAAATTTAGAACTCAAAATCTTATAAAAGTGAATGTTGAAAACTAAAAATAAATAAATATTTAAAAAAATAAAATGTCCATGGGACATCCAGTTTGAGCATCTAAACTAGACAGCTAGTGGTCCAGGGCTTGTACTGATAATACAATTTTCGGTTATTGTTAATGTAATTTTGCTTCTTAATGGGAAGATCTTTCTCATTCATTAAAAGTCTCATGTGACCTCCTTAAGTCACATGGAAGCTGGAATCACGGGAATCTAAATCACATGGAAAAGGAAGGTGTGGCGCAGGAAAGGTGGAACAGGAGGAGGTGGAGCTAGAATAGAGCTGAAAGGAAATTTGGTCAGAGCACTCAGAACTGAGGCAGAGAGAGAAAAGCAGGCAGTTGGCTAGTATGAGTGAGAGAGCTTGTGTGCTGGTTTGTGGGAAGCCTAGCAGGGGGAAGGTGTGGGCCCCCTGCATTGTTATTGTGTATAGATTTCTTTGTTACTATGATGGACCTGACTTTCTGCTGTTGGGATTTAGCTTTCTGGTGTCTGAATAAATGCTTTGGTTCTCTCTTCCATGTGGAGACTCTATTGTCTTTCATGAATCATAATGGCGACAGCATATTCATGTCCGCTGTAGGCACTGTGAATATCTCACTGGTGCTGGACCTCAAGAGAAAGATGAGAGTTAAATATATAGGCATGGAAATCATATACATATAGATGATAATAAATCCATGGGAGCTGATGAAATCACTAAGTGAAAGACAATAGAGAAAGAAAAGGGTGTGACAAAGAGTATTGTCATAACCTATAGTGAAGGGGATGATGGAACACCAAAGGAGACAGAAAAGAGGAGAACAATCAGACAAGTAGGAAGACAAAGAAAAGGCAAGGTCATAAAAATACAGAGAATATCCAGGAAGAGAATAGTCAAAAATGTTAAATGCTGCAAAGACATCAAGAAGAAGAATATGGATTAAGAAAAGCCCATTCTATTGGGTATTTAAGAGATCCTTGGTCAGATTAGTCTGAGTCTACCTCATGTGCATCAGAAAAACAAGGATTACAAAGGAGGAAGACAAGAATGGTGGAAGGGGTTTGGGGAGGGCATACACATTAATACGTTGTTGATGGAGTTGTCAAACCATTCTTCCATTCTGCAAGGTGATTTAGAGCTACACTCAAAAAAATCACATTATCCTATATCCTATCCTATAACCTAGGGATATGCATACTCATCCCAAGCAGGTCAAGGACCTACGTACAGGGACCCATCTGCACAAAGATATTTGCAATGCTACTTTGCGTTATAGAAAACTTTTGGAAAGTTTCCATTCGTTGGACAATAACTGAACAAGTTGTGGTAGGATTAAATGGGCATGTGTGGAAAGTGCTTTGCAAACCTTGAAGTGCTGCATAAATGGTAATTGTTATTATTGTTATCATTAAAGCAGACCAGTAGGCCAATTTGTATGATGACAACTGCAACAAAGTGCAAGAAAATAACCCTAAAAACCTTCTGAACTCTGACCAAAGCCTAGCCAGTCATGATTTCAAAATGCTAATATTGAAATGTCTGTCCCATCTCTTTGCAGAGAAGTAAAAGACTAGAGATTCAGAATAAGGAACACAAGCATTGCTTAGATACATCCAAGGGATCATTTTTTCATGGGCTCGACCATATATATTTATTACAAAGGATATTGACTTTCTTCTCCTAGAGTCCAGTTCACTTTTGCACAAAGAGACTTGACCCTCTATTTAGCTCGCAAGATTCTGTTATCCTTCTTTCCTTTCTTCTCTGGGTCACAAATTTTCATCTTCCAGTTTCCCAACGCACACTTGGATTCTCCTATTCCCCTCTGGATTATTTTTGCTCTTTGTTTTCCACTTAAATATAAACTTCTTATATTCCTTCAAGAACTATTAATTTATCTAGGGTAAAAGTAGACTGGTATCGCTAGAGCTTCTTAACCTGGAGTTCTTGATCTTTTTTTAAAAGCACATTTTGATAGAATTTGCTTCCTTTGTAATCCAATGTATTTTATTTTATGATTTTAAAAACATAATTCTGAGGTGTGTATGGACTTCTTCAGATTGCTAAAGAGGTTCATGACCCCCCCCCCAAAAAGTTAGGAACTCTTGCTCTAGTACTTTTACTGTTCTCTAGTAAGGAAACAAACCTGCATTTTGTGCAGATATGATAATACTAGAATTGGCAGAAACACAAATATGATGCAATCCCTTTCCGGCATTGAAATATTCCTCTTGCCCTTCATATTTGCTAAACTTCATGGTTAACTGCTTTGGCAAATAGCCTGTTTGCTGCCTGTGAGGCATGACCTAAAAAAAAATAGAGGGTTTTCCTACCATATCTCTCTTATCGGATAATATACTTGATCAGATGAATTTGATGTGCAACAATCAGATTCTTCTCCGTGTTACTGCAAATAGCAACTGACTCTGAAGTTATCTGTGAGATTGTATATAGGAATTTAATTTCCAACCTCTTCTTACTCCAGTCAGTCAGTCAATAAATTTATTAAGTACCTACTGTATACCATGCACTATGCTAAATACTGGGGATATAATCTGGTAATAACTTCTGAGAAGGATAGAAAAAGGACAGCCCTTAGGTAGTATTTCCAGTCAGAAATTTATTACAACAACCAAGACATGAAGCAAAATGCAACTAATGAGCTTAGAAATGGAAGGAAAGAATTCAAGAAACATTACAAAGATGAAATAGGTAAGGAAGATCAGGTAAAATTGCTGGGATTGCCCTCTGCAAGAAAATTGCACCAAGGAACGTTTATTGCCAAGTGTGATATGGGAAGTCCTATAGGGTCAATGCATTGTGTAGGATCTGCACTATGTAGATAGTGGAATTCAACTCAGTAATTCTGTAAATCTGCCTCAGAGAACAACTCTACATCCTCATTGTGGGCAAAGGGCTCCGTGGGGGCCCATTTGGACATGGAATCTCTGAGGTTATCTCTGACTGACTGATAGAACCGCTCTCTGAAACCAGAGAGAAAGGGAATGGCTGGACAAGCTGTGGGACGTGAATGTAAAGGAATGTGTGCTATATGACAACAAATATGATAGACTGAGGACATCCTAAAAAGATTTGGATGAACTGATGCAGGGTGAAATGAACAGAATAAAGAACATGATTTACAAGAAGACTACAAAAATGTAAAGGAAAACAGCTCTGAAAGACTTCAGAATTCTGAAACTGCCCTTAGAGAGCAATTAGATTAACCGCTGCATTTGACAGGTAAGGAAACAGAGGCTCAAAGAAATCCTCAGCTGTGAAATGGGGATAATAATACCACCTCCAGAAGGAAGGGGGGAAGGAAAGAAGGAAGGAAGGAAGGGAGGGAGGGAGAGAGGGAAGGAGGAAGGAAGGAAGGAAGGAAGGAAGGAAGGAAGGAAGGAAGGAAGGAAGGAAGGAAGGAAGGAAGGGAGGGAGGGAGGGAGGGAGGGAGGAAGGAAGGAAGGAAGGAAGGAAGGAAGGAAGGAAGGAAGGAAGGAAGGAAGGAAGGAAGGAAGGAAGGGAGGGAGGGAGGGAGGGAGGGAGGGAGGGAGGGAGGAAAGGAAGGAGGGAGAAAACCTGGAAAAAGTGAAGAAAAAATTTGAAGGAGAACAATTTCTAAGCCCAGATACCTATTCAGATTCTACTTCAAGATTAAAAAATAAGTGCAATGAAGGACAGTTAAGGAGGACATAAAATGATTAAAGAGAATTAGGGACGATCAAGGAGTATTAAGGAGAAGAGTCTAAAGAGGTTGATTCAAGAAGGAGAAGGTAGTTGGCAAGACAAGGCAAGATAGAGAAGAAAAGGTACCTGGGTCAGAGGGTTAAGCAAATTGAAAAAGTGTATCATTGGTGAGTGAGGAAAATTGTTGAAACTGCAAGGCTGATACCAGACAGGGAGATATGTGTCACTGTGGATGTGGCGTTGTTGAAACAAAGGAAAGGAATTTGAGTGGAGCTATCAAGTTATTAAGAGGTAATACTTGGCTGTAAAAGTTTTAACTGTGAGCTTGGGGGCTGGGGGAGTGAACGGTGTAAACACTCACAAAGTGTATAAAGAAACAAGACCGCAACTCACAACCACTAAGGAGTGTAGGGACAGTCTGCCACAGTCTAGCTACCATTGTCTGCTTGCAAGTGTGTGCTGAAGGACAAGGTGAGGGGACTCCAAGAAGCCTCTCCACATTCCAGGTTGAAACAGATAATGTTGTGTTCCTAAGGGAAACAGAAGTGAGGGTCAGTGGGGAAAAAAATAAGAAAAGGCAGATTTAACTTTTCTCACATGGATGAATAAGAATACAGTGTAATAGAGAGAAGAAAGAAAATGAAAAGAACAGCTTTGCAACTGAAGCTTGAAAACAGATTTGAGGCTTTTTTTGTAAAGGAGGGAAGGAGATGCTCTGAGGAAGAAATAGCTGCTAGGGCTCCAAAGAATGACAGAGTAGAGTCACCAAAGCCCCAGAGATAATCCAGGCAGTCTTTGACTCTAACTTGTCTTTAATGTCCCAGCACACAAGACAATAGTAACTGGTGACTCCTTGTTCAGAGGTACTGAGGCAGCTACTTTTCAATCTGATAACAACAATCCAGAGATTTGTTGTTTTCCTAAATCTGGTATCCAGGACATGAGAGAATCTACCAGTGCTTATCGAAAAGGATGGCAATTACCTTCTTCTGTTAATTCACATGGCACAAATGACACTTCCAAAGGGAAATTAAAAAGTATTGTCAATAATTATAAGCTATTATTATTTTTATAATGCTGAGCCTGAAGTCAAGTGACTTGAATTCATATCCTGCTTCTGACAGTTATGCTGTATGGAACTTTGGGCAAGTCTCAACTTCTATGGGTCTCAGTTTGTTTTATTTGCAGCCCGAAGATAGTACTATACCTAACTTACAAGAACAGAATTTTGAGGACCAAGTGAAATAATGTCTAAAAAGAGTTTTGTGAACTTTAAAGGCTAAATAAATGTCAGTTATTTGTCTTTTTTTGGAGACTGGGACACCCTATCTCATCCAAGTTGGGAGTATAGCTGCCCAATGCTAAAATTCATAGGCATGGAAACTTTAACCTGTTCCATTTTTCCAACATTGACTGGTTTTCCCCTCCTTAGATAGTCTGGTGGCCTCCACCAGTTAGGGGCTTACCATATGGGAGCCAGTCAGAGCAGACATTTGACATGCTTTAGCTGCTCAGAATGGAATTCAAGCAGTCTCCCAGTCTCAGCCTCAACAGCACCAGAGGCTGGGCCCAGCTATTATTCTTTTACAAGTCAATTTCAAAAGGAGAGAAAAAGATGAAAAACTTTGATACAAAACTACAGTATAACCTGTCAATGGAAAGAAGTTTAATATTTCCTAAACTATACAGTTTCCACAGGAAGAGAAAATGTTTCCTTGAATATTGCGGAGAAATAAGAACATCTAAAACTTGCAAAATAACCTACATCTTAAAGATTACTCCTTGCTTATGACCTAAACACACATGGAATACAGGACCTGTGATTCATTAGTGCAGGGAGTGGAACTTCTGGGTGTGGAATTCCCAACAAGGCAAGTCAGCACCTTCTCTGCAATTCATAAAAGGCTATCAATTGCATTCAGCAGAAGCTTAGAGCTAGTTCCAGGGCACATAGCCAGGATGACTCAGAGGTGAGATTTGAATATAGGTTTTCTTGGCTCTGAGATTAGCCCTTTTTTCACTACATCTTATTCCTTGTCGCTCTTCTTCCTCCCTCTCTCCTTTCCCTGAGCCTTCTCTGTCTCTGTCTCTCTGTCTCTCTTCCTCTCTCTTTTTCTCTCTCTTTTTCTTTGTATCTCTGTCTGTCTTTCTGTCTCTCTATCTCTGTCTCTATCTCTCTCTGTGTCTTTGTGTCTCTGTCTCTCTATTTCCCTATCTCTGTCTCTATCTCTCTCTCCCCTTTCTTCCCCACTATGTTTATGTTCATTCATTCCTTTAATAAACACTTATAAATTGCCTATCACATACCAGACCCAGTGCTAAGTGCTAAGGATACAAAAAGAGGTAAAAGATAGTCTCTGCCTTCAGGAGTCCTACAATCTAATGGGGGAGAAAACATGTAGACAAATATATGCAGCACAAGCTATGTATAGGATAAACAGGAAATAATTAAAAGAGGGAATGCATTGGAATTAAGAGGAGTTAAGGAAGGCTTCCTATAGAAGGCAGGATTTTGCACTGTAGGAAACATGGAACCAACAAGAACTGGCACCTGATAGGACATTTGGGGAGGGGATAAATAACCCTGTACTGGTTAAATGCCCCTAATATTCTTTATTTGGTAGCTAGGACAGTAACTGACATTCACCACTTCATCCCTGAGACATCAAGAGAAGATTAAATTGTCCTCAGTATTCACGGGATCTGCCTACCACAAGCTGCCGTGTGCCCTAGGCCAGGACTCTTTAAACTTTTTCTGCTCCAGACCCCTTTTTGCATTTTGGCAGCATTCATTGTGATGCATGGTGTGCTGGCATGCTCAGTGCAAAGTGCACATGCTTTGTGTTCAGAACCAAGGCTGCAGTGAAGTTGTGAGATACAACACAGGCAAGTGCTGCCAGAAACACCTAGGATTCATTCCGCATTTGATTTTTGATTAATTTTTGGTCATGTTGAGAAATTTTTTACTCTTGCCAAGTTTTTCATGATCTCATATGAGGTCACCACCTACAGTTTACAAAGTATTGCATAGGCCATGTACGGTCAGCCTGAGCCTTAATCTCCTTAGCCTGCGCTGGACATACTGGAATTGCTCCCTACTTCTTCAAGAACCTTAGAAAAAAGCTCTGCACCTCTGGTTCACAGTATCTGGTGTTTTGCTGGTCATTAAATTCTTTTGCTCTTTCTTTCTCCTTGCCTGGATTTCTAATCAGGAATGGGCCCATAAACAAATTATAACATATAAATGACATGAAATAGCATCTACTAAATTGAGAGAAATGTGAAGACTTGTATGAATTGATGCAAAGGAACCAGAATCTGGGGAGTAAGACACATAACAATTACATGAAAGCAATACTAAGCACAGCTGAACTTAGATAAATTGCAATATTCAGTCTCAGCAAAGTAAGAAGAAGATAGACTGAAAAAGAGATGAGGGAAATTGGAATAGGGAGAACTGTTTTACTGTTGTCATTGGGTGGAGGAAGGGGGGCTGTTAGTGGTAGGGCATCTTCGCTGCAACCTTGGTTCTGAACACAAAGCATGCACACAGAATTTCACCATTGAAAGGGATTGTCATTAGATTGTGAGGTCCTCGAGGCCGGGGATCATCTTTTGCCTTTTGCCATATCCCCAAGACTCAGAACAGTGCCAGGGACATGGTTGATTGGTTGTTGCCCTTTGCTCTCGAAGAGGACCAAAATGACATCACTATGTTGGAGTGACATTACAGTGCCTCTGATGGTGGCTAATCAGACCAATATGAGCTTGGAATGCTCTGCCATTGGTCAGACACAAATAATCCATGTGAATCTTTGGGGTGATTCTCTAAATTTGTATATCTCTAATTTCTTTTGAGCTACTTCAATTCTGCTTTGCTCATGGAGCACAGAGCCTTCTCTGATGTAGGCATGCTATGCTGAGCAGTCCTGTGCCAGTGTCTCCCATGTCATGCAATCAATTCCAAAGTTCTTAAGAAAGACCTTGAGAATGTCCTTGTATTGCTTTTTTTTCTGACCATCACGTGAGTGCTTGCCCTGTGTTCTCTGTAGAATAGTCTTTTAGGCAAATGTACATTTGACATTCTCTACAACAGAGTTTCGAATGCTTACCAGTTTAGTTCGAAAAAGGACCTCAGTCTCTGGTACCTTACCCTACCAGGTGATCTTCAAAATCTTCCTAGTCTGACACCTAGTAGGTGCTTAATGAATGCTCTCTATCATAATCAATCAAGAGTCATAAGAGACCCCAAAAGCCATGTAGTCCAACCCAACCATAGTGAGGAAACTAAGGTTCAGAGAGAAGTTAGGTGATTTGCTCAAAGTCATGAAGATAGTAATTAGCAGACCCAAAATTTTAACCCAGGAAATCATAATTTCCATTGTATCAGAATGTGGTTATCTACTCTGAGTCACACCAGAAGAGGAATCCTCTCTGCAGTATTCCCATTAAAAGGTCCTCTTGCCTCTGCATAAAGACCTCCACTGAAGAGAAGTTCACTGCTTTCTGCAGAAACTCGTTCCAGTTTTGGACAACTTTCCATGTTAGGAAATTGATCCATACCTTCTTGATCTAGCAATTTTTTTCTTTCCTCTACTTCTTTTTTAGAAAAAAAAGGGAGCTGACGGGAAAAAAGTTGATAATAGAGGGTTGTTTTATTTTTTTTATCAAATTTCCAAGAAGTGTCTTGTGCTCAATGAACTTTTCAGCCCAATTTCTTATACCTTCTATAGTCAGAATCATCCAAATGAGACCTATTCTTTAGAATAACAATAAGCAGATGACAAAAACCTTAAAAAGTAATTAAATTATGATCATTATACACTACTTACTAATATATTTTAGAAAAATTTTAAATGTGTTCAAAGTTAAACTTACCACGTTGCCCTCTGGATTCCCTCTCCTCCCAACTTTTCTTTTTCAGATGAGGGCATTAACCTCTTTCCAGCCAACAGCCTCAGATTTTCACTTATCTTTGATTCTTACCAGCCTCTTACTTCCCTATCCCTTTATATCCAATAAGTTTCCAGGTTTTGTTGATTCTCTCTATCCAACATTTCCTTCCTCCATCCCCTTCCTTCAACTCATCACCACCTTAGTTCAAGACCTCATCCATCCCTCCCCAAATTACCTCATATTCATTTTGCAATTATTCTATATGTACTCATGTAGTAAGTATTGACCTGACTCACTTTTATAGAGCCAGAGCAGCTGCATCACAAGATTGGAGGCTCCAAACCCTTCTTCTAGAATAGTGGTATCAAACTCAAATAGAAATGGGAGGCGCATAATAAGGATCCTGTTGGGGCACATTGACTTAGAAAACTAATATTAACATTTTTTACTGCTATTTTGTCATGTCTGACTCTTTTTGACTCCATTTGGGGTTTTCTTGGCAAAGATACTGAAGCAGTTTACATTTCCTTCTCCAGCGCATTTTACAGATGAGGAAATGACAGCCCCACCAGGATATTCACAGTGCCTACAGCAGCCATGAATATCCTGGTGCAATTCTGATTTGAGAAATACAACAGACTCTCCATGTGAAAGACAGAACCAAAGCATTTATTTAGATTCCAGAAAGCCAAATCCCAACACCAGAAGACCAAATCCATCATAGTAACAAAAATCTATACATAATAGCAATGCAGAGAACAACACCATCCCCAAGCCCTCCCTCTGCTTGGCTTTCCATAAATCAGCTCCATTAAATAAATCACAAGCAGGTTCCCTTAAACAAAATCACAAACAAGCCCTTTCACTCACTAGAGAGCTGCCTGCATCCTTCCTACCCCTGACTGCTGTCATGTCAGTTCTTCTCTAGCTCCAATTCTTCCTGTTCTACCCTTCTTGCTCCATCCCTTCCTGCTCCACCCATTCAGCAAATTTCTCCCACCACAGATTCCCTGTGACTCAGACTTCCATGTGACTCAGGCAGGTCACATGGGCCTATTAATGAATGGGAAAGATCTTCCCATTTAAATTACCATTACAGAAACTGAGGCAAGCAGGGTTAAGTGACTTGCCTAGAGTCATATACCTAGTAAGTATCTGAGGCTGGATTTGAATTCACAAAGATGAGTCTACCTGACTCCAGGCTCTAGCACTATTTTTATGTATATTGTTAAATAGCCCCCAGTTACATTGGTGCTCAATGAACTTTTGAAATATGAACTTGGTTCATATTTGACACCTCTGACCTAGACCATAAGATGAAAAATGCAGAGGATAAGAACCAAAGCCTATTTTTCATGGATCCACTTTGGTGAGGAGGTTCTAAGGCATCTTCCCCTTGTGGCATTGTCTCTCACTGGATTCCATGAACAGAAGGCTCCAACCATTAGAAGAACTTCCTAGAAGAGATGAGGCCAAGGATGACTATGGCCTTTTTAAAAAGGCTCCCAATTCTAGCTATGCAGCCAGGTAAGAGGCTCCTCCAAATCATGTAATAAAAAAGAATTGCACAAGCCCAAGTTTTCCATTCCATGTCATTATTCTCACAGAAGCAGCCTCCCTAGGCTCCACCATCTGAGGAATTTGCATCATGTAAGCCTTCCTCCAATAGAGTGTAAGGTCTTTGAGAGCAGGAGGTGTATCATTTTTGGATTTTTAATCCTTCATGCCCAACATAGTTCCTGGAACATAGGTGTTTAATAAATTGTTTGTTGATTGACTTTTGCCAGGACTATTATACTAGGCTCCTAATTTTTTTCTCTGTCACAAGTCTCCTTAATTTTCTAATCAATCGCTCATATAGCTGCCAAAATAATCTTTCTAATCCACCAGTCTGACTGCCACTCCCTTGCTCCAAAACCTTCAGTGACTTCCTATTGCCTTTAGAAGAAAATACAAATTCTTTCACCTGAAATTTAAGACCTTTCACCCAGACAACTTTTCTGGTGACATGGAAGGTTCTGACAGAAAGTGCCTTAGCAGATGTCATTCCTCTACATGTGGAAGATGCTATTTATAGGAAAATCATAGTGACATATAGGAAAGTGACTTGGAGTATATGTAGTTAATTCCTGTTTCTTGTTGATTTACCATATATTGAAGAAAAAGCTGGTTGTAAAGGGATTTTTAAAAGGTCTATCTGTCTCTGCTAAGGTCTCTGCATCATTCACTTTGGGGGAATCTGAGTGATTCTTTCACTCATTGTATGAAGGGAGTGAAGGCTCTAACTACAAAATGGTAGTAGAGCAAACGACAGGTATTTTAGAGTATTGGGATCCAGGCTGTATTTGCAGCTAACCCAGCGTCCATGCTCTAAGGACCAAAAAGTGATCCTCCAGAGGGACCTTCTGGACCCATGACAGTGAAAACTGAAATAAGGACTCATGGCAGAGGTGCCATCTATGGAGGTGAACTGGGTGGAACTGATGTCACGTAGTAATTGATCTAAGCTAAGGTCAATGATATGGAGGGGGTGGGAGAAATATGCCCCCAAAGTGTTGGGTGGAAAAAGTTTGTACTTTTTTCTTGATATGGCTTTGAAGCAGATATTCCTTTGTATAAGTTAATCATTATTAATTGGATAAATTGAACTGAGGTGTTAATTACCGGCCCCTTAACAATAGAAGGAACTCAGTCATTAGGGGCTCAAGCAGGTGGCAATAAAGAAAAAGTTCCCCTTCCCCCAAAGTCCTTCAAAGTACCCTGGAACCCTAAGGGGAAATGCAGCATGCCGGGCTTTGGAGAGTGAGCTATACTGTATACACTGAAGCAGTCTGATTTCACACAACTCCCTTACACATACTATACCAGACTAAGCAGTATTTTTTTCCATTTCTCACCTCTGTATGTTTGCACCATCCATCTTCCATACCCAGAATGCACTCTCTCCTCATCTAAGGATTCTTTTTTTTTTCAGGGCTCACCTTAGATGTTATCTTTTCTATGTAGTTTATCCTGATCTTCCCTTGACCTTTCCCCATAATCTGAAAGAACCCTTCACCTACTGAAATTTCCATCAAGTACTTTACTGTCTCACCTCTCTCATCAGTTACTATTTTTGTCGTAATTATCTATATGACTATTATATCCACCCTCACACAGATGTGCCCATGAGCATACACACACACACACACACACACATTCCTCTATCCCATTACACAGCAAACAAATTTGAGGGAAAAGATTCTGCCATTTTATGGCTTTGGATCCTTAGCCCACATATCATCTCTTGGCACATGATTGACTATTAATAAATGCTTCTCACATGGAGGAGCTCTTCCCAGAACCTCCATTTTGAAGAAGACTGCAGTACAACCATCCTTCTTTCCTCTCCCAATTCTGCTTCTGACTTTCTAGACTTGTCCACAATGGTTCAGTTGCCTCCTCATCCTGGAACATCCCTCCACCCTGGGCAACCCTTTTCCTTTGGTGAGTTCCTTCTGGAACCTTTGTTTTGGAAAGGTACCAGGACATTCATCCTTCTTTACTCTTCCACCTTTGTTTCTTAATGTCCAGATTTCAGCACTATGTCCCCACTTTCTTCATCACTACCCTGCTCCCCCTTTCAACTCCCATTTGGGATATCTTCCTTCGTTAGACTATAAGCTCCTTGGGGGCAAGGGTTATCTTTTCTTTTTTTACTTGTATCTGTAGCTCTAGCACTTAGCACAGTTCCTGGCATACAGCAAGCACTTAATAAATGCTTGTTGACTTGACTTACTGATTAATTGAATGGTCAAGGCAGAAGCAAAAAGTATATTGGTTATCCTCCAGTTAAACTCCAGATTCCAAGATCCAAAACACTCCATTCTCAGAACATTTTTTCCATCAAGATTATATTGCATTTTACTAAGACGATCTTAATGAATCTCACTCAACATTATCAATGCAGTTGTACATTTGTACATTTAGACTAACCCTGAGAAATCTGGATAGAAAAATTAGCCTTTCCAGTGTGTTTTTTTTCCTGTAGTGTGCACATTTGTTTTAAGGTTTTCTTTTTTTTTTGTTCAGTGTGTGTGTGTGTCTGTGAGAGAGAGAGAGAGAGAGAGAGAGAGAGAGAGAGAGAGAGAGAGAGAGAGAATAAATGTTTCTAAAAATAAGTTTTTTAAAAAAGAAAATTTGATCTCAGATCATTGTGATTAAAAGAAAAATCCTTGAAGTTTTCAATCACCTTGCTTTATCAAGAAAAGCCCAGCCAAGAAGCATCCATTTGCTCAGCAGAAATCTACTGACTTCTTTAGGACTGTAGACAACATACTATGATTTTATTTTAAGTTGAAGCATATTTCATTCAATAATGTGTCTCCCTTCCTACATGATAACTACAATTTAATAGCCTGAACTATCTACGGAACTTGAAACAAACGCACACGTGAAAAATGATTTGCTTTTTGCAGAAGTTAGAGGAATAGTTCTTGTATCAAAGTGATTCAACTTAATCCATAATAGATTGATTTTGGTACTGGACCTGAAGGGAGTTAAATGGGCATTCTGACATGAAACAATTAATCGTGCTTTTCTGGTTTGACCAATAAGATGGGTATCAACATGAAGAGGCCCATAGAGATTTGGGATGTTCTTATACCCTACCCTCTCTAGGGTCCATCTGAAACAGTCTCCATTCTGACTCCTCATCTTTTTCCAGGTTTACTGACCAATTCTTTCCTTGTTCTTTTCTGCACCTCAGAAATTCCTAAGAAGCTACAGGAGAGGAAAGGGCTGAATAAACTACAGTTATCAATACAGAAAAATGCTTTGTATGATTTCAAGTGTATAATTGATATCACATTTCTTACCTTCCCAATGAGTGGGGAAAGGACAGAAGGAAGAGAGATAATTCAGAACTCAAAAAATATTTTAAATAAATTTATTTTAAAAAAATAAAAAATTTTTTTGTGAGACTGCAAAAAATAAAAAGATCTTAATCTCTATATGGCTATATCTATTTCTATCTCTTTATATAACTATATCTTTATACAAATATGTGTGAATGTCTATATCTGTAGCAAATAGTAGTAGACAGCTGCCATGAAAGTCAGGAAGACCTAGACTGAGGTCCTGCCTCTGATATATATATATATATATATATATATATATATATATATATATATATATATATATATATATATATATATATGACAAGTCACTAAACCTCTCTGTGCTCTGGACAAATCTTTAGATGGGTTCTTCATGGGGTTCATAGACTTAAGGGAGCCCATGAACTTTCATAGGAAAAGAATTGCATCTTTATCTTCATCCACCTTCATCTATCTATATTTATCTCTAGACATGGGGCAGTTAGGTGGTGTGGTAGATAGAGCACCAGTGCAGGAGTCAGGAGGACCTGAGTTCAAATCTTACCTCAGACACTTGACACTCACTAGCTGTGTGACCTTGGGCAAATCACTTAACCCCAGCTGCCTCATCCTGGGGTCATCTCCAGTTATCCTGATGAATATCTGGTCACTGGATTCAGATGGCTCTGGAGGAGAAGTGAGGCTGGTGACCTGTACAGCCCTCCCTCACTCAAAACAAAGTCAAGTGCAAGTCATGTCATTATTTCTCTTATGGCATGATCTTCCTCAGCAATGAAGGATGAACATACATCTCTAGCTATAACTATACCTTTCTATATTATATGTGAATGTATCTATACAGATATATCTCTTGCTAGCCTGAGAACATAATTCCATGAATAGTAGCTATTGATTTCAGCAGAGAAGTAGAGATTGCCCTTGAAAAAGAAAAGAAAAAAGATTGCCCTTGGCCTCTGTTCTCTGAGCCCAGCTGAGGAAGCCCTAAGCAGAAATTCAGTATGTCTATTTACAAGATCCAGACAAGAGAGATCTTTGAGTCTTGTGGAAACCCCACTGTTGAAGTTGATCTTTACACTGAAAAAGGTCAATTCTGAGCTGCTGTGCCCAGTGGTACTTCTGCTGGTATCCATGAAACCCTGGAGCTCCAAAACAATGATAAGACCCACTACATGGGGAAACGTGTCTCAAAAGCAGTTGAGCACATCAATAAAACCATTGCCCCATCCCTGAATGTTGTGGAGCAGAAGATCAACAAATTGATGATAGAGATGAACGGCACTGAGAATAAATCTAAATTTGGTGCAAATGCCATTTTGGGAATGTCTCTGGATGTTTGTAACACTGGAGCTGCTGAGAAAAGTGTCTCCCTGTGCCCTCATATTGCTGACCTTGCAGGCAACAATGGAGTCATCCTGAAAGTTCCAGTCATCAATGTGATCAATGGTGACTCCCATACTGGTAACAAGTTGGCCATGCAGGAGTTCATGATCCTCCCTGCTGGAGCAGCAAACATGGAGGCCATGTGCATTGGAGCTGAGGTCTACTACAACCTGAAGAGTGTGATTAACCAGAAATATCAGGACACCACCACAGTAGGGGATGAAGGTAGCTTTGCTCCTAACATCCTAGAGAATAAAAAAGCTCGGGACCTACTAAAGAATGCTATTGGTTAGGCTGGCTATATTGATACGGTCTCAATTGGCATAGATGTTGCTGCCTCTGAATTCTTCTGATCTGGGAAATGACTTAGACTTCAAGTTTCCTGATGATTCCAGCAGATACATCACCCCTTCTGAGCTTGGGGACCTCTACTAGAGCTTCATCAAGGATTATCCAGTGGTGTATATTGAAGATCCCTTTGACCAGGATGATTGGGAAGCTTGGAAGAATTTCACTTCTACAGCAGGCATCCAGGTGGTAGGAGGTGATCTCACAGTGACCATCCTCACACGCATTAAAAAGTCTGTGAACAAGAAGGCCTACAACTGCCTCCTATTCAAAGTGGACCAGATTGGCTCCATGACTGAATCTTTCTAGGCATGCAAGCTGGCCCAGTCCAATGGGTGGAAAGTAATGGTTGCCTATCATTCTGGCGAGGCTTAAGATACACCTCATTGCAGACATGGTGGTGGGTCTCTCTCCTGGGCAGATCAAGACTGGTGTCCCCTGACGATCTGCGTTTCTGACTAAGTATAACCAGCTTCTCAGAACTGAGCAAGAACTGGGCAGCAAGGCTAAATTTGCTGGAAGGAACTTCAGAAATCCTTAGGCCAAGTAAGCTCTGTGGCTAGGAGGCCTAAGAGCTCTCAGGAGCCAGTCACTTCTGGAGAAGTCTACTCCTGTCCTAAGAATGGGCAGCACCAAGTACTAGACCAGTCTTGTTTTAGGGGCAGGGGTCTCTGCTGCCTAATTTCCCTCTCCCTTCCACCTTTCTGTGATGTTCTCACTGCTTCATTAGAACTGTCTTATACCAGAGACTAGCTGATCATCTGGCTCTCTGTCAGAAGACCCTTTATCATCTTGTGACTGGGAGAGAATAACCTGTTCTTACCTCCAGCCCTGGTGTTGATGTGTGGAGCAGCCCTGATGAGCCCACAGGCCAGAGCCTTAGTGGCTTCTACATGCAGAATAGAAGTATTCAGTAACCCCTCCCCCCCAGAAAAGAAAAGAGATTGAGGGAGGCCTGTCCAGATGAGCCATTGCCAGGGTGAATCAGATCTTAGGTCAATAATTTTTTTCCTGCTTCACATCTGTGATTTCCCCCATGTGGGGAATACCTGGTATGGAAACTTCCTCTGCCAATGAAAATCAGCAACTCTCTGTAATTTATTGTCTCTAATAGTTGCTCAGGGCACTGTGAGATTAAGTAGCCCATCATTACATAGCCACCTCTGTATCATCAGAGGTGGCTCCAATACTCTGGTCTTCCTGACTGCCAGCCTGGCCTTCTATCTGCTGCTTGTTCTCTGTCCAAAAATCCAAAGACATGTTACCAAGAATTAGAGATCACCTTAACAGATCCGGGTCAGAGACATGGATCAGGATCTAGGAGGAGTAGACTGAACAAACACGACTGTCAAGTCAAAGTCAGTTTTGCCAAGGCAGTGTGAGGAATGGACAAAGTCACAGGGGGGAGGAGCCAGGAAAGCACACAAACTCAGCTTCTCTCCAAGGCAGAGAAATAGAAAATGGTAGTAGATAGAAAGCTGCTCTGAAAGTCAGGATGACTCGGACAGATGTCCTCCTCTGACATATATAACAAGTCATTAAACCTCTCTGTGCTCTGGGCAGATATTTAAGACAGGTTCTTACATGACATTCATAGATTTCAGGGGGCCTGTGAACTTGGATAGAAAAATAATTACATTTTTATGTTCCCTTACCTCTAACTGAAATTGAGCAGTTCCTTCAATCACATAAGCAACAAACATTATTTTGAAAAGGGGCACATGGGATTCGCCAGACCGCCAAAAGGATTCATGGCACAAAAAAGATTAAGAACTTCCGCACAGAAAATGCTGACCTGCCTGAATGCAGGGAGTTTCCTAAATCAAAGGAACCATGGGCCCAGTCCCCAACCTGATCCACAACTAAAAAGACAGATTACCAATAGAGTGATTAATGAAATACTGGATTATGTTGTTGTTACTCAGTTGTTTCAGTTGTATTTTATTCTTCATGACCCCCTTTTGGGGTTTTCTGGGCAAAGATACTGAAGTGGTTTGCCATTTCCTTTTCCAGCTCATTTGACAGATGAGGAAATTGAGGCAAATAGGGTTAAGTGACTTGCCCAAGGTCACATAGCTAGCAAGTGTCCAAGGCCAGATTTGAACTCAGGAAGATGAGTCTTCCTAATTTTCAGGTCCAATTCTCTATTCATTGCACCAAGATTGCCTTGAGCTAACCCTTCCTCAACCTGACATTCAATTAAATAAACATTTATTAAGCACCCATCTCAAAGGTTAATTCCTGTATGCTCAGACCACCTCTTCCCTGAGGGTGTGCTGTGGAGACTGAACTGCCCTCTGTTCCTCACAAGTGAATTGTCCAAGATACCTCTGGGACAGATGCCATGCCTTTTATACTTCCTTCTCAAGGTAAGCCATCCTTTGATCATGGCAAGTCAACTAAGATCATGTCTCTGAGCCATTGAACAGAAGTTCTTAACCTTGGGCCTGGTAACTTCCATTTTTAATACTTTGATAACTGTATTTCAATATAATTGGTTTCCTTTGAAATTTTATGTATTTAAAAAATAGTATTCTGAGAAAGGATCCATAAGCTTCACCAGAATACCATGGAATAAAAGAGATGAAAGCCATCCTTAAAGTTTATTTCACCCAAGTTTAGCATTTAAGGCAACATTCTATCACCATAGGATCCCCAGGTTCTGGTCTTAACACAGCTGAACCAAAACCTGGACTTCATCTCTTTAGAGAAATGTTAACCATCTCAACTGCTAAAGGATAGTAACTGTAATACTCCCTGTAATCTCAGATAAGAGTGGGGTGACAGTTCTTTAATCTTAACTAAGGCTATGAACCATCACACCAGTCTTCTTTCCAAGCCTTTATCTGACATTATTGTAAAATTCTTGTCATTTCTATTAAATGCTCTGTGTCATTCCCTTCTGTAGGATGCCCTCAAATTCAGTTAAGAAATTGGTGGGATAGAGGATGGGAGTGGTTAATTAGTGTGGAGTCCTCTGCCAAAGAAACTCCACAAGATTTATGAGGGTCTAAGGGACTGCAGTTCTTTTTCAGTGGCCCCCAAATCCTTTTTCCTTTCATGAAAATGAAACCTCCCACATGTCCTCCTCTCTCACCATCTCAACTGAGAGTCTTGCCACCTATGTTGGCTTAGAGCTCTGGAAGAACAGGGTTTTAGTTTCCATTCTACATTGACTTGCTCAATCCACTGTGGGGCTACAGGCTGAGGCATGTCAAATCATTTCCCCATCCTCAGAGGAAGTCTATCATCCAGAGTCTTGGGAATAAGTCTAGCCTATTCTGAGATCACTCATTATTAGAGATGTAACTGCCCAGGGGGCCATGATGGGACCAAGCAAATAAGAAAACTCTTCTGTATGTTTAGAAGAAAGTCATGCCAATGTTTTCAGTGGTGAAGTTTTATCATTGCCTATCAGAACTGACACACTGTAAACAATAACCCACCAAACTCTTCAGCAAAACCTGTTTCCACCAAGATCCTGCAGTAGGATGATATAATGTTGCATCAGGAGAGATGAATAGGACTTATTGTGCCTTCATCAAGAACAGATCATCCCAGACTAATGTTATTTCCTTTTTTGACAGGGTTAGTGCAAGGTAATGCTACAGATAATGGATTTTAGAAGAGCTTTTGGTAATGTGTCCCAAACTTCTCTCATGAAAAAGATAGCTGTGTAATCTATCTAATGATATAATTAGATGGATTTGGAATTGGTTGAACGACTGGATTCATTGAGTAGCCAGTAATCATTTAATGGCAATGTGACAGGAGGTCTTCAATGGAGTGATCCAGAGCTGAACATGGCCCCGTGCTGTTTAAATGTTTTAGCAATCACTTGAATAGAAGCATAGATGCCAGCCTTAACTCATTTGCAGATGACACAACACTGGGAGTGATAGTGAACACCAGAGGACAGGGTTAGCATTCAAAAAGATTCTGAGAGGATAGAGCATGAGACACACTAGTAAGATAAAATTCTATAAGGATAGATGTAAAGTCTTGCATTTGGGTTCAATTTCACAATTATGGAATGGGGGAGTGGTGTTAGACAGCAGTTTTTCTTTAAAAAAGAGAAAAGGCTAGGGATTTTAGTGGACTGCCAACTCAGTGTGAGTCAGCAAAATAATGTGTAGCCAAAAAAGTTTATGCAATCTTGGATTCTATTGAGAGGCAATGCTTCCAGGAACAAAGAGATGATGGTTCCTCTGTATTCTGCACTTATAAACCCCATCAGAAATTGTTTTGTTCAATTCTGGATGCCGCATTTTAGGGAGGATTTGGGGGGAATTACAGACTGCACAGAGGAAGAAAACCAGGATGAACCTTGACTTTGCACCACAAGAAAATCTGTTGAAGAAACTATGGGTATTGAGCCAAGATTAATTAATTAGCTAATTAATGGTTAATGAATTTAAAAGTACTTATTAAAGTCTTATTATGTGCAAATATTGGTCATACAAACTAAAAAAAAAAAAACAGTCCTTGTCAGTTTCAATGAAATTTGGGAAGATTTGTATGAACTGATGCAGAGTGAAGTAAGCAGAATCAGCTAAACAACTTATAGAACAACAACATTGTAAGACAAACAACTTCTAAGGTTTAAAGAATGCTGATCAACACAATGACAACCTTGATTTCTTAGGATTAATGATAAACTACGTTCCTACTCACCTACAGACAAAGAGTGCATAGAATTGGACTACAGCATGAGACTTTTTTTTTTTTTTTGGATATAGCCAATGTAGAAGTTTGTCTTTCTTGACCATATATTTCTTATAAGTGTTTTTTTTCCTTCTTTCCTAATGCGGATGGGAAGAATTGGTAGGGAGAGAAAACATATTTTTGTTCATTGAAAAACATTTAATTTAAAAAATGTTCCTGCTCTCAAGGAGTTTATATTTAGAGGAGTGGTGCCCAGGGGATAACTTGGTCTATGGAATCACAGGGATGATGAACCGAGCCATATGGAACTCAACTGACATGCTCTTTCCAGTAGCACTGGCATAATGATTACTGTGCTAAAAGAGAGAAGGGACAGGACATAAGGGGTAGCAGTATATGTTTCGTGGCAGGGTGGATGACAAGATAACTTAGATGGTAACTAGATAGGATACATAACATGGTCTGGGGGCTGGTTTACATAAAATCGATTAAAGTAATTGTGTACTCATTTGTCAGTCAAGAAGGGAAGAGTTCCATTTCTCTTTAATCAAAGAACTTGGGTTCAAATACCACCTCTGATCATTATTACCTATATGAATCTAACACCTTCCTGGGCCTTAGTTTCTTCTTCTGTAAAAAGAGCAACAGGGGTTGGAGTAGATTATTTCTATAGCCCCTTCTAGCTCTAAAAGTATGATCTTTCCCAGGGTCCAAGGCATCATTATAGAAGTCTAATGCAAAAAGGGCTGATCCAGGTGAGAAGAAATAGAACAACAGCAGTGGTGCAAGTGTCAAGAAGCTAAGAAAAGCTGGGTACCATTTTAAGGTTTACAAAATACTTTACTCACACAATGCAAAATGAGGATATATAGTTGCTTATGCTTCCCCAAATGGTATAATCATGAAGTAAGCCCTAATCCAAGATAGTCAAACACTTTATTGTTTAATTGTAGTATTCCTACACATAAAATAGGCTCAAGGTACCTCAAGGGCAAGATACCTGCTCTATGTCTCAAAGGGAACTTGATAGTTGTGTTCCTGTATCTGAAGGGTTGTCAAGTGGAGGGATTAGACTTGTCCTATTTTACCCTAGGGGGCAGAAACAGGAGCAACAGGGGGAAGTTTTAGAAGTTAATTAAAAGGTTTAATGTCATGAACAATTTCCTAGCAATTAGAGCTGTCCCGGAGTGAAATGGGCTGTCAAGAGACGGGATGGGTTCCCCGACTTTGGATGTGTTCAAGCACAGGCTGAACGATCTTTTGTCTGGTAAAGTAGGGACTTTTTTCTGCCATGGGTTGGACCATATGGCCTCTGAGGACTGTCACAATTCTAAAAACTTCTTTGACTCCTGGATTGCCTCTGAGATGACTGGAAAGAGTTTCAGTGGCCAAGGGTAAAATCAAGAAGGTCTCACAAGATCTCAGCTTTGACAACTTTCCAGTTGGTGGGCTCAGGGAGAAGAAGGATAAGAAAATGAATCTTTGTGTCCAGCTTTGGACATTATATTTTATGAAGGGCATGGAGAAGTTGGAGAATGTATAGAGAAGCGCAGCCAGAATAGTGAAGGTGCAATACATCATGCCATATAGTGATCAGATAAAGGAACTGGGGATGTTCACCATCAAGAAGAAAAGACTCAGGAAGGATATGAGAGCAAGATTCAAGTATTTGAAGGGCTGTTGTGTGGGAAAGGGATTAACCTCGTTTTGCTTATTCATTCTTTGATTCAAGGCAGGGGGCAATGGGCCAAGTGAAGGCTTGATGTAAGAAAAGCCATTCTAACAGTGAGAAGTTTACAAAAATGGAATGGGGCAGCTGACTGATGCAGTGGATAGAACCCTGGACCTGAGTTCAAATGTGGCCTCAGACACTTAATAGCTGTGTGACCCTGTTTGCCTGAGTTTCATCTGTCAAATGAGAAAGAAATAGCAAACTATTCCAGTATCTTTGCCCAGATGGGTTCACAAAAAGTATGAAACAAATCAACAACAACAACAAAAAGGAGAATAAGGTTGCCTTAGGACCTTATAAGTCCTTCCTTAATAGAGGTTTGTGCTTTTTTTTTTTAAGCAAAGACCAGATGACTGTTTCTTTGGTATGTTGATCCAATGCAATTGCTTTTTCTACTTTTGTACTCTTTATTTAGTACCATTTCTAATTGCCCCTGAGCACATCTAGGACTAAGATGTGATTGTTGATTATGATTATATATATATATGTGTGTGTGTATGTGTGTGTGTGTATGATGCATAATCATATTAAGATATGATTAAGATAAGATATTGATTCTGCTCTACTTGGAAAAATAGATTTGTTAAAAATAGTTTTTTGCAAATCTTTATCATTTTTCTTCTTTTTACAAAAAAGAAGTCTTTTCACTTTCATCCTTGAATGCATTTGAGATGGCTTTGTCTAATTAGTTATCTATCCAAGCTTCCTTTAAATTGGCTTCACTTTCTAGTGCTTCTCCTGACTTCAAAACATGATGTTAGGGGAAAAGGAAAAGAGCCTATGTGTTCTAAAATAGCTCTCTTTGTGGTGGCAAAGAACTGGAAATTGTCCATCAACTGGGGTGGCCAAACAAGTTGTAATATATGATTGTGAAAGAATACTACTGTGCTATAAGACATGATGAGCTAGATGATCTCAGAAAAACATGGATAGGCTTACAGGAAATAATGAAGTGTGAAATGAGCAGAACCAAGAGAAAGTTGTATATAGTGACAGAAATATTCTTTTAAGAATAACTTTGAATGACTAAATTATTTTGACTATTATAAATATCCAAATTAACTACAAAAGACATATGAAGGAAGATATTATCTGCATCCAGAGAAAGAACTGAAAAATAGAAGTGTTGAGATGGCTTTACATATATGCATATTTGTGTCTAATGGTAGCCATCTCTAAACATGGGGAGAGGGAAGGAAAAAAGAGGAAAAAAGAAATTTGCACCATAACTTTATTATATATTTAAATGAAATAACAAGTTGTATGTAATAGATTTGCAGTTTCAGGTACAATCATCTTTTTTTCTATTCTATTATTACAGAAATGCTTATTTTTTCAGAATAAAATAATAAAACTTTTAAAAATTATATTGCTTATAATTGTCCATTATCCTTCTTTGTAAGATTTTACTGATGACTTAGTATTCTAACCCAATGTAGCCTGCAGTAGATATCTACTTGTTTAGCAAGTGTCGTTATTCAACCACTTGTTTAAATATTTGAGGATTAATTTGATTCAATTATATGCTATATTTTTCCATTATTATTCATTCTAATTTTTTGCTAATTTTGATCTCAGCTCTGATAAGTTGATGATTTGACTCTACATAGCTGACTCAGGAAATAGTCTCATATCAGTAACAAGATTTTCATGTCTATTACAAGATAATCTGTGTGTTCCTCCTTCACTGCCAAAGAAGACCATGCCATCAATGACATGATTTGCACTTGACTTTGCTTTGAGTGAGGGAGGGCTGAGCAGGTCTCCAGCCTCACTTCTCCTCCAGAGCCATCTGAATCCAGCGACCAGATATTCATCAGGATGACTGGAGATGACCCATGATGAGGCAGTTGGGGCTAAGTGACTTGCTCAAGGTCACACAGCTAGTGAGTGTCAAGTATCTGAGGTGAGATTCGAACTCAGGTCCTCCTGACTCCTGCATTGGTGCTCTATCCACTGCACCACCTAGCTGCCCTACAAGATAATCTATTTAATTATTCAAGGTGTTATTTGTTGCTCACTATGATCAGGGCCTAACAATTTTTTGTTTGAAGAAAGTGTTCATGTTTTGGGGTCTTGAGTTTCTGGGTAAGCTACAAGGCATTGACCTTTTCTTATTCTCTCTTCTTAAACTATGCTTTTTCAGGTGTTTCTCCATAATCTCACCTTTTCCCATGTCTATATTGAAGTTACCAAGTATCAGAGCATATATTGGTTTGATTTGATAACTCTTATCAAGTTCTTCATAGAATTCTTCTATCATATTATCTTCAGCAACTAATGTTGTTACATAAACTACAATCATTTTCATGTTGATCTTTTAAGAAATATTTACCATTAGTATGGTGACATTTAATGACAAAATATCCCATGAAATAATATTTCTTATTGCCTATGGCCGTATGATAAAAACATTCTTCCAACTCCTTTCTTTGTGTCTCTGAAGAAAAATGGATTTTCTATTTATGTATCTTTCCTTCTTTGTTCTGGTTCAATTTCTAACAAGAATGTCAAGATAGATATGACACAAAATCTCTAGCAACATGTCTACTTATTGGTCATCATAAAAGGATTTCACATTATACTACCAATATTCAAATCAAAGTTCAGTAACGGTCTAAAAACTATGTGATTCTTAACACCCTGTATCCCTTTCCCCCCACTTTGCCACTATCACTTCAAAAGCAAGAAGAGGCCACATAAATTTGAGACCATGACCAGAAATTAGACTTTGTTCATTGGACCATTAGACCATGTCCTCAAGGACAGAGATTGTGTTTTACCTTTCCTTGTACCCCCAGCACTAAGTGTAGTGTCTATCACAAAGTAGGTGTTTAATAAATATTTATTGACTGACCAAAAAAAAAAGAAGAAAGCAAAGTCTCAACAGGTGGCCAATCTGTGGACAGTGTGCTTCTCAATAGCAACTAGACTGATCCTTGGCAAACAAACTTGGGTTTTTATTAAGGTTATACTCAGAGCTTAACAAGAATGGTAGAACATGCCAGATCAAAAGGAAAGTTGAAAATTGAGGTGAGGGGGAATTTTACAGATAATTTCTTAGATAAAGGTCTCCTATCTCAAATATATAATGAACTTTGTAAAATCTATAAGGATGAAAGTTATTCCACAATTGGTAAATGTTCAAAGGATATGCATAGGCAGTTTTTCAATGAAGAAATCAAAACAAGTTATAGTCATATAAAAAATGCTCTAAATCATTATTGATTAGAGAAATGCAAATCAAAACAACCTTGAGATATCATTTTCTGCCTATCTGATTGGCTAAAATGATTGAAGAGGAAAGTATCCAAAATTACCTTTTAAAAAAAATCTTTCATCATCTTTTGCAACTCATATTTGGCTAAGAATCTCCCCTTAGTCACAGTTATGAAAAATACTTCCATCCATTTTCCTCCAATTTTTAAAATAATGTTACCTTTAATATTGAAATTGAGTATGCATTTGGGCCTTATTGTTACAGACAATGTAAAGTGATGGTTTCAATCTAATTTCTGCCAAACTGTTTTCCATTTTTTCCACTCATTCTTGTCAAATATAGAATTTTTCCTCATCTTTTTACGTTCAACATTGTACTTTTGAGTTCAATTATTCTGATAGTATGTTGTATTTACTATCCCTGTACTTGCTGTAAGTAAGCACTTTGAGGATAAGGACTATTTTTTCCTCTTTTTGTCTTTGAATTTCAAAGACTCAGCACAACACCTTATATGTATTAGACGTTCAATAATCGCTTTTTAAATTTAATTGAGTTGCTTGTTAAGTCTGTTCCCCTAAATCTAGTCCTTTTTTTTAAATTTAGTACTAGATATTACTGATGATTGTTTATACTATAATCTGGAAAATCTCCAAGGCCAGATGGATTTACAAGCAAATTCTATCAAACATTGAGAGAACAATTAATTCCAGGTGAAGAAAGAGTCCTACCAATTTTTTTTATGATACAAATATGGTACCTAAACCAGGAAAAGTATAGACCAATTTCCCTAACAAATATAGATGCAAAAATTTTAAATAAAATGTTAGCAAAAAGTTTACAGCAGTTTATCATGAGAATAGTACATTGGTTCAATATTAAGAAAGCTATGAGAATAATTGACCATATCAGCAACAAAACTAATAGAAACCATATGATTATCTCAATAGAGGCAGAAAAAAGCTTTTGACAAAATGCAATACCCATTCCTATTTTAAACAAGACACTAGAGAGCATAGGAATAAATGGAATCTTCCTTAAAATAAGTAGCATCTACCTAAAACCATCAGTAAACATTATATGTAATGGAAATAAGCTCGAAGCATTTCCAATGTGATGTGGGATAAGGGTGTAAAAAAAAGGATGTACACTATCACCACTCTTATTTAATATGATACTATAATATAATCTGAAGTTTGAAATTGCTATTCCTTCTTTGTTCTTCCTTTAAAAAGTTATTTCCCTTGAGATTCTGGACCTTTTGCTCTTCCAAATAATATTGTTTTTATCTAGCTTTATGTAGAATAGTAGGGGCAGCTAAGTGAAGCAGTGGATAGAGCACCTGACCCAGAGTCCCAAAGACTTGAGTTCAAATATCACCAAAGACACTGACTAGCTGTGTAACCCTGGGCAAGTCAGCTTAATCCTGTTTGCTTCAGTTTCTGTATATATAAAATGAACTCTCCAATATCATTGCCAAGAAAACCCTAAATGGGGTCACAAAGAGTGTGAAGTGACTGAATAACAAGTGTAAAATAGTTCCTGTGTATGTACTTTGGTATAACACTAAATCTGTCTATTAATTTAGATCATATCATTTTTGCTATATTGACATAACCCAACTGAGTCATGAATGTTTCTTTAATTATTAATCCAACCTTTCTTTTTTTCCTTTTTTTAAAAAAAAGTTATTCCAAATATTTTGATAAGAGTTCTTTGTAAGGCATTTAACACACCAGTTTATGGACTGGTGGACTCTCAGTTGGAGAGAGAGAGATCACAGATTACGGGAGGTAGCCATAGAGCTGAGAAATTTTTCTGATTTGGGACAGGATCTGAGAAGTCACTGTTTTCTAACCAGCCTTGAGCTGCTCTATAACCTCATGCTTCACTTTTTCTGTATCAAAAATCTCTCCTTGTTGTCTGGGTTTATGGAGCCTCTTCTTCTTGAAGTGAGCATCAGTAAGATGATTTTTAATATTTACACCAGAAAGGTTTATCCTGGTAGAGGTGGCAATGACAAATTTCTGTGGAGTTCTCAGAGGAACTTGGTTGGTAGTCAGTCACCAATTGCAAGCCACTAGCCAGATGCTTCAGCAAAACCACTTGCTTGCCCCCAAGTGAGCCTGATCAGAACTCTGGGGTGCCAGCTCGAGGTCTCCTCACTTGCTGGCTGAAGAGTTTTTTGCCATGACTTATTAGCTTTCTAGACGCATCTTCAGTCAAGTAATACCCAGGCACTTTGAGAATCTTTACCACAAGTTCCTCCATCTTTATCACCACCAACTGGCTTTGAGATAGTAAGCAGGCACCTTCTCTCTTTATTTTCCCTTTCAATCCAGGTTTTTGGTGCAGTGTATTTCCATTTGCACATGGCTCACCTGTGGAGGATCTAGACTTGAGGATCTACCAGTCCTTCAGGCCAGGACTGGGTTCCCACTGCAATGCTTTCAAGACTCTTCCACCACCTTTTCAGCCACTTCTTTCTTTTTGTTCTTTTCCTTTTTTTCTTTTCTGCCATCTTGAGGGAAAGAGCCAGTCTTTATTTCTTTAAAGAATATTTGTAACTGCATTTTTACATATCTTAAATGTGTTCTGGTAAACTGCTTTCCATTTATTTTAGATAAATTGTGGTTATTTTAACTGGGAGTTCTCATTTTATATTTCCTTCTGGATTTTGTTATTATTGCCTGGAAAGGACATATTCTGTAGATAATTTTTATGGATTTACTTTTGAATTCTATTACTTTACTGAAGCTATTGTCTTAATTAGTTTCTTTGTTAATGCTTTGGATTTTCTAAGTAAACCATCATGTCATCTGCAAACAGGTATAACTTTATCTCCTTTTTGCCAATGTTTAAGTTTTTAATTTTTCTCTTTTCTGATTACATCATTAACGTTTTTAGACATATGTCACACAGTAGTGGTGAAAAAGGTTATCCTTGTTTTACATATTTATTTATTGAGAAAATTTCTAACATTTTTCCATTGTTATCTTTAATTTTAGGTAAATACTTTAAAAATGACATTTTAAAATGACCCTTCTGTGTCTCTTATTTGTAGTTTTTTAAGCATAATTGGCTATTATACTTTGTCAAAGACTTTTTAAGTATCCAATTATATGGTCTTCATTGTTTTTGTTTCAAATATTATTGTGTTCATTATTTTCCTAAAGTTGAGCCATTATTTTCTTTAGTATAAATTTTATTTTGCCATAGTAAAAAAAATTGAATATGTTGCCATACAGTTTTAGTGTACATCGCCATATATACCTGTATGTAGTATATACCAAGTATATACCTCTATATAACAACATATGCCCGTACCTGAGTGGTGCAAATAATGAATCTCATGAAGCAGTTGCCCTATATACTTCATTGGTCTGGAACTTATAACCAATCTTTACATTATTATAACTTCAAATAGTGCAAATGTAATACATATGACCACTTCACAGGATTCATTATTCATGCTAATCAGGACCAACTATAGTCTTTTTTCTTTCACTTTATTTTTAGAAATTTTAACAAGATTCATTACCAATTTTGGTCAATGATTTTTTTCCTTTGTTTTATCCTTCCTTGGTTTAGGTATTAGGGCCATATTTGTTTCATAAAAGAAGTTTAATGTTCTCAGTTTTTTTGTTTGGCTTTCTTTTGGGGGGGAGGGGAGGGTTGAAGCAATCAGAATTAAGTTGCCTAGGTCACATAACTACTAAGTGTCTGAGGCCATATTTGAATTCTGGTCCTTCTGACTTCAAGGCCAGTGCTCTATCCACTTCACCAACTAGCTGCCCCTAATGGTCTCAGTTTCTGAGAATAATTTGCATAATTCAGTTTTCATTGTCCTTTAAATATTTAATGGAATTCACCAATAAATACCTGAGAAGAGTTTTTTTCTTTATAGCTTATTTAATTTCATTTTATTTGATGAATGTCAGTGCTCACTAATTCTATTTTCCTGTGAGATCTATCTTGACTTTGAAGGATCTCCCATTGCTAGTGGAACTTCAAGACCAGAACTGACTTGTTGCCTGAGCCCTCCTGTCTCTGGATTCTTATTCATCTAAGAAGACTGGGAAAGAGTAATCAATACAATAGAAAAGAGATAATATATATTCATAGATGTGTAGTAATCAGACTAAAGAGGTGGCTTGATACTTTGCTGCTCTCTCTACAGCACCCACTGAGGATGAAAAGCCACCAAGGAACAGAATGAGAGCTGGTCCACTCAAAACTACAATGCTCGATTTTGACCCTGTCTCTCCTCAGCCATCGGTTCTTTGAATTCTGAAACCAATTAGGAGGCTTTTGATCATCACATAGTACTAGCTCCTCAGTCACTCATGGCCTGAAACTGGCTCCACAAAATTCCATGTTTAGATTTGATTTAAACAAGCAATATCTCAGCATTCCCTATATAATCCACCAGGAAGGGCAAATTCAAGCCTACTCAAAGCACTGACTGGGCCCATTGACTGGGCCAATTCCCACACTTTCCTTTGATATTCACAACAACCCATGAAAATAGAGATGACAGTTATTATTTTCCCCCTTTTACGGATGAGGAAGCTAACTAAGTTAGAGCACTTGATAGCTAGTAATTAACAAAGACAGAATCTGGATCCACACTGCCACCGCATGATTTACTCATCTACTTCATAATAATACATTCTAAAACATTTTGTTTTTGTTCATCTGTGTCCAACCCCTTGTGACCCCATTTGGGGTTTTCTTGGCAAAGATGCTGGAGTGGCTTGTCATTTCCTTCTCCAGCTCATTTGACAGATGAGGAAACTGAGGCAAACACGGTTAAGCGACTTGCTCAAGCAGCTAGGAAGTGTCTGAGGCTGAATTTGAATTCAGATTTTCCTGAGTGGTGCTCTATGCACAGCACCACCAGGGAGCAAATTTAAGCTGGAGTGTTCAGAAGCTAGAGTGTTCAGGCTCCATTTTCTTTCTATTTTTGAAAAAATAGTACTTTTGCCCTTCTCCAATTTTGCAGTCCTTGTTCTGGGGTACTTCTCCTGTCCTCTAAGAGTTTTCAAAAATCACTGAATGTCTGTTATGTGACAGAGAGGCAGTGTTGGTGCTAGGAAATTTCTTTAAATCCTAGTGGCTGAAGACTCAGTTTCCCTACCCCCACCTATTATTGCCCTAGAGGAATAGTCAACGAAAAGTCCTAAAGTTTGCATCTATATAACCCAGCCATAAGATCACAGTCATACATAAGACTCTTTTCTCTGCAACAAGAAGAAGCATGCTTATTATACTAGATAACTGAGGAGGAGGTTTTTCACCACAGCACAGAGGAAGTTTGGAATATTTCCACTAAGCCGCTGTGTTCAAGAATGACAAAATCAAACCTATTAGCAACGTGAAAAATTGGGCATGAGTGTCAAGCTAGAAAGATGTGGTTACAAACAGACTAGAAAGTATACATAGCAAAGAAGAAGCAAAGTCAGAACCAGGCTATTCAACTACAAACAGGACAGAAACTGGTAGAGTCAGGAGGGGTAGAGTAAACACGTGAGCTCAGGCTCACAGGATAGAACAGTCAAAGTAAATCCCTTGACTGCCCCTCAGGGTATCTCCTCTTCCAGTTGGCACTTCTCAAACTAAACTTGCCTACCTCATGACATATCAAAGGTAAACATATGACCTGATGGAGAGGCAGTGCGGTAGTGTGGAAGGAGCACTGGCTCTGGAGTCAGGCTATCTGAGCTCAAAACTTACCACTGATATTCACTGCCTGTATATAGGATTAAGGCACTTAACCTGCCTGAGGCTCAGCTCCCTCTTCTGTAAAATGATAAGGTTAGATTAGATGGCCTTTGAAGTCTATTCTTGCTCTAAACAGGCAATCCCATGGTACCCACTGACTTGCCCATGATCAAACATAACCAGGCTGGAATGTGAATCTCTCATAGATCCATTAACCAACCATCCATTCTTTGAAGGAAACATTTCCTCCCCTAAGAATGGGGTTGATGACAGATTCCAGTGGAAAGGTGGAAGGGACTCATGCTGTAAAATGTTAATTGCCTGAAAAATGCACAGACTTGCTCAAAGGAAGATTTTGTTGTTGCAAATTTGAAATATTCCTTTCTGCATCTTTTTTTCTGTGCAATTTTTTGAAAAAAAAAAAAGTTTTATGATGCTCCATTTTTTTTGCCTATCTATCATTATCCATTTATCTAACCTGTCCCCGTAGAAAACTTCCTCTGTGACAAAATTTTTTGTTGTTCAGTCATTTTGCAGTTGTGTCCAACTCTTTGTGATCACATTTGGGGTTTTCTTGGCCAGGATATTGAATGGTTTGCCATTTCCTTCTCTGTCTCTTTTGACAGATGAGGAAACTGAAATAAACAGGGTTAAGTGATTTGCCCAAGGTCACACAACTAGTAAGTGTCTGAGCCTGATTTGAACTCAGGTCTTCCTGACTTCAGGCCCAGCTCTCTATCCACTGTACCACATACTTCTTCTAATCATAATTTATATACATATATATAATTTATTGTATATAGGTTACATGTAATTTGTATATATATATATATATATATAAATTATATCCAAACTATAATTTATTTTCCAAACTATACAAAAGTTCACACTTTTCTTATATATCCCTCTTTCTTATTCTTCTCTGTATATTGGAATGTTTGTATTTATTTCTATTAAGTTTGCAATGAAATAAAAGATTTAAAAATTTCTTATCCTTGTGACTGTTCCCTACCACATGGAAAAGAGGAGCTAGTTCCTATGTGAGATACCTTCAGGGAGCAGTACTAGAGGGTACCAGGGCTGAGGTCTTAGTTAAGTGATTGCCTTCAGATCCACCAGGAAAAGTTCCATCACAGCTCTAGGGCAAGGCAGCCCCAAATATGGGTTAGATGCAGGTAATCTGACTTTCTTTGCCTCTAGGACACCTGTGGTGGTGCAGCTGTGGAGATGACATTTTTTGCCTTTTCCAGAAAAACATCCTCCCCCTGAATTAAGCTGCAGACTCGCAGTCAGTGCCCCACTTACTTTGTTCAAACCCTCATTCCTTCGAGCCAAGAAGGATAGTGATGCCAGTATCTCATCCCTAACACTGAGATGCTGTCTTTGTTTGGAAGGACAGCCCCGCTGTTGTGTTCTAAATCATCTGTCAAAAGGTCTTCCTTTCCATTCTACTGTCCTGGCACTGTTGGGACTACTGAACTGGGGGAAGGCACCACAGTTCCATTAAAGGGCCTGCTCTCTATGGGAAGTGCAAGAGAGGCATAGCATGAGAAATGCTCCGGAAGGGAAGATGTTCCAGGCTCTTCTAATGGAAAACAGTAGGAAGCACTGTCCATTCTGACAAGGCTTTAAATTCATCTGCTTGCTTTGACACTACTTAATGGTGCCTCTTGGTTCCACGGCTGAATGAGAGAAAGTCCAGTGAGGGTGAATAGCCATTAAGTAGTGAATGAAGTTATTCTCTGGACTCCTCCAGTACTTTAGATTTCTGGGAAAATCTTGCAATATGTCTGTTCCAATTTTTCTTATCTGCAAAATGGACATGGTATTAAATTTTCATATACCTCATCTTGTCCATAAAGTAAAAAAAAAAAGAGTATTGATAAGGCTAGGTGTTACTGTGTATAGAGAACTTAACTTAGAGTAAGGAAGAGCTGGGTCCTCATCACTCCTCAATCCACTAACTAGCTGTATGACCCTCTACATAGCATTTAATTTCTCTGAGACTCAAGTTTCCTCATCTACAAAACAGGAATAACAATCCTACTACTTATATCACAGGGTTTTTTTGAGATTCAGACGAGATCATGTATGTGAACGTCTTTTCAAACCTTAAAGCACTCTGTTTTGTTGTTCAATAGTGTCTAACTCTGTGACCTCATTTGGAGTTTTCTTGGCAGGTAATGGCATGGTTTGCTATTTCCTTCTCTAGGTCATTGCACAGATGAGGAAACTAAGGCAAACAGGATCAAATGACTTGCTCAGGGCATACAGCTAGTACACGTATCTGAGGTCAAATTTGAATGCAGGTATTCCTGACTCCAGATCTGGCACTCTATGCACTGTGCCACCTAGCAGTCTAAAAAAGAGCTATTGGGTAGGGGTGTTGTTAATTGTTATTACTTCTGGTGCTTTGCCACCCTGGAGAAGCTTTTCCCTAAAGTCCTCCTCTCCTGTTTGGTGTGATTCCTTCAGCAGGACTCCCATTTTAGGAGGAACTCAAGCCATGCCTCATCCCATGCTCTCTCCATACTCTTCCTACTTATCTCCACATTACCCCCATTCAGATTTAATCCCATGTTACTCCTCTTCCGATACTGTGTCATTATCCCCATTAGAATGTAAGGGTTGTATTATTTGCTTCTATCTGCATCCTCATCACTTAGCAGGGTACCTGGCAGATTTCTTAGTAACTAATTGATAATAATTAATAAAAAGCACATAATAAATACTCTTATCTGTGTATCATTTATGCTTGAAGATAGATATCTTCCTAAACTATATTTCTCCAATCTATACTAGGTTGCCATTAATGAGGAAGAAAATACATTTAAACAATTAGACCCAAGTGATCAGGGGAATTAGAAGAATTAGAGAAGAGGCAGCAGGAAACATAGACAGAAGACTGGCCTTTGAGTCAAGAAGACAAGGGCTCAAATACCATTAGTGACATTTACTGTCTGACCCTGGACAAGTCATGTATGTCAGACCACTTCTTAGAACTTGGGAGGGTTATAATTGACCTTTGGGGAGAAGATTTCCATAGTGGGAGGTCTCCACGTGCCCAGTGTCACAGATAACAAAGGTAACACCAACGAAATTACTGTATGTAGAGAATCTTGATAAAACTGAGAAGGAAATAAAATAAAATACTTTAATGAATAAAAGAGTATTAAACAGACTGAGGCTATTTAGCCTAAGGAAGAGAAGACAGAGCCATCTTAGAATATTTTGAAGTGTTATCTTGTAGGAACAAGATTAGATTTTACTGACTTCAAAGGAAAGTAATGAGACTAATGAATGAAAAAGATAGGGAGATAGATTTTAGCTTAATATATAGAAAAATTCCTCCTAACAATTGGACTAGTTGCACAGTAGAAAGGGCTGCTCTGGTAAATAATGACTTCTTCCTCACTGGAGATATTCAAGCAAAAGAGGAAAGCAGAAGATCTGAGTTCAAATCTTAGATACATATTAGCTGTGTAACCCTGGGCAAGTCATTTAACCATTTTCTGCCTGTTTTTTCATCTCTAAAATTAGTATAATGGTAGCAGGGCTAATCTGAAGATAATATTGATTTAAGTGCCTTGCAAACTTTAAATTTCTCTAAAAATGCTATTTTTTAAAAAAAGGTAAGAGGACCTCTTATGAGAAATTCATGCCTAAGGTATATCACTTCTGAGGTTCCTTTGAACTCTAAGACTCTACCATTTGCTCTCCTACACAGTGAGACTGTACCTTTAAAAGGAGACAGGAGGCACAGCAGCCTTCTGTGTTGGCCAAGTGCTCTGTGGGGGAGGGAACAGTTGGGGATAATAATACGTTGTAGTGCTCTAGCCCTTTTCTTCTGCAGTGCTGGAGAGCTTTGCAAGACATTAGTTCATTAATCCTCCCAACATCTCTACAAAGCAGGCAGAGGATAATGATACCTGCCTCCTGCAAGGCTGAGCCTGACTCTTTTAAAGGTACAGTGTCTCCATTTAAGAAGAAACTCTTGGAGGAAGACACATTCTGCTAGAAGGCTGTCTACTTTTATACACATGTGCTTATTTAGGATGCATTTCTTTAAAAAAAATTATTGAGTTATTGGGGGTTTTGCATCATCATAGTTTTCCCCAGTATTCCCCCCTCCACCTCTCCCAGAAAACAATCTCTTTCAACAGAGTATTTTTTAAGACAAAAAAAGAAAAATCAGCACAACCAATTGATATACTGTAAAAAATCCAAAAAATATGTACTGTGAACATAATCTGTACATTTCTCTCCACTCAAGAAAGAGTTTGTTGGGAGTGTCCCCTGTTATCTCCCCTAAGAGTCATGCGTGATCCTTATAATTTTATTACATTCATTTTTAATATTTTTGTATGTGACTTGGTTCCATTTGCATCACTGTAGTCATTGTGTGTGGGTGCTGTTTTCTTGGCTCTTAAGCTGCATTTTAATCACTTCCTGAGTGCTAACCTTGTTCCTCCCTCCTGCCCCCACTCCCACTTTCACCACCCACTTTTTAATCCATTCCATGATGAAGCAGCTAGATTGTACAGTGGGTAGAGTACCAGGCCTGGAGTCAAGAAGACCTGAGTTCAAATGTGACCTCAGATACTTAGTAGCTGTGTGACCCTGGGCAAGTCACTTAACCCTGTTTGCCTCAGTTCCCTTATCAGTAAAATGAGCTGAAGAAAGAAATGGCAAACCACTCCAGTATCTTTGCCAAGAAACCCTAAATGGGGTCACAAAGAGTAAATACAACTGAACAACCACACTAAAGCTAACGTGTCCTTCTACCATTGAGTCCAAGGAAATTCTGTGGTATAACAGTGGAGAGTGTCCTTGTTCAGAATCTCCGAGTACATTAGTATCTATATGATCTTGTACTCGTTTCTGGTCCTCTGACTTATCTATGAGAGAGTTAGGTAGGTTTAGGTAGTCAGATTAGGTAGGTTTTAAGGCTCCATTCAACTCTCAGCCAATGATTCTTTGATTTTTCTAAATGCTCCCTCAAATAAGGCTTTTCTATTCCTTTTAAATCAATTACATTTATCAAGTACCTCTTCTGTGCAGAACACTGCGCTAGCACTGGTGGAGAAGGTCCAGATAACACAGTCTCTCCCTTGAAGGAAACTGGCACGTAATAGGTGATTAATAACTGTTTTTTGATTATAGTCAAAGAAGGGAATATGACATATAAGTAATTACAAAATTACTTTTTTCTCTTGCAGAGCTGTGGTTTTGCATGAGTGTTTGGCAGTGGAGAAAGAACAGAATTTTGAATTGCTGACTTTGGAGACCCAACATTTAAATTAAAATCCCATTCCCTTTCTGCATATGACCTTAGAGAAATCACTTAGCCTTTCTGAGCCTCTGTTTCTTTTTTGTAAAATAAGGGAGTTATACAATGAAGCTTTAAATCTATGGTCACATTGTTTGGTATAAGGAGGTCCCAATGAGGAAATTCCCTTTACCAATGCAGATCTATAATTATTCTGTAATTTAAACTCCAAGAGAGTTGACTAGGCATGGAGGGGTTAAGTGACTTGCCCAAAGTCTTACAACCAGTGACAGAGAGAGAACTGAAAGCCAGTGCTCTCCGTACTAAGCTAGGCTGCCTTCCTATAACTTAATTAGAAATAGGGATAGGAACTAGGTCTAAGATTTCATTGGCATAAGGAATTCTGAGAAGAGGAAATTGTTTTGCCAATGTAGGTCAGCACCTTTGTTTATGTCTTAGAGTCTTAGAGAGTTACTCAGAGAATAATGAGAAGTTCAGTGGTTTGCAATGTGGTCACCCAATTGCTGCAAGTCTGAGTTGAGATTTCGACATAGACCTTCACAGCTTCAAATCTGACTACCTGCTATGACACTTTACTACAATTAACATATTTCTATTATTATTTATGATTACCTTGCCTTCAAATAGGATTATTCTAAAAGCAACTTTTTCCTTTCTCTCCCTTTTTCTTTGCAAATGATACCAACCAGAAGAATCATTTACAAGAATGTCTGGAGTCTGGAGGTATTTAGAAAAGTTTAAATTGAATTGAGATGTGTTGGTAGGACTAGAGCAGAAGGAGAGAGTCAGGATTGCTTACGAATTCTCAGGGAATTTATTCCTTTCCTTTTCTTTCTCAACCACAGGTTTCCATTGATTTTATAGACAGGAAAATTGAAACAAAGGGAGGTCACCTGATAGACTCATAAGCAGTTGAGGTGAGAAGAGAAATCTGTGAGTGAGGAGAGCCTAGGATTCTGGGCTTTTCCTGAATTCCAATAGTATTGAGATTCTAACTATTCTAGAGAGATTGTCAATTATCAGTGGGCTGTTGTTTTTCCATATTCAGAACACAAATAAATCGTGAGAACCTGTGTGTGGGACTTTTACTGGTGCCCTTAAGAGGGAAGTTAGAGAGAGATGATAAAATCAGAAAAGATCCAATTGAAAAAATGTTCTCATCATAATCTGTCACTTATCAGATCCTGCCTTTTATCTGAAAATTGGCTGATCAGAGCAGCTACTAGTCCATACTTGCCCTATCCAGCCGCTGTTCTAACATGTTTACCATGAACAAATACATTTTGTTTTTATAGAGTGAATAATATCCTGAAAGAAAAACTTCAGTTTCCCACAGTCTGGTTTCAGAATTTCAGCTGAGACTCCAAAGTAAGTCAACCCTCACTGTCACAAAATCATCAAATGTAAGAATTGAAAGGAATCTTAGCAGCCATTTAGTACAATCTTTACTTGAAAGTAATTATTATAATAGTTAACTGTTACAGAGAGCTTAAAGATTTGGAAAGTATTTTACATATATTAACTCCTCCTCATAACAACCCTGTAAAGTATCATCGTCGTCATCATCATCATCATCACCACCATTTGATAGATAAGGAAACCTAGACTGACAGAATTGAAGTAATTTGCCAGGATCGAAGAGCTAGTAAGAGTCGGAGACAAGATTTGAACTCAGGTCTTTCGAGGCATTTAGATGTCCCAGTGGATAAAGCAATGGGCCTGGAGTCAGGAAGACCTGAGTTCAAGTCTGCCCTCAGATGCTTACTAACTGTGTGACCCTGGGCAAGTCACTTAACCTCTGTTTGCTTAATTTACTGGAGAAAGAAATGGCAATGCAATCCACTATCTTTGCCAAGAAAAACCCATGGACAATATTAGTGTGCTATGGTCTACAGGGTCACAAAGAGTTGAACACCACTGAACAACAATTTCCTGATATGAAATCCTACTCCTTACCTTTTATACCACCAACTTGCCTAATAATAATAACAACATTCACATGCTACTTTAAGGTTTGTAAAGTACTTTCCATATATATTATCCTATTTTATAATATATTCAACAAGCGATCATCCAGTCTTTGAACTTCCAAGGAAGGGGACCCTACTAACTCTCAAGGCCATCATTCCATTTTTGGACATTGTTAAAAAGCTTCTTTTTCCTAGTATCAAGCCTAGATTTGTCTGCTGCCATCTTTTTTTTCCCATAAAATCAGCTTCTAGTTTTTTATTATATTTTTGATGTCAATTTCATAAATCTCTCCTTAGGACTTACATTTTGGTCTTCAAGTAAGGATTTTTTTTAAAAAAATTATTTATTTTTAGTTTTCAACATTAACTTCCATAAGCTTTTGAGTTTTAAATTTTCTCCACCTCACTCTCCTCTCCCTCCCCCAAGATGGCATACAATCTGATATAGGCTCTACATATATATTCTTATTTAACATATTTTCACTTTAGTCATGCTGTAAAGAAAAATTAGAATGAATGAGAGGAACTGCAAGAAAGAAAAAACAAAACAAAACAAAAAAAGAGAAAATAGTCAGCTTTGCTCTGCATTCAGACTTCATAGTTCTTTCTCTGGGTATGGATAACATTTCCCATCACGAGTCTTTTGGAGTTGTCTTAGATCCTTGCGTTGCTGGGAAGAGCTAAATAAGTCTACCAAAATCAGTCATTAAGCAGTGTGATAGTTTACTGTGTATAGTGCTTTCCTGGTTCTGCTAACTTCACTCAGCATCAGTTCATATAAGTCTTTCCAGGCTTTTCTGAAGTTAGCCTGTTCATCATTTCTTTTTTGTTTGTTTGTTTTTATTTTTTTTAATTAATTTATTTGTTTTCAGTTTTCAACAATCACTTCTGTAAATCTTAAATTTTCTCTCCCTCCCTCTCTCCTTCCTCCCTGAGATGCCATGCAATCTTATATAAGTTCTACACATGCATTCTTATTAAACACATTTTCACATTAGTCATGTTGCATAGAAAAATTAAAACAAATGGAAGAAACCATGAAAAAAATAAAACATAACAAAAGAGAAAATGGGTTGCTTCATTCTGCATTCCTATTTCATGGTTCTTTCTCTGAATGTGGATGGTATTTTGCCTCAAGAGTCCTTTGGGAATGTTTTAGGTCACTGCATTGCTGTGAAGGGCTAATGGTCCTCGTACCCTGTGGCTGTTACCATGTATAATGTTCTCCTGGTTCTGCTCATTTCACTCAGCATCAGTTTAGGGTTTTTTGAAGTATATCTGCTCATCATTTCTTATAGCACAATAGTATTCCATTGCATTCATATACCACAACTTGTTCAGTCATTCCCCCAGTTGATGGGCATCCCCTCAGTTTCCAATTCTTGGCTACCACAAAAAGAACTACCATAAACATTTTTGTATACATGGGTTCTTATCCCATCTTGGCATCTTCTGCTCATTTCTCCTGGTTTTGTCCTCTGGGATCAAACCTCTTCCATAGAATAGCCCTGCAAATATTTGGAGACAGCTATCATGTCTTCTCAAAGTCTTCTTCATCAGACTAAACATTCCCATTTCTTCAAAATGTCCCTTGGGGTCTTTAAAAGCTCACAGAGATGGAATGATTTGTTTGGGTCTGGATTAGAGCTTTTTCTTTGTTGCTTCTCAGAGTAAAGAATTGCCTAGGAGAAACTTATACTAAACTTAGAATGGCCTTAATAAATGACTTTGATCAGGGGCTCTTAACCTGGGGTCACAGACCATTCCATGGATAAATTTTAGGGTATTTGTGAACTTGGATGGGAAAAAATACATATTTATCACAATAATTGGTTTCTTCTAAAATTCTATATATTTTATTCTATGCATTTAAAACAATTATTCTTAGAAGGGATCCATAGGTCTCACCAGAATGCCAAAGAGGTCCAGGACACAAAAGATGTTAAGAACCATTTCCATAGAGGAAAATGAAAGATTCTTCAAACCATAAATATTTGAGCTTGACTTAGATTACTGACAAAATTCTAAAATATGAATGTAACTCCAAGTTTCCAAGACCCAGTATCACTGAGATATCAGAGACTGATGTCAAATAATCAATATACATTTATTAAATGTCTGCCATGTGACAGACACTGTGCTAAGCACTGGGGATACAAAGAGAGGCAAAAAATATTGCCTGCTTACAAGGAACTTACAATCTAACATGCAAACAAATATATACAAAGCAAGCTATATACAAGATACTTTTAATGGGATCACAGAGACATCAGAGACTTTGTGGACTCCGAAGGAATTCAGGAGAGGTGTCTCTTTAGTATTTTGGTTGCTTTAAGGAAAGGACTTGTACCCAAGTTTGGGAACACTAGGAGAGCAGGCAGAGAGGTCATGGCAAAACATACACAGATTATGTATGAATCAGAAAGCAAGAAAAGGGGAAAAAAGTGAAAGGCAAAGGAGTGGAATGGAGCTGAGATCAAGACAAAGCAGCAATAGTAGCACTTAAAGTCAAATCCAGTCAGTAGATCTTTCCCTTGATTTCCTAGAATACAGGTCCCCCTCTGACCTTGAGACTCATTATAGCCTTCTACATTTTGCTTAAATGGTTATCTTTCATTTCTTTATTATTTGGCACTTCCAAAATTACGTGACTATTAACAGTGATTTTGACTAAGCCTATGTGTTAGTTCATGGTTTGAGATAAAAGGGAAGCTGGCTTATAGGAAATGAAATTTCCTCAATTTACTCCAGGATGGGAGCTGAACCATTTAGAGTTTCTGTAACTTTGGCAGTTATTGAGAATAATCTAGACTCTAGATTTGCAAAATCTAGAATCATTTTATAAATGTTATAATTTGTAAAATAAAGAAATTGAATATGAAGTTTTACAGGCAATTGTAAAACATATAAGGTTTTGCTGGACTACATTTAGTTCTTACAGAATGTTCCACATGAAATATTCATAATTATTTTATATAATTGGCTCTACATTTTTATGTTTGGAGCTTGTATAATTATAGGAAGAAGGACATTTTATGTTTTATAACTATATAATGTAAATTTTAATTAATTAAGAATTTTGGGGGCAAAAGTCATTGTCACTGTTGTGAATGCTTAATGAATAAAGCTAAAATAATATGGATATTCAAAGCATGTTTTTGTTGCTGTTACTGGAAAGGTTTTGTGGAACAAAAAATGTTCCTAAGCACTATTCTAAAGCATACCCACTAGACTCTCTTTGAATTTGGAAAGAAACAATAAGGAAATAAACCAAAAACAGAGAGAAGATAGAGATTTAGTGGATTTACACCTGAGACCATCTGAGAGGTTGCTCAAACATATATACCCATAATCCAAAGATCTCTATAAATCATTATAAGGATAGTTGATGATCATTCAGATTACCATTAGTGGTGGTGATCACTAGGAGTTAGCAAGGGTTTATCAAGAGCAAGTCATTCCCAATGAACATGGTTTTCTTGTTGTACAAAGTTACTAGACTGATCCTCCAAAAGAGTCTTACTATAAGGCTTCATTACAGTGTCAAGGTGACCTCAGATTCTTGGAGGTTATGCCAGAAGAGTATAAGCTCTAGCAGATTCTACTATGCTGTAGAAGCTTCCAGCATGATCCCAATGAAACGCTATATACTTTCTGAGGACCAGCATAGTCAAGTATCAAGACCCTTACCATTAGTGGTCTGGACACTAGGTGAGGAATTATTTTACTATGGAAACCTATGAAACAAAGAAAAATATAATAAGTAAAGACACTTTTCACTTATACAGTGGTGATCAAGAGTGGTAGAAATGGGGCAGACAGTACTAAGAATCATACAGTTTTTACACCATCTAAAATCATTAATTTAATCATTAGTATTCTAAGTGTGAGCTTGTTTTTCAATGACCAATTAGTAGACAGACTTTTTGAGGAAGAGAATCATATCAATATCAACATTCTTTCTATAAATGAAACCAAAAAACTATAAGGAAGTTGTAGTAAATGCTCACAGGTTCTTCTGGGAGAGGCAAATAGGAAGGTATGAAATAACCATTTAAAAAACACCTACTATGTGCCAGGAGCTATACTAAGGCCTTGAAAAATATATTGTTTGATTGTCACAACAACCTTAGAAGGTATATGCCTTTGTTATCCTCATTTTACAGAAGGGGAAACTGGGGCAGACAGAGGTTAAGTAACTTTCCCAGGGTCACACAGCTAGTAAGTGTCTGAAGCTGCATTTGAACTCAAGTTTTTCTGACTCCGGCACCAATTCTCCATCCATTGTGTTACCTAGTTGCCTCTGAAAGAAGTTGCTGGACTCTATTTTGCCATTTCCTGGAATACTTGGTCATGTTATTTTGTAACATTCATGATAAGCAAAAATACAATCATGATGATAATTGCAGCGTATGTGACAATGACTATCTACTTCTGAAGATGAGAAGTTAAAAGAATTCTATCTTCAGTGAGTCTGAGCCAAATGAACATATGCTTGGTGATAAATCTAAAGAAGTTATAGGAGGAGACAACGAACAATATTGAACAATATGGCTGTTGACTAATAAGTAGACAACTTCAATGGCCTGGAGTCTCCACAGAAGCCTCACATCTGTAGAATGCCAGTAATTCCTTCAAGAAGGGAATTAGATGGAACAAGCATGATGAAATGCCTTGTTAATGAAGCCATTTCCAAATCAGATGTTCTGTATACAGATAAATCAAAGTTGCAAATCAGTACCAAATTAGAAAAAAGGACAAAGATGAGAAGCTCTCATTGTGTCATCAACAACAGCTACCACCAGACATGCCAAAAAGCTACTGATGATGAAAAATTATCACCCAGTGAAAACATTAGGTAATAATGGCTTCCAATGACTTTGCTGAAGAGGTAGGTCTAGAGCAGATCTCCACGTGAAATGAGTTGGTTTGGTTTGGTTTGGCACTGAGCAACTAGTCCCAAGGCATCTTGGCATCAACAAAAAACCCTTGTGAAGAGCCCACAGGGCTCATGAAATTGTGATTGGATTTGGCTTATGACTTTAATACTGCATACATGGTGTCCCCAAATCCTTAGTGCACTATTTAAATTATAATAGCTTAAAACTTTGCTAAGACTTTGAGAATATGTTTTATAGTGCCCGCCATACTAGTCACAAAGTAAAACTGAGCACCTTCAAATAATAGGTGTTTCGTAAAAGGCAGTGTGGTATAATCAGAAAGATCTGGGTTCAAGGTCAGTTGTTGATACATATTGACTCTATAACCCTAGGTAAGTCATTTAGTCTCTCAATGAGAAATTAAAGCATCTATCTAAGATAGTAAATTGCAGAACAGGTGCTCATTTGCATTGGAGGAGAGGAATTCTCCTACTGGGGTGCCCTACAGGAATAAAATCACAGGTAGAAACAAAAACAAATACAACATGAAATTCAGAATTGGGTCAGCTTACATGAGAGTCAACATAGCTTTCTTGGAACATGAGTCAGCACAGAACAATCTTCACAAATGCCAAGTATGAAAATTGTCAAGTGACATTATCTATTGACATTTTACTTCTAAAATTGCTATCGGTAAGCTAGTAACTGCTAGGAGACACTGTGGATAGAGTGCCAGGCCCGAAATCGGGAAAACCCAAGTTCAAATCCAGTTTCAGACACTAGTTGTGTGACTCTGGGCAAGTTATTTAACCCTGTTTACCTCAGTTTCCTCATCTGTAAAATAAGCTAGAGAAAGAAATACCAAACCACTCCATTATCTTTGCCAAGAAAACTCCAGATGGGGTCATGAAGAGTCAGACATGACTTAAACAACAAACTTATTAAGTTTTATTTTCAACTGTCAGTTAACTAGCATTTATTAAGTGCCTACAATGTGCCAAACATCGTACTAATCACTAGGGGCAACAAAGAAAGATTAAAAATAAAAGAACTTAGTCTAGTGATGATAACGTGCCAACAACTTTATACAAACAAGACATATGCAGGATAAATTGGTGGTGGTTTCAGAGGGAAGGCACTAAAATTTAGGAGGAATGGGAGTTTTTTGGCAGAAGGTGGGACATTAGCTGAGACTTGAAAGAGGCTGTGGAAGCTAGAAGGTGTAGATGAAGAGGTAGAGCATTCCAGGCATGGAAGGCAGCCATTAAAATGGCTCAGTCAGGAAATGGACTGTCTTGTGCCAGAAGAAGCTAGGAAGCCAGGTCACTGGGTCACAGAGTACATGGAGGGCATTAAGGTATAAGTATGAAAAGTAAGAAGGGACCAGGTTATGAAGGGTTTTAAAAGTCAAACAGAGGATTTATACTTGATCCTGGAGGCAATAGGGAGCCACTAGACTTTAATGAATAAAGAGTGATATTATCAGACTTGCACTTTAGGAAGATCAGTTTGATGCTTAGTGGAGGATGAATTGGTTGAAATAGGGAGAGATTTGAGGCAGGGAGAGCAAGCAACAGACTAATGCAATAGTTCAGGTATGAGACAAAGAAGGCCTGATCCCAGGTGGTGGCAATGTCAGAGAACAGAAGGGAATATAACAATATTAATAATAATAACAGTACACATTTCTACTTTGTTCTGTTGTATCTGCCTCTTCATGACCCCATTTGGAGGCTTTCTCAGCAAAGTTACTGGAGTACTTTGACATTTCCTTCTCCAGCTCATTTTATAGATGAAGAAACTGAGGCAAACAGTATTGAGTGACTTGCCCAGGGTCACAGAGCTAGTGTCTGAGGCTGGATTTGAACTCAAGTTTTCCTGACTCCAAGATTCGTACTCTATTCACGGTGCTACCTCACTGCCTGTAGAGACTCTATGAGAGATTCACAAGAGCAAAAACTACAGGACATACCAACTTATTGGTTATGGGGGATGAAAGAGGGACAAATCAAGGATGACCACTAGGCTGTCAGTCTGAGTACCTGAGAGGACTGTGGTTTCCCCAAAAGTAATAGGGAAGTTAAGAACGAACACTTTTTAGGAAAAGATGAGTTCAGTTTTAGACAAGTGTTCAAGTTACCAATGAAATATAAAATTTGACATGTCTAAAAGGCAGCTGGACATTTACAATTGGAGGTCAGGAGAAAGACAATGTCTGGACAAGTAGATCTAAGAGTCATTAGTACACATCATATCTGAAATGATGGGAGCTGATGAGGTCACCAAGTGAAAGAATAGCATAGAGAGAAAAGAGAGAAAGACACAGGACAGAGACTTGGGGGACTTCCACAGTTAGTGGGTATGACATGGAGGAAGATTCAGCAAAGGAGGCAGAGGAGTGGTCAGACAGGCGAAAGAAGAACCAGGAAAAGAGCAGCCAAACAAAGAATATCAAGGGGAAAAGGATGATCTACAATCTCAAAGGTCACACTGAGGGTGAGGGATCAAGAACAGGTCACTAGATTTGGTAATTTGGTAACTTTGGGATGATCAGTTTCTGTTGAATGACAAAGTTAGAAGCCAGATGGCAAAAATTTTAGAAGAAAGTAAAAAGAAAGGAGGTGGAGGCACCCATTTATTGGAGAAGACTATCCTATGGGATTTAGTTACAAAAAGATAAATATAGTGGGGATGAATGGATAAAGGGAGGCTAGTTTGAGGATTATAAGGCATGGGAATGTTTGAAAGCAGCGGAGAAATAGTATAAAGGGAATAACTGAAGATGAGTGAAAAAGTAGGGATGAGAGAGGGCACAATTTGCTAGAGAAGACAGGATGGAGTTGCATCACTTGTGCGTATACAGGCATTAGCCTTTGCAAGGAGAAGGGCCACCTCTTTACGGAAAACAGAAGTGAAGGAGAAAATAAATGGCAGAAGTCATCTTATATGAGATTAAAAATGGGAAAATGAGAGAGCTCTTGGCAAATAACTTCAATTTTTCAGTGACATATGAGGCAAGGTACTTAATTGAAGGGGAGGAGGAGAGCTTTGAGAGATTTAAAGGGGGAATTAAAAGATTTGGGGAAGCTAATGTGAATCAATTAGGGAGATATAAAAGGATTGCCTTGCTGCAGGGAGGGCCCAGGAAACATCAGTTTGTAGTGAACCCAGTCAGCAAAAGTTCATGATTTTCTCCAGCCTCATTCTATAGCACCTGAGTAGGAGCAAAGGTAATAGTTGGTGAATATAATCCAAAGCTGAGGTTTGGGAGAGCTCCAAGAGAAGAGGATAGTGTAGAATGTTCAAGACAGAGAAGGGGAAAGTGTACAGCCAGGACAGGGGTGATGGTCTGGGAAAGAAGTGAGAGTTGGAAGGTTTGGAGGTTGCAGTGAGGATGAACGGGGTTTGGAATTTTAAGGCAAAGGAGAAGAGAAAATAACAACAGATTATAATAAGATAAAAGAATTACAAAGTTTATGAACAGGGATGGGGAACACTGGTGGGTAACTACAAGATCACTAGTGTGATCAATATTCTCTGTGGGTAGCTGTGGTAGAGTAGAGGAATAGGTCATAGGAAATGAGGAATTGGGAGTTTAGGGTGTTAGAGGGAGTGTCACTATGTATGTTGAAGTTCTCAAGTATCGGGGGAGGAGAAAAAGACTGTGATTCAGGCACTGTAGTCACTGAGGAAGAAAGGAGAATGTCCTATAGGTCTGTAGACATCAGCTCCCAGAATCTTGGTTGGATGATAAATATAGTTTGAATGAACTTCAAAGGAGAGTTTACTGAGTGCTAGTAGTAGAAGAAGAGCATGGAAAAGGTTATGGGAAGCAAAGAGTAATCTAATTCTCCCACCATGTAACTAGTAAGCCAGGAAATAGGAGTGAAAGTGCAACCAATGCTGCAAATGGTAATCCATTTTCAACCCTGAGGGTCTTCCCCTCCCAGCTTGATTTTTTCTTTTTTTTTTTTTTTTAATTAATCCCTTGACTCACTTCTTAAAGAGGTCTATTCACTGAATGGGCTTTACCTCACTTTAAGTGAGTACCTGGAAAGGTCTTAGCCTAAAAGGGTCAAGGTCTCCCATTGCATCCTGGACCATCCCCAGTAATACTGATGAATATTACTGGACCCAGATGACTCCGGATGAGAAAGTCAATTGCAAGTCATGTCATCATTTCCCTGATGTCATGGTCCTCTTCCAAAACAAAGGACAAACACCATCATTTAACAAGCAGTTGGTAATTTTACTCCTCTCCTTATTAGGAAAGTCATACTAAGTCACTTCAAATAGAATCATTGATTTACACTGGAAAAAGGACTTTAGAGGTTATTAAATTTATCTCCCTCAGTTTGTATGCCAGGAAACAGAAGCCTAAGAAAATTGACTTGGGGGGAGGGGCAGAGACTAGTTAAGGGAGGGGGTGGTGTCAAATAGCTATTAAGTGCCCAAGATAAGATTTGAACTCAAGTCTTCTTGACTCCAAGACCAGCTCCCAATCCACTATATAACAGTACCTCTCCTGATGCTAGATTGTTGTAGAAATATTTTTAAGGATATCATTTTACAGTACTGAAAGAAAATGGAGAAATGAAAAAATATCTCCATTTATTTGGTGCACCTTGAATGGTACTGGCAGAGAAACGGAACCATATGAATGGAAAAAGGACCAAACCATTAGAAAACTAAGATGGTAAATGAAGGGAGTTAATTTGCTAGGGTCAAAGCAAATTTTTAAAAATACCTTAAGTGAGCCTATTATTATTCTCAAATCCAGTATTTTTTAAGACCAATTTCCTCAACTTTCAGTTTTATTTTCATTTCCCCTCTTTAATTTGCCAACAAAGATGTAAATAACATGGGAACTTGACTGTTGTAGATAAACCATTCAGTGGCTCTGTATCAAGAAAGCATACACATATGGAAAAGCATCTGTATCTCCCAACATCTACAACAGGGGCAGATCCATCGGCAGCTGCTTTAGCTGCCAAGATATCATTTTACCAACACAATATTTTCTGGCTTTAAAATTTACCTTCTACTTCCAAAGCGTAAAGACTTATCTGTTTTGCATTTGAGGAGAAATAGTCCTCGGTACTCTTCCTTTAAGTCTTTATGTATATAGCTTTGCAAAGAGATCTTCACTGACATTTAGAGGCGGACCCAGTCATTTGAACTGACTGTACCAAATTACTGTCAACATCTGTTCTTTTTGGAAGGGGAAAATGAAACAACAAAACAAAAAAGGTGATTTTCAACTCAGTCACCTTTGGTGTTGCATTCAACTACTCTACTGAGTCTCAAGCCCTCAGACAAGAAGTAGGAAGGAAGAAAGAAATAGTCCGGAGCATCTTCTGCAGCTTCTTTCTTGATTATGTCCAATGCACTATGTATGTATAGATTTTCCTTCTTTACCTTGCAAACAGCTAACGGCTTCTAGCCAGGCTAAACTCAGCCCTTTCGTGCCTGGCAGTCATCGCTGCATCTTTAAGAGAAAACCGATTCTCTGGAATGCTGTGCGTGCACATACCTATCTGAGTTCTGCAGCCCACACCTGCCGAACAGGTAAACCAGATCCTCCGCGGGGCCTCAGCGCCACATTCCAGCCCAGCCAGCTATTACTCTAATTGTTACCTGTCAAACAGGTCAACTCAGCGCTTGGGCCAGGCCCAAACTAGCGCATGTTCCCACGAAATCCTAAACCTGCTAACCTTTGACCTCTTCTAAGTTTTAGCGATTATTTTAACCAAGGGCTGATTTAATTCCTGACGATGACTTTTTAACTGGAGCAGAAGGTGGTGTGCTTTTCTTCTGTACTTCCTATGGCCAAACAGTGGGCAGGGAGCCCCGTGGGGATGCCCTGGGATTGAAAGCAGACGCAAATCAATAGTTTTCCATACTGCAACATGGCCACAGAGATGAAACTCGTTCCCTGACTTTGCTAAATCCGTCATCTCCTTTTGGAGAGAAGGGGAATTTCCCCAGGGTGGGTAAGAAAGCCTGGAGCTGGTCCAAAAAACAGAAACACAGTATTCACATGTTTGTGTTTACTGATGGTGAAGTTTGTTTAAAAAAAAAAGGAAAAAATATTTAAAGTAGCTTACTGATTTTTAAAATTTTCTTCCTGCTTATCTTTATACCTTAATAGCTACAAGAGATTTTAGGGAGTAACAGTCAATTCAACCTCTTCGTGTGATAAGAGGGCAGCTAGGTGGTATATCAGATAGAGTACCGGGGCTGAAATCAGAAAAAAACGCACCTTCGTTTGTCCAAATAGCTGTGTGACCCTAAGCAAGTCATTGAACCCTGTTTGCCTCAGTTTCTTCATCTGTAAATGAGCTGGAGAAGGAAATGGTAAACCACTCCAGTATCTTTGCCAAGAAAAATCCCAAATGGGGTAAGGACTGAACAACCACCACAAGAAGAAGACTTTTACATTTGAGTCCCTTTCCCCCTTTTCCCTCCCAGTCAAGCCAGATCTAGGACATCCCTGGGAGCAACACACAACTGTCCCTCCAGGAATACAACACACTTGGGGATAACTCTTTGGAAGCTTTTTCCTTATATTCTGCCTTAATCTACCTCTTTTCAGTTGCCGTTCTTTCTTCCTTGTTTCCTCTCTCTGGCACCAAAGAGGATAGCTATAACCCTTCTAACCCAGGATATGTTAAACAAAGTTGACGCTTATATTTGACTTACACCCATTATCTCTTTTATCTTTTACCTTGGCTCTCCCTCCATGTTTAATGAGCTCTGTTTTATGGATTTGAGGGGATTGTTTTGCAACACTGACAATTATATGTGAGTAAAGGAGTTTTATTAGGACCCCACTGGATTTCTTACAATAGAGTATATGTGGAGAGGGTTGAAGCAAACATTATGAGCTAGTCAAATTATTTGTAGGCTGGTCACTTTGGGGAAACTGTTACGAAAGCTGTTCCAAATAATGGAATCTCAATTATCCTGGCAACATACAGTTATCCCCAGAGCAGGTCCTGCGACATTATGTCTGTGACAGAACATTGTTTGACTGAGTTGAGTTTTTTCCTTCCCCTCCTGTGGCTGAACAAGTTATTCTACAAAGAGCCTCGAATCTTTCTCTCTGAAGAGGTAAAACTGGCACTTCCTGTTCAGTTCATCCAGTTCAGGCTTGTTTAATACAGTCAAACAGGATGGGCCTGCTCCTGATGAGACAATCTCCAAACCAGGGGCTGGTGATGATAAAGTCCTGAAGTCTGGCAGGTTTGTTTAGAAAATCTTGAGGAAAAGCAAAAGTGTAGAATGATGTAAATATGTTCCCAAGAAGGTTGGGTGTAATCTGAACTCTGTCTTGTTCAGCAGCCAGTAGTGAATACTATTAATTAACAAAGACTCTTTAGGGCCTGAGCCATGTCTCTACGCTTCACAAATGAAGACCGATGACTAACTTTTGGAAGTCTAAACACAAATATAAAATGGCAAAAGAATCAGAAAGATCATCTGCTTTCGGAGAGGTATAAGTAAGCCATCCAGGACTGAAGGATAGGCAGTTTCATATCCCAACCCAGCCTTTGTCCAGTAGTGGCACATGTCTGGAACAAATTGGGTGCTCACTTCCCCCTCAAAGAATCCTTAACTTCCTTCAAAGAATGTTTCCAGTACAACTTGCTACATGAGAACATTCTTGGTTCTTCCAATTATCAGCACTCCCCGCCCTTGAAATGATTTTGTATATACATTACATACATTTTCCATTTTTGCATACGTGTACATACCTAGTAGAATGTTAGCTCCTAGAGCGACAATTTCATTTTTGCCTTTATTTTCCAGGGTTTTGCTCATAACAGGTACTTAACAAATGTTTACTGAATTGAATTGGAAACACTAGATTCTCTTCTTCTGAAAGATTTGGACAGAGACTACAGTTTTTAAAAATTTTAAAGTGAAATGATGAACAGGAAGAATTCAGAGAAACCTGGAAAGACTTATATGAACTGATGCAGAGTGAAAGGAGCAGAAACAGGAGAACTTGGTACACAGCAACAACCACAGTATGTGAGGAATTTTTCTGGTAGACTTGGTACTCCATTGAAATGCATGGACTTAAAAAATTTCCAATGGACTCTTGAGGCAAAATGCCTTCCATATCCAGAGAAAGAACTATGGAATTGGATCACAGATAGAAACAGACCATTTTCTTTTGCATTATGTTTTGTTTTGTCTTGTTTTATGGTTTCTCTCATTCATTTTAATTCTTCTCCACAACATGTATTTAATAGGAATGTATATGTAGAACCTACATATGATTGTACACTGTCTTAGGGAGGGAGCAGGGAGGGAGAGGGGAATGAGGGGGAGGGAGTGGAAAAAAATCTAAGGTATTTGGAAGTGATTGTCAAACACTGAAAACAAATAAAATAATTCAATAAAAAAAATTTTTAAGTGTATTGCTATATTATAGATATTTATAATTCTCCTACCAAACAACCTCTGTTATTTTCACAGACATTCAAATAGTCATGTCTTGATTTTTATAAACACAACAAACTTATTTGCATTATTTTTCTTCTTTTGTTTTGCTTTTCTTCATTTTTATAGGCTATTTTACCTTCCTGATCAGTTCTCTTCTGATTATTTTACATACTTATCTACAACAGCATTTCTGATTTCCCAGGATATTCCTAAAATCAGAGTATTTTGTTCTTTCTCCTCCTTTCTTTGACCAGCTCATTCATGGGTTTTATCAACTTGACCATCAAAAAATTCTTCCTTGTATTCCCACTATAATCTTTCCTGCTTTGATTTAAGCCTGTTTTCTTTTGCTTGAATCTTCATGTACATGGAGAGTAAATGGACCACATTACACTCACATCCACACACCCCTTTATACTTAATTTGTCCCAAGACACAGAGAATGACAGACTTGTGAGAAAATTACTCAAAATTCCCTGCAGCTAGCTGCAGAATTACCCTCTGGAGTGCATCTATGGAATCTATTGTTACAAAGGAATCACTTGCACTCATCACTTGTGACAGATAAATGGAGAGAAGGACTGGAATTATGATTTCATTGATCTGCAGGGCTTCAGGATAAGGAAGCTTCCTCTCTCTACCTGTGCAAGTCAGTGCTTTCTCTGCAAGACAGCCTTGAAGAGTTGCCTGTGGCACTAAGAGATTAAATGACTTACTCAGCTGTTATACAGCCAGTATGTGTCAGAGGAAGGATTTAAACCCAGGTTTTGCTGAGGCCAGCTCTCTATCCACTACATTATACCACCTCTTCCCAAGTGCTAAAGTTTTTCCTGTTGTCATGTTATAGAGTGATTTTTATAAGAAAATCATGATAGCACTCAACTCACAAAAAAAAAATTATTTGTAAATAGAAATTATTCATTCAATGAGTCATCCATCTATCAGACATTTTCTGGCCACAAAACCACTAAGGTCACACTTGTTGTTACAAGGCAAGCCTGGGACACAGATGCTCCTGTCTTTCGCTCAGGCCTCTGGCCCAACAACACTTCCTGACTTAAAGAAGTCCCATTTGTGGTTGCTGAGAGACAAGCTGGGACACACCACCAACTGCCTCATCAAAATCACAACTTCTGGATATCTCAGGGGGCCACACCTCTGCCAGGCTTGCTGGGTCCTTTCCCCATCCAGTCCAAGAATCTGATGACTTTTACCTGAAATTACCAGAAATTCATCCTTTTTTATTCATGGTTCCTGTGAGTAAGACTTCCAGATGACCATTAGGACACAGTCACACAGGTTACAGGGAAGTGGAGGATTGAAACCTCAAGTGTAGACCTTGCACCTGCATTCTGGGCCATCTTGGGTCTTGCCACTGGACTTGGATGACTCTGGAAGAGAGAGTGAGGTTTACAAATTTGGGCAAATCTGCTTCATTTCACAACAACATCACATCACCCATCATGCACTATTTTCCCCCAATATAGTGATGATATTGATCCTCTTTAAAAACAAAGGACCAACATCAACAATAACACTCAGGCTCACAACCTCTGGGTCACCTTCAATTCCTCTGTTGTATGTAATCCTCATAACCAACAAATAGTCAAAGGATATGAATAGGTAGTTTTCGGATGAAGAAATCAAAGCTGTCTATAGGCATGTGAAGAAGTGCTCTAAATCACTTTTGATTCGAGAAGTACAAATTAAAACAACTCTGAGGTACCTCTTCACACGTATCAGATTGGTTAATACTAAAAAAAGGGAAAATTATAAATGTTGGAGAGGATATGGGAAAATTGGAACATGAATGCACTGTTGGGGGAGTTGTCAACTGATCCAACCATCTGGAGAGCAATTTGGAACTATGCCCAAAGGGCACCCACACTAGGTCTGTATCCCAAAGAGATCACGAAAAAGAGGGAAAGGACCTACTTATATAAAAAATGTTTATAGCGGTCCTTTTTGAGGTGGCAAAATATTGGAAATTGAGAGGATACCCATCAATTGAGGAGTGGCTGAATGAGCTACAGTATATAAATATAATGGAATATTACTGTTCCATAAGAAATGATGAACTGGCAGATTCCCCCAAAAAACTGAAAAGACTTGTATGCAAAACTGATGCAAAGTGAAACGAGCAGAACCAGGAAAACATTGTACACAGTATCAGCAACATTGTATCATGAGGAACTATGAATGACTCAGGTCTTTTCAGCAACGCAATGATCCAAAACAAGTACAAAGTTACTCACAAAGGAAAATGCTATCCACATTCAGATAAAGAACTGATGGACTCTGAATGCAGATCAAAGCCTGTTATCGTCACTTATTTTATCCTTTTCTCTGTTTTTTTTCTTTTCATCTGTTTCTTCTTTCACAACTGTGACTAATATGGGACTATGTTTTACATGATAACACATGTATAACCTATATCAAATTGCCTCCCATTTTCAGCAGAGAGGAGAGGAAGAAGGGAAGGAGGGAGGGAAAAAAATTTGGAACTCAAAATTTCTTAAAAATGAATGTTAAAAATTGTCTTGACATGTAATTGGGGGAAAAATACTATTAAAAAGTTACATTCAACCACGCCTTCATGGAAAATAAAGTTTGGGAATAAGGATTGTTTTGTTCTTCATTGCATCCTCAACCCCTAGAACAGTGTCTGACATATAACAGGTACTTAATAAATGAGTGTATTAATTGAATGCTTAAGGGTCATGTAATTCTACACATAATTCAAGGAGTTGTCCTAAGAAAATCTCAAAGTACTCTATGAATGCAAACTATTTTTACTATTGTTATTTAAGTTTCATAAATTCTTAGAACTGGAAGAAATCATCTAGTTCTGAACCATCATTTCAACAGATGAAGAAACTGAGCCCCAGAGAAGTCATAGGCCCTTCTAGCCTTTCTTCTCACTGTCACCTTCTTCTACCTTTCAAATTTTTCACCTCATATCCCTGTCTCTTTGGGGGGTTTTTTTCCTTTTGTTTGGGTTTCATGTTTTTCCTTCTTGGGTCTTTTGGTCCACCTTGAACACTTCATTTCCCCTCTCACCATAAACTGAATAATAGAAGTTCCCTCTGCCCATTTTTCTTTCTCCTCTTGAAGAAACACCAACTTGTATTTAGTACACTCATACATACTGACTGACTATGGCAGAAATATAAACAGAGCGTTTATCTCTTCAGGTCAATGGAACATTGTTCTCTTGACCTCCATACCTGCTATAATTGAGATCCTCTGTTATTTGTAGCTCCCCCTGGCTTAACTGCCTGGCCTGGCTACACAGCCTCTTTGCTTAACCATGGGACTCTGTTGCTCCAATCTATGGAATTCTGGTTTTCAAAGGTACCCTTAAAATATTCTTCTAATCTTTTACTCTCGGGGATGAACAATAAGGAATTGGTAGACCCTTGCCAAAGTCCCGAAGGGCCCCAAAGCAAACTACAGTTTAAATCAACATGGATCTTTGAAAAGCCCTATTGAATGTCACTCCTTCTAGGCCCCACAATCTGTCTGTCTACAATGTTTTCTCTCTCTCTCTCTCTCCCTCTCCCTCTCTGTCTCTCTCTCTCCCTCCCTCTCTCCCTCCCTCCCTCCCTCTCCCTCTCTGTCGCCTGTTCCCTTTTTAGTGTACAAAAAAGCAGTCATTTTCAGAAAAGACCAAAGGTTCAAAGGGGATTGGCATGTAGATGGGGTAAGGCTTTTTCAAACATAGAAATGTAGGGAGTGGCATTCAAGTGGCATTAAAGAAGGCACAGACATGGGTCTGGGAGAAGGAAACTGAAGGAGTGGAGAAGAATAAAAGAAGCCTGAAAGGAAAGTAAATATGGTCAAGGTAAAAGTATACACCTACATCAGAAAAGGGGGTATGAGCTTGATGCAGGACAAGGGAATCAATCCATCCATCCAGGACTAATACAGCAATACAGCTAGTTCAGGGGTGGGGAGGCTGTGGCCTCAAGGCCACATGAGGCCCTGTAGGTCCTCAAGTGTGACCCTTTGACTGAATCCAAACTTCACAGAACAAATTCCCTTAAAAGGATTTGTTCCATAAAACTTGAACTCAGTCAAAAAGGCACACGCAAGGACCTAGAAATTCACATGTGGTCTTGAGGCCTCAGGTTCCCCACCCCTGGCTAGTTAGAGAGGGGGCAAAGAAAAAATACTCTGAAGGTAAACACCTTAACTTGACAAAGAAAAATGGGTTCTGAGAACTTTGAAGAGAGAGAAATTAGAGGAATTACTGATAAAGACTGGAGATAATGGACTTCCCCCCAGCATGTGGCTTGGGTATTTCTGATCCTTTGTCAGAACTGTACTTCTGAGACATTCATCCATGCCTACCTGTCTGGTTCACTACCTCTAATCACAAATTATATATCTTGGAGCTAAAAGGGATTTCAAAAAAAGTCAACTGGTCCAGCTCTTTACCCTCAAGTAGAATGGGGATAAATATTACACTTAGCTAAATCCTACAGTTACAAATAAGAATTAAGTGAATATCTAAGTTTGAAGAGAAGTATATTTGATAAACTTCTATCTGATATATTTGATACACAGTTGGCACAATGCCTGCAGTCAGGGAGACTCTTCTTCCTGAGTTCAAATCTGGTCTTAGACACTTACTAGCTGTGTGCCCCTGGGTAAGTCAACTAACTCTGTTTGCATCAGCTTCCTCATCTGTAAAATGATCCACTCCAGTATCTTTGCCAAGAAAACCCCAACTGGGGTCACCAAGAGTCAAACACTACTGAGCAACAACGTATCTGATACTTTTTTTGTCTTTTCTCTCTTTCCCCATCCCCTAGTATTAGAAGGTATCATTCATGCTGACGATGAGGACTTTGGTGAGGCCATCTGCCTCTCACATATGATTCATCTGCTAATTATCTCCTGACTGCTGAAGTGAAAGAACTATTGATACAGGATGCCACACATGGTAGAAGATGCAGTTAAAAGTAGCTCAACCAGTAATAAGATGTGATTTTGGGGAGAGATAAAAGATTATCTTTCCCTGTCCCAACATAATGGCAGCAGAGACTGTCACTCCCCGTGTGGAGTACAGACTCAGTTACTGGGTTTATAATAGGCCCCTAGTGGCCTTTCTCTCTCTCTCTCTCATGGGATTCCTTTCTTTAGCATTGATCTTGTGAGCACCAGTAGGTCTGGAGGTGCTTGTCTTCTTCCCTGGGACTCAAGTGGCATGAAGGAGATAGTGCCTAAAGAGTAATAGGAATGGATTGTCACCAAGGGAAGAGTTAGTATTGGAGGGATTATACTTAGCTGTTTTAATTGGATAATATCAATGGAGGTGAAATATAATATGGCTAATTAGAAGCCCTCATTTTATGCAATTCCTGTAATAAAATGCTTGAATGCAATTCCTGTAATAAAAAGTTAAGATACTGAACCCTACTTAAATTGATATGTTAATACACATAGTAATTCTCTTATGGTTATCATCGATTTCTGTGTATGAACAAATGCACTTTATTTCCCCCTTTTTGTAGAAACTCTATACAAAAAACAAAATTAGAAATATCCCCCAAAGTATCAATGGCAGTTTTGATGAGTCAATGACTGAAAATGAGAAGCCTATTTCACTTCCTGAGGCATCAGGTATCCCTTACAATGAACCCAGGCAAACCATAGTAGCCAAGCACTGGTGCGGGTGCCCAGTGTTGGAGTCTTAGTCTCTCTGCTAGACTTTATTAGAATTGCCATAGCTGGTGTATATTCAGGGCTTTGGGTTTTCTTCTAAGTAGGAAAGAATTTGAAAACTAAACCAAAAGATCAAACGAGATTTAAATGTTTAAAACCTTGAAATACCTTGTACCTCAATCATGAATGAATCTTGAAGTAGGACAAAGCAGAGAAAGTGAGAAAAAAAAAACAAAAAAATCCAAAATAAGATTGAGAATGAGTTGGAAATACAGTGCTGTTGCTCACAAAGACCCTCTTGGGTATAGGAATACAGTACTAAAATCTGCAAATGAAACCAAATCACCAGGAGAGTGAGAGGAGGGGGAAAAGCAAATCCTTCACTCACAGATGTTCCCTGAGAAAGAACAGTAAGCTCATGAGAAAAACTGAACCTCTGCTTTAGGGCTGATAGCTTAAGAATGTGATGGCCACATCCCCTAAGTGGAAAGCATTACTCATGTTTATGGAAGCAATGTGTTTTAACTTGAATGTCAGAAAACTACCTGAATCAATTAGCTGTTGAGTGGAACAATTGAATTGCATCCAAGTTTTTAACCTGTAAAAGGTAATGGTGTTTCATGGTAATGGATGACAATAAGATATGATGGTAATCTGAAAACAAATGAAGAGGCAGAAAATAAATTTTTAAAAAATTATTTTAAAGGAAACACTTTTTTGTCTTGACCTACTGAAAACATGAAGAGAATCTATTATATTCTTCACATTCCAAAAGAAATTCTTGCATGAAGAAAATATTGAGATAGACATACAAAACAAACTGATGCTCACTTTGCCACCAGATGCCATTGGTGGTGTATTTCAAAATAGGACACCTCAAAATAAATCTAAACTTTTTGGTGAAAAGAAGATGGATCATTATAAAAACTTCCACATGTCAAAATTATTATTGAATCTTATGTATAAGTCATATTTAAATAGTCCATATCCATAGCATTATTTCAGTGTGACCAGGTAAGATGAATGTGGAAAAACTGAGCTCAGTGAGTATTTGTCACCCTTTTGCACATTTCAAGCAAATAGAAAAGAGGTCCCAAGTCTATGACTTCTAAGGTAGGTGGGTGAGAGAACAGAGATTTAAATGCAATTAGAAAGCAGTCTAAGGCAATAGGCAGTCAAGGACAAGTACATTTCTTCATATGTGCCTAGAACATAGTAGGTACTTAATAAATATTTCTTGACTATTGATTGACTGAAAGGATATAAATGCTGCAGAAATTCAGAGGAGGAAAAGTGATTGTGGGGAGGGAAGTTTGGGGGTCTTTCTCATTCTTGACTTTGTAGCCACAATCCAGACACTCAAGAAACTTACGGTTCTACAGGGAATATTTACTTATCTGTACAGAGACAGATAAATACCAATGGTAGCCAAAGTAGTTTCTAAAGGGAGAGAATTCCAAGTGGAATGAAGTGAATAGCCAGGTAAAGCCCGATGTAGGGGACAGTACTTGGGCGGTGATTTGTAGAAAGCTAAGCAGGCATCTGCTAGAGCCATTTGAAAAGCCCAGTTGTTCAGTCTGAGCGTTTACCCCTCAGAAATCCACAAGCTCTCCAAGTCAGGACTGGATTTATTGTATTTTTTTTATAGTATAGACTTAAGTGTTGGACAGAATGTTAATAATCCCAATTAAACTTGTGGTCCATTTGCATTTTTTGTGGGGAGAGCCAGTTATTAAACATTTACTAAACAGCAACCTTGAAGCTGGGTATTCTATAAGGCAGAGAGGTAAGTGGGGATGGAGTACAACCAAGACTCAGAAAGGACTGGAGCTGCTAAACCAATAAATCCTTTGTACTCCAGTTAACTGTTGCTGTAAAACATGGAAAACAGAGCAGGGAAACTCCTTAAGGAGTAAGTTCCTTGAGGGCAGGAACTTTAAGCCTACTTTTCCAGCTTCCTTAGGTATTACTCCTTTCCCTGCATTCCGTGATCCAGTCAAACTGGCTTTCTTGGTCTTCCTCACATAGAGCACTCCATCTCTGTGCCTTTGCATCAGTGACCATTGGGCAGCTAGGTGGTACAGTGGGTAGAGTGTTGGGCCTGGAGTCAAGAAGAATCCTCTTCCTGAGTTCAAATCTGGTTACAGTTGCTTACTAGTTGTGTGACCCTGGGCAAGTCCTTTTAACCCTATCTGCCTCAGTTTCCTCATCTGTAAAATGACTTGGAGAAGGAAATGGCAAACCATTCCAGTATCTTTGCCAAGAAAACCCCAAATGGGATCATGAGGAGTTGGACACTACCTCATAACAACTGTCTTCAATGGTTGGCTCAAGCACTATCTCCTGTATTTCAACCTTCCCTGATTTCCCCAAACTACTAGCATCCCCTTTCCTACACTACCTTGTATTTGTTTGAAAGCATTCTGTATATATTTCTACATATACAATATGAACATCTTATTTTCCCCAATACAGTGTAATATTCCTAAGAGCATGATTATCTTGTTTCTGTCTTGGTATATCCCCAGCAACTAGCATATTACCCAGCACATACCTAACTTCTAATGAGTTACTCAGGTGATTGATTTGTGCATTGTCCCAAGTGAGCAATCTGTTTTAAGGCATTTCTAAATCACTTAAGTGCCACCATACCCGTATTAAAAAAACAACCAAATTGCTTTAAACCATCTTTCAACATTCCATTCAGCTTACGACATTGTTTATAAGGAGCACACTTTTGGCAAGGTGTCATTTCTTCCCAAATTGGAACGTGGGATTCTATCTAGTTTTGTCAAGAAAGGTTAGATGTGTACAATTAGATCCCTGATCTCCATTTATTCTGTGCCCCTATTTAACCTGTAAGAAGGATGGAATTGGTCTTTTAAAGTCAGGAATCTTTGCTCATTGGCCCTTTCTGGGAGAGAGCCAGTGCATGGGACCTTTTTTGAAGTCATGTGGGATCCCTCTGGTAAGAATCCACTAGTCCGAAGGAGGGAAGCCTCTGTGATCATAGCCCCTCCCTCCATAAGAATCCATTTAGAAGTAGAGTTACTCAGTTCTCAGTTCTCAGTTCTCGCTGGAAATGTTTTATACTGTTTTTGTTTTTATTTTCATAGGAGGCCAAATATATCATCATTATGCCAGAAATTAGAAACAAAAAAGACAATTATCTTTGGAAATATTTTTCCCCACTCGTTGTCATACAACTGGACCTGTGGTACCAAAGATTTTTGAGTAATTGTACCAAAATATAAATAATCCAAGAGAAAATACATGCTTGACTGAGTGATTCTTCTATTTCCCATCGTTTATGTGTGTGATTAATGGATGCCACATGGGGGCTTTTTCTTCAGTCCAAGACAGTGAAGGACACACAGTGGTAATTTAAGCTCTCAGGATGCTTTTCTCCCCTATCTTCACACTTACTAATTCATCCCTTCATTTCCAAGCCCTCTTTTATATAATATATATAAATACTATAACATATATAAAATATACTCTATTGCATGTGAAAAAGAGAATTTCCACATATGCTTTCTTTCCTCTTGATAGACATTAATTTCATTAAGAGCAAAGGATCATCAAGGATGTTGAAAGGGGAAAAATACACAGCATGTTATGTGTTCAGCGGATGATCATCCACATAATTTATTTATTAAAGCTTTCCCACAATTGGGTTTCCCCTAACAAAAAAAAAAGAATAGAGCCCAATAATTAAGGACCCATATTTCTCTGGGGTAACAGACCCAAGGACTGCATAAAGGTTTGAAATTTCCTCTTAAACCTAATCCTCTTTCTGGATTCACTTTTTCCCCCTGTCGTACCATTATATCCTCAATCTTCTGGTATGATGCAGTAGAAAAAAAAACCACTGTATGGTAAGTTAGCAGACCTGAATTCAAATCCTGGCTTTCTTACTTCTTAGCTCTATGAACTTAAGTAAGTCCCTTAGACTCTCTAAACTTCAATTTCATAATATTTAAAAGAAAGAGTTGGGTTCAATATCCTGTAAGGTTCCTTCCTGCTCTAAATCTAGGATCTTATGGTTTTGGGCTCTTCCCTGTCCCTCAACTTCTACCTTGTGTGATATCTCATGCACATTGGGCTAGATTTTTTCATTAAAAGGCAATGAAACCACTCTTGAGACCTAATTGGTGCAGGCTTCCTCATTGCCTACATGGAATCTCCTCTGACTTGACAGACCTGGCTAAACAGGCCTGACATGATGACAAATGCAGAAGCTGGAAGCTGTGAACAACTGAATCAACGCTGTAGCTTTACTGAAACACCTTTTACCATGCTTTTGCTAGGCAAACCTCCTTTTTGCCAAAAGTCCAATGATCTTCTGGTATATTATTTCATTTCAATTCCAAAATTGAATCAACATGCTGGCCTAGGACAGGCCTCGCCTAGAACACCTGTGTGACCCTAATCACTCTAATTAATTTATCTCTCTGTGTCTCAACTTCCTCATCTAAACATATTAGGGCATCAATATCATCATCTGTATGATTTTTCCCATGATGACTAACTTATGTGGAGATATAAGAGAGGAGAGAGAGGAAAGATTTAACTGAACAAGAAAAATACAAAGAAAAAAATTTTTAATAAAAAGGAGAAAGAACTGGGGGGGGGGGGGGGGGGAAGTGGGAAGGAGAGACTGTCTAATTAGAGCATCCAAAAGACTCGACTGAGCAGGAGAATATTTGTTAAACACCCAGACAGAACTTGCAATCTTTGCTATCTAAACAAGATAGTCTAGTTAAGGCATCCCCAGACTAGAGCCTTTTTCCAGATCACCAGGGATTGAAGAGCTAAGGAGAATAACACAAGGATCTTTTTTAACAGGTACAGCCGGAGGCAAAATTGTGAAATAGGAAAGGTTCATCTTTAGTTTACCCACACTGCTTTCTCCACCCTTTCTCCTCCTCCATAGGGAACCCTCTTGTTTTTTTCAAATGCCCCAGATTTCTCCCTCCCATCTCGACAGAGCAAAACCTGCTTTTTGAGGGGGAGAGAGGAATGGAGATTTTAATCCCAGTAAAATATATCACGGAATCAATTAAATCAATGCACATTTAAAGTCTTTTTAAAGCACAGAATCACAGGATTTTAGAGCTAGAAATTTTATTCAAAATTAAAATAGTTAAAGAATATGGAAACAAGCAGAAGGAACTTTTTTTTAGAGGCAGAAAGTCCTTTCTAGCCATCTGAAACCATGACCAGTGGTTTTTTTTTTTTCCAGTGGTCTGCTTCATTTTTACATAAGAACAGTCTTAAGCTTTTCTGAAAAAAAAAAAATTCTTAAACTGTGAAGATCCAGAATTCCCCCACTAGTGCCTCAGATTGACAACTAGTCTGTAATCTATAGTTTTAGAGAAATGCCTGGGAATAGAAAGGTTAAGAGACTTGTCCATGGTCACCCAGCTAGTATGCGTCAAGACTCAAACCTAGGTCTTCTTCAATTCAAGGCTAACTCTATATTCACACTATGCCATCCAGGCTCTCCTCTTTAAACTTATGAATACATAAAAATTTTAAAATAATTTTTTTATTTTTCTACACCCCTCCCCATTTTTCCATAAAGGAGAAATAAGGAAAACAGGCAGGGTGGGCATTGGTAGAAAATAAGGGGAAAAAAAGGGATGAAGGAAAATAAAAATAATCAGAAGAGAGTGAGAAGAAAATCTAGGAGAATAAATAGAGCAAAAAGAGTAAGCAAATTTCACAATCCTAAATGACAAGAAGGCCATAATTAGCCATAACAGCACACAGGGCAAATTTACTCTCCTGGATGATGAGTTTTCAGAGAGAGGTAGCAGTGAAGAATGTTGCCCTGTGCCTGAAGCAGTCACTTTCTGAAGGGGCAACTCATTCCCCCAGAGCATCCAGCCATGGTGACAAGCCATGGAGATGGCAGCTAGAGACAGTTGTACCTCAGGAAACAAGGAAACAGCAAAGAGTATATGAATCTGCCTCAGGGAGGAAATGTGCCCCACCAGGTGTTGGCTGCCTGGGACAAAGCCACATTCCCTTCTTCCTACTTACACTTCTGTGGACCCTTTTCATTGTCCAATCTTTTCAGTCATGTCTGACTCTTGGTGACCCCATTTGGAGTTTTTCTTGGCAAAGATACTGGAGTGGTTTGCCTTTTCCTTCTCCAGCTCATTTTACAGATGAGAAGACTGAGGCAAAAAGGCAACTTAAGTGACTGGCCCAGGGTCACACAGCTTAAATGTCTGAGGCTGGATTAGAACTTGGGTCTTTTTGATTCCAGGCTCAGTGCTACATATACTTCACAACCTAGAGAGCCTACTATTTGTCAGGTATTATACTAAATACTAGAGATACAAAAACAAACACAAGACAGTCCCTACCCTCAAAGATCTTGCATTCTGCTGGAGGAAACATGTACAAAGATGTGTGTGTACACATAGATAGATAGATAGATAGATAGATAGATAGATAGATAGATAGATAGATAGATAGATACACACATACATATATACACACATATATGTATATGTACATACGCATACATAGATCTATATGTGTATACATATATCACCTTGTATGTACATGCATACACACACACACACACATATACACAAGGTAATATAATAGGGGAGTGGAATTAGCAGCTAGGTAGATCGGGAAAGAACTTCATATAGTAGGTCACACAAGCTAAACCTTGAGTGAAGCTAAGATTCTAAAAGGAGGAAGTTAAGATGGAGCATATTTCAGATGCTGGAAACAGCTAAAAGTTCAAAAGCCTGTGGACCAGAGGTGAAATGTCAAATGGAAGAAGCTTATATCAAGTCAAATTGTATTGATGTACTGGATCCCATGTAGGCTTCCCTCATCTCATTCCTAAGATCCATCTCATATGTGGTTTTTTTTTTTTAAGAAAGGGGAAAAATAGATCAGCATTACTGATCAATGCATTAAGAATATTCAAAAACATGCGCCATATGTAAGGTGTTTGTTTTTTAAAGGTAGGAGGGAGACAGTGAAGTAACTAATGTACCTGGTCGTATCTGCCCTTTAGAAATATCAGGCTCCCAAGGAATGAATCAAAGGATAGTCTGAGGGGGGTTAAAGTCATTAATGGCAGATAAACTGAATCTCACTGGGTTAGGCCAATGGTGTTGAGTCTGTGTGGACTAGAACTTAGAAGTTTCTAAACATAAATGCCTGTCACATAGTAGGCACTTAATAAACATTTTCCTAGTATTCATCCTTTGTTTTCAAAGAGGACAATGACATTACAGGAGATGTCTCTGCTGGGTCAAGGAAGAGCTTTGGGAAGGGAGTAGGGCAGAACTATACAGTATCCCTTCCACATCTCAACTTTTCCCATCATGGTTTTGATATATCACATGGTTTTGATATATCACAGGTTGTCATAAAAAATTAAATGGGAATTTTTTGAGAGTTTTGGGGAACAGATGACATTCGAAGGCCAGCAGATGAAACAGAAAAAGTTCAGAAACTCAGAAATGCACAAAATATATGTAAGGTATCGTATAATATCAACGTGTTTTATCCTTTCGTACTGGAGACACCCCATAAAAAAAGGAACAATTCAGATTTCTTCTCTGGTACAAAGGGAGGACTAAAAACTTTTACAGGATTTTCTAGATTTCAGGGGTGCTGCACCTTTAGCCCCCAAGATGTGGAAGAGATAACCATAGAGTAGTTGAAACAATTGATCCAAGAATTAAGGGCCTGTGTGTGTAAATGAAGAAATAAAGAGGTGAGGGAGAAAGATTGTCAATGTTCTATTTTAGGGTATTTGGTGGAAAAAAAAATGCTTTCCCTGTGCAGTATAGGATTTCTCTTAACAATGGCAATGGGTCTTGATTGACTAAAACAGGCATGTTCATTTTCAATTTTCATTAAGTAGGCATGCCTAGGAGTACAGTTCCAGTGAGAATTAGCTACTAATCCCCCAGGAACGAAATTCCTGCACATCAACAGGTATCACTGAGCGACTTTTCCAATTAGCATCTATAACACCTGAAGCTTTGAACAGTGGCTGTATATTTATCTTTCTTTTCAAGTTCACTATGTTGGTACTGCCAACCAGCCTAGTTCAAACAATCCCTCTGTCTGGCAGCTACAAAGGCAGCTCCTCACCCCTGTCTACCCCCATCACAAACTGCAGATGCACACAGATACATGCAAAATAGTTATAATCACACACGTAGGCAGAGAAGGTTGTGGGGATCTCTCTGTGCGTTCTCATTTTCATTCTCTTAATGTAACCTGTGTGCATTTTTTTCAGGTGCAAGATTTGTAAATTGTAACCTCTTTTCTTCCCTTCCCCTCCACAAAAAAAAAAAACAAAAAACACCCAAAATATCCACTTTGTAGAATTAGTAGACCTGAGTTCACATCCCAACTCTGCTACTTACTATCTATGACCGTGAGCAAGTCCTTTCATTCTCCCTCTCCCACATCAGTTTCCTCATCAGGGAGGTTGACTTATGGAAACGTCGTAGCAGCAGCAGAAAGAGTATTGCACTTGAAGCATCAAACATAGTCAGTCACAGGACCTGAGTTTAAATCCCAGCTTTTCCACTTGCATGACCTTGAACAAGTCACTTAACCTCCATTTCCTGATCTGTAAATGAGAAGATTGAGCTAGATCACCTCTAATGTACCTTCTAGTTTTAGGATCTAACTGATGTGGATAGAATGTCACCAGAGGTGGGCAGAATACTATCACTTTTGTTCCTTATGGCTCATATGGAACAAATGCAAATCTTCTAGCATTTAAGACCTCCAACTTATCTTTCCAATTTGACTTCATATAACTCTTCCTCAGAAGCTCATGTGAATCTTCTTACTTGTGCACAGCCTCCCATCTTCTACCTTTGCGTCTTTGTACAGCATCCCAGGAACATTCTCCCTTCCTCACACATCTTCCTCTTGGAATCCCTAGCTAGTAAAACAGCTGGTAGTTCAGCAGATAGTGTGATGGGCCTGGCAAACCACTGAACCTCAGTTTCCTCAACTATAAATGGGGATAATAATAGTACTTACTTTGAAATGTTATAAGACTCAAAATGTATTTGTAAAATTAGCACAGTGCCTACACATAGCAGGTGATACGTAAATGCTTATTTCCCTTTCCTTGTCTTTCAAGGGAATTGTCATTCAAATGCCACCTCCAACACAAAGTCTTTTCTGACCCCAGACCCATTATTACTATTTCTAGCCCCCAAAATTATTTGGTATTTATTTGACCTTCATAGAGATAACATCTAGGATTTCCTCTATACCAAATAATTATAGGTTCAGTCCCTATTCCTATATTTTCTGTTGACTTATCTGTGTCTATATTTTTCCCCAGTTGAATGTAAACTCCTTTAAGATAAAAAATGGGGTTTTTTTGTCTCTGTATTCTCAGTACTTTGTACATCTTCCACTTTCAGTCATCTTTCAGTTGAGTCTGACTCTTCATCATTTCATCTGGAGTTTTCTTGACAAAGATACTAAAGTGATTTTCATTTTCCTTTCCCAAATCATTTTACAGATGAAGAAACTGAAGAAAACAGGGTTAAATGACTTGCCAGGGTCACACTGTTAGTATCTGAGGCCAGATTTGTACTCAGGGAGATGCATGTTCCTGATTCTAGACCCAGCACTCAACCTACCTCTCCACTTTGTACATAGTAGGCACTTAATGAATACTTGCTGAGAGATGTGCCAGGTACTAGGGAAAATACACATTTTTAATAAGATTCGGCTCCTATAAGCTTGCTTCCTATAACTTAATCCTATAAACTCCTTTCTGGGGTTTACTAGGAAGATAACACATGACACATACCCAACGCAAAATAATACGTGATAAATGTGCTAGCAACACATAAGCAGGGTTCTCTGGAAAGCCTAAAGGGGAGGAGGGAGGAAAGTGGTAACCCAATGGCAGGAGGAAGGGAATTACACAAGGCTTCCTGAAGGATATCGGATTTGAGCTCAGCTTCAAAGGATACAAAGAATTCAAAAGGCAAAGACCAAGAAAGAGGAACTTTGCACACAGCTTCCGTCCATAAGGAACACTGTGAATAAACATACAGAAGGTAGAAATCACAGGGTAGGTTTATGGTCAGAAAATAGTATAGTCTGACTGGAGTGCAGAGTACAGGCAAGGGAGTGCCAGATTATGAGCGGCCACCTTGAGAACCACGGACAGTGTCTATTTTACTTGAGAGGCACACATTTGCTAATATTGAATCCACAAATCCATGTGATGTTTCAGTTTTGAAATCCTAGTTAATCCTTAAGGCCCATTTCAAAAGCTTCTTCCTGTAATGATCCCTCCAGTGTAAAATAAACCTCCCTCCTCTGAATTCCTATAGAATTGATTTCATTTATTTTATTTTTAATTTATGGAATAAAACAAGCATTTCCATAACATAATTAAAAAGATAATTGTACGTGAAATTACAAATCTATTGTGTACAATTTGCTATTTCTTTTAAATATACAACAAAGTTATTGTGTAAATTTCTTTTTTTTCTTTCCTCCCTCACCTCCCCCACTAGAGATGGCTAGCATTAGACACAAATAGGTATATGTACATGTAAAATTATTCTATACATATTTCTATTTCTCAGTTCTTTCCCTGGATACAGATAGCATCTTCGTATGAATTTTAAAATATACTTATATATTTTAATTTTTTATATTTGCATATTTTTAATATTTCTTTTGTGGAATCTATGACCTTCTGCTTTGTTTTACAGTTATGTGTACAGTAGCTACATCTTATCTCCACTGCTCAACTCTAAGCTCCATTAGGAGACTGTCTTCTTCATCACGGTATCCTACATAGAGCCTAAAATGTTTGCACATATTAATAGTAGCTCAAATTCATCTAAGTCTGTAAGGTTTGCAAAGCACTTATTATGTCATTTGATCTTCACAATAACCCTGGGTGATAGGTGGTATTTTTATCCTCATTTCACAAATGAAGAAACTGAGACAGTCAGAGATTGTGTTTTGCCCAGGGTTACATAGCTAGTAAGTGTTAGCCTGAATTTGAATTCGGGTCTTCCTGACCCTAGGTTCAGCTCTCTATTCACTTCAACTTCCTGATACTACATTTTAAGAATGTTTGTGGAATAAATGGATTAGTGAATGGATATGACTTTTTAGATGATATCCAAGAATTGACAACAGGTCAAATAGATCAGGGGTGGGGAACCCAGAATAGATCCTATCTATGACTTTAAAAAAAAAATATTAGAGATGATCGTTTTTCCTTCTTTTAACATTTAATTTTTATTTTATCTTAACAATGCTCTTTTTCTACCCAACAGAAAAAAAAATCTGTTCTACTCATTTATAAATGTTTGAGGAAAAAAAAAAAAAGAAGGTACAAGGAACTCCTAAAACTCCTGTCTACCAAGGCAGATTTTGAACGTGCCAGGAGTCAACAAGACCTGAGTTCAAATACAGCCTCAAATGCTTACTAGTGGTGAGATCCTAAATAGGTCACTTAACCGCAGTTTCCCCATCTATAAAATGGGAACAGTAGGACCTACCTCACAGGGTTTGTTGTGAGCATCAAATGATATAATATTTGTAGAGATTCTTCAGAGCTCTCAATCTCTGTGCCCCAAAAGCTAGTGGTGAAGTGTGTGATAGAAGCAGCCCTAGATTTAGGGGCCAAGGGCATGGGCTTAAATCCTAGACATGCTGCTTCCCACCTGAGTCATCTTGGCCAACTCATTTCAAATCCTTGAACCTGTTTCCTCCCCTATGAAATGAGAAGTTTGGCCCTGATGATCCCTCAGATCTCTTCCAGCTATAGCATTTCATGATATAGGAATATCTAGGAAAAGTTCAAGATTTTAGAGGGTTCATTTCTTTTTTAAAAAATCTGGACCAAACTGGTAAAAGTTGTCTGGGTTTGCCCTGTGATCACCAGGACAAGTCAGAAAAATCAGGGAATGAATCAAGGCAAACTGTGCACTGGCAAGAGAAGATGATGTGCTAGGTTGTCAATAGTCAGGATGCCTTCTGCACTGCCCCGAGTCAGTGGTGCGGAAAATAGTTTGTATCCTCTTTGGTTCATCTGTCGTGCTCTACTTGAGCACTCTAGGTTACTGAGAAATTACCTTGGAGGACTGTCCTATCAAAGTGCACTACTCACCCTCACCTAAATTTGCGTTGTCTTGCCATTTCCCACATCCAAGTATTTGGCTGTCATCTACTCATCATCACTTAAATTCGCCTTGTCATTTCTCAGCTTTTGAAAGCCTTTGGCTGTCATTATGCCCTACAGCTGGAATAAACTTCCTCACCTTCATTTCCCACCCCCTTTCCCAACTTGAAATTCAGTCCGTTTATAAGACCCAACTCAGGTCTTCCCTGAAACCTTGTGCCAATTCCTTCAAAGTCATCTCAACCCATCATGGATCTGACATAATTCTTTGTAGTGAGGTATAGCAGTGAGACATCTGGATTTGGAGTTGAGGTACCAAGCCATGTGGCAATGGACAAATCATTTCATCTCTCTTTGCCTCAATTTTCTCATCTGAAAAATGAAAATAATAATGAAAAGTCTCATTGTTATGGGCCTCTCCTTATTGGTGCAGATGAATTCCTTGCCCTGCATGAGGGGCAAGGTGAAATTGTGAAAGATGAGAACATCAGTTTTTGGCCAGTCCTCCCTTGCGGACTTTTCAAGTGGAAGTACCCCTTTGGGACTCTCCAAGTGAGAGTCTTCTTCCAGTGTAGCAAACTGGGAATAAGGATAAGCTGAAGACTCTCCACTCCACTTGTGTCTTGCAAGTCTTGTCTATCAGCAACCTGAACTGGGGTTGACCTCTTCCATCTTCTCTCTTGAACCTAGAAAGAAACTATACAACAAATGCAAAGAATACTCTTGCTTGGAGAATCCCCAAAGTTAGGACTGGCAGAGAACTGAAACTTTTGCCTCTCACAAGTCGGCTAGCCAAGCCATTCATCTTCACCAGTAAGGACAGAATCCCATACCAATGAACTTTGGGACAGATTTGTTGCTGTTATTCAGTCATTTCAGTCACATCCAACTCTTCATGACCCCATTTGGGTTTTTCTTGCCAAAGATGCTGGAGTGGTTTGCCATTTCCTTCTCGGGCTCATTTGACAGATGAGGAAACTGAAGCAAACAGGGATAAATGACTTGTCTAGGGTCATCCAACTACTCAGGTCTTCCTGACTCCCGGTCTGGCATTCTGTCCACTGCACCACCCAATTGCCCTGTTACAGTCTTACGATGATGATGATGACGATGATGATGATGATGATGATGATGATGATGATGATGATGATGATGATATCAATACTACTAATACTCCCTAGATCACAGAGCAATGATGAGAAAAGAACTTTGTAAACCTCAAATTCCTATACAAGTGTGAGTTATTGCTTCTTTTTCTATTCTAATTTTTTTTATAATTATTTGTATACTCATCTTGAAGGTACGGGCTTACACATAGTAAGTCCTGATTGATTTTTTAATTGTTAAATTGAATGCTAGACAGTTTAATTGAAAGACACTCATTGACTATGAATTTTAGAGTCTTGAGGGAAATTGGCTTTTAGAATTAGAAGAAAAGCTAACAGGCTGTCAGGTTCATCCCTGTGAGAAGAATTTCAGGTATTATTATCCCCATTTTGCTGATAACGATACTGAGGCTCAAAGAAATTAAACTGACTTGCTGAAAGTCGTACAGTCAGTCAACAAGCATTTATTACATGTCTGCTAGGTTCCAGGCACCATACTAATCAACAGAGATATAAAGGCAAAAACCAGCTTAAAGTATTAAAACTTAAACCTGAACTTCTGACCATTTCCACTTGGTTGGTAGGCTACAGGGTTGTCCCTATGAAGGATGGAATACTTGAGTTGGAAGGGGTCTTAGAAGCTGCTTTGTTCATCCCTTACCCAAATTTATGCTAATTCCTGTGTGGTGGCTGTCCACCCCCTGCTTGAATATCTGCAATCTTGGAGACCTTGCTATCTCATCTTGTAAGTCAATCCATTACATTTTCAGACAAAATTGCTAGAAAGTGTTTCCCATTCAGCCAATGTGCTGAGGTCCCTTTCAGCTATACATATGTTCTGAACTATAATTCAATAACTCCTACACAGTGCTCTTTCTCCAAAGTTAAATGAGCTTTTAAATGTCAAAACTGATGGTCCTTTCTCCATCTTCATCTTTCTCTTGACCTCTCTGTGGCTTTTGGCACTATTGGCCACCTTCTCCTCCTGCACCCTGTTCTTTCTAGGGTCCCCCTCCTGCCTGTCTGACCAATAGTTCTCAGACTCTTTCAATAGTTCTTCAACCCTAACTCTGTGCATCAAGATTCTGGCTTTCTTCTCTTCTCCCTCTGTACTCTCCCTAGCTAGCCTCATTAGTTCCCAAGGATTTCAATCATCATTTCTATGTAGATGCTGTTGCAATAATCAAGGTGAGATGGGATGTGGGCCTGAACTAAATTAGGAACCGGGTTGGTGGAGAGAAGTTAAAGGCAAAAATAAATAAATAAATATTTTAGAAATAGAAGCAATAATGTTTGACAACTGATTAGGGGAGGAGAGGGAGAGAACAAGCACTTATTAAGCTCCTCCTATGTACTAAGTGCTTTGCAAACATTATCTCATCTTGATTGGCTATGTGGGTCAAGGGAGAATGAGTAGGGAAGAGTAATACCAAGACTATGAACGTTGGAGAGGGGAAGGATAATTATGTCTTCCACAGAATGTAGAGTATGTGAAAGGGATAGAGTTTGTGAATGCCAGGTGGCACAGTGGATAGAGTGTTGGGCCTGAAATCAAGAAAAACCGGAGTTCAAATCCAACCTCCTTCTCTCCCCCCCTCAAAAAAAAGTAATTAATAAAAGGAGATATTAACAGTTGGGGTGGATCAGGAAAGGCCTCAGGTAAAAAAAAAAAAATGGATCCTGAGCTGATCCTTGAAGGAAACTACAGTACCTATCCTTGAAATATCTAAGAGCTTTAAGTTTTGTCTAAATAGTTTTAAATTCTTTGTCTCAGTCTGGAGCTTCCTTTTTTTCACTGTAAAATCAAATCAGCAGGTATTTATTTAGTGGCCTACCGCTATGTCCTTGGAGCAGAAAGGGAATGAACCGGAGCAAGAGGAGAGCCAGGCCCTCCTAGCATTAGAAAAGGGAGGAGCAAAATGCTTAAGGCCTATCTGCCCTGTTTCTGGCAAATCAGACAGCAGGAGTTATGTCAATAAAGCCAGTCCTAAGAATTGGGGGTGGGGGGGAAGGGGGGAGAGTTTTTAAAGAGGATGGGGGGTGGGGAGCTGTTTGGCCTGGGTCTCCAAGACTAACCCCTTTCTCCCTCAGGCTAGGGGGAGAGAATGTTGTGTAAACAGAGGGCCAATGTCTACGCCCAGCTCCCACTGAAAAATTCCAGGGATAATTAAGTCTCTCTCTGACTGTGGTGTAGAGTACAAACAGAAATTTACTATTGCTAGCTGAGAGTGTTTGGGCACACACACACACACACACACACACACACACACACACACACACACACACACACACACACACACACACACACATACACACACACACATACGCCTTCACACACCCACACCCTATGTGTACTATGTACCTGAGAGCAGATGTTTATTCCAAGGAGACTAGGAAATCTAGTAGAGACGGAAAAGAAGTCTCTTGACACCAGATTCTAGTCCTTTTTCCAAGCACTGACTTGGTATGTGTGACCTTGGGGAAGTCACTTAGCCACCTCACTGAGACTCCTTAAGGACAAATGCAATAAAAGATAGGAAATCTTTGAAAGTTTTATAAATGTGAGATATGTTTATTATCAAGAGAAGCAGGGCTGACATGGTGGATGAAAGAACTGACCTCAAAGTCAGGAAGATGTGGGTTCAATTCTGACCTCTGACCCATAATGGTAGCGTGACCTTGGACAAATTATTTAACTTCTCAATGTCTTAGGCAACTAAGTTCTAAGTGCAGTGAACTGACCACCTGTACCAGTCAGTAAGCAAATGTTTATCAAGCACCTACTGTGTACTGGACACTATGCTAAGGGGTGGGGAACAAGCCTTAAAAAGAGGAGCTCATAATCTAATGGGGGAGATGACATGCAAACAAACATGTACAAATGAGCTATATACATGATAAAGAGGAAATAAAAGAGAGAAGGCACAGGAAGGAAGAGGGTTTGAGAAAGACGTCTGTAGACAATGGAATTTTTATTGGGACTTAAAGGAAGGAGTCAGTGGAAGAATGTTTCATGTTAGTAGTGAAATCTCAGGTACAGTCCTCTTCCCCTCCTCCACTCAAATACTTTTATCATTGCTAGCTTTATTTTATGTTGGGGAAGGGGCAGCTAAGTAACACAGTGGATAGAGAAATGGACTTGAAGTCAGGAAAACTCATCTTCCTGGGTTCCAATCTGGCCTCAGATGCTTATTGGCTGTGTGATCCTGGGCAAGTCACTTAACCCTGTTTGCCTCAGTTTCTTCATCTGTAAAATGAGCTGAAGAAGAAAATGACAAACTCTAGAATCTTTTCCAAGAAAACCTCAAATGGGGTCATAGAGAGTAGGATACAACTAAACAACAACAATATTATTTCATTTTACCCTGGGATTAAACTAGCATTTACAGTAGTATTCAGTTCTTTAAAAGACCTTTAAATCACTGAATTTTAAAGATGAAAGGACTCTTAAAAGTATCCTAGGGCCATGGAAAGAATACTCAACTTGGACTGCTGTGTGACCTTTGTGACCATGGGCAAGTCACCTAACTTCTCTGGTCCTCATTTTCCTCATCTAAAAAATGAGGTGGTGGCTGTTGTGTTATGTCCAAGCTCTCCACGACCCCATACTGAAGTGGTTTGCCATTTCCTTCTCTAGTACATTTTACAGACAAGAAAACTGAGGCAAACAACATTAAGTGACTTGCCCAGGGTCACACAGTTAGTTAGTAGCTGAGGACAGACTTGAACTTTGGAAAATGAGCCCTCTTGACCCCAGGTCCGGCATGCTATGCATTATGGCACCATCTAGGGGTCCCATAAAATGAAGAAGGGGTATTAAAAGACCTTTCGAGGCCCCTTCTAATTCTAGATCTATGATCCTATGGTTAATTATTTATTCTAATCCAGGTTCCTTGATTTTTAGGTTACAGAGCTAGAATGTTGGAGTCAGGAGATCTACAAAATAATTTATCCCTGATGGTGGAATTGTGGGCATCAAGTCTCTTTAGGAGAGAGACTTTGAGAAAACATGACCTTCCTTTGAAATCATAAAGTAAAGACCTTTTTCACTAACTATTATGTCTATAAGTCTGGCTGGCCAGTCACGTTTTCAACATGCAGAATCGGGGGATTTTGCTGTTTGTTGGTAACCCCACCCTCAACACATGCTCATTGAAATGACTGGAGATCAATCATACTGGACTCCTTCTTGATCCTTGGAATACAGTGAAAATACAGGATATGGGAGACACAGGAAACAGGAAATACTGACAGAGGGAGGCAGGAAGAGACATAGGAATAGGTACAGAAAGGTAAATGGGAAAGAGGAAGGCGTCATCAAAGATGGACTTCACATGTTTCCTAAGAGTTGGCCTTGATAAAAAATCAGCAAATAAAAGAAATCTTTCTTGACCTTCACATAAACACCTGGAACATGGTTACCACAATGCTGAGTAATTCTCTAAGCAAATAGACCCGATGACTGGACTTTCTGAAGAATGTAAACTAGGGAGAGAGGGAGATGACACATTCTTCCCCACACAAGCCACATCTCTCCGGATCTTAGGAGTAGGAAGGGGTCTTAGAAGTCATCTGGTTCAAACCCATCAGATGAGGCCCAGAGAGGGTAGGTGACCCGTCAGAAGATGTACCCCATTGAGAGTGTTTGGCTTCTCCTCAAAATAGAACAACCAAAGGAATGCTTTACACTGGAGACTCAGTGGAGGTATGTGATTTGCAGTTAGTCCCAAGGGGCAGTGTGGTACAGTGAACAGAACCAGGAAGATGTGGGTTCAAGTCTTGCCTCTAACATATGCTGGCTGTGAGACCCTGCACAAGTCATTTTGCTTCAGTGCTCTAGGGCGTTCCCTAAGATTACATGTGCAGAGAAGGTAACCTGCTTTGGTAGAGGAAGTCCCAGATGAAATCCCAGGTCCACTCTATATCTCTTTCCCTAAAAGAGTCCCTACGATTCAAACCCAGGTCTCTAGCTAGTGTTGTGGTTCAGTTGTTTCCATTGTGTCCAACTCTTTGTGACCCCTTTTGGGGTTTTCTTGGCAAAGGTACTAGAGTGGCTTTTCATGTCCTTCTCCAGCTCATTTTACAGGTGAACAAACTGAGTCAAAGAGGCTTAAGTGACTTGCCCGAGGTTACACAGCTAGTAAGTATCTCCAATCAGATTTGAACTCAGGTCTTCCTGACTCCAAACCCAGTGCTTTATTCACTGTGCCACCTAGCAAGTAGGTGCCAATTCATCAACAAGCATTTATTAAGCACCTATTATTTAACAGTAACTAAGATAACTACTGGAAAATACAAAGACAAAAAGGAAACAGTTCCAGCTCTCAAGTTCACATTCTAATTGAGGGGGACACACTAGCAGCTGGAGGACAATGAGAACTAGGAAAGACTTCATGTCGAAGGTGGTGCTTGAGTTCAGTTATGAAGGAAGCTAGATATTTCATGAGAAGGAGATAAAGACTGAGTACATTCCAGGTGTAGTGTACAGTCAGTGCAAAAGCTCCAAAGGGCCTCTAGTGAAAATGCTTTTCATTTTCAATGCCCAAGCTCCACTTACTGGCTGGTTTAGAGTGATTATCAATAGCAACAGAGATGGAGCATCATGTATGAGAAATAGTAAAACATCCAGTTGGGCTGCACCATAGAATCTGTGAATGGGGAGTAATGTATAAGAAGGCAGAAAAGGTAAACTGAGGTTCACCTTATGAGGAGTTCAGCTATTTCAAACTCCTCATTTTATAGATGAGGAAACTGAGGTTGAGAAAGTTGAAGGTCCCACACAAACTTAGTTGCAGAGTCCAGAGTCAGTTCTGGATTCTCTAACTCTGAATCTAAGAGGATCCTTCCCTTTATGCCATAGTGCCTCTTAACAAACAAAATTAAATATGTGACTTTTGCGGGAAGAAGAAAATAGACCAAATAGCTATGGGAGCCCTGGACTCTGACAGTTCAGTGGGAGGGAAGGGCTGCTTCCTTCTTCATTCCCTTGGAGGCCTGTGGCCTTAGTTGATTTTATAGTATGCAATGTAACACCTTACCCTGCCCCTTCTTTACAGCTGTGAAAAATGACCTGGTGACTTCAACTCACTGTCATTCCTCACAGGGATCATAGATACAGATGACTGTGCTTTCTCTTAACTCCAGAAAAGGTTGGCAGCAGCCATGAAGATTGTTCAAATTCTCACCCCTAGTAATACCTGGATCCTAGAAATGTGATGGGAGAGCCCCAGTGAGCCCCACCCCAGGGTTCCCAGGGGAGCTGTAGAAATAGCTGTTATTGCCATCAACTGTGGATACACCCACTTTCAAACAGTTTGACTTTTCCCCCTCTTTTGAGCAGATCTCACAGAGTTGTGACCACAGACTTTCACAATATCTGGGACCGAGGAACTGGTTCTCTCTGAAGTTAACCATGTTGAGCTAAAGAGGAGGAAAGCTGAGTGGCAAAGAGTAACCAGCTGCAGAGAAGCCTATCTCAGCATCTAACTAAAGCATCCTTGACAAGTGGAAATCTAGTTTCTGCCTGAACACCTCTCAAGATTGGAAACTCACTACCTCTTAACCTATTCCATTTTCAAAGTATTTTAACAATTAGGAAGGAAGACTGACTCTAAGAAAGAGCTGGGCTAGAAGTCAGGAGATAGGGATTCTAAGAGGATAGATCTAGAGATTTAAGGTGCCCCAGAAGCTATCTAAGGCAAACTTCTCATTGTACAGTTAAGGAAAGTGGGCTGCAAGGACAGTGAGCTCCTGTCTACTAACCCAAAGTTATACAGATAGTAGGTATCAGAGGGAGGCTTTGAACCTAGAACTTTGACCACAGAGACATCATTCTTTCCATTTTTTCATTCTGATTCCAATTCCAACATAGAGTAGCCAACCAAGAACTTGGCATAAGTCTGTCTTGTTATTTTTAGTCCATGGACCCTTGTGAGTAATCAAAAAATGGTCCTCACAGCTCTCTAGGCCCCAGGTTCGAACAGAGTCCAATGAGGGCCCTCAAGTGTAAATCCTGTTAAGGTCTTGTTATTTCTAGGTCTTAGAACCTGAAGATGATCACATACAGGTCCCTGAAGCTCCCTAGGCTTCTGTTTCTCCTACACTCACAGCAGGGGTCTGGCTCAAAAGCTTTTGAAAACCTTAACATTTTTAATCCTAGGATCTTGTTAGTGATCTTACACTGGGTTATCCAGCTCTCTAGGACTCAGTTTCCTTTAGAGGCAAATGAAGGGCTTGGACTCTAAGGCCTCTGAAGGACTAGTCACGTTTATTCCTTGGACCCTTCTGGCTGATCATAAAATGGTCATTTGGTTCTCTAGGCCTCAGTTTCAGGAGGATACCTGAGAGGGGTTTATCATCTAAATGGTATTAAGGCCTTCTTACCTCTAGGTTTAGGAAATTGTCCCTGATCACATACAGGTCACTGAAGCTCCCTAGGCCTCTGTTTCTCCTACAGTCACAGTAGGGGGTCTGGCTCAAAAACTCTTGAAATTCTTGATATTTTTAATCCTTGGATTTTATTAGTGATCTTACACTAGGCTATCCAGCTTTCTAGGACTCAGTTTCCTTTATAATTGCATAAAGGGTTTGGACTTTAAGGCCTCTGAAGGACTTGTCACTTTTTGTCCTTGAACACACTTGTGGATGCACATACAATGTTCATTAGATACTCTAGGCCTCAGTTTCAGGCACAGTCCATGGAGGGGCCTCTAGTGAAAATGCTTTTCATTTTCAATGCCCAAGCTCCACTTAATGGCTGGTTTAGAGTGATTATCAATAGTAACAGTTTCTTTTTCTACCTCCCAGCATGATTTAGCTATTTTTTTCTTTTGCTCATTAAAAAGGCCATTCCCTGACTACTTCTTAAAGAGGCCTGTTCACTCAACGGGTGTTCCTTCCCTCTAAGTAAATACTTGAAAAGGCCAAGGTCCCCCAGTGCATCCTGGACCATCTCCAGTCATCCTGATGAATATCTGGTCACTGGATCCAGATGGCTCAGGAGGAGAAAGTGAGGCTGGTGACCTGCACAGCCCTCCCTCACTCCAAACAAAGTCAAGTGCAAGTCATGTCATCATTTCTCTGATGTCACGGTCTTCTTCAAAAAACAAAGGACAAACACACTACAAATCTGTACTTCATCCTTCTCATCTCTAAAACAATGGAGTTGGATAGGATGACCCGTCTAAGGTCCCTTATAGGCTTAAAAGTGATTAAAATTATTTACCTTATTTAATTTAATTCACTGGAAGGCAAAAAACTGAGGCTGAAGCTCTGACCACATAATGAGAAGATAGGACTCATTGGAAAAGCCCCTGATGTTGGGGAAGAAGGAAAGGAAAAGGGCATGGCAAAAGATGAAATGGATAGCGTCATGGAAATAATAAACATGAACTTGGACAGACTTTGAACAATAGTGGAGGACAGAAGGGCCTGTCGTCCTATGGGACATGGTACCATAAAGAGTCAGACATGATCGAAAACAACTGAACAATAACAACAACCTCAGAGTGTTGTTGTGAAGATCAAATGAGATAATATATATATAAAGCTCTATAAAAGCTCTTATTATTTTATATGCTGAGGGAAACAGCTTCTTTAGTGACTTCAAAGTTGACTTGTGAGAATTTCCTTCTCTGTCCTACTCAGTTTTATCCTATGAATTGCATGATCATATCTACCATGATCATCAGAAAGCATATACATTATCAATACAAATATAGGTCACATTCTTCTCCTCTCCCACAAATTCAGTCTATATAAAACCAGTGACAGTCTATAACTGTTGGTTTCCTTCCAAAGAGGTAATCATTTTAGGATTGAACCCCTGGTAGATTCAGTGCCCACCCACATGGGTGCTGATAGTGAGGGAATCCAGTAAGAAATGGTCAAGGGGATGACATTGGTGCAGAAAATGCAAAGGAACATGGGGTCACACCCACACCTGCAGCTGTGTAAATACTGACAACATAAAATGAACTCCAACGGAATATGGGGTTTCCATGAGACTCATGCAAGTGCTTTTGTGTGGCAAAAAGTGAAATGTGAAACTTTTCCTGTACATCCACTGAAGGGATCCATGAGAAAAGTCTTATGGAGCAACTGTCTAGGGTCACTAGTCTCCTAGTGCTGAGTCATGAGCCCCCCAATTGGAATTCACTCTGTTTTCAACTCTTGTCCATAGCTTGCTTATACGCAGATATTTGTATATTCTCTCCCCCACCAGTCTAAGAACTCCTTGAAGACAGGGATTGTCTTTGCCTTTCTTTGTATTCCTAGCACTTAGCACAGTGCCTGGCACATGGTAGGCATTAATAAATGTTTATTGATTAACAAACTTAACTCCATCCCCTAGAGACCCCATCTTCCTTCGAAGTCCTGCTCAGGTATACCTCCTGAAGAAGTATTTCATAAGCATACAAGTGTTTGTACTCTCTCCCTCTTGTAATGAATGACTTTGTAATACTTTTCTTTGCATGTTTTATCCAATTCTCCACCTCCCAATAGAATTTAGGCTTGTTGAAGACAAAGTTTGTCTTCTTCTTCTGGTCTAGCACAAGACTTACAAGTAAGTAGTAGGCAAGTGTTTAAATGGAATGGAATTATGAGGCAGTATTTGTGAACGCTTCCTTAAACTTATGTTCATGTCAGTCAACTTTCCCTATAATTGACAACTAACTTACAGAACTACTGTAATCACTATATGCTATAAAACAGCTGTTAAAGATCCCATAGAAAAGTGGCAAAAGGAAAATGGAGACCCCACTTTTATGTGTTTCCAGTCAAGTTCTCTCTTCTAGCTCTGCTTCTTATGTCCCCAGCAGAGGAGGAAAATGCCATGGCAATGTTAGATAAATTGACTTAATGTTAAAAATCATCTTCACGTGTAATTGGAAAAAAAATACTATTTGAAAAAAAAAGGATGAACTAACTTGTAGGGAGGGAACATGAAATAGTGGAAAGAACAATGGCCTCATAGTCAAAAAATCGGGATTCACATTCTACCTCTGATGCTTATTGCCGATATCAGCACTTCTTAAACTTCGAGCCTCACCCCATATGGGGGTCATGAAAAATTTGACAACAGTAAAAGGTTTTTGAATACACAATGACCAAAAATTAATTCAAAATCAAACTTGTAATGAATCCAAGGTATTTCTGGCAGTGCTTGCTCATGTTTCATGGAGCAGCTTCACTACAGCCTTGGTTCTGAACACATAACATGCATGCTTTGCACTCTGAATGCCATCACACCACACAATGCCAACAAAAGCTTCCAAAATGGGAAAAGGGGTAGAGAGTGGACAAAGTTTAAGAAGCCCTGGGCTATATGACCTTAAACAAGTCACATCGTAATAATTAACACTTTCATAGTGCTAAATGCTTTACAGACATTTCTTGTTTGACCCTCACAACAACCCAATGAAGGAGGTTATATTGTTTTCTCCACTTTATTACAAATGAGAAAGCTAAGGTAGAGGGAGGCTAAATGACTTGTTATGAGTCGTACATGGCTGAGAAGGGATTTGAACCCAGATCTTCCCAACTCTAAATCCACATACCATGTTTGGCCTTGGTTGGACTGGAAGGATTCCAGGGTCCTTTCCAGCTCTGTTATCCTATGCCATTCTCATCCACTTCAGCCATCCATGGAAGGCTCACCAAGGGCAATAGAAGAACTTTGAATGGTCCCGTTAGTTATATTATTATTATTATAAAGGAAATTGATGGTTTGATCATAATATTGTCTGGTGCTAAAAAAAAAAAAAAGTTTATTGACCTAAGAACCAGGGAGCTGAGGCTCTTGTTCTACTCCTTCTAACTAACTGGTTGTGTGACTTTGGGCAAGCTACTTCATCTGTCTGAATCTCAGTTTCCCTATTTGTCAAATGATAAGGTGGTGCTAGATGATGCCTATGCTTCCTTCTCTTTTTAAAATCCTACCACACTGTAACCTTCAGGCAGTGAACCCATTTCCTGGAATCTTCCATCACAATGTGGTTGTCGCTAGAAAAGAAGAGAGACCAGCTGACATTTGACATGAGTCTTGTGATTTTGCCAAATTATTTTGTTAATCTGGATATCCTTTCTACCAAAGCATGTTGCTACCCCTCAACATCTTGATAGATGGTTTTCATGGGTTATTGTACTCCTAGGATTCTTTCCCCTACTGCTAGCTCTTGGAACTTTGGTTCTTTCAGGAATGCGAGATGGACAGCTCATCAGAGGACCTATATTTTCAGAAGCCTTTTTTTTGGTTTGTTAGTCCCTGCCAAAGGACTACTCAAATAGACTTGGAGGCCTGTCAACAAATATTTATCTAGCATTTATGGTGTGCCAGGCTTCCCACTAAGTGCTTGGGCTACAAAGAAAGGCAAAAATTGCCTCTGTCCCTATGGAGGTCACGTTCTAATGAGAGGTACCATGTAAATAACTAGGTATATTCAAGATATATACAGAGTAGGGGAAGGTAATCTGAAAGGGGAAGGTTTCTGACAGAAGGTGGGATTTGAACTGAGTTTTGAAGAAAGCCAGGAAAACTAAAGGTAGAGTTAAATCATTCTAGGCAGAGGTGGCAGTGAGTGCAAAGCCTCGGAGGCAAGTAGGTCAACATAACTACATGGTGGAATGTGTGGAGGAGAGCAAAGTATAAGAAAACTGGAAAGGTAGGCTATGTTATAAAGAGTCTTAAGCAACAGAAGACTTCATTGTTGATCCCATATTTTATGAAATAGAGACCCAAGAGAGGTAAAATAATTATTCATTTTTCTATTTGTATCCTCCAGTTTGTAGAACATACAAAGTACTTAATAAATGTTTCTTGAGTGATGGACTAATTGACTATCTACAGTCACCTAGCTAGGGTATGACTCTAGTTCTCTTCTGACTCCACCCCCGCCCCCAATCCAGAGCTCCTTCCACTACATCATCATCATCAACCATCACCATAAAGCATTTATTAGGACTCACTATGTGCCAGGCACTGTATACCTGTATACACATGCACTGTGCAATAGGGATACAAAGAAAGACAAAAACATAGTCCCTGACCGCAAGGGCTTACCTCCTAATGGGGAAACAGTATGTAGGTAGCTAGGTATATACAAGATATATATAGAGAGAGCAGATGAGAGGTAGCCTCAAAGGGAAGGCAATATTATCTCTCTGAAGTGCTAAAGAATCAGGTCACCTGCTTGAGTATGTGTTTTATAAATGGGTATTTGTTTTTTAAATCATTTAGTCATGTCTTTCCATATACCAGAACATATTTTGAAAATTATTTACATGATATGATGGCTAGAGCACTGGACTGGGTGTCAGTTCAGTCAAGAATACCTGAGTTCAAATTTGGCCTTAGATTCTTACTATCTGCAGGACCCTTGAGCAGCTCATTTCATCCCTGTTCGCCTCAGTTTCCTCAACTGTAAAAAAAGGGATAGCAATAGCATCTACAAGTGGATAGAGCGCTCAACCTGAACTCTGGAAGACCTAGAGTTCAAATCAGACCTCAGGTACTTAGTAGCTATGTGACTCTGGGCAATTCATTTAACCCAGTTTCCCTCAGTTTCCTCATCTGTAAAATGATCTGGAGAAGGAAATGGCAAACCACTCCAATCTCTCTGCCAAGAAAACTCCAAATGGGGTCAGGAAGAGTCGGACATGACTGAACAACAACAAAAACCACCTCACAAGGTTATTGTAAGGATCAAAGGAGATAATATTTTTAAAGTGCTTTGCAAACTTTAATGCTTGAAGTACTACGTAAATGCTGCCCTCCCTTCTCTTCTCCCACATCCCCTCCCTGCCCCCACACACACCCATTGTCGGCTTGGCCAGGACATCCTCATTCTGGCAAACTGAGCAATCGGCCCAGCAGCTCATCTGGCTGTAAATAGGAGTTTCTCACTCTATAGGTGGTCCTTTCTCCACAGGATTTTGGCATCTCAGCAGAGGGAGTCGGCCCTGCTGTTCTTCTCTTATGCTATTTATTCATGTGCATAAAGAGCCTCCTGTACACCAGGCTCCATCCAGATATTGCCCAAGCCCTAAATGCAGGTAAAGAGGAGGAGGGAGGAGGAGGAATGACATGCTTTTATATGTATGTTGGCTTGTGCCCGTCTAATTCACAGTGAGGTGGCACTGCCAAGCTACCTGATTTCAACACACACAGCTTCCAGCCCACCACCTCTTTTTACACTGGCTTGCTAAGGCATGCAGACTCCAAGGTACTCACTTGGCCTACAAAGGAAAATGAGGAGACACACACACACGTACACACACACATGCCCCTTCCCCAGGCAGATTTTGTTATCAAAAGGTAAAGTTTGGGCACAAATGAAAGAAAGTCTGAGAGGAGAGACAGTCAGCCCACCTGCCCTGGGGGAAATTGCTAAGGTGTAAGAAGTGAAGAAAGACATAGAACCTGAGCCCCTCCGGCTCATGTGCACAAAATCAACAAACAGCCATCTGAAGCACCCAAGTTTTCTTTTTTAATTTTTTTCTTCTTCCTCTCCATCTCTTCCCCCCCTCCCCCCAATAACAAAAGCAGTACTTTGTGATGTGGTCTCTAGGACTGAAGGGTTATGAAATGGGGATTTCTCCAATTTATTATCCTTTTGCCAGAATCAATGGGTCAAAGAGCCATAGGGAGCAAGATGAAAACAAAATGTCCTCAAACGTGATCCACTGGAGGAGGTGACTCTGGAGTGAGAGAATGAGCAGAACTGGTTAAAAAAGAAAAGCAACAAAAAAACACCCCCCATAAGATCTAGAATGTTCAGGCCTCCAGACTTGTCCAGCCTCAGATTGGAGAGGAGACCCTAGAAACAACTGGGATTTTCTTGGGCAGGGTTCCCTCTTGCTATAGGCCAGCTAATGAAGAAAGTTTGTTCTCTATCCAATTTGATAGACAATAAAGATGAGGAAATCATTCTTTGTAGCTTTTGCGGTTGTTCAGTCGTTTTCAATGGGTGACCAACTCTTTGTGATTCCATACAGCATACCAATGTGGTCCATAGGGCTCTCTTGGCAAAGATATTGGGGTGGTTTGCCATTTCTTTTCCAGTGGATTGAGAGAAAATGAGTCTTTGTGATCTCTTTTGGGGGATTTTCTTGGCAAAGATACTGGAGTGGTTTGTCATTTCCTTCTCCAGCTCATTTGGCAGATGAAGAAACTGAAGCAAACAGGGTTAAATGACTTGCCCAAGGTCACACAGTCAGAGTTTGGAGTCAGATTTGAACTCAGGAAGATGTCTTCCTCACTCTAGGCTAGGCACTTTGTCCACTACCTCATCTAGATGTATGTATGTACATACTTTGTATGTAGCAGACAACAATAAAGAGGGGGAAGGTAATTTAATCCAAACCACTGTGGAGTGTATGACAGAGAGAGACAGAGAAAGAGAGAGAGATAGACAGATGGACGGATGGATGGATGAATGGTGGACGAATATATAATATAGATTTCATATGAAAAAATTCTTATGATAATAAATAGGAGGAAAAATGGTAACAGCATGGGATTATAAAAAGAGCAAGTCCTGGAGTCCTAAAACATAGTTCAAATCCCACCTCAGTCAGTAAACACCAGTGTTTACTTAAGTAAATAAGCATTAACTAAGCACAGGGCTGGGAATCAGGAAGACCTGAGTTCAAATTCTACCTCAGATGCTGTGTGAACCTGGGTAAGTCACTTAACCTCTGTTTGCCTCAATCCACTGGAAAAAGAAATGGCAAACCACTCCAATATCTTTGCCAAGAAAGCCCTATGGACGGTATTGGTGTGCTAGGGTCCACGGGATCACAAAGAGTTGAACATGACTGAACAACAACACTGTGCACATTTAACCTCTCTGAGCCTCAGGTTTCTAAATGGTAAAATGGAGAGTTCAACTAGGTAACTTCTAAAATCTCTTTCAGTTCTCAATTTACAATCTTCTCCCATTAGACTGTGAAAACCTGGAGAGCAAAGGATGTACTTTTTTCTTTTTAGCCTTTCTTTATAGCCCCAGGAAATTAGCAGAGTGGTTCTTATACAGTAGGCGCTTAATAAATACTTGTTGACTTACTGACATAACCGTTAAGCACCTTCAATAACTCTGAAGTCATGATGTATCTTCAGGAATCCCTCCAAGCCCACTTACCTTTTCCAGTACCTAGTTCACCTTCCAGGAAACTGAACCAGTAGAGTAGATAGAAATAGTTATTGTTCTTATAAAATTGGACAAGTAAAATATTTCCAATCAAAATGTGATGACAAGTCAAATAACATGGGTTCCATTTCCATTATAAAGATCTTTTAAAAATGAGTTCTGCCTGCACAAGATACTCAGTAGGATGTAAGCTCTTATCAAAGGTGGTTTTCCCCGCCCCCAGGCCTTCATCCGAGATAGCATCTAAAGCTGGGAGTCTCCACTTTTCTCTAAGGTGGAAATCCATGAGAAGAGGAGTAGATTGAGATAATCGACAGGAAGATTGCCCAGCCTCCTTTGCCCCTTGGTCTCCTTTAATTTTGTTTGCCTATTCATTTGCATGACTCTCCACAGTAACAATCAGGCAGAACCTTTTTATATGCATTTTCACAAAATGATTCTGACCTCTCTAATGTCATTCAGTATTTATTTTTACTACCCAGTTATTTGAGTCCCTACTGTCCAACTGCTTACTCTTATTTTTCCTATCTGCTTCTGGGACATTCTGCTGTAAGGAATCTTTTCTACATACTTCGTACCCAAGAATCATTATTTCTTAAAATGTAAACTGATATTTATATAGCATTTTAAGGTTATAAAGCATAAATGTGATCTTATTTGAACCTTACAGTAACTGAGATACATGCTACAGGTAGTAAGCCCATTTTATTCACAAATGGGAAAACTGAGGCAAAAATAATTTAAGTGATGCCTAAAATCATACCACACATAAATATCTGGGTTAGAAGTTAAACTTGTCTTTTAAATTCCAGGTTCAGTGCTGCCCAAGTAAATGAAATGAGTGAGTATCAGTGATTTTTTAAAAGAGATTTGCAAATAACGGTAAACTAGGTATCAAGTATTTGTTCTTTAACTTCACTGCAATGTATGAAAAGAGGAAAGAGAAGAGAGAAGAGCAGAGAAGGGGAGACAGAGAGAGAGAGACAGAGAGAGAGAGAGAGAGAGAGAAAGAGAGAGAGAGAGAGAGAGAGAGAGATCTTGGGCAGGAAAATGACAACTTTTATTCTATTGTGATTTAAGAATATTGTTAAGGCAAGAAAAACCCCATTCCTATGAATATTTTCATAGACTGATAATTGGTTTCCTAAAAGCTGTCCTCAACGTTGTACCCGTGACCCCACAACACTTTCCCCCTAATGCTAAACCCATTGGTAAGTGTAGAAAAGGCCTGGTCTAAAGTGACAATAAAGGATCAGAAGATTTTGAGTAGGAAAGCAAAACTTTGGAAATCAATTATCTAGTTCTAAGATTCTTAACTGTTTTTCTCTATCAGGGACCCTTTTGGCAGTCTGGTGAAGGCTATAGATCCCTTCTTAAAATGATTTTTAAAAATTATTTCTGATATTAGTTTTTAAAAATTTTGAATTCCAAATACTCTCCCTCCTTCCAGCCCCCCCCCATGAGAAGGCAAGCAATAAGATATCAATTATACATGTGAAGTCATGCAAACATATCTTCATATTAGCTATGCTGCAAGAAAACAACAAAAGCAAAAAAATTAAAATGAAAACGTATGCCTCAGTTAACATTCACAATTCATCAGTTCTCTTTTTGGAGGTGGATAGCATTTTTTCATCTTGAGTACTCGAATTATCTTGGATCATTGCACTGAGCACAGTAGTTGAGTCACAGTTGACTACTGTTACAATATTAATACAGAATGAGGTTTTTAAATGCATAAAATAAATCATGTAAGATTCCAAGAAAACCAATTCTATCGAAATACAGTTATCAACATATTTAACACACACACACACACACACACACACACACACACACACAACATAAGCTCAAAGATCCCAGGTTAAGAACCCCTGAAGTCCAACCCCCTCATTTCACATGTGAGCAAAATCCAGCCCAGGGCACTTAAAGTGATTTGGCAAATGTTGTATTCACAGTGTGGTCCTTTGATTCCAAAGCCTGTCCTGAAAACTGGAATCCCAAAGGTGAAATGAGAAATAAAAGGCTCCTATGTTTCATACTTGCTTTCTCTTCTACTCATTTTAATTCTCATCTTATAATCCATCATGACATTAAGTTTCAGTTCCACCCATCATTAAAAAAAAAAATACTGTCCCACTGAGCAGAAATTTCCACCTGGGGATAGAGGCTGGGCTGCTGTCTTCCTGTCCTTCTGGTGGGACTATATTCCTCTCCATTTGGAGCACACCATCCTCCAACTTCCCTCTTCCCTTTCCTGTTTTTCCATTCTACATCTTCTCTTAGACATTTCCTGGGAGCAGGGAATGGTAGCAGCCTTCAGGGAGGAAGGCAATGAAGATAAGGCCGAGGCAGGCCACTGGACAGTGTACCCTTCTCTCCTCTCCCATTTTTGGCCACACTTATTGGCAAGGTCTTGGGCAGGGCTGAGATCAAGAAGAGGGTAGAGAGGACTGTTGTGGCTTGCTCAGAACCACAGAAGACTCTTTTGGTAGATTTCTGAAATTATTGATCCCAACTTTTCAGTTAAAAAAAAAAAGTCAACTCAACCTTTCAGTTAAAAAAAACAGTCCCTACAGGCATGCATCAAGATTAAGGACCTGTTATGAACAGGGCTCTGAAATAGGCATCGGAGATAGGAAGACAAAAGTGAACCAGTCTCGAGGTGTTTACGTTCTAAGAAGGAGATAACGTTGACAAATATAAGTGCATAGGAAACAAATACAAGGTAATGTGAGGACGGGCGGGCGCTAGCCACTGGAGGTTCAGCAAAGATCTCCCGTAGGAGGTGGTACTGGAGCTGAGCTTTGAAAGAAACTAGGGATTCTGAGACGGCAGAGGTAGAGGAGGGAATGCATTTCAGATGTGAGAGACAGCTTGCAGATAAGAATGTGGTGAGGTAAAACTAGATCCGAAAAATAAGGTAACGGGGGTGGGATTTGCAGTGTTCACCGGCGTAGAAAACCCGACATTGCATTAAATTAACACAAGGGACGACAGGAGAAAGAAAAAGAGAACCAGTAGGAAAGGTTGAAGCTATAGCCGTCTTGCAAGGGTGGCATATTTGTCCAACAAGACAGTTTGGATTTAGACCTTTTAACCCTTTAAAATCGGTGGGGATTCTTTCATATCTTTTCAGGGGTGAGAAGTCGCCTCTCCCCACTTCTTTGCAGAGGTAGAAAGTTCCTGAGTATAAAACATCACACTCCTCATATTCTTTTGGTGTTCTAATGATTTTTTTTCTTTTTCCTGTTTTTTCTTTTCTTAAAAAAATTCTTTGTTATATAGAATGGCTCTCAGAGGTGTGAGAGGAGGATGCTGGGAGGGATTTTGATAATGTAAAGACAAAAGATATTATTAAGAAACTGGTGGGGGAGGAGAACTTTGAGAGGGAAAATGGAGAGGAGAGAAGCTGGTGCCCTTTCTCATTCAGTGAAATCTGAAAGAAAAAAAATAGCAAGAGAGGCATTATAGGCACAGCCAAAGCAATAGTGTTGAGGCTGGGCCCCGGGAAACTCATTCCGCCTGAAAGCGGCTGCCTTCAGTTAAAAAAAAAAAAATGGCCTGCTCAAAGAATCCTACCCTATTAACATCTAAATGGTCCCAAACAACAATTTGATTACCATATCTCAGCAATACCCACTCCGGAGAGCAATTATCTATCATTATCAATGTATTGCCTTACCTTTTTAATTAGGATGATAATGTACAGTGTAAATAAAGCCCTCTTTGCTAATTTCAATTGTGCTGAATGAAAGGTCGTTCTTTTCTTCTTCTTTCCCCTAAGGGCTCTTTGGACTGAATTTACTCTGGTTCCTGAAGTGTGGAAAAAGTAAATAAGCTTTTGTTTAGATTTCATCCTTCACGTTCTCTGGACTGAAAGACCGCAGAGTGCCGGAAAGTATCTCGATTCAAATGACTTCATGGAGAAGTTTTGGAACATTCGACCTGAACAAAAGGAGATCCATGGAATTACTCATTAAGAAGGTTGTTTGGGAAAAGAGTTAGCCCCACCTCTAGCCACATTAAATCCACCTGAATTTCTTGAAATATACATTTAAATTTAAAATTAAATATCAAATGGGTGAAAATTGGCTTTTAGATTTGAACCACAAAATGCATGTTCTACAGCCTAGAATATATTAAAATATATTGGATATTAAACTGGTAACAGGTTAAAAACTGCATTTTTCAGAAAAAATGTTTACAATTAAGCCCTGGTGACACATATAGATGATAATCCAATATGGATACAATCATCACTATGTCACAAACAATCAAAATGTATCATTGACTAAAAATCTAACAGTTATGGCTCGTGATAACAGTAAATTAAACAATACAAAAGTTAACAAGAAAACTGAGTTCAAACAAATTGCTTCAGTATAAACAGTTTAAAATTTTACAGTTATACATTGGATAATAGATGTGAATTATTATCAAGGTATATTTGCAAGAAGCAAAAATTAATAAATCATAAATCAATAAAATATAATTTGTAATAATAGCTAGCCAACCATACGAAAGTCATTCATAAATGAAAAATAATGCATTTCTCAGGCACGGCTACATTAGTACCATATCGACATCACAGACTCACCACTTTAACATGCCATAGTTTGTACAAAAATTGCCATCCAACTGCCTCAGCTAGAAGACAGACCATTTGATCTTTGCTAAATGACTCAGAAGTAAGGGGTGTGTGTGTGTGTGTGTGTGTGTGTGTGTGTGTGTGTGTGTGTGTGTGTGTGTGTGTAAATATATAACCTAATTCAGTGAATTAAAGCAATATTTTAAAGTGCTAGAAGGAAGTTGAGGCTTAACTAATATCAGCTTTTAAAATGTAACCTATAAATTTGCTTGTCTTATTAAACAAAGCAAACTCCTGGGAGAAGTTTCAGTGTTTCCCTGTGGTTTTTAGAGTTTGAGTAATCAGCAGAAGGTGATTTATTTTTTCCCTCAGAAAAACAGTAAGCCGTCTCCTAACACTCAGCAGTCACATGTTTAAAAATAGACACATCCAGGAAAATACCAGGGTTATAGCATATTTATCTCCCATTTATCATGTGAGATGATATCAGCTACAATGGACCAGAAGTTAGGAGACCTGAATTCTAGATTTAGTTTGTGTCTTTTCCCTCACCTGGTGAATGAGGGTAATAATGCCAACAATGCCTGTCTCCAAGGGCTATTAAAAGGGTGAATAGAGCACTGGACCCTGATCCAATTCAGTCTCAGACACTTATTAGCTGTATGACCCTATGAAGTTGCTCAACCTCTCTCAGTCTCAGTTTGTTAATTTGTAAAATGGGGATAATAAGAACACTTACTTTTTTGTGTGAGGATGAGCTAGCTTATGCAAAGCACTTTGTAAACCTTAAAATGCTGATCAATGCTTGCTGCTATTGTTATTATTACAATTATAATTATTGCCATCATCTCAGTCACCACTCTTTCCTTAGCAGAGTAACTAAGTTAACATTTAAGTTTTCCTTACTACATGTTCATTGATTAAGCAAAGTGGGATGCTGACTGGAAAGTGATTAAGAAATGATGCTGTATAAATGGGCAACAATGTTTTTGTAAATCAAATCCTTTAAAATGTGTTATAAATGAACTTTCTAGTTAAAACTCTTATACTATACAAATACTATAAAGTTTTTGTACTTCAACTCTGGTTCTTTATAGTTAGGTGCATTCACATTCCCAATGATACTGGTGCTCCCTCCAATGTGGCAGAATGTAACCTCTATCGTGTATGACTCTTTTCATGTCTTCTCATAGGTCTTCCCTGACTTTTCTCTAGATTTTTTAACATTTTGGAGAAAAAAAGAGTAGCACTGGAACTCTCTCTCCATACATTATCCCTCTCTTTTGTCATGGCCAGCCTACTTCTTTTTTCCATTCCTTCATTTTCTGAAAATATCTTTTATGCTCTTTCTGGCATTATTAGTGATGCACTGTTTCAGTCTGCATGCAGATATTTCCATTGACCTTTGGTTCATCAGCAATTTTGATTCTTTGGAAATTGTGGTGTCTCATTCTTCACAGGCTTATAAATTGGTGTTTAAAAGATAGATTTTTGTTTTAGGGAACACTGCTGATCATGGAAAGTACTTCACAATTTCTCCCAAATCAGTCCCACCTACTCTCTTCCTCTTGTCTAATTCTAGACCAAATTCAGTGTCAAACTTTGACATGTATCCAAAATTTCTATATTGAAAAATCATTGCAATGAGCTATTCATCAGTATCATATTTCAATCATTGGGCATTTTTCATCCATTTGGCATTTCCTGTATGTATGGTTAGATGGAACTCCTTTGGGTCATTATAGAGAGGCTACAGTATTCCAAAAAGGAAGGAAGGAAACAAGCATTTACCTATTATCTACTATGTAGATGTCTAGAATTCGACTCAATTAACAGATCATCGGTAAACAGGAGCATCTGGTGGATCTCTCCATCTATAAGAAATTCCTTTCTTCTTGTACTATTTTCTATATACATCCTCCATGAAAGTAACAAATACTTTTGATATGTACATATCTCCCCATCTTATATTTCAACTGACATAGATAATTGGAAAATATTTGAGTCTTTGGGCCTTCATCTATCAGGGAATCTATTATGGATTTAATTATACAAGGGAGACACCTTGTTGGAAGAAAATCTTTAAGGCTGGCTTTCACACTACCAAGTCAAATGCTTTTTTACATTCCATAAATAATACACACAGTACAATCTTGTATTCTCTGAACTTTTCAATCACGTAGGTTATCAAGATAGGGTCTGATGGAAGAAATTGTCTGCCGAAATCTGCATGTTTCTTGATCATATTTTTATCAAGTATACTCCCAGTGCATGCAGAGAACACTGTTACAAAGATTTTGTAGATGAAAAAGTGAATAGAAGGGATGGCGGTTTTTCATGTCCTCTCAATTGCCTCTTCTCAATTGTAATGCCACTTGTGATCTGTTTTCAATTATTCAATTTCTTTCCCAGTTTTTGATAACTTAAGATCCAATGTCTCACTGTTTTCAAATCTGCATGGCCTCCAGCAGGGATTTCTTTTGTTTGTACTTGAGAGGCACCATAGTATTGTGGATGTTGTGTTGGACAGCAGCGAAAGAAAACCAAGGTTTGAGTGCCATGTTAGTTGTTCTCTAAGTCTGGGTGAGTTTTTTAACCCCTCTGAGCTTTCATCTCATCTGTAAAATAGAGACAAAAACTGCTGTAGCATATATCTACACATCTGTTGTTGAGAGGGTCAAATTAAATTTGCAAAATATTTTGTGAACCTGAAAATTCTTGATCAATGTCAGTTGTTTTGTTGAGTCCAGCTATTTTTCCCATTTTCTGCATTGACTAAGGCTTCTAAAAAAGAAAAAAAACCCTATTCTTTTTATCTAAAGGGGGAAACTTCCTGACTCCAAGTTTGTTTCCATGGCATGTTTCCATGTTTCCAGGTGTGAAGGGAAACTTCTAACTCAACATGGTATAGTTTGGATTTCTCATAAACCTCTTTTCTAGGGCTATTCCAAGCAAGAAAGAATACACATCTTAGAGGCCCCAGTTCTTGTTCTTACCATCTATCTAGCACTCAAGTTAGCCAGGTACTACTAGGCTGAAACCACAACCTTTAACCTTTGCCAATTCCTGCTTTCATGGTTTGCCTTAGGTTCATTGCTCTTTAGAGGGATTGTCTTCTTTAGAGGGAAACTAGATTCCCAGTACTCCAATTTCACATCTACCTCTGATTCAGAAGAATTTTGTTTTTGTCTCTGGTTTAAGGTGTTTTCACCAGCAGTATGGAGGAAGTTAAAGGGTACCCAGAGTACATACAGGAATAGTTTTATTCCCACATAGAAAGGAGAACGCTAAGCAAAACCAGAGAGTTATTACAATTGAAAAGCTAATATGGAAGTCTCATTGGGACATTTGTTTTTTAGTTTATTGTTCTTGTGTTTAGTTGTTACATTACATTTACCTACCATTTCATGAGAGGTCTCCTGTAACAAAGTGAAACAATGAAATGAATCTAATAATACACTTACCCCATCTTAAAGTGAATGGCACTTTTCACAACTATTACACCCCTCCTACCAGTAAATTTTTTAAAATATACTTTATTTTTTGCTATATTTTAAGTTCCAAACTGTCTCCTTCCCTCCTTCCCCACCCCACACTAGAGAAAGCTACCATTTGACACACACATATACACATATATGTACATATACAAATACATATCCACGTGTATGCATATATACACATGTATGCATATATACACATGTGAGTATGTGCTTGTAAAACCATACTATGCATACTTCTTTATACCAGTTCTTTCTCTGGAGGTGGGCAGCATCTTCCTTCATAGGTCTTTTGTAGTTGATTTGAGTATTTTGAATACTCAGAATAGCTTAATTGTTCACACTTATCCTTCGAACAATATTGCTTTTGCTGTATACAATGTTCTCTTGGTCTGCTCATTTTACTCTTCATTATTTTATGCTTAATTTAAAGAAAATTCACAGAATTTCATTTTCTTTCCTTCCTAGCCCCACCATCTTGAAAAAAAAGGAAAAAAAAAACAAATTTCCTTTAACAAATAGGCATAGTCAAACAAATTCCCTCAATGGCTATACACAAAAATATACCTTTTATTCTGAACCTTAAGCCCATCACTTCACTGTAAAGGATAGCTTGCAGTGGTTCCTCAGAGTCAAGGATAGTCTTTGTACTGATCATCGTTCATACAGCTCTCATTGTAGGGCAGTTTGTTTGCTTGTTTTGTTTCTTTACAGCATTGCTTTTGTTAGATAAATTCTTCTTCCGGCTCTACTCATTTCATTCTTCCTCAGTTTACTGCTCTTTGGCTATTTTACAGTTCACCTCCACTGAACATATACCACTCAATGCCAAGTGGACTGTTTTCTCTCTTGTGGTTTATTTGAATGTGGAAAAATTTTTCCCTATCAGCTGATCTATTACTGTTTTTTTCCACTGTTTCCTTCAGGTATCACTACTGTTTGAACTTCTCTTCCAGCCAGTACCCTGCTTCTCCAGTGACCAGGAAGGGGGAAGATGCCAGACACTTTTCAAGATCTCTCAAGATCCTGGAAGAGGACACAAGCATGAGGTGGCCCAATCCTAGACACAGGCTTGCTCTGCATACATAGGCTTACCATGTTCTCACAGGCCAGTCTGGTTGGGAGTTAATGGCATCCCCATCCTTCTGAACCTCAGGAGCTCAGAAAGTCATCCCTATACCTTGAGGTCAGCTGGAAGAAGCTTTCTGAAAGATGGAGCTTGCCCCTTAAGTAAGTTCACAGTCTTCTTGCTCAGCAGCCAATCAAATAAGTCCTCCCAGCCAAAAGTAAGGATCCCCTCCTTCATGTACCTCTAGAGAGTACAGTAACAACAACAAAAGAGTAGTTCCTAATCAATACTCAGTTTATTCTCCAGTTGCACCTAAGCCTAAACCTAGCTCTACTGAAGACCCCGAAAGAATGGAATGGAGGAGTACTCTCTATTAGAAAGTCAATGGGCAATAAAAGAAAGGGGACTGGACTAGGAAGAAGACCTGAGTTCAAATGTTGGTTCTATCACTCCTATTGGTGTGACATTGTACAACTGACTTCATTTCTCAGGCCCTCAGTTTCCTCATATATCAAATGAGAGGGTTGGATTAGGGGGCCTGGAAGGTCCACTAGATGTCTTAATGTTCTATGATTCTTATGCCTCTTTGGTTCAGACTGACTCTCTCTGAGCAACAAAAAGACTGACTATACCATGAAATCTTTAGGGCACTCACAAGTTTTCCCTTCAAATGACTGAGACAATGGCCTTTTGTCTGTTGCCATTAATTGCTTTGTTGCCACTGAGTCCATTTTTCTGATTGGGTTGGGAGTGGGAGCCTGTGGCTCCAGCACTGAACTGGTCAGCAGGCTCTGGGTGCCAGGCACAAAGAAGGATTTAAAGGATGGTAGTAGGGCACCCATGGACCATCATCTATGGTACATTTTTCCCAGAGTCAAAACTGAAAAGCTTGATTTGGTGTAGAAGGCCAGAACTAAACTGAATCTCCTTGATTGAGATCTTTTTTTGTTTGTTTTTGGTTTTTTAAAGTCTAATTAATTTATTTCAGTTTTCAACAATCACTTCTATAAGTCTTAAATTTTCTCTCCTTCCGTTTCCCCTTCCTCTCCAAGATGGCATGCAATCTTATATGAGTTCTACACATACATTGTTATTAAACATATTTTGACATTAGTCATGTTGCATAGAAGAATTAAAACCAATGGGAGAAACTATGAGAAAAACCAAAACAAAACATAACACAAGAAAAAATAGTCTGCTTCATTCTGCTTTCCAATTCCATAGCTTTTTCTCTGGATGTGGATGGTATTTTGCCTTGACTGCGATCCTTTAACTCAGAAATGTTCACTTATTTGTTTTCTGAGTTTCACTTTTCCTCATCTGTAAGATTTATTTTTCTGTCCCCTGAAAGGTTGTTCTGAGGATCAAGCAAGATAAAGCTTTGAAAAACTTCAAAGTGCTGTATAATGGCAGCTACCAAGAGGAGGAGTTTTCTTCATCATCGGTGCATTGTCTGTGGAGGAGAATTAACAAAATATTGACTGAGTGAAAGGGCTCTCATCTGAAGCTCTAAGAAAAATCCAACTTATCAAAATTATGTGTAAGCAAGTCACTTAACCTCTCCAGGCCTGTTTGTATTGTCTCCTCCATTAGGATGTAAGCTCCTTGGGGGTAGGGTTGGGCTTCCTTTCTGTATTTATATCCTCGGGTGCTTCAGGTGGAGCTTAGCACATTCTCAATGGGCTAAGGAGTAAAGTAGGTGAAAGTAAGTGCTTCAAAAATTGCCACCCTCCTCCCCCAACTCATTCAATACTTTCATTCATTCAGTTTCCTCATCTGTGTAATGGAGATAATAATAGCAGGTTTTTCATAGTATTGTTGGTTGTGAGGTTCAAATAGATTTAGACAGTATATATGAAACACTGTTATAATAATTAGCATAAGAATAATATAATAACCCCTTAGGTCCATGTGGTTCCTTCTTCTGCTGCTTAGAAGGGATTATTTTAGACGAAAAGTTGGAAATGTCATCCCAATTGCTCTGAGCCCCCAGTGACATTTGTCTCTTAGTTTTATATATTTATACTCCAGGCTGTTTGTGACTAAAGTAAGATTCAGGTTACCAGAAACATTTGCGTAATGAAACAGTATACTATAGTAGTTATTCATAGATAGGTTCAAGGAGAGGAAGTTGAGGAAAGAGAAAACTTTCTCTTGGAACTTCCCTCTGGCCATTAAGAAGTAGGTGCAATGGGTGGCATTAGCCTGTGGCTTTTGCTGAGATCCCTATAGGACCAGTGGTCCTCCTCCATCTTTCTTTTCTACCCAGTAATAGCATTACTAGTTCTATACTCCGACAGAGATCAAAGGATGAGAAAAAAGTCCTATATTTGTACAAAAAAATATTTAGCATAGCTGTTGTGGCAAATAAATAGAAACTAAGGAACTACTCATCTTTTGGGGAGTGGCTTAAAATGTACTGTATATGAATGTAATGGAACACTATCGTGTTGTAAGAAGTGATGGAAGGGATGGTATAAGAGAAGCCTATGAAGACTTGTACTGATGCAAAGTGAAGTGAGTAAAACCAATAGAATAACATATAATAACAATCCCAATGTAAAGACAAACAGCTTTAAAAGACTTTAAAACTTCAATTACTGCAATGAATAGCCATGATTTTAGAGGACTAATTGAGAGATAATGCATTCAAGATGAAGGATGAGGTATGCATTTTATAATATGATCAAGAAGGGAATTTATTTTTCTGGACCATATGTATTTGTTACAAGGTTTTTTTTTTCTTTTAGTAAATGGGAAGATGCGAGAGAGAAAAAAAGTAAATGGTTGCTAATTGAAAGTGAAGTAGATGAAAAAATAGACCTACGTGATTTCCCACTAATGTATATATATGCATATATATGTTAGTTAATACACATACACACATGTATGTGTTTGTGTATGCATATATATGTACATACACATGTTTGGAAAAGTCAAGAAATTTGCTCAGACACACACAAGTATAACACAGTAGAGTTGAGCTCAAATTCTAATTCTTATGACTCTAAGAACAATTTATTTTCTATTTATAGCCCAGGAGCCTCTCTTGGCATAAGTGGGTTTATGTTTTGGATAGGAGTTGATGTCAGTGGACACTGGGGTCTCTTTTAATTCTTCAACTCTATGATATCTAGCTGACAAGAAATCGAACTTCATCCACTGTAAAGTAAATTTAATAAGTGAACAATGCAAATATTCTAACATTTCCTTAAAAGACAGAATCTGACTTCCAATGCTGTCATTATAACTAATCTGACATGTTATGAGCAGATACAAACACACCCACACAGTTCACAAGGTTCCTGACAATTCAAACCACCAGACACATATATTTTATAACCCATTTTTGTTTTAATAAGTTTTAGTAGAAATAAGTCATTTGAAGATTTGTAATCCATCCATTACATAGGAACAAACTGTTTGTGTAGTCAGAATTACAAACACAGTATCTAAAAATGTTACTTCTCATTAGTTGCTTATGTTGAAACCTTAAACCCTCTTTTAAACCAAAAGATTAATACTAAGCTTTACATGTCACAGAATTATAGGTAGCTTTAACTCTGAATATACTGCAGTTTCAGGAAGCATATAATAGCATTGAAGGCAAACAAGGTGAAATCCTTATAACTCAGAACTGTTTGTGTAGTTTCTTCCGTTTGAGCTCCTGTTATTATCAGTTCTGGTGAGAAACTTAAGCAAGATATTTCTGTGAGACAGTTCTTAGACCTCTCCACTCTATTGTCTTCCTTCTTTTTCTCTTCTTTCTTGTATGTGAGGCAGGCTGTGTAGTACATAGAGATGTCTTACAAGCTAGAAAGACCTGAGTTCAAGTCTAGCTTCTGATACCTATAGGCTAGGTGACTTGGTCAAATCACTAAGCTTCTTGATCCTTTACTCAACTCTCAAGACCTACAAACTGCACTGGTAGAGGGAGTTTCTTTTCCTGAGAGTTCCTTATATTAATGAAATGATTAGTCTGGTCCCTATCACTATTCTTTTGTAGGATTATAGATTTAGAGTTGACCAAATTTAGAAGTTTTGAACTCCCTTATTTTTGCAAGTGAAGAAACTGAGTCCCCATGAGGCTAAATGACCTAACCAACGTCATACAAGTAGTAAGTGACAGAGCTGGTATTCCAATTCAGGCTAAGTCCAAATCCAGCATTCTTTCAACTGTGCTATTTTATCCCACTGTTGTTTCTTAATGGCAATGACCCCAAATGTTGATATTATCATTGTTCTTTTCCTTAAATGAGATTTGTGAAGCCAGGATGGAGGAATTGATTCATTGAGTATTTGGCATGTTTGTATATGGGAAGAAGAGTTCAGATTTCTGGATGCTCTTTATTTTAGCTTCATGAACCTTTATGAAGGAAGTAGCTCTTTCTTGTTCCAATCTCTAGAAAGCCCCACCATAGATGCTTGAGCCCAGGTACTAAGATGCTACCTTCGAGAAAAGGGAGAAAGAAATGTTACTTGCTAAAAGGTAAAGATGGTGTAGAAAGGCTGTGGTTTTTAATCAGATCAATCAATTAATAAACATTAATTGTATACTATGCGCTAGTACTATATGCTAGCCCTGTGATAAAGAGAGGCAAAAGACCGTGCAGCCAAATGAAAACAAATATATAAAGGAAGCTATATACAGGACAATCAGGAAATAATTAATAAGAGTAATCCAATAATAGGGAAAGTGTCTGATATCAACATAGCTTGCAGATTCAGTAATCAGTAGTTAGAGCACAAGGTAGTGTAAACATGTCTCTGAAGCCTCCCCCAATCTCTTTTAATTCCAGCAACTTCCTTCTGTTTATTATTTCCTATTCACCTTGCATATAACTTGCTTGATATGCATTTCTTTGCATGTTTGTCTCCCCTATTAGATTGTGAACTATGGATGTGTTTATGTTGGAGACCCAGATATGATCACTGGAAGTTGCCAGGTAGAGGAATCTAGCATGGAGGATTCCAGCAAGGGCAAGGCTTGGATGCAAAGGATGAGGAAACATCTAAAGAGGAAACAATTTGTCGAAAGTAAGACTTACAGATTTCAGTGGGACCCCACAAACTAGAGGATGTTTTTGACTACAAGTAAGTCAGCTCAGACACCTCAGGGGGCTGCTAAATCCCACTACTGCTTCCAGTGAGATGACCCTATGGCCTGGGCCATCTGTGTGCAAGGTTGTGACTAAAGCAGTGGGATTTTGCAACCCCCTGAGTGTCTGGGCAGCCTTTTAAGGATTGTACTGCTCACCTCCTAGTATGAGGAAGGGGCTGAAAAAGGTGCCCTAAAAATTCTCTACTTATCCAACCCTGGCCTGATTGCTGAGAGAGGTGGGGATCCCACTCTGCAGTTGAAACACATGCAAAAAATGTACAAAAATTTTTGCAAAGATGATTCTACCAACCATTGATACATGAAATATGCATACACTTATAGACAGCACAATATTCAATAGACCTGAAAGACAAACAGCTAAACAAAAGCCTCTTGTCATGAGATAATTCAGCAGGTATTGAATCCAAATAGCAGCCCTGAGTAAAAAGGGATGGCAAATAAAAGTCAGCTTACTGAAGCTGGGCAGGGTACATGTTCTTCTGGAGTGGTCACAGTGAAGGGGAGGACCATGAAGCTGGAGAAGGTTTTGCAATCAAAACTAGTCTAGTCAACAAGGTTGTTTATCAACTAAAAGGAGTGAATGACAGGCTCATGACAATGTGATTGCCACTTGTAGGAAAACACCATGCCATTATCACATGTGCCTGTGCTGCCATCATGATAAACCCCAAAGAGTCAAAGAAAAAATTTACAAAGACCTAGAGACTCTTATCAATGTGCCAAAAAAGGACAAGTTTATAATTCTGGGTGACTTTAATGCTGGAGCAGACTCAGACTACCAGACATGGCAGGGAGGAATGGAGTTGGAAACAGCAATAGCAGTGGTCTCTTACTACTGAAGACTTGTGCACCTCAAGAGCTTCTCACTTTTCTGCTTATTTAAACACAATAAACTTTGTTACATGCACCCTCATAAAAAACATAGGCATTTAATAGACCATGTGATTGTAAGAAGAGACAGACAGCATGTGAGAGTGACAAAGCCAAAGTGTGGCACAGAGTGCTGGACTGATCATAGACTTATCCTCGTCAAGCTAAATATTTGCATTCAACAAAAGCATTGGTCCCAAGGCAAAATAACTACCAGAAGTTTTAATATCAACAGATTAGAGCACTTCTCTGAACCAGAACAGTTTGTTGCTAATTTGGAGGGAAAGTTGGACCAATACACCACTGGCAATAGTGGAACAAAAAAAGAGTGGGACACTTTTAGAGATATTGTGTACAGCACTGCATTTTTTCACTTGGATCAGAATACTCAAAAACATCAAGACTGGTTTGATGAAAATGAAGGGGAAATTCAGAAGCTGCTAAATGAAAAATGAGAACTCCACAGGGTTTTCCAGTAAGATAATTCATCCATCTCTAGGAAGGCAGCATTTAACTCCTTCAAAAATAAGGTACAAGCAAAGTTTATAGATATGCAGGATTCTTGATCTTGTAAGAAGGTAGATTAAATTCAGTTTTATACTGATAGTAACAACCCAAAGTACTTTTATGATGCCCTGAAGGCTATTTATGGACCAAAAACATATGGTGCATCTTACCTACTCAGTGTTGATGGAAATACATTGATTAGTGATAAGGATATGATCCTGGAGAGATGGGCTGAACAGTTCTGTAGTGTTCTCAACAGAACATCATCAGTCAATACTGAAACCACTGACTGTTTACCACAGATTGAAGTAAATCTCTCTCTAGACAAATTTCCAACTGAAGAAGACGTTTTGAATACCATTAGCTTTCTTTCATGTGGCAAAGCACCTGGTGCTGATTCTATTTCAGCTGAGATTTTCAAGGTGTGTGTGTGGGTCCACTGTTCATACAAAAGCTGACTGAAATTTTCTGGGTTATGTGGCAAGAGGATGTTATCCCCCAAGAGTTTAAGGATGCCTCCATTGTCTGTCTCTGTCATGATAAATGATATAGATTGTCCTGTGACAATCACAGACAAGAGTCTCTCTTAGTTACTGCTTGTCAGAGTGCTCCTTAAGAGGCTGATCTTTCACCTGGAAAAAGATCATCTATCTAAGAGCCATGTGGCTTCAGAAGGAGCTGAGGAACAGACAATACGAGGTTTGCTGCCCAACAATTCCAGGAAAAATGCCAGGAGCAGAACAGAGGTTTGTACACAACACTTGTAGATCTGATTAAGTCCTTTGATACTGTCCGTCATGAGGACTCATAGAAAATTATATCAAAATTCTTTTGTCTGGAGAAGGTATGTCAATTTTATGATGGCATGCTTACTCTAGTTCTGGGTAATGGAGGATGCTCTTATGCTTTGCCAGTCACCAGTGGCGTGAAACAAGGCTGTGTACTTGCTCCCATGCTTTTTAGCATCATGTCTTCAGCCATGTTGTCAAATGCTTTCATGGAGGATGAATACGGCATGAAGGTTAGCTACTGCACTGATGGTAAATTTTTCAATTTAAAAAGGCTACAAGCCAAGACCAAAGTGGAAGGAGTGTTGGTGCGTAATCTTCTCCTGCCAGATGATTGTACACTCAATGCAGCCTCTGTAACTGAGATGCAAGAAAGTATGGATCAATTCTCTGCTGCCTGTGCTAATTTTGACCTAATAATTAACATCAAGAAAACACAGGTGTTCCATCAGCCAACACCACATCATACATATGTGGAAGATGTGGAACCATCAGTTACAACAAATGGAGAAGTTTTGAATACTGTGGATAAGTTCATTTACCTGTCAGTATACTTTCCAGGCATGTACACATTGATTATGAGGCTGATGCACACATTGTCATTGCTAGCTCAGTGTATATGAGACTCTGAAGAAAAGTATGGGAGAGAAAATATTAGACTGACTACCTAACTGAAGGTCTATAGAGCTGTTGTGTTGATCTCTTTGATGCATGCATGTGAAAACTGGAGAGTATACCAATGTCATACCAAGAAACTGAATCACTTCCTTTTGAATTGTCTTAGGAAGATTTTGAAGATCATCTAGAAGTATAAGATACCAGATACTGAGGTCTTTTCTCAAGCAAAACTGCCAAACATTCAAACTCTACTGTCAAGAGCACAACTCTGATGGACCAGCCACATTATTCTAATGCTAAAGATATACTTGCCTAAAAGACTGTTTTATGGAGAACTCACACAGAGCAAGCACTCACATGGTGGTTAGAAAAAGTGATACAATATCAAGAACTTTGGAATTGATTGCATGACATGGGAGACACTGGCACAGGATTGCCTACAATAACGTGCCCTCATCACAGAAGTGGCTGTGCTCCATGAGCAAAGCAGAATTGAAGTAACTCAAAAGAAATGGGGATGTGCAAATTTAGAGAATCCACCTCAAATGTTCACATGGATTCTTTGCGCCTGACCTGTGGTATATCCAGTCTCATATTGGTCTGATTGACCACAGTCACACACACTGTAACTTGACTCTAATATAGTGATGTCATTTGGATCCTCTTTGAGAATGAAGAACAACCATATATAAGTCTAGAAAAGAAAGGTTGGTATAGGAGTGCAGTCTAAGATGAAACTGCATTTAGAGTCAGGTGGTGGAGAATCTAACAGATCAAGAACTTTGGTACTGTGGTGTAGTAATGGAATAAATACACTAGCTATGTGACCCTGGGCAGATCCCTTAACTCAGCCTCATTTGCCATGTCTGTAAATTGGGGGGGGGGGGGGGAGGGGAGGTTGACTCAGTAGCCTTTAAAGTGTCTTCCACCTCAAAATTTATGAACCAATTAACTTTGTCATTAGATTTGGAGTAAAAAGGCATGGATTCCAGCTTAGTTTTTGAGATCTTAGATTTAAATCTCTGGGTCCCAGTTTCCTGTTGTCTAAAATAAGGGAGTCAAATTGGATGGCTTCCAGGATCCATTTCAGTCATGACTTCACCTTACAGGAAATGAAGAACCATTGAAAGCTTTTAAATAGGGGACGAGTTTGTTGTAATTATTTCAGATATATAAGAGTTTTTTTCTGGATGGCTTTTTTTTTTTTTTGAAAAAACCAAACAGTGAACCTGGCCTGTTGAATGCTTCTGAGGGAACATTCTGTTCCACCGGGGTCTGATTTCTGATCTCTGGGTTCTCATTTTGACCCTTTTCCCTAAATTACTGTGTGCCTTTGGGCCATTAGTTTCTTCTCTCTCGGCTTCCACTTCTTTAGGATGAGAGTAATAGCATAATCCAGCTTAGAGTAAATTAAGGAATTCCAGTGTTGGACCTCTGTGGTCATCCAAGTCAGAGCTCCTTAACTTTTCCACTCGAGATCTTTCTTTGCATTTCAGAGCTTCATTGGCTTTGCATGGCATGCTGCAGTTCAAAGGGCACACGCTTTGTGTTCATAACCAAAGCCAAAGTCAAGTCAAGTTGTGTGATACAATACAGACAAGCACTGCCAGGAACACCTCAGATTCATTATGTATTTGATTTTGAATTAATTTTTGATCATTCTGTGTTCAGAAACCTTTTACTGTTGCCAAATTTTTCATGACCCCTTATGGGGTCATAACCCACAGTTTAAGAAGTGCTGTAGCCCCACGAACAAAAAAACCAATCTCTTTTATGCCATTGATCCAGCGTCTTTGTGGACAGTTGTGTGTTTGGCTGCTTTTCCTTACATCAGTCATTCCATGTGTCTCTTTGCATTATCTGGTTCCATGCCCTCCTGGGGCCAAGCAGAACCAAGCTAATGTCTTTTCCTTCTGAAGCACTTCAGATATATGAATCCTGCTCTCATTTTCTTGGCTCAGTCTTCTCTTCTGTCTAAACAACTCCAGGTCTTTTCATTAATCCTCACATGGAGGAGAATTGAGTAATACTCATTACCCTTCTCTGAATAGTCTACTTAATTAAATGTGCTGTTGGTCTTTCATTCTTAAAGACCAGGGAGTATTATAAGGGATGCACAAATGATGGAACAGATACATAAAAATCCAACCACACATTTTAGTCCAAGGACTAAATAGGAAAAGGAATTGCAATACATTGCTGAGGGGCTTTCTTTCCCCTTTCCTTCTCCAAGTTAAATCCATTATTTCCTCTAAACCCAATATAAATCTTACCTCTTAGAGGCATGAATCTAGACCTGGAAGATGAGATAGATACTATTATAACCCCCATCTACAGATGAGAAAACTGAGACAAACAGTTAAGTGACTTGCCTAGGATTACACAGCTAAGGTCAGACTGGATTTGAACTCAGGTCTTCCTGACTTCAGATCCAGTATACTCTATCCCTGTACCATCTAGCTAATTGAACTTGAGCCCTTTGACTTCATTGTACCATACCTCCCCTTCTAAGAAGCTTTCTCTGCCTAATTCTATCGTGTCCACTTATATAAGTACATTCCTTTCCCCATAGAATGCTTCATAATTTATGCAGCACATAATAAGAACTTAATTATAATAAAGCAGTAGCATTTTATAGTGCTTTAAGGCAGGCAGAGTGCTTTACAAACACGATCTTATCTTATCCTAATAATAACCCTGTGAGATAAGTGGTATTATCACCCCCATTTTACAGATGATGAAACTGAGGAAGACAGATATTGTGTGACTTCCCTAGCATCACACAAGTAATAAATGTCTAAAGCTTGATTGGATCAGGACCCAGTGCTTTACCCACTATGTCGCTAGCTGTCTCCAAATGCTTATTGATTAATTGTATTATCTTGTATTTGTGTATGTTGTTTTGTACTTGTTTCATGGGGGAAGCTAGGTGGCACAGTGGATAGAGTGCCAGGCCTGAAATCAGGAAGACCTGAGCTCAGATCAGGCCTCAGACACTTGCTAGCTATGTGACCTGGGCAAGTCACTTAACCTCTGGCTTCCTGAAAATGGCAAACCACTCCAGTATCTTTGCCAGAAAACCCCGAATGAAATCACAAAGAGTCAGACATGACTGAAACAACTAAACAAGGATGAAAATTGCTTTATGTGCGTAGACATATTATTTTTTTATCTGGACCTGTGATTTCTTTAGTATAGGGGATTCCCTTTTAGGAAACTCTGACTATTTACACAGAGCAGCAATCTAGAGATTTGCTTGGGGTATAGAGAAGGGGAACTTCAGTGATTTATTCATGGTCACATAGTTGGCATATATCACAGGCAGGGCTAGAAGCTAGGTCTTCATGACTCTGAGGTCAGCTCTCTGTCCACTATATCAGGTCATCCCTTGTGCAGAAATTGCCTAAGATAATGAGAATCATATCTGTGTTAGTAATGAACATTTGTAATAAATTATAGGACAGGTACCATGTCTTTCACTTCCTTTGTATTTTCTAATTCAATTCAGCAAAATGAATAAAGGCCAATGGCTCCTTGTTAGTGCCATGATCAAATATAAAATTAAAATCTTTCACGATCTGGCCCCCTCCATCCTTTCCAGTCTTCTTACACCTTATACTCTCCCACCTACTCTGTGATCCAGTAACGTTGGCCTCCCAGCTGTTCCTCATACAAAATACTCCATCTCCCAGCTACATTTTAACATTTTGTTGTTGCAGTTGTTGAATACAATGGTCAGTTTCTTTGTGTGTATATGTGTGTATGGGTGTACTTTTATTGTTGTTCTTTTTGCTTGCCATATGCAATACTGTCCAAGTCTCTTCTGGGAGATAATTTACAGATGTAAGTCTTCACTAGGGAATTTTCCATGACTATTCCTTATGCCTGGAATACTCACCTTCCTCATCCCCACCTTCCTGACTTCCCTGACTTCCTGTAAGTCTCAGCTAAAATCTTACCATCTACAGAAAGGCTTTCCCAGATTCCCGTAATGCTGGTGACTTCCCTCTAAAATTTTCTCCAGTTTATCCTGCCTATGTCTTCTGTGTACATTTGTTTGTATGTTGTCTCTCCCATTAGACTCTAAGTTCCTTGAGAGCAGGGATCACCGATGGCCTTGCTTTGTATTTCCATTGCTTAGACCAGTGCCCAGTATATAGTCAATCACTATTTATTAAGCACTTACTACATCCTAGGTACTTCACTAAACACTGGAGCTACAAAGAAAAGCAAAGGAAGTCCCTTTCATCAGAGGACCTCAGAATCATAAGATTGTGCTAAATTGTTGTTCAGTTGACTCTTCATGACCCTACTTGGGGTTTTCTTGGCAAAGATACAGAAATGGTTTGCCTTTTCCTTCTACAGGTCATTTTAGAGATGAGAAAACTGAGGCAAATAGGGTTAAGTGACTTACTCAGGGTCACACACACTTACTTAGTAATTATCTGAGCCTGGATTAGAACTCATGAAGAGGAGGAGTCTTTCTGACTTCAGCCCCCCCCCCCAACTCTATTCACCTAGCTGCCTCAATGACTAAAATAGTACATGCTTAATAAGTGCTTGTTGATTGACTGAACAAACTGAGAACCTACTTTGTGCTAGGGATCGTGTTGGCAAGCCAGTCAATAACTATAATCAGGAATTGTGATGGATACACAAGAATTGTAGGATTTCTCTATTCCTAGAGGAATGTGGGTGTGTGTGGGTGTGTGGATGTGTGTAATCTGGACACACACATGTGAAATAGGTAACATGTAAGGCATATTTTCATATGATCGGTTTAAAATTAGTGGTACAAAGTAGCTAGTAGTTGAGCTTTGATACTTCCATAGGTTCATGATTCTTTAGGGTATGAGCTCCCTCCATACAGATCACAACTTCTCTAAACCTTTATAACAGTCTCCAAGAGTTACATTTCCCTACTCAAGGAACTCCTAGAAACTCCTAGAACACCTATCCCATCAGTCACTCAGAGCAGCTAGGTGTCACCATAGTGGATAAAGTGATGGAACTAGAGTCAGGAAGAGAAAGGCTCTTCTTTCTGAGTAGAGATTCAGCCTCAGACACTTATTAGCTGCATGACCCTCAGGCAAGTCACTTAGCCCTGTTAGCCTCAGTTTCTTTATTTGTAAAATGAGCCAGAGAAGGAAATGGCAAACTATTCTTGTATCTTTGCCCAAAGAAAACCACAAATAAGGTCACAAGGAATCAGACACAGCTGAACAACTAGCCAATCAATAAATCAATCAGTCACCTGTCCTATGCTGGGCACTGGAGATACAAAGACCAAAACCAAAACAATTCTTGCCCTCAAAGAGCTTACTTTCTATAGAGTCAGTCAATCAACTATCTTTTATCAAGCATTTACCACTAGCTAAGCACAGTACTAGATTCTCAGAATACAAGTACAAGTAAAAAGATAGATAATTGATGAAAGCACTTTGCAAACCTTAAAGCTCTGTGGAAATGACAATCTATCTGTCTATCTATCTATCTGTCTGTTTATCTATCTATTTATCTATCTGTCTATCTATCATAAGTCTTCAATCAACAAACCTCTTGTCCGATGATGGTTTCATTGTCTTCTTTTCTCTTGTTGATCTCAAACAATACGAGGGTAAATGTTTAACATTCAGAAAAAAAATGAACGCACACATAAGTTTGGTATGATTATTAACATTCTCTTAAGGCTAAATAATCAACAAAACAATAAATCAGGCCCTGATTTGTAGCAATTTGACAATTTCTTAAATGTAAATTCTCGTGCTGAAAATTTAGCAATGGGCTCTTTTAGACAGAGTTGGCTCCAGCACATCCCACCTCCCTGCTTTCAAGGAGCTTATGTTGTAATGGAAGAAGGCAGCTCATAAAGGGAAGATGAAAAGAACGAATTAGCATGTGCTCATATATCAAAATGAATTGGGGGAGAGAGAAGGGACTAAGTCTTTATAAAGCTCCTACTATGTGCTAGACACTTTAAAAATATTATCTTATTTGATAATCACAATGACCCTTTTAGGTAGACAATATTATTATCCCCACTTCTATTTGAGAAAACTAAGACAAACACAAGTTAAGTGACTTGCCTAGGATCAAACATCTATTAAGTGCCTGAGGCTGGATTTGAACTCAGATCTTCTTAATTCCAGGCCCAGCACTCTCTTCACAACATCATCTACCTACAAAATAAATGTGAGATTTTGGAAGAGAAGTAACACAATTAGATCTACATTTTTTTAAAAAATCACTTCGTGTGTGTGTTTGTCCTTCATTGCCAAAGAAGACCATGACATCAGAAAAATAATGACATGACTTTCACTTGACTTTGTTTTTGAGTGAGGGAGGTCTGTGCAGGTCACCAGTCTCACTTCTCCTCCAAAGCCATCTGAATCCAGTGACCAGATATTCATCAGGATGACTGGAGATGACCCAGGATGAGGCAATTGGTGTTAAGTGACTTGCCCAAGGTCACACAAACTAGTGAGTGTCAAGTGTCTGAGGTGAGATTTGAACTCAGGTCCTCTTGACTCCTGCACTGGTGCTCTATCCACTGCACCACCTAGCTGCCCACCCCCAAAAAATCACTTTAGTGGCTGAATCAAGAATGAATTAAAGTGGGGAGAGACTTAAGGTAGACAGACCCATCATTGGACTATTATTACAATAATATAGGCAGGAAATGATAAAGGTTTGCATCAATATTGCAGCAGTGTCAGAGGAGAGAAGGGAGCATATTGCAGAGATGTTGCAAAGGTGAAATCAACAGACTTTGGCAATAGACTGGATATTAGGAGTGGGGGGAAGAAATGAGAGATAGAGAGGAATCCAGGATGACTCCTAGGTTATGAGCCTGAGGGACTGAGAGGATGGTGTTATGCTCTGCAGTAATAGGAAGCTGGGAGGAGAGGGAGGGATCAGGGGAAAAGATAATGAGTTCTATTTTGGATATGTTGAGTTTAAGGTGTCTACTGGACATCCAATTTGAGATACCTGAAAAGCAGTTGGAGACGGGAGATTGGAGGTCAGCAGAAAGCCTGAGGTTGGATAGGTGGATTTGAAAATCATCAGTATAGAGATAGTGGTTTAATTCAAGAGACCTGATGAGTGAAGTAGTAGGGGCCCAGAGAAGAGGGCCCAGAACCTTAAGGAACACTTAGAGCTAGAGGGTAGAAGGTGTAATCTGGATGAGGATCTAGTAATACAAACTGAGAAATGATGGTCTGATAAGTAGGAGGAGAACAAGGAGATGAGTGACCTCCTGAAAACCTAGAGAGAAGGGAATATCAAGGAGAAGCTGATCAATAGTGTCAACAACTTCAGAGAGGTTAAGGCAAAAGAGTAGAGAAAAGGCCGTTGTGTTTGGCAGTTAAGAGATCTTTGGTAACTTTGGAGATAATGTTGGAAGCTGGATTGTAAATGGTTAAGAAGTGAGAGGAAAGAAAATGGTGCAATGGCTTTTTCAAGGAGTTTAGCTACAAGGGCAGAAGAGATGTAGCAAAAAAGTTAGGGGGAATAGAAGGATTTAAGTGAGGGGTTTTTGAGGATGAAAGGATCAAATGAGAATGTCTGTTAAGGGCTTATCACAGTATATAGCACACAGGAGGCAATTCATTTACCTCTCCTTCCTCCCTCCTTTCTTTCCTTCCTTCATCCCTCCCTCCCTTATCCCTTCCTTCTTTCCTCTCTCCCTTTCTCCCTCTTTTTCTTTTTTTTCCTTCCTTTCTCCCTGGACAGCTCTAATTGTTATGGAGTTTTTCCTTACATAAAACCAAAATATTCCATCATGTGATCTCAACCTTTTGATCCTAGTTCTGCCCTCTGGGACCAGTTCTAATCTTTCTTTTACAAAAATATCACTTTAAATATTCAAAGATAAATATCTTCTTTTTTTTCAGGCCAATATCCCAGTTTCCTCAGTGGTTCTTCATATGTCATGGTTTCCAGAACCTTCTCCATTCTGGTCATCTTCCTCTGGATATGCCAGAGGTGTATGGTCCTGTTGAACTTGACAGTAGGAAAATAAAAACAAGGATTGGGCAACTAGTTATAAGAGTCAACACGATTATTCTGTGCCTTCCTATTGGCTACCAAGTACATAGAGTCTAAATTCTTCTCTCTTGCATTCAGAGCCTCTCAAAATCTGGTTTCAGTCCACCTTTTTAGCCTTATTTCATACTAAATCCCTCCATACTACATTCCTCCCAAGCTTCCCTACTCTTCAGACATATACCCCTCCCGCTTTGACTTATTGAATTCTTTTTGTTGTTGTTCAGTACTGTCTGGCTCTCATGATTCCATTTCCTTCTGCAGCTCATTTGACAAATGAGGAAACTGAGGCAAAAAGGGTGAAGTGGCTTGCCCAGGGTCACACAGCTAGTAAGTGTCTGGGGCCAGATTTGAACTCAAGAAGATGAGTCTTTCTGACTCCAGACTTGGTGATCTATACACTATGCCATGTAGCTACCCCAACAGAACATCTCACAGCAAGTCCTTCCACATACTTATACTACATTCCACCCAAACTTCCCTACTTCTCAGACACATCTGGGTCTTTGTTCATACCCTTCCCTATTCCTGGAATTTCCACCCTCCCCCTTTGACATATTGCATTCCTGACTTCCCTTCCAGCTAAAGTCCAAAAGAGCAGTATTTCAAAAAACACTACCTTAGGGCTGGTAGAATGGTGGGGGTCTGGAGCTCTGGAGTTGGGGAATTTGGCCAATCTTAATGCATATCTAGGTGGCATCATGGAAAGAGTGCCAGACCCAGGAGTTAGGAGAACTCATCTTCCTGAGTTCAAATCTGACCTTAGATACTTACAGTTTGTATGACCTTGGATAAGACACTTAACCATGTTTGCCTCAGTTTCCTCATCTGTCAAATGAGCTGCAGAAGGAATGGGCAAATCAATCCTTTATCTTTGCCAAGAAAACATCAAATTCGATCATGAAGAACTGGACACAACCGAAATGACTAAAAACTACAAGAACAGATAGGCAGACAGGAATGCTCAAGCATAGTCAGAACTTCTGCTTCCATCCACATTTCCCAGTCTTGGGAATACAAATAAATACAGGATCTCAGTCAGTCAATAAACATTTAGTAAGTGCCTTCTATGTGTCAGGCATTGTGTTAAGCACTGGGGATACAAAGAAAGGCAAAAGATACTTTCTTCTCTGAGGAGATCACAATCTAACTGCACTAAGACTTTCAGAACACACTATATAATGGGAATGAAAAGAGGTGACATCAATCTGGAGTTCTGTCTGATATTGGAGTTTTTAATTTACTCATTCATTCATTCACTCATGTATGTATGTATGTTGCTTAACACTAGTAAACCCAGGCACTGACTTTTCTGAGGAGAATACAGAAAAATCAGCCAGATGGATTCCAGTTACTGTATAATGTCAAAATGTAGTATGGAGGGAGGCTGCTGATATAAACAGGTAGGTCCAAAGATCTATGAAAACCCAGTGGCTACTTAAAATAAATAAATGGTCATCCTAAAGGTTTGGTGCAGTTTGCAAACCCACTTGTTGATTTTAAAAGAGAAATCAGTTATCTGGACTTTTAGTTTTTGGTTTTTTGTTAATATATTGAGATATGTTGTCATTGTCATGAAGTGCCTTTAAACAATCAGTTTGTATAGCGGATTCAGATATGACTGTGTGAGTAACCTTTCTATCCTTGAGAATGAGTAGCAGGAGAGGTAGCAGCAGCAGGCAAGACTTGTTGGACTTGATCTGCAAGCCAATTCACCTTAACTTTTTTTGTCTAGATGCTACAGCAGCCGCCTCTTTCATCCTAATCTCTAGAATACTCACTGGGATTAAATATAAACTCATATCAGACACATTTAGCATCTATTTAGAGCCTGAGCAGGGCTGTTAAGTTTGACCATAGGAAAGAATTATGCAGCTATCCCTTCCTTGTTTAAGAACAAATTCAATGAACAAAATTCCTAACCAAAGTTGCAGATTCAGTCCAAAGAACACTACAACTGAAGAAGGTATAATTGGGGTACCATGATACCAGCTGTCATAGCCTGTCATCTGAAGTGCCTGGCTCCTCATACTCTAACCATATCTACCAAGTGAATGGTGATCTTTGACAGGTTCAATAAGCACTGTTTTGATGTGTTAAAAGCTCCTAATGAGTTCTTCAAGCACAAATTATATCTACAAATCATTAGGTTGGGAGCAGTAGTCACTGCTGGTACAATCTTTTAATTTGCAGATGGCCACTGATTGTAATTGATTGCTGGACGAACCTAACTGTGGAAAGAGTGCTGAGAGATACTGCCAAGGGAGTTTGGAGCTAGATGGTAGAAGGCCTTTGTTTATCACATAGAAGAAGGCAATGCTATATAGTGGAATGAGCGCTGAGTTGGAAGTCAGGATGGTTCAGAAGCTGACTTTGCCATGTACTACTTGTACAAATCACAGAATTATCTCATTTGCTCCTCACAACAATCCTGTGAGAGCATGAACCCCATTTTACAGAGGAAGAAACTGAGGCAGAAAATTTAGTAAGTTACCCTGGTCACATGGATAGTTATTGAGAATTAAACTCAGGATTTCCTGATTCCAAGTCTGGTGCTCTATCAACTATATCACCTAAATGGTCTCTAATTAAAGATATGCATTGAGGGGGGGCCCTATTGCCTTCTCACAAAATCCTCTCTTGAAGAACTCTTTATGTTATTAAGTTTTTCTTACATCAAGCCTAATTCTGCTTCCTTGCAACTTTTACTCATTGTTTCTGTTCTGCTTTCTGAGGACAAAAAAAGCCATATATAATCTCTCTTCCACAAATACTTGAACATGACCATTGTCTTCCCATTCTAAGTCTATTTTTCTTCAGTTTAAACATCACCAGTTCCTTAAACTGATCTTTCTTAAACGTGGATTTAAGATCCTTCAACACCCTAGTTGTTCTAGAGACCTTGGGTGAATCAATTAACTTCTCTGGATCTCAATTTCTTTATCTGTAAAATGGGAGGATTAGGCTAAATGATTTTTGAGGGTACTGTTTGAAATTGATGATTCTATAAGTATGTTTGTACAATAAGCCTCAGTGTCCAAGTATGAACTGGAATTTAATTCCTTTATGTGCTACTTTCTGAAGAAACCTTGTCTTTCCTCTTATCATTAAGTGTTCATGGGTGAAGATGTCAAGAAGAATCAGAGAATTCATCCTTCTCTCTTTTGCTGCCTGATTGTCGCCACCATGGGTCGCATGCACACTCCCGGGAAGGGCCTGTCCTAGTCTGCTCTGCCACACCACTGCAGCGTGCCCATGTGGCTGAAGCTCACCTCAGCAGACCACATGAAGGAGCAGATCTACAAGCTGTCCAAGAAAGGCCTGATGCCCTCCCAGATCAATGTGATCCTGAGGGATTCTCATGGTGTGGCACAAGTACGCTTTGTAATTGGCAACAAAATTTTGAGAATTCTAAAGTCAAAGGGACTTGCACCTGATCTTCCTGAAGATCTTTATCACTTGATCAAGAAAGCCATTGCTGTTTGAAAACATCTTGAGAGAAACAGAAAGGATAAGGATTCTAAATTCCGTCTGATTCTGAACGAGAGCCAAATTCACCAACTGGTTCAATACTACAAGACCGAAAGAATGCTCCCACCCAATTGGAAATATGAATCATCCATAGCCTCTGCTCTGGTTGCATAACTTTTGGTTTATGTACTAAAGTAATAAAGTCACATCTAACTGAAAAAAAAAAGAATCAGAGAATTCAAGAGATGAAACTTGGCCTCCATGTGTTAAATATTAAATTATAAATATAAAAGTGACATGAAGCTAATGACCAAGTTAGCAAAAATATTGATCTATCAATTAATTGACAATAATTAATCAAGGGCTTACAACATAGCAGGCACTATATTGGAGTCAGAAAGAAAAAAAATTTCTGCCCACTGGGGCCTTACATTCTAATGTAAGTAAGAACACATACATGGGCATAGCTAGGTGGCTTAGTGGATAGAGGGTTAGGCATGGAGACAGGAAGACTTTTCTTTCTGAGTTCAAATCTGGCTGGAGACACTAACTGTGTGAGCATGGGCAAGTCACTTAATCCTGTTTGTCTCAGTTACCTCATCTGTACAATGAGTGAGAGAAGGAAATGGTAACCACCAGTCTTTCCAAGAAAACCTCAAATGGGAAGAGTCAGACACAACTGAAAAAAAATGTATATAGATAAGATACATACAAAGTAGATATGAGGCAATCTTAGAAGTGAAAGAACTAGCAACTAGGAGGCTTTCCTATAGTACATGGCTTAAGTTGGGTCTTGAAAGAAGCCATATATTCTAAGAGGTAGAAATGAAGAGGGACACCATTTCAGGCATAGGAAATGTGCAAAAGCCCAGAGATGGAAGATGAGGCACTGTGTGTGAGGTACAGTAAGTAGACCAGTATGGTTGAACTATAAAGTACATAGAGGGAAGTGAAATATAAGATGAGTAGGACAGACAGGGCCAGATTGTAAAGTTTTAAAGGCCAAAGAAAGGCATTTATATTTGATTTACAATTCTATTTGATCATAGAGGTGATAAGGAGTATGTTGTTCAGTCCAATAAGGAGTAATAGGAGTCTGAATAATGGGGTGACATGGTCAGACCTGATTCTTGAAAATATCACTGTGGCAACTGTGTGAAGGATCAAATGAAGTAAGAAGATACTTGAGGTAGGTAGACCAAGTAGGATGCTCTTGAAATAGTTTAGATGAAAGATGGTGAGAGTTTGAGGAAGGAAGGGGATCTATTTGAGAGTGATGTTGTGGAGATAGAAACAAGATCTGACAGCTAATTTGTTATGTAGGTTGAGTCAGAGTGAGCCGTTGAGGATGATGCCAAGGTTTTGTACCTGGATGACTGGAAGGATAATAATGCTCTAGCAAGAAAAGATTTGGAAGAGATGTAGGTTTGAGGGAAAGGATAATGAGTTGTTTTGTACACATTGAGCTTGAGATGCCTATGGGACTTCAGATTGGAAATGTCCAATAGGCAGTTTGTGATGTGTGCCTGGAACCCAGCAGAAGAACTAAAGCTCCTTGCGTAAATCTGGAAAGTCATTTGCATAGAGATCATAACCAAACCCATTGGAACTGATGAAATCACCAAACAAGGGCATTGTTTTTCAGTCATGTCTGATTCTTTGTGACCTATAGAGTTTTCTTGGCAAAGGTACTGGAATGGTTTGCCATTTCCTTCGTCAGCTCATTTTACAGATGAGGAAACTGAGGCAAACTGGGTTAAGTGACTTTCCCAGGGTCACACCACTGGTAAATGTCTGAGGCAGGATTTTAACTCAGACCTTCCTGACTCCAGGAGAGGTGCTCTATCCATTGTGTCACCTAGCTATTCAATGAAGGGGTACAGAAAATAGAAAAGAGCCCAGAATACAGTCTTTGGGTATACTACCAGTGGATATGACATGGATGAAGATCTTTGTTTCTTTTACTGCATCTTCTTCATGTCACTGTGGGTGTCCTCCAAGATTCTATCAAGAGCCCTCTTTTCTCTCCATACTATTTCTTAGTGATTTCCTCAGCTCTCATGGATTTAACAACAACAAAGCATTATATTTAGACTCATTGCTCTAGACTGATAGACTGTGAAAGATGAAGAGACTTTAAAGAACTCATCAATTTTATCCTACCTCCCCTCATTCAAAGATGTAAAGATTTCATGTTTATTGCAGTTGATCATGGAATAAAGTAATAAGCAGAACTGGGATTAGAACTCAGTTCTCTTTGAATTTCAGACTATTGCTCTTATTTTTTTTTAAGTTTTGTGATTTATTTGACTGTCAGTATTTTGAGTACTGTTGTTTCTCTGAATGTTTTATTAGAAAATACTTTTTCTTCTTAATCTTCAAAGGTCTGCTTTGCTATAGTCGTAAGTGTGATTTCCAATATATTTTTTTCATGGAAACTATATCTGATTTTATGACTGAAGTTGATGAGAAAAATAGAATCTATCTTCTATAAATTTATTTTATAGCATACTTTACAAAAACAGTATTGCCTCTCTTTTGTTAATCAAAGAATAACTACTTTACACACAATTTAATGATGTCATGTTGACCTGTCTCCTTAGACAGTGAAACTTCATTCAATCTCTAGTGATTCTTAGGGGAATATTTTCAATTTAGGCTGCTATTGAGTTATTTGTTGTGAATAGAATGGTCTGGCCAGCAAACTTAAATTTTACTTTTTCAATCAGACCCTATCAATGGTTGCAAATGCACTGCCACAGCATCCGTTTTCAACACCAGATGTTGCATCTTGAAGCAACAAATCTGCTTTATTTAAAGTGTTTCATATTAAGAGTAGGTAGCTACTTCCCCCTCCCTCCCCTTTTCTCCCCTCTCCATTTCTTTGGGATAAGTTGAGAATCACCTCTTAACAACTGCAAAATTCTCAAAAACGAAACCTCACTGAATGTAATCTCAAATTCTTGATTGTTTAGAGGCCAGTTATAATTTGGGGATTATGCAGATCTGTTAATGGTTTGTTATTATTCTCTACCTATCGACTATCTGTTGATATGGACATAAACCTAAACAAAAACTCAATTTTGGTACTTACTGGTACCTCTCAAATTATTTAGTAACTGAGAAAGTTTAATTTATTGGATAACATTAACTTTTTGGATTTTCAATTTCAGCAAATCATTCTGGCTTTCCTCCATTTATTCAGATCTTCAAGGACTAACTGCAAACAATATTAATTGGATAACGAATACAATATATCTCCTGAAAATTAACAAAATAATTAGCAGGTCAGAAACATCCGGGCAGAAAGAGAAAGAGAGCTTGAACATCTATCATAGTTTACTGAACAAAGTCTTTGTAAAATAGTTCCATTTGGGTGTATCACCATGTTTGACATAAACAATTTAGTCAAAATATTCAGAATGAGCTATATGTAAATCTTTATTTCTTCATGGGATGGAAGCGAGCCAGATAGTAATAGTCAAATCTTAATTTCCATGATGTATTTTCCAAAGAGTATTTGATCCAGAAGGATAAAACAAAATCTTAATCTCTTAGACAATCTCTTTGACTTCAGCCTGAAATAAAAGGGTATATTTTCTAGTGCTTTTAATACTTATTTAAAGATCCTCCATGTTTTTTGGCTAGGTTCTCCCTGCTAGCCTCCCAAATCAAGCAAGTTCAAGTGTTAGGTGTCACACTTTAGCAACATATAATTGTACACTACCTATTTGCTGTACAATGTTGCTTCCAGATTCTAGAAATGTAGTTATGAAAAATGCAGTTTTATCCTTAACTGTCACCCTAGCAACCTTACTAAGCTGGAGGGATAAAGCACCTTTGTAGTGGCTGCTTCTATTGAATTACAATGTAAATGTTGATGCATCCCTGGGAAACATCAAATGACAACAAGGTGCTGGGGTGTTGTGGAGGGGCTGTGGAGAACACAGATCTAGCACTGGTTTGCTGCTCTGGAATCCAAGTCTTCAAAGTACTTGTCACCCAGGAGCCCATAATGGTTTCTATTTAACAAAACTTTTCCACTCCACCCGAGAACAGACCAAACCCAAGAGTAAAATGTTGCACACGTTTTGTTCTTCTGCACTTCAAGATCTTCAATGTTGTGCGTAAAGTTGGTATTCTTTTTTATATAGTTTTCGTTTCTCTTATTTTGGAAAGCATAAAGTAACTTTATTTCTGTTTTCCACCCCTGTCAACCAGCCCTCTTCATGTAGCCTTAAACTGTGTTTTGAACTGTTTTGCTCGTTCGATCAGAGCTAGCCTAGGATACTCGAATTCAGTATTGTTAACTTTCTTTGTCTTTAGTTTGACCGACAATTCCACGAGTCTGCAGGTGCTGGCTGTTTTCTTCCAAGGCCTTAAGGAACGAGGGAAATGTAGCATGAAGGAGACTTGAAACGCCCCGACCCAATCAGGTCTTCCTGAGGTTGCTCCAGAGCCCGGGGCTGCCCCTGCCGCCCTGGCTGCGGCTACTGCTGCTGTTACTGCTCAGGTAAACTTTGGAGAGTTACCTGCTCTTGGAGAGGGGCCTTACCTGAGCGCCTATCTGCCAATGGTAGCTCACCTGAGGGCTCCCCGCAGCCAATCAGCGCGCAGCTCGTCCCTCAGGCTTGTACCCTTTAGTGAAAGAATTCGGCTCCTAGCGAGAAAGTTACCTGTGGCCGCCCAAGTCCTCCACTTTTCGCCCGCTCTGTGCCTCCCCTTTGCCACCAGCGAGGAGAAGCTAGCAGCACCCCGCCGCCTCCGAGCTCTTGCCACATGTGAGGGGGGCCCGCTCCTTATCCCACCTTTCCGGCTAGGTGAGGGAGCGAGCAAGCGAGAGAGAGTGGTTGAGGGGGAACGGAAAAGCAGAATTACCTGTACCTCTGGTTCTGCCATCTCGGGCGCTCGCACACACCTTCACCTGCACAGACTTGAAAGTCCAGTTTCGCCAGAGACTGAGGCACCAGGAAAAGGGGAGAGAGTTCATTGGATCAAACATGTCACAAGAGTCGGACAAGTAAGTGGATCACACGCTGCTGCTGCCGCCGCCGCCGCCGCCGCCGCCGCTCCTACTACTCTGGGCTGATGGCAACTGGTTTGTCGTTTGGGGCTTTTATTGTGTGTTATTGTGTTTGATTTTTTCCCCCTCTTTTGTGCATCCGGACCGTTTCGGATTGTGTTTCTTCCCTGATGAGGGAAAAGGATTAAAAAAAAGCCACAAGAATAGGAAAGTTGAAGAACTCCTTTGGGCCTTGCTCAAGAAACTAGTTTTTTACTTTCCTCTAAAAATGAATATTTTTCATCCTCTTAAAAATAATTAGACATTTGCAGGGTTTTTAGTGGTGGGACAGTAGTCTTTTCCCTGACTTGATAAACCCTCCCCGCCCTCACCCCTCAAACGTTTTGGGGGAGCCTTTTTCCCTTTGAAAGTTCAGCCGAGGTTCCTCGATTTTTCCTACAGGCCCAGCCACAAAAAAAGGTTCTTCGCTTTTGTGTGAGAGCAACAAAGAGCTTTTATATTGAAGTACAAACGGCCATCTTCCCCTCACCCTGAGTGTGTGTGTGTGTGTGTGTGTGTGTGTGTGTGTGTACGTGTGTGCATTGTGCGCGTGAGCCCGCGTGCGTGAGTGCGTGCGTGTCTCGCTCCGAAGCCGCGAGCAGTTTGGGGAGCCCAGCCTTCCCCCAGGGGGTGCTACTGGATGGCGCCATCTCCTCCCCCACCACTAAATCTCCTTCTCTCCACCTCCTCCCCTCTTCCTGCCCCCGCCCCAATTCCCTTTATGATTTCCCTGTCTGCTTTGTGCCCTGGGAAAAGGGCCTTTCAAAAGTGAGAGGCATTGATTCCCGACAAGAACCTGCTTCTCAGCAGTGGCTGGTGGCATTGACCCCTATTCCCCTGGATGTCTTGTCAACACTAAATCACTAAAGTAAAGCATCCCCGCCCGCCCCCCCGCCCCCCAACCTCCCCCCACAAACGTCGCTGCGGCCCAACTCCTAACACTGAAACCTGCTGCTCAACTTAAGGTCCCTGCTTTTGACTATAGGTCAGGAGGCCTTAAAATAATCAGGTGCTTGTGTTTGCTCTCTTTATTTAATTATTTATTTTTTCGTGAAATTCCCTCTTGCTTTTACAAATGGAAATCTGAGAGTTGGAAGACTGGGAGGAAGTGAATCAGGTGTATTTATATCAAGGAGAACAATAAATATCCCTTAAAGTCAGGAGTTGAAATGCACGTCTGCTTCGTAGAAAAGAAATAATGAAATGGCTCTTGTGACACTGCGAGGGTGGAGGGAAGGGGTGGGGTGGGGCCGCTGGCCGAGTGGGAGTCAGGACAGCCCGTAACTAACGAAGACTGTTACTAAGAAGTCCCGGGGGCCTTCAATTGGGTTCCGGGGCGCTAGACGATCCAGCACACTCTCTTGTGACTTCTGCGCTGTGCTGGTCGCAGCAGCCTCTCCCAAGCCGGCCTGGTCCCCGCCCTCTCTTCAGGCTTTGTGATGGGAGGGGGGAGGGGGAAGCTGGAAAGAAAGGGAGCTGGGGGTTGGTGCTTGTACATTTCATTGGCTTGAATGGCAGCTCTCCCCTCCTCACTGCGTCCCCAAGTCCGAACGATCCTCATCCAATTGGAAATGCGTCGGGGTTCTTTTTTTTTTTTTTTTTTTTTTGCTTTTGCTTTCGCTGGTAACTTTACCCCAGTGTTGTGGCCGAAGCTGAGACCTTCCTGATTGTGTCATTGAGAGGCCAAGCAGCCCAGCGCCTGGAGGCGGCCAACTGCTTGCTCTTCTTTGGAAGAATTTTGCCGGGGGCCACACTCTCGCTTAGGGACCCTGGAGGGACTTGAGGTTGGGCGGGAGTGCCGGGAAAGTTCCAAGGAGAGTAGAGAGTTTGAGCCCGGACTTTCTGTGGGGATGGTGACCTCACCTCAGGACATAAGGACTGTCTTGTAGTTGTAATCGTCCTCATCGACGTGAGCCACAGGGACTGAATATTGATAATATCTATTAAATTTACAATACAAATATGTTGGGCACCAAAGACAGTTATTGCAGCTGCAGGTAAATAGTGGGTGTGTTGACTGGTGTGTATGTATGGAAATGGGCATGACTTGAAACTAGTTCTTTCTTAGCAGCCTTTAGGGAAATACCAGTTTCATGCAGATGAATGTAGTTTTTACTGGATTTCAAAACTTCACGTCCAGGATCAAAATGCCAAGGGTGTGTGTGTGTGTGTGTGTGTGTGTGTGTGTGTGTGTGTGTGTGTAAAATGTTTGCCAACATGTGGTAGGAAGGCAGGGTTTTGACTTCTACTGTATACATCTTTAGTATTTTATGGTGCTGTAGTTCCTTTATTTGTATGGTACAAGGACCATTTAGCCTAGCAGCTTAGTTTTATTTGTTATTTAACGTGAGGCAGAAAATTCCTTAATGAAAACACTTTGACGTTTATTTAAACAAGTTACATTCTATCCCAGCAAGGACAATTTGTTTACTGTTCAAAACAAATTTTGAACTTTAATGATTGACTTTGCAGTATGTTTTAATATTTTAATTTTCAATGGAATTCAAATCAATTCAACACACTTTTATTAAGCACATACTGTATGCAGAGCCTTTGCAGGACCTTAGTACTATAATAATTTCTAATTCTTTTCTGTCTGGAGAAAATTAATTGTGCAGACAAAATTGCAAGAAGACAAAACAATAAACTACATTATCTATACATGTGTTTCTGAACTGGAATTATTGAGAAAAACTTTTCAAATCCAACAACAAAATAACTTTTCTTGATAATGTAGGCTCTCTCTCTCTCTTTTTGAATGGAGAATGCTCCAAAGTAGGCTTGTGTACTGTTGGGGAGAGGGACAGTTTCAGAGACGGTACATAAGGCTCAGTTCCAGTTCTACCATCTTCCTTCAATAGCTCTTCACTGATCTCCCAGTTAGTAGTGAACTGTTCTCCCCTGTGAGGGGACCCTCTCCCCTCCCAGATCACTGTGTCTCAACTGTATACTATACTTGGAGGGAAAGCATGGAAAGAGGGGAATAAGCATTTACATAACCCCTACTATATGCCAAGTACCTTTTACAAATATGTCATTTGATCCTCACAACAGCCTTGGAAGGTAGGTGCTATATATCTTCATTTAAAATTGAGGAAACTAAGGCGGAGTGACTTGCCCAGGGTCACACAGATAGGAAGTGTCTGAGGCTAGATTTGAACTCAGGTCTTCTTGACTTCCCAGGTCTCTATCTAAGAGGCCACAGAGCTGTCTCTGGTGAGATGGATAGCATGGTGTACAGGAGAGTGAGTCAGTCTCTGAGTCAGGCAGATGTGGATGAAGTCCTGTCTCTGACGTTCCTGGACACATGGCCAGCAGTGAATCATTTAATCTCTTCCTTCTCCAAATGAGTCTCTGAAGCTAAGTTTCTGAGAGGGTGCTAACCTGCCTTGGTGGAAAGGTTTTCTCATTCAGAAGTTCCCTGTAAGAAATCATACGTCCATATTCTATCCCCATGTACTTCTCTGTGAAGCTGTTGCAGCTCTAGTTGAGAACAGAAGCTGAATCACCTTTGAAAAGCAGGCATTTAATAAGTGCTTGTTGATTGACTAATATTTTCTCAAAATCTATAGAAATGTAGACAGTCTTTGGATACCACAGTAGAAAATACAGGTAGGAAGTTTGTACTGGAGTAACTTTTATCTTCTTTATGACTATAGCCTTCAGATTGAAATGTTCTGTTTCTACACTCTGCAGTGCTGATGCTATCACTAATAAAACAGAATTTTGAGGACATTTTGTTTTTACACACATTCAAATATTTTCTACTGTCTCTATATAAGTTTTTTTTTTTTAAACCAAGCTTTTATGTGGCAATCGCAGCAAGGCAGTAGTTGGTTCAGAAATGCTCATTAAAATTTTTACAGGTTTATTTTAAATTTAGTACTCAATTTATAATGGATCTCTTAATTTATGTGAATGCTACCTCTAGCAATACAGCTTGAAATCCATTCATGTCCCTTCATCATATTCAAATCATGTCCTTCTATTATAAAATCTGGAGGAGGGGAAGAGGAGAGTCCACCCATTGAGGTGGGGAGTTACTTATGTTGCCCTGGCAAAGTATGAACACAATTCTGATTGACCTTTTTTGATCCATCACTCTTGTGAGTTTGCTCATCCTTTCTTCCTCATTTTCTCCAATGACATTTTTTTTTATTAATTTTATTTATTTTCAGTGTTCTACAATCACTACCATGTAACTTAGATTATTCCCCCTCCCTCCTTGAGACAGCATACCATTTTATATAGGTTCTATACATACATTTCTATAAAATACATTTGTACTATAGTCATGCTGTGTGGAAGAATTAAAATGAATGAGAGAAATCATATAACAAACCAAAACGTAATACAAAAGAAAATGATCTGCTACATTCTGCGATTGAATTCCATAGTTCCGATGACATTATTTACAGAGCTTCACTCTGAATGATTCCAGCCTCGTCATTCCCACTATGCTTCTCCTTTGCCCTTTGGGCAAATTTAGTTTACAAACTGAAAAAACATCGACAGAAACAAATACATAAGCAAGTCCTCCTCACCTCCCAACAAAATAAAACAAAAAACGCAGACCCAAACTGTTATATGTACGTAAACTTTCATGACTAGAAACTCTTTGATTAAAATATTAGTATTTGTTCTCAGAAGTAGTTAGTGGAATTTAGTGAATGGAAATCTGGTCTTGGAGTCAGGAAGGTTTGGGTTCAGTTCCAGTCTCTAGCTGTATGACCTTGGGCAAGTCACTCAATTTATCAGTGCCCCAGGCAACTTGTAAGGCCATAAATTGCAGAGCAGTTACCAATCTGCATTCATACAGGGAGTTTACTCATTGGGAGTTACCTATACCAGTAGCGTCAAACTCAAATACAAACTGGTCATTAACCTATATGTACATAAGAATCCTGGCCTGCCACATATTGACTTAGAAAACCACATATTAACAGGATTTTGTTCTATTGTATTTTCATTTATTTTGTTAGATATTTCTCAATTACATTTTAATCTGGTTGGGTGGTGTTTGACACTTTTTCCTTACACCAATGAAATAACAATTCCTTACCAAAGAATGTTTCATATTTTACATATATGATAAATCCTTGCCTGTATTACACATCTAATCATTCAAAGTATTTTTCTGTACGGTTACTTAATATTCACAAACACATTATTGCAAGTTTAGGAGATAAAATGTAGCAAAAGGTTTTATCTCGGAGGAAACGCAATTTTTTTATTCAACAGATTTTTTTTTTTTTGAGGAAAGAACTGTATTGATGCTGCTGAGAAAGCAGAAACACAAAGGAAGGTTCCTGCTTTCAAGGAACTTGCCACTTAGTACAAGGGGAAGGCCTGTTCTGTCTGTAGCTTTAAGACAGTATGTGATTCCCAAAGAGCATCTTTTATCTTTTTTACTTCTTAACTGTTATCTGAGTATACCAGTATTTTTACCACATGAATGGTACAAAGTGTTTGTACCAGTGTTATAACACTGTCAATTTATATAATGGTATGCTTTTTCCTCCAGGATTATAAGGAGTATAATTACTTCTAGTCATTTGATATATTTTTAGCAGCAGTCATTTTGTATCAGAAAGAAAAAACCCAAATTATTGGTATTATCTTATCTTGATATTATTTCATGTAACATAATTTTTAGGATTTTTAAAAGTTTCTAGTCCTTAATGAAAAGAAAGAAAATTCATTTTCATTTGATACTTAGGCATCTAGGTAGATCAGTGAAACTCATTTAGAGCTCATCTAGAAGATGAGTTCCAATCTGTCTTCAAATACTTTATATGTGACTTTGTATAAGTCATTTAACCTTTGTGTGCCTCAGTTTCCTCATCTCTAAAATTGGACTAATACCAGCACCTACCTTCCAGGGTTGTTGTGAAGGAGATAATGTTTCTAAAGCACTTTGCCAATCCCAAAGTACTACATGAGTTAAATATTAGTGTGCATAATTTTGAGATAGTAAATTATTAAGGAATTCAACATATCTTACCCCTCTCTTCAGAATACCAAAGTCATTGTTAATGAAATTTATAAAATATTATTTTAATAATAGAGAAATGCCATGTAGTCAGAAAAATACCAGGTGACATAAAGATAATGATGATAATAATAATACCACTTCTATCACACTTTCAGGTTTGCAAAGCACTTTACAAATGTCAGATTGTTCAATCCTACCTGACTTTTCATGACTTCATTTGAAATTTTCTTGGCAAACATACTGGAGTGGTTTGCCATTTCCTTCTCTAGCACGTTTTACAGACGAGTAAACCGAGGCAAACAGGTTAAGTGACTTGCTCAGGGTCGCACAGCTAGTAAATGTGTGAGGCCAGATTTGAACTCAGAAAGATGAGTCCCTACTCCAGGCTCAGCACTCCATTCACTCTTGTACTACTTACCTGCCTAAGAATCAAGAGGGTGTAAACTGTCTAATGGGTAAAGTGCTAGCTTTAATTAAATGGAATCTTTTCTATCAGTCTCATTCTATGTTCCACTTAATATCAGTTTCCTTGTAGAATGGAGTTAACTCTATTTCCTTCTAACCTGAAAAATATAGATTAGAAAACAGATTAAAGATGCTCAGTTGGAATTACAAAGGGAACCGCAGAACTGTCCCCCCCCCTCAAAAAAAACAATTCTTAGTTAATTTACTCTTACACATTTTGATCTCCATATCAATGGCTTAGAGTCAGACCATCGTCAAACCCTAACAGTTCCATTGGTCAAATAACCAAAACCAAGATAATATGTCCAAAGATCTCTCTGCTTCCTAGAAGAAAGACATTACATAAATAATGTGATTTGGTTACTTGCCCATATAGTAGTCTCTGCACTGAAGTAAGCTCATGGGCATATGAAGTAAACATTTGTGTAAAACATTTGTGTAAAAAAAAAACTCTATGCATAGATTTATTGTATTTATCATATTTATTGATTCAACCCTAACGTCTTTCCTGACCTCCATTCTCCCTTTTCCAACTGTCTTTGCACATCTCCAGCTTGATGTCTTAAAGACATCTTAAACTTAACCTTCCCCAAACTGAACTCATTATTTTCACACTCCCCCCAACCCTCCTCTCCTCCTGCCTTCCTTATTACTATCAAGTAATCCTCTCAAGTCACTCAGAATTGCATCCTAGGTGTCACTCTCAATTCCCATATCCAATTGGTTGCCAAGTCCTGTCATTTCTACCCTTATAATATTTACTGAATACTCCCCTTTCTCTTCTCTGACCCTACCACCATGTTGGTGCAGACTTTCATCATCTTACACACATGGGCTATTTCAATAGCCTTCTGGTTGGTCTTCCTGTCCCAAGTTTCTCCCCACTTGAGACCATCCTTCACTTAACTGTCAAATTCATCTTCTTAAAGTGAAAGTCTGATTGTCTCATATTGCCTATTCCAGCTCCCCAATCACTGAACTCTAGAAGTTCCCCATTTGCTCCAGGATCAAATATAATACCCTCTTTTTGGCTTTGCAAACCTTCCTATGTTTTCTAGTCTTCTTATACCTTAGCCTTAACCCTTTTCACTCCTCAGTTCTGGTATCAAATGACACTGGCCTCTTTGCTATTCTTTTCCCAAGACTTTTGTTTTAGGACTAGGAATTTTCCTTGGCGGTGCCCCATGCCCAGAATTCTTTCACTCTTCATCTCTGCTTTCTGACTTGTTTTCTCTTCCCTTCCTTCACATCTCAGCTAAAATCCTACCTTCTGCCTGAAGCCTTTTCAGTCCTTCTTAATCTTTATGCATTCCCTCTGAGCTTATCTATAATTTATCCTGTATATAGCTTATTTATACACAAATCTTGGTATAGATTCCCCCTTGAAAGTAGTAACCTTTTTTTTTCTTTTTTTGTAATCTCCAGTGCTTAACACACTGCTTACATATATTAGGCGCTTATTAAACAGTGGTTGACTAACTGCAAAAATAGCAAGAAGGCTATATCACTTTAAACCGGCATATGACTCACATTTATATAGGGCTTTGTAGCCCACAAATTACTTTCTTGAAACAATCCCAACAAGAAGGCAATGTAAGCATTACTTCCATTGTCCAGAGAAGGAAATTGAGGCTTAAATTCTACCTCCAGATGAGGAAATTGAGAGGGTAAGTGATTTGCTCTGAGTCCTTCTTGAATATTTCAAATAAATAAATCATAAATAGCTTTCCAGAAATATGTCTAAAATTGTGTAATGGAGGTGAGGTCCCCTCTATCAGACTTTTAATTTGTGTTTTCATACTCCCCAGATGGGGGCAGCTAGGTGGCACAGTGGACAGAGCGCTGGGCTAGAAGTCAGGAAGATTCGTCTTCTTGAGTTCAAATTCAGCCTCAGACACTTACTAAAAAGTGTCTTAATCCTGCTTGCCTCAGTTTCCTCATCTGTCAAGTGAACTGGAGAAGAAAATGGCAAACTACTTCACTGTCTTTGCCAAGAAAACCCCAAATAGGTTCATGGAGAGTTGGACTGAAAGGACTCAACAACACTCATCATAGGATCTCTCGAAACCATCGCCAGATTTATACTTAAACTCACCCTGAACAAGCTTCCCCAATCCTTCTGCCCAACAGGTCATGCTAAACTATCCTCTCTAGAAGAGGAAGGTTCTTTTAACCAAGTGACCTGTTCCCAGAAGAGTGTCCCAAAGAACTAATTCCTGAATGATGTCACCTGAATGTCTCAACTGCCAGGGCTATAGCAGAGGCTTAGGCTCATGTTTCAAGCTTGGATCTTACACATTAGAGAAAGCTGTGCTAAAGTTAGACTGCCAGCCCAGGCTTCTGCTGTCTCACATTATACAAGAAAGCTAGCTGTTCATATTTCTGGAGACCTCTATTTTATTCATCTCATCAAGATACCACGTTGTAACACGAGGGCAATGACACCATTCTCTGATGGTATCACCTGATGGCTGCTCCTAATTGAATTTCTCCGTGGTTCCAGTTCAGTTCTTTTGCCCAGTAAGGGAACGTTGTTTTGTCTTTCTCTGGGCCTTGAATGGGTTTGAATAGGTAGGTAAATAGGCAGGTGAGGTTCCTTTAGTATGATTCAGCCCAGGTGGGTTGGGAAGTCCAGAATACGTGTAGAGGCATTCCACACGTGAGCCATTGTATAGTATTTGCTGTCTACATATGCAAAGGGTTGTGGTATTAATAATAATAATAGCTAGCTATTTTATTTTTTAGCACATTTTTTTTTAGCACATTTATATAGTGCTAAGGATGATACAACAACCCTGTGAGTTAGGTGCTATTAGACCCATTTTACTGATGAAGAAATGAAACCAGAGGTGAAGTTTCTTGCTTAGGGTCACAAATCTAGTTTCTAAGGCAGGATTTGGACTTAGGTCTTCTTTACTCTGTGTCTAAAACTCTACCCACCATATCACCTAGCTACCTGAGAATGTAAACTAAAACTAAAAGAAACCTACCCAATCCAGACAGTTGCTTTAATTCCTAGGTTTACCGTCAGCATCTATTAAGCACTTACTATGTGCCTAGCAATAAAGTAGGGGATACACAGACAAAAATCAAACAATCCCTGCCCTCAAGGAGATTACATCCTATTGTGGGAAATGACATTACACTTCCTAAGTTTATCTAAAACCCATACAAAAGATCCGAGGGAATTTTGCAAGTAGGGGAGGCACCAGCTGTTTGAGGGATTAGAAAAGGACTTGAGTGGGGTTTGATTGAGCTGAGCTTTGAAGGAAGCTTAGAGATTCCTTTGTTCTGACATGTTCCTATGGATAAAAAAAAAAATCAAACAAGTTTTTAGAGTAGCTTTTGTGATGTCAAGCATCTGAACTAACCGCCCCCCTCCCCAAATATTTGAGTGAAAATGTATTGTTTGTATTTGGGAGGAAACTGCATTGTTTGTCTACGTCTGCCTAGTGCTTTGACAATCTATTCTCATCTCTGCATTTCACCTGAGGTACTGTGCTCTTTCCTGTTTTAACTTTGGAGGATGATTCATCTCAAAGACTCTCGCAAGCCAATCCTGGCTCTCTGGGCTAGGAGTTGTATGATTCAGCAAGAGATGTCAACTCAAAGTTGAGTTTAAACTTAGGAGACATTTTCTTTTTCTCTTCATATTCTAGAACAGGAAATTTTGAATTATATAAAGGAAGTCTTTCAAAAAATAAATGGTTGTAGATACTCCCTTCCTTTTCAAGAGGATTATGGGAATTTTCCAGGTTCTAAAAACACTAGGCCTACTCGGAGAGGAGGCTCCCGTAGATTTGGCAAGCATGTTCCAGTAAGAATTCCTGAGCAAGCAGTGACAGGCTCCATAGGAATTCTAGCCACACGCCCAGGAGGCCTACCTAGTTGCTTGGCAACAGTAAGACCTACACTGGAGTCCCTCAGTTGGCTTCATTTTGTGGCCTAAAAGGCCTCTCCAGTCTCAAATTCCTACTGGACACACTACTCTTTCTAGTATAGCCACAGTTATCCTCAGCACTCCCGTTGTTGAACTTTGTCTTGGTCTATCAAAGTTATATTTTCTTCCTCACTGGAGAACTGAGCTTAGCTTTAGGATTCTTAACAACAAAAGTGAAAAGAAAAAAAACTGAGGTGGACTAGAATGCTATTGGATCATAGGAAATATCATCAAGAAGACATTTTTATATTAAAAAGAAAAAATATTTCTACAAAAAGAGTTGCTTTATTTGCATTAGCGAAAAGCTGGAAACAAACTCTATGTCCAGCAGTTGGGGAACAGTTGAATAAAGTATGGTATAATAATGTAATGGGATATCTCGTTGCCATATGACTATAGAGAAATGAACAGAGAAATACACCAGAGAGGTCAGTCAAATAAGAACTATGAAGAGATTACAGCTATATAAGCAGAGCTTCCCAAGTATGCAGATGAACTGGGAGGGGATCACAGACCAAATGTTTCATTATTATTCTTAATTTGTTACAGATTTTATTGCTATTTAATCTATTGATCCATGTTAATTGTGAATGTAAAGTTTATAATAAAAACCTTTTCATTAAAAAAGAAGGAAGTCAATATCCTGCCTAGCAACATTTGGTAAAATTTTTTTTTCTCTACTAGCATTTGTGAATTAACTAAAGATGTAGATTGTGTGCATGTTGAAGACCAGGGAGAAGTAAGTCTAAGAAAGTAATGTGTTCCTTTTGGCTAATAAGGGAAAGAGAGATGGATAGGGGGACAAAAGCTAGCCTTTTTCCCTTCTTTAAAAATTTATGTTGTATTGCTATGAAGTATATAGAAAGCAGTTATTTCACAAGGCTTGCTGAATTCACAACTCTATATAAATCCTGCACATGTTAAAGGACTCTTCAAATCTGCTGGAGTATTTTCAGCATTCTGTAGGAAGCACATTTCAGTGGACTTCTATGCATATTGGTTTGGTTGGAAAGTAGGGGTATGGAGATGTTAGTGCATTTGAATAGGCATTGAATGGAAAGCAGTTTCAGCCCATAGGGTAATACAGTGTTTTATTTTACTTTGTGATGCACATGGAAATGACCTTCGGAAGGCTAAAACAAAGTGCCTTCGAATTCATTTCCCTGGAAATGCTTTCTTTAAAAGTGTGAATTTTTACTTACCCCCAGGAATAGAAAAGGAAAGCAGGACCAGAAACTCCATTTAAGTACTACATGGAAACATCCATTTAGAGCTCAAAGGTGCTTTAGAGATCCTCTGATCCAACTCTCTCTTTTTTACCGATAAGCTGAGACTTCTAGAAGGGTGGGGACTAGCCCTAGGTCATATTAGTAGGATGTAGCAGAATAGGGACCTCTGACTCCAGACCTAGTAATTTTCCCGTTATACCATGGGGCCTCCCTCAAGATTTCATCATGAGCTTTAACTGTATGCTTATGGACCTGAAGTAAGAAACAATTGTGTTCTAATCACCCTGTGAACTTGGGCTTTATCCCTGCTTTCTCTTCCCTGCTCCCTCTGCACTATGCCACTTGGTGATCTCATCAGTTCCCAAGGATCCAATGATCATCTCTAGGCTGATAAGTTTCAAATTTATTTTTCCAATCCTGACCTCTCTGTTGGGCAATTAAGTGGTGCAGTGGATGGAGTGCCAGTCCTGGAGTCAGGAAGAACTGAGTAGCTGGATGACCTTGGACAAGTCACTTCACCCTATTTGCCTCAATTTCCTGTCAAATGAGTTGGAGAAGGAACAGGCAAACCATTTGCCAAGAAAACACCAAGTGAGATCATGAAGAGTTGGACACAACTAAAAAACAAACACCACCAAAGACCTCTCTGTTGACTTATAGTCTCATATTTCCAACTGCTTCTTGAACATCTCAAACTGGATGTCCTGTAGACATATTAAATTCAACATGTCCAAAACCAAATTCATTCACCTCCCTCAACAGTCCCCTCTTCTTAACTTCCCTATTACTATTAAGGGTACCAGTCAGCCAGAGTTGTACGTTGGTGACATCCTGGACTCCTCACTCTCACAATCCCACCCCTCCAGATCCAGTCTGGTGCCAAGGTCTATTGATTTCTACGTTCACAGCATCAAAGACTCTTTTCTGACAATTGGCTCTTCTCTCATCCTCTCACACCTTATGGTTTGTCTGATTGCCTCCATTTTATCCTCTCCAGTCCATCCTCCATTCAGCTAGGTCTTTCTAAATATCAAGTCTGACCTTATCACTCCTTCTTCTGCTCCCACCATTCAGTTACCTCCAGTGGTTCTCTGTCATTCTGGGCTCAAATTTCAAACCTGTACCCCCTACCCCCACCTTTCCAGTGTTTTTATATTTTGCACCTCTACCTGACCCGTTGGCATGACCCATCTCTTTGATCCTGGGACATTGGTGTTCTTGCTGTCCTTCAAACAGTTTTCTCCATTTTCACCAGCTGTTTGCCCTTCACACCTCGAATGCTTTCCTCTTCATCTCCCTGGCTTCCATTCAGCTAAAATTCCCTCTTTTTTTTTTAAAAGGAAGTCTTTTCCAGCCCCTTTTAATTCTAGCCCCTTCTTTCTATTGATTAACTCCAATTTATCCTGCATCTCATTGGTTGCATGCTACCTCCTCCATTAGACAGGAAGCAGTAGGGATAGCTTTTTGCTTTTTTTTTTTTTTTTTTTTTTGTATCTCCAGGGCTTAGCCTGGTGCCTGGCGTGTAGCAAGCACGTAAATGTTTATTGATTGATTGATTGACTTAATATTTCTGGCCCTCGAGTTTCCTCATCTGTAAAGTGAAGGGGTTGGATTCAGTGTCTTCTGGTTTTAGATCACAATCCTATAGGCCATCTTAGACCCCAGAAGGGAAAAGGAAAGGAGAACCCTTGGGTTCCCACCCTTCTGTCCCTAATTACCTGATATTCATCTCCTTCTTAGGCTCTGACCAACCAGGAATTGCTTGGGGAGCAGGGGCCAGGGAGTTAACTATTCTGCAAAGGCTTGAATCATTCTGACTGATTGGTAACACAAATCAACATACATTGATACGTATGAAGAAATGTACCTGGCCTTTCTTCCTGAGTTCTGTATTAGGAGTCAGGCTATACCGAGGGTAGGTGAGCTTCCTTTGCTAACCTCATGGTTTTAGCTTGTGGCTAAAATGCGCTTTCTCCCCTTAGCCTTCGGACCTTTTTTCTCTAAAGGGTAAAGGGTTGTTTTTTAAAAAAAAAATATGAAAGTGACACTATGTAGCATGCCTATTTTTTGTAGTTAATATTTTTAAAGTTTTTTCCATAACATAATAAAAAAGATAATTGCTCATGAAACTGCAAATTTATTACATACAACTTGTTATTCCTTTTAAATATGTAATAATCTTGTAAATTTCTTTCTTTTTTCCCTTCTTTTCTTCCCCCTTTCTCCACCCTAGAGATGGCTACCATAGTAGTTTTATTAAAATAGTCTTATTAAAACATAGCCATTTAACTTAGATAAAAATGGTTGATGCAGCTGCTTTCCCTACTCCACGTTCCCTACCTTTCCTAATTCCCAGTGAAAACATTTTCTTTTGAGTTCTGTAAGTCTTATTAAATAGTTGCTTTTTATACTTCATAGGAACGTGTGCATCATTTTCAAAGAAGCAAGAAAAATGTGTAGTTCATTGTTTTCTGCAAGATAAAATGAATACTGAACACAGATACATTTTCTTAATTTTTTTTCTTCTGTCACAGGAACCTTGATCAGTAGTATAGCATATAATCTATATAATAGAACACAGGCAACTCTTGAGTCAGCATGATATAATAAGCCTTTCTCACACCTAAGGGTTAGAAATTAGGAGAACTGTGAATCCCTTTGTCTAGGGGATTCAGCTTCCTCATTAGTAAACTAGAGGCAGCTAGGTGGTGCAGTGAATAGAGTGCTGGGCCTGGAGTCAGGAAGACTCATCTTTTTTATCTCAGATACTTACTGGCTGTGTGACCTTGGGCAAGTCACTTCTACTCTGTTTGCCTCAGTTTCCTCATCTGTAAAATAAACTGGAGAAGGAAATGGCAAACCACTCCAGTATCTCTGCAATGAAATCCCAAAGGGGGCTCCTGAAGAGTCAGACACCACTGGAAAAATAACTGAAGAGACAAGATAGGTCAAGTTAGATGATATTATCCACCCCCCTTCCCTGATTCTTCATGAATCGTGATGCGGTGGAAAGTGTTGAACTTGGAATGTTCAACTTAGATTCATGTAGTCTTGAGTTCAGATCCCAGTTCTACCACTTACTGCCTCACTTAACCTCCCCTGGCCTCAATTTCTGATCTCTAAAATAAAGATGATAGACTAGTTTTAAATCTCCAAGGCCCCTTTCTATTGTTGTGATTCTGTGATCTTCGGGTGTGGTGAGGTCGATAAAGTGTTGAATTTGGAGAGGAGGAGTCCCAAGTTCAGATACTGCCTTAGGCCCTGAGTATCCCAAGCCTCTTTTTTTCCATCTGTAAAATAGTTTAAAAAAACAAACAAACTAAAATCGAAAACTTAATGGTTTTTTACCATGGTTTCCAATTTTAACTCAATGAGCCGATGATTCATATTATAAACCAAAAATCTAAAACATGGCAGTATTCACAATACAATTTCCTCCAGCATTTCAGAGGTATTAAGAGGGCCAGATGGAAGTACATAAGAAAGATAGGCAATAACATAAATTGTTTAAACATAAGAGATTCATGGGACAGGCCAGGGCTAGTTCATAGAAGAAGCAGCAAAATCAGATGAAAAAGTCTGAAAACCGCATGCAGTGAAGGTGAGTTAATGCAAGCAGTGTAGGGAATGTTGAATATAATTCTGAAAGCTGCAAATCTTAAATGATTGAAGAGAAGTCCTTAAAATATTTTTAATATGGCATCTTTCAGGAAACCTCAATGTCACAGGATATTACTGAGGCAAACTGCTTTAGCAGATTTTCAGAAAAGGGATGAGAAAATTCAGTGATAACGAATGGCATCCACGATTTCACTCGTACTGTATTAAATTATGCTTCAGAACACAAGTGATCATTCACCATGGCCAGGAATAAGATTTCCTTTTCTAGTGCAATATTGTGTTACTTTTTACTTGGAGGCTAACAGATGATATAAGAGAGTGGGCCATATCCACTGAAAAGATTTTCTTCATAGTAGAATATGGTACAGGCACAAAATGGCCAAGGTAGCAATTATGTCGATTGTGTAGGAAGTGATTTCTTACCTACCTTCATTGTAGTCTTGATGTTAGTTTTTTAAAAAGGTATTCATTCAGCCCAAGGAGCATTTAAAATAATGGATATGCACCACATACCAGACTAAACTCGGACTTGTTCTATTGTTCTACATTTTCTTTTAACTTAAGAGGAAAAAAGATTCTCTCCCTTTTCCTTTTGAAATGTGTGATTTGGGGGTATTGCTTGGTTGGCTAGGTTAAGTTCTATACCCCATCTATCTGGAATTATTTCTCATCTTTTTTTTGTCTCAACTCATATGCCCTTCTATAATTTGCATAGATAAAATCCAATTTGTGAAACCAATTATTTTTCAAATTAGAATTTGTGTGGGAGTTTCCAAAAACTCATAGTATTTCAAGCTGAAGAATGGTTTAGAAATGAGAGCCTGGCCTTCCATTCCATTCCATTCCATTCCATTCCACTAACCAGCCTGGTATGCGGCTCTCTTGCAGAATTGATCCTGTATTCAGGTGTCTCTTCTATCTCATCATAGAGCTAATATGAAGCCCTTTCAGAAAGCAGTCTAGTTTTGCTTGGTTGTGAATTGTTGGAAGATATGGAACAGGTTAGCTGTGAAATTTAAGGAAAAATAGTTCTTATATTATATAGGCTTACCTCTATCCTGAAGGGTGAGTAAGTGACTTAGGCAGCTATACCTATAAACTGGGGCATACAAATCAAGTGAGAATTGAGTTTGCATCTCTTAATGAAGTTTTCTGAAATTTCTTCATTTGATTTGTTGTAGGCATGTTGAATGGTGGTGTAGTTGTATATGGGGCAGCTAGGTGGTGTAGTGGATAGAGTACTAGGCCTGGAGAAAGGAAGTTCTGAGTTCAAATGCAGCCTTAGACACTTATTAGCTTATTAGCTAGGTAAGTCACTTAAGTCTGATTGCCTCAATTTCTTCATCCGGAAAGTGATCTAGAGAAGGAAATGGCAAACCATTTCAATATCTTTGCCAGGAGACTCCCAAATGAGGTCATGAAGAGTGAACCATTGAACAAGAAATAGCTGTATATGTGAAATCATTTTCTTAACACATTCACAGGAAAGTACAGACCAGGGGTACAAAACCACAAAATTGGAGCCCACCAAATAGCTGGCATTGAAGATCAGCCTCCATGCTGCCCAGAATCTGACAGAAAAAGAATCTGGGAATCAAAGAGTAAAAATTCCCTCCAGTGACAGAGATACAAAGTAAAGACAATCTGTAGCACCAGACACCTACACAGCACATGGAAAAAACATTCCCTCTTTAGAAGTGTGTTCAAAAGTGAGACTAATGATTTTTTCAACACAGAAAATTTATTCTTGTTTCCTTCTTAAATGAAAAAGAATCACAGAATCTAAAACCTCAGCTATAGATTTGTTTTTTTTTTAGAGCCTAATCTTCCTTGCATGGGTTTCAAAAGAAATATAAACCCAGAAAAGCTTTGGAGATGAGGTTAGCGGTCAGTCCAGTAAATTTTTTTTAAAGAGAGGGGCAAATTAATCCTTTTTTCTATGTTAAGTAGATCTGGAAGCGATGGTTTTACTGAAGTCATGATGCAGCACAAATTAGGGTTTTTGAAACTATCTAGAAAGCTTTGAACAGTCTTCCTACTGTTTCTTACATCCTTGCTCTTGTGGGAAAGATGGAAGAACCTGGCTAGGAAGGTTTCTTTCACCTGTCTTCATTCAGGAGAACTCTGATTTTCTTTTTACCTTATCCTACCTACATAGGGCTCAGACTCCAACTTTTTCTACTGGAATAAATCTAAAGCTTCAAAAGACACATATTAAGGCAGGAGAATAGAACTTTACCTTGGGAGACAGAAGGACTGTGACTAGGGGTCCCAGTTAGCATGTGTATAGTGCTTTAGGGTTTGCCAAACGCTTTTACATATATTTGATCCTCCCTACAACTTTGTGAAGTGGGTGGTATTATTGCCCTCATTTTACAGATGAGGAAACTGAGGCAAATAGAAGTTAAGTGACTTGCCAAGAGTTATACAACTAGGAAGTCAGAATTTGAACTCAGGGCTTCCTGACTCAAAATCTAATGTGATGCACTGCATCCCCTAGTTATCACGGAATGCCAGTTCTCTATTTTTCTAAGACATCAGTTTATACTATGAGAGAATAGTTCCTGATTCACAATATTTTTTCTTCTGCTAGTGAAAGCCATGACTTGGACTCAACATTCAGTCTTCTGAATTAGTAAGGATTAAATTAGTTAATCTCTGTAAATCACTTAATGCAATGCTCGGCACACAGAAGGCACTTGATAAATGCTTGTTCCCTTCTTCAGGCCACTAAATAAAAAAGAACACAGTCACACGGGACTAACAAATATTGAGAGCTGGACCTTCTGAGCAGACTGGTAACTTCTCTAATGAATTCAGGAAAATACTTTTCCCCTAGTCCCTTCCCCCACCCAAAGCAAGACAAACACCCACCTTAATAAGTGAAATTAAATAATTTGGAGGAAATATGACTATGCATGTACTCATCATTATTATTGTACCCTTGTAATCAAAGAGTTGGATTTTTGCTCTAAATAAAACAAGCTATTGATAAGTAGTATGGTATATGAAAAGAGTATGAGTTATGGAATCAGATGACCTAGATTTAACTTCTGCCCCTGCTTCTTACTACCTTGGGTGACTTTGAGCAAATCATTTTGTAGCTCTTAGATTAGAATGTTGAGCCAGAACCCAATAAACTGATATTTGAAATTCAAGGAATAACTTCACCGTTTCAAGTTGGGAAAGCATGGCTATCTTTGTTTGAAAGCTGATCAAAGGATTAATTAATTTATTAGGGTAGGAATTAAAATAGGAAGTAACCTTAAGGACCAACACTCTTTATTCAGCAGATGAAGAAACTGAGGCTTCCCCTACCCTCCCCCCAGTGGACTTCCTCCATGTTCACAAAGGTAGTAAAAGGCAGAGCCAAGATCGAAACTCAGACCTCCTGCCATCAGATTCATTATTCTTTCTCCTATTCCATGATTTGAGAATGATTAGTGGACTGTAGTCTCAAAATGAGTCAAAATGTAAAATAGGAGCAAAAAAAAATAAGCCACTCTAATATGATCTTAGGTTGCATTAAAAGTGGCATAGTGTTCAGAACAAAGAAGGTGGTAGGTTTGTTTCACTCTGTCCTGGTCAAACCACACCTAGAGAATTGTGTTCTGTACTGGCTGCCACATCTTGGGAAGGACGTTACTAACCTGGAAAGTGTCCAGAGGAAGGCAACCAGAGTGAGGAAAAGCCTCAGTACCATCTCCTATGAGGATCATTTGAAAGATGTAGGCTATTTAGACTAGAGATGACTCTAGGTGGACACAATAACTGTTTTCAAGTATAGATTTTACCTGGAAGAACGATTAAGCAGAGCAAGTAATGAGTGAATGTTACAGGGAGGCAGATTTTAGGATAACACAAAGGAAAACATCCCTACAAAATGGCATACATTGGAGATATACCAACGTGCAATGAGCTGTCCTGAGGAGGAGTCAGATCTTGCTTAGGAGTCTTCAAGAGGAGACCAGATGTGCTGTGTGCGTGTGTGTGTGTGCGTGCACACGTGTGCATGCATGCGTGCATGTGTGCATGCGTGTGTGTGTGTGTGTGACTGAGGGAACTCTCGTTCATGTATACAAGTGAGCCTTGATAGTTCCTAAGGTTGCTTCCAGATCTTAAGTTTCTGTGGTTATTACTGAGCTTATTTGTTCTCTTTCCTCATTCAGTTTCCCTTTTGGATATAAAAGGCCCCTTTTCCAAGTCCAGCAGAACTAGAAGAAAAAGGAAAAGGAAGGAGGGTCTATTTAATTCAACAGTGAAACATTTTTAAAATGCTTACTATTCCTATGTTTCCAGACAGTCTCCTGAGGGGAAGGGTATTGATAGGGCAAAGGAAAACTGTGAGCCAGCCACCAAAATAATTCATTGTTATTGTTGTTCATTTGTTTCAGTGGTGTCCAAATATTCATGACCCCATTTACAGTTTTCTTGGCAGAGATGCTGCAAAGGTTTGCCATTTCCTTCTGCAGTTCATTTTACAGATGAAGAAACTGAGGCAAACAGAGTTAAATGATTTGTCCAGGGTCACATGGCCAGTAGGTGTCTAAGGCCAGACCGAACTCTCTATCCACTGTGCCACCTAGCTACCCTAAAACTGAAATGTATGCAGAGTTTTAAAATTTGCAAAGTATTTTACATGAAGAGAGGTAGGAGAATAGCCAGGAGGTTGGTAGGGGCAGACAGTGTTAAGGATTGACAGAGGAAGAACTTGAAAGCAGAGGTTGTTGATTGATGGTTGCTGAGTGAGATCGGGAAGGAGCCCTGGGGAACAATGCCTATGCCAAATTTACCACGCATTTTGGATTGGGAGTGGCAAAAAAGAATGCCAGCATTTGAAAAAGGGTAGCTTTTAATTGAAATTCTGATGCTTGTTGGCTTCTCCCATTAAAAAAAATGTTTGGACTAGGAAGATCCAAACTATTGCATCAAATGAGGTTTTTAGATGATTTGTGGGTTTGTTGTAAACCATGCCTACCCTCTTTTCCTATTTTTCCCCAACATTTTTGAATTTAGTGACAAGTATAAGGTTGGCTGTAGGTTGAGTCAAGTAGTAATTCTACCCCCTACAACACTTTCCCCCTACTTCTACCCCACCCCCACTCAGATACCCATACATCTGCAAGGTGGTTTCAATTGAAAATACTGTTCATTGAATCAATCAGAAGTGTGAACTCAGACTGGCTATCTACCAACCAAACAATCCAAAAAACTTCAATTTGGTATAGAAGAAAAGTATCCTGTGAGCCTTCTATAAAACAGTAGTATTTATCTTGCTTCCATCCAAGCTTCTGAGAATGATTCCTTTGGGAATAAAGGAGAACTCCTTGGCTCTTCTGTGTCCTTTCCCCCTCCCTTTACCAGAGGAGGAGCTTGTGAACTTCAAAGGATCCAGAAGATTTTGGACTTCCTGTCAGTGTCCCAACAGTATCCCCAGAAAGGAACTCAGGAGAAAGGGTAACCTCTTGAGGATTCTACCAAAAGGACTTCTAGGAACTGTGTTATCCCTTTGCCCCAAGAGCCTATTTCTCCTGGATTATATGTATACTTTGAAGAGATTATGTCCCAGACTTTTCCGGTGTTGTTTTATACTATCTAAACCACCCTAGTAAATACTTGTTTAAAACTAATGAAATCTGTCTATTTGATATGAATGGTAATTATGGTGGGGGGAAATACATGGGTGGGGGCTTATGAGCTATAGTACTAGAAAGACACTGTTTAGCTCCCTGGGGTTGGTCCTAAACTTGCAGGGGACCTACTAGCTGCTCTCTAGATACATAGCTTGCCAGCGTGAGTGGGGGTAGGGAGAGTAGCTTTGGAGCCTACAGGGTGCGGGGCCATGGACAAATCACTTTGCTTATCTGAACCATGGATTCCTCTTATGTAAAATAAGGGAATTAGACAAAAAACATTGTGAGGTTTCTTCCAGTACAAAATCAGTCCTATGAACCTATGATATTCTATTTCTCAGAAGTAAATTTAAGAATCCCACGTCCCCACCCTCATTTACTAGTGATTAGGAGAACTTAACCATCCCTGTTGCCTTATTTAGAAATAAAAAAAAATTGGATCATCTGTGTAGTTGCTAGGCAAGTTAATTCAGGATAAACCTTTACTTTACCAGTACACAGATAATTCCATAGGGAGCAGATTGGCTACATAGAAGAGAGAATTCTGTGCATACTATTGTTTATGCCAAGCTGTATATTATTGCTGTGTGTGGTTCAGTCATCTTTCAGTCGTCTTACTCTTCCTGACCCCATTTGAGGTTTTCTTGGCAAAGATACTGCCGTGGTTTGTCATTTCCTTTTCCAGCTCATTTTACTGATGAGAAAACTGAGGCAAACAGGTTGAGTGAATTGCCCAGGGTCACACATCTAGTAAGTGTCTGAGGCCAGGTGTCTCCGTCTCAGGAACATGAGTGTCCCTGACTCCAGGCCTGGTACTCTATCCACTTTGCCACCTAGCTGCCCACATATAGTTAACTAGGCTATAATAATAGTACAGTAGTTTGTACTGTCCCAGAGTTTTGCAGAGCTCATCCTGACTGGCTCAAAGTGCTTTATAAACAGCATTTAGTGAATCATCTGGCCTGACATATAATCTAAGTGACCGCCAAATAAAAACTGAAATTGGGGAATAGTTCTCTGGGAACAAGTGTAAGAACTGCCTTTGAAGACCACAGATGGGAAAAAACTTGATTGATGTGAATCAACCAGAATAGCTATACAGGTTACTGTTTATGGCCTTTCTGGGCATAGAAGGAGTCATCAGTGGGAGCTCTCAAGAAATTTCTTCTTGCTGGGAACCAAGATACTTAATGCCGGGTGTGGCCTTGGAAGACATCTACTACATTGTCTATACCTCTTCAGCAACTTGGTACTACGTGCATTATTAGTTGCCTCCCATAGATTCTGGGCTCCTAATCCCTTTAAAATAATATATTCCTAACTAGAATTCTAAGACTTTAGCAGTGAAAGGAAACTTAGAGATTTTTCAGCCCAACTCTCCCCTCTCCATTTCACAGAAAAGGAACGAGGTCAAAAGAGGTGAAATAATATGCCCAAGGTTATATAGGTTGTTGTTAGCAGAACTAATTTTCTGCACTTAGCACAATGCCTGGCACATAGTAGGTGCTGTAGAAGTGCTTATTCCTCTCATCCCCCCTCCCCCAACCCTCAAATCTCATACTTTCCATCACAGGAGTGTGGTACTTGAATTAGCCTTGGAAACACTTTTGATTTTGAAATATGTTGATATCTAAGTTCCCATGAGGATTAATAGTGGGATCAATTAGCCTGGGAGTGGCTAAAGCACTTTCAGGCTGGGTGAGAGAGAACTAGTCCCAAAAAGGAGAGGAAAAAATAGCAGACTTGATAAATGCAGTTCTCAGAGACATAGTTGGGTTCTGTATCTGAATGGAAAAAGAGGTGAAGGAAGGACCAGAGAAATTTCAAATAAGATAAAAGAAAGTAAGTCTATTTTCATGCTGAAAAATTATATATAAAAAGCATTTTTTGATACAAACACACAGTATTTAATACTTTAGAGGGAAAATGCTACTAGCATTGAAATGTTCTTCTGGAACTCATCTCATCACATGGAACATCCATGCTTCACTGAATATAGTTTGGTAAATGCTGTCCTATGATAAGTATAGTGTAGATGGGTGGAATACTTAGAAGATGATAAATTTACAAATTTAGATATGCTACTTTCAAAAAATTATCTCCTCCCTTTCTCTTTTCTTTTTTCCTCTTTTCAATTTTCCTTTTTCTTCACTACTTCTCCATTTCCTTCCTTCCTTTCTTCCTTCCTCCCTCCCTCCCTCTCTGTTTTCTCCATTTCCCTCTCTTCCCCTACTTTCTTTTTCCTCCCCCTTTTCCTCTCCCTTCCTCTCCTTTTTCTCTCCTCTATCTTTCTCTCCCTCCTCCTCTATCCTTCTCTTCCCCCCTCCTCATATAGATAGTGTATTCTAAAAAAAAAGACCTCTTGGTTTTTTTTTCCCCTTCACACTGCATATTTGTTGAGTCAACAACAATATGAATGCTGCCATGGAATGTTATTACCCTCTGAAGTTGTCATTCATTCTCATTCTATTGAGTTACTTGGTTTATGATGTCAAATGTTCAATTATAAGACACATCCTGAGCCAAATCTTGCATTAGTTTTGTATCCATGCATAAATCAGTCCTTTCCTCTATTTTTCCTTTTCCTTTTTTCCCTCCTTCTTACTGTACCTCCTTATGAAGTAAAGGAGTCAGTCCAAGGAGTTTGAAATAACATTTGAGTCTCATTAGGATAAATCCTGTATATATGGATTTAAGTGGATGCTAAACTGAACAGAGTTAATCATAACATCAGGAACTACCAGCACCCATTCTGAGATCATAAATTCAATAATCCATTGCAATTTCCTTGATATGCTGATTAAAGAACTGGGGTTAGAGAAGTGACTTGCTCAAGGTGACTTTCCAACCCCTTCTGGCTTCTTTCAGGGGTGGCTGGGGGGTGGCAGGGAGAGGAACATCCTAACTGCAGAGGCAGAGCTCAGGTATGTCCAGGGAAATTCCTACTCTTCCTTAGACAGTAGTAAGACCTGAGGAGAAAGGGAGTAGATCAAATAAACAAATTTATTCAGCACATACTCAAAACAGCTTGGGAAGAAGGGATGGTAGAAACCTGGTATCTGAAGTCCAAACAAAGGTGGAGAGGTATGATTGGTTGATGATTAGGAGCAAGGGCTTGAGTCTTGAGATTCTAATTAGGTAATAGAAAGTCTTGGGAAAAGTTCCCTATAGTAAAGGGGACTGTTAGTAGTACAGAGTTGGGTGACCCTGTGTAGGTGGGCCAAAGGTCACTACAGTCAGACAGGTATTAAGCAGCAGACGTTGGCATTTGGATTCTGGTCCAGTGACTCTAAATTCAGGGCTCATTCTACCACACATGTGCACACTACACTGTCTTCTGCATTAGCAGAGTCTTACCAACCCATTTTACAGAAGGCAGTGAGTCTTAGGGGATTTTCCAATGAGTTGACTTGTTCTGCAGGATTTTTGAGGCTGTTGAACCATCTAAGTCTGAGAATGCAGTTGCATAAAGTAGAACAGCTGGGAAGAAGAAATGCATATAAATCCTCTACTTGGCAGCCATGGCATTGTATAACTGCATTGCTTTTTTAGTTAAACAAACAATGCCACATAAATTCTAAAAGGTATCCCATTACAAATCAGCCATCATAATGAAAAAAGGGCAAGTCACTATGTCTTGGCTACCTGATGCCTGTGAGATGGACGGTAAGAAAGCATTCGTTCTTCTCTCTTAGCTTAGTCTCTTTCTGGGTCTGTTTAATGCATTTATGAAGTCTTCCCTACTTCAAAAGATTCACCATTTCACTTTGGTGTGTACTCCCTTCAAAAATGCAGATTGACACTCCTCCATTCATCAGCAGATCACATTTATGAGATGATATAATTTTTTTAAATTTTTATTGGTGTCTCATGTTAATAACAATATCTCGAATTTATACAGCATGTGAAAGTGTGCAAAGCTCTTTGCACATGTCCCATTTTATCCTCACCACAACCCTGAGAGGTATGGGCTATTATTATTTCCATTTTAAAATTAAGGAAACTTAGACAGGCCAAGGTGAAATTAATTGCCTAGGTCACCCAGCTGGTACATGTCTAAGGCTAGATTTGAACTTGGCTCTCCCTCATTCCAGTTCTAGCACTTTATCCACTGTACCACCTAGCAGGTGGTTGTAAAAAGTTTTTATACCTCTGTCCTCCAGTAGATCTGTAATCTCATCAATGCAAGTGTTCCCTTCAGTGCTATAGATCTGAGTCCATCCATTTCTGTCTATACTGTGTAACTCTTGTATAAGTCCTTCTATTCATCTGCCATCGGGAGACCCCCAATGGGTTGGGGGTGTGTATGTCTTCCTTTCATTCTCTTGACATTAGGATACCAGTGGAATCTACAAGCTATACATTAGTCATCCCTACTCTTTTTTAAAAAAATATTTTATTGACATCTTTTGTTTTTATATCCCCTACATTTTCCCTTGTGTCTCTTCTTCTTACCCCTCCCAGAGAACCATCTTATGTAACACTTCTTTTAAAAAAAATTCTTCATGATTAACATATGTCCAGTCTACCTTTCTTTTTCAATTATACATTTCCTTGATGATATCTTTAATATTGCTCTTTCTTTGTAACTCTATTTTTTCATGTTTTATGGATATGTACTATGTTGCATACACTATGTGCCTCTTCATTGCCCTTTGGGCCATCTTCGACTTCCATTCTTCAGAGACCATAGTTCCACTACTCACAGCCACACATACCATGGGGGAGTTCATTGGTGCTAAAATGTTGACTCTTTGTTTTGGGGAGAAACTTGGAATCATTAAAAGAATTTGGCAATTCTTCAACAATGATTCAAACTGCTCTCTCTCTCTCTCTCTCTCTCTCTCTCTCTCTCTCTTTCTCTCTCTCTCTCTCTCTCTCTCTCTCTCTCTCTCTCTCTCTCTCTCTCTCTCTCTCTCTCTCTCTCCCTCTCTCCCCCCCTCTCTCTCTTTTCTTCCTGTTTAACTCTTGGGCACAACCTATTTTCCATTTGGAGTTTCTGTACATAAGGAAGAGACCAAAAAAATCTAAAAACTTTCTTAGAACACAGACTCTTACTTGCCAAGCAGAGAGTTATGGCAGTGAAAGAAACCACCAGTTTAGAGTATCAAGTGGTTTGTAAAATCTCACAGAGAAGGATAATGTTGGGAGGCAACCAAGTACAATGGAAAGAGATTATGGAGTCTGAAGATTTGTGTTCAAATCCTCATTCTTATGCTTACTACATGTGAGTCATGGAGCAAGTCACCACTTCCCTGGGCTTCAGTTTTTTCATCATAAAATGAACTATTTGGAAGATGGCTTCAGAGGTCCCTTTCAGCTCTGGGTCTAAGATCCTATGAGGAAACTTCTTTTACCAATGCAGCTGAGCATTTTCTCTGCACCTTACATTCTGAGAGAGTTTTCCAAATTACTGAGAAGTTAAGTGACTAGCCTAGGGTCATACAGTGAAGTCTTTCTGGTCCAAGGTCAACTTTCTGTCCTCTATGCCAGCATTGTCCCTATAAGGTTATTATCTTATAAAGTTACGAGTAACATTGCCTCATTAAACAATGAAGAATGGAGGAAAGAACAAATTATCAAGGAAATCTATCTAAGAAATTCCATCAAGGAAGGTCCTGATAGAGCTCAGCAAACTTAAATTATCTTAAAAGCATTTAAAGAGGAAATTAAAAGGGTACAGCTGATAAAATATAGGAAAAATATGGAAAATTCTTTTGTAATAAATATTTTTCTATTGAGGGGGCTCCCCCTCACCCATTTAGTCCCCAAATTACATTTTTACAAGTATTTCTAGAGAAGGTGAATGTAGAACCAGAGCCAATATTTGGAGTAGTATAATTCTCTGGGAAAATTTTCATGAATATTACGAGTCTTGCCTATTATGTAGATCATGTTTACATTGTATATATTCTCTCATCTTCTTCCCAAACCTTTCCTTTTGCTAACTTCTCTCCCTAATACCTATCCTTCCCCTCCCTCTCATTAGTCTTAATAAATAGCTTCACAGCTGTCTTCAGCAGAAGAATATGCTTTCTGTTAAGTGGAAATATATGTAGGATGATGATTTGTTCCATTCAGATACTTAATTTTTTTGATTAAGAAATTATTTTCTCTTGCTCCCACCTCCCTACTCCATTGAGGGGAAGAAAAAAGAAAAACAAAATCTTTGCAGCAACTATGCTTAGTCAAGCAAAAAGAATTCCCACATTGTTTATGTTAAAAATGGTATGTGTCTTTATGCATCTTGGATCTGTTAGGGGTTTGTCAGGAGTTGGGTAATATGCTTCATCATTAGTCCTCTGGAATCATGTTTGATCATTGCATTTATATTTGTTTGAAAAGCTCATTGCACTTTTTAGAATGTAAATGTGAAAAAAACCTATGGTTCCCTGGGAAAAGAGTCACAAGGATAAAAGGATTTCAGAGACAGCCTCATTAAATGATTCTCAGTCATCCATGGACTTTGTGTATTATTGATTCTCTCTGTTTTTGTTGCATACAGTTCATCTCCAAAGTGAAGATAGAGTAGCCTCTTTTTTCTCCTTCCAGGCCCTGCTGCTTAATGCCTGAATCAGCTTGGGTGGTGTCTTTATAAATGCTTCTTTCATTTTTGACCGAATTCCTTCAATCCTTTTTATTTTTTATTTTTCAACATTCACTTTTATAAGATTTTTGAGTTCCAGTTTTTTTCTCCTTCCCTCCCTCTCCTTTCCCCTCCCCAAGATGACAAGCAATCTGATATAGGCTACAAATGTGTAATCATATTAAACATATTTCCATATTAGTTATGTTATGAAAGAAGAATAAGAACAAAATAAGAACAAAAAAATAAGAACAAAAGAGAAAAACCACGAGAAACAACAAAAAAAAGCAAAAAAAGAGAAAATAGTATGTTTTGATTTGCATTCAGACTCCATAGTTCTTCTGGATGTTGAAAGCATTTTGCATCATTAACCTTTTGGCATTGTCTTAGATCATTGTATTGCTGAGAAGAGGTATGTCTATCAAAACTGGTCATTGCACAATGTGCAACCCTTTTTAGGTCTAGTTCATCCCCTTTAGTGGGGATAATGGACAAAGCACTTCCAGGTATACTTCCTGAGCATTTTGAATTTTCAGGAGGATGCTTAAGTCATGGTTCATACTGCCATAATCAATTACTGTCCCATTGTTGAGTGTTCCACACCCCATTTTCTTACACATTGCCATTTCACATTGACTTTTCTCCCTCTTTTCAGATCTTGATCTTTTTGAACTAACTCTTCATAGTTTCGAGAGAAGATACTGACAGCAGAAACTACTCCTCATCTGGAGTAAGACGGGCATTGTTCTGTTTTAACATTTGGACATTGGGATTTGTATTTTTCTTTTATGACAGGAATGAGCTCCTACATTTGCAGAAGCTCATGAAAATAACAAGATCATAGATTTGGAACTGGAAAGGACCCTAAAGGCTATTGAGTTGTCCTCTCATTTTACAGAGGAGACAGCAAAGAGGCACATAACTTTCCCAGGATCATGTAGCTAATAATAAAATCCTTGTCAAGAGCAGGATTTGAATTTTGGTCTTCCTGGCTCCCCACACACCCTAAAAACCCCAACAAAACAGACCTTAGGCTTCATTAAGAGGTACAGTGCCCAGTACTAAGGAGCTGAGTCTTACTATATGTATTCTGTTCTGTTGTCTCGTGTTTGGTTCTGGATATCACATTTTAGAAAAGACTTTGATGAGCTAGAGAGTGTTCAGAGCAGAGTAACCAGGATGGAGAAAGGCTTCAAGTCTATGCCATATAAGAAGTCTTTGGAATGTTTAACCTAGGGATGTTTAATCTGTAAGAGAAGACTTTCAGGGGACTAAAGATTTATTTAAGCCAAGGATTGTCAAATGGAGAGAGGCATCAGACTTGCTCAGTTTAGACTCAAAATATATATCAAGAAACAATGATTAAAAGTTCTAAAAAGGAAGATTTAGATTTGGTAAAAGAAATAACTTTTATACTTTTGGGACAGAGTTATCTCAAACTAGCCTGGGCTGCCTGAAACATAGTAAACGCGGTAGTAAATGTTTGTTGCCTTCCTGCCTCCAGGAGGCAATGGAGTCCCCATTACTGGATGTCTTCAAGTGAAGACTGGATGAACACTTGTAGGAGATCATGTAAAGAGGATTCTTGTTCAGGTACAAGCCTCTTCTTCTGAGATTTTGGGGTGTGTATGTATGTGTGTGTGTGTGTGTGTGTGTGTGTGTGTGTGTGTGTGTGAGAGAGAGAGAGAGAGAGAGAAAGAGAAAGAGATTCTTTGAGTCACCAGTCAATCAATTAATCAGTAAACAAACATTAAGTTCTTTCTCTGTGCAAGGCATTGGGCTGGTGATGGGTAATGCAAACATTAAAGTGAAATATACTCTGCCCTCATGAAATTTACATTTTGTAGTGGGAGACAACATAGATATACGCAAAATAAATACATATGGGATAACTCAAGGTAAATTTGTGTGAGAGGCACCAACAGCTGGGGGAATCAGAAAAAGCTTCATTATCAAAGTGGCATTTGAACTGAGCTTGGAAGGAAAAGAGGGATTCTGAGATGTAGGGGAGTGGAAATACACAGGGGACAGCCTGGGACACTGGGATGGTCTTAATGGAATGTCAAGTGTGAGGAATGCCAGATTGTAAGTCATTGCATAGTGATGGTATATGAAGGTGTGGGAGGATCTGAAATGATCAAAGTGGAGAATGGGGACAGAAGGGAGCAGAGAACAAGTTCTTAAGTAGATTTTCATTAAAGCCAAATTTTTGTTTTAAAATGTCTTCTCTAATAATTCTTATATTGTAATTGTGTTGTCTTGTAGTCATCCCTTTTAAAAAATTTGATGTCACTTGAACTTCTGTTATATTTCCTTCTGTCTGCTTAGTCAAAAAACATTTATTAAGCCCTGACATTTGCCAGTTACTGTATTCAACAATGGGGATAAAAAGATATAAATGAAGCAGTCCCTGATGTCAAGGGGTTTATATTCTAAGAGGCAGCTAACATATACACATATAAGTATTTATAAAATATATCTAAAATATATATATTTATGTATGAATACATATAAAGATAATATAAAATAATTTTCTGGGCATTGAGGGGAAGGCACCACAATCAGAGAATGTTAGCACTATTAACCTTAGAGTTTATATAGAGGCAGCTAGGTGGTGCAATGCATACAGTACTGGGCCTGAAGTCAGGAACACCTACGTTCAAATCTGGCCTCATCCACTTATTAGGGGCAGCTAGGTGATGCAGTGGATAGAGCACCAGTGCAGGAGTCAGGAGGACCTGAGTTCAAAATGTCACCTCAGACACTTGACACTCACTAACTGTGTGACCTTGGGCAAGTCACTTAACCCCAATTGCCTCATCCTGGGTCATCTCCAGTCATCCTGATGAACATCTGGTTACTGGATTCAGATGACTCTGGAGGAGAAGTGAGGTTGGTGACCTGCACAGCCCTCCCTCACTCAAAACAAAATCAAGTGCAAGCCATGTCATTATTTCTCTGATGGCATGGTCTTTCAACGAAGGACGAACATACACATCCACTTATCTGCATAACAATAAGAAAGTCATTTAACCTCAGTTTTCTCATCTTTGGGAGGGGATAATAATGGCACCTACCTCCCAGCGTTATTATAAAGATAAAATGAAGTAGTAGTTGTAAAGTACTTTGCAAACCTTAAAGTTCTCTATAAATGCTAGCTGTTGTTATTTAGGACAGCACTTTTATTGTACTGATGAGGAAGCTGAATCTCCAGTAGAACAAGTGACTTGCTTACAGTCAACACATTAAGTGGCTAGGTTAGGACTAGAATCCAGATCTTTCATTTCCAAATCCTCTGAGGTGCACAGTACCTTCGTACTCTTTTTGTACAATATCCTGAACTATACCAATTCATGTTGCTGATAGCTTGCCTGGGAGACAGCTCTCATGTTCTTCGGTGTAGATTTAGAATTATGCCTGAAAAGTAATTAAACTTCATAAAGCCTTCCACTTAGGGATACACTACTAGGTCTATACCCCAAAGAGATCAAAGAAAGAGGGAAAGAATAAATGTACAAAAATGCATAGCAGCTTTTTTTTTTGTGGTAACAAAGAATTGGAAATCTATAAATTGGGAAATAGCTGAACAAGTTATAGTATATAGATTTGATGGGACTATTGTTGTTCCACCTTTGTTTTTGCAGAGGACCATTGACAAAACAAGTGACGTCTTGACTTGTGAGTGAATTGGATTTTGCAGAATTGCAAAAGTCGTTGGCCTCATTCCTTCTTTCTGAGTCAACAAAGTCTAGTGGGATAAAATTCAAGATGGCTTGCCCAGGATTCATTGGATGACCTTGTCTTCTTCCACATCTCACCAAGCTCTAAATGCTCCATAGCTCCTGCTTCAGCCACCTTCATGGTCCTTGGAAAGGCTCATTTCATCAAGGAAAGTCTTCACATGCTTGGAGTAGACATCCCCCTAATTAACTGTCAGGTTTGAGGCCTGTCAGTTACCCTTAATATGATGGAACACTATTGTATTATAAGAAATGATGAAGGGGATAGTTTCAGAGAAACATGGGAAGATTTATATGAACTGATGCAAAGTGAAATGAGCAGAACCAGGAGAAAAATATTTACAATAATAACAGTATTATAAAGATAAACAGCTTTGAAACACTTAGGAACTCTGATCAATTTTCTTTTTATTTTTTATTGATCGATATGGGGAGGGGTGGTGGGAAGGAGAGAATTTCGAACTGAAAATGAAATAAAGTTGAATTTTAAATAAATTCAGCGTGGGAAACCCCTTGAAGCTTGTCAAAGATAGTGGTGATCTGAATGTCTCAATATATTAGGTGGGAGTCTAGCAGTCTGTTTCTCAAGAAGAGTATCATGATCCCTGCTGCCCGTCTTGTGTCTCTAATTCTTAGAAGGGCTCTTTAGTGAAATGACTGGTTAAGCAAAAAAATCTAAAGGCTTTAAGGTTCATTGGGTTAGGTGAAGAACGCTGACAAATTCCAATATCCACTATTTATGGATATAAGTGCCATGCCCTCTATGTAGACATGTAGGACTTTTCACAATCTTTCAGTGACTATTTGAGGGATATAGTGCAAAGGCACTAGATAGAATGCAAATTCCCTTAAAGCAGGAACTATTTCAATTTTAATTTTGTATCTCTAATGGCTGGCACTGTGTCTTGCATGTTCTTATTTAGTCCTTTCCAGTAGTGTCTGACTCTTTGCAACACCATTTTGGGGCTTTCTTGGCAAACATACTGACATCGTTTGACATTTCTTTCTCCAGTTCATTTTACAGTTGAGGAAACTGAACCAAAGAGGCTTAAGTGACTTGCCGAGGGTCATGGTGATTAAGGTTGGATTTGAACTCAGGTCATCCTGACTTCAGGCCCAGTGCTCTGTCCACTGTGCCACCTAGCTGCCCATCTTGCACATAGTTGGTGCTTAATACACCAGTTGTTGAATTGAATCTTATTTTTGTGTAGTTTTAGTTCTTTGTTTTATGTTGTTACATCCTTCCTAACCTTTCTGTTATCCTCCCTCTTCCAGTTACCTGTCCTCTTCATTGCTTCCCCATCATTATTACCTTATTCCTCTCTCCTGCAAAAATGGAGCCATAAAAGATAGAAGACATAAGCAGAAGCAGAGATTTACTTGCCCCTTTTGAAGAAGCAGCTTTGCTGTGTTACTGTGATTGTATCTGTCTTGTGTCTCTTAAAAGAAGGATTCTTGAAGGTGGTAATCACTACTGTCAGCTTTTGTAGTACCTTTGGTGACAAAGAAAGAGCTATACACAAGGAACTCATGTCTTGGGACTTGTTTATGCATACTGAGAGGCTCTGTCTCACTAGTCTACCTCATTTCAAGACAGAGTCAAGGGCAAAAGGTTAAAATTATCAAGAACTATCTGTCAGGCATAAGGATAACTTTGGAATAAAGCTGCTGTCCATGTTCCAACATGGAACATGCCTAGGTCCTTTTTGTGGTTTACCCCAGCAAGTACATCAGAAGGAGATTACTGATGATAATCAGTAGTGAAATGATTAACACCCCTGGCATTTAAATTGTGATAATTACACTGTGACATTAACCTGAGCAGGGATAAATGCTTCATTAGCCTCCATTTGAGAGGTTTTCTTTACTGCCAGAAGAATTACTTTTAAAAGCTGAGATTCCAACAGAAAAGATCACTGCTAACTGCAAGATGCCCCTAGAAGAGTGGCTCATGTTTTTGAACAGTCTCTTGACATTCTGATTTCAGGTCTCTGTCTACGAGCATACAAGTCAGTAAGGTCAGTCAGATAGAAAGTCAAGTGGATGAAGACCTAACCCTGAAGTCAGTGAGTCAAGGGCATTTATTAACTGCCTATTATGTGCCACACCCTCAGAGAGAATTGGGGGGATATAAAGGCAAAGATGAGACAGTCCTTGCTCTCAGGGAGACTACATTCTGTTAAGGAGACAACATATACTTAAATAAACATTTATAAAATATGTACAAAGTAAATACAAGGTGATTCTGCAAGGGAAGAGGCTAGCAGCTGGTGGGTCTAAACTTTTTTTCTCTGTATATTAGAAACGTTGCTCTTAGATCTTTTTCTTTAGAAAGAGCACAAGAACACATGGTAGCCCTATAAATACTTGAAAACATCTATCATGTCTACCCTAATGCTTCTCCTTACTATACCCCTCCAATACATAGGATGATAGATTTAGATCTGAGAGGTCATAGAGCCCAACACTCTCATTTTACAGATGAGGAAACTGAGGCCCAGAGGTTAAATGACTTGCCCAGAATCACACAGTCAGTGTCTGAAGCTTGATTTGAACATAGGTCTTCTTAACTCAAAATCCAGCTCCTTGTCCATGATAGCATGTTTTTAATCCAATCTTCATAGCACATGATTTCTCTTTTTTATAAGTAGTATTTTATTTTTTCCATTTACATGTAAAGACAATTTTAAACATTCATTTAACATTTTTTTGAGCTCCAAATTTTCTCCCTCCAACCCTCCCTAAATTAGTAAGTAATTTTATATAGGTTATATATATGCAATCATGTAAAGCATATTTCCATATCTATCATGTTGTGAGAGAAGAAACAGATCAAAAGGAAAAAAAATACACATAAAAAATGAAAATAGTATGTTTCAATCTGCATTCAGACTAGATCAGTTATTTCTCTGGATATAGATAGTATTTTCCATTATGATTCCTTTGGAATTGTCTTGGATCATTGTACTTCTGAGAAGAACTGAGTTACTCATTGTTGATCATTGCACAATGTTGCTGTTACTGTGTACAATATCTTCCTGGTTCTGCTCAATTTACTTTGTATCAATTCATGTAAGTCTTTCTAGGTTTTTCTGAAATCTCATCATTTTTTATATCACAGTAGTATTTCGTTACATTCATATACCACAACTTGTTCAGCCATTCCCCAATTGATGGATATCCCCTCAATTTCCAAATCTTTGCCACCACAAAAAGAGCTGCTATAAATATCTTTGCACAAATAAGTCCTTTTCTCTTTTTTATGATCCTTTTGGAAGTACAGACCTAGTAGTGGTGTTTCTGGGTCAAAGGGTTATGCATAGTTTGATTGCCCTTTGGGCATAGTCATATGACATGACTTCACAGCCCTTTACTATTCTGGTTTCCTTCCTCTGGTTTCTCTTCTGCTTATCACTCTCTAAAATACGGTGTCTAGAACTGAACATATTTTTAGACGTGATCTGATCAGTGTAGGGTAGAGTGGACTTATATTATTCCTAATCTGGATAATATGCCTTTCAGTACATTAATTGGGGGTAAGAAGGTTATCTTATTACAGTATTAACTCATATTTGGCTTCCAGTTCATTAAAAACTGATTTTTTTCGGATGCACTGCTCTCTAGCCATTCTTTCTTTATTTTATAATTGTGATATGGACTTTAAAATAACACTATAAATGTATTCCTATTAAATATTTATTAAATTAATCAATATTTTTTAATTCATTAAATTAATTAATTAAATATTGGTTAAATTAATTTATATTATTTTATTAACTTATTGAATTAATTTATATATAAATAAATAAATTATCTTAATTTATCTAGCTGTTCTAATCTGCTGAGGTCTTTTTGGATCCTTACTGCAACATCCAGTGAGTCAGCTATCTCTCCCAGCTTTGTGCCATCTGCAAAGTTGATAAGCAAGTCATCTGTACCTTTATCTAAGTCAGGTAAAAATGTTAAACAGGACCGAGCTTATCAAAGAGCCCTGGGGCAGATCACTAGAATCCTCCTTCCAAACTGACATTAAACCATTAAAGATTACTCTTTGGATACAGTCATTCAACTAGTTTCAAATTCACCTAACTATACTGTCTATAAGAATAACTAACTTTAGGGAAACTATAGCTCATTACCTCAATCTAGACTATTAACCCTGTCAAAAAGGATGTATTGTTACTCTGTCATTATGTATTTCTTATGAAACCTTTGGTTTTTGTTATTGCCACTGGTTTTCTTGATGTTTGCTGATCATTTCTTTAAAATTAGTTTTAGAATTTGGCCAGGACTTGGAGTCAGACTCACTGGCTTTTCTTCCTCATTTTTGAAAATGAAGACAGTTTCCCTTCTCCAATCCTGCACTATTGGTCTTCTTCTAAAATGAAGGACGAACAACAATCCCTCCTGTGCTCCTTCATTTCCCAGTGATCACTGTTTAGAGTTCACTAATCATACCTTCCAGTTCTTTCTGTATTTGTGGATCTCGTTCATCTGTGCTTGCTCACTGGAGCTCATCAAAGACAGAAACCTTGTTGTTTGCTTAAACACACAAGCGGCAAATGTCAGAAACAGAATTCAGACTCAGGTCTCTTCTGACTCACAGAGTCTAGCACTTATCTTTTTAAAATTAAAATTTTGTTTTGTAAATTACCAGAAATCTGTTTTCTCTCTCTCTTATTCTTACCACATTGAAAAAGAAAAGCAAATTTCTATAACAAAAATGCATATTCAAACAAAACAATTCCCTCATTCACTATACAGGGAAAAAAATACATCTCATTATATACCCTGATACATTGATTCAAGTCCAGAAGTATTCTCACCTGACAAAGGTTATTATTTTAAGTGGGATGAGAATAATCAATAGATTCCAACTCATATCCATCTTTTTAGTCAATTTGCTTAAAAGCCACACATATAATTTTTATGTCTCTAAAAAAAGCATTTAAAAAATTTGAAAGCATTTGACATATAGTAGGATAATCTTAGTTGTTTTTAAAATATTTTTATTCTCTTTTTCTGTTATACCATTGTCTGCCAAAAGTCTTTGATTTATCAAGGAAATTAACTTATATCCAAAGTTCCTTTCACTTGTAAAAGCATTATAAATTAGGTTGTGGACAATATGGTTTTAGATTTTGAAAAAATAAATTTACCTGCTTTGGGGCAATTTTTAGCATTAAAAATAATAGCAAGCATTGTGGCAATTGGGATGAACCACCTGACCAGGATGTAGATGAACCTACTAGACAGAGGAACAATTATCATTTTCATGGCACTGTTTCAGGTGCCTGGCTTGTGTACTTCTCCAAAAGCATTGGCAGGAGTGGTGGGAAATTTAATCTTGATGGTTAGAAACACTGCCTCTTCAAAATAAAATAAACATGATAAGGGAGAAATAAACAAAGTAACAAAACCAGAAAAAGTAAAAATAGTGAAAACAATGAATGAATTAAAAATAAAATACCATTTTTTCTCCAAATTCTTAAATAATACCAAAAGTCTTAATAGGAGGCTAAAATGATTCTGTGACATAGAGAAGTTTGTGTGCTTCATAATTTTTTCAAATATATGAATTTTTTAAGTTTAATTAATTTTTAGTTTTAACATTCATATTTATAAGATTTTGAGTTCTAAAATTTCCCCCCCTTCTTCCCTCCCTCCTCCCCAAGATGGCCTGCAATCTGTTTACATGTACAATCATATTAAGCATATTTCCACATTAATCATGTTGTGAAACAAGAATTCAAGCAAAAGGGAAAAACCATGAGAAAGAAAAAACAAAAAACAACAACAAAAAAAGAGAAACTATTATGCTTCAATCTGAATTGAGACTCCATAGTTCTTTCTCTGCATGTGGATAGCATTTTCCAAAATGAGTCAAAAAAATATGAATTTTAAGTGAATTTGCTTATTAGGCAGATTTGTTAATTAGTCCTAATAGCTTTGGGGAATTAGCTTAGGATAGCTGATTCTTTGGGGAATTGGTGTGAAAAATGACCCACAATTTCCTAGACATACAGGTCTGGAAACAGAGATTTGGTAACTCTCAAGACATTACATGAATCTTCATAGCTTCAGTTGTGAGAATGGATGCACGCACAGTGAGAGAACAGAGAGACTGAGGATTAAACATTGGGGGCTGTCCACAACTAAGAGTGAGAAGAGAAAAGAAAATAGGCACAGAACTAAGATAAATGCAATATCATGAAAGTGATATGAGTCCTAAAGGAAGAGGCTAGTCAATATTCTTAAATGTAGTAGAAATTAAGGAGAAGGAGGAAAGGTCACTGGATTTGGAAAGGTGGTCAGTGGTGATCTTGAAAAACATAACTTAAGTAGAACATTGGGGACAAAAACCAGATGGCAAAGGCTTAAAGAAGGAATGAGTAGTAAGAAAATAATAAAAGTTTTAGTGTGGATTTTCTTTGTAGCTTGAATTTTCTTTATATATTTATCCATGTCAGCATTTATCTTAGATAATTGCATACATTTCTAGAAGGCAAAGGTATCTGTGGAGTTCTTTTTGTATACCAACTTGTATAGCGTCACTTTATTAGCCATTAAATAATGCTTTTTATCAGGATGGTGATAATGGTACAATGAATGCTAGCTGTTCATGGTCTTAATCAAATATTAGTAATTAATCTTAATTAAAGATAATAAATTCTTTGTACCATCCCAGTCATATACATCTATTTTTCTTTCCTTTCCCTGTATCCACAAGTTTCAGATGATTGATCTAAGAAAAAAAGGTGCAAGAGCTGAGAATCCATATGACTTAAACACTCTTGTGAACTATATGGTAGGCACCAGTTGCTTTTTCCTAAGAGAAGAGCCAATAAAATCAACATTATTACTGGTTAAAAATTTTTTTGGCCAATGTTTTCTTTCTGTATATTGAAGTTATCCCTCATCAGAATGAACTATTCCTTGTGGGAGGAAAACCTTTTAGCAAAACTAAAGATCATCAAACAGAAACATCCAGTATAGAAACCTTGTCTGATAAGATGTGGTATTCCTCATGATTCTCAACTTCTCTGACATGAGGGGAGAGATATATTTCATTGCATCTTTTCTAATATTTTCATTATTATTATTAATTTAACAAATATCAACAAACATTTCCATATACAATGAAGAATAGAAGAGATTATATATAAAAATATGAACTTGTTGCATAGATTTTTAATTGTGTTTAAATTTAACACGAGAGGAACAAGATCACCCTCCTTGTCTATGATCTCTTCTAAACTTCCTTTTGTGCTCCTCAGTATAGTTGCTAATGTTTCATTGGTTTCCTTTCTTTGCTTTTTTTGCATCACTATTATTTTCTTTAGTATTTTCCCATTACTCAATGTTCATCTTCCTTTTACTGTGCATTTACATTGTTGCCGTCATCATGTGTATTATTCTCCTTACTTGGCTTATTTTGGGCTGCATCGATTCATACAAATCTTCCCAAATTCCTCTGAATTCCTAATATTGTCAGATAGGTAGTACACTGTACATATTATACTCATTTTACAGGTAAGAAAACTGAGGCTTAGAGATATTAAGTGAATGTTATCAGGGATTTAAACCTATGTCTTCCTGACTCCAGGTGTAATGCCCTTTCTAGCACACATGTATAGATGTAAGGAGAATAACCTCAATTACTTTTTGTAACTTTGGTAAAAACAGCCATGAAAACTTTTTTTCTCTCACACAATTTCCAGTACTTTTGCTCAGTGTACCAGAGAGATTACTTTGTTTTCATTAGAACAGAGCATCAGTCAATAATGCTGTGTTCCCAGAGAGATTGTAATCTATGAATAAAACTATAAATTATACACAACAAGAGAAAGTAATATTAAAAACACTTTTTTTGGGCATCAAACAAGATGAAAAGAATGACTGAAACTATGTTTTTCCAGAATTCTTCCTTCTTTCCCTCCCCCAAGGTTAAAAATTGATTGACTGGTTTAGAGGGGCTTATGAATATTCATTCATCCATCTATTCATTCAACAAATATTTGTTAAACACTGACCAGAATCACTTAAATGTATGAGCTTGAATTTACCTTGCAAGAAGATACTTGTGACCCCACAATATTAAAGAAATTTGACATCAGTAAGTTTGTGAACTTGAAATGAATTGAATCCAGTAAATAGCAAGAATGAGTAGGAAATTTTTGCTTCACAAGAGAAATTAAGTAAACATTTATCAAATAGATTGGGTAAAGTATGTTTTCATTTATTTTTATTAGCATTTTACTGATACTTTTTTTAAAAATTGCCTTTATTTTTCAATGTATCCCTCCCATTCTCCTTCCCAAAGAGCTATTCCTTATAACAAAGAGTAAAAAAGAGAGAAAAAGTTCAATAAAACTAACCAATATATTAAAAAATCTGACTTCTGTAGTATTCCAGTGCCCAATATATACAAAGGATGTCGGAGGAGAAGTGTGTAGAAACATTTTAGATCAAGCCCCCAATTGACTTTGCCCTGCTAGCTAATTGCTGCCTTCTCAATGTATGGGAAATGATAATTATGATATAAAGACGTCCTTGTTTGTATTTATTTATTTGGGAAAGTATAGCATAAGAAAAAAGTTAAATGCCACTTCTTAAACAGTACACCTGTGGAATGAACTTGCCGTGAAGTTCTTTGTATTCAAGATGTTCAAGGTGTTCAAAATGATAGATCGTTCACTACAGGAACATTATGAGGAAATTGGCATTGAGAAGCATCCCATTAGAGATGCAATGAGACAAGACTATCCTTCTTCAGCTTAAAGAAATTCATGTGACCATCAGATTTAACATTAGAAGATCCTTAGAGATTATGTAGTTTAACATTCTAACTTATAGTATGGAAAGTGAGGCTCAAAGAGGTTATAAGTGAGTTGCTCAAGGTGTTAGGTTTGAGAATTGGAACCAGGGTTGGCCATTTGAACTAAGGTTCTTTGTCTCCAAATCCAGCATCCTTTCCCTTCAACACACTACCTTCAGTGGTATTCAAACCAAAGTCTTGATCTACTTGGGACCAATCAGATCATACAGCAGCCTCAGGTACCTAAAAACATAATCCAGATGATTGGTTATAAAGTCACTACTTTGGATCTACTGTCATTTCCCACTCCCTTATTAATTGTCCTTTTGTTTTCTTTTCTTTTTTGTTTTCCTTGTTATATCAAATTCCTCTCCCCCTCCCTGAAACATTCCTACTTTCCTTGCTTTTTAATATAATTCTATAATCTATACAACAGACGGTAGACCAATTATTTATTAAATTATTAAAATATTATTTTACCATTAGACTTTCTTAGGTCCATCATCCTAATGTGATACCAAAAATTAGTATGTGTGCTCCCACTGTAAGAAAATCCCATTTGGGGAGCTCTTCTTTTTTATTTCCACAGTCAATTGGTGATCTCCTTAGCTATGAGGGATTCAGTTATCCTTTCTAGGCAGATTTCTCTCAGTTTTATATATGTGGGCCTTGTCTCTTTCTGGAGCTTTTTGGACATTTTGAAATGGATGATGATTCATAGGCATCTCAAGCTCAACATGTCCAGAATATAACTCACTGTCTCTCCACCCCAACTCCTCTCCCAAGCTTCTCTATTATTGTCAGGAGTACCACCATCCTTCTAATCAGTCAGATTCACAACCTCAGTGCTGTCTTTGACTTCGTGTTCTCATTCATCCATCATACCCAAACAATTGCCAAATCCTGTTTCTGTCTTCACAGCATCTCATGTACATTTCATTCTCTTTATTCTCATAGTAGTCCCTCTAACTCAGTTCCTTGCTGCCTCTTGTCTGGACCATTATTGTTCAGTCATTTCAGTCATGTCCAACTGTTTGTGATCCCATTTGAGCTTTCATTGATAAAGATGCTGGAGTGGTTTGCCATTTCCTTCTACATCTCATTTTATAGATAAGGAAATTGAGGTAATCAGGGTTAAGTGACTTGCCCAGGGTCACACAGCTAGTAAGTGTCTGAGGCCAGATTTCAACTCAGGAAAATGAGTCTTCCTAACTCTAGGTCCAGCACTCTGCCCATTGTACCACCTAGTTAATTTGATTTACCAGAGTAAAAAGAGAATGAAATCAGCAGAGAGAATGGAGGCAGAAAGAGGACATCAAGGGAAGAAGGAAAATGTGGAAAAAATAGAAAGATGAGAACCAAATTTGAGATACTTAGAAAAAGAAAAAAGAAATGGTACTTTGGTGGGTCAGTGAGTCAGCAAGTATTTATTAAGTGCCTGCTATGTGTAAAGCAGTGTACTAAGGTCTGGGGATATAAAGAAAGGCAAAAACAAAGCCTCTATCCTTGAGGAATCCACATTCTAATGAATTAAACAATATGCAAACAAATATGTACAAACAAGATATATACAAGGCAAATGAAAATAGCTTTAGAGGTAAGGCATTGTGGGAGTAAGGGGGGAGAAGGATTAGAACTGGGAAAGTCTTGGAGGAAGCCAGGAAGTAGAGATGAAGAAGTGAAAAGTCATGGAATAAGGAGAGGGAGTAGAAATGGTGGTTGTCTGCTCTCAGAGTACCAAAATGACCACCATGTTGAGGTTGAGGTATGGTGTATCTGACTGTGGCTGATCAGACCAGCACCAGCTAAGAAGGCTCTACCACAGGTCTGGCTCAAATAGTCCATTTGAAGTGGAAATGGCTATAAATGGAGTAGAAATAGCAAGAAAACCAATATTATTGCATCATAAAATATGTGTCAGGGAGTGATGTGTAACAGAAAGGGAAAGGTGAGAAGGGGCCATGTTGTGTTGGGCTTTAAAAGCAAAACAGGATTTTATATTGGGTCTTGGAGGTAATAGGGAACCACTGGTGGTTATTGATCAGAGGTAGGTGTGCATGTGACATGGTCAGATCTTCACTTTAAGAAGATGATTTTGGCAGCTGCATGCAGGAGGGACTGGAATGGAGAAAGACTTGAAGGGAGGTTATTGCAATAGTTCAGGTATAAGGTGATTAGAACCTGTACTGGGATGGCAGCTTTGTGAAAGGAGGGAGGGGGATATATGGGAGAGATGATGTGAAGGTAGAAACAAGAGAAGGCAAGAGATTTTATTTGCAGAGTGAAATGCAAGTGAGGAGTGAAGGATGACTCTGAGGTTACAGTCCTGAGTGACTGGGAAGATGGCAGTGCCCTTGACAGTCCCTTGAGTGACAAGTTGGAACGAGATAAAGTCTAAGACTTTCTCCTTTATCCTTACTCTCCTAATTTTTAAATTTTATTGAAGAACCTTTAGAAATTCTCATACATTTTATAAATTTTTATAAATAACTGGCAATTTCATTGCCTACTTTTTAAAATTCTATTTTCCTGGTTCAGCACCTACCATCACTCTTTGTAACCTTCTGTACAAATTGCCACATTTGAGGTAGTTCTCAGAACCCACATGTTCTCATGTCATTTTTTTCACCAATATGTTATCATCCTTTTCTTCATTTTGATTTTCCCTGAACAAAAGTGGTAATTACTAGCACTTACAGCACTTTAAGGTTTGTAAAGCACTTTTGAAATTTCCTTTTTTTTTATCCTCCCAACAACCCTGGTAAGTAGGTACTGTTATTATTTCTATTTTACAGATGAGGAAACTGAGGATAAAGGAAGAAGCTAAGTGAATCATTCAGGGTCATACAGCTAGTAAATGTAGGAGTCAGGATTTGAACTCACACCTGCCTGTCTCCAGACCCATCATTCTATCCATTGCACCACTTAGCTGCCCACAAGTTAGGAGATCCTGGGACAGAGAAAATATTTAGATTAGAAATAGTTCTTACTCTCATGAAACCATCATGAAATGTATAGTTTATGAGTTATAACATATACACAGACAAGTCAAAGTAGTGATATTGCATGAATCCATTAGAGAAGTGTCAAAGTACTGAGTGAGTCTTGAGGGAATTGTTTTGTTTTTTTTTTTACCAGCGGGAAACAATGACATTTCAATTAGGTGTTAAGGGATGGAGAGTAATTTAACAAAGAGGAGGAGTGAAGAAAGTCATTTGAAACATTGTGAGGAAAGGTATAAATACCAGAAGGACATAGATTGTTTTCAGCAGACAGAACAGTCTAGTTTGTCTGGAGCATGGAATGTATGGAGAGAAATTATATAAAAAGACTGGATAGCACTGATTTTTTTTCATGAAAAAGCTTTCCAATTTTATATAATTGAAATGATCTTTTATTCTGTCCTACACATTGCTGCCAAAGTAATTTCCCTCTAGTGCCAACTATTTGAGTCCCCTACTCAACCAACTTCAATGGGTTTCTGTTGCTTCTAGAATAAAATATAAAATCCTATGTTTAGTTTTGAAGCCCTACAGAACCTGGCCCTTGCTTGTCTTTCTAGGCCCACTGAATATCCTTCTTCTACCCCTACTCTGTGGGATACAGCCTAACCGGTCTCCTTTCTGTTCTTCACACACAGAATTCAATCTGCTCTTTCTGTGTCTTTGCTTTGGTGGTCCCTCATGCCTGGCATGTACCCACTCCTTACCTCTACCTCACAGAATCCTTCTCTTTAAGTTTCAGCCTAAGTATTATCTCCATGAAGCCATTCCTGATTCCCCAACTGCTAGTGTCCTGCTTCTGTGATTGTCTAATATTTAACTCATATATGTGTGTGTATGTATATACACACACACATGTATAGTGTTTATTCCATTCATGTTTATACTGTATATATTTTTGCGTGCACTTGTCTCCTCCATTAGAATATAAGATCATTGCCAGTCAGGAGCATTTCATTTTTTCTATGACTATCTCTAGTACCAAGCACAGTGCCTGACATATAGATATTTTAATAAATACTTGTTGATTATCAATTAGGATTATTCTTTTGGTTAAGAACTCACTCTCTAGCCATAAGTGTGAACTATTACTATGCTAAATATCTTCTATTTTTTAAAAATGATGTGTCCTTGTAAATCAAGATCAAGTATTCACTTTGAGGTTGTGGTTTGTTTGATGTGTGTGTGTGTGTGTGTGCATGTGCGTGTGTGCACATGTTGTATTTTGTATGTGTTGGATAATATATGCTGTTGGTTCTAATATCTCTCAAATTGTGTTATGGTTTTCTAAGCAATTCTTATCAAAATGGAGTCCTTTGACCATTACTGTGTGTTCTTGGATTATTTTGTTCATTTCTTCATATATACATGTAGTCTTTTTTGACTCATTTTTCTTGTTTTGTTTTGAATGAGTACCAAATACTTGGGTCTGCTATGGCTATGCTTTCTTCATTCGTATTTTTCTCACTATTTCCCTTTCGAGTCCAGCCCTTTTGACATTCCAAATGAATTTTGTTTTTGTTTCTTCTGTTTATACAAAGTACTCTTTGTATAATTTGGCCTGTGCAACACTAAATTTGTAAATTAACATAGGTAATACATTCACTGTAACATATTGGCAAGGCCTAATCATTAATAAAATATTTCTCCCATTATTTGTTTCTATTTCTTTAAAGAATATTTTGTAGTTATATTTGTATAAACCTTACATGTATCTTAGCTGATTAGCTCCTTGACATTTTATGGTTATTTTGGATGAAATTTCTCTTACTATAGTTTCTTCCTGGTTTTTGTTAATAGCATATAGATAGGTTGGTGATTTGGGGGGGAATTATTTTATATCCTGATATGATTCTAATGCAATTACTTGTCCCATTTAGTTTCTTTGCTGATTATCTGGGATGTCCATCATGTCATCTATAAGGAGGAATAATTTTGTCCTTTCCTTGCCATTGTTTATACTTTTAATTTTGTGGTCTTCATAGCATTTCTAGTACTGTATCACACAATGGTGAGGAGAGAAGACATCCTTATTTTATCCCTTTGTGTGATGGCAAACCATCTAGTGTTTCTCCATTGCAAATAATGCTAGTCTTTGGTTTAAAAAATGCTTTTGTTCATCTTAAGGAAGAACCTCTCCATTCTTATGCTTTTTAGAGGATTTTTAAGTGGTACAGTGGATAGATTACTAGGTTTAGAATCAGGAAGACTCATCTTCCTGCCTGAGACACTAGCTGTGTGACCCTGGACAAGTCCTTTAACCCTGTTTGCCTCAGTTTCCTCATCTATAAAATGAGCTGGAGAAGGCAGTATCTTTGCCAAGAAAACTCCAGATGGGGTCATGAAGAGTTGGGCATGATTGAAATGACTGAAAAACATATTTGTGCTTTTTAGAGGATTTTTAATATAAATTAAAGCTGTATTTTGTCAAAGGCTTTTTCTACATCCTATAAAACAGTAATGCAATTTTTGATATGTTTGTTTATGTGTTTGTGTTGTTTATATGATTACTTATGATAATTGTTTTTCTGGTGTTGAGCCATCCTTGTATAACCAGTGTGAATCAAAATTGATGGTAGTGAATTATTTTCTGTGTGTCTTTCTGTAGTATCCTTGTAATTCTTCTATTTAAAATGTTTGCATCTAAATTTATTAGGGCCATTACTCTGTAATTCTTTTTCTCTGCTTTTTTCTCCATGGTTTCTTTATTAGTACATATGTCTCATAAAGACTTTGTTAGAATGCCTTCTACCTAATGATGAGAATGATCTTTGCAGCATAGGTAGTAATTGTCCTCTAAACACGAGAGGATCCACTTGTAAATTCATCTTCTGTGATGGCCTTAGTTGGGCCACGTGACTTGAATTCCTCTGGGCAGTAAAATACTTCCTTACTATCTCCTTACTTCCTTGGGTATCAACTCCTTATTAGCTATTTTTGAATTATTATTTTCAGGCCAAGCATTCTCCTTGGTATAAAAAAATAGCAAAACAAAAGCTGAGCAATTCTGTTTTCTCCTTCTCATTTGTTAAAACCATCCTATCAATTTAAAGTAGCATTTATGTCTTTTCTTTGACCCTCATTTTCACTAATATAGGTAAATGACCCATAAACAATACCCCCTCTTTGTTAGTCTTAGTTTTCTTCAGAAGCTTCACTTCATCCTGAGCTTTAGCATTTCTGATGGTATTCTTACAGGACCATGATATGATTTTGTATTCATCTTCTATTACCTTTCCTTATTTTTATTTTCTATTGTTATTCACTCATTTTCAATTGTATTTGATTTTTCTTGACCCCATTTGGGATTTTCTTGCCAAAGATACTAGAGTGGTTTGCTTTTTCTTTCTGCAGCTCTTTTTACAGATGAGGAAACTGAGGCAAACAGTGTTCAGTGACTTGCTCAGGGTCACACAACTAGTAAATATGAGGGGCCAGATCTGAACTCAGGAAAATGAGTCTTCCTGACTCCATTCCTGGTACTCTATCCAATGAGCCACATATCATTAAAAAAATGTAAGCTGGTGAACACTTTGCATCTAAATCTGTCTCTTTAACCTAACATTTTCTGCTCAATGAAATTGTTTCTTTTTGTGTCTTTAGAATGCCTATCCCTCTTAAATTATCTTCCCCTATAGAATGTTCTACTCATCCTTTCCCTGGGCACTCTGAAATCTTCTCTCTCTAAGAGGAGGTATGTGTCAGATAATGCCCAACCTTCCCTTCTTTGATCACAAAATCCCAAGATTCCCATTATTTCTATCCTGTCATTTCTAACCCTTGCGAAGAATCAGATTCTGAAGAGAATTTTGTTTTTCTCACTCCTCTATCTTTTGAAGGATGGTCTTATCTTTAAGGGTTCATTACTGATTCTACCTTTGGCAGAGAACTCTATCAAGGGTCCAGATCATTGAAGTCCCTATGAATATTGTTTCATGCCTTCATGCTGGGTTTGTGTTTTATTTCTAAACTTGTCTATTTCTTTTTTTCCGTCCAGATGACCTATAATATGTACTTATAATTTGTGTTTTTGCCTCTGTTCATCTAGACTCAAATGTTTACCACCACTTCTTCTCCCCACCTTTATTTCCTGAATATCCTCATATTTTCATAACACACAATTCTATTTAGCCTTCCATTTTATGTAGCCTGTTTATATTGGATAAAGCATACCTTTCTAGCCCTAGATTCCAGTTATAGACCTTATCTCACCAAATAACGTCCAACACTTTATGAAATCCAATATTCCTGCTTTATAATCACTTTACTTATTAAATATACTTTGTGCATTTGTGTGCAGACATATGAGATCATGGACTCTATGGCTGGTTTCTTTTTGGATTTTTTTTCCTGTGCAGTTCTGCATTGCTCTCCTGCTATTTTTCTTTGTGCATTGTATCTCTTCTTAATGGCATCTAGCTTGGCGGATGTTCCTGAGTAGCTTTCTCTCTGCTTCCTTTGTGAGTTTAAAGCCTTTTAAAGATAATTGCTAACATTTAGGTACTACTTTAAGGTTTGCAAAGTACTTGAAATATATTATTTCATTTGATTTTCCCAAGCAGTTCTGTCAGGAAAATGTTATCAGTGTCCCCTTTCATAAATGTTCCAAGTGAAGCTGAGGGAGATTTAGTAAGCTGCTCAAAGTCACACAAAGCTGCTAAAGATCAGAGGTGGAATTTGAACCCAAGTTATTCCTGACTCGCAGTCCAGCACTCTCTTGATTGCACCACTTGGATTGTTGCCTAATTTCAATTAGATGGGTAAGATTCCAGGTAAATATATTCTTATTAGCCTTTTTAGAGGCACTCTAGTTCTAGTAAATAGAGTGTCATTTCTAGATTTTATGCCATGGTCCACAAATTGAAATCCTGTTCTCAGATAGCATCTTCTTAACAAGCTATAAATGTCCCAGTAGATGATAACAAGAAGAGAGAATGATAAAAATAATTTTAAATTGATAGTTGTGCATCAGAGGCTCTTTAGGGTTTCTGGTTGAGAAATAGTTGGGAAGCAGCAAGGGGGATCAAAGAGTATACCAACCCTTCTTTCTTGACCCTGAGATTCAGGGGTAAGAGGGGAAGAATGGAGAGTAGGGAAAGAGTCTTCCATCGGAGAAAACTTTGCTAGTTATTACCTGGACTTTGTTGCCATGCCTCAGATGCCTTATTCTTTGTCTATGCAGTTCCCTTCTCTAATTGGTGAGTTCTTCCTCAAACTTCTGTTTTGAAGAAGTACTCATATCTGCTACCATTAATTCTCTGGTCTTTACCATCATGCATCATATTAGCATGCCCATCAATTAGGGAATGGCTGGGCAAGTTGTGGTATATGATTGTGAGGAAATACTACTGTGCCATAAGAAATAATGAGTTTGATGATCTTAGAAAAGCATCAATAGACTTACCAAAATAACAAAGATGAAAATGAACAGAACCAAGAGAACTTCGTATACAGTAATAGCAATGTTGTTTTAAGAATGACTTTGAGTGAATAAGTCGTTTTGTTTATTATAAATGCCCACATTAACTACAAAGGATATATGAAGAAAGATGCTATCTGAATCCAGAGAAAGACAGAAGTATTTATAGATGATTTTACATATATATGTATACATACATACATATTTGTGTCCAATAGTAGTCATCTACAGGGCTGGGGGGAGGAAAGAGGGAAGAAAAAAAGGAGAAAAAAGCAATTTGCATGATAACTTTATTATATATTTAAAAGAAATAGTACATTGTACATAATAGATTTGCAATTTCATGTGCAATCATATTTTTCTATTATTTTATGTTATGGAAATGCTTGTTTTATTCTATAAATTAAAAATAAAATGAATAAAAATTTTAAAAAACAAATAAAGAATGAAAAAAAGAAAGGAATGTAAGGTCTTTGTGGATAAGGACTGTCACACTCTTTGCTTGTATTTATGTTGCCAGTATCAAGCAGAGGGCCTGGCCATATAGTAAGCACTTAATAGGTATTTGTTGACTTGATTTGAGTAGATGAAGTGTCCTTAACAGAGAGGAAGGAGTGAAGAGGGAGGAAATGGGCTAGGAGATGGGTAAATCAAGAGGGAGTGGAAGAAGAATATTTAGAACATGGATGATCATTTAAGAGAAAGTAGTACTTGCAACTAAGGAAAGGAAACTCAATGACAGACTGAAAAACTGTTACAGTGAGAGATAGATTGTGGCAGCATGTTCTGCAAGGAAAACATCTTTCTTCCTGTAGCATCTCAGAGACCTCCTTCTAGGGAAGTTGCATAGTTTCCAACTGTGTAGCAGGGTCACAGCTAAGCTGTTAAAGTCTTGGAGGAGGCAATTCCTGGCCTTTCCATTTGGAGATTCTCATAGTTCTTCCTTGCAGTGTTTTTCACATAAATCACAGTTTTTCCACATCTAAATGATGCAAGGACAACAACAGAATCAAATGAAGAAAATGTCTTGTCTGGAATGTCATTTTGCTAACCTTGGTATTTTTCATCAAGCAAGGGCTTAGAAGAGGCCTTGCCATTTCTTGGCACTTCATCAGCTTTCTAGGAGAGCATCGACTTAGAGATCGCTACATTTTAAAAGGACCAAACAATTATAAAAAGAGAGAGAAAGGAGCAAGAGAGCTCTTTTTAAATTTTAATTAATTGGTTTTTAGTTTTCAACATTCATTTCCACAAGATTTTGAGTTCCAAATTTTTATCTCATCTCTCTCCTCTCCCCACCCCAAGATGGCATGTATTCTGATTCCCCTTCCCCAAGTCTGCCCTCCCTTCTATCACCACCCTTCTTATCCCCGTGTCCCCTACTTTCTTGTAGGGTAAGATAGATTTCTATACCCTATTGCCTGTGTATCTTATTTCCCAGCTGCATGTAAAAACAAATTTTAAGATTCATTTTTAAGACTTTGAGTTTCGAATTCTGTCCCTCCTTTCCTCTCCACCCACGCTCACTGAGAAGGCAAAGCAATTCAATATAGGTTATACATGTGTGATTGTTCAAAACACTTCCATAATAGTCATGTTGTGAAAGACTAACTATATTTTCCTCCATCCTATCCCACCCCCATTTATTCTATTCTCTCCTTTGACTCTGTCTCTTTTCAAAAGTGTTTGCTTCTAACTACTACCTCTCCCAATCTTCCTTCCCTTCTATCACCCACCTCCCTCTCTTATCCCCTTCCCCCCTACTTTCCTGTAGGGTAAGATAGATTTCCATACCCAATTGAGTGTGTATGTTATTCCCTCCTTAAGCCAAATCCAATGAGAGTAAGGTTCACTCATTCCTTCTCACCTTCCCCCTCTTTCTCTCTAGTGTAAAAGCTTTTTCTTGCCTCTTTTATGTGAGATAATTTAGCCCATTTTCCTCTCCCTGTCTCCTTCTCCCCATACATTCCTCTCTCACCCCTTAATTTTATTTTTTAGATGTTATCCATTTATATTCAACTCACCCTCTGCCCTGTCTATATCTATATCTATATCTATATTTATCTGTATATATATAGATATATAGATATATAGACATATATTTGAAAGTCAAATTTTCTACTCAGCTCTGGTCCTTTCATCAAGAATACTTGAAAGACCTCTATTTCATTGAATGTTCATTTTTTCCTCTGAAGAATTATACTCAGTTTTGCTGGGTAGGTGATTCTTGGTTTTAATCTTAGCTTCTCTGACCTCTGGAATATCATATTCCAAGCCTTTCAGTTCCTTAATGTAGAAGCTGCTGAATCTTGTGTTTTCCTGATCGTGTTTCCACAATACCCAAATTTTTTCTTTCTAGCTGCTTGCAATATTTTCTCCTTGACCTGAAAACTCTGGAATTTAACCACAATATTCCTAGGAGTTTTCCTTTTGGGATCTCTTTTAGGAGGTGATTGATGGATTCTTTCCCATTTTATTTTGCCCTCTGGTTCTAGAATATCAGGGCAGTTTTCCTTGATAATTTCTTGAAAGATGATGTCTAGGTTCTTTTTTTGATCATAGCTTTTAGGTAGTCCAATAATTTTAAAATTATATCTCCTGGTCTATTTTCCAGGTCAGTGGTTTTTCCAATGAAATATTTCACATTATCTGCTATTTTTTTCATTCTTTTGGTTCTGTTTTATAATTTCTTGATTTCTTATAAAGTCATTAGCTTCCATTTGCTCCATTCTAATTTTTAAGGAGTTATTTTCTTCAGTGAGCTTTTGGGCCTCCTTTTCCATTTGGTCAATTCTGCTTTTTAAGATATTCTTCTCCTCATTGGCTTTTTGGATCTCCTTTGCCATTTGAGTTAGTCTATTTTTTACTGTGTTATTTTCTTCAGCATTTTTAGGGGCACTCCATTAGCAAGCTATTGAATTGTTTTTCATGATTTTTCTTGCATCATTCTCATTTCTCTTCCCAATTTTTCCTCTGCTTCTTTTACTTGATTTTCAAATTCTTTTTTGAGTTCTTCCATGACCAGTGACTAATTCATATTTTTCTCAGAAGCTTTTGATGTAGAAGTTTTGACTTTGTTGTCTATTTCTGGTTGTATGTTTTGGTCTTCTTTGTCATCAAAATAAGATTCTATAGTTTGAGATTTTTTTTTAATGCTATTTGATCCTTTTCTCCCACCACATACTTGACTTTTTAACACTTTGTTAAGATAGGACTCTCCTTCCACTGTAGAGGATGTACTTCAGGGGTTTTGTGCAGCTGTTTTCAGAGATACTTTTTGGGGCCTGTAAATTTTCAGTTCTTCCAAGGTAGTATGATCAACGGAGAGGTGTATACTCTTTTCCTGGCCTGTACTATGGCCTATGAGTGATCATAGGCACTCTTTTCTGCCTTGGAACTGTGAGAAAGAATTCCCTCTCCACTACAGCCACAAATTCTGCCACACTAGCTTTCTTCTTCACCCCTGGACTGCCCCCCAGGACTATGACCCAGATTCAAGCAGGTCAAAGCAAGAGAATCCTGTCTCAGTGCCAGCAAGAAGATCCCTGAAATCCCGCTCCAATCAGCCACTTGATTTCCCCACGGTCTGTGGATTGAGAACTCTGGAAGCAGTCACTGCTGTTGCCACAGTGGGACTGGGGCCTCAGTGCACTCCTCTCTTACCCAGGTCTGACAGACCTTTCCTACTGACCTTCGAAGTTGTCTTTAGAGTTTGTGGGTTGAGAAGTCTGGAAATCACCACAGATGCCAGTGACTGATTCCCCTGAGGCCTGCCCTAACCCCATATGCACTGGTACAGTCAGTGTTGGTCTTTGCTCTTCTCCTAGCCTGGTGCAATGGAACTTCCCTGTCAACCTTCCAGGTTGTCTTGGGCTAGAAAATTGTTTCACTCTGTTATTTTGTGAGTTCTCCTGCTATAGAATTTGTTTAGAGTCATTTTTTGCAAGTATATGGAGGGATTTGGGGGAGAGCTCAAGGAAGTCCTTGCTTTTAATCTGCCATTTTGGCTCTGCCCCTGAGGAGAATTCTTTACAAAAGCATTTGTGACTGAGAAGTTCCACCATTTATGATTCAGAAGAAGTTCCTTAATAGTTGATGGTCACATAGATAGGTCAAGCAAAGTGTCCCATGTGCCTGTCATGTGAACCATGTCATCAACAAGTGTTCCTGAAATACAATGTGGTATTGTTCTTTTTCGGTTCCATTTCACTGAACAAATAAAACAGCAGAGGGATAGGAGTGCCAATGGACTTTCCATCTAGATCTGTGTTTTATTTGGTAGCTGAAATTTCAGGGCTAGGAAATTGTGCATTGTTATGAGACCCCATTCCCTGTGATAGTATCTAATCAATGTCCATTTGACCAAAAGAGAAATCCTTGTCTGTCTATCTTTATGGGAAAAAAAAGTTTCAATTGCCCATCTCCACTTCACACAAGCCTGTGTTGTTGCCCAATTGGCCAATGTGAGTGATAAATTTCTCTTACCTCACATTGTGTGTGCGCTGGATGCCCTAATTATTCTCTGATCACCACTTCCCTGATGTACTTAACCTGTGGCTTATGTATAATTGAGTAACGTTAGAAATCCATTGTAATTCTCTAGTGCTGGAGGGATAAGGAACTACTTTATAAGCTTACAGAAACTAGAAGAGATTAAATGAATAAGATTCTATTATATGCCACAGGTTTGATTATTTTTTTAATAACTCAAATTGGGACTATTACATATGTACATACAGTGATTTTTAACATCTCTCTCATTGTAAAACCTCCTCCACCAAAACAATCCCCTTTCCACTTCTAGAGGGCATTTAGTTTAAAGAGAAAGCCAGAAAGCTAGAATACAGCCTGGTCCTATAAACAGACTAAAAACCTGTTCACTTAGAAAACACATCTCATTCCATTTGTTTTCTATCATTATATTTAACGTATTTCTAAGTATTTGCAAAATGGTTTTATTTTGTGTAAATCAAAAGACATGAATTGGTCCATAGCTAATTATAGATTTCTAGTTTAAATTGGACTAGATATGAAACTCTGCTTCCAATAAAGGCTTTATTTAACAAGTTGACAAATCAAACGTTGATTAAGCTCCTACTACATGTTAGGTATAGGCGCTAAAAACTGGAGATACAAAAGCCAAGACACACCTTGCTTTCAGGGAGTTTAATGGGACTGACAACATGTAAGTGACTATGTTCAAACAAGACAGATACAGGATAAATTGGAAGTAGCCTCAGGGAGGACACTAAGATTAAGGAGGGGAAGAAAGGTTTCTTGCAGAAGGCGGAATTTTAGCTGACACTTGAAGGAAGTCAAGGATGTTACATATAATGTAGTGAATATTTTAATAACACAGGTAAAATGAAGTTAAATGAAACCTGCTCTTTTACATAGTAACACTGATATTTTTGCAAAATGGAGATTGCTAACACAAAAAAATCCAGATTTCATTGGCTGGATAAATGATGCATTTAACCATTTTGGGGGGAGGGGCATTTGAACTTAGGCTGCCTTTAAAAACTTGCCAGTATTGCTTAAGGCAGTTTTAAAAAGACAAGCCATTTGCTTTTTTTTTTTTTGAAGTTTTTATTCTTGTTTGTTTTTATGTTGCTTAAATTTTCCTCTTATTCCCTGTTCTTCTCCCTCTCTGGGAGCCATCCTGTATAACAAAGATACATACAAGTGTGTGTGTGTGTGTGTGTGTGTGTGTGTGTGTGTGTGTGTGTGTCTTCTTGCTGGGCATAATGGTACAAACCTGTAATCTCTGCTACTGGGAGAGGATATAGGTGGTAGATCCATTGAACTCAGGAGTTCTGAGCTTAAGTAGGGCTAAAGCTGATGGAGTATCCACATTAAGTGCTAAATTTAGCACCAATATGATGAGCCCCTTGGTACAGAGGGCTATCAGATTGCCTCTGGAAGAACAAACTGGCACAGCTTGTAAGAACAGAGCAGATCAAAGCTTCTGTGTTGGTTAGTATAGTACTGACTCAAGGGTAGCTACCTGCACTTCCAATCTTGGTGAAATAGGAAGAAATAGTAAATAAATCAGTCAGTGAAACTCCCATTGTTCTTTTAAAAAAAATCAACACTTACAGTGAGTTTTAGGTTGTGTGATTTTCCTATTCCATGATAACAGGGAAAGATGACTATGCACTCAATGAGATACATGAAACTCAGTAGGAAAAACAAACAAACAAAAGCTTCTCCTGAATGATGATTATATACCTTATGTTTTACAGTAATAAACGACTCGTTGCTTTAGTGCCAATGCCAAATGACACACCATTCCATACCCGCCGGGCCTACACCAGTGAAGATGAAGCCTGGAAATCATACCTTGAAAATCCCCTGACTGCTGCAACCAAGGCGATGATGAGTATCAATGGAGATGAGGACAGTGCTGCTGCTTTGGGCTTACTGTATGATTATTACAAGGTAGACGATTTATTCCTTACTTCCCAATTTGTTTCCATTTTTTTTTTTAGTATAATAAAGATTACACTCACCTTTTTTCTCCTTGCTTGAGTGCCCATCATGCTGGGCTTAATTTCACATCTTAAAGCTATAAGCTCTATTTTCTTCCTTCCTTCCTTCCTTCCTTCCTTCCTTCCTTCCTTCCTTCCTTCCTTCCTTCCTTCCTTCCTTCCTTCCTTCCTTCCTTCCTTCCTTCCTTTGCAATCAGGGTTAAGTGACTTACACAGGGTCACACAACTAGTATCTGAGGCCATATTTGAACTCATGTCCTCCTGACTCCAAGGCTGGTGCTCTATCCATTGTGCTACCTAGCTTCTCTCCTAAGCTCTGTTTTCAAGGATTTGGCATGGAGCAATGATGCCCAACGCTGATTTTGTGAAATTGTAAGGTATATGGACAGCATGGCTACAGTGGAAAGAATAAAGGTTCTGGAGACAGAGAACCCCACCTTTAATATATATCATCTGCTTGACCTTGGGGATGGCCTTTAACTTCCTTGGGATTCAGTTTCTCCCTTTTAAAAAAAAGAAATAGACAAGCAAATCTCTAAGGTCTAGCTCTAGGTCAATGGTTCTATGATCTCTTTATTCATTTTAGAAATCTCTCACAATAAAAATGTAATTACTTTTAATTTTTTGAAAAAATTACTTTTCATAAATATACCACACAGCACTTTTAGGAGAGGAGGAGGGTGTGTTATAAAGTCAAATAAGCAAGGATAGATTGTATAAACTACAAAAGGCAACATCTGATCCAGTTATAGAATCCTATAACTAGAAGCTACCATAAGATACCTTTTAGTCCAAATCATGCATTTTACAAATGAGCAAACTGAGGCCCAGAAGAGTGAAACAACTGGCTATTTCTTATAGATGAGAGAAGTCTTAACAAATTAATTATTGGGGTCCAAGGCAGAGAATTGCATGATAGGAGACATCCTACAGACATTGCTTTAAGAAACTTTGGTTTGATCTTGGAATCTGTATAAGTCGAACATAACTGGTATTATATTATTAGTTTGGCCGGACATATTCACTTATAAAAAAAGCCACATGGCTAATTGTGCTATAGTCCCATCATGGAATTAGGATGCGTTTTAGAGAGTAGGAGAACAAGCCACTTCAGCCCTAGGCAATATTGCAAAATAGACCAATTTTATTTGGGGTACCTTCTAGCCCAACTGTCTCCCTAGCCCACATCAGTAATACTCATATTGCCCTCTGCATGTCCAGTGGTTGCCACTACAATACCTTATCCGAACCTGCTATGTAACCCATGCTCCAAAATTATGCCGACTTTTCTTCTCTCCTCGCTCTGCAAATTTTCATTTCCTTCCCCAGGCCTGAGCATAATGATATGTTACAGGGAAATAAGGTCAACAAAGGTGTAGAATATAGTTTATGGTTCCATTGTAATGGGAATACAGTGTATGACCCCATTTTAGAAGAGAAGCTTATTAACATACACCCCCCTCTCACCTAAATAAAAAGCCTGAGGGAGACATTTTTGAACAAATCATCTTTTGGTGGCCATCTCATGCTCTGGTTTTCCGCCACTCCACCAAAAGAGTTGAGGTCAATATCTTTCCATCTTACTACCAAAAATTTATAATAGACTCTCGGTATAGCTAATCAGGAATTTAGGTTATAAGTGTAGCAAAGTTCTAAATAGAATTGCATACAAAATGCTGTTCTAGATTGTAGGTTTTACTTACTGAAAGAAGTTATTTCTTGTTTATTGAATAGACACTATCTGGGGACATTCCTGAAATATAAAGATGATTTGGGGTGTGGTCGTTTTTCTTTCTGTTGAATGAAGGGGCTGAAGAAAGAAAAAGTAATACACCGTGCAGAAGCACAGTTGATAGCCGTTTAGCGTGTTTTTCTGATAGACTATTTATTGTTATCTAGAGCTTTGTAGAAACTAAGTAGACATGTATAACCTGTATCAGATTGTGTGACATCTTGAGGAGGAGGAAGGGAGGTAGAAAAAATCTGGAACTCAAAATCTTACAAAAGTGAACACTGAAAGCTTTCTTTACATGTAATTGGAAAAAATATTATTAATATCACAAAAAAGAAATTAAGTAGAATATAATTCACATATGTACTTTATACTAAGGCACAATCTCTTCAGCAGTTTTTTTCCACCTTCTCCTGTATTCCTTAATGACCTAAGTCTCATTGATTTTTCCTCTTCCTTCTCTTCTTTTTTTCTCCTCTATTTTCCTTTCCTCTTTCCATCTCCTCTTTTCTTGTCCTTTTCCTCCTCCTTCTTATTCTCTTTCTCCTCCTTCACCATTGCTTCTTCCTCCTCCTTCCCTTTATGAAAACTGTTATCTCTAACATCATTCATGGCTCCTTAATTAATAGATCCTCAACCCTTCTTGCCTCTTCTGCAATATTTGGCCATGTGAAACTCCCTTCTTCAGTCTTCTCTGTGATTCTGTTCCCTGAAGATTTCATAACTAAAAAGAATCATGTGCACCATCCTGTCCAACCCATTCCTGAATTAGAATCCCTTTATAACATTCCTAATATGTGATTATCCAACGTTTGCTTGAAGAACTCTAGTGAGAATAAATTCCAAGATTGCCCATTTCTCTTTTGGATAGCTCCGTTTTCCTTACAATATACCTAAATCTGACTCTTAGAAAATTCTACCCATTGGTCCTTGTTCCAGAATATGGTTAATCCCTCGTCTATGTGACATTCAAAGATAACTATCATAACTCCTTCAAGTTTTCTCTTTTCTGTGCTAAATATCCCTAGTTCAAATCTAGTCAATGTATTTATTTAGTGCCTATTATATTTGAGGGACTTAATATACAAATGGAAAACAGCTCCTGGCCTTGGAGAACTTACATTATATTAATACAATATGTGTTATATTAAGTTATATAGAAAACATGTAAATTGATACGTTAATGCATAGTAACTCAGGGAGGGAAAGAACACTAAGAAGAATGGAGATCCAGAAAGACATTCTATAGGAGATGGTGTCAGATAGGGCCAAACTTTGAAGAAAGTTGCATGAGAGAAGGGGCATTGCACTCCATCCATTGGGAGACAACCTGTATAAAGGCACCAAGGTGTAAAAAAATGGCAGATTTAGCACTTTTAATATATTATCTCATTTAAGGTTTGTAATAAACTTGTGAGGGTGGCTCTCCAGGTATTATCATTATCTCTGTTTTATAGGTGAAAAAATTAAGGCTCAGAGAATTTGAATGACAGTTCAATTTGAATTTCAGAGTCCAGGCTTTTATTGTAAGGTGGTTTTTTTTTTATATCTTTGTTTTTACATGACCTAGACTCTCCCCTGTATCACTTCTACCCCCACCCAGGAAGCCATCCCTTAAAATCAAGACTTAAAAAAAAAAAAGAAAAATGAAAGAATATTAAAAAAAGATTCAACAAAACCAATCAAATACATTGGAGAAGAATGAAGCTCATCTAGTTCCCACTCCCCCCATCCTTTCTTTCATAGCTGTATACTTTTCTTCTCATTCACCTCAATTATAAGAAATGACAGGGAATACCCCCTCCCTTTTGTCCTGAAGATACCACTGTCGTCCTACTCAAGATGATCCTAGCTGTGTATCTTGCTTGGGAGAGCTAGGAAAATATAGCCCAGAGAAGAGAAGACATGACACTTGTATCTAAGTTTTTGAAGGGATATGGAAGAGAGATTAAATATGTTTTGCTTGGCCTCAGAGGCCAATCTAGAGCAATGGGTAGAAATTGCAAGACAAATTTAGGCTTATAAAACTTCCCAACAATTAGAAGAATGAGTAAAATAGGGGACAGAGTCCCAATGAATTCTACCCTTACCAGACTTTAACTGCAGTATTGTGTTTAATTATGGGTACATAACTTGAATATACAGATATACACAAAGGTATGCTGGTACATGTTTAACAAGCAGCTCTCTAAATGAAATGCATATATAATACACTTTTAAACTGAATCTGTTTTATTAACATTTTCTCCATCACATTCTTAAGTTTAGACAATCAACAAAACAATAAATCCAGCTCTGATTTGTAGTGATTGCTAATTTCTGAGAGGTAAATGCTGACACTGAAAGTTTAACAATCAGCTCTTGATAACCACTTTGATCTAACTCCAGCCCACCTTTATTTATATAGCATAGTTTGAAAAGGACATTAATGAGCTGGAAGGTATGCAAAAGGCAAAAAAAAAAAACAATGGTGAAAGACTTTGAATTCATGTCTTATGAGGATCTGTTGAAGGAGCTGGTTATGGTTACTCCATAGAAGAGAAGTTTCAGATTGGGCATGATAGTTATTTATGTACTGTATTTGAAGGGCTATCCTGTAGAGGAAAGACTGCACCTGTTCTGTTTGGTTCAGCAGGAGAGATCCAGGAATAAGGAGAAGAGAACAATTTAAGCTAGGTGTCAGGAAAAACTAAAAAGAGAACTTTGGCCTCTGAATTTTCACAGTAGAAGCATTCTTACTATACCTCCGATTGCATCAGTAAAGATGATGTGCAACTTAATTATGTCTGAAAAGAGAATGTATGCATGTTCAGTCATTTTTCCATTGTGTCCTATTCTTCATAACCCCATTTGGGATTTTCTAGACCCCATTTTCTAGATACTAGAATGGTTTGCCATTTCCTTCTGCAGCTCATTTTACAGATGAGGAAACTGAGGCAAACAGGGTTTAGTGATTTTCCCAGGGTCACACAGCCAGGCCAAGTTCTCTACTGTGTCATCTAGTTGCCCCCTGAAAAAAGAAATGACTCCTCAAAGTGATGATTTGAGAATAGTCTTAAGGAATGATGCCAATTTATCCTATGATCCCTTGAGTTTTTTCCAGGTCAAAGAAAAGATTGTTTATCTAAAATCAAAATGATTACAAAACTCTTAACTTTCAGAGAGAGACAATAAATCCTTACAAGACCTAAGAGCACATTATGTACCAACTTAATAAATTTCCACATATTAATTCTCTATAATGTATTTTTATTTTTTTGATTAGCGTTGACTTTTATACATTCTTCTCTCTATTCAGATAAAAAATTATTTTAGGTTTCTTTAAAACATGGAAAGAAAAGCTGTACATTAACTTATTAATTTGTTTTTAAATTTTTTTTCAATCAGCAGAAATTTTCTCCCTTCCATTCTCTCATACCCCCAATTGAGAAGTAACGAAAACCAAAACCCTGTTCCAAAGTCAAGCAAACAAATTTTTACACTGGTCTTGTCCTTAAAAAAAAAAAAAAAGTCACTTTAACCTCTCTTTCAGGAGGTGGGTAGCATGTTTCATCTGAGTTTTCTAGAGTCATGATTAATCACACTAATCCGCATTTCTAAGTCTTTCAAAATAGTTTGACTTTACGGTATTTTTGTCTGTTTCAATCATTCTCCTGGTTCTGCTCACCACACTTGGCATCAGTTCAAAGAAGTCTTCCCAAGTTTGTCCGAAACCATCCCCTCATAATTTCTTACAGCACAGTAGTATTCCATAACATTTATATACCATAATTTATTCAGGTATTCCCCAAATTGATGAGCAGTCCTCCAGCTTCCAATTCTTTGCCATCTTAAAAATAACTATAAATATTCTTGCACATTCTTAGAATGTCTTTTGCTTAGGCTTAATCCCTCCTTTTTAATTTACTTCCTCTCCTTCTCCTCCCCTCCTCTCTCCCCTTTACCTCATGTTTCCCTGTTAAATAAAATGGATTTCTGTGCCCAGTCCTGTGTGTGTGTATGTGTTCTTCACTAGTTCAAATGAGAATGAGGTTCAAGTGTCTGCTGCTTCTTCAACCCTTTACTTCTTGTTTGTATAGACCTTTACTTGTATACTCCAGGTATGTGAGATTACTTTCCCTTAACCTTCTTTTTCCTTCCTCCTTCCTTAGTATATTCCTCTTCCCCTCTTTCCCCATTTTTTTAAAAGAAGAAAATCAAGACATAACAACTTCTTTCTAATTAGATTCCTTCTATGATCTCTAGTGATTATAATGTTCAGATTAGTCACATATATCATCTCATATTAGAATATAAGCAGTTTGTCCTTAGGATTTCTCTTTCGTGTTTATCTTTTTGTTTCTCTTGACTCCTGTGTTGTACTTCAAAGTTTCTATTTAGCTCTGGCCTTTTCATCAGGAAGTCTTGGAAGTTTTTAACTTCTATATTTACAACCAGATTTGTTTCATTCTTCACCGATCCACTTGATCCTCAAGAAAGGAAAAGAAATTGCCATCCTACTACATATTAAGTACAAAGGGTTGAGCATGGATCAGATGATTTATAGCTGGGATGAAACTTGGAGGTCACCTACTATAAGTCATTTTACATATGAGGAAATTGATGATCAGGATGAAGAAATAATTTGCCGAAGGTCACAGAATCAGAGAATTTAAGAGTTGGCAGCAGCCTCAGAGACTATCTAGTACAACCCAAACCTGAAAAATAATCTTTTCCTACAACTGACTCCAAAATCAATTCTCTACCCATCACACCACAAAGTCTTGTAAGATAAGAGATTAGCATACATTTCATATTAAAAATATAGTCATCTAATATTAAAAATATTTAACTATAGTAAAACAACATATCTTTAATATTAAGAATAATAATATTTATGCTAAATATAAAACATATCAATATACTCATTATAAAATATAACTAAAAATTAAAAGCCAAATTTAAACAAAAATCTTTTTTTTAATTTACTTTGTACCAGGCTCATGATTTTATTAATATAGGAAACTCCCAATGAAGAAGCGTCATCTACTAATGCACATAGGCTACATATCTGTAATCTATAATCTTAGAATGTTTCCTGGGGTCACTGGGAGAGGTTAAGTGGCCAGGATCATACAAGTCAGTGTGAGTCATAGGTGGGACTTGGACCCCAGACTTCCTTCTCCAGGGCCAGGCCAGCTCTCCAAAGGAAATGACTAGTTACTATATTCAAAGATGCTGCTTTGAGGAAAAACTTTTAAAAGAATAAATACTCAACGCAGTAAGTGTACCTTATCCATTAACCCTTAATTTTTCTGATTTGGGTGCATTTTAATTCTCATTTGTTTTTTGGTTTGCTTTTCTTTTCTTTTTTGAGGCAATTAGGGTTAAATGACTTGCAATTGCAGTTAAATGACTTACCCAGAGTCACCCAGCTATTGAGTGACTGAGGCTGGATTTGAACTCAGGTCTTCCTGACATTATCCACTGTGCCACCTAGCTGCCCCCACATTTATCTTAATAGAATAATTCTTTATATCCATTGTCTCCCTGAGATCGTATATTACTCCAGGCCTCAGACTAAATCAGTTTCCAACCACCCATAGTTTCCTGCTCTTCTGTTGTCCAGGACTTTCCCCCTGCTCAAGTTAATCAAAGAGAAGGAGATAGTTTTTCTTTCCAATGTGCTCTCAGTCAGGTAAAAAATTTTCTGTTTCCTTCCTGTGAGGCTGAAGAAGAAAAAGTGATGTAAAACATCATTTCCCTTCTTTTTCTAAATCATTTTTATTGAAGCCTTTTGTGTTCTTTTAAACATGTCATTTCAATGGAAACTTCCCTCCTTTATTCCCTTCCCCTACTGTGAATTGTTCCTCGAAACAAGGGAAAACAGCTGAACAAAACCAAAAGCAACCAACCTTCAACATTCTGCCTCTAGAGTTTCCCACCCTGATCAATCAACCAACCAACCGATCAATAATCAATCAATAAACATTTAAGTGTCTACTATGTGCCAAGTGCTAGGGATACAAGTACAAAGAATGAACACTCTCTTCCCACAATGAGCTTACATTCTAATGTGGGCCACAACAATTATGTATATAAATAGTTAAACACAAAATTGTTTGGGAAGGAGAGAGGGCAGTAGCATTTGGGAGATCAGGAAAGGTTTCATGTAGAAAAGGAGAGATGGGTGTATTTCAAACTTTGTTTTCCAAAACAAAGATTTTTCATTGAAATTAATCTACATCACTCTGCTTCTGCTGAGACCCCCTCTGCCTTTTTTACTAGATCCAATAATCAGGGGGATTCTTTTTTTCTTTTGACTAGCTCCAATAGAAGGATTTTTTTCTTCTTTGGATGAACTTAATCTCATTTCCCCTGTTCAGTCTCTATAGAAATGGAATCATACAGTTAGTAGGGACATAGGAGATGATCTAGTTCACCTTCTACCTCGACCACTCCTGTCCCTATTCTACAGATAGGAAAATTGTATCCATAGAGGTTAAGGAACTTGCCTGAGGTCACACAGTCAGTTCATGAAATAGAAAAAGCTGACAGTTCCTGATTCTTAGTCCAGCCCTTCTATCACATTTCATTGAATTTCTTTAACTTGAATCTATATGCCCCTTTCATTTGTTGGTTATATATTTCTGATATAGTTTCTCTTAGTCATGGGCTTCAGCATTGCCCTGGGGGACCCAGATGATCGCTTAAGGGAACAAAACATTTTGAACTGAAATGTTTAGAACAGTTCAAAGTTTACCTTCTTGGGCCCAAGTTTCTTCATCTATAAAGTGAATGGGGATTGGACTACATTATTTTATTATGTATACATATATATATGTATATATACACACACACACACACAAACATACATATATATGTATGGATATATACACATGCACATATATACACACATTTTAAATATATACATATTTTATTTACTTGATGTATGTACATGTGTTAATTTTTTTAATTGTCAGATTTTTTTTTGTCCAGTGATTTCAAATAGGTAATATGTAGAAGTGGAAGGAGTATAAGATCAGGAGACAGGAGACTAGTTTAAATCTTGGCTCTGGCACTTTGTAGTTGTGTGGCTGTGGGCAAAACTTTGAACTTCCTCAAACCCTTATGTCCTCATCTGTCAGGTTAGGGTTAAAAACAGCACCTGCCCTGTAGGATTGTTGTAAAGATCAAGTAAGATAATGCATGAAAACCACTTTATAAACCTTAAAAGGCTTTATAATATGAGCTGCTGCTGCTGTTGCTGCTACTACCACCACAACATTCCTCACAGGGTTGTTGTGAAGCCAATGCTTTGAAAACCTTAAGGCACCATAGCCTCAGGGGTTATGAATTTCACTTTCCTGCCTCCTCTCAACTCCACCCTCCCCCCAATTTTGTAGTTGTTTTGGCAACAAACATATTGATGTAGCTTTAGAAAACTAGGAAGGCAAGGTTTCTGTTTGGCTTATGCTCTGGTCCCTCCCCCCAAAAAAGTCTGTCCATCAATAGGTATTTATTGAGTGCCTACTATGTGTAAAGCAATATTCTGAGAATCATGGGTAAGACACAGAAGTAACAGAGGTAGAAGAAATGTTCCCTTCCCTTAAAGAACTGACAGTCCATTTAGAAAGGTAACACATTTACAAATAAAGGGAAAACTGATGATGCCAAGTCATCTTTAATAGTAGCCAAGTGAGTCAAATCCATGGTAAGTGCTGCTACTGGAGTTCTAAAAAGGGGGAGATTATAGAAAATCTCTTACATCACTCCCTATTCAAGTTCACTGATGCGCAATAGGTTGGCTAGGACTAGGGGATACTGCGACATAACCCCAAATCTAAATTGCTTCTGGATTAGAAAGCAGTCAAAGAGAAATTTATCTTCTTTTCATCTCCCTCATTCTTCCTTCTGGCTCTCCTTCTCTCTCTTCCTTCTGGATCCCTTCTGTCTCTATCTCTCTCTAGAATAATGAGAAAACCAGACTGCTGCTATTTGTTGAGCACAAAGCAGGGAAGAGAGGACACATCTGTTCCTGGATAGGTTCCCTAACAAGTGTTCTGAGTAGGCAAGGCAAATGAGTTGTTCAGATTTACTACTCATTCTCCCTTTTGTTTTTTTCTCCATCATGGAGTGGTCAAGAGGAGGGAGGAAGTTAACAGAACAGAGAATTCCATCTGAGGTGGGGACCCAAGCAAAACTGCCCATGACTGAAACAAGCAGCAGATCTTTGGGTGACTGACCGCTGGACTTATCATCTCTAGTAGTACAACTAGTGCTACCATGCCTCAGACAATTGCCCCTAATACGCCAGCCTGATGTAGGGTTGAGTAATTTGGGTCTAAAAAAAGTTTATTTTTCTCCTTACTAGATTGTACGTAGCTTCCAGTGTTACATGTTATCTCTGGATTAAATGCGTAACCAATTGATGATAACTGTTTGCAGGTTCCTCGAGATAAAAGGTTGCTCACTGTTTGCAAAGCTAGTGACAGTCAAGAAGATCAAGATAAAAGGTAAGAAATTATCTTACCATGGTAAGATATTCTCTACATGTTATATGTAATATGTATTATATACATATATGCATCCTGAGATTAGAAATCCTCAAACATAGAATTTCAAACCTAGAAGAGACTTAGAAATGATTTAATTTACCCAACTAATTTTTTAGAAGATTTTTTAAAAGCTATCTTAAAAATTTTAAATTAAAAAAAAAATTTTTCTCCCTCTCAACTCCCCAACCCCCAACCCCCCAAAAAGTGGATGGAGTAGTGGGCCTGGAGCCAAGAAGACTCAACTTTCTGAGTTCAAATATGGCCTCAGACACTTACTAGCTGTGCCATGCTGGGCAATTCACTTAATCCTGTTTGCCTCAATTCCTTATCTGTAAAATGAGCTGCAGAAGGAAATAGCAAACCACCCTAGTATCTTTACCAAGAAATCCCTAATGTGGGGTCACAAAGACTCTGAAAAATGACTGAGCAACAACGAGCAAAGATGCAAAGTCAAACAAAAGTAATTACTGTATTGGTCATGTCTAAAAAGTATATGTCGGTCCCTGAGTCCATTTTCTCTCTGTCAGGAGGTAGGTAGCATGTTTGATCATGGATCTTCTGGAATCATGGTTGGTTATGGAGTTCATCAGCATTCTTTAGTCTTTCAGAATTGTACCTCTTTTACAATAATGTTGCTAATCTACAAATTGGACTCCTAATTCTGTTCCCTTCTCTCTGTATCAGTTAATACAGGTTTTCCCCAGCTTCTCTGAACCTATTCCTTTCATTACTTCGTAAAACACAATTGTATTCTAGTCATTCATATATCACAAATATTTCAGTTGTTCCCTGAATTGATAGACACTCCCTCACTTTCTTTGTCTTTCCCCCTAGAAAAAGAACTGCTGTAAATATATTTGTACATATAATGTACCCCCCTCATTTTATAGATAAAGAAACTAAGGCACTAAGAGTGGTTGATGGGCTTATGCAGCAAGACAGAGGCAGATCTCAGGTCTCCACTTCTATTCGTGTCCCAATGTTCATTCAACTACACTAAGTGGAAGTTTTGATTCATATTGATTGAAAAGAGTAGTATTCAATGGAAAAGCACTCTTGAGAGAAGAATTGGGATTGGAGATTTGTTCTTTATTTTTCTTTTTCATTTGGGAACAGAAGTAGCCACTTAAGTAGAGAGAGGTAATGAAAGGCTTTCTTGACTCAAAGTATCTCCCTGCCTTCTCTGCTGCAGGAGATTACCAGCTTTAGCTTCAGTCCTAAAAGGGATAACATATCAACCAGGATTAGGTTATCTGAATGATCCATTATTACAAGAGGAAGACCCTGAAGGAATTGGATACAAGCTGGGAAGAACATTGTATTTGGAATCAAATGGGTTGGGTTCAAGTCCCAGCTTTATGACTAACTTTATAGACTCAGGCAAATCAGTTCATCCCTCTGTGCCTCACTTTCTTCATCTGTAAAATTAGAGAATTGGACAAAATAGACTCGAAGTTCCCTTCCTGCACTAAATCTATGGTTCTAGCATGAAGAGAAGGGAAAGTAGATTGAGGACTTTTAGTGGTCTGGTACTTACTGTCAGGTTTGAGTGAAACACTTCAGTATCTGGGCATATTGGGCATCCTGGAAACCTGGGAGTGCACTTTGAGCCTCTGGGGAAGGAGAGAGGGGCAGCCGATAAGCGCTGAGGTAGGATGAAGGGATACCAAAGGCAAACTTTACTTATTTCACAGTTTTGTCTAGAGGTAGGACCGATCCCAACATGACATCTCCATAGTATTTTCACTTCTACAGATAGTAGTTCTCTCAGTAGTACCCAAGACTCCTTTCTATGAAATCTCAGTTATTGGGATACAAAATGCCTGTTCTGCCCTATTGAATATCCTGCCTGCGATAGTGTATGTACCCTGTGAATCTGACTCTCCTGCCCTATTTGGAGTTTCTGTGAGACCATGCTGCCACTTGAAACACAACAGTGGAGACAAATCGCCTCTCTACCTTATGTATGTTTCATGTCAGGGTCAAGGTTGTGACGTTTTCCCACTAATCAATCTGTATTTATTGATCCTGTTCCAAATGAACCACAATCTGCTAAACCCTACCCTTAAAATTAGCATCATAGGGTTAGGAAAAGGATACTTTTTTGAGTGATTAATAAATTTTTATTGTACTTCTTTTTTAATTTAATATTTTATTTCCCCTTATTACATGTAAAAGCCATTTTAGCATTCTTTTTTCAAGTTTTGAATTCCAAATTATCTGCCTCTCTCTCTTCTCTCCCCCTTCATTGAGAAGGCAAGCAGTTGACATAGGTTATACATGTGCAGTCATGAAAAACACATTAAGGTTATGTTTTACAAGCCCTGATTGTGAGGCAGTAGGAAGAACTCATGGAATTTAAACCAGAGATCATGGGTTTGTGTACCAGTTCCATAACTTGCAAAATACTTAACTTTTCTAGAGTTTCCTCTTTAGTTTCCCCTTCTGTAAAATGGGGGCCAAATAAGACAATCTCCAGGGAAGCACTTTATAAGTCATAAAGCACTCTAACAAATTCAAGGTGTATCATTGCTAATGAGGAAGAGAGGTGATGTTATCCATCCCTGCCTTCCTAGATAGCATTTAAAAACATATCAGCGACATCAATTCACTTGTAGCTTTTATTTGGATAATTATAGCAGAAACTTTTTAAAATGCCAGTATTGGAGGATGGGACAGCATTATTTTATTTTGAACTTCATAGGCTCAAGGCTAGGTAGCAAAGTAGGCAGAACACCAGGCCTGGAGTCAAGAAGATTCCAGTTCAAATCTGACCTCAGACAAGTCCTAGCTGTTTAACTTGGGAGAAGTCACTTTAATCCATGCCTGACTCAGTTGCCTCATGTGTAAAATGAGGATAATAATAGCACCTCCCTTCCAGGGTTGTTGAGGATCAGATGAGATAATAATTGTAAAGTCATTAGCACAGTACGTGGCATATAATCAATGCTATATAAATGATAGCCATGATATTATTATCATAGGACCATAGATTTAGAGCTGGAAGGGACCTCAGAAACTACCTACTCCAACTCCTTAATTTTAAAGATGAAGAAAAATGATGTCCAGGGAGATTTAAAGTGATGTACCCAAGGTCACAGTTCTTATTATAATGGACTTTTATGTGGTTCTTCTTATTTTTTTTAAGACAATATAGTTTGCCCTACAGAAGCAAGGCATATCATATAGAGTAGATAGCATGCTGGACTTTGAGGCAGAAGAGACTTGGGTTCACATCCCACCATTAACACTCATAAGCCATGTGACAACGAACAAGTCAAGCTCTCTGAACTTCAATTTCCTCATCTGTAAAATAGGCATAATATTATATATATTGTCTATGTTACAGGATTGTCTTATGATTCAAGTGAATTAATGAATGAAAAGTGCCTTGACAACTTTAATATGTTTTATAAATTTCACAAAAGATAAATCCATTTCATAATGGGTGATGTTATCATAGGATTTTATTACATTGTAACTATTTGCATATTCAGGTCTCCTTTTGTTAAAATAATAAGAAATTGGAGTGATATGGTTTTGAAAAGTAGTAGATATACTATACCATTTCTAATGCTTATTTATTTTAAATGTTTTATTGATTTTTTTTCCTTTTAAAACATCACTATCACTCCCAAATGTTACGTTTCCCCCAAACAACTGAATGCTTGTTCAAAAAGTATATTCAGTCCAAAGAAATACTCATGTTGATCATTTCTGAGTGCATGCCTGATTCTGCACCTATTATCCACCAGGCCTTTATACATTGGTAGAGGATATAATTCTTGTCAAGTACTGAAAGTCAAAATTGGTTGTCACATCTATCAGACTTCTGAAGTCTTTCAGTTTTGGTTTTTCTTTACATGACTTTGACCATTATGTTCATTGTTCTGGCCCTGTATTGGTTCATGTTAAGTCTTCCCAAGTTTCTCTAACTTCTTATTTACCACTTCTGTGGTATAATAACACTTAATTGTGTTTATCTACCATTATTTGTTCAGCGATTTCCAAAATGGCAAGCTAACTTTCTTTCTAACTCTTTGCTCTTATAAAAAAAAAATGTTTGATTTATTCATATGATGCTTATGTAAATTTTTAATTCTGTCCCAGGTAAGTCAATGCATTTAAATAATCTCCTCAATTCTAGCAAACTTCCTTTCTGATGTCTTCTTATAGCTTCCTGGTTTGGGCAGCTTCATAGCTGCCGAAGCATAGCAGTTTCTACTTCTCTGGATTCCTTCTTCTTAAATAGATTTAAATTTTTTTTGATTTGCCCTTATAGGAAATTCTGGGGTTAGGCAAGTTTAGAATGTTAAAGCAAACTTCACACAAATGAAGACCAAAGAAACAGCACTTTTAGGGTTTTAAATAGAACAGGGGAATCTGGGATACGTAAGTGGAAAAAGTGAAGCTTGGTTTCATCTGGGCTCTGGTGTGGTCGGTGGAAAAGATGGTCAACTATGGGGAATGTTTGGGCAAATCCATTTCGAACTTGTTTCTACATGGTGCATGTGAAAGTGGAGGTTGGGCAAGTCTGTGTTTAATTTCATCAGAGTAGACAGTTCCTTGAGGCTTTGGCTCCAGCTATCCTATTTGACTGTCTCTGTTGATCATGTTACACATATGCATTTCCACATCTTCACTAAGTGCTATGTAATCATAGCCTTAATAAGTCACATTAGTAAAGAAACTTGATTATTTCCAGAGACATTATATTGTGTTGTGAGGTTCTGGTGGGACTGAGCCTTTTGAGTAATCCTTCTTCTTCTCCTTCCCCTTCCCCTTCTTCCACCTCTTCCTTTCCTCTTACCTGATAGTGGGGCCAAAGAACCTATGGGTGTCTTTTACTTTGAAAAACAATGGGTTTTTTGGGCTTGGGGTGGGGGCATTATTCAGCTCTCAAAAGTACTCAAGTAGTGGAGATTTTACTGGGAAAATTTCTCGCCATCAGGATGATCCTCCTTCAGTTTAACTGAAATGATACCTGCACAATAATTCATTTCAATCCAGCAAAACAAGTGTCCAGTAAGTGTACTGTGTTGGGAGATTGAAGCTTCGGTCACTGGCACAGACAGGAAAGTTTCCTCTACCAATGCAAATGGGCACCTTCTCTGCAACTTAAAGTCTTAGAGCATAGTTCTCAAAGTGAGGATCTTTTGGGGTCCTTGAGACCTTGTCACAAGGTCTGCAAAGTGAAAAATATTTTCATAATAATACTAAGACATTTTAATTTCGAACATGATAAATACTGATAGATAAAATCCTTACATAAACAAAGCTTTTTGGGGGGAGGAGTCCTCAATAATTTTACAGTGTAAATGGATCCGGGGACCAAAGTTTGTGAATTGCTGTTTTAGAGCCCTGAGGGACTAAGAGATTTGCACAGCATCAGCCTAGCCAGTCTGTCAGGAGGGGGCTCTGAGACTGGCTGTTTACCCCCTACACCACAGACTTGATAAAAACAAGTAAAAAAAACAACAAAAACCAGGCTCATAGACAGTACCTTGGCCAGAGTTACACAGCCAGTAAGCATCAGAGGCAGCAGTCAAAACTGGGACCCACCTGATTTTGGATGCAGCACCTTCACTCCACCACCCCCCTACTGGGTTAGTCATTCAGTTCACAAACATTTATGAAGCATCTACTATGTGCCAGCCACTATTCTGAGGGCCTGAGATACAAAGAAAGGCAAAACCAAAATAAATAAAAAACCAAAACAAAACAACAACAACAAAAACTCGGTCCCTGTCTTCAAAGAGCCCAAGTCTCAAGCCTCTCCCTTTTCCAAAATACCCTCCATTCAGCCTGTCACTTCACCTACTCAGGAAACTCCAGTGGCTCCCTATTGCCTCCAGGATCAAATACAAAATCCTCTTTTTGACTTTCAAAGTCCTTCATAACCTAAAGTTCTACTACCTTTCTTCTAAGGCTTCTTGTACCTTACCACTGACACTGGTCTCCTGACTGCTGTATGAACAAGATACTCCATCTCTCAGCTCCTGGAATTTTCTCTGTCATTCCCCATGCCTGGAATGCTCTCTCCATCTCTGCCAAATGGCTTCCCTGGAGCTTTCTCTAAGTTTCAATTAAAGTCCCATCTTCTACAGGAAGCCTTTCACAACTCCTCTTAACTATAGCGCCTCTGTCTCTTCGTCACTTTCTATTTATCCTACTCACAGCTTGTTTGTACTTATTTGCTTGCTTTTTGTCTGCTCCATTAGATGGTGAGAGTCTGTAGGACAGAGACTGTCTTTTGCCTCTTTGTATTCCCATAAGTTAACGCAGTGCATGGTGCATAGTAGTTGCTCAATAAATGTTTATTGACTGAGAGCTCACATTCTGATGGGAGATATACAACTGTGCACATACATGATATAAACAGTGTATATGAGAGGTAATATCAGAGAGAAGGGGCGACAGGTGGAGAGGGGTATAGACTGGGAAAGACGTCTCTTGCAAAAGGTAGGATTTGAGCTGAATTTGGAAGAAGATTGGGAACGACACGAAGTACAGGGGAGAAGAAAGAACATTTAAGGCATGAAAAACTGGAGTGTGCAGTGGGAATACACAACAAGAACACCAGTGTTGCTGGATTGCAGAGAATGTGGAGGGGAGTAAAACATAAGAAAACTGGAAAGGTAGGAAGGGGCTACATTGTGAGGAGCTTTAAAAGTCAAAGAGGATTTTCTATTTGATCCTAGAGGTAAAAGAGAACCTCTGGATTTTACTGAGCAGGAAAATGTCATGCTGAGGATACATAAATGAATAAGAAAGATATGATCTCTTGGACCTCAAGGCATTTAAATCCCAATCGACAGAGATGCAAATAAGTATACAGATTAGAATATGGATGGGATGGAAGTGGTAGGAAAATGTGCTAGGAGAAATTCAGGGAGGGAGAAGTGCCCTCTAGTTAAGGGACTGGGAAAGGCTTCATGAGGTAGTTGGCACCTGAGCTGGCTCAGCCTCATAAAATGTTAATTTGCTGCCCCTATTTCTCAACATTCATGAGTAGTTCACAGGGAACTAAAAGTTTTTGGTTAAAATGTGCGAAAAAATGCTGTTGACTACCAACAGTTTTTCCCAGTTATCTTTTTGCTTCTTACACTTGCCATTGGCCAGTCCCTCATACCCATGCCATAGCTGAGGGCTTATTCTCATCAATCCCTCCCCCCTGTCCCATAGCTATTATATGTGAGATCTATGAGGTCCTTTTCTGATTTAAGTCTTATTGCTTCACCTCTCCAAACTCTGGAAAATATTCTAAATTCAGGCTTCCCTGGTTATCCATAATTGTTTCCTTGGTTTAGTTGAAAATTTTTGTGCCCAAGTATCAGCTTCTTTTCATTTAAATAGTATCTTTAGGAAAAGAAAAAAAATCATTAAAAAAATGAGTCATTCACTATGTTTTTCTTCTTTATTTGCCACCCTCCCCTTTGTTCCCCTCTTTTGCTGGGTTTGGAATGAACAGAAACTGCCTTGGGACTAGTGAAGCCCAGAGCAACCTGAGTGGAGGAGGAGAAAACCGAGTACAGGTCTTAAAGACTGTTCCAGTTAACCTTTCTTTGAACCAAGATCACCTGGAGACCTTAAAAAGGGAACAATACAGTGCAAATGTGTCTGAGGGTTCAGCGGGCTGTGTGGCAGGAGTAGTGGTGGTGAAGGCTGAAGAGTTTACGCCCGTCTTCATGGCCCCATCTGTGCAGTACCCCCGAGGAGAAAGTGAGGAGAACCGTGGTGTCATCTTTGAGCAAAATCAGTATGAAGTCCCCAGCATGGCTCCCCATGCCAACTATCTCAAGGATGACCAGCGAAGCACACCAGACAGCACTTACAGCGAAACTTTCAAAGATGGTGCTACAGAGGTGAGTCAGCTGTGAGTTAGTGAATGAATGTGTGATAGTTAAACCTCTGGTCTTTGGTTTCCAAAAGGCAAATGGAATGCCTACAATTAACTGAGGGTCTAACACTTTTTAATATTGGAATAGACCTGATGGGGAGGGGGGAGGCGGGGTATGGATTTGGGAGAAGTAATTTGTTTTTTTTATTTCTGACAACTTAGCCCATGTGTTTCTTTTAAATTAGTTTGGATTTTTAGCCTTTAAATCTAAGTATACTGTTTATGGAAATGTGGGAAACTTATATGGAAAGCCAAGTTTTTAAAGCTAGGAGTATTTATCATCTTTTCATCTTTTATCATTTCCTATTAAGCACTCCCGAATTAAGATTACTATCTATCCATCTGGTTTTTGACCTGGATTTGATTGTGTTTATCCAGTAGTTCAAACAGCCCTCTTTAATGTTCAGAAAACATCCACTGCTTTTAAGACCTTCAGAGTTATGACTAGGATTAGGGCAGCTTGATGAACAGCGTGGTTAGAGTGTGCCCTGGAGGCCTGTTAACTCAAGGCCCCATTAGATCTGCTCCTGACCCTGAAGCACCTTGCTGCCCCCACTTAAGTAGTGTCCTATGTTCCTTTTGTGGCCTACCTCCTACCATCATTGAGCCCCAACACCCCTCATCTTTCCTCCTTCCCCCAAACTCCCAACACACATGTTGCCTTCTTTCTCTTGTTTTCTCCTCCTGAGGGATTGGAGGCTAGGGGCTGAGAATTGAAGAATAGCTTACCTTTGTACTTCCTCCACCCGAACCCCAAATGGATTTGCCAGAATTTCTCATTTCAGTTCTAAAACTACTTCAGGGTGATACTATTTCTGTGATTTTCCAACCTTTCTGGAGCAACAAAGGACAGCATTTGTGTTAAACTCTAGCAGGTATTTTACCTAAACTTTCAAACAGAGGAGGTGCAACATTAGCAGGGCAGCCATGTTCACTCATAGAAGCAACTAGAGAAACTTTCATCCATTCCTCTGTTTTATAGACAGGAGTTTGATAAAAGTCTTTTTTATCAAACTCTTGTATTCTCTTACAATTTGAGTAAGATGACATCCCAAGGTTGAGTAAATATATATAAAATTGAAGCTTTAAATGTGCTAATTTTTAATAACTCAAGTGTATAAGGTGGTACTTTTTAAATTTTTTTTAAACTTTGCACATAGATCTCCTTCTCATTGTCCTCCCCCTTCCAAGGAAGGTTTGTCATGTCCATGACTTTCCAGAGGATGCATGCAGCCTAAGGGTAACGAAATTAGGAGGCAGATTTGCCTGTGCAGAAGTTACCTCTAACCAAGAACATGAAGAGACTGCCCAGGTCATGCCCCATGTACCTCAGGCTTCTTTCCTGGTTGTTCCCACCAACTGATCTGCTCAAAGAAATTCCATTTGCATGAGGATTGTCATGAATGCCTGCTGTATACATATATAGTGAAGCTTTCAGTGACTTAGTATTGGATACATAAAATGCATTTCCTATCCCTACCCTTTCCTGCTCTTGGAGATTTGAAGTAAAATTCTTAACATCACTTTAATCACTTATACTTAAAATTATTTTCCTGCCTGATGTTCTCATTAATACTTATCAAAAAAATTTTAAATGAAGAGAGACTCTGCTATGAAATTTTCCTATTTTTAGTCATGGTATCCTTGACACAGAACACAATGCCCGGCACGTAGTGAGTACTTAATAAATGTCCACTTGGTTGATTCAATTGATAAACCCTCAAGTTGATAAACACTTAAGAAATATTGGTTGTCTATAAATATGAGAAATCATATTTTGAGAGCTGGAATTTACCTCTGAGGCTGGGCCAGCTCTGGCACTCTACAGATGAGGAAATTGAGGCCCATGGAGGTTAAATAACTTGCCAGTGGTCACACAGGTAGCAAGCAGAAGAACTGGAATCAGCTCCTCTGATTTCACATCCAGTATGTATTCCACTGTATCAGAGGTTTCTGTGAGACAAGTGAAAAACAGAAACAAACCATTACTCCCATGCATTTGGGGACAAATGGATGCTTCATGAGAGAAATACTGTTATTACATTTTTGACCTTATGTGGGGCTTTTCATTTGGTTCAATAGCTGGATTGTACATATAACTTAACCGTTACAATGAATTTCACATGAATTATTTAATTTGAAGCTCAGAACAACCTTGTGAGGTGGGGGAAGGGAGGGAAGGAATAAACACTATGTGCTAGGAACTCTCCTAAGCACATTTTTTTAAAACAAATATTCTCTCATCTGATCCTCATTTTGCCCAGGAAAGGTAGGTGCTCTTCTTCTCCCCATCTCCCAGTTGAGGAAACTGAGACGACAGTGGCAAAATAATTTTCCTAGCTATAATAGTACATTAGTTATTAAGTATCTCTGACACCAGATTCACATACAGATCTTCTTGCCTCTAAGGCCAACCATCAGTCTACTGGGCCACCTTACTGCCACTGGGTAGCACAACTATTAATTAATATCTTCACTTTACAGGTGAGGAAACAGACTTGGAAAGATTAAGCCCAAGGTGACATAGCTAGTAATTAGGGGGGGGCATCAGCAGAGGCCAGGACTGACAGAGTTCAGTGGTTTTGCCATTCTCCCACACTGCCTTTCCAAAAGGTTTGGGGACGTGGTCCCATGGCATTGGAATGGCTATGCTATCTATGTGGTACGTTATCAGTTGTATTTGTGTTGCAGATAAAAGTCCTATGAAAAGAGGTGATTGTATTTTTTTTTAAAATTTCAAAGTAGAAAAGAGAGTTAAGGAATTCTCTGACCTTACTAGAAGCTAAGTATTTGGATTCAATCCCAATGTTTTTGGTTCAACTGCTTTGTGGGGTTTAATCATTGCAGCCAAAATCAGTGTTTGCATTGGGCTTTAATTGACCTACTGCATTTCATTTTGATGGGAGTTTTTTTTTTTAAGTATTCCATTATAATCTTTTGCTATAGCACTGCCAACCGGTCATATGATTAGTTGACCTCTGAGTAATGTTGTTAAGGAAATTCCTGTAGTACAAATCCTTGGTTGAAATATATTACATTCCCTGGTAGACTATTGAATTATATGGAGACCCCTGGCCTCAGCCAATACAAGGGATACTAGCTCTGATGCTAAGCCTGGATAAGTAGAAGGGAAGGTTGTTGCTATGAAGGGTCCAACTGATATCTCTTTAAAGAACTAGCATCAGTGAAACATGATAATCACATAAACTTCAAATATTTTAGATGGTAGCAAGATGCGTGCAAAGTTTGTGAGGAATTTTGATCCCTTTTTTACCTCATCTCCAGCAATAAAAAGGCAACTGTTATCAAACCATCTAAATAAACATTTATAAAGCACCTAAAGGCATTGTGCTAGGCACAGACAATCGTTGGAGGGATTGTAAAAATCCAATTGCAGCTCTCATGTTAGGGAGGGGTCCATAAATTCAGAAAAAGAACAAATATGAGAATATTATACTGAACAAGCAAGAATAGGTGTGGCATGTTGCATAGGATTCCTGACTCAGAGTTAAGATCTGCCTTCAGATCTTACCTCTGACACGTAATAGTTGTGTGGGCAACCTGGCCTTTTCACTGGCTCTCCCTAAGGTTGGAAAGTTCATTCTCATCTCAAGTCTCCTGTCTTCCTTGGCTTCCCTTAAGTCCTAGGTAAATTTCCACCTTCTAAGGAAACCTTTACCAATCTTTCTCCATTCTAGTAACTTCCTGGCCATTGATTATTTAAAGTTTATCCTCTATATAGCTTGTTTGGGCCTACTTGTTTTCATGTTGTTTTCCTTAAGACTGTGAGCTCCTTGAGAGTAGGGACTCTTGCTTTTTTTTTAACCCTTTGTACTTACTGTAGTGCCTGTAGTTTACTGACTGGCTGATTGACTGTTCGAGGCAACTCTCTAAGATTACAGTTGTCTCTTCCACATTGTGACTTTCCCCATCATGTTTCAATATATTATTGGTCAGCATAAGAAATTAAATGGGAATTTTGGGGGAGTTTTGTGGAAGCCATAGATGATACACAAAGGCTAGCAGATGACACCAAAAGTTTAGAAACTCAGAAAATGCATAAAATATATGTAGTTATTGCATAATATCAACATATTTTATCCTTTAATATCATAAATCATTCGACCTCTTCTCTGGCACAAAAGAAGGCCAAACATTTTTACATGGATTTTCCAGATCACAGAAGTGTTGTACCCCTAACCCTTATGATGTGGAAGGGATAAGTGTATATAAATTGTAGAAAAATTTCATAACTGTGTTGGCAGAGAGAGGCTCGTCCCTGGGAGTCCCCTATACCAGTGAAATCTTAGGGAAGGGATCTTTCCCCCAACTTTCAACATTCGTATGTCAGAAACCATTAAGTGTTTAGACATTTTTGTCAGGGTTGAAGTCAGTGTTAACTTTTGGAAAAGTCTGAATACTTTGGTGCCAAGATAACAGAATAAAAATAACAAACAAAAACTATGAAACAGTCAGTCTCTGAGGGGCAGGTTGGTACAGTGCAAAGAGTTTGGAGGCCATAAATTTTGGTTCAAATATCCCCTCTGCCCAAGGGAAAAACAAAACAAAACACATTTTAAGCCAGTTTTGGCTACACTGGCTGGCTGCCCCCATGCCTGGAATGCACTCCCTCTCTACCTCTGCTTCTTGGAATCTTTAGAGATTCAGCTTAGGTGCCACCCTCCAGGTAGTGAGATCTTTTCTGGTTTTCCTCTTCCCCTCATGATTCTGTTCTGTGTGTGTATACACATACATACATGTGTGTGTATATATACAACACACATTTATATATGTATGTGTATATACATGTGTGTGTATATATGTATGTGTAAATATGTGTGTATACACACACACACATATATATACACACGCATATGTGTGTGTTGTTTTTTGTTAGAGTTAGATTGTAACAGTACAATGATTTTCCTTCCCTCCTGATCTTTTGCAGCTGTTAGTGGATCTCCTGAAAGAAAGAAGAAAATGAAGCTTTGGGTCTTATTTCTCCCTGAAGGATTTAGAAGTGTGCAAATGTCCACATTCCTCTTGTGCAGGGACTGTGGTGCAGAAAAATCATCTTTACTTATGTTCATCTTCCTATCTCAGGTCTCTCTAAGCTTCTACCCATCCTTCACATGTGACTCCTTCTTCCCTTTCCCCCTCACCGATAAACTTGTGTGGTTCCCAGTTACCTTTGGGATTTAATGTAAATTCCCTGGTTTTCCATTTAAAGCTCTTCACAACTGGGCCTCCTCCTGCTTACTTTATTGCCTGCTACATACTCTGGTCCAGCCATATTGATCTTTCTCTCCCTCAAACAGGAAACTCTGTGTTGCTTTTTCGTTGGCTGACACCTATACCTGGACTACCTTTCCTCTCTACCTCTGCCTCTTGGAATCCTTGAACCAAGTACCACTTCTGTATGATGAGATCTTTCCTGGTTCCCTCTCCCCCACACATCCTCTGTCTCACATACTTGTTTTGTATGGGTTTTTATATGTGTGTGTGTGCATATTTCTTTCTGTCTTTGTATTTCTATTTTTGTATTTCTATTTGCCTATCTACACACATATATTGTTTCACCCTGTGACCGTAAGCTCCTTGGGAACAGGGACTGCCTCATTTTTGACTTCTATCTGCAGCACCTACAAAGTGCCTTCCTCATAGTAGACACTTTATAAATATTTGTTGATTGCTCGATATTAGATATGTCATTGTTTTATGGTCAGCTTATACTTAACCATCTATCCAAGTCAGAAGATGCTACATAACATTATCTCCAGTTCAATAAACATGTAATAAAGACCTATAGTGTTTCAGGCACTTTGCTAAGAAATCAGAGAAGTCTTCATGGAAGAAGTGATCCTTAATTTATTTTGTAAATTTTTTTTCAATTAATAAGCATTCCCATCTCCTCCTTTACTGAAAACAAAAACTCCTTGTATCGAATAAACATAATCAGGCAAAATATTGGCCATGTCCAAAAATGTGTCTGGACCAGTCTTTATAGGAAGAGAAGGATTCTGATAGGTTGAAATGAAGATAGAGTTAATTCTAGGTCCAAGGTATGGACTGTACAAATGGAAGAGGATGTGTGATGAGAGAATGGACTGACAAGTGGTCCAATTATATTAGGACACAGAGTGTGTGGATGGGGAATAATAGGAAATAAGATTATAAAGGTAGGTGAAGCCAGATGTGGAGGGTCTTCAATGTTCAAGGAAGCCTGAACTGCACCAAAGCTTTCTTGTATGTCCTTGTAAATTGATTAGCATCAAAGAATGTATGAGCCCATGTAAGTGTTTTATTAGCCTGTCTTCTCCTCAAGTTGCATTTTCTATTTGTTATAGTTAGTTAATTCGGTAAAGTCAATGCTTGTTAATGACAGCCTGCCATAAATGGACACTGGCTACAAATGTATGCCTCCTATTAAGGGAGACTTCAAAAAGGTAGCTTCTGCCCAAGGTTTGTGTTTGTCCTTCGTTGCCAAAGAAGACCATGCCACCAGAGAAAGGATGACATGACTTGCACTTGACTTTGTTTTGAGTGAGGGAGGGCTGTGCAAGGCCACCAACCTCACTTTCTCCTCCAGAGCCCAAGGTATGGTCATGGAGAGATAGGTAGTTGCTCCACCCCTCCAATCCACCTTGAACAACAGTGTGTGTAAACAAGCATATATTAAATACTTGCTAGGTTCTAGGCACTGTTCTAAGTCCTTGGGATACAAAGAAAGTCAAAAACAAGAATCCCCTCCATAAGGAGATCAGATTCTTATGAGAGACAACCATGTACGTACAAGATATATACAGTGTGAATGGAAAGTAGCTGAGAGGGAAATTGTGAGCATTGGGAGGATGGATAGGTATCAGGAAAGTCCTGCTGAAGGTGAGATTTGAGTGAGTCTTGACAGAAGCCAGGGAAACTAGGAGGTGGAGGTGAGGAGGGAGAACTTTCCAGGCATACAGTACAATTTCCTTCTTTGTAAAATGGGGATAAAAATACCACAGGAAGATTACGAGACTTGAGGTCAGAGTTGTATTGTGCTTTGCAGACATTAAGGCTATATATAATTATTAGCTAACATTATTACAGGAAAAGACCTGCTTACATGAAAATGATATGCTAATTATGAATAAGCATTATAAGTTGAAATATTTCTCCTAAGATATTCTATTAAGGCAATTTTTGAATGAATAAAAAAAGTGTCAACCTAGTTGGAGATATTGTATGGACATAACAATAATAAACCTGTGTTTCCTGAACAAATATCCTGTGGTTTTCACAAATTCAAAGTGAACTTTCCTCTAATTATCATCTAGCATAGTGATGGGCACATAGTGGGTACCTAATCATGTTTTATTGATTAATTGATAAGTGAGGTTTCCCTATAATAACTTATCTTCATTGGACAAAACCATTTCTGTTTTGTCAGGAAAATCCACATATTCTTTGTTACTGTAGTTAGTCAGTAAGCTTTTATTGAACCCCTCTTATGTTCTAGGCCTTGTGCATAACCAGATATTCATGATCTTCTTGAGATTTTCCATTTAGTATATTTATTAAGCCATCTGCACTTGTAATGATTGCTTCTGCATCCAAACCCAAGTAAATCATAATTAATAAGCAGAATGAATATGTATTATATGTGGCCAGTTTTCCTTCTGCCCTCCATCTATATCTCTGTCTTTATGGACACACACACACACACACATACACATATTTTTTATTAAATTTCCAAGACTCCAGGCAAGTATATTTTTACCAGCCTATCTATTGGTAGATCAAGATAAAATATAAGATAAAACCTTATACCTTAGACTCTTACTAGCAGTATGATCTAGGACAAGCCCTTTAAGGTCTCTTGTTGTCAGTTTCCTCATATGTAAAAATAGTGATAATAATACCTAGTTCACAGAATTATTATGGGGATTGAGTTACTGCATGTAAAGTGCTTTGTAAATGCTAGCTATTGTCATCTGAGATTATGAATTTGTTTAACTCATTCCAACAAACATTTCTTAATATTTATTAAGCACACATCATGTGCCAAACACTACGCTAGTCCCTGGGGGTACAAAGAAAGGCAACAGATAGCCTCTGATCTCAAGGAAATCTCAAGAAGTATAATAGGGGAGACAATATACAAAGAAATATACAGAGTATATATACATATGACATATATGCAAAATACATACATATAAGATAAGTAAGTTGGAGATAATCAACAGACGGAAGGCACTAGAATGATACTTAAGTGCAAGGATGAAGATTAAGCTTTTTGTAAATCATTAGAAAACTCAATTATATAATAAAAAAAAAAAAAGCACTGGATTTGGAGGTCTTTGTCCTGGATTCAAATCTAACTGGCTGGGTGGCCATAAACGGATCATTTCAACTTTAAACTTTTGTTACTCTTTTGGTAAAAAAAGAATAATAACACACTCATAGAATTGTCATAAGGAAAGTACTTTTTAAATCTTAAAATACTTTCTAAATGTGAAGTCTTATTTATTTATTTTTTTGGTGAGATGTGATTTCAGAGAACATAGGGTCATTGATCTAGAGATGGTTCATCTAATCCAACTCATTTTGTCCCCTCTTTTTATAGATGCTGAAATTGAGGCTGAGGAGGTGAACTAACTTGCCCCCAAGGTCCCATGGATATTAAGCATCAGAGGCATGATTTGAGTCCATGAGATGAAATTCCTTAGGAATTTCATAGCTCTGTCACATCGATTCAACATTCATGTACTTGCTAATCACAGAGGAGGGCTCTATTAGGAACCGGGCATGCACAAATGAATGTCATCTCTGATAATCTGGCATGGGAAATATGGCTAGGATACAAATATTTATACTACATAGTGATGAAAGGCATAGGAAAAGTAGTAATAGAGTGCTTTTGCACTGTCAGACTCCATCTTATATGATACAGGGTGTCTCAAGAAGCTATTAAAACTTAAAACTGTATTAAGACTTGGGGACATTCTGTTTATTTCTATACATGTATATCCCTTCCACCCCAAGCAGAATACAAAAGCTCTGTTTAGGGCAAGGACTTTATCATTTAAAAACATCTTTGTTATCCTCAATGCCTAGGCATTTGCACTTTTTTTTTGTGGAATTGATGACTTATGTAAGAGAATATTTTCATGTATGTCGGTTTGCCTTGGGATCTGTGAGATGAGGTGGGATGAGATAGAAGATTTGTCATAAATAAAAGGTTCTTGAAAGAGGTCTTACCAGTGCTGCACCTTGAAAAATAATTAATATTATTTTTATATCTTAGAATTATGCCACATTTTATAGTTTGTAAAGCATATCCTCGTAGCAACCCTCTAAGAAACGTAGGATACAATGAATTTTACAGATAGACATTTGAGATGGAAGGAAAGGCATTCCATGACTAAGGAATGACGTGAATAAGAGGAAGGAAAGAAAGGATGACATTAGGGGATGGTGAGTAGGCCAATTTGACTGAAATAACCAGTACAGAAAATGTTGGAAAGAGAAGCTAGAACCAGATTGTGGTGACCCTTGGCTGACAGGATAAAGAGCTTGAGATTTCATACAGTTGACAACAGGGAGCCACTGAAGAATTTTTAGAGCAGAGTAATGATGTGATTAGGATCTTATAGTAGAATGAACTTTCTGTCTGATAGCAGCATATCTATAATTTGGAGCAGAGAGAAGATTGAGGCATGGAAATGAACCATGAGGCTATTAAAGTAATATGGTAGAGAGAAAATGAGGGCCTGAGCTAGGCTGGTAGTAGAGGGAATAGAACTGAAGAAGAAAAGTATGAAAGAGAATAAATCACTTCTAAGATACTTTGCCCTTCTGAGGTTTGATGAATCACTAATAAGATTTCCAAAACTTAGTGAATTTTAAGTCTCAATTTACAATAACATAAACGTATTCTTTTCCAAAATGAGTAGTTTAGTTTAAGGAAGGGAGCTGAAAAACTGAATATGCCTAATCTGATCATTATACTTGGAAAATATGGTTGGAGATGAAGAAATCTTACAGAACATTCATGCAAATTCCATATACAAGTAGTACCTTTTCCTCCTAGTTTTGAAATAGATCCATAACACTTTAAATATTTCATAATAGGATGATCACAATTGGCAATATTTTGGAAGGATTTTTTTTAACCTGATGTTTGTTTATAATGGTTCCTTATCTATTTATTTTAATTTTAAATCACTTCTAAACTTTTCAGAAATATCGGAGTGCTTCAGTGGGGGCTGAAGAATATATTTATGAACAAACAGCAAGGTAGGTTGATGAAAAATGAAGTAACAGAAACTGGTTAATAAAGTGATTAAGATTTAAATAGGACATTTGGGGGGAACAAGATCATTTCTAATCATCTGATGAAATGTTGAAGCAAGTGCATGCTATGTCTAATATTAAAAAAGGCAATTGCCTTAAGCATTTATCAAGTGTCAGGAAACCTGGGTTCCAGTTTCAACTCTTCCACTAACTGGCTGTGTGATCTTGAGCAAGTCTCTTCATCCCAGAGTCTCAGTTTTCTGATCTGTAAAATGATGGGGTTGGAACATAGAACCTTCAAGGTCCCGTTCAGTTCTATAATTCTATCATTCTATGATATTTTGCTAATGTTTTCTCAAGAAAAAAATAAATTTACAATTTATTCATTTCAATTTATTGCAACAAATTTCAATCAACTTAGTTAAGTAAGAGCTGATTGTGTCTACTCTGCCTGGTGCCATGCTAGGTGTTAACAGCGCTTCTTAAGAACCAAACATTTTACTGGAATTTTGTTGTTGTTTAGTCATTTTCAGCTACATTCCATTTTTTGTGACCCCCCTTTGGGGATTTTCTTGCAGAGATACTGGAGGGGTTTTCTATTTCCTTCTCCAGTTCATTTTACTGATGAGCAACTGAAGCAAACAGGGTTAAATGACTTGCCCATGGTCACACAGCTAGGAAGTGTTGGAGGTGGATTTGAACTCCCAACTTCAGGCCCAGTGCTCTATCCACTGTGCTGCCTAGCTGTCCTAGCCTTATTTTACAAAGGAGGAAATGGAGGCAAAGGGAAGTGATTTGTCCAAGGTCACATAGCTAGAAATTGTCTGAAACCAGATTTGAGCTCAGGTCTTTCTGACTCCAGGTCCTACACTCTATCCACTATGCCACTTAGCTGCCCTTCTATTGGAATGGGGACTTCTTGATTTTATGACATGTTCATCAATAAACAAGCATTTATTAAATGCCTCTTGTGCCAACCTCTGTGATAGGCATATTTAATAAGCATATGTTCCCCTCTTTGTTGTTTTAGAAATTTAATTTGGATTTCTATTATTAGCTCTGGTTAAAGATTTCATTGCCCTGAGATGAAAGTAGAAATTTTGAGTTAATTTGTAAAAACGCCTCTTTCTCCAGGCTTTTTAAGAAGACATGAAATAAATAATTAAAAAATCAGATGGCCCCACTGAAAAGATTAATGAGGATAATTTCAACTTACACTTAGCAAATAAGGCAGAAATAAATACTTCAATTCAAAAAGACTACTATAGTATGCAGATATATTTCACATAATAAAATATGTATCTTCTTGAAAGTTCTATAAATAATTTTTATTGTAAATACAGTATTTCAAATGCATTAGAAAAGTTGGTCATTTGAAGAAACTCTGTCATGATTTCTTTTGTGAAATAATTGTTTTGTGAATAATTATTTTGTAATGAGAAAAATTATCTTCTATTGTATCTATTTTCTAAATTTTTATTTTTGTATGTTGTGTTGTCTTAAAGTAGGTCACACCTATATTACATCAGCTTACGGAAATTCAAAGAAGCTTAGATATTGTACCTCATTCATTATATATTGTAACTTGCATTCCCCATGGGCCATAGGCTTGCACCATTGACCATGCATATCATGGATTTTCTCCCTAGTGAAAAAAATCTGACACATAGGACCCTACTGGGGATTGGGCAAGAAATATATACATTATTAGAAATGATATTTGCCTATTTCCATCTTAAAATGACATCTTCATAAGCTGTTAGTGTCAACTTCAAGGAAATGCATTTATAAGAAGGGATGTTAAATTCATTAAGCACCAAAAATGAAAATAAACAAAACAAAATAGGAATGATAATTATTCTTTTTTTCCCCTTTTCCTCAGTAGCACATTTCAGTATACTTTGGAAGCTACAAAATCCCTACGTCAGAAGCAAGGAGAGGGACCCATGACCTATTTAAACAAAGGGCAATTCTACGCCATCACCCTGAGTGAGACTGGAGACAACAAGTGCTTCAGACATCCCATCAGCAAAGTCAGGGTATGAGCATTTCTCATATTAAAGACACAGAATCAGATATCTAAAAGTCAGAGAAGAAATTTTTGTGTGTTTTTGGGGGGATCTGGGGGTGGGTCGAGAACATTGATTTAATTGTTTTGTTTTATTCTTTTCCTTGAATAAAAGAAAAACATGAGAGTTTTGATTTATCATCCTAGACAGGTACCAAAATAACTCCAAGGGATAACTATGGTCTGCACCATACATAGTTTTAGAATATATCAGAGGGAATTTCCCTGCTTCATTCATCAGATATGAACTGCATAACTTCTTATCAACTAATCGTAATTTATTAGGTGTGTAACTGTGAAGTTGAAATCTGTTTGGGAGTGTGAAAGAGCTGCTACTAGATTTGAAAAGGGAGGGTATGATTAAGTCAGTGTAGGTACGAACTTGGAGTTCTAGCCAAAAGTTCCACAGCTCATGGCTCACTCCCTAGTCAAGAGACAGCATTCAAGCCTACCTGAATTATTTGGAGGGATTAGCAGATGCAGAAGTATCAGTCCTTTTGGAGGAAAATGAAATTTGAGTTTCAGCCTCACCCTGGAATGCTCCAGCTTCTAGAATTCACAGTGCTGCCAGAAAGGAAAATAATTGATCATTTCTTCACACTGAAAAGGAATATTGTATCAGATTCCCCACCTCTACCACCATGAAAGTTGCAGAATCCTTCAGATTTTCTTGTAAAATCTTTCTCCATCTTCACCCATAGTGACTAATCCCTTCCTCCCAATCCCGTCTTGTTCATACTTTCTACGTCCCTTTGAAAAAACCATTGGGATACAACAACACTACTGTATGCCTATGACTAGATGAGTTTATCCAAAATAAAAAAGTCCCCATGAAAATCCAACCAATGCATTATTAAGAAAAGAGGAGAAGTTTGTTCAGTTTCTGAAGTTTGTTCAGGCACAAACTTGTCTATTACAGTTGGATATAATTGCTTTTAGTGTGAGGAATTAGGAAACGTTGCTGATTTGGCCATTTTCCTCCGCATTATATTATTATACTCACTTTCTCTCTGGGGTATCTAATCCAATCCAAAAAAATCTAATCAAAAAAGGATTTTATTAGGCACCTATCTACTTTGTGTAGCACACTGGATGTTCTTTAGTCCTGTGCCTTCTCTTATCTCTCTCCACACCCCATCATGGATACCTCTTCTGCTCCCAGGGGTTTAATTATCATCTCTATGCAGATGACTTACAGATCTATATATCCATCCCCTTCTCTTTTTCCCCACCCCACCCCCACTTCAGTCCCACATCACCAGTTGCCTATTAGACATTTCAAACTGTCCCAGAAGTATTTTAAACCCAACATGTCCAAACTAAATTCATAATCTTTCCCAAATCATTGCTTCTACCAAATTTCCCTCTTTTGGTTGAGGGTCCTAGTATCTTTCTAGGCTTTCATGTTCCCCAGTATTAATCTTGACTCTTCAGTTTCCCTTACCTTATGTTTCTAGATAAAAGTTCAATTTGATTTAATGGGCTGTATTTTGACAAGGAGAGAAATATTCTATGTAAAATGCTACATTAGGATTTCAATTCAGTTCAATTCAGTGAGCATTTATTATAGTCCCTACTATATGTCAGGCACTGTGCTAGGCACTGGAGGTACAAAGATTTTAAAAAATGAGTACAATGCCTACCCTCAACTTTATATTCAGAAGGCAGAATTTGTTCCCTCTCTGAAAGATGACAAATCTAAAAGTGACTACTACTTGTACCTAATACAATGGTAGCAGGGAAAGGAATGGACATTTCCCCCATCACTGGCAATTATTTCCATAGGATCGCATTTAATCTAATTTGGAATATAAATTGGAACCCAGTCATGAGTGTTTAGGGTGTTTCCTTCTTTTATCACCAAAGAAAACTTTCAAATATCTTTTTTTTAAATTCTCTGATTGAGTAAGGAGTTCAAATAAATTTCTATATCAGAAATACAAGACTATCTATATTACCTTACTCATTTACTAAAGGAATTTTTGTTTAACTTGGAAACAGCCAGAAAGAAACACTGAGACACCACACAGTAAACTTTTATGTGTAAGGAACAAAGTTTGGAGATGCGAAAGGAAAACAAGCATCTTTGGCAGGCTCATAAATCCAGTAACCCATCACATGCTGACTTCTCTGTTATTTTTCTGCTTTCTTTTAAGTTCAACAGGCACTGCCTGTGAGCTGAAGTAATGTTTATTTTTAAATTGTGTTAACCTAGCAAGCTTTCCTAACTAATATAAACCCCTTGACAGAGCAATCTGTTTCCTTGTACAGTATTTCCTAATATACAAAAATAGATTGAAATTGGGCCAGAGTTCAAATGGAAACTTGGGAAAAATATTGAATTATCCTTTTAGCATAGTTAGAAAAAGCATAATGCATGAAATCGGATCCGGGAGATTCAGCTTTGGAATCCAACAAACCTTTGTGAAGTGCCTGATTTGGGGAAAGAACTTTACTAGAGACTGGGGATACAAAGGCCCTGCCTTCAGGTCACTTACATTCTATTGGGAAGGGGAATTGCAAAGACATACAAAGATATACAAAGACAAGGGAATTCAAAATATAGTCAAAGTAATTTCAGGTGGAAGAGGGAACATGGGGTTGCCTAATTAGGTATTAGATAACGATTTCTCTAATATTAAAAACTATAGGAAAAGCGATATTTTTGCCGCAGTATAAAATGATTTTTTGTACATGATGGCATACAGTTCATCACACAGACCTTCAGCTACCTCATAGTTTCTTTACCTCTAAAATGAAAAGGTTGGACTGGATGACTTATAAGCTCCTTTCCAGTACTGATATTCTGTGATTCCTTGGGTCAACATGTATTCAGGTAATCCAAGTTGTTTATGACTCTAGTAATAAATGAGGTTTCCAGTTCTTTTTCTTCCTTCCTTCCTTCCTTTCTTCTGCCCCCTTTCCTTGCTTTTGTTTTTTCTTTCCTCTCATTTCCTTCCTTTCTCTTTATCTCTTCCTTCCTTCTCTCTTCCTTTCTCTTCCTTCTTTTCTTTCTCTTTTCTTTTTTCCTTTCTTCATCTTTTCTTTCTTCCCTTCCTTCTTTTCCTTACTTTCATCTTTTCTTCCTTTCTTTTTCTCTTCCTTTCCTCTTTCTTTCTTTTTCTCCCTTCCTTTCATTCTCTTTCCTTCTTTCTTTCCTTCCTCTTTTCTCTCTTTCCTTCCTTCCTTCCTTCCTTCTTTCTTTCCTTCCTTTTCTCCCACTTATACAAGAAGTAATTTCTATCATTCTTTGACTTGACAGAGCGTGGTGATGGTTGTTTTCAGTGAAGATAAAAATCGAGACGAGCAGCTGAAGTACTGGAAATATTGGCACTCTCGGCAGCATACAGCTAAGCAAAGGGTACTTGACATTGGTAAGTAGGTAATGGTTCTGCAAGGGGCTTTGATGACTAGAGAATTGTTGACATGAAGTTAAGGTGAATACTAGTTGCTAATAAAAAAATGACAGTTCAGAAACCTCAAAGAAGGGAGAATTTTTGTTCCCATGAGAAGCAAACTCATATTCATTTGTCATTGGAAACTAATGATTCTCAAACTTTTTGGTCTCAGATCCCAAAGAGCTTTCTTTTTGTAACTTGTACCCATCACTGTTTGCTATATTGGAAATGAAAATGTCTTGGTATTATGCAAATAGTTTTGACCTCATGGATCCCTTGAAAGGGATTTGGGTACTCCTGGGGACCTTCAAATCACACTTTGAAAGCCGCTTCTTTAAAGAACTGAATGTCCCTCAGTAAAACATAAGGTGTCACAGTTTGGGGATAGTTAGGTTGTGGAGTCCTTTCTTTGGCAGTCAGGTGAAACCTATGTGCCCCTTCTCAGAAAAATATTTTTAGCACAGTGCCTGACACATAGTAAGTTCTTAGTAAATACTTGTTGGCTTGACTTGATTTAAATGCATAAAATAAAATACATAGGATTAAAAAGGAACTTAATTACGCTGAAATGCATTATCAAGTAAAGCCATTTAACCCCTTCCTTAGTTTCCTCATCTATAAAATGGGGTTAATAATAGCACCTACCTGCCAGGGTTATTGTGAGGATAAAATGAGATATTTATAAAACACTTTGAAAACCTTAAAGTTATATAAATAATAGTTACTGTTAACATTATTAGTTGAAGATATTTTTAAAAACAAGTTCACAGATCCTGGAATACAAGCTCTTTGTATAAGTCATTCCTTCCCTCCAGAATCTGTTTAGCATCTCTGGGGGCTTGAATTTTGGCTATCTTCCACGCGGTAGGTGGTGGTGCCTCTGTTCACTATATAGCTTTAGTGTTTATGCTGATTTTTTGGCATGGACATTTAAAAGAAGTGATTAAATTCAAGAACCAATAAAATTGAAGAGCCAGTACTGTTTTTAAAAAAATGAAAATATAACTCAATTAAAATAACATAAATCAGTTAGCCAAACATTGCAAGAGCAAGTTAAACTCTCAAGAAACACAATAAGGAGAGGCGGTTAGATTTTGCAATGGGGAGAGCATTGGCCCTGGAGCCAGGAGGACCTGAGTTTAAATCCAACCTCAGATAGTTACTAGTTATGTGATCCTGGGCAAGTTACTTAATCCTGATTGTCTCTGGGAAAACACACAGACACACAGACACACAGACACGCGCGCGTGCGCACACACACACACACACACACTAAAGAGCAAAAAATGAATTGAAAAGAATAGGAAACCTAAGTACAATTTCTCCACGTGAACTTTTGCTTCTTATCCATCATTACTTAATAATAATAACTGACATTTACGTGACATTTTAAGTTGGCAAAGCCTTTTATGTACCTTCCATTTCATTTGTTCCTCCCACCCTTGTGGTTGGGGAGCATCAGTATTACATCAAATGTTAATAGAAGTCATTTGCTTTGCAAACTTCAAAGTGCTGCATCAACATAGGTTATTTATCCTCATTTTGCAGATGAGGAAAATGAGGTTCAGGGTCAGCAACCAGATTCTAACCAAGATATTCCTGTGGCCAAGTCCAGTACAATTTCTTCTACGTATTGCTGCCTCGTAGACCTGTTAATATAGAAGAAAATTGAGAGATCATTCAGTCTTATTTATACAGAGGAGGAATGAGGCCGGGATTGGTAATTATTACTTTTCTATGGCCAAATAGCTAGTAAGGAGCAGAGCTAGGATTTGAACCCAAGTCATTGTGACCCAAGGAAGATCTTCAGATTACTATACTTTAAGTTTACTCAGGACTCAAGCACTGTTTGCTAGTTCTGTCTGCTTTGTTTGATAAGGTGATGTCCTAGTATGAAGAGAGTCCTGGAGTGGGAGTCATAAGACCTATGTTCTGCCTCCGCAGAAGAAACTGTATGATCTTGAACAAGTGATTTCCCTTCTCTGGGCTTTACTTTCCTTATTGAACTAGATGAAATATAAAGTCCTTTGCAGATCTTAAATTCTATAATCTTATAGCCCATACCTCATAACTACAACTGTGGGTTACACATATGAACTAGTAGGGGCTTCTCCTTAATCACTTATTTTTTCTTTTTGGCTTGTGACCTCAGGTACATCACAATTTGACTTGTGTTCAAATATCCCCCACCCCAAAAAAGAAAGAAATGAATTTCCTAAAAGAGCACCTAAACTAAAAAACATTGAACACAGGACAGATTCTATTTCAACCAACATAAAAGTACTCATCTTGTGCTTGTAAATAGTAAACACAATTCTTTCTTTTCTGGAAGGCCTTCACTTTCTCCAGGGTTGTATGCAGTTTTCTAGACTTATAATACTATGTTAGGCTTAAGGATTTTGGGATGAAGGAAGAGCCTGCAGTCACTAAACAGTTTATCCCTTTTCCCCTGGACCCAAATATTCTACATAGCTCACAGCAAGGTCCTGGTTTATTTCTTCACGTCATGGTTCTTCCTTGATGTACCTTCCTTATAACTTCTTCTTGGTCCAGGATTGCTTCCCTTGGGTACTTACTCATCCAAAAATGTCTTCACCACTTTGTCATTTTGATCCTATTACTTGCCATCCTGATTGCCAAGGATTTCCTTGTGATAGATTTTGGACTTTGCTGGATCACTGCCCACTTTCCACTCCCACTCCCCACTCCCAATCAGCTCCTTTCTCTGAATATAGTTCCTCTCTTTCCTTCCTTGTGTCTTTCTTCAAATCTGTCTGTTTCTGCCCTTTTAAAAGCCAAGGTCAAGGTGTGTGTCTCTGGCATTAATTAATTTGCTATGAGGTGTTAACTAGGTGATAACTACCTGTGAACTCTGTCAAGGTGTCCCACAACACAGTGCAAATGTGGCGTCAATGGAGATGTTTACAGCTCAGAACAAAGGTTTTATGGTTTTAACCTTGTTAACAAGGAGTTAACCCTGACCCACCTTCTCCAGAGTATATCCTCCATAGTCCTATGATTCTAAGGCAGGTATGTTGTCAGTTTTCCAAGTACTTGTGAAAACTTGATTGAAATGTTATGTCTCATCTGAGTACTCTTATTTAGCTCTCTGATGCATCATTTTCTCTTTGAGTTCCATTCCCCAAAGAAACTTTTAATTTAAAAAAAATGTTCATGATTGAAAGACACAGGAATGTCATCGAATGGAGGGCAAATCTGCCATCCACAATCCTTCATGTTTATCACTCCTTGAAATAAGGAGGGAAAAAAAAGTTATTTGTTGCTGTGGTTGAATTATTTTCTCTTTTAACTTATTGAGCTGAAATACCATGGTCTTTTCATTTTACAACTTTTACTAATTCCTCTTTTTACTCTCACTTAAAGTTGGATTCTTTTTAAAAGTTTCATTGATGGAGTTTTAATGTTCTATCCTCCTGTCTCCCATAGTCCTTTCCTTATAAGAAGACAAAGTCTCAAAAAGTCTAACAATGTATACAATATTCAAATCAACTAACATATATTAAGTAACATATAAAGGCAAAAAATATCCCTGATCTAAAGAAACTTATATTCTCCTGGGAGAATACAAATAAAGAGATGAGGAAATACAAGATGATTTTAAAAAAGAGAGAACTTTTAAAGGAAGGTTAGGAATAGTTTCCTGGAAGAAGTACAAATGAAGTGAAGGATGCTTGAAAGAAACTAGGTATTCTAGGAGACTGAGATGAGGAAAGGGTCTATTCTAGGTATGGAGAAGGATAGCTTTTGCAAATAAAACCTTCTGCATCTCTAGTCCCCTACTTCTCTACTAAATCATCATCATCATCTGTTTTAAGGGTCCAAGTTTCATCATTGAATTTAATGTGAATTTATTGTTCAGTTGTCTCAGTAATGTCCTCTTTGTGACTCTGTTTGGGGTTTTCTTGGCAAAGATACTCCAGGATCCAGGGTTTGCCATTTCCTTCTCCAATTCATCTGACAGATGAGGAAACTGAGGCAAACAGGGTTAAGTGATTTGCCCAGGGTCATACAGCTAGTGTCTGAGGCTAGATTTGAACTCACATCTTCCCAACTCCAGGTCTGGCGCTCTATCCAGTATACCACCTAGCTGCCCAATCTGAGTTCAGCCTTTTAATTTTGTCTTCTTGTAGTCATTGCTTATATTGTTCTCCTGCTTTTTTTTTTTCAGGTCAGGCTTTGTGTTTCTTTGTTTGCTTTGTTTTGTTTTTTGTCTTTGTTTCATCAGCACTTGGCGCATACTAGGTACTTAGTAAATGCTTGTTCAATTTATACTTCTCAAGTTTTTCTGACTTCCACATATTCATCATTTTTTAAAGCCTATTTTATGTTTATTTATCATACTTTCTTTGTCCTTTTCTCAATTGATGGACACCTATGTTCTTTCTAATTGTTTGTGAGATTGTTTTTCTCCCAGTCATACAAAGTGTTGCTTTGAATATTTTAGTATATTTGTAATCTTTTTATTATTGGGGGATATACTTAGAGCTGAGTTTCTGATCTATGCTCTTTTCTCTTTCTTAGCCTTTAACATATGTGACCATTAATAGAACAAGTTTTCCTCAGTTATAGATGAGTTTTCTCATTGGGCTATTTCACTGTGAGAATGAATGAAGGAAAAAGACCACCATCATGGAAAGTCATATTGAGTTTTCATGTCCTATGTTTCTTTGAAGTTGAGCATAAGGGTCTTTGGTTTAGGGTTTGTTATGGGGGTTCAAAGAAAGTTTAGGCTGAGTTTACTCTTCCATCTCTGTGTATATCATTCGATAGTAATAAAGGACCCTTTGACATATATGACCTGATTCATAGAGCCTAAAAAAGAGTTGAACTTCATTTTAATGAATTCTTTCCTTTTCTCTGCTCACTTAGGGCTTACTGTAATAAAGTCGCAGTTGCATTTGCAGGGCCTAAACTTTATGAACATCTCTCTTTCCTAGCTTCCCTGGTTTCCTTTAGGTCTCAACCAAAGTCTTACTTTCTACAAGAAAACTTTCCCAATCCCCTTAAATGCTAGCAAATTCCTTGTATTTCTTATTTTCAGTTTATCTTCTGTATTTTATTTCTTGTCTGTACATAACTGTTTGCATGTTATCTTTCCCAAGATGCTGTGAACTCCTTGAGAACAAAGACTGTCTTTTTCCAGTCTTTGTATCCCCAGTGCACGTAGTAGGTGTTCAAATGTGAGTTGCCTGAAGGATCCTTTGAACTTCCTAAGGATTCACATTGGTTTATATGCCTAATGCCAGCTGGTATTTTGGGAAAAAGAGCAGGGCTCAAGAAGTCCCTTAAATTGACTTTCCTCCCCTTAAGGCACAGGGTAAGAGTTCATTTATATGTGTTGTATTCCTTCACAAGAATAATGAAGGAGGTATTTTTTTTAAATAGACATCATCCTGTTTTGCAGGTCAAAAAACTGAGGATCAGGGAGAGGGGAAATAGATTACTTAGATTTGTGATGTGCTATCATTTGTGTTAAAAAAGAATATAACTGATCCCTCAGTACGATATTTGCTCAGTTTTGTTATTTTTCCTTCAGTATTGGCTATGGATTTCTACTGATGTATTCATATTCTCTTGCTAGTCCCTTATGACTAATATCCCTATCATTCCTAGTAAAAAATAATTGCTAAAAACTATTATTGAAAGTGGATTGATTGCATCATCTTTTAAATGAAGGACAAGAGGTTAAAGGTTCAAACTGTAGTTGTATCTTTTCAATTCAATTTAATATACATTTATTAAAATGATCTATTCTTCAAAAGTACTATGTTACACACTCAAAATTCAAAGAAAGTTACTGCTCAGACCTTAGTGTCAAGGAACTTACAATTCAACAGGGGGAAAAATACAGGTAAACAAGTAACTACGACATTATAGAGAGTGTGGGAAAGCTAAATGGTGCAGCAGATAGAGCACCAGGTCTGGAAGCTCAAAGAGACCTGAGTGCAAATCCAGCATCAGACACTTACTAGCTGTGAGACCCTGGGCAAGTCACTTAGCCCTTTTTGTCTCACTTTCCTCATCTGTGAAATGAGATAGAGAAGGAAATGGCAAACCCCATTAGTGTCTTTGCCAAGAAAACCCCAAATGGGATCATGAATAGTCAGACACAATTGAGAAATGACTCAGCAAGAATAACAACAACAACATCGGATGAACTTTATAAAGGCCAGTGGATTTAACAATTGGCAGACCATGAGTAATCTTAGAGAAAGCCTTTGAGTATGACAGTGTGTCATTTTCTAGTAAGGGTACAATATTCTGAAAAAATTGTGAGAAGAAAAAGGGTCTATTTTTATTCTCTTAGTTTGAAGTACACCATATCTACTGACTGAAAAAAAAATACTTCTCCTTGATAGCTATTTTTATAGGCCTATGGAGCTAAAAGTAATTTTAGAGAAATTATTGAGTATAGCTCTTGTATTTTACAGAAGAGAAAGTGAGACCAGTTTCAAGGTCATACAACTTGTCACAGAGAGAGATAGAACTTATATCTTTGGGTGTATAGTTTAGGACTCTTCTAGCACATTCTAATTAAACAAAGAATTTGTGGTTATTTGCCTTAACCTGTTGAAGAACCAATAAACTTTTGTAGAACAGAGGCACAAGTCATTTTTATTTGAAAACACAACATTATAATTACTACTTGAGAAAATAGAGAAGCAATTAAATGGGAATATGGATTAGTTCCAAATAAATTAAAAAGTGAATGAATTTCAACTATATACCTGTTGGTTCAACATTTATATTATTACAGGGTTTATATTCCCAACACCCGCACATTTATACCTCACTGGCTGTCATTTCCAGTCTCCCCATTCTCATCTCTCACCACTACCACCCCTGGTTCCATGTCTTTACTTTTTAAAAACAGGACTATCATGGACTCACTACTTGACTGGGGGCTTCATCGAGTCAGACTTGAGTCCAAGGGTTATTTAGCTGTGAATGTTGCTCTATGATGTCAAGAACTGTCTCATTTGTAGTTTAATACTTTCTATATCTACCATATGTGATATGTATGTAGTAGGTACTTAATAAATGTTAGTGAACTGATTATCTCATTACCTTTCCCTATAAACCCTCTTTTCTTCCCAACTTTCCTATCTTGGTTGAGGGTACCACCATTATTCTAATCAATTACATTCACAACCAAAGCATCATCCTTTCCTCTCCCTCATCCCTCCTATCCAGTTAGTTGTCAAATCTTATCAATTCCACCTCCACAGACTGTCTTGCACAAATATCCTTCTCTTCACTCATATGGCCAACTGCATTATCGCAGACCTTTATCACCTTTAGCCTAGACTATTTCAATAACCTCCTAATTGTTTTCCCTGTCTTCCTAATTGTTTTCTCCTTTCTCAAATCCAACTTTAACATAGATGCCAAATTGTTATTCCTGAAATATGGATGTGTTCTCTTGTCCAAGAAGTTCCAGCATCTCCCTTTTGTCATAAAGTTAAAATACAAGCTCTTTTCCTTTCCTCTTGAACCTTTTAAAATCTGCCTGTGGAGGTGGAGCCAAGATGGCAAAGTAGAAGCAGTAATTCAACTGAACTCTCCCAATTTTCCCTCCAAATAACTTTAAAATAATGCCTCAAATCAAATTCTGGAGAGGCAGAATAAACAAAAGGTTGGGGTGAAACAATTTTCCAGTCCAAGACAACATAAGAGGTCATGAAGAAAGGTCTATCACACTGGGGTGGTGGTCAGCCTCAGAGTGCAGGGCAGCCTGCACCCTGGCAAAGTCAGCAGCAGGTGATGGAGGTGGCTTCATCAGAGACAGCAGTGACTTCTGGAGCTCTTAGCCCACAAATGATAAGGGAGTCAGACCACTGGTTAAAAAGAGATTACAGGGCACCCTTTGCTGGTGCTGGGTTCAGCCCTCTATTGCATTGCCCATTCATAGTTCTGGGTCATAGTCCCAGGGCAAAAAGAAATACTAGTGATTTTGGCTTCAGGTCTGGGTGGAGAAGAGTGCTTGTGGTCACTCACAAGGGAACAAGGACCTGGGTCTCAGTTCCAAAGCACAAAGGGTCATTAGTGTTTGCAGACACAGGAGAGTTGGGGGAAGGGGCTGAGAAACAGTTCTAGGTCCAAAAGGAGTGATAGCACTTGTGGGTATAGAGAAGCATGGGTTCTGGTCACAGCAACATTCCTGTTTGCTAACAAGGGAATAGGGGTGCTGGTCTTAGTTCTTAGTTCTTAGGCAGTCTGGTCTTAATTCTAAGGCAGAAAGGAGCACTAACACTTGTGGCTGCCAGAGAGCAAGGGATGTGGTCATAATTCCAGAGCCAAGGGAAATGCCAGCACTTGTAGCTACAGGAGGACAAGGTTCCTTCTTAGGTAAAGACCAGAATACAGGTCTGCGCAATGACTGTACCTCTTCTTAAATCATATTATCTTGGAAGCACTGAAAACCTATAGATCCTCAGAACTACCTCTGAAAATAGCTGCACAAAAACACTAAAGCTTGGAACAGTGCCTGCTCCACCCCAGAAGGACAGCCCAACTTTAATATCAAGTTAAAAGTGAAGAAACAGGCTGGAAAAATGAGCAATCAACAAGAAAAAGAGCATGAACATAAAGAGTTACTATGGTGACAGAGAAAATCAAGACACAAACTCAGAAGAAGACAATTATGTCAAAACAACTACTTGCAAAACCTCAAAGGGAAAAAAATGTGAATTGGACACAAGCCTAACAAGAATTCTTGGAAGAGCTCAAATAGTAATTTTACAACAAATAAGAGAGGTAAAGGGAAAAAATGGGTGGAGGGGGGAGAGGATAAAATTGATGCAAGAAAATTATCAAAGAAGAGTCAATAGTTTGGTAAAAAAAATACAAAAAATACTGAAAAATAACACCTTAAAAATAAAATTGGACAAATGGTAGCAAAAAGAGGCTCAAAAATTCACTGAAAGGAAGAACTCTTCACAAAGCAGAATTAGCCAACTGAAAAAAAAGAGGAACAAAAATTCAAAGAAGAAAAGAATTCTTTGAAAAGTAGAATTGGTCAAATGGAAAAAGATGTACAGAAACTACTGAAGAAAACATTTCCTTAAAAATTGAAATGAGACAAGTGGAAGCTAATGTCTCCATGAGACATCACAAAACCATAAAACAAAATCAAAAGAATGATAAAATAGAAGAAAATGTGAAATATCTTATTGGAGAAAGCAGCCAACCTGGAAAATAGATTGAGGGGAAGTAACTTAAAAATGATTGTACTACCTAAAAGCCATGGTAAAAAAAAAAAAAAAAAAGAAGAGTGGTCCCATCATATTTCATGAAATTATCAAGGCAGTTTTCCCTGATAGCTTAGTATCAGAGGGTAAAATAGAAATCAAAAGAATCCACCATTCACCCCCTAAAAGAGATTCCAAAATGAAAACTCCCAGGAATTTCATAGTTAAATTCCAGAATTCCCAGATCAAGGAGGAAATATTGCAAATATCCAGAAAAAAACACTTCAAATATTGTGGATCCACAGACAGGATCACACAAGATTAGCAACTTTCATATTAAAGGATCAGAAGGCTTAGACTATGATGCCCCAGAAGGCAAGGGAGCCAGGATTACAGCCAAAAATAATCTACCAAGGAAAACTACATATAATCTTCAGGGGGGAAATGGATATTTAATGAAATAAAGGACTTTCAAGTATTTCTGATGAAAAGAGCAGAGCTGAATAAGAAAAAAATGACTTTCAAATACAAGCCTCAAGAGCAGTATAAAAAAGGAAAAGTGAAAAAGAAATCACAAAGGATTCAACAAAGTTAAGCTGTATACATTTCTATATGGGAAAATGATACTTGTAATTCCTAAGAATTTTACCATTATTTTATATATACATATACATACATATATACATATACATATCTATATATATATATATGAACATGGCTATGAGTTGACTATGATGGGATGATTTCAAAAAATAAAATTAAGGAATAAGAAAGATGGATATACTAGGAGATGGGGAAAGGGAGAGGTAGAATGGGGGAAATTATGTCATATAAAAGAGGCATGATAGGATGAATTTTTACAGTGAGGGGAAGATGGGTGTGGAGGAAGGCAAAGTTTGAACCTTACTCTCACTGGAATTGGTTCAAAGACAGAATAACATGTCCTCAGTTGGGCACAGAAATCCTTCTTACCCAACAGGGAAGTAGGAAGAGAAGGTGGGACACTACAGAAGGGATGGAGCATTAAAGGAGGCAGTGATAAGAAGCAAAATAGACTTTTGAGGAAGGACCGAATAAAAAGAAGGAGAAAAAGATAAATGGGGGAAATAGGATGGAGGGAAATACTCAACTAGTAGTTATAACTGTGAGTGTGAATGGGATGAACTCTCCCATAAAATGGAAGCAGCAAAATGGAATGAAAATCAGAATTCTATAATATGTTGTTTACAAGAAACATACTTGAAACAAAGGGACATGCAGAGAGTAAAAATAAGGGGCTGGAACAGAATCTATTATACTTCAACTGAGGTTTTAAAAAAAGAGGGATAGTAATCATGATCTCAGACAAAGCAAAAGCAAAATAGATTTAATTAAAAGATATAAGCAGGAAAACTATATTTTGTTAAAAGGTACCAGAGACAATGAAGTAATATCAATACTCTAAGCAGATTTGCACCAAATGGCATAGTGTCTAATTTCTTAAAGGAAAAATTAAATGAGTAACAGTAGTAAATAGAAAATAAAAGTGTACTAGTGAGGGACTTCAACTTTCTCCTCTCAGAACTAGGTAAATCCAGTCATAAAATGAACAAGAACAAAATTTAAGGAGATGAATAGAATTTTATGAACATTAGATATGATAGACCTCTGGAGAAAACTGTATAGGATTAGAAAGGAGTATACTTTAAAAAAGCAACAACTGTATATGGCATTTTCACAAAAATTACTATGTATTAGGGCATTAAAAAGCTCATAACTAAATGCAGAAAAACAAAAATAGTAGAAATATCCAAACTACAATTCAATAAAACATTGCATTCAATAAAGGGCCATGTAAGCAGAGATTAAAAATTAACTGGAAACTAAACAATCTAAAGAAAGAGTGGGTCAAATTACAAGTCATAGAAACACTCAGTTTCATTAAAGAGAATGATGGTAATGAGACAACATCCCAACATGTATGAGATGTAGCCAAAGTAATATTTAGGGGAAATGTATACCTCTAAACATATACGTGAATAAAATGGACAAAGAGGAGATCAATGAATTAGGCATGCAACTAAAAAAACTATAAAAACACCAATTTAACACCAATTTGGATCCTGAAAATTAAAGATTAATAAATTTGAAAGTAAAATAAAATCACTTTGAACTAGTATATAAAAAATAGGAGCTGATTTCATGAAAAAAATACCACATCAATAAAACAGATGAAACCATTGGTTAATTTGATTTTTAAAAAAAGTAAAAAGAAAACTAAACTACTAGTATCAAAATGAAAAAGGTGAATTCACCACCAGTGAAGATGAAATTAAAGCAATTATTAGGAACCATTTTACCCAATTATATACCAATAAATCTTACAATTTAAATGAAATGGATGAATATTTACAAAAAATATTGTCTGTTAATAATCTCTTGCCCAGATTAACAGAAGAGGAAAGAGAATACTTAAATAACCTTATCTTAGAAAAAGAAATTGAACAAACTATCAACGAGCTCCCTACGAAAAAAAATCTCCAGGACCAGATGGGTTCATGAGTGAATTTTTAACAAGCATTTAAAGAACAATGAGAGAAATTTCACTTAAATAACAGTAGACAATATGAAATACTTGACAGTCTTCCTTCCAAGACAAACCCAGGAACTATATGAACATGATTAGAAAACACTTTTTAACATAAATAAAGTCATATCTAAACAATTGGAAAAATATTAATTGCTTATGGATAAGCCAAGCCAATGTAATAAAAATGACAGTTCTATCTAAATTTATTTTTTACTCAGTGCCATCCCATTGAAATTACCAAAAATTATTTTTAGAACTAGCAAAAAGTCATAACCAAATTCATCTGGAAGAACAAAAGTCAAGAATATCAAGGGAATCAATGAAAAAAATGTGAAGGAAGATGACCTAATCATATATTTCAAATTGTATTACAAAGCAATATTTATCAAAACAATCTGGTACTGGCTGAGAAATAGAGTGTTGGACCAGTGGACTAGATTAGGTACATATTAATACACAATAGTAAATGGTCATAGTAATCTACTATTTGGTAAACACAAAGATCCAAGCTTTTGGGACAAGAACTCAGTATTTGGCAAAAATGCTGGGAAAACTGGAAATAATTTGGCAGAAAACATTTCATACTATATACTAAGATAAGGACAAAATGGGTCATGATTTAAATACAAAGGGGGAAAAGCAAATTAGGGGAGTATAGAAAATTTTACCTGTAAGATCTATGCATAAGAGAAGAGTTTATGACCAAACAAGAGATAGAGAGCATTATGGGGTGTAAAATGGATAATTTTGATTAAATTAAATAAAGAGGTTTTGTACAAACAAAACCAGTTCTGCCACGATGAGAAGAAAAGCAGGAATTTACAGGGAGTTTCTTGACAAAGATCTCATTTCTCAAAGATATGGAGAACTGAATCAAATTTATAAAAATGTGAGTCATTTCTCAATTGACAAATGATCAAAAGATATGAACAAGCAGTTTTCAGGAGAAGAAATCAATGCTATGTGAAAAATACTCTGTCATTATTGATTAGAGAAATGCCAGTTAAGAGAACTCTGAGATGTACTATCTTATAACCTATCAAATTGGCTAATAGGAAAGAAAAGGAAAATGAGAAATGTTGGAGGAAATATGGAAAAATTGGGACACTAATGCATCTTTGGTAGAATTGTGAACTGATCTAATCATTCTGGAAAACAACTTGAAAATTATTCTATAAAATTTTGCATATCCTGTGATCCAGGAATACCACTACTAGGTCTGTATCCCAAAGAGGTCAAAGGACAATGACCTATATGTACAAAAATATTTGTAGCAGTTCTTTTTGTGATAGCAAAGAAGTGGAAACTAAGGGGATTACCATCATTTGGGAAATGGCTGAACAACTTGTGATATATACTATTGTGCTATAAGAAATGATGAGCAGGATGCATTCAGAAAACCCTGGGAAGATTTATATGAACTGATACAAAGTGAAGTGAGCAGAACCAGGAAAATAATATATGCAGTAATCCCAATATTGTATGATGGTCAACTGTGAATGACTTAGCTATTCTCAATAATTCAATGATCCAAGATAATTGCAAAAGACTTATGATGAAAAATGCTATGAAAAATGCTACCCACTTGCAGAGAAAGAACTGCTGGAGTCTGAATGCAGATCAAGATATACTTTTATATTTTCTTTTTTTTTTTTGTCTGTGTTTCCTTTTGCAACTTGACTAATATGAAAAATATTTTGCATGAATTCAAATGTATAATGTATATCAAATTGCTTATCTCCTTAAGGAAGGGGGAGGTGAGGGAAGGAAGGAGAGAGTTTGAAACTCAAAATTTTAAAAATTAATGTTAAAATTTTTTACATGTAATTAAGAAAAATAAAATATGAAAAAAATCTTTTTTTCTGTCAGATGCTCATGAGATCTCCCCTCCCCCTAAAATTACCTTGGCTATGCCAAATGCTATTTCCAGAGTTATTGAATTTATTTGTAAATTAAATAAAGAGGAATATGCATTTTGAAGCTAGTGAAACAGTACAGGAAGGTAGTGATAAAGGCCTTTATAAGGGTGGTAAAAATAAGAATATAAAGGATGGACAATTTGAGAGATGGTACAGATGTATAACTGGTGGAATGTGATAATTGATTGGATATAAATAAAAAGTATAAGATAAGAAAGGATGAATAAAACAACTCTGAGAATAATGAAGATAGAAATAGTGAAGGGGAGCAAGTTTAGGGTTTCATATATGTTGATTTTGAGGACCATGTAAGATATTCAGATAAAAATATCCTCTAGGCAATTAGAGATATGAGTCTGGAGCTCAGAAGAGAAGTCAAAGCTGGAGATACAGATTTTGGAGTCTTACACATGGTTGAAGCAGTTGATTTCATGGGAATGAATGAAACGGGAAAGAGAAGGTTAAAAAGAGAAGAGAGCTGAGAACAAGTCCTTGAAGATATTCTTATAAAAGCTACACTTATATACAAAAGTATGAACTATATTCATTTGTACCTTGAAATAATGCTCTCTAGTAAGTATTCTTTAAAAGATAAGGTGCTATTCTTTTTATACATATACCTTTTACTTACTGAAAGGGACAGAAAAAAAGTTATTTGCATAAGAAAAGCAGATTGAAACAGTTTGGAAGGTTTCTGCAACCTGAGAGTAGCATAGAAGTAGTTCTGTTTATCTGGAAAGCACTGAACATCAGGAGAGAACTAAATGACACGTTCAGACTGTTAACTAAAAGAGAGTACCAGGTCAAATAACCTGCAGACTGCTTCTGCATTATCTCTGGTGATGTTCCTTACTGCTAGGTTTATATAAGCATATGGTCAATCTGCCTCATGGAAACTACATTTTGGAGAGAGTTTTTGAGCGGACCTTTTATGTTTTGATTGTTCCTACTAGCCTTCTTTTGAGTAAATGGTATGATTAGTTGTGTTTATGGGGCAGCCTTTAGTAAATGTTTCAGGTTTAAGAGTCAGTGGTATTGGCATTAATTGACATTTCTCTCATCCTTGTGATGGATTTTGTTTAACTGAAAAGTCACCTAATGGGGACTCAGGAGATACAATGTCAAGTATAAGGTGTGTATCCTTCTATAGTAGGGTTATTCCTAGATTAATTTAGCTAGAGCAGGAGAATGTTCAGCAAGGTTATGCAGGGACATCACCCTGAGTTGATTCAACTAAGTAAAGCTCTGCTCCCTCTTAGTTGCTCATTGTTGTCTACCACAGTCATCTACCAAACACCTTGTGGCTCTTTTGTCCTTAGGCCCTCAGTATCTAGAGATTGAGCCAACTGAGTCTCAAGGACCATTTCAATGCTTTTAAAGGAAAAAACTAACCTAACTTAAATGAGAAGTTTCAGGGGAGGAAGGAGATAAGATATCGCTTTTGTTAGAGGCATTGTGCTGAGCACTAGAGATACAAATATAAGCAAGTAAACTAGCCCCTGCCTTCATGGAGTTTATATTCTAATAGGGGAATACAACTCATATAGGGGAACTTGAGTGGAAATGGGTGGGGCTAGGGTAGGCACACCATGGCATGTTTTAGAGTTGGCTTGGAAGTAGTAGTGTAGCGTCATTACAGTCTAGGCTAGGTGAAAGCTCACCTATGCTAGCCTAGGGTCCGAAGGGGTAGGCTATGGCCTCTGGTCTATTATACAACAAAGTATAAGGAGATTAAGGTTCACTGGTGTGAGAGAGGAATTCTGACCCATAGTTGAATGGTCCTCCTCCTGCATCTAGGAATTTTTGTAAAACTTCACTGGCAGTGATGCTTCTTTGAAGGATGTAAAAGAAAGAGCACAGGGTAGAGTATAAGCTTCTTGAGGACTGAAATTTCATTTTAGAAGCTGTATCCCAAACACCTACAGCACTATACTTAATAAATACTTGGTTGATAGAATTAGATGGCCTGAGATCTGCTATGGGCTACTGTTTGTGTATATCCTGGGGTTAATCAATGCTTCAACTCTCCGAGCCTCAGCTGCTTTGTAAAGTGCCAGATCTGGATTAGATGGGCTCTTATTTCCCTTTCAGCTCTGAATCCTATGCATCACTGTTATTGTTATTTTTCCAGACTCCCTTGGAAGCCAGATTAGGCGCATCCCAATTACCCTTCCTGGGTCAAGCATCTTGCCACCTTCTTCTGTAGCCCTTATAGTATTTCTTCACTACTTCCATTGTCAGTCAGCCACTTAGAATCCATTTGTGGTTGAGTGGTTTTAAAAGAGAAAACCTCTGTATAATAAACACTGTGTTAATAACAGGGCTTTGTTTGTTAAACACCAGTTTGAGTAAGAACATGTTGCTATTTACTAGGTATTCAAATTTGTATTTGTTTTGTAGGAAAGTGTACCTAGATTTTAGCTGCTCTATGTTTCTTGTTGCCCAATTTAAGTATTTTTTATATAATTATGAGAGTAAATAAGAGGAATGACAGTATATTTTATCTTAATACTGCCATTCATTCAAGAAACAGGGCAGAGTATGATAGAAGAGAGTTGCATTTAGAGTCAGAAATTCCTGAGTTCAAGTTCTGTCTTTGATGTTTTATGACTCTGTGACCATGGATAAGTTACTTTGTGTGATATGGAGATAATAACAAATGTAGAAGGCACCTCATGAGTTGTAGAGAGGATAAAGCAAGATAATGCAAGTAAAGTACGTTGCACACCTTAAACGGCCATGTAAATGCTAGCTCCTATAATAACACACACTCAGCCCTCCTCTCAGCACTCCAATGAGGGAGATAGTTGGCAAGTGTATAGGTTAATTGGCTCATAGATTTAAGAGCTGGAAGGAACTTCAAAGGTCATCTACTCTAACCCTTTCATTTTATAGATGAGGAAACTGAGGCCTAGAGTGACTAAAATGACTTCACACAGCGATTAAGTGGCAAAACTGGGATAATATTTACTCTCAAACACAAGGCTACTGTGACATGAAATTGAAGGAGATTGAAACATTTTATTCATAATGCAAAATAATAAAGCATAAAGTAACACTTGCCTCCTGACCCCATGATGTAGCCATATGTAACAACTTTTTGCTTTATAGAAGCAACAAGAGTTTTTTGTTACAGGATCACAGATTTAGAGAAGGAAAGGACCTTAGAAGCCATCTCTAGGCCAATCCTTTTATTTACAGATAAGACAACTGAACCTTGGAGAGGTTTATGACTTACCCAAGGTCACAATTATTGGAGCCAGAATTTGAAACTAGGTCTTTTGCCCCAGATCCTTCAAACTTTTCATGGCTATATGACCTGCCTCTGGCTCTCCTTTTATTTCCAGTACAAGATCAAATGAAGTGGTTAAGATTCTCACGTGTTTCAGTTGCTATGAATAAGCGGGTAGGTCAGTGGCTCAGTGAATGGTGCTGGGTTTAGAATCAAGAAGACATATTCCTGACTTAAAATCTTGCCTCAGACACTTCCTAGATGGGCAAGTCACTTAACCCTGATTGCTCAGTTTCCTTATCTATACAATGAGCTGGAGAAGAAAATGACAGACTACTCCAGTATCTTTGCAAGAAAACCTCAAATGGGGTCACAAAGAGTCAGACCCTAATGAAGCACAACAAAACAGAAGGTATTAAAACATAGATCTGTTGACAAAGTAAAAGCTTCCATGTTTGGTCTAAACTAATATATCAGAATCCACAAAACCACCTTACAGTTGTGATTAGTATTAAATAAGAAATTAATTTCATATTTTAGAAATGGTGAATCTTTTCATTTTCCTGCATAGTGACTGAATGTTTTATGTGGAATGATGTGTACATGATAAAGGAAGGAGTATCAAGGGGGTTGTAACCTAGGTACATACGGCATTATATATTCAGTCCAGCTTTCTTTAGCTCTTTGCATAAATTCAATAAGGTCAAATGGATGAAGCAGGGTGAGCCTGAGGAATGCATCTGTAAAACAGGAGGATGGTAAAACTGTCTGTACTATGCTGGGGATGAGATATGGGCAGTCCTTCCTATTAACTGGTTCTAGAGTTCCTCAAGAATGAATTGAATATTGGTTACCCATACAAAATTGTTTAGACCTTTAGATGAAAGGAGGGGATGGGGCGGGGAGAGGATGCCCCAGAGGAGTTAGTGGATAAAGTGCTGGACTTAAGGGTCAGCAAGACATGGGTTCACATATTCTCTCAGGTACATAGAAGTGGTGCTTTTGTTTCTTCCTCTGTCAAATGAAGGTCTTGGACTGAGATGGTGAAAATGAGAAAGGATCTGAGATTTTGTTTCCACAAACTTCCTGCTTCTTTTAGCTAGGCCTGTCATCTACATATCTTTGGGAATATTCTGTTTCCCTTTGAAGGCAGATTAGTGGAGACATGAACAAATTTTGTCCTATTTTAATAGATGTTATTTCTGTAGTCCAGTCAAACTGGATTAGAAAAGCACCCTGTACTTAAGTCTTGCTTTTGTTCCTGTCTGCATCTATAGAAATTGGAATTCTATACAACCTAGAAAATTCATTTCAGGATTACACCACATTTTTAATCTATACAAATAGCATGGCATGGAGTTCTAATCCAGTTGAGTATGATCCAAAAGGGATATGACCAGAGGAAAAGTCACATTTCTCATCCCATTGTGGGATTCTTTTCAGTTGTGTTCTGTAGTTCCCTTGAGCCCTTGAGTCATAAGGCTTTTGCTTCCAATATAAGTACTATGAAACCTGAAGTCATGACTCAGTAGTCAGCCCCCTCATATGAAGGGTGTAACATGTTCCAAAGAATATGTTATTTTCTAGCTCATAAAAAAAGTCTCAAATGGTCTTGAGATCAAGTTAACTTTTTCTTATCCATGCTAATGGAAGTGAAATAGTAGATGAATCAAAAATCATTTCCTTGAGATAACATTCTTTTTATTTATTTTTCAAATAAGAATGATAAAATTCTGCTTATTGTTTATGTGGTTGTTCAGTTGTTCTATGTGGCTTCTGTCCATGGGGTTTTCTTGCAAAGATAACGGAGCGGTTTGCCATTCCCTTTTCCTGTGTGCCTCCATTTTGCAGATGAGGAACTAGAACAAATAAGGGTTAAGTGACTTGTCTAGGTTCACACAGCTGGTAAGTGTCTGAGACTTGGATTTGAACTCAGGTCTACCTGACTTTGGAGTAGAGAGAGTCAAGTACTCTCTCTACTGCACCACCTAACAGCCTTGTCATTGTTTATAAAAGGAAGCTAATTTAAGAACCTGAGAAGAACCATGGTATAGTGAATAAAGTACTGGTCCTTATTCCAAGAAGCCAAGGCTTCAAATTCTTCCCCTAATATCTCTGTTACCATAAGGAAATGACTTAATCAAAATGAGCTTCAGTTTCCTCATCAGCAACGTGTGGATAAGAATAATTATAGCCTCTGCTTCACAGTATTCTTGAGAGGCTTAGATAAGGTAATGCATATAGATTCTTAGGTAAGTATGTTATTATAAAAACCACAAAGGTGCATCATTTTATAGTATATTCACATATCCTCCCTCTGTTGAACTGATCATGAAGAACTGGAAACTAACTTCAAATACAAATGCCTACAAACTGTTGAAAATCACACCTGTTAATTTAAAAAAAATCATTTAAAGTTCATTGTAATACAATGCAACTGATTTATAAGATACACCTGAAAGGGAGATTTGTTACTCTTATAACAAATGTCACTATATAATCCATCATTAATGTACTTTCTGATTTCAATCTATTAATAATCATGTAAAAGATTCACATAATCATCTTTGTTTTAGGCTCATAATAATCTTCCCTTGAATTAGGATATATGTCTAATAATAATCATATATTCCTCTATAGTAATTAGCAAGTAATATAGCACAACTAGTTATCACAATGAAATTATAGGATTTTCCTCAGTGTTTGTTGAATAACAAATTCTTGGATAAAGCGTGGACTTGGAGTCAGGAAGAACTGAGTTCAAATCCAGTCTCAGACACTGACTATATGTGTGACCACGTGCAGGTAATTTAAGCTCTGTCAGCCTCAGAATGGGGATAATAATAGCACCTGGCTCTCAGGGTTGTTGTGAAGATAAAATTACAAACCCCAAATGCTAGCTATTTTAAAGCTATTTTAAATCCTGAAAATCTATTACATTGTAATATAGAGATCAATAGTTTAAGTTTATTTTTCATTATTTCTCTTTTTTTGGGGGGGGGGGAATTGAAAACTTATAAAATGCCAGTACTAGTAGAAGGAGTGCTGCCTTTGGAGTTAAAGGCCTTCAGTTTGAATTCTGGATCTGCTATTTACCACCTGAGTCACTTTGGCCACTGGATCTCATTTAAAAAAAATAGTTTATTTATTTTTAGTTTTCAACATTCACTTCCATAAAGCTTTTGAGTTTTCAATGTTCTTCCCCTCTTTTCCCTCCCTCCTCCCCAAAGCAGCATGTAATCTGATAATAGGCTATACATATGCCTTCTTATTAAGCATATTTTCACATTTGTCAGAAGAATTAGAATGAATGGGAGAAACCATAAGAAGAAACAAAACAGAAAAAGAGAGCAAATAGTATGCTTCCATCTGCATTCAGACTGGATCTCATTATCTCATCTTATCCATCTATAATATTAAGGGGTGAATCATGTATTTGATACATGACTATAGTTCCTATGGTCCTTCCTGGCTTCAAATCTATAATTCTAAGTCACATCTCTTTGATTCTCACTTTCCTCATCTGTAAAATGGTATTGTTGAGCTGGGAGATATATAAGGTCCCTCTAACCCTGTCATTCTCTAAATCTTTACATACAGAAAAATATTTAGGTTCTTAGTAAACATACAGTCCATGTTCTCTTATTGTGTTTTCACTCAGTCCCATGAAGGGAATTGTAGTGATGAGTTAATTTATCTTTGTGACCACTTCTCCTTCATGATCTAGCCCAGGAGGTAACTGACACCATGCCCTTCTAGGCTGCTTTCCTGTAGTCTGTGCCATCGCTGTTCCCAACACTGTGCTGCCACAGTCAAGGACCCCCATCTTACAAAAGGTACCACTGATTTCATGTGTACCCAAGTCCCCAAAAGAACAATGTGGCCTAGAGACAGACAGGCTGCTGGTCTAAGATGACCAGACGTTCTTTCTCCAGCATATTGTCTACACTTCCTCCCTACAAATATAGTCTACAGAGAGCCAATTACCCTCCCCAGAATTACATAAGCTCTTCTTCTGCTTGTTAGACTGAAGAAAATTAGACTCTTCTTCGAAAAAAATAGCTCTAGGACATAAGAATTGGATGCTTGAATTTCTCTTTCTCAGGTAATTTCCATGCTTCTTTTCAGAGAAAAACGTACTAATAGAATCCTAGTATATTAGCACTGGAAGTGATTAATGACAATTCGTGATTAAAAACGGAAACTCTTGAAGGCCCCTGACTTTTCAAAAAACATTGTAGATTCACTGATAAGTCATAATAGTGAGTCACAACCAAATTAGAGAAAGAGGCTTATCACTGCTATCTACACAGGACTCAACTTGATGGGGAATCTGGGGAACTGGCCAGGAGCTACCAAATACCTAGATTGTGGCTCTCCCTAAATTTCACCACCTTTTTCTCACCCCCTGTTATCACATTTGTGCATAATGTAAGGCATGCCCTGATTTATGAATAAGTGCTATGGCCACAACAAGGAAAAAATCCTTTTCATCTCAAATATTTCTTTGAGGAAACATTTACATAGTAAACTGAGCAGGTTACAACAGAACTTTCTTTTGAAAAGTTGTAAAAAGCCATGCAGTTCTTAAATATTAATTATTTTGTTTAAGAGGAAAAACATAATTAAGCCTCATCAGTCTACATATGTAGGTCTCCGCCCCCCCCCCCCCATGTGTTTATCTCAGTATATCCTTATTTGGCTGGAGAACAGAACTTGTTGGCAAGAATTATTCCCTGAGGTCTCCCCTACTCCCCCAGCTCTCAAGTCTGCTTGGCTACTCAACTTTGGCAGAGCATGACACCCTAAGAGGAAGAGCTGCCCAGGATGCTTCAGGGCAGAGAGGAATGGAATCGGAAGGTGTATGGTTCCAATGGCTGTGCTAAAGTCCCTTTCCAACTCCTGCTATATTCAGTACTCTTCTGCACAGGAAGGCTTATGGGAGAAGCAGTAGTCAGTTGATATCTCACGACAGGCAGGAGGAAAGGTAGAGGGAAAGAGAACCATTGGAGGCAGTGCCCTATTGAATACTAAGGGGATAACTGGATTCTATTGATTCTTCTTTCTCTTAAAAAAACGTATTGTGTGCTTTCTTGGTGAGCTAGTTTCACAGATGTAAGAAAATTAGAAGCAATGTGGTGTTGGGCAGGGATTCTTAACTACGAGTTCATAGACCCTTAAAAGATCCATAAATAGATTTCAGAGGGTCAGTGACCTTGGATGGGGAAAAAAAAATTGCATCTTTATTTTACCAAGCCCTAAATGAAATGAGTTTAAAATGTTATTCTGAGAAGAGGTTCATTAGTTCCACTCAACTGCCAAAGGGGTGTGTATTGCAACAAAAAAAACCCTTTAGAACCCCGAGTGTAGTGTATAGCCTGCACTTAAGATCAGGAATACCTGCCTATGTATTATCTACTACTAAGCCAAGAGTATCAAATATGTGACACACATGCTGCATGGTCAGTATAACTGAATAAGATTAAAATATAATTGGAAAATATTTCATAAAATAAATAAAAATATAATAAAATATAGATAACATTGCATTTTAAAACTTTTGTCATGTGTCCTTTGGGGTTCCTTCTTAGGAGTTCACATTTTTATTTGAGTTTGCCACCACTGTACTAAGCCATAGAATTTGTCTTGGTAGAGGGAGTTCCCCTAGCAGGAGATTTTCCATGTTCAGGAAATCATCCACATAAAAAAAACACTAATTTGTGATCTGGAAATATCAAAATGTTGTTGTTCAGTCATTTCAGTCTTGTCTGAGTCTTCATGATCTCATATGGGGTTTTCTTGACAAAGATACCAGAGTGATTTGTCATTTCCTTCACTCATTTTACAGATGAGGAAACTGAGGCAAAAAGGATTAAGTGGCTTGCCCAGTTTAAGTGTTTGAGGCTATATCTGAATGCAGGTCCTCCAGATTCCAGGGCTAGTACTCTATCCATTGTGCCACCTACCTGCCCTAATATCAAAACAAATGGGAAGAATTTTCCTCTTCTTAAAGTAGCAACGTCACCAGATTTTTGCTGCTTTTTAGAATGCAGCTTCTCATAGCCCATGGTGTTAGAGCTATAAACTTGAGTTCTTGAAAGTAGAGTACAAGCTCTGTCAGGTCGTAACAAGTTGGAAAGGTTTCAAGTATAGAACAAATGATAGATGGTATGTTGACTTTCCCAGGATTAGCTTAGCTATGTTTTCAGAGGCATTGGTTGGCTGCAGGTTGATAAAAGTTTTTTTTAGTCCCAGCAATAGCTAATGACCAGGTGCTAAGTTGGAGAATAATTGCAATTTTATTGGTGAAAGGAGTGCTAATACCAAAAAAATTACCTTCTAAAATATTAAAGCCTTTTAGTAGTAAGAAAAAGGGACAATTTGCAAAAAAAAAAAAAAAAAAAAAAGAAAAACCACTAGATTTTCATATGTAAGTTATAGAAAATGGAAAATAGAAATTCCTTTGTTATTTCATCTGTTTTTTCTACTATACATCTCTCTTAAATCTTCCAAATGAGGTCTTAGCGTATTCATGGGCTTATTGTTTTGTAATTTGCCCAGTTTTTCTCTGATAAAGTAGTAAAGTATCATTCAAAAGTTGTTGGCTCAGAACATTGCAAATTATAGTTTTTAATAGAAAATTCATTTGCTAAAACAATCCATTGGGTCAATGTTCTGTTTTTTTTAATGTATTTAAAAAAAATTTTCAGTTATCATTCACATTCTGTTAACATAATTATAAAACCCTATTTATATGTTATTTCTTCTTCATCTTATACATACCTTAGCTAAGTTATCTCATTCCTCTCTCAGTCTCATGCAAAATACTTTATTTTCTCCACTGGACACATTTAAGTTCACTTTTTGACAGGTGTTGGTTTAATTATCTTTAAAAGAGTATAATTCATGGGGTCTATAGTGGCTTTATGTTCCCATATCTACAAATCCAGAAGCAGTATCTTATTGGGTTCTGGAACCATGATGAAATTTATTTATTAAAATTACAGACGTTACTGTTTTAACAGTTATCACAGGTCTTCTTATTAGAGCTTTCAACAGAAAACTTAATTGCTGGCAAAACACTTAGACATGAAATTATGCAAATTTTTATTTTCTTTTCATTTTATACAAAGTCTAAAACTTGCCAAGAAAAAGTTTTTCCAAAATATGTTTAAATACCTTAAGGTTATGAAGGCCAGAATAAGGCAGATGTAGAAAAAAACCAAAACACTTTGAACATTCTCCAGAAATGCAAGGCTGTTCTTTACTTTTTCTGCTGTTAAAAAGACATGTATTTGGAGGGCCCCCTTTAAGCACTGGTCATTTAACTAACCTCATAGCTTACCAGTGACCATAGCACAAAATATACTATTATTGTTGATAATAATACCACTAATATTAATTTTTTATCATATATAATCAGCATGTTTGGATAACAGTGAGTTGACTATACTTTCAATATGCTTCATTGAAATAATTTAAAAATAATAAAAACAATCCTGTCCTTTTCCTTTGAAGAGTATATATAATTATATATAACTTTGTAGTGCACAAATGAATAAACCCATAAAATTTAATTTTCTGAAAGAAGCAACTTGAAATATAAGTGGAATAAAAATTCCATTTTTCAAATAACTCTAAATACAGAGGCGGTGGAGGATAGCATGGTACAGAGGAAAGAATGTTGGATCTGAGGTCAGAGGACCTGGGTTCCGATCTCAGATCTATAATTAACTACCAGCCTGTAGATAAGTCATTTAATCTTCCCGATCCTGTTTCCTTATCTGTATCATGATGGGGTTGGATTAGATGACCTTCAAGATTCTTTCTAACTTTAAATCTATGATAGCATGATAAAATTGACTTGTTTTTTCATAATAGTTCAGCTCTATTTAGTGCTTTAATTTTTCAAATTATTTGCCTCCTGCCAGAAATCCTGAGATTAGAAATATATCAATGGTTCCATTTTACAAGGAAGTCAACTTAGGCTCAGAGGAGTTAAGTGACTTGACCATGGTCACATGGCTATAAATGGGAGAGCTGGGAAAGAGAATCCAGGTCTTTTCATTCTAAAGCCACAAATTACACTTTTTTGTTATTGTTGTTGAGTCATTTTCCGGTTATGTCCAACCCTTCATGACCCCATTTAGGGTTTTCTTGGCAAGGATACTGGAGAGGTTTGCCATTTTCTTTTCCAGCTCATTTTACATATAAGGAAGTAGGGCAAACAGGGTTTAAGTGACTTGCCCATGGTCACACAACTAGTTAGTAAGTGTCTAAGGTCAGATTTGAATTCAGAAAGAGGAGTCTTCCCTGACTTTAGACCCAGCACTCTATCCATTCTGCCACCTAACTGTCCCACCATACCTTTCACTTGAAAGAAACAGTCATAACAATAAATCAAAATAACGTATAAGACAAAAGATATTCTATGCAGCATCAATCGAACAAACATATACCACTATAATGCCTTATATGTGTTTTCAGCCATTCCTATTTATATTTTTCGTAGTATTAAAATATCTCCTGTTATTAAAATCCCTTAATTATATATGATTGAGTAGCTGGATCCAACTGGGAGGAAAATGGTTTGTAGTTGTGCATAACTTGGAAAAATCCAAGGCAGGTGAGAATACACATTGGGTATTAAACTTTTTTTACAGATTGTGCTTATTTACTCTGCTTTATAATCTTTTGGGCCATTTCAATCCAGTCCTCTCTTCCATAGTCTGTGCCCCCAAGGTCATTTTTAGCAGAACTAAGGAAATGAAGGATGGGGTAGAAGGAAAGGTATTTTTTTTTTCATTAGAATATAAACTGTGTTTGTTGGTGAATCCCTGGGATATGGTTTCTAGTTTGGAAAATTTTTTGCCTTTGTCATGATAAATTAGTTCTAAAAATACAATCTTTGAGGTATGCCCAAATCACATGGGTGAATCAGAAGCCAAGTAGATTCAGAATTAAATTTCAACCACCATGATGTATAGGAGCCATTTGACGAGCGTGAAACAAAGATTTCGTTTCAGACCTAATGCAGTTGACTTAAATTTATATCCTCTTGGCATAGTGTTCAATTACACAGCAAATTGATACTATCAATTCAACCTTTTCTTTAGACATGAGAGAAAAGATGTAGATAGCAGAATTTCTAAGATTATTGATGACAGAAAACTGAGAGGTATAGCCAATATGCTGGAAGCCAGAATCCCTATGGGCAAGAATGCTTTGGCAGGTCTAATAATATAAAATTGAGTAGGGGTAAATGTAAAGTCTTATTCTTAGATTTCAAACATACACACACATATATATACACACATACACCCAACCCAAGTGCGGAACTGAGAAGATATGGCTAAAAAACAGTTCAGGTAAAAAGCATAAAGGTGTTGTTGAGTCATTTCAATTGTGTTTGATTCTTCTTGACCCCACTTGGGATTTTCTTAGTAGAGATATTGGAGTAGTTTCCCATTTCATTGTCTAGCTCATTTTTTTTTTTTAACGGATGAGGAAATTGAGGCAAATAAGGTTAAGTGACTTGCCCAGGTTACACAGCTAGTAAGCATCTGAGGTCGGGTTTGAACTCATGAGGATGAGTCCTCTTGATTCCAGAACAGTCCTCTATCTACTGTACTACCAACAGCCCCCAAGGTGTTTTAGTAGATTTAATTGTGATATAGGAGGTAAGTAGATGGCTTAGTGGATAAAGTGCCAGGCCTGGAGTCAGGAAGACCTGAGTTCAAATCTGGCCTCAAATACTTACTAGTTGTGTGACCTCTATTTGCCTTAATCCACCAGAGAAAGAAATGGCAAAATCATTCTAGAATCTTTGTCAAGAAAACCCCACAGAGAGGGGCAGACCCAAGATAGTGGAGTAATAGCACCCACTTGCTAGAGTGCTGCTCCCAAGCCCAGCCAAATATCTGTAAAAATGACTCTAAATAAATTCTGGAGCTGCAGAACTTACAGAATGATGGAGTGAAGCAAATCTCCCACTCAAAACAGCCTGGAAGTTCCCCAGGAAGTGTCTATCACATCACAGAGGGGGCAGGGCGCAGTCTAGCATGGGCCCAGACAGAACCTGAGCAGACATTGAGGAGACTGAATCTTTCACATCTGTGACAGTTTCCAGACTTCAGGACCCCAAAATGCTGAGGACAAATTGGAAGATCAGTGGGAAAAATCTGTGGGATCGGTGTGGGAAAGTGGAATGATCTGGTGCTAGCCCCAGGGCAACAGAAGAGGAAGGGGGCAGAGGGAACCTCAGCAGCCCCAGCAGCAGCAAGAGCAGAGACAGTGACTGTTTCTGGAGTACTTGGCCTACAGATTGTGGGGGAATCAAGCAGCTGACAGTACACCTCCCACTCCCACTAGAAGCAGAGATCTATCTTCACAAAGAGTTCAAAAGTCAAGTAAATGGCTGGGGAAATGAGCAAAAATTGAAAAAAGAATCAGACTATAGAATCTTACTTTGGTGACAAGGAGGACCAAAGCATGCAAACAGAAGACAACAAAGTCAAAGCTCCTTCATCCAAAGCCTCCAAGAAAAATATGAATTGATCTCAGGCCATGGAAGAGCTCCAAAAGGATTTTGAAAATCAAGTGAGAGAAGTAGAGCAAAAATTGGGAAGAGAAATGAAAGTGATGCAAGAAAATTATGAAGAACAAGTCAACTGTTTGCTAAAGGAGACCCCCCAAAATACTGAAGAAAATAAAACTATAAAAAATAGACTAACCCAAATGACAAAAGAGATCCAAAAAACCAATGAAGAGAAGAATGCTCTAAAAAGCAGAATTAGCCAGAGGGAAAAGGAGGTTCAAAAGCTCCCTGAAGAAAACAATTTCTTAAAGATTAGAATGGAGCAAATGGAAGCTACTTTATGAAAAATCGAGAAATTATAAAACAAAACCAAAGGAATGAAAAAATAGTAGACAATATGAAATATCTTACTGGAAAAACAACTGACCTGGAAAATAGGTCCAGGAGAGACAATTTAAAAATTATGGGACTACCTGAAAGCCATGATCCTAAAAAGATCCTAGACATAATTTTTCAAGAAATTATCAAGGAAAGCTGTCCTGATATTCTAGAACTAGAGCATAAAATAAATATTGAAAGAATGCACTGATCACCTCCTGAAAGAGATCCCAAAAGGAAAACTCCTAGGAATATTGTAGCCAAATTCCAGAGCTCCCAGGTCAAGGGGAAAATATTGCAAGCAGCCAGAAAAAAACAATTTGAGTATTGTGGAAATACAATCAGGATAACACAAGATCTAACAGCTTCTTCATTAAGGTATTTGATGACTTGGAATATGACATTCCAGAAGTCAAAAGAACTAGGATTAAAATGAAGAATCACCTACCTAGCAAAACTGAGTATAATGCTTCAGGGGAAAAAAATGGTCATTCAATGAAACAGAGGACTTTCAAACATTCTTGATGAAAACACCAAAGCTAAATAGAAAATTTGACTTTCAAACGCAAGAATCAAGAGAAGCATAAAAAGGTAAACAGGAAAGAAAAATCATAAGGGACTTACTAAAGTTGAACTGTTTATATTCTTACATTGAAAGATAATGTTTATAACTCTTGAGACTTTTCTCAGTATTAGGTTAGTTGGAGGGATTATATACATATAGACAGAGGGCACAGGGTGAGTTGAATAGGAAGAGATGATATCTAAAAAAATAAATTTAAGGAGTGGAGGAAAAAGGGAAAAATAGAATGGGGCAAATTATCTCTCACATAAAAGAGGCAAGAAAAAGTTTTTTCAATGGAAGTGAAGAGAAGGGAGGTGAGAGGGAAAAAATGAAACTTACTCTCATCACATTTGGCTTAAGGAGGGAATAACATGCATACTCAATTTACTATGAAACTATCTTATGCTACAGGAAAGTAGAGGAGAAGGGGATAGGAGGGAGGTGGGGGGATGATAGAAGGGAGGGCCAATAGGAAGAGGGAGTAAATAGAAGTAAATATTTGTGAGGAGGGATAGGGTCAAAATAGAAAATAGAATAAATGGGAGGCAGGATAGCATGGAGGGAAATATAGTTAGTCTTCTGCAATATGACTTTTATGGAAGTCTTTAGCATAACCACACATGTATAACCTATATAGAATTGCTTGCCTTCTCAGTGGGGATGGGTGGGGAGGGAGGAAGGGAAAGAAGTTGGAACTCAAAGTTTTAAAAACTAATGTTAAAAATTGTTTTCACATGCAATTGGGAAATAAGATATACAGGCAATGGGGTATAGAAATCTATCTTGTTCTCCAAGAAAATAGAGGGGATGGGGATAAGAGAAGGGAGGGGAATGTGATAGAAAGGAGTGCAAATTGAGGGAAGTGGTAATCAGAATGCACGGTGTCTTGGAGTGGGTGGAGGGGAGAGATGCAGAGAAAATTTGGAACTCAAAATCTTGTGAAAATGAATGTTGAAAACTAAAAATAAGTAAATAAATTAGAATTTTAAAGAAAAGAAAAGAAAACCCCACAGACAGTATTGGCATTCTGTGGTCCACAGGGTCATAAAGAGTTGGACACAACCAAATGACTGGACAAGAACAATGAGCTATAATGTGTCAACCATTTGATGTGGCAGAAAAAATGCAATTAATGCAACTTTCAGCTGCATTAGTGGAATCATGGCATAAGGAACAAAAGTGATAATATTCATGAAATATTATTTATTAGTCAAGCCTTATCCAGAGTGTTACTTTGCTCTGGAGTGTCACATTTCAGGAAAGTTATTGACAATCTGGGATAGGTAGCTGGTGACACAAATAGAGCACTGGACTTGGAATCAGGAAGACTCAGCTTCGTGCGTTCAAATCTGGCCTCAGAAATTTACTTGCTATGTGACCCTGGACAAATCACTTAACCCTTTTGCTTTAGGTTCCTCATCTGTAAAAATATGTTGGAAAAGGAAATAGCAAACCACTCCAGTATCTTTGCCAAGAAAATTCCAAATGGGGTCATGAAGAGTCAGACATGACTGAGATGGCTTCTGGATGATACCCTCCAGAGAAGGGTAACCAGTGTGTTGAGAGGACTGGGAATCTTTCCATATGAGATTTAGTTGAAGGAACCGGTTTGTGTAGCTATGATATGAGAAAACTTATGAAAGACTAAGGTATTTGACTTAAAGTATTTGAATGACTTTCATAAACTGAGAGTATCATCAACACGTTGTTTAGTCATTTTTCAATTATGTCTGAATCTCTGTGACTTCCATTTGGTGTTTTCTTGGCAGAGATACTAGAGTGGTTTGCTGTTTCCTTCTCTAACTCATTTGACAAATGAGAAAACTGAGGCAAAGAGGGTTAAGAGACTTGCCCATGGTCACACACTTCTAGTAGTTTAATGGTCTTCTAATAGTCTAATGGTCATATCTGAACTCAGGTCTTCATGACTCAGGGTCCTGTACTCTATCTACTGCACCACAGTATCAGGTTACCTTTGACAGTATTATAAGTTTCACAGACAAAATTGATTAGAAATTATTTGGGAGACATTTTAGGCTTTGGAAACTTTGTTTTTATGATTTTAAAAAGCAGAGGGAGAAAATCAACAAAACACACTTCTCTAATGGTCTTATTATTCTAGTTATCTCAAGTCAAAGTTCATCATTCTAAGATTTTGAATCACTTGGCATTGTTGAGCTGAATTTAGAAAGGACTCATCTGACCGTTTGCAGATAGATCTTACCTCTTTGGAAAAGAACAGGTTTCTGCATATAGGCTATACTATATAAACTCTCCCTAGTTCTTGGCTAATTAAGAAGCATCTCACTGGGCTGTGGAGTATGCTCCCTGAATTATTAACAGAGCCCTAAGCCATTTTAAGCATTCCAAGCACTTTTCTCCACTAGTCCAGACAGAATCCTTACCCTTCAGAAGGGAAAATAATTTTTTTTAATTATACTTCTCTTCTTAATCTCCAACAAGATATGCAAAAATAAGAATTGAAAGCCAGCATTAGTCATAAATAATTTACAAAGACCATTTCATGCTACACTTAATTAGAGCGCAGGAATTAACCTTTCCTTTAAGCCATTTCAGAATTGCACATCCATATGTGACTGGTTTTTAAGAAAACTCAGTATACAATAATCTGAACTTTAAAACAAACTACAGAATAAAGTTTTGCATGACAAAAGGATCCTTCATTTTGTAAAAGAATTTGCCATTGTGTTTCCTGGTACATTTGAAATATGTTATCAAAATATAGGTTTAGGCATAATTTTTCAGAGACACACCTGTCATATAAAGAAGGAGAGGAACACAAACCCAGGTGGCTGATTTCCTAACCCCAATTTAAGATCATCATCAAGGTGTTCCAATCTTTTGTGTCTTCTGGATGAATTTCACCCTTCCACCCTTCTATCTTTCTTCCTTTCCTACCCCAGGGGTTCTATATTCTTGTAAAACTTACTTACTGCATGCTCAGGGCTCTCCACTATAGTATCCCACCCAAAGCTGTTGTTTCCCAACTCTGTATACCATATTCCAATGTTATCTCATCCTCCTCCTTGTATAAAAACTCCCATTCCCTTTATGCCCTTCTTCAAGTTTGCTATCTCTGGAGAAAGCATTTGATGGATGATGTATTACTCTAACACTGATGATCAACAATAGATTACTGTGTCGCTTCCTGAGGGGTATGTGCATTTTAATGTTGGGGGGAGGGATAAAACCTTCATTCAAATATTTATCTACCAATTGAATCAAAGCAGAGACAGTATACTTATGATATTTGCTCATGACACAATAGTAAAGGAAGAACTTGGGTTCAAAAAATTAATTGCACAATATGAGAGAAATATGATTAGTAAAACTAAAAAAGAAACCCCTTTCCTATCCCAGGGGTTCCAATTAACATAGAATCAATTTTGCATGAGAATTTTCATGTGGAGTGAAAAGAGCCAATGTGATTTTAGGCTACATGGATTTTGTATGTATTTAGACTGAAGGAGATGACAGTCCTCCTGTAACGTACCGTGGTTAGACTGTGTATAAAGTATTGTGTTTAGTTCTTGTCTCCAAATTTTAGAAAGCACATTGATCTGCTAAAAGCATAGCTAAATGAGGGTGACCATGAGGTTGTAAGTTTCTCATCACCTAATTATTGAGAAGCTAAAATGTGTTTTGGTTTGTTTTCAGATTGGGTCAATAGTCGGTAAACATTTATTAAATTTCTACTATATGCCAAGAACCATTTTAAGCACTGGGAATACAAAAAATACTGTCCCTGCCTTCAAGGATCTTTACAATCTAATATGGGAATACAGTACACCAAAGGAAGCTTAAAAGCAGATGGTATATGAAATGTGCTTAAAAAGTCTGAGCTCTCTCTATAGGGAGTCCTTGGAAAGAGATCTTTGCTCCACCTTCTCACTTTCTAGTCAAAGGAAAAAGACAACTGAAGATGCTGAGGAGATATTGAATACCAAAGTTGAATCCATCTCCAAGATGACGTGATTTCAGATGATGAGCTTGTCCCAGGGAAGGCATGATTTTGGGGCGTGGGAACAAAGCACAGCAACTGATGAGTCTTCCTTTCTCACCCAGGCTAGAAAGCCTATAGACCTCCATAGACTTATGCCATTGCCCATCAGCATAGAAACTTTGACTTGCTTTGTTTTCAACTTGGGCTGGTTTGTGTTTCCATAGGCAGACTGGTGGTCCCTCCCTCCTGGGTGTGTGAAGTCTTCACTATTCGCACCAGATTCCAACCAACTTTAGCCCCATCATAGCTCAGAACTCCTACTCTCAAGCAATGTACTTGCTTCAACCTCCCCAGAAACAAGGACTATAGGTGCTAGCCATGGCACCAATAAGTGTTTCCTATTGAAAGATTGGTTGAATGAAATGAACTCAGTTGTCTTAAGTTCTAAGAGGAAGGTTTTTGATTTTGCTTTTCTTAAAGAGGGGGAGGAATTGAATTTGATCCATTATGTTTTTCAGGGAGTTTGTTGCTTTGGCAAGGTTCTATACCCCTTGTGTCAAAGTGTTAATTTTCTTTCCAATTTTTCCTTCCATAGCTTTCATTTCTTTCCCATTTTTGCCCTAGTGCTCTTATTACATTTATAAAAATATTTTAAACTCTTATTTTATCTCTTTCAGGAATACTAGTTAAACTTTCATGCAAGCTGTGTTTTATTTTGAGGCTTTGCTTGTAGATATTTGAGAATCATTCTTTTCTTCTGGGTTAGTGTCTCGAGTGTTCCGTTTGCCATAATAACTTTTTATGGTGGAGTTCTTTTTTTTGTGTGTGTTTCTTCTTTCATCCAATCTACTTTGTGACTTTGGAACTGATGTTAGTAGCAGGCTGTACATACTTCTAGAGGGAATGCCTGGGCTGATCCTGATGTTACTTTCTTGGGATATTGAATGTTGTGTTAATACAGGCTCTCAGAGACTATCTCAGGTCAGGAACTTATAAGCTTTTAGAGCTCCTGAAGTGTTCTGATCCAGAGAAAAGTTAGATCACTTTCCTCCTTTAATTTGAATTCTCTGCAAGTTCCTGACCTGGGTTTGTATCAGAGATACTTAAAAGTATAGAAACTTCTTTTAATGGAAAAGTATAAAAAGTAGTTCCATAGGGATCAATGGTAAAATTAGTCCTATTTAATTTTTTAATCAAGTAATCAACAAGCATTTATTAAGCACCCACTATATATCTGGCACTATACTAGATATGAGGATTAAAGTATACAAAATTTCCCAATAAAGAGATGAAAGATAACTTTGGGGAGAGTCACTTCAGCTGAGTGGTGAAATCAGACACCAAAATGCAAACCTTTTGGAGGAGATAGTGCCCTGTAAAATGACCACCTTTTCACAAAATTCCTCCAAGTAGTGAAACCTTGAATTAACATGAGTAAATTTCAGAAAGAATGTTTGAGCCCACATGATTGAGCAGAAACATCACAGATAAGTTTCCACTTTGGGTAACTGCAACGTAACCATAAGGATAAGAATCAGACCTATGATTTTATTCGTGATAGAATCTCCCAGTATAAAACTTCCTCTGCCAATGCAGGTTAACACCTTCTGTGCCATTTATAGTCTTCAAGAGCTACCAGGACACTGAAAGGTTTAGTGACCTATACCATATCACACAGCCAGAATGTGTCAGAAACATTGCCTGACCCCAGGATTTCTGGGCTAAGAGGCCAGGTATCTATCCACCATGCCATACTGCCTCTCCACAAGGTCCTAAGCTCAGAAACAAATAATCCACCCTATACTTAATAGATGATGTCCTCTGAGCTATTTGTCATTACCCCAGAAAGACCTGGCAGTCAGTTTAGATAGTTTCCCAAATGATTTGGTTCAACATTCCATGACAATCAAAACAGTTATTAAAATAATAGGCATTCTCAAAATGATTTTGGAAACAAAACCTGATGTGTCCACAACTAAAACATGACTTCTAGTTGTTGAATCGCAAGAAAGCTAATGGGACTATAGAAAAAAAATGGATGGGGAAAAAGTATCAAATAATTTCATGAAGGGAAAAAAGTTCAAGAAAAAGAGAGGTCTTCCATATTGGGGATACAAAAGTAGCAGAACTCATCAGTCTTGGAAGGGTAAAAGCGGATGGGATTGATGATTATTAAAGCAAGAGCAGTATGAATACAAGAAACATGGATCTGTGCAGGATACTGGAGCAAAGGGCATTTGTGGAAGCTTGAGGGAAGGAAGTCTGGGACAAATAGAAGAAAGTCCTATCTCACAGACTGAATAATAAATGTATTGAACTAATTAATCCAAGAGGTTTGGATTAATTAGTTCAATACATTTATATAAGTAGTTTTTTTAAAATATTAATTTATTTTTAGTTTTCAACATTCATTTCCACAAGATTTTGAGTTCCAAATTTTCATCCCATCTCTCCTCTCCCCCTCACCTTGAGATGGCATGCATTCTGATTACCCCTTCCCCAAGACTGCCCTCCCTTCTATCATTCCCACTTATCCCCTTCTCCCTTACTTTCTTGTAGGGCAAGATAAATTTTCATACCCTATTGCTTACATATCTTATTTCCCAGGTGCACGTAAAAACAATTTTTTAACATTTGTTTTTAAAACTTTGAGTTCCAAATTCTATCCCTTCTTCCTTTCACATCCATCCCCATTGAGAAAGCAAGCAATTCTATGAGGTTATACATGTGAAGTTATGCAAAACATTTCAATAATAGTCATTTTGTGAAAGACTATTTCTGTCCATCCTATCCCATCCCCTGCTTATTCTATTTTCTCCTTTGACTCTGTCCCTTTTCTGAAGTGTTTGTGTCTGACCACCTCCCCCCCCAATCTGCCCTCCATTATAACCCCCCTTTTCCCCTTTCCCCTTACTGTCCTGTAGGTTAGAATACCCAATTGAGTGCGTATTTTATTCCCTCCTTAAACCAATGAGAGTAAGATTCACTCATTCCCTCTCACCTCCTCCCTGTTCCCCTCCACTGTGAAACCTTTTTCTTGCCTCTTTTATGTGAGATAATTTACCCCATTCTATCTCTCCCTTTCTCCTCGCAATGTATTCCTCTTTCACCCCTTAATTTTATTTTTAGATATCATCCCTTCATATTCAACTCATCCTGTGCCCTCTATCTCTATCTATCTATCTATCTATCTATCTATCTATCTATCTATCTATCTATCTATCTATCTATCTACATATATACATATATATGTATGTGCATATGTATGTGTGTATGTATGTATATATGTATGTGTGTGTATATATGTATATGTCTATATCTATCTATCATCTTTCTATTTATCTATCTATGCACATATATATTTCCTCCAACTACCCTAATACTGAGAAAGGTCTCATGAGTTACAATTATCATCTTCCCATGTAGGAATGTAAATAGTTCAGATTTAATAAATGCCTTATAATTTCTCTTTCCTGTTTACCTTTTCATGCTTCTCTTGATTCTTATATTTAAAAGTCAAATTTTCTATTCAGCTCTAGTCTTTTCATCAAGAATGCTTGAAAGTCCTCTATTTCACTGAAATTCCATTTTTTCCCCTGAAGGATTATACTCAGTTTTGCTGGTTAAGTGATTCTTGGTTTTAATCCTAGCTCCTCTGACCTCGGGAATATCATATTCCAAGCCATTCAATCCCTTAATGCACAAGCTGATAGGTCTTGATTGTTTCTTCACAATACTCAAATTGTTTCTTTCTGGTTGCTTGCAATATCTTCCCCTTGACCTGTAAACTCTGGAATTTGGCTATAATATTCCTAGGAGTTTTCCTTTTGGAATTTCTTTCAAGAGGTTATCAGTGGCTTCTTTCCATTTCTGTTTTACCCTCTGGTTCCAGAATATCAGGGCAGTTTTCCTTGATAATTTCTTGAAAGGTGATGTCTAGGCTCTTTTTATGAGCATGGCTTTCAGGTAGTCCAATAATTTTTATATTATCTCTCCTGGACCTATTTTCCAGGTCAGTGCCTTTTCCAAAGAGATATTTTATGCTGTCTTCTATTTTTTCATTTTTTTTTTTGGTTCTGTTTTATACTTTCTTAATTTCTCATGAAGTCATTAGCTTCCTTTTACTCCATTCTAATTTTTAAGGCATCATTTTTTCCATGTGGCCAACTCTGCTTTTTAAGGCATTTCTTCTCCTCATTGACTTTTTGGATCTCTTTTGCCATTTGGGTTAGTCTATTTTTTTAAGGTGTTATTTTCTTCAGCATTTTTGGGGGTCTCCTTCAGCAAGCTGTTGACTTGTTTTTCACTGTTTTCTTTTATCCCTTTCATTTTTTTTCCCCAATTTTTCCTCTACTTCTCTTACTCAATTTTCAAAATTATTTTTGAGCTTTTCCATGGCCTAAGACCAATTCATATTTTTCTTGGAGGCTTTTGGTGTAGGAGCTTTGACTTTGTTGTCTTCTTCTAGTTGTATATTTTGATCTTCTTTGTCACCAAAGTAAGATTCCATAGTCTGAAGTTTTTTACACAATCACTTTATCTTCCCAGCCACATACTTGACTTTTTAACTCTTTGTTCAGGTAAGACTCTGCTTCCAGTGGGTGGGGATGAGGTGGGTGTGGGTGTACTGTCCCAGGCTTCAGGAGTTTTGTATCAGCTACTCAACCCCCACTGTCTATGGGCCCAGAGCTCTGGAAGCAGCCACTATCACTGCTGCCACTGTTGCACCACAACCACTTCAACCTCAGGACTGGAGCTGGGACTGGACTCCAGCCAGACTGCCTTCCTCTTTTACTCAGGTCCCACAGAGTTTTCCCACTGACCTACTACACCATCTTTGACGTTTTGGGGTTGAAAAATCTGGAAATTGCCAGAGATGCAGTGATCCAGTCCCCTGAGGCCTGCTCTGACCAGCCTGTGCTGGACTGTACTCCTCTCCCAGATGGGTGTGATATACCCCTTCTTGCAAACCTTCTAAGTTGTCTTGGGCTGGAGATTTGTTTTACTCTGTCATTTTGTAAGTTCTGTAGCTCTAGAATTTCTTTAGAATCATTTTTTATAGATATTTAGAAGGTTTTGGGGGGAAGTTAAAGCAAATCTCTGCTTTTGCTCTGCTGTCTTGGCTCTGCCCCCATAAGTAATTTTTTTAAAGTTTAGATACATTTGCAGATTAACAAGCTTCACTGAAATTCCAAAGAAAAATAAGATATTTGGGGAAATATTTCCGATCTTTAAACTTTGAACTGATATACATCTTATGTATTTCCATAACATCCTCAGATTCTATTTAGATATAAAACTAGATTAGATGGATGATGGGTCTTACTCAGATACATGGGAATTGAGGATAAAATGATTGCAAGTTTAATCAGAAAAGATGATTGGGAGTTTTTGAAATCTTACCATTGGGTAACGTATAGAGGAAATTAAACCCTTACTTTTTCCCATTAGAGTCCATCATAATTTTAGAATTATAGACTTAAAGTAGGAAGGGTCCTTAGAAGTCATTGAATTCAATGAGGAAACTGAGTCACAGGGAGTTTAAGAGATTGTATTAGTATCACATAGTAAGTAAATTTCTGGGGCAGGAATTAAGCCTACATCTTTCTGTCTCTGATTCCAGTGCTCTGTCCACTATACCTTTTTATCTCTCTAACATACTGTGCTATCTCACAGCAAATGTGATGTAGCTGGATGAGTATTCAGCTAGGAATTAGGAAAATTCAGTCCAATTTGTATCACTCACTACAACTGACAATTGGTCAATCCAGGAAAGTAATTGCAATCAAACAAGTACAGGCTGTCATCACCTCTCCTCTGGACTGCTGCAGGAGTTTTCCAGTTGGGTCTCTCTGCCTTGTCTCTCCCCACTCTAGTCCATCCTTGATTCAATACCAAAGTAATAGATCAGTCCTGAAGGACTGACCATGTCATTTCTGCTCACACTTCCATCACCCATTCATTCAATTCCAGTGATTCTCCATCACCTCCAGGATCAAATATAAAATCCTCTGGCCCTTCATAACCTGGTAACTTCTCAACTTTCTAGTCTTCTTACCCCTTACTTCCCTTCATGTACTCTCTGATCCAGTGACTCTATGACCTTCCTGCTCTTACTTGCACAAGAAACTGTCTCTCTACTCCATTCATTTTCATTGGATATCTCCAAGCCAGGAATGATTGCCCCCCTTGCATCCTCCTGACTTTTCTGGCTTCCTTTAAGTCTCAGCTAGAATTGCACCTTTTTTAAAAATTTTATTTTTAATTTATAGAATAAAACAAGCATTTCTATAACAGTGTAATAAAAAAGATGATTGCACATGAGACAGCAAATCTGTTATGTACAATTTGCTGTTCCTTTTAAATGTATAATAAAGTGATCATGTTAATTTCTTTTTTTTCCTTTTTTTCTTCCCTCCCTCCTGCCTCCTACTCTCATGCTAGAGATGGCTACCATCTTCAGCAATGAATATTCCTTGTCTTCCTCCATACTAGTGCTTTCCCTCTGAGATTACCTCCAATTTACTCTGTCTCTAAGGTTATTACACCACACTGCCTTTCTGTAAGATAATAAATTTAGGAACAAATCATCCACCCAACTCTTCTTGGATGATGGGCTCAGAGCTATCTGTTTGTACCCTAAAAAGATGCCTTCCAGTCATTTCACATAGTTCTCTGAATGATTTGGCTGAATTTCCCATGGCAGCCAGAACCATAACTAAAATAATGAGCAAGTGCATAGTTGTTTGCATGTTGTATCCCCCATTTGAACATGAACTCCTTGAGGGTAAAGAATGTGTTTGCTTTTCTGTGTATCTCTGGGGCTTAGCCCAGTGCCTGGCCCATGGGAGACACAAAGGAAATGCTGGTTGCCTTGACTTGACAAGTATTTGCTGCTGGTTGTTATGAATGATATGGAAGTGTAAGTACTTAATGAGATTTTGCCTCCAAAGAATTTGCAGTCCAGCCAGAGAGATAAGGATAATTGCATACAAAATGATTAGTAACTGCTACAAGATAGGATACATAATTAAATATAAAACTTCAGAGAATGGGTCATACAAGTTATACAAAAGAGAAAGAGGAGGTCAGTTTGGGTTGGGAGAACTAAGAAAAGCTTCAAGGAGGTGATGGGATTAGGTGAACTTCCAAAGACTGGCAAGGGCTGGGGCAGGCTAGGAGTCTGTGTGTTTGGGATAGGGGCAGGTTAGTTGATCAATGTGAGCAAATATAGGAATACAAATGATCTAATTGTGGGATTGTAAAGCACCTTTGTTCATGAAGAGAAAAAGATATGCTGGGGTGTAGGAGGACATAACATTGACTACATAAGGGGTTATAATATCATAGAGGGGCTTGAAAGTCAACTTTAGACTTGATAGGTTGGGCAGCAGGGAACCCATGCTAGTTTTTTGAGCACAAGGAGTTTTGTGATCACAGTAGTGTAAAGATGATTAATCTGAAAGAACTATTCAGGGTATATTAGAAGGAGAGAGATTATAGTCAGGGAGGCCAAATCAGAATTTAATGCAATAAATTCATGTGTGAAGCAATAAGAAACTGGATGAGGATGGTGTCAGAGTGGGGAATGAAGAAAAAGGAGAGATGCAAGAGATGGTTACAAGGAAGAATCTATAAAATGTATTGCCTCAATTTCTTCATCTGTAAAATGAATATCATAACATCTATATTATGGAGAACTCACATGGGGCAGGTGATCACATGGTGGTCAGGAGAAGTGATACAAGGACACTCTCAAGGCCTCTCTCAAGAACTTTGGATTTGATTGTGTGATATGGGAGACACTGGCACAGGACCTCTCCGTATGGCATGCTCACATCAGAAAGGGTGCTGTGCTCTATGAGCAAAGCAGAATTAAAACAGCACAGAGGAAACATAGGATGCTCAAATTTGGAGTAACCACCCCAGTGTTCACAGGGACTATCTGTGCCCAATCTGTGGTAGAGCATTCCGAGCTTCTGTTGGTCTGATCAGTTACAGTCATACACACTGAAGCTGCACTTTATCATGGTGATGTCATTTTGGTCCCCTTCGAGAAAGGACAGCAGCCAACTAACCAACCATCATAACATCCGCTGTACCTGTCAGAAGGTTGTTTTGAGGATCAAAGAAAATGATGAATGTGAAAATACTTTGGAAAATAGAAAATTGTAGCTGAATGCAAAGTGTTATTAAGTTGTATCTTCTTTTCCACATTAGCCTCTAATTTCTGGACAACCTCTCAGGAACATGAAGGATGGGAGAACCTTGGAATAGCTATCCTTTCTGCGATACTGTCTTTATTTTTAACTTCTCTCTCTTGTCTGTCCTAGATTTAGAGCAATAGTATTTTAAAAGGAAAAAGGTAGAGTATTTCAGGGGAAGCAACCCAGAAGAAGGAAAGGGAGTATACCAAGCATCATGATTTCCCTTATGAAGGTTGGGCTCCTCCATATTGGTTTTTATCTTCATTTTAAAATTTGCCACTTATTTCCTTGTTTCCTGGGTTACTACCTTGTATTGGGGTCTTAACAGTTTCTTTAGTTCTTTGCTATAATAGTTTTAAAAGGATGTAAGTAAAATAAGAACAGGAATGAGTTGAATCTCTGCAAAGCCAGACAGTGTAAGAATCAGCAACTACTTTCCTAGAATTAAGTATTGCTCCCTAGAAAACCTTAAAGTTCTGGTCCCAGGGAAAGCTGGCCTGGAGGCTTAGCCAACTCAGGATCAAAGTAAGCCCTGATATCAGAAGCAAAGACTTGCTTTATGATGAAATTGAAAGGTTTTTGTGTTCTAATTCTTCATGTCACAGGAGAGAAGGAGAGTGTCTTCTTTGCTTTGTATCTTATCTAACCCTGAATATTTTCTTTTCCTACAATTTCTAGTGGTAGCCATAATTATAAGAATTGCCAGTTGGATGGTACTTCACAATGTTTCTATATACATTGTTTCATTTATATTATATGTACATTACATATACATTGTATACATTTGTATATATTATTTCATTTGTATACATTATATATATATATATTATTTCATTTGATTTTCACAACAGGATCAAATGGGAGAAAGACAGGAATAGTTATTATCCCCATTTTACACACGGGAGGCTTAGAACCTTGCGCAGGTCATGTCGCTGAGCTCTGACTTGAAACTACATCTTCCTGAGTCAGGGTGCAGTGCTCTTATGTCATTCTCTTCTTACTTCTTGAATCCTCAGGAATATCCCACTCAGTGTTTTCATTGATTCCATGACAATACAATGTTAGGTAAAATGATGTTAAAAGGGTCATAGTTCATTAGGAGCCACATTGGTGATTGAGTGAATAGCATTGTAGTGGAACATAGTTATGACGTTATATAATATAAATATTATATGTTTTTATTAAAATATAATAAATATAATTATAAAATATAATATATAAAATATTTTATATATAATATGGTATGGTATATATAATATATATTTTATATGTAATATAACATCTTATTATAATATGTAATAAAATGTAAAAATTATAAAACATCATATTATATATAAAATATAAGAAAATATAAAAATTATGAAAAATAAAATATAATTAATATAGTTATAAAATTATATAGTATAAATAGAATACATATTATATAACAAAGATGTTATATAATATATAATTATATGTAATACAATATAAAGATACTATTGCAAAATTATTTTGGTCAGGGAAGCCTTATATGCCTACAATCTCATATGATGCAGCTGGCCTGATGGTACACATGAACACAAACTTGGTTGGGAGGGAATGTTGCTGGAAATAGTGTTGGACTGGGAAGCAGGAGAGCAAGACCAAAGTCTTGGCTCTTCCATTATCTAAACTGAGTGACCTTAGACTTGGGCAAATCACTTAACTGCTCAGAACCTCTGTTTTCTCATCTGTGAAAACAAAGAATTGGGATGGATGATTTCTAAGACCCCCTTCGGGCTCTAAGAGACTGTGGTTCTCCAGAGTTGGTTCATCCAAGAAATCCATATGGGGCTTGCAAGAGAGTGGGAGTTGCAGCATGAGTGGTAGCTATGGAGGCAAATCCAAGGTCGAAGAAGAATAGAAAACCTTCACCGTTCATAATAAAAACCTAGAGTGAAGAAGTAAAACTAATAAAAATTGGCTAAGAATATTGCTTTGCTTTCATTATATTCCTTAATAGTGCAATGTGTTTACCATTTTTGTAGAATATTAGCAATAATGAAATATCACCAAGAACAAAATCCTTTTCTTGTTGCCATGGAGACAAGAATAGACAATGGAAGAGTGACGCAGAATTCAATGATACAAAGCATCTCTTCAAATTTTGTTTAATCTTTGTGTGTGTGTTTTACAGCTGACTACAAGGAAAGTTTTAATACAATTGGAAACATTGAGGAAATTGCATACAATGCTGTTTCTTTCACCTGGGATGTCAACGAAGAGGCAAAAGTAAGTAAAAGTGTCCAGACTGGCTGGGATCGATTACTTCAGTCTTGGCTCATTCTTTTGTAGGAATTCAAAGGCTCCTTTTCTTACCTGGAGAAGGTGGCTGTAGATGTTGCCATTGTAAAGGCCCAATGGGGTAAAAGGGTCTTCCAGTAGAATAGGAAGTTGGCTCATTGTCATGCCTTTTGCAGCGCAGTACTTCATCGTCCTTTATGTGGAGGATGATGATGTGGAAAAGGAGATCTGCTTCCCCCATGAGAGCAGATCCACACCCCAGATTCCCAAGTCACCAGACTCTATGTGGGGGCTCCAAGCTGGGCCAGGCTTAACTAAGTACATTGCTAGGTATTCTTCTTGTAGCAGGGCACAATCACTCTGACACCCTTGTGGGCATTTTTCAAAATGTGTGTAATTTGCCAGCTGTGGAGGAGTGATATTTTACTCAATTAAGACACCAGTCTAGTTTGAACAAAGAACCTGGGAGGAGGGAGATGGGCTGCTTTTCTTCCCTTCACAGGGTGTGGTGCCCTGTGGCTAGAAGAGAACTCCTCCGAGTATTTCCTCATTGCTCATTTAATACTTTTCTCTTTTTCTTGAATGCTAGTATTTTTTCTTTGTGCTCTTTTTATATGTTAAAATAATATCCTTTTTTAGATTTTAAAAATTATATATTTTTATTTACAATCATTTGTCTCTCTCTCCCCAAATAGCCATCATTTATAAGAAAAAAAAAGCAGTTCTGCAAAACTAACCAACATATTAGCTGAGTCTGACACTTTACTTGAGGGTACCTGAATTTCCTTCTAGTATTTCATGAATATTGTACATTTCACCATCATATTCAATTATCTTGTTTCCTTCTGTTCCCTCCCACCTCGATGTTCATGGTTCTGAATTCCTTACTGTTCTATGGACAATCTCTAATTGGAACCGAAGGTAATATCATGTGCTGGGTTACTCCTGCTGTAGTCTCCATAAGAATGTTAAATGACTAGCCTTTTGTAGGGAGAATTGTCTTAAAACAAATGAGAAGAACAGCCCAATAACTCATTCAATGTGCTATTGTTTAGGAACAAGGGAGGGATGCTTGAGAGGAAGAAACATTTGAAATTTTAAGGGCATGAAATAAAAAAAACATGAATTGCAGTGTCTTATTTCATTGCGTATAGACAGTGGCTATAGTCCCAGGAAAGACAATCTCCAAAATAAGTAATGGCAGCCCCTGGAGAAATATACTAAGGTGTTCCAGTGACTGAATGTTCCTATTTCAGCAAACATTAGTCAGGCACCTGTTCTATGCAAAGCACACTTTGTAACACTGGTATAGAGTGGACCACAGACAAAAGGATAGCTTAGGAAAACTGTATCTACCATACTCTTGCTATCTATTTTGCTCAACTCCTTCAGATTCTTTTCAGTTTTTTTTCATGACCCAAGAGGCATTAGTCTGAGCTCCCTGGCAGCACTTACTGTGCCACCTTGTCTCTATATTCTGGGCTTTTCTCATGTACCTCTCCTTTGCAATCATTATTTTTTCTTTAATAATCAGATTTATTTTTGAGGAAGCTCACTACATTTGGACTTTGATATCTTTTAGATGATGAATTAGATAGTGAATTAATCCCTGCTGTTGTGGAGCAGCTAGGTGGTACAGTGGAGCACTGGACCTGGTGTCAGGAAGATCCGTGTTCAAATTCAGCTGCATACAGTTACTTGCTGTATGACCCTGGGCAAGTCACTTAACCCCTATTTGCCTCAATTCTGCTTTTGTAAAATGGGACATGTTGGAGAAAGAAATAGCAAACCACTCCCTCTAGTATCTTTACTAAGAAAACCCCATGGACAAGTCCATGGGCTCACATAGAGTCAGATATGCAAGAACAAATTGGGGTAATAGATTGTCTATTGTTCTCATAGCAGTAACTAGAATTGTTTGTCTTTGAAGAGAAGGGGCAGAGGGGTTGATGCTAAAGGGGTGTAGGGCAAAGCTCATCTAGGGGAGGCTTCCAAGGGGAAGAAGCACCTCCTGGACCATTATGAGGTTTCTACTTTGCTGGAAGACCGGGGGCTATAGGGAAAAGTGGGGTAGGATGATCAGGAGCTAGGAGTATAGATGCTGGAGAGAGTCAGCATGTTATGGGAAAGATTTTTTTAGCTCCTTCTAAATTTTGGCACCCTATTATTTCCATCACCTTATGCTAGCTATGGCCCCAATTAGATTATTCTTCATCACTTAATAAGGAATTTCCAAAGGTAATTACTTAGTCCATAAGAATGACTAATTTTTAATAATAGAAATTTTAGAAAACATGATGGATAAGAGAGGAAGATTATTTTGAAGCAGATGGGTTTTTTGATACTATTCAAATCATATCTCTCCACACATAAAAGAACATATCAAAGCGTAGGTAAATCTTGTTTCAGGTAAGTCCCATATGTGAAAATCTAAAATTATAAAAAGAAGTCATAGAGCCAGTCAACAAGTATTTATCAATCATTTCTACCCTCAAGGAAACTAATTCTAACAGGGAAAGGCAAAATGTAAAAATGCTGGAAAGTGGGAGGAAGATGGGGTGGGGACATGGTAGCAAATCCTGGAGAATTGGGTATTACTAGTCTGGGGCCTTCTTCAAAATGGAGGTTCCAGGAAGAACTCAACCATGAGGACCACTGGGGCAGAGGGAGAGGGTAGTTAATGCATGGTGGCAAAGACCAGAGAACAGATTGGTCATAGAGAATGGTTAGATCAAAATAGAAAGGGTCATTAGAGAACTATATCTAGTTCATCCCTCTCATTTTGCAGATAAGGAATATAAGGCCCGGAGAGAAAGAATGACTTGCAGCTAGGTGGCACAGTGACTAGTGTGCTAGGCTTTGAGTCAAGAAGACCTGGGTTCAAATCTGGCCTCAAATGCTCATTAACTGTGTGATCCTGGACAACTCACTTAGCATTTTTGCCTCAGATTCATCATCTGTCAGATGGGGATAATAATAGCACCCTCTGAGGATTGTTATGAGGATCAAATAAGATAATAATTATTAGCTTAGCACAGTACCTGGAACATAAGTGTGATATAAATGTTAGCTTTTACTTACCCAAATTCACAGAGGCAGTAAATATCAAAGCTGGGATTTGACTTGAAGTCCCAAGACTACAAGTTGCTACCCTTTCCACTCTACCACACTGCCTCCATGGGTAAATGTTTACTTTACAACAGGTTTCTCTGTTTTGCAGAGGTCGTAATCAAGGATTCACTCAAATAACTAGCTTCTTCTGCGCATTAAAAAAACAAAACAAAGTTCTGATTTGCACTTTTTTTTTCTTGGGATCATGCCCATTCAGCAAAGTCAGGTACACTTATAATATCAGTGGGCAGACCTGGCAAGATGCTCTTCTTTTTAAAAAAAAGTGTGTTGTTATAAATGCTTCAAGGATTCGCTATTCAATTTGGTTCATGAAATTTGAAACCTATAATAGAGTTTGGGTAATCTTTGGATAAAGATTTTCTGTATCAGGTTTAACAATCAAGGGAAGCAGTAGGATGCAGCTTTTCTTTTTAAAACTGAACTTAAAAATATCAGAAGGCATCCTTTTTTTTGTTTTCTGCTCACTAAATTAAAAAATTTAAAAAGTAGGGGAGGGAAAATTTGCATGGGACAAATGATTAAAAAGTTAATTAGGGACCCTGCGTTTTAGTTAGTTCTGACTTGTCCCTCTTGGAGTTGGGGGAGGGGTGGGGCACATTTGGAAACCTTCAGAAAATTATGTCAGATGATTTACTTGGCTCATTTTTATTGTTTCAGTCTTGTGCAATTTATTTTTCACAGCAAACAAGTTTATGTGCCCATATGCTTTAGTATGTGGCAGTGGAGGAAGGTTTATGTTGTTTGTTTCTCTTTCTTTGCTTATCCTGGCTCTGACCAATAGCGTGTGTTTCATACATTCATAGTGACTAATACTTGGTGCTTGCAGTTGCAAGTAGTCCTTGAATCAATATGTAATAAAAGGCCACGGAAAACTTTTCTCCAAACTCCTATAAGGGATTTAGAAAAATTAAAAACATCTTATTAAGGAGAATGAGAGAGTTTTTCATTAGCAGAACCAAAAGCTTTTCCTTAAAATGTTATTGACTTCATAGCATGTATTCTATAAAAATACAATCTGGAAGTAGAAAGAAAATAGATTTATAATAAAGCAGGAAGCAGATGGAAAATCTCCCTCCCTTATATTAGAATTGGGTGTGATTTTCATATTGTAGTACTTTCCCCCAAAGTCATTTGCTTTCTTTTCTAATTTCATTGCTAACATCTAAATATAAGTGCCTTGAGTTCCTCTGGGAAGAAGCAAAAAATTTCTTAAAATGTTACTTACTCTAATTTTATTCAGTATTTAGAGTGGAATATGTTCCTTAGGTCCTCTTTCCACCTTAAGAATTAGAGTGATGGTTAAGATAATGGGAATTAGGAAGAAAACTGTTGGTTCTGTCTACCTTTGATAGTTATGTTACATATTATATACATATTCATTATGTCTGATATAGATGCCATCCATTCTAAGCCTGCTCATCCCATATGAATCCTGCCCATGTTTCTTATAACCCTGCCTCAATCCCACTTAGAAGATCTACCCAAGACTTTTCTTTCATTCTTTTAATATCTCAGGGTTGCCAGTATCAGATTTCTATATGTTGCAGTTCATTCTTGCTACATCACTAATTCATCTCCATTTTTTTTATCATGTGTCCTCAGTAAAGACTTTCAGACTCTTTTCATGTGCAAGTCATTGCTAATAGTACATTGTAGCCTATTTTTGTTCATCATGTGCTTTTCCATTGCCCTTTGAGCTTATATGTAATTTTAAATACCCCTGAGATTATTGTTTTCCATGATTTGAAGTCGTATGGTTATTTCCAGTTTTTATTTCCCAGTTTTTCTGAATCTCTGTAGATCACTGTCTTCCCCTTCCACTGTGCCCTCTGGAATGCATATTCCATAGGCAGTAAATTTCTCTTCATGCTAAATCTTTTCCCCTCCCACTATTTACATCATCTAGCTAGTTACAGAAATCTGGCATCCCCCAGTGACATAGCCTCCCTGGCCACTCATTCCAGTATTACCTGCATTTTCACTCGTTTTCCCCAGCTCTGAGTTGGAATACTTCTTGCTCTGGATGCAGAGTCAGGAAAATGTGACTAGGCACTTACTAGCTATGTAACCCTGGTTTATTTCAGATGACCTTTATTTTCTCCAGTTTTCTCATCTATAAAATGGGGATAGTAATAGCACCTACCTCTCAGAGTTGTTGTGTGGTTCAAACGAGTTTATATTTTTAAAGTATTTTGCTAACTTGAAAGTGCTGTATAAATGCTAGCTATTTAAATACTAAGGAGGAAGATCAAGCTGCAAAATATAATTTTTGCTTAAAATCTAGGTATGGGTAGAGAGTGGGAAATGACTGTGGTGAAGACAAAAGCACTAAGAAAACAGATTTAAAAAAATATTAAACAAACAACTTTAAATATTTAAAGTCAACCCTTCTTTCTTCCCTTATCCCCCAGACTAGGTTTGACTAAAATGCAATGAGACTGTTGTTGCATGGTTCTGAAGATAGTTCCCATCTAAGAATTTCAAAAATGCTGTGAGTAATGAAAATAATATTTGAATGAATGGTTACTCTCCCAAAGAATCTGTTTTGAGGACAACACTTATTTGGATATCAGGCAACATGATGTAGTAAAAGGAATAATGAACTTAAAGTGAAGAAGACTTGGGTTCTACATTCAGCCTCCAACATTTTATTCATTCAGTTCTTTCAAAAAAGAATTTATTAGGTGCCTAGTATGGTAGTAGCTAGGTGGTGCAGTGGACAGAGTTCCAGACCTGAAATCAAGAAGACCCAACCTCCTGAATTCAAATCTGACCTCAGATACTTTCTAGCTGTGCAACCCTGGACAAGTCATTTAACTCTGTTTGCCTCAGTTTTCTCATCTATAAAATGAATTGGAGAAAGAAATGGCAATCCACTCCAGTATCTCTGCCAACAAAATCCCAAATGGGTACACAGAGAGCCAAACTGGAAGCGACTGAACAAAAACAACATATATGCCAGATGTTGCGTTAGGTACCATGTGATCAAAGGCAAGTCATTTAACCTCTCTGATTCTCAGTTTCCTCTTCTGTAAAATGAGGGTGATAATACTTCCATTCTCTTCCTCATAGTGTTATTTTGAGGAAGATGTGTTGAAAATCATCCTTTTATATACCTGACAGTTCTTGTTATTAGTCTTAGCTAAGTGATATCGGGCAAAATATGGAAACTTTCTGGACCTCTGTTTCCTCATCTGTAAAGTGAGGATGTTGGGGCAAGATTGTCTGTTTTAGTCATAAATAATTGAATATGGAGATGGAAGGAACATGGAACTCTAGAGTTTTAGAGTTGAGCCTCAGAAATCACAAGTCAGTTCACCAAACATTTATCAAGCTCATTCCATATGCAAAGTGTCCAGGGGATAGTAAGAAGAAGACATCTTCCCCTCCTTGAAATAACTTCAGTTCTGCAATTCTGTGATTCCAGTGGAAGCTTTCCTCTGTAACATGGCTCCCTAAGACTTTCATTTAAAAGACTTATATTTTTGTCCCCCATAAACAAACTCACATTAAAAAAAAAAGTTGTTGACTGTTCATTAATACCAAAGACAGGGAATTCTTCACATAAGACCCTATTGAGCTATTAAAGACTGGCAGGCTCAGATTCCTCTCACTGAAGGCTCCTTTTTCACTTGGAAATGACATCATCTCAGAGAGCAGGGAAGCTTCAAACCCTAATTACAGACTCTCCTTTCTTCCGGATTTCTAAGGATATTCTTAAAACTGGACCCATTGTTTCTATCCAATGTCATTTACTCCCTTCACAACAATTTCAAGATTAAACTAACCTCAGTGCTACAAAGACCTCTCTTATATGACCCAGACAGAATGCCCAAAGAGGAGACATTACCACAGTAGTAAGATGCTACTTAGAGCTTTTTCGCAAAATCCAAGGAACAAGCACCTTCTTTGTGTCCTTTCATAGTAATTCCATATCAGTTTTTCCCCCCAATTTGGTCCTGTGCCCCACCCTTCTCATGACTGATAAGCTGCTTCAGACTGGAAAAGCCATCTTTCCAGGAATGCTTTTTTAGTTCCTCTCCATCTTGGTCCTCCAGGGTTGCCTCTATCAAATGAAAATGCACCAAAACCCGACTTCTATATTCCTGCATCACTGATATTTTTCACTCACCAAAATGGAATTTTATCCAATGTTTTCTTTCTTCCACTCTCAGGTTTGTAAGCATGTAGTCTCACAGAACTGGGAGGGATTTTAGAGATCATCCAGCATAGCCTCCTTCTTTGGTAGATGAGGAACCTGAGATCCAGAGAGGAAAAGTAACTTGCCTGAAGTCAGACAGGCAGTAAGTTGCAAAGCTGGAATGTTCTCTGGTGTTTTCCAGCCTGACATAAAATTATAGACTCTTAGAGTTGAAAGAGGTCCCCAGAAGACAACAAGGTTAACTCCTACCTGAGACATGAATTTTCCCCCCAGTATCATCACCAAAAGATGGACCTATTGACTTCTGCCTGAAGAAATCCAGTGACAGGTTCAGACAGACAGGCAACAAGCATTAGTGAAGCACTGTGCTAAGCACTGGCAATCTAAGACAAAAACGCAATGTGGTCTCCGTCTTTAAGGAGCCCACATTCTAAGGGGGAGACAACATTCAAATAACTATTTACATGTAAGATACATACAGTATAAATGAAAGGTAATCTCAGAGGGAAGTCAGTAAATGGGGGGAGGGATCAGGAAAGTCAAGGAAAAGGGGTTTGTGCTCTTTTTTTAATTAATTATTTTTCAGTCAGTAAAATCATACCTTTCCTCCTTTCCACCTCCAAACCTATTGGGAAAGAAAGAAAAATGCAGCCTCTGTAGCCAACATGTGTAGTCAAGGAAAACAAATTTCAGTGATTTTAAAATTAATTCTTCTCACTCTGTTTTCCAGTTTTGTTTTGTTTTGTTTTTGTTTCTACCATGAGATACTCTACATTTTCTTCCATTCTTTTCAGTCTTGACTTGACTTTAACATTTCTTGTTGTTTCATGGAGTCATTGGATTCTACTTCATTCATTGTAATTTTCTGAGACTTTGTTGCTGGGCAAAATTTTGTACTTCTTTTTCCAAACTATTCATTCTCTTTCCAGTTCTTTCTGCTATAACTCTCATTTCTTTTCCCTTTTTCCCCTCTAGTGCTCTCATTTCATTTATAAAAACATTTAAAAACCTTTTACAAAACTTTTGCTTTCTCTCCTCCAGTAATTCTAATTGAAAGCTGTATTTTTCTTTGAAGCTTTGCTTATAAATGTTTTGGAGTCATTTTCTTCTTTTGCATTTACACCTTGAGCACTCCAATCACCTTAATAGCTCTTTATGGTGGAATTGTTTTTTCTTTCTTTCTTTCTTTTTTTTACTCATTTTTCCAATGTACTTTCTGACTTTGGTTTTGATGTTAGGATCAGGTGTAAATATCTGAGCTGGTTCTGTTGCTGCTTTCTTGGGGTATTGAGTGCTGCATTATTCTAGGATCTTAGGTGCACCTTAGGCAAGGGACCTATAAATTTTCAGTGTTCCCAAAGTGGTCTGATCCAGGACAATATCTGATCATTACTTCCCTCTTTCCACCTACCTCCCCTCCATCCTGGTCTGAGTTCTGTAACTTCCTGATTTGTGCTTGGGTATGAGCAAGAGATCTGCAGGCTTGCCTCATTTGCAGTCCCATTAGATTGCTGCTGGATTCATCCACCATCAGGCAACTGGAGTGCTCTATTAGTTCTGAGTGACAGAACTGTAGGCTTCCCTTTGGGATAGTATTCTGCTCTGGTCATTCCTCTGTAGGCTTCCGAGTATTCTAGAAGTTGAAACTGAGACCCCACTCTACTCTTGGGCCCAGAGCTATACACCTGCTGCTTACTTCTAAACTTGCTCTTTACTTGATAAACAGACTAGAGTCTGTGACCACTCCTCACCCTGAGACACCAACCCTTGGCTCAGGTCCCCTACTCAATCCACCCTGAATTTGTGGTACAAAACTAGGTAGTGAGTATCAGAACTGCTTATTGGTCTTTGCTCCTGAATCCTAAATAAATCTAGGTCCCTTTATTATTGGATCTTAGAGCTCTTCTTGACCTGGTGCATAGCCTCTCCTTGGACTATGATGCTATGTGTTCACTCACATGACCAGTATCCACTGACTTTTCTATCTCTCTTTACTGATCTGGGCTGGAAAAAAATGATTCACTGATTTTTTTCTTGGACTTCTCAAACAGAATTTGGGTTGTAATGTTTTCTAGATCTGTTTGGAGGAGTTGGAGGTGGGGTGCTCACTCTGCTTTATCCTTCTACTTTGCCATCTTGGACCTACCTTGTTCTGGGTCTTAAAGCAAGCCAAAATGCACAGATGATAATGTAGCAAATCCAGGCATGGGGGATAGCTGATTAAAAACAACAACAACACAAATTTGGAAAGAAGATAGAATGTTGTCTGTGAGAAAAGCAAATCAGCCCTTGTAGCTGGATCATAGAATGTTAGGAGGGAAGTAAGGTGTAAGAAGTCTGGAAAGACAGTAAGGGGACGGGTTTGACAGAAGATTTTATATTTATTCCTACAGGTAATAGGAAGCCACTGGAGTTTGTTGAATAGTAGTGTGACATGGTTAGACCTTTAAAAAAAATCACAGTGGCAGCTGAGCAGACAATGAATTCAATAAGGAGACTCAATAGGGAAGGAGAGACCAGATAGAAGATTATTACAATAGTCCAGGGAAGAGATGATGAGGCCTTGAACTAGGATGGTGACTGTGTGATTGTGTGTGGGGAGTACAAGTAAGAAGATGAACAGGATAACCAAGGTTGTAAATCTGGATTACTGGAAAGATGGTGGTACCCTCCATGGTAAGGGGAAAGTTGTGAAGAGGGAGGACATTCCTTTTCTCCCTCCACAGGCAATCATTTATTTTTTCAAGTTCTAATTGTTATAAAGTGCCCCACCTCTCCCTTTAAAAATCCAAATCTGTGATTCCATTCATGTAAGGAACTCCCAGTAAGTAGTAAAGAAACACCTTTACTAAAGTTGAATGGCAACTGTTTTATAAATTATAATCTTAGTTGCTCAGTTGTACTAAGAGATTGAGTGACTTCCCCAGTTATTGGAAGGCTTTGCTTATGTTTAACCAAAATCTGCCTCTCAACAATTTTCACCCATTGATGTATCCGAGTACTTCTCTCTGGGTCTTTGTCAGAATAGGTCGTACACTTCTTTCACATCACAATCCTCTACATACTTAAAGACTGCTATCATATCCGCCTTAAGCATTCTCTCTTTCAGACTGAAAAGACCTAATTCCTTCAATCCTGTTTTCTTGATTTCCTTTGTGTATCTATCCTTTGTGATCTCAAAGCACTGGTTCTGGAGTCAGCAGGACTAGGTTTAAATTCTACCTCTGCAACTTAATACTATTATTATCTTGGACAAGTCATCTAGCCTCCATTGGCCTCAGTTTCCTTATCTGTAAAATGGAGGGATTGGACTTGACCATCCCTTCCAGATCATGATACGATCACCCTATGACCAATTTTCCTTCTATTACTCAGTGTTGAGCACAGTGCTACAAATATGACTGGGTCAAGGCAGACTATAGTGGGATTCCCTGTACTCAATGTTATGCTTACCCTAGTGACTTTAAGTCCCAAAGGGAAGCTAGGTGCTCTTTATTTAACTTACTTTTCTTTACTTGTTTTGGTTCCACTTCTTTGTTGAGCATTTTTCTTCCTCCCTTCCTATTCTGAAGATTATTTTCATTTGTCATGGAAGCAAAATTGGAGTGTTATTGCTCTGACCTCTTCCCCTAAACAGAAGTTCTTTCCCATTCTGGTAGCCTCCAACCTAGCTTTTAAGAAATTCCTTTTATTTGCCACTAAACTCAAGCTTCAGTGCTTACTAAATTTTAAAGGGAGCAAGAAGGGAACAAGCAATTATCTAGCAGCTACTGTGTGCTTTTTATAAATATTTTTTCATTCAGTCTTCATTTGAATCTCATTTAATTTTAACCTTCCTGATGTTTTTCTTTATGACTGTGCCACTTATCAAAGAGGCAAAATCCGATGATCTGGGTTAATTGCCTGTCTCTGGCTCACAGATATTAGCTGTGGGACTGAGGGCAAGTTACCTTACCCTTCTGAGTTTGTCACTTTATCTGCAAAATGCGAATGCTAATATATTCACTAACCACAACATAGGGTTGTTATAAGGAAAGCACCTTGTAAAATCATAACGGTCTATAATAAGGTGACATTAAAAGAACTGTGATTTCTTTTAATGTGGGACTCTCCCAGGGCAGGAACTTCCTCTATCAATGCTGATCAGCAGCATATATGATTTGGCAGATTAGCCCAGATCATATGGAGTTAAAAGGCAACTAGGTGGCACAGTGGACCTGTAATCAGACTCATATTCCTGAGTTCAAATGTCTTACTCAGACACTTACTAGCTGTGTGACCCTGGGCACATCACTTCACCCTGTTTGCTTCAGTTTCCTCATCTGTAAAATGAGCTGGAGAAGGAAATGGCAAACCACTCCAGCATTTTTGCCAAGAAAACCTCAAATAGGGTCAATGAAGAGTTGAACAGAACCAAAACAACTGAACAAGTGTGGAGTCGAGTTAAATGACCTACTCAGGCTTATACAGTGTTAAATACCAGAGACAGGATTTGAACCCAGGTCCCAAAGACTAGAGTTATTTCCATTATTTCACATGGTTTCTATGTTTGCTGTTATTGTTTTCATTATTACTATCATTACCAGAACTATCTTTTCATTGAGATAAGTAACTCCCAAGGAAGAGTCTCCAGTTTCCCAATGCAGATAAGCATTAGAGAGGTTAAGTAACTTTTAGCCCCAAATCTCCTAGCCATTGTGTGAGGCTGGATGTTAAGTCCTAATCATCCTATTATCTTTGGTTATCTACTCTTGCTTCATCCAGTTTTTTACATATATCTCCTGTACATGCTGTCTTCAAACAGGAATTTGGCAATGAATTTCCCTTTTCTATTTAGATGACCTCCTCTTATCTTCCTCATCAGTCAATCAGTCAACAAAATTTTATTAAATACTTACTCCATGCCTGGTACTATGCTATACTGTGGGGAAACAAAGTCAGAGTTGAAATGGTCTCATAGTAGTTTGTGTTTGAATAATCAGAATGTTCTTCTTGAGAACTTCCTATCCCTCTTCTCAATGCAAACAACTGTGAACAATTACCTAGTCACTGAACATTACCTAGTCATATTTCTTTCCAGTTTCTCTGGTGATCTTCCTTGCCTTTTTAAACTGGGAGTTGTTACATTTATAGATTGGAGGCTGGGCATCGAATAAGGGGCTTCCCAATTGGGAAAGTTTGCGTTGGTTTTTTTTAAATCACGGTGTTATTAGCAATGGTGGTAAATTAGAGTAAATGAACTATTTCTGTGTGAATTTCTTCATTTACCAGCATAAAGACTAAGTTGCAGTATTTCTGAATTGTATTACATCACATTATTTGGCTTAAAACATTTTAATGAAAATTTTAATGAAAAACTCCTTTGAGACATGCTTCTAAAGGTGCTAACCTTGTCTTCTCTTGAGATATTCTACAGTAAATCTAAGACAAGAACTAATAATGACAAGACTTTGTCTCTTTTTTAGTGTAGATCATAATTAGAGAAGGTATTTGTGAGGGCAAAGGTGAATTAGAAATTTTGTTTCTGTGAAACAAAAGCTTGGACTAGTGACTACGAAGACCTTAGTTTCCCCTCATATCGAATCTGCCGCATATAGGGATACTAAAGGCACAATTCAAAAAAAATTGGGATAACTTACTTTCAAGAAGTGTTATTTAAAGCCAGTGAAGTCCAAACTTCAAACAATAAGCAAAGCTTTGTAGATTGTCATACTGTCGTTCTGTTGGATAATCTGGGTATTTTCAATCTGATTTCCTGTGAGCTTTGGGCATTCTTTGGAAAAGAGTTACTTCCCTTTTATCAGTATCTCTATTGAATTGTCTTTATAAGATGGACAACTTCCACTTTGTTATGGATAAGAATAAGTTTTAAAAGTAAATGAAACCCATGGGAAAGAATTGCAGTTGAAATCACAATTGATTTGTCTGTGCTCTATCTACTTTTTTTTAAGTGGAAGTAGTTTCCTTCCAGTCATTTCTAACTGATATGGAAGTACAATTCTGATATATTTCAACAGAAACATATATACACATACATAATATGGAGAAAAAATAAAAAGTACAAAAGAAAACTTAGAAGAAAGCTCAGAAAAGCAAGCAAATGATGTCTAGTATTTATTATATGGTTTTTCAAAAAAAGTACATGGTGTGAAATGGAAATTCATGGATTTATATCGAATCTCTTTCTCATGCTGTGCTGTGTTCATGAAATGCTCTTTTTTATCTTTTTGTATCTAAGTTCAAAATGAAATGAATATAAAAAATTAAAAAGATATATAATGAAACTGCACATGAATTTAGAGAGAATCTATTCCAATTCTCTCATTTAATACAGAGAAGTGACATAACTTATCCAAGGCCTTTTTTGAAAAAGTCATTTAACAGACGCGTTTATAGAACAGATATTTGTTAAAATATTTTAATTTTCTTAGACCAAAACATGTTATGACTTTTCCCCTCAGAGAAAGTCTGCCCACCTATGTAAAGAACAACTCAGGTTCTTAGGGAATGATGAAGCAATCCCCCTTATTGCCTACTTATCAGGAGTACTCAGTGGACCTCTAAAAGGGAGCGACCCAACCTCAGTTGCCTATTCTCTTCCTAGCTGTAGATCACATTAATATAATTTGAGTCTGTTGCTGGAGGGATAAAGGGAAATGACTCATGTTCACTCTGGCCATTGTTGCTGTTCACCTTTTGTTTTTGAAGATGACCAATGACATCACAGAGTGATGCCTTGGCTTGTGTGTGAATTGGTTTTAAGGGAGGCAGAGTTGCATAAAGTAGTCACTCTCTCCTCCAGAGTCATCGAAGTCCAGTGGCAGGACAAGAGGCACCATGATGCCTGATCCCACATGGCAGGTAGGGTATGAGGACTCAGCTACATGTGTTTCAGCCTAGGCTTCTGGCTACCTAGGTTTCTACTAGATTATGCATATCTGTGGGCCTTGGGTTTGTTAAGTGTTTATTTTATGTGACCTCCCTGAGGTCAAGCATTAAATCTTATTAATCTCTGCTCCTTCCCTCACACCTGGCACACGTTTTTTCACATAGCAGGTAGTTAATAAATATTTATTGAATTAATCCAGCAAACAAACAAATACGGAAGTGTTCAGGACACCACATCTCATTTCATCAGGGCATCTTATTCCTAACTTCTGTGTTCATTGGCTACAAACAATGATTAACAGCACATTGCCTCTGTAGGAATGCTTCTGCTTGTTGGAATAACAGCTGTTGCCAGTCAAGCGAGCCAGAGGCTCCCTCCCCATCCTATGTCATGCCTGTACTTTAGCCAACAGGAATGGGCAGGTGTGCATAATAGGGATTGCTTCCTCTGCTCTCCCTGTCAGCAGAGTATGTATTTGGGGAAGAAGTTTCATTTTACATGCATGATCACTTCAATGAAACAGTCTGTTCTCTTCCTTTAAATCAACATGTCACTACAAAACCTACCCTTCCTCTCTTTTTTCTTCCTTCCTTCCTCTTTCTTTCTTTTTCTCCTTCTTTCTTTCTTCCTTTCTTTCTTTCTTTCTTTCTTTCTTTCTTTCTTTCTTTCTTTCTTTCTTTCTTTCTTTCTTTCTTTCTTTCTTTCTTTCTTTCTTTCTTCTCCTTTTTTCTTTCTTTCTTTCCTTCTGGTTCTTTTTTCTTCCTTTCTTTTTCTTTCTTGCTTTCTCCCTTTATTTCTTTGCTATGATTTTTACCTCTTTCCAGCTCTTGAGTCTCACTCTCACACTCATTTCTCAATGATACAATCGAAACAACACTTTTAATTGAGAATATCTGGGTTCAAATCCCACCTCAGGCACTTGCTATCTGTGTGACCTTCAGAAAGTCACTTAACCTCCCCATGGCCTCCTCACCTGTAAAAAGGGGAAATGGGGTGATGTAGTTGTCCTCTGAAATTCTTTACCACTTTATGTATTTTATTATTTAAGTACTTTATGATCATATGACCTATTTTTGTGCTACTTTAGGTCCTCGATGCAGAATAACATACAAGGAACTACAAAATACTAATTTAAGCTCAACTTAGTTCTCCTTTCCTTTGCTGCTCATATCCTCATCCTCCTCTTTCACACCCAGTCCTATGCAATTACATGCTTTTATACAACTATTTCTTTCTGGGGGCTTTTGTTTTCTATTTCTATGGAATGAAAGATGGAGAGGGTGAAGGCTCCCAAGTGACTTTTATGAAAATCAAATATATGTGAAAACCTCAATTGTCAAGCTGATACTTTAGTATTATGTGAATACATTCTGTCACTAATAACTTATGCTGGGCCCAAGGAGCTGGAACACTGGAACTTTACCCTATCCACTAAGGAACACATCTACTTTGGACCTCTACATGTATTAACCAGATTCAACCATGGGGGATCTTGATCACCTAAAAGAAACGTTATACATCTTTTCTCATTCTTTGACTCCTTCCATCCTTACCTTTGTACCCTGGAGAGAAATTACTAAAAGTTTCTCTTTGGCCCATGTCTAGGGTCTCCCTAGGTGAAGGGCAAAGTCAAAAGGCATTCAGTGAGTAATAGGGACAAATTATAGGACAGCTATTCATTTCCTCACAAAAAAGGCAATGCATAGCAAACCCAACACCTCCAAGGATGCATTGATGGCAAGACTTAAAAGCAGGATTCAATAGCTTATATCTACTGCTATAGCTTCCCCAGGAGGCTTAGATTTAAAATAATCCAAACCTGAAACATTTCATAGGATTCCTGAATGAACATTCTTACATTTCACTTGAACTCTGCTTTGTCTAAAGAATTCTCTCTAAGTCCATGTCTTTTGGTAGTCAAGAGATTGAACTCTCCCTTCTGTTGGTAGTATATTCTCCAATGCAGGAACTTCCTGTTCCACCGGTCAACTCCAACTGATAAACCCAAGACTTCTTGGTCAAACTCATGGATTCATCTCTTAAGACTCAATATAGTCATCTCAGAATTATTGTTAAAGAATAAAGCAAAAGAGGCAGCCAGAAACCTGGGCTCAAAGTCTCCCAACTGAGTCCCCATACTCTGCCTGCTATGTAGAATAAGGCATCATGGTACCAGAATGGGAGAGAGAGTCATCTCCTCTTACCCTTCTAGTGATGGACCCAAATAATGTTAACATGGTCTACAACTAGGAAGAGAAGAGGCAACTAAAGCTGGGTCACTCCCTTTTGGAGGTCCACTAAGTCTTCCTGATTAATAGCCGGTAAGAGGATTGCTTCATTATCCTTTAAATAGCTGAGTTCATCACAAATGGCCAGCTCAGAAGCATCTACAGGTTTTATCATCTCTAAAATGCTCAAATACTGAATTAGCACATGTGGTTGGCCAGAAGAAGGCAGGACACCTCTGCCCTCTTCTATACCATTGTATATGTATCTATGTTAGTCTTTTAAACTTGGGCTTCTTTAAGTAGTGAGGCTGTCTTAGTGTGTTTAAAATATGATTGAATTTACTTGTACTTTTAAGAGTCAGATAAAAGGAGTCTTAGTTTGGAGCTGGGAGTGGAAAGAGTTAGAACCAAAGGGAGGATCTGGTAACTTCCTATTTAAGTGACTTGCCCAAGGCTATACAAGGTTATATAGTTAGTAACTGTCAAGTGTCAGATTTGAATTCACATCCTCCTGACTCCAGGGCCAGTGCTCCATTTATTCACTGTACCATCTGCCTGCCCTATAACTTCCTATTTTACCAAATTATCATTGCTGTCTAGGTGCTAAGGTCAGTTGTTTTCACCTAGTGAAGGAGCACCAACCTTATTAGACATCTGTCCGTTTAGACACCTTTGACCCTATTTGTTCTTTCATTTGTTACCTTGGATGATGCAGTGGCTGAGATGCCTTACTTTATGTCATGAAACATAAGTTAGATCACCTCATATAGATCAGCCTGCATTTGTCCTAGACAAAAATTTAGATTTTGGCTTCTCACTACAGAGGTGACTTTTCTCCCCTCTGTTGCTTTTTCCTCCTACCTCCCCAACTATGTGCAATGGATAAAAAGCAGAATTTCCCCCTATAGCACTGTTATGAAGTGAAGAATACCACAATTTCTGATTTCTCATTATTTCAGTATCAGTAGCTTAAGTAGAGGGCAGCTAGGTGATGAAGTGCCATGGACTTGTAATCAGGAAGACTCATTCTTTATGAGTTCAAATATGACCTCATTAATTACCAGCTATGTGACCCTAGTCAAGTCACTTAACCCTGTTTGCCTCAGTTTCCTCATCTGTAAAATGAGCTGGGGAAGGAAATGGCAAACTACTCTAGTATCCTTGCCAAGAAAACCTCAAATAGGGTCATGAAGTATTGGACGTGACTGAACAAAAAGGATTTTGGATGATGGATCTAGTCCCCTTTTAACAGATCAGGAAACCAGGACCCAGAAAAGTTAAAGGATTTGCCATAGAAAGAAAGGTCCTTTGAATTCAAATCCATTATTCTTTTCCTTGTGCTGACTTTAAAAAGTCTGGATTAAAACTATGGATTAGAAGCAAAGGAACAAGTGAGGGGAAAACACTCCTGGAAAGTATCTTGAAGTTTAAATGTCACCCAGAGGGTTCTGCAAGTTTACAATAGGGAATCAGGGTAAATGGTATTTTTATGTAGTTGCTAGGGTGTGGTATGGGTTAAGGAAGCCTCAGAAGGGAAATGTAAACATTTGCTGGAGCCGCTGGTATTGGACTAAAACAAAGTCATGCCTTTGTTCAGGTTTTATGTGGTAATGGATAGCAAGAGAAGCTATTAAGCTGGACTTAAGCTTTATATGGAAGGAATGATCTTAGAAGCTCACCTTACAGAAGAGAACAAGAGCTTGAACTTCTGTCAGAATGTGGGGTTTCCAGGGCTCACCACCTGACCCCAACGTAAGACTCTTGATCCGACATGCTTGCTTTGTTGCTGTGGGGAGAGAAATGATGGCACAGCTTGAGATTTCATAGAATCGCCATAAATATTTACTAAGCTAAATCATTGATTTTCATTACATCTTTCTTATGTGATTTACAGGCTCTACTCTCTATTCCATTTACTAGTAGATGTGTCTTACCTTCCCTATTTGAAATCTAAATTCCTTGAGAAAGGCCCTATGACTTCAGCCTACTTCTTCAGCACTTAGCCAAGTACCTAGCACATAACTCAGGAAAGGAGTCATGCACTGGAAGAGACTTTCCAAGGTCATTTCTTCAACGTCCAAATCTCTTGTGGCTTCCCTCAAAGATTGTGAGTCTGGTATGCTGAGAGAACAAGGTGACTGACTTAAAGTTAGGAAACCCTCTGTTTAAATCCCAGCTCTGACCATTTACTGGCTGTGTGGTCCTTGGCAAGTCACTTTGTATCTCTAGTGCCTTTGTCATAGAATTGTTGGGAAGCTCAAATTATAAGTGAAGTCTTTGGCAAACCTTAAACTCTGTAGAATTCAGACTTTACTCAAAGACTTTTGGCCATCAGGAGCTCTCTATTCATGTTACACTCCTGAAAAATAACTTTTCCCATTGTTACTCAACACAGAAAGTTCTTTTCTTATTCTGATTTGCAGGGTTTTACAAAAATCATTATCAGAGTATCAGCACTGGTTGATATCTTCAGGTATATATTGAAGTAAGCCCCTGGATTTTACATAATACAATGCAGATTTCCTACTTTGTCTTTATGGAAGCACTAGTCTAGAGTAAAGATGTCCTTACTTACTACATGCTTAATATGTGAATATTTCTTATCACAGCAACTGTGCTTTTCCTAAAGTAACGCCTACAGATCTAATGTTACAAAATAGATTTTTGTTTGGGGAAAAATTCCATGTTTGGAAACACCCTTTCTTAGGAAGTTAGGTGGCCCAGTGGATAGGCCTAAATCCAAATCTGGTCTGAGCTGTGTGATTCTGAGCAAGTTACTTAACTTCTGCCTGCCTCAGTTTCCCCAGCTATAAAATGAGGGTAATAATAGCGCCAGGTTGTTAAGAGATGCAAATGAGATAATATTTCTAAAGCAATTAGCACAATCCCTGGCACATCATCAGTGCTTAACAAATGTTTGTTTCCTTCTCACTTCCTCTCCATACAGATCAGCACCTCTTACTACCCTCTTGATATTGTTAATTATTTCAGTTGTTTCATGATCCTTTTTGGGATTTTCTTGGCAGAAATACTGGAGTGATTTGCCATTTCCTTCTCTCATTTGACAGATGAGGAACTGAGGCAGATAGGATTAGGTGACTTGCCTAGGTTCACACAGCTCATAAAATCTGAGGCGAGGTTTGAACTCAGGTTTTCCTGACTCCAGACTCAGTATCCACTGCACCACCCAGCTGCCCATAGCACATTTTTAGACAGCTGCAAAGATCAAGTGACTTGCCAATGTCCAGTAAAGCTATTAGGTGTCAGAGGCAGGATCTGAACCTAGCTTTTGCTAACTACATAGTGCCTCTTCAGCTTTTCAAACTTCTATAAACATTTGACTATTTGTGAAAGGCAAAAAGGATAAAAATGGACAGATATCAATGTGACTTGTTGACAAATTCAATAATTTCTTTTTCTAATGCTATTTTTTTTCCTGAGGCAATCGGGGTTAAGTAACTTGGTCAGGGTCACCCAGTTAGTAAGTGTCTGAGGACAGATTTAAACTCAAGTAGTCCTGACTCTGGGCCAGTGCTCTATCCACTGAGCTATCTAGCTGCTTCATTTTTTCTAATGATATTCTATACCAGACGTCTCTACTTCTGCAGGACATGTTACCTTCTCAGCTACCTTGCAATTGAATTTTCATTCCCCAACTCCACTGAAACTGCTCTCTTTAACTTCTTCAGTGATCACAGATCACCACAACCTTCCTTCATTACTCATTCATTCTTAACATATCTGTACTATTAGAGTGCGATGGGCACTCTTTTCTGCTGAATACTGTATTCTTTCCTGTCTAGTCACTATTTCTCTGTCTCCCTCACTGGCTTCTTTTCTTATTCCCATCCCCTGATTGTGGGTGCCTTCCAAGGGTCTGTCCTTGTGTATCCTTCAGTTCTCTCCTCTGGCTGCAGTTGCTTTCCTGACCATTTCATTTACACTCATAGCATCAACTACTGTCTCCATGCAGAAGACCCCCAAATCTATAAATACAACTCTGAACACTGAAAGGTAGAACATCGACTTTCTACAGGTATCTTCGCCTTCATCTCCCATGAATACCTCAAATTTAGTCTATCCCCTAAAATGAATTTTTATTTCCTCTGACTCTGTTTGTACAACAGTATCAATATTCACCTAATCTTTCATACCTAGACAGATTTGTCATTTTAATGACTCTCCAAATCAGAGTAATGAAGGGGGAAGAAATTTTGTCAAAGAAACAGGATACGCATTGTTAACATGACAGTTCATTGAGTTAATGAATTTGCCAGTTGATCTTCTCTACTCAGACATTAGATCACATAGTCTTGAGTTATACATATACTGCTGGACTACATTACAAAATGATGCTTCCACTGATTTTAAAGAAGCAATTTTAGTAGTAAAATAACAATTGTTATACTAAAATAATAATGGTTGACATTTATGTAAAACTTTAAGAATTTCTTCTTTTGTTAATTTATTTTATTTTTAATTTATGGAATAAAACAAGCTTTCCAAAAAAATAGATAATTGCATATGAAACTATAATCTATTATATACAACTTTATATCCCTTTTAGATATATAATAAAGTTATTGTGTAAATGCATTTTTTCTCCTTGGAGATGGCTGCCATTAGACACAAATAGGTGTGTGTATGTGTTATTATTTTATACATACTTCTAGTTATCAGTTCCCTGGATATAGATAGTATCTTTCTTCATACGTCGTTTATAATTAACTTGGGTATTTGTAGGAGTCAAAATGACTTATTTGCTCAAAGTCATTCTTAAAACAACATTGCTGTTACTGTATACAATGTTCTCTTGTTTCTACTCATTTAGCTCTTCATTATTTCATTCTTTCCATACTTTTCTAAAATCATTGAGCTCATCCTTTCTTCTAACACAGTAGTATTCCATCACAACTTTTATATAATGCTTAAAGAATTTCAAAGCACCTTGTACAGGTTATCTCATACGATGGATCATTACAACTTCCCTGTGATATAGGTGCTATTACTGATCTGTATTTGATAGCAGAGACTTAGAAGGGTTAAGTGACTTGCCCATGCTCCCTCTGATGCACCACAGTCTTTATAGTTAGAGTCAGGAAAGCTGGTATCAAATTCGGATTCTACCACTTACTAACTTTGTGACTTTGGGCAATCCACTTAACCACTCAATGGCTAGTAGTGGTACCCACTCAATGGCTAATAGTGGTACCCACTCAACGGCTAATAGTGGTACCCACTCATGGGTAACAGGCATAATAATACTTGTATATTCTGTTTCCTGAGATTGGTGTGAGGCTCAAACAAGATAATGTCTCTAGGGTTCTTTGTAAAAGCTATAACACTATGTAAATTTAAGCTATTATCATGATTATTAGTGTCTTTATGGTATCCCTGGAATGGCCAGTGGGTGGTCAACAGTTCCTTTCCACACCATTAATTGATACTACTGCAACTTGGGTTCATGTGTATTGTTATACATAAATATATAGAGAGCTTTTTCCTAAAATTTTTTGTCATTTCTAAAATGGAAAAGAAGGAAGAGATAATCAAAATTGGTTTAAAAAACTGTATATAATGTATGCTTTTTGTAGGTTATGTTTGATGAACAGGTTTGCCAGTACATCATTAGTTTGCCAGGTGCTTGTGCCGGCCCCTACTGGCTGAAGGAAAGTACTACATGAAAATGAGTGTTGTGTGTACTTGTGTATATATACACAAACGTACTGGGTGTCAGAAGCCTTAGTGCAGTTTTAAGCTATTCAGCTTAAATGTATGTTACATTCAGTCAGTCAGTATTTTTTAATTGCCTACTATGTGCTAGGTCCAGGGGTTACTAGTATAAACTATGACACCATCCCTCTTCAGAATAAGCTTACATTCAGTCAAACACATACACATATATTTGGATCCTGTTAGTAAAAAGCATTTATTGTCTTCCTACTTAGTATAGAGATCCTCCGCAAGCTGCAATCCCCCTCAGAGGCGTACTTTCAGAATTCACATAATCGTATTATGTTTGGGAAATCTCTGGATGAATTATTGGAATAAGATAATTCCATTGGCTTGTTAATTGAGTAGTAACTTATATGTGGCCTGGAGAAACATGAACATTTCTGCTGCTTGAGAAATATCTGAAAGAGTCAGTCAGTCAAGCATTTATGAAGCACCTACTATGTGCTAGGCACTATGCTAAGCATGGAGGATACAAATATGAAAAAAAAAGGGCCAGTTCCTATCCTCAAGGAGCTTACAACTTAATGAGAGAACATAGTATACAAGAGGAAGATGAAAAAGAGAGCTGGAGGGAGAAGGTGCCTCACTCAGGAGCATGATATGATCCGGTCCAAAGTTCAGCTGGTGGAAAATGAAAATAGATAGCTGGCCTCAGGTCCCCCATTAGATGGAATCTTTGGGAAGAGTTGTTTGCTCAGAACCTCCAAAAAAGAGGGGAAAGGGCACTGAGAGTACTAATGAAGTTTAAATACCAAAGCTGATGCAGTCTCACAGAATGATGAAAGTTATGGTAGAATCTAGACCAAGGAGTTCAGCTGGTGGGAAATGAAGAGATGGCCTCATTACATTAATATTTTGGGGATAATATTAAATAGCTCAATTTATATTAGAGAGATAGGAAGCGAGTTCCTTATGTGCCTTTATCTTTCATTCTTCTCAGTTCATTCACATGGCATTGCCATCCTGAAAAAAGCACATACCCATAATGCAGCACTCCTAATATTGTTTCTTATTCAGACATTTTCTATTGTGTTTGACTTTTCATGATCCCTTTGGAGGTTTTCTTTGCAGAGATACTGGAGTGGTTTGCCATTTTCTTCTCCCCATCATTTTACAAATAAGGAAACTAAGGCAAACAGGGCTAAGTGACTTGCCCAGGCTCACACAGCTAGTAAGCATCTGAGGCTAGATTTGAGCTCAGGGCTTCCTAACTCCAGGGCAGGCACTTTATCTGTTATACCACCTAGCATTGTAGGCACATCCAGTTAGAGATGTGGTTATTTTCATTTGCTGGTGTAGGTCAAAAATTATCCACACCTTCTAATTCTGTTTAATTCATCTCCATATATTTCCACAAATGATCCATGGAAGGTTTATACAAAGCAATAGAGGTCTTTCTTTGACTTTTTTAATGTGTCATGATACCAGCACAGTATTCAGGCTATTTTCCCATTCGACGTGTGAATGGCTCCCTTCCTTACCTATTTTTATATGTCTTTGATGATATCTTACACCATTGTGCATGTGCAAATCATCACTGGTAATGGGTTGCAGCCTATTTACACCTTTCAGCTTTCCGCCACCATCTGGGTCATCAGCAATTGTGATTCTATGGAGAGTATGATATTCCATGATTAATAGCCATATAACACCACCAAGAGAATATTGGTGCTAAAAAAATTTTTTTGCAAGTGATAAAAAGAAATTTCATATTATTGAAAGCACTGTCAGTCAGTTAGATAATTACAATCTTACCCCAAACTCATATACCAAAAGTTCAGGAAAACACTACAAAGAAATTTCACCAATCTATCCATTTCTTTCTAGCGCTTTTTTACACCTCCTTCCTCCAGCATCTCCTGTCACTTAATTGAAGCACCTAAAGGAAATAAGTCCTCAATAATAGCCTAAAGAAATATATGTTTATCAAAGTAAAACTATGAAAACTTTATTATTCTCTACAGAATAATTATTCTTACATATCATAGGGCCATAAATAGCTGGGTACTTAAGTGAATTTTTGATAATAGTGCAATTTTTTTGGTTTATAATTATAATTTCATTAAAATGTTTTGCTTTCTCTAGCCCAAGCCATTTCAGTCTTTTACCTATGCTAATTCATATAGAATCTAGATGCCTTACTACCTGTGTGACCTTGGTTAAGTCTTTTGGGGGAGGTAAGTCTTTTAACCAACCTGCATTTGGGTCTCCTCAGCTATAAAATAAAGGGGTTGAACCAAATGGTCTCTGCAGTCCCAAATAGCTCTAGGTCTATTTGGACCTCAATCTCAAATCACCAAAGATTGACTAAACACTAACAGTATTTATTTCACTTCTCCTTACTAAATACCTTCTGAAGTTAGCATAATTCTACAGAGCAAGAAATGAAATGGGAGTCAGAAAACCTGGACTCAAGATTTGTCTATATGAATTAGTGCTATGTGATCTTTGACATATCACTTTACCTCTTCCCCATCTGTAAAATAGGGATAAAAGTATATAGCCTACATCAGGTTAACTGTGAGGAAAGTGTTTCCTAAACAAACCAATGCCATATAAATATGAGCTATTATTAATGTGTTCAGAATATTGTGCTTGAAGGTCATACAAAGTAATTCCTTCCCTCACAGAGCAAGAGTGCATGATACATATATAGATATTTCAGAGCTGGACAAGATAACTGAATAAAGAGTTTTTACAAATAGAATATTGTGTGATGTCCAAGGAAGGAAAGATTATTTCCACACTGGGTGAGTTGGGGTCATTGGGGAATACTTTTGGAAGAGGTAGTGTTTGACCCAGGCACTGAAGAACATCGAGGAGGTTTAGATTTAGAAGCCATCTACAAGGAGGTGATAGCTGAAGTAATGACAATGGATAGGGGATTGCTAAGAGAGAGGGCATAGAGGGAACATCAGCTTTGATGGTTTGGAAGAGGAAGAGAAAACAGAGTGAGATGGCAAAGGAAGAGTTAGTGGGATAGAAGAAGAGAGTAATTTTGAAGCCAAGGGGAGATATAGTGACAAGAAGGAAGGGATGGTCAACAGAACTAAATACTACAAAGAGAAGGATAATGAACATTATAAAAAGGGCTTTGTAGTAGTCATCTTGGAGATCATTGGTAACCTTTGAGAGAGCACATTCAGTACAGTGGTTGGGGAAACCAGAAACACAAAGGGCTGAGAAAAGTAAAAGTTGAAGAAGTGATTTCTATCATAGAACACAACTACTTATGAAACCTGATTTGGTAATGTTCCTATTGATTTTTTACCTCCTTAAAATAGTGAGATTATATAGATAAAATCTCTCAAGAAGTTTTAACAGTGAAGAGGAAAAAAGATATAGGATTGCAATAAGAGCTTTTAAAGGATTGGTGAGACCTAAGCCTGTTTGTAGGTTAATGGGAACCACTGGAGAAAAAGTCATTGGATATGCATGAGGAAGAAGGGATTATTTGGGGAATAGGGTTTTGAAAAAAGCAAGAGGGCTTAGGCTTAAGGGTATGAACAGAGGGTTTATTTTAAGTGGATATTGTGGATGTGTCATATAGCAATGACAGAAAAGAAAGAGGAAAGAAAAGGTAATGATGCTTAAAAAAGTATTAGGAAATGGAGGAGGGATTGTGAAAGGTTTCACTTGAATGGTCTGAATCTCCTCAGTGAAGGAAGATGCTGAGGTACCTGCTAGTAAATGTGGGGGGTAGAATGGGGTAAGGAAGAAGGAAAGAAGAAAAATTTTGGAGAAGTTGCTATGGAGCATGAGATAAGGAGTTGAAAAGGGTAGAGTGGAAGGGTTGTCAAACAACAAATAAGACCCAACTCAGTGTAAGTACCATAAGTTTGTAGAGTGAAAAAAAAATAGCTAGATGCTGTGACTTTCTCTATCACCACTTACAAGAGCCCTGGAGCAGGAACAGAAATATCAGACAATGACAATTACCTAAGGTTGAAGATTTCCCATTCAGGAATGGCTGCAGATGATTTTAAACTCATGAGGCATTATAGTGACAATAATATGGGTTGATTCAATGCTGGGTATGAAGGTAAGGGAAGTCAAAATGATTGATACAGACTGGCAGAGTACAGACGGATCAAGAGAAATGAAGGTTACAACAAGAGAGAAGAGTAGGCTTTATTTGTCTGGGAGAGGTGAAAGGATAGGAGACAGTTGGCAGACAATGTAATTTCCGAATTTTGGATCTTAATGGTGGTATGGTTCTAAGAGATGGTGAATCATAAGGTGTAACTATTTTGGTGCTGGGCTGAAATTAGATGGAGGGAAAGACTTTAAGAGACAGGAAGACATTTTGCAGATGGGCAAACTGAAGCTCAATGAGGTTAGATGACTTGTGTAAATCCAGATAGCTAGTAAGTGATCAATCCAGGGCTTGATCTGTCTAATGCTTTTGTCCATTTTTGCCTTAATTTAATTGCAAAAGTTTCCCATATATTGGAAAACTACAAGCACCCCATACTGTTTTAAAAGAAGTGGATTGTTTTGTTTTCTTCTTTGGTTCTAGATCTGTGAGCTCATTACTATAGGAAACTTAAGTGGAAGAATTCTCTCTACCAATGAAAATGCTTGTTGCAGAATTTAGTCTTGAAGACTTTCAAGACACAAGATGAAGTATCTTGCCCAGTCTCACATATTCTATATTAGAAATTGAACTTGAACCAAGTCTTATAACTCTGGGTTCAACTCTCTATCCACTATGCTATGCTGTCTCTCAAAAACACATTATTTGTTGTTTAAATTCCTTGGTTTCTTGAAACTTTCATTCAAATAATGCCTTAAATACATTTATCTCATTTTTGTAAGCAGATAGGATCATAGATTTAGAACTCAAAGGGGATATAAAAGGCAATTTTAGTGGGAGAAGGTTATGGCAACATCTATTCTGGTGCTTGTAGAAACAATATTTCTAGCTGGGGAAATCTTCAAAAGCATTGCAAAAAAGAATTGTATATCTTGTCTGCTACAATTGGCACTTTTCTATGAATATTGTTACTTAGAAGCCAAGGATGTACTGGTGAGATTATAGGAAAATAATGAATAGTTGGTTTGAATTGATCTTACAGACATGATTTTAGAACTTTTAGGTGACAGACTCATATTTCAGGTCATGTATGCATTCTTGACACACACACATACCTGACTGGAGTTAGAAGGGCACTCAAGTAGACAGAGGGAGCCTCAGATTAAAGTTGTTGGAGTGGCTACTGAGGGCATATGGATATGGGCAATCATGTCCCCTAACTTCAGTTAAACTGATGTACTTTTTTTTTTTTTAAACCTGCTGGACTTGCCTAGATGCATTTTCTTTTTTTTCTTTTAAATAGGTTTTTTTTAAATTTCCAATTACATGTAAAGACAATTTTTAACATCCTAGATTCATTTTCAAAAGAAATGTTTCCCATTTGCCAGCTGCACAGGGAGTAAAGGACTCAGCTGTGTTTGTGAGATGAAGCAGAATCCTTTTTAAACGCTTTCTAAATCAGGGTTTTACTTAGTGTCCTTACCTGCCTTCCCATCCCCCTTTCCATCCCCCATCCCCCAGCCTCAGTTAACGTTTAACCATTTGATTGTAAGTTTGGCTCACCAAGACTGTGATAGCATCAAGGACTGATATCATACTGTGCTGGGAAGTGAGGCAGGCAAGTCAGAAGGGAGAACCTGTGCCAGGAGTACCATTAATTACCCAGCTACATCATTTAATTTCTGCCACTCCACTCCTTCCACATACAATCTGGGAGAGAGCCCAGGCTCATGTTTGTTTACTCTGTACAGAGTGTGGGTGCTATAATCAGCAATCCAGTACACAGCCTGGTAGCCCTGAGGACTCTCACCTCTCCTCCTATTTCTCCTAGGAGGCCCTTTGTTCACCCCAAGGATCCTAGGGTGGATTTCCAAGTGCTTTCAGTTTGACCTTTAAGGACCACCTCCTAGCTTGACTAACTTTTATAGTGCCTTTAAGGCTGCTTTCCCTCTTGCGGTATATTTTCACCAAGTATGCTTTTCTGTGCTTCTGAAGGAGGAAAGCAACCTTAGTAAATATTCATGGTCAATCACTCCATGTCCTGCAATCTAAACTTTGAGCTGATGAGCCCACAATTAACGTTGCTTCCTGTGTATCAGAATGGATGCCTATTTTGATATATGGATAAATCAGGGAGCCAGCCATGAATTCTGATGGTCTAGGAAATATCCACTAGAACTCTTCCAGGTCCTGTAGTGTGAGGCTGAATCAGCAAGTGGAAAAAAAACCACTAAGCCTATACATCCGACTGCCTGCAATCCAGCTGCCACCAGGAAGCAAACTCCTTTATCAAAATAATAGCTCACATCTATATAGGGCTACACAGTTATAAATCACTTTGATTTGATCCTCACATTTAGCAGACGGACAGCGTGGATATTATTAGAGTTTGCGAGATAAATAGTGTTGATATTCATAGAATTATAGAATCTGAGTTGGAAATGACCTAAGAGTTCTTAACGTAGAGGGACTTCAGAAGATATCTAGCCTGAGCTCTTCATTTTAGAGGAAACTGAGGCCTGGAATAGTTAAATAGGAGATCCAGGGTTAGAATTGAACCCTCTGATACCAGCTCCCTTTGGCTCTGATCCATCCCACCCCCACTTGAAGCTCGTGTTCCCACAAACATTGTTTTTGATGAGTTTCCGTGCACATTTTGGGTTTTTTTATGCCTGTTTTCCTTGCTTCTGCCGTGCTACTTAGTTCACATAATAACCATTGCTTTTTTATATTATTGTTTGTTCTCAAACTTATTCAACATTTGTTTATTCATTTATTCAAGAAGAACCTACAGTGCCCCTTCTCTTTGCAAAACATCATACCAAAAGACGTGGAGACACAAAGATGCCATTTCACAGATGAGAGAATTTCAAGTTGAAGTGATTTTCTCATAGAGTTAGTATGGTATTATAGATAAGACCTGAAGCCAGGTTTTCACACAAAGTCCATTTTTTCCCTACTCTGCCACACTGCCTTGATTTATTAAACCCATTACCAAATCTCCACCAATACAGTTTATCAGAGCTGATTGATAGAATTGGTGTTTGGCGTTCCTTCTTAAAGAGGACTAATCCCATCAGGAGGGTAATATCTTGACTTGCAAGTGAATTGGATTTAAGTGAGGCAGAGCTGTACCGTCAGCAGCCTCACTCTCTCCTTCAGAGTCGTCAGAGTCCAGTGGACTAATAGAATACATTTATACAAATGACCATTTGGGATCACTAACTTGATAATCTCAGTATTTAAGGGAAAACAAGTATTGGTAGACTAATTCACCTGATTCTCTGAGGAGCAGTCATGATAACTCTGAGAGGACAAGCCTTTGAAGGTTTCCCTTGTAGAAAAATTGATGCCTCTCTCTCCCAACCAGAAGCAGTAGACATTTTTTCATCCTTTTGGTCATTACTGAGGAAAGGTAGGTTACTTCCTATTATAGGCCCAGTGGAAGAATCAAATTGTACATGTTTTACTTTCTGGAGATTTTGGAAATGTAGCCTTGGCTCATGTCTGTGAGGTAAATTTATACTACAGGGCTCAGATCTGTAGTAATTCTGCTCTTATAAAGGGACTTGTGCTTATGCCCCCACTTAGAGAACAGACTCTCTAACAATGGGTTGGGGTCTTAGCTTCTAGCACTGTACTTAGAAAGGCCCCCCTGTCTTGAATGGTGCCTCTCCTCTTCCTCCTCCAACCCCCATTTCCATTAGTTTCCTTTTACAAATCCCAAAAGGCCCACTCCTTGCCCTGGATGGTTATAAAAATAAAGCTCATTTCAAGATTTCCCCAAATTTGAATAATAGGTTTCCCCAACTCCACCATGGCCACTTAATAGACAATAAAAGGATCAGACATAGGTGAACCTTTATTTCACCATAGTCAGTTAGTAAATAAGTATTAATTTCTTGCAGTTTGTTTACCTGTGCTAAGTGCTGGAGATACAAGAGAAAAAAAACAATCCCTGCACTCTAAGGGAAGAAATAACAGAGGAGGGTGGCTAAGAAGTGAAAATTTTGCTCTGAAAGTTAGAGGGATAGTGAGTAGAGCCGTAGGAGAGCAGCTTGACACTTCCATCCAAGAGAGATGAAAGAAATGATTAGATCATGACTTGTGGATATCCAATTTTGGGGAAAGGGTGATAAGCAATTAGGAGAGGATGTTGAAAGAAGGTGGCCTTTGAGGAGGGAATGAAAAAAGTATGATCTGGGACAGAAGTTCCCAAAGTGTATGATACTGCCCCGTAGGTGTCCTAGAACAATGGGGGGGGGGGCAGTAGTAGCCTTGGGTGCAATTAGGGATCATTGAATAAAAATAAGGTAGTGGTGGAAGGAAAGAAGAAGAGAAGAAATTTTTGAAAACCATTAGTACATGTTTCATCTATTGTGTAACAGAGTTAAAGTCAAAGCAATTACATTATTTTCCAAATAAACACACAAAATGCAAGTTATAACTGTTAGTGGTCATGGTCAAGTCTGCTGATAGGTAGTATTGACAAGGAAGTATTGACAGTTGAACATGTCATGCATTATCAGGAGGTCCAGCATTAGTCTGCAGGAATATGTGTGTATTTAATGACTTGTTTACAATATGATACTATATGATTATATGATGCAATATCATGTCATCAAAATTTCAAAGCAGGAAAAACTCCAGAAATTTACAAGAAATTATTACATTTAAGATATGTCATTTTTAAAAAATATATTTTATATTTTTTGAAATGATGAAAATTTCTAAAAAAAGAAGATCATTAGAAGGTTAAAGAACATAGATTTTCAGGAGGATGCTGAGTAATTTCTTTTAAATTCCCAAATAAGTTTGGGAATCTTTTGTGTGAGAGAAGCACCACCAATCAGGAGACTCTTTCCAAAAGGTAGAAGTTCATCTAGGACATAGAGGGTGTGGATCAGGACATAGTTGGCAAGTGGGAAGCAGGTGACAGAAGAGGAGAGAATAACCTATCAGGTCTTTGGAAAGGATCTGAAATTGGGGGATGCTATTGAGGCAGCACTTGGTAATTCTAGTGAATCTCTCCCACAGAGTCCTGTATAGACCTGTAGTGGGTTTTGGACTTTCCCTGGAAGATGAACATACTTGGAGGTTACTGAAAAAGCAAGCCCCTTTCTCATCAAACCAGAATTGTTTGAGTATCATACTGGGTTTGCTGTCTAGGTAGAATCCTATTCTGAATCCATGTTGATTTATCATCTTTCTTCAAGGGACATATTACATCAGGAAATTCATTTTTCTCTCAAGAAGGTCTGGTGTACACAGACATAGGCCCACACTGTTGTGCTTTGTTCCATTTTCTGAAGGTAGAAAGAAAAGTATTCAAGGATGGGAGAGGGAGGGTATGAGTAGATACACAGCAATAGTCAAGGGTTTTTATAGACCCTTGGGAAAGGTGGCTGATTGTTATTCAGTCAAACATCAGGGTTGGCCCAATCTTTGAAACTCAGTAAGAATAGTGGTAATGAGCATGGTCACATTCTACAAAGAGGGTGTCCTGTCTCCAAAGTTCATGCCCAGAAATCACATCATGTTAATTGAGGAACCCAAACTGATTAATTATTCCTTGGTTACCACTCCTCCCTTATGGAATAATCACCAAGTACATTTATTTATCAAATACCTACCATAGGCCCTGGGACAGCTAGGTGGATAAGTGGATAGAGCACTGGGCTTAGAATCAGAAAAACTCATTTTTGTGAGTTCAAATCTGGCCTCAGACATTTATTAGTCATGTCACCCTGGGCAAGTCACTTAACCCTGTTTGCCTCAGTTTCCTCATTTGTAAAATGAGCTGAGAAAAAATGATGAGCTACTCCAGTATCTTTGCCAAGAAAACCCCAAATGGGGTCATAGAGAGTCAGAAACAACTGAAAAATGACTTGACAACCCCAAAGATCAGCACTTTGTTACGTGCCACATCTCTGCTTATTCATTTGAAATCTCTGTTTTGCCAGTCAGTCACATGTATTCTCTGATTGCTGTTGCAATAGCAGAGGCCTTAATAACTTAGGATCTCAGTTTTCCATCTTCTCCTTGATGAAAGAAGTCAGATACTGATTGTTACCTCATAAACCGTTCTGACAGGGTTAAATGAGAGTTAGCTCATCTGGGTTGTTTGCAATTAGAGAGTTGCTGAAATTCTTCACTCATCACTGGTGGTCTGTTGATATGCTGTTTTATCAATTTGCTTCACTCTCCCAAGTGATGAATTGATTTCTCTCCAAAATAAAATTTTTATAGAAGTGCAGAGCTAGCAACAAATTATAGCTATGCAAATTAGCATGGGCCAAGAGGAATAAGTCCCAATGTAAATTAGATTAGGCAAAGAAAATTAAAACCACTAAAATTTTCGGTAACATTTAATAGCATTGATGGTAGTAGTACCCTACTTTTTCTACCAGTCCTGCTCACTTTCACATTGCTATGGTATTAGTAATTGTGAACTTCTAATTTTAATAATAGTAAAATACTAATTTTTGAAGACTAATAAAAGTTTCACTAGGACTGTTTTTTATTATATTTTGAAATTATTTTTTTCAATTAACAAGAATTTATTTTCTCCCCTCTCCCACTGAATATACAAAAAGAAAAAAAACTATCATAAAAATATGGATAATCAAACAAAGCAAATTACATTGGTCATATCTGGAAATGTGAATCTCATTTTGCACCTTAAGTCCCTCAGCACTCCTGCCCCCTTCAAGGTGTGAATGAAGGGTTAGAAGCCTTCACCTTTAGTCGGCTGGAATTGTGGCTTGTCATTGCATTGACCAGAGTTCTCAAGTCTTTCAAAAGTGTTTTACTTCATATTGTTGTTGTACAAATTGTTCTCCTAGTTCACTTCACTCTGTATCTGTTCACGCAAGTTTGCTCTGAAACTGTCCATTTCAAAGAACTACAATTTTTCATATTGCCAGTATGGATAGAGCTCTAGAAAGATGGATGGATGGATGGATGGATGGATGGATGGATGGATGGATAGATAGGAGCAAATATGACATAAGAACTTCACAGGTATTTCAGGGAGAGAAAAGAGAGGAAACACAGTAAGATTCTTCATTAAAGTCTTATCTGTAATTACATTGATAGAGGAAACTTCGGGTGAGGTGATTTCTGCCAATGTGGGTCTATTCCTGCTCTGCAGCTTAAATCAGAGAGAGCTGCTTAGACCAGTGGTCCCCTGACTTCTTTTGATTGTGCATCCCTATTGGTAAAACATGATCATGCATCTCTAGCATATGTCCATTTGCTTATTTATAAATTATATAATGCACTCTGTGAAAATAATTACATTATATGTATATGTATATAGCATATATATTATAACTTACACAAAAAGAGAAATTTTAAAAGAATAAGGAAAAAGTGAAACAATCATTGCTTGTGGAGGTAATAGGGGGCCCCTGGAGTTTATTGAGTAGGTCTGTAATGTGTTCAGACCTGTACTTAGGAAACTTGTTTTGGCAGATGTGTAGAGAATTGATGGGAGTGGGAGACTTGAGAGACAAGCCAGCTGGGAGTCTGTTGGAGTCCAGTTTAGAGGTGATGAGGGGCCTGAACAAGGGTTGTGGGGCTATGAGTGGGGAGAAGGGACAGATGCAAGAGTTTTGAGATAGAACAGTAAGATTTGGCAATAATCAGTCATTAATAAACATTTTTTAAGCCTGGCCTATTATGTTCCATGCACTGTACTAAGCAATGGACAGCAGATGAGATATATGGGGAAGTAACAATGAGAAGATGAGAATGACACCAGAGTTTTGAACATGGATCACTGGATGTATGGGGGTGCTTTCTATAGAGACAGGGAAGTTAAGAAGATGGACATCTTTGAGAAAACCAGTGTGATGATATCTGTAATGGAGTGCCTCACTCTGTACCACTGAAAAGGATAAAGGGTAGGGGTCAGGGTCGGGGAGGGAGCATGGTTCCAACTCACTAGGCACTGTCTTGAAGCACAGACTCTGCTATCTGAAAGGCCGGCAGACTACAGCCATGAAGTCATCTGAAGGACAGGGGATGGGGCACACTGTGACCAAGGGGCTTTACCCACACAGCTATTGATGTAGGTGCCCTGGTTGTATTTAGGTTATAATTGACCCTGAGGAGCTGAGAACTGGGGGAGAAGGAGAGAGGGTGAGAATTGGAATAGCTGCTAGGAAGGGGCAGAGTGAAAGAGTTTGGGATGCTAGTGAGTAAAGAGGGTGTTAGCTGTGTTGGAAAGGACTCTCTGGTTGATTACACTCTCCTGTTGGTCATGTTATGTATGGTAGGCAGGTAGGTAACAAGCATTTATTAAGTATTTACTACATGTTAAACACTGTGCTAAGCTCTGGGAACCCAAATAAAAGCAAAAAGAAACACAATCAAGGAGGTTACATTCGCCACACATCCTTCCTTTCCACTATTGGGTTCAGTGCTGAAGCAATCAGCTAGTTGCTTTTCTCTGAAAACAAAATAAAATTGCAGGTGGACCCTACTACATGAAGATATTCTCTAGATCAGATCTTCTGAACACCTGACCTTAGTTAGGGAGTAGATCCAGAAATTCAATATTTGTTGATTGATAGGATTTCTGAATTTCTTGATTTATGAAGAATCGTAGGTCTTGGTAGAAGAGATCAAGCGTGTTTTGCCTGCCGCTGATGCTTTTCTATTAATCATGAACAAAAAGTTTTTTCCCAGAGACATGCCCTGGGATTCTAGTTGGGGGTTCAAGTGAACACACCTCATACCTGATAACTTTACAGGTGAAATCTCTCCACCCCTTAGTTCCTATAATTTATAACATTTAAATTTACTTATTTGTAATGTAGTTAAAGGTTGGGGGTTTTTCCCCCAGTAACACTCCCATTTTGTTAGCTGGAATCAAGTTGCCTTTATGTTGATATGAGCATAAATCATTTCTTTGTAATCATAGCACACAAATCTCTAAAACCCAAGCTCTTCCCATCTTTTGAACTTCCTTATTATTGTTGAGGCCATTTTCATCCCTTTAGTTACCCAGGTTCTCAACCACCCTTGCAGTAATGTGAGTCCATAACCTCAGTGATACCCCCAGCTTCTCACTTTCATTTATCTCACAGATCTAGTAGACTGCCAAATCTTGTCATTTTCACCTTTGCAATGTCTCTCCCATGTCTAGTTCTCTCAACTCATACAGACGCCACCTTAAATGATGAGCTTATTATCTCTTGCCTGGACTTAGTCATTCATTTTCCTGCCTCTCCTCCCCCAAACTGCATCCAAGTTTATTAAAGATTCTTTTCATAAACAATAACACTAATTCAGGCACAACATGGGCTATTATTAGCAACAGTATACAACAACTTCCAATCTCCTCTTCTCCATGGACTACCAAAAATATAAAGTGATTATAAATCTAGTGAAGAATCTTCATTTTATACATTAAACAGGGAAGGGAAAGAAAGAGAAGGGGAAGGGAGAAAGGAATAAGTATTCACACAGTGCCAGGCATTGTGCTAACTGCTTCACATATCTCATTTGATTTAATTTGGAGTAAAGGTGGACCTTTTTACATTTAGCACACATTGTTTAATAGTTTTTCATAAACCTACTCCAACTTTGAAGAAAGGAAATGAAAATACAGAATTCTTATTCAGAAAAGATCCCCCAAATAAGAGAAAGGAGCTGCCACTCTTTTGGGTGAGGTCATCTCAAGGCTGTCATTGAACTCCGGATTGCCTGAAAGACTGTGGTATCCAACAGAATTAAGGGATGGGGAATGCAGTACATGGAGAAAGGGAAGGAAATGAGGGCAAGTCTTGAGAGGCCCCTCTGTTTTAAGGATTAAAGTTTGTGTTGATAGTAGACAGAGAAATAGAGCTAATTTTTAAAGCACCCACTTCTACCCGCCCCACCCCCCCGCCCAGACTTTTGTGGGCATCAATAGTCATACCAGTACCTCTGATGTATGTATATGTGGGAGAGTCAGGGAATCTCTTCCTGCTGTCAGAAAGAAATCTTCTCAAGAATTAAAAGGGAAAAAATTATCACCCATTTCAATGCAGTTTCTGAGGCATCCTTGCCCACAAAATAACAAAATGTTCTGTCTGCTAACAATATAGCTTAGACGAAAAGTGAAACAAGATTCTGCATTTTGACAAAACTCAATAAAAGTAATATTTCAAACTGTACCATCACTAGAAGTATAATTAACAAAAATTCTCAGAATTCACTTGGCCTCTTCAGCCCCTTGAAGTTTCTGTGCCTGATCTGTTTTAGTATCTGTTCTCTGCAAGGTCATTTCCATCTGTACCCGCATCCACCTTTCCCTTTGAATAACTTCTCTCCCCTTTTTTTTGGCAGATATCTTTTTGGTTTTGGGTTCTGGCTATAGATTATGTTAATCTCTTTAATCTTTGTTTCATCCTTTCTCAACATCATTTACCCTTTCTGTTGAGCACTGTGGTAATTAATAGTGAGAGTGAGATGAGGTAGCACCAGAACCTGGGCTTTGGATACACCCATGACTGATATATAGGTGTCATTTCCCATTTTCTCCTCATTACACTATTTCTCCAAAAGCTTTTTAATCTGTCTTTCCTCAAGTCTCTCTCTATTTCAATTTATCTTCCATACTGCTGCCAAAATAGGGCATCTAGGTAGCACAGTGGATAGAGTGCCAAGCCTAGAGTTAATTAGACCTGAGTTCAAATCTAGCCTCTGATACTTATTGGCTATATGACCCTGGACAAATCACTTAACCCTGTTTGCCTCAGTTTCCTCATCTATAAAATGAGAAGAAGGAAATGGCATACCACTCTAGTATCTTTGGCAAGAAAATCCCAACTGACAACTGCTACTGAAAAGTGATTTACCTCAAGTGTAGGTCTCTTATGGTGCCCTTCCTTCTCAATAAACTCCAGTGGCTCCTTATTACCTCCAGGATCAACTACAGAATCCTTAATTTGGTATTTTTAAGCTCTTCATAGCCTGTTTTCTTCCTATCTATAGTTTTTATTTTTTTTTGCACTGTAGTCCTCTCCATATACTATATGATCCAGCTACAGTGGCCTATTTTCTGTTGCTTTCACACAATGGTCCATCTCTAGACTCTGTGCTCCCCTTTCTGAAATATACTCATAAGTATAGGATCATACACTTAAGAGATGAAAGGAGCCTTACAAGTCATCAAGTCCAACTCTCCCATTTTACAGCTGAGGAAACTGAGACAATGAGATTTTAAGTAACTTTCCTAGAGTCATAAAACTATAAGCATCTGAGATAAAATCCAAACTCATGTCTTGCTGACTCAAAGTGCAGCTCTGTATCCATTACAACCGCATCTCTTCACTTCTACCCCTAGAATCTCAGCTTCCTTTAAGACTTGACTCAAGCATCTATAAAAAGCTTTTCCTGGTTTCCCCAGAAACTAAACCTTCCTCTCTCAAGCTCATTTGCATCTACTGTGCTTATATCTTGTAGGCATTTATTTATTTACTTGTTCTTTCTGCCATTAGAGTGTGAGCCCTTGAAGGTAGGGACGGTTTTTGCCTTTTTTTTAATATCTTTTAATATCTTCAGTACAACAACTCTGTGAGGTATATGGTACAAATATTATCAATATTTTATACATGAGAAAACTGAGCTTCCCAAAGATTAATTTTCTGTAGTATGTATTGGCATCAGGACTTGAACCTGAATCTTCTGAGTCGAAATTTGGCCTTCTTTCTTCTACTTACTTTGTCTTAATATACTCTTTCCTCATAGTCTGCTTTTAAAACATGTCAAGGTTTTTATTTGCAACACTTGGAAGATGACAAAACTTCTTTTTTATCCATATTTAATCTTTCTTTACTAACAGCCATTCATAACAATAAATAACTAGATTTATTTACCTTAAAATTTCTAAATTAGGGATATTTATAGTTTTTATAATCTTATTTTTATGTTTTGATAAGTTTTTCATTGTTGAGTTGTTTCAGTTGTGTCTGACCCTTCATGACCCCATTTAAGGTTTTCTTGGCAACACTAGAGTGGTTTGTCATTTCCTTCTCCAGCTCATTTTACAGATGAGGAAACTGAGACAAACAGGATTAAGTGACTTGCCCAGGGTCACACAGCTAGTGTGTATGACCTGAGGCCAGGATTGAACTCACAAGGGTGAGTCTTTCTGATTCCAAGTCCTGTGCTCTATCCACTGTACCACCTAGCTGCACTTGACAGCCTTATTTATAGAGTATGTTTCTTTTAAAAAAAAAATATTTTATTGTTTTCTCAGTTACTTATAAAGACAATTTTTATGTTCATTTTAAGCAAATATTGAATCCCAAATTTTCTCTGTCCTCTCCCCCCCCTCACCCTGAGATAGTAAGCAATTTTATATAGATTATACATATTCAATCATGCAACACATATTACCAGGCTGTTTCTTTATTTTCAAGTTCTGAGCAACAGCAACTTTTAAGAAGTGGAAATATGGTTTATTATTATTATTAGTAATTATGACAATACATATAGTGCCGTAAGTTTTCCATTTTTCCCTTTGATTATTTATAACAAAAAAAATTTATGAAATATGATCCAACCAAGTAAAACTAAGCTGTCAAGTTAAAGGTTTTAAAAATAAATGTATAGAATTAAGATATGGAAAAGATCTTATAAATCATGTCATCACATACCCTCATTTTACAGATCTTAGTTTTAGGGCCAGAAGAGACCTTAGGAGTCTTATAATGGATTTCCTCATACTACAAATGATGAAACTGACGATGCTTAGATAAGCACAATAATTTGTCCACAAGTCAATTAGCCCTTAGATGGCAGAGATGAGATTTGAACCCAGGTCCTTTTATTCCAAATTCAGTACTGTTTGCCTCTCTACTAGAGATTGTTACCCCAGAGCAGCTGTTGGTGGTAGTGGTGTGTTTTAACATTTTGATAAGTGCATTTCAATATTATGAGTTTATTTTGTAATCATAGGTGTTTTTATGCATTTAAGAACCTTATTCTGAAAAGGAGTCCATAAGCTACACTAGGGGCATCTAATCATCTTCACAAGTTCAAATCCAACCTTAGACACTTACATTAGCTGTATAACCCTGGACAAGTCACTTAACCTTTTTTGCCTCAGTTTTCCTCATTTGTAAAATATCCTGGAGAAGGAAATGGCAAACTACCCTGGTATGTTTGCCAAGAAAACCCCAAATGAGTCACAAAGAATCTGAAACAACTGAACAGCAACAGGTTTCACTGGACCGCCAAAGGGACCCATGACAGAAAAAAAGAGGTTAAAAACAACTCTTATTTTACACCAAAATAAGATTTTGAGAATATAATTGTTTCACAAAAAATCATGCAGCTCAAGGTCCCAAAGCTGGGACTGGAATCCATCTGTGAAAGAAAATATAATTTGTGGTGCTTTTTAAAAAAAACAAATGACTTCTTCCTTCTTTCCTCCCTTCTTCTAACTCTCACCTTCTCCCAAAGCCCTGTCAGTATGACCTTCCTGATATAATATCAAGAAGTATTTTAGATTGAATTTTTGTTATGTTGTTATCAGCTTGAAGACCCGAGATGGGAGAGGTAGAAAAACCTTTGACAATTTGTTATTTTAGAGCATTAACTTTTTAAATATGACACCTTATCCTATGCAGATAGCATGCTGGGAAGAACAATGATTTTGGAATCAGGAGAGATTTGGGTTGAAATCATGCCCCTGAGACTGAGGCTAGGGACTAGTGGCCACAGAATGTCCTTTCTCTTAAGTCACAGCCTCATCTGTAAAATGGAGAAAATAATACTTACACAGTTGTATGCCTGGCATATAGTAGGTGCTTTATCAATGTCAATAGATAAGGTATATAAATGTCAGCCATTATATGTCAAGTTAAACATGTTAGAATACCAGCATATTCATAGAATCATAGATTTGGAGCAGGAGTTCTTAATGTTTTTACTTGTCTTGGACCCCTTTGGAAATCTGGTAAAGCCCATGGACTCTTTCTCAGAATAATATTTTTAAGTAATTGAAGGAAATGCTAAATGTCATAAGTTAATGAAAGTAAAGGTGTAGAGTTTTTATCCCATTCAAGTTCAGAGACCTCTGAAAATCTATCTATAAACCCCTGGGGGTGATTCCATGTTAAGAACAGATTTAGAGATAGAAGGGATCCTAGAGGATGAGTCTAATCCCTCATTTTACACATGAGAAAACTGAGGCACAGAGAGATTAAATGACTTGCCCAAAATCACATGGCTGTTAGTGCTTGAGGTGGAGCTTTGAACTCATATCTTCTTGACGGTGCCTGGCCACTATGATATACTGCCTCTTACAGGTTTGTCTAGCATTTTGAATTTGAGTTGAATGTGTATGTATTTTTGTGGTAACTTGTGCTGTCTCATTATGCGTTCTCTCTCTTCCTCTTTCTCCCTTTCTCTCTCCCCCCCTCAGATTTTCATCACTGTGAACTGCCTAAGTACAGACTTCTCCTCCCAAAAAGGGGTGAAAGGGCTTCCTTTGATGATTCAGATCGACACATACAGTTACAACAATCGAAGCAATAAACCCATTCACAGAGCGTACTGCCAGATCAAGGTCTTCTGTGACAAGGTGAGTGGAGATAACAATCTGACAGGAGAAATCTTTGTATGTAGATATTACTCATGATGGAATTTCTGCTCTCCCTCCCACCACCGCGAGAGGTCAGTGTCAAAGTAATTTCTGAGACAGCCTTTCTGAGAAAAGTCACTCTTTGATATTGTCTATTATTTACAAAATGTCAGGACTTGGTAATGAAGACCCTCACCACTCAACTGCTTTCTTGATCAGTCAGTTCTATAGCTCCCATAATCATTGGCTTGCAACTGATTCAGTCATAGAATCACAGTCTAGGGGTTGGAAGAGTCCTCAAAGACCGCCTTGTCTACCCTGTCTGTGCTTGAACAAAAATCTCTCCTGTCTCATATTTCATGAGTGGTCATCCAAGCTCTAAATTAGGAGAGCTGAGTCCCTCCTGAGGCAGGTCACACCACTCATGGGTAGCTCTTGTCAGACATTTTCTTCTTATATAAAGTCTTGAATATTCTACCCTTTTGCTACTAATCTACTCACCCATTGGCATAAAGCAGAGCAAGTCTGTTCTTTCTTCCTTGTGACAGCCCTTTAGATATTTGGAAAGTTATCCTGCCTCCTTTAGGTTTCTTTTTCTTTTTTTTAAAGATGTTCACAGTTCCTTTGACTGACCCTCACACAACATAAACTAATGGTCTTTAGCTTTTCTAGCTGTCCTTCTCTGGCTACTCTAAATCAATTATCAAAACACTTCTTAAATGTGACACAGGAACTGAATATGCTGTTCTGTGTGTGGTCTGCCCAGATTAGATTACAGCAATGCTATCGTTGTCCTAGGTGGGTAGAGTGTTGGAGTCAAGTAGATCTGAGTTCAAATCTAGTCTCAGATACTTACTAGCTGTGTGACAGAAGGCAAATCACTTAACCTCTCTGCCTCAGTTTACTCATCTGTAAAATGGAAGCAATAATAGCACCTACCTCCCAGGGTTGTTGTGAAGGTCAAATGAGATACTATAGAAAGCAATTTGCAAACTTTAAAACATTATATAAATATTAGCTATTATTATTATAATTGTTATTACAGCATTAGATCCATTAGCTTCCTTGACTGCCATATCACACGATTACCTCAAATTGATCTTGCAGTCCCCTCCAAACCCCACTTTTTCATTTGAATTGTTCTCTAGCCTCCTGTCCCCAGTAATATACTTGTGAGCACAGGTGTGTATAAAAGTGGGTCAAGAGTGAAAACATCAGCAGAGAATAACTTCCCATTCTTTATACCCTCCTAGGCTTGTGATGATGATTTTTTGAGCCTGTGTCAATTTTAAATTTACTCATATCAAATTCATCTTATTCAATTAGGCCCAAGTTCCTGTGTCAGCAAGGACCCTGGCATATACAGGAAGGTCTTTCATACAGGTTGTTGGATCTCCTTTTCTAAAAGGAAAGCAGCTTGTGAGGGGTCAACAATCTCTTTAATCAAACACATATACCAACAGAGAAAATACAAGCAGAGAAATAAAGACCAACAGACAGGGCTTCCAACTGTCTGACCATAAACAATACATACATCACAGATCAACAGACAGATCCACCTGCTGACCATACATACATACATGGTTACTAGAGAGAGAAGCACCAACATCTAAGTTTTCAAAGCCAGGGGGTTGCTTAGCAGCTTCCCAGAGTCTCATCTGGCACACAAACCTTCTTCTGAAAACTGAGCCCCCAAAGCAAAACCTCACCTCAGAGTATTAATACACTTTTCAGAGCCAGAGTGCAGGACCCTCTGACCCAGTGCCTCAGTAGAAATTAACAAAAGGTATTAAGTCCTGTTAATGGTTGGAGAAGATCTTTAACTCTTTCCCTCACCCACCATTAACCTTATATTAACATTACAGTTCCTCATGTTCTGACATGTTTTTGGAAGCTTGATTCTCATACATTGTGTTAGCTATACTTTTAGCTTTGTGTAATCTGCAAATTCAATGTGCTTCAGTCAATTAAATACCCCAAATAGCAGCCTGATGGTTTTTGAGTGAATGAGTCTTTTCTAATGGGGTCCCATGGGCACACAAAGCAAGACAAATCTTTTCCCTCTTCCACACAACTGACCTTTAGATAATTGAAAAAGTATTCTGCCTCCTCTAAGTTTATTTTCTTTAAATGATATATTGTCCAAGTGCTGGGGAGATTGAGAAGGAGCACTTCTAGCTGGGACCAGGGAATGTCCCACTTTATGATCCTGGGCAAGTTTCTTAAGTTTTCAAAGCTTTAGTTTTCTTATCTATTGTTATTGTTGTTCAGTTGTTTTCAGTCATGTCTTACTCTTCATGACCCCATTTGGGGTTTTCTTGGCAAAGATACTGGAATGGTTGGCCATTTCTTTCTGCTGAGTCATATAGGGTTAAGTGACTATTCCAGGGTTACACAGCTAGAATATGTCTGAGGTCAGATTTGAACTCAAGAAGGTGAGTCTTCCTGACTTCATGCCTGGAACTCTATCCACTGCACCACCTGGCTGCCTTCTCATCTGTACAGTGGGGATACTAATATTTCTAATATCCAACCAGGGTTGGGGGGAGGGTCAAATATAAACCTGACATAAATGCCAATTATTGTCACTATTATACAGACACTATTATATAGTTATTGTCACTATTTTATAGACAATGTGTGGTACCCTGTCAGTGTCTTTGGTGTAAAACTTTCTAAATAAGGTTTAAATGTCTTTTCTTTTACTGATGAGAACTTTGTTGTATCATCAATTAGTAATATTTCTTTAAGAAGATGTCAATTCCCTTGACAAGGTTAACTCCTCAATGAAATGAATATTCTTTCCTTAACCTGAGCAGCTCTCTTTGACACCAGATTGAGAATATTTGATTGATTCATGATGGGTTCATAAACCTAGGCTACAGCCTTGGACTCAGCCCTTAGAACTCAGAGAGCCTAAAGAGAGGGAACATGAGAGGAAAAGGGGTACCCAGACAATGACAGGTGAGAGGTAGAAGATGGGAGGTGGGGTTAGAGAGAGAAATCTGTGAAAGACACATTGACTGAGTTTCCTGGACAGAAGCCCCATGCTGGAAGGAGCCAGGTAGTGAAGTACCCTAGAGAGCACCTTGCTAATACAGTCTTAGAACAGTGAGAAGCACCTAGAGGACTTGGCCTGGAGCTACAGGAACTCAAAATGGCAGCCATGGAGTGGCAGGAACAGAAGAATGAAAGAGTTTCTGGGACAGTCCTACTGGACCCCAAAACAGATAGTACCTGGGAACATTCATTAGTAATATATAGTGCTTATTGTGCAACAGACACCATGCTAAGCACTATACAATTATCTCATTTGATCCTCACAGCAACCCTGGTAGGTAGGTGCTATATATTATCCCCATTTTAGAGACGAGAAAACTGAGGCAAACAGAAGTTAAATGACCTGCCCAGGGTCACACAGCTAGTACATGTCTAAGGCTGTACTTGTGCTCAGCTTTTCCTGACTCCTATGCACAGTACTCTGTTCCCACTGTTACTTAGTTGCCCATCAGTGTGTTCGTCCTTCGTTGCTGAAGAAGACCATGCCATCAGAGAAATAATGACATGACTTGCACTTGACTTTGTTTTCAGTGAGAGAGGGCTATGTAGGTCACCAGCCTCACTTCTCCTCCAAGGTCATCTGAATCCAGTGACCAGATATTCCTCAGAATGACTGGAGATGACCCAGGATGAGACAATTGGGGTTGTGACCTGCCCAAGATTGCACAGCCCATCAATAATTGTCTAAAGATAGTGTTCAAGATGCTGAGCTAAATTATTTTTCTTTGTCCCGTTTAATTTTTTCAAAGTCTGGGCTTGAATGGGTTGATCTGATTTGAGATAGTTTTGATTATAAGTTAACCTCATTGACTCTGATATGGATAATTTGGCAATTTATAAATGTCTTACTTCCAACTGTGTAGGAGGCATTCCATTAATTGTACATTTTTCTTTGGTCCTTAAAGGGATAGAAAACATTGCTTTAAATGTATTTAAACTATGGCTTGACTGGTTAACTTAGTTCACAAAATCACTTAGAGACAGTAAGAAATGTATAGGAAACATCTAGGAAGATAGATCTCACCCTCATGGACATTTGAGATTGTTCCCCTAAGAAAAAGCCTAGTGTTGGGGAAAGGTTTATTTTTAGTCGTTTAAGAATGAGTAGTGAGTGTGATTTAAAGAAGGAAATAGGCTGGAGCATATTCTTTTTAGTAATTTTACAGCTATGACAACACATCACTTACCTGGTGCCCAGAGGTCCAGCACTTTAAGTATCAGAACCTGTTGATAGTAAAACACTGACTGTGGAAAAGGGCCTACCTCTCTACCTCGGGCAGCAGCCAATTCCCCTTTTCAACTGTTCTCAGTGTTAGGCTATGTCATTATCAAATTACTAGGCAAGTAAATATGACTAAACTGGAACATCTTTAGTCTAGGGTATCCAAGGGGACCACTCTTGGGTGTGTCCCCTACTTGGAGATCTAGAGGCAATTTAAATGTTCTCTGGCTATAGAAGGGTGAATTTGATATTCATAGCCAGCTAAATGGCATTTCAAAAGTCAGTGAACTAAAGTGGGGGGTGGGGGGAAGGGAGCAGAAGGAAATAGTATGCCTTCATCTTTATACCACAGGATTTTCCATTGTGGAGGGTGTGTGTGAGTGGAAGCTACCCAGCACCAAACAATCTCTGGCCCCGTTCCCTACATACTTTCTATAATTTGCCAACAGGATTTCCCTGTTATTATCTCAAACTAACCTCTCAGTAGTCTCTTTCTTCTTGGTCTCACACTACTCTGTTAACATAAATTCACAAGCAGTTCTTAACATATCCCCTCCCTGTTAATCATAAGACACAGAGAAGCTCCTTAGTAGAAATAATCCCCTCCACTTCCCAAGACCATGGCTAGATAAATGTGTGGCTCTTACTAAGAGGATATATGACTTTGACTTTGCTGAAGAGACATGGAGATGACTGAGAAAGGAATAAGCATTTTAGAGAGCACCTACTATGTGCCAGACCTTGTACTAAGAGCTTAAGAGCTTTACAATTTATTATCTCATTTAATCCTCATATCAACCTTGTGGGACAGGTGCTGTTATTATCCCTATTTCACAATTTAAGAAACTGAGGCAAACAGAGGTTAAGTGACTTGCCTAGGGTCAAACAGCTAGTAAATATCCAACACTGTATTTGAACTCAGGTATGCCAGATTTAAAGCCTAGCACTCTACCCATGCTGCCTCAAAAATAGAAATATCCCCTTATTTCTGACAATATTAATTGAAAAAGCAAAAGATTTCTATGAGTCAGTGCACTTGGCTAAAATGGGTATATTTTCTGAAAAGTGGCCTTGTTTTCTGAGAGAATCATAGGATTTGAAAGCTACGAGTGACTAGACATCATATCGCCCAACTCTCTTATTTTACAAATGCGGAAATTGAGGCTTCTTGTGGGCGCAGGGTTTGGTCAAGATCATCTAGAAAGTAAATATCAGTAAATAAGTGTGGCACAATGCAGAGTGTTATATTTGGAAGTATGAAGACCTGAAGCTGAATTCAAACATCTCCTCTAATACGTATTAACTATGTGATCCTAGATGTTCATTTAAACCCCGATCTTCCAACTCCAAAATCATTCTTTTTTCTTTGTAAAAGGTCAGGGTGCCTTTCTGAATGATCAGATCAGATAGATGACAGCAGACAGCTAGATGGGATAAATATGTAAAGCATCTGTAAACTTTAAAGGGCTGTCTAAATGTCAAACTATTATTATTAACCCATGGAAAAATAATCACTAAACCCAGAATCTTCAGAACAACTTTCTGAGTTTTTTTTAGAAAACTCAATTTGGGAGCAGCCAATTCTCTAAGCAGTTTCATTAGTAGCATAGAAGGTCCATGGTGCCTGTGAACCAAGTACTCCTAGGCTTACATACCTCAATCACAAGCATTAATGAAGTGATTCAGCACCAAGACAACAATGAAACATGTACATATATACCAAACATAGTGTCATTGATGAGGAGAGGCTTCCAAGGGGTCCAGGAAGGAAAATCGTCTAAGAGATGGAGGTAAGTAGGGATTTTATTCCAGGTGTGGAGAGTAGCTTGTACAAAGGAACAGGGATGAGAAGGAGTGTTATATGAATAAAGAACACCAACAAAGTCAGTTTGGCTAGACCAGTGGTGGGGAACCCATGGCCTTGAGGCTAGACCCTGGAGTTGAGGAAAGGGAACATTGTAAAAAAAGGCTGGAAAGATAAGTTGGAGCCAGTGTAGGAAGGAGCTTAAATGCCAAATGGATGAGTTTACATAATACTAGAGGTAAATGGGAGTGTCAGAATTTAAGGTTAGATGTTTACATATACTATTCCTTCACGATTTGATACAATTTAATACAAGATTTTGTGATTAGAAAATATAATTGCAGCTCATTCAAAAATATCCCATGTTCTTTGGTTCCTTAAATACAGAAGAGTGGCTGGATAGACAGATACATTATTTTCATCTGGATTCCATCATATTTTGAGCTTACAGTAGAAAAACATTTTAGATACACAGTTTTCACAAAACATAACAAAACTCTTCTATCGGTAGCTGTAAACCTCACTCTTGAGGGAGCAGAATTTGCATCTGGTCCCATTTTCACCAGCTTCCTGCCTATTAATGTTGCCTCATTGATTTAGGGTTAGAGGTGATTTAGGGCGGGGGTCTCAAGGCCACATGTGGCCCTCTAGGTCCTCGGGTGCCGCCTTTTGACTGAGTCCGAGTTTTACAGAACAGATTCTTTTATTAAGGGAATTTATTCTGTGAAGTTTGGATTCAGTCAAAAGGCTGTACCCAAGAACCTAGAGGGTCACATGTGGCCTTAAGGCTACAGGTTCTCCACCCTTGAATTTTTTTAGGCTATCCACTAGGTATTATATCCAGTAGGAGATGCAGGAAGGAGAAAGTTGATCTCTCAGACATCCATCACATGATACTTTAAATTTCCTTTCCAAGTTAAAGATGTCTGCAGACTCAGATATTGTTTGTGCATAGAATTCTGTTAAAAGTCAAATAGCAAAGATTACTTGCAAAAAATTAAAGCAAGTCTTACTTTTGCAAAAGATCTTTCAGGCAATCAAAATGAAGGATTTATTCATTCAGAGAAGGGCCTCTTCAAAATAGATTCATGCCATTTTTTAAAATGGTGAAGGACTTTCTTCCACACCTCATGGACAAAGTCTATAAATTAGATCCTGGTGCTAATAGAAGTTGACAGAGAGGTTGTCATGGTGGCAGTGAGCCAGAAGTCCTTGTTCAGGCCTTCAGACACAGATGATAAAGAAGACTGTGTTCAGGGAAAGAAAGCACCTTGCCAATGGAATTTAAGAGTATTTGGTTCCTTAGTTAAATGCACAGAATGAGTCTCATGTTCCATTTCCTAAATGCATACCCTTCACTCCCTTGGATAAGAAAGAAGAGAAAGATTTTAAAAAATAAGGTATCAGGGATTATTTTTTTCTTTCTTGTAAACCTTACATTTTAAATTGCATTTTTATTCTGAATTTAATGAAAATGCAAAATTATACAAAGCCAAGTAGAAAAGAAAGATTAAGAGGGTTATAAGTAAAAATAGAAATCTTTTATGTACAGTTTGCTTTATTAAAAATGTAATAAATTTAGTGTTACTTTCAAAGCTGTCTTATCTGTGTTTCTGAACTTCAGTTCCCTTCCGTGCATTAAAAAAAATGTGTCAATGATTCTCTTTTATTTATTTATATTCAAGGAGGGGGACAATCCTATCATATTTTTTTCAAGAAAGAAAATTCCAGGTTATCTCTGTTCATCAGTAGCCATTTGGTCTCCATCCCACTTCAACATTGTCTGAAGCTACATCTAGAGGCAGAGAATCATTGATGCTTCTCATGATTACCTTAGACTATAAGTAAAGGTTAAGTTAAAAGGAGTCATTTTTTTTTTTAAAATATATTTTAGATAGATTTCCACAAATGACTTAAACTAAGAGGTCTCAACATTGAAAGAGATAATTTTCAGGCATCTGGAAGTTGCAGTCTCATTTGTCACATTTCTGGACTAGTCTGGATACTTCACTTAACAACATAACTTAAATTTGCATTGTCCTTTATATTTCTAAAAAAGGTTTTAAATGCCCCAGTGGAAAATAGACTGGTCAAGGGTCCCAGTTCCCCTTTTAAATCACTAAGGCGCGCGTGCGCGCACGCGCGCACACACACACACACACACACACACATCACAGGGTCCCAGAACTAGAATCAATCAGTTAAGATGGGTAATTATGGTTCTGATTTAAAGTTATTTTATACTTTTTATTTGCCAGATATTTTGCAGTTAAAAAATGAGAGAAGAAAGTAATATTACTGAGCAGTGGTAAAAAACCAGTATTGTTCCATGGATGGCTACATGGAGAAATAGTTTCATCAAATATCCAGAGATTAATAACATGAGGCATGAAAACTTGCAAGTGCCCCTGGGCAGTTTGAAGGACATAGAAATTTAAGGATGACCAGTATAAAGCATGCTGTCATGTCTGTATTTGTAAGCTTGCATATATTCATCATTTAATTATCTATCCATATATTTGAGAGACAATGTGGTAAAGTGGGTGGAGAGAGATTCATTCTTGAAATCAGGAAGACCCAAGACCTTTGGCAGATACTCGCTATATTTCCATGGACAAGTTCCCTATCTTCTCCAGAACCCCTTAGGCAACTCCCTGAACCTATCAATTACCAGTGAGTAATGCTAATCTGGACTGGTGAAGGGAGCTTCCAAAAAGAGTTAACAGGACCCAGTGGAATCCTAAATTTGACTGAACACCAATGTAGATCAGCAATTCCTTTGTGACTTACAGAATTACCTGGACCACTGAGAACCTATATATGTCTGTAGTCACATAGCTATTATCGTATATGCCAGAATCATAGGTTGGCTTTCTATTCAATATTGCCTCTTGCTTCATATACATTCAGGTGTGTGTGTGTGTGTGTGTGTGTGTGTGTGTGTGTGTGTGTTCACAAATATACTCAGTGGAATAATCAGCAAAGCTACTTCTATAACTGCCCTGTGACTAGACCGGATGTGGAGTATAAAAGCTAGATCAGGGTTACTTCTGAATTATTTGTTGTTCCTGCTATTTTAGCATCGGAAAAGATTACATGTTTGAGAATGGTACAGGATGTATGTTACCTGTCTTCGTTTTCCTATTGTGGAATACAATGCCTTGTACATCATAAATCCTTGTTACTGATAGATTAGACTTGGTGGATGAACTGGGTCCCATTCAAAGTTTTGCAATGATATTGGGAGCCCATACCCAGATTGTGTGCTCTTTTTTTGTAAGCATGTATAGATGCATATTGTCACCCTACTAATTAATGAGTTATCCAAGAATGGACAGTAGTATAAAATTGTGCCAGCAGGTGGCACTTCACTGAAGCCACTTCCTATATTCAGTCAGGCAGTCAATAGGACATGTTGTGTGCCAGTTGTGTGTGATTGGGGCAGAGGGAGGGAGAGTGGCTGAGGGTGGAGTGGGAGGATGAGAAAGAGTGAAGAGTCTGGGATGATCCTTAGGTTTAGAGCCTAAGGGACCTGGAGGATGGTAGTACCCTCAACAGTAATAGGGAAGTTAGGAAGAGGCAAGAATTGGAGTGGGGGGCATGAATTCAGTTTTAGATATGTTGAGTTTAGGAAATCTTCCAGTCTGAGATGTCCAATATGCAGCTGGAAATGGAAGACTGGAGGTCAGAAGAGAAGTTAGGGCTGGAAAAACAGATCTGAAAATCATCTGTGTAGAGAGGATCAATGAATCCTTGGGAGCTAATGAAATCACCAAGTGAAATGCTATAGTGGAAGAAAAGAAGAGGGCTCAGAACAGCCACCTGTCTTTAGTGGGAGTGACACGGACAAAAATTCAGGAAAGAAGTCTGAGAGCGAGTGGTCAGATGAGTAGGAAGTGCACCAGGACAGAGCAACAGCACCAAAGCCTGGGGAGAAGAAAGCATCACAGAGAAGGGGGTCCTCAATAGTGTAAGTGGCTGCAGAAAGGTCAAGGAGGAGAACTGAGAAAAGGCTATTCGATTTGACAATTTAGAGATCACTGATAACTTTGGAAAGAGCAGTTTCAGATGAATAATAAGGCTGAAAAGCAGACTATAGAGAATTTTAAAAAGAGGGAGAGGAAATCTATTACAGATGATCTTCTCAAGGAGTTTAGCCATAACAGGGAGAAGATATGTGGGATGAGATGGGGATGGATGGATCAAGTGAAGATTTTTTTTGAGGATGAAGATGCGGGTGTGTTTGTAGGCAGAAAAGAAGAAGCTGGTAGATTAGGGAGAGTTTAAAGATAATCCCCACTGCTTACCAGCCTATGTTCAGTGTACAAATAATTAGCATACATTTCCCTCATAGTAGCAGGTGCTGGTCCCGATTCAATATTGATTTTATGGGTTTATAAAGGAAATATTGCTCCAAATTGTTTGGAAATTATATGAAAATCTCTAAACGGCTCTGGCCCAACCCTGTGCTAGGGAGATGACTTTCAGATGAACTGACCCTTTGTCCTTACACAGACGATTCACATGGTCAATATGGATTATTAAAGCAAAATTGCAAAGCAACTATCAAGCACTACCATCACTTTACCCTATTGTTCCCCTCAAATGTTCTAGTCTTTGGTTTGTGGGAAAGATTAGGATAAAAGATGGGGTATTTAGAACCTGCTGGGATAAGTTTCTGCAAATGATAGGCAAATGAAGAAATCACTGGAGGGTTGGGATTGGTTTCCTGACCTCATTTTGCCAGCTTTTGCAGTTGCCCGCTCAGTCCCTCTTTGTTTCTGTCTCTGCTTGATGGTCTGTCTGTCTCACTATCATGGTGCCTTGATCTCATCTCCATCCTTGGTTTTCCATCTCAGCCATCACACCTCTCTAGGATCTGTCCCATCTCAGGTAACAGTGTCTCAGTGGCCATGGTGGCATTAGCAGCACTAACAAGCAGTTGGCTTTGGTCTTTATTTCTGCTCCTTAGCTTTTGGCCTTATGGGGGAAAAGAGTTGAATGGAAGTCTCTTTCAAGGGCATAAGAAGAGGAAGCGGGGAACTCCCTCCACTCCCAAGTGTAGCAGTAATTGATTTCCTCTTGTCAGAAATCACATGGGTGCTTCATCCCTGAATGAAATTAATAATCATTATAGAACCATAACCATATATCTTTGCCTCAAAGGACTTTGTTTTTTTAATATTTTATTCTCCCCCATTACATGTAAACATTTCTAGCATTAATTTTTTTTTAAGCTTTGAGTTCCAAATTTCTATCCCTTCCTTTCTCCCCTCCCCCTTCCCTGAGATGGTAAGCAGTCTGATATAGCTTATACATGTGCAATCATGTCAAACATATTTCTGTATTATTCATTTTGTGTAAGAAAACTAGAACCAAAAAGAAAAAAGAAAGTGAAAAATAGTATGCTTTCGTCTGTATTCAGACACCACCAATTCTTTCTCTGGAGGTGGAATGCATTTTTCATCATGAGTCCTTTCAGGCTGTCTTAGATTACTGTATTGCTGAGAATAGCTAAGTCATTAGCTGTTACTGTGTACAGTGTTCTGCTGGTTCTGCTCACTTCACTCTGCATCAGTTCATGTAAATCTTTCCAGGTTTTTTGGAAACCACTTCATCAGAGAACTTCTCACAAATCAGTGATGTAAATATGTAGATCATTGTCTTTTCATTCACTTAGGCATTTTAAGAGGGGAAAACTACTGAAGAGTAAGAGAGACCACCCCTGGAAGAAGTAGGAAAGAGATCGTGTGCCCAGAATTGATATTATGTAGGGCACCAAGTCCCCAGAACATAGTAAAAACATTTTTTCCTCTTCCTCTATCATGAGCGAGAACATGGAACTATAAGTTCCATAACTTTGAATCCCAAGAATAAAAAGATATTCTGAAAAACTAAAAAAAAAAAAAAAAAAAAAGCAAATGGGCTTTTGACTTGTTTGTTATGTGGGAAAATAGATTCAGAGTTTGAACCTGGGAGGTCAAATCACGTCTTCCTCCATTGCCATGGAATGAGGGACTTCCCCAGCTCCATCAATGAAGACCTATGTAGCTGTTTCTTTACACTGCTGAGGAGGCAGTGGGCTTTTGTCATAATGTTGTTTAAGTGACTCCTTAAGCTCAAAGTCTAAAAAAAGAAAATCCATTTATAGTCATTTGCAGCAGCAGCAAAGTCAGAGTGGCATTTTTTTTCTATGTTAAAGCAGCTGGGTTTCTACTTTCTGTATATCTCAGACAAATTAAATTTTTCCCCTGCTTTCAGAACTTCATTTTGATTTCTTATTAACAAGCAGATGCCCATAATGAGGCTCTTGTATACTGTGCTGCTTTTAAATCTTACACATTTGAAACTGTTACTTAAAGCAAACAAATATGTCTTCAGAATTAAAACAACAGCTTATTTGAATCAATTTCCTACTCACCCAAGGATAAGAGGTATGTTATTACAGCAACCAGCAGGTGTATACTGTATGACAGTTGAGAAATCTTCTCAAAATAAACCTAGGCAAACAAAATACTCATTTAACAAGTAAGCAAGAAAGCTGTCACCCCTCAAGAGGTGAAAAGGGAATCATGGCACAAAGCATTCCCACCTCCCAGAGTGAACACTGGAGTGGGAGAGTTATTTCCAGAGAGATGTATTTGGTATTTATAGCAAATTGTACTCACATGAAAGAGCTATGTACTTCTGCTCTTTAAGGACAATTGAAAAAATATCTTTCAAAGAGGCTTCATGTCACAATTTGGATTTATATACCATGTGATCCTACAAAGAAAGAAAAATTTTGAAATGACCCAGTCCAATGCCCCTTTGCATTATCTTTTCCAAAACTCAGATCTTTCTTCTGAATGACTGAGAAGTTAGAAGCTTCCAACTGAGCAAAAAGGAACTAAAGTAAAATCTAGCACAAAGGATATTTAATATCAGGGCTAGTTGGTCAGATTAATTAATATCCAGTAGTGGTGGTGGGTGGGGAATGGAGAATTCTGTATCCATCCATCTATCTGTCTATCTAATCTCTTTCTCTTTCTCTCTCTTTCTCTTTCTCTCTGTCTGTCTGTCTGTCTCTCTGTCTATCTCTGCATCTATCTGTCTGTCTACATATATATGTTTGTATTAAGGCCAATATTCAGTCCCCTTTGCTACAGGCAGGGAATTTCATTCTTAAAAAGATTTTGGGAGTTTTGCTTTTATTTTGGAGAGGGGTAAGGGTTCAAGGTGTTGAGTGAATGAATTCTTTTGGGTCCCTCACAACTCTTACCAAGTCCCTTAGCTACACATTTCTTCCACTTCAGGCTCTCATTTGGACTGCTTCAAAAGTCTCCCAAATAGATTTCCTGTAAACAGTCTTCCCCCTCTCTAATTCAGCCTCCACATGGCTGTCAGACTGATTATTGAAGCACAAGTCTCACCATATCAGTCCTTCACTCAAGAAACTTCAGAGACTTCCTGTTGCTGCTAGAAATAAAGGAACTCCTCTGGCAATAAAAGTCCTTCACAATAGACCTCCAACCTATCTTCCTAGCCTAATTATATTTCATTTTCCCTCACACACTTGGTTTTCCAGCCACATTGACCTATTTGCATTCTCTCCCACCTCCATTGGGTTGGACTTGGCATGGGCTACTCTGATGCCTGAAATGCCCTCCCTCCTCCTGGCCTCCTCTTGGAATCCCTGCCCCTTCAAGGCTCAGCTCCAGTTCTGCCTCCTGTCATTGTTCAGTCCTTTCAGTTATGTCTGACTCTTCATAACCCCATTTTGGGCTTTCTTGGCAAAGATACTGGAGTTGTTTGCTGTTTCCTTCTCTAGCTTATTTCAGGATTAAGTGATTTGGCCAGGGCCACATAGTTAGTAAGCGTCTAAGGCCAGATTTGAACTCGTGAAGGTGAATTTTCCTGATTCTAAGCCCAGTGCTCTATCCATTGCACCACCACCAATGCACCATCCAGTGCACCATCTGCACTCAGAAACCTTTCCTGATTTCCCCAGTTGTCCCAGTTGCTCCCATTTCTTTCCATTCAATTACATCATATTCATTTTATCTGTATACATGTTGTTTTTCCCTTTTGTCTTTGAATCCATAGCACCTAGCTTGGTGGCTGGCACAGAGTAAGTACTTTATAAACATTTTTTGAATTGAAGTTAGTAAAAAAACAAATCAACCTATGCCATTTACACATAAATTACCAAGTCAGATGGATTTCAGTCTTTCTTTCTCCAGTTATAATGCAGAACAAGACCTTGCTCCCAAGTAAAAGTGTTCTCATTCATCTCTTTTATTGTCTAGGCTGTGATTTAGTCTAATAAGTAAAGGTGCAGGCTTAGATAGAAGGTGAGAGTTGTTGCACAGAACCATCGAACACATATTGGCAGGGGCATTTTCCCATAGATGTGGCGAATAAGTAACCTTGATTTTTTTCTGGAGATCATTGCTTATGTTCCAAATATGGTAATATTTCTGTGCTTAAAAACTTGGGTTTTCTTTTTCTTTTAATTTGCTAGCTGCCTGGTCTCACAGGAAATCTCTGAAAGAGTAGAGATGATTAAATTTTTTGTTGCTATTTTCAGCATAGAAGTGATGGAAACTATTTTTCTAAGCAGATATTGCTGTCTCTCTTATGTCTCTATATGAATTTCTAAAGTCTTTCAAACTTCAATGTCGTTTATATTTTCAAGGATTTTGCTGACATTTATTGTATACAACAGATCTCTCTGACCATAAAAAGAAATTGTGTGTCGATAAATATGCTTATTTTATAGTATCAAACTACTTATAAGTATGATGATTTTTCTAACTTTACCCACACTTTAAGCCCCCAGATCATCCCCATTTTTTTCCTAACTATTCTTACTCTTACTTCCCTACCCCTTCTTGGAACTTCTCATATATGTAACTCAGATCCATACTATTAACATCTCTGACTTTGTCTCCTTATCTGTAAAATGTGGAGGTTGGATTAGATTGATAATTTCTAAGGAAGAGCTTGATGTACAGAACTTTGGATCCGTGAGTCAGGACATATATATTTAACAAATGCATTTTTCCAGTTTTAAGGAAAGAAAAAAAGAAAGTGTAACATTGATTTATGTCCCAAAACCGTGTAAACTCCTTGAGGCCAGAAATTCTTTCCACCTTTATCTTTGCATCTCCAATGTCTGGGAAATAGTGGCTTAATATGTACTTATTGGATAAATTCATTTAGGTTAAATTATTAAAACCCAAACTAGTTTTCATATAAGGCTTACAGAATTATCTTTAAGGATACCTGGAAAGACTAGGGATGAGTGAGGGAGAAGACTACCCATGTGCCTAAGGCTATTTTTTGGCCTGTTGTAACTCAGGCAGTCATTTACCTTCCCTTAAATGGGCAAGAGCAGGTTCAAGAGCAAGCTACCTGCACCAATTGACTGGTTCTATCTGGGGATATATATTTTTTTCTTTCCAAATTGACATGAGAGTAAAATCTGAGTGCTTTAGGAGGAGGAGGAAAAAGGCATAATTCTGTGTTTAGATATATTGCCAAAATACTAAGTGTTAAACAATGATACTGTGAGATGCTGTGGTGACCCAGTCCTTAGCACTTATTTCCCTTAGATCTCTTATAGTTCTCCAAGTCTATGATTCTTTATATTGTCTCATTTATTTATTAAAGAATGACAGTGTATAGAGAGCTGGCTTTGGAGTCTGAAAGACCTGGTTAATCAAGACCTGCTTCTGACACATATTAGCTAGGCAAGATGAGTTGTCACATATGAGTTGTTGGAATGCATTAAAGGAGAGAGTTTTTACATTTGGAGTTTCCTATAGTGAAGTCAAAATCCAGATGTATGTGTGTGTCTGTGTGCATGTGTGTAAATGTGTAAATATACAAATAAAACTGCTTTAGGAATGCCTACTATGAAAAATTCCTCCAGGGAGAAAGAATTAGAATTCAGAGGAGGTGGTCCTACTGTCACTTATGTTGATAATTGTTTATTATAGAAATTTTGTTAAATTGTTTCTATTTTGCATCCTTTTATTGTCTTGTCAGTTTCATCCTTAAATATTCTCAAAATGATCAGGCTTAGTTAACTGGTTTTCTCACCAAGATTATAAGGTATTACCATTTTTATAAGACTCCTCTGCTAAAATCCTTCCATCAGATTTTACAAATGAGTTTATATTCTACATTGGTGTTGCCTTTGGCTGCCATATCTCTTTGGTTGCCAAAGGAATAAAATGTTTCCTGGCTGAGATAGGTTTGTATTCTTTCTGTCTCCTTATTGTATCAATTGTATATGCTAAATTTCAATAGGAAATTATTTAATCCACATTGATGCATGCTCTTTTATCCACTGGATGTTTCATGTGATGCGAACTCATTTAAATGTCACATTCAGACTGTTTTAATTGCATTAGCTATATCTTCTCATCTTTGTTTTTTCTTCTAATTTTATATTGATTTTGATCTTTGCTGTAAATTGAATGAACCAACTTAATATAGACAACTGATTCAGGAATGATTTCCATGTCAGTACGTATTTATTTCCTGTCTGTTTAGATGTAGTCAGTTTAAATATTTGTGATATTATTTGGTGTTTATCACATCTAGCCCCTTCCAATGTTCTTCTTAAAAAAGGTATTCTTAATACGTAGGAGCTCAATGTATGTGTAATCAATAAAATTTTGTTTTTTATTTCTTGATTTTGAACCATATTTTCACTCTGCTTTCACACACCTGCCTGCCTTTGCATCGAAGTCACTAAGTATTAAAGTATATGCTGATTGAATTTGAAGGAACTTCTCTAATTCTTCATAGAATTTCTGTGCATTCTTCTTCTCCGTGTTAGGGCATAAATTCTGGTTGCCTTTATGTTGGTCTTTTTGCATATGATCCTAAGGAGTACAGTGGTAAAATTATTTCCTGTTGCCTGAGTATGTAGAACAACCTAATACTGCCAACCCCTTTATTTGATGTCCCAAGGGGAACCTGTGAGCAATTCTTCCATTTGACTGAAACTTTCTTGTACCTTTGTGTTTTATTTATATCAAGGATATCAATACTGATGTGATTTATTTCCTCCACTAGTATGTTAACTCATTGGCCATTAGCTCATATTCAGAGTACCATCAGTTAAAATAAAGTTTATAGGCAATCTAAAAAAAGTGTGATACTTAATACCTGCTGCTTCTTTCTTTTTTCCTTTTTGTCAGTCTGCTACCACTACTTGTCTTAAATTCTGCTCTTGCAGTTACTAGCATTGCTTAACATTCATCACTGTCCAATAGGTTATAAAGGTGAACCTGTTTTCTCTGGGTGGATTCCAAATTGAAAATCTATAGACAGAAAAGAAAGCAAAACAAAAGAGAAAGACTGGAATCACTCTCAGGTGGAAGATGGGTGTCCATATGGTGCAGAAATCAGGAATGTGGTCCGTAGCAATAATTGGATCTCAGTTGTTTTCAAGGACTTTTGATATATTATAGAACTTTCCGTTTGCAGCCCTGACCCTTCCTAATGATAGAAATGGGACGCCCCCTGTGTCTCTCTTTCCTCTGACATTTCACATTCACTAAGACTTGTAACTGAGATGGTCACTCTGGGTGCTTTGTTAACACGCCCGGCATTGTTTGTTTTCACTGTCAGGGAGCAGAAAGAAAAATCCGTGATGAAGAGAGGAAACAGAACAGAAAGAAAGGAAAAGGCCAAGCTGCACAAACCCAATGCAACAACTGTGAGTTTGCCTGGAAAAACTGGGTATTTACCATCAAAGACTATGACCTCATTAGGGAAAGGAAGCCTCAGGAAGGATGTGCGATGTCATGGATAGAGGGAAATCAAGAAGACCTGGGTTCAGATTTTGTCTATGACACTTACTAATTGTGTAACCATGGTCAAATAATTATTTCCAAACTTCAGTTTCCTTATCTATAAAATGGAGGTAATACTTATTGGCTATCTACCTCAAAGAGTTGTTATGATACTGAAAGCAGATAGGTAGACAGGATTATAATCATTAATTTATCAGAAGGGATAGAGGCAGTCTTAGAGAAAACTATGTATATACTAGGGGTTTCCTGAGTTTTCTTGGATCTTGGCCACCTACTGGCTACATCCTCCCCGTTAAAGACATAATCTATGTAGGATGGCAAATTAACACCTCTTATTTGCCTTACTCCATGTGGTCTTTTAGAGCAGCATTTTCTCTGTGGGGAGTTATTGAGCTCTATCTAGGGCTAGGACTGTGGTTGGGATTTCTAAATCAAATGTAACTCTCACTCACTGATGGTTCTGCAATTCTGTTCAGCCACTGATGGGAAGTTGACAGCAATACCCTTACAAAAAAAGAGTGACATCACCTACTTCAAGACAATGACTGACTTGGATTCCCAGCCTGTTCTTTTCATACCAGATGTTCATTTTGGAAACTTACAGAGGACTGGGCAGGTAAGATGCACCTGCCATCCATGGGGATGAGTCATAGAACCTGAAACAGCTGAAATAGACTGTAGCAATGTAGGTTATTTTTTTGTTTGTCTTAAAGTACCCTACTTGACAAAATAGTTCTGTTTACAGAAAGTAGATTTATTTTAATGAGGAAAGGGAGAGGGGAAGAACATTGGAGTGGAAATTACTCTATTAAGGACCAAAATAGATAAAACAATGGAGGAGGATAGAAATGTTTGAAGATTTTAGGGAGTATGAGAAACACTTCTGATCCTTGCTAGATTGGCTTGATGCCATAGAGTGCCACCTAGTGGTAAGAAATGAAGGCACGACCACAGCCTTCCATCCTAGAGCAGAAAGTAGCCTACAAGTCCAACATGGGAAACTGGAACACTTCTCAGTGTGTTTGTTTTTTCCCTGATGAGCTCCTGCTCTTCTCATCAAAAATAAGTGGACCAGATTCCAGGATGTCAAAAAGGTGGTTACTGTGAGAAACACAGGCTAACAGAATAATTCAGTAAAAGAGGAGGAGTTAAAGTGCCCTATTTTTAATGATTCTTTGTCTTCTGGATAGGTTTTCCAAATGTTTTGGAAACATAAATTTTCCTCAGCTGGTGTTAGTGAAGGCTCTGTTGCAAAGAGCCCTTTAAGTTAAATGTGAAAGCACAATATGCAGACTGGGCCTTAAACAAAACAATCCCCACAGCAATCCTAATCCCAAAGTTGTGTGACATGGTACCACCTTGTGAGTGAGAATTTGGAAATGGAGTGAAGAGGGCTGGAACTGGCTGGTGAAAAGAGAGATATGAACTTTTCGGGAAGAAAGAGCACAGTTCAAACAAAACTCAACTTTTGTTTCCATTTGCATCATTCACATGCCCATTCATTAATCAGAAAATAAATATGTTTTTAAAAACTGGATGATAGAAAAGAGTTCAATATATTTTTATAAATCATTTTTGAAATTTTTAAAAATCATTCTTGAGTTATTCGAGCCCTACCCTGAGTAATGTTTAAATTTAGCTACATGGCTCTGTATGGGATAAAAATATTTTGTATACTAGAACATAGAAGTGACTGCCATGTTTGCAGTCTCTTTGCCCTCACAAAACCTCACTACATACTATCCAGGAGAGGGAACAGTTGTGGGAAATTGTCACTATTATTATTTACTAACAATCCTTTGATTCTGGTTTCATGTTAAAGCCCTAAATACTAGCTTTTCCCTTGGCAACTTTCCTCTGTAATTTAAAAAGCCACAAAGCAATTGTAAAATGAAAAAAGACAATTGACTTTGTATGCACAGGCTAAGAGTATGGTTGGAGAAGATAATGTTCTCAGGCCATTATTAACAATTTGGGGACAGGAGGAAAGCAGAACATTTTGACTGAACGTGGCCTCTCGTGCCCATCAGCCCCTACTTCAAAGCAACGCTTTAACTACTGCTTCCTCTGATTTCCCCAAGTCCATGATCCAATCAAAGCTCTGAGAAGAAACGGTGATACCTTTAGATATTTTAATGACCACAGTTACAAAAACTGTGTTTCTTTTCACTAAGCCCACAAAGTCATAACACAGCAATTCTCTGGAGACCAGCTTTCTGCAACTCTCAGGTTTTCAGGACGACCCCAGACTCTAAAAGCAAGTGCAGAAGGAGCGTGGTAGTGAAGGAGCTGGTCTTGAGCACACAAGAACCAACTGACAAAGCAGAGAATAACCAGAGAACTGAACTATAGGTTGTGGCCTATAGGTGGTATTGATTATAGAGTATATGGATTATATAATAGAATATAGTCTGTAGCAGGGGAGCAGTACATTATTTGCATACTATATGCTTACTGTAGTATACTATAATATATTACATATTCCATACAGTATATAATAGAGTATATTTATAAAATGTTATATAATATATTATAGTAATATAATAATACATTAATAACATAGTAAAATATATTATCGAAAACATTGTATACACTATATACTAACAATGTAGTTAGTATACAGTTTATATAATAATATACTAATGCGTTATTTATAATATTATATAACCATTACATATAACATTAATAATATATATTATTAATATATTATGTTACCATAGTATAATGTATTATATATAACATTTTATTATACTACACTATGCAATATATAAAGTAGCATATATGAAATATATAAGGTACATCATAGTATAGTACATAGTAGTATGGTTGATAATCAATAATAATCTATAGATTGTAGTCTACAGAAGAATATATAATCTATAGATTATATAGTTCATTCTATTCTGTAGTAGATTAGTAATATATTCAGAGTATAGTATACATATGTGTACTATAATACATAGTATAAGATATACTACAGTATCTAGTATTATATCTATAATATACAGTAGTGTAATCTATAGTAGATTATAGTCTATAGAATATTATATAGTATCTTATGTTATATATAAGTCATGAGCATATAGCTGGTGATGTCAGTAAAAGACTAACCTTTTAATGCAAAATTCAAGAACTGCAGAAAGAATGATAGAAGACAAGAAATATGAAAGAAGCAAAGAGGAGGAAAGAAGGGGGGGAAGAACACTGGGAATCAGAAGTGACTTTGGGGGGTATCGAACAGCAGACATTCTGATAGAGAAAAAGTGAGTCAGTGACAAAGAAGTTGATAGAGGAGTTGAGGGAGGGGAGGGAAGGGTGGGCAGCACAGACAGTTGATCTATATCTTGATAACTCCTATGGGTAGTATTGTTCAGGCCCTAAGGGAACATCAACCATAAGACAAGAGGAAAGTGGCAAAGAGTTATTTAGATGAGTTTCATTAGCCACTGGTATGTCATAAAACAACTGCCCTTTTGCTAGATAACCTCAGAGCTTTCTCTGAGGACCCAGGGATAAGTCTGGGAGTATTTGCTATCTTGCTGCCTCTGTAGTGCTAGTTCAGTAACTCAGTCTATTAAGCAAGATATTATTCAAAATAGGAAATGCTGTAGCAAAGAATTCTTGAGAAAACTGATCATCCATGCATGTACTAGAAAGGACTTTCAAAGTTATTTTTTCATGAAGATACAATCTGAGTGTTCCTTGTTCGGGGAACTACAAAATGAGGGAAAAGCTTGAGAAAGTTTTGAGTTGGTATTATGTCTGCAGAGGTATTATCTGATAATGATGAAGAATGATCAGTATCTGGAATCAACCTCCCCCCAAGCATATATTATTGAACGGGAGAGAAATATGTCTCCGTCACAGTCCATGAACAAAATTGGTATATGTGAATTAGAAGGGCAAGTACAAGCTGATTAGGAGATACCTGTGATTCTTTATTGCAGAATTTACAGATAATATTTTAAAACTGACAAATCCAAGGACATGGACAGTTAGGATGAAGAGATGATTTTTTTTTGGAGGGTGAAAAAGCTCCTTGGGAAAAGGATGCTTCTCTCTTTTATTCACAAATTTATTTTGCATAGAGACAGAGATTCTTTTTCATTGCTGTTTTTGCCTGAGAAGTTATTTGGCTACACATTTATGAAAGAGGAACATTACCCCCTACCATCCCCTACTGCAAGGCAAGCTGACATCAGGAACTTTTCCAGGAAAATAATTTGCAGGGCTATTATTGGGGCTCAGTAGACATTATATGCTATGCTCTTCTTGGTCTATATCTGAAATTCATCACAATGACCAGTGCTTATTTTAAAAGGACCCTGAATCATTAAGATAAGGTTAAATTATGTTCTGTGTTCCCTATTTAAGAAGGTAGGAAAGAATATTGTACATTTATAAAAGATTATATTTAAAAAACCAAAATTTAGATTAAGAAAAGTCCAGTACTTTAAGAGATAACTTTCTGGGGAAAACATCATCACGAATAATTTATTCTCTAAGGCTTCAAGATATGCAAGGTTTTCCTATGGAACAACTCCCAGGCTTGCTAGCCACTGTTAGGATTTGCCAGGAGTTTCCCAGAAACTTCCAAACTACCACTGACTTACCTCCCTCTAGAATGCTGATGAGGGAGTAGGGATTTGAGTATCCTGGCACTCAAGTAGACTTAGCTAGCATGCCTCCCAGTTGGGCATCAAATGAGAGGACGTGAAGAACCTGTACAGACATCTTGTCATGTCTAAGTTAAAAAGGCCATAGATCATTAGGGGGTGGATGTATAAAGTAGCCTTACAGTTAGTTTTCATAAGTCCCTAGGTCCTGAAAGCCAAAGTGTTTGTCTGTAGCAAGTATGATAACATCTGCTTCACAAGGAGAATCTCATCAAAAGCAAACAAAACCACCTGAGAATTTGTGATAACTTTTTAAAGATCCACTGATTTATTTCCATTCTGCTTGTTTTTTCATGGACCACATAAAAATGATTGATTCCCCTTCCCCCAACCTATGAGATCTCCTTGATGATTAGAAAGACCATCTGCAAGTGTGAACTTGCTCAATTCAGATATAGATGGCTTTGGGCTTTTCTGTTGTTGAGGGATGTCAGGACCCTTTGTGCTCCTTAAGGAATAAACTGAGAAGCCAGAAGTTGATGCTATGAGACCAAGGGGTGCTTTTATATGTCCCTCCTTCTGTCCATGTTTTCATCTTTACCCCATATAACATCTGATCTAGGAGCTGATTCCTTCATGTATTGACTTTAATCCATTACTGACAGAACACACAGACACTAACCCAAAGAAGCTTTTTCCAGTTTCACCACCTTTTGTGGCTTATAGACCTGGTTTAAAAGTCTTCTAAAACAAGCAACCAGTATCTGGACTAGACTGAACCAGAAACAATCTTTGCTTTAGAGTTGTAGTTAATGTGACTAGGCCTTCTTTGACTAAACCCTGCAAGAAGAGATAATAAAAGATACTCCATTAAAATCATTCCAAACAGTATAAAATAATTAGGTTTTAAAAGTTTTTCATTAAGATATAAAAACTTTCAGGGGGAGGGTAATTATTGTTGTTCTGTTTAGATCTGCATTTAAAGAAAAGTATACATGCATGCTGCACTCAAAAGTTTTGCCCTCTTTGAGAAAGGGGAAGAGAGAATTTGGGGGAAGATTGTCGCTTACACAGTGAGTCTTCTCTGAATGACATTCTTTCAGATGGGATATTAGAGCTGGAGTAAAGTAAACCTGTTATTTTTTCTGCAGGCATATTACAACACGGATGACGAGCGAGAAGGGTAAGACATTTAGTTCTTTCATTTCAAAGCTTGGAGGGAAATAAGGGACAGTCAGTTCATGTCAATGGAAATGCTCCATCTGTGTACTCCAAGCAGGGAGTGGAATTGGCTTTTGATTCCTGATTATGACGGAGTTTATACTAAAGACCATTTGAGAGGGAAGCCCAGGAAATACTACATTCCTGTTCTGACTCTCATATTTCTTCTCCTCTCTATGAACTAACTTGGGATTATTGTGTTTTGGGGTTTTTGTGTCCTGAGTGATCTAATTGTTCAGTTTTTCCATTTCAAATAGAATCTTAAGGGGAAATGAAAGAGTCAAGGAATGTGATTGTTCTGAATGACATTTAGAGGGCATCGTATGGTTCATCATGCCATGAACAGCATCTGTTCATGTATGTGTTTTGTGCAGTGCACTGTGCTAGGTACTGAATCTGTAAAGATGAAAAAAAAATACATTCCCAGTCCTCAAGGAGCTTATTGTTGGCTCTTTGTGGAACAAAAGAAGGCAGCAAGGAAGGAATCACTTGGACCTTCTTGGTCACCTAAGCTCACCCACCCTACTTTATTTGAGCATGGGATAAGAATTTGTCATCTCTGTACAATCAAAATGCCAAGGACTCTAGGAGTAATACTTCTTAAAGTGGAAGTAGTCATCAGGCTGTCTTTTATCACCAGCCTTCTCCATATCATACGCATACACATCCTTCATTCCACAGATATTACTGATTGTGTATGAAATGGAAAAGAAGGTAAGGTGAAGTTAGAAGAGAGAGTTAAAAGGGCCCTGGGTACTTTCATTTGAGTCACTGAAAACACAGGCAGCTATTTCACCCACTCTACAGTTCATCTTCTGGTCTATAAGGGAGACAGAAATAGGGATTCTTTTCTATATCCGTCAAGATCCTGGGCAAGTGAGCACAGTTCTTTTTCCTTTTAGGGGGCTCTAGACTTTCACTGAGTACTGTGAACACAGGAAGCCAGTTGGAGACTGGAGGGGGATTCACTTTTCATTTCAAGAGAGGAAGAAAGCAGTCAATGACGATAAGGGTTTACAAATTTTATTATAATTATTTATTACCATTTATATAGCACTTTACACTTTCCAAAGCACCACAATCTTCATTATTTCATTTCAATGAAGTTAGATCAGAAACAATCTTTGCTTTAAAGTTCTAAGTAATATGATCAGAACTGCCTTGGCTACACCCTGCAAGAACACAGAAGCTTAAGAATTGGAAGGGACCTTAGAGGAATCCTTTCTCCATCCCTGACCAGTGGTTATTTAGCCTCTTGATTGATAACCTACACTGATGGGGGCTCACTACCTCATGAGTCAGTACATTCTAATACTGGTGACTTGTAGATGTAAGAAAGTTCTTTTCTTATGCTGACCAACAACTTCTTTAATAACTATTCATCCTTCCTATTCTAATTCTGCCTTTTTTAATCAACAAACCACAAACTTAATCACTCTTCTACTGGACACCTCTTAGATATTTGCAGAGAGTTATGATATATCTCCTAAGCCTTCCCTCTTTGGGACAAACATTTCTAGTATCTTAAGCTGAGTCTTCTAAGGTATACTCTTTTGTCACTCAGGTTACCTTCCTGAACTGATCCTAATTGTTACAGTCTCCCTTCAAACATGGTACCATAACTGGGTACAGTACTTCTGTTTTCTATGATCTAGAAGTGTCTATTCACTCAGTCTAATGTTTTTGGTAGCTCCATCACACTGCCAGTCCATATTAATTATATGCTCAACTAAATCTACCCCTATTCTCTTTTTCTTCCCCTACATAACTTTATTCTAAGTCACCTTAAAATTTTAGAAGTGAATTTGAGTTTGGGGACAGATATGATTATTCTTATTTTCAAATGAGGAAATTGAGGTTCACTGGAATTAAGTGACTTGACTAAAATTACACATCTAGTTAGTAACAAAGTCAAGACCAAAACCCAGGTCTCTTGCCGCTTACCTCTAGTACTTTCATCATTAATCTGTATACAAGTTCATCTTTTTGGTACCTATATTTTCTATCCACTCATCTTTTTACCCCTTAATTATGAATAGCTTTAGTACCCAAGGTATTATTAGTATTGTTAGCATCCTTAATGAAGAAGCAACAGAGAGCCTGAGCGAGGAGTCAGACTAGGAATCAGGAAAATCTGGGTTCAAGTACTGTCTCTACTATGTATTGGCTGTGAGTCCTTGCACAAATAATTTAATCTGTCAGTAATCCCTTCCCCCAAATGACTTTATAAGATGATCATTTTCAGATCCACGTTGGATTTGCTCACCAGAAATTAAGTGGTCCAATGAAATCCTAGGTCTGAATTGTCCTCTTTCCACTACTGCTCCACCCCTCACTACCCTGAGAAATAACTCACTATTCTTTGTGAATACATCTACACTTCCCCACCACCAAGACTTATCTCTCCTCTTTTTTTCCAATCAAAAATCAACAAACATTTATTAAATGCCTTCTATGTGCCACACACTATGCTAGGCTTGAGGGATATAAATATAAAAATAAGGCGTTCTCTGCCTTCAGAGAACTTATATTCTGTTCTTTTCCTGAAGTCTGTGCTTCAGAACACCAGACCATTTTAAGTCATGCCAACCACTCTTTCTATATCACCCTGGACTTCCCTGGTTGCTCTCTCCCTGTTTTTACTAGATGCTAAGGTTCTTTCCAACTTTAGATTCAGTCTCCATCCACATTCTTCTTCACATGCTAATATACTCAATAGGTATTTGACATTCTATATACCTTTTCTCATTTAATCCTTACAACAATCCTGGGAGCTGGATACTAAAAAATTATGATTTTACAGATAAGGAAGCAGAGGCTTTGAGAGGCTAAATGACTTTCCCATGGTTACACAGATAATAAATGGAGGAGGTGAGATTTGAAACCAGGTCTCTCTTGCCTCCAAATTCCACACTTCTTTCTATTACACCAAACTACCTCATAATAAATGTCCAGAGACTGACCAACTGACTGCCTCAAATCAGTAATCCTGGGTCATCTCCAGTCATCCTGATGAACATCTGGTCACTGGATTCAGATGACTCTGGAGGAGAAGTGAGACTGGTGACCTGCACAGCCCTCCCTCACTCAAAACAAAGTCAAGTGCAAGTCACGTCATCATTTCTCTGATGGCATGGTCTTCTTCGGCAACAAAGGACGAACACACACAAATCAGAAAAGTGGACATCAAAAATGATAAATAACATGGTTCTTTTTTATATCTACACCATGGGGTAAACTTTACTTCACTGAGAGGTTCAGTGACTTACTCAAATCTCAAGACACCAGAGACTCGAGACCCTTCTTGCTCATCCTCCAGGCTGTGGAGGGTCCCTATTCACAATTGCAGCTGAATCAGTCGGGTGGTTACCTGAAGAATTAGTCTTTCAAAACCTAGTCCCTTGCTTTCTTGAGCAGAGCATTCATTTTAAAGATACTGAAATCTGCTTTCCTACCAAATTTTCTATACTTCACTTTTCTTATTAAACATAACAATATCACCATTGAAATGAGTACAGAATCCTGTGTTTTATGCTGTCACCAATCTGCATGAATTATAGCATGTCATTTTATGATTTGCATTAAACACCCAGCCTTGCTTTCAGCTGGGGATATGAGATTCCCATACCAGAACACCCAAGTCTTTCCCCAGAGACCTCCTAGTGAGGCACTTTCACAAGGCAGAAACTGTCGCCATTGGGAAACGCTGTTCAGACAGATGCTCCAGCAATAATGAATGCAATTAAAAAAGGAAATTCAAGGGGACATGGAGGCGTAAAGCAACTGGCAGTTAGTCACCCATACCCTAATAAGATCACTAAGGATAGTTAGGTGCTTTTTGAAGTAATAAAGGAAGTGCTCAGTTTGACTTCCCCTGCACAATCCAAGCCTCAGCTTCTTTGCCTTAGTAAGCTTAATGAGCGAGGTTCTCAAAAATCCTGAAATTCCACCTAAGCTACTCACAGAATAATGCCAAATGAGAAAAGAAAGGAGAATAGGAAAAAATGGCTGTTGTGTTCATCTTTCATTTTCAAAAACGACCGTGATATCAGAGAAATGATGACATGATTTGTTCTTAACTTTGTTTTGAGTGAGGGAGGGCCGTGCTGATGAATATCTGGTCACTGGATCCAGATGGCTCAGGAGGAGAAAGGAAAAAAATAAGGAAATGGGAAAGAGTAGAAAAAGAAATAATTCTGACTGCATAGGGAGTCTGCCTAGAGATAAAAATAAGGCAGGAAAGGAAAAACAGGTGAGTATAGAGGAGACAGGAAGGAATGGAGACCAAGGGTATGGAAATAAGGAAAATTAAGAAAAAAGCTTTTTAAGGATGCAAAACGTATGGATTTGTCATCAAATTTTAGAACTGAAAAGGACCTTTGATGTAATCTGGGTCCTTTTGCACCAATGAGGAAAATGCATTCTAGAGTAGTCAAATTGCTTGCTCTCCCTACTGGTAGTTTCTTACCTTGGATTACTTTCAATTTATCCACTATAGATCTTGTTTGTCCATCATTATTTTCATGTTGTCTCCCCCATTAGAATGTGAGCTCCTTGAGGGTAAACACTGTTTTTGCCTTTCTTTGTTTTCTTAGCCCTTAACATAGTGCTGAGCATGTGCTTAATAAACACTTCTTCTTCTTGTGATAGAGCTGAAAGTAGAACTCAGCTTGCAAATTAAATTTAACAAACATTTATTAAGAATCCGCTATGTGCTAGACCCTGTGCTAAGGGCTTGGGGATACAAAGAAAGGCAAAAACAATGCCTGCTCTCAAGGAGCTCACATTCCAGTGGGACAGACATCATGCAAACAACTCTGTAAATACAAGGTAATATACTGAGTTGTCCTTTGTTTTTGAAGAGGACCAAAATGACATCACCATGATAAAGTGAAGCTTCAGTGTGTACCACTGTGGCTGATCAGACCACCGCGAGCTCTGAATGCTCTACCACAGGTTGGGCACAGATAGTCCGTGTGAATATTTGGGGTGGATATCCCAAATTTGTGCATCCTGCGTTTACTTTGTGCTGTCTCAATTCTGTTTCACTCAAGGAGCACAGTACCCTTTCTGATATGGGCACGCCATGCTGAGTGGTCTGTGCAAGTGTTTCCCCTGTCCCACAGTCAAATCCAAAGTTCTTGAGAGAGACCTTGAAAGTGTCCTTGTATTGCTTCTTCTGTCCACCATGTGATCACCTGCCTCATGCTAATTCTCCATAAAATAGTCTTTTTAGCAAGCATACATTTTGCATTCGAACAACATGGCCAGCCCATCAGAGTTGCACTCTCTGAAGCATAGTTTGAATACTTGGCAGTTGAGCACAAGCAAGGGCTTCAGTGTCTGGTACCTTATCCTGCCAGGTGACAATGAGATCAGCACAACAATATGTGTGTGTGTGTGTGTGTGTGTGTGTGTGTGTGTATATATATATACATATATATATACTGAGTAAATTGATCTTGGAGGTATGAGAGATATAAAGATGACCGATGGGTGGTTCACATTCTGGAGAGGAGAGAGAGCATGTACACGAATATTTTATGGAAAATAACAGAAGTATATGAGAAGCACACACAAGCTTCTTTAAGTCCAAGGACGGAGAGATCAGTTGCAGCTTCCTGTCTCCCAATCCATACCTATTTCTTAGGAACAACTTAATGACCAAGTTTCTTCTTCTGTAAAACAACAGATTGACTTCCAGTTGAAAAGAAATTGCCTTTATCTTCAGTACATCTCTTAGCATCTATCCCTCTCCCTTCCTCACATTGCACCTGACATAGTCACTTTGCTGACTCAGAAAAAGACGTATCTGGTACTGGCTTGTTCCTCTCTGGGCACTTTCTCTTTGTCTCTGGAAGAGAACCTTGGCTTTGATTTTTCTGAAGGGAAACCAGATATTTTGCAAGGTCATTTTGTAGACAACTGCAGAGTAGTTGAGAAAAGAAATGGTACTGACTTGTCTGTCCTAGGACGAATAGCTACTTTGGCCATAGACGCAGAGTTTCCAAGCCAGCAGATACAACAAATTTCAACTAATCTAACACATATGTACACAGAAATTCCATCTACAGTATCCCAGACAAGTAGTCATCCAGTCTCTATTGGAACAGGGAATTTACTACCTTTTGAGACATCTGGTTCTGCTTCTTTCTTTTAGGAAATTTTTTTCATTATGAGGATCTGAATTTCCCTCTCCATAAGTTCTACCCATTAATTGCTTATCATTCTGCCATCTGGGGTCAAAGAACAAGCATAGTCTTTCTTCCATGAGACAGTCCTTCAAAAAAGACAGCCAACACCTATCCCCTCTAAATCTATCCCAAACTCTGTTTCTTCAGACTGAACATTTTCAATCAATCCTTGTATAGCATGGTTTCTGCCATCTCCCCATCACATCTGGATTTCCTGCCTTTGGATAAGTTCTAGATTCTCAGTGTCACCCCTGAATTGCAGTGAACCAAACTGAACACAGTTGTCCAGATGTGGTCTGACCAAGGCCAAGTACAGCAGTACTGTATCCCCTCTGTTGTTCAGGACAGACATGGTACCCTTCTACAGAGCCTAGTGTGATATTGGGCTTCCAGGTCACACTATTAGTCATGCTGAGCTTATAACCCGCCAAAAACAAACAAACAAACAAAAACAAAAACCAGCTCTCCATCACTTTAACTGTCGCCTGACCACAATGCCTTCATCCTCCACTTGGATTGTTGCTTCTTAAAAACCAGACTGTAAGACCTAGCATTCATTACTATTAAATTTTATCTTATTAGATTTGATTTATTATTGAAATCTTTTGGGATTCTGATTTTGTTATCCAGTATGGTAAGCCATCACTCCTGAATTCCTGTTATCCACAAATTTGATAAGCATGTCATCTCTGCCTTCCTGAAAAATTGCTGAATAAAAATTGAAAAAAGAATCATTGAATAAAACAAGGTCAGATCCCTTAACATGCCATGGGACACTTTTCTCCAGATTGGCATTGATTTGTAATGGCTATTGTTTGGACTCAGCTATTCAACCACCTCAAAATCGACCTAAGTGTACCGTCATCTAGCCCACATTTGTCTACCCTTGTATGAAAGAATATCATCTGAAATTTTGTCAAATGCCTTGCTGAAATCCAGTTGTAATATGTCCATGGCATCCCCTTAATCCTAGAATTACATTTCTTTTGAAAAGTTAAAATTAAATGCCAGCCAGCCGTGAGTACAGAGTATTAAAATTTTGTTAAGCCCAAACTCTTTTATCTTGAGCACAGTGGGAAAATAACATAAGGATATAAAATCAGATGTGCTTCCTGGAATCACCAAAATCATGAAATCATCTAACACAGAGCCTGAACTGCATCCTGGATTATCTACTGACTTAATTATGTTCTTTGTTGATAAGACCCTAAAACTCTCAGATTCTAAGTTTCTGCACCTTTAGAATAGAGTTGGCAATACCATAGGATGCTGGATTTAGGACAGTAGATTTTCAATGCCTATCAAACATCCTGAGGGGCTAAGGATATGAAGATTAAAAATGCTTTGAGGTCTTTAGATGAGAGGTATAGAATGCCGGACGTGCAATTAGGAAGCCCTCAGTTAAAATCTTGCTTCAGATACTTACCAGCTGTGAGTTTAAGCCAATCACTTAACCTTTTCCAGCCTATTTCCTCATCTGTAAATAGGGATAGTAATAATATTTACCTCCCCAGGGTTGCTGTGAAAATCAAATGTGATAACACATGCTTCATAAATGCTAATAATAATAATAATTCAATATTCTCTTTAAATAACAAGTTGGCAAAATCCTGATGGTGGAAAAATTGTGTTTTTGTATCTGGAAAAACTGATCAAAAGTCAGCAGGTCTAAGAAACTATAAAGCAGGTTTAGTCAGAAAAAAGAAAAGCTCTAGTCAGAGACCCAAGATCAGCAAAAGGAGGCATCAAGGCATAATTCTTCATCTATTGGCCCGCAAGAAATTGTTGGCAGGAGAAATGGGTTCACATCTTGCGTCTATATATTTGCTATCTTTGAGACCCTGGGCAAGTCTTATCACTTCTCAGCTCACTTTTGAACCTTTATAGTTAGCTAAAAATGGAAATAAATATTCATACTATTGCCCATCTCCCAAGTTGTTAAGAGTAGTACCTACTGAACTTTAATGCACTACATGTAAATGAAGGCCATTATCTACCATTGATGTTTTTCTGAGCTTTAATTTTCAGTTCCTCATTTAAAAAGTGAGAGTATGACTACTTTCCTCTTGTTTCTATTACTGTCATTCACCATCATTTCATATTTATCGAGGATCTACTATGCACCACTGTTCAGTCCTAATGCTAATGGGATGGTTTCTAAATTTTACCTAGGTATGGATTATCTACATTAGTGCCCCACTTCTACTAGGATGATTTGATCGTTGGCTTTTAATTGGGTTCTTTGTAATGGTAATGCTCACAAAGAACCCATCTTGGGGGTGGTCTTCCACACTGGCTTCTGAGCTAGGTGTGATGCTGGAATAGAGGTGTGTTCCTGCTATGCACAAAATGACAGCTCTCTGCTTGCTTATGGCCTCTGTCTCCCTGTTCTTGTTTCTCCCCGTTATCCTCTTCCCCTACTCCATCCAGCATATTCTACCTCTTTTCTTACTTTTGCTTGATCCTAAGAATCCCCAGAAGGCTGAGGGTTGAGTTCAATATATTTCTTTTTCTCCATGCCAACCACTTCCTTTATGTTAGACTTTAATCCCTTTGGAAGCCCTGCTCCTCATCCTTGGATGAAATTGGAAAGAGATTTTAAAAAAACCCAGTTACTACTTAGGGCATTGTTTCACCTGCTTTTGTTTGGTTACTTCATGTGTGTTTTATCAATAAATTGCTTATGTTCTTTTCTAGCAGTAGTGTCCTTGTTAAAAGGATGTTCAGGCCAATGGAAGAAGAGTTTGGTCCACCACCTTCCAAACAGATGAAAGAAGAAGGAATGAAGAGAGGTACTTAGCGACTGGAGGCACCATATTGCACTGTCATCACTATGGTTATACAGTATACATTCACCCATCTGTGTTGGCCAAGGACAGCATTCACCTCAGCTCAGTCTCTCCAGTTATTTATGGGGCTGGTTGTTGGTATCACACTAACTAGGTCATACAGGATGACCAAAGAAAAATAGAATCAAGTCACTTATACCTACATTGACACAAGGGAAATTCTAAGAAACCATAGCAAGCAACAGGGTTCTAAATATGTTAATTATTCAAAAATGAAAACAACCCCCAAAAAGAAAAAAAACACTTAAAGTAGTCTATCTGTATTAGACGTGGTGAAAGCTTCAGTCTCGGGAGACCTAAATATCATTTATAAATAGATCTGACTGAGCTGTGAATTTGCTTGGACAAATTGGAAAGTTGCAAGCTATGCCCATAATAATGTTGTTAAACTGCTCCTTCTACTATCCAAAGCCCAGGTCACTATATGGGCAATTCCTGACTGCCCTGGAGGCAAGCCTGGCCTAGCTCAGGGCCAAGGCTTGTCACTGACACTATGATCTTTGCTTATTGATTTCTGGTCTGTGTTTCTTGATCTCTGTCTTTGGTCTTTGGCTGTTGACTTCTCAACTTATAACTGGGAAATTCATTTGTGAGTCACAAGCTCTGTAGAGGTTTCTTGGACCCACTGTAGCAGGTGGGATTTAGATCAGCCATAATGAAGCATTCCGACAGTGGAAGTGGCTCAGCTCTGGAACTGGTTTTCAAAAGAAGCTACAGAAAGTGTTTTGTTTTGTTTTGTTTTAAATCAGATAAAGCTCAGTTCACATAGACATCATCTTTAAGGGAGTCATGACTAGGTGACCTGCCGCATCCTTGTGATTCATTGTTTTCAATAAAGAGTTAGTAAGCTTAGTTCCACCCGAACCACCTTTTGGTGTTTGGAAAGAAACTACCCAAACTCTGGTGCTATTTTTAGTTTTCATTTATTTGTCTTCTTCACTGTTTTGTGAAGAGATTAGCAGTCAAAGCACAAAAATTCCCCCATGCAAGGCTGTTCCATCTAAATTTCTCATTTCTGTTTAGATAGACTTGGGGGGATTTGCTGATAAGCTCAAGCTCTTTTTCTTAAGATCCTTAAGATTTTCCCAAATTGGGCTGGCAAGCTGAGCACCTCCTGAAAATGTTTCCATCAGTGTGTTGTAAAAACAAAAAGCAGCATTAGCCTGAGAGAGCAGATATGTGGGTCCTAATCCTGGCTCTGTAACTAATTAGCTGTATAGCCTTGGGAAAGTCACTTCAACTCTCTGGGACTCAGTTTCTCCATTTGTATATTGATGGGGTTGTACAAAATGATTGCCAGGGTCCCTTTCAGTGTCTATAAGTCTGTGATCCGTAAAATCTGATGCCATAGTATGGCCTACTGCTTACTCCAAGGGGCAAAATCTGCCATTTTCTATCCTAAGTTTTCATAATCAGAGGCTCTTTCTTTCTTTCCTCACATAGCACAATATGTTTTACAGGTACAGTTGGTTACAATCTCAGAAAAGCACGCCCACTGGAGAGGGCGGGCATTGGATTACAGAAAAGGTCAGACAGACCTGTTTAACCTGCAACCTCTCTGGTAGGAATTCTCAGGAACATTACAGTGGACCCATAAACAGCGGGAACAGTTCAGAACGTTATTTCCCCTTCTAATGAGTGATGACAGGAGAAATAGAAGTGGAAGGCCAAATTCCGAGTGCATGATCCTGGTGTCCCCCAGGAAATAGGTGTCCAGAGAGAGGGCACAGTATAAGAGCATGGATACGTTGCAAACTTTATAATAATACCAAATAATGTTTGGATTATGTTTTCCACCTTGGAAGAGACTTCTATAAAATTGAGTTCAATCAGGCCATCTTTGTCTGTTAAAAAGAAAGATGGCTACAAGAAGACAGGCTTTATCCTTCTATGTTCATGGAATCCAGAGATTTAGACCTGGAACGGACCTTTTGGAGGTCATCTGACCTAACCCATACACTTTACAGATGAAAATATTGAGTCTCAAAGATGTGAAAATGTGACATGTCCAGCACATGGTGTGGCTACCATTATGCTCTCTGGGTAACCCTGCAAAATCACTTCTCCACTTGAATTCTCATCTATAAAAAGTATGAGTTGAATCAGATGGCCTCTGAGGTCTCTTTCAGCTCTAGATCTGTGATCCTATGATATTATCACTTGACTAATTGCACTAGTCTTGTTTTCTATGGATGTAACCATCCCACCCCCTTCTGGCCAGTCCCCTGCCAACCTTATACCCCCTCCCCTTAAATATTTGCCAACATTCCCAAAATCTGGTTTAGATCCTAGAGGACATTTTTATTTTATTTGCTTATATAAACAGCAGCACAGCCCATGAGCTTGTAGGAGTTGATTATTACCACATGATATTTCATTATGTCAGCTTTGGGATCCATAGATTGGGGAAGGATTATTTTGCTACTGCTTACTGAACAAATCTCCCAAATACAAAGGAACCCTTGTGGTTTGTAGGTAGCAGACAGATGAGTGATTTAGGAGCTAGAATGAATTGCTGTCTTCCAAGGGCTCCACCATTACAAAGGCCTATTCCTTTCCTTTTGGGATAGGGTTCAAAAGATCCATGGATGAGTCCTTCCATTTCCATATCAGTAAAAGAATAATAAAATATTAGAACTGAGTAGAACCTCACAGATCTTCTAGGCTAATTCCTTCATTCTATGGACAAAGAAAACTGAGTTTCATAGATGTCAAGTGAGTTGCATAACAATAACCACCAAGATGGTTAATGATGATGATGATGACAAAGATGGTAATGACAGAGAGTCAGTTTCAGCCTAGGAGCCAGAAAGATCTGGACTCATCCTACCTCTTATCCATACTAGTTCTGTGACCCTGAACAAGTCACTTAACTTTTCAATACCCGAGGCAGTTCTTTAAGTCTTTGAACTACAGGGAATGTGCTCACTTACTTTGGTGGAGGAAGTTTTCAAACCTGGAGATCCATTCCTTATTATTTTCCTATCTAATTATAATAATGAAAACAACAGCCATTCATCCCCATAATCTTGTCTGCCACTGGGGTTGTCCCAAAGATCCTTTCATTGAGGCTACAGAAGATGACCTTACATTCTAATAATTTTATTCAATTTTTTAAAAAAAATCTTTTATTCAATTACAAAAATGTCATCTTGTACAAAAATCTGCAGAATAGTAAATATAAAAGAATAATATTAAGATAGTAACTCATCTTTGGACTGTTTCTACTTGAATTCCATCAAACAAATAAGACAATAATACTTTGATATGTGATTAAGTGGGGAAGTAAATAATGGAAAGAGGTGTGGCCTTGGAATCAAAAGATCTGTATTGACATCTAGTTTCTGACACTATCTCTACAATCACAATCAGATCATTTATCTTCTCTGAGCTTAATTTCCTCCGTCTGTAAAATGGGCATAATTATACATTACCTACCTCACAGTATTGCCATGAAGAAAGGGTTAAATAACTTTGCACTGTTAGTACTACTACTAATTATATCTAAAATAAAAATGAATGTTTAACAATAACTGTTAATAAAATAGAAATTATAAATTATAGTTTTTAAAAGGGTCACACACGGGGATTTAACCATGGCATTCATCCCCATACAATATTTTTCCTGTAGTCTGAAGGCCTAGATTGTCAGCTGATCCTTCAGAGCTTTACAGATAAACCTTGAAGCAAGCATGAAGGGGAAAAAAAGCATCTTTGTGATACATATTGATGCTGTTATTAAAATGTTTGTCAAAGGGATAGAGATAGAAAAAGACCTAAACCCTAGGTCTGTATCACCACAGATGTGGGTACAGCAACCAACAAGCAAGAGAGAATCATCTTCATAGCAAGAAAAGTGTTGGGGATGGAGAAAGAGTTTGAGCAGGAACAATTCCAGTAGCTGGTTGCTTGACTCTTACCCTCCATCAGGTTAGCCTCTCCTGCCTCTGGCAAATGTGTAGTTACACTGAGCTGCCCTCTCAAAACGTGGGTGAATCGAGCTCCATGAAGTTATCAGTTGTTTATCCTTCAGAAATTCCTGAGTGCAGATTAGTTCTGCAGGGAATTATTATCAGCATTGTGAGTATTGTTAGCACTGCCTTGGTTCTCACTTATAGGCATGGTTCCTTCAAGGACAATTGGGAGCCTTTCCCACTGAGCGGAATGAGGTTGCCTGTGGTTCCCAGTGTCCATGATGGAGGGATTCTTCCTGAGGTTGTTGTTGTTAGAATTGTCATTATTGCTATTATCTTGCCATAGAGCTCTAGTTATTAAAGCCCTGGTTCCCTAAGGAAACAGCAGGGAGGGCTCCATAGACCCAGGATGTCAAGGCTCAGCTGTCAACACACTCAGCAGGAGAATGTCTGAACAGCCTTGCCCCTTGGTTCTGAGCCAACCCAGTGAACATCACTTGGATGTCCCATTTAATGCTTTACAGTGACACCAGAGAGTATTAATTGTGACATTTTAGTAGCTGAGGCTTTTAAAGACCATTCATTGGTCAAAACATGTGGAAACTTTGTTCAGTTGTCACAGGACATCATTTTTGTGTTCTTTCTTAGGACAGAGACTTAAATCTGGAATGGACCTTAGAGGTGTTCTTGTCCAACTCTCACATTTTTTTAGATGGGGAAAATAAGACTGAGAAAGGCTCATTCAGTGTCACACAGGCAGTAAGTAGAAGAGTCAGAATCTGAATTTGTATCCCCTGACTCCAAAGATACTGCCTTTCTCCTGTTCTCCACTGCCTTCATTGGGAGTCTGTTACAATGTTAGATCATATAAACCCCAAGGAACGCATCTGCAACAACGTGGTCCTCTTCAATAGGCATATAATGATTTTCCCTCCCATTTGTTCAAAACTAGTTTCCAAGTAATTTTCTCATGAGATTTAATTAAATGCCTTCTATAACTTGCATGTGTATTTATTTCCTCCTGTACCAATAACAATTCAGTCTGTGATCAAGTCACTGAACCTATCTGGGCCTTGGTTTTCTCATCCATAAAATAGAAGTTTGGATTAGAAGGACTACTCTGTGAACTGTGACCCAATGTGAATAGACAGCTAGGCAGTGCAGTTGATAAGAGTGTTGGGCCTAGAGTTGGGATGACCCGAATTCAAATCTGGCCTCTCCAGGGTTGTTGGTGAAGATTAAATGAGATAATAATGAATAATCCCTTAACACAGTACCTAGCACACGGTTAACTACATGTTCTCTTTGTCTTACCTTATTAGATTCACTCATCCCTATTTAATTCATTCTCTTCAGAACCTGTTAGGAGCAAATGAAATGTTATTCCTAAGCCATTAGTTGATGAGACTTATCTGGGCATATTTGGCAATGGAGATGGTAAGGAAAGTGCCATTTGTCCATTGCGTCTTATCTTATTTTCCTGATTGAAAAAGAAAAGAATTTTTTAGTAATGATGTTTCAAAAATATTCTGATATAGTATCCCATACACAACAGAATAAACTACTTGCAGAGTCTATCTGTATTTTATATAGATTTTCCATTCTCAAAAGTCAGTCTTTTATGGGTTAGGGAGATTTTAGCTTCAAGTTTTTTCATTTCTTCACCTTTTCTAGTGACATTCACATCCTTCAGATTGATGCCCCCATGTAGTGGAGACCAAAATCTGAATGAGATCTTCTTTAACTGTGCATACTGTACATGTTTTTCTTTTTTTGTTGTTGTTCTTTTTTAATTTCATCCTCCTTTCTTCTGAAATAGGAAGCATGAGTCATGTGACTGAGGGAGAAAAGAAGGCCAGTAAGCTTAGGAAGAGTGAGTTTTATCTGGATGTCAGATCCTGCAGGATCTTATGAGAGCTGAGTCACAATGTAGCTGTTGAATGGAAACATGGAAGGAGGGGTTTGAAATGTATGGCATTGTGGAGAGAGCCCTGACTTGTGTAAGGAGACCTAGGTTCCAGACTCATTTCCACCACTAAGTAGCTGTTTAATTTTGGCCAAATTGCTTAGCTTATAGACCTTATTTAGTTTTCTCATCTCTAAAACAGAGATTTGGACCAGAAGCTGATTGTGAAGATGTCCTCTCTAATAATCTGTGATCTGTGAGCAAATGTGAATAATACTAGTTGATTAATGCAGAAAAAAGCAAAAACTATATTAATTCCAGCTTTATTGGGATAACAGGAAAATTATATGAACATATGGAAACTTCCTAGGAGTGAACCCCAAGTTCATGTAACTCATACAGATCCAATCTAGGGTCTCTGTGCCAAAGAGCAATGTGAGATTTAAATGGTTTTGGTCAATGGTTAATGACAAGTGGTAGATGAAACTGAACAATCTTTTGTGAAAACTCCAAGTGGATTCAATCCTAATCCAGAAAAGTGTATGTGACCCCTGAATATGTCAGCAAATGTTTACCAAGGTTGTTCTATGACAGTAACTTACATAACATAGCACTTTACTGTTTTCCAAGCACTTTTATAGCTCATCACTTTAGAAAGTCAGGATAGTCTGGAGGGAAAAGCTGGAGTTAGGAGACAGATCTAGGTTTGAATCACCCCAGCTTGGTCACTTTTTGGCTATATGACCTTGGCAAGATTTATCATTTCTCTGACTCTTAATCTCCTCTGCAAATTGGAGGTAATCATACATTTCATTTCTCACCTCACAGGATCATTGTGAAGAAATCACTTTGTTAATAATAAAGCCCTATGGGAATTGAATACTTGTGGTTATTATTGGATGAGGACTGGAACTGTGAGTTCATTGACGTAGAGGTCTCCTGGATGAGGGAACTCCATTTACCAGCACAGTTTGGCACCATCTCTATAACACAGAGAGCAATCTGGAGCTCTGAGAAATAAATTAAAAGGCTTGCCCAAGATCACACAACCTGTATTCAGAAGGGCCATTTTAACCCAGGTCTTTCTGAGTCCAAAGCTAGCTCTTGCTGCCTTGATTCAGCAGCAGCAGCAGCAGCAGCAGCAGCAGCAGCAGCAGCAGCAGCAGCAGCAGCAGCAGCAGCAGCAGTAGCAGCAGCAGCAGCAGCAGCAGCATCATTTGATCCTTAGAACACATCTCTGTTGATGTACAACCGTACAGTGTTAGACTTGAAAGGGGCCTGAGATGTCATTACATCCAACTCCTTCATTTTATAGATGAGAAGTACTTTTGGATAGCTAGGTGCACATGGGTAGAACACTGGGCCTGGAGTTAGGAAGACCTGAGTTCAAACCCATCATCAGACACTTCCTAGCTGCGTGACACTGATTAAGTCATTTAGCCTTGTTTGCCTCAGTTTCCCCATCTACAAAATGAGCTGGAGAAGGAAACAGCAAACCACTCCAGTATCTTTGCCGAGAAAACCCCAAATGTAGGTTATGAAGAGTTGGACAAGATTAAACACCACCAACAACAAAAAGAACTTTCACCACTATGCCATACCATCTCTAGAGTTCAGGCAAGGCATTGTGCTGGGCCAGGGTTGGGGTTCCTGCCCTTAAGTAAGTATCGAAAGCATAAAAAACAAGATGGCAGCCTTCAAAGAGGGCTATAAGGCATGTCTGGGTTATCTGGCATTCAGTAATCACTTCCATGCCTCCTGCTGCACACATTTTACAAGAATGCCTCAGTTGCTCTTGTAAAATGATGTCCAGAGGAGGGGTCAGGGACTTAAGGAGCATCATTCCTTCACAGTTCACATCTGAAGGCCTGTTTTGTGGGAAGCATTCATCTGTGGCATCTGGGCACCTTCCAAATCTAATCGCTTTCTCCTTTCCTCCCCCTTCTCTTGCAGTGCTTTTGTACGTGAGGAAAGAGACTGACGATGTGTTTGATGCTTTGATGTTAAAATCCCCCACAGTAAAAGGGCTAATGGAAGCGGTAAGCAGCGAGCTTTTTTCAAGCCAGGAAACCTCATCACATTTTTCTTTACTCAAAATCATTTCTCAAAATGCAGCTTTGACAATTTCTTTGGAAGATACTTTATCAGAAATATTGAGCTTTGTAAAGACTTTGCTTTCTCCCATCTATAGAAAGGGGAAGGGGACCTGGGAGAATGGACAATTCTCAATTATTTATGCAGGACTATTGAGAGAATATTATGATACAGAATATGGTCAGATTGTGAGTTTGCACGTGTTCATTTACAGAAGCCAAAGCAGATGCATTAGTTTTAAGTCAATCCAATAGACATTTAATTAAATGTCTGCTATTTATAGGGCTACTATCTGCAACTAAGTAAATGGGAGAGGTAGAGCACCATAGCGAATAGAGAGCTGTACTCGAAGTTGGGAAGATTTAGGTTCAAATCCCATCCCTGACACATATTTGCTGTATTTAACCTCTTTGTGCCCTAAGTAACACTCTAAATGTATAAATTGAAAGGAAGGTGAAGGTCTTCACATTAGTAAAGAGTGAGGGAGTTCCTCACTCTTTACCCTGATGAAATCACAAATCCAGTAAAAAAAAGTGTTAAGGCAGAATGATAAGCATTGTCCTAGTCTAGTAAGAAGTTGACACTTATAGAAAGAACTATGACACATGCTAAACACATTGGAGAGCTGCAAAGCAAAGTGCTCTGGAGAGGTCTGGCCGAAACAGTGGGACTGAGGATAGCTTCAGGAAGGATGCAGTCTTTACTTGAGATGAACGACTTTCCCAAATAGGTGGAGACTCAAAGGTGAGAAGGGGAGAGAGCAGAGTTCAGGCAGAGGGGAAAATGTGAACAAAGCCATCAAGGCAGGAAAGACTTGGCACGTCCGAAGACTAGAATATCAGCCATGTCAGATTATGGAAGGCATTGTTTGTGAGACCACTAAAGATTTTTGAACAGATATTTGTTTCATTTTTTTGTTTTCTTTTCATTTTTTAATGGAAAGAGGAGTTGATATTTGAGGAGGAGAGGGAAGTTAACCATCAAGTGGCCAATAAAAATAGAAGAAAAGAGAGTTATCCCACTAGATGTGAACTTCTACAAGTCAGGGTTTTGCTTTTTTTTTTTTTATCCCCAGCAGTTAGCACAGTGCCTGGCACATAGTAAATGCTTAATAAATACTTTTTGACTTATATTGAAGGATTTTTTTAATTCATCTTTATGTATCCTGCTGCTTTAGTTATTTCTGTGATGCGTGACTATTCAATCAAAAACACAGACAAGCAGAGCAGCTTTCCAAAAAAAAATGTTAAGTTTTATTTACTTTTTAAAAAGTAAGCTGTTTGCATTTTCATGTGTAATCAGTTCTCTTTTTCTATTCTACTTTGCATATGGAAATGTTCTTTTATGGTATTCATTAATTTTAAAATAAAAGAATACATAAAATTTCTATTGCGTTGTAGGGAACTCAGGTCAACTCTAGATGAAAATGCAAAAGAACTCAGTTCACATCCCATCATGACAAACTGAAGAAGTCAGTCCATATGCTTTGTTCCCCTGTTCCAGTGTTTTAGATATTCTTTGAAACAATGTCTAGAACCTGGAAAATTTTTAATTCCTCAGAGATTTTTGTTGAATTGCTGTTTGTTGTAACAGGAAGTGATCTAAGACCAACTTCTGCGTAACCAGGAGAAAAAAAATTAATTTGAAAACTGTCGAATAATATATTTCACAAGTACCGAATATTATACAAAGATACTTCTGTAAGGCTTAAAACTATATCTTTGAACTGAATGTGGATAGCGTTTGGGCCATCCCTCATGCACATTACTAGACTAATTCCAAAACTAAACCTTAGAATGCTCTCTCTGCCTTCTAGGCATCTACTTTTCTCCCAGAGCCCAAACTGCACAACATTTGTACATTTGGTAGCAATTTAAGGCAACTGAGGGAGGCCCTCCTTTGGGAGGTGAAGTCACTTGCCCAAGAATCAGAGGTGCAACCTGAAGCCAAGTCCTCTGGCCCCGGGCCTAGCAGACTTTCTTTTTATTTATTATTTACGTACTTTTTTTAAATAAAAAACAAAAATCACCTTCGCTCCCTAACACTCTGACCCTACCTCCCACCCTCATTACGAATGAAAGAACAAAATCCCTATGAACAGACTTGTGGATAGTCAAACAAAACACATTTCCAAGTTGGTCATATCCCAAAAAGCATGTCTCCTTCAGCACTGTGAGTCCTTCACTTCCCTATCAGGAGATAGGCAGAATGTTTTATCATTTATCCTCTGAATTTCAGAGTGCTTGTTACACTGATCAGACTTCCTAATTCTGCAAAGTTATTTGTCTTCACTGTGTTGTTCTCTTGGTTCTGATATTTTTGCTTTACATCAGTTCGTACAAGTCTTCCCAAGTTTCTCCAAAATCATCCTCTTCACCATTTCTTACAATATAATAATATTCCATCAAATTTATATACCATAGCTTGTTCAGCCACTTCCCAATTTATGGGTACCCCTTCAGATTCTCATTTTTTGCCACCTCGAAAAAGAGCTATAAATATTCTTGTACATATTTAGAGTTCATTTTGCTTAAGACTAATCCCTCCCTTTATCTACTTTCCTTCTAATGCCCTCTTCTTCCTTTTCTCCTTCCCTTCCTATTTCTCTGTTAATAATAAATATGCTTTATTTACTAAATAAATTGTATTTATGAAATAAATAAAAATAAATATCTCTGTGGATATTCTATCTTCCTTTAACTAGGTCAGATGAAAGTGAGGTTCAAGTGTTAGCCACTTTCCCCAACTCCTCCTTGTTCAGTTTACAAGATAAGCTTGCTGTTATTCCTCACTGGAATGCCACTCCGGGCAATTCAATTCCCTTCCTCAGTCTACCCTGGGTCTGCAACTTGGAACTAGGTATTGGATGATTGATAAAGTTGCAAGTTGGCATCTATTCCTGTCACAGTGCACTGATCTAGATCTGGGACCTACTTTTTGTTCTGGTGCACAATCTCTCCCTGTGTTAGAATGCTTCCCATAGTCCCATGCTCCCGCCCAAATGCTCTCTCCAATGTCCTTAGACTTTTCTACCTCCCTATGCTGACTTGGGCTGTGAAAATGATGCAATGCTCTTTTGTGGGTTTTCCCCATTAGGATTTGGTCTGTGGCATTTTCAAAATCTGTTTGTAGAAGTTTGAGAAGGACATTTCTGCATTTCTTTCTGCTTCTTCACCATCTTAGTTCCACCTTAGCCTTTCTGTGATACTGTGCTGACTTACCTAAAATTACATAGGCAGTAACTTGCAGGACCAACATTCAAACTCAGGGCCTCTGATTCTAAATCTAGTACATTTCCCCCTTGTACCATATTGCCTCTATTAATACAGAGAAACACTAATCTAGAAAAACCTCTATCTCACAAGCCCTATGTGATAAATCTTATTTGTCTTTACTTTGTGGTTCAATAGTCATGGCTTTGAATTCCTACTTAGTCATGATGGTGCTCAAAACAATGGCACATCCCCAAAGAAATTAACAAAAGACATGTCTACTAACTTTTTTGTTGGTAAATACCACTATGATGTGTACTAGAGAATATTTGGTTCTTAGGGTTTCCTTATTATTCTCCTACCTTACTCCAGTGTCCCACATAGGAAGCCAGACTAGAGCCAGCCTAGAGAACCTGCTCCATTCAAAGATGTCTTCAACACAGGCTTAGGCTGGCATCAGAGCACCTTAAACTCAGTAAGAGGGGATATAATAGATTACTAATCCCTTTTCCTAAATGGAATGAAACCCTGGATATTTATGGACCCTGGAATGGTCAGATGATTGGACAGGTACATGACTAGACCCAACAAATATCAAGGACTTAACTAGGGGTTGTTGATTGATTGATTTGTAAAGTGAAGAGATTGGGCCCAATGACTTCTGAGGTCAGAAGTCATAGGTCTATGACCCTAAGTCACTTCAACTATCCAGGTTTACATTTTGTAATCTGTAAAATAAATGGGTTGGACTAGATGACCTCTAAGGTTTCCTAATAGTTCTAAATCTATGATCAACATACATGTGGTGTTGTTCCATGACATTTCCATTATATGTCTTAAGTATCCTCTTAGTGTCTGGATTTCTCAAGACAGTTGGTGTCCATTTGGACTATAAGATCAAAAAATGGTTGTTATTTTTGTCCAGACCTCTAATTTCCTTGATATAGGGAATTCCTGGTGAGGAAACTTTTTCTGTCAATTTAGATGACATCTGCTTTGCATTTCACAGTCTTAAAGAGTTGCCTGAGAGTTCTGAAAAGTTAGGTAACTTGCCCATGGTCTTACAGCCAATATGTGTCAGAGAAGAAACTTAAACTCAGATATTCTTGATTCCAAAGGTGACCCTCTATCTACTACACCATGCTACCAGTGACTATTTTTTTTTTTGGATTACATAAATTCATGATAATTTACCTTATCAGTAATCACTTCATAATTTATATTAAAATTTTAAATGTGGTGAAGTGGATAGAGTATTGGGCCTGAAGTCTGGAGGACTTATCTTCCTGAATTTAAATCTGACCTCAGACACTTACTAGCTGAGTGACCTTGGGCAAGTCACTTAACCTTGTTTGCCTCAGTTTCCTCATCTATAAAATGAGCTGCTGAAGGAAATGGCAAACCACTGTAGTACCTTTGCCAAGAAAACCCCAAAAGGGGTCACAAGAGTCAGACATGACTTAAATGACAACAAAAATATGGGCATTGTCCAAAAGATTCTGTTTTTCTTTATCCCTTTTTACAGACTGTGCTCAGGTTGTAATTTACAGAAGGATTAGATCTGTAGAATTGATGGAGATGTTTGAACTCTTACTGCAGACTTCCAAGGATAGTGGAGAGCTCCCGTGAAATTGTGTAGGGGGCTCCAAGTAGCCATGAACACTAAGTATCTGCTGACAAACCAAGAAGGAATATGGGTCCTCCTGAACAGTGGCTTTTGTCTTATTGTTGGTTGTAAGTAGGCCAAGAGCTAGAAATTTGCATCAGAGCCTCATATCAAAGCAGTAAAATAGCACTTTCAGCTCAATTTTGTGCCAACCCAGTTTCAATAATAGACAATAGGGAAAATTTGACAACCTGAAGTCTATGAATCTGAGCTGCTGAGAGTGGAAATGCTGACAGAATGAAGAGAATTCCTGTAGTAAATATCCAGAGTATATCTAGGTAATTTAAAGATGTTTCAAGAAAGGCTGAACTGTGCTTTAAACTATCACTGTGAGGGAGCCTAGTCCTTGCTTAAGAAAGTACTCAAATCAAACTACTGACCATCAAACTCACATTTTGCGATTGCTTTGAATTTATTGACCTGGACTATCAATACTTTGTTTCTCTTTATGAGGACAGTTTATTTGATTACACCTACATTAAAAAAAAGATCACCATAATAGACTAAAATAATATTTTAGGTGCCTTTTGAATGACCTGTGTCTTAGCTGTTAGGGAAACTAGAAGCTCATCAAGCTTGCTGAGAAAGACCTAAAATTATACTGGAGTCTCTTCTTGAGAGGGAGGAGTTTTTAAATTTCATATTAACATTCAATAAAAAATTGAATAGGTCCAGAACTCTGTTAAGTACATACTATGTGCCAGGGATACAGACTAATGAAATAGTCCTTGCTATTACCCTTTAGCTACTTGATCTAAGTTTCAGCCCACTCTCTCCAGGGACCTTGTGTGTGAAGGAGGAGAGTGTGCCCCTAGTCTTGGGGGGAAGGGAAGAACGATGACAAATCTCTTAGTTATATATGCTTATTAAATACTTCTTTCTAAAAGCTGATTAACTCTTGGATAGCTAATTGATAATCATGAGGAAGCATAGGGACTCATGAGTCCTAGTACTAGAAATCCTCAAACCCCTCAGGTTTGCCCCTAGAGAAAAAATGCCCCCTGGGGACTGATAACTATAGAGAGAACAGTTTAAGTTGAATAATAAAGTTGGAAGCTGGCTTGTAAGGGATTGAGAAATGAGTATGAGATGAAGCAATGGAGGTAAGAAGAATGGCTTTTTTTTTCTAGGAGTTTTAACTATGAATGGGAAGAAATATATAGGATGGTGAGATAAAGTGAAGGTTATTTAAGCATTGAAAGAGGGTGTATCTGGGCATGTTTGTAACCAATAGAGAAGGACCCGTAGAAAGACTGAAAATTAGGGAGAGGGGGAACAATAGGAGGGAAGGGCTCCCAGGGCTCAAGAGGAAAAGAAGTGTTTGCAAGCAGGACCACTTCATTAGAGGAACAGATTATAAGGAATAGGTGCTGAGGTGCTTTGGGGCATAGAGTTATTACTGTTGTTTCTGTCACTTCCTGAATTAATAATGGAAAGGACACTGCAATGGGAGCTTGACCTGGATGATCTGGGCTTTCTTCATCTGTAAAATAAGGAGGTTGGATTAGATAAACTCTGAAGCCCCTTTTGTCTTGAGATCTAAAGTAATCTGGTCCTCTGCTAAATTCCCTTCCTTGGGCTAAATCCTGTGGCATTGGCTTCAGCATCACAATCAAGATGATGTGTTCAGGGCAGTTTTTTTTTTTTTCTCTAGGGAGAGGCAATTGACTCACTGTCACATCCAGCAGTAGATCTGAATGATGTTGAGAGCAAGGACTGGAGTGGAGTGTCTTGGGGGCATGTAATTAAACCTATATATGCTAGTAAGGGGTGTGGGATGTTTCAGCTTGTGGACAGCTCCCCAAGAAGACACTCAAAAGTTTTTACTTCTTGCAGTAAAAGTAGGGATTGAGAAGATGCCCTGGGGCTTTGCTCCCCAGAGACTTTAGTGGAGTGATTTAAATTTTTCACTTTCTCTGACCTCAGGGGTAAATAGCACTAGGTGGGGATGATTGAGAATGTCGCATTAATGAAACATGTTGACACCTAAGTAGGGGTCACAGTGAAAGAAAGTCAAAACAGTTTTAAATTTAATTGCCTAATATTGGACTACAATCTCTCCCCTACTTACTTATTGTGTCTTTTGTTGGTGTTTATAGATATCTGAGAAATATGGGTTGCCAGTGGAGAAGATTTCAAAACTTTACAAGAAAAGCAAAAAAGGGTAAGGAAAAATATAATCACTTTTCACAAAATCTCTCTCTTCCACCAAACAAACAACAAGCGCACACACACACACACACACACACTCCAAATTAAAGAGGCAGGGGCCTAGGGCACTGGACTTGGAGTTAGGCAGATCCAAGTTCAAATCCTGCCTCAGGGACTTAATAGCTATATGATACTGGGCAAATCACTTAACCACTCTCTACCTCAGTTTCCTCATCCATAAACAGATGGAGTTGGATTTAATAGCCTTCAAGGTCCATTACATCTCTAAATCTATGATTCTATGAATGCAAATTTCTTTTCTATGTAAATCTGTTGTCCAATAATGCTCAACAATTTTCTTTCTATTTCCCATGGTAGCAGAAGTGCTAGGTTGGGGATGTGTTGTGAAAATCTCCAAAAAGAGGAGAGTTTCTAATGAGCTCTTAAGGCAAGGTAAAGAAAAGAAACTGTAGTAGGTTTGGAGGGGAAATAATGGAAGACAGGGCTGTACCAGAGAGCTCTGTTCCTGAGGGCTTTGTAGGTCAGATCAAGAGAAAGGCTGGTACAGTTGATTGGTGGAGTATAGGTATGCTAGTAAATGTTTAGCAGTCACCCAAAATACAGAAAACACTTTTAAGTTTTTTTTTTAATTTTCCCTTTAGTTTATTTTTAGTTTTCAACATTCATTTCCATAAGTTTTAAATTTTTTCTCTCTCTCCCCACTCCTTCCTCAAAACAGCCTGCAATCTGACATAGGCTGTACCTATACATTCCTCTTAAACGAATTTTCACATTAGTTGTGTTGTACAGAAGAATTATAATGAATGGGAGAAACCATGAGAAAGAAAAAACAAAAAAGAAAATAGTCTGCTTCACTCTACATTCAGATTCCACAGTTCTTTCTCTGGATGTGGATGGCATTTTCCGTTCTTAGTCCTTTGCAGTTGTTTTAGGTCCTCGCATTGCTGAGAAGGGCTAAGTCTATCAAAATCAGTCATCAAAGACTGTGGCTGTTACTGTGTACAGTGTTCTCCTGGTTCTGCTCTCTTCGCTCAGCATCAGTTCATATAAATCTTTCCAGTTTTTTCTGAAGTCAGATTTGTCATTTCTTATAGCACAATTATACCACAGCTTGTTCAGTCATTCCCCAATTGATGGACAGTCCCTCAGTTTCTGGTTGCTGACCACCACAAAGAGAACTGCTATAAATATTTTTGTACATGTGGGTCCTTTTCCCATTTTTATCTCTTTCAGATACAGCCCTAAAAGTGATATTGCTGGGTCAAAGGGTATGCACATTTTTATAGCCTTTTGGGCATAATTCCAAACTGCTCTGAAGAATAGTTATGTTAGCTCACAGCTCCAGCTCCACCAACAATGAATTAGGAAACACTTTTAAGTTTCGCCTGCATTAATAACATTTTCTCTATCACTTTCTTTAATCTAGACAACCAACAAAATAATAAATCAAGCCTGACTTGTAGGGTTTTCTGATTTCTAAGGCATCGTTGCTCATGCTGAAAAATAATCTCTAGCTTGTGTTTGAGTGAGAGGATAGGTAGGATGAGAAAATACCTCCCAAACATTGCTCCCTGGACCTTTCTTTTGAGAGGAAAGGGAGGGAGGAAGGAAGGAAGGAAGGAAGGAAGGAAGGAAGGAAGGAAGGAAGGAAGGAAGGAAGGAAGGAAGGAAGGAAGGAAAAAAAATATATATATACATATATAGATAGATTGATTTAAAAATGAGTTCCCAGACCCCAAACTAACAACCCCTGTTTTAAGAGAAGAGATAGAGTGTACTAAAGCTTCCAAGCCCTTATTGTCAGCCTCTAGGAGACTGAGAGCACAAGGAAAGCAGATCTCATCTTCTAAAGGCCTGGGTGCGGAATCAAGGTCCTTTAAGAGGTCTTTTTGTGTCTCCAAAGTTCTCTCCCTTGTGCTGAGCCCTTGGATTTCTTTATAGCTGCCAATCTCTCCCTCTTTTCTCCAGCATTTTGGTGAACATGGATGATAACATCATTGAGCACTACTCCAATGAGGACACTTTCATCCTTAACATGGAGAGCATGGTGGATGGCTTCAAGATCACTCTGATGGAAATCTGACCAACCCTGCAAGCCCCCTCTGCAGGAACCGTCACTGCATTTCATCCCCAGAGAAAAGCATGCCCCTCCCTGCCCCCAAGAACCCTGCAGACCCTAGTCACCCATCTGAGAAATGCTGTTACAAGACTGCTTTGGGGAGGGGAAACAAAGGAAAAAAATGCCCTTTTTAGTATCATGCCTCACTGGGGCAGAGTTGAGGGAGGCCTGGTTTTCTGATAGGATCCTAGCTGGGAAGGTACCTCCAGACCCTTAGAGCTCCAAGAGCCAGCTGGTGCCTGGACTCCATAGGTCACTCCTAGGTATGGAGTGATCCATCCTCAAGATGAGATAGTCTAGGGTCTTCCCCACTGAGGGAAAAGCATCTGCTTTTCAGCTGGGGGAGGCTGGAATGTTTTAGTTATATCCTTTTCTCCACCATGTGGCTGGACAAAGTGGGCTACTCCATGGTAGAGTTAACCCAGGTGATGCAGAGTCCAACAGTTGCATTCACCAGTCAGAAACCCCCTTTCTTTGCCCTGGGGAAGGCAGTCTTGTCAAATACCTCTGGAAGCTCCCAGCAAGTAGCCCACAGGGACTTGTACAGAAAGATGTTCAACTACCATGTAATTTGTAAGTGACCTGAAAAGTATGCCTCTTTAGCATCTGTACATAATGTTTATAATATTGCAATAATATATTTTACCTACTGTATGTGGGCACGTTTACTGCCACTGTATTTGGGGGGGTGGGGTGCATGCCCTGAGATCTGCCTTTCTTCAAGAGCTTTCATCCTGCCCCTCCCCCAGGGATGGTGTTGGGCAGCAGACATGGCCTGAAGTTGAGTAGTAGTGTTCCTGGGCTGCGAGCCCAAGAATTTGCTGCCAGTGGTTGGGGCTAGTCTCTACGCAGCCTCTCCCCTGGGTCTCTTTCCCTGTCCTCATGGACTTCCCTTTCCCTACTCATTACTATGTTCCCTTTCACTGGACCTGTTGCATGCATCCCTTGATTGTGTTCTTTCATGTCTCCTAAATACTGGTTTTCCCTCAAGAAAATCAAAGGGTCTCCTTGTCCCTTTCCAGGGTACTGACTGATACCAGAAACTCTGTGAGCATTTGGGGGTCCCTCAAAGTACTAACCCTATGGCCCATCAAGTCACTGCAGGTATGGACCAGACCATGATGTGTTATTCCATGTGCCTTACTCGTTGATTTTTCATTTAAACTAGTCATGTTTTTTATCATTGCCCAGGAGTGATTGTTCCTGGCCCCTGGCCACCAGAACAAGCTCTTAGCTGTAACTGTACCTACTCAGCATAGGCACTTAGATTTAACTCTGTCTCCTCCCATTGGCATCAGATGCTAAGAAAGTGAATGAAACTCTAAAGGGTCCCTTCACCTCCTGAGCTGTATGTACTCTTTTCCTTTGGGAAACCTTTCCAAAAACAAGATGTGTGACCTGGGGAGAGAACTCCTGGGAAATGAAGAGAAAGAGAAACATTTTGGTAGATGATCTCTTAAAACAGCAAGCAGATCTGACCATGTGTTTCAGTAAACATACTCTCTGCAATTCGCCAGAGTCCGAAGCACTGAGCCCCTGGAATGAGGAGAATGGAGTGTGTCCCCAGTATGAACTTCTTAGTCTTCCCCATGCCTCAGTTTCCCTTTGACTGGCCATTGGATGCCGTACACAAAGCACTTTGAGGTCTTCAATGGAAGGCACCCTGGATTTCAAGTGCTGGCCCTGGGCATTGCAAACCAGCAAAATGAACCATACCTACCCCCTCTGTGGAGCTTCCCCAAATCTGTATCCGGGCCCTGTCTGGCCTTGTCTCCTGCTCCCACTTATGTTTTCCCAGTTGGAGAGTGCAGATTACTTCTCTCTTAGCAAGAGTATAGAAAAGATCACAGATTGTGCCTAAGAATGGGGAGAGGATAGGGAGAAAGATAAGGTGGTAACTCACCTTTCTGTGTTTCCCTTACCAACAGAGAAAGGGAAAAATCCCTTGATCAAGCACACCACTATATCTTAAACAGATTCATTTATACAGTAGATCAAATCACTTTCCCCTTTTTCTCTAGTTGACTTTGCTGTCACTTAACACGTGGAGCTGACTGATGCCATACTTAATCCATCTCACCAAAATGTTCATGGATTTCACCTGAATACTTCTAAACCTACTGCTGAAAAAACCTAAATGAAAAAAGATATGATTTTCACTTCACAAGTTCCTTGAGAGCATCCATCTAACTTGCCTGCATGCAGTTATAAGTCCCAAACTCCTGGGAGCACTAACTAGCCTTGTCCTCGCCACTTCTGGCACTTTAGTGACTAGTTTCTTGAAGGAGAAATCGAATCTGCCTGTTATTCACCTTTCCCATTGTGTGGCGAAGACCTTGATTAGCCAGTTTTTAAATGTCATCTTCTGGTACCACTGCAATTGCTAGCAAGCAACAGTGATGGTTTGTTGATGGTGAGATGTGGCCCATAACCCTACGATATAACTATTCTTACATGAAGATTTATATAACTCGTTCCCCAAAGAAGTAGTGACCAGTGTATCTCCAGAGGCTGAGTGCATCTGAAGCCTTGTTCCATTACTTTCTCTACACATTACAGTGTTTCAGGCAGCCACCAGCATATAATCCCCTCCCCCCGCCACTTCCATCCCACATCCCCTTCTCTCTTCTCCATTCCCCAGCCTCTCTGCTGCTTCCTCCTCTGAAGGAAAAGCTCCTGGACTAGCTTGGATGTGCCTTTTACGGAGCACATTAGCAATGCTTTGATAAATTATCAAGTGTCAGAAATTTTTGGCCAACAAGCACTCCAGAAACAGAAGAACTTTACCCTTCTTCCTGTCTTATCTGCCACTTTCAAACAGACACTAAGTTTTTGATGGATGGACCATGGAGGCACTTGAAGCAAGTGCTTTTTACTTGTTTACGTTAAGCTGTTTAAACCTATGCCACGGCTGGTTTGGAAATGGGGCTGTCTGATTTTCCTTCGGAGCAATCCCCCCAGGTGGCACCTGTGCATTTGTACCAGCCTCTGCAGAGATGCAGGACATGGATGAAATAGATGGAATGTTTAAATTCTTCCCTTTATTTAAAATTGCTAGAACTCAACAGAAACAGGAGGGTTTGTGCCAAATTCTGTGAAAGGCCCTTTTTCATGGCAAGCAAAAGAAACATTGTATACGATTTGCTTTCATGTTAAAAAATAATAAAACAAAACAAACCAATAGCCTATGTAACTTAATAGTTTTGTAAATGGGAGAGGGGGAATCTATAAACTAAAAATACAGTTATTTTATTTTTTGTACATTTTTAAGAAGAAAAATAAATATTCATAATGTAAGAGTGAACAGCAGCGTCTGGTGCTTTGGGTGAGGCCTTGGATTCTTCAGCATGTTGGCAGGAGATTGGCTGCTCTAGGCAGCGAATATTCAGCTGCCACCAGATTTCCTCCAGGGGTAGCTCCCAGCATGGTTACGATCAAAAAATTTCTCCCGAATGCTTCCTGCCTGATGGAGTGCACAGAAAAGTTGCTGAAGGAACTAGGATGGGGAAAAGGCTCCGATGCTGCCACTCCCTTATGGACAATCACATACTTTCGTTGTTTTGCTTTTTTGTTTTTTTCCTCTAAGCTGATACCATGTCTTCAAAATTCAAAGACGTTGATCTCTTAATTGAATCATTTCCTCTTCATCTCCACCAGGGTCATTTTAATCTAATCAGCAATCTGCTCCCTCTTAGACTACTAAAATACCCGCCTAAATATTCTCTCTGCCATTATCGTAGGACTGTAGGATAATAGATGCAGACCTTGGAAGGTCCTTCAAGGTTATCTAGTCTAAACCTTTCATTTTACAGATGAGGAAACTGAGGTTGAGAGGGCTTAAGTGACTAGCGCAAAGTCACATAAATAGTAAGCTGCAGAGCTGGATTTGAAAAGCAGGATTGACTCTTAATTCCAGAAGGTTATCCACTGGAGCCCATATAGTTGCTAGAATAAATTTTCTAAAAAGGAAATGTCATCCTGTCAATTCTTTGCTCAGGGAACTTGGTTCAAATCGTGTGTTTGAAATTTACTATCCATGTAATTGCTGCCATGTTGTTTCAATGGTATCCAATTCTCCATGACTCCATTTGGGGTTTTCTTGACAAAGATATGGGAGTGGTTTGGTATTTCCTTCTCCAGCTCATTTTACAGATGAGGCAACTGAGGCAAACAGGATTAAGTGACTTGCCCAGGGTTCCACAAATAATAAACTGGATTCTAAGCACAGTGCTCTATCCGCTGGGCCATTTACTTAATTACTTAACCTCCCTAACCCCTCAGTTTTCTTACCTATAAAATGAGGGGAACCCTTTTTGCTCTAAATCTATGATTTAGGACTTAAGACTGTTCATCAGCTTTCCCCCAGTAACTGTATAGTATCATTTCTTGTTTGTCTGCAATAATTCCTCCCCTCCCAGCAGGTTCATAGCCCAAATGTTCTTGATTTATACGTTGCATATTTCTCTCTCCCTCTTCTCTACCATCTATGTTCAATACCTCTTTTGATCCCTAGCTCAAAATTTGTCCCTAGGAAGCCTTCCCTAAGAAAATCACTTTCACACACACACATTTCAAATTGTTATTTATTTTTAACAGTCTTTCCTTTTTATATTTTGGATTCCAAATTCTCTGCCTCCCTCCTCCTATAGTACTCATTGAGAAGGCAAACAGTGTATCAGTTATGCATGTGAAATCATGCAAAACATATTACCATATTAGCCGCATTTCAAAAAAAGTAAGAAAAATAATGAGAAAATTGTGCTTCAATTTGTACTCCGAGTTCATCAGTTCCCTCTTTGGAGACGGATAGTGGGTTATTTATCATGAGTCCTTTGGAATTGTCTTGAATCACTGATCACAATTGCTCATCATTACAACGTTGCTGTTAGTATACACAGTGATCTCCTGGTTCTTCTCACTTCACTTTGTTTTAGTGTGTATAGATCTTGGTATATTTTTCTGAAACCATCCCCTTTGTCATTTCCCATAGCACAGTAGTACTCCATCAAAGTCATATGCCACAACTTGTTTAGCCATTCCCCAATTGATAAACATCTTCATTTCCAAATTTTTGCCACCACAAAAAGAGCTGCTATCAATATTTATGTACATATAGGTCTTTTTCCTTTTTCTCTGATCTCTTTTTTTGGCATGCATACCTAATAGTGATATTGCTGGGTCAAAGGATATGCGCAATTTAAAATCTTTTGTGCCTATTTCCAAATTGTTCTCTAGAATTGTTGGACCAGTTGATTATTCTACCAACAGTTCATTAGTGTACTTATTTTACCCTCATCCCCTCCACCATTTGTCATTTTTGAAAGGCATGGTATGATACTTTAGAGTTGTTTTAATTTGACTTTCTCTTATCAATAGTAATTTAGAGCATTTTTTTCATATGACTATAGATAGCTTTGATTTCTTCTAAAAACTGCCTTTGGCCATTTATCAGTTGGGGGAATAGCTCTTATTTTTATAAATTTGACTTAGTTCTGTACTCAGCATATATTTGAGAAATGAGGCCTTTGTCAGAGAAACTTGCTGTAAAAAATTGTGGTTATTATTTCACTGTCCATAGCACCCTCTATTCAATTGCAGCCTCCCTGATTATTTCCTGATTAGGTCTATTTTTGCTCCTACCCCTTCTGAAACTATGACTGCCACCTCTACCATCTTTTGGTTCAGGTGATGCATATCAGACCTTGCACCCATCCTTTATTTAATTCACATGTCTTTCTGTTTCAAGTGTGTCTCTTATAAACAGTATAGTGTTGGAATCTGGTTTCTAATCCATTTTGCTATCCCCTTCATTCTATCAGTGAACTCATCACATTGACATTCACAGTTATTGTTACTCACTGTGTATTTCCTTCTACCCCAGTTTCTTCTGTTTCTTCTCTCTCTTCTTTTCCTATCCCTCCTCAAAAGTCTGTTTTGCTTCTGACCCCTGCCTCCTTTAACCTGTCCTTCCTTTTATCATCCTCCCCTTTTCTCTTATCCTTCCCCATTTCCTTATTTTTTAGGTTACATATCTAGACCCAACTAAGTGTGTAGATATATTCTTTTTTCTTTGAACCAGTTCCAATGAGACTGAGGGTCAAGCATTGCACACCACCCTCCACCCCATTTTCCCCTTAATTGCAAAAGTTCTTCCTTATGTGCCTCTTTTACATGAGAAAACTTTCCCCATTATACCTCCCCCTCCCCCTTTTCCCAGTGCATTCCTCTTTCTCACCTCTTCATTATTTTGGAGATAATTCCAACATAATTAACTCACATTCATGCCCTTAGTCTAAGTAAATGCTTTTTAACTGCCCTAATAATGATAAAGTTTTTAGGAATTATATGTATCATCTTCCATATAGGAATGTAAATAGTTTAACTTTATTGAGACCTTTATGATTACTCTTTAATATTTACCTTTTCATGCTTCTCTTGAGTATTGTGCTTGAATATAAAATTTTTTATTCAACTTTGGTCTTTTCATCAGGAATACTTGAAAGTTCTTTACTTCATTAAATATCCATTTTTCCCTTTGAAGGATTATACTTAGTTTTTCTGGGTAGGTTATTATTGATTATAATGCTAGCTCCTTTTCCTTCTGGAATATCATAGTACAAGTCTTCCATTCCCTTCATGCCTTTAAGCCTCCAGATTTTGTATGATCTTGACTGTGACTCCATAGTATTTTAATGTTTTCTTTCTGGATGCTTGAAATATTTGCTTTTTGACCTGGAAACTCTGGAGTTTGACATAATATTTCTGGGAGTTTTAATTTTTTTGAGATTTCTTTTAGGAAGTTATTGGTGAATTCTTTTAATTTCTGAATCTAAGCTATTAGGGGAGTTTTCCTTGATAATTTCTTGAAATATGATGTTTAGGGTTTTTCTTTGGTCATGGCTTTCAGGTAGTGTAATAATTCTTAAGTTATCTCTCCTTAATTTATTTTCCAGTTCACTTTTTCCAGTGTCTTTTACTTTTCATTTGTTTGACTTTATTTTATTGTTTTATTGTTTCTTGATTAGCTTTCACTTGTCCAATTTTAGTTTTTAAATAATTATTTTCTGCAGTGAGTTTTTGTACCTCTTTATTTATTTGACCAATTCTGCTCTTTTTAGGAGTTTTTATTCTTCAGTAAATTTTTGCTCCTACTTTTCCATTTGTACTATATACTGCTTTTTTAAGGAGTTTTTTCTTCAGGGAAATTTCCTGCCTCTTTTTAACCATTTGACCAATTCTTTATTTAAGGTGTTATTTTCTTTGGGTTTTTTGTGCCTCTTTTACAGAATTTCCTGTTCATAATTTTCTGTCATTGTTCTCATTTATTTTCTTAAATTTTCCTCTACCACTCATCTCTTTCTTTAATTCTTCTAGGAATGCTAGTTAGGTTGGGGTCCAATTAGCATTTTTCTTTGAGGTTTTTTTGTAGCCATTTTCATATTGTTGTCTTCTTCTGAGTTTATGTCTAGATCTTCCCTGTCATCATAGCAGCTTTTTATGTTGTTTTTTCATTTTCCAGCCTATATATTAACTTTGAACTTTATGTTAAAGTTGGGCTCTGCTCACCTGTAAGTGGGAAGGCACTGTTCGAAACTTGCAGCTTTTTCCATGTGGTTATTTTCAGAGTTAGTTCTAGGAGTCTGCAAGTTTTTGGTGCACTCAAGATAGTGTGATCTCAGGAGAGATATGATCACTGCTCTCCTGATCTGTGTTCTGATCTTTACCCAGGAAGGGCCCCTGGTCCCCTGCAGCCATAAGCACTAACACTCTTTTGCCTTGGAACTGTGACTCAGAACTACAAATGGGCAATAGAGTCACCAATCAGTTCCAGCTGTACCCAGTGCCAGCAAAGGGTCCTCTGTAATCTCTTTCTAATCAGTTGTCAGACTCTCTTACCATCTCTGGGTTGAGAGCTTCTAAACTTGCTGCTGCTGTGTGTGTGGGCTCCAGGCAGATTTCCACTCTGGTGTCACTAACTTCTCCTGCTAACCTTCTAAGTTTTCTTAGGCCAGAAAAATGTCTCAGCCTGACCTTTTGTTGGCTCTGGCACTCCAAAGTGACTTGAGGCATGGTTTTATTGCTGTTTGGAGGGGAATGTTGAGAGAGTTCAGCTGAGTTGCCTCTAATCTGTCTTATTGGCTCTCAGTAATATCATTTTTCAATAGTATACCTAGCAGCCTTGGGTCTTGGGGCAGTGAATATCAACAACACCAGGGTAGTGTCATCACCAAATCAGAAATGGGCCACATGATCATGGCCACTATGGTACATGCAAGCTGTTTGGTTCCATAGTGGCACCATCAAACTTAAATATAACAACTGAAAGTTAATTCATCCAGCTGATTGGACATGCATTTTGCTAATTTATCCTAGCAGCACCATCAGGAAGCATTTAGCTCAAGATAACTTCAGAAGATACCACACAGATGTTTATATGGTCCCATAATTTTAAATATGATAGGGACTAGATGCCACACTGAAATGTTTATATAGTCCCATAATATTAAATATGGTAGGGACTTTTAGAGACCATTTAATCCAACCCATAGCAAAACAATAATTATCATGACAGCATGCAGAAGGGACCACCCAACTTTTGCTTGAAGAGCCATAATGAATGAGAATCCAGGAAGTTTCTCATTCAGACCCATTTTGCTTGGTTAGAAAGTTTTTCCTTATAGCAAGCTGAAGTCTGTTCTCTATAATTCCACGCACTTCTCCTAATATTGCTCCCTGGGGCCAAGCAGACAAGGTTAATCCTTCATTCATGCAGTAGATTGGTAAGATCAGTCCTGAAAAATATTTAGACCCAAGTCAGTACTGGAGTCAAAATTTGACTCCAATTACAACCAACCCCGATTCAGCTCTCCCCACTGTACCACACTTCCTTTCCTTTTACCCTCTTTTAAGGTCACAGTCTTGTTTGTTGGTTGAAGTTACACTGGACACATCATGGGAACATCTTCAATCTAATTATATACTGGTACCTTGCTGAATGTAAATCTTTTTTTTTTATTTAACTTTTAACATTCATTTTCACGAAATTTTGGGTTCCAAATTTTCTCCCCTTTTGTCCCCTCCCCCCACCCCAAAACACCAAGCATTCTAATTGCCCCTATCACCAATCTGCCCTCTCTTCTATCATCCCTCTCTGACCTTGTCTCCATCTTCTCTTTTGTCCTGTAGGGCCAAATAACTTTTTATACCCCTTTACCTGTATTTCTTATTTCCTAGTGGCAGGAACAGTACTGGACAGTTGTTCCTAAAACTCTGAGTTCCAACTTCTCTTCCTCCCTCCCTCCCCACCCATTCCCTTTGGAAGGCAAGCAATTCAATATAGGCCAAATCCGTGTAGTTTTGAAAATGACTTCCATAACAGTCGTGTTGTATAAGACTAACTATATTTCCCTCCATCCTATCCTGTCCCCCATTACTTCTATTCTCTCTTTTGATCCTGTCCCTCCCCATGAGTGTCAACCTCAAATTACTCCCTCCTCCCCATGCCCTCCCTTCCATCATCCCCCCCACCCTGCTTATCCCCTTCTCCCCCACTTTCCTGTATTGTAAGATAGGTTTTCATACCAAAATGAATGTGCATTTTATTCCTTCCTTTAGTGGAATGTGATGAGAGTAAACTTCATGTTTATCTCTCACCTCCCCTCTTTTCCCCTCCACTAAAAAGTCTTTTGCTTGCCTCTTTTATGAGAGATAATTTGCCCCATTCCATTTCTCCCTTTCGCCTCCTAATATATTTCTCTCTCACTGCTTGATTTCATTTTTTTAAGATATGATCCCATCCTCTTCATTTCACTCTGTGCACTCTGTCTCTATGTGTGTGTGTGTGTGCGTGTGCATGTGTGTGTGTGTAATCCCACCCAGTACTCAGATACTGAATAGTTTCAAGAGTTACAAATATTGTCTTTCCATGTAGGAATGTAAACAGTTCAACTTTAGTAAAGTCCCTTATGACTTCTCTTTGCTGTTTACCTTTTCATGCTTCTCTTCATTCTTGTGTTTGAAAGTCAAATTTTCTTTTCAGCTCTGGTCTTTTCATCAAGAATGCTTGAAAGTCCTCTATTTCATTGAAAGACCAATTATTCCCCTGAAGTATTATACTCAGTTTTGCTGGGTAGGTGATTCTTGGTTTTAGTCCTAGTTCCTTTGACTTCTGGAATATCATATTCCACGCCCTTCAATCCCTTAATGTAGAAGCTGCTAGATCTTGTGTTATCCTGATTGTATTTCCACAATACTTGAATTGTTTCTTTCTAGCTGCTTGCAATATTTTCTCCTTGACCTGGGAACTCTGGAATTTGGCCACAATGTTCCTAGGAGTTTCTCTTTTTAGATCTCTTTCAGGTGGTGATCTGTGGATTCCTTGAATACTTATTTTGCCCTTTGGTTCTAAAATATCAGGGCAGTTTTCCTTGATAATTTCAGGAAAGATGATGCCTAGGCTCTTTTTTTGATCATGGCTTTCAGGTAGTCCCATAATTTTTAAATTGTTTCTCCTGGATCTATTTTCCAGGTCAGTTGTTTTTCCAATGAGATATTTCACATTCTCTTCCATTTTTTCATTCTTTTGGTTTTGTTTTGTGATTGCTTGGTTTCTCATAAAGTCATTAGCCTCCATCTATTCCATTCTAATTTTGAAAGAACTATTTTCTTCAGTGAGCTTTTGAACCTCCTTTTCCATTTGGCTAATTCTGCTTTTGAAAGCATTCTTCTCCTCATTGGCTTTTTGAACCTCTTTTACCAACTGAGTTAGCATATTTTTCAAGGTGCTATTTTCTTCAGCATTTTTGGGGTCTCCTTTAGCAGTATGTTTACTTGTTTTTCATGCTTTACTTGCATGTCTCTCATTTCTCCTCCCAGTTTTTCCTCCACCTCTCTAACTTGATTTTCAAAATCCTTTTTGAGCTCTTCCATGGCCTGAGCCCATTGAGTGGGCTGGGATACAGAAGCCTTGACTTCCGTGTCTTTCCCTGATGGTAAGCATTGTTCTTCCTCATCAGAAAGGAAGGGAGGAAATACCTGTTCACCAGGAAAGTAACCTTCTATAGTCTTATTTTTTTTCCCTTTTCTGGGCATTTTCCCAGCCAGTGACTTGACTTCTGAATATTCTCTTCACACCCACTTCACCTCCAGATCCGCCCAGCCAGGGCGTGGGGTCTGAGATTCAAATGCTGCTTCCCAGCCTCAGGGCTTTGGGCGGGGGCAGGGCTGCTATTCAGTGTGAGATTAAGTTCAGGTGCGTGGGTCGGGGCAGGCCCGCCTCACGGGCTCAGTTCCCTCAGGGGGTTTATGCAGAGACTTTCAACAATGGATCCGAGCTCCTGCCTGCTTGGGGAGCCCTGGTCTGCTCCTGCCTCCGCTGGTGCCTCCCAAGGGGGCCTGAGTTATGGGGGCACCCCACTCCCCTCTCAACCCGCCGACGAGACCCTCTCACCAACCTTTGGGGCCCATGGGTGGAGGGACCCTCGAGGCTGCTGGAGATTCTGTCCCTGAAGCCTGCTCGGATCCGCTCCTCTTGGTGCTGCACGGCCAAGGCAGGGCTGGGCTCTGCTCCAGGTCTGGTGCATGACAGACCTTTTGCGAGAGGTTTTCAGAGCTCTGTGGAACAGAAATGTCATCTGCTCCATTGTTCTGTGTCTTCTGCTGCTCCAGAATTTGTTGGGAGTTCTTTTTTACAGATATTTTATGGGCTGTGGGTTCGGAGCTAGCGTATGTGTGTCTTTCTACTCTGCCATCTTGGCTCTGCCCCATGAATGTAAATCTAAGTTAAGCAACTATAATAAAAGTAAGTCTCAAAAGGATAAAGGACATTAGAGGGTCTTCTTTCTATTTTGTTGTTTGAAAAGGGTATGAGAGGGAAGAAATAAGCCAGAAATTGATTCCACAGACTGGCTCCTGGAATTCTAAAGTCTTTTAATACATTTTTCTTGTTGTTCAGTTGTGTCTGACTCTTGATGACCCCATTTTGGGGAGGTTTCTTGGCAGAGTTACTGGAGCAATTTGACATTTTCCAGCTCCTTTTACAGATGAGGAAACTAAGGCAAATGAGGTTAAATGACTTGTTCAGGGTCCCATAGCTAGTAAATGTCTGAGGTCGGATTTGAACTCAGGTCTTTCTGACTCCAGATCAGCATTCTATCTACTGAGACACCTAGCTACCCTACAATTAAGTTAAAGCCATTTCCTAGAATTGTGCTGAGAGAAGACACTATGAAATGAGAAACTACAGACAGACACCAGGGAGAAGATACTAGAGCCAGCTTAAGCCAGAGTCAATTGTTCAATTTTCAGTGTGAGTATTTACACCTCAGATATGAACAAAAACTACATAAATCATGGCTTTATTTTGTTAATCATTGAAATTCTCTAGAATTGGGAAAGTGATGGAGGAAATGTGAATAATGCAGATAAAATTTAAAAGTGTATCATGTTTACATTGTTTTATTCCCTCAGAGAACTCATTGTTAGACATTTATCAGCACCTTTCCTTGATACTCATCTAAATGAATGAGGTACAGAGAATAGGAACCTTTCATGAAAGTTCTGTCGGCCTCTGAATCTGTGGTTCAGGACTATTGAATTAAATATCTGAGTTCTCCTCATCTCATCACTAACTAGCTGTGTAATCATTTAACGTCTCTGTGTCTGTGTCCTCATCATGATTGAATTGGGTAGGAATAATCTCTAAAGCCCCATCTTGCTCAAAGGTGTTGAGATTCTAGGTATAGTCTGAGTACAATAGATTCCAGGGGCCAGATCTAGTTCTTCCCTTTGTTGTGAGGAAAGGGCTTTAGTCATCTCCCAATGCTGTGGAAATGTGAGTTGTGATTGTTATTATCATTGTAATTTTGTTGTAAAGAAAATTGTTTGACATAAGTTGGTCACTGGTGGAAGTTTGGAAGACTTGGAATCTTTTCTGTTATATAGAGATTTTTGTGGTGATGGCATTTGATCTGCATTTGTCAATTCTTGGATTTAAATAGAGCTAGAGCTCATGTATCCAATCTGTTCTCTCTCTCTCTCTCTCTCTCTCTCTCTCTCTCTCTCTCTCTCTCTCTCTCTCTCTCTCACACACACACACACACACACACACACAGGCACACACACACATACACACACACACACACCTCTTCATTGATCTAGAGATAACAGAAATGAGAGATGTTTCTCCTGAAGAAACTGGACAATTGTCATAAGAGATGTTTCTGTCTCAGAAGACAGGATTATTATTAATACAAGGTAACTTCTTTAGCCTTTCCTTATTCTTGTGTCTCTAAGAACTCTCTGTCCTTCATTAGATCAAAAGGGACCCTGAAACCAAGAGCCTGGTGATTCATTACAGGAAGTATGACATCAGCTAACAAACTGAGACTTGTAGCTTCCTATACCCATTAGTTTGGCTCTGTTGAGATTCATTTATTTGAATATCTATTTATTTATACCATCTATTCATTCATTTGTTTATTTGCTCACTCATTTAATTGTTCATCTGTTTATTTGTTTGTTTATTCACCCATTGATTGATTCATTTTGTCATTCATTCTTGAGACTGAGTCTCCTTATCTTGACTAAGGTAGAAATGCAGGGGCTCTTTAGTCTTGATTCCATTTCTGACTGACATGAGAACTTTGACCTGTTCTCTTTTTCACCTGGGTCAATTCACTCTGAAGTGTCCTTCCTCTCCAGGGGCTCCCCATATTGGTGCTGGACTTAGTGTGGACATCTGATTCACTTCAGCTCCCCTGCAGCCCAGAATTCCCAAACTTAGGCTATGTACCTGCCTCAGCTTCCTGTGATGGTAGGGATTATAGGAACGCACCACTATTCTGTTTCTACATTCTTGATTCTGTTGACTGTAACAAAAATATCTCCTCTCCTGTTAGAGGCAGATAGTCTTCCATAAGCTTTGCTGACTATCGGCAAATAACCAAGTCCTGTGATTCTAGAGAAGACAGAGCTAAAAGGGGGATTTCAGAAGCTGCTGTGTTGTCTCAGCATAGACCTGCTATGACTGGACTGCCAAGAAAAAATGGACTCCTTTATAGTTGGTCACAGTCACCTGTGTGATGAGGGCTGCAAAAATAGCTGTGGAAAAAACAGCTAAAAGGACGTTGATCTCCAAGTGAGTAGTTTCTTGGGCATTGCAGTAACAGAAGTTTTGGATAAGATTTGAAGATGGGTTCACCAAAGGTTTATAAAATTCCTTTCTCATTGAGCTAACAGCATAAGAAGTCTCAGGTGAGTATTAGGGTTACATATTTACCAAATCCTGTAGTGATGCCGAAATGTAGGTTGTATAGAGATGGCTCTTTAGGTCTTATTATTGGCATCAGTTATTTTAGTTAGCATTGACTATCAGCCTTGGAAAAGACAGAGATCTGAGGAAGCAGTTTTGCAGTGAAAATGGATGGGATAAACAAATCTACTCCCAGTCAGGGGAATAGTAACTGCCACTTATATACTACTCTAAATTGTGCACACATTATGTCCTTTGAAACTCACAACAAGCCTATGAGGTAGTCACTATGGGTATTATCACACCAATTTTACAGCTGAAAAATGTGAAGTTCAGAGAAGCTCAATGATTTGCCCCTATCAGAGGCAAAACTGAACCTAGGTCTTCCTAACCACAAGTTCAGCATTATGCTGTGCTGACTCACCTCATCCATTCTTTTAGAAAAGTAAATAGACTCAACACCCTCAGATCTATAAGAGCCAGACAGTTCCAGTCCCTTACTTCTTCCACATAGGTCACAGGTAGAGTGGGCTGATGGGTATCTATACTTGTCCCCAAAACTCTCTGGTAGAAAAATTAGCATCTTCCTCAGGATGAAAGTACCTGGGTGAATTCAGGGGGATAGGATTTATTCATGGAGATCAAAGGTTTTGGATGGTCTTATTAACTGTAAAAATGCATCAATACCAGACAAGATTTACACATCTTCTATGAGTGCAGTACCAATTGCATGAGGCTATCAGCAACTACCAGTTTGGTTGAGTCCATTAGTAGCAAATAAACTGCTTGATAATGCTGATAGGAGACTCTCCCACCCATCCCTTCTCACCCTCCCTCTGCCCCAGCCCCATGAGTAAAGCTGCAGCCAATGCACTCTTTGGAGTCCTTCAAGTTGTAAGCCATTTTATTCCAGTCCCTCAAATATCACACATCATTTTTATTTTGGATTGAACATTCTCCTTTCCAGAGATTCCAGGACACAATAATGTTACTTAGCAGAAGTGTGGTACAAAATCTGTTAGCTGATGTCCCTTTAACTAGCTCCATCCCATTGCAATGGATTAAATTACATACGAGGACTGACTGGCAGCTCCTGGGATGGAGAAGAAGAATGGTCCATATGAACACAGAAAAGAATCACTTGGCAAGCAAGAGAGAGGATGATTTCAATGCATTCGGTTGAGTATATACAATTACCACATGTCCAGTTATTTATTTCTGTCCTGTACAGTTGGTGATATGGTGCTCTGCCCTCCAGTACTGGGCTTCAATGGAAAAAAAAAGACTATAATTTGGTAAGATTCTGTGGTCAAGGAGGCATGGCCCAGACCTTTTCAATCAGCTCTTTCAAAGTCTTTCTTTCATAAACAGATTTGTTCATGTCCTTCCCAAGAAAACCAACAGGAGAAATTCAGTTCTAGATTCTATAATTCTTAAACCAGGCAAGGCTGATATGGGCCCTCCATACTGGAAGCTAAGACTCATAGTGTTCATTACCCAGCAAATTGCTTATCTTAGCTATATCCCTGTACAGAAACAGGTCTTACAGCAGGGTCAACCGACTTTGCCAATGGCATTTAACAAATCTCAGTCCTTCTCTTGAGGGTCTCTGGTCAGAGTGAGGGGACCAGATGTATTTCAGAGTCATTCTTGGTTCTACCCTCCTCCCTCAATATCATCACACCCCTCACTGTGACCAGAGGTGATGTTTGTCCTTTGTTCTCGAGGAGGACCATAACATCAGGGAGGTGATGCCATGATGTGCAAGTGATTTGGATGCAAGTGAGAGAGAGCTGTGCAAAATTACCAGCCTCACATTCTCCTCTGGTGCCATCTGGGTCCAGTGGCAAGATTTAGTCAAACTGAGACCTATTAAAGATCTTAGTTTAAACAAAAAGGCTAGAGTTGAAAGCTACATTGAAAGTAGAAGCTGTTTCTTTGGTAGTCCCTTCTACACAGTGTTCTAAAGAAGTAGAGCTATAAATAGGGACTACACCTGTGATTTCACTGATACAGGGAACAATCAGAAAGGAATCATCCTTTACCAATGCAGGCTGACACCTTCTCTACAACTTAGAGTCTGAAGAGGGTTGCCTAGACCACAAAGAGTTAAATGGATTGCCCAAGGACACCCAGCCAGCATGCGTCAGGACTTGAACCCTGGTCCTTCTGACACTAAGGCCAGTTCTCTGTACTCTACACAAGGTTGCTGCTCTGCATAAATACATAATATATCCTATTTATTTGCCAAAGGCTTGGTTATTTTCTTCAACTGGTCTTTGAAATGAGAAAGTACATAGGAAGAATATGATGTCCCTGTCCTCTATACATTTAGGCACAGGATTAAAGCAAGGAAGGAGATACCAGGTGGGATGGTATGGCCCTGGAGTCTGCCAGAGAGTAGGAGTTGTATATCCCTGCCTTCAGTGAGGAGGCCTAGATCTGCTTCTGATTCAGAGGCCTATACTGCAGCCTTGGGAAGGAAAGCTACAAGAGGCAAACACACTCACTGATGCATAAATACTTCTGCAGAGTCATGAAAATAGAGCTCAGGGAAGGCCTCTGGTGAGATAGGACTAAACCTACCTTCAGTGATAAAGCTCAAATTCCACTGGATTTAAGTTAGACCCAAAGGAAACCTCTGGAGATTTCCAAAAGCTGTTACCTAAAGAGGCTGAAAGTGGTTGGGAGAACCCAAAATTTCCCTTGTGAGATTAGGTCTTAATCTCCAGGCCGGAATGAAGGAGAAGGGGAGACTGGGTCTAATTTCTTTTCACCAATATAATCACATTAACAAGAATAGAAATATAAAATCTTCCATTTGACTTTTGAAGTCCTTTCAAATCTGGTTCCCTTCCTATCTTTCCAGTCATTGGTCCTCTTCAAGAATGAAGGCAAACATTTGTAACACATTGTATTTCCTCCTGTCTTTCTTCTGTCTTCTTGCCATCTTTCCCCAGCTAGACACTCCCGTCTTACTCCTGACTTTCCAAATCTCAGCTAAAGTCCCACCTTCTTCTAGGGAGTCTTTCCTAGTCCTTTTAAATCTTAGTGTGCCTTCCCTCTGAGATTATCTCTGATTTATCTTATCTTTATCTTGTATGTACAAAGTTGTTTGAATATTGTTTCTCCATTAGACTCTGATGAGCTTAGAAGTAGGGGATTATTATTATTACTTTTTTTTGCCTTTCTTTGTATCCACAGTATTTAGTACACAGTGTCTGGCACATAGTAGGTACTTAATAAATGCTTATTATATAGAGCAGGTCAAGGTGGGATTTAAAGCCATCCAGTTAAGGCTTCCCAACACAGGGAAAGAGGGCCATGCAAAGAGACTTTCAGCTCATTTCAGCCAATAGCACAAATTTGGATTTCTTTTTTAGTTACCAGTTTCAATGGACTCTTGAATTGCTAATAATGCAGGATGGAGGGTATGTTTCTATGAGCTCATTGTGCTGCCTAGACATGGCTTTTCTTAATGTTTCCGAATGCAATATCTCCACTTGCCTATGTGTTTTCTGTTATAGAGGTGACCTGTGGTAGAGAGCCAACCTGGGGACCTATCTGTCTCTTTGTTGGGCCATGCTTGATGGCTTCTAAGCAACCAATCAGTGTAAAGAACAATGCTCTCCTCTGCTGTTCACTAACATTTAGCACCTTGTGGTTGGATTAATTTGAAAACTGAAGTAACCAGTCATTTGCATGAAAAGGGTAGAGAACCTGGTTTCACCTTGGCATTGGCTCTGAATGCAAATCAGCATTCTGACTGTATTTGTTGATGGCAAATGCTGCCATGTTCATATCCCATCCACCATTTCGCTGGGACTCTCTGCCAACCTCAGCAGTACTTCCAGATTCCTTACCAAAAGATTAGATGATTGCCTTAGCCAAAGATACTGGGGATTGCCTATCAGGGATATCCCTGACTTGGAAGATGAGCATGCAAAAGTGTCACAGATTTGGGTTTGAGGCTCTAGAAGTCCCAAGGACATGGGCAGCTATCACATGTCTGTCGAAAGCATCAAAGAAGCACTAGGTTTCCACTCCCATTGATTATGGTCCTGGTAATAGCCTAAGATTCCCCTCACTGATAAGTCTGAACTCCTTCCTAAGTATCCTTTACCTGGAAACATAAAATGAAGAACTGGGTCCTTTTGATATTTTTTTTTTCATTTTTTTAAATACATAAAATACACCTATTGACTGGTGCATCTGTGCAGACAGAATATATGACTTTAAAACACAACATGTCAGACATTCATTAGAGCTGGTTTACCTCACAATAAGCTACCAAAACAAAAATAAAAAAGTCTTTTGTAGTAAGACTGTAAGAACACTACCACCCTTTCCCAAGGTCTCATTAGACATGCATCTCCCTTCAGCATTCCAGAACACTGTCTTTATCTTCATTATCCATCACTGTGTATTTACAACATTCTTATCTGTTAACACAAAGAGCAACTAGATATAGGCTTGGTTTTGGAAGAAAGATTATAGGAGATTTTTGTTTATTTCCTCAATAAAGTTATGTTAAGTTGACTAGTGTAAACCTGTCTTAAAAACCAAGCTGAACCATCTTGCCCCTGATTTCTGCTTATTCACCTTTAGTCATATTCACAGCTTAGACACTACAGCCCACACTGGAAGTGGTTCATCATGGGTTGATTGTTCAAGCCTATTCTGTGGCTGTGCCCTAGGGCCTAAAGTACAACATGTTAGTAGGGAACAGTCACCGATTGCATTTGTACTTGGAACACTTAGGTGTATTTAGCAATAAACAATGGGGAAGTTTTTTTTAAAAATCTTTTTTTTGATCTTTTTTTTTTTTAATTTTTTAAAATCACTTAGAGCCCTCAGGCATAATGTACCAGGGTTACATACTTCTTGAACTCTGGCATCCATGATCCTTAGTTTTAAGAACAGACATGTTAAACCAAAATAACAACAATAATAAAAATCCCTTAAAACAATGAACACCACAAAATCTGTGTAGAACAATATTGTCCATGCTCTTGACAAGCAGATGAGAGCACTTGGCATTCCCATGAACACATCCACAAAAGAAGCTAAAAGGTGTCACAGAAGAAGGACTATCTGGCCATACAGAGGCAACATCACCACCAATGTTTGGCAAAAAAAAGAAAAAAAGGAATAAAAGAGCAGCTCTATAGAATTCATCCAGACGATGGGAATGGGGTTCAGAATTGGCCCGCACTGCTGGGGTCACATTGCAGGAGGCGCACTATGGAAGGATCACTCTTGGCTCCTCGGATGAATTCTTCCAGGGAGAGTTTGCCTGGAAATTAAGAACAAAATTTTAAGTGGGAATGTGTGTTCTCTGCAATGGATTCTTAACATTTATTTACCTCATAGGTAGCCTGGTACTATATATCCCTACATACTCTGCTATCAGTCAATCCATAAACATTTATTAATTACCTACTGTGTGCCTACTACTGTGCTAAGCCTAGAGATACCAAAAAAAAAAAAAAAAAAGGAAAAGACAGTTTCTGCCCTCAAAGAGTTTATAATCAAATGGGGCAAACAATACGCAAATAAATATATACAAAGCAAGCTATATACAGGCTACATAGGAAATAATTAACAAAGGGAGGGCAATAGATTATAATCTTAGACCCACCATCTCGGTTGGTATCCATCTGGCGAAAGATCTTCTCTGTCCTTTTCTCTGGTGTGGACTCATCTTCAGGCATTTTCATTACAGAAGAAACCATCTTATAGATTGCCTAATTTGCAAAACAAGGAGAGAAAATTTAAGCTTACTGACAGTAGGGATAGTTTTATCTTTTGTATTTGTAGCATAGTGCTTGGCACATGGTAGGTGCTTAGCAAATGCTTGATGATTGATTATAGGTAATTCAACTCAGAAAATTACTAATATGACCACTAACTCATCACATGGTTGTGAAAACTTCTTTGTAAACCTTGAAATACCACCCTGGACTCTTTTCCTACAGTTGAAAAGAATTGTTCCTATTTTTACCTTGGTTCAGACTTTGTTTTCATAGAAAAAATGCTGTCAGGTCACATGTGAGATGAGGACAAAGACTGTTTGTTCCAGTGAGACAAAAGGCATGGTTTGGAGAATATATGCTTGACGTGGAGTCAGGAAGACGTATGTTCAAATCCTGCTTGTGACTCTTAGTAGGTGTGGCCATGGTCAAATCACTTAAACTAAGCCTCATATGAAAAAGGGGGGTTAAAAGGGGGGTTGCATCCCTTTCACAGTGTTGTTGTGGGGCTCAAAGCAAATAAGATTTGTAAATAATTTTGCAAATCTTTAATTTTTTTATTTTCCACTCTGAATTCTCTCTCTCCATCTCACCCCTCTCCCACCCATTGAGAAAGAAAGAAATATGATGCCTATTATTCATACAATGTCATGAAAAGCATATTTCCACATTAGCCAGGTTCTAAAAGAAAAAAAACACAAAGAAAATAAAGAAAATTTAAAAAAAGAAAATATGCTTCGTTCTGTACTCAGAGTTCATTAGACTTCTCTCTAAAGGTAGATAGCATTTTTTTTTATCATGAATCTTTTGGAATTGTCATGGATCACTGTATAGATTAAAGAAATGTCTTTCACATTTGATTATCAATACAACATTGCTGTTACTACATACAATATCCTGGTTCTGCTCATTTCACTTTGCATCAGCTCATATAAGTCTTCCCAGGTTTTTCTGAACCAACCACTTCTTCATTTCTTTCAGCACACTAGTATTCCATCACAATTATATACTTGTTTGTCCATTTAGCAATTGAAAGGCATCCCCTGAATATCCAATACTTTGCTACCACAAAAAGAGCTACTACAAGTATTTTTGTACATACAGATCTTTTTCCTTTTTTTTTTTATCTTTATGGGAACAGATCTAGTAGTTGTAATATGGTATCAAAGGGTCACAGTGTTATTACTGGGTCACTATTTTATAGCCCTTTGGGCATAGTTCCAAATTATTCTCCAAAATGGTTGGACTAATTCACATTTCCACCAACAGTGCATTAGGGTACCTATTTTTCCTAATCCCCTCCAGTATGTTATTTTCCTTTCCTATCATATTAACCAATCTGAAAGGTACACGGTGGTATCTCAGTTATTTTAATTTTCATTTCCCTGATTATTAATGATTTAGAACATTTTTTAATATTATTATTGATAGTTTTGATTTCTTCCTCTGAAAACTGCCTGTTTGTATCGTCTGGCCATTTATCAATGGGGGAATGGCTCTTATTTTTATCATTTCGCTGTACATTCAAGAAATGACATTTTTATCATAGAAATTTGCTATAAAAGCTTTCCAACCAGTTTTCTGCTTTCCTTCTAATTTTGACTACAATGGTTGTTTTTGTGTAAAAGACTTTTAATATGCTGAAATTAAAATTATCCATTTTATCTCCTGCAATCCCCTCTGTCTTTTGTTTGGTTATCAACTCTTCCCTTACTCATGGCTCTAACAAGTAATTTTTCCTAATGTTCCCCTCATTTGCTTCTAATGTAATGTTTAAATTATGTATCCATTTTGAGCTTATCTTGGTATACAGTATTAGGTATTGCTCTCTGCCTAGTTTCTGTGAAACTACTTTCTAGTTTTCTCAGTATTATTTTGCAAATCTTTATGTATTATATAAGTGCTAGTTACTACTTTTTGCCTTAGACTTATTCTTTGAGGATCCTAGCAGTGAAAAAGCAGCCAGGAAGAATCTTTTAGTTGTAGGGATAGCAGAATAGGTAAGAAGAGAAGAAAATAAAGAGGACAAGGAGAAAGAAATTGTTAAAGTGACTTCAAGGTCTTTGAATTTGTGAAGAAAGTAAGAAACTGAGTTTAGGGATAAGAAATTTGAGAAAGGTTGAGGAAAAGTTGACAGAGATTGACTTGCCAAAAAGAAGGGCATAATATGAAGGTAGATGACTTAAGGGAGAAAAAAAAAGAGGCTGAGTCTTCTCTAAGGAAGAGAAGAATTAGAAAAGAAGAAGGTAAGGCATAGTTAGTAAGAAAAAGTAACAAAAACAAATGGGAAAGACAGTGTAATAATTTATACAGACTTATAGTACAAAAAACTGAATATCAAGTGGATCTCTATCAACTGTGGAACAAGTTCTGGCACATAAATATAATGGAATATTATGGCACTCTAAGAAACAATGTATATGATCACTATAGAGAAGCATTAAAAGACTTGTGAACTGATGCAAAGTGATATAACCAGAAAAACAATGTACAAAATGATTACAAATGATGTGAATAGAGAGAACCATAGGAACAAAATAAGTGAAATTAAATTAAAGAAATTATAATAACCAAACTTGACCCCAGTGAAGAGATATGAGAAAGTGCCTCATCCTCTACTTTGGAAAAGTTGAGGAGAAGAGGGGAAGCTACAGGTGTGAAGCATCACATATATAATAGTCAAGCTTTTTCAGATATGTGGGTTACTTTTGATGAACTGTATTTTTTCCTGCCTTTTTATTCTTTATTATAAGAGACAGTTTTCTGAGAGGGGGGAAAGGACACATTAGGAAATGTAGGCAATGTAAAAACAAGGTATATGAAAAAATATTTTTAAAAATAAACTGAGCTAGATTCTGTAATAAAATAGAGAAAAGACGAGGAAGTTGTGTGTGGCTAGCAGGTTGTTAAAGGGTGTTAAAAAGGTTTAAAGGTATAAAGAATTTTAAAAAGTAATAAAAGGGAAATAACGAAGTATAAAAGGTTGATAAGGGATAGAAGGAAGTCACAAAATGCTGCAAACTACCAGTAGGAAAAGAGAGCATGGAGAACTTTGCAGTGACTTGCATTGAGTGTGCAATGTTGTTGTTTCTTCTGTGGCCAAAGTATTGCTACCAGAGCTCAAAGTGGAGGGAGCCTGATTATAGAGAGGCCTTTGTCATCTCGGGGAATATAGACAAGCCACAAGAGAAAACTTTCCCAAACTTGTCCAAATAGATGACTACTACTACCCACTTCTTGTGATTCACATGAGAATAAATGATACTTCTGGGGGGTGGGAGGAGATCTGGAAAGCCAAGAAATATGAATATTGTCAAGGACTATGAACTCTTGGGAAAGAAACTGGAGATTATAAGGGGCACAGGTGGTATTTTCATCGTTACCGAACATTAGTGGCCAGGAATGAAAAAGAAAAAAGCTGATTTTGGAGAACAACTAATTTTAAAAAAGTATTATCTGAGAATGGGATTTGGATTTCTGGACAATGGCTCAAAATACAGGAGTAATAGGTTTCTGGCAAGGGATGGAGTATAACAGGCTGGTAAGAGTGTATTTTCCTGGTATTTTGAAAATTTAATCAAAAGAACTTTAAACTGAAAAAAAGAGAGGAGGAGAAAAGTGCCTATATGTATCCAACTACCTCAATACCATACAGCAGAGATGTCAAATTGACTTAAAAAAACACAAATTAACACTCTCTAGGTTTTACTGTACTTTGGGTTATTTTGTAAACATTTCCCAATTGCATTTTAATCTGGTCTGGTCATGTTGGGAGTTTGGGGGTTGCATGTGACCTGTGGACCCAAGTTTGATATTTCTCTTCATAGAGGCAAGAAGTAACTTGGGAAGAATAGATATTGAGGTGCGCAGAGCTTAGAGGAGCAAGGAGCTACAAAATGAGCCTCAAAAGTCTACATAAAAATACTGTAACTCCTAGTGAAAGGAGGCATCACTGAGACATTTTGCAATAAGAGCCAAGAATACAACATAGTCTATACAAATATCTTGGGTGGCTAGATGATATAGTGTATAGGGTGCCAGTCCTGGAATCAAGAGGACCAGAGTTCAAATTCAGCCTCATACACTTAGTAATTGTGTGACTCTGGGCAAGTCACTTAACCCTATATGCCTCAGTTCCTCAGCTATAAAATGAGCTAGAGAAAGAAATAGCTAACTACTCCATTATCTTCTGAGAAAACCCCAAATGGGGTCATGGAGAGTTGGACACAATTGAAACAACTCAATAAAAACAAAAATATCTTTTTCAAAATAAAAAAAGTAAAAGGTTAGAGAAAACATTATACAATATCCATATGAGGAAAATCAAGAATCATCAGGGGTAACGATCAATAAAGAGAGAAACCCAAACAATTTTGTAACTGGACTAAACTACAGATCACCTGAATGGGAATAGGAAATAGGTCAGTGCTTCAGGAAACAGTTCACAAGCCCACCATGAAGGCATGATGGGAGATTTCAATAATATGGTCACCTCCTAGAGCTTTCCTTCTTTTAAAAGCAAAGATACTTATAACATCTTCCTTTGCCTTAGTGAAAATTTCATCCTCTGAATATGATTCTCACCAACATGGAAGAACTGGTTGCTGCAGTAAAAATGAAGGAAATCTTGGAGAGAAATGACCACTCCCTCCTGGAGTTTATAACAAAAAATGAGAAGAAAGTCAGTCATGATATTATATATACTCTGAAATTTTAGGGAAAAAAAGATTTCAAATGGTTCAGAAGACAGATATGTATAATCCAATGGAACAGAATTCTACAAAGAAAATCAGGCTAGAAGTAAAGGGAACTATCAAGAACGAAATTCTGTAAACATAAAAGGAAACATCAATGAGAAAAGTAGGAGTCACCTGGAGAATGATGTGGATGATCAGGAACTCATCAATCTAATGAGATTTATAACAGGTATTCCAAAAGATGGAAGCTGGAGCATATAATAGAAGGTAGATACAAAAGTGTGGCATAGTATAGTAAGAGTAATGTTAGGAGTTTTTTTTTCTTTTCTTGGAGGGGGAAGGCAAGGCAATTGGGGTTAAGTGACTTGCCCAAGGTCATACAACTAGTAAGTATCAAGTGCCTGAGGCCAGATTTGCACACAGGTCCTCCTGATTTCAGGGCCCATTCTCTACTCATTGCGACACCTAACTGTCCCAACATCAGGAGTTCTAAAGCTAAGAATGATACGAGGCTGCTGGAGACAAGACAAGAAATAATTTTTTAATGGGGGGGAAAAGGAAGATGGAAGAGGATTATTGCTCAGGCTCAATGACACAATGATAACTGAACAACAGAGAGAATGTAGAACTTATTGGCTCTGATTTTGCTTGTTTTCTCTGCCAAGGAGAATGACCTTTGGTCTGGATGATGCCCAAGGTAAGCAAGGGCACAGTAAGAAAGCAATTGGTTGGTCTGGATGAAGCCAAGTGTCTCAGCCCCAATGAACCATTTCCTTAGACACTGAAAGAAATGTTATATGTGATTGCTTATTGATATTTGAAAGAATGAGGAGAATGAAAGAGAAAAGAGCAAATGTGCCAATCTCAAAAAGAAAAAAAAAGGAACAAAAGCCAAGTCTAACAAACTATAGGGCTATCATGTTGATTCTGATTCCTGGCAAATTTCTAGAACATATTAGAGATACTTAGTGAACGCTGAAGGGGAAAAGTAGAGATTACAAAGAGCTAGCTAGCATGGCTTCATCAAGAACAGGTTGTGCCAAAAGAACTTTATTTCATTTTTTGGACAGGTTTTTTGAATATGTAGATGAGAAGAATAGTGTAGAAGAAAAAAAAAACCTAGTGAAACCTTGAAGAAAAACTTTTGTCCAATTCACAATTTTGCTTAGGACCAGCCCTACTCACAGATATCATATGCAGTTTTTGGTGATATAGATTGGCATGGGGATAAGTCTCATAACTGTTTTAAATCAATAACAATTAAGAATTACAATCTTGGCTTCTGAACCCACCACTCTCTTCCAACCAATCCATCAAGCATTTATTAAGTACCTACTGTGTACAAGGTACTAGGGATACAACCTTAAAACTGCAAATGGCTTCTGCCCTCTGGAAATTGCTTTCTCAAAGATTGTCAATAATCACTTAACAACTAAAAACTCATATCATTTTTTCAGCCATCCCTTCCTAGACTTCAGTGCAGATTGTGATATGGTCAACCATCTGCTGTGGGACACTCACACTTCTTTTGAGCTGTGAGAAAAAGCTTAGAGTATATCACTCCTGCTCTCAAAGGTACTTAGGGCTACATTCTCTGAGTCTGTCTTAGTTCTAAACAAACCTTCTAATCCTTATCCTATTTTTTTTTAATTTTCTAACCCTTATTCTAGAAACACCAGGCAGTGGCATGGCAGGTGGGCATCATCAGGGCTGAGGAAAACTTAGGGCAGGAGAAAGGCAGTAGCCCAAAGACTCACTAATCCTCTCAGGCAATGCTGGACTTCATTGGCATAAATACTTTGTGCCTTCCTGGGAAGGTTTAATTAGGATTATTCTGGGTAAGAAGGCAGAAGAAAAGATTTGGGGTTAGATCCCTGGGTTCAATGTATGGTTCTACTACCTACTACTTATGGTACATTGAGCAAGTCACTTATCCCTTCAGGGTCTTAATTTTCTTTTCTTAAAATTATGATAAAAATCCCTAGCATTTATAGATTACTTTAAGGGTTACAAAGTATCTTATATAATTTTTTTTTATTTGGTCCTCACAACAACTCTGTGCAGTAGGTACTATCTTCATTTCCATTTTACAGGAAACAGGCTGAGAGATTAAGTGATTTTTCCTAGGGTCACAGACTTAAGCATCTGAGGCATAATCAAGTCTTCCTGACTTTTATGTCCAGTATTTTAGTCACTGTGCTACCTCAGGACATTAAAAGTCTAATTCTAGATCCACAATCCTATGGTCATCTTATTCCCTAGTCTCCAAGAATTCTGCTCAAGTGGTGTTTGCCACTACCACCCCACCTGGCTGCACCACTATGTATATGTGCGCTTGTGTGTGCTTGTGTGTGTGTATTGGTTTACAACACAGCTGAGCAATGCCACGTACTGAGCAGCTGAGAATGCCTAACTGCCTGGCATCATTCCATTAGAGCCCTGGACTTCAGGTCAGAACACTTGAAGAAGAACTGGGTTCAGACCTTGGCTCTGCTATTTACTAGCTGTGTAACCTTGAACCTCAGCTTTCCTATCTGTAAAATGGGGATATTTATACCACCTACCTCACAACATGAAGAGCAAATGAGTTAGTACATATCATGCACTTTTTCATAAGAGGCTAAATGTATGTTCATGAAAAAGGTGCCTTGAGGAGGAACTTTTTTTTCCTACCATTTCCTCTCCTTCCTAAAATCACATCAGCTGGAGCTGTGGCATGGATTCAGTTACAGAAATATCCCCATTAATGCTAATGGTTGCACCAAAAACAAAGATTCATGCTAACCCAGATATATCACCCTGGAATGTTCAAATCAATAAATGTTTATAAAGGCCCTACTATGTGCCTGGCCCTGTGCGAAGCACTAAGTCACAAAGAAATGTAAAACATAGTCCTTGCCCTCCCAGGATTATTTAATCAAAGCACCTTGTTCCTTAAGTATAGGAATCTTAGAGCTGAAAAGGTTTTTTTTAGAAAAAAAGGTGTTTGAAAATTATTATCCCATCAGGTCACATTCAGACAGTCTCTCATCAAGAAACAATAGACGGCAGATTTCTGGAGTGATAGAGGTGAGGTGGGCGTCACACTTGAAACACAAATAGGAGAGCTCCTTTTTGCAGTCAGTCTTATAATAACGCTCTGTAATTAGGCACTAAACGGTACCTTTGCTCCCCTCCTCCAGCCTAGGTTGGTTTTGTTTAAACAGAGGAAAACCTAAAGAAAGGCTGCCTCTCTCACTCACTATCTCCTTCCCTTCTTTTGGGAACATGTTCCACGCCTGTTAGAAGAATGAAGAATACATAGAACACAGGTGGAAAGCAGGGGAACAAAGGTCCTGGGTGGACAGAGGACTCTGTAGCCTGCAGAGGGGCTCACTCTGGCAGCGGTGGTTGGGGTGACTCGCAATGGCTTTTCTTTGCTCTCTACATTTTCTCCCCTTTTCCCAAAATGTCTTTTCCAGGGTATATTTCATTCTTTGTATTTTCATGTGCAGTCTTCAGCACAGTGCCTAGCTCATAGTGGGCGCTTAATAAATGTTTGTGGATTAGCTGATTGATTAACAGCAGTACAACTACGAGTCCTTTAAAGTGAAGCAAAAAATAGTTCTGAGGACAGAGAGGTTTCAAAAAGAGTCTGACCTCACATTCAGCCATAGTGGGAAACGAGGTGGCCTAGGAGCAGCTGCCTTACGGGAAGCCCTTGAGGTGAAACTCAGGGATGATGGTCACTTAAGGGAGGTCGGCTCCCCTTAAATATTAGCTCTCCAGGATGAAGCACTGTACTAGGTATGCTTATGTGTATTAGAAACTGAACAACATTCATTCTCTGTCTCCTTCCCTCTTTCCTAACCTTTCTTCTTTCCCTCCCATCCTCCACTTATCTCATAGGGTTGTTATAAGGACCAATTGAGATAATGTATAGTTATCCCTTCCATATTGCAGGGGTCAGGGACATAATGCAATTTTTCACCCTTCTTCTGGACCAGAGAAGAAGTCTGATTTATTATGGTATTAAAGGATAAACTACGTTGATATTATACAATACTATTCCTATATTTTATGTATTTCTGAGTTTCTAAACTTTTTCTGTGTCATGTGCTGGCCTTTGCGTGTTGTCTGCGGCTTCCACAAACTGCCCCCCACCCCAATTCTCATTTAATTTCTTATGCTAACTTTGAAACTATGATGGGGAAAGTCACAATGTGGAAGGCATAACTGTATATGAAACTCTTTGCAAATGTTACAGCGTTATTTAAAAGTTACTATTATCAGAAAGGAGGCAGCTATCAGTGGATAGAGCACTGGGTATGGAGGGAGGAAGACCTGAGTTCAAATCCTATCTCAGACACTCACTAGCTGTATGACCCTGGGTAAGTCATTTAACCTCCTTTTGCATTAATCCACTGGAGAAGGAAATGGCAAACTACTCCTGTATCTTTGCCAAAATAACCCCAGGTACAGTATTGGTGCACTGTGATCCTGACATGAAGAGTCAGACATGACTGAACAACAACAAATTCTCATAAAAGTTATCATTATTACTACTGTAGTTCATGAGGAAGCTGTTCTGAAAGTGAAGAGAGCTGGGAACAATGATGGCCAGTCTCAATTTCTTTTCACCATCTTCTTCTCCAGCTTTTCTTTTCTCTCTTGACTTCCTCTCCTTATAATTTCTTTTCCCCATTTTCATTCTTCCTTTCCCACTCTCTTTCTTCTTAGGCTTAGTTAAGCATGTATCCTTCAAAGACCTACTTCTCCCTCCATCAGCTTTCAGGCCTTCCCCCTAATCTATGGCACACCAATTTAAAAAAATAATATTCAAAACTGTGTCATATGATTTTTTTTTAAAGGGAATGCTTTTGAGTTCTCCCTGAGAATCTAATTTAGGTTTCTGGATTTGGGGCTCTTAAGATTTCCCATCATGGGATCCTGGTGGAAAATCAGCCCTATTACAATTGACAAAAAGGGATGGGATAGAAATGCAATGAATCTGGGTATGATACTTTCACAGCCAAGACCTACAGTACATTGCACCTTAATATCCCATCAGCACCCCAGATTCAATTCAATTAGTTTCCACTAATAGAATTCAATTCAACTCCCATTAAATTCAATTTAATTCAATTCAGTTCATGTGACATGAGTGCTTGCTCTGTGCAGGGCCCAGTCTGGGAAGATATAAAGATATAAAGTCCAAGGGACATTCATCCTTGCCATGATAAAGCTTACAGTTTTTTTATGGGAATAAGACAAGTACAGATCAGAATACTGTAGAACATGGTAAGTGCTTTCTGGGCTGAGGGCTGGTAGTCATGACTCACCAGAAAGCTCAGAGAAGCTTCCTGGAGAGAGCCGTACCTAAGATTTAGAAGCCAGGTAGGAATTTATGCCCAACACTAAGCCTAGAAGCTTCCTTTTCCCTGACTGTGACATTGCCACTTACTGGGTTTCTCAAGTTTGAAACCTTGTTGAGTCCACCTATTTTTTACAAAACCAAATGGAAATGACTTAGGGATAATTTGAGCCTCTGTTCTCCTTCTAACAGTGAAAATAATTGAGATACAATTGTATTAAGACTTCAAAAGTAGTAGCTTCAAGATCCTGGAAAAGAAAGGACAAAACCCCCAGACAGTAATATGAAACAAATCAGGCCTTTCGTTGGTTCAGTTTTTTTCCAACTTTAATGCAATCAAATCATGAAAGGAGAGGGGCAGGTAAAGAAAGTGGAATGGAAAGAGATGAGGGAGTGGGAGGGGGGAAAGGAGGAAGGGGAGGAGAGAAAGGGAATGATGGAGACCAAATGAGAGAAGAGAAAGATGAGTGAGGGAGAAGAGAAGGAGAGAGGGGGATAGAGAGATGAGGAAGAGAGAGAAAGATGAGGGAGACAGAGGGAGAAAGAGAGATGAGGAGGGAGGAGAGAGAGACAAAGAGAGAAAAGGAGGGAGAGAAAAAAGCAGGAGGAGAGAAAGGGAAGGAAAAGAAGGAGAGAAAGAGGAAGGGAAGGAGTGAAAGAGAGTGTGGAGAAAGAGAAGAGAGGGGGAGAGATGAAGAGAGGGAGAGGAAGAGAGAGAAAGATGAGGGGAGGGGAGAAGGAGGAAGAGAGAGAGAAAGACAGAGACAGAGGGAGAGCAAGACAGAGAGACACAGAAAGAAGACAGAGAGAGAAAGAGAGGGAAGAAAAAGAAAGAGAGAGAGAAATACGAGGGAGAGAGAAGCTAGGCTACTTCCCTCCTTTATTTTTAGCCATGTCAATAAAAGGACTTACAGGGACATCCTGTTTTTAATTAAGCTTGAAATGTCCTATTCATGTCTCTGGGTGAATAAAGCACTCTGGGGCAGTAGGGGGTCTGCCCTCTCTCAGTTCAGTCCATCCCTGCCCAGCCGGGTGTAGGCTGGATCTCAAAGCATGTGGAAGTGAATCTATACATATGTGTGTACCCTGCCCTTCAGTACTAATTCCTTTCTATGTGTTTTCCATTTCTTTTTCCCCCTGAAGCAACAGGCTCCTAAAACTCAGCATGAAAGGCATTCCAGGACAAATCAACATGAACATGTTTCATAAGTGATGAAATAAACCAGCCCAAGTTAAGAGTCAAATCGCAACTTTCTTTCTTTTTGAAGGAAGCCAAGCTGATTACAATAACAGCTGTGTGTGTGTGGGGCGGAGGGAACAGGAAGGGGGCCACAATACTTTGTATCTTCATGGGCATTGCAGTTTACAAAGCACTTTCAATTTCAATCCAATTCAATTAGATTCAACTCACTGAGCACTTATTAAATACCTACTACATGCTAGTCACTGAGTGATACAAAGATCCCACATCATTCTCCATCAGAGTTAGGGTTTTGCTAGAAGGCGCTCCTATAGTCTGCCTGGCCTCTGCCTATCTCTCACCTGGCGTCACCCAATTTCAGAAGCATTGTCTATTTTTTTTCTTTTGCACCTGTGCCAGACAGGGGGACTCAGTGACAGAGAGCACAGCCTTGTTTCTGACCAATTGGAAGAGTTCCACCATCATGCTATTAACCACCTCATCAAGGGAACCAATCCACAGCTTTAGCTTTAGGAACATCAACTGTACCAACTGGCTTGCACAGGAATTTCTGCCAGAACCTGCTAAAATAAGGACGAGAAAGATTTCTCTGCATTACTGACTCACTGGTATTGTATTTTTCTCATTGCTTTTTCCCAATGAGTGAATTAAATTGGTACCATGACAAAGACATTTGCTGTAACAGACTCCTTTTAGGTTAGAACCTCTAATAGTTCTGAAAACCAACAAGTCAAGAACTGCACTTCTACCTTACTGTCCTTTGGAATTAAGCACCAATACCTTGCCTTGTCTTATTCAGAAAGAGGGAGGAAAGAAGGAGAGAGAGAGAGAGAGAGAGAGAGAGAGAGAGAGAGAGAGAGAGAGAGAGAGAGAGAGAAACAGGCCTCTTCATTCCCTTGCTGCTGCTTGCTTAACCCCTAGTCACTTGTTTAACAGATGTATACCACTGGTTATAAAAGAATCTGATCTGGTCAAATACAAGAGCACAACTGAATATGCAACTAGGGAGTGCAGTGGATAGATTGGATCTGGAGTTAGGAGGCCTCAGCAAATCTGGTCCCAGACTAGCTGTGTGACCCTGGGCAAATTACTTAACTCTTCTTGCCTCAGTTTCCTCATCTGTAAAATGAGCTGGAGAAGGAAATAGAAAGCACTCCAGTATCTCTGTCAAAAAAACCCCAAATAGGGTCACAAAGAGTCAGACACAACTGAAACAACTGAACAATCCCTTAATCTACTACACACCTTATTTCCCCTGCCCCTTCTCCCTTTCCCTCATTTCCCTGCTTAGTGAATTGTACTTCTATAGCCAACTCTGTGTATGTGTGTGTGTGTGTGTGTGTGTGTGTGTGTTGTTCCCTACTTTGACCGTTTCAGATGAAAGTGAGATTCAAATGTCACCTTTTCCCCTCCACACAACCTTTCCTTTTTGTTTGTATATACTTCTATGACATAGACTCTGATTATGTGAGATAATTTCCTCTAATCTTCCTTTTTCTCTCCCTGCCCCATCTCTTTCCCTCTATTCTACTTTTATTTTTCTTTTTTTAAAAAGCACTTCTAAGTATTTTTCAAACTATATGTAAAGACAATTTTAACATGCATTTTAATAAAATTTCAAGTTCCAAATTTTCTCTCTTCCTTCCTTCCCTCCCCTTCCCTAAGACAGTAAGCAATTTGATATAGGTTATATATGTGCAACCATGTAAAACCTATTTCTATTTTAGTAATGTTGTGAAAGAAGAAATAGTTTGCAAAAAAATTTACAGTTTGCAAAAGGGGAAAAAAAACACGAAAAAAATGAAAAAGCGAGAATAGTATGCCTCGATCTTCGTTCAGATTCCATCAGTTCTTTCTCTGAAGGTGGACAGCATTTTCCATCATGAGTCTTGGAATTCTATTGGATCATTGTATTGCTGAGAAGAGTTAAGTCAAATATAGCTGACCATCCCACAATGTTATTGCATACAATGTCCTCCAAGTTCTGCTCATTTCACTTTGCATCAGTTCAGGTAAGTCCAGATTTTTCTGAAATCTGCCTAACCATCATTTCTTTTAGCAACCCCAGTATTCCATTACATTCATATATCATAACTTGTTCAACCATTCCCCAATTGATCGGCATCCCCTCAATTTCCAAATCTTTGCCACCACAAAAAGGTTTGCTTTAAATATTTTTTACTTGTAGGTCCTTTCCCCTTTTTTATGATGTCTTTGGGATATAGACCTAGGAGTGGTATTGCTAGATCAAAGGGTATGCACAGTTTGGGCATAGTTACAAATTGCTATCTAGAACAGTTGAATCAGTTCTCAACTCTACCAACAGTGCATTTGTGTCCCAATTCTTCCACATTCCCTTCAACATTTATCATTTTCCTTTCCTGTCATGTTTGCCAATCAATAGGTGTGAGGTGGTACCTCAGAGTTGTTTTAATTTGCACTTCTCTAATTAATGATGATTTAGAGCATTTTTATATAACTATAGATAGTTTTGATTTCTTCATCTGAAAATTGCCTGTTCATATCCTTTGACCATTTATCATTTAGGGGGATGACTTGTATTTATTCTTTTAATATAATTAAAACATAACAGAACCATTCCCTGGCCCTCTGTCTAATTAGAGACCCTCTGTGACCCTCAATAGGGTTTAGGGGAGAGATGTATCATCTCCCCATATTAAAATATAAACAATCTATCCTTGTTTAGTCCTTTATGATTTTTTGCTCACATTTATCTTTTAAATGTTTCTTTTAACTCCTATTTTTACACTTCAAAGTTTCTACACAGCTCTGGTCTTTTCATCAGGATTGCTTTGACACCTTCTACTTCATTAAAGCTCTATTTTCCCACAGTTTTGCTGATAAATTATTCTTGATTGTAAACCTAAAGTCTTTGATTTCTGGAATATTATATTCCAAGCTCTCTGCTCCTTTCTATTTCTCACTGTTCAATCATGTGCAATCCTGATGGGGGCGTTGCTTGGTACTTAAATGCTTTCTTTCTGGTTGCTTGTAGCACTTTTAACTTTGAGCTGGAAGCTCTGGATTTTGGCTATTATGTTCCCGGGAGCTTTCATTTTGGGGAGGGAAGTTTATTGTTCTTCTTCCTGGTATCTGGCACTGTCACACCACATCCTGAACCACTGGCTAAGGAGATATATCTGATTACAGGATTTGGCTTTCTGGATCATGACAAACCTTTGGCCAGGGATAGAACAACGGTTGGGAAAAAATAGTTGCCTAGAGTCTTTTCAATCTAATTAAAGTGCTCCAGACTGAAAAGGAGTTATCTCGACAAAACTCTTCATCTCTGCCTGCTTCATTTTGTACTCCAGGGCCAAACTTCCTTGTAGTTCCAATCATCTTTTTATTTCCTACTTCAGCATTCCAAACCCCTATGTTGAATGTGACATTTCTGGGGCTGCTATTCCTAGAAGATGTTGTAGGTCTTTACAGAACTAATCAACCTGAGCCTCTTTGACACCAATGGTTGGAGCACAGATTTGTATTACTGAGATGTTGAATGATTTGCCTTGGATTCAAAGAGATATCATTCTGCCTTTTTTGAGATTATACCCCAGTACTGCTTTTCTCACCCTTTTATTGACTATGAAGGCTACCCCATTTATTCTAAGAGATTCTTGACCACAGTTTACACTCAATTGTCTTTTAAGGTCTCTTTCAGATCTAATTCCATGACCCCTTGTTCTGACCTTAATACTCAAACTGCTCTTTCCAAAGTTTTCAGAGCTGATGTTCTTTCTCTGTCATCCCCTTTCCCAACATCTCTGGTACATTTACCTCTGTTGATGACCCTCTCTTGCATACTCTTTCCTCTACAGGCCTTTGTGATGCTCCTAGATTGAGATACTTTACAAGCTGGTTGCCTCCCCTTCTGGGAACGGTATTTGGCTTCCTTAAGCATTTTATAACAAGCATATGGCTGTCTCCTCTGCTACTTCCTTCCCTCATTCCCTAAACACAACTTTCTGAACATGAAAGGATCTTCCTCAAAAACCTTCCTGGTTATTCTTCCTCTTAGGATTATAAAACTAGAAGGGATGTTAGAAGTTGAATCTAACCTTCTCATTTTATAAATGAGAAAACTGAGTCTCAGATAGGTTCAAGTGATTTGCACAGGGTCACACAGCTAGGTAAGTGTCTGAAGCAAAGTTTGAACCCAGGTCTTCCTGACTCCAAGTCCAGGGAACAATTTAGTGCTTCACTCTTCCTTTGATCTGGGACATGAATTCTGTTCTGGTGCTCCTGATGTTATCTGAGTTCAAGAATTCAGGAAAGTAGATGGGCAAAAACACCTACCTGAACAATCTCCAGCATTTCGGCCTTGCTGATGTACCCATTCCCATCCAGGTCATACATGCTAAAGGCCCACTTCAGCTTCTGCTCCAGTTTCCCTCTCGATGTTACGCTCAGAGCAATGATGAATTCTCTGAAGTCTATTGTTCCATCCCCGTTGGCATCAAAAGTGCGGAATACGTGCTCTGCAAATTTGGAAGCGTCCCCATAAGGAAAAAAGTTTCCATATATTTTCTTAAATTCCTCCATGGATAAATGACCACTTGGGCAGTCTCTCAAGAAGCCTTTATACCACTCCTGGATCTCATGCTCAGTAAAGTCTGTGCTTTCTAGCAAATCCTGCATCACCTCTGGGCGTAGTTTGCTGTTCTGTTTCCCCATTCTGGTGTCAGAGGTTCAGCTGCAAATGGAAAAGGGGAAAAATTAGATTGTTATAACGGTTAATCAATTAACATTAAGCATCTAGTGTGTGCCAAGCACTGTGCTTGGTGCTGGCAATACAAAGAAAGACAAAAGATAGTTTCTAATCTCAAAAAGTTCACAATCTAACGGGGGAGTCAGCATATACAAACTAAATTGGAGATAATCAATAGAGGGAAAGAATTAATTAGCTTTAAGGGGGAATAGGGAAAGGCTTCCTTTAGAAGGTGGAATTTTAGCAGAGAGGCAGAGATGAGGAGGGAGAGCATTCCAGGCATGGGGGACAGCCAGAGCAAGTGTCAGAAGTCAGAAGATGGAGTGTCTTATTGAAGAACAGAAGGTTATGTTAACCTATGAAGGTTAACCAAATCCCTGCCAAGAATTAGTGCTGGGATGCTCTTTGAGAACAGCATAAAGGAAAAGAACTATTGGTGCAATAAAAAAGAGAATTCTGGCCTATCAGTTTGTAAGAGTGAAGAACAGTCAGGTCTCTCCTATCTAATCCAGGGTGAGAAAAAAATAGGACAAAGAATAATACCTGTCCCTTCATTACTTATTTGTTAATATTTCCAAATTAAGCAATATTCAAATACCATCTGAATGTAAGAAACAACAATATGGAAGGGCCAAACAGAGAAGATCTTTTTTAATGTCAGTTAACTGGCTAGAAGCAATAATTGAGGTCACTGAGTAAAAAAGTTGAATATTAAAGACTGGACTTCACAAAAAACAGATATGTTTTGTTAATTAAAATAGTCTCTTATAACAGTCACCTAGTAGATAAAGTCCAAACTCTAGTTTGGTATTCATGGCCCTTCACAATGTGGCTCTTACTCAGGGGTTCCTGACATGGGGTCCATAGATCTCCAAACAATCTGTGAATTTCAGGGGATTCAAGAACTTGGATGAGAAAAATGTCTTTATCTCAGTATAGTTTCCTTCATAATCCTATGTATTTCTGTTTTATGGATTTAGTAACATAACATAGCTCTTCTTCAGACTGTCAAATGTATCCCCTGCCACACACACCTGGTTAAGAAACCTTATTCTACAGACATTTTTCAGACAAAGAAATCAAAACCATGTATGGTCATAGAAAAAATGCTCAAAATCACACACACACACACACACACACACACACACACACACACAGAGTTAAGAAACCCTGTTCTACAGACAGTTTTCAAACAAAGAAATCAAAGTTATCTATGGTCATGTAAAAAGTGCTCTAAATCACTATTGATTAGAGAAATGAAAAATAAAACAACTTTGAAGTACCTCCAAACACCTCCAAACATCAGATTGGCTAATATGATAGAAAAAGGAAATGGTAAATGTTGGAGGGGATATGGGAAAAGTGGGTACACAAATGCACTGTTGGTGGAATTGTGAACTGACCCAACCATTCTGAAGAACAATTTGGAACTATGCTCAAAGGGTATAAAACTGTGCATACTCTTTGATACAATAATACTACCATTAGGTTTGTATCCCAAAGAGATCCAAAAAAGGGAAAAAGAACCTATTTGTACAAAAATACATAGAACAGCTCTTTTTGGGCTAGAATTGGAAACTGAAGGGATGTCCATCAATTAGGAATGGCTGAACAAGTTGTGGCATATAATTGTAATGGAATGATATTATGCTATAAGAAATGATTAGCAGGATGATTTCAGAAAAACCTAGAAAGGCTTACATGAACTGATACAAAGTGAAGTGAACAGAACCAGGAGAACATTGTACATAGTAACAACAACAACGTATGATGAACAACTGTGAATAGCTATTCTACAATGATCTGAGACAACTCCAAAAGATTAATGGAATGATGGAAAATGCTATCCACATTTCCAGAGAAAGAACTGATAGAGTTTGAATACAGACTAAAACATTCTATTTCTTCCTTCTTTCTTTCTTTCTTTCCTTTCTTTCTTTCTTCCTTCCTTCCTTCCATTTTTTCTTCCTTCCTTCCTTCCTTTCTTCATTTCTTGTTTTCTTCCGCAAAATGACTATTATGGAAATGTATGTTTGCACATATGTAATTTATATCAGACTGCTTACCTCAGGAACGGGGGAGGAAAGGGAATGAGAAATGGAATTTGAAACTCAAAACAAAAACAAAAACCTTCAGAATAGTTTTTACATGTAATTGGGAGGAAATATTTCTTTTTAAAAAAGCAGCTCTATTCTAGCTATACTTTTCAGTTTTGTCTGATATTACTCTCTTTCATGTACTCCATGCTCTAGTGAAATTGTATCATTATTCTGTGAACATGCCCCATATTTTTTTACTTTCATTTCTCTACAATACCTTGAATGCTCATCTCTGGGAACAACCCATATTTGCCTTATGAAATCCTACCTGTCGGTCAGGTGTGGTAGGGACACACCTATAATTCTTAGTACTGGGAAGGCTGAGGTTGATGGATCACTTGAGTTTAGAAGTTCTGAGTTGTAGTAGGGCTGAAGCCAATAGGTGTCTACACCAAGTCTGACACCAATATGAAGAGGCGCCAGAAGCTGAGGGTCACTAGGCTGCCTAAGGAGGGCAAACTGGCCCAAGGCAGAAAAACAGAGCAAGTCAAAGTTTCTGTGGGATCCATAATGGGATAGAGACCATGAGTAGACTTTATGCTTCCAGTCTAGGTATAATAGAGACACAGTCTTTTTCAAACAAACAAAAAAAAAGCCTATTTTCCTTTCAAGGACTAGCTTAAATATCACCTTCTTCTCCAAGAATCTTTCCATCAGTCACTGGCCATATCACCGTGACTTTACTGAAACTTCTCTCTCTTAATTATTAAACCTATTGTCTATTTTTTTCAGTCTCCATTCTGCTTAACTGTCTGTAGCATTTGAAACTCTCGTTTCATTTCACTCTCTCTTCCCTAAATTTCCACTATACTGTCCTTTCCTGATTTTTATTTTTACTTGTCTGACTGCTTTTTGTTTATCTTCTTTGCTGGATCATCCTCCATACCCTGTCCTCTAAGTGGGTCTGTACCCCCACAGTTCAGATACCACCTCCTGAAGCTAGATGGCACTATGGACAAAGCACTGGACCTGGAGTCTAGAAGATCTGAGTTCAAATCCCACCTCAGATATGTACTAGCTGGGTGATTCTGGGCAAGTCATTTAATTTTTGTCTGTCTCAGTTTCTTCATCTGTAAAATGGGGATAATAACAGCCCTGCCTCCTAGGACTGGGGTGAGTACTGAATGAGATAATATTTGTAAAGTGTTTTGCAAACCTTTCAGCATTATATAAATGCTAGCTAGTCCAACCTGTATATAAATGTGAATTCTCTCTACTACATCCTTGCCAAGTTTTCATCCAACCTTGGCTTGACATAAGGGGCAAAACCACTCCTACTGGGGCAGTCCATTCAACTTGAGGAACTTCTAATTGTTAACTGTTAGAGAGACAGTGTGGAGTAATGGAAAGAATGCAAGCTAGAGCTAGGACAGACGAGGTTCTAAGCACCTCTCTGAGTGGATGACCCTGGCATATCCCTTTGCCTTCTCTCTATGCCTTACTTTCCTTATCTGTAAAAGGCATTCCCACGAGGAGAGTGTTCCAAGCATAGAGGAATTCTAATGGCTCAAAAATGTGGGACATGTTCAGAGAATAGCAGGACATCAATTAGAAAACAAAACCCCCAATATTTCTTAAGCCAGAGCGGAGCAACCACCACCTGGACATTTTTAATCAATGATTTAGAAGGCGTATTTGTCAGATATGTAGTTAACACAATGCTGAGACCTTATCTTTGAAGAAAAACATACAAAGAGGTTGCAGCAAGCCAAAACAAAGGGCTAAATCTTGTAAGAGATATTAAAGGAATAAATTCAGATCAATCTTATGAAATTCTATATAGGAGTTCAGAAAAACAGCTTGCTGAGTAGAGAATGGCAAGGAAATTGCTAGATAACAGTTCTTATGGAAAAAAATCTACAGGTCTTAGTGGACTGCAAGCTCAACATGAATTAATTATGTGATCTAGCAGCCAAAAAAAGTTAACACTATATCCTAGGATACATTTCAGGAAAGGCTTCATGTCTGTGAAAGACAGATGATGGTGATAGTCCCATAGTATGCCGCAATATTCAGGTTAACTCTTGGAGTACTCTGTTCAATTGGGATGTCTCATTGTAGGGAAGCTATTCAGAAACTGAAATATGACAATAGAGATTAACCAAGATGGTGAGAGGATTGATAATCATCCATTTATCATCATTACCATCATCATCGTTAACATTTATATAGTGCTTACTATAAACTTAGCACTCCGCTAAGCACTTTATAATGGACATCTCATTTGATCTTCACAATAACCCTGGGAGTTTGGTGCTATTATTATCCCCATTTTGCAAAGTGGGAAACTGAGGCAGTTAAATTACTTGTTAATTTACTTGTTAAATTAACTTGTTAAATTACTTGCCCAGGGTCACACAGTAAGTATCTGACACAGGATTTGAACTCTATCCACTGTGTCACCTTGCTGCCCCAAGTATGAGGATTAGCTGAAAAAACTGGGGATGTTTGTCCTGGAAAAAAGAAGACCTAGATGGAGGACATGCTGCTTATCTGTAAGACTTGAACAACCATAATTTAAAGAGGGATTAGACTTGTTCTGTTTGATCCCAAGGAGAAGAACAAGAAACAAGAGGTGAAACTTGCAGAGAAGGAGATACAAGCTTGATTCCAGGAAAAATTCTCTAGCAATTTTTGTTGTAGTGGTAAGTTGTTGATTTGTTTATCAATAGGGTCTGACTCATCATGACCCCATTTGGGGTTTTCTTAGTAAAGGTAGTGGCATGGCTTGCCATTTCCTTTTCCAGTTCATTTTATAGATAAGGAAACTGAGGCAAGCAGGTAAATGTGACTTAACTAGGGTCATACAGCTCGTAAGAGTCTGAGGCCAGATTTGAACTCAGAAAGGTGAGTCTTCCCGACTACAGGCCCAGTACCCTATTAACTATGGTATCATCTAGCTGCTTGCCTCTGGCTATTAGAACTCCTGAAAAGTGGACTTGATTGGGCTATGCCAGGAGCGAGTAGATTCCCCCTCAGTGCAGAGCTTCAATCAGAGGGTGGCTGACCACTTGACATAATTTTGTAAAGTGGTGGGTTTTTTTATACTATAATTTGGAATAGATGGCCTCTAAAGTCCAAAATGTTGGGATTTTGTGATTTAGAAATATGCTGTCTTCTCCCTTTGAGCTAAACATATCTTTATTTTCCTTAGAATTTAAAACTATTTTTCAGTGGTAAATTGGCAACAGCAGGGAATCCGCACCTTACTTCTAGACCCTAGATAATATATAGCTCCCAGATGAACAGATCATCAAATCAATTTATGGAATATTAAAGTAATTTTGAGCTTGCTTTATGGAAATAATTCAGAATATAATCTCCCCCCAACTCCCTGCCTTTTTCAACAGATACACAAAAAATGCAAATTACCACAAGCCCTATTCTTGAAAGAAATGTCATTTTAATATCTAAGTCTTCTGCCTCTGAGGAGGATGTGATTAGGCTTTCCTGGAAACTCAAAACACTATTCCTCCCAAACTGAACTTAGCTCATTTAAAGAGTAGTTCTCTTTTATGAACAGTTCCCACACTGCTATCCAATTTTCCCATCATTTTGGCTAAATCCCTCACTTTGAACTGTGTGGAGCTATTTCTTGAAAAACAGTAATTAAAAATCGTTTCTGAATTCATTAGCACAGAAAGACCCTAACAGAAACAAGACTTAAGAGCATGGAACATATGACTTGGGAACTGAGTTTGTGATTAGACCTGGAATTGTTTCATGCTAAAATTATACACATTTTTTTCTAACTTAAGTAAAGCATCTGGACTTTATCCGATTATATGACAAAAATCTCTGTGGGTATGTAATCTAGTCTTCTCTCCTCCTTTCTATTTTTTTTTTTTTTTTGAGATAGGAGTTTCTGTCTCTTGCACCAGTGTATGGAAGTGTTAAAGGGCTCTAGTCAAAGATTTCTGAAAAATATCTCCCTCCCCCACTTCTCTGTCCCCTCAAAGAACTCCAGGTTTGGATAAGGAGCCACAGAGAGAAACTGGCTATTTGGGTTCAGGCCCTAGGATTGAAGGGCACATTGAAGGCATAGTGAATAGAATGCCAGACCTGGAGTCAAGAAGACTGCTCTTCCTGAGTTCAAATCTGGCTGCAGACAGCTATGTGACCCTAGGTAAGTCACTTAACCCTGCTTGCCTCAGTTTCCTCATCTATAAAATGGGCTGGAGAAGGAAACAGCAAACCAAATCTTTGCCAAGAAAACCCCAAATGGAGTCATGAAGAGTTGGACATGACTGAATAATGACTGAATAACCACCAATGATTGAACACAGACCATGAGAGTCCAAAGACTTTGGGGGATCCTGGGTCAAATGTTATAGAAGCACAGAGCTACAGTAGGTAGAAAGGACCTGAAAAATCATATTGATTTTATAAGGGAGAGCAAGCTTGTATAGTGGATACAATGCTGAACTTGAAGTAAAAAAGACCTGGGTTCAAATCCTGCTTCAGACATTTGCTACCTATATGATCCTGGGCAAGTCATTTAACTTGTGCCTATCTCAGTCTCCTTATCTGCAAAATGGGAATAATACTGGCATCCATCTCATAGTATTGTATATTATTGTACGATATATACACATATGGCTTAGCAAACCTTAAAGTGTTATGTAATTGTTAATTATTACTACTGATTACATGTTAAGTATTTTTATGTTTATATGTTAATTATTACTATTATTTACAGATGAGGAAACTGAGGTTGAGAATCTTGCTCATGGTCACAAATCCATGGCAAAACTGGGACTCAAAACATATCTTCTGATTACATGCACCATCCTTCAAGACCATGTTCAATAGCCATCTTGAGAAAGCCTTCTCAGATCCCTCCGCTCAAAGTAATTTATCCCTCTTAAGAACTCTTGTAACACGTTGCTTAAATGTTCACATTTCAGTTATTTGCTTGTCTTTCCTCTTCTAAGGCATTATTTGTTATCTAGTCCAACCTCTTTCATTTTACAGTTAAGAAAACTGAGACCCACAGATAGTAAGTGACTTGCTTAAGGTCACACAAGTACCAGAGCCAGGTTATAAAATGTTTATTGCATCAAAGGACTGAATTCAGAGGGGTGAGTCTTGCGAACCACATTTCTATGAGACATATGAAATGATAAAACCAAGTGCCACCTCAGGTAAATAGTCCAGAAAAATGTCTCCTGCATCTGGGACAAATAAGGAACAAGGGAACTGGACAACAGAGATGTGTGGAGAGAAAAGTTCGATAAATTTCACAGAATAAGTAGGAACTTCAGAAACCATCCAGTCAAATCTATACCTAAACATTTTAACACATTATAAAAACCTTAAAACACTATACCAATGCTAGTTATTACTATTATTGTTATTATAATGACTTAAGATAACATTACCTCAATTGATTATCACAACAACCCTGAAAGATGGATGCTGTATTAGAAGCTTCCCCAAACAGATGAGGCTGGAGTCAGATTGTGAACCATCTTAAGTGCCAAACAGGTAAGTACATATTTTATTCTACAGCCAATAGGGAACCTCTGGAGGTTCTTGAGTAGGGGAGTGACATGGTTGGTTGTGGTCAGACCTATCCTTGAAGAATTTCCATTTGGTCATTTTATAGAGATTACATTAGAAAAGGGAGATAGCTGCTGATGTAGGGAGATCAGTCGGGAGACCACTACAATAACTTGGGAGGTAGAATCAATAAGATTTGGCAACAGATCGGATATGGGTGGGTGGAGAGTAAGAAGGAATGATCTAGGATGGCTCCTAGATTGCAAACTGAGTGACTGGAAGAATGGTGGAGCTCTCAAAAGAGGAGGGGAAGGTTTAGGTGGAAAGATAATCAGTTAAGCTGAATATGCATATAGAATACAGTAGGAAGATCCACTGAAGATATGGGACTGGTGCTCAGGAGAAGGGATGAGGGCTAAATGTGTGGATCTGAGAATCATTTGCATAGAGATGAGAGTAAAACCCATGGGGTCTGATGATAACACTAAGGAAAAGAATGTAGAGAGAGATTAGGAAAGGCCCAAGGACAGAGCCCTAGGAAACACCCCTGCTCAGCGGATGGGACATTGGCGGTGTCTTTGAAGAGAAGGCAAAGATTATCCATGGAAGTAGATAGAGAACTACAGTAGAACAGTTTCACCAGCAGCCACCCAAGCAAAGTATCTAGAAGGAGGGCAATAGTCAATGGGGTTAAGTACAGAGAAGTCAAGAAGTATGATGATTAAGAAAAAGACATTGGATTGACAATAAAGAGATCATTGATGGCACCAAAGCGTCAGTCAGTCAGCAAG